>NC_090935.1:676279968-678901068 GCF_040938575.1 Ambystoma mexicanum | reverse complement strand
CCCCACCCATGTCTACCACCACCCCACCCCCCAGCAGTGCAGGGGCAGCCTCCACCAGGCCCCCACTCATGACTCCCTGCACCCCCACCCCCCAGCAGTGCAGGGGCAGCCTCCACCAGGCCCCCACTCATGTCTCCCACCACCCCCACCCCCCAGCCACCAGGGGCAGCCTCCACCAGGTCCCCACTCATGTCTCCCATCACCCCCACCCCCCAGCAGTGCAGGGTCAGCCTCCACCAGGCCCCCACTCATGTTCAACTCATGTCTCCCATCACCCCCACCCCCAGCAGTGCAGGGGCAGCCTCCACCAGGCCCCCACTCATGTCTCCCTGCACCCCCACCCCCCAGCCACCAGGGGCAGCCTCCACCAGGCCCCCACTCATGTCTCCCTGCACCCCCACCCCCCAGCAGTGCAGGGGCAGCCTCCACCAGGCCCCCACCGATGTCTCCCACCACCCCCGCCCCCCAGCCACCAGGGGCAGCCTCCACCAGGTCCCCACTCATGTCTCCCACCACCCCCACCCCCCAGCCACCAGGGGCAGCCTCCACCAGGTCCCCACTCATGTCTCCCATCACCCCCACCCCCCAGCAGTGCAGGGTCAGCCTCCACCAGGCCCCCACTCATGTCCAACTCATGTCTCCCATCACTCCCACCCCCAGCAGTGCAGGGGCAGCCTCCACCAGGCCCCCACTCATGTCTCCCATCACCCCCACCCCCCAGCCACCAGGGGCAGCCTCCACCAGGCCCCCACTCATGTCCCCTATTACCCCCACCCCCCAGCAGTGCAGGGGCAGCCTCCACCAGGCCCCCACTCATGTCTCCCATCACCCCCACCCCCCAGCAGTGCAGGGGCAGCCTCCACCAGGCTCCCACACCTGTCTCCCTGCACCCCCACCCCCCAGCAGTGCAGGGGCAGCCTCCACCAGGCCCCCACCCATGTCTACCACCAACCCCACCCCCCAGCAGTGCAGGGGCAGCCTCCACCAGGCCCCCACCCATGTCTACCATCACCTCCACCCCCCAGCAGTGCAGGGGCAGATTCCACCAGGCCCCCACTCATGTCTCCCACCACCCCCACCCCCCAGCCACCAGGGGCAGCCTCCACCAGGCCCCCACTCATGTCTCCCTGCACCCCCACCCCCCAGCAGTGCAGGGGCAGCCTCCACCAGGCCCCCACTCATGTCTCCCATCACCCCCACCCCCCAGCAGTGCAGGGGCAGCCTCCACCAGGCCCCTACCCATGTCTCCCTGCACCCCCACCCCCCAGCAGTGCAGCGGCAGCCTCCACCAGGCACCCACTCATGTCTCCTACCACCCCCACCCCCCAGCCACCAGGGGCAGCCTCCACCAGGTCCCCACTCATGTCTCCCATCACCCCACCCCCGAGCAGTGCAGGGTCAGCCTCCACCAGGCCCCCACTCATGTCCAACTCATGTCTCCCATCACCCCCACACCCAGCAGTGCAGGGGCAGCCTCCACCAGGCCCCCACTCATGTCTCCCATCACCCCCACCCCCCAGCCACCAGGGGTAGCCTCCACCAGGCACTACTCATGTTCCCTATTACCCCCACCCCCCAGCAGTGCAGGGGCAGCCTCCACCAGGCCCCCACTCATGTCCAACGCATGTCTTCCCTTCACTCCCACCCCCCAGCCACCAGGGGAAGCCTCCACCAGGACCCCACTCATGTCTCCCTGCACCCCCACCCCCCAGCAGTGCAGAGGCAGCCTCCACCAAGCCCCCACCCATGTCTACCACCACCCCCACCCCTCAGCAGTGCAGGGGCAGCCTCCACCAGGCCCCCACTCATGTCTCCCATCACCCCCACCCCCCAGCAGTGCAGGGGCAGACTCCACCAGGCCCCCACTCATGTCTCCTACCACCCCCACCCCCCAGCCACCAGGGGCAGCCTCCACCAGGCCCCCACTCATGTCTACCACCACCCCCACCCCCCAGCAGTGCAGGGGCAGCCTCCACCAGGCCCCCACTCATGTCTCCTACCACCCCCACCCCCCAGCCACCAGGGGCAGCCTCCACCAGGCCCCCACTCATGTCTCCCATCACCCCCACCCCCCAGCAGTGCAGGGGCAGCCTCCACCAGGCCCCCACTCATGTCTCCCATCACCCCGACTCCCCAGCAGTGCAGGGGCAGCCTCCACAAGGCCCCCACCCATGTCTACCACCACCCCCACCCCACAGCAGTGCAGGGGCAGCCTTCACCAGGCCCCCACTCATGTCTCCCATCACCCCCACCCCCCAGCAGTGCAGGGGCAGCCTCCACCAGGCCCCCACCCATGTCTACCACCACCCCCACCCCCCAGCAGTGCAGGGGCAGCCTCCACCAGGCCCCCACTCATGTCTCCCTGCACCCCCACCCCCCAGCAGTGCAGGGGCAGCCTCCACCCGGCCCCCACTCATGTCTCCCATCACCCCCACCCCCCAGACACCAGGGGCAGCCTCCACCAGGCCCCCACTCATGTCTCCCTGCACCCCCACCCCCCAGCAGTGCAGGGGCAGCCTCCACCAGGCCCCCACTCATGTCTCCCACCACCCCCACCCCCCAGCCACCAGGGGCAGCCTCCACCAGGTCCCCACTCATGTCTCCCATCACCCCCACCCCCCAGACACCAGGGGCAGCCTCCACCAGGCCCCCACTCATGTCTCGCTGCACCCCCACCCCCCAGCAGTGCAGGGGCAGCCTCCACCAGGCCCCCACTCATGTCTCCCATCACCCCCACCCCCCAGCAGTGCAGGGTCAGCCTCCACCAGGCCCCCACTCATGTCCAACTCATGTCTCCCATCACCCCCACCCCCAGCAGTGCAGGGGCAGCCTCCACCAGGCCCCCACTCATGTCTCCCATCACCCCCACCCCCCAGCCACCAGGGGCAGCCTCCACCAGGCCCCCACTCATATCCCCTATTACCCCCACCCCCCAGCAGTGCAGGGGCAGCCTCCACCAGGCCCCCACTCATGTCTCCCCTCACCCCCACCCCCAGCAGTGCAGGGGCAGCCTCCACCAGGCTCCCACTCATGTCTCCCTGCACCCCCACCCCCCAGCAGTGCAGGGGCAGCCTCCACCAGGCCCCCACCCATGTCTACCACCACCCCCACCACCCAGCAGTGCAGGGGCAGCCTCCAACAGACCCCCACTCATGTCTCCCATCACCCCCACCCCCCAGCAGTGCAGGGGCAGCCTCCACCAGGCCCCCACTCATGTCTCCTACCACCCCCACCCCCCAGCCACCAGGGGCAGCCTCCACCAGGCCCCCACTCATGTCTACCACCACCCCCACCCCCCAGCAGTGCAGGGGCAGCCTCCACCAGGCCCCCACTTATATCTCCCTGCACCCCCACCCCTTAGCAGTGCAGGGGCAGCCTCCACCAGGCCCCCACTCATGTCTCCCATCACCCCCACCCTCCAGCAGTGCAGGGGCAGCCTCCACCAGGCCCCCACCCATGTCTACCACCACCCCACCCCCCAGCAGTGCAGGGGCAGCCTCCAGCAGGCCCCCACTCATGTCTCCCTGCACCCCCACCGCCCAGCAGTGCAGGGGCAGCCTCCACCAGGCCCCCACTCATGACTCCCACCACCCCAGCCCCCAGCCACCAGGGGCAGCCTCCACCAGGTCCCCACTCATGTCTCCCATCACCCCCACCCCCCAGCAGTGCAGGGTCAGCCTCCACCAGGCCCCCACTCATGTTCAACTCATGTCTCCCATCACCCCCACCCCAGCAGTGCAGGGGCAGCCTCCACCAGGCCCCCACTCATGTCTCCCTGCACCCCCACCCCCCAGCAGTGCAGGGGCAGCCTCCACCAGGCCCCCACTCATGTCTGCCATCACCCCCACCCCCCAGCCACCAGGGGCAGCCTCCACCAGGCCCCCACTCATGTCTCCCTGCACCCCCACCCCCCAGCAGTGCAGGGGCAGCCTCCACCAGGCCCCCACCGATGTCTCCCACCACCCCCACCCCCCAGCCACCAGGGGCAGCCTCCACCAGGCTCCCACTCATGTCTCCCTGCACCCCCACCCCCCAGCAGTGCAGGGGCAGCCTCCACCAGGCCCCCACCCATGTCTACCACCACCCCCACCCCCCAGCAGTGCAGGGCCAGCCTCCACCAGGCCCCACTCATGTCTACCACCACCCCCACCCCCCCAGCAGTGCAGGGGCAGCCTCCACCAGGCCCCCACCCATGTCTCCCTGCACCCCCACCCCCCAGCAGTGCAGGGGCAGCCTCCACCAGGCACCCACTCATGTCTCCTACCACCCCCACCCCCCAGCCACCAGGGGCAGCCTCCACCAGGTCCCCACTCATCTCTCCCATCACCCCACCCCCAAGCAGTGCAGGGTCAGCCTCCACCAGGCCCCCACTCATGTCCAACTCATGTCTCCCATCACCCCCACCCCCAGCAGTGCAGGGGCAGCCTCCACCAGGCCCCCACTCATGTCTCCCATCACCCCCACCCCCCAGCCACCAGGGGCAGCCTCCACCAGGCCGCACTCATGTTCCCTATTACCCCCACCCCCCAGCAGTGCAGGGGCAGCCTCCACCAGGCCCCCACTCATGTCCAACTCATGTCTTCCCACCACCCCCACCCCCCAGCCACCAGGGGAAGCTTCCACCAGGACCCCACTCATGTCTCCCTGCACCCCCACCCCCCAGCAGTGCAGAGGCAGCCTCCACCAAGCCCCCACCCATGTCTAACTCAGCAGTGCAGGGGCAGCCTCCACCAGGCCCCCACTCATGTCTCCCATCACCCCCACCCCCCAGCAGTGCAGGGGCAGACTCCACCAGGCCCCCACTCATGTCTCCTACCACCCCCACCCCCCAGCCACCAGGGGCAGCCTCCACCAGGCCCCCACTCATGTCTACCACCACCCCCACCCCCCAGCAGTGCAGGGGCAGCCTCCACCAGGCCCCCACTCATGTCTCCTACCACCCCCACCCCCCAGCCACCAGGGGCAGCCTCCACCAGGCCCCCACTCATGTCTCCCTGCACCCCCACCCCCCAGCAGTGCAGGGGCAGCCTCCACCAGGCCCCCACTCATGTCTCCCATCACCCCGACTCCCCAGCAGTGCAGGGGCAGCCTCCACCAGGCCCCCACTCATGTCTCCCATCACCCCGACTCCCCAGCAGTGCAGGGGCAGCCTTCACCAGGCCCCCACTCATGTCCCCCTGCACCCCCACCCCCCAGCCATGCGATTTGCCTGGGTACGTGTACTTCGGGGTGCGCGGGAAGTTCCACACGCGATTAGCCTGGGTACGTGTACTACGGGGTGCGCAGGAAGTTCCACACGCGATTGGCCTGGGAAGGTGGGGGTGCGCGGGAAGATCCACATGCAATTGGCCTGGGTATGTGTACTTCGGGGTGCGCGGGAAGTTCCACATGCGATTGGCCTGGGTACGTGTACTTCGGGGTGCGTGGGAAGTTCCACACGCGATTAGCCTGGGTACGTGTTCTTCTGTACTTCGGGGTGCGCGGGAAGTCCCACACGCGATTGGCCTGGGTACGTGTACTTCGGGGTGCGCATGAACTTCCACACGTGATTGGCCTGGGTACGTGTACTACGGGGTGCGCGTGAACTTCCACACGCGACTGGGCCTGTGAGAGTGGGGTACATGTATTCCTGGGGTGGGCGGAAATATTTACCCGCGACTGGGCCTGGGAGAGCGTGCTACGTGTATTCCTGGGGTGGGCGGGAAGATTCACACGTTCGCCTACGACGTGCCGAAAAATAAATGGTCCAATCCTGAGACACGTACGCCAGCATGAAGCAGGCGTACGTCGACCCGCGCAGCATAAAAGTGCGCGCAAACAACAAACAAGCTCATACGCCAGGATGAATATACCATTCCTAGCAGCAGTGGCCGTGGGTTACCAAAGGAGGAGGAGGATAGTGAGGGCCCAAATTTTCACTCCCAGAACCAGCCTTTTTGGGATGCCTGATGACCAGGTGTATGGGAGGTACAGGTTTCCCCCACACATAATACTGGACCTGGTCAGTGAGTGGGAGGATGACCTCACATCACCCACCCTGTGCTCCCAAGCACTCAGCCCCCTCGAGAAGGTCCTCAATGTACTGCACTTCTTGGCCACAGGATCATTTCAGCGGACAAGTGCCATAGTGGGTGGGGTGTCACAGGCCATGCAGTCACGCTGCCTACACTAGGTCTTGAACATCATCACTGCACACCATTAGTCCGTAGGCACATATACCTGCCCAGGACACCTGCAGAAAGGCAGGCTGCCACCCTCGATTTCTACGGTGTGGCACAATTCCCAAAAGTGCTAGGTGCCATTGACTGCACCCATGTGGCACTACGTCCCCCCAGGGCATCTGAGCACATCTATAGGAACCGCAAGCACTGGCATTCCATCAACGTGCAGGTAGTATGTAATGCTAAGGGAATCATCACCTCAGTATATGCCAACTATCCAGGGTCCACCCACGACAGCTTCATTTACCGAATGTCTACCCTAAGCCGGGACCTAGAAGCTGGGCGGCATGGCGATACATGGCTGCTTGGTGAGTATGAATGCCACTACACATGCATGCCTGTCAGATGCAGAGTTATGTCACTACCCCACTAATGATACCCATCACCTCCTCACCAGGGGACAGTGCCTACCCTCTGAGCACCCACATGATGACGCCAATTCAGAACCCCATCACGCCTCCAGAGGTAAGATACAACACAGCCCATATTGCAACCCGGGGCATAGTGGAGCGCACATTCGGAGTGCTCAAGTCACGCTTTCGCTGCCTTGACCGTTCTGGCGGGCAGCTGTTATATGCGCCCCCAGTAGTGTGCAGGATCATAGTGGCAGCATGTGTCCTGCACAATGTTGCAACACGCAGGGGCCTGGCTGTGGACATGGTGGTGCCCCCACATCCCCAACCACATGCACGGCCGCTGCGCATGGGAGAGGAGAGGGCATGGGGTGAGGCAGCCCGTACGCAGCTGGTGGCTAATTACTTCACACAGAAATCACACCCCAGTGGAGTGCACACAGGCCTGGCACATACCATCTGATAAGCAATGATGACTCGACCTGACAATTAAGACGAACAAAGGGACTGTCAACTGTAAGAACCATAGCAGCCTGAGATTGTTCATGTGGAAGTGTCACAATGTGTGATCCCTACCTACACAAACACCACCAATGCAGTGTCATGAAAAGACACTTCCATGCTGCAGAAATGAATACCCACTTGCAAAATACTACATGAAAACAGTGCCATGTCACCCACCCCCTCCCCGGCACGGCCACACAACAAACCAAGGCATGTCATGCAATGTGAGAGGAAAGAAATTAATCCCCACAACATGCCCCAAGTGTCAGCAGCTACAGTGTCCCTAATGGAAACATGTCCACACATGAAATGCTCACAGTAATGCAGGACCTACAACCCACATTACCAAATACTTACCAAGAATACCAATCACCTACACAACCTCCAACCTACCTTAAACATGACATTACAGACTTAAAAATTAGCTAGCCTCACCACCTGATGATGATAGCCCTCCGAACACTTCCAAGTATACAGTGTTAGCGCCACGCAAGAGTGTAGGTGCACTGCTTACAACATGGACTCCAGTTCCAAGGTGGACCGCATTGTGAAGACATGAGGAATGGACCTGCAAATATGGAGGATGAGATGGATGCAGAGGCACATATCAATACACCATGCAGTGTACGATACAACAACAATATGCACTATGAATGTATACACAGTATTGACTACAGACTGCCCACACAGATCATGGGAGTCCAATGTCACCATGTACGTCAATGTCACTTGGGCACACCTTTGCAAGCCCATGGAAACGGGAAGCAGGAGGGGTGTGTGTGACAAAAACCCAAGCATCTGAACCAAATCCATGACAAGCCTGCATGTGCCCAGCCACAATGCAGTGTATGCCCATGGGAGCCACACAAGGCAACACACTGTCCCAAAAAAAAAAAAAAATAATAATAAATAAAAAAAAATCAAAAATGTCCATTAATGGGCCCGGGGCGGGTGGGGGAGGCCACCCAGGAGGTCCGAGGACAGGGTGCACACCAAAACCCACCTGTGTGGATCTTGCGGAAAAAAAACACCTCCATGGGCTCATGGCCTACACGGCTACCCTATTGTGGGAGTATCACTGCTGTCGCTATCCTCACCCTCTGCAGCTGCATCAGGAGGTGGTGGCACTATGGGAGGCAGCCCACGCAAGGCCCTAGTCTGTTCCTCCATGGCTGCAAGCATGCGGGTGTGGTATGTCTCGTTCTGGAGGATAAGTGTGCGGAGGTCCCCATGCAACAACTCACGGGATGCCCGGACCTCCGCCCTAGTTGCCTGCATCTCAGCTGAGAGCGTACGGGTGAGACGCTCAAGCTGCTGTTCTGTCCTTCGGTTTGTTGAAGCCTCAAGCTCAACAAGAGTCGTCCTGAGGTGAAGGAGTTCCAGCCTCAGGGCTTCCCTGTGGCCCTGGGACTCTATGGAGATGGCTTCCTGCAGAGTCGCCAATGCCGCCCGCCTGTCCCTGTCGGACGCCAACATGTCCTCCCTGTGTGACTGGCAGATGGAGTCGGTTGCCTGCTGTAGTCGCTCCATCAGACTTTCGGGGGGGACAATGGAAGTGGCCACCCTATCCATGGCCTGAGCCATCATCTCTGATGATGCTGCCTGTTGGGTTGCCATACCGTAAATGGATTGCTCCCACGCGGTATTGCCAGGTGGCGTACGGCCACCACGTCGGCGGGCACCACACCTGTCTGGGGCAAGGCGAACTGCGCCTTGCTGTGCCGGCACTGCCTGAGGCTGCAGGACTGCATTCCCCCTCTGATCTGCTGGCCCAGGAACAGGATCAGATGTCGCGGAGTGTGACCCTGCATCCGTAACCACCAAAGGCGTACCTGCCAACACTGACATCCCCATTGAGGGTTCTAACCCTGGTGCAGGTGGGTCGGACAGAACAGAATCCCTCCCAGGAACACTCACCTGCGACGGCACGTAGTTCTCATCATCCGAATCGACACCTGAATACAGCTCGGGGGAGGTGCAGCCAGAGACACCCCTTGGGAGCACGACCTGCAGCAGTTGTGGGTGCTCACGCACCACCACACCACGTCCCTCACTGGTGGTCGGTCGGCCCTCAGACCCCTCCTGGGTCTGCACCATCTCCACAACCCCAGCAGTATCAAGTGCGTCTTACCCTGCAAAGACATAAAAGAAAACAAATGGAAACAGGCATTAGCACTATGGCACACAATTAGGGCTGAGAGGCTACAGAAACAGTACTTGATTGACACATGTCCCACATGACTAAAACACTCCCATGCATGCACCGTCACTGCGTGTGATGGGGAGGCAGATGGCACACATTGATGACACCAAGATGGAAGATGAACACATTTGCTGCATGCTGCCTAGCAGTGGCATCACACATTGGCCAGTGATTGGCAGGTCAAATACACATGACATCACACAGATGGCATCTACCCTAGCCATGAAGTGAAGAGGGAGAGGAGGTCACCAATTGTTCATTCAGTCCAGTTTGCTCATATAATTGATTATTTTCATTGTAATGGTTCAAATGTTTAACCTGCAGCTGCCAGTCAAAAATAGTCCTATAGCACAGGGACATGTCTAAACTAATCATGTCCACGAAACTGAGCCAGTCCACTGTACCATAGCCATGTCAGATATGTGACAATAGGACTGAGAAATCCTGAGTAAAAGTGGTGGTATGCAAACAATCTGCCTGAATAAACAGAGGTAAGTAAGCAACAGTGTTGTGGCAAGATGACACTCCAAGGGCAACTGGCGTGGTGTTGGGCTGGATGTCTAATGTTGGCCGAAGGGATGCTGCTATACCCAAATGCTGGTGCCAAGAATGTATAGGAAGAGGCACATGGGTGAGCCGAACCACTCAGGCACACACACCCTCCCCTGGCACCCAAACAGAAGCTCTCCCACACACACCATGCACATGGATGACACACACATGCATGTGCACTCACCGGACAATGCCTCGTAATCTGCCAGTTCTCCCACGCCTTGGATCTGTTCCTCCGTGACGTAGGTCCCAGCAACCTGCTCATGTGGAGTGAGTTCTATGTCGTCTGCTGGAGACCCACCTCCAGTCACTAGAGTTGCGGCATGACTTGAGGCCAGTTTATTCTTTGCCCTGCGCTTCAGGTCATTCCAGCGCTTGTAGCATTCATTAGCTGTGCGCCTCACGCATCCAAGGGCACTTATGATGTCCGCAATGGTCTGCCAGTGTGCCTGACGTTGTGCAGGTGTAGTTTTGGATCCTGCAACAATCACCATTTCGCGGTCATGTGCGGACACATACTCTACAAGTGCATTCAGTTCGGCCTCATTGAAGCTGGGCTTCCTTGACAGGCCGGACTGTGTAGCCGTGTCTGGGGCATCAGCCTCTACTGGACGAGCACTCTTCCTCTTCCACTTGGAAGGTGGTGGGGATCCTGAGTGTCCTACGCCGCTCTGGACACTAGGGGCAGGAGCGTGGGATTGCACACTCAGCATGGGAGTTGGTGCAGGCATTACCTCAAGTGTGATGGTGTCAGGGGGAATGTCAGCATGATGGACTTGGACCGACACTGTCCTGGATGGTTGTGTGAGAGGTGGGGTGGATGGAGCCGCAGCTGCCCATGCAGCCTCCCCAGCCTGCCTACGCGGGGCAGCAGATGACCTAGCTGCCCCTGATCCACGTGGCCTGATGACACCAACGTTCACCGGCGCATGTGGCCTAGACCCGCTGACCTGGAAGTCAGCCATGGAGTCACCCTGTGCCAGGTTTGGTTCCACAGTGGGCTGGTCCAACAAGGGCTGAGCATGGATGGTGTCAGCCACGTTACCCTCAACCAGGGGGGGGGGCATGGGTGTCCCTGACTGCTCCTCCACACATGGGGGGCTAGGGGCACCCTGCAAGTCATGGCCACGTCCCCTACCGGATCCACCACGGCCACCACTTGGGGCTCAGCCACCTTTGCCACCCTTACGGCTTGGTCGCCTCCCAGCCATGGCACTGATGTTATTGTGCGTATGGGAGTCAATGTGAACTATTGTTCTGGGCAATTGGGGGTCAAAGGGGTTGGGTACCAGATGGTAATCGTACCTTAGTGCTCTAGCAAGGCTGTATGTCACCCCTGGGGAAAGATGACGGGTCACGCAACGCACAGGCACCCCAAAAAAGGGAAGTAAGGTGCACGCAACCCCTCCTAGACCACTTGTGTGGAAAAATAAACCTGCAGAACGCTGTGGCACCCAGAAACACAAGAATGAACGTATGCGTGTCACACGCAGCCTAGAATGACCTCTGAAGGGGTATACGACACACGGGGCAAGCACAGATGTTGAATACGTGCGCGACTCACCGTCTGCCAGGAACAAAAGCGTGAAAAATATGCGCGTGTGCGCGTTGGCAACACCCCCGCCAGAAGAAGAATTGTACGCTGTCTGAGGAGACAGGACAACAGTAGAAGGGAACGCTGTTTGAGGAAACAGGCCCAGGAAAAAGAGGAAAAGAGAAAAAGCTGTCAGAGGTAACAGGGAGTACGAACTTGAAACGCTGTGAAGTAAATCGTGTGTGAACCGACAAGAAGTACAGATTTCACCCACTCGCTCTCCACGAACACGTACCCAGGCTAATCGCGTGTGGAACTTCCCGCGCACCCCGAAGTACACGTACCCAGGCAAATCGCAAAAAATAATAAATAAAAAAAAATCAAAAATGTCCATTAATGGGCCCGGGGCGGGTGGGGGAGGCACCCAGGAGGTCCGAGGACAGGGTGCACACCAAAACCCACCTGTGTGGATCTTGCGGAAAAAAAACACCTCCATGGGCTCATGGCCTACACGGCTACCCTATTGTGGGAGTATCACTGCTGTCGCTATCCTCACCCTCTGCAGCTGCATCAGGAGGTGGTGGCACTATGGGAGGCAGCCCACGCAAGGCCCTAGTCTGTTCCTCCATGGCTGCAAGCATGCGGGTGTGGTATGTCTCGTTCTGGAGGATAAGTGTGCGGAGGTCCCCATGCAACAACTCACGGGATGCCCGGACCTCCGCCCTAGTTGCCTGCATCTCAGCTGAGAGCGTACGGGTGAGACGCTCAAGCTGCTGTTCTGTCCTTCGGTTTGTTGAAGCCTCAAGCTCAACAAGAGTCGTCCTGAGGTGAAGGAGTTCCAGCCTCAGGGCTTCCCTGTGGCCCTGGGACTCTATGGAGATGGCTTCCTGCAGAGTCGCCAATGCCGCCCGCCTGTCCCTGTCGGACGCCAACATGTCCTCCCTGTGTGACTGGCAGATGGAGTCGGTTGCCTGCTGTAGTCGCTCCATCAGACTTTCGGGGGGGACAATGGAAGTGGCCACCCTATCCATGGCCTGAGCCATCATCTCTGATGATGCTGCCTGTTGGGTTGCCATACCGTAAATGGATTGCTCCCACGCGGTATTGCCAGGTGGCGTACGGCCACCACGTCGGCGGGCACCACACCTGTCTGGGGCAAGGCGAACTGCGCCTTGCTGTGCCGGCACTGCCTGAGGCTGCAGGACTGCATTCCCCCTCTGATCTGCTGGCCCAGGAACAGGATCAGATGTCGCGGAGTGTGACCCTGCATCCGTAACCACCAAAGGCGTACCTGCCAACACTGACATCCCCATTGAGGGTTCTAACCCTGGTGCAGGTGGGTCGGACAGAACAGAATCCCTCCCAGGAACACTCACCTGCGACGGCACGTAGTTCTCATCAT
This sequence comes from Ambystoma mexicanum, assembly GCF_040938575.1. Taxonomy (NCBI): domain Eukaryota; kingdom Metazoa; phylum Chordata; class Amphibia; order Caudata; family Ambystomatidae; genus Ambystoma; species Ambystoma mexicanum. The sequence continues at coordinate 678,888,299 of NC_090935.1, read as the reverse complement.
CCGAATCGACACCTGAATACAGCTCGGGGGAGGTGCAGCCAGAGACACCCCTTGGGAGCACGACCTGCAGCAGTTGTGGGTGCTCACGCACCACCACACCACGTCCCTCACTGGTGGTCGGTCGGCCCTCAGACCCCTCCTGGGTCTGCACCATCTCCACAACCCCAGCAGTATCAAGTGCGTCTTACCCTGCAAAGACATAAAAGAAAACAAATGGAAACAGGCATTAGCACTATGGCACACAATTAGGGCTGAGAGGCTACAGAAACAGTACTTGATTGACACATGTCCCACATGACTAAAACACTCCCATGCATGCACCGTCACTGCGTGTGATGGGGAGGCAGATGGCACACATTGATGACACCAAGATGGAAGATGAACACATTTGCTGCATGCTGCCTAGCAGTGGCATCACACATTGGCCAGTGATTGGCAGGTCAAATACACATGACATCACACAGATGGCATCTACCCTAGCCATGAAGTGAAGAGGGAGAGGAGGTCACCAATTGTTCATTCAGTCCAGTTTGCTCATATAATTGATTATTTTCATTGTAATGGTTCAAATGTTTAACCTGCAGCTGCCAGTCAAAAATAGTCCTATAGCACAGGGACATGTCTAAACTAATCATGTCCACGAAACTGAGCCAGTCCACTGTACCATAGCCATGTCAGATATGTGACAATAGGACTGAGAAATCCTGAGTAAAAGTGGTGGTATGCAAACAATCTGCCTGAATAAACAGAGGTAAGTAAGCAACAGTGTTGTGGCAAGATGACACTCCAAGGGCAACTGGCGTGGTGTTGGGCTGGATGTCTAATGTTGGCCGAAGGGATGCTGCTATACCCAAATGCTGGTGCCAAGAATGTATAGGAAGAGGCACATGGGTGAGCCGAACCACTCAGGCACACACACCCTCCCCTGGCACCCAAACAGAAGCTCTCCCACACACACCATGCACATGGATGACACACACATGCATGTGCACTCACCGGACAATGCCTCGTAATCTGCCAGTTCTCCCACGCCTTGGATCTGTTCCTCCGTGACGTAGGTCCCAGCAACCTGCTCATGTGGAGTGAGTTCTATGTCGTCTGCTGGAGACCCACCTCCAGTCACTAGAGTTGCGGCATGACTTGAGGCCAGTTTATTCTTTGCCCTGCGCTTCAGGTCATTCCAGCGCTTGTAGCATTCATTAGCTGTGCGCCTCACGCATCCAAGGGCACTTATGATGTCCGCAATGGTCTGCCAGTGTGCCTGACGTTGTGCAGGTGTAGTTTTGGATCCTGCGACAATCACCATTTCGCGGTCATGTGCGGACACATACTCTACAAGTGCATTCAGTTCGGCCTCATTGAAGCTGGGCTTCCTTGACAGGCCGGACTGTGTAGCCGTGTCTGGGGCATCAGCCTCTACTGGACGAGCACTCTTCCTCTTCCACTTGGAAGGTGGTGGGGATCCTGAGTGTCCTACGCCGCTCTGGACACTAGGGGCAGGAGCGTGGGATTGCACACTCAGCATGGGAGTTGGTGCAGGCATTACCTCAAGTGTGATGGTGTCAGGGGGAATGTCAGCATGATGGACTTGGACCAACACTGTCCTGGATGGTTGTGTGAGAGGTGGGGTGGATGGAGCCGCAGCTGCCCATGCAGCCTCCCCAGCCTGCCTACGCGGGGCAGCAGATGACCTAGCTGCCCCTGATCCACGTGGCCTGATGACACCAACGTTCACCGGCGCATGTGGCCTAGACCCGCTGACCTGGAAGTCAGCCATGGAGTCACCCTGTGCCAGGTTTGGTTCCACAGTGGGCTGGTCCAACAAGGGCTGAGCATGGATGGTGTCAGCCACGTTACCCTCAACCAGGGGGGGGGGCATGGGTGTCCCTGACTGCTCCTCCACACATGGGGGGCTAGGGGCACCCTGCAAGTCATGGCCACGTCCCCTACCGGATCCACCACGGCCACCACTTGGGGCTCAGCCACCTTTGCCACCCTTACGGCTTGGTCGCCTCCCAGCCATGGCACTGATGTTATTGTGCGTATGGGAGTCGATGTGAACTATTGTCCTGGGCAATTGGGGGTCAAAGGGGTTGGGTACCAGATGGTAATCGTACCTTAGTGCTCTAGCAAGGCTGTATGTCACCCCTGGGGAAAGATGACGGGTCACGCAACGCACAGGCACCCCAAAAAAGGGAAGTAAGGTGCACGCAACCCCTCCTAGACCACTTGTGTGGAAAAATAAACCTGCACTACGCTGTGGCACCCAGAAACACAAGAATGAACGTATGCGTGTCACACGCAGCCTAGAATGACCTCTGAAGGGGTATACGACACACGGGGCAAGCACAGATGTTGAATACGTGCGCGACTCACCGTCTGCCAGGAACAAAAGCGTGAAAAATATGCGCGTGTGCGCGTTGGCAACACCCCCGCCAGAAGAAGAATTGTACGCTGTCTGAGGAGACAGGACAACAGTAGAAGGGAACGCTGTTTGAGGAAACAGGCCCAGGAAAAAGAGGAAAAGAGAAAAAGCTGTCAGAGGTAACAGGGAGTACGAACTTGAAACGCTGTGAAGTAAATCGTGTGTGAACCGACAAGAAGTACAGATTTCACCCACTCGCTCTCCACGAACACGTACCCAGGCTAATCGCGTGTGGAACTTCCCGCGCACCCCGAAGTACACGTACCCAGGCAAATCGCAAAAAATAATAAATAAAAAAAAATCAAAAATGTCCATTAATGGGCCCGGGGCGGGTGGGGGAGGCCACCCAGGAGGTCCGAGGACAGGGTGCACACCAAAACCCACCTGTGTGGATCTTGCGGAAAAAAAACACCTCCATGGGCTCATGGCCTACACGGCTACCCTATTGTGGGAGTATCACTGCTGTCGCTATCCTCACCCTCTGCAGCTGCATCAGGAGGTGGTGGCACTATGGGAGGCAGCCCACGCAAGGCCCTAGTCTGTTCCTCCATGGCTGCAAGCATGCGGGTGTGGTATGTCTCGTTCTGGAGGATAAGTGTGCGGAGGTCCCCATGCAACAACTCACGGGATGCCCGGACCTCCGCCCTAGTTGCCTGCATCTCAGCTGAGAGCGTACGGGTGAGACGCTCAAGCTGCTGTTCTGTCCTTCGGTTTGTTGAAGCCTCAAGCTCAACAAGAGTCGTCCTGAGGTGAAGGAGTTCCAGCCTCAGGGCTTCCCTGTGGCCCTGGGACTCTATGGAGATGGCTTCCTGCAGAGTCGCCAATGCCGCCCGCCTGTCCCTGTCGGACGCCAACATGTCCTCCCTGTGTGACTGGCAGATGGAGTCGGTTGCCTGCTGTAGTCGCTCCATCAGACTTTCGGGGGGGACAATGGAAGTGGCCACCCTATCCATGGCCTGAGCCATCATCTCTGATGATGCTGCCTGTTGGGTTGCCATACCGTAAATGGATTGCTCCCACGCGGTATTGCCAGGTGGCGTACGGCCACCACGTCGGCGGGCACCACACCTGTCTGGGGCAAGGCGAACTGCGCCTTGCTGTGCCGGCACTGCCTGAGGCTGCAGGACTGCATTCCCCCTCTGATCTGCTGGCCCAGGAACAGGATCAGATGTCGCGGAGTGTGACCCTGCATCCGTAACCACCAAAGGCGTACCTGCCAACACTGACATCCCCATTGAGGGTTCTAACCCTGGTGCAGGTGGGTCGGACAGAACAGAATCCCTCCCAGGAACACTCACCTGCGACGGCACGTAGTTCTCATCATCCGAATCGACACCTGAATACAGCTCGGGGGAGGTGCAGCCAGAGACACCCCTTGGGAGCACGACCTGCAGCAGTTGTGGGTGCTCACGCACCACCACACCACGTCCCTCACTGGTGGTCGGTCGGCCCTCAGACCCCTCCTGGGTCTGCACCATCTCCACAACCCCAGCAGTATCAAGTGCGTCTTACCCTGCAAAGACATAAAAGAAAACAAATGGAAACAGGCATTAGCACTATGGCACACAATTAGGGCTGAGAGGCTACAGAAACAGTACTTGATTGACACATGTCCCACATGACTAAAACACTCCCATGCATGCACCGTCACTGCGTGTGATGGGGAGGCAGATGGCACACATTGATGACACCAAGATGGAAGATGAACACATTTGCTGCATGCTGCCTAGCAGTGGCATCACACATTGGCCAGTGATTGGCAGGTCAAATACACATGACATCACACAGATGGCATCTACCCTAGCCATGAAGTGAAGAGGGAGAGGAGGTCACCAATTGTTCATTCAGTCCAGTTTGCTCATATAATTGATTATTTTCATTGTAATGGTTCAAATGTTTAACCTGCAGCTGCCAGTCAAAAATAGTCCTATAGCACAGGGACATGTCTAAACTAATCATGTCCACGAAACTGAGCCAGTCCACTGTACCATAGCCATGTCAGATATGTGACAATAGGACTGAGAAATCCTGAGTAAAAGTGGTGGTATGCAAACAATCTGCCTGAATAAACAGAGGTAAGTAAGCAACAGTGTTGTGGCAAGATGACACTCCAAGGGCAACTGGCGTGGTGTTGGGCTGGATGTCTAATGTTGGCCGAAGGGATGCTGCTATACCCAAATGCTGGTGCCAAGAATGTATAGGAAGAGGCACATGGGTGAGCCGAACCACTCAGGCACACACACCCTCCCCTGGCACCCAAACAGAAGCTCTCCCACACACACCATGCACATGGATGACACACACATGCATGTGCACTCACCGGACAATGCCTCGTAATCTGCCAGTTCTCCCACGCCTTGGATCTGTTCCTCCGTGACGTAGGTCCCAGCAACCTGCTCATGTGGAGTGAGTTCTATGTCGTCTGCTGGAGACCCACCTCCAGTCACTAGAGTTGCGGCATGACTTGAGGCCAGTTTATTCTTTGCCCTGCGCTTCAGGTCATTCCAGCGCTTGTAGCATTCATTAGCTGTGCGCCTCACGCATCCAAGGGCACTTATGATGTCCGCAATGGTCTGCCAGTGTGCCTGACGTTGTGCAGGTGTAGTTTTGGATCCTGCGACAATCACCATTTCGCGGTCATGTGCGGACACATACTCTACAAGTGCATTCAGTTCGGCCTCATTGAAGCTGGGCTTCCTTGACAGGCCGGACTGTGTAGCCGTGTCTGGGGCATCAGCCTCTACTGGACGAGCACTCTTCCTCTTCCACTTGGAAGGTGGTGGGGATCCTGAGTGTCCTACGCCGCTCTGGACACTAGGGGCAGGAGCGTGGGATTGCACACTCAGCATGGGAGTTGGTGCAGGCATTACCTCAAGTGTGATGGTGTCAGGGGGAATGTCAGCATGATGGACTTGGACCGACACTGTCCTGGATGGTTGTGTGAGAGGTGGGGTGGATGGAGCCGCAGCTGCCCATGCAGCCTCCCCAGCCTGCCTACGCGGGGCAGCAGATGACCTAGCTGCCCCTGATCCACGTGGCCTGATGACACCAACGTTCACCGGCGCATGTGGCCTAGACCCGCTGACCTGGAAGTCAGCCATGGAGTCACCCTGTGCCAGGTTTGGTTCCACAGTGGGCTGGTCCAACAAGGGCTGAGCATGGATGGTGTCAGCCACGTTACCCTCAACCAGGGGGGGGACATGGGTGTCCCTGACTGCTCCTCCACACATGGGGGGATAGGGGCACCCTGCAAGTCATGGCCACGTCCCCTACCGGATCCACCACGGCCACCACTTGGGGCTCAGCCACCTTTGCCACCCTTACGGCTTGGTCGCCTCCCAGCCATGGCACTGATGTTATTGTGCGTATGGGAGTCGATGTGAACTATTGTCCTGGGCAATTGGGGGTCAAAGGGGTTGGGTACCAGATGGTAATCGTACCTTAGTGCTCTAGCAAGGCTGTATGTCACCCCTGGGGAAAGATGACGGGTCACGCAACGCACAGGCACCCCAAAAAAGGGAAGTAAGGTGCACGCAACCCCTCCTAGACCACTTGTGTGGAAAAATAAACCTGCACTACGCTGTGGCACCCAGAAACACAAGAATGAACGTATGCGTGTCACACGCAGCCTAGAATGACCTCTGAAGGGGTATACGACACACGGGGCAAGCACAGATGTTGAATACGTGCGCGACTCACCGTCTGCCAGGAACAAAAGCGTGAAAAATATGCGCGTGTGCGCGTTGGCAACACCCCCGCCAGAAGAAGAATTGTACGCTGTCTGAGGAGACAGGACAACAGTAGAAGGGAACGCTGTTTGAGGAAACAGGCCCAGGAAAAAGAGGAAAAGAGAAAAAGCTGTCAGAGGTAACAGGGAGTACGAACTTGAAACGCTGTGAAGTAAATCGTGTGTGAACCGACAAGAAGTACAGATTTCACCCACTCGCTCTCCACGAACACGTACCCAGGCTAATCGCGTGTGGAACTTCCCGCGCACCCCGAAGTACACGTACCCAGGCAAATCGCAAAAAATAATAAATAAAAAAAAATCAAAAATGTCCATTAATGGGCCCGGGGCGGGTGGGGGAGGCCACCCAGGAGGTCCGAGGACAGGGTGCACACCAAAACCCACCTGTGTGGATCTTGCGGAAAAAAAACACCTCCATGGGCTCATGGCCTACACGGCTACCCTATTGTGGGAGTATCACTGCTGTCGCTATCCTCACCCTCTGCAGCTGCATCAGGAGGTGGTGGCACTATGGGAGGCAGCCCACGCAAGGCCCTAGTCTGTTCCTCCATGGCTGCAAGCATGCGGGTGTGGTATGTCTCGTTCTGGAGGATAAGTGTGCGGAGGTCCCCATGCAACAACTCACGGGATGCCCGGACCTCCGCCCTAGTTGCCTGCATCTCAGCTGAGAGCGTACGGGTGAGACGCTCAAGCTGCTGTTCTGTCCTTCGGTTTGTTGAAGCCTCAAGCTCAACAAGAGTCGTCCTGAGGTGAAGGAGTTCCAGCCTCAGGGCTTCCCTGTGGCCCTGGGACTCTATGGAGATGGCTTCCTGCAGAGTCGCCAATGCCGCCCGCCTGTCCCTGTCGGACGCCAACATGTCCTCCCTGTGTGACTGGCAGATGGAGTCGGTTGCCTGCTGTAGTCGCTCCATCAGACTTTCGGGGGGGACAATGGAAGTGGCCACCCTATCCATGGCCTGAGCCATCATCTCTGATGATGCTGCCTGTTGGGTTGCCATACCGTAAATGGATTGCTCCCACGCGGTATTGCCAGGTGGCGTACGGCCACCACGTCGGCGGGCACCACACCTGTCTGGGGCAAGGCGAACTGCGCCTTGCTGTGCCGGCACTGCCTGAGGCTGCAGGACTGCATTCCCCCTCTGATCTGCTGGCCCAGGAACAGGATCAGATGTCGCGGAGTGTGACCCTGCATCCGTAACCACCAAAGGCGTACCTGCCAACACTGACATCCCCATTGAGGGTTCTAACCCTGGTGCAGGTGGGTCGGACAGAACAGAATCCCTCCCAGGAACACTCACCTGCGACGGCACGTAGTTCTCATCATCCGAATCGACACCTGAATACAGCTCGGGGGAGGTGCAGCCAGAGACACCCCTTGGGAGCACGACCTGCAGCAGTTGTGGGTGCTCACGCACCACCACACCACGTCCCTCACTGGTGGTCGGTCGGCCCTCAGACCCCTCCTGGGTCTGCACCATCTCCACAACCCCAGCAGTATCAAGTGCGTCTTACCCTGCAAAGACATAAAAGAAAACAAATGGAAACAGGCATTAGCACTATGGCACACAATCACCGTCTGCCAGGAACAAAAGCGTGAAAAATATGCGCGTGTGCGCGTTGGCAACACCCCCGCCAGAAGAAGAATTGTACGCTGTCTGAGGAGACAGGACAACAGTAGAAGGGAACGCTGTTTGAGGAAACAGGCCCAGGAAAAAGAGGAAAAGAGAAAAAGCTGTCAGAGGTAACAGGGAGTACGAACTTGAAACGCCGTGAAGTAAATCGTGTGTGAACCGACAAGAAGTACAGATTTCACCCACTCGCTCTCCACGAAAAGCACGTACAAGGAATTGGCGTTCTACACGTACCTTTTATACACACGTCACAGACGCGCATACACGATGAGGCCATTTCCACCAATTACACGCTTTGACACTCGGACGTGTATCTTTTTTTTTACATGCGCCATTCTCTACGGCCATGCCCATGACGTCATAGCTGCGCATGGGGGCCTTTGGCCAATGAAATCGCGTATTCGTGCAGACTTGCTTACGCGCTAAGGGCCTTTCCTCGAATTACACGCAGACGTGCAGGATTTTCACGTGCCAAATCACTCTGTAACAAGCTGGCCACGCGTAAGCACACGGAAGACCACGCTCCTGCCCAGAAAGCCGATTTACTGCCCCCCAGAGCCCTGAGCACGCTCCCACCTGCCATCTGCTGCTACCTGACTGCCTGCTGCCCACGTTCCCTGCCATTTGCTGCCTGCACATCAGCCACGGGTGCTGTTGCTGTGACCACCCCTGCTGGAACCGAAGACTCCCGACTGGGATTCCATCGCTCCACAGCCCAGCCCCAGGACCCAGTTGCCCACCCACTCCTGCCTCTGGGGTTGTCATGTCGGGCACTGCAACATCTGGCACCACTGACAACCCCCGGCCAGAGAGGCAGAGGGGCACCAGCTTCAGTGACAGGGAAGTTGGTGTCATGGTGGAGCAAGTCCTGGGGCAGTATGATGCCCTCTTCGGAAGTGTGCACGCCGACAAGGAAGGACGGACTCGGATCTGGACGGACATCGTGACTGCCATCAACACGGAGGGGGTGGCAGTCCGCGACTTCCAACATGTCAAGAAGCGCTGGGAGGACTTCAGGTCCAGGACCCTGAACAAGGCCCGGTGCGCTCCACGTCCAGGTCCTTGAGAGGCAGACCCGTCTGGAGTAGAGCGGTAAGTGTACATGCATCATGATTGTAAGCTGTGCGTATGGTGATGTGCCAGTAGTGTGCCGGTTGCACATGTGTTTATATGGGGCTGAGTATGGGTGTGGCTGTACAGGGCCGTGAGGCTAACACATGCGAGGGCTGTCATGTGTGAGACATGGATGGTGCTTGTGTGTGTAGGCTTGCATGCCAAATGCAGTTGTGTGGGCACACATGTTTGGATGAATGTGTATGTAAGTAGGCATGTTCGTGATGTCACGCATGTATGTTGTTTTCAGCTGCATGTATCAGCACTGTGTACATGTGCATGTGTGTGTATTTGACAAGGGTGCAACAGTGATGCAACATGGATGCATGTGACAGCGGGATGTGGAAGCCTGATTGGCAGAAGTGACATGGATGCCCATCTGAACACTGCGACAGTTGGCTGAGGTATACACATGCATGCAAGTGTGGTGGTGTGCGTGCATGTGTAGTGCACTCCCTGTGTTGCATGTGATGCCTGGCTCACCTTTGCCTGCTCATGCTGTTGTATGTTTATGGATGTTGCTGGCAGTTGCGATGTGGCTGTGGTATGGCTCATGTGTGCAAATTGAAATTACATGTGTGTTGCCAATTGTGATGCCATGTCTGAGGTTTGCCAATGCCACTCATGTGCAACTGTCATGTGTGTATGTGTCCATTGTACAGTGCCCTGATGCCTGTGTTTTATTTCTCCCTGTCTGCAGCGTCAATTGATGAAGAGGGCGGAGAAGGTGCTGTGGAGCACAGCGGCGGGGATCGCACTGCCAGCCGGAGACGCAAGGCCCGGCTCCCCTCCCAGGTTGTGATCTCGTCGGGGAGTGAGGAGTCCGGTGCCGTGTCCCAGGCCGCAGCTGCCGGGGGGAGGTCCAAGAGGCAGAGGTTGGAGTTGGACTCCTCGGCAGCAGAAGGGGCAGCTGGGACCCCACAGGGCCCAACGGGGGAAGATGGCACGGAGTCATCCAGGTTGGTGGGGGGTTTGGTGGAGGAGGAGGCCGTGCAAGCAACAGAGATGGGGTCTGGAGGTGGGGATTTCACTGGTGCTAGTGGTGCAGTGCAGGACCAGGGACAGGAGGCAGTACAGGTCGCCGCGGAGGTGCCTGTGTGCAATCCTGTCCCTGATCCTGTCACTGCATCATCTTGCACCAGCAGGCATGCCTACGTCCAGACCCGTTTTCAGGCAGGGGATGAGCTCACGACAACTGGCCTTCCTCTGCCTGCGGACGTGGCTATCCGGGTCCGGGTTGAGCCTGTCCTGACTGGTGTGGCGTTGCGTCAACAGGCCATGCGAGGTGACCTGCAGTCTTTTCATGAGGAGACTGCACGTCATCTCGAATGGCTCGTTGACCGCGTCGGCCTACTGGGACAGGTCACCCAGGCCTGATTCCTCCGTTTGATGGGGCTTGCTCAGACCCCCACCTCAACTGAACCCCCTATGCGCCAGTTGTCCTCCGTGCCATCTTCCCGCCCATCAGTCACCTGGGTGCCCTGTGGAGCTGCCTCTGACGGTGCGGCCAGGCTGGTGGAGGAGGCTCCCTGCCACAGTCTGGAGTCGGACGTCCAGAAGGGGTGGCCACATCAACGACTGCACCCCAGCCAGCGGAGGATGTGCAGGCAGCAGGAGGCAGTGCACGGGCAGAGGCGCAGCAGCGGCAACGTGGTGGGAGCCATGATGGCTCGGGGCCTTCCACATCGGAGGGGCAGGCATCGGTCGGAGGGCAGGAGGACCCAGGTCGGGAAGTGTCTTCCGTGTGGCAGCGGTTGGGCCACGCCATAGATGCAGAGCGGCAGCGGGCGGAAGAGGCACGGCTCACGATGGTCAGGGCGGAGAACTCCATGCAGAGGGCCCTGAGGCGTATCGAGAGCCTCGAGGCAATCCGCAGGGAGTTTGGGGGGAACATGTGGACGGCCCTGCGGACCCTCGGGGCCATGGAGGAGGAGAGCCTCCGGGACATTGAGCAGGAGTTCGATGATGCCCTGGCCCGAAACATCCCGAAGTGAGCCGTCGGACTAGCCCGCTGCCCTTGTAAATAGTTATATAGTTAGTGTTAGGTTTCCTTTGGTTTGGCTTTAGTTTTGGACCTTTTGGACAATGGGCCACATTTTTGTATATAGTTATTTTTTTTAGGTAGTGTTATTAGATAGGTTTCATTTCTTTGTTTGGGATCATGGATCCTGGATAGTTATCTGTACATAGTTGACTTTTGGAATTTCAATTTTTATCATGATTTCGCCATGGAGCAATGGTTTTCGATTTTAATTTGTGACTTTGGCCACCTTTCCTTTGCATTATGATTTGTGGTTTAGCATTTTTTCACGGACCTGCTGTTTTTTTTTGTGTTAAATTTCTATTATTGTTTGTTTATTTTTGATTCAATTTATGTTGCTTTTAATACATATTTGTTCTTCAAAGTTCAATGTGTAGTATCATCTCATTGGTTTCATGTATATCATGATATGGGTTTTGACATTCACTGACACCCATTGGGTGTATGTGAGGGACATGTGTTCATTTGAAAACTTGCAATTGGGCTTCTGTCATGTTTTTGCAATTTCTAAGTGGGTGGATGCAATACTCGGGTGGGTGTTTGCCATTTGAAGGCTGACCATAAGGGCCATTGGGGTGACATGTTGTCTGGGCGACGTGAGTTTGGGCCTGGTGGAGGCTGCCCCTGCACTGCTGGGGGGTGGCGGTGGTGGTAGACATGGGTGGGGGCCTGGTGGAGGCTGCCCCTGCACTGCTGGGGGTGGGGGTGATGGGAGACATGAGTTGGACATGAGTGGGGGCCTGGTGGAGGCTGCCCCTGCACTGCTTGGGGGGTGGGGGTGATGGGAGACATGAGTGGGGGCCTGGTGGAGGCTTCCCCTGGTGGCTGGGGGGTGGGGGTGGTGGTAGACATGGGTGGGGGCCTGGTGGAGGCTGCCCCTGGTGGCTGGGGGGTGGGGGTACAGGGGGACATGTGTGGGAGCCTGGTGGAGGCTGCCCCTGCACTGCTGGGGGGTGGGGGTGATGGGAGACATGAGTGGGGGCCTGGTGGAGGCTGCCCCTGCACTGCTGGGGGTGGGGGTGATGGGAGGCATGAGTTGGACATGAGTGGGGGCCTGGTGGAGGCTGCCCCTGGTGGCTGGGGGGTGGGGGTGCAGGGGGACATGAGTGGGGGCCTGGTGGAGGCTGTCCCTGGTGGCTGGGGGGTGGGTGTGATGGGAGACATGAGTGGGGGCCTGGTGGAGGCTGCCCCTGCACTGCTGGGGGTGGGGTGATGGGAGACATGAGTTGGACATGAGTGGGGGCCTGGTGGAGGCTGCCCCTGGTGGCTGGGGGGTGGGGGTGCAGGGGGACATGTGTGGGAGCCTGGTGGAGGCTGCCCCTGCACTGCTGGGGGGTGGGGGTGATGGGAGACATGAGTGGGGGCCTGGTGGAGGCTGCCCCTGCACTGCTGGGGGTGGGGGAAATAGGGGACATGAGTGGGGGCCTGGTGGAGGCTGCCCCTGGTGGCTGGGGGTGGGGGTGATGGGAGACATGAGTGGGGGCCTGGTGGAGGCTGCCCCTGCACTGCTGGGGGGTGGCGGTGGTGGTAGACATGGGTGGGGGCCTGGTGGAGGCTGCCCCTGCACTGCTGGGGGGTGGGGGTAATAGGGGACATGAGTGGGGGCCTGGTGGAGGCTGCCCCTGGTGGCTGGGGGGTGGGGGTGATGGGAGACATGAGTGGGGGCCTGGTGGAGTCTGCCCCTGCACTGCTGGGGGTGGGGGTGATGGGAGACATGAGTTGGACATGAGTGGGGGCCTGGTGGAGGCTGCCCCTGCACTGCTGGCTGAGGGGTGGGGGTGATGGGAGACATGAGTGGGGGCCTGGTGGAGGCTGCCCCTGGTGGCTGGGAGGTGGGGGTGGTGGTAGACATGGGTGGGGGCCTGGTGGAGGCTGCCCCTGGTGGCTGGGGGGTGGGGGTGCAGGTGGACATGTGTGGGAGCCTGGTGGAGGCTGCCCCTGCACTGCTGGGGGGTGGGAGTGATAGGGGACATGAGTGGGGGCCTGGTGGAGGCTGCCCCTGGTGGCTGGGGGGTGGGGGTGATGGGAGACATGAGTGGGGGCCTGGTGGAGGCTGCCCTTGCACTGCTGGGGGGTGGGGGTGATGGGAGACATGAGTGAGGGCCTGGTGGAGGCTGCCCCTGCACTGCTGGGGGGTGGGGGTGGTGGTAGACATCAGTGGGGGCCTGGTGGAGGCTGCCCCTGGTGGCTGGGGGGTGGGGGTGCAGGGGGACATGTGTGGGAGCCTGGTGGAGGCTGCCCCTGCACTGCTGGGGGGTGGGGGTGATGGGAGACATGAGTGGGGGCCTGGTGGAGGCTGCCCCTGCACTGCTGGGGGGTGGGGGTAATAGGGGACATGAGTGGGGGCCTGGTGGAGGCTGCCCCTGGTGGCTGGGGGGTGGGGGTGATGGGAGACATGAGTGGGGGCCTGGTGGAGGCTGCCCCTGCACTGCTGGGGGGTGGCGGTGCTGGTAGACATGGGTCGGGGCCTGGTGGAGGCTGCCCCTGCACTGCTGGGGGGTGGGGGTAATAGGGGACATGAGTGGGGGCCTGGTGGAGGCTGCCCCTGGTGGCTGGGGGGTGGGGGTGATGGGAGACATGAGTGGGGGCCTGGTGGAGTCTGCCCCTGCACTGCTGGGGGTGGGGGTGATGGCAGACATGAGTTGGACATGAGTGGGGGCCTGGTGGAGGCTGCCCCTGCACTGCTGGCTGAGGGGTGGGGGTGATGGGAGACATGAGTGGGGGCCTGGTGGAGGCTGCCCCTGGTGGCTGGGAGGTGGGGGTGGTGGTAGACATGGGTGGGGGCCTGGTGGAGGCTGCCCCTGGTGGCTGGGGGGTGGGGGTGCAGGGGGACATGTGTGGGAGCCTGGTGGAGGCTGCCCCTGCACTGCTGGGGGGTGGGGTGATAGGGGACATGAGTGGAGGCCTGGTGGAGGCTGCCCCTGGTGGCTGGGGGGTGGGGGTGATGGGAGACATGAGTGGGGACCTGGTGGAGGCTGCCCTTGCACTGCTGGTGGGTGGGGGTGATGGGAGACATGAGTGGGGGCCTGGTGGAGGCTGCCCCTGCACTGCTGGGGGGTGGCGGTGGTGGTAGACATGAGTGGGGGCCTGGTGGAGGCTGCCCCTGGTGGCTGGGGGGTGGGGGTGCAGGGGGACATGTGTGGGAGCCTGGTGGAGGCTGCCCCTGCACTGCTGGGGGGTGGGGGTGATGGGAGACATGAGTGGGGGCCTGGTGGAGGCTGCCCCTGCACTGCTGGGGGGTGGGGGTAATAGGGGACATGAGTGGGGGCCTGGTGGAGGCTGCCCCTGGTTGCTGGGGGGTGGGGGTGGTGGTAGACATGGGTGGGGGCCTGGTGGAGGCTGCCCCTGGTGGCTGGGGGGTGGGGGTGATGGGAGACATGAGTGGGGGCCTGGTGGAGGCTGCCCCTGCACTGCTGGGGGGTGGCGGTGGTGGTAGACATGGGTGGGGGCCTGGTGGAGGCTGCCCCTGCACTGCTGGGGTGTGGGGGTGATGGGAGACATGAGTGGGGGCCTGGTGGAGGCTGCCCCTGGTGGCTGGGGGTGGGGGTGATGGGAGACATGAGTGGGGGCCTGTTGGAGGCTGCCCCTGCACTGCTGGGGGTGGGGGTGATGGGAGACATGAGTTGGACATGAGTGGGGGCCTGGTGGAGGCTGCCCCTGGTGCCTGGGGGGTGGGGGTGCAGGGGGACATGTGTGGGAGCCTGGTGGAGGCTGCCCCTGCACTGCTGTGGGGTGGGGGTGATGGGAGACATGAGTGGGGGCCTGGTGGAGGCTGCCCCTGCACTGCTGGGGGGTGGGGGTAATAGGGGACATGAGTGGGGGCCAGGTGGAGGCTGCCCCTGGTGGCTGGGGGGTGGGGGTGATGGGAGACATGAGGGGGGCCTGGTTGAGGCTGCCCCTGCACTGCTGGGGGGTGGCGGTGGTGGTAGACATGGGTGGAGGCCTGGTGGAGGCTGCCCCTGCACTGCTGGGGGGTGGGGGTAATAGGGGACATGAGTGGGGGCCTGGTGGAGGCTGCCCCTGGTGGCTGTGGGGTGGGGGTGATGGGAGACATGAGTGGGGGCCTGGTGGAGGCTGCCCCTGCACTGCTGGGGGGAGGCGGTGGTGGTAGACATGGGTGGGGGCCTGGTGGAGGCTGCCCTTGCACTGCTGGGGGTGGGAGTGATGGGAGACATGAGTTGGACATGAGTGGGGGCCTGGTGGAGGCTGCCCCTGCACTGCTGGGGGGTGGGGGTGATGGGAGACATGAGTGGGGGCCTGGTGGAGGCTGCCCCTGGTGGCTGGGGGGTGGGGGTGGTGGTAGACATGGGTGGGGGCCTGGTGGAGGCTGCCCCTGGTGGCTGGGGGGCGGGGGTGCAGGGGGACATGTGTGGGAGCCTGGTGGAGGCTGCCCCTGCACTGCTGGGGGGTGGGGGTGATAGGGGACATAAGTGGGGGCTGGTGGAGGCTGCCCGTGGTGGCTGGGGTGTGGGGGTGATGGGAGACATGAGTGGGGGCCTGGTGGAGGCTGCCCCTGGTGGCTGGGGGGTGGGGGTGATGGGAGACATGAGTGGGGGCCTGGTGGAGGCTGCCCCTGCACTGCTGGGGGGTGGCGGTGGTGGTAGACATGGGTGGGGGCCTGGTGGAGGCTGCCCCTGCACTGCTGGGGGGTGGGGGTGATGGGAGACATGAGTGGGGGCCTGGTGGAGGCTGCCCCTGGTGGCTGGGGGGTGGGGGTGATCGGAGACATGAGTGGGGGCCTGGTGGAGGCTGCCCCTGCACTGCTGGGGGGTGGCGGTGGTGGTAGACATGGGTGGGGGCCTGGTGGAGGCTGCCCCTGGTGGCTGGGGGTGCAGGGGGACATGCGTTGGTGGGCAGTAGTGCAAGGTGACATGTGGGTTGGCTGGGGGGCATGGCCATGGTTGATGTGGTGCCTGCAGGACATGTGCAGGGTAGGCCCCTGTGGTGTGGGCCACCTGCAGGGGCCGTGGAGGGTGTAGAGGGAACACCTGGGAGGACCCACACGTGCAATTCACATGTGGTGCTCCCCGCGCACCCCTGTAATACACGTACCCTGATGGAATCACGTGTGATACTTCCCGTGCACCCCTGGAATACACGTACCCTGCTGTTTTTGCATGTGATACTTCCCGCACACCCCTGGAATACACATACCCTGATGGGATCGCGTGTGATACTTCACGCGCACCCCTGAAATACACGTACCCTGCTGTTTTTGCGTGTGATACTTCCCACGCACCCCTGAAATACACGTACCCTGCTGTTTTTGCGTGTGATGCTTCCCGCGCACCCCTGGAATACACGTACCATGATGGAATTGCATGTGATACTTCCCGCGCACACCTGAGATACACGTACCCTGCTGCTTTTGCGTGTGATACTTCCCGTGCACCCCGGGAATACGCGTACCCTGCTGTTTTTGCGTGTGATACTTCCCGCGCACCCTGAAATAAACGTACCCTCCTGGAATCGAGTGTGATACTTCCCGTGCACCCCGGGAATACGCGTACCCTGCTGTTTTTGCGTGTGTTACTTCCCATGCACCCCTGATGCATACGTACACAGGACAATCGCGTGTGGAACTTCCCGCGAACCACTGAAATACACGTTCCCCGCTTGGCGTTTGCTGTTTGCCAGCCCTGTGAACTGGTCCAGGGTTGGCGCAGCCCTTTGCGATTATTTGGGGATTTTGAAGACTTTTGCTTGCGCGAGGGCGTTCTTGGGGGCGTAACTGGCGCTGCTGCAGGGTCGCTGCGCCACGCTGCGCCACGGCTGGTTTTGGATGCGAAAATCCATGAATAGGCTGTGCACGGAAATCGATTTTGGCGCACACGGCTGGCGCAGACATTCGCACGGGCACGTTGTGCGCCAGCCGCATGCGCTACTTTTGTGCGAATTTCTATGAATTACCCTGTAAATGTTAATACCAGAGGAAGTGTTTCAAGAATTAGATGAAGAAAAGCTCACACCCTGTGAGATAATAGCAGTGAAAAAGACAAAAAAACAGTATAACGTTTTGGAGGAGTAATGGTTGTTGGACAGGGAGATAGGAACATGATTGGATGATCAAATGCAAAGGTACTTATATGGAAACAAGACTACAAGGATGAACTGTAAGACCCAATGATGCTAATAACCCCTATGATATCCTAAAGTTCACTCAGTTATAGAAGGAATTACCACAGGATACTGTCAGCCTTGTTTGGTGGTCATTGTCATGTTACCATGCACTATTACTAAGCCAGTAGAACTGAGTACCAGTGAGGTGGATCAAATGCTCACCAATGACAGGTAGCAACAGATTCTTATTATAGCAGATGAGATATGGGGTCTTACAAGGAGAAGTGTCCTTGTCCGAGAATGCAGGTAGTGGACCACAGGATGGATTCATATGAGCAATGGTTTGACAAAGGGAGTCAGTTTAATGACAAATACAAAAAATGGGGAGTTTCATGAATATCAGTGGTTGCTTGATCTTCTTTCTCGCTTCACAACTCCAACGAACTTCATAAAAAACACGTCATGTATACAAAAAACTTTTCATCACTGACGCGTAACGCTTAAAATGTTGTATGCAATTCTATTGGTTCTAGGAAGGTAACTTTAATATAGGCACTATATCTGTATATGGTAACAGAGTGAGGGGATTGGGTAAACACTGTCAGGTGGGGCATCTAAGCCCTACCTTAAAAATGGCTACTTTAGACGTCACTAAAAGTACAACGTCCCATTGGTTCTACTAACTATATGGCCCTAGACTACTTGGTCCACTATGATTAGGTTGGCACCAACCCCACTCATACTTTTCCACTTTGCCTAGCAGAATGCAGAATGGCCGACCAGGTGCTGGGTGCTCGTCAGCTCCCCTGGCCTTTCTCCAATTATTGCTACAATAAATCATCGCTTCAGTAGTCACGTGTCAATTATTTCACTGTGGTTGGACTTGAGACTCTAGCTCTGTCTGGAAAGTTCTGATATCTTTGCATTGCACACTGCCATGCGTAGGTGTGAAAGTCCCCCTTCTTCTCGCTCGGCTGGTTACATGATTCAGACACTGTCAAATCACCTAATTCTCCATGTAATTTGTGTATTTGATTTTTGTTTTGTCCACCACCTGCCTTCTGCTTCTTATCTTGACCTTTCCTAGCAGGATATTCTGTTCCTTGCTTCATTAATTGTAGCTACTGTTGGTCTATTATAGTTGATACAAACTTGGCTTTTTGGCACGATTTGTCTCTGTCTGAGTTTCGCTTCTGTCTTTTATTCTTTATTTTTTAACTATGAAACTCTCCTCATGCAACCTCTAGTAACATTTGTTGAATCTGCCCTTGTGCGTAGTGGAAGTATACTTATATAACGTGCTTCTATTGAGGTAGATATGTATAGGTGGCACTTGCTACAATCTATCTTACTACTAAGCATAGCAAGCCGCACGATTTTCTTAGCTTTCTTGTGTTTCCAAGCATATGTACACGTGTAAACTAACTGAATATCTTCGTTGTGCTCATGGCATAAGCTTCTTACATTTGACATTGTCCTTAACTTTTGGTTCACAATGTCCCTTATCCGTGGTGTTTAGTCTCCTTTTGTCATTCACAGGTCGTCATACCTTCTATATGTGAGTCAGTCTGGGTTCTTGTGACATCACCATTCGTCTTCCTTTAAAACCTTTTTGACTTCTTTAGGGACTGTACTCTGACAATCTTCATTTCGTTTCATTTGTTGATATGGTTTTCTCAATGGATACTTTTCTGTTCAGGTTTTCTTCGGTGTCGGTACCTCTATGGGTGCGGTTCTTCTGATAGGTACTGGACAGAGCCCCAAAGCAGCTCTCTGCAGGTTTATTTGATCCTCGTACGTCACATACTTTGGCGTGAACATTCCTGGTACTTCAAAATGGACAGTTGGAGTGTGGGCCATACTTGGTACCTCCTCTACATGCCCCCCTCTGGTCGATTCATCGACCACTTTCATTTCTTCCTCTGTATCCATCTTCTTTGGATCCTCTGTATTCACTTTCAATTCATCCTCTATGTCCATTTTTTCTTCATCTTCTGGGACCATACATGACAGTCTGAAGAAATTTCTCTTTGGGGTCTGTATTTTTATGACTCCTTTTAGACTTCCTGCAGTTCTTACGTGTTCATCTTTGTTCCACGTCATTAGTTGACACTGTCCATTTGGGCTGCAATAGATCCATCTTCCCACATCATTTCTATGTTTCCTGGGATATCGAAACTTTGTTCCTTCTGGTGCATGAATGCTGGCTTTCACAAAGTCTCATATTTCTTCATCAGTCAGGTCTTTGGGCTTCCAACCTGGTTCGACATCAATCATGAGCTTCATCCCTATGGCCTTTTTTGCAGTTTTCTGACACTGAGAGATTAATATCTTGATAACACAGATTCCAAGCAATATCATCAGTAGCAGAGCTCCTAGGAATTTCAATGTGTCTGCCATCCATTGCGGAAACCATGAGAATAGTGATCCAAAACAACTGTTGTTGTCCACTTTGTCAGTTTCCTCAATCATTTGGTTCTGTAGTCTCGTCAGCATACCTATGGCCTCCTGTAGAGTTCTATTTTCTTTGTCATGACAAGGTATAAATGTGCAACATGATTCTCTGATTTTTGCACAAACACCTCCATCCATGGCTGTGATCATGTCAAGGACATATCTGTTCTAGAGAGTCATTACTCAAATCGCTCTTAACTCTTCCCTGATTACGTTGAATCCCTTTATGGTCATGTTGATGGTCTGCAATAACTCTCATCTGGTTATCTGCAACCATTTAGTATTTGCTCCAACCTGAATTCTCGGCATGCAAATTGTCGTGAGCACTGAAGAAGTCAAACTGAACAGCCTATGATCATAAGGGATAGCATCAAAAGTGTCTATGGATTTAGCAGAAAAGTAATTCTCTTGCTTCATTCAGTTCATCAATTCCACAGATCTCTTCTTCCTCAGGTGAGCATCTGCTTTCAGGAAACTGTAATATTCAGGTCACTTTTCAGAATCACCAACGCTGGAACATGGATATTCACTATTGTGCATATACCTCCCCAGTTTCTCAGCAGTCTTATATATGTTTTGGATCCACATGCCAAATAATGACCCATGATTACTGCAGTACCGTGTACCATTCCTGGAGCATCAAAGACTCGTCCACAGTTCTGATTCTCTCGCATCTTCCTTGTGCCATTATTCCTGAAGCAGAATTTTGGGCTTTCCAATGGCACTATCTGCAAGGGTCCTCCTCTGTCCTCGACCCATGTTTGCAGTTTTGCAAGCTTTGGCCACAATGGCTTGCATCAATTTCGCAATATGTTGATGGTGGGCTCGTAGTGACCAAAGACCATCCATGCCCTGCATATCACTACTCCTTTCTCCCATCCGTCTGGTGAAAGCACTGTTCCCCAAATGTGCATTTGGCCTCTGTTCTTCCACTTCCAAGCTTCTTCTGGCATCTTCCCTTGAACGTTTAGTTTTTGATTTGTTCCACTTCTGATTTCTGCTCCTTTAACTCCAGGCTTCTCATATCTGATCACAATGTGTTTTGTCTTTCCATTGTTTCTTGTGTTTATGTCCTGGCCATAATCATCTTCATTTGGATCAGTTGCCCATTTCAGTGAAGCATCATTTCCCATGAACTGGACTCTGGTCATGCACATTGCTACGTGTGATAGGCAGTGTGCTGTCTGGACATCAATTTCTACAGCTACAACGATCTTTGACTTCCCCATGCTGTAAGGTAGGAGTGCACAAACAAAGCATTCCCCCTCTGAATTCCATCTTCCAGATTCTTTCATATGCTGGTACCATAGGTTATTTCCCAAATGTGCTGTGCTGTCCAAGTAGTCATTTAGCTCACTGTCATCTCCTTGTATACTTCTCTTGATTCTCAAGGTTCTAAAGTTGTTTGTTATAACTACTTCCTTGAACGCATACGTATGGCTTCTTCTTGAAGGAGGTACCTCCATCCATGGTGCGGGCCTCTTCATCTGCACCAATTGAGTAGGCAAAAGTATGGCAATTCTTTCTTTTTTCTCCTGCCCTTTCCTGGCTCTGGCTATGAACGGCCATAATGATTCTGCTATCATTTGTGCATGTGAGATTTTCTCTGGGTTTGCAATTGCCGTTCTCGGTGTTGGATCAGGGGTGTTAATTAATGCTGTTTCAGTTGGCTTCCTCTTCAACTCCTTTTGTCTCTTCACTAGTTCAGCTTTCTTCATTTGGCTTTTAACTTCACTTATAGTAGAGGTTCTCATTGTTGGCTGTCCAACCTTCCTGTCATCTTTGGCATGTGGTTCTGTAATTATTGACACTAGACGTGGTGTGTGTGCATTCATTGTTTGCGTGCGTGTGGTTGTCAGTAGCCTTCTTTCATTCTTACTCTGCTGACCCTGTCTCCAGCTTTTCAATGTGTTTGTTACTATAAGTGTGTGTCATTGCTAATCACATCCATCTCAAGTTCACTCATTCCGCTATCAGACCTTCTAAGGACTGGAATGACTATGTAAGGTTTGGGTGCCTTTGTGGGTTTCATGTGTCCATCATTAGGTGGGTGTACTGGAATCTGAACACTTTGTGCACCAATATAAAATGCAGTTCTAATCGTCAGTGACAGTAAAACAATGATGAATACAATGCATAGGTATTTGATTCCTCTATAGATTAATCTACAGCACTTAGTTCTGGAACAATAAGAGCGTCTCTCCTCCTGAGGGATGGCAAGATTAGTAATTTGGTTGCCCATCTCTATTATTTAAGGAAAGAAAACTAACTTTTAATACATTCTAGGCAATATTATCTCTGGATTCTGCCGTTTCTACTTGTTGGTTGCAGGTACTGAAACAATTGTCCTTCTTTGCCTGAACAATGGATTGTCTATCGTCTCTGGATACAGCTCTTTTGTCAGTTATTAAAATATCAAATAACGGGATACGTTCAGCAAGTCTCTTTACTGTGCATGTTCAAAGTACACTGGCTCCCAATCCCTCTTATCTGTTTCGCTCCAGAAGACATGTTGGGTCCTTGTCAGCATAACAAGAGTGAAGTCTCTGGCAATACTTTCTCAATCTGTCCCTCGGCAGAAAGTTTAAAATCTTCTCCGATAATTCTGTTGATGGTTAAAAAGTTTGACCTGCATCACAATATGATGCAAGAGCATGCTCATCTGTGTAGAATTAGCTGGGTCTCGGATGAATGTGAGGACGTCAACACCGACAGGCCTCCCCACAAGTTCTGGAAAATCCTCAATTAGGCGAAAGAAGACGCAGCTTGCCAATCTGCTATCTTCTGGTGACATGGACATTTGTCCTGCCCTTGCTAAAGTTTGGAACTGTTTGGCCCTCACTCACTGTGAGCAGTTTCTGCAATCTCGATGCGTGTGGAGAGCAACTTTGATAATTCTGTTCAGGATTATATTTAAACGTTCTGTGTTTGCTGGATCAACGTCTGTGTTTCTCCCGACAAGATCTGGACAGTCTTCAATTAAGTGAAAGAACAGCATGCTGATAAGCCTATTTGCTTCTTCTTCTGTTTTGGGACAATTGTTTTTTTCCTTTCTGTACTCCGTAAGCAGGAGGAACTGCTCAGCAATCACAGTGAGCAGCTTTCTTATTGTCTTTTCGTTTTCAGGATCTTGAAGAAATTCAATTATGCTGGTGAGCCTTCCCACCAATGACGGGTATGACCTTAAGACTAGTTCAAAATAACTCAGGACATCTTTGATGATGTCGCTACTTTGGGACACCACAGGTGAGTCCAAATAATGCTCCTGGATACTGTATTTTCTTCAAATTTTTGTGTCCACGATCAAAATTTGGCATATCCTTTTCTTTTCAAGGCTTCAGTGTGCCTTAGTTCAAAGTGAATAACCTCTGTTGTGACTTTATGCATGCCATTTCCTTCTTCACCCTGCAACTAGGATGCACAGAGTGTCCGTTTTTATGTCCTTATCCCCTTTTTTGCTCAGAGGAAATGTCCAAAATTAAGCCACAACTTTGCACAAAAGTTCTTTGTCTTTGCCTTGCTGGTCATGCGTCCTTCTTCCTCGTCGTGGATCTCGTCTGCACATGCTGCGGTTTTTCCCCATTGTCTGTAGTCTCTACGCATCGGGGTGCGGGCAGGGGGGCTTCTCCGATATATTGCTTGATGTCACCCAGAAAGGTCCAAGCTCTTCTTCCTTGTAGCTTGACTGCAGAGGGAGTGACATCTTCCACTGTAAAGGTCCGTTGAATCTTGGCTCATCCCACTTTTTTCTCATGTGGTTTTTCACCAGACCGTGTCGCCAGGGAAGATTGATGATACACATAAACTCTGAACTGGGTTTGAAGTAGTATCTCCTTCTATGTTTTTTGCTGCCCTGCACCCTTTTCGTGTTCACTGCAGCAACTGGCGTGAAATTACAGTAAGACAAGATGTCATGCAATTCAAGTAATTTTGCATTTCAGACCCTAAGATTTCTCCTGTTGGCTAGGCATCACATCTAGCTCTGTCTCGAGGTGTCAGGGGAGTGCGCATCCTTCTGCCTGTTGCTATTTCGGGCGGCGTAAGATGATGGTCAGAACCAGGCTGGTTTCTGAGTGCATACAGTGCCAAAGAAGTCAGTGCAACCATCCCTTCCTTAGAGTAAGCTTCAACTTGGCTATCCTTTCCTTTAACAAGCCGTTGCACTTCTCACATATCCCATTACCTTGCGGGTGATACGCCGACGAGAAAGCTAATCTGTTCAAAGACTTTGTTAACAAAGTTAGCCCCATTATCTGATCTCATAACCTCACCTACTCCCCACATGGGAAATAACTCTATCACCAGAAATTTGGCCGCACAGTTAGAGTCTGGGTGTGTGCATGGACCTGCTTCTATCCATCTAGAGAAGGGACACACCCCAAAGATAAGGACCTGTACCCATTACATACTTGAATCATATCAATGTAATCGATATGCAAGTGCTGAAAAGGTCCATTGGACCTTGTGATGACTCGTCTAATTACACGTAGTGTATGCCCAGCCGTGAACTGCTGGCAGATTATACAGTTCACCATTAAATATGCAACATGCTCTGCTAAATTCGGTATGAACCAGTCTTGAGCGAGCGTTGCCGCGAGATTCTCTTTTGTCATGTGCGCTGGATAGTGCAACTGTTCCAATGCTAATTTTAACAGGCTATAGGCATTACTAGTTTACCAGTGCTGTCTTGTCGCCACAAGCTTTTGGAGGTGTTTAAAGAACACCATTGCCGCTTCCAGATGTTCTTCTCCTCCTGTGGTGCCTCCCCTTGGAGTTCCATTAACTGTGTTTGCCCCATGTTATTATAGCTCTTAGGTTCACTTCATGCAACAATAATTTTTTCATTTACATCAGTTATTTCCACATTCATTATGGTTTCATCTTTGGATGCCATACGCTTTGCCTCTGCGTCTGCTACTTGATTTCCACGTGAGATAAAATATGTCCCCTTCGTGTGGGCGGCACATTTCACGACCGCTATAGCCACTAGGAGCTGTAGTGCCTTAATGAGCCTATCCAATAGGGCTGCGTGCTGTACTGGCGTGCCGTCCGCTCGGAGTAGCCCCTCCTTTTCCAGCGCGCTAGGCCTGTGTGCACTGTTCATGTCACATAGGCAGAGTCACTGTACACTGTTACTTCCTGCTCTGTGTGATTCTCAATCGCGAGTATCAACAGCAATAATTCTGCAGCTTGTGCTGAATAATGAGATGATAATCATTCACAAATGAGTACTCAAAATTCTATGTTTGCTGTGTGCTTCACCACAGCAGCGCCTGTGTATCTTTGCCCATCATTTTGATCAATTCTCGTGAAACCGTCAACGAAGACAATTTCTCCTTCTTCCAATGCATTTTCTTTCACTCTGGGAATCTCGTCATAAAATTCTTCATAATTCGCGCAGTCATGTATTGGCTCCCGTTCACTGACTGGTTCTGCGATGAACATAGCTGGGTTTACTATTTTACATCGAATTATTTTAATCGATGGATTTGATATGATCACTTCATAAGCAGAAGCTCTCTGAGATGTCAATGTGCCCTTTGGTTTCTCTGAAATAGCAAGTAGCACGTGCTCGACATACAACGTCATGGAGCATCCCATCACAATGGCTGTAGCTTTATCTATGGCGAACACTGCGGCAGCTAAACTTTGTTCACAAGGGAAGTGACCTCTCATCACTGGGTCCAAATTCTCACTGTAGTATGCCAGGGGCTTGTACCCCAGTGTGTGTCTCTGTGTGAGCACTGCTGTCATAACGCTGCCAATCGTGTGTGAACACAAGTTGAATTCCTCTGCATAATTGGGAATCCCTAAAACTGGCACAGTGCAAATGGCTTTCTTGAGTTCAGTAAACCCGTTTTCCATGGTCTCAGACCATTCAATTTTCCCTTGTAACAAGTGCTTGGTATATGAGCTGTAGTCAAAGACCCAAGCCCTGACATAATTGCAAAGACCTAAAAAACTCTGCTTCTGTTTTATCGTGTGTGGCTTAGCTGTGTTCAGTATGGATTCAGCCCTTTCAGGGGTAAACCTTTTCCCCTCATGCAAGACCTGTTGGCCTATGTACAGCACTTCTCGCTGACTATATTGTAACTTTTCTTTGTCAACTTTATATCCTTTCTCAGCCAATATAGTCAAAAGCTGAATAGAATCGCGTCTGCCTCTTTCCTCTGTCGTGATGCAAATTAAGATGTCCTCCACATATTGCAAGACAACACACTCTAATGCAATATTGCTTAAATCCATCTGTCGGACTCTGTTGAAAATTAAAGAAGACTGACAGTACACCTGGGACAACCTTGTGCTTTTCATACGCATCTGTCTGAATGTAAATGATGTAAAATCTTGTTTGTTTGAGTCTTGGTGCAATGGGATTGAGAAAAATGCATTTTTCAAGTCAATCACTGTGAAATATTTTGCCTCAACAGGTATATTACATAGGATTGTGGCCGGGTTAGGGACTAAAGGGAACTCGGCCTCTACAATATCACTTATCGGGCATAAATCTTGAATTGGTCTCCAAGACCCTCCCTTTGATTTTTTGATAGGGTACACTATGGTACTGCATGACGACTCTGACGTCACTAAAATGCCCTGTTCCATCAAAGCCGAAATTGTCTTGAAAATTCCTTCATCTGCTTCCCTAGACATGGGATACTGTTGTACTTTGGGTAAAATTGCTCCTGGCTTCAATTTAATTCTTACTTCTCTGACTCCTTTCAATAAGCCTACGTCATAGGGGGCTGTGGTCAGTACAGAGACAGGTACCTGGGGTATGTCGTCCTCAAAATATTCAGGATGATTTTGTGCCAACCTCATTCTCTGAGACACTTCTCTTTTGATCACTTTCACCGAGAAAGTGAGATTTACCTCAACTGTCGTTTCTTCTCCATTTGCTTGCTCGTCAAACAGATCATCATAAGTGAGATCAGTCTATCTGTACTCTTCTTCAACGGCGATTAATGTGCACCATTGCTGGCCTTCATCATCGCAACCATCGATCAAGGCCATTTTCCCTCGCATTATAGCTGTGTGTATCGTCAAGGGAAATACTTATCCCTTCTCCTCGTGCATACGTATTCTTCGCCTGAATAGAAATTCATCTGGGGTCCTAATGTTTTTGTCTGCAAGGCCTGGTAGCCCTACCATTAACACAGGTACTCCATATGCAAATATGTCTGGCTGTAATGGGATAGTTCTCATAGCTGTGTGTCCCGCAATACACTAATTATCTTGCATACGTTCAAATAGTGCATTCCTGGATATGAACATATTATGCCCTTCTCCGTGAACGAGAGTGTCATGTTTAACTGTGCCATTAGGTCTCATCCCAAGATATCTACTGGGGTTTGTCTCGAATGTAACAGTGGCACATTCATATCACATTCTCCTATAGAGACTGGAAGTGTATCTGTAAAAGGAACACAACTTGTTGCTCATGTGAAGACCTGAGTATTTATAGCATTTCCGGACAAGGAAAACTTGCCTTCACGTATACACAAGTGTGTTGCAACTGTGTCAACTAAGAAAGAATATTCTTTAATCCCTATAACGACATCCACCCTTAGTTCCTGGTGAGGGTCTGGTGTCACTGAAAGGATAGAACACATCAGGTTTCCCAGTGAGCTGTCCTAATCCATATACAATTTTGTCCTGTTTTGCGTGAATGGACTTCCTCCATGATCAGTGTTAGCTCTTATTCCCAAGTTCACAGCCTGTCCTGCACTTACTGTCTGTGCCAGTTGCATCGGCAACTGTTGCAACTGTCCTTGTGGAAAACTTATCAAGTTCTGAGGTTGCAAGCTAAGCTGTGCTACTGGCATTTGCTGTTGCACCGTGCGATTCTGTGCAACTCCATTTCTTCCCTGCTGTAAAAACACAGTCGGATTCTTCATACCTGCTCTTGTTCCTTGGTCGTTTTGCACCATGCCTTGACTTCTGCATGTGTGTGCTAGATGCCCTGTCATCCCACTCGTCCCACATATTGGTGGTGGTCTGATTATTTGCCCATTTGACATATCCTGATTGACATTTTGCATGTTTTGAAAGACTCCCTGATTGTTTTGAAAACCTCCCTGATTACTCTGCCATCCTCTTCCTCTAAATCCTCTCCCTCTGGGGTAAAATCCATTATTGCCCTGATTAACCTGCTGTGGATTATTGACCTGTTGTATGTTCGATCCATCTGTGTTAGTTATCATTGCCCCTTCAATGGCATGTTTTGACAATTTTTTCTGCACTAATTTTGCCTCTTCGGATTTTTGTGCAGCCTCTTTTTTGCGATTCTTTTCCTGCAGCAGTCTGCAATAATGTGCTATGGTCAACTGTACTTCAGACAATGGTTTGGCCTCTATTCTGTAGTATAATTTATAGTGCTTTGAAGTATAGCGCTTCACTGGATGTGATAGCATTCTATTGCCATCAATAATGTGGCACACATATAGCCAGCCCTATGTTGCTAGCATAACATATGGGTATGCAGATGGAGACAGGCTGCAGGTTTAAAAGTGCACCAGAATATTTTTTTCTTTTCTTTCCTTGAACTGCTTCATACACAGGAGACCACATTATTTATCTAATTGGCTGACTTAATTAACAAATATTAATCACTAGAGCTAACTCATTAACATTATAATGTAATCTCCATGTGGAAAATGAGGTAGAAATACATGTTCTGAAATTCGTTTTGCAAACGTGCACTTGGATTTTTTTTTCTTCTCTCTTTGTTCACTGTGTTTGCGGAAAGCAGAATCTGCATGCCAGGAAATTATTTTAGCTACAGTTTCTTACTGTAAAAATGAGCTATTGTGGAAGGAAGGGTGATACGGTCTTTTTAATTTGATTGGTGCAAAGTATCTGCAGTGACTCCACGTAAGCAATGTGGGACGGTGCAGAGTTTTGCTGGAAAAGTCTGACAGAAAAAGTTCAGATTGCTTTTTGCTAAAATGGACCATCTGAGTCTGGGCTGTGAGGCAGGCATGCCCAGTCTCAATTAGCACTTGCTTGAGAACTGTAGATAAGTGCATGTTCTCGCTGTGCACTCCAAACCTTCGAGATTGCAAAGGCAAACCTGGGCCCATTATTCGGAGGCGAGCGAAGAGAGGTCGTGTGTGGGAGAACTACAGATAGCTGGTTAATATCCAAGGGAGTTGAGGTTATTGTGTGCTGTACAAATGACCTTCTTTAAATATCATGCAGGGAGAGTAGCCAAAGGGAATCCCCTGTGTTTAATTGACAAAGTGAATTTTGTTCTGTCGCTGTACTTTTTTTTTCTCTTCTTCTTGTTACAGATAATGCAAAGTGAATTTCGTTCTGTTGCTGTATTTTTTTCTCTTCTGTTTGTTACAGATAATGCGGTAATACAAAAGGTTAAAATGTTATTTGAGATGCAACTGTTTATAATACAAATGATATATACACAAATCGTGTAGAGTGTTTTTGCTTTTGTTTATTCTTAGTGCATTTGAAAGAATACTGTATGGAATGGAGAAGATTTTTAAGTAATACATGTGTCATGTTTCCCTTCAGATGGAATCATAGAATTAGCAGTGATAAATAGATGTATGTGTGTGTTCATCCAGTGCATGGTGTCTGGATGAAATCTAATACAATAGACATTGCTGGGGGTCCATGAACCAGCAAGGAGGCCTATGGAAGCATAGTTCACTGATGTATATAAATCAGTGATAATACCACAGGTTATTGAGAATGCTATATGTGAAATTGTGGTGTTTCTGAATGTAGGTCCAAGGCCTCTATAGATCACAAGAACATTATAAGAATAAGGAGGGTTTTGTGTATGTCGGGCCACAAATAAAACAGAAAAATCATGTTCAACACTAAACTACCGACAATAGTGTATACTAATAAATGATCCCATGTAATGTAATAAGGTATGGTCACTGAAAGGAAATAAGGCCAAACCCAATCTTAATGCAAGGGGTAGTAATCACCGAATTACCAATTGTTTTTGGTAAGAAAATACCACCAGACTCCAGATCTACACAAAATATCCTACAATTCCTACCAATCGCTTGAGCTGCTTCTGTACCTGATCTGGCAGCCCTTGGCATAATATATGGTAAAACCCAGGTATAATTTCCCCCAAAATTCATGCGTTTCCAGTACACACGTGTCTTGGAAATTCTGGATGTAAAGCAAAGGGTCCTCTGACTCCTTCATCTTACGTGTCAATATAGCTCCCATGTCAGAAGCATCCGGATATATCAATCGTAATGCTTTCCATACTGCGGCTCTGCAATTGTTAAATGATGCTCCATCGTGCACAGTATTAATTGTAGTTACGCCAGGATAACCTGCACGTGTCGACACATCATCAGCTCTGTCACCAAGTATGGTGATTAAAAGACCCTTGATATCCCCTATAGCTAATGTGTTCCTTCCCCTCATTTTCTCTAGCTCGTGTATCAATTTTCCGGCTCCCGATGTCAACATTGGAAGCTTATTTTTCAGGTTTTACCGATCGTGGCCATGGAATATACTGTGGCCTCATTCCTCCTTTCTCGAGCAACGGAAATTGTGACGCATAGCCCTCCTTCTCGTCTTTCATCATTTTTCTGTCTATTGCAGAAGTAATATTCCCACATCACCGCCTACCTGGTAATGTCCTTAGTCGGCTCACATAGGGTGGTGGAGATACCCCCCTCTGACTGTAAGACACTTCTTCGAGTCGGTCTGACTGTGTGGCTGACTCTGATGCCTTAGATGCAGACTCGCTAGAATCTGACCATCTTATCCCTTTTCCTCCGGAGAAGCATTTTTCGCATCTCCTCTCTTTCTCCTTTTCCTCATGTTCCTCTCTTTTGGCGTCTGATATCATCTGTGCCCAACTCGTGCAACTTCTCTCATCCTCCTCGTTCCTATTGATTGACAACCTGTCTGGGGACAGTTCTCTATTTCTACTACTTTGGGAGATGTCCTCAGCATCGTACAGCTGAGTGCTATTCAGGTGCTCGTCCTCTCCTTTCGCTTGGGGTACTTGTTCTTGCCCCATTTCATCATATATCCTATCGATCGTCTCTCCAATGCTTCTGGTGTTGAAGTCATCCTCGATATTTGCCGTAGACGTGCCTGGTACTGAATCATACTCAGGAAAGAATTCTTCAATATCTTTCCAATCTACTACTGGATCAGGTTTTTTAACCTCTCTTTCCAGATACTCAATATCGCGTGCTTTCTGTCTTTGTTTACGTTCTACATCGTCATCGAATTCTCTGCTCTCTCGCTTCCTCCCTTTTCTTTGCATCCCTACGTTCATTTGCCCTTCGTATTTCCTCATGCCTTCATCTCTTTATTTTTTTTCCTGTATCTTTTGTTCTTCTTCTTCTATTCGCTTTTGTTCCTGTCTGTCCTGATCATTAGCTGTTCTCTGTTTATGATTGCGTTGTCTTTCTTGTACCTTGTGATACAACTGCTTTCGTCTCTGCCTATCTTTTTTCCTGATCCTTTCATCTCTCAATCCTTTTTCCTTTTCCTTCTCTTTTCTCTGTAAACTGTCTAGCTTCCCCTTTTGTCTGATGTCAACGATGCCTTTACCATTGAGTTTCAATAAAATCTCACCTCCCATTCATTCGTTCTGTGTGAATGCTATCT
Organism: Ambystoma mexicanum; assembly: GCF_040938575.1. NCBI lineage: Eukaryota > Metazoa > Chordata > Amphibia > Caudata > Ambystomatidae > Ambystoma > Ambystoma mexicanum. The sequence continues at coordinate 678,857,214 of NC_090935.1, read as the reverse complement.
CATCAGTTCTATCTGCATTTCCTTTCCATCCTTTGCCCTCTCTCTCTGTATCAAGAGATGTACTTGCTTGTGCCTGGTCTTAACTCTTGTTCTCGTGCCTCTCTTGTCCCTCGGGACCTTTAATGTGATATTTCTATCTCTGTCTTTGTCTGGGTTTTCGTCACTACTTTGCGTAGGTCACTCATATGCCAGGTTGCTATACCCCGTGGCTGCTTTATGTTCCCTTAGTGGGTATAATCCTTCGTCTTTATTTACTTCACTTTTTGTTTCAGATGGGGTGGTTGTCGCGTAAGGTGTCTCACCCCCCTCTGTGCATACGTTAAGTATCCAATCTACTGCGGCTCCTCCTCCTTATCCTCTTGGTACATCTTCCAAAGCTCTAAACTAGCTAGGCGCTTGTCTGAATTTTTGCCAGTGTATGTGGCGTGTAAATATGTCATCATGTGCTGCAGGACCGTTTTAGACAGCGATCCACCCTGGGGCCATGGCATAAACATTTTGTTTACGGTTCATTTAACCCATTCTGCACTGTACTTTTTCAGCTTAGGTGCATGTTTTGGCAACTGCTTGCACAAGTGTATTAATGGTGTCATGCCTTCCATGCTTAAATCTGTTCACCTTCTCTTTATATAACACTTGTTGTGCTTTTCCGTTCCTTTAAACAACTTCAACAATATGAGCGAGCACCAATCGTTGCAAGCTCCAATCCCATTTTTTCACAAAAAATTATAATTTATTTTTCAAACAACAAGCATCAATTCGTATCCTGCAATATCTCAGCTAAACAAGCGCGTCATTTTTATGCTAATTCCTCAAAGGAAAAAATCTCATCCTATGACGTCACAACAAACAACACAAAAGACAGACGTTGACAGACTAGACAGACTCCATCTGGCTACACAAATCTCTGCCCCTAAATTTTACCCCGGCATGTGGTGTAAGCCCATCCCTTTCAAAAAGCATCTTTAACCACTTTGGTCTCCTAGTTATTCCTATTTTAGTCAGTACTTTGGATGCAGGCTTCTTCTAACCGCTATTTTAAGTGTAGGAATTTGGGCATATCCTCTCTTCTCGGGTGTCCTCCCGGTATCTCTCTTTTCACGGGTGTCCTCCCCGGTATCCTTATCCACTACTCGGTCACCCTTTGAGTCACTATTTTCTTCCCCATATATATATATATATATATACATTCTACTCTACTTCTAACTGTATTTTTGTTTCCCACCTCCCTCTGTTACCTTCCCTTACTTGTTCTAAGGCATGAACTATTTGCCAAAGCATTCAGTCTTCTTCACTCACCATTCGCATGTTTTCCTCTCTGTTCACCCGATCGGCTGCTCGTAGAAGTGGGAAGGGGTTTGTGGGGGAAAAGCACAGGTTCCTTCAAACCTTAACCTGCAGGTTTTACAATTTATACTAACCACTGTCTACAGGGAGCTTCTCAGTCTACTTAGCCAGATGGCAAATGACTTGTAATGTTGTCGAGGACCTAGAGTTACTTTATGTCGACAGTCAATGGCTGTCTTATCTAATCGATAATCGATAAACCATCCTACCTCTGCTACCAAGTGTGTACTAGTCCCCAACCGGCCCTTAAAGCTGGGGGTTGCGCAATAGCATTTTAAGATGAAGTAGCAGCACCCCTGAGATGGATGGGGATGCAGACTAATACTCTAGCATCTAATCAATAATGAGACCTCAATGGTTTGGCAAAAGGAGTCAGTTTAATGACAAGTACAAAAAACAGGGAGTTTCATCAATATCAGTGGTTGCTTGATCTTCTTTCTCGCTTCACACCTCCAACGAACTTCATAAAAAACACATCATGTATACAAAAAACTCATCATCACTGACGCGTAACGCTTAAAATGTTGCATGCAATTCTATTGGTTCTCGGAAGGTAACTTTAATATAGGTACTATATCTGTATATGGTAACGGAGTGAGGGGATTGGGTAAACACTGTCAGGTGGGGCATCTAAGCACTACCTTAAAAATGGCTACTGTAGACGTCACTAAAAGTACGTCGTTCCATTGGTTCTACTAACTATAGGACCCTAGATTACTTGGTCCACTATGATTGGGTTGGCACCAACCCCACTCATACTTTTCCACTTTGCCTAGCAGCATGCAGAATGGTCGGCCTTGTGCAGGGTGCTCGTCAGCTCCTACGGCCTTTCTCCAATTATTGCTACAATCAATCATCGCTTCAGTGGTCATGTGTCAATTATTTCACTGTGGTTGGACTTGAGACTGCATCTCTGTCTGGAAAAGTTCTGATATCTTTGCATGGCACACCGCCCTGCGTAGGTATGAAAGTCCCCCTTCTTCTCACTCGGCTGGTCACATGATTCAGACACCGTAAAATCGCCTAATTCTCCATGTAATTCGTGTATTTGATTTTCATTTTGTCCACCACCTGCCTTCTGCTTCTTATCTTGACCTTTCTGAGCAGGATATTCTGTTCCTTGCTTCATTAATTGTAGCTACTGTTGGCCTATTTAAGCTGATACAGCCTTGGCTTTTTGGCACAATTTGTCTCTGTCTGAGTTTCGCTTCTGTCTTATATTCTTGATTTGTTAACTATGAAACTCTCCTCATGCAGCCTCTAGTAACCTTTGGTTGATTCTGCCCTTGTGCGTAGTGGAAGTATACTTAAATAACGTGCTTCTATTGAGGTAGGTATGTATAGGCGGCGCGTGCTGCAATCTCTTTTACTACTAAGCATAGCAAGCCGCACAATTTTCTTAGCTTTCTTGCGGATCCAAGTATATGTACACATGTAAGCTAACTGAATATCCTCGTCGTGCTCACGGCATAAGCTTCTTACATTTGACTTTGTCCTTTCACTTTTGGTTCACACTGTCCCTTATCCATGGTGTTTCATCTCCTTTTGTCATTCGCAGGTCGTCATAACTTCTATATGTGAGTGAGTCCCGGTTCTTGTGACATCACCATTCATCTTCCTTTAAGACCTTTTTGGCTTCTTCAGGGACTGTACTCTGACAATCTTCATTCCGTTTAATTTGTTGATATGGTTTTCTCAATGGATACTTTACGGTCCAGGTTTTCTTAGGTGTCCGTACCTCAATGGGTGCGGTTCTTCTGATAGGTACTGGACAGAGACCCAATGCGGCTCTCTGCTGGTTTATTTGCTCCTCGTACGTAACATACTTCGGCGTGAACGCTCCTAGTACTTCAAAATGGATGGTTGGAGTGCGGGCCGCACTTGGGACCTCCTCTACACAGCTAAATAGGCTTTTTGTGCTGTCCAACCGCTCCTCTCGCACACGGGTTCTAACATTTTCTCCCACATGCTCACGGAATCCATGCACCATGCGATATCATCACATTCTCTCGTTTAATGCAGCCATCATTTCACAAAACATTGTTCTCCTGACTGCATCACTCTTGCATGCAAAACCTGTGCCTACTTTTCCCATGCTCTCAAGTTCCTCATGACTACGCCTTCTTCCTTCCAGCAGATTAAGGTCTGGATATCCCAGTCAGAGGCAGAATATGCCACCTCACAAACAAGGTGCGACACTTTGAAACCACTAAGGTATGTATTTGGTGCCGTATAAAAGAGTACCATAATGTAGCACATGCTCCCCTAATGACCCACATCCAGCCCAATGCTGCTATGCAGAAAAGACCCCCAAGTAGAATGTGAACAGACTTTTATATCTGCCACCCTCAGTTGACTCCCTCTACATTAGCTCCTGCCCATCTGACTCTTCTGACCCATGTCCCCAGTATTTCCAGTCCCCATCCCACTGACTCCTGCCTGTTCTTGGCCTTCTCTCCCCCACTAACTCTTACAAAGAGAAAAACATGTTATTATATGCAAGCGCACCCTTCTGGCTTTGCCATTGATTGCTTTCTCTCCAGCACTTAAGTGTATTTGGTGGAGAATGGTCATTGTTACATCATGTCTTCTCCGTGAATACAGACAAGTCCAATACGGCTTGCTACTGCAGCTACTCGCAGGTCAAACCTTCCATTTTGAAGCTCTTCCAAACGTTTAGATAGCAAGCAATGAATCGACACATAGATTGTGTCATGTCTTATTTTGGCCTTTGTCAAAAAATGATAATTGTTATACAACTCTATTGAAGAACACCATCGATTCTCTGTGAATACATTGGGCCTCATTCCGAGTAGGGCGGTAAGGGATACCGGGCACCGTTAAGGAGACCGGTGCCAGTAATCCCTTACCGCCCTACTACAAGGTCCCTTAGCGGGTCCCGCTATGGCGCCTGGTTTTACCAGGCACCCTTAGCGGGAGCCGCTAAAGGACCAGAGAGCTAATAACAGTACCGTAAATTGCGGTACCATTATTAGCTACTTCCCCATTCCCATTGAGCCCTATAGGAGCTCAAAGTGGAATGGGGAATGGATTTTTTCAATGGGGACTTACCGGTCCCGCAAAGGTCAGACTACACCGGTAAGTCCCCATTGAACCAGGTCGGAGTCGGTACCGGTATGGGAGGTAGTCATGGCGCAAATAGCGCCATGACTACCACCATACTCGGAATGAGGCCCATTGTCTTAAAACGTGACCTACCCAGAAAGCAAAACAGTTGCAAACAACAAACAAACCAAACACTGGACGCCACCCTTCCAGACACAAGCCCAGTGCACACACCAAAGCACACCCAGAAAACACACACACACAGACGCCAGTTCCTCCTGGTTTTGCACGCATCAATAGGAGAGCACAACCTCTATCCCATCCCTCTTCCCTCACTAGCCAACCCCAACCAAATTTCTTACAGAGCAACATGAGCACCTGGAGACCATGCAAATGGCAGCGATGCATGGTATACATCGTTATAACATAACAAAAGAAAAGGTGAATGGTTAAGTCTGTGTGGATCAGGAACAGGCAACTTTTCCTTTCTACCAGGACCCTCCATCCTGGCATATATTCCATGATGTACATAAGGGTATGGATCATTTTAAAATGAGCTTGTGAATCTCCGGCCCACTGGATTGAGTCCTGCACCACCATCTTGAGCACACTATTGTCATGTTGGCAGTCAGCCTCATTATGTTAGAGGCGACGTTCAGGGTGGAATGAGGAACAAGGGAAATGATGTGGAGGATGGGAAGGTCCTCTGTTACGAGAATAAAGTGAAGTGAACCCGTTCATGTTGTGTGGTCTACCTCCTTTATACCCTTGGGCTTTAAGGACACTCATAAAAGGCCATCTACCGGACGTTCCGCAAACATCAAACTGGTGACGAGGGACAATCCTGCGTGGCAGTGATACCGCAGGGATAACTCCCTGGGTGGTGTGCAGAGCACAGGGTGGCCAGGCAGTCCAGTGAGGTGGGTGTCTGCACAGTTGGCAGTGGGAGCCTGAGTAGCTTTAAGGTAAAGGGTGATCAGACCAGAGGATGCTCTGCAACCGCTGCGTGGCAGGCAGTCCACAGAGTGCGCTGAGGTGGCACAGCCCTGATATAAAAGGCGCAATCTGGCCACAGAGGCAGCAGGGCTCTGTAGGTAAGGGCACATCCATAAAGGGAGCATTTTCAGCCCGCAGAAATGACCGTAGCACGACCCAGGAGCACAAGGTGCACTCTGGCCTCCACCCAGGACCAGGTGCGTACTAGGGAGCCCCATGTGGCAAAGGGTGGAAGAAAACATAAAGAGAGAGCCTACACACAAGCCACATCACAATTAAAGGCAGCGACATGACGTCAGAAGATGATATACCGGCAACAGTGTCTGTACTCTCATCAGTGATGTCGCAGATGGCGCAAGGTGATTTAATATCATGGCAGCTGTCCAGGGCATTCGACCTCATGGGCACCAGCATCCTGGGGCTGCAATGGTTTCACTGGATTCAAGTAGACTTTGGTGCCATGGGCCTCCTGGATGAACGGAAAAAAAGAACATTTTACTATTGGCCATAGGTACGGCTGTATGCAACATTCTATATGAGCTCGCAGATGAAGAAAAGGTGACATTTAATGAGCTGCAAGAGTCAACATTGAGGTATTTTGTGTCCCACAACAATGTGGATTATGAGAGACATATATTCCATATAACCGTGCATAATAAAGAGGTATCTTTGGACAATTTTGTAATGAGACTTTAAATAAGGATAAAAAACTATGAGTTCTATAAATACTCCAATGAAAAAGCACTAACGCCTCAAGTGATAGCAGGGTGTGAGTCCTTAGAATTAAGGAAAGAGTAACTAAAGAAGGAAACGTCTCTGGAAGAAATTTTGGCAATGGCGCGCATGGAATCGTCCATAGCACAACAAGTGATAAACATGAACAAAGTCAAATTACTACCGCCAGAGAAAGACCAGGACGCTATCAAGAAACTGACGCCGGCACAAGGTGATAGCGCCAAAAAGAACTGACAAGACCTGTTTCAGATGAGTGTATACATTCCCTCATGAAAGTACCTGCCCCAGAGTAGGGCAGAAATGTGCCGCATATGGGGCGGGGAGATCATTTTCGAGCAGTGTGTAGGAATGCACCTATGACAGCACCACAAAACCACAGGGTGGACAGCAATATATACAATACCGGAGGACAGGTGACTATAGACCAAGCAGTGAACACAAGAAATACAGACATAGAGAAGGGAGAGCAGCAAATATCAGTCTAGGAGAGAATATCACTCCCTGGAAAAAAATGCTCTCATTGGTTGAGAGGAAACGTGAGAATCATGGAGGCAAGATCTCAGTCAGGGTGTGAATCATCAGAGAAAGAACGGGTATGTGTGGGTGATGGACAATGATGTAGCCAACTAACACAGCCCCACACTAGTGATGTAGGTCAGCAACATGCCAAAGGAGTTCCTGATCGACACAGGTGCGACTGTAAATGTACTCAGGGAAGAGGCATAGTAAAATCCACCCTACCCACCGAAACAAAGACCATCAACAGTGGACATTTATCCATATGGCTCGAACACCCCATTACGAGAGTTACGAGGATAAAGTGAATTGAACAGGTTGATGTTGTGTAGTCTCCCTGCTTTATGCCATTGAGATTAAAGGCCACTCATAAAAGGCCATCTACTGAATGTTCCCCGGATGTCACAGCTCTCACCACTGCTCAACTGGCAATACATCCTCTGCCTCTAATACGGCCATAGCGGGACATCACTGCTGAGCACGGCAGTCCCACTTCTGGGGATATGCCTGCAACCTTCATGCTAAAATGAGTCTCTGCAGGGTGCCCCAATGACCTAGGAAAACATTTGGAATGCATCTCCCCCCACCAGCTTCGGACACAAACAAACTTTCCAGAGAGAAATGAAAGGTATGTCAGTTACTGAGGAGTGAGTCTTGCACACTTACTTCCTCCCCATTGCATGTTTGCCAAGTCTCCCTTTTTTGAATTATTGTAGTTTATATTTCCATATTACATGACAGCCCCATCAGAGACAGCCAGTGCCTATCTGAGACCACTGCACTTCAGACAGCAAATTCCCTGACACTGCAGAAAGGGGAATGCATGAGGTGTGGTTGTGCCAGTGTGTGATCTCACACCATTCTTTGGGCCTCATTACGAGTTTGGAGGTAGCCATGTCTGCCTCCAAAATCGTGTCTGGGTCCGGGTTCTGTGAAAGAGGAATTACTGGGTCATTCCAACCTTGGAGGACCTGGTAATTCCTCATTCACAAAACCAATCCCCATTCCCATTTGAGCCCCTCTTATGCCTGATTGTGCGCCTGAATTAGTACCCATACCATGATGTGTGTCTTTGCCAGTCTGTGTTCTCACACCTATTTTGTCTCTTATGTTTGATTTCATGCTAGTAGTAGACCCCTGCAACATGAGGTGTGGTTGTGCCAGTGTGTGATCTCACACAATTTTTTGTCTCATATGCCTGATTGCACGCCTGAAGTAGTCCCCATACCATGAGGTGTGGCTTTGCCAGTCTGTGTTCCAACACCTATTTTGTCTCTTATGTTGGATTTCATGCTAGTTGTAGCCCCCCACAACATGAGGTGTGGCAGTGCCAGTTTGTGATCTCACACCAATTTTTGTCTCATATGCCTGATTGCACGCCTGAAGTAGCCCCCCGTACCATGAGGTGTGACTTTTCCAGTCTGTGTTCTCACACCTATTTTGTTGCTTATGTTTGATTTCATGCTAGTAGTAGCCCCCCGCAAAATATGGTGTGGCTGTGGCAGTTTGTAATCTCACACCATTTGTTGTCTCATATGCCTGATTGCACGCCTGAACTACCCCTCCTCAAAATCCCCTCCCCCCCACCGCACCATGAGGTCAGGCTTTGACTAGCTGGTTTCTACCACCCACCATGACATTGTAACCCATACGCTTTCTTTCACATTATGAACTGTAGTATGCACTTTCTTTAACTAGCGCCAAGGTGGCTGAGGGTTTTGTGTGCTGATATAAATGCAAAGTAAATTAATCAATTAAATAAATACATAAAAGTGTGTCGGAGGCGCTATGTCATTGCATATGAGAGCGCTCCCAGGGTGTACTCCCAGAGTGACTAAGCGAGAAACATGAGCAATCAGAGTGTTTTTTTTTTTGTTTTTTCTGGCCGTCCCAATTAATGAAATGGCAGAACTTCTCCCCATATTGATGCCACACCCTAGCATTGCAGTACATTTCTAAAATCGGTTGTTATAATTAAAGGGGGCTGTGATTCCGTTTCAAACCCAAATGCCCTTTGTGGGTGCCTTTGGCCCTTGCTGTACTAGTTAAATGATTAACTCGTATGACAATGCGCACCTATGTGTTAGCTATGCCCTTCTGCTATGAAATCCGACCATTGTGTGGCCACCAGAGGGAACAGCCGGTTCATTGACTTTCAAAATAGAGACAAGAGCATCACGCTTGCTTGCCGCAAGTGTTTGTTTCTTAATTTTTCATTTGTTCAACGGGTGCAGTGCTTCACACAAGCGTTTTGTGTAATGCCACCTACTGCAAAGGGGTACAATTGATGGCTCACCAGTGAATGAATGTGAGCTCGAATTTATGATGAAATACTGTTAAATAAGTGATCACACCAAGTTGTGATAAACATTCTATTCCTGGCAGATTCCTGAAAAAAAGCCTTCAAAGCCATGGTCTCTTTAAATCCTTCTCGGTTCTGCCCCCCTCTAACTAAGAGATGAAGCAGACCTGCCAGGTCCTTCCATCAATACTTTCCGCCAGCACTTAAAACAAACAGCTCTCCTTGGGAGGTAGCAGTACTCAGATCTCTTGCTCTTGGGCCTGGTGCATTGAAATGGGCGTTCCAGGGCCCCTCCCCTCTCAGAACCAGATCCGCCGACGGTTATAGTAAAATGTTCAAGGTCGCACTTCCGTTTCCAGCTGCCTCCCTACCAGGTTGACTTTCCACAAATAAATTGAATAAGCATTTTTGATTCCCAAGACTCACCAGTTGCCTATGGCGTATCACTCTTAAATCATGCAGAATGTGCAATGCAGCTGCTGAGAAGGCCACCTATTACACTGCAATATTCATATTTTGGAGGCTTAACACCCGGTGACATAATATTCACATTTAGAAGGTGTAGCACACTGCAAGGTGACACACACGTTCACAGGATGCAGCACACTGTAGCAGGACTTGCATCATTATATACTGTTTGTGAGGTGAAACATATGTAATACAGCATACATATTTAGACAGTATAACGCAATGCAACAGAACATAAAGGTTTACAAGGTAGAGCACTGTGTTGCAGATTATTGTAAATATTTCGGTGGAAAATCAGGTATTCGCGTGCCAATCTCTGTGCAAATCCCCGTTTGTCAATTCATGGAACCGACTGTGCAGGACTTTCCTGGGACTTGCGTGGAGATCGCACAGGCCTGACACGTCTCTGTGGGTCGACAAGCACCTTGCGCGAGACTCCACGAAGAGTGTCGGCAAGGCCTACGCATACGCATTGACCAAAATAAGGGACGTAACCTGCAGAATGAGGAATTACATGCAGAAATGTGGGCGTGTTGAGGGACGGTACATGGTCAAGCAATCGCACGGGCATAGCTGCGCAAATATAACAGTATTCATGGATTTGAACTTGGAACGTCAGGCTGGGAAAAAGCACACACAAATCCCCTGTCAATACGTCACATGATTACAGGCGTAAAGTCCAAACGCCCATAGGAAACAATGGGCGTGCAAAATGCCGATCATACGGGTGACGGTATGTACAATCGCTGGGGCGCACCCAAGTTACGAGCATTACCTCGTACCTTGTAAGTTACGAGGTGATGCTTATAAATTACAAGTTACGAGGTGCTGCTCGCAACTTACAAGTTATGAAGTGCACACAAGCAGGGGTGTTGCTAGGTCTGGAAAAGATCAGGGGCTAAGCTAATGTCGGGACTGTTAGGATTCGGGGCTAGCTATAGCCTTTTGGTTGTAGTCCCTGAGCTTCCATCCCTTAGCCCCCCCCCAGCAATGCCTCTGCACACAAGTTACGGAGTGATCGCACGCAGTTTCTCCGGGCTGCTGGATGGTTGGGCACAGGTATGCAGGTTGTTGTGTGGTTTGCGTAGGGGCATGTTGTGGGCGTTCCGGCCGCTCCTTGCGCATAGGGTTGTTTTGCATGGGAAATTCTATGAATACGCAGAGCATGCCGATTTTCTTATTTGCTCTGGGACACGCAAAGTCATTTTAGGCTTTGTGGGATAAGTGTGCCCTTTTCCATGGATCAGACCCTTAGACTTTCCTGATCAGGAGATGGCCTGCCAGCCAAGTTGAAGGTTCCATGAAAAGTGAAAGGGTCATGCAAAACACAGAGAAGACAAGCTTTAAACTAAAGGGTGAACCCTGGGTTTGTAAACAGGGGTCCTCAGACAAAGATTTCAGAAGTAAAATGTCAAAGTAAATGGATGTGTCTTTGAAAAAGGCAGATAAGGGGTCTTAAAAGTCACGTCTGTTCAGGGTTCGGTCATGCAATCTAGGTTTCATCTTCTTCCTTCTCATTACATGCCCAAATTGTCATTGTAGTTCAATCCTGCTGACTTCATCTATTTAATTTTAAGAAAACGTGTAGCCTTTTAACTTTCACTTTTACCAAAATTCTGTTGCAAACCTTTGTATTATCTTGCTTCCATTATTGGTGTTCTTTATATGTGGGTCTTCCTAATTGTGCCCTTTACCCTCCATTATGTATTCTGCACTTTGCGATAAGAATGTTGTTTGGTCTATCTCTATTTGCCAATATTTCTACTTATCTGGCCCTTCTTCATTAGATCTTTATTTAGTTTTTTAAAGTATTTACACTCTTGCTCGACCTTCCTCTGTACTGTCTATCATCCTACAAGAAAGCATTTTGGTTCTCCATTGTATCTCTCCGTCCCTCAACCAACCTGTATACTTTCTCATTTACACTTATTTAAACTTGAATTTGTGGAATTCTCTACCACTAAATATTCACTCCTGTCTTTCTCTAGTTCAGTTTAAGAAACGTTTTTAATCTAATCTTTTATGCAATACTTTTTCATAAATCATTATTACTGTTTTATTCAGTCTGTCCCGTGAGCCATTCCTCTGGAATATGTTTTTTTAATCATTTTTTCACTTACTATTGCACTGAAAATTGTTATGTTCAGTGCTATGGATAAAGCAATGTAATCAATATACATGTGGTGGTGCATGGCAGCAGCAACAACTTGCGGATCTAAGAAGCAGTAAATTGCAGTTGGTGACAAGTGAGTGTATCAAAACGACTACCGATCTGCAGAAGAACAGGAATGGGCAATGGCTAAAGCACCTGCTCAGGTCCATACTACTACTAAACTAGCAGTGATACCAATCATAAACGTCAAACAGACACAGCCCAACGGATATACCTCCTTTGCCTTCTGTTGTAAAATGGCTGAGGGTAGGCTATAGGAGTGTGTGGTGATAACAGTAGCAACCCAAAGAGCAATAATAAAAACAAGTCTGATACAAATTCAGTAATATTATATCTTAATTCAACCATAAACATGTGAATAACTAACTAAAAACGCAGGCAAAAGCCCCCCACCCCCATGTAAAGAAACATAAATGATGCAAGCTCTTGTAGAGAATGTGTATTTTATTTTTTATTCATTTGAAAAACAGGGATGTCAATTTTGATCAGAAATTACTTACAACACACATTTATAGATGGTGGAAGAATGTCCATGAAGGGTGCATTTACAGTAGAACAAGTGGTGAGCCAGTTTAAGAGGATGCAAAAAAGTGGGATATATCCAAGGGAAGAACGAAACACACATAATTATATATATTCCAATCGAAAATTCCCTTAAAATGGCACACAAGTCTAATTATAGCAGGTGCTTGTGTCGATCAGGGAAACTGTATACTTATGCAAACAATGATGTGTTAAGAGAAGAAAGTGACAGGATGAATGGCACCAACTACTCCACACAACTCCAGAAAACACAAGCACTCAATCCCAAATATAGTGCATAAACATTACTTTTATCAATAATACAACACAGTCATTAAAACAATAAAAGTCAGCATGGATTTACTGAACTAGATGTAAAGCTTCCAGGCCACTGATCTTGTGCCACGCGTTCCGCCCCTTCACAGGGACTTCATCAGGCTAGTTTTACAGACTCAAACAACCAGGCTGTTTTTAAATTGCTCAAACAGGAAACAGAATACCACATGACTCCAGTCATGTGACCACTTTCATATTCACCTTCAGTGAGGTTTAACCGATCGGCCATTTTAAAGTAGTCAAATTCCAGTTACAATGTGCTCAGTTTAAAAACTTTCAGTATATTTACAATTCAATTAACAATACATTTGTATTGTGCTTCTGTTTGTAAGTTTTAATTTTAGTTTATAATGAAGACCAAAAGATAAAATAAATTTAGAAAAATAAAAACTGATGCAGTGCATCCTGCACGGCCGTGTTCTAGAAGGCTACAGCCTGTTGTAGCCTTAGGACTCGCAGCAGCAAAAATACTACTCATTCATAATGTATATACCACATGTAGAGTCATTCAAAAATACAGGCCAAGTGGGCGATCTTTAAAGGGTACACTATCTGATGCCCCTAATTTAAGTTACATAGGATCTGATCCATCAGATAATATTATATCAAAACCTTTCCCAATCACGCCAAAGTGGGCTAAGAATTAACATCTCAGAAACACAATACCCATTTTAAATGCAAAGATATCGACCAAAGTGCTAGTGCATAAACAGATCGCATAGAATAATATCAGTACAACAATAAATACAATCATTCAAGTAGCAAAGAATCAAATTACTAAAATGCATAGTTCAAAGCAGCATATTTCATCTCAAAGTGGGGTTAACCAACAACTATATATTCAAGTTCTGTTTTAGGTTACAAAAAACGTATAGCCAGCTCTTCCCCAGCATTGTGACCATTAGGCTTTTTCATATTAAATGTAATAATCAGTCTCACTTCTAGTTTCCTCAATTTACATTCCTTGTTCCTGCTCCTCTTGTGTAGGGGAACATGAGCTAATACAAAAAACTGACAGGCCGATTCATGGAATAATTAGCGCGGCGCAAGTGGGCAAAAACGTGCGAATCGCAGTGGAATAGCGAAAATCGCAGTGCAATTGCGAAAATCGCACGAAAAGCAGCGCACGTCGATTCATGGAAGGCCGTGCGCGAGAAAACCAGCGGATGTGCGATAAAAAAGTGCGCAGCGCACGTTGGCGCACAGGCCATCTAACAGCGTGCGCCAGGTCACAGCGAAAATCGCACAGGCCACAGCGAAATTCGCACATAGCGCGGCGCACGCAACAAAAGTAGGCGGAACACGGGCGTAACACTCGGAATGGGGAACAACTTGCCAAAACGTGGGCGTCACGGGGGAAGTACAGGGCACAAGTGCGCGGAACGCCCACACGCTCGCCTACAACACGTATTCATGGAATAGAATAGGGCAAAGAAGCGCACGCTGAAACCAGCGCACAGGCACAAACACGACCGCCACAAGAAAGCAGGCGGTAGCGTCTCTGCGGCTGTAAGAAATGTGCGCCAAAAGGTGCGCCAACAAATAGCACCTATATACTGCCATGATGAATGTCCCATACTGTGGCCCTCCAGGAAAAATGACGTGCAAAGGGGTACCCACAAACACGGACACCCGCTGACAAAAAATACGTGTGCGTGTATACCGGGGTGCGCGGGAAGTCTAACACGCGATTTCAGCAGGGTACGTGCATCACAGGGGTTCGCGTGAAGTTATTCACGCGATCGGGCCTGGGGGAGCGGGCTACGTGTATTTCAGGGGTTCGCGTGAAGTTTCACACGCGATCGGGTCTGGGGGAGCGGGCTACGTGTATTACAGGGGTTCGCGTGAAGTTCCTCACGCGATCGGGCCTGGGGGAGCGTGCTACGTGTATTTCAGGGGTTCGCGTGAAGTTTCACACGCGATCGGGCCCGGGGGAGCGGGCTACGTGTATTACAGGGGTTCGCGTGAAGTTCCTCACGCGATCGGGCCTGGGGTAGCGGGCTACGTGTATTACAGGGGTTCGCGTGAAGTTCCTCACGCGATCGGGCCTGGGGAAGCGGCTACGTGTATTCCAGGGGTGCGCGTGAAGTTCCACACGCGAATAGCCTGGGCGCGTGTATTTCAGGGGTGCGTGGGAAGTTCCACACGCGAATAGCCTGGGGGCGCGTGTATTTCAGGGGTGCGCGGGAAGTTCCACACGCGAATAGCCTGGGCACGTGTATTTCAGGGGTGCGCGGGAAGTTCCACACGCGAATAGCCTGGGCGCGTGTATTTCAGGGGTGCGCGGGAAGTTCCACACGCGAATAGCCTGGGCGCGTGTATTTCAGGGGTGCGCGGGAAGTTCCACACGCGAATAGCCTGGGCGCGTGTATTTCAGGGGTGCGCGGGAAGTTCCACACGCGAATAGCCTGGGCGCGTGTATTTCAGGGGTGCGCGGGAAGTTCCACACGCGAATAGCCTGGGCGCGTGTATTTCAGGGGTGCGCGGGAAGTTCCACACGCGAATAGCCTGGGCGCGTGTATTTCAGGGGTGCGCGGGAAGTTCCACACGCGAATAGCCTGGGCGCGTGTATTTCAGGGGTGCGCGGGAAGTTCCACACGCGAATAGCCTGGGCGCGTGTATTTCAGGGGTGCGCGGGAAGTTCCACATGCGAATAGCCTGGGGGCGCGTGTATTTCAGGGGTGCGCGGGAAGTTCCACACGCGAATAGCCTGGGCGCGTGTATTTCAGGGGTGCGCGGGAAGTTCCACACGCGAATAGCCTGGGCGCGTGTATTTCAGGGGTGCGCGGGAAGTTCCACACGCGAATAGCCTGGGGGCGCGTGTATTTCAGGGGTGCGCGGGAAGTTCCACACGCGAATAGCCTGGGCGCGTGTATTTCAGGGGTGCGCGGGAAGTTCCACACGCGAATAGCCTGGGCGCATGTATTTCAGGGGTGCGCGGGAAGTTCCACACGCGAATAGCCTGGGCGCGTGTATTTCAGGGGTGTGCGGGAAGTTCCACATGTGATTTGACAGTGTGGGTCCTCCCAGGTGTACCCTGTACACCCTCCACAGTCCCTGCAGGCAGCCCACACCACAGGGGACTACCCTGCATCCCTGGTCATGTCCCGCAGGCAGCCCACCCACCATGGGCATGCCCCCCAGCAAAGGCACATGCCTCCTTGAACTAATGAACACCAACTCATGTCCCCTTGCACCCCCACCCCCCAGCACTGTGGGGCACCTGCCAGCAGGCCCCCACCCATGTCCAACTCATGTCCCCCACCACCCCCACCCCCCAGCACTGTGGGGCACCTGCCAGCAGGCCCCCACCCATGTCCAACTCATGTCTCCCACCACCCCCACCCCCCCAGCCACCAGGGTCACCCTCCACCAGGCCCCCACTCATGTCTCCCACCACCCCCACCCCCCAGCCACCAGGGGCACCCTCCACCAGGCCCCCACTCATGTCTCCCATCACCCCCACACCCCAGCAGTGCAGGGTCACCCTCCACCAGGCCCCCACTCATGTCCCCCACCACCCCCACCCCCCAGCCACCAGTGGCACCCTCCACCAGGCCCCCACCCATGTCACCCACCACCCCTACACCCCAGCCACCAGGGGCACCCTCCACCAGGCCCCCACTCATGTCACCCACCACCCCCACCCCCCAGCCACCAGGGGCAGCCTCCACCAGGCCCCCACTCATGTCACCCACCACCCCCACCCCCCAGCCACCAGGGGTACCCTCCACCAGGCCCCCACTCATGTCTCCCACCACCCCCAAACCCCAGCAGTGCAGGGTCACCCTCCACCAGGCCCCCACTCATGTCACCCACCACCCCCACCCCCCAGCCACCAGGGGCACCCTCCACCAGGCCCCCACTCATGTCTCCCACCACCCCCAAACCCCAGCAGTGCAGGGGCAGCCTCCACCAGGCCCCCACTCATGTCACCCACCACCGCCACCCCCCAGCCACCAGGGGCACCCTACACCAGGCCCCCACTCATGTCTCCCACCACCCCCACCCCCCAGCCACCAGGGGCACCCTCCACCAGGCCCCCACTCATGTCTCCCACCACCCCCAAACCCCAGCAGTGCAGGGTCACCCTCCACCAGGCCCCCACTCATGTCACCCACCACCCCCAAACCCCAGCAGTGCAGGGTCACCCTCCACCAGGCCCCCACTCATGTCTCCCACCACCCCCACCCCCCAGCCACCAGGGGCACCCTCCACCAGGCCCCCACTCATGTCTCCCACCACCCCCAAACCCCAGCAGTGCAGGGGCAGCCTCCACCAGGCCCCCACTCATGTCACCCACCACCCCCACCCCCCAGCCACCAGGGGCACCCTCCACCAGGCCCCCACTCATGTCTCCCACCACCCCCAAACCCCAGCAGTGCAGGGTCACCCTCCACCAGGCCCCCACTCATGTCTCCCACCACCCCCACCCCCCAGCCACCAGGGGCACCCTCCACCAGGCCCCCACTCATGTCACCCACCACCCCCACACCCCAGCCACCAGGGGCACCCTCCACCAGGCCCCCACTCATGTCACCCACCACCCCCACCCCCCAGCCACCAGGGGCAGCCTCCACCAGGCCCCCACTCATGTCACCCACCACCCCCACCCCCCAGCCACCAGGGGCACCCTCCACCAGGCCCCCACTCATGTCTCCCACCACCCCCAAACCCCAGCAGTGCAGGGTCACCCTCCACCAGGCCCCCACTCATGTCACCCACCACCCCCACCCCCCAGCCACCAGGGGCACCCTCCACCAGGCCCCCACTCATGTCTCCCACCACCCCCACCCCCCAGCCACCAGGGTCACCCTCCACCAGGCCCCCACTCATGTCTCCCACCACCCCCACCCCCCAGCCACCAGGGGCAGCCTCCAACAGGCCCCCACTCATGTCACCCACCACCCCCACCCCCCAGCCACCAGGGGCACCCTCCACCAGGCCCCCACTCATGTCACCCACCACCCCCACACCCCAGCCACCAGGGGCACCCTCCACCAGGCCCCCACTCATGTCTCCCACCGCCCCCACACCCCAGCCACCAGGGGCACCCTCCACCAGGCCCCCACTCATGTCACCCACCACCCCCAAACCCCAGCAGTGCAGGGTCACCCTCCACCAGGCCCCCACTCATGTCTCCCACCACCCCCAAACCCCAGCAGTGCAGGGTCACCCTCCACCAGGCCCCCACTCATGTCTCCCACCACCCCCACCCCCCAGCCACCAGGGGCACCCTCCACCAGGCCCCCACTCATGTCTCCCATCACCCCCACACCCCAGCAGTGCAGGGTCACCCTCCACCAGGCCCCCACTCATGTCCCCCACCACCCCCACCCCCCAGCCACCAGTGGCATCCTCCACCAGGCCCCCACCCATGTCACCCACCACCCCCACACCCCAGCCACCAGGGGCACCCTCCACCAGGCCCCCACTCATGTCACCCACCACCCCCACCCCCCAGCCACCAGGGGCAGCCTCCACCAGGCCCCCACTCATGTCACCCACCACCCCCACCCCCCAGCCACCAGGGGCACCCTCCACCAGGCCCCCACTCATGTCTCACACCACCCCCAAACCCCAGCAGTGCAGGGTCACCCTCCACCAGGCCCCCACTCATGTCACCCACCACCCCCACCCCCCAGCCACCAGGGGCACCCTCCACCAGGCCCCCACTCATGTCTCCCACCACCCCCAAACCCCAGCAGTGCAGGGGCAGCCTCCACCAGGCCCCCACTCATGTCACCCACCACCCCCACCCCCCAGCCACCAGGGGCACCCTCCACCAGGCCCCCACTCATGTCTCCCACCACCCCCACCCCCCAGCCACCAGGGGCACCCTCCACCAGGCCCCCACTCATGTCTCCCACCACCCCCAAACCCCAGCAGTGCAGGGTCACCCTCCACCAGGCCCCCACTCATGTCACCCACCACCCCCAAACCCCAGCAGTGCAGGGTCACCCTCCACCAGGCCCCCACTCATGTCTCCCACCACCCCCACCCCCCAGCCACCAGGGGCACCCTCCACCAGGCCCCCACTCATGTCTCCCACCACCCCCAAACCCCAGCAGTGCAGGGGCAGCCTCCACCAGGCCCCCACTCATGTCACCCACCACCCCCACCCCCCAGCCACCAGGGGCACCCTCCACCAGGCCCCCACTCATGTCTCCCACCACCCCCAAACCCCAGCAGTGCAGGGTCACCCTCCACCAGGCCCCCACTCATGTCTCCCACCACCCCCACCCCCCAGCCACCAGGGTCACCCTCCACCAGGCCCCCACTCATGTCTCCCACCACCCCCAAACCCCAGCAGTGCAGGGTCACCCTCCACCAGGCCCCCACTCATGTCTCCCACCACCCCCACCCCCCAGCCACCAGGGGCACCCTCCACCAGGCCCCCACTCATGTCTCCCACGACCCCCAAACCCCAGCCACCAGGGGCACCCTCCACCAGGCCCCCACTCATGTCTCCCACCACCCCCACCCCCCAGCCACCAGGGGCAGCCTCCACCAGGCCCCCACCCATGTCTCCCACCACCCCCACCCCCCCAGCACTGTGGGGCACCTGCCAGCAGGCCCCCACCCATGTCCAATCCATGCCCCCCTGCACCTGGGTCCCAATATTCCCCAATCATGTCCGTAATGCCCATCCTCCCCTGCCAAAAGGCCCAACCAACTATCACACCCACCCACATATCAAAGGCAATTACATGTTACACCCCCAATTTAAATAATGCAATTGAACACGTCTGTCACACACAATGGCTGCAAGTGAATGACAAAACACCCAACATGACATGCCTGAAAGCAATGAGATGATACGACACATTGAAGAATCAAAAAAAATATGTATTGAACAGCAAGTAGAATGGAAATGAAATAAGAAAAAACACAAAGCAAATCAAACAAAACAAGATGAATGTCCAAGAAAATAATCTGAAAAATTAAAATAAGCCAATGAAGAACCATGAAGAAGATCATCCTGGGTCCATGAGCCCAACCAAATTAAACCTAACTATGACTACTAACTAAAAACTGAACTATATACAAAAAAGTGGTGCATTGTCCAATCGCAACCAAAAAAAAATCAAAAAAACAAAGGAAACCTAACCCTAACTATACAACTATATACAAAGGCAGCGGGCTATTCGGACGGCTCACTGGTTGTTGTCATGGGCCAGGGCATCATCGAACTCCTGGTCAATGGCTTGGAGGCGGGCATGTTCCCTGGCCCCGAGGTCCCGCAGGGATAACGCAGTGTCAAGCTCAAACTCCCTGCGAAGACCCTCGAGGCACTCAGCCCGCCTCAGCGCCCTCCGCATGGAGTCCTCCGCCCTGACCATCGTGAGCCGTTCCTCCTCTGCCCGCTGCCGCTCCGCACCTATCCGCTGGCACAACCGCTCCCACACGGAAGCCACGACCCATTCCAGGGTTCTCCTGCCCTCCGGCCGATGCTTGCACCCCTGATGTTGATGGCCCCGAGCCATGATGCCTCCCACGTTGAGCCTGCTGCTGCCTCCGACGCAACTGCCTGTGCCAGCACGACGGCATCCAGGCTGATGGAAACCACCGACGCCGTCGTGCACGTGCCCTGCCCGATGATGCCGTCACATCCTCCATCTGCTGGGGTCCAGTTGCTGTGGTGTCCACCCCTGCTGGATCTCTGACTCCCGACTGTGGCAGGGATGGGATCCCCACTGAGCTGGCTGCATTGGTCGGGGCAGGTCCACAGGGGGCCCTGGTGGCATCTGGGCTGGAAGACGGCAAGGAGAACGACTGGTGGATAGCCTGCACAGAGGAGGAGAGGGCCGCCACATTGGCCAACACATGCAGGAAACCCCCGAACATGGCCGATCCCAATTGGGACACGTCGGCATGGTGCACTTCGTGATGACGTGCGTGCTCCTCCCGGGAAGCACGCACGGCATCACGAATCACAGCCGTGCGCATCGCGACCCCAATCAGGACCTTCTCCGCACGGCCAGGGGTTCCCACGTCCGCAGGTGGAGGGGAGTCAGGTGACATGGACATCCCCTCTACCTGCGGACAGGCCTGGGACGGGGCATCCCTGCTGGTGCATGGTGGTGCACTCACAGGGTCAGGGACAGCGACATGCACAGGCCCCTCCACTGTGACCTGTGCTGCCTCCTGCCCCTGGCCCTGGACTGCACCACTTGCACCAGCAGGGATGCCCCCACCAGGCCCCATGTGTGCCCCAGTGGCGGCCTCCTCCTCCTCTGTGCAAACCACCAACCTGGATGGCTCCTCACCGTCTCCCACCGTAGCAGGCCCCTGTGGGGGCTCACCCACCCCTTCCGCTGCAGCCGTGGGGGCATCCCCGCCGCCTTGCTCCACAGCGCCGTCTCCGCCCTCTTCTTCACTAGCCGCTGCGTAGAGGGAGACAAAGAACACAAGCATCAGGGCACTGTACAATGGTCCCCTAGACAGGAAGCAATAGCAGATGAGCACCACTGTCAAAGTACACTTCCATCATGTCCCTCCACAACACATGGGTCAGTCCAGGCAAAACACACACAGTAACAGGCATGGTGCATGCCATGGACATTTCCATGCATGTCCAATGGACTCTTGAAACATTCAATGATATGTAACTCACATGCATCATGGCTCATGCCTATCACATGCACACACTTCACCTCAGTCACATCCATCTGGCCCCAAACACACCAAACACAGCGAATACAAGGGTAATTTGGCTGCTTTACTGAATCTGTGCATTGTCACACACATGTGTCATGCATCCATGGCATGCACAAGTCACAGACACGCAGGTCAGGCACACAGACATGGCTACCATATATGTACCTGGCATCAGCACCCATCCCTCACCCCCACCCATGTGCAGGTACAGAGACTGGCATGCTCTCATGTTCAAAATCTGCATAGGGCTCCCCATGCGGCATTTCAACACATGCAACAACCATGTGCATCACACATCACTGGTCGCACATGCATTACCATGATGTCCCTGCACACATACATGCATACATGGCCTATGGCACACATACAGGCAAGTATCATAGAACCAGCACACCGCAAAATGCCCTGTCTCACACAGTAATGCATGGACACTTACCGCTCAACTCCAGACGGGCCTCCCTCTCAAGGATCTGGGCGTGGAGCGCTGGGCGTACGCGTTCCAGGACCCTCATCTGGATGGAACTCATGTGGCCCCGGCCCCCCTCCACGAGGCGCCGGGCCTTCACAAGGGTCCTGGACCTCAAGTCCTCCCAGCGCTTCTTGATCTTCAGGACGTCGCGGGTTGCCACCCCCTCCGCGTTGATGGCAACCACACAGTCGGCCCAGATCCTCTGCCATCCTTCCTTGCTGGCGCGGGACGATCCAAAGAGGGCATCATACTGCCCCAGGACATGCTCCACCAGGACACCAACTTCGGTGACAGTGAAGCTGGTGCCCCTCTGCCCCTCTGGCCTGGGGTTGCCACTGGTGCCAGATGTGAAAGTGCCCGACATGGCAACCCCAGAGGCAGGTGTGGGTGGGCAACTGGGTCCTGGGGCTGGGCTGTGGAGCGATGTAATCCCAGTCGGGAGTCTTCAGTTCCAGCAGGGGTGGACACAGCAACTGGACCCCTGCAGATGGCTGATGTGCAGGCACCAAATGGCAGGGCACGGTGGCAGCAGGCAGTCAGGCAGGCAGGCAGCAGCAGATGGCACGTGGGAGGCTGCTCGGGGCACTGGGGGGCAGTAACTCGGCCTTCTGGGCAGGAGCGTGGTCTTCCGTGTGTTTTCGCGTGGCCAGCTTGATACGGAGTGATTTGGCACGTGAAAATCCTGCACGTCAGCGTGAAATCCGAGGAAAGGCCCTTAGCGCGTAAGCGTGTCAGCACGCATACGCGATTCTATTGGACCAGAGTCCCTCAGCGCGTAAGCGCGTCTGTGACGTGACCCGCACGGGTGTTCCCCACTCAGCACGTGATGACGGGGCACACGTGGAGATACTGCACGTCAGAGTGTCATCGCGTGTAATTGGACAAAAGTGCGCGTACACGCGATTGGCCTATGTACGTGTATTTAATGGGTGCGCGGGCACTTACACACGCAAGTACGTCAGCGAACCTCTATCCCGTGGTGCGTGTGAATTTCCACACGCTATTGGACTGGGAACTGGATTCCAGGGGTGCGCGGGTCACACGCTGTATCCCGTGGTGCGTGTGAATTTCCACATGCTATTGGACTGGGAACTGGATTCCAGGGGTGCGCGGGTCACACGCTGTATCCCGTGGTGCGTGTGAATTTCCACACGCTATTGGACTGGGAACTGGATTCCAGGGGTGCGCGGGTCACACGCTCGCCTAGAACACGCGCAAAGCATAAATTTGCGCACTTTAACAATAGCAAGCTCAGACGCCAGGATGAACATACCGTTCCTAGCAGCAGTGGCAGTGGGCTACCAAAGGAGGAGGAGGAGGATAGTCAGGGCCAGAATATTCACACCCAGAACCAGCCTTTTCGGGATGCCTGATGACCAGGTGTATGGGAGGTACAGGTTTCCACCACACATTATACTGGACCTGGTGAGGGAGTGGGAGGATGACCTCACATCACCCACCCTGTGCTCCCAAGCACTCAGCCCCCTGGAGAAGGTCCTCAATGTACTGCACTTCTTAGCCACTGGATCATTTCAGCGGACAAGTGCCATAGTGGGTGGGGTGTCACAGGCCACCCAGTCACGCTGCCTACACCAGGTCTTGAACATCATCACTGCACGCCCATCAGTCCGCAGGCACATATACCTGCCCAGAACACCTGCAGCAAGGCATGCTGCCGCCCTGGATTTTTACACTGTGGCACGATTCCCCAAAGTGCTAGGTGCCATCGACTGCACCCATGTGGCTCTACGTCCCCCCAGGGCATCTGAGCACATCTATAGGAACCGCAAGCACTGGCATTCCATCAACGTGCAGGTAGCATGTAATGCCAAGGGAATCATCACCTCAGTATATGCCAACTATCCCGGCTCCACCCACGACAGCTTCATTTACCGAATGTCCACCCTAAGCCGGGACCTAGAAGCTGGGCGGCATGGCGATACATGGCTGCTTGGTGAGTATGTATGCCACTGCACATGCATGCATGTTGGATACTGAGCAAGGTCACAACCCCACCAATGATACCAATCACCACCTCCACAGGGGACAGTGCCTACCCTCTCAGCCCCCACATGATGACGCCAATTCGGAACCCCACCACGCCACCCCAGGTAAGATATAACACAGCCCACATTACAACCAGGGGCATAGTGGAGCGCACATTCGGAGTGCTAAAGTCACGCTTTCGCTCCCTTGACCGTTCTGGCGGGCAGCTGTTATATGCTCCCCCAGTAGTGTGCAGGATCATAGTGGCAGCATGTGTCCTGCACAACGTTGCAACACGCCGGGGCCTGGCCGTGGACATGGTGGTGGCCCCACATCCCCAACCACATGCACAGCCGCTGCGCATGGGAGGGGAAAGGGCACGGGGGGAGGCAGCCCGTACACAGCTAGTGGCTAATTACTTCACATAGAAATCACACCCCTGTGGAGTGCACACTGCCCTGGCACATTCCATCTGACAATCAATGATGACTCAACCTGACACTGATCCTGAATGTCTGGAGAATGAACCGGGAATACCATGTCAGCCTGAGATTGTTCACCTGGAAGTGTCACAATGTGTGCATCCCTACCCACACAGACACCACCAATGCAGTTTTGTGAAGTTACACATTGAAGCAGCTAAAATGAATACCCACTTGCAAAATGCAACAAGAGGACAGTGCCATGTCAGCCAACCCAACCCCAGCACCGCCACACGACACACCGTGCCATGTCATGCTAATTGCAGGTAAACAAAGTAATCCCCACAACATGACATCAGTCTCACTATGTACAGTGGCACTATTAGGAACCTGCAACACCTGAAATGCTCACAGCAATGCCGGACCAACAACATACTTGAGCACGTAGTACCATTAACATGACATCACAAATGTTACATATTAGTAGTCTCACCACCTGGAAATGCCTGCACTCCCACCACTACCAACTGTGCAGTGTTGTCGCCATGTAGAGTTGTAGGTGCACTGCTGCCAACATGGACCCCATCTCCAGACTAGAGGTCCTTGTGTGGACATGAGGAAGGGACCTGCAAATTGGGAGGTAGACACAGAAGAAGAGTTACACATCAATGCAACATGCAGTGTACAACACAACAGCAATATGCACTAGGAATGTATACACAGTATTGACTACAGACTGCCCACACAGCTCATGGGAGTCCAACGTCACTGTGTAATTCACTGTCACTTGGGCACACCCTTTGCAAGCCCATGGAAACGGGAAGCAGGAGGGGTGTGTGTGTGACTCAAACCCAAGCATCTGAACCAAATACATTACAAGCCTGCATGTGCCCAGCCACAATGCAGCGTATGCCCACAGGAACCACGGAAGCCAACAGATCGTCCCAAAAAAATTGGGAATAAAAGAAATCAAAATAAAAATAAAAATAAGAAACAATCAAAAATGGCCATTGATGGGCCCGGGGGGGTTGGGGAGGCCACCCAGGAGGTCCGAGGACAGGATGCACACCAGAACCCACCTGCGTGGATCCTGGGAAGATAAAACACCTCCATGGGCTCATGGCCCACACGGCTACCCTATTGTGGGAGTATCACTGCTGTCGCTATTATCACCCTGTGCAGCTGCATCCGGAGGTGGTTGCGCTATGGGAGGCAGCCCACGCAAGGCCCTAGTCTGCTCCTCCATGGCTGCAAGCATGCGGGTGTGGTAGGTCTGGTTCTGGAGGATGAGTGTGCGGAGGTCCCCATGCAACAACTCACGGGATGCCCGGACCTCCGCCCTCGTTGCCTGCATCTCAGCTGAGAGCGTACGGGTGAGACGCTCCAGCTGCTGTTCTGTCCTTTGGTGTGTTGAAGCCTCAAGCTCAACAAGAGTCGTCCTGAGGTGAAGGAGCTCCTGCCTCAGGGCTTCCCTGTGGCCCTGGGACTCAATGGAGATGGCCTCCTGCAGAGTCGCCAGTGCCGCCCGCCTGTCCCTGTTGGACCCCAACATGTCCTCCCTGTGTGACTGGCAGATGGAGTCGGTTGCCTGCTCTAGTCGCTCCATCAGCCTTTCTGGGGGGACAATGGAGGTGGCCACCCTATCCATGGCCTGAGCCATTATCTCGGATGATGCAGCCTGTTGGGTTGCCATACCGTAAATGGATTGCTCCCATGCGGTATTGCCGGGTGGCGTACGGCCACCACGTCGGCGGGCACCACACCTGTCTGGGGCAAGGCGAACTGCGCCTTGCTGTGCCGGCACTGCCTGAGGCTGCAGGACTGCATTCCCCCTCTGATCTGCTGGCCCAGGAACAGGATCAGATGTCGCGGAGTGTGACCCTGCATCCGTAACCACCGAAGGCGTAGCTGCCAACACTGACATCCCCATGGAGGGTTCTGACCCTGGTGCAGGTGGGTGAGACAGAACAGAATCCCTCCCTGGAACACTCACCTGCGACGGCACGTAGGTCTCATCCGAATCAACACCTGAGTACAGCTCGGGGGAGGTGCAGCCAGAGACACCCCTTGAGAGCACGACCTGCAGCACTTGTGGGTTCTCCCCCACCACCACACCACGTCCCTCACTGGTGGTTGGTCGGCCCTCGGACCCCTCCTGGGTCTGCACCATCTCCACAACCCCAGCAGTATCAGGTGCGTCTTCCCCTGCAAAGACATGAAAACAAAGAAATGGAAACAGGCATTAGCACCATGGCACACATTGAGGGCTGAGAAGCAAGAGAACCAGTACTTGATTGACACATGTCCCACATGACTAAAACCCTCTCATGCATGCACCCTCACTGCGTATGAAGTGCAGGCAAATGGCACACACTGATGACAGCAAGATGGAAGATGAACACATTTTCTGCATGCTGCCTGGCAGTGGCATCACACATTGGCCTGTGATTGGCAGGTGAAACACACATGCCAATACACAGATGGCATGTACCATTGCTATTGAGTGAAGATGGAGAGGAGGGCAGCACCTATTCATTCAGTCCAGTTCCCGCATGTAATTGCTTTTCTAATTCTAACAGGTCAGATTTTTCACCTGGAGCTGCCAGTCTGAAATGGTCCAATTGCA
Organism: Ambystoma mexicanum; assembly: GCF_040938575.1. Taxonomy (NCBI): domain Eukaryota; kingdom Metazoa; phylum Chordata; class Amphibia; order Caudata; family Ambystomatidae; genus Ambystoma; species Ambystoma mexicanum. Next base: position 678,830,589 of record NC_090935.1, on the reverse strand, counting down.
CAGGGACATGTGTGTACAAATGATATCCAGGTAACAAAGTCACTCCACTGTACCATACCCATGTCAGACATGTGACTAGTGGACAGCGACATGCCTAGTGAAAGTGGTGGAATGCAAACAAACTGACTGAATGAACAGTGAAAAAGAAGCAAATATGTTGTGGCAAGGTGACACTTCAAGGGCAACTGGCGTGCAGTTGGGCTAGATGTCTACTGTTGGCAGAAGGGATACTGCTATGGCCAAATGCAGCTGCGCAGGAAGGATTGCATGAAGCACATGGCTGACCCATATGACTCAGGCGCACACACTCTCACCTGGCACCCGAACAGAAGCCCTCACACACACACCATGCACATGGATGACACACACATGCATGTGCACTCACCGGACAATGCCTTGTAATCAGCCAGATCTCCCACGCCTTCGATCTGTTCCTCCGTGACGTAGGTCCCAGCGACTGACTCATGTGGAGTGAGTTCCATGTCTACTACTGGAGACCTACCTCCAGTCACTAGAGTTGCGGCATGACTTGAGGCCAGCTTACTCTTTGCCCTGCGCTTTAGGTCATTCCAGCGCTTATAGCAATCATTGGCTGTGCGCCTCACGATTCCAAGGGCACTTACGATGTCCGCAACGGTCTGCAGTGTGCCTGGCGTTGTGCAGGTGTGGTCTTGGATCCTGCAACAATGACCATCTCGTTGTCATGTCCGGACACATACTCGACAAGTGCATTCAGTTCGTCATCCGTGAAGCTGGGCTTCCTGGACGGGCCGGACTGTGTAGCCGTGTCTGGGGCATCAGCCTGTGCCGGACGAGCACTCTTCCTCTTCCGCTTGGAAGGTGGTGGTGATCCTGAGTGTCCTGCGCCGCTCTGGACACTAGGGGCAGGAGCCCTGGTGGACTCTGTATCATGAGTGTGGGATTGTACACTCAGCATGGGAGTTGGTGCAGGCATTGGCTCTAGTGTGATGGTGTCAGGGGGAATGTCAGCAGCATGGACTAGGACCGACATTGTCCTGGCTGGGTGTGTGAGGGCTGGGGTGGATGGAGCCGCAGCTGCCCCTGCAGCCTCTCCGCCCTGCCTCCTTGGTGCAGCAGATGACCTTGCTGCCCCAGATCCACGTGGCATGATGGCATCAACGTGCACCAGCGCACGTGTCGTAGCCCTGCTGACCTGGAAGTCAGCCATGGAGTCAGCCAGGTCTGGTGCCACAATGGGCTGGTCCAACAAGGGCTGAGCATGGATGGTGTCAGCCACATCAGCCTCAATGGGAGGGGGGGATTATGGGTGCCCGTGACTGGTCCTCCACACATGGGGGGACAGGCTCACCCTGCAAGTTACGACCACGTCCCCTACCGGATCCACCACGGCCACCACTTGTGGCTCTTCCACCTTTGCCACCCTTACGGAATCCTCGCCTCCCAGCCATGGCACTGATGTTAATGTGCGTATGGGAGTGGATGTAGACTATTGTCCTGGGCAATTGGGGGTCAAAGGGGTTGGGTACCAGATGGTAATTGTACCCTAGTGCTCTAGCAAGGCTGAATGTAACCCCTGGGGAAAGATGACGGGTCACGCAACGCACAGGAGGCCCAAAAAAGGGAGATGACGTGCACGCAACCCCTCCTAGACCACGTGTGCAGAAAGAAAAACCTGCACTACGCTGTGGCACCCAGAAACACAAGAATGAACGTATTCGTGTCACACGCAGCCTAGAATGACCTCTGAAGGGGTAGGCTACACACGGGGCAAGCACAGATGTTAGATACGTGCGTGACTCACCGTCTGCCTGGTAAACGAGCGTGTAAAAGGAGCACGTTTGGTTGGCAACACCCCCGCCAAAAGAAGATTTGTCCGCTGTCTGAGGAGACAGGACAACAGTAGAAGGGAACACTGTTTGAGGGAACAGGCCCAGGTAAACCAGTAAAAGAGAAAAAAGAGAAAAAGCTGTCAGAGGTAACAGGGAATACGAACTTGAAACGCCGTGAAGTAAATCGCGTGTGAAACGACAAGAAGTACAGAATTCACCCACTCGCTCTCCACGAAAAGCACGTACATGGAAAACGTGTTCTACACGTACCTTTTATACAGGCCCACACGTCCAGCATCACTTACGCGGCGTGTACGCGCTAGGGCCATTTCCACCTATTACATGCTTTGTCACTTCTGCGTGTAGGGCCATTTCCACAAATCACACGCTTTGTCACTTCTGCGTGTAGGGCCATTTCCACCAATCACACGCGATTACACTCTGACGTGCAGTCTTTCCACGTGTGCTCTGTCATCACGTGCTGTGTGGGAAACACCTGTGCGGGTCACGTCACAGACGCGCTTACGCGCTGAGGGCCTTTCCTCAGTTTTCACGCTGACGTGCAGGATTTTCACATGCAAAATCACTCCGTACCAAGCTGGCCACGCGTACGCACACGGAATACCACGCTCCTGCCCGGAAGGCCGAACTACTGCCCCCCAGAGCCCGAGCACGCTCCCACCTGCTGCTGCCTGACTGCCTGCTGCCCCTGTACTGCTGGGGGGTGGGGGTGATAGGGGACATGAGTGGGGGCCTGGTGGGGGCTGCCCCTGGTGACTGGGGGGGTGGGGGTGATAGGGGACATGAGTGGGGGCCTGGTGGGGGCTGCCCCTGCACTGCTGGGGGGTGGGAAGGGTGGTAGACATGGGTGGGGGCCTGGTGGAGGCTTCCCCTGGTGGCTGGGGGGTGGGGGTGCAGGGGGACATGGGTGGGCGCCTGGTGGAGGCTTCCCCTGGTGGCTGGGGGGTGGGGGTGATAGGGGACATGAGTGGGGGCCTGGTGGAGGCTGCCCCTGTTGGCTGGGGGGTGGGGGTGGTGGTAGACATGAGTGGGGGCCTGGTGGAGGGTGCCCCTGCACTGCTGGGGGGTGGGAGGGGTGGTAGACATGGGTGGGGGCCTGGTGGAGGCTTCCCCTGGTGACTGGGGGGTGGGGGTGGTGGTAGACATGGGTGGGGGCCTGGTGGAGGCTGCCCCTGGTGGCTGGGGGGGTGGGGGTGGTGGGAGACATGAGTGGGGGCCTGGTGGAGGCTGCGCCTGGTGGCTGGGGGTGGGGGTGGTGGGAGACATGAGTGGGGGCCTGGTGGAGGCTTCCCCTGCACTGCTGGGGGGTGGGGGTGGTGGGAGACATGGGTGGGGGCCTGGTGGAGGGTGCCCCTGGTGGCTGGGGGGTGGGGGTGATAGGGGACATGAGTGGGGGCCTGGTGGAGGTTGCCCCTGCACTGCTGGGGGGTGGGGGTGATAGGGGACATGAGTGGGGGCCTGGTGGAGGCTGCCCCTGCACTGCTGGGGGGTGGGGGTGGTGGGAGACATGAGTGGGGGCCTGGTGGAGGCTGCCCCTGGTGGCTGGGGGTTGGGGGTGGTAGGGGACATGAGTGGGGGCCTGGTGGAGGCTGCCCCTGCACTGCTGGGGGGTGGGGGTGGTGGGAGACACTGGTGGGGGCCTGGTGGAGGCTGCCCCTGGTGGCTGGGGGGTGGGGATGCAGGGGGACATGAGTGGGGGCCTGGTGGAGGCTGCCCCTGGTGGCTGGGGGATGGAGGTGCAGGGAGACATGAGTGGGGGCCTGGTGGAGGCTGCCCCTGGTGGCTGGGGGGTGGGGGTGCAGGGGGACATGAGTGGGGGCCTGGTGGAGGCTGCCCCTGGTGGCTGGGGGATGGGGGTGCAGGGAGACATGAGTGGGGGCCTGGTGGAGGCTGCCCCTGGTGGCTGGGGGGTGGGGGCGCAGGGGGACATGAGTGGGGGCCTGGTGGAGGCTGCCCCTGGTGGCTGGGGGATGGGGGTGCAGGGAGACATGAGTGGGGGCCTGGTGGAGGCTGCCCCTGGTGGCTGGGGGGTGGGGGTGCAGGGGGACATGAGTGGGGGCCTGGTGGAGGCTGCCCCTGGTGGCTGGGGGATGGGCGTGCAGGGAGACATGAGTGGGGGCCTGGTGGAGGCTGCCCCTGGAGGCTGGTGGGTGGGGGTGGTGGGAGACATGAGTGGGGGCCTGGTGGAGGCTGCCCCTGGTGGCTGGGGGGTGGGGGTGGTGGGAGACACTGGTGGGGGCCTGGTGGAGGCTGCCCCTGGTGGCTGGGGGGTGGGGATGCAGGGGGCCATGAGTGGGGGCCTGGTGGAGGCTGCCCCTGGTGGCTGGGGGATGGGGGTGCAGGGAGACATGAGTGGGGGCCTGGTGGAGGCTGCCCCTGGTGGCTGGGGGTGGGGGTGCAGGGGGACATGAGTGGGGGCCTGGTGGAGGCTGCCCCTGGTGGCTGGGGGATGGGGGTGCAGGGAGACATGAGTGGGGGCCTGGTGGAGGCTGCCCCTGGTGGCTGGGGGGTGGGGGTGCAGGGGGACATGAGTGGGGGCCTGGTGGAGGCTGCCCCTGGTGGCTGGGGGATGGGGGTGCAGGGAGACATGAGTGGGGGCCTGGTGGAGGCTGCCCCTGGTGGCTGGGGGGTGGGGGTGCAGGGGGACATGAGTGGGGGCCTGGTGGAGGCTGCCCCTGGTGGCTGGGGGATGGGGGTGCAGGGAGACATGAGTGGGGGCCTGGTGGAGGCTGCCCCTGGAGGCTGGTGGGTGGGGGTGGTGGGAGACATGAGTGGGGGCCTGGTGGAGGCTGCCCCTGGTGGCTGGGGGGTGGGGGTGGTGGGAGACATGAGTGGGGGCCTGGTGGAGGCTGCCCCTGGTGGCTGGGGTATGGGGGTGCAGGGAGACATGAGTGGGGGCCTGGTGGAGGCTGCCCCTGGTGGCTGGGGGGTGGGGTGGTGGGAGACATGAGTGGGGGCCTGGTGGAGGCTGCCCCTGGTGGCTGGGGGGTGGGGGTGGTGGGAGACATGAGTGGGGGCCTGGTGGAGGCTGCCCCTGCACTGCTGGGGGGTGGGGGTGGTGGGTGACATGGGTTGGGGCCTGCTGGCAGGTGCCCCACAGTGCTGGGGGGTGGGGCTGATAGGGGACATGAGTGGGGGCCTGGTGGAGGCTTCCCCTGGTGGCTGGGGGGTGGGGGTGGTGGTAGACATGGGTGGGGGCCTGGTGGAGGGTGCCCCTGGTGACTGGGGGGGTGGGGGTGATAGGGGACATGAGTGGGGGCCTGGTGGGGGCTGCCCCTGCACTGCTGGGGGGTGGGGGTGGTGGGAGACATGGGTGGGGGCCTGGTGGAGGCTGCCCCTGCACTGCTGGGGGGTGGGGGTGGTGGGTGACATGGGTTGGGCCTGCTGGCAGGTGCCCCACAGTGCTGGGGGGTGGGGGTGGTGGGAGACATGAGTCGGGCATGAGTGGGGGCCTGGTGGAGGGTGCCCCTGGATGGTGGGGGGTGGGGGTGGTGGGTGACATGAGCAGGTGTGCAGGGTAGTCCCCTGTTTTGTGGGCTGCCTGCAGGGGCCGTGGAGGGTGTACGGGGAACACCTGTGAGGACCCACCCAGCCTAATCGCGTGTGTAACTTCCCACGCACCCCTGTAATACACGTACCAAGCCAAATCGCGTGTGAGAATTCCCGCGCATACCTGAAATACACGTACCCTGCTGAAGTCGCATGTAAAACTTCCCGCGCACCCCTGAAATGCATGCGCCCAGGCTATTCGCGTGTGGAACTTCCCGCGCACCCCTGAAATACACGTGCCCAGGCTATTCGCGAGTGGGACTTCCCGCGCACCCCTGAAATACACGTAGCACGCTGGGAGACATGAGTGGGGGCCTGGTGGAGGGTGCCCCTGCACTGCTGGGGGGTGGGAAGGGTGGTAGACATGGGTGGGGGCCTGGTGGAGGCTTCCCCTGGTGGCTGGGGGGTGGGGGTGCAGGGGGACATGGGTGGGCGCCTGGTGGAGGCTTCCCCTGGTGGCTGGGGGGTGGGGGTGATAGGGGACATGAGTGGGGGCCTGGTGGAGGGTGCCCCTGCACTGCTGGGGGGTGGGGTGATAGGGGACATGAGTGGGGGCCTGGTGGAGGGTGCCCCTGCACTGCTGGGGGGTGGGGGTGGTGGGAGACATGAGTGGGGGCCTGGTGGAGGCTGCCCCTGTTGGCTGGGGGGTGGGGGTGGTGGTAGACATGAGTGGGGGCCTGGTGGAGGGTGCCCCTGCACTGCTGGGGGGTGGGAGGGGTGGTAGACATGGGTGGGGGCCTGGTGGAGGCTTCCCCTGGAGACTGGGGGGTGGGGGTGGTGGTAGACATGGGTGGGGGCCTGGTGGAGGCTGCCCCTGGATGCTGGGGGGGTGGGGGTGGTGGGAGACATGAGTGGGGGCCTGGTGGAGGCTGCGCCTGGTGGCTGGGGGTGGGGGTGGTGGGAGACATGAGTGGGGGCCTGGTGGAGGCTGCCCCTGCACTGCTGGGGGGTGGGGGTGGTGGGAGACATGGGTGGGGGCCTGGTGGAGGGTGCCTCTGGTGGCTGGGGGGTGGGGGTGATAGGGGACATGAGTGGGGGCCTGGTAGAGGTTGCCCCTGCACTGCTGGGGGGTGGGGGTGATAGGGGACATGAGTGGGGGCCTGGTGGAGGCTGCCCCTGCACTGCTGGGGGCTGGGGGTGGTGGGAGACATGAGTGGGGGCCTGGTGGAGGCTGCCCCTGGTGGCTGGGGGTTGGGGGTGATAGGGGACATGAGTGGGGGCCTGGTGGAGGCTGCCCCTGCACTGCTGGGGGGTGGGGGTGGTGGGAGACACTGGTGGGGGCCTGGTGGAGGCTGCCCCTGGTGGCTGGGGGGTGGGGATGCAGGGGGACATGAGTGGGGGCCTGGTGGAGGCTGCCCCTGGTGGCTGGGGGATGGGGGTGCAGGGAGACATGAGTGGGGGCCTGGTGGAGGCTGCCCCTGGTGGCTGGGGGGTGGGGGTGCAGGGGGACATGAGTGGGGGCCTGGTGGAGGCTGCCCCTGGTGGCTGGGGGATGGGGGTGCAGGGAGACATGAGTGGGGGCCTGGTGGAGGCTGCCCCTGGAGGCTGGTGGGTGGGGGTGGTGGGAGACATGAGTGGGGGCCTGGTGGAGGCTGCCCCTGGTGGCTGGGGGGCGGGGGTGGTGGTAGACATGGGTGGGGGCCTGGTGGAGGCTGCCCCTGGTGGCTGGGGGGTGGGGGTGGTGGTAGACATGGGTGGGGGCCTGGTGGAGGGTGCCCCTGGTGGCTGGGGGGTGGGGGTGCAGGGGGACATGAGCAGTTGTGCAGGGTAGTCCCCTGTTTTGTGGGCTGCCTGCAGGGGCCGTGGAGGGTGTACAGGGAACACCTGTGAGGACCCACCCAGCCTAATTGCGTGTGTAACTTCCCACGCACGCCTGTAATACACTACCCAGCCAAATCGTGTGTGATAATTCCCGCGCACCCCTGTAATACACGTACCTGGCCAAATCGCGTGTGATAATTCCAGCGCACCCCTGTAATACACGTACCCAGCCAAATCGCGTGTAAAACTTCCCGTGTACCCCTGTAATACACCTACCCAGCCAAATCGCGTGTGATAATTCCCGCATACCCCTGTAATACACGTGCCCTGGCTAATCGCGTGTAAAACTTCACGCGTACCCCTCTAATGCACGTACCCTGGCCAATCGCGTGTTAAACTTCACGCGTACCCCTGTAATACACGTACCCTGGCTAATCGCGTGTAAAACTTCCCGCGTACCCCTGATATGAACGTTACCCGCTTTGCGTTCCTTGTTTGGCAGCCCTGTAAACTGGTCCAGGGTTAGCGCAGCCCTTTGCGATGATTTAGCGATTTTGATGGCTTTTCCTTGCGCGAGGGCGTTCTTGGGGGCGTTACTGGCGCTGCTGCAGGGTCGCTGCGATACTCTGCGCCACAGCTGGTTTGGGAGCCTAAAATCCATGAATACGCTGTGCGCGGAAATCGGTTTTAGCGCACGTGCCTGGCGCAGACAATCGCACGCGGACACTCTGCGCCAGCCGCTTGCGACACTTTTCTGCGAAATTCTATGAATTACCCTGTTAATTCTAGTGGCATCACTTGAATGTTTTTCCATAAAGTGCACAGCCAAAGGATAGGTCTCATCTTGATTAAGGATGGCTATGTAATGCTGCAAAATTTACAATTTCAAATGGCAAATTGTAGATCAAATATACATAAGATTACACGGGCACACTATTGCATAAACTACACATGTTGTTAGGCAGTTGATAGTCTGTTTGATTTTCCAAGATTTGTTTAAATTCCCTCCATACTAACACAATACTTTTTTATCTGCAAATCGACACGTTTTACAACTGTGGCATTTGCTAAAGCCATTTCCCTGATTTATATTGTCAAGCCAATTCCCCTAATTCTCCAATTCTCTTAACAGTCGAGGAGAATGTGTATGCACTGTCCGGTGACCTACTTTTCAGTGGTGGAAGCCTACAGAGTTGTTCATCTCTTTTATTTGCACTCTCTTCTTGTTCCACTTTAAACATCATGCTTTTTAAAAGTGGATCAAGGAAAGGTGGCAGAAGCTATTCCATAATCCCGTTCTTTGCAACAAGGCACAGATCCTGTTGGGAAAGAATAGTTTCATGGTCAGTTGCCCTGTTACTATTTCGCCAGACATTTCAGGTGCAATTATTATGATGGATCGATCCAATTTCAAAGGATCCCTCAGTGACAGAACTCCACAGAGTGATGTAGCATACATGGTAACCCAGTGAGTAGCCTCTTTGAAAAGCTGCCACAAGGACCAAATAATGGCAACTCTTTCCACTGTGTTGGTGTTGGGTAAGTGCCCTCCAGTTGCCAGATGGTGAAGCACAGGGAGGGTTGAATTCCACTGAGTAGACATTTGTTGTTTTAAGCTGGTTCTAAGAGAAGTGGGGATGCAACTGCAGCTTTCCTAGCATATTTGAGACATGGGTTAAAATGGGTACAGATATTCTTGGTGGAATTTACCATTTCATCAAGTGGCAGGTACTTCCTTAAGCATGAAGTAGTTTAACACAAGGTGGGTGATATTGCCAAAGCAGGGCATTTTCATGGTTGTGGCCAATCCAGCTAAAAATGAGATCCATTGTCAGCTGTCACAAAACTTACTTGTAAACCACGCAGAGTGATCCTAAGTGTAGAGATCAACTTTCCTGTAGGACCTGCTATCAAAATTATCCATGCACAAGATGTACTGCTAGAAAATAGCATTGTACAGCTTATTTCCTGGACTCTAGAGATGCGAAGTCTGGGGAACGGGGAACTGCAACACAATGGGCCTTATTACACGTGAGGTGATAGAGGGTTAACGACTCCGGTAGAGCTGCCGGTGCTATTATCCCTCTACCATCTCATTACAAGGTCTGCTCGCGGGTCCCGCTAAGGACGTCTGGTAAAATCAGGTATCCTTGCGGGACTTCCTCGCAGACCAGGATGCTAACAACGGGCCCGTCATTAACGGACCCGTTGTTAGCATCCTCCCCTTTCCCATTGACCCCTATGGGGGCTCAAATGGGAATGGGGATGTACCGGGTCTGGGTCCCGGGAAAGGGAATTATCGGGCCCTCCAAGGTCGGAATGGCCCAGTAATTCCCTATTCCTGGAACACGGACCCGGTAGCCGGCTATCTCCATACTCGTAATGAGGCCCAATGTCCATTGATAGCAGTTGTAAATATATATTCATTTAAAATTTAAATTGTAAGCTCTCATTAGTGTGATATCTCTAGTTGCCCTGCTCATATAGTCAAGCCCACAATTTTGGAAAAAGGTTCAAGCAGTTTTATGAAAACTCTCATTTTTTTATAAAGAAAATTAAAGTCCAATTCAAACAAAGGTTGGTCTCCAGCTTTAAGTCAGGAAAGCCACCACAATGTTATATATACATAAGCAATTAGTCAGCAAAATGAAATGCTGCCTTCCTGCATGAATCTTACTAATTCACATGCAAACACTCATTGCCATTATCAATACTGTGTACATATTAAACTAGAAGAAATACTGGACATGCTAATTGCATTGCTTGTCAATATATATCTCTCACAATGCTTAACTTCACACAAGCATTTCAGCATGAAGGAAATCACATTTTAAATTGCATAAAATGACGTGCCTAATTTTCCCCAATGACATCCACCATTTACAGAATTAGAGGAGTGTTATAAGATTTACTGTGTCATAACTGAGTGGGAGGCAGGGGCTTCTGTGCAACTTTAAATCTAGACATGTGGGGAACATTCTCTGAACATGTATGCCCACCTTTCAATTAACTTCTATTCATTTGTCTTCCTATATACAGTTTTGGGGCTGGAAATGTAATATTATCCATTAAATGGTACAGTGATGAAAGCGCACTTGGCCTTTCTCATCACATATAGGTCTACCAGTTCATTTCAGGATAAGGGATTGCATGGTTTTACACTTTACAACATGTTCTGGGGAAATAATTATTTAAGCTACCTTTGTTGCACAAGTATATGTTTAATGATTATCCTCTCACCAGCAGCAGTTAGAAAAGAATCTCTGTTAGGCAATAAGGCTTCTTGATGACGTTATGGCCTGAACTAATGTTCATGCCAGCTGAAGATTCTATGTTCGATGGTGCCTAATTTTCCATTTTAATGATGTTGAAAATAGAATCTCAGTAGTCCTTTCAAATATAGAACACAATACCATCATATCTTACACTGCCTGTGTGTCACTGTTAAAGCTAGTATCCCCTCTTGCTCCGAGACCCCTTTTACCCATGATTTACCATGGACTGTACTTTAAGTGGAATCTGGATTTAAATGGGGCCTAATTACTTAATTCAAGATGTTGCTTTCTATTTTTATCCAACAGCAAAGTCGCTTTCAGCTGATGTGGCCGGGCTCCAATCTGGACTAGTCATCTCCTTTTAATTAGGGACAATCCTTTCTGCCCACCATGTAAAACCAGCACTCCAGTTGGTGTCTGTTCTCCCCAAGCTAGACATGTCCTTCCAATCATATTCAGAATAATGCTGATCATCTTCTATCCCTCTTTGTGCAAGGTATTTTATAATCAACACTCCTCATCTAATGGTGGAACTAAGGGGCCATTCACTCCTTGTCTTGGGACTGGCATGGTAAAGCTATGCACCCTATTCTTGTGGATTAAAAGGTGATTAATTTTCTGTGTGAGGAGCACTTTGTGCTTTTGAACGTATTAACGTTCCAACGTGATCTCTACATCTTCGCTTCCTGCAGCACTGCGAGCCGAGCTCTTGCTGCTCCCCCTGCTTCCTGGAGGAGGCGGGGTTCTGCACGTCCACGTGACGTATCACGTGACTGTTCTCGGCCAGAAATAGCCGGCACATCCACCCTTGCGGCGTTAAGCCCTGGAGGCAGTAAGGGCTGGAGACGCTGTTTTGCTGTTTGGCTCTGTCCGTGTCCTTGTGCGGTGAGTACTCCAGTTTGGAGGTACTTTGTTCCATCAGCTGCACAAGCCCCCAATTGCCATAAGGGTAAGGGGGGAGAGACGGACTCTGGCAGCTCCTTAAGCTGTCAGGCGTTCCTTACCCTGTGGCTGGATAAATTGTGAACTCTTGCTTGAATTAAGAGAACCAAGCGTCTGTCGTATTCTATTTACAAGCGTTCTATTCGAACTTGGAAGGCACCCAATCCAACCACTGTGTGTCTATTGTTGTGGTACCATTGAGAACAACTCAGTTTTGTATCTCATCTAATTTTCAAATTTGAATTGTTGGCCATTTCTAATTTTTCACATGGCCTATTTATTAACTTCGGGTATGCCTCAAAATTTACGTCAGAAGGGATTGATAATCCCTGTGGCACGACTCCCTTGTCTCTCTCGTAGGATTGTCCATCTTCCTTCTGTTACTATGTTAGGTAGCTCCCATTGCACAAAGATTCCATCAACCCTTGATCAAATTAGTGAAGTTCTTGCAGTTTTTGACACTCTGTCTCCTTATGATCCCATAACGAAGGAACACACTAAAAGTGACGCTATGAGAGCGGCTCTTCCACTCTCAGATAACACAATGTTGCATACCCCCTTGCCTTGTATCACTACGAAAAGAAGAGGTGCTAAGCACTTAGATAGACCTTTAACGTCCTCTCCATGTTTCGAGCCTGAACTCTCACTACATGCTAGACACTCTGGTTCGAACAATTCGATACTGCAGGATTCTCAGAGCGTAATTAATCTCATTTCAGCCAGTTCATGTTTGGAGTGTTCACCAAGTTCCCCTTCAATTTCCTTTGTCTATCCGACTCCTCGCAGAGTCCAAATACAAGTCCCACAGAAACTTTCTTTTCAAAGTGCTGTGGGAAAACTCACTTCTCAGAATCCATCTAATACTTCATTAGCTAATCTGGTGGACAAAACAAACATGCCGTCTAAGAGCTTATCTCTTGTTGCAACAACATCACCAGTGCGGACTGTATTACCAGTTGACTCTCATCCCCCTTCAGCTACCCTCCCAATAGAAGCCAGGGTTGCTCTATCAACATCCGACATTACTTTGGCCGCTATGCAGCTAAATCTACAAAGTTTGTTTAAACTATTTGAATGTCTAGATGCCAAAGTTACTGCTCATTCAGTAGAAGCACATGAAACTTAGTACTACTCAAGACTTTAGCTGATAATCTGTTATCAAATCCCCGCGATCCTTGTCCAACTAATAATGCTCATGATGACGATATTTCAATTGTGACCATCGGATCTACAAGTCCCCTGTCCCCTAATTTTCCACCTCCGCAGATTATACCTGCATTTGCGGATATTATTACTTCTGAAGCACGGCTGAATCCTGCCACCACTCGTGATTCTGTGAATGATGCACATACCATTCTCCCAACTGATCCCTCTACCCTAGTGCTCTCACCCCCCCCAGCCCCTATGTCTTCTGCGATTACTGCTGAGAAAGGAAATGATATTTCGTCCTTACCAGCAAGAAGAAACAGAAAAAAGACCTCCAAAATTTCTCACAATACGCAGAAAAAAACAAGACAAATTCTAACCTGTTTACTCTGACATTACAGAAGCAAACTATGAAAACTTTCTTTCAAACATTGATTCCGGTATCTGAGTCTTTGTTCGCTCCACAAGCTTCTCAAGATTCAATACAAACGCCAGTGTCTAAACAACTTTCACTTACGCTGGCTCCCGATTCAGCTTCTACTATTAGTAGTGCAAATTCTTGTCCCCTGACTCAAGCGACAATTGCTTCTTTGGCAAGTAAACCAGTTCAAACCCTCGATCCTACACAACCGATAGCAATATCCACTTCTTTAGTGCCTCCTACCTTTGGTCTGCAGAATCCTAAACCCATTTTAGGACTTCCTACTGTACCTCTGGCTAATATTGTAGCGTCTTCTCCAAACCTGATTTTAATTGCCCCACCTCCGTGTCAGAACCCTTTACAGTCCAATATTGGGTCTATTATCCCAGTGTTGCCTCCAGTGTCTATTACTACCATGGCCTCTAGCCATCCTCCCTTAGATGCTCTGATTCGTGAACTTGAGTTAGCCTCCACTTGCCAACTTCCAAATAAATGCAAAGGCCAAACAAATCTAGATGTGAGTGACAAAATGGTGTCTTCCACCACCAAAAATAGCATCAACTCTTCCACCACAATCTTGGCGGAACAAATACGTGAGGCTGTAGATGCATATTTGGCCTCCTGCTCTCAGCCTATCCCTTCTAAGCTTCCTCAAAAACCAAGTGGTCCAAATTCGTCTCTGAGCCAGTGGCTCTTACCGAGTTCTATGCCAACATCCATAGTAACTCAACATTCTTCTCTGCGTACTGTCAATCGCCCTCATGCCACTCCATCTCACGCTTCAGATCTATCTAAACCTAATCTAAATGATCCTTTTTATTCTGTGAGTCACAATTCCCGAAATAACACCCCAGCGGTACCCACTTCTCATCCCTCAGCACGGCGCAAATGCCATTCTTTAATTTTGAAGTGTCGAGGAGGAAACTTTGGCACCTACGATTTAAACCGTCGTAGTGTGCTCAACATCTTTTCTGAAGTGGTGGAGCTCGAAGATATAAGCTCGAGTGACATTGAGCAGATTGAATTCATTTCTGAGAATACTTGTTCAGTGGTGCGTTTGTGGATCCCTTCGGGTATCGTTCTAAATACCATCTGGAAATCAAAAATGCAATTATTTTCGATGGGGTTCTTATTAGCACAAGACCCAGCATTTATGAATGGGGACTCTAATGTAAAGCAACCATCTAATCAATCCAGCGCAAGCCTCCCTTTGATGCAGAACATTGGCCGTGCCGAGTCGTATATGTCATAACCATTAGAAACATCTAAAGACCATCTCATTAATGTTGCTAGTTGGAACACTAGAGGTTATTCCCATCTGCAAACCTCTATTGCTAACTTTCCAGCTGTTATGGACATAATAGCATTACAGGAAACTTGGCTCCTGCAAACTCCTGTATGAAACAATTACGAGATTGTTCTGCTTCCAGCTATTGGGAGTCAAAGAGGTCGACCATCATCAGGATTATTGACAGGAGTAAACATATCCAGTGGTTTCACCTTTGAAGCCTGGGATTCTGTTTCTGCCTTTATCCAACTTGTCAAGATTACATGTCCAGCACAAACTATTGCATTGATTAATATTTATCGCAATCCTTCAGGGTTGACTGATACTGCTTTTTATACAGGTTTGTCCAGACTTTTAGATTTGGTATTCCTTTCCCAAGATATTACGGATACCCTTATCGTAGGTGATCTTAACTTGGACTGTATTAATCCTAAAGGAAAAATCACAATGGAGAAGGTTAAGCGATGGACCTCCTTTATGTGAAATCGCCATTTTCACATGACCAATGGTGAAATTCAAGGCGATATTCCGGCTCAGCCTACATGGCATAGGGGTTCCATATCTACTACAATAGACTATATGTATACACATACCAACTTAACTGGACAAATAAACACTTTTAAAATATTTCCACAAGTACGTAGTGATCACCATCTACTAGTGCTTACAATTAAGTGGAATTATTTAGCTATCAAAAGGTCATACTATACGAACGACCTAATAGTTAATAATGCTAAAACGCGCCTTTGTTGGTCAAATAGTAACTTGTCATCTTTAGCTCGTCTAATCATCTCAAATGATAGCTCTATTTATCCAAAACAGTATACTAACCTTCTCCTTACTTTTGACTCCCGTATGAAAAGTAAGGAGCTTCATCCACACAAACATACCTTCAATCCACTAATCAAGGCTAAAAAGACTGCATATCATCGTGAAAAAAGAATGATTCTCAAAATGAATCTGCCTGACTCCATTCAACAGTTGCGAATCGTTAAAAGCAAATTCCACAATTGGATGAAACAACATTGTGCACACATTTTACAACTAGATGGTGAACATATGCTTAAATGAATAGCAAATAAGAATACGACCGAAACTTGGGCAATTTTCAACTGATGTGCTAATAAATCTCAAGGTACTTTACAGGCCTCTAGTGTTACTGAGATCCAATGGATCGAACACTATTCTAGCCTATATGCAGACTCGTCGTTTGTGCCTTTGATCAAGCTACCTAGTGATTCCGAGCGTTGGTCTCTTGCCTGTTCCCCACTTATACTTGAAGAATACATCAGACATATTAGCTCTTCTTGGGCTAAAGGCCCTGATGGCCTTAGTAACCATATGTTTAAATTGAACCCTACAAAGTGGGCTGAAATATTAAATATTCTCTTCCAAACTATCATCAGGACTCGCGAGAGTCCCAACTCATGGAAAACATCTATTATAGTTCCTATTCACAAAAAGGGCGACCGCACTTTACCTTGCAATTACAGACCCATTGCCCTTCTTGATGCCCCCGGAAAGCTTTTTTCAAAACTTATTTTGAGGGACTTTAACATCTGGACCAAAGTAGCTCATGCAAGAGACCCGTTTCAAACGGGTTTCCTTGCGGGGCTAGGCACAAATATTAACTTGTTCTGTGTTAACGCTCTTAAAACTCAAGCGCAAAATACCAAACAAGCACTTTATTTTGCCTTTGTGGATCTCCACACGGCATTTGATGCCATCTCTCGTCCGATTCTCTTTGCAAAACTTACCAGAGATAAGTGTCCGCCCACTCTACAACAAATTATTCAGTTGTTGCATGGGGAAACCTCAGTGCGCGTTAGACTGAACCTAGAAGGTCTTCTATCTAGAGCAATTCCAACTGCTCGTGGCCTTAAACAAGGCTGCCTTCTTGCGTCAGCAATCTTCAATTACTTTATGTATGACGTGCGAAAGGTTTTCAAGGAAATCACATCGGACTCCCCCAAGATAAACAATTGCCAGATTCAAACTTTAATGTATGCCGACGACTTGGTGTTAGTTTCCAAAACTCCAGTTGGACTACAAAAACTTCTTGATGGCTTTAATAGCTATATATTGGCCAATGATTTACATGTGAATACAACCAAAACCCAGGTTGTCGTCTACAGACCACGTAACACAACAAGATCTCTTCCATCTTGGTCCATTAATCACATAAATCTGGCGATAGTATCAAGCTATGTTTATCTTGGTATGGTCTTTGATGTTAGTGTCACGACTAATGCTCACCTCGATACTATTAAGTGTAAGCTTAATTCGGTTATCTCCCAAACTAAAATTATAATGCATCGATATGGTGCTTTTTCGATGCAATCAGCTGTCCTCTTTTGGAAACAAAAAGCCACCCCATGTATTCTATATGGTTTGGAGTCCCAATCACCATGGCTACCAAAAGTCCTTGATAAACTCGAAGGCAAATTCTGGAAAGCCATTCTTCAGCTGCCTCAATGTATCCCGATAGTCTGGATACGGTATGAATTGGGTCTCACTTCTCTCTATGCCCAGTATCAGTGGAGAACATGTGCCTTATTGCGGAAAACTCTTCTACCTCACCGTGAGCACAATATTTTACAATTTTTGTCGAATTATATTTTCCATACTGAACACTCTTTTGTCAAACAGTGGTTGCGGGCAATTTATCGCACTTTGGTAGAGGCAGATGCGTCGCTTAAATTGCTATTGACCAATCCAAACAAAGTAAAACAATTAATTTACCGCAATGATTGGATTAATACTCGAAACAAATGCTTGCAATATAAGTCTGCCATCCCTGAAAAATTTCGACATAAGAGATTGGGATGTATTGAACCTTATCTCTTAAAATTTCCCTGTAAGAGAATACGCTCAGCCATCCTCAGAATGCGCCTGAACTTATGGCACACTCGTGAACTTTTGGCCAAACGGAAGGGCAGTGAGGAGGTGGCCTCTTTCTGTAGATTTTGTGGTGATACTAAAGCCTTAGAAACCTTAGAGCATATACTTTCGCTATGCACCGCGCTAATTCAAAAACGCTTAACATTTTTCTCATGGAATTGTAGCTACTTAGGGAATTTAGAATCAGTAGAAAGATGGTTCACATTATTGCTGACGACCAATGTTTCCCTTCAAATTGCCATTGTCAATTTTCTTTATGGAGTGAACTTAACCTGCTAAATAATTGTTGTTGTTCACTTGAGTTCTCGGTCATTTATCCAGGAATGGCATGTTGAATCTTCTCGTTCTCAGTATTTCTAGTTAGACGTGTTTTATATGAACTGAATTGAATAACTTCCTTTTCTCTTTTATTGTTCATGTGAATTGTACATCATCCTAATGTATCAATTTTAATACTTCAACCAATTATAATGAATTCTTTCTTAAATCTTAATCTTATGTAGTTTTTTAGCTCAATTGTATGTAATATTTTGTATTAAAAAGTTGATTTAGTTCAACGATATGAATAAAGAAAAAAAAAAAAAGGTGAGAGGAAAACTCACTCCTTACATGTGGATAGGATTTTGTTTGTTTTTTAATATGTTTTTGATGTGAATGTGATAATTTAATAACATAAAGATCAATAGAATCTATACATCAAGACAGAGGATTCCTGACATGATATGACTTTGTGGCATATATATTTATAGAGATAATAATTTGTTATATTTTGAATAATTTTCATAATTTTACACACTTCTAATTAGGTGTTGCCTGAAAAAGATATTTGTTATCTACAATGCACAGTTGATGTTAGGTTCCTAGGATCTTCAACTATAAAGTTATAGATTTTGAAATAACTGAATCTCTGGTCACTTGAAAAAATATTAAAATTTTGTTAATCTTTTACTTAAATGTAACTGTAGAAAATACCATTTTTGGTCAGACGAGGTCCTTGGTGTAACATTGCAAACAAGCTCTTTTTCCATGAATCTGCTATAGGAAACTCAAAATATGTTTTTCTCCTGGGGTACACAACATCCCATAACCAGAGGCTGGTAAACTGAATTAAGCAGGCTTCGGGTAGGTGAATCTTACTGTGGACAAAGTAGACTCTCATGATCTGAGTCATATGACATGCATTGCTTTGGTGGGGGGTTTAAGCTGATCCAAGCTGAACCCAAATTCACTTGTGCAAATATGCACTATTTTAAAGCTGACTACAATACATTGTTATTCAAAGTAATGCAACTTGAAATGATGTTTCCTTTTCTCATTTATGAATGTATTATTTTTCTCTTGGCAATTATTTATCAGATGTTTACCATTGGAAAGAAAGAGGCACATTTCTGAATTATAGATGTATTTTCTCTACACATGGCACCTGACCTATAGGAACATGCTGAGAAACTGAGTGCCTTTTCAGCATGAAAGCTGCAAAATAAGTGTTCTAGGGATCAGGCTATAATCTTTTATTGGTGGTTGAATTCCAGATGCTTGAGCCTTGGCAGATTTCGATGCAATCATGTTCCTATTTCCACAGAGGTATTTCTCTGCCTATCCTTGGCATTGACAATCCAGTATCTGGAGAGAATGACCTAAAGGTTCTTGGAAATTGTTAAAGTTTGTGAAATCCCCTTTTAGTAAGTTTAAAGATACCTTCCAGGTGGTTGGGTGATTAGCCTGCAGGTAAACACTTTTTGTTATGGTAACCAGTAAGAGGCAGAAATGTGTGTAAAAAAAACTCTTGAGCAATGCCTCTCTTTCACTCTATACTGAGGCAACCTCTCTGTGTTTTCCGTGTACTCAAAGGAAATGGCACTCAATTCCATAATTCCCCCCATAATGATGTCCATGCATTGAGAAAGAATACTCCTGTCCACTGACAGGTGGACTATCTTACCTTCAGAGTGGCACAGTGTTATTCCCACTTATTCTATACCATGGCTGCAGATAAGTGGTACTGATGTTTGCATGAAATAGTGCTTAATTTTACAGTGGTACTCAACAATTAGAAGGAACTGTCTGAAGCAACATTATCTCTTTGTTTTGCATTGCCACCCCAAGTGGGACAGGCATGCCCAGATGTGGGTTCCATGCCTGCTGTCGCTAGAGAACCAATCTACTCCTCACTGATGATGCCAATGAGTCCAAACATATCTGGGGATGCTTGTGGTCTTGTGCAGAAGGGATGTGACCTATCAGTTTGGGCTGGGCTGCCCCTTTGGAGGTGGGACCAAGCCTGATTTGCATATGGTCTTTCCTCTTTCTATAATAGCTTGCCAGGCAACGTACAATGGTCTGGAAGGTTGCCCAGAGCAATTGCCAGAAGTTAAATATTAATTCTAAACCTTCCAGCCATCACCTCGTTGTTTTGCATTGTCTCCTCAAGTGGGACAGGCATGAGCAGATGTGGGTACCGTGCCTGTTGGGCCTAGAGACCCAAGCTACTCCCCATTGATGACGTCCAATGAGGCCGAAACATGTCTCGGGATATTTGCGGTCACGTGCAGAAGGGATGTGACCTTGCAGTTCGAACTGGACTGCCCCTTTTAGGGTGGGACCAAGCCTGATTTGCATATGGTCTTTCCCCTTTCTGTTATGGCTTGGCAGGCAAAGAACAATGGTCTGAAGGGTTGCTCAGAGCAATTGTCAGAGGTTTAATATTCATTTGAAACCTTCCAGCCATCACCTCTTTGTTTTGCATTGTGAAGCAAACATTACACCAAGATTGTCATTGAAGAGACACAACTTGTCATGTCTTTTTTGATAAATTTGACATGGTCAAATGCCTGACCAACAGTGGGCTATCACATTGAGCAGGAAATAATGTGCCTGTGTGTCGCAGCATCCAGAGTTCAAACTAGTGTTCCAACAGGGATTGTTAAAATCTGTGAAGTAGCAAGATTCTCTAGTGCAATGCTTTCCTCTCTCTTGCGCTTCAGATGTTGGGGGTTCAGCTTACTCGTCTTCCTCCTGAACATCCTATGTCACCAAATGCAAGTGCAAAAATGATATATGTGTGGGTATAGTTCTTCCAAATGCACCAGATTCACTGGAGACTGCTTCTGTTGTTTTTAGCTGAGGAAGTGAACTGTGGCTTTTGATTGGTGTGGCCATGGCACAAACAAATGTACTTGCTGAGCTTCTCCAACAAATAGAGGCCCTGTTTTAGCACTTTACCATTACTATGACTACCTACTAATACAAACTGCATATCCTCTCTATCTGCATATGGTTTAACAATGCTTTGGCCTTCTTCTCCAACTACAAAATACATGTGAGCCCAAAACTGCTTGGCATTTTCCCTGCCTTAAAAATGCATATGTGCCTTGCACGTCTTTGACCTTGTCCTCGACCTTCAAAATGCTCATTTGTGTCTAACTGCTTTTGCCTTCTCCCCTCCCTGCAAAATGCACATGTGGATTTCGCCTCTTTGACCTTCTTACACCCACAAAATGCATGTGTGCCTAAAACTACCTCAGTATTCTCCTGCACCTATGGAACGTATGTGGCACTCTCACTGCCTGGGCATTCTCCTCCAACCACAAAATGCACATGTGCCTAATGTTGGCTTGGAATGCTCCTGGTTTGGTGTTTGGTGTGCTAGTCCTGCACCCATAAACCATGTTCGCCCACACCTCGCAGAAATTCTACTGTAACTCCCTGACTGTACATAGGCCTAAAACCGCTCTAGCCTACGCTATTACAAATCTTAATCTGTCCGTTAACCACACAAAATCCCTTCCAGAACTATCCAGATTTGAGGTGTTTATTCTGTCTCTTCAAACGCCAACAACTAAGTCCCCGAGTTTCTACTTGTCTGTCTTTACATAGGGGAGAGGTCCAACGTCATAGTTCTGCCTCGAGAAAAGCTTTAAAAGGTTCTACTGGTTTAGCTGGACAAAATCAGAGGGGTTTGAGTTTTACTTGCCTACTCAGAATAACGAGCAGGGTCTACTCTACTGCAGCCCAGGCACACCAGCTGTGCTGCGTAGAGTAAACGAAGGAGGGCAAACAACAGTGTCCAGAGTGCCCATTGGAACATGAGATTGCTGCTGTTCTAAACAGGCATATGGCAATCACCGGTATCATGGAGTGGTCCAACTGGGCGGGAGCAGTTGGGAGCGGTGCTCCTCTACTTCGAAAAAAAAAAAAAATGTTACTGTTCCTATACTTTTTTTTTGAAGTTCCAGAATGATTTCGTTTTAAAATAAAAATGTAGGAAGAAGTTGAAACTTGCACTGCAGTGCACTGCACTGAACATTCCCTTAAACAGCAGCTGTGCTGTTGCACGTGGGGAGAAGGGGAGTGGTGATGGGGTTTGTGGAGAGCTGAGGCAGCCCAGCAGGCACCCTACTTCCACGACTTTGCGCACACTTCGGCAACTGGTACCATGCACATTGAAAAAAAGGAATTAAAGGGCTAATTAATTGAGAATAATAAACTCTTGATGAAACATATTGTCACCTGGAGGTGAAAAAAACACCCTGACGTCTCTTCCAGTTAGTCGCTCATTCCTTCTCAACGGCACCCTTTTAAAGCTGTTTATTTAGCTTGTATGTGCATTTTAATTAACGTTGTCTTTGAATGTAAATCTATAAAATGCTGGAGCACCCCGGGGGCTATCTGTACTTTATAGGCGTGTATGTATTGTGTAGGAGTGAAGCCCCCCAAACATTAAAACTAAGAGGTAATTAGTGCAGTCTAGCTGCACAGCTAAACGTCTTCACAATGTGCCCCCCACACACAATAGCAGCCGTTGATAAATGGGGCAACAAAGGAGGTGATTGATCATGGACTCACAGGTGTCTGACCACAGTGCATTACAACGCACCTGGGCACCTGCTTTGCTCCAAGCTGAATTCATGATCTTTTATGGGGAAATTTAATACATGGAACAATTCGAGATGTCTACCACATAGAGAAGGGCAGGCTGGAGAAATGCGACTCTGTAGGGATTATGAGCACAGTTTGACCCAATTTCCTTTGCTGAAGTGCGAACAAGCACGGAACACGATCTTTACAATGGCAATTCGAGCATATTGCAAGGCACTCCCTCAGTGCCCCATTGTTTCTTGTCAAACACCAAAGGTAAGTTGTCTCTCGACAGACATTTCGGTTAATGGGTGCTCTCTGCCTAATTTGAACTGATAATTTTTCCATGTTTGCAGTTCTGAATTGGCATTTGCCGCACATTTTCATGCGGTTAAGGCAAATAAAAGGAGGTAGGTGCCAGTAAGGAAGTGTTCTTATGCACAAGCCCTATTCCGTGTTACATCACTGGCCCAGTTCAAAATTGGTAGAACTCTCCAGAAAAGCTACTGTCACGCTTTCTACAGTGGCAGCGCTAATAGGAGTCACAGTTAAAACACGTGTATTTGCACATGTATTATTCTTTTGTGTCAAACATCTAAAACCCATTGAAGTCCTTAATTTCCTAAAAGTCATATTTCTCTTAATTAGCTTGGCAAAGTCATGCAACTAAGACTGCCCTCATTTTGAGATTGCCTTGAACCCAGGGACGTCATTTAGGGGTCGCCAGGAGTGGCAACTGCGACCCCTGAGGTCTCCCTTGCTACCCCTAAAAGGAATGTATGAAACAATTGATTTTGTATTTGTTCTTTTTTATTGAAGCTTGTGGGCTGTGGCCAGTGCCATGTGGCTCTTTGTTTCTGGAGTGGTTGGCTTTCTTGTTCAGGCCTCCGAAAAAAAAAAAAAAAAAACAGGGGGTTCCACAGGTGTAACACTTTGAGCAGTGAACCTAAATAAGAAAGAATAGGAATAACAAATAATTAGTCTTTCTGGAATTCTATACAATAATTCCTAGACTCATTAAAGGTGTATTTCAGGCACACTTCACGGGGTGATTCACTGATTTAGTCTGTTCTCGAACCCCTCAAATTTACAATGCAGACCAAAAAGCATTTACAGTAGCATAATCGGTCATTTATTTATTATTATTTTTTTATTGGTTTGGTTGAGAAACTCAACCTTTCCATATACAACAACAATGTTACAATTATTATTATTTAAAATACAATAGAACTGTTGTAATCAAAAGGACAAATCATTGTACATACTCTAAAAGAAAAGAAAATTGAAAAATGATGTTCAAGCAAATAAACAAGTAGCACAATTAAAATTCACAACATGTTCAAAATTTAAAGTGCAGATATCACATTTAGAACCATTAAGGATAAACTAAAAATTTAGAAAAAATAAAAAATAAAATAATCACAATAAGATAAAACGCTTTAGAGTCACATTGGTTTCAATATATTCAATTAGGGACAAAAATTCTTCCATTAATTATATCCTTATCAAGTTTTAACTCATTCAGAAAGTTCGTTATGGCATACCCAACTGTTCTTGAGTACACATGAAATATATATTTCCATAAGACTTTCGCCTCCATATGTACCATGTGCTCAAATAACCTTTTAAAATATTTACTTCTCAAGCTCTTTAGTTTGACACATTCCGTGATGATGTGCTCTAGGGTCTCCTTTTCAGAATTTTTTTTTCAGTATTGCAGAATCGACAAACGCTACTTGCATTAATATCCTTTGACCAATTTCCTGTTACTTCTCTGGTGCTCCACTGGTTTAGTCTTAGGCGCAGAAGTCCTGCACGATGTGTGACACTAGGAGATTTCAAAAGATATGCCTCCGACGTTCCATAAGCCTTCAAATCATAGGGATTTTGTTTGAAATTTGTATACGTATAACACAATTCCTTAGTCTCTATCCAATCTATTTCCCACATCTTGGATTTCGCCTTGTCTGGATTTTGCAGAAGTAATTTAACCGTTATGTTTGCTTCTTCCATACATATATGCGCCTGTAGTTTCCAATTTTCAATGAATATATCTTTAGATGTTTGCACATAATCTGCCATTTGCATAACCAACCCATTCTGGTGGTTTTCCAGTACACATTTCCTATAAAGCATGCAGATCTTCCATTTATATGAGGCATATATAGATATTAATGCCAATTCATGCCTTATCAGGGCTATAGGTGTAGACAATGGAAGCTTTAATATTGTCCTCCAAAAAGCCCCTTCTTTTTTGTTCCAGAAACTACTGGGATTGATGGACTTTGTTTCTGCACCATATAAAAGTATGGGTAAGGCTTTCCGCTTATAATAGATTAATAGAGGGGCAATAGTGAACTTACAATATATGCCACTAATTATTTTTGACTGGGATATCAGGTTCTTCCATTTTAGCGTCAAGGTGGTCTCATAAGGCTGATCATTAGGATCATTGCTGATGTTTACCCCCAAATATGTATACTCACGCACTGATTCCACTTCCTTGCCATTGAGTTGCCATGTAAGCTTCTTATTGCGTTGTTTGTAATTGCCAAATTGTACAACCTGTTTTTTTTTAAACGTTTATAGTCATTTTGTTACAAATTGCATAATTCTCTAATGCATGTAATATGTTGCGTAACCCCATAGGCGTTTTGGAACCAAGAAGGAGGTCATCAGCATACAACAGCCATTTAATCTCTCTTAGCCCCACTTTTGGCGAGTCAGTTACAATATTACGGAACTCCTCGCCCAAATCGAGGATAAAGAAGTTAAAGATCGACGATGCAAGGATGCATCTTTGTTTAAGACCCCTAGAACTACTAATATGCTCTGACAGCATTCCCTCCTTGTTCAATCTTATTTGTAATGATGTATGGTTATGGAAATCGATAATCCACTTAAGAATGTTCCATGGACAATCATTTCTCATTAATTTCATAACAAGGAGTTCCCTTAGAATCGAGTCGAATGCAGTTTTAAAATTGCCAAAAGGGACATAGAGGGGTGTTTTCAGCCTAGCTTGTTTGGCTATAATCACACTTATGCATAGTAAGTTAATGCCTGTGCCTAGTCCCTTTAAAAACCCTGTCTGCCAAGGATCTCTTATATTGTTATCATCAAGCCAGCAATTTAACTCCC
Organism: Ambystoma mexicanum; assembly: GCF_040938575.1. NCBI lineage: Eukaryota > Metazoa > Chordata > Amphibia > Caudata > Ambystomatidae > Ambystoma > Ambystoma mexicanum. The sequence goes on along the minus strand of NC_090935.1, from coordinate 678,805,476 downwards.
GCAATACTATTCGGGCAAAGATCTTCCCTGGACAATCCAGGAGTGCAATGGGCCTGTACGACGCCAGATCTAATATATTACCTTTCTTATATATCGGAATAAGTATAGACTTTCTCCACGAATCAGGCAGTTTCTCTTCGCACATCACATCCTTAAATATTCTCATTAATATCTTAGACCAGATTTCCGGATTTTCTCTAAGCATTTTGTTATTGAGCCCATCTGGGCCAGGTGCCCGGGAGCTACTAAGTTTTAATATATAGAACAATACATCATCCTGGTCAAATATTATTTGAGGGTCCCAATTTTCACTCTCAATAGTTAGATGGCTGTTTAGTATCGGCATTTGATATATATTTTGAAAGTATGTACACCAGGTTTCTGCTGGAATAGAGCTCACCTGTACATAGTTTTGATCTTTGTAAATTGCCACATTGAGCACACCCCAAATTTTGGCTGACGATTTAGAGGCAATTTTCTTTAACATATGTTCAATATCCCTCTGGTAACAAAGTGATTTCCTCCATTTTTGCCAGTTTTGTATTTTGTTCGAAGATGTTTAACTTTCAACACCCTTTCTCCTAATGGTAGATGCTTTAGCATACGTATTTGGTGTGTTAATTCTGATTTTTTATTTTTGACATCCATGTCGAAAACATGCGTATGCTTGTAGCTGTGGCCTTGGGCAACTTCTTTTACTGACACATATTTCTGCATAGTTGAGACATAATCCATCCCTTTATTGCAAGACATCTGGCTATCAAATCTAGCCAATGAATCGTTGGTCCAATTAATCCGGTTTCTCACATTATTGACAATGATTTTGCCTTTATATTTCTCCCCAGTTCTTAGAAGCAATTTATTCTCCAACTCCCATTCTAAACAGAGTTGGTGATGGTCACTTTTATCATTGGGTCTTATATTCAGGGATTGAATTATATTCATCATGGCTCTATTTACAAAAATGTAGTCAATAGTTGCTTCAAATAGGCCATTATGCCAAGTGCTGGCAGCCGGCAAGTCACCTTCCACTGAACCATTTACCATAAACAGTTGCATGTCTTCCATGAATTGATTCCATCTTTGTCCTTCGACTGTTAACTTTCTTTTACTATTGGACAAGAGGTGGATATTAATGTCGCCCATAAATAATACAATCAATGTTCTTTTCTAATGCTATTTTGTTGCAAGTTTCCTCTAGATAATCAAAGAAACAATCTGATGACAAATGTGCCTTACCCCAATAAATGTTGACAATTATAATGGAGTATTTCTCGTTGGACAGTTTAATGGCTTGTATGAAAGGTGTACTAGAGTCAAAGATTGTAATACTGGACCCTCTAGATTTCCTTATTGTTACAAAGAGCCCTGCCATTGGTCTCCCCCTAGGCAAACATAGGGCAGGTTCTATGACTATATCATAGTCATTCCATATGGGAGCCTCGACCAACCAGGTTTCCTGTAATACCACAATATCGAAATCATTTAGTTCCGTCTTTTTAGTATTAATAAAATGTGTGAATCCACGTGTGTTCCAACATATAAGGTGATTTTTTTCATTTGTTATGGATTGTTATGCGCCATCATTCCTTCCCCCTTGTCCGTTGTTTTCACTCTTAATGATGGAGCCATAAATTCGAGACACCCATTGACTGGATCCCAAACCATCACCTCCTGTTCCCTGAGCTTCCTCCCTGTAAATATTGAAGCCCATAACGAAGAATATGTCCCTTACCTCCCACACAATATCCGCCAGAACAGTTGACCGAAAAGTGATCCTAGATCTTGAAAGGTCTTTATCACTTAAAAACTCAACTCTATCGACATCAGATGATATTACATTTCTCAGCTTGGGTATCTCCTTGCAAATATTCAATATACTGGAGCGATTTAGGTCATACTGGTCGAATGGATGTTCTCTACACTCCATGATAAAACAATGATGATTATTTTGCTCCGTTGAACTCATTTTATGAGTATGATCTCTGCCTAGGCTTGGATTTGACTTCCAATGGGCACCTTGCACCGTTTCGCCCCTGTCTGCCAATTTCCTCTCAGTATTGGCCGATAAGGGTGGATTGGAGCAAGAGCCAAGGTTAGTGATCCCTGTTGCCTGACTACCTGTTCTTTTACACTTCGAAATTTCTCCTTTTCTCTCTCAGCAATGTAGTGTTTTATTGTTTTATTTTTTTCCTCCCTCATTTGTGCATCCATCACCCCACTCAAGCCTGATCCTATTTGTGCAGCGGGCTGAAGTTCAACAAGGGATTCCTGTGATGGAACTTTTTCTGACTCAATCACGTCCCTACTCACCGCCACTAAATCATCAAGGGGTTTATAAGGCAAGTCAAGTGGGAGTCTCCCCTTGTCCTTGTCAAATTCTTGGTTCACTGGCCCACTACTCCCAAAATTCTCCTGCTTTTTATCATCATTATCTCTTGCGACATTTGTTATTTTTAATTAACGTCTGGGCTTAGGACATGTTGTGTTAACCGTCTTTTTTTTAGGGCCCCCACCTCGTTTATTAGAACTATTCTTTCCTGGGTTCGCTTTTGCCGGTATGGGGAGTATTTCTTGTTGGTATCTCTTTATCGTTATATCAATATTTTTTTCCATTACAACAGCACAAATTGGAGGGATCGTGCCATTAGCATTACTTAGATCACTCTGTGTTTTAGCGGCTAAATCTTTGTCCATCACCTTCCCACCACCGGCACCACCAAACGTAAATTGTTTGCATTGATGAGGCCCTTCAATTCTACCATCCTTGAATTTTTCCATTTGCGTCTCAGACTCTCTTACACTACAATGCCTAAAGATTTCAAACTGAGGATCATACTCTCTTCTTTCCCCCAGAGCTACCCTTTCATTATTTTGAGTTGTCAATTTTGTTAACAATATCGCCTGGTAGTTAATCTTTTGATCCATAGCTTCATATAGTTTTGCTAAGGATAACAAAGCTGTATTCATTGACAGTAGTGTTGAATTCAAATCTACATGCGAAGTAATTTCTTCTGTGTGATTAATGTCAGGCTGAGGTGACTTATGCTCCCCACAAGGTATATTCATTTGTTTTGGGATTGGGGGTACAATAGACAATGAGTTTATAGATGCTTCAAGACTAGAACTGATTGAGGAGTTTAATGTTGTTTTGACTCCCTCAGTTTCTACAATCTGAGGATCATCAGTCTCATTTATTCTTGCATGCAAATTCTGATTACTCAAGTCTTGCATTCGAATTGGGGATAAATCGTCAACCTGCATTAAGTCACCCGTGTTGGAGTGGATGAAGACCACTTCTTCTTCATTGTTCATTCATTTAGGACTATGGGACTCATTAGGACCCTGGCGGCCCCGGAATGAACGGTTCCAGTAAAGGACTGGCACCGTTCATTCCGGGCCACCCTATTACGAGGTCTGCAGTGGGTCCTGTTAAGGAATGCCTGGTCAGACCAGGCGTCCTTAGCAGGACCCACTAGCAGACCAGTATGCTAACAACGGGCCAATCATTAACAGGCCCATTGTTAGCATCCTCCCTATTTGCATTGAGCCCTGTGGGGCTCAAATGGGAATCGGGATTCATTCTTACCAGCGCCCAGAAAAGGGCAATTACCGGGTCGGCCAAGGTCGGCATGACCCGGTTATTGCCCTTTTCTGGGCTCCGGTAAAAATTAATTACCGGCGGCAGCCGTGCCCTTAATAAGGGCACGACTACCACTAGGGTCATAATGAGGCCCTATGTATTTTGCTTTTAAAAAATTGCAGTTGTAGCATGATTTCTTTCTGCCGTTGTCTCTGTTACGACAAGACATTCCATTTTGGAGTCCTTGGTCACTTGACAAAATCCCTGCACATAAAAGCTTGTGTACAGTGCAGAAATGTTTGACCATACCACATAAAGGGGCCCTTGATTTCATTGTGCCACAATTAATGCTTTGTTGTAATGTGTCTATCTTTCCTATCTCCCTGATTTGCTGTTCAGGATGTTTGTTTGCATGTGTGAGGTAGCAATTTCCCAGAGTGCGGGATGCTGTGTGAATGTGCTGCTTTCTCTACACTACTCTAAATTCTTTAATACACAGTTATGAACCCTCCCAATAGTATGTGTTTGCCAACCTCTGAAGCATGAAAAGTAGGTCCACACAGGCTTGACATGTGGCCAACTTTACACCAGACCTGCATATGAACTGGCCTGCTGTTGAATCTCAGTTGCCAGTTTAATGGTATCCACTACAGAGTGTAATTTGCTTTCTGACTTTGAAAACATTCAGACATGTAATTGCTCATTTTACTATAGCCAGTAAGATAGCTAAATCCGGTAAGATAGCTCAGTGGGTTGAGCGTTCACTGCTGCGATATGGGTGGGATCTGCAGGTTGCAGATTTGTGTTCTGGCAAGGACAACTCAGCCTTTCATCCTTCTGAGGTTGATAAATGAGCACCAACACATGTTGGGTGATATTATGGGCCCGATTCATGGAATAAATCTGCGCCAAAAACAGGGTGCATGTGTGCAAAACTTATTTTATTTTATTTATTTTTGTATGGTTTCAAAGAAACCTTTACAAAATTCATACAACAATACCAAATAATTCATAAAACATTACAATTAATTAATTTTTACAAGGATAAAAACAAATGACAACAATAACAGCACGCTTTAAAATGTATGATACCTAAATTCATAAACAGGTGGATTTAAAATCTTATTATTTTCTTTTTTTTTTACGAACAAAATCTTTTATCAATTCATCAATTCATCAAGTCAATACAACTGAATTTCAGGAAACAAATCACTGCCAATTGCAGTGGGATTTTGTTGTCGATGAGCATACGTTTCCATAGTAGTTCCAAATCTACATTTGAGGGATCGGGCACAAAAAGTTTAAAACTACAATATCTCCCCTGGACCAATGCAGGACAATCAATTAATAAATGTCTTAACTTCTCAATGGTCTGACTATTCTTACAATGTCTGCACATTGGTGTTACTTCGTCCGAAATATCTCTAGCTGACAAAATCTCTCCAATAAGAAGTACATTAAAACGAAATCGCATAAATGAATTCCTCCAGCCTTTCTGAGGAAATGAGTTAAGATATGGTTCCGGAGTACCCAAACATTTATAAAACGAGACCATGTGACCGTACAACTTGTATTGTGTGAGTTTCTGCATTGTTCTGTCCCAATCCAAGTTCTGTAACAATAATTTTACTTTTTTGGGTTTGAGTATGAGAATACTGACTTGTGCCCCTACGCTGTTCAGTGCATTTTTACATATATCTACCAGTTTTCTCATAAATACTGATTTAGAGATGCCTAGAGAAAGCAAAGTAGAGAGATCATTGTACAAAGTATTTCCATTATTACTGACAATGTTCCGCAAAAGCAACAGACATTTCCATTCAATAATGCTATTTAGGGACTGCAAGTCTAATTCGTAACGAATGGCCACTAAAGGAATACATTTCGGTAGACAATAAAACATTTTCCTCAGAATCTGCGCTTCCAATTTAGTTAAATCTATTTTGCCATGAATAAAGAGAAATTCCATGCCATAAGCGATTTTAGGAATAATTTTTAACTTGTAATATCTCAACAACGGAAGACAAGAAAAGGCCCAAAACTTACGATCCACTATTCGCATTTGGGTAATGCACGTTTTGATTTTCATCCTATAATGGTTGATGGTCAAGCTACAGTTTGGAGTATCACTAACAAGCAGACCAAGATAGATCATACTATGTCTAATGTCCAGCTTCGACTTATCCATGAACCAATTTTTCTTACAATGCTTTTTCTTCTGTGTAAAGCAAAGAACATTTGATTTAAGGGCATTAACAGCTAGACCATTTTCTGTCATGTACACAAGAAAAGCATTTAACAAGCGCTGTAGCCCCAATGGAATTTGATCAAAAAGAAGATAATCATCGGCATACGAGCACCAACTCATTTTTTTTCCTTCTATAGAAGGCTGAACAAAAGCGGCTTTTTGCAAGCATGGACCAATGCATGCCGTATACAGATTGTAAAGGGTAGGGGCAAAAATACAACCCTGTCTTAGGCCATTGTAGGTTTTAATCGGTGAAGAGAGCAAACCATCTTTATTTAAGCGAATCTGAACACTAGAACCTTCGTGGAGATGTATGAGAACCGCCAACAACTCTAATGGCATACCCAATCTGTCTAGTTTAGCCCAAAGATTCTCACGAATAACAAGATCGAATGCCAGAGAGAGATCCATGCTTGCCGCACCCTTTTTCCAGCCGATCTCTTGTAAAAGATTTATCAGCAGACCACCAGCCATTGTACCAACTTTTTTCCTGAATCCAAACTGTGCCGAAGACAAGACTGAATTTTCAGAGGACCATTTTTCAATTTGGAGGAGAACAAGGCTCGCAAAAATGTTAGAATCAGAATCTAAAAGCGCGATCGGCCTATAAATGGATGGAAGAGTTCGATCGCCCTTCTTATATATGGGTACAATAAAGCACAAATTCCATGTCTGAGGAATCGATTTCGTACGACCGTTATCTTTAAATAAGATTGCTAGTGCTTTGGCCCAAGTATCCGGATCCCCTTTCATTAAAATGTTCGGTAGACCGTTGGGTCCCGCTGCCCTTGAAGAACTAGCGAGTACGATTCTCTACCTTATTTCTGCGAAAGAAAAGTCACAATTCCATTTAACACTGCCAAAAGATTTTGATAGGAATGGACCTAATGCACTTTTGGAATAAAGATTAGAAATATGTTCTGCCCACACCTGTTCACTAATTGGGTTGAGACCATAATCGATGTTAGCGGCAGGCGTTCTATTGACCAATCGCCAAAATTGACGAGCTGAATTGTGAGTCAGTGATTGCAGCATTTCCTCATTATCTGCCTGATACATCTTACCTCTATGGCCCCTCAACCAATTTCTATACAGTTGTTTCAGATGTCTCGCCCCGTCGCTCTTAGCTGTTACAGAAATTTGGAGAGTTTTTTAAACTCTTAACAGTCTGTTAAGAGTGTTCTTGACTTGCCTCACAACGGAATCATAGTTATGTATATGTACTTTAGGAACTTTTGGCTTGCGAGGCATAAACACAGATTTATCAAGGAGTTTTTTAAAATAGCGACCTACATTTACTTGGGAGAATCTTTCCTGTTTTTCCTCCTGTGTAGTTATAAAATAATCATTTTGAAAAAGCAAGTTACATGCAACCACATTGTCCTCATGCCAAATGATCCAATTCCTGCCCTGATTTATAGCCAGATCTATCGGCAAATAGTCTGGAATTTTAAAATCTCTCACTATCTGCAGTTCAAGCTCCAACATTCCATGATCGCACATCCAAGTTCTACAAATTTCGAATTTTTTTACTAGATGAAATACCACTTCAGAAACAAAAATGTAATCAATAGCGGATACCCGATCCCCAGAATACCAAGTTATATAATCCAACTCGACCCTTGACTGTAGATGCACAGATCTTAAACCCCAAGATTTAAAGAATAAATTCCAAAATTTTGCATCAAATTTCTTGTTGGGTAAATGGAAGTAAAGATCATTTCTACAGGGCCTATCCAAGATTATGTTTGCAGGCACTACGTAGGGATCTTCTGTATCATCTATTAGGGATTTCATATTAGTGTTGAGATCACCAAGCACCATAAATTGCACCCCGGGATAGAGTAAAACACAATTTTCCATAATTGATTCCATTTTTACCAGAAGAGTGTGCAAATCATGTCCTGGGGTCCAGTATACATTCCACAATAAGATATATGACAGATTCAGAAAGTCTTTCATCCCCAATAAAATGCCCATTGCGAAAGGTGGTTCTCTATAGATTTCTATTACCTGAAGGCCACAATTGATCTTAATAGCTATCAAAATACCCCCTGATGGACGCCCAACCGGGCCCTTTGTGGCGAGCAAGTGAACACACTCAAATCCGTCTAAATGTGCTGGACTAGACATCCAGGATTCCTGTATGCAAATAAAATGTTTCGACTTAAGTTTGCAGCATAACTCAGAAGGGGAGGACAAATAAGAATGCCCCCTCGAATTCCAACTAATTAAGGAAAGAGTGTTCTCTGAACCTAAAAGTGCTGATTGAGAGTTTGTAATTTTGAAATCGAGTCTCGGAGACACTGTGCCAGCCATCGCCAACTTGTTTCTTGCTCTGATACATTTTCTGTGGTCTTTATTTGGTAAGACCCCCCTGGATAGAGGGGCCTAGAAGCGTCATTTATGGTGCAGTCGGTCAGTTGTTGTGAGCCATCACCAAAAATTAATACATCAAAGCCTCTTCTATTAAATTGATCTAATTCAGCTAATAGTTTCTGGAACACCAGGTGAGAATGAAAAACAACCCTCACATGGTCATAACATTGGGGATGAATAAAATCCACCCTCTTAATATCTGAGCAAGCCATTCCCGCCAGAGATGGTATATCATTTATGAGGGTGAGAATTCTATTTCTATTCAATGCTGGTTGCCTGCCACAATCAAAAACAGGATAGAGGAGAATACTGGGGAAATCTAGAAGAGATGGCTTTCTCCACATTACATCCCTCAAATCGGTATCCAAATGGTTTTTCGGTTGCCTAGAGTCGGCAACACCCATCATTGGGGGCTGATTTGATGGGGGGGGGGCCCAATGCTCGGGGGGATTTTAAATCAGAAATCCCCAGAGTCTCTCTGGTAGGAGGAGCCATGCTTCAGAGTCCATGAGACTCTTCCCCTAACTCAGAGGATTCGCCCGGAAAACTTATTTTTGGGATGATGATGGAGGGCTTCTCCAATAATTTCTCTGTCGCCACTGAACTCTGCCCCTCCTTCTCAACTTCCACATCTACCAAATGAGTTGGTTTTAAAGATGTATTAGTCTTTACACTACTCCATTGGATTCTAAGGGCTTCTTCCACAGCACTGCAAATCATTTGGGTCAGATCAGTATGTGAGTTATTTGCAATGCCCCTTATTTCTTTCTGAGGGGGCACTACCACAGGTATCTGCGGAGGGGTGGGAAGTGACGGAATGTTAATCCTTTTTTCAACCTCTGTTGCCAACATCCGGGGCACTGGGAGAGAGTCGAGCACTTTGGTCCTTCCCACCATTGGCAGTTCTATACCCTTGTCTACATGAAGTATGGGTTCTAACCCACCTCCTTCTATTTCAAGATCAATTATTTCTACTGATGTAGTTATATTAGAATTAAGTGGGTTTACTCTTGATTTAGAAAAGAGATCATGTGTTTCTTTCTGGGGCAGACATGACGGAGACCTGTCTAATGATTTCTTGCATTTCCCCCCTCAGGACCTACTGGGTCCATAAGGACGGAGGGGCCAACCTTGTTATTTGAACTTTTTTTGTGGGTCATTTCTTCCGAAAGAAGATTGGATGGAGTGGAGTAGGCAGCGTTACTGGTGAATGGCTCATTTCCTTCCAGCATTGCTGGTTTTGCCTGATCCACTTCAGCCCTGATAAAGTTTCTCCAAGTATGCTTCGCAAATTTGTTACACTGTGTTTTTGCGAGCAACGAGGAGAGTTTTTTAATTTTCTTATTTTTTGGAGATTTTTTTTTTTGTTGCTGTGCTGGTAATTCCCTTTTTCCACCCGAAAACATCTTTGTTGGATGAGACGGAACCGTCTCGGGCACTTTCAACGTCAAAGGCGGGAAGATAGGGGGCAAATCCGTACTATCAGTATTGTAATAAAGGTTATCATTGAAAGGTACTTGCACATGCGAAGAGAGCTTTAGAGAGAGGGAGGCCATAATTTCCGATGTTTGTTTTGACTCGGTTAATTGGTGCTCTGAAAGAATCCTCAAATTTGTAAAGCCCAATGAATGTATTTTTAGTACTTCTAGTATTTGTCTCAAGAGGTCAGCGACCACCTGATTCTGAGGCATAATCTCTCCGCCATTTGCCAACTCCTGAATAGTAGAATTTTCCTGAAGGTGTTGGGAGAGGTTTTGCAGATCAGTATCCGCCGAAAAAAAATCAGGCGGAGTATCCAGAAAAGAGGAGATAGGTACATTATTTACATTTTTTCTGGAGCAGTGCCAAACAAGCAAGAACTGAACGCTTCATCCTGTTTACCAGCGACAGAACCCCCGATGGAAAGCATAGAGAAGTGTGCCATAGCGACCCCCTCCAACAGCAAGGAATCGCTTGGTTCAGGAAGTGAGGGCGGCAGTGGCATATTCATTGCCATGCGGAGGGTATTTTTAACCGGAGTAAAGATTAGAGGAGCTGATAATATGTCATTGTACATTCTGAGCCCCTGTCCTTTAGAGCCCCTCATATTTGGGGCGGGAGGATTTGTACGATTATAGACATATTCAAAACTGTTACGCCATCTAGACATCGTAAAATGTAGCATAAAGTGCAATATAGAACACAGTACCCCTCCACCGTAATACACCACAAGCGCCAGCCTTTAATTAACTCACTACGTTTGCTCTATCCGGCAGCACAGTACAGCTCGACCTTCGTCTCTGGCGTAGAAGTACACAAAAAACCAAAAGGGTAAAGTTTTCACCCACTAGACCTCTGCAGAAGGAGCGAAGCTCTAAGGTGTCAGCGAGGTACACATAAACTTTCAAAACACACAGCTTCACAAGAGAAGGATTCAGGGGAAGCTTAAACCATCCAACCCACCACAGAGAAGGAACACCATCACAGTCCACAAGAGTCTATTCGAAATCGGGACTGTGCTGATCCAGCGCAGTCCAAGCGTATTGGATAGACGCTTCTGGCAGGCACTTCCACAAGGCGCTCTGGATTTATCCCAAATTTACCACTGCAAAAGGTGAGGGGGAAAAAACAGCCTTCTCAGTCCTCACAAGTCCGTTTGAATTCTGGGAGGTGCAAATCTGGCTCAATCCTGGCGAAACAGACGGGCACTTAATGCAAACACTTCCACAAAGGTTCAATCTACCTAAAAATAAAGCTGGGCACCAAGAACAGTGCAGAAGGTGATCGACTTGAAGAGGGAATCAAGGTATTGTTTGACATACCCTCGTCACAATAGCATTTTGGGTCAAAGACTATCAGTCTGCAGTCCCCAACGCCTAAAGGTACAGCTAGTCACCGAGAACAGTGCAGAAGGTGACCGACTTACAGTAGAGAACGAGATCTCGTTTATCATGCGCTAGTCACCATAGCATTTGGGTCAAAGACTATCAGTCCGCAGTCCCCAAAGCCGAGCAGCTCACTGGCTACTCTCATGGTACAAACGAACTTGCACCACAGCACAACACCATTGGGCACCTATGGGCTTCAATCTGCCACCCGAGGAGCACCCTGCACAGCTGTTACCCTTGGCACACAGTGTTATGTGGAAGGGAGGGATAAAGCTTAAAGGCTTAAAGGTCGCTCACTGGACACTGGACACTGGTCATTCACTGGTCACTCACCCATTACTGCTGCACACGCGCACAGCGTTGAAAGGGTAATGGCGCAACCTGTATCCCTCTGGTTAGCAGGCAAGGCTTTCAAGCCAAAGCCAAAACCATCTCGGGATGACTACTGGCGGAGCTCTGGAGGAATTCCTCTGTCTCACTCGCTCGTTCCACAGATTTCTGCTCCTGCGTTCTCCCACTCCCCGGACCTCCAGCTCCAGCTCCCACATCGCGTCGCTTCGCGTCCGTGTACACACACACGGCTCCCAGGAATCAGAGGAAAGGACCCTGAACGGACGCTGAACTGACGCTACTGACGCTACTGTCAAGCCGCACCTCTCACGCAACACACAGAGGCCGCTTCCGATAGTCCGACAGTCTCAGTGCACAAGCTCCCAGGTGATGCAAAACGTATGCAAGCGCCCGTTTTCCGATTCATGGAATATATTGCGCGTGGCTTACCTGAGACCTCTGTTGAATCTGCGCGGGTCCAACACATCACTGCGACACCACAAATGCCTTGCGTGAGACGCCCAGTGAAGGCGCACACACCTAAAAAGGGGGTGGAACACATGGAATGGGGAAGAACAAGCGTAAATGTTGCCGTTATGTGGGAAGTACCACAGTAAAATACTTGCAACGCCCACACGCATGCTAAAAACACGTATTAATGGAATTGAACAGGGCTCTCCTGCACGTGGGAAAAGACGCGCTAATCCGGAAACACATCCACCAAGCGACAGTGTAAGCATGACCACGCACCTAAAACAAGGCATAAAAAACATGCGCGAACACAAATGCACGAATACAGCTATGATTAATGTACCATTCCTCGCAGCAGTGATCGTGGGACACCGCGGGAGGAGGAGGATAGCCAGGCCCTGCATTTTTTTACCCAGGACCAGCCTTTTTGGAATGCCTGATGACCAGGTCTATGGCAGGTATAGGTTTCCACATCATATCATCCTATACCTGGTCACTAAGTGGGAGGATGACTTCACATCACCCACCTTGTGCTCCCAAGCACTGAGCCCCTTGGAAGTGGTGCTCAATGTAGTGCAGTTTTTGGCCACTGGGTCATGTCAGCACACAACTGCCATAGCTGGGGGTGTTTCACAGCCCACGCAGTCACGCTGCCTACACCCGGTGTTGGCAATCATGACTGCACACCCCTCAGTCCGCAGGCACATATACATGCCCAGAACACCCGCAGAAAGACAGGCCGTGGTCCAGGACTTTTATGGGGTGGCACACTTCCCCAAAGCGCTTGGTGCCATTGATTTCACCCATGTGGCCCTACGTCCACCTAGGGCCACAGAGCACATCTATCAGAATCGCAGCACTGGCATTCCGTCAACGTGCAGGTTGCATGTGATGCCAAGGAAATCATTACCTCTGTATATGCAAACTATCCAGGGTCCACCCATGATAGTTTTATATTCAGAATGTCACCTCTACACCGGGCCCTGGAAGCTGAGTGGCATGGCAACACTGGCACATTGGTGAGTACAAATGGCCCGCCAATTGCATGCATGTCTCATGCAGACTAAACCACATCACTGACAACCCATCTCACCTCCACAGGGGACCGTGCTTACCCTCTGAGCACCTACATGATGACGCAAATACAGAACCCCACCACACCACCCCGGGTAAGATGCAACGCAGCTCACATTGCAACTAGGGCCATAGTGGAGCGCACATTCAGAGTGCTAAAGTAACACTTTCGCTCCCTTGACCACTCTGGTGGACAGCTACTGTATGCACCACCAGTACTGTGCAGGATCATAGTGGCAGCATGTGTCCTGCAAAATGTTGCAACACAGCATGGCGTACCGGTGGACTTGGTGGTGTCTCCACATCCCCAACCACATGCACAGCCGCTGCGCATGGGAGGGGAAAGGGCACCTGGTGAAGCTGCCCGTACCCAGCTTGTGGCACAATTTGTCACCTAAAATCAACCCCTGCAGAGTGCACACAGCCCTGGCACATGCCAGGCCACAATCGATGATGACAAAGGGACAAACATCTGTCCAAGCCTTACCACCCTGTGAATGTGGCCTTTGAAGTACCACATTGTGTGCATTCACTAGCACTAAAAGCAACACAATCTGGCGTGTACAACAGGGACTCATCGAAGAAGGAGCTTCCTCCACCACCATGCAACCATCACCACCATGCAACCATCTAAATGCTAGTATGTCACCCAAATCCCCACACAATTCATGTCACCTGTCCCACGCAACGTTCCATGGAATGCAATTCCCAAGCAGAGAAACACATGGCCAACACATAACACCACTGTCACAAAGTGATCAACAATCAACTGACCTAGTCCATGAATCAACCCACCATGTCAACTAAACCCAACAATGTACACAGGAACAATTGGCCATTACAACATACAAGACACACAGCACCCAACAGTGAAGCCCTCCTCCCGTGACCAGACATAACTGCACTAGTGCTACAAAGTGCGGCGGCTTGCGCATGTCACCCCTGGACATACGTGTGTCCCAGACAACCAAAGGGATCATCAAATTGCATACAGCCGTAAGTCTAATACCAATGAAGACACACAAGCAAATAAATGAAGTTACCACACCAACAAAATATGGGACTAAATGCACAAACCAAAAGGGGTAATCATGATTCCCACTAGGGGTGTATACACATGTTGGACTTGAGACTGCCCACAGATATCATGGAAGCCCATTGCCAATGTGTAAGTTACTTTCACTACAATGCACTCCTTGCAAGCCCATGGAAAGGTGAAGCAGGAGGAGCACATGTGTCTGGACCCCAAGGCACAAACAAGGAGGCTACCGACATGAGACAAGAGACAAGCCTGCATGGGTCCAGCTGGAAACCACAGTGGATGCCTTTGGATGCCACACAAAGCAACACACTGTCACATAAATGCACAATAGACAGAAAAAGAAAAAAAAGAGAAAAAGAGAACAATCTAAATTGCCCATGTCGGAATTGGGGGAGGAGTGTCAGCCAGGAGGGAGGAGGTGCATGTGTGTATGATGTGTGAAAAGAAAAACCCCTCCATGGGTTAATGGGGCCGCACGGCTATCAGGGATCAGGAGACATGTTGCTGCTGTCGTCATACTATGGTTGTGCATCTGAATGTGGAAGTGGCACGGGAGGTACACCACGTATGGCCCTGGTCTGGTCCTCGATGGCAGTGGCCATGCGGGACTGAGATGCCTGCAGCTACAACTTGATGGCTCGGGGGACTCCATGCAACACCTCACAGGATGCACGCAGATCCTCCGTGATGGCACGAACATCAGTTGCAACTGTTGATCAGAACGCCTACTGCTGGATGCTTCGAGTGCAGCCAGTGTTGTCCTGAGGGACCTATACTCCAACCTCAGGGCTTCCCTGTGGGCCCGACCCTCTGCAGCCAAGGATGTACGCAGATCCCTCAGGTCTGCCCGTCGGCTAGTGTTGCTGGACAGCATGTTCAGCCTGTGTGAGCGGCACGTGGACCGCAATGCCTGCTGCTGGTGCTCTGAGTAACGGAAGGGACTGCTCAAAGGTAGTGCAAGGACTTAAGAGCTGAAAACTATAGAAACACAGAGGTGGCATCCTACCACATACATTTCAGTATCTTTACTAACAAAATTCCTGTAAAGATTGTAACATTTTACATGCTAAGTATAAGAAGAGCTTTATGATTTGGCTCACAGGGATGGGAGCAGAGAACACATGTTGAGTAAAATTGAGGCTTTTTTATTATTAAGCCAGTATCAAAGAAAAGTGCAGGCTCGATTCCGCATTATGTTTTAGAAAAACAACAAGGCCTGCATATCATTTACAAACATATTATACAAAAGAAAGGAAAGAAAGGCACAAGTATATTCAAAATCCTAATGAGTTAAACAATAACATTTAAATATGAACAGACATGTGCTACACAGTTGTAAAGCAGTGAAAACTGTAGAGGTTGACCCCTATGAACAACAGATTTAAGTACTTTAAATGTTTTATAGGTCAACCCATAGGTGATGTAATAACCGTAGTGTTCAAACTGTAGAAAACTTTTACAAAGAGTTGTCACTAGTACATTTTTGAGGTGCACTGAGTTTTTGGAGAGTGACCAAGTCGTTGGTCTTTGGAGAGTGACCTAGTCGTTGGTCTACGTCTGGATGTAGATCAAGTTATGATGCGGGACGGGGATGGCATGCCCTTAAGCTGGAATGTCCCATGAGTTTCGGCAAGGAAGCCTTCTTCATGGGCCTAGACCGGGTCTGTCTGGATGGGGGAACAGAGTAGGGAAACTCAATTATTTGTATTTGTATTTGTATTTTTGTATTTGTATTTTATTTATTTATATAGCGCACCAGGCCCAGGGGCTACCGGGCGCATCACTTAGTTACAGCAAGATAAATACAAACAGGCAGTACTTACAGAATGACAGGTATATTACAAAATATGCAAGCAAAAATAATAATAATAATAAGAGGACAAGCAGGTATATACAAGGTAAGTCTGAGTACAAGTTAAGCAGTGAGTCCAGTGTTATATGTCTTGGGAGGACAACCAAGTGTTGGTAAGGTGTTTGAATCTCAGGAAGGAGGTTTCTGCTCTGAGCTCATTGGGGAGTGAGTTCCATAGTTTAGCTGCCATGATGGGGAAGCTGGTTCCACCTGATCTTTGGAGATTAAAACGAGGGATGACAAGGCAGTTGGCTTGGGCCATTCTGCGGGGTCTAGTGGAACTTTTGAGGGCAAATCTGTTGGCCAGGTAGCAAGGGGCTTGGTTGTGGAGACATTTATGGGTAAGAGTCAGGGATTTCAAAGAAATTTGGTGTGGGATTGAAAGCCAGTGGAGGTTGCGTCTAGTGTCAGCTATATGTTGGCGCCTTGGTATGTTAAGGGCCGCTCTGATGGCATTGTTTTGGACAATTTGTAGCTTGTTTAAGTTACAACGATTAGTGGCTAGGTACAGGGCGTTACAGTAATCAACCTTAGATAGTACAAGGGTCCTAGCCAGGGTCACGCAGTTGGCTGTAGAGAGAAAAGGTGGCAAGCTGTAATAAGCTTGCAGGTATAGGCCGCTGCGGACGAGACTGAATTGGTTTGTCTAGTCAGGGATAAGGTCGAGTCAATGTAGATCCCAAGGGTTTTTGTGTCCTTAGCAGTAGGGATGGTATTCCCATCGATGGTAAAGGACTTGAACGCAGGGTCAAGCTTGGTGAGTTTTTGAGGCGAGCCAAGGATGAGGAGCTCTGTCTTTTCGTCATTTAGACAGAGTCCGTGTTGAGCCATCCACGCTTGGATGACCAGGTAGATGGCATTGATAGCGCGGGAGTCAGCAGTGTGGTCACCTATGATAGGGATTAGTATCTGGGTGTCGTCGGCGTAGTTGGTGTAAGTGACACCCAGATAGTCCAGAATATCGAATAAGGGTTTGGTGAACACGTTATATAACGTGGGTGAAACACACGATCCTTGTGGCACGCCACAGGAGACAGGTGCTGGTAGGGCGGCTGCTAGTGGAGAGAACACACGCATAGATCTGTTGTCTAGGAAGGACCTAATCCAGGTTGTAGCTTTGTCTGAGAAGTGAGCCGCAGATTTGAGGTGGTGGCAGAGAATTTCGTGGTTGACAAGATCAAAGGCTGCCGATAGGTCCAAAAGGAGTAATACCGCAAGTTTACCTTTGTCTTTTAGATCTTTGATCTGTGTTTTTAAATCAATAAGGGCCGTTTCAGTACTGTGGTGTGGGCAAAACCCAGATTGCCTAAGTCCCAGAAGTTTGTTTGATTCAAGGTAATCTTGGATTTGTAGATAGGCAGCTCGGTCGAGGATTTTTAGAAGAAATGGGACAGTAGTGATTGGCCTGTAGTTTGTGGGTATGCTAGGGTCCAAGGTAGGTTTTTTCAGAAGAGGGATGACCCACGTGTCCTTTAGGTTGTCAGGAACAATCCCAGAACTAAAGGAAGAGTTGATGAACGTGGTAATGAATGGTGCCAGGTCATGAGCTTCTTCCTTAATAATAGGCGCAGGACAAAGGTCGCCTTGACAGTTGGATAGTTTAAGGCTAGCGATGATCTTTTCCACATCAGAGATGGAAAGTGGGGAGAAGCTAAATGGAGTCAGAGAATCTGGGATGTGGAGATTTAGGGTGGGGATGAGGTTAGGTTGAGGGTTAGATTGTAGGCTGGTTTGTTTGTTGTTAATTTTGATTTGTAGAGTGGCAATCTTACCTAGGAGAGCCTCTTGGATTTTGGTGCACCAAGTGCTATCTTTGGTGCAGGTGTCTGGTGCAGAGACCGGAGTTTCGAGTTCTTTTAGGATTTTGAACAATTCTTTAGTGTTAGATTTCGCTTGTTCGATACGTTTGTTGTAACTGTCCTTTTTGGCTTGGAGTATGGCTTCCTTGTAGTTGAGGGTAGCCAGGAATAGACACGATTTGTTGGCTGGAGACTGGATAATTTTCCAATGTGATTCCGCAATTCGTTTTTCTTTGCGCAAGGTTCTAAGCTGGGGTGTGAACCAGGGGTTTAGGTGGGCTCGAGGTTTGGATTTTCTCAGTTTAGATGGGGCGATGATGTCTAAGGCTTTTTGCATAGCGCGGTTAAATGTGTCAATCAGCGCCGTAGGGTCAGAGCATGTGCGAACCTGGTCGTTAAGAACTGGGAGGAGGAGTGGGAGAAGTCTGTCGCATGTAATGTCGCGTTTGTTGCGGGTGTCCGTAGCAGGTGAAATGCTAGGAGAGAGGCTGCTAGGTTTGGACTGGATATTCAGTCCAAGAACACTGATGGTTGGAGGTGATATTGATAGGACAGTTATGGGCGGCTAGCCAGTCAAGGGTTCTGCCCTTGGCATGGGTAGGTTGGTTTATGAACTGTGTGAATCCTGCATTCGTGAGCATATTGTCAATAGCCATGGCCGCAGTGTCGTTGGGGTCAGAGAGGCCTAAGTTGAAATCGCCCATTATCAAGGCTTGGGATTTGGATTTGGTGTTTTAGGTGATGATGTTAGAGAGGTCCTCAGCGAAGGTGGATAACGGCAACAAATTAGTGTTGGGCTCTACCAGAATGGGACCAGGTGGGTCCACTGCTAGCATGTGTTAAAAAAAAAAAACTTTGTGGCTTATTCACATTGTATTTTCCAATGGGAATGCACCACTACAAAATGCTACTGTGTATCAGGCCCTTAGAGACTTTGGGACTCATGGGGGCAGCATCCAGGCTGTAAATCCGCTGAAATACCACCCAATACAATTACCTTTACCGCCACTTGGTCTGGTGGTAATACCGCTGGATTACACGTGGCGGTGTAAGTCCCATTTATTTTTGAGTCCATATGACTCGATGGGTCATTCGTGGCACAATTACAGCAGCAGCAATTGTACCACAGTAACTGCATCGAAAATGTACGGGAAGCCAGTGCATCTGAGCTGGAGATTAATCCTCTGGGCCTCATCAGGAGTTTGGCGGTATCCTGGTGGTAAATCTGCCCATCGCAATTACTGTTACTGCCACTTGGTCAAGCGGTATTACCGGTGGATCACAAGTAGTGGTGGCAGTGTAAGTCCCCATGTTATTTTAGTCCATAGGGCTCAATGGGGCATTTTGGATGCAATTACAGCGGCGGCTGTGGTAATTGTGCCAAAATGGGCAGGAAGTTGGCGCATTCTTCACCTCCAGCTCGCAGCTGGAGGTGAATCCTCTGACTTTCCCTCAAACTCGTGATTGGGCGGTGTGGTAATACATCAGTAAAGCTATTACCGTCACATTTTTACTGCAACACCCAACTTCTGATGAGGCACTTTGTGTGTGTGGAGAAAAGTTAATTGCATTGGGCTCCCTCCTTGGAATATTTGTGGGAGCACGTTTCCAGTTAGCAGCAAATAGTGCACTTAAAATCACACTGGACCTGTCAAATTCGCCAAAAACTAGGATTTAAAGACAAATTGAACATTTTTATTTGTAGCTGTCAGAACTTATATCTGGTGATGTGGTGGGTGGCATGCTGTTGCATCCCTATCCAATCCACATCGTTAGGTAGCTGTAGCTTGAGCTGTCAGTCAGTCACAGCAACTTTATTTGGTATAAACATTTGGTTGATACATAAAACTACAATTAGAGTAAAAAAAGCTGTTTAAAAAAGTTTTAAATTAGTGAAACATACATTTATAAAAGTTCAGAACTATATAAAAAACATAAGAAGAGCTATGCTCGCAACCTTACAAATGACAAATTAAATCATTGTACAAATGCAGAGTGATTTCATCGTCCTCTTCCTCTGCAGCCAAGCTCTGAGGGTATGGCGGGCGGTAGCAAACACAACAACAGGGCAGGAACATTGGATCAGAAATTACATTGCAGGTTTCGGTGCAAAATAGGCCTCAAATATCTGCATCTTAGTCCAAGAGTCAAATCACTAATCAGAAAACAGCAAAAGATGTAGTACAGTTTCATTAAAAGCCCCACAAATTGGACAGAGATCGGAGTCATAGCCCCCCCATGAAAAAGTGGAAGCAGAGACCAGCAGGATGCCAAACCTAAGCCGCATGTATAGTGATTTCTGATACTTTGAGGAGATAATGTCCAAATAAGGTTTGAATCCCAACTCCAGCCCTTGATTGGGCTAAATGTAGACCAACCTAACTCTCATCACTGTCAACATACGTTGTTCTTGCTTGTAGAACTTAATGAGCAATGTTAGTTGGTCAGTACTTGAAGCACAGATTGACTGAGGGTTTTCCCAAAACTCAGCAATAATCAGTTTATAAATCAGATTTTTGACGTGGGAAATCCATTTCAAACTTCTTCCCCCATCCAGGGACAGCAGATGCACAATTGCATGCCTACAATGCACCAATCCCTGTCGGTTCCACAGTTTTACCCCAAAAAGCGCACCTCTAGATATAACCACAGTACTTAGTGGGAAAGAACCATATTTCAGATGGAACAACGCAGTTGGCGCACCCAGTGAGATTGACATCAGTTTCCTCAAAAACATATTTTCCTTCAGAATCATCCTCTCAACATTTGCCTACCCCCATAATTCTGAGCCATACAAAGCTGCTGGCAAAACCTGCTTTTTATAAAGGTCCAGGATGGGGGATAGCGAGCACTCCCATGGTGAAAGAAAAAAGACAGAATAGCTCCACTAAATGTTTCCAACGTAAAGGCTGCTTGGTCAACCTGGGAAAGCCATCCAGGACGATCCTGAAGCCTTACTCACAGATAGTTGAAACAGTCAACTTGTTCTATTGGGGCACACTCTAGCTCTAATCGGATTGGCATGGCTTTCACAAACTGGGGACTGAACACCATCGACTCGGTCTAATCTATGTTCACCTTAAATTTGAGGTGCTAATATTTGTTCAGGAAAATAGATAAAGATGTTTGGATGCCGCACGGAGTGGTGGCAATCAAAATTGCCTCATCTGCATGGAATGAAGTTGGATATTTAGCTGAGGCCATTTTGGGACAGTCCTGACACCTGCTTAATAACACATCAATTATTTCTTGAATTTAAATATTTAATAACTGTGGGGACCAGGATGCAACGCTGTCTGACTCCCACCTCTACCTTAAAGGGTCCTGTCTGTTGACCACCCAGTCCATATCGCACAGAGGATTTGTTGTGCGGATAAAGGTTTGAGATATTGGAAATCAAGAAAGGGGGGGTGGGCTTTGCATGATTCTAACAACTGCCATATGGTGGTTCTCAATACAGAGTCAAATGCAGTTCTTTAGCCTAAGAAGATTGCATGCACTTAAATAATTTCAATAGTACAGTATACTTTTGAATTATCAAGAAGAGCATGAAACACTGGTCCACCGTTCCTCTTCCCCTCCTAAAGCCAGCATGGAGATTGCTAATTAAACAATATTCATCCACCCAGCTTGCAGATGGTTTAACAACACATTACTCATGCTATCTAGAAGAGAAATCGATCTGTAATTTGCTGGGAAGTCTCTTCCTCCTTTGTTATACATTGGGACAATCACTGCTTCACTGATAGTTTCTGGAATTCTCTCTTGTGACAAAATGTTGTTTAAAAGCTTGCATAGCCCCGGTGCCGAAATAAAAATCTGTTTATTAAGAGATCTGCTGGTATCAAGTCAGGGCTGACAGATTTACTGCTCTTGGTATAGCCTATTGCTTCCTCTACCTCTTTAACCATAATGATAGGAACCTCATAGGCTGGGCAAATTTGGAATCCAATGGGGAAGTGAAAATGAATACGGGGAACAGTACATTGCTGAGAAATGTAACCGCCAATCCTCCCCACTAATACAACAATTTAAAACTTGTTCCGCTTTCAACTTTATATCCAAAACCAATTTCCAGAATAACATGTTGTCCCCAGTTTGAAAAGGATTACAAAGGGCCTCCCATACTCCCTTTTTGTGTTAACAATCAGCATCTTGTCATTGGCTCTTAAAGAACGTAACACATACCTGTCCACCCCCAGAGGAAAACTGATGCATTTTCCAATTTCTTTTTTTTGCTACTCAACAGTTTCTATCATACCAGCCAGCAAAAGCTAAAGACTTTTGTCTAATCAGGCCAACAGGAACAGAGACATGTGATAGAATGTTAGCCTTTTGGTTCTCAAACTCCACTAAGATAGCCCCATCCATCATTCCCAATTCATTAATGGTTCATAGATGATGATCAAAGATGGAGGTATGAATAACCTGCACAACATCTTGGGTAGGGACATCAGCCCATTTCAGTGATTTTCAGGCATGGCCGTCAGTCACTGACAACTGTTTGTTTGCGTCAAGACTCTTGTTATTCATCCCCTTTTTATTCCCTGTGATATAACTTTCGGACTGCTCGTGGACTTCAACCCCACCCACTCTTGCCCAGTCAGTTCCCGAGATAAATATATAATCAATCAGATAGTTCCCATTGTGACCAATAAAAGTATTTTTAGCTGGTTGTCCAGATGGGAATTTTCCATGGCAGGATCTTAAGTTACAATTGTGCATAAAACATGCAGATTCTACAGCTAAACTGTGTGTTCTTACAGATACATTGCACATAAAGAGGGGACGGGGGGGGGGGGATCCAGGCCCAGTATTGGTCATTCCACAACCCCTCCAAATCTTTCAGTGGTTCCAATTGAAGATTGAAATCATGAACAATAGAATACATTTAAAAGATGGGCCATGGGGGGACTTTGTTGTCTGTCACATCTTGGCGACATTTCCAATTGGCTATACCACACAGACCCGATGGTCTGTTGTAGAACAAAATGCACACTCGTTTGGATAAGCAAGAATTGGAGGTCGGGATTTAAAGTTGTCATTACCTCTACTGCCCACCCCTAAAGTCACCGCAATCCAAACCAAAAGACCTCCACAAGGTCTGCCTCTCTGCCCTTTTGCTGCAGTAATATGAAAATATTGGTACCCTGAAGCAAAATTGGGTCCACTGCCCATGTTTCTTGGAGTCCAATAATGTTGAACTAATGAATAAAAAACACTAATCTGGGATATTCAATAGTCTGTTCACTCCTGCTATATTCCAGGAGAGAATGTTACACCCCTGGGAACCAGCTACTGAAGTGGCCCCTCCCTTATCCAGTCAATCCACTGCCTCTAAATCAGAGGAATTCTCAAACCTAGCCCAAAATAGGGCATCTATTGCTTATAATTTGCATTTATGGATGGAAAGATAGGCTGAGGCACTGACCCATGCCCTTCATTGTCAATGTTGGCACAATATTCAGTGGGAATCAGCAAAATATTTTGAAGGAAAGAGAAATATCTTAGAGTGATGGAAACCCACCCACTCTGATAACATCTATAATCGATGGCCAGAAGGCCTTCTGCTTGCCCCCTTGATAAAAGAACAACTATATAGTCAAAATCAGAATTAATAATCCTGTCCTGAAAACAACTGACAACACCTCTTCTGATGATTGAGAGACACACTTTTTTGTAATGGATCCAATTGATACACTTGTTTTTCAAGGAATCCATGTCTTCCCAAACTCGCTGTGCTAATCTGGGGACATTCATCATAACCACTGAGGAGTTAGAGTCGCTGCTCACAGTTCTTTGAACACTGTCCTGAACATTAAACCCTCTCATCCTCCCCAAAGTTAATGAGTTGGAATCTGATAAAAACGGGAGCAGGCCTATTGGGAGGTTTAAGGCCATGACAGTGGAGACCATCATTGGAGGGTAAAGAACTCCTGGGATAAACCCTAGCAGAAACCAGATGGTTCCTACACCCTTGCAATACGGTCTCTAAGGAACCTTTATTGAGCCTCCCTCGGAGATCACAACAGGACAATTGTCAGAACACCTTGCTATCATTGTGGGGTTTATAACCATTGGGACCTCTGCCATCATTTTAGATTCAGTATACAGCCTAAGGGAGCTTAAATAAGACATTTTCTCCTTGATTTCCCTAAGAGACCTCTGCATTTCATTAAACCAACAATCCCATTTCTGGAATAACAGTTCTTTAAGATTGATAAACATTTTGTCAATAGTGGATAGAGTCGAGAGGCACTCTGTTCAGTCAATTGTAGATGAGACACCCACACTAGTCTGGGTGCCTATGTGTTTAGTCTGCCTCCCACTTGACACTGAGGATGTACTCTTTGACTTCTTCTTTGCGCCTACCTCCCCCCAATCTTCTTCCTCTTGGTTTGAGTTACTATTTTCCAGGAGGAAGTCTCAAAAATGTAAGGAGACTCATGGGCGGGTGCTTCTGTGGAAGCTTTATCGGATACTTTGATTGATGCTTCTGTGGCGGGAGGCTTATTGAGGGAGTCAAAAAAGTTTGAAAGAATGACTGATGCAATTATCTCTACAGAACCTAGACCATCTGGTGCAGCTGGGACCTCTAAAGTTTTCCCACAACTAGGGCTGAACCCCAAAGCTTCCCCAGTTAAAGATACACAAGCACTTTAGCTGGCATCTCCTGTCCTCCCTCTGGACTCTGTTGCGACCCCTGCGACTCTCTCTCACTCACTATTCTCCCCTCTGGCCCGACTCACTCTGCAGGGCACACTCTGGATGTTCTGATCTCCTCACACCTTCCCCTCGCCACCCTCTCTCTGCTCCTCTCTCCTGGAGTGATCACTGTCTCCTATCCTCCCACCTCACCCTCCCTACCCCTCAGGCCAAGCCACCTCCATCACTGCCACCCACCTTCTCAGTCATATGACCCATAAAGCACGTGTCATCTGAGGCTTTCGCCACCACCTTCAGTCCCCCTCCTCCCCCTTTGGCTGACTCTCACCCTGACACAGCCCTCTCCACGCTCCACTCTGCTATATCTGATACTCTTGATATCCTGGCCCCTGTCATGAGAATCCACCTGAAGCCCAAAGCCCAAAGCCAAGTGTAACTCCTGGTACGACTCAGACCTTGTCACCCTAAAACGCAAGTGCAGGGTGGCCGAGAGCAAATGGCGTGCTTTATGTATATCCTCTGACAAACTGACCTGCTGCCTGCTGCAAAGGCAATACCGGATCTCCGCCCCCCACCAAGAAGAGAGCTCATATCCAAGCCCACGTCTCTGCAGCACCTAACATCTCGGCTGAACTCTTTAAAATCTGCAAGGAACTGGTCAATGCTGCGGCAGTCTCTACCTCTCCTGTCCCTTCCCAGGCCCTCTGCACGGCACTGGCTTCTCACTTCATCTCGAAAGCTCAGGACATCCTGTCCTCACGCTCCACCTATCCCCTCCCTCCCCCTACTCCCTGCTCTTCCTCAGGCCCTTCTGCAGCCACCTCCTCTCCCTCCTTCTCTGCCTTTCCCCTTTTCTGCACAGATGAAGTTTCTAGACAAGTCTGATCTATGAAAGTCTCGTCAAAATAGGTTCACCCTTGTTCCTCCAAAACCATCAAGGACAACATTGACTCCCTGGCTCCTGCCATGGCTGACTTCTGCAGTCACTCCTTCTCCACTGGAGTCTTCCCACCCCCTCGTAGCACTCCCTTATTCACCCTCTTCTTAAAAAACCCTCTGCTGACCCCTCCTGCCCGGCTAACTATCGCCCAATCTCCATCACTCTCTTCCTGGGTAAGCTCCTGGAGAAACTGGCCCTCTCCCAGCTTAATCTCCACACTGAATCTTTTGGTTGTCTTCATGACCATCAGTCTGGTTTCAGAGCTGCCAGAAGCACAGAAACTGCACTCCTGAACATCAGTGAAGAGCTGCTTTCCAACCTTGACTGTAGCACCCCCTGTGTCCTCATCCTGCTTGATCTCTCTTCTGCCTTTGACACTGTCAAACATGCCATCCTGCTCAACCGTCTCCGTGATAACCTGGGTATCATTGGTCAGGCTCTCGCTTGGCTGACTTCTTTCCTCTCTGACCGACCCTCCCAGGTCCAACTTGGGTCCTTCCTCTCTGCTATCTTTTTCTCTACCTGTGGTGTTTCCCAGGGGTCTAACCTCTGTCCCTGGTTGGTCAACCAATACATGACACTCCTTGCCCACCGCATTGCCGCTCTCTGCCCCAACTCTCAGTACTATGCGGATGACACCCAGCTCATTTTCAGGCTACCCTCAGCCTCCTCCTCTCCTTCCCTCATCTCTGACTGTCTGCCTGCTATCTAGGAGTGGTGTGCCGCCAATGACCTCTGCCTTAATGCCAGCAAGACTGAGATCCTCCTCATCTGCACACCCGCTCCCTCCTTCCCTGCAGCTCTCTGGCCGGCCTCTCTTGGCCCTCCTCCTGCTCCCACCTGCAAGGCTAAAAACCTTGGGGTCATCTTCGACTACACACTCTCCTTCTCCTCTCACATCTCTGACTACTCTAAGAAGTCACACTACCAGCTGCACCTCCTCAGAGGTATTCTTCCTTTCCTCCCCTTCCCCCAGAAGCTCACTGTTTCCAGAGTTCTGGTTCTCTCTAGAACTATTGCAACAGCCTTTTTCTAAATCTGCCTGCTTCTACTCTCCGCCCTCTGCAACCTATCCAGGACAGGACTGCAAGACTTGTCCTTGGCCTCAAGCCCAGGGATCGCATTTCTCCAGGACTGAAATCTCTGCACTGGCTCCCAGTGGCTGTGAGGATTACGTTCAAAACCCTCTGCATTGTCCACAAGGCTTTCTGGGGCCTCAATACCTTGAACTCTCCCTTCCAAAATATCTTCCTTATCAAACTCTTTGCTCATCCGCCTCCAACAACCTCAGGGTTAGTCGCTTCTCCAAGCAACAAGTTGGTGTTAGATCTCTTTCCTAGGTTGGTGCCTCCCTCTGAAACAGCCTCCCTTAAACTTGAGGAGAACCATCTCCGGTTCCGGAAGCGCCTCAAAACCTTTCTATTTGCTTCTGCTTTTTCTCCTCCTCTACTCTGCTGACCTCCTAGCTGTAACTGAAATTGCACTGGCACTGGCTACCTGGATACCCTCTGATCTTGGGACCAGGTCCCTCCCCCATCAGTGGCTCACACCTGCACTGCCCACCTGGCAACCCCTGCACTTGGGGACTGTTTCTGTATCCCTACAGTCCCCCTCCCAGCCCTTGACACCTGATGTCTGCACTTACCCATGCACTTGCCACTTGCTGGCCGCTACTACTTAGTGTTATCATCTATTGCCATGTACTGTACTGTCCCCTCCCTCTTCCCTCGTACTTGCGCAATCTGAATGATGCCTAGCCTAGTAGGATTGTTGTCCGTCCTCCCTTTGTTCCTCTCCCTTGCCTCGTTGCACCTTGAAACACTTGTTTATAGGCGTGTTATAAATGCCATATCTTATCAAAGGTTTACTAATCACTATTCCCACCTCTGTGTGATGTCACATATCAAATGCCTGAAGAAACTCCCAACATACTTACTGACTTTAAGGAAAGCTTGAATCAGTACTTCACACCCCATACAAATAAGGATGGATTACAAACAGCATGTTCAGTTTTGTCATGCATCTACGAACATGAGCAAAATACTGTACTTTTCATTGACTTTACAATAAAGAAGCTTTTAAATCACAGGTAATTGTAGGTTGAAGCATCTATTTCTAGGCAGAAGCTATTAGAGAAGCCTCGAACTGTACATGATATGTTAACCATAGCACTAACCACAATGGCAACCGATAGGCAATGTGAGGCAATGGGAACACTAAATATGTTGAATGCAGCACCAAGTGAGTTATGCACCAAAGAAACTCAGCCATAAAAACGTTTTCCATCGCTGGTATGATTTTCTACATGATGGTACATGTCTCATCATTGGACAATAGCACAGTGCATTTGGTCATGAACATCATTTTCATGCTGTGTGTCATGCGTCTAAAATCACATACACTCAGGTGTAAGAAAAGCAACACATGAGAGAAGTTTGTCAAGAAGTGAAAGGGACAGACGATAGCCACTGATACAGCGCAAAGAATCAGGAAAACATTGTTCATCAAAACACAAACGTGAAGGCAGACCACCTATAAAAAATCTCTACTGCCTTACTTCCAAGTCTCAGAGACTGTGAGGCAGACTGGTCATGAGGGGATGAACCAACGGGAGAAAATAGGACTCCGACTCATCATAGCCCGGTTCTGTAGCTGGCCAACCATAGTCACCCACTGGAAACCCCCATAGATACCGGACCCACAGAAAATGTGATTGGAGTAAATCAAGACGATACTATGACACTCCACCCATCTGACATCAACATACTCACATATATATCTGCATATAGATCGCAGACAGTGTTGCCATGACTAGTCATGTTCTTGCCTACATGTACATACAAGGAGCATTCTGCGAAGATCGAAGGGCATGTTGTATTCAGGAGACCCCCGACCGGCCCATACAGCCAAGGTTTGCTCCGAGAGTACTTTAAGACGAGATAGCTACATCTTGAGATGGATGGGGGCGCAGATTTATTACTCCAACACCAATCAATAAGGACAACTCAATGGTTTGGCAAAGGGAGTCCGTTTAATGACAAGTACAAAAAACGGGGAGTCATGGCAATCAGCAGTGATGTGATAGTCCGTCTCACTTCAACTCCAATGAACTTCATAAAAACACATTTTTTATACTGAAAATTCGTCAAAATGACTACAGTGGACATCACCAAATGTACAACGTCCCATTGGTTCTACTAACTATAGGACCCTAGATTATTTGGTCCATTGTGATTGGGTTGGCACCAACCCCATGCATACATTTCCACTTTACTTAGCAGCACGCAGAATGGTCAGCCAGGTGCAGGGTGCCCCCTAAGCTACCCGGCCTTCCTCCAATTAAGGTTACAATTAATCATCACTTCAACAACAATATGTCAATTATATTACTGTGGTTGGCCTTGAAACTGCATCTTCTGCTTGGGAAAGTTCCGCTATCTTCTCCTGGGCGGATGCCACGCGTAGGTGTGAACTCATGCTTCTCCTCGCTCGGATGGTCACGTGATGCAGACACTGTGTATTAGCCTAGTTTCTCTCGATTTGTGAATTTCATTCTTATTCGGCTTGCCACCTGTCTACGCTTCCTTATCTGGACCTTTCAGAGACAGGATATTCTGTTCTTAAGTTTCAATTAGATGTAGCTACTGTTCGTTCCTTCTATTGTTATGACCTTGGCTCTCTTAGCATGAGTTGCATCTGCTGAGTATCGATTCAGCGGCCTCTTCTCATTTTGCTAGAATTTGAATCTTGTCTTGTTTGGCCTCTCGGAACCTGAGTTGATTCTGCTTCTCATTTAAAGTGGCATTACACTTATAATACTGTGCTTCGTTTTGAGGTAGATTATGTACAATGGTACTTGCCGCGCTATTCTTCTACTTAACATAGCAAGCCATACTGTTTTCTTAGCTTTCTTGCGGTTTCAAGCATATGTACAGGCGTAAACTGATTGACTGTGGTCATTTGCTTACAGCTTAACTCTCTTACATTTTGATAGCTTTCTATCGCTTTAAGCTCACAATCTCTTTTGTCATGCCGTTTTCGCCTCCTTGTGTCATTCTTGGTTCATCATTTGTTCTATCTGGGAGTCCATCCGGGCTCTTGTGCCATCACCATTCGTCTTCCATTAAGACCTTTTTGGTTTCTTCCGGGACGGTACTTAGGCAATCTTCATTTCGTCTCATTTGTTGGTATGGTTTTCTCAATGGATACCTTACTGCCCATGGTTGTCTGGTTATTGGTATTTCAATAGGTGTTGCTCTTCTGCTGGGCACTGGGCATATTTGCTCATCATACGTCACATATTTTGGTGTGAATGTTCCTGGTACTTCAAAATGGGCGATGGGAGTGCAGGTTTTATTTGGGACCTCCGCTACACTCCTCCATCTGGGCGATTCATCAACCACTTTCACCTCCTCCTTTGGATGCAAGTTACTTGATTCTTCTATATTTATCTTCACTCCATCGCTTGGGTTTATTCCTTCTTCATCTTCTGGATCTATACATGATGGTTTGCAGAAGTGTCTCTTTGGAGTCCATATTTCTTTCACGCTTCCTGCTGTCCTTACATGTCATTAGTTGACATTGTCCATTTGGGCTACAGTAAACCCATCTATCCACATAGTTTCTGTGCTTCCTGGGATAGAGAAACGTTGTACCTTCTGTCGCGGGCCTGCTGACCTTCACAAAATCTCTTATTTCTTCATCAGTCAGGTCTTTGGGCTTCCATTCTGGCTTGACATCAATCATGATCTTCATCCCTATTGCTTTCTTCGCAGTTTTCTGGCATTGCGAGATTATTATCTTGATAACACAAAATCCCAGTATTATCATCACTAGCAGGGCTCCTAGAAACTTGAATATGTCTGCCATCCATTGCAGGATACAAGAGAATAGTGATCCAAACCAGCTGTCATCATCAACTTCGTCGGTTTCGTCGATCATCTGGTTCTATAGCTTTTTCAGCATACTAATGGCTTCTGTTAAGGTTCCATTTTCCTCGTCGTGAGAAGGTGTAAATGTGCAACATGATTCTCCTATTTTTGCACAAACTCCTCCCTCCATGTCTGTGATCATGTCAAGCACATATCTGTTCTGGAGAGTCATCAGTCGGATGGCTCTTAACTCTTCCTTTATTGCATTGAATCCTTTTATTGTCGGGTTGATGGTCTGCAGTAACTCCCATCTGGTTATCTATAACCATTTAGTATTTGATCCAACTTGGAATCGTGGAATGAACATTTTTGCGAACGCTGATGAGGTGAGGCTGAACAGCCTGTGTTCATATGGGATTGCATGAAAAGCTTTTTCTGATTTAGCAGAGAAGTAATTCTCAGTCTTCATCCGAGTTATCAGTTCCACAGATCTCTTCTTCCTCAGGTGAGCATCTGCTTTCGGGAAACTGTCAATATTCAGGTCACATTTGGGGATTACCAATGCTGGAACGTAGACGTTCACTATCGTGCATAGGCCTCCCCAGTTTCTTGGCAGTCTGATGTATGCTTTGGATCCACACGCCCAACAATGGTCCATAATCACTTCGGTTCCATGTACCATTCCTGGAGCGTCGAAAATGTGCCCACAGTTCTGATTCCCTCCCATCTTCCTTGTGCCATTATTCCTGAAGCAGAACGTTGGGCTTTCTAGTGGCACTATCTGCAAGGGTCCCCCTCTATCTTCGACCCATGTGAGTAGTTTTGCAAGTTTTGGCCATAATGGCTTGCATCCGTTTCGCACTATGTTGATGGTTGGCCCGTAGTGACCGAAGACCATCCACGCTCGGCATATCATCATTCCTTTCTCCCATCCGTCTGGTAAAGCACTGTTCCCCAAATTTCCATTTGGCCTCTATTCTTCCATCTCCGATCTTCTTCTGGGGTTTTTCCTTGGACATTTAGCTTCTGATTTGCTTCTCTTCTGAGCTCTGGTCCTTTAACTCCAGACTTCTCATAGCTGATTACAATGTGTTTTGTCTTTCCGTTGTTTCTTGTCTTTATTTCCTGGACATAATCATCTTCATTTGGATCAGTTGCTTCAGTTGCCCACTTCAGAGAGGTATCACTACCCATGAACTGCCCTCTGGTCTTGCACATTGCTACGTGTGACATACAGTGTGCTATCTGGACATCGATTTCTACAGCTACAAAGATCTTGGACTTCCCCATGCTGTATGGTAGGAGTGCGCAAACAAAGCATTCTCCTTCTGAACTTCGTCTTCCAACTTCTTTCATGTGCTGGTACCAAATGTTGTTTCCCAGATGTGCTGTGCTGTCCAGGTAGTTGTTTAGTTCATTGTCATCTCCATGCATACTTCTCTTGATTCTTAATGTTTTCCTGTAGTTTGCTATGACTACATACCTGAATGCATTGGTATGGTTTTTTCTTGCTGGAGGATTCTCAGGTATCCTAGTCCATGGTGCAGGCCTCCTCATCTGAGCCATTAGAGTGGACAAGAGTCTGGCAGCTCTTTCCATCTCTTCATACATCTGTATCTGTCTGGCTAGAAATGTTTGTATCCATTCTGGCATTGGTCTAGTATATGGTTGTACTGTGGAACTGGTACTTGTCCCTTGCATTGGAATGTGTATGCTTGGTAATACATTCTCTGTGATTTTGTTCTTCAGTTCCTCTTGTAGTTCCTTAGCTTGGGCTATGTGCGAACTAATGAGTCTATTATCAGTGTGTCTGTGCAGAGAGTTTTTCAGTGTTGGCTCTTGTTTTCTTAAGAGTTTCTGATATAACTGCTCCTGTTGGTTTTTGCTTTAATTCTTGTTTTCTCACAACATCTGCTGTAGAGATTCTTATGGCAGGCAGTCTCTTCTTCTCTGCTGCTTTGGTTTGTGGTTCTGCAGTCATTGACACTAGGCCTGTTTCATGTGCATTCAGTGTTTGTGTGCGTATAGTTGTCAGTGATGTTACTTCATTCATCCCTTGCCGACCCTATCTCCGGCTTTTCTTTTCGTTCGTTAACACAGGTGTGTGTGTATCTTTGCTAATTACATTCATTTCGAGTTCATTCACTCCACCGTCAGATCTTCCAGAGACTGAAATGACTACATAAGGTCTGGGTGCTTTTGTGGGTTTTATGCGTGCATCATTATGCGTGCATCATTAGGTGGGTGCACTGAAATTGGGACACTTTGTGCACCAATAAAGAATTCTGATTGTTAATGACAGTAAAACAAGAATGAATATGATACATAGGTACATTATGCCCCTGTAGGTCAGGTGACAGCATTTTCCTCCAGAGAAGTGGGGTTGCCTCTCTTCTTGTGGGAGGACCAGATTGCTGCTCTGGACCCCCATCTCGATCATTCAACAAATGTCAGTGTTTATTGTTTCTGTGTTTTAAGAGTGTCCGGTACTCCACAAGTGTCCCCCTTCTCGAGAGTTTCAAATTGTCTCTTTTGTCAGGATACAGTTCCTTTCCTAGACTATGGGAAAAATCAGAAAGAAAATAACATTTTAGTGAGTCCCCTTAGTGTGCATGTTCAAAATAGGTAAGCTCCCAGTCCACTCCTCGGATTTACTTTAGTCCTAAAGACATAGGGCCTCATTCCGAGTATGGCGGTAAGGGATAGCGGCCACCGGTAACGAGACCGGTGGCGGTGATCCCTTACCGCCATACTCCGAGTTCCCTTTGCGCCCTCGCCCTTAAAGCCTGCTTTGAGCAGGTGTTAAAGTCGAGGGCGCAAAGGGTCCTCCAAGCCAATAACGGTGACCGTAATGAACGGTCACCGTTATTTGCATCTTCCCCATTCCCATTGAGCCCTATTGGGGCTCATTTGGGAATGGGGAAGAGCCTTGGTGAATGGGGAATTACCGCCCCGCCAACCTTGGAATGGGGCGGTAATTCCACCATCCACCAAGGCACTGCCGGTCCGGGTACGGCGTCAACCAAGGCGTTAATAGCGCCATTGGTTATCGCCGTACTCGGAATGAGGCCCATAGTGTACATTGATCAGTATGAAGGATTAGGGACAAAAATAAAAGCAAATATGACATGTGGAGTTCTCCGCTTCCTTGAACTGTCCCTCGGCGGAAGGCTCTCAGAATCTCCTCAGATAGCTCCTCTGATGGTTAGAAAGTTCTACTTGGAGTATGATTCCGTGTAAGAGCATTCCCATCTGTCCAATATTAGTTGGGTCTCTGATGAAAGTCAACATTGATTGGTCTCCCCACTAGCTCTAGAAAGTCAGTGACTAGGCGAAAGAGTACATGATGGGCCAATCTGGTGTCTTCTGGTGACAGGGACATCCATCCTGTCTTGCTGAGGTTCAAGATTATATATTTTCTCCTAAATGTAAACTATGTCTGCACTGTCCGGTCACATGAAGTGCAACTAAAATTAGAAATGTTCTGTATTTGCTGGGTCTCTTAGGAATGAGAGCGTATCTGTTGTTCTCCCAATAAGAGTTGGACAGTCTTCGATTATGCAAAAGAACAGTGTTTTGATAAGCTCATCTATTTCTGCATGTGTTGGGAACATTTGATTCTTTCTCATTGTACTCAGGGAGCAGGATACATTGTTCGGCAATGGCAGTGAGGAGTTGTCTTATTGTCTTTTCGTTTTCAGGATCTTGTAGGAAGTCAGTGACACTGGCGAGCCTCCCTACATCCCTACTAATGACGGGTATGATCTTAGCACTAGATCAAAATAGGTTATTATGTCCTTTGTGATGTCTCTACTGTGGGACACCATAAGTAAATCTGAATAGTGGCTCAGTATTAAACGAAGTTGGATACTGTATTTGTTTCCAATGTAAGTGTCCTCGGTCAAAATTTGGCATACTCTTTTCTCAAGGCTTAAGTGTGCCTCAGTCCAAAGTTCAAAGTCAT
Source organism: Ambystoma mexicanum (assembly GCF_040938575.1). Lineage (NCBI taxonomy): Eukaryota > Metazoa > Chordata > Amphibia > Caudata > Ambystomatidae > Ambystoma > Ambystoma mexicanum. The sequence continues at coordinate 678,771,390 of NC_090935.1, read as the reverse complement.
CAGACTGTGTTGTGGCTTGTGCGTGCAATTATCTTCGTCAACCTGCAACTAAGATGCACAGAGTGTCTGTTTTTATGTCCTTAGCCACTTTTTTTGTTAGAAGAAGTGTCCAATTTAAGCCACAATTTGCAAAAAATTCTTTGTCTTTGTCTGGCTGGTCATGTGTCCTTCTTCTGTGTCATGGATCACGTCTGCACGTGCTGTGGTTCTTCCCCGTTGCTCGTTGATTCCTCTCATTGGGGTGCAGGCAGGAGGCCTCCTCCGATGCAGGGTTTTATATCACAGAGAAAAATCCAAGCTCTCCTGCCTTGTAGTTTAAATGCGGATAGAGTGCAGTCCTCCACTGTAAAAGGACCGTTGAACCTTGGCTCGTCCCACTTTTTCCTTGTTCGATTCTTTACAAGGACAGCGTATCCAGGGAAGACGGGTGGAACACGTAGACCTTGAACTTGGTCTGTTGTAACGTCTCTTTCTGTGTTCTGTGCTGTTCTGCACCCTTTTCGTCGTCGCTGCAGCTGGTCTGAAATTACAGTAAGGCAAGATGTCATGCAGTTCAGATAGTTTTGCATTTCAGACCCTAAAACCTCTCCTTTTGACTGGGCATCACATCTAGTTCTATCTCGGGGTGTCAGAAGAGTTCTCATTCTTCTTCCTGTCTCTATCTCGTGTGGCGTAAAATGATGGTCGGACCCAGGTTGGTTCCGAAGAGCATACATTGCCAGTGGAAGGCAGTGCAACCATCCCTTCATTAGAGTAAGCTTCAACTTGGCTATCCTTTCCTTTAACAAGCCGTTGAGCTTCTCACAGATCCCATTACCTTGTGGATGATACGCCGACGAGAACTTGTGCTTTATACCAAGCAGCATCTGCTCGAACACTGCATTGACAAAATGAGGACCATTATCTGACCTCATGACCTCGCACACCCCCTATCTGGGGAACACTTCTGTCACAAAAAATGTGGAAATGTGGCCGCACAGGTAGAGTCTGGGTGTGTACATGGACCTACCTCAATCTATCTACAGAATGGACACACCACAACAATGAAATATCTGTACCCGTTACATACTTGAATCATGTCGATGTAATCGACATGCAAGTCTTGAAAAGGCCTATTTGGCCTTGGGATGATTCCTCTCATTATTTTTAATGTGTGCCCCGCTGTAGTTTGCTGACAAATCATACAGTTTACCATAAAGAATGCAACGTGCACTGCTAAATTCGGTATGAACCAGTCTTCTGCGAGTGTTGCTGTTAGGTTCTCTTTTGTCATGTGCGCCACGTAATGTAACTGCTCCAGCGCTATTTTTAATAGGGCTACAGGCATTACTGGTTTACCAGTGCTGTCTTGTCACCACAAGCTGTCAGAGGGGTTTAAAGAACACCCTCGACGTTACCTAAGGTTCTTCTCTTCCTGTGGTGCCTCCCCTTCGAGTTCCATTAGCAGTGTTTGCCCCAAATGACTGTAACTTTCAGGTGCAGTTTGTGTAACTATCATTTGTTCGTTGGTATGCATAACTTCCACTTCCATGATCGTATCACTTTTGGATGCCATATGCTTGACATCCGTGTCTGCTGCTTGATTCCTATGTGAGATAAAATCTGTCCCCTTTCACGTCCGCTATGCCCAGTGGGAGCTGTAGTGCCTTGATCAGCCTGTCCAATAAGGCTGCGTGCTGCACTGGTGTGCCTTCTGCTCGGAGGTAGCCCCTCCTTTTCCAGCGGGCTAAGCCTGCGTGCACTGTTGACGTCACATAGGTGGAGTCACTGTACAATGTTACTTCCTGGTGTGCGTGATTCTCAACGGCGAGTATTAAGCCAATAATTCTGCAGTCCGTGCTGAATAATGAGATGGTATTTGTATTTCATTACAGCAACGCCTGTGTATCTTTGCCCATCACTTTGGTTGATCCTCGAAGACCTGTCAATAAAGACGATCTCTCCTCCTGCCAAGGCATTTTCTTTCACCTTGTGGATTTCATCATCGAATTCTTCATAATTTGCACAGTCATGTATGGGCTATACTTCCGTGACCTGCTCTGCTATGAACATAGCTAGGTTTACTATCTTTCATCAGAATATTTTAATTGATGGATTAGATATGATCACTTCATAAGCAGAAGCTCTCTGAGATGTCAATGTGCCCTTCGGTTTCTCTAGAATGACAAATAGCGAGTGCTCGACGTACAATGTCATTTAGCAACCCATCACAATGGTTCAGGTTCCCACTATAGTATGCCAGCGGCTTGTACCCCAACGTGGTTCTCTGTGTCAGTACTGCCGTCATAACGCTGCCATTTGTGTGTGAAAACAGGTAAAATTCCTCTGCATAATTGGTGATCCCTAAAACTGGTGCTGTGCAAATGGCTCTTTTGAGTTCAACAAACCCTTTCTCCATGGTCAAAGACCATTCAATCTTTTCCTTTGTCACTTGGGCTTTCTTTAGGGCGTGAAGTAAAGGCTTGGTGTAAGAGCTGTAGTCGAAGACCCATGCCCTGACATAGTTGCATAGGCCTAAAAAGCTCTGCATCTGCTTTATCGTATGTGGCTTAGACGAGTTAAATATGGCTTCAGCCCTTTCTGGGGTCACCTTCTTTCCCTCATGTGAGTTCAGCTGGCCTATGTACAGCACTTCTTGTTGACAATATTGTAACTTTTCTTTGTCAACTTTATATCCCTTCTCAGCCAGTGTTGTCAATAGCTGAACAGAATCGTGCCTGCATTGCTCTTCTGTGGTGCTGCAAATTTAGATCTCATCCATGTATTGCACGACAACACTTTCTTGTGCAATGTTGCTCAAGTCCATCTGCAGGACTCAGTTGAAGATTGAAGGAGACTCACAGTACCCCTGTGGCAGCCTCGTCTTTGTCTGAACATGAATGACGTCAGATCTTGTGAGTCACGATGCAACGGGATTGAGAAAAATGAATTTTTCAGGTCAATCACCGTGAAATACTTTGCCTCAACAGGTATATTACATAGAATTGTAGCCGGGTTAGGGACTAAAGGGAACTCAGCCTCAACAATATCATTTATTGGTCTTAGGTCTTGAATTAGCCTCCACGACCCCCTTTACTTTTTTTCACAGGGTTCACTGACGTATTACATGACGACTATGACGTCACTAAAATGCCTTGTTCTATCATAGCAGAAATTGTCTTAACAATTACCTCATCTGCCTCTCTGGACATGGGATATTGTCGGGCTCTTGGTAGAATTGCTCCTGGTTTCAGTTTAATCTTCACTTCTTCAACCCCCTTGAAGAGGCCTACGTCATAGGGTCATGTAGTCCATACTGAGACAGGCACCTTGGCTATGTTGTCATCAAAATATTCAGGGCGATTTAGTGCCAACATCATTCTCTGAGGTACTTATCTTTTAATCATCTTTACCCAAAAGGTGAGACTCACTTCCACCCTTGTCTCTCTCATATCTGCTTGTTCTTCAAACAGATCGTCATTGGTGATGTTAGTCAATCGATATCCTTCTTCAACGCTGATTACTGTCCACCATTGTTGGCCCTCATCGTCATAACCGTCAATCAAGGCCACTCTCCCTTTCACTGCAGCTGTGTGTATCATCAAGGAAAATACTTGTCCCTTTTCCTCATGCATCGGTATTCTAGGTCTGAATAAGAACTCATCAGGAGTTCTCATGATTTTGTCTGCAAGGACTGGCAATCCTGCCATAAGCACACGCATGCCATATGCGAAAATATCTGGCTCTAATGGTATGGCCCTCATGGTTATATGTCCTGAGTATGCTCTAATCATTTCGCATACATTTGAGAAGTGCATTCCTGGAGTGGAACATACTATGCCCTTCTACGTGAACGAGATTGTCATGTTTAACTTTGTCATTAAATCTTGTCCCAAAATATTTACTGGGGTCTGCCGAGAATCTAGTAAAGGTACATTCATTTCAAATTCTCCAATGGAGACTGGAAGTGCATTTGTGAAGGGAACAGAACTGGTAGCTCCTGTAAAACGCGGAGTATCTATGGCCTCGCCAGACAAGGAAAACTTGCCTTCACGTATGCACAAGCGTGTTGCACCCTTGTCAACTAAGAAGGAATATTCTTTATCCCCTATAATGACATCCACCCTAGGTTCCCTGTGAGGGTCTGGTGTCACTGATAGGATAGAACACATCAAGTTTCTCAGTGAGCTGTCATAGTTTATATACAAATTTGGCCCACTGTGTGCTGGTGAATTTCCCCCAATAAACATATATTCAAATAGGTACAAAAAATGTTTTCCTATTCCAATATACACATCCTACTCCACTAATAGGAATGTCGATATATATCATAAAATAAAGAGTAAGATGATAGATTTTATCTACTCACACCCCTCCACCTCAAATAGGACCCTCTGATAGATTTTCCGGCACTAAAAGTCTTGACAACATAGACTGTGTGCGACACTTTAACTTTCAAAAAACATTTTTTATTTATTCAAAATTCTTCAAGTAAAACATAAAACACTACCCTCACCTAACACAGTGCAATTGCTAACACTAAAACCATCGTATCTAAAATGTGTGCCCCAAACTATACACATACACAAGACAAACAATATCACGTAACAAAATACAAAAAAACTCAATTTGTGATTAAAAAACATATGATCCCAACATGTTTCTGTTCTTCAATGCCCCTTTCGGGCGAACATTCTTCAGGGGATAATTTAAAACATCCACTATAATCCTCAACACCTAAGATTTGCGAGAGATTAACATACTGGTCAATTACAGACGTGCATTGGAGATTCACCATTTGAAGGTAAATCTTAGGGGTCCATTTGTTCTAGACCCGTGTGAGGTTGGCATCATGGTTTGAGCCGACTTGCCATTTACATTTTGTAGTACTCCCCTCCCTTTGGAACTCATTAGTATCCTCTGTCTTTTCCTTTACAGGCTTTGTTTGCCTGAAACTACCCATTCAATACAGTGTTGAGGAGAATAGTGGACGAATATTATAGGAGAATATTTGCCTGGTAATTAATCCTATATAAATATAGGAGAATATTTGCCTGATGATGAATCGTACTCAGGAAATAATTCTTCAATGTCTTTACAGTCTACAACTGGAGCGGTTTTTTAACCTCTTTCCCCAGATATTCAAGATTGTGGGCTCTCTGTCTTCGCTTACGTTCTATGTTGTCATCAAATTCCTTGCGTTTCCTCACCTCTTCTCTGACCCTATCTTCTTCCTTTCTCTTTTCATCTCTACGTTCATCTGCCCTTTGAATTTCCTCATCACTTTGTCTTTTTATTGTTTTCTCACGTATCCTTTGCTTTTCCTCTAACCTTTTGCTGTTTCAGTTTGTCTGGGTCACTGGCTGCTGTAAGTGGTTTCAACCCAGCACTCCACCTAAGTCAATGCCTAGCGTGTGATGCCCAGCTGGAACCCTTAATTATACATTTTTATGTCTAAAGTTCTTTTATTTCTGGACGATATACCCTTATATCACACCCCTCTCTTTGAATCCCCCCGGTCTCACTGAACCAAGAAGTAGGTTGTTTTGCAAAGTTAAAAGATTTATTTGATGGATTTGAACAATATATATATATCACCCTTTATGAATTTGAACAAAATATATATCACACTATTAATATTTATACAGTGATCAGCGATGGGTGATATGACAGCTAACAATCTCTTTAATCAATAGGAGCATGGTTGAGAAGAATAATGTAGCACAGAAGAAAACTTTGTGTCGGTTCAATGAAATGCAATGATAGGAAATTAATGCAGCACAGAAATAATATTTTTGTGTGTTCACTCAATGCAATGTAATCACTCTTTCCCCCTGATACCACTCAATCCCCGCTAACATGCAATATAGAGATGGAAGGAGAGAAAACAGGTTTCAGGAATATACACACTCAACAAATGCAAGTTCAATCCCAATTCCCCCAGCAAGCTTAGAGAGAAACAGGAATGATTTCAACACAGGTCAAATGCTTTAAAATGTGGCTTGTAATGAATGGGAAAAATACTGAAAAATGACTTTATTTCACTAAATTGGATTCAGAACTAGTGGGAGCCGCTTTGGATAGGTTCAGGTAAACACTAGCAATGATGCTGGGATGCTTAGTAGATAGGAAACTGAATTCAGAGGTTAAATGCAAAGAAATAGATGTTTTAAATGTGTTGAAATTTAGCCAAATGCAGTTTTGTGGCAAATTTTTCTGCGTGCGGGAATCCCGTTTGCGGCAAAACTATAAGGAGTTCAAATGTGGTTGAAGGCTGAGGATGTTAGCTTCAATCTGACATTTAAATTTTGTTTCTAGAATGTACGGTTCAGAGGTTATGAAGGTTTTAGTAAAGGTAGATTTTTCTCAAAAAGAGTCAAGATTTCAAATGAGAGATGCGCTGTTGAAGATTACAAACAAGGATTTCTTACCACTAAGGGAGGCTATGAAGATGTGAGATACCAACAGTACAGCCACCAGTCCAGAGGCACCTCTACCTGATCTTTGCCCTCTGCGACACTTGCCTTTTTTCAGCAAAATATATTCACGCAAAGATTATTTATCACTATAATTATCGCACCGTAGCAAGTAGGCCGGCAGCGGGCGGAGCTTTTCGCTGACTTTTCCTTTCTCCACATTGAGCTTTGTGTTTGTGATCGTCTGTAACAGTTAGGTAGGGAGTGGTGCACGATGTGGTTGATTGGTATATTTTGAGTCCAGTCTGCACCAGTCGCTATTCTCTGTTACTGTGAGGAGCTGCACTTCGAGTCAGTCCAGTCCTGTTTCTACTCCGCTTACCCTTAAAAAGGTCTTGCCGGCGCGGAGCGCGGCGCGGAGTCCGGCGACGAGTCCAGTCTGCACCAGTCGCTATTCTCTGTTACTGTGAGGAGCTGCACTTCGAGTCAGTCCAGTCCTGTTTCTACTCCGCTTACCCTTAAAAAGGTCTTGCCGGCGCGGAGTGCGGCGCAGAGTCCGGCGACGAGTCCAGTCTGCACCAGTCCGCTCCAGGAAGCTCTCGGGCCACAGCTGTTAAGCTTAGCCTCGATGACGATAACACCAGAAGGGCCTCAAACTCGCAAGAAAACGCTGCAACACCGACGAATGCTTAATCCTTGGACCACGATGAAAGCTGTACCTGGAACTAAGGTAACCAAATCTGCTAGTCGAGCTCTGCTCGCATCGCTTACCCTACCTACAGCCATATCAAACATTCACTCAGATCAGTCTGAGCAACCATCTGTTTGTCATAAACCTAACTCACGCTCTGAAGTCTTGAGCCATGAATGTCCAAACGAAGTGCAACCACTCATCCGTTTCTGTTCTAACGACTGCGTCCCGCTAACAATTTCCGAGACGACTTCGGCAGTACACCTACCTGTGAATCAGCTTCACCAGGGATATGGGGGGTCTGTACCTTCGTTGAGCCTGGAGTCGCTAGATACCTCCAATGGCGATGTCCTCGAGCTCCTAGCGACTGCAATCCCCACTCCTATCTCTGTCAACCCTCAGCTGATCCTCCAATCGATTAACAACGCCGGAGAAGATCAGGCAGCTTATCCTGTCAGCGCGCTTTCTGCTGCACCAACATGCCCTCTGTCGAGTGCTGCTGTGGCCACTGCATCTCTGGACATAATACAGGATCTCTCGATCCCCACAGTTCCCTCAGTGCCCGATGCTCTGACAGCTCAACTCATTCAACCTATTCAACCAATACAACCTTTGTGCCACTTCAACCACGTCGCCTCCTTCTTTCCGGTGAGCGACGACGAACTTCTAAGCCTTCCCAATGAAGACGCAATGCAATGTCCTTTAAACTGTGCACAAACAGCACTTCCTGCACAGTTGAAACTAACTACAGTGGCTCTTCCAAAGAACTTGACACATAGTCTGCATTCTGTAAGATCTACGTCCAGTAACCTAACCTCTCTACCCTTGTTGCATTTGGCAACTACAGCTGATCGACCAATAGACCACAATCACGCGCGCCCTCAAAGTGAACAAACCATCGAAAAAATTCACGGTCCATCAATGCCTCTAAGAGGACGAACAGTAAAAGAGTGCGCCAACAACATCACACCAAATTACACGCCTGAGCCCTCTATCCATGGTAACCGTAGCAGCTACGCGTGCCAAGCGCCAGAGGAATCAGTCCCTACAAGAACTTTGAGCGGACATTCCCCAAAATTGCCCCGGACAACAGCACAAAACAAGCCATCTGACCTGGAATCCAGCTCTTTTGCCAGGGCAAGGCGCTTACAAAGAATTGCAGAACTAAAGTCAAATCCACAAACCCTCCCAAAAACTCAAGACCTCCAATTGGCCCAAGCAAGCTCCCCCTTCTCTTCAAATAAGTCCCCTCACGGTGAATTTCGGCCGTCTAATTTACCACGATCTCTTTCGCCCATCAAATCCAAGTTTCAGTTGGACTGCTCAATCTCATCTTCAAATGAACAAGATTCAACATCTCCAAACACTTTTCAGGCAAGTCTCTCAACTGAAGCCATCACGCAAATTCATAATAATGTTCTCGCAGCATCTGCAGTCGCCTTGGCACCTTTTACTAAACTATATGAAGCCCTACAAACTCAAATATCCGACCAAGGAGCGAGGATGCAGATCTTGGCTCAAAAAATAGACAAAATCGATCTCTTCACAGACTTTCTTCAAATACAAATGGAAAAAAATGCTGACCAGTCAACAAGATGGCAAGACCGCTTAGGTGACTTGGCCGCAAGACATCACTGCCAAAACGATACACTTACAGAAGGTCTGTTAGCCGCTGTGAAATGGATGAGGAAAAATGCTAATCTTAATTCTCAAGTATATGCGACACCTTCAAGGACAAAAAGCAACTCATCAGTTCCAAATGGGGACAGGAAAACGCAAAACGAGACAAATCTTACAGCAATTAATGTCTGCTCCCCTTCAAAACCTGATACTAGCATTTCAGCTTCCATCCAATTGGTCCAATCCGAATCTCAGCCCACTTGTGACTTACCAAGATCTACGAACATCGCTGGCCCTTCAGCAAACGATGCTCCCCTTCTGATCGAGACCTCCGAAGAAGCACTTAGTCAAGCAAGTTTGCAACCGGCCACTTTCAACATTTTTAGTGGCTCAGCCAAAACCTTTGCCACAACCAAAATGACCAAGAAGGGCCCCAATATTGTTAAAAAGAAACATACCGATACTGGCCATAATGAAATGCCACAAAAAAGCGCACGTCAGAATGTAAAAAAATTCATAAGACTTCTGACTACCCCAAAGAAAACCGGTCTGTTTGAGCGAAAATCTGACCACTCACAAGCAAGCTCATCATTAACTCAACGGTTTCCACAACTAAAAACACAGAACAAAGCTATGTCTAAACAATCGACAAAACGCTGACGCATACACTCGGATATCCAGAGTCTGTCTAGCTCGGCCGACGTAAGCTCTGTAGACCTGTGTAATCTATCTACATATTCCACTGGAAGCGAAACACACACGGCTCCCCCCTATGAAGCCACTCCAACAAACGCTTTTGACAAACTGGGAGAGAAGTCAATCCCTCTGAACGAAAACCTGCGCAAACGACGTTCTTGCGAAACTTCAACAAAAGAAAATCCAACTGTCGCAAAGGTCTCATTCTCACCTGTAAGTTCAAAACTAAACCCTAAGCTAACAACGAATCAGAGGAAAACTGATGTTCATTTTCGCTCTAGGGTCCATGGCGATACTATCTCAGAACCTGCAACAACTTCATGGAAACTCCGACTTCAGAATATTCATGCGGATGATCATGAATTAAACTTAAACAGAGCAAATGTTCTAAAATTATTCGCCTGTGTACCTCAACTCCGGATAATAATGACCGACGATATAAAAATTGTTGAATACGTAACGGAAAAATCTACAGACCAGGTGCTACTACATATAACTTCACGTGCTGTGAAAAACCTCTTATTACAAGCAGTTGAAGAGCTGCTGGTCTTTGGTTTTGACATCACCTTGGAACCCGACTCGATAAGTCAAAAAGGAATTTCGATCAGGAAGACAAATAACTCTGAACGAACCACATGCCGGATGTCCCTACGGAAATCTTTAGCACTCTCGCACATATCGCGAAACGACTCGGATCGCCCAGTCGGAAGAGATGGGGGCAGACCTGTTGCTAAAAGAAGAAACGACCAAAATCAATAACAATGAGTGACCCGGATGAAGCTCACTTTGATGTCCTGGAACACCCGTGGCTTCATGCATTTGTTCAACAACTTTACAGAACCTCGAGACGACGTCTTCATAATCTGCCTCCAAGAAACATGGCTTCGTGAAGCACCTACTCGAGATGGATACTGTATCTTTTTAAACCCAGCCAAAAAAAACACCAAAGGTCGTCCTTACTCAGGATTATTAACTATGGTGAAAATTTATAATTGGATGACCCCCATTGTTGCAGTCAACCCGAATCCATTTGTGCAGTGCACGATCATTCGATCTGACATGATGAACTCCAAGACACACAGTCACCTACTTGTAATCAATTGCTACTGGAATCCAGCAATGATTTCCACCCCAGATTTCATCGATGATGTAACAACTTTAATTGACGACGCCTTCCTCAACTACACCAACTTAGCAGTGATTGTATGTGGCGATTTGAATTGTAGCTGGTTTCGATTTAATCCTCAAACCTTGGAAAACAACCAGATACCTGAGTCTGATGTACTTGAACGAGGTCAATCCTGGTCTCGAGCCCTTGCCGCTCGCAACTGTCAGATGGTAAACGGTAACACAAAAGGTGACCAACCCTGTAAGACAACTTGGAAGCGACTACAATGTAGAAACACCTTAGACTACATCTGGGCCTCTCGAAATTTATTTGAAAGGGTCGTGTCACTCGAGGTCGTCCCGAAGGCCGAAAACGATCATGACTTGTTACGTTTATCACTAGATCATGAAATCTACCCGCATCCCGAGACATACGATCTACCGCTGTCATTAAACGCTGCTGGAAATAGGCTTAAAACAAATGGCCCGCAAATTTTGAAGCTAGCTTCAACTCTTGCTGACTCAAATGATGTTGAATACGCCCCGCTGTTTGCCGCGTTCTTGCCAAAACATTCTAATGCAAGAATATATGGCCACAGCCCAAAACATCTATTCAGCAATGAAATCGCTGCAGCAAAAAAAGCACTGAGGAAAGACCTACGCATGATAAGAAAGTCCCAAAATGACCAAAAAGATATACAAAAAAGCATAAAAGATCGACGACAGGCATACAGAAACTGGCTTAAATCACACTCGATGAAAATTGAACAAGATCGAGCTGAAATAATGCTCAAGTTAATAATCACCAAAAATACGCGTGAAATATGGGCTCTATTAAATAAAAGAACCTCAAAAACAATTTCAAACATATCAAATGAAATTTCGAGCTCGAAATGGGTTGATTATTTTACAAAGGCTTATAAACAGCCGTTCCAAGCCCCTCAAGTTTTTTTCTCCATCTCTTCTGAAGCTTGGGATATAACTCCTTCTCATGAGGATCTAGTACTGGCCATTCAAAAACTAAAGAACTCAAGAGCAGCTGGTCCAGATCAAATTTCGAACATCACGCTAAAAAAACATAAACATCATTGGGCCAAATTTATGGAAAGCTTGTTTCGTCAAATCTCAATGTCAAGACAAACGCCTGCTTCATGGTCAAAAGCTATAGTGGTACCAATCTATAAGAAGGGCAGTCGAGACGATCCTTCGAACTACAGGCCCATTGCCTTGCTGGACACGATGGGAAAAATATTCGGATCGTTCCTTCGACTGAAGCTGACGGCTTGGGCAGCCAAGAAAAACCAAACAGACTGTCGACAAACAGGTTTTGTCGAACAAGTAGGTGTTGACGTAAACCTCACCCTACTAACTATTCTAAAATTAGAAGCCCTAAAAGCGAAGAAAAAAATCTTTTTCGCATTTGTCGACCTTAGACAAGCGTTTGATGCAATAAATCGAGATAAACTCTGGGCCAAACTTCGAGGGTGGAATTGCCCAGCTCAAATTCTTGACCCCCTCATAGCTCTGCACACTAACACCACAATACAAGTGAAAGTGAATTCACAAGGCGTACTGACAGAGCCAATTCCCACGCATAAAGGCGTCAAGCAAGGATGTCCTCTTGCCGCCGAATTATTTAAATTATTCATCTCTGATTTACCAAATTGGCTGGAATCTGCACACAGTTTTTCTCCAAAGATAAACGGAACTTCCATTAAATACCTTGTATACGCCGATGACATCGTGCTATTGGATTTAACTCAGATCGGCCTGCAACATCTATTGCTCAATCTAAATGAATATCTAATAGCCAATGATTTACAACTAAACACAGGAAAAACGAAGATCATGTGCATTGGAAAAAGCGTATCAAGGAAAGATCAATGCTTTAAATGGACTATTGAAAACGAAAATCTAAGTATCGTAACCTCGATTCGATATCTGGGCATCATGGTCAACAACTCCCTTTGCGAATCTGCATGGTCAGCTGACCTTTTGGAAAGAGCAACTAAATTAGGTCTCCAAGGAGCGAAAATCAACAAAGACTATGGAAAATTTTCAATAGCACCACTAATCTCATTCTATCTGCAGAAGTTCCTCCCCACCGTAACCTTTGGTGGAGCAACAGGGTGGAATCTCGATCATTCCCTGTGGCAGCAACTTGAAGGGAGGTTCTGGAGACGAGCACTAAGACTTCCCAAATATATCTCAATGGCGGCTCTGAGATATGAACTGACCCAGAACTCAATGTATATGACAATACTATGGCAATCATTATCGCTTCTGAGGAAAATGTTGCTCGGATCACAAATCCCAGCCTATGAAATCTTCGTAAATGATAATGAACATCCACACTCAAGCCTACTTCAAACATGGAAGTCTGAAATAAAAAACCATTATGGATGCCGCAAATATATCTACTGACGAGCTGATTGATCGCCCACAACACGCAAAAAAAAAACTTGAAGCTTGGGACTGGATATCAACTTACGAGCACCGAGCAACTCTTAAATCCACTCTGCCAGCCTCCACTAGTATGTTGAAATTACATTCCTTACCGAAGTATCTCACAACTTGCCCCTCACGTCACCACAGGAATCAATTCCTGAAATTCAGACTGAACGTCCTGAATACCAGAGAAGCATTATGGCGACGTCGATCGAAAACCATCTCTTCAAATAAATGCAGATTTTGCAACTCAGGTGAAGTAGAGTCTCTAAAACATCTAATAACAGCCTGCACCCAGCTTACCACTCCACGAGAGTTACACCTGCTCTCCTATAAACCCATCCTGTACGACGCAGATGAGTGGTGGGAAACTGTCTCGGCTGGGAGGAACATAAAGCTCACCTGTAGCATAATCAACTTCTTAGATGCGATACTGAGCACAGACTAAACCTGAAGAAGCGAACCAAGACTGTACTTATTTGTGAGGAATGATGGACAAAACATAAAGGGGAAAAAAAAAAAAAAAAAAAAAAAAAAAAAAGAGGGAAGAAAAAAATTAAAGAAATGAAAGGGACTTCTGTCCCTACTATCTGCGGGGAGCCGAGCAACTCAACTTAGCTTTGAAGGGAGCAAATTAGCTGAAACTCTTGCGCTAGTGCTATGTAACAAAAGTTTGATACATCTATTAAACTGCAGTTTTACAATAATAAAAAAAAAATAATTATCACAGGATTATATGGATGAAAGAAGGATTCAGGACAGACAAAAGAGATTCTACAATGCAGTTCTGGATATGATAGAATGGGTTGGATAGGATTACTTAATGATAAGAGATTGGCTATGGACAATTCTATGCTAAATACTCACAACTATGGTTTTGGAATAGGCCCGTCAAAGATCTGGTCAAAGGTTTTGGACTGGAATCTGCTTGCGACCGGACAGGATTCAGGGCACCTAGTTCTGCTCTCAGCACAGCACTGGGTCTCTGCACGGCTTCTTGGACTGGATCTGACGGGTTGGTTCTGGGTTACAGCTCTGCTCTACTAGTTTTGATCTCTGGGTACTGGCAAGAGTTCTTGGAAAGAACCAGAAAAACAGCACAGCTCGGCTGTTGAATTGGTTGTGTCCCTTGAAAGTTTGGGGTTAAAATCAGGTTGCAAGATTTTAAAGGCCAGATGAGAAGGCTTCAGCTTTGTATTGGGACTTCTGCTTTCAGAGTTCTGGAGTCTTGATCAGGGTTCTGGAGTCTTGATCTGGGTTCTTCCTGCAGAGCGCTACGCCGGTAAATCACTTCATGGGTTAATGTGTGTGTCTCTAGGTCCTCAACAGTCCCTATTTATGTATTTCCCAAGGGGGTGGGTAGGCTGATTATACTATGTCCAACCCTCTAAGAAGCCTATTGGTTAAAGTCTTCCCTCTCTCCTGATTTGAGAAGGTAACAGTGTGTAATAATGTGTCATAGTGATGCTGCAATTTACAATCCAGGGAAAAACCTCCCTTTGTTCCTACATAGAAATTCTATTTTTCATATAAAACATATTTCCAATATCGCCAACTTGCTAATAATACATATTTTCATCCCCAATTAAATAAGGCATGTATCCATCAAAGTCCCATCTTTTTGAGAGTTTCGTTTCACAAATGACAGTTTTTCTCGCTTTTGATTGGTTACCCAGTGTCAGATCTGTGCAAATTTTTCCAGATACATGCACATAACATGTGAGCATACTCCTGTGAAGTTTCATATTTTTAGCATTATCACAGCTGTTACAAAGTCCACATTTTTGTGGTTCAATTTCTAAATATCGCACAAATTCCAGATTGGTTTTAAAACGTGAGCAGAATTTTCATTTTAACAACGCTATATTTACAGATTTTTACCAATTTTGTTCAGTTTTCTATGAATCTTTTTCAAAAAGATATTTTCTGTGCTCTCCGAATAAACAAAACTGTCTGTCTCCGCTGCCAAGGTTTTGGCTGGGCCAGAGCAGTCCTAGGATTCTTCCTGCCAGCAGTTGTTTTCTGTCACACCCGAATTTGCATTTCTTCAGCAGAGGGCAGGGAAAAGATTCCTTTGTTTGGGAGAAACTGTGGAATGTCTTTGAAGCTCAGTGTGGCTGGCTTTAACTTACTTTTAAAACAATGTTTAAAATAGTCTTTCTCTAAAATACAATTTACATTTTTTACAAATATAGCCACAAATCTCTTAAAACCAGCCTTTTTAAAACATAGAGATTGAATTGTCACCCTATATCGCTTTTGATGGGAAGTCTCTTCTTTTCCATACTTTGATTTTAATGTACAAGTTTAAATGACAGTATAAGTAAATGCTAGCTTCTGACACAGGCGAGCGGCGGTACTGCGCCCATTTTTTTACATATTTTTCCAAGCAAGCATCTTTGAATGTGGATTTTCTTCTGATAAAATATGCTTCTGCTGATATTGTGCTTAGGTGAATTATTTAAATAAAGTGATGTTTAACACCCAACAAGAATGTTGGATCTTTTGTGATGTTTTGGAACCATGATTTTTGCACTTTCCACAGCCAAGGAAAAACTGATTTTTAAAGCAGATCTGTGTTTCCCTTTGCACTGCAGCACTGCTTTTTCAAGTAGTTTCATTTTTCTCTGTGGGCAGCCAAATGATAGGTTTTGGCAGTGGTCTCCTGTGTTACCACTGACATAGGCAAAATGGATTGGCGGCCTATTTTTCAGGTTTTCCTGCGCACTTTCAGAGATTTTTAGCGCAAAGATCTTTTTGGCTGCCACTCTGTTGTTTCTAATGCAGGCAGCATACAGTGATGTTGCAGGGCATAGACTAGTGGGTTAAAATATCCCACAAGCCTCCCCTCTTGAGATTTGGCATTGATCATCCATCAATCGGACGTCGCAAGACTGGGATGTCAGTCTCTTTTCTTTTGGTTCCAAAATGGCAAAGTTAATCATCTTTTCTTCCATCAGAGGTGGATCGACCAGTTCTCCTCACCCAGTCCTGATGTGAGTATTGAGCGATACTCTGGGCCCCTTGGATCTTTCTCCCGGTCCTTGGGTAGTCCTCCTTGGTCTTAGTTTCCATGGTTTCCAATCAACTGTTATGATGACAAAGCAAAAAGCATATTTGTAGACATTTCCCCACCACTATTAATGTAGTGGGGCGGACACATACATTTTAATAAATCTTGACACATTTTTCGATTGCAAGTTATGGACTATATATATGGAATGGATTCTAGGGAGCTGGAGTGACCCCCTCTGGGGTTCCAGAAGACACCTCCAGTTGCTGCAGAGTGTGCCCAGGATGGCAACACTTTAGTTGATTAATATGAACCCACTTATCTTCCCCCTCTGCCAAACTGCCTTTGGGGATGCAGATTTTGTAGGCGACTGGTGAGATTTTGTCGACAATTTCAAAAGGACCCCTCCAGGAAGGCAAACATTTGCGCTGTTTGGCCTGGTTCCTTTGGAAATTGTATAAGTAGACCCGGTCTCCTACATTGTATTCTTTTCTGGTAGTCTTTAAGTTATAGTGGGTCTTCATGCTGTCTGCAGATCTCTCCAGATTTCGCTGAGCATAGGCAAAAGCATGTTGAAGGTGTTTTCTTAAATTTTCAACATACTCATGAGATGTGGAGGCATTAATCAATGTCTGCTCTTGGGTTCTGTAGAGCAGATGCTGGGGAAGCACCATCTTGCGTCCAGTCATCAGCTTAATCAGTGACATTTTAGTTGCAGATGAAGGGGTAGATCTGATGGCCATTAGGACAAGAGGTAATTGAATATTCCAACTTGGCCCAGCATCTGCCACAAACTTTTTTAATATGCTCACAATTGTTTTGTTGTATCTCTACTGCACCACTAGAGGCTTGCCGGTAAGCAATGTGTAGCTTCCTTTTGACCCCATGTATCTCCCACATCTTTGTCATTACTTTGCTAGTGAAATGGCTACCTCAGTCTGACTCGATCCTTTGGGGTAGTCCAAAACACGAAAAGATGTGGTTGATCATCAGGGCAGCTGCTGTTTCTGCCTTGCAGTTTGGGGCCGGGAGACATTCCACCCATTTATTAAACAAGCATGTCATGGTCAACATGTACTTATTTCCCCTAGAGGAGCGAATCACGGGCCTGATATAGTCGACTTGTAAATCTGACCTAGGCAGTGTCATCCCCCTCTTTTGGAGAGGTGCACAGTGTGTGAGGGTTGTTGGCTGAAATTGTGCACACACAAGACACCCCTTCAAGTATTGGTTGAGGTCCTGCCCCATGTGTGGCCAGTATGCAACCTCTCTTAAGATTTCAAGTGTTGTATGAAACCCCCTATGACCGGCTCTGGCTGCATCATGGGCGTGACTTAACATCAGGCTTCGGAATGAGGTAGGGACCACCCACTGATCATGGCCAGCTAGGGATCTCCTTACCAACAAACCGTCTTGGATTCAAACATTTTTGGACATTTCATCAACATTCTGAGGACCTCTTTCCCTATGTAATCGGTATCTGTCACGGGAAAGTTCTCAGTGTCCTCAATGTGTTGATAAAACTTACCAATTATTGGATCCCCTTTCTGAGCCGTAATCAAATCAGCATCTGGGGTCTCCTTACTCCATTGTGCAGTTGAGAGTTCATTGTGAGCATTTGTTTGGGACCTAGTGATAGAAGTGACCTGGATCTCCCCCAACAGGTACTCGATCTCGAGTAAATCCCCTTGGATGGCTCTGGTTTTGGCCATCTGATCAGCTAAGTCATTTCCAGTTTTGTCTGGTCCCTCTACTTTGGAATTTCCCTTGATCTTTTTCCAGTAGATGGTCATCCCATGTGAGGTTACCAGATCATCAATGTTTTGAATTAATTTCCCATGTTTCAAGGTTTTATTATTAGCACATAACATGTCTCTGGTTTTCCAATTAACCAGGTGCTCCTCGATCCCGTTCCGTACATAATCTGGATCTGTGATTATGACCAGTTTGTGGAACTGATATTTGACAGCAGTGAGGACGGCTTGATGCACAGCCATCAACTATGCCAGTTGACTACTTCGGGGACCAATTTTGTACCCAGTGGAGGGTTCTGGGGTCTCAATCACCCAGGCATTCCCTATGCCGGCCACAAGTTATTTTTCCCCGTTGTTGTCAACATGGTAGGAGCATCCATCCACATAGACAGTGGGCATTCCCTCACACTTGTCTTCTTCAAAGACTTTGTGTGGGGAATTGAGGTATGCCTCCATGTTGTCCTTGATTTTTAGACTCTCATCCTCGAGACAGTTTTCTCTGGCACAATCATGTTAGTCAGCCAGACCATGCGCGAGGGGACTCTTCTTATTTTGGCCATATCTGACCTCCACAGGAAAGCCTTACATTGACAGAATCCAGGAAGTAATTTGGGAATTACTTACATTTCTGGCCCAGATTCTGTCACTTTGGAGATATTGCAGAGGCTGGTGTGGAGTCTCCACTATGATGTTGAAGTGGGAGAATGGAAGACCAGGCTCCCGCCCTTCCCCCCTCGCGCTTGGCCTAGAGGATCACGGCCTAGACACCCGCCACAAGAGGAGTTTGCCTATCTACCAGAGGACCAAATACCCTGGTACAGGAACATACGGATGTGCCCATCTACCTGCCCAGCAGCCCGCCCTGTCCATGCCGACACCTGCGGCACGGATCAACTCGACTAAACCTACACGTCGTTAGAGATGCCATGACGACCTAGCCAACGGTCAGCACACCCGTGCAAATATACACACCGGACACTCCCACACCAATCCACACGAAGAATATACTCAGTGCTATGACGTAGGCGACAGACATACTCACGGACGTGCATCTTTATTATTTTCCACATAGGCTCTCAAAATGCAGAAACGCAAGACGCATCATGAACTTATCTAAAAAGGCTTGCTCACGCTTCTTCTAAGAGCCATGTACCATAATGAAGAATATAACGGGGACACGATACTGAGGATAAAGCAATATGATACCGTAACCTAAAGCGCTCTGCATCAAACGGTTCCACCTATGCACCAGGCCCAAGTAGGCCGCAAGCAAAAGCTTCCATGAATATTGAATGAGCAAGAACTGGGTTGCTGACCCTGCAAAATGAGCCCGGCGAAAGCACACCGCCAAGGGCACGATGTTGCAATCTCGCACGCTGCAAGCCAACGCCAAGGTCGCACCTGCAAGATAAAGCAGGCACAGAGTAGGAAAAACAATATTAATTATGTTGAATTTTGCCTCAAACACGGTCCCACCTCACGTGACAAAGTCAAACCTGACAAGATGCCAAGCCCAGGAGGAAGGAGACGCCTGAATCCCACGTTTAAAGACACAGGCAGATACAATTAAAAGACTCATTGGACATCTGCAGCAGTGGGAGTAGTCGACCTCCCAACATATGAATAAATCCTCACATTGTTTACACCTACCCATATTAAAACATTGTTGCAAATGACAGGTGCACCGCGAGCTGGGAACAGCGATAGTCCCAGACTGGGAGGCTCGCGAGCGGACCAATCAGAACATGGGGCTCTTATCACTGACGCCATTAACATTGACCAATCCTCAGAGGTCTTCATGTAACAATTTTCATGTATCAAATTGAAGGGACAGCCCAGGTATACCACCTGACTAACCCTCAGCCACTAACACCGTTCTCTATATGTGCGCTATACTAACCCTACCACTCGAGTAACCAATCCAGAGTGGAAATAGGTTTTTTACTAAACTTTGTAAGATGACGCAAGTAGCGCGTCATACTAAGGTAAAAAGGGCCTGTGAGCCCCACGATTGTGTGTGTGTCAGGATGGACGCGTACGCTCCTTGACCCATCCCTGCCGTTTTGTCTAATAAACAGCAGAGTCACCTTGCTTCTTGCGTGTGTCTCATACTCTATCTCTTTTGGGATATACGGGAGGAGTTGGGGCCTCCCTGCCCGGAGGTCTGCGGACGGCCCGGCCGACCCCGGCAGAATTTCCCCCCCGCGACAAGTTGGAGGCACTGCTGAGATCTGTTTAAGATCTGCTTTTTTATTTTTACTTTTTTCCAGGTACTACTGTTGCGAGGAGGCCCGGCGGCGCGGCCCCCTCTGCCGTTGCACCCTTCTGAGGACTACAGGACCATCGCGGAACTGCGAGAAGACCGGACAGCGCAATCCGGATATTGGCCTTCGGGAGCCGGTTGAGAAGTATCCCGCCCGCGGTTGGCGAGTGTCCAGACGTGGTCCAGACGAGGGGAGGTGGCGAGCCGCTTGGAGGGGTGCACGCAGTCGAGCGGCCCCGCATCAAGAGAACTTGGTGAGCATGCCACGCACAACAAGCAATGTGAAATTGTGAGGGAGGGGGGAGGAATTAAATACGGGAGGTGGGAGGTGTTGCACAGGTGCGCGGCGAAGGTTTTGACAATTTAGTGTTGGCAATGAAATGAATGGTAGCCGAACGAGTGCGAGAGCAGTCGGCTACGTTACGCGAGAGAGGGGGCGGAGCACGAAAACATCACGTGCGGCCGCTCGTAGACACTGATTGGCCTAGGTCGCGACTACGTGTAAGGGTGTGTGTGTGTGTGGTTTCCTACGATTTGGCATTTATTGATCAATGAGTAGATGAGGATCCCTATTGTTCGAGCAAGAAACTCGATAGGTAGATGACGTTTCCCTGTAGGCGGTAGCTAGTCAGTTGCCCAATACGGAAGATTATTGGCTGGTTAAGCCCTCCTGTCGAGGGGCGTATCACACGCGAGGCGACGCAGCGTGCGCAGTCCGATTATATTATTGATTACCTTGTTCCAGGAGTGACAGGAAGACAGCTGTGAGGTTAACGGGGGAAGATTGCAAGTGTATTTTGAACTTAAAGAATATATGAAAAACTTACCAGTAGCTCGAAGAGATCGGTGACGTCACCAATAGGGCTTTCATAGGATATCCCGAGCACTAGGCATCTTTCCTTCTGAGAGTGGTGGGGAAGAGAACTGTGGTAAGGGAGCGGGAACGGAGATAAACGGTCATGAATTGATCAAGGAAAGGCGAAACGGGGGACGTGGCGGCGCACGGAGAACGCCGGCCACGGCAAGTGTAGAAGAAGGAGGAGGAGCAAGTGAAAATAGGACGACTGTATAAGAACGTCACAAGGGGTACGCAGCCGCAGGGGGCTACGTGCGCCTCGGCTGCAGGGGGCCGTAAGGGTGTTGTGTAAAGGAAGAAAGAAAGAAGAAAATATACAAATGTAAATATTATATTTTAATAATTTTCCTTAGCGGACTATCGCAAGTCCCCAAACTTACGGGGCCAGGTAACGATATAAGGCTGTATATTGTAAACTGCTAGTGAGATAACCGCTACCAAATAGGGGAAGGGTAACAAGTGGAGCGCTACCATGTCATACGGGATAGGATCGGGAGGGTGGGGGAACACCCTCACTACCCCATTACAACACATATGTACCACACTGTCACCCCATAGGGAGAAACTGATTAAGTATAGCATAGAATGGACCCAGGGGACGGACAACAAAATGATAACACCGTGGCCGCCTAATGGTAGCTTCGATCCATATGCCCAACATTCACTATTAAACCATCTGCATAATACATACAAAGGGAAGAAGTTGGCAAATCACGTGGAGGTGTTTAACTTATGGAGGATGTTCCAAGGGTCCCGACCAGGACCAAATGGAATGTTCACTGTGGGGGAAATACCGGAAGAAAAAGAGATTAAGAAGGAAGGAGAGGATGGGAAAAAGGGGAGTGAAGACCCAAACAACACGGGGAACGGACAAGAGGGAGGAGAAAAGAATAATAAATCAAATGAAATAAAAAAGGAACCGAGCAACGATATACCCCTAGCAAAGGGAGTGAAAACAGAGGGAGGGGGCTGTACCCTTTAAGGGAGTTAGGAGAAATAGAAAGAGGTCAGTTAAGGGCGGCTGAAGGGTACTCGAACCCGGCATACAGCCCTCCACCATATGTGGCTCATAGGAAGATGCCAGCAGGGGAGGGGAGGACTGGAGAAGAACAAACTGTGGAAATAGGAAATGATGAGTGGGTAGCTGCACAGATACTATTAAAATTACGAGGTTCATTAACAGGAGAAGAGAAGGAGGTAGTAAGGAAAACAGACGAGGATAATACCAGGGAGAGTGGAATGAGAGGGGAAGAGCTGTTACGAAAAAAGGAAGAGATTTTGGAGGAACGACTAGCAGAGTTAAGGGATGAGCAGAACGAATTGATCAAGCAGCTCGAGAGGGAGGAAAGAGAGAGAGCGAGGAAAAGGAAAGAAGGTAAGAACGAATTGGAAAAAATAAGGGAACGAACTGAGGAGCAAAGGAGAGAAGCTGAACGGGTAAAGGCAGCGGCTGCGAGAAAAGAAAAGGGAAGAAGAAGAGAAAGAAAAAGAAATGGCAATGTGGAAGAGGAGATTACTATCAGAAACGACTAAGAAATACAAAGAAGGGAGGGTGATAGAGAGTATATTAGAAAGGGAAAGGGTTAAATGGGAAAGGAAGAAAGAGGATGAAAGAATATTGGAACAGGTGAGTAGTGAAGTAATGGAGGAATTAAAAAGGAAAAGGGAGGAAAATGGTAGGGAGATGGAGGAGAGAAATGAAGGAGAAAGAGAAGATAGGAGAAGGGAGAGTGAAGTGTGGGGGGATGTATATAGAGACACAGAGGTAGCAACAATATCAGCGCAAAGGGGAGCGGTTGATAAAGGAGAAAAAGGAGGACTGGACCTAATAGACTTAAAAACAGTAACAATCAAGGGGAAAAAGACCGAGTGGGGGTTACCGTTTATGACTGACTTTTGTAGTGAAGAAGAGGAAGGAGTGGGGAAGGAAGGAAGAAACAGTGAAAGGGAAAGCCTAGATAAACTATACATCACCCGGACCAACACAGACTCACCATGGATCCGTAGGAGAAAGGATGAACTGGAGAGAAGTGAGGAGGAAGAGCAAGGAATAGTGGAAAGACAGACACATGAGGCCCCACCGTCCCCATCACGCCCTCTCCCGTCCCACCCTACATGCTCAACCACCTCACGCTCGTCACGTACAATAAAACTTGCGCCCTTTACAGACGAACTGACACCCTATGCATGTCGGCTTAGAAATCTCCCTAGACGCAGGCAGGAAGGACGAATACACATGCCCATACTAAATACAGGAAGTGATGGAAGAAGGGGAAAAGATGGAGAAGGAAGAGTTACGAGCAGGGGAAATACAGACGAAATTGACGATGTAGAAGAGAGGGAAGAAGAGGAAGGGTGTGAGGACTTGATTTTATGGAACACAAAGGGTAAAACGAGACATAACTTAATGCCACTTCTGGAGAGGGGAGGGGTTAGACCACAGTACGTCCCTTGGAAGCATACAGACAAAGAAAATATAAAGTGCAGGCTCCCATCATTAAGTGGAGGTGCGGGTAAATGGATATATGAAATGGAAAAACACACCGCAGGACAGAAACTGGCAGTGGGAGATGTAAAGGGCCTTCTAATATCAATATTAGGGGATGCAGCGGATGACATTTGGAAGAGAGCGGGATTCCCTGGGGTAACAATAGCAAACACATCGCATGATGGGGCACCATTCGCAAACTGCAGACATGCACTATGGCAGGCACTGAGGGTACAGTACCCAGACACATCAGACATAGGAGCAATTACCTCACGCAAGATGCGTGAGAACGAAGATCCTGTTGATTATATCCAGGAAATCCAAGAGAAGTGGCGCATGGAAACTAGAGAACAATGGGATAAAACACCAGCAATATTTTATCATATACTAGTACAAGGACTCCCAGAAGGAGTTCAGAAACAACTAAAGAAAGTAGTGGGAATGGAAGCAAAAGCATGGCCAGAAATACAACTGACTATAGTGCATCATTGCAGGACATGGCAAGGAAAAATGAAACAAAAGGAAGAGGACAGGAAAACGGAAGAGGCTAAACTAGTACAGAAAAAGCTTACTAAATACACAATGGAAGGGGCACTAATAACTACGCCTACAACAATGACCCAAAGCCCCACACAAGTAGTGGCTGCACAAGATCCCTCCCAAATACCACCTTCACAGATTATAACACAACAGGTGCCGCCACTCCAACCATACACGACCAACATGGGAGGAGGATAACCAATGCCAGGAGCTGGGTATTATAATTACAACAGGGGGAGAGGAGGAATTATGAGAGGAAGAGGATACGGATATAATACCCAACAGCAGGTGGGAGGACTTAGAAATTCCTACCCCACAGGGCAACCAGCATACCAGGACAACACAGGGAGCTTTCCATGGCAGAGTAGAGAACCACCGGTGTGTTGGAGTTGTGGATTATTAGGGCACATGTCACGCACGTGTAGAGTAAGACCAGGACCACCATCATGGAGTGAACAGGGACAAGCAAGGCCCACACAGGAACAGCAGGGCATACAGCAACAGCAGACGTTGCAACAGGGAAATGAACGGCAACAACTAATAACACAACAACAGCCACAGACACATTCACTGCCACAACAACAGGTAGCGATAACACAACAACCCCAAGTACAACAAACACAACTGGGTAGGGTGACGGTCCTGGGACACAACCCTTACACAGGAAATGGTCAATCGTTGTACCCTCAATAGGACAGCCCACAGACGGCCTTGGTGTGTCCCATCCTGTCAGTAACACCTAATAGTGCGGAGGAACCACGCATAGAGGTAACAATAGGTGACAAAAAGTTATCATTCCTTGTTGACACCGGGGCGACCCGGTCTTGCATAAGGGAAGGTAAATTTAAGATGTCAGGCGAAGCCATGAACACCCAAGGATTCTCTGGGGCTAGAGGGTTGGTTCCTTTTACTGATAACATTCCCTTATCTATAGGAGATTATGACCTGTCAGTTCCACTTCTATATTATAGTGCCTCACCAGTAAATATACTGGGGAGAGACATAATGAACAGGTTGAATATGACGATCTCCTTTACTGAGGACGGCATAATTTGCTCTACTCCAGGGATTAACATGCTCACAGCACGACAGATTATGCAAGCATACTGCGGACAGACAGTGATTAGGGCGGAGCCAGTAGATGGCGAACTCTTCCAGTACGGGACAGACATGGCATTTGCATGGATGCCAGGGATAGAGGGAAAAATATGGAGGAGGCCAGCAGCCTATCTGTTCAGACCAGAAACACCAGTCAATGAACCAGAAGGGAAGGTGGTTCCAGTGGACATTGAGAGCATTATAGCAACAGCTGATTACATTGCTGTACATGCCCAAGACAGAGAAGGAAGAGCATGGAGGGCAGTGATAGCACTAGCAGAAGGATGTAGACTCACCCAGGTGTCAGATGAGGAGCTGTTCTCAGAAGAAAAGGAGGAAGGTGAAATGGCGTTTATGATGAGTGTGGAAATATGGCTAAGAGTGGCGTACAAACAAGTAGCACAGAAAATTGCAATGGCACTTGAAGCACCCGCATTCACCCCAGTCCCCTTCTTTAAGGAGGATATGACAAAGGTACCCACATCATTGTGGACTACTAGCCCCTATGACGTGGGGTGCATAAAAAGTATAGGGGGAGTAAGGATAAAATTGAAAAAAGGTGCAATACTCCCCAGAGTGAAACAGTACCCACTATCAAAAGAGGCAGATGAGGGCATATATGAAACCATAACTGCCCTTATAAATAATGGCATATTGGTCCCCTCAGAATCACCATGTAACACGGCTGTATACCCAGTGCGCAAGGCTAAACGGGGTTCTTGGCGCTTCATACAGGATCTCAGGCCCTTGAACAACATAGTAGAAGCAGAATACCCCATAGCAGCAAACCCGGCCACAATATTGTGTGGCATTCCAGCAGAAGCATCACGATTTACAGTGATCGACCTTAAAAATGCATTCTTCTCAATACCATTGCACCCAGACTCACAGGATCTGACAAGCTTCACTTACAGAAACACAAAGTGGAAACACACCAGATTGCCACAAGGGTATTGCGAATCACCCTCAATTTTCAACAGAGTAATACAGATGGATTTGGGTAACATTGAAGTGGAAAGCACGGTGTTGCAGTATGTCGATGACATAATAATTTGCAGTACAAAAGAAAGAACATGCAGAGAGGACTCATTAAAGATGTTGACAATATTGGCTGAGAAAGGTTACAAGGTAGACATGGAAAAGTTACAGTATTGTCAAGAACAGGTACTTTACATTGGTCAGCTCATATCCCAACATGGAAGAAAGATTGCACCACAAAGAGCACAGGCCATTTCAAACACACCAGTGCCACAAACAGTAAGGGAACTGCAGCAGTTCCTGGGTCTGTGCAACTACTGCAGAGCATGGGTATTTGATTACAGTTCATACATAGGACCCCTGCTTGAGGCATTAAAGGAAGCTAATAAAGGGGAGAAAAAGCTGGGGTGGACAATGGAAATGAAAGAGGCTTTTGATGAGTTGAAAGATGCGATATCAACTGCTCCGGTACTGGCATCCCCAGACTATGAGCGACAATTTTTTATATTTTCACATTGCGACTCAGCAGTAATGAAAGCAGTGTTGGCCCAAAAAACAAGCATGGGCTACAAACCAGTAGCATTTTACAGCGGCCACTTAGATACTGTGATGCTAGGTCATTTCCCTTGCGAACAAGGTCTGGCTGCAGCTGCTTTTGCGGTAGAGAAAGCATCAGCAATCACCATGGGGTGCCCAACTACACTGTTTGTGGAACATGCACTATTTGCCATATTGAATAAACCTAAGTCCACCCTAACCACGCAAAGGGCATCAGGTTATGAGATCATCTTATCCAGAGCTGAACTATCAATTGTTAGATGTAGCACGGTCAACCCTGCAAGGTTCCTAGCAGAAGTAATTGAGGAGGGAGATTATGCCCACGACTGTATGCAAATAACTGACATGTACTCATGTACTAGAAAGGTTGAAGAAAACGCACTAGAGGGAGGTGAGCTCTTGTTCATTGATGGGTCATCAACTATCGACCAAAGGGATGGTGTAAGGAGGACTGGGGCAGCAGTGGTAAAAATGATGGAGGTACCGGTGTGTGTGGCCATGAAATGTGTACAATTACCAGAGCATTACTCCGCTCAAGCAGCGGAATTAGTTGCACTGATCTTGGCGTTGAAGGAAAGCTTTGACAAACGAGTGACCATATATTCCGACAGCGCATATGTTACATCCACTGTCCACTCAGGGCTGTCGAAATGGAGAAGAAGAGGGTTTAGGAGAGCTGATGGCACTCCAGTGCAACATGCCCTCCTATTGGCTGAACTAATTGAAGCAATAAATGACCCCCAAGAATTAGCTTTGGTCAAATGCACCGCACACACCAATGGTGAAGACCACATCTCAAAAGGGAATGCAGCAGCAGACGCACATGCGAAGTATGCTGCATACTTTGGTGAGATATGGAACCCCACAGAGTCACAGAGAGGGAGAGGGAGGGGAATGGCTAAGGAGATGTTGATAAGAGAAGGGTACACCCATCTCCCAGCCACACAGATTATGGAGCTACAAGCGGCTGCACCAATGGCCGAAAAAGAAATATGGCTAAAAAGAGGATGCGCAATGTCACCAACCGACGCACTATGGCGCCAGGGTGACACTGGAAAGATTGTAATACCACTGGCACTATTGAACACCGCCCTGAGCCAACTACACTACCCAGCCCACACAGGCAAGGAAGTAATTGCAGCACGAATTAGGGAAGACCGGTTCTGCCCCGAGTTAAACTCTCATGTGTCAAATTTTATTAGCAATTGTCTCACATGTCAACAGTTTACGGCCGGTCATACTCCGAAGGTGATAAGAGGTACTATACCCCGGCCAGAGGGACCTTTCCGGCACCTCCATATTGACTATGTTGATATGATCATCGTATGTCAAGGAAATAGGTATATGATTGTAGTAGTATGCCCATTCTCGAGGTGGATTGAAGCAGGGCCCTGTTCACACCCAGATGCATTTAGAGCAGCTAAATTCCTAGTGAGGGAGGTCTTCCCCAGGTGGGGAGTGTGCGAGGTACTGAGGTCAGACAATGGCCCACACTTCGCAAACGAAATGTTCCAGCACATCACATCCTTGCTGAACATCAAGCATAAATTTGCATGTGCATACCACCCACAGGCCAACGGTGTATGTGAACGCCTGAATGGCCTATTAAAGGAGGCAATTGCAAAAATACAGCAAACAACAAAGAAGAGTTGGTTGTATTGCCTTCCATTAGCCCTATTTGAGCTAAGGAATAGACCAGGGTCCGACCACCACCTCACTCCTCACGAGGTGGTTACCGGACGTCAAATGCACCTTCCCCTAACGCCAACATCAAGAGCATTCACTGACCATGAGAGTACTGTGAGTGTTCTTGGTGATGAAATGTACCAATATGTGTCTTCTTTGATTACTAGTGTAGTGTTTGTGTCTCAACAGCTCGAGCGCACGCGGGGCGGGTCTAACAGCGATCAACAAGAAGACGTGGATAAAGAATTGGAAAAGGAAAGACTGTGCAAAGTTGCTAAAGGTGACCACGTACTACTTCGCAATTTCAACAGAAAGTGGAACAGTGCACAATTCACTGGCCCCCATCTGGTAGAGGAGGTATCAACGAGAGCAGTAAAGTTACAGGACAAACGTGCTTGGAACCACTTACACGACGTAAAGATCTACAAACTCCAGACCTGCCCCAGCGCCACCGACAGGGCCACGGGAAGAACAACAACAGCGTCACCAACGGAGGAAGAGAATTCTACCACAACTAACAGCCTAAGTGTCCCCATACCCTGCCACCCCCCAGAGACAACTATTAGAAAAAAAAGGGGTGATCCCCATACCGCCCACCCCATGGTTACACGATCAAAGGGTAAAGAGACTTCCGCCAGTTGAGCCCCAAACCCTCTGCCATTGACCCCCTACCCACTGTAGTAACAATTGAACTGAAGGACATTGTTTTGCACATATACACATGTAAACACCTGAATGTTCCCTTTGTTTTCTCTCGCACATGCAGGTACAGCGTATTATTGTACTGTTAAGAAAGTAGATAACTAACCAATTCACTGCCCAGGAGTAGATGGTACCCTCAGACGATAATTACCTGGAAGAATTGTCACACCAATTTGTATATGAAGTAAAAAGGCCAACGTACCTGAAAAGAAGGAGGGTACGTGTCTACTACACAGCATTTCTCTTGGCCATAGAACATTCAATGCCCCACCTCCAACCATACTTGCCTGCCCTGAGAGATAGATCGCTTAGATTGGCGTGGGAACAGCTCTTCGCCTGGGCATTGAATGACTACTTGATAGGGAGAGCTTAATAACAATAACTAACCTTAATAACGAGCATATTAAGAATTTTCAGGCAGGCAACTGTAACGTCGCAAGAATAAGCTGCCGGACTGCAGCAAGGTAAGAGCAAAATGCTGGTGAAATTAGCATTTGTAATAAAATTGTTAGGGATTTTTATGATCACCGGGTTCTTGGCTGCCTCTGTATGGCAGTACAGCTATGCTATCAATATTATTGCTGTACCCAAACCTAATACACCCCCACCCCCAGCTGCAACAGGTGTTGTGTCAGGTGGTACTAGTAAAATCCCACACAAGGAAAATAGAGTTAAACGCAGCACATACTCAGACAATAAAGGCATTGACAACTACGTACAAGATTCAGCACACATCTCAAACAACATATGGTATCAACACATGACCCACATAGGTAAGCAGACAACAGAAGACAGCTGCTACGTTTGCTCATTGATCCCATACGCCATGAGCGCTTCTCGAACATTTGTTGCCACGGAGATAGATGGAAAAACAGCACGATGTATAATATACCTGGCACTGTTCCAGACGAAAGGAAGATTTCAAGGGACAGTGGTGCATCTGGTGTGGAAAACACGAGATACATATCCATATGAAAACAACTTCCTCAAGACTTATTTGAGTTACCACAAGAGCAGTTTACATGCTGAAGGATTCAAATACATAACAAGTGGTCCTGAAAAAGGAGAAACAAAGAAGGTAACACTACAGTACCTACCATGTGATTGGTACGCCACTGAAGTCCCTGGTAAAAACGGATGCTGGGAAAGACCACTGATGATAATAACAGGGAAGGTGTACATGGACAACAAATGGGACATAGGAGTGGTTGGCAGTAACATGGTAACAAAAGAAAACATTTCAACTATTGATGGACATAACCATAAATGTTGGATGACTTGGATCAAGTACGTACCCATGCTAACATGGATGGAGAAGGATGAAGACCCAATAACAATATTGCCGCTAACTGCGCCTAAGGTATGCTACCAACATAAAGGAGAGGTGGATGTAGGATACAATACCAACTGTGAAAGCGTGATGGAATTACCTGAGGGGGAGCAGGAACAGCAGTAGTAATGGACCATTACTGGGCCTGTGGAGACAAGGCGTACCACACACTGCCCCCTTTGTGGAATGGTGTATGCACTATAGTACACGTTAATGTACCATCACTGGTGGTACCCCAGAAGCATGTAAATATGGCAAATTTCCCCAAGATGGATGAAGGGAACAAAAGGAAGAAGAGATCTGCACAGCCTCGGAAAGGGCCAGAGAACAGACGCAACGGCAACAACACTGTCCTCAACAGAAGGAAAAGACAAGGAGAACCTCTGACAGGAAATTACCTGTGGGGAAGGTCGGAAACAGCACTGACCTCAATTCCGCCAGAACACAGACTATTCAGCAGAGCAGCTATGTTCTTCTCCTCAATAATACATCCTGGACTGCAGGCCTACGCAAACGCGAAATGGCTCCAGATAACTAGGTGGGAACTAATGATGACAATTAACTCTACAGTAAATGGATTCAACGCAATAAAAGAGGAATTGCGAGCAGTAAGAATGGTTGCACTACAGAACAGATATGTACTGGACCTCCTCACAGCAATGGAAGGAGGAGTTTGCGCAAAGATAGGACAATCATGCTGCACATTCATTCCTGCTAACAATGCTGACAATGGTACACTCACGGAAGCTGTATCACAATTGGCCCAGATGCACTCAAAAATGATGGATGAAAGTAAAGGTGTGAAAAAGGATGAGAGTTGGTTTTCAATATTATGGTCATGGATGCCATCTTGGCTGTCAGATGGACTGAAGATTATAGTTGGATGTACTATTTTGGCTGGAGCTACACTGATCATAATAAGATTTTGGAAAGCCCGGAAGGCACGCACCACAGACGAGATGATCGAAATGGTTGGTATACACCTCTTGATGCCAACAGATGACGGCCAACACACAGGCACAATCATAAAAGAGAGAGAGAATTTGCGCAACCAGATCATCACCAACCACCTGGACCCACCATCTGTCAAGCTCGAAAACCCAAGAAACCCAAGGAGCTACATAGGGAAATGGGTATACTGCACTCCTGGAGGAACCTGTGAATATATGTACTGGTCATTTGAAGACCATGTTAACCACTATGGACATTTGGGAGGAATAACTAAAATATGGAGAGTAAGAGGAGATAAAGAAAAGGATATGTTTGTGGTCAACAAGTCGACCAGAGGGGGGACTGAAGTGGGAGAATGGAAGACCAGGCTCCTGCCCTTCCCCCCTCGCGCTTGGCCTAGAGGATCACGGCCTAGACACCCGCCACGAGAGGAGTTTGCCTATCTACCAGACGACCAAATACCCTGGTACAGGAACATACGGATGTGCCCATCTACCTGCCCAGCAGCCCGCCCTGTCCATGTCGACACCTGCGGCACAGATCAACTCGACTAAACCTACACGTCGTTAGAGATGCCATGACGACCTAGCCAACGGTCAGCACCCCCGTGCAAATATACACACCGGACACTCCAACACCAATCCACACGAAGAATATACTCAGTGCTATGACGTAGGCGACAGACATACTCACGGACGTGCATCTTTATTATTTTCCACATAGGCTCTCAAAATGCAGAAACGCAAGACGCATCATGAACTTATCTAAAAAGGCTTGCTCACGCTTCTTCTAAGAGCCATGTACCATAATGAAGAATATAACGGGGACACGATACTGAGGATAAAGCAATATGATACCGTAACCTAAAGCGCTCTGCATCAAACGGTTCCACCTATGCACCAGGCCTAAGTAGGCCGCAAGCAAAAGCTTCCATGAACATTGAATGAGCAAGAACTGGGTTGCTGACCCTGCAAAATGAGCCCGGCGAAAGCACACCGCCAAGGGCACGATGTTGCAATCTCGCACGCTGCAAGCCAACGCCAAGGTCGCACCTGCAAGATAAAGCAGGCACACAGTAGGAAAAACAATATTAATTATGTTGAATTTTGCCTCAAACACGGTCCCACCTCACGTGACATAGTCAAACCTGACAAGATGCCAAGCCCAGGAGGAAGGAGACGCCTGAATCCCACGTTTCAAGACACAGGCAGATACAATTAAAAGACTCATTGGACATCTGCAGCAGTGGGAGTAGTCGACCTCCCAACATATGAATAAATCCTCACATTGTTTACACCTACCCATATTAAAACATTGTTGCAAATGACAGGTGCACCGCGAGCTGGGAACAGCGATAGTCCCAGACTGGGAGGCTCGCGAGCGGACCAATCAGAACATGGGGCTCTTATCACTGACGCCATTAACATTGACCAATCCTCAGAGGACTTCATGTAACAATTTTCATGTATCAAATTGAAGGGACAGCCCAGGTATACAACCTGACTAACCCTCAGCCACTAACACCGTTCTCTATATGTGCGCTATACTAACCCTACCACTCGAGTAACCAATCCAGAGTGGAAATAGGTTTTTTACTAAACTTTGTAAGATGACGCAAGTAGCGCGTCATACTAAGGTAAAAAGGGCCTGCGAGCCCCACGATTGTGTGTGTGTCAGGACGGACACGTACGCTCCTTGACCCATCCCTGCCGTTTTGTCTAATAAACAGCAGAGTCACCTTGCTTCTTGCGTGTGTCTCATACTCTATCTCTTTTGGGATATACGGGAGGAGTTGGGGCCTCCCTGCCCGGAGGTCTGCGGACGGCCCGGCAGACCCTGGCAGAATTTCCCCCCCCCCGACAATGTGAACCCCCTGGATAAACGGGCAGTAATTCTTCAATGCCCAGACCGTTGCCAGGAGTGCCTTCTTACAATCGTTGAATTTCTCCTCCACAGAGGATAACATTTTGCTCGCATAGGAGATTACTTTATTGACCTTGTCATGCTTTTCATATAATACTGCAGTCAAGCATGTATTAGAAAAGCCTGTCTCCAAGAAGAACTCCTTGTTTTTGACAGTGTAAGCTAGGCAAGGCGCTTGTGAGAGGCTTCTTTTGAGTTGTCTTACTGCCTCGGCTTGTTCTGGACCCAACTCCCACTTGACCCCTTCCTTCAAAAGATGGATCAGGGGTCTTGTGATCTCGGCGTAATCCTCAATGAACTTTCTACTGTAATTAGTCAGTCCAAGGAGGCTCTTTAGTTCCCGCAGAGTTGTGGGGTCTTTCCATTTCTGGAGTGCTTCCACTTTCTTTTCCTGTGGACAGAGACCCTGAGGAGTAATCTCATGCCCCAAGAAATGTACACAGGTTCTAGACCACTGTGTCTTTTGAAAGGAAAGTTTTGCTCCGGTGGCCCTCAACTGGGTCAGAACATAACGGATCTCTGCTATGTGTTACTCCACAGTTGAGCTTTTGATGAGAACATCATCTACATAGGCCATGTTACCCCTTTCACCCAGGTCGGGCATAGCCTTATGTAGAAAAATGTTGAATTCATTGCCGGAGTTGATGTATCCGAAGGGAGTCCGGGTCCATGTGTACTGCAACCCCCAAAGGTAAAGGTGAGCTTGTATTGGTCCTCCCTACTGACAGATACATTCCAGTATCCATTGGTCAGGTCTATTGCAGTGAATACATGTGACCCCTCGATCTGGGCCTTGGTCAATGTAGGTAAGAGGCCATCAGGAAGTATGGACCCGTTTGTTGAGCTCCCTAAGGTCGGCGCAGAGTCTCCACTGGCCGTTTGGCTTCAATATCCCCAGCACCGGATTATTGAAGGTGCTGTGGACTGGACGGATTATCCCACGGGACTCAAGGTTCTTAATTATTTCAGTAAGGGACTCCATTGATGCGAGAGGCAAGCGATATTGCTTCACAAACACTGGAGTCATGCCAGGGTCCGTGGGAATTATTGCTGTGTGCGATGTCGGTGCGACCACAGTCATATGAGTCCACCGCAAAGAGATCTTGAAAATCGAAGAAAACTTGTTTCCATGTTTGCTTCTACTCCAGAGTCTCACAGGCATCAGCTAGGTTGACTCTCTCTTCAACCATCTGCCTGAAGCCTGGACAGACTTCTGGTTTTGCTATCTCAGCGGCCTCCTGCAGCTGGGTGGAGAGGTTCCTGGTCAAAGTGCTGATTTGGACTAGTGGCTTCAGGTGGGGAAGGCAGTCCTCATGGACTTGGAAAATCACCTCATCCCTCCTGAAGTCATAAGTCACATCTTCCTTACCATAAGGGCAGGAAGTGTACACCAGGAAGTTCCCCCCATGCCGGGTAAAGATCCTGTCTGGTGTTGTGTTGTTATCACTATCACAGTCAATACAGTCCTTGGGGATTGGTCCTAACAGTTCATTGCCTAAATCTATGGATAAATGTCGGTCATCAACCTCCATTCCAATAATGGTGCCTGCGGCTAAAGTGATACTCTTTAAGTCGCTGTTATCCACCTCTATTGGAATGGTGTCATGTTCTATATTGACTAGTGGTGTCGGGTTTACCCCCAACCATTGCTGTTGGAGAGAAGCATTTAGATGAATATAGGCATCAGGGTTTTTCAGTTTCTGTCCTCTTTTAACTTTCACTTCCAGGGAGAATTGTCGGGTCCTTTCTGGGATGGTGACTTCCTCTCTAATCTGAA
Organism: Ambystoma mexicanum; assembly: GCF_040938575.1. NCBI lineage: Eukaryota > Metazoa > Chordata > Amphibia > Caudata > Ambystomatidae > Ambystoma > Ambystoma mexicanum. The sequence continues at coordinate 678,736,516 of NC_090935.1, read as the reverse complement.
TTTCAACTGCATAGGACAGCAGTTGAGCTGACCTAAACGCTTTCTCTGGGTCATCAAAGCCCATGGGATTATCCGCTAATCGGGACCAAGCTTTGAAGTTTATTAGGTCCAAACTAATGGCAAAGTGATTGAGAATGTCACTGCCTAAGTAAAAGGTGGCAGTGACGTCTCGCACGACCCAAAAATTACAGACTATGCTCTTGTTGCCTATGGAGATTTTGTGCATACACCTGCTTGGCAGGATATGTTTGAAAATGTGTGTTTCCAGTTCCATTTCCCATTTGTCTATGTGTCTGAATGTGGGAATGGCTGGATCTTTTGGGAGTTGGTGGAACATGGCTTCGCTGATGAAGGTCTTACCGTTGTTCACACACACTCGGGCGAGAACAGAGTCCTTCCCTTCATTTAACTGAACAGGGATGAACAACTGCTCTCCAATTTGCTGAATATCAGCCAGGCTCTGAGCTGATTTCTCATCTTTCTGGACTATAGGAGTGGGAATGTCTGATTGTGGATTGGAAAATAATTTCAGAGTATTTCCTTCCAGTGTGGAATGCCACCTTGAACTGGAAGGAAGGTTGATTTTCAGAAATAGAGAGGACCCCCCATCACGAGTTTGTTGTCCTACTGTGGTTACTGTCACGTCTGGGATTTGGTTGTTCTGGAAGTGGAATTCTACTTGGTCAGATTTTTGTTCAACCATGTGGCAGGTGCCATTTAAGCTAACATGGTTGACACTCTGTTTTCATTTTATCGGTCGGCTAGTCTGGGTCCAGAGGACCTTGTTTACACAGTCTATTAGGGGTGACAACCTTCACAGGAGGTCATTCCCCTGTAAACAAGGGGTGCCCTCTGGAGTTACAACTATGACCAGGTGCTTCAGCGTGTGTCGCCCAATTTTAATATCCACATCTGCAGTCCCCTCTACGGGAATTTCTTTCCCGTCAAAGTTCGGAAGTTGTCCAGGAAGAAGGGTGAGAGGAATTTGGTAATTCTCCCCCCTTCCTGAATTCAGTTTATCAAAGGCCTTTTTGGACAGAAGGGTAGCTTGGGATCCAGTGTCCACCAGTGCCAAAATTGTACCCTGCCCCTGTATTTTTACCAGGGCATAGAATCTTCCCTCCTTCTGCGCAAGGGGGCACAGATAATGTGCATTTTTGGACAACTGTCGGATTAGTTTTTTAGTTTTGGACCCTGATAAAGAAGAGATTTGGGCACAATTCTGTGGGGAGTCTTGGGAATCTGAAAAGAAAAGGTGACAACCAGATATGGGAGAAGTTTTGGGTTCCCCTGGTTCTGGTTCTGTGCTGCCCCCTCTTTTTAGAGGCAGTTACGAGAATTGGTTTGAACCAGGGGATTTTCATGCTGTTGGTTCTGGGGGTGGATGATGGGCGGCACTAGCTCAGACCCCACATCTCCCCAGTCTGGATTTGAATACTTTGGAACCATTTCTCTTTTGGAGGAGTTCCCCCATCTCTGAACGAGAAGATCCTTTTCTCCGGATCCTTTGAGGATCCATCTCCTTCAAATTGGAAGATGTGTACCTCCTCCTCAAAATGGGTCTGTTTGGGTTCTTTGTTTCTCCTACCCGCCCTCTGCTTCTTGGGTGGCAGACTTTCAGGGGCAGGCGATTTTGGTTCCGGTTCCTGAGTTTCCAGGGGCTCTTTACAAGTGGGGAAGGAAGCTTCCTCCAAGGCTTTACACCCTCCTTCCCCCTCCTTCCCCTTGTGTCTCCTCCCTGGGAACTGGTGGGTTCATTGCTCTGGAGCACCAGGTCCAGAGTTTGTGCATTCTGCATTGGCATGCTCATCTGAGGGTTCTGTTGAGCCCTCAGCATGCGACCCAGATCCTGTGGCATGTTTTGGACCTGGCACTCGAATTGTGACACCCGCTCAGGCTGATAAGGGGTTCTCATTTCTCTCCTGGGCTGCTCCTGGGAAGGGTCCCTGGGAAGGGAAAATACCCTGGGTTTGGAAAATTTGGGTACCCCTCCACCCTTGATGTCCCCTCTCCCGGATTGGGTTGTCTGGGCTCAGGAAAGTGGGGAAAGAAGGATGGATTGTTCTGGGGCTGGAAGTTTTGTGGGTACGTGGGGAAAAAGTTCTGTCCAGGATTTGGGGAATTTCTGCCCTCCTGGGGAAGTGAGGAGGGAAGTTCCCTTGTTTAGCTGCTATTTGGTTGGATCCCCCCCTTGGGCTGGAGGAGTCCACACATAACCCAGGATGGGTCTTTTCCCCTTGTAGCGGGGACTTATGTAGTCAGGGGAGTGAGGGATCCCACCTGGCTCCTTTTCTGTGACTGGCCCGAGGGCCTTCTGGGCTTGGGGTTATTATGCTGTGCAGGCGGGTTTTTAGGCCCTCCCATCTCCAAATCTAAAATGGGGCAACCTTCACCTCTGCCACCTTAGCAGCAGCAGGGGTTTTGGTTGGTTTGGGGCTTTTGGGATTATTCTTGTTTGCTATGGGCTTTTGCACCTCATCAATTCGGGTGGCCTGTTCAATGACCCAGTCTAGTGATCTTTTCTCATGAAAATCTCTCACTAGCAGGGTCATGATGTACTTTGGTAGAGCGTGGAAAAAGGTATTGACAAATTCTTTGCTGTCCGTGCGCACCCTTCTGGTGGTCTGCGCAACGGCATGCTTTAATTCCTGCACAAATTCTTGTGGGGCCTGATCCTCCCCACATTGCACATTGTAGGCTGCCTTGCGAGCCTCCTGAGGATTTCTATGTACAGAAAATGCTTCAAGATGGCGGCCCTATAGGTGGACCATCTAGAATGATTTTGGTCCTCCAGCCCCGCAAAGAAGTTGGAGTATTCTCATGACAAAGGTCCATTTCACGTACTGAATACAGCTACTGCTGTCCTTCAAATGGAAAGTTTCCATCATCTGCTCAAAGAGCTCTAAGTGCTCCCAAACAGAGTACTTAGCGTTCTTATGATAAGGCGTGATGATGCTCCTTATCGCCTTGATTTGCTTTAAGGGGTCCTTAAGCAAGGCTCTTCTTGCCTTATTGGCCTTCTTTGTTCGGGTAACCCTGGTCCATTCCTCCTCTGACTCAAAGGCACTGCTCCCAGAGGTGCCCGTCTGGTCTTCTAGGTTTTCCCGGATTCTGCAAGCCTGGGAATGGCTGGAAGAATGTGGGGACCTAGTCTCCTGTTTCCTGGGGCACTCAGAGGAGTCTTCTGATTCCTCCTTGCTCCCAGGATTTGATGGGTACCCCCCCACTGTCCAAACTGGGCAGAGGTTTTCAGGATGCCCTTAGTGGGCCTACTCTCATGGAGTTCCCCACTAAATTTCACCGTACTTGGGTACCCATACCCAGATGCCCGCCCATCCATTCCTGGGAGGTGCTGGTCTATGAGCCCCTTACTTCTGATTGGATTGAAATCTGCCATCCCAGTGGCCCTGGGCTCATATGCGCCAGTGGACATGGGGGTGACAGAGTCCAGGGATTGGGAGAGATGAACGTCTCTGGTACTAGGTTCCTGAGGTTATGCTCAGGTGTTTCCCTTTCCCAGCCAACCTCATCTCTATCAGCCCCTACTCCCTGTTGCCATGCAAGAACCTGAGCTTTCTGTTCCTCAATCAAGGCCTTTCTAGTCTCGATCAATCTCTCTTGCATGGCTACCTGTCTTTGGAGCCTGTCATTGTTCTCACAGAGAGCCTCATTTTCTCTCTGTGCTTCCTGGGTTGTTTTTGAGTACTGGGCCAGTCTTTGCTGCAGAAGGGTTACCTCCTGAGTCCTGTCCATACTTGTCTGGTCCTTCCTTGCTAGAGCCTCTTCCACCCTCCTGGTGTGCTCTAACAATCTTTCATGCTCTTTTTGGAGGTCACCCAGTCCCTGGAGGCCCAGGTGATTTTCTTCCAGTTTCTCTTTTAAATGACAGACTTCCTGGCCTAAGGTGTCCCTTTCCTGAGTAAGAGCCAGCCTCTGTGCCGCCAGGTCGTCCCTCTGTCTTTGAAGTGCACCAGCTTTCTGGCGATCTTTATCAAACTCTGCCTGTGTATCCAGGTCTTTCAAAATCAATGTATTGCTCTCCTCTTTCTGTCTATCTAGTTGGCTTTGCAGGGTGACTACCTGCTCTGCGCACGCCCTGTTGAAATGTATCTGTTGCTCCAGATTTTTCTGGCTCTGCAGTAGGGAGTCCAAACTTTCTTGGTATTCCTTCTGCAAGGCCAGAATTCTGGTATCCTGTTCTGCCTTTACCTGCTGCAGGATACCCAGGTCCTCTTTTATTTTGACTATATACTGCCTACTTTCATTTTCTTACTCTTGGCTCCTCTGTAGTCTCTGCTCAGCAGAGTCCAGGGGCCTCATTATGAGGCGGGCGGTAAGGGATTACCGGTAAGGGCACCGGTGCCGGTAATCGCTTACCACCCTACTACGAGTTCCCTTTGCGAGTACTCCCTTAACGCCTGTTTTTTTCAGGCGTTAAGGACGGGACCCGCAAAGGGACTCTGGAGCTAATAACGGTACCACAATTTGCGATACCGTTATTAGCGCCTTCCCCATTCCCATTCAGCCCTATGGAGTCTCAAATGGGGAAGGGCCCTGGTGAATGGGGAATTACCGGTCCCGCCAACCTTGGAATGGACCGGTAATTGATCCATTCACCAGGGCAGAGTCGGTAGGGTTTTGGAGGCAGCCATGGAGCTAATAGTTGGTTATGATCACTTCTGTCTGATGTTATGGTTTGAGTTTTTGTAACAGATTCGTGCAAGTTGTGTGAGAAAAATATATAATCAATGATTGCGGTTGAAGATCCTCTGGACCATGTTGGCGTGTAAGTTGTGGAGTTATTCTTTGCATGGTCGAGGAGAATGAGGTTACGAGTAGTGATTTCATTCATCCATCTGATTGCTTTTGCTGAGAGCTGTGGTTGTGTTCGTAGAGTGCCATTCTGAGTGAATAGGTTAATGTTCAGATCTCCGCAGATTATGATTTCTGTCGGTCGGTTGGTTACTGCAATTTTGTCGATTGATATGAAAACTCCATCGATAAATGCTTCGGTTGTTATAGCTGCCGGGTTCCAATACAGATTTAGTATTGCAATTGTCAGGTCTTGTGTTCCTTTTCTTTGATGTTTCTTAATACTCTTTACTTTTGTAAGTTGGGTCCAGGGGTTGATGTTTTCGGTGCTTAGTACCGTCCATTGAGGGTTTACCTTGATTAGGGTAAGTAGACCTGATGCAGGTCTACCTTGTTTTTTCACTATTGCAGGATTGAAAAAAGTAAGAAAGCCATTGCAGGCTGGGCATTCACTGAGCCATGTCTCTTGCAGGCATATGATTTGGTAGTTTTCTAGGTCCTGTGAAGGGTTGGTGAAGAGGTGCATGTTTCCTCTGGTGTTCCACGAGCAGAGTGACAATGTGGGTTCTAGATTCGATAGTTGTTATGATCTCAAGCTCATCGTGATGTCTGGTGTTGCAGGTTCTGGGTACGGATTTTCCAGATCGTAGATTCTTTTGAACGGTCGCTCAACTCTGATTGTTTGCTCTCGTTGGTTTCTGCGCCTCTGTTTAATTGCTGTGGCCGACTGTTCGATAATCTGATTGTTCACTTGGGCCGTTTGTTGTTGTTGCCAGCAATCATGTCTGTATGTCTTCTGTTTGTTTTTTGTGTGTTGTTTATTCCTGTTGTTGTGGAGGCCCAGCATGTGAATCCGAGTTTTTTCAGTTGTGGGCGCTTTGATATAATCAGTTGTTGATTGATTGAGTTGCCCAGCTCAATTGTCATTTTATCTAGGTGTAATTCATCTTTGAATGTTATTAGTTCAATGTCTCTTGTTGCTATTTTATCTAGCTGTGATATTGCTCCCAAGAGACGCAGGACATTGGTTCTAATGAGGATGAGTGGTTCAGGTCTGATAGTTTCATTTTCAATGTGGACTTCGTAGATTTGTTTTTGTTGGAGTGGATTGACAAATGATGGAATTGTATAGCTGACTTTGTTCTGATCTGGTGATCGTGATCTTAAAGAGTCAGTTGAAATTTGATTGTATGTTTTGTCCATTATTGAATCCGATGTCTCGCTTTCGAGAGATGTTTCTGAGATTGTTTCCAGAGAAGGATGTAAGATTTCTTCGTGGTGATCCGCTATTGATTGTTCTTGTTCAGAAACGTATTCATCTATTATTATATAGCTCGAGTGAGCTGTCGGTTGTGTAGATGGTAGTGTGTCATCTGTTGTTTGGTCTCCATGGGTGGATAAATTGAGTAATTCTTCAGCGATGGGTGATTTGTCTGAGTGTATTTGCGGTGCCAGGGTATGTGGCTGGTTTGTAGATCTTGAGTTTCCTTGGTTTCGGATATTGTGTCGCATTGTGTTGGTTTGGGTCTTGGGTTTTGGTGGTGTCTGAAATTGATCGTTAGTTTTCACAGTTTGCAAAAACGCTCTTGATCCTGTTTGTCTTTTCCTGGTATTTTTCATTTGTGGTGGTTTCAAATCAAGTATTGTTTTTTCCTTTGAAAAAATCTGGTATGTATCTGTAGTGTTCTTTTTTTGCTGTGTAGCTTCTTGAACATTGGTTTGTGGTTCAACGATGAGTTCAGTTGTTCGCTTCGGAGGTTGTTCTTCAGCGGTTGAGGGTACAAGAGCCGTTTTTGCAGTGAATGGGGCGAAGGAGGACAAGGGGTGATGTGGTAAGTTGGTGTGTTCGCTTGGAGGGCTGCTTGTTGTTGATGGTGTGCTTTCAGCAAGGATATGAATCAGTTGTTAACTTCGCTTTTTCTTGGTGGTCTCCTCTTGCTATTTCAGATAGTCTTTGTTGGCATTGGTTAGAGTGCTCTGCTTCCATATTCAGCAGGGATTCAATAGTCGATATAAAGTTCTCTATGTATATTTGTTTGAAATGTATCATGGCTAAGAGGGTCTCTTGGTCTTTGATGCTGTCTTTCATGGTTTTGTGCAATTTGAGGAAGGGGATCATCGATTGGGACAGTACTGCCATAAGCATGTTTTGTAGGTCCAGCATGGTAGTGGGTTTCCTGGGGTTATTGTTTTCTCCTGGGTCTGGGTCCTTCGTTGTCTTGTTAATGTTTTCATCTTGTATGATGTTATGATGAGTGGTAGCTTGTTGATTCTTAGTCGTCAAGTTTGGCGTGTAGTAAGAATCATCTGAGTCGTAGGTGAAGCGGTTGGGTAGTGGTTGTTTTCTAGTGATGCTAGTATTAGGTTCTGTTTTGACATGTGAATGCTGGGTTTCTTGTATCATGCATGGAGTCGATATTAGGTGCAATTGATGCTTTTTGGTCAGGTTGCCAAATATTTCCTTACATTTGTCTATGCTTGTCATGATTGATTCAATTTCAGTGATATCCATTGATAATCTTGGCCCTTTGGTTGTTGTTTTATTGGTAGCAGCTTCTAGTGGTTGTGCAAATTTGTTTCAGTTGTGTGTTTGTAGCCATGAAAGTTTGGCTAGTCTTGCTCTTTCATTCTTTGTATGTTGAATGATTAAGCTTGTTGTCTCCTGAGGATTGATATTGGATTTGAGATAATTTGTTTGGCGTTTATCACTGTCTTTTTCGGATATCTGGTCATTGAGATCGATTGGTATTGGGTATACTTCGTCTTGTTTTTCCTGCAGAGGTTTGTAAGTTGCTGAATTTCCTTGTGTTGTTGGCGTTTGAGCAGTTGGTTTTGCAGTCTTGATGTTACCATGGAGGTCATCTGCGTTATAGCTTTGAAGATCATTGGTATGATGAGGAATAGCTTGGTTGATGGATGTGGGTTCTAGTGATGGTTCTGGTTCTGCAGCTCCTTGTAATAGCTTTGTTGGATTTTGAATGTGTTTAGAAGATTCAATGATACTTTCATTTGCCTGTCCGGTATTGGGTATTCCCAAGATATCGGTTGTTTGGGCTTGCTGGTCGTATCGGATCGGGTTGGTGGAGCTGTGGATTTGTGCTTTTATATTAATTTGGTTCAGTGGTATCTGTTCATCATGTGGATGGTGAGTGACTTCAGCGGTCGATTGTTCTGGTTCTGGTTTAGGGAGTTCTTGGGAGAGAGTATCGCTGGTGGCGGGGTCTTCTAATTTATTGAATTCTTCAAGGTGTGGTTGAAGATGTTGTGGTGAATAGTTTAAAGTTCCTTTGACATTAGATGCTCTTGAGAGTGACTGTTCCATGGTTAGCTGTGAGGAGTCTATGTCAGAGGTGGCAGCAATGTTGAGTTTTGTCCTTAATCTGGTTTTTGGGCGCACAATGGATTGCTGTTTGGTGATTCGATTTGTAGACATTCTTCCTGATTTGATGTATGAGATTTATTTGGGTCCACGGGACAAGCCCTTTCAGTCTCGTAACGGTAGTAAGGGGTTCATTGAAATGATTTTTGAGCTATAGGATCCAAGGGTCGTACCCTTTTGGTATCCTGAGCAAAACTAGAGTAGAGCCTCAGTTTAAGTTTTTGTGGAGGCAGTAGGGTGTGCAGCGTTTCAGTCGTTATAGTGTGCCGCTTGTGTCGGGTAGGATCCATGGTTCTAGCCCTTTCGGTCTCCTGCCGATAGTAGATCTTTTGATGAGGTACAGGATCCAAGGGTCGTGCCCTTTCGGTATCCTTTTCAAGGATGCAACAGTAGCTCAGTTGAAGAGATTAGTAAAAATAGCTATGGAGTACAGGATCCAAGGGGCTTGCCATTTCGGTCCCCAGTTCAAAGGTGTGGTAGTGCCTCAGTTGAAGATGTTGCAAGAGAGGCGAGGAGAACTGTCTTCTCAGTCGATACTTGATTCTCAGCTATGTCGGATATGATCCGGGAGACAAGCGTTTTTGGTCTCGTTCAAGTAGTGTTGCTTTCGTTGCAGTGATTGTCAGGTAAGGAATCTGTCAATCGCAGTCTTTTGGTCTCCTGTTAAGTGATTCAGTCAGGTGCATATCAATGCGGGCATTGGTAGAGCGATGGCCCAAGTGGGGCGATGGTATACTGCTCGAGGTGGGCTATTCGCTTATGTGCTCTTGGGATATTCTATTAAGGAGTTGCTGGGGGTTCTGGTGGAAGTGTTTTGGGAAGATAAACACTTCTTTTTGCAGGCGGCGGCCCCACTGATCAGTGTGTTTTATCCAGCTGGTGTCGATGCTTTGATGAGGGGGGGCACCGTATGACTCGAGTTCTTTGCTCTCCTCGTTTGGCTCAGTTCACTCCTTCTATGAGGAAATGTCACTTGTGTTGTTTTTGTGGGTCAGTTGATTCCGTTGGTGAGGTGAGACACCTTAGAATTCGCTGTCTATACTCTCTGTTGACACCTCCTTTGGGTAATTAACACTTTTATGTTTAGTTTTTTTGTTTTTTTATTAGGTCGAGTAATTCTGTTAGTGAGGTAGGACACCGTAGAACTCAGAGGCTATGCTCTCATGGACAACGCGGACACAGCGCCTGTAGGATCTGAAAAGTGGGTGTTGCCGGTCTCTGCTAGCAGCTGAGTACGTCCTGTACTGAGGGAGACACTTCCGCGGTCGCCGCGGGCTAGTGGAGCAGCGCGGGGTGTGGTGGATAGCAGCGCCGCAATGTCAGGCATGGAATCTGCAAGGCGTTGCCGGTCTCTGCACAGCAGCTGTGCGCGTCCTGTGCCGCGGGCTAGTTGAGCAGCGCGGGGTATGGTGGAGAGCAGCGCCGCAATTTTCATACGTTAGGCAAGACAAGATTAAAAATAGATGCCCAGGATCACACATTGGTTAAGGGGTGAAGCTGGGATTTGTGCCAACTCCGCAATTTCTTCATTGAAGAACTTTCTTTTCCAGTTCTTACCATGAACTAAAATTTCATTTTATAAAACTGGCTTGAAAAGTACACAAATCACATTACAAAACATGACAATTATTTAAATCAAAATGTTATAAAAGGGTGTTATGCAAAACAGGAATGATTTTAGCTTCGTTCTCTCCACCATCGAGGGAAGTATTTAAGTACCAGCATACCAATCTATGGGCCTCATTACGACCCTGGCGTTAAGGGTTTAACGGCGCTGTAAAAGGTGTCGGCGCCGTTAAACTCTTAACGCCTGATTACGAGGTCCCTTTGCGGGACACGACCTTAACGCCTGCTTTTAGCAGGCGTTAAAGTAGGGTGCCGCAAAGGGACCTTGGTGCTATGAGGCAAAAATGGGATTGGGGAAGGGCCCATGGTGAATGGGGAATTACCGCCCCGCCAACCTTGGAATGGGGCGGTAATTCCGCCATTCACCATGGCGGACACCGGCATGGACCATGGTGCTAATAGCACCATGGTTTAGCGCTGGGGTCGTAATGAGGCCCAATGTGATTTAACAGATTTAGGGCCTCATTACGACGCTGGCGTTAACCATGGCGCTATTAGCGCCATGGTTAACGCCGTTAAATTACCAACTCTGAATGGCAAATGGCGGAATTACCGGCCCATTCCAAGGTTGGCGGGGCGGTAATTCCCCATTCACCATGGCCCCTTCCCCATTCCCATTTTTGGCCCATAGGGCTCAATGGGAATGGGGAAGGTGCTAATTACGGCACCGTAAATTACGGTGCCGTAATTAGCTCCTAGGTCCCTTTGCGGGCTGGTTTTTTAACGCCTGCTAAAAGCAGGCGTTAAAGTGCAACCCGCAAAGGGACCTCGTAATCAGGCGTTAAGGGTTTAACGGCGCTGACACCTTTTACGGCGCCGTTAACCCCTTAACGCCTGGGTTGTAATGAGGCCCTTAATCTGGGTTTGTCTTTTGTATGTTAAAGCTTTAAATACTTCCAAAACACTGGCTTGTGAAATTGTCATTTATAAACGTACAGAAAAACATATGTCTTTTACAAAATTGCAAACCGTTTCTGGTGTCAAATGAGCAGACCTTAAAGTGTACCTGCCCGAGGTCTGCAACATCTGGCCCGCTCTCTTCTGTCTTCCACCCCTTCCACTCAAATAGCCTCCATAAGAAGAAAGATCAAGCAATGGGCTAAACGATGCCACCAGCTTGCGAGAAGGCAAACCTCACAGAAGAAACCATAGTGATGTAAGACATATTAGATGATTTGACCAGGATTACTCTATCGTCTGCTGGCAAATCCAGGATACAAGCATGAAAGCTTTGGTTCCACAGTCTTGACTTTGGATACTTATTCATCTGTTGGACTTACAGTGTATGTTCATCATTGGAGGTGATTGTCTAGGTTTTACAACACACCATCTGAACAAGCCAATTTATGGACCTTCATCATACGATGGCATGTTAGTTTGTATAGCAACCCCTATCTGGTGAAGGTACATTGCTGATAATAGCACCTTTTGTGCTGCAAAACCAAGTAGAAATGCAGGCACGTTTATAATCTTCAGTCATAGGAAAGGCTCAGGCACCCCTTTGGAATGTGCTATTCTAATTTTGCATATACACACATATCTCTGCAATGAGTGCTTAACACACTGAGCTAACTTCTGAACTATCAATATGCATTAGACCTTTGGCTATTGCACATGATCAACATAATTCCCACAGGAAGGAAGCAATACTACAAGAGTTGTGCAGTAGTGAGCACACTGACTATGTATACCGCAGTGAACACAGACAGCATTACATGTTGAATTGATCAAGGCAGCACAACTGACAGGCAATTGGTTTAAAGCCTCAGCAGCACACCATCAAATATCCTGACTTGTGTTTTTTAAGCCTGGTGACAAATGGAATTTTACTTATTTAGATCAGGCAGCCTTGTGGGGCCCCCTCCAAGTTGGGGGCCTGGGGCAAGTGCCCCTTTTGCCTTTCCATAAAAAGGTCTCTGGCTAAAGCAACCCCTGCCTATTGAATCTTAGATGTGTATGGTCATTGCACTAACCAACTCACCATGGTCGTCCGTTGCGGGTAGCCAGAGGTAGAAAGTGCAACCCCTGTGGTCGCAGCTGCTACCCCGGTGTCTCCCATGCCACCCATGTAATGGAGCTTGCGTTTAAAAAAAAAATACTTGGTTGTTTTCAACAGGGGACGCGGGCCCATGTTGAAAACAACAAACTATTTGAAACAAGAGGCAAACTCCATGATGCCTGCTTCAGCATCAGTGGCAGACACTGAGTGTTCAATCTCATGGTTGCTAAGCAGCGTCCCCCGGGCCATTATGTCCGAGCAGGCAGCCAGGCACCATCCACCATGTCTCTCCTCTGGGTGGTGCAGACTCCACATTGGTTCTCTCTCTCACGCCCATCAGTGAGTGTGGGATCATGGGAAAGGGTCCAAAGGTCCTGTGCAACAACAAACCAAGCGAGCAGTGGAGCGGCATGACAGGACGAATCAAGAAGCTTGTGCACAGCGGGCTTGGTACTGCAGAAGCAAGATAAGGAAGAGGGGCCAGAGCAGAGATCAGGGATAGAAGCCCCAGGTCAGCACCCAACATGGGAGGCCATAGCTCCCACCACCTTCGTATCAAGATCCCAGACCTGGAGGAGATCCTCAGGGAGACTGGCTGTGACTGTGAGTAGCATAATTTGCCACAGGGTATGGGTTGTAAATATCACGCTTTGCCAGGAGACGGGCTGAGAATTGCAAGCTATTTCAGTGAGGGGCAGTGTGAGGAGCATGCCTTGCAAAAGGCGACAGCCAGGGTATGAATAGCATTAATAGCATGCTTTGTCGGGTGAAAGGCTGCAAGTGAATGCCTTACAGAATGGGCGGGCTGTGAATAGCAAGTTTTCCCAGGAGACTCCAGGGCAGAGGATAGCAAAGCCATCAGGTGCATAGCAGTGTGAGGTGCATGCCTTGCAAAACGGGATAGGGTAGCATGTTTCTGCAGGTGACAAGCTGTGGATTGTATGCTTTCTCACAGAAACTATGAGTAGCATGCTTGCTCTGGTGAAAGGTTGCAAGTAAGATGGTTTGCCATGAAGATACTGTGAATGACCTGGTTTGCCAAGTCTTCATAGGGGACAGGCTATGTAATTCACCTTGCTATGGACTAGATTATGAGCAACCAGATTTTTTTTCAGTTGCTGTTGCAACATTCTGTTATGGGATACCTTGCTTCCCCTTTCAATTCCTGCACCCCGACAAACAGTTGTGGCCTATTTACCCCCTCCAATGAAATCTTAGGGGGTTCATTAATTAGGCTACTTTCTCATGTCTTACTATTGTTTTAAAGGACTATAAGCTCTGCACATCCTTCTGCGCTGCGGACCTTCAATAGTTGCCATTGAAGAACGCTCAACCCTGGGACTAGCTCACACACCTTATATATGCATGCAATCACTGACACACTGATGCCTGCCTTCCACAAGTCATTCCATACAGACTCATCCCAGAGCAACACAGCATCCCCTGAATGCCATGTCCCAGTGAGCTCCTAATATCACTCTTCCTGACCTGTCATGTCACATGATCTCTCTACTGTCTACGCCTGCCCTGCACTACACTGTCTACCTAACCCAGCTAACCAACAAAGGTGCTCACCTACTCAATGGCCATCATGATCCTCCTCCTGTCTGGCTGAGCTTCTGCATTCCCTGATTTCTCTTGCCCCAGGACTGCAAGTCTGCAATATCTTTCATCAAATACGTGCTGTGCAGCTGCTGACCCACACATACTGAGCTAACTGACATTCATGATTTTGTGTAGTCGGTGTATGATACCAAGAGCTAGATTAGAGGATGTCTGCGGGCTGGGCTAGCTCCTTGAAATTGTTTAGTCTTTTATGATGAGAGGCAGAGGCTATCCAAACTGAGATTTTTCGGGAGTGGACACAGATGAGAAATTCCTCCTATTGCACAGTTCTAATAGGGTGTGGGCTCTGGCAGGTCACGGATGAGGTAGCAAGATGTCTTTTGCGACACTGCTGCACTGCCTGTAACAAGGTGCTGTGCACAGAGGCACACTCACCCAAAGCCACTCACACAAGGAACAATACCTAAGAAACATTGAAGAGACTCAATGAACGCAGTGGGAAGTGGCACAGGAAAGGAACACACACATCTAAAGTCGAATATCATTCAAAGGTAAAAGTGATTGAATTGACTTTTCCTAATTGGAAAAAATTGCAAAGGAAACATTATAATTTGACGTTCTGAAAATTGAACAATATCTAAAAAAGCTGATTTTGCTATAACGTTGCAGGTAAATATAATATTCCCTGCAGAGCAGCATCCCAATATGAGACATTAACATAGGAATGGTTCATGTAACCTAGTAGGAAAGGCCCATGCCTGGGAGCCGACAATAAGAGTTTGAATCCTGCAAGTGCAGAATACGCACTAAATTATTAATTCAAATAAAGGAAACACACCAGTATGTTTTTGCTTATGTATGGCGTCTGCCCAATAGACTGATTCAAGCACCATCCTTTAATGTCTTTTTCTTGTCAGGGTGCCCCACTCGTGCATGCAGGCATGTATCTTCATCCCCCGCACCCAACCATACTGTCTAAGATAGTAATCACATGCAGATTTTGAATCAACATTTTCCTGGCACATACGTAATGCAATATGTGTAAAACGAAAAATGAAGCAGCAAGGGCGGGCAGGCGTGTGGGCCCCCCTTCAAGGTGGGGGCAGATTCCCCTCCCTGTATGGGGATGTGGGCATGTGTCCCTTTTTCCCACCTAAAAAAATGTCTCTACTCTAATGGCATGGAACAGGTAACTTAGTGTTGATGTAGGTTAAGGGAATCAGACTGTTTAAACAATCTCCCCCTTCTCCTTCATATGAAGGCAAAAATCTTGGAGTCATCTTTGACTCCTCTCTTTCCTTCCTCAATCACATTCAGCAGCTTGCCATGAATGCCCACTTTCAGCTTCACCTCCTCAAAGGAATTCGTTCTATCCTCATTTTCCCCCAGATGTTCAATGTCTCTACAGCTCTGGTTCTCTCTAGGCTAGACAACTGCAATATCATTTTTCTTAATCTACCCTCTTCTTCTCTACAACCCCTCCAGCTAATCTGGAATAGGGCTGCAAGACTTATTCTTAGCCTCAAGCCCAGGGACTAGATCTTTCCAGTCCTAAAATCTATCCACTGGCTCTGGGTTGCTGCAAGGATCAAGTTCCCATCCCATTGCATCATACATAAAGGTCTCTGGGGCCGGGGGCCACGCTATCTACAACTGGCTCTCACTAAATACTCTCCCTCCAGATCTTTACATTCCTCTGGCTCCAACTCTCTGTGTGTCAAGCACTTCACTAAGCAGCAAGCTGGTGGCCAATCTCTTTCCTGGGCAGGCTCCCTCCAAGGGAACAGCCTCCCCTTCCTCTTCGCCCTGAGCCGGATCTCCTCAAATTCCGGAAGCTCCTCAAGACCTTCCTTTTCACCTCCTCATTCCCTTCCTCCCTCTTCTGCTAAACTGCACAGTTGCTGAGATTGGTGACCAGGGCCCTTATGTGTCCTCCTGTTTCCTGGCCTCCCACACCCAATCGCCTTTAGCTTCCGCCCGCTCCCAGCACTGCAATGGCACCCACTGGCCTATGCCACCACAGGCCTGCACTTACTGATTTATTTATTGGTAGTTGACTACTCTCACCTAGCACTTACCCCCCACTTCCTCATCCCTTTTCTCTCTCTGCACTTGAACGCTCTGAATGATCACAAGGTCCTCCTCTATTTTTCATTGTTATATTTGCTTTCTTCCCATGTTCCCTCCCTGTTGCCCTGTGGGCACATTGAAGCAAAATTTACCTGATGTATAAGCACTGTGCATATGCACAATAAATAAATAAAATAACCTCTTTATTATTAAATGAAGAAAAAGTGTATATGTCAGATTCGTAGTATTGCGAATGCAGTGCTAAAGATGTGGCATACCTGTCCTTAGCACAAGAGGGGTGCATTAAACATATTCTTATTGAAATGCATAGAAGACAAAGGACAAACATAAGCTTTATCTTCATTTGTAGTATAAATACAGACATCAGGCACCTGTCATCCTTCTGACTTTTTGAATTTCAAGCATGAGGTGTCAGAAAATATAGCATAGAAAGAACTGGCTTGATGCGGCTAATATTTAATAGTGATGTCACTTTTAGATCCTCCAATCCTATCATTTTGTGAATCAGACTTTACCAAGGGTTGGTCACCCACTTGAGTATCAATCAAACTTTATTAAATCAGATGTCTCTATTAACAAAAATGAGTAGGTTTACACTGTCATAAAACAGGTTAGTTTAAC
The DNA here is from genome assembly GCF_040938575.1 of Ambystoma mexicanum. Classification (NCBI taxonomy): domain Eukaryota; kingdom Metazoa; phylum Chordata; class Amphibia; order Caudata; family Ambystomatidae; genus Ambystoma; species Ambystoma mexicanum. The sequence continues at coordinate 678,720,422 of NC_090935.1, read as the reverse complement.
ATCATTGATGATGTGTTTTTGCAAAAGTAATCCCTTTTAAGGCTGGTTTATGTGCTAGTCTTTGTAGCTAGTGAGGTACGGCTACTATCAGTGAGACTATGGGCCTCATTACGACCCAGGCGGTAAGTTACCGCCTGGCCCGTGACTTTACCACCATGGCGTAAACTACGTTTACGCCATGGTGGTTGGCGGACTTACCGCCCCATTCCGACCTAGGCGGGGCGGTAAGTCCCCAATCCCCATTTACCCTTCCCCATTCCCATTTTTGCCCCATAGGGCATAATGGGAGTGGGGAAGGCGTTAATTACGCCACCGTAAATTACGGTGGCGTAATTAACTCCATGGTCCCTTAGCGCCATGGATTTTAACACCTGCTAAAAGCAGGTGTTAAAAGCACCATGGCGCTAGGGGACCTCGTAATTGGCGGTAAGGGGTCGGCGCAGCTAACGCTGGCGTTAACCCCTTACCGCCAGGGTCGTAATGAGGCCCAATGACTGAAAGCATCCAAGTCCAGATAAGCCTTAGACTGTAATGATACAAGGATTCCGTTGAGCCTCAGTTGGACTTGGACAGCCAGTAATTGGCCCATGCATTGAGTCTTTCACCTCTGGACTTTAGTGTGGACAGAAGGAGCCACCCGTCCTGCCCACAGTGCACACATGTGTGTGGATCTTTCTACTAAATCATTCCTAGAGGCATCATACTGGGTCTGGGCATCATAAGTAGCAGCAAAGCTATCTCACTGCAATCTTTATAAAATCATTCTGTGAGGCAAGCTTTTGTTTTATGGCACAACCGCATCCCTTGTGTACCATTGGAGGGGAATGATGGTTGACGGTATCATTCACCAAAGCAGTATGGTAGTGCAAGGTCTTCTGTCTGTGGTGCCGAAGGGTGCACAAGAACCTCCCAAACCCCTCAACCAGGTGCAGTGCACAGGCAGGCAGGAATTGATCATCTTCCATTACGGTACGCCTTATAGCTGATGGCTAGCCAACCCCTAATGTGGGTATGCAGTGATTATATTGAATACAAAACAACTAATGAAAAAATAACAAATGAAAAAAAACAACTAATACCAAAATAGCTCAATTTTGAAAAAAACTTAAAATAGGGTTGTGACAGGGAATAGTGGTTTTGGGGGCGGGGGAAAGTATTATTAAAAGAGGGAGTTTGGGGGTGGAAGCCCCCCTAAAACAACGAAAAATTAAAAATGTATTCGTTATTTTGGGATTAGTTATTTTGTATGTGTTTTTTTTGTTTTTCTCCATTAGTTATTATTTCATTAGTTATAATTGATTGCATGTAACTATAATGTGAGAGACCACCGTGGCAATGCAGGACAATGCAGGACAGGGAGGTGGACCATCCACCCAGACACTCCAGAAGACTGGGGCACATGATCTTGAATAGTAGGTATCACAGCCATGTGGGTTGCACACATCTGGCATTGAGGCTCCATGGCCCCCTGGCTACCTGTTCAACGTTGGCAGATATGAATGTTCGAGTACATTCCAGAACATCTAACTCCAAAATATGATTCTGGACAGGTTTGATAAGAACAAATGTGTGTCAATAAAACAGCTCTTCTTGAAAAGTGCTGCAGGGCCAGGGGTATAACAGGACAAGGGCTCCAGGAAGGTGGAAGGCACCATGAGGCAACAGGAGGAGGAGACAAGTCCCAGGAAACGTCAGGGCTCCATGAGGTGCACAAGTATTTGCTGGTGCATTCCCATGGTTAATTCCAGCACCAGTCAACCTGAAGTGCCTATTACCAGAGAGGAATTCAAGGGAAACTATGGCCCCCAGCAAGAATGCCCATGCCCACCCCAGGAAAAGAGCTGCTCCTGTCCACGGTAAAATGCACAAGAAGTCTAAGTGAAGCCCCACAGGCAGATCTGACATTAAAATGAATAGCAAAATCAGTTGTCGTGCAGTCTTAATGTCTTCATTAGGCTCCTTTGAAATGTTTCTCCTCTTAGGACGATAAGGAGGTGGCCTACATTGTCAGAGAGTGTCCCCCGTGTCACCCATGGTACAGACAAAATATGAAAGACCTATCAACTTCCTCTGGATAACTGTGGAAAGTGTGAAAGGGAGCACAAAGGCTGGCTAGATGATTTCCCAGGTCTGGGTGAGAGAACCAGTGTGCTTTGTAACTTCTTGCGAGTGAAGACCTCTGCACATGGCTCCATCCACCAATCGCAGGTGTTGATCCTTATGCAAGGTAGAGTTATGTGACACTAAGAAGAGTACCAATCTCCTTTGAGGAGCCAAAGATTGACTTATCTTAGTGATAGCTCCAGGAGGACTGCATGTACACCAGAGTCTCATCCAAATCTCCGGGCTCCATCCACGTTCACTGACATAATGTGGCTGTCCATACCAATGGCAGGGCTTCACAAACCCTTGCAGGAGTATGAGCCTCTGCCTCCAGCCTCCTGAGGAGATCCAAATGCAGACCCATTGGAATTAAAACGGCTGCATGTGTACATTTCATGCTGTACATGGTCAAGAAGCTCCAGACACTGATGCAAGTTGGCCTTCTCTGCAATGAGCAGTTTTATGTACACCCAGCATGGGCCTCAGACCTTACGGGAGCCCAGCCCTAGGAGAACTCGATTGCTTCCCGGGTTCTAGCTACTGCTGTGAGATGGCTCTGCTCACCCAGCGCAGAGGTCTTGGGATCCTGTGAAGAGTTCCACCTACCTCTGGGAACCAAGACCTAACTCTTCCAAGCCATGAAGAGCGCTCCTTGGTAAAACACTCATTGGATGTAGCTGATTGTATTTGGGATTGTAATAGTGACATAGCCTTTTTGACAGAGACCTGGCTCTCTACTTCTTCCGGTCCTGATTTGGCCTTAGCTGTTCCAAATTGCTATTCTATCTTTAGTCATGATAGAGCCTCTGGGTCATGTGGCATTTGGGGGGTTGTGGTTATTGATAGAATATCCCTACATATCGATTGATTGCAGGTAGAAGTACCAAATGGCATTGAACTCTTATTTGCTAAATTACTAGGTAATCCCAATGTATTTGAAACATTTATTTTACGCTAGAAACAATAACATGCCACAGAGCTGTTTGAGGAGCGCCCTTTGACACTATTACACTCTTTCATGAAATTGTCCCAAAAAATCCGGATTCTTGGAGACTATAATCTATGGCTGTGTGATGTACATGATGGCAAGGCCACACCTTTAAATAGTGCTCTTGTAGATCTAGGCTTTATATCTACTATTACAAAGCCCAATCATACTAATGGTCATGGTTTGGAAAGGTTATGTACGCACTGTATCTCTGTTAATCTCTTAGAGATTTTCCCACATCTGTGGTCATACCAATTTACTATTTTGTTTGCGATCTGCTTTACTAATTTGACCCCGTGAGTTGATCCCCAATTTCTGATGGTGTCTAAGCACAGCCTTCATAAAGTTACATCTGCTGCACTTGGACCATTTTAGAATCCTCCTGCCATAGTTCGGAAGTTAATCTCTCTCCTGATGATTTGTCCATTAGATATCATGATATTGTGTCTATGGCCATGAATTCAATTGCACCTCTGAGGATCTGTACATCTATCCAGTCGGATAGATCCCCCTAGTCCTGGTTTACACAGGACCTCGGCTCCATGCGTGCACAAAAAAACAAAGCCTTTTCCTGCTGTGAAAAATCCTGCTAGTCTTCAGATAATGGCACGTATACTTCAATAGCAGGGCTGTATTGGAATTCTGTGGTTCTTGCTAAAACACAGTATTTGAATAATCGTGGCTCTTCTGCCTCTTCTAATTGAAAATAACTGTTTCTGATTCTGAAGGAAGTTCAGGATCCTGTGGTTAAAACCCTAGACAATGTTATTAAAGATCAAAACTGGTGCTACAGTGTCCAGCAAGCGATCTATAAAAAGATATCTCTAATAAAAACCTACATTGCTTAGAAGAAAGCAAGTCTAGCCCCAATTGCTGCTCCCTTATTCTCAGACAAACCCATACCCCCATCCTTCAACTTCAAGGAAGTCTCTATGCCAGAAGTGGAGGATGCAATTAAGACCCTTAAACCTATAACTGTTAAGGAGACCCCTGCCCATCGAAGGTTGCTAACAACTGCATAGATGTTCTTGCCCCATGAGTCACTGAGTTTGTAAATGCTTAATTTTTGTCAGCATCAGTTCCGTCTTCCATTAAGCAAGCATGGGTCACACCTTTGCTAAAAACAACTACGCTAGCCAATGATGTTCCTCTGAATTATAGACCAATTATAAGTGTCCCCTTTCTGATTAAAATCCTGGATCATGTGCTCCATTTGCAGCTGCAAGCTCATCTAGAAGGACACAATCTATTTTGGGGGAAAGGCTGTCGGGCTTTAGAGACAATCACGGCACATATCGGCCCTCCTCGGTCTGATAGTCACCATAACTGGAATCATGAGCAATGGTAAGGGGGCCCTTCTTATTTTATTGGATCTCTCTGCTGCCTTTGCCTTGGTTGATTTTAACATCTTATATCACAGAATTCAGAGGATGGCATTTCTTTTGAAAAAATCAGCTGATTGGCTTTAATCGGTTTTATCCGGGCGTTGGGCGAGAATTTGTGGAGCTCCTTTGTGGAGTGCTCCAGGGTGCCTGCCTCTCTACCGCAGTGTTTAATATTTTTACGAAGCCACTATTTGACATTTTAGATTAATGGGATATTGTATCAATTATGCTGATGACATACACATTTTAATTCATCGTTCATTCTTTCATGTGATTATACCACTGATGCAGAGGGAGTCAATCACGTTTTTAGTCTCATCACACTAAATGATGCCAAAACAGAGTTACTGCTTGTTGGAACTCTGCAAAGGCTGTCCAAATTGCCAGCTTCATGTAAAAATGGCACTATAGCTGACTGTGTGATTCCAGTGTTGTCCAAAGTAAAAACTCTAGGTGTGCCTCTTAGCTCCACACTATCCATGAGTGATCATCTTAACTACATTAGCTCCACATGAGCATTATATCCGAAATTACTTTGTCGTATCAAAACGTATCTTTCTAAAAGAGAACATGGCAATTGTGGCTTACGCCTTCATAGGAGCTAAGATCGACTGTTGCGGAAGTCTCTTAGTGGATATTGCACAGAAATAGGTAGTAAAGTTGCAGGATTTACAAACATTAGTTGGAGGGTGCATATTACAGCTGCACGTAGGGACCTTCACTGGCTCCCAGTAAGGGGATGTATACATTTTTCCTATTCTCTCTATCAGCCACAAATGTGTTTCTGGTAAAAGCCCTGCTTATCTGAAGATCAGGATTCAGGAGACACGCCACCCACAAACATCGAGATCGTGTGATGGTGACTTGCTGGACATACCTCGAGCCACTCTGGCAGATGCTCATTTAATTTTCTGGCTCCCTCCATGTGGAATGAGCTACCTGGTTCCATGAGACACAAAACATCCTTACAGTTATTTAAGAAAGCTTTGAAGGCTTTCATTTTTACTTGGTTTTATTGTTTTATAGTTTGAGTCTCCCTCGGTGTTGGACCTGGCTTTATGGCTTGACTCGCCCTTGGTTTTTAGGATCTCATTTTCGACTGTTTTTATTCTTATTATTTATTTTGCCTTGTTTCTTTTGCTGTTTGATGGTGTGTCTGTGTCCCTGCCTGTATGCGCCCGCTTGCTTTTGGGCCTAAGGTGCTCTACAGATGAATAAACATCAGCATGATCCAAGAGTCCATTAAGGGTCCTCTGAGTCTGTACCATTTTCCCTCAAAGAGGTCTGCACGACTGATCTACCCAGAGCACCTATGTCTGGCAGAGGTGAAGGCTGAATCACAGCTCCACCAGGAAAGCCAGGCCTTGCCTATGCCAAGCAGGTGTGCACTGTGCAGGAGGGAGAGTCCCAGCAAGAGTCAGATCTAGGCAAACACTGCAAGGTTCCAGGTTAAATCTGTTGCCATGGGCGATATCCCCCACTAGCCAATCCAAAAATCTTACGCCAATCGGACAGCATCCTGTGGACCGTCGTTCGTCTGTGACGCAACAGAGACCTCCCTTCACGTTTTAAAGCATAGGGGAAACTCTTTAGATTGTCACCTGGCATGGAAACCTCTTTGGCCCACGAAATGATTGACGAGTTCTTTATTATTCATGGGAATTCCACTCCGCCCCCTGTCAATGAGGAATGCCAACCTCCCAGACATGGAGACACCATCTAATGAAACATGGCTTTACATTTTAGCCCAGCATAGGAAAACTCGTGGGTAAACGCTGATAAAATACATTTCACATATGTATATTAACATATAATCGCTGCTAAACGCAACGAATCACTGCCACCGCTGACATTTGCAAAGTAGTCCAAGTTGCAATAGTCTTGCTTATCGTTCCAAGTGTAAACCATTCTAATCACGTATGCCTGATACTTGGCTGCAGGCAGCCACTCCGCCACTTTAGCTTTCCTTGGCAGCGGAAGGAGATCCTCGTCTAAGGTGTATGTGTGCTTTCCAGGCAGCGTGCTTTCTGCATAAAGCCGACTTCAGTGCAGTCACGACAGGGGTCGCAGTACCCTTCAGACATATACTGACCAAAACCATGTACGGGGGAAGATATCCGAGCAAATTGCCATAAAGAATAACACAGAAAGCGGAGCTCCTGGATTCCGATCACTGACAGCATAGGGTGACCAGACGTCCTGGTTTTGCGGGGACTGTTCTGGGATTGGGACCTCTGTCCCCCTGTCCTGATAATTGTTATGTTTTAAAACCCCTGTCCCGGTTTTGGGCAAGGGGAGAGTGACTGTACCGTTTTTTTTAAATCTCAAACAATGATCAACTATATAAACAGTATTAGATGTTAAGAATGTTGTCACCTTAGGGTGGGTTCGAACCCCAATCTTCCAGGTACAAGCCTTATGCAGTAACTGCGGGCACCACAGAGACAGAGAAGAAAGTACATAGCAAGATATGTAATGTCAAATGGAGCAAAAGCACTGTTGTTATTAATATTTACATGTTTGTTTAGTGTTATAGTTGAGATGCTGAACTTTTTGACACTAAATACCGATTACAGTCAAGTTCGTTGTACAAATATAACATTGAAATACATAATTCAATCGGTATCATGCTTGGTATTTATGTGCTTTTATCAACAATCAAAGCCGCACAATTTGCATGCATATATTGTGGGAATGAGGGTGAGGGAGGTATGGTTGGGGGGAGTTCTTCTTTTATGTTGTTGGCTGTCCCGGTTGTTTGGTTTGAACATCTGGTCACCCTATGACAGCAGCCAATACACATTCCCATTCCCATTTACTTCAAGGTGTCCAGGTGAGGACTACAAGCCGCCCTGTGTCATATATAAGCACCGCTCCTGCTTTCAGTATAGGACATGCAGACTCCCCCATTATACATCACATGCAGGGCACTGTCCATTTTGAACAAAAGAAGTAAAAAGGACCCAGGGAAATTCAAACCCTGTGGGTAGTGTATAAAAGGGATAGGGGCACGCGAGTATTGAAGAAGAGTAGAAAAGTGCAGAGTTATTCCTTTCTCCGAACAAATGCAGAACCCTGCAAGCTCTTCTCTTTATCGGGCAGAAAATGGGCAGCTCAGAGACCGGGGGAAGGTTTCACAGCATGATTGACATTAATGCTTTGGTCGTCAAGCTACAAGAGGTTGCAGTGATGTGGCATCAATCACGAGCAACGCAACATGTAGAGATTGAGTGGGGTTGTATTTGCATGCCAGGTGAGTAGTGATTGAGCGCCAGCCAATCACAATCTGTATGCTTGCTGAACGAATATGCTTATGTGTGTTTGAATGACATATTGTGGTGTGTTTTGCTTTTATTTCAGAAGCAAATACACGTAGAAACATCTACAGCTCGTCCACGAACATCTCATTGATAGTTTCTCACATTATCCTCCTGCCACGCATCCCTTGAACGCAGTCCTCTTGCCCAGGCCCAGAAAGGGTGATCATCTGCCGAGGGGTGGGGAGGTTCGGCCTCTTCAGCCAGACGGAAACGTCCATCGCTTGGAGGTGGACAGCACCATGCCCTTCTCAATGGACCATACTGGTTGGAAGAGTGGAGCCAGCACACCAGTGCTCGGGAGGTTTCCTCTCTCTGGGAGGCAGTTTTCTGATGGTGTTCGCAAAAGTGATTTATGTGCAAATGTTATTCTAGGCCTTGCCACCAATGCTTAGGGCAGAGCCACTAGACCATTTTTGTTTGGACAGCAATTTCTGTGAAAGTAATGCCTTGTTGTGCCGTTCGTGTGAATCTTTAAAAAACGAAGTGTGGAGGCAAGGTAGTTTTGATTTTTCCATCACACCTGGAGGTGGAACATCGGAGAGGTCGCACACCCATTCCATTACAACTTAACACTTGCTCTAAGGGTGGGCTGGGCCGGGAAGAACAGGTTATCAATTGCCTGTGGTTGCCATGTGTTGATAATAGTATTGATATCATCAATGAAAAGTGATGGACAATCATTTGGTTCAGAAAACATTTTGATTCTGATCATGACCCTGCTAGCCCTTAGCCGCCATGGCCCTGCTACACCTTAGCCCCCATGGCCCTACTACCCCATAGCCCATGCACAGTTTCCAACTACAGAATGGACAGACTTTGAATAATGTAAGAATGATCCAACACTGGTAGCTAAAGATCACAGGAGCTATGTTTTTTAAGATGGCGCCTTAAGACCCTTTGTTTAAATGGGTCCCGGTCTTCTTTTTTCTCCATTTCTTTTTGGAAAGGTCCTTCTATTGTTTGTCTCTGCGCGCCAAACCAGGTTTGGTCCCTTTGTTTGTGTGCCTTTGGCGGGCTTCAGTACTGAAGCCCGCCCTTGGCGTCTGAGTATCTGGGGTGGGCGAGAAGTGAGGAAGGTGCCTGAAACTACCTGTGATTATTCTCGTAAGAGAACCAAATGCACTCTGGCGTGATTGGGGCAGAGTCTCGACCACTGGAACGAAAGAACCGAAGACGAGCTGGAAGAGGGCAGCTGCTGCTACTCCTGGACCGTTGGTTGGCCCGGTGAAGCCCTGCTGCTGGTTCCGAATTGCCAAACTCCATTAGACAGAGAAGCTCCTTCAAGGACGGCTTCTTCCTTTGAGTTAGTGGGACCAATCAACTCATAAGACACATGGATACCATTCTCAAGGCTGGTTAGGTTTAACCAGGCAGAGGGACACCAGTTCGTGTTCTTGAATCTACAGCTACTGGAACTGAAGTGACTCCATTTTGTTTGTTTTCTTCAATGAACCTGTGCCGTGCAGGAGTCCCCCAACGTCCTCCCTCTTGTCCCCAAGACTGAGGCTCAGGGACAGCAAGATCTGTAGGAACTGTCAGGAACCACGACTTCAGCAACATTTGTTTTCTTCATACAAAGGTACTGTGCCACTCCCGCAGGAAAAGTTTGTGAAACTTTTCCAACTTGCAGCCTAATCAGCTTGCGACCCCACAAATTATTCTTTTTCACCTAAACTACTTCTGAGAACTTTACCGTTTGATACCAGAACTGCTCTTTCCTATCCAGAACACTAGCCCATTGACTTTGGCTTGGCCTATTGACTCGAATCGAACTATTCTGGTGAACTGAAACTATTTGCACTTCCTACAAAGTATATATAATCTATTCTACTTACTTTTCTCTTTTTCTACTGCTAAGTAACTGAACTGCCATTTTGCTCCTTTTTCAGGGGAGCTCAAACTGTCTCAAAAACTCAGAGTTTTGTATTGTAGTGTATTACTCTATAATATTAAGTTGTCTTATTCTAGTGAAATGTTTAATAAATGATTGTGTAAATAAATTAATTAGTGTTTTACCAAGAAACCTTGAGTATAAGTGTTTACTTGAACCACTGTGATTGAAAGTCCTCTGTGTAACTACTTGTACTGCTCACATTCACTCTTTAAATAAGCCTGGCTGCTCAGCCCGCTACCACCAAACTGTGTGGTACAGCCTTATACCAAAGGTTGGTCTTGCTTACACCTGTAGTCCTATTTGTGTGTGGTGGTACCAGAGGGTACTGCATGCAATTCTGCCTAACACTGGTGTACAGTGGTGAGGACAAAGTGTAGTTATTACATTGAGAGTACCACTATCACTTTTGTTCAAATAACCGTCACAAGGCTAAGCATCACTAGAAAAGCAATTGTCTTATAATGCCAAATATGGATAACTCAAACAGGAAGCCCTGATCATCCTAACAGTAGTTCAACTGAAAGATATGTGTAAAGTCAGGTCTCTCTCTGTTAAAGGCAAGTAAAACAAATAGATTGAGAAATTGTTGAATCATCAAAGACTGGGAGGTAGAGCTATAAACCCTATCCCCCAGCAAATGTGGATAATGTTGATGAGGATGATAATGTTTCTGAGTCAGGCTGAGATGTTATTGATGAGTTAAATGAGTCAGAGAAGTCTCAAGAAGAGTTGCCCTCTTTACCTCAACCAGCTCTAGGCCCTCAACCTATAGCCACAGGGACCCTACCAGGTCCAGTACTGAGTCCAGAATTTGTCTCTCTTGAAAGGTTGTGATTTGAGTTAGAATTTAAAAGGCTCCAAATGCAAACTGAAAGCAAACATCACAAACTCAGGCTCAGAGAAATGGAATTGAATCATTCACTTGAAATTAAAAACTGTCTCTTGAAAATGGTTCTCTCCTAGAGTCTTCTAGGTCTTCCAGTCCTAAGAGGCCTTGCATGCCTAAAGAAGCTGTGAGTATATATGAGATGAGACTTAATATCTTAGTTTGGTTGACTGTTTTTGAATATAATTATGGGATCAGGGTTTCACAGGGAATCAGTTAATTCCTTGGCTTTTGTCTAGGCTCCCCCAGGTTGCAACTGATACTATAATGGAGATGGGGGAACTTGAAAGATTGGAGTATGAAAATGTGAAGCTAGCTTTGATAGCTAGATTTGGGGAAACTCCCCCAGTACCTTAAGAGGTTTAGGACCCTCAAAAAGCATGATGGTACCCCTTCGAATTAACACTTTTGAAGGAATGAGAACTCTATATTCTTTGGGGTCTATTTTTGATGCCTGCTCGCCTGAGCTGAGACATCACTTGGCAGACTCTAAGGAAATTGATCCAAAGATGTTAGCAAAGGTTGCTGACTTATGGTTTGCCAACAGGGCTGCTCACAAGGATTCTGGGGCAACTCAGAAGAAGGATGATGGGAAGCAGCAAAAGAAAGATGGCAAAGAGAATTCCAATATCTCCAATCCAAAAGAGGGCCCCAAACATAAGAAAGGTAAGCCACATGGGAAACCAAATTAGGCTAGTGAAACCTCGGGTGCCGAACCAGAGGAAGGTCAGCAGAAAACCCCAACTGTCAAAACATTTGGAAAATGTCATGCTTGTGGGACTATTGACCATGTGAAAGGAGATCCCAGATGTAAAGGTAAACCTTCCCCAGAGGAAGAAGTACATGTGACAAGTAGTAACTTTCAAGTGCTGGCTGAAGACCCCATTGGAGCCTCAGCCAATGTCTCTTTACTGTCCCTGGGTCTGTGGGAACAGCAGAATTTAGATGTCTATAATTCAATTCCAGATAATACAAAATAATATTACAAGGACAGTGTACTTGTAAATGGTCAGGAGACCCCTGCCATTAGAGACACTGGGGCCAGCATTACTGTAGTGGATGCATCTTTTTTCAAGGCTGAGGATGTTGCTAAGGCACCCAAAAGTCTCACTAAGCTTGCTGGAGGCCCTGTCCGAATGCTTCCTAGACTATCAGCTCTCATCCAGTACAACAACATGACTGTCAAGATACCTGTTAGTGTGCAAAGTGAGGTGCCTGGGAGAGTCCTGTTGGGGAATGACTTAAAAACTATTGGAGTTGTATCAAGCACCCCCAGGCCTCCCAGAAAAGGAAACAGGAGTAGACATGGAGGGCCAGGGAGAGTACATTAGATGGCTCTCGAGAGGATGTTACAGAAGAATCTATAACACCTAGTCCACATGAGCTACTAACTGCTATTTCAAAGAAGAATGAGACAAAGGGGAAACTCAAGGTTTCGGAGAAAAGGCCAGAAAGCACTCCTGTGCTACCAAGAAGGACATCCCTGAGAGGACTGTTCAAAGTCACACCTGGGACTACTCCTTCAGCTGAAGGTGAGTGTGAGGACCAACCAGGAATGGTTGAATCAGCTGCTGAGGATTCAGAGCTGGAAGAAGACCTGACCCCTGTTGGAGATCTGGTTCCTAAAGACCATCCTGAGCTGCAGTCTTTACTGGCAGAAGGTGGCCCCTGTAGGGAAGACTTCAGCAGAGGCCAGAGAGAGTGTCCTACTCTTGAGGGTCTTCGCCAACAGGCAGCTTCCCAGCTGGACGGGCAAACGCCAGGGAAGCATAGGTTATACTGGGAAGATGGACTCTTCTACAGTGAACCAACTGAGTCTATCCCAGGGGACTACAGAAGACTTGTAGTGCCTCTAGAGACAAGACACCAGTCCCCACAGTTAGCCCACGAGATTCCTTTGGCTGGTCACTTGAGTTTGAAGAATACCAAGGAAAGGCTTTCTCTGTATTTCTACTTGCCTAAGTTGGGGTCTGATGTAGATCAATTCTGTAGGAGCTGTCACACTTGTCAGACATCTGGCAAGAGTGGAGCCAAGAATGTGGCACGTTTGGTGCCCCTCTCGGTGGTGGGAGTCCCCTTTTAGAGGGTAGGAATCGACATTGTTGGCCCTTAGACCCTCCAACCTCTTCAGGCAATTGATTTATATTGGTTGTAGTAGACCATGCTTCTAGGTATCCTGAATCTATTATACCTATGAGGACTGTTACAGCTCAGGCTTTTGCTAAAGCCCTACTTGGTATTTTTACCGGGGTAGGTTTTCCTAAGGAAGTCATCTCTGACAGGGGATCAAACTTTATGTCCCTCTACATGCAGGCCATGTGGAAGAACTGTGGAGTGACTTACAAGTTTTCAACTGACTTCCATCCACAGATAAATGGATTGGTAGAGAGGTTTAACCGTACTATGAAGAGCATTATATATGCTTTAGAGGAACCCCTTAGAAGAAAGTGGGACCTACTATGCCATGCCTTCTATTTATTTATAGAGAAGTCCCTCAGTGGGGAGTTGGATTTAGTCCCTTTGAGCTTCTCTATGGTCATCCAGTTAGAGGTACATTGGTCCTAATTAAGGAGGGATTGGAGAGTGCTCCTTCTCCCAAGCCAGTGAGAGTCACTGACTTTGTGTTAGGTCTCCGGAGGAGAATGACACACATGATGACAGAAGCATCTGATATCTTAAAAGCAGGTCAGGCTCTGGTAAAGCATTGGCATGACCAGAAGGCTAACATGGTTGAGTTTAATCAAGAGCAGCAAGTTTTAGTTATGGTACCTACAAGGCAGAGGGCCTTAAAGGACAAATGGATAGGACCCTTCAAGAGTGTGGGAAAACCTGGAGATGTCAACTATCTGGTGGACTTAGGCAATCCTAAGGAGGCCCACCAGGGTATTTCACACCAACCGTCTAACAGCTTATGTCACCAGATCAGAAATGGGAGCTCTGCTTCTAGCTTCAGCCCAAGAGGAGGATGAGAGTGAACCTCTACCTGATCTCCTCAATAGGAGTTAACCTCTCTTCTAATCTGAAACTGGAACAACAGAAGGAGTGCAAGTTTCTGTGAAATCAGTTTGCCTCCTTATTTTCACTATCACCAGACTTGACCTCTTGAGGCCAGCATGATATTCTCACTGGTGACTGTTTACCTGTTAAAAGCACAGGTTACAGAATGTCAGATAATGTCAGAACCTGCATAAAGGAGGAGGTCAACAAGATGCTTGATCTCGGGGTAATATAACCCTCTATCAGCCCATGGTCTAGTCCAGTTGTGCTAGTGCCAAAGGCAGGATCCAAGGGGTTGAGATTCTGTGTGGACTATAGAGCTCTAAAAGCAGTCACAAAGACTGATACCCATCATTTACCTAGGACAGATGATCTGGTGGACAAACTTGGTTCAGTTAAGTACCTCAGTACATTTGACCTAACATCAAGCTATTGGCAAATATCCCTGACAGACAATGCCAAGGAGAAAATTGCATTTTCAACCCCAGCAGGCATCTACCAGTTTAAGATAATGCCTTTTGGATTAAAGAATATACCTGCAACATTCCAAAGGATGGTTAACCACATTCTGAATGGGATGGAGGACTTCTGCATGGCATACCTGTATGACATAGCAGTGTTCAGCCCTACTTGGAAAGAACATGTTGACCACTTAGGTTATGTTTTGCAGGCTCTTGAGCAGGCCCATCTGACCATAAAGGCAAGTAAATGTCAAATTGGTCAGAGCAAAGTTGTCTACCTTAGACATGAGGAAGGAGGAGGTGAAATGAGAAAGGCCACCCCTACTACTCAAACCCAGGTGAGAGCCTTCTTAGGTCTCACTAGTTATTATAGGAACTTCATTGAGAACTGTGGGTCCACAGCCTTTCCCTTAAATGTGGTCTCCTCACCCAAATTTCCTAAAAAAAGGTCAGAAGGAAAGAGGAGTGCACTAAGGCATTTGAAGGATTTAAGGAAGCCCTTTGTCAAGGTCCAGTCCTAAGAGCTCCTGGCAAAAGCCAAACATTCATTGTGCAAACAGATGCTTCCAATAAAGGTATAGGTGCAGTTCTGAGTCAGCTGGATGAGAAAGGTCGGGAGCACCCCATCTGCTTCATCAGCAGAAAGCTGAAGGAACCAGAAACAATGTGCCAACCATTGAAAGAGAATGTTTTGCTATTGTGTGGTCACTGAATAAGTTTAGACCATACTTGTATGGATCTACTTTTGAGCATCAGACTGGCCACCAACCCATGAGATGGTTAATGCAGATGAAGGCGGAGAATCCTAAATTGTTAAGATGGTCAATCAGCCTACAGGGGTTTGATTTTACCATTGAACACAGGTCAGGGTGTAATCACCAAAATGCTGATGGTCTCTCCAGAATGTTTGACCGACTGGAGTAAGGAAATTCATCCAGGGGTAGATTAAATCCTCCTGTACCTTAGTCTGGGGAGGACGAGTGTTAGGGAGAATTCTCAGAAATGTGCTAATTCCCTTCACCTTAGAGACCCCCAGCAACTTTGCTAGATTTTGAGGACTTGATTTCTTTACCTGGAAAGAGTGTGAGCCTTTTTTCCCACTCTTTCATGTATTTTGATGTATGTTTTACAGTTGTGTTCTCTGATTATGGAGTTTTAGATAACTGCATAGGCATCATCTTTTCATGTGTGTTACACAGCACCCTAAGTGCAGTGACACAGAGGTGCATTTTAGACTTCTCAAAGGGTTAAATACCATCTCTGGGATAAATTACTGTTTCCCAGAGAATGTAAAGTGAAATTGACTTTACAAGTCTTTTCCAAATTAATAGACCCAGCACACACCATCTTAGAATGGAGTGCTGGAGGGGTTACATAGTATCCCCTGTCTCTAAACACTCATGTAGCAGTCAAATGCTACCCTTTCCTATTGAAATGGCTGGTGGCAGTGGTTTTACAATGAACTACCATGATTTTTACCGACTGCGAACACCGGTAGCTAAAAATCACGGGAGCCATTTTTTTCAAGATGGTGCCTTAAGCCCCTTTGTTTAAATGGTCCCGGTCTTCTTTTTTCACCATTTCATATTGGAAATGTCCTTCTAGTGTTTGTCTCTGCGAGCCAAACCAGGTTTGGTCCCTTTGTTCGTGTGCCTTTGGCGGGCTTCAGGACTGAAGTCCGCCCTTGGCGTCTGAGTGTCTGGGGTGGGCAGGAAGTGAGGGAAGTGCCCAAAACTCCCTGTGCTTAGTCTTCTAGGAGACCCAAATGCATTCTGGCGTGATTGGCTGGCTGACTGTCTGGCACGGACAGCCACCCTGCTGGGTGAGTGACAGCTAGGCCGGAATGAAAGGGAGAAAACTGTTTAAAAGGCGAGTCTCGTGGACTGGAAGTCAGAGTCGACCACTGGAATGAAAGAACCGAAGACGAGCTGGAAGAAGACGGCTGCTGCAACTCCTGGTCCGTTGGTTTGCCCAGTGAAGCCCTGCTTCTGGTCCAAATTGCCAAACTCCATTCGACAGAGAAGCTCCTTCGAGGACGGCTTCTTCCTTTGAGTTGGTGGGACCAATCATCTCGTAGTACACCTGGATACCATTCTCAAGGCTGGTTAGGTTTAACCAGGGAGAAGTTTGTGTTCTTGAATCTACAGCTACTGGAACTGAAGTGACTCCATTCTGTTTGTTTTCTTCAACGATCCCGTGCCGTGCAGGAGTCCCCCAACATCCTCCCTATTGTCCCCACGACTGAGGCTCAGGAATAGAGAGATCTACAGGAACTGCCAGGAACCACGACTTCAGCAACATTTGTTTTCTTCATACAAAGGTACTGTGCCAACCCGATTGAGAGAACGCCACTCTCGCTGAGAAGTTCGTGAAACTTTCTCAACTTGCAGGCCTAATCAGCTTGTGACCCCACAAATGATTCTTTTTCGCCTAAACTACTTCTGAGAACTTTTGCAAACTTACTGTTTGACACCAGAACTGCTCTTTCCTATCCAGAACACTAGCCCATTGACTTTGGCCTGGCCTATTGACTCAAATTGAACTATTCTGATGAACTGAAATTATTAGCACGTCCTAGAAAGTATGTATAATCTATACTACTTACTTTTCTCCTTTTTGCTCACTGATAAGTAACTGAACTACAATTTTGCTCCTTTTTCAGGGGAGCTCAAACTGTCTCAAAAACGTACATGGTAATGCATGGAATTAATGTGCGCTGAAAACGGGGGGGTGAAAATCTCAGCGCACATGTGCAAAAGCCACGCATACAGCCGTTCGTCGATTCGTGGAAGGTGCTGCGCGTGGCTTACCTGAGATCTGTGCTAAATCCGCGTGTGGCGCACACATCATTGCGACATCCCGAAGGCTGTGCACGAAACGGCCAATGAAGGCGTGTACCGGGATAGTGCACACACCTAAATAGGGGTTGGAACACGCGGAATGGGGAACAAAATGTGGGTGTTACGGGGAAGTAATGCTGCTAAATCCTTGCAACGCCCACACACACGCTAACAACACGTATTCATGGAATCGAACAGGGGAAAGCGGCACGCCACAAAAGACGCGCTAATCCGAAAACACGTACACCAGGCAGATGCAGGCAGAAGCGGCCCTGTGCAGCATAAAAGTGTGCGCAAAGAACAAACAAGCTCATGCGCTACGATGAATATACCGTTCCTCGCAGCAGTGGTCGTTGGACAGCACAGGAGGAGGAGGATAGCTAGGCCCCACATTTTTTTACCCAGGACCAGCCTTTCTGGGATGCCTGATGACCAGGTCTATGGCAGGTACAGGTTTCCACACCATATCATCCTAGAACTGGTTGCTGAGTGGGAGGATGACCTCACATCACCCACCCTGTGCTCCCAAGCTCTGAGCCCCTTTGGAAAAGATGCTCAATGTACTGAATTTCTTGGCTACTGGGTCATTTCAGCCGACAAATGCTATAATTGGGGGCATCTCACAGGCCATGCAGTCACACTTCCTACATCAGGTGTTGGCGATCATGACTGCACGTCCCTCAGTCCGAAGGCACATATACATGCCCAGAACACCCACAGAAAGGCAGGCCGTGGTCCAGGACTTTTTATCGGGGTGCCACACTTCCCCAAAGTGCTAGGTGCCATTGATTGCTCCCATCCGGCACTATGTCCTCCTAGGGCCACTGAGCACATCTATTGCAACCGCAAGCACTGGCATTCCATCAACATGCATGTTGTATGTGATGCCAAGGGAATCATCATCTCTCTATATGCCAACTATCCAGGGTCCAGTAATGATAGTTTTATATTGAGAATGTCACCCCTAAACCAGGACCTGGAAGCTGGGAGACATGTGTAGAGGAGGTCCCAGATATGACCTGCACCCCTACCCCCCATTGCAAGTTGCCAGTAAGGTACTCGCCGAGGTACGTGACGTATCAGGAGCAAATGAACCAACAGAGAACCGCACTGGGACTCTGCCCATTGTACGTAAGGAGATCAGTACCGGTTGAAGCAGCCATAACACGACAACCCTGGACATCACGGTACCCTATCAGACAGCCGCACCAGCCACTGATACGAAATGAGGAATGCCTACATACGGTCCATGAAGAGACCCCAAAAGCCATAATGGAAGGCCGGTGGAGATGAGACAAAGACCAGAGCAGCTTCAAGAACGAACTGAAGGAGTTACTGAAAGCAAGCATGCCAGTACTGGTAACTGCGAGGATAATTGTAATAGACACAGGGGAGAGACACTGTTAAAATACAAGGGAATGGTGCCACGAGACAAGATGGAAGCAACTACCCTGTTGAACGTGTAGAAATAAGCTTGAAATGCAAGATACTAAGAAATCGATAATGCCTGCAATGCTCAGTCGACCTCAACACAGCACAATGTACAAGTGCGACTCCATTTTGTAAAAGCAGAAGTACACTCAAGTGTCAAGTTTCATATCCAGGCCCAAGCTGAGGAAAGGAGCGGGATCGAAACTTAACAAAGAGAGGCTCATGCCGGGGAAATCGAGGTCAACCAGAGAAGGGGAGGTGAGCATGAGCTCACAAGGCTCCAACTTCAGAGCATACCAACCCGCCCGTGAAAGTCAAGATAAGAGAGGCCCATGCAGGTGGCCAAGCGCACACAGAATTAAAGGCACAAAAGGTTGGAAACTGGTGGACCAGCACGTGACCAGACAGGCGCAAAGATGTACCACCGCCTGATGTCATCCAGAACCCGAGGGTGCCATAACCTTTCCTGATAATAGACTACAGATCCGAAGCCATACCCAGCCAACTAATTGACACATAGCCCTAAAACACTAATTGATGGAAGGGAGGAAGGTTGAATCTTGGGACACTAGGCACCTGGGTGTCTATTCTGCATGCTGCTAATTAAAATGGAGATTTATGTTTAGGGGTGTAACTTGCCCAATCACAAGGGACCATGTAATCTAGGGTCCTATAGACACTGTAACCAAGGAAATGTCGTACTTGTAGTGACGTCAATCACGTGTGTTGTAGCAGGATGGGCGTAGACACCCACCCGATAAGAGTTATCCAATCCACTTGCGTTATTTCCATATACAGATATAGCACCTATACTTAAGTTACCTTTCCCAATCAATTATTTTGCATGATGAGTTTTTGTAGAATTAGACGTCAATGATGACAGATTTGCCCGTCCGGGTGAGGCAGGTGTTCGAGATGCTACTGATTTCCATCTGCTGATGTATGTATCATTAAACGGACTTCCCTTTGCCAATTTACTGAGTCCTGATTATTGAATCTTGCTGGCGTATGTGAATCCTGCACTCTGTCCTCACACGGTGCAGCTATCTTGCATTACTCGTTTTCGAGAGTGAGTACTGACCAATGGGCCCGTCAGTAATTTCCTCTCCTCGTCAACACTTGGTAGTGTGAGGATGGTTTCGCCAATCGATTATAGATTATCGATTGATATAGTATAAGCTCCCACTTCTGATCTGGTGACGTAAGCTTTTATACTTATACTATATTTAGACCGACGGCACGAAGTAACTCTGGGCCTTCGGTTACATCACAAGTCATTTCGCTATTCCGGCTGAGTAGGCTGAGAAGCTCCCCGTGGACAATGATAGTGTAATTATTCCCAAAAAATCTGCAGTGGGTCTGAAGGAACCCGCCTTTCCAAGCATAACCCTTCTCATTCCCACGGGCAGCGGATTGGACGAAAACCATAAAAGCAGGAAGAGGAAGGGGCGGTGATCCTGAAGTTCCAGAGAGGAAAAGAGGCGATCAGTGAGTGAAAACAACAAAACTTGTTATCCTGGCAAAGGTCTTATAGGCCTTAGAGTAAGAAGGGGAAAGGTAACGGAGGGTGGTGGAGAAGAATAATACAGTTAAAAGTAGGAAAGACTGTAGATATATAGAGGGTAAAAACCCGGGCACCTGAAGTAATTGGGAAAAATACCGGGGAGGGGCACCCGAGAAAAAATCTGTGAGGAATACCGGGGAGGCACCCGAGAGAAAACTGTAACATTCGCCTTGTTCCTGCGCTTTAAAGAGTGGTCAGAAGGAACGTGAACCCAGAGCCCACAGAGGGGGGACATTAGGCTACGCTTACGTTTAAAGACGTAAGAACGGGGTTCATTCAAATCCCATGATGGGGTAGTGATAAGAAGGCAGGTATACGTATGACCAGCTGGTGTCCGTCTAGTCTGTCAAGCGTCTGTCCTATATGTCCTGTGTATGCTGAATGTGGAATTATTGTGTTATCAATTGATGGCAATGTATTTTTGCTTTACGCGATTCTGTAAATGAGAGGGAATCGCCACTGAATTGATGTGTTTTGAGTAAAACTGTTGGTATAACATTTTGCGGAAAAGTTGGATTGGAGCTTGCGTATGTGGTGCTCGCTCATAATATCGAAAAGTTGAAAATCTGTGTGAATATTGTTGGTGACAAAAGTAAGAATGGGGGAGGTTACCCCACTTGCACATTTGTGCAAACAGTTGCCAAAGCATGCAGCAAAGCTGAAGAAATGCAGCCAGGAGTGGGTTAAGGGCACTGCAAATAAAATGTTTATGCCGCTGCCCCAGAATGGGTCATTGTCTAAGGCTGTTTTACAGCTCATGACCACCTTCTTACATGCCACATATAGCGGAAAGAAGCTCGAGAAAAGCCCTGCTGTTCTCGAGCTTTGGAAAATGTTTGAACAAGTAAAGGAAGAAGAACCCCCCGCAGACTGGATATGAAATGTATGTACGGAGGGGGGGGAGACGCCTACCGTGCCACCTGCCCCGCCGGAACCAGTTGTTGAGGGAAGTAAGTCAGAGGGTCTTTACCTGCTAAGAGAACTTAAAGCAGCCACAGGTTATAGCAACCCTGCATTTGAGTCACCAGCGTGTAGAAGTGACGAGACGAAGGAATAAGGAACAGGAAATTGACTCGGCCTCCACAGTCCCTTGGAACAAAGAGAGGCGAGGTGAGGAAAGAAAGGACCAGGCACAAACGAGTGGACCTCTCGATAGAGAGAGAGAGGGAAAGAAGCGGAAAGGAACCGATGAGTTAACATTTACAAAGGACGAATGGATGGGAGGGCAGATACTGTTGAAGTTAGATGGAAAAGGAAGTGATGGTGCAAGGCCGAGTGAACGGTCTGATGAGGCGAATGGAAAGGAAAGGGAGAAAGAAGTGGACATAAGAAACGAAGGGCAAGAAAGAAGGATAGGTTGAGGCGAGAACAACTATATCGCGAAGAGCAAGGTATACCGCTCAGTCGCATGCAATATGCAGCCTATGAAAAGTACAGGCAGAACATGATAAAGCTGGAGGAAGAAAGGAGGGTGCACGAAAGGAAAGTGAAGAAGAAAGAAGAGGAGGAAAGTAGAAGGGCAAGGGAATGTAGGAATGAACAGATGAGGGAAGTAGATAAGGCTAGAGAGGAAGCGAAGAAGCGAAGAGAAATGGATGAGGAAGCAGGGTTTAAACACAGGCAAAGGGCGCGAGATTTAGAATATTTGCAACGGGAAGTGAAAAACCCAATCCTGTTGTAGACTGGGAAGACATAGAAGAGTTCTTCCCTGCATGCGATGCGGTACCAGGTACAAGCGGGACAGTTATTGATGATGACTTCGACACCAGAAGCATCGGGGAAGCGATTGATAAAATATATGATGAGATGGGACTGGAACGAATCTCCCAAGAGGGAAGGGAAGATGAGCGCTTAGAGAGCACTCAGCTACATGACACTGAGGATGTCACCTGAAGTAGTGGGAGTAGGGGACGTTCCCTAGATAGATTAGAAGTTGGGCAGAACGAAGATGATGCAAGAAGTTATGTAAACTGGGAGTACTCAGAGTCAGACTCCGATGGGGAAGCGGAGGAAGTGGCACATTGCGAAGGGAGACGGTGCGAAAAGCGGCTCCCAGGGAACCGAAAGGTACGATGGTCAGATGCTAGCGGGTCTACAAGTAGGACACCGAAGTCCGCTGGACAGTCCAGCCAACATGAAGAAGCACCCCACGGTCAGAAGGGGGCGACAGCACTTGCCTATACACATAGGTTAAGGGCATTGCCAGGTAGACGGCAAGGCGGGAACGCCACCCTGGCGAGAGACAGAGGAGGTATGGAGAAGGAAAAGGAGGAGTGTGCCTTCCAATTCCCACTGTTAGAGGGGGGGGGGGAGCAAGACCACAATATATTCCATGGCCACACATGGACCGAGAGAATCTTAAAAATAAGCTTCCAATGCTGACATCAGGATCTGGAAAGTGGATATATGAGTTAGAGAAAATGACGGGAGGTGTCATCCTAGCCATAGGGGACATCAAGGGTCTCCTAATTGCTGTACTCGGAGAAAGAGCAGATGATGTATGGAAAAGGGCAGACTGCCCTAGGGTAACCATAACTAACACCTCTCATGACGTAGCACCATTTAACAACTGTAGAGCAGCAGTGTGGAAAGCGCTGCGTACGCTATATCCAGACACATCTGATATGGGAGCTATAATGACTCTTAAAATGAAAGAGTCAGAGGATCCGTTGCTTTATATCCAGAATTTTCAAGACGCGTGGGTGCTCGAAACGCATGAGTCTTGGACGAAATCGATCCCTGTATTCTATCATATATTGTGCCAAGGGTTACCGGAACCGGTGCAAAAACAGCTAAAAAAATTGGTAGGACTAGAAGCTAAACCATGGGCCAAGATCCAGTTGACAATTGCACATTACTGTAGGCTGTTGCAAGAAAAGAATCGGAAGAAAGAGGCAACGCGTAAGGGAGTCGAGGCAAAGATAGTGCAAAGGAAGCTCTCAAAGTATGCTCTCGAGGGAGCCATGCTAATAAGTCCAGCTGAATCGAGTGCACAACGTGCTTCTAACACGCCACAAAACAATCAGAGTAACACAGGATATTACCCGAGAGGAAGGGGATTTGGAGGAAGAGGATGGCAGAGCAATCAGGGAGGATTTAGAGGTAACCAAGGAGGTTTACAGAATGTTCAAAATGGTATCCAGAATGCACTGATGGCCAGTCCGACTATGCCAGATGGACAGATGGCCCGACCACCGCCAGTGTGTTGGCTGTGTGGAGTGACAGGACACGTGGCACGCATGTGCAGAAGCCAAAGCTTGTGGCAGAACAACCAAGGGTTGGGGGCAGGCATGGTGAATCAACCTGCCACCCCACAACAGGGCAGTGCACAAAACTATACCGTGCAGCAGCAGGCAGTTGGCTTGCAGCAAAGTGCACAGCAAATGGTCTAGCCACAGAACATGGGGAATGTACACAGGGACAACCCCAACAGACCCTGCCGCAAGTGGCTCAGGGCACCAATTCCGGTGGGGGAAATCCACAGGTATACAGTGGACCAAACTTTTACATGAAATAGGACGGCTCACAGGGAACTCTGATGTGTTCTATCCTGTCAGTGACACCAGACCCTAACAGGGAACCTAGGGTAAATGTCACCATAGGGGGGAAAGAGTATTCCTTCTTAGTTGACACGGGTGCAACGCGCTCGTGCATACGAGAAGGCACGTTCGCCTTGTCCGGTGAGGCCATAGATACCCAGAGTTTTACTGGAGCTCATAGCAGAGTTCCCTTTAATGATGCACTCCCAGTCTCAGTGGGAGAGTGCGACATGAATGTACATTTATTGTATTCTCGTCAGTCCCCGGTGAATATCATGGGTCGGGACTTGATGACAAAGTTGAATATGACCATCTTGTTCACTGAGGATGGCATAGTGTGCTCCACCCCAGGAATGCATTATGCAAACGTATGCAAAATGATCAGAGCATACTCTGGACGTGCAGCTATGAGAGCTATACCACTGGAGCCAGAAGTTTTTGCATATGGTGTACGAGTGCTTATGGCGGGATTGCCAGGCCTCAGAGATAAACTGATGAAAACCCCTGATGAGTTTCTATTTAGGCCAAGAATACCCATGCACGAAGAGGAGGGACAAGTATTTCCCTTAATAATACAATCTGCCGCAGTGCGAGGAAGGATAGTGTTAGTTGAAGGATATGACAACGAGGGTAGACCATGGTGTGCAATTGTCGCCAACGAAGAAGGGTATCGAGTGACTGACGTCACAGATGATGATCTGTTCGAAGAACACCCTGACCTAGAAGAGACACGGGTGGAAGTGAGTCTCATATTTTGGGTCAAAATGATCAAGCGGGAGGTGCCGCAGAGGATGATGTTAGCGCTGGTACGCCCGGAATATTTCAATGACGATATGGCCCTAGTGCCTGCCAAGGTATGGACTACAGGGCCCTATGATGTAGGTCTCCTGAGGGGGGCTGGCGAAGTAAAAATTAAATTGAAACCAGGAGCAATTTTGACACGGGCACGACAGTATCCCATGTCCAGGGAAGCGGATGAAGGGATTGCAAAGACAATCTCTGCCATGATGGAACAGGGCATCCTGGTGACGTCAGAATCACCATGCAACACAGTGATTTACCCTGTCAAGAAATCTAAGGGAGGGTCCTGGCGTTTAATCCAGGATTTACGAGCATTGAATGACATAGTTGAAGCCGAATTCCATCTAGTCCCTAATCCATCAACAATTTTGTGCAATATACCCACTGAAGCGAGATACTTCACAGTGATCGATCTGAAAAATGCATCTTTCTCGATTCCATTACACCGTGACTCACAAGACCTGACCTCATTTACTTTCAGACAGATGCGCCTGAAAAATACGAGGTTGCCACAGGGGTATTGCGAGTCTCCATCTATTTTCAACCAAGTCCTGCAAATGGACCTATGCAATATTGTAGTGGACAGTGTTGTTTTGCAGTATGTAGATGACATTCTAATCTGCAGCATCACTGAAGAGCAATGCCGACATGACTCTGTCCAGCTATTGACTATATTAGCTGAAAAGGGATACAAAGTGGACAAGGACAAATTGCAGTACTGCCAACAGGAGGTGCTGTACATAGGGCAACTGATCTCTCATGAAGGAAAAAAGTTAACTCCTGAAAGGGCTGAGGCTATTATGAACACGGCCAAGCCGCACATGATAAAGCAAATCAAAGCTTCCTAGGACTGTGCAACTATGTCAGAGCATGGGTCTTTGACTACAGCTCGTATACCAAACCCCTGTTGCTGGCCCTTAAAAAAGCCCAGGCGACGAGAGAAGAAATTGAATGGAATGAAGAAATGGAGAAAGGGTTTACAAATCTCAAGGGGGCAATTTGTAAGGCCCCGGTCCTAGGGATTCCTAATTATGCTGGGGAATTCTATCTGTTTTCTCATACTGATGGCAATTTTATGACGGCAGTGCTCGCGCAGCAAACCTCGCTGGGATATTAACCCCTAGCATATTACAGCAGGAGTTTGGACCCAATTATGAAGGGCCACTTCCCATGCGAACAAAATCTAGCTGCTACCGCGTTCGCCATTGAGAAGGCGGCATCCATTGTGATGGGGTGCTCCATGACACTTTGGGCCTCATTATGACTCTGGCGCTAATGGGTTAACCGCGCCGTAAAAGGCTGTGGCGCCGTTAACCCATTAGCGCCTGATTACGAGGTCCCTTTGCGGGACCCGACCTTAACGGTTGGTCTACTCCAGCCGTTAAAGTAGGGACCCGCAAAGGGACCTTGGTGCTAAGTACGGTACTGCAATTTGCGGTACCGTACTGAGCGCCTTCCCCATTCCCATTGAGCCCTATGGGCCATTCCCATTTTTGCCTATGGGCAAAAATGGGAATGAGGAAAGGCCATGGAGGAAGGGGGAATTACTGCCCCGCCAACCTTGTAATGGGGTGGTAATTCCCCCTTTCTCCATGGCGGAGTCGGTAAGTTACCGGCATGGACCATGGTGCTATTAGCACAATGGTTTTCCGCCTGGGTCGTAATGAGGCCTATATGTTGAACACTCTCTATTTGCCATACTAGAGAAGCCAAAGGGCACGCTGACTTCTCAGAGAGCATCAGCCTACGAGGTGATTATCTCCAATCCATCGATCAAAATAGTGGGATGCAAAACGGTGAACCCTGCTATGTTTATTGCTGATCCAGTCACAGAGTGAGAACCTGTGCATGACTGTGCGAACTATGAAGAATACTATGATGAGATCCCCAGGGTCAAGGAAAATGCCCTGCCAAGAGGAGAGATCGTCTTTATTGACGGGTCTTCGAGGATTGACCAAGAGGATGTGCAAAGTTATACAAGCGTGGCCGTGATCAAACACCTGGAGAATGGAGAGTTCCAAGTACTTCTCAGTGCATGAATACCATCTCATTATTCGGCACGGGCTGCAGAACTAGTGGCACTGATATTTGCCATTGAGAATCACGCAGACCAGGAAGTCACGGTTTACAGTGACTCCGCCTATGTGACGTCTACAGTGCATGCAGGCCTAGCAAACCGGAAAAGGAGGGGCTACCTCCAAGCAGACGGCACGCCAGTGCAGCACGCAGCCTTATTGGACAGGCTGATAAAAGCACTGCAACTCCCAGTGGGAATAGCGGCCGTAAAATGCGCCGCTCATACCAAAGGGACAGATTTTGTGTCACATGGGAATCATGAAGCAGACACGGAAGCCAAACGTATGGCATCCAAGACTGAAACAATCATGGACGTGGGTGCGGCACGTACCCATGAATGTATGATGGTAGCGCGAGCCACACCAGAAGCGTTTAGTAATATGGGGCAGTCTCAGTTAATGGAGCTCCAGGGTGAGGCACCTCAGGAGGAGAAAAATCTGTGGAAGTGTCGAGGGTGTTCTTTAAACCCTTCAGACGGATTGTGGAGGCAAGACAGCACTGGTAAACCAGTAATGCCTGTCACCCTTCCAAAAGTAGCACTAGAACAGCTTCATTAGCCCATTCACATGACAAGAGAAAGTCTTGCCGCAATGCTTGCCAAAGACTGGTTTACACCGAATTTAGCATGTTGCATTCTTTATGGTAAATTGCATTGTATGCCAACAATTCACCTCTGGGCACACATTAAAAGTAGTGAGAGGAGGCAACCCCAGACCAAGTGGACCTTTCCAGCACCTGCATATCGATTATGTTGATATGATTCAGGTGTGTAATGGGTACAGGTATTTAATTGTGGTGGTGTGTCCCTTTTCCAGATGGGTAGAAGCAGGTCCCTGTACACACCCCGATGCCGCCTGTGCTGCTAAATTCCTGGTGAGGGAGGTTTTCCCTAGATGGGGGGTGTGCGAGGTAATGAGATCAGATAATGGGGCTCATTTCGTGAACGCAGTGTTCAAACAGATTAGCTTGTTGCTTGGTATAAAGCACAAGTTCTCGTCGGCGTATCATCCAGAGGGAAATGGAATATGTGAGCGAATCAACGGCTTGCTTAAGGAGAGGATAGCCAAGTTGAAGCTCACATTAAGAAAGGGATGGATGCACTGCCTACCCCTGGCATTGTATGCGCTTCGGAACCAACCAGGCTCCGACCATCATCTCACGCCGCACAAAATAGTTACTTGGAGAAGGATGAGGACTCCCCTTAGCCCCCAAGACAGAGCTAGATATGTTGCTCAGTCAACTAGGGAGGTTCTGGGAGAAGAGATGAAAGCTTACCTGGACTGTCTCACATCCAGTGCCACTGTCATTTCAGGCCAGCTGCAGCGACGGCGGAAAGGGGACAGCACGGCACAAACCACAACAGACAGTGCTGATGCAGGTGCAGCTCACAGCCTTTGTGCGCCCCTTGTCTTCCCTGGAGATAGCGTCCTTGTGAGGAACTTCACAAGGAAAAGAAGGGACGAGCCGAGGTTTAACGGCCCTTTCATCATAGAGGACTGCACCCCGTCAGCTGTCAAGCTCAAAGGCAGAAGAGCCTGGATCTTCCTGAACGACATAAAACCCTTTATAGGAGAGAGCACTCCTACTGCATCTACTGCCGAGGAATTCACAGACAACGGGGAAGAACCGCAGCACACGCAGACAAGGTCTATGGCGAGGAAGAAGGACGCACGAGCAGAAAACACAAACTAAGGAACTCGCTGTGAAAATTGTAGCTGTACACTGAACTTCTCCTCTAGACACTGGATGAGGTACAAGACCTTCAAACGAACGCAAAGTGCAGCTGAACTCGCAGGGTAAAGGAAAAAGTTGCATACTCTGAACCTGCAGTGACACTGATAGCTTGATCACATTGAGCCACAAAGCATTGAACATGAACTCTCAGACTCTGATAAACTGTAAAAACAGGACACTCTTGTAAACTAAACTTGGTATCCTGAAGTATCCAGTATCAAGACTTTGTTCACGGACCTATGGTTCACCCCAGCAGAAGTCTCAAGTGGGATGTGCTCACCTATTTTCAGCTAGTAGTACTGTCCTATCTATCACTCATAGGGAGAGAAACAAGTGTCACAGAATATATTCAAGATCCAGAAAATCAGAAGGTAATCAGGCAACTACTGACTGTCATCGCAGAGGTCTTCGCCGAGTTGCCCGAGCACAGTGAACAGAAGACTAATGCTCCCGCCTCAAACAGTCATTGATGAAATTACCTACACTTTATTCTTTCGAATCATTGAGGAGTGCCCAGAACTTGTTGGGAGGACCACAGATACACTGACCTTTATCCGAGATCCCTGAAATAATCACTTCCTGAATCAAATATAGAGTAAATTGAACCATGTGGTAGCAATCCACGCAGCAGGAAAGTGCAAGAACTGCTCATGACAACAAAAAGACTTGTGATCATGACCCAGCAAAACAAAGCAAATGTCCCTGTCCCCTGCTGACACACAGCTAGCCCACAATGTCCTGATTAGGCTAGTCACAGACTATCCAGAAATGGTTGGAAGGCATGCTGATGTCGATGTTGCAACCTTCCTTAGAGATCCAGTCAATTTCCCACAAATGAAGACCCTTCTCCATGGCATTATGCTCCAAGTGGAAATCTCCACTTCCAGCGAGAATTCCTAAGGAGATTCCTGTGAGACTATTCGGCGAGGGACAGATTGAGGAGAAAAAACGGATCACACTGTAAGAAAGGCCTGTGAGTTAAGAGCAAGAGAATTAGAGCAAATGTCATTAACCCCCGAAGACAGTCGGTATGCGTTTCGTGTTTTCTTTCATCTCATTGAAAACTTTCCAGAACTGGTGGGCAGACCCCGCAACATTGATGTGCCTGCTTTTCTTAATGATCCAGCAAAGAATGCTCAATTGAATAGGCTCCTGAGGGCTATTGCATCACAACTAAGAAGCAACAATGGACATCCACTGTTAAAAAGAGCCTTAGAAGGGGGAGATCCAAGATAATTTTTATCATCCTCCCGCCGGGATAGAGAAGGAAACAAAGACACAGTACTTCTTGCTTCTAACGTAGAACGGATCGAAAAGAGCAGAAACGAGGATAACGACATATTGTACTTCCTTTTCCTATTTTTCTTATTTTTTCTATTTTTCCATCATCGTTCCGCAGTGGAGTAAATGGGGGAGAGAAAGACTGTTCAGCTACTCGACCTCGAAAGACCAAGTGAAAGGAACAGAGACATGAACTTCATTGCTGTGTTTACCTTTTACAACCTGTTTTCCTACCTTCTCATATGTTCACTTTTATTTTTATTTTTATTTTTATTTTTTCAATATTTTATTTTTGCATGATGTGTAACGAATCCATCCTTTCATGGTGTCACTGTGAACATTTTCCTGCATATCCTCAGGGCCAAGGCGAGTCGGAAGAGTGCCCTGGGAATATGGTTCCCACAACGACACAGAATAAATATGATGTGCTGAAAACGATAGTCTAACCTTTTTCCATAGTCTAGCAAAGGAACTGTACTCCATACTCAGAGACTTACCATCATAATCACTACAAGAGGGGGGACACTGAACTGCACTTGTCACTTTAGTGTTTACTGAACTTTTAGAGACGAGATCAGAATAAGGAGAAAAATAAACTATTGACTATGGACTTGGTTGAATTGGGGGCCCAAAACAGTAACTTAGTTGTACCGCAAGCGGAAGGGCACCCCCGGTTTCCTGGAAGGAGATGCTGTAAACTGTCTTTCAAAGCCATTGTATGTATATGCATAGTGATTATTGTAGTGTTTTTGTCTCTAACTATAAGAACTGCATTTTGTATTGGTGCGCGGAGCGTCCCAATGTCTGTGCACCCACCAGATAATGAACGTCTGGGCCCCACAAAAGCACCCAGACCTTATATCGTCATCCCTGTTCCAAGAAAAACGGATGGTAAAGCAAATGATTTACAATTGAATGTAATTAGTAGTAATACGTATACTCGTGAAGTAATGAATGGTGAGAAGGGCTGGAGACAGGGTCAGCACGGAATGAATGACAATGCAGCACTGTCCACGGCACGCACCCACACACTGAGTGCACACGAACAAGGGCAATTGTCAATGGCTACGAAACCGCAGGCCGAACCACCTGAAAGAGAGAAATCACCTGTGGGACAAACAGCTCCAAAAAACAGGGAACCAAGCGAGAAACCGAACAGAGGGAGCATAGCAAAATCCCTCAATAGAACGGAGGAAGCCACGAAAGAACTCACTGAGAAAACACATGTGGTAGTTGAGTATGTGTTTCCACTCATACTTAGAGCAAAGGTTGCATGAAGAGCTGAGCAAGACAACCACCACAACTGTGATAACGAGCACGCCAGCTCCAATGCCAGAAGTGACTACCGAGCCTACGACACAGCCACATGTTGGAAGGATGGTAAGTCAAATGTGGTGGGAGGAGGTCTACAAAAGAATGCAGGAGGGAAAGAAAAGAAGCATAAAACCTCCCCCTATTACTGCAGGGCAGGAAATGAAACCTGCCCCTCCAAGGATAACACCCGAGAGCCTGCCTGAATGGAAGAGCAGTACAGACGCATTCAGAGACATAATGATAGCCAGCTACAGAAAAACGCTAAGGATCAAGAGAAGTCCATATGAAACCGATAATGAGTTAAACGATTACTTGGACAGCACGGCCCATCTTGGAAACAACATAGGGTACCAGCACATGAAGGAAGTTGGACGAATGCAATCAGAAGGAGAATGTTTCATCTGTGCACTCCTGCCGTACAGCATGGGCAAGTCCAAAATCTTTGTGGCTATAGAAATAGATATCCCCACAGCACACTGCATGTCACATGTGGCGATGTGCAACACCAGAGGACAATTCATGGGGAGAGACGCCTCGTTGATATGGGCCAACGAAAAGGACTACCCTGATGAAGACGGATTTGTCCAGGACATCAAAACAAGAAATAGGGCGCACACCAAGAACCATGTAATTAGATATGAAAACCCTGACGTCAAAGGATCAGGAATAAGGTGGGAAATAAACTCAAGACTGAACGTCCAAAGGAAAATGGCAGAAGAAGCTCAGATCTGGAAGAACTGAGGCCAAATACAGATCTGGGGATCAGTGGGTTCCCCAGATGGTTGGGAAGAAGGAGTCGTAATCTGCCGAGCTTGGATGGTCCTTGGAGCCTGCCAAGAAGCCATAGAAAATTCACAAAGACATTGTAAACCACTATGGCCAAAATTGGTAAAGCTGTTAACGTGGATCGAAGACAGAGGAGGCCCCCTGCAAATAGTACCGCTGGAAAACCCGCAACTGTGCTTTAGAAGTAATGGCACGAGGAAAATGGGGGAGAATCAAAACTGCGGACGAATATACGAAGCCCCAGGGATGTCACAAGGGACCGCAGTCCTGATGGACCACTATTGGGCATGTGGATCCAAGGCCTACATAAGACTACCAAAGAACTGGGGAGGTATATGCACACTGGTGAACGTCCATGTTCCTGCACTAGTGATCCCAAAAAATGAATAAAATTTGAACAGTTTCCCGAAAGCAGATGCTCACCTGAGGAAAAGGAGGTCTGTGGAACTAATGTCAAGGATGAAGAGAGAGAACTACTTCTCTGCCAAATCAGAGGATGCATTTTATGCCATTCTCTATGAACACAGGCTGTTTAGCCTAACTTCATCCATATTTACAATAATACTCTTGCCGCATATCCAGGTTGTTGCGAATACCAAGTAGTTGCAGAAAACGAGATGGGAGTTACTGCAGACCATCAATACCACCATAAAAGGGTTCAACGCAATCAAGGAAGAACTGAGAGCAGTCAGACTGATGACCCTCCAGAACAGATATGTGCTTCACATATTCACCGCAATGGATGGAGGTGTTTTCACAAAAATTGGAGAATCATGTTGCACATTTATACCATCACACGACAAAGAAAATGGAACCCTCAGAGAGGCAATAAGCATGTTAACAACCCTGAAAAAACAGATGAGCGATGAGACAGATGAAGTGGACGATGACGGCTGGTTTGGGAACCTATTCTCATGGGTCCCGCAATGGATGGCAGATATTTTCAAGTTTCTGGGAGCTTTTCTAGCAATGGTGCTGCTAGGAGTTTGTGTTATCAAGATAATCATCACACAGTGCCAGAAAACTGCAAAGAAGGCCATTGGGATGAAAATTATGGTCGATGTTGAGCCAAGCTGGAAGCGCAGAGACCTGACAGATGAGGAGATAAAGGACTTTGTGAAGGCCAGTGAATTTGCACCAGAGGGAACAAAATTCACTTATCCCAAGAAACGAAGAAGGTATGAAGGCAAATGGATTTACTGCAGTCCAAATGGACAATGCCAGTTGATGACCTGGAACAAAGATGAACATGTGAGAACAGCAGGAAGCTTGAAAGGGGTGATAAAGATATGGACACCAAAACTGCATACTTTCACGCCTTCTTGTGTAAATCCAGGAGACGATGAGCAAGAATCTGAGGAATCAAAGAAACTGAATATAAAGGAGGAAGCAGAAGTGGTCGATGAACTGACCAGAGGGGGGAGTGTAGAGGAGGTCCCAGATATGACCTGCACCCCTGCCCCCCATTGCGAGTTGCCAGTAAGGTACTCGCCGAGGTATGTGACGTATGAGGAGCAAATGAACCAATAGAGAGCCGCACTGGGACTCTGCCCCTTGTACGTAAGGAGATTAGTACTGGTTGAAGCAGCCATAACACGACAACCCTGGGCAGCACGGTACCCTATCCGACAGCCGTACCAGCCACTGATACGAAATGAGGAATGCCTACATACGGTCCATGAAGAGACCCCAAAAGCCATAATGGAAGGCCAGTGGAGATGAGACAAGGACCAGAGCAGCTTCAAGAACGAACTGAAGGAGTTACTGAAAGCAAGCATGCCAGTACTGGTAACTGCGAGGATACTTGTAATAGACACAGGGGAGAGACACTGTTAAAATACAAGGGAATGGTGCCACAAGATAAGATGGAAGCAACCACCCTGTTGAACGTGTGTAAATAAGCTTGAAATGCAAGATGCTAAGAAATCGATAATGCCTGCAATGCTCAGTCGAAGAATAGAGCGGTAAGCGCCAACCATATGTCTACCTCAACACAGCACAATGTACAAGTGCGACTCCATTTTGTAAAAGCAGAAGTACACTCAGGCGGCCAAGGCCTGACTGGCTAAGTTTCATGTCCAGACCCAAGCTCAGGAAAGGAGCGGGATCTAAACTTAACAAAGAGAGGCTCATGTCGGGGGAATCGAGGTCAACCAGAGAAGGGAGTTGAGCATGAGCTCACGAGGCTCCAACTTCAGAGCATACCAGCCCGCCCGTGAAGGTCAAGATAAGAGAGGCCCATGCAGGTGGCCAAGCGCACACAGAATTAAAGGCACAAAAGGTTGGAAACTGAAGCAGATTCACAGTGGACCAGCACGTGACCAGACAGGTGCGAAGATGTACCACAGCCTGATGTCATCCAGAACGTGAGGGTGCTATAACTTTTCCTGATAAGAGACTACAGATCCGAGGCCATACCCAGCCAACTAATTGACACATAGCCCTAAAACACTGATTGATGGAAGGGAGGAAGGGTGAATCTTGGGACACTAGGCACCTGGGTGTCTATTCTGCATGCTGCTAATTAAAATGGAGGTTTATGTTTAGGGGTGTAAATTGCCCAATCACAAGGGACCATGTAATCTAGGGTCCTATAGACACTGCAACCAATTGCAACCAATGAGACGTCGTACTTGTACTGACATCAATCACGTGTGTTGTAGCAGGATGGGCGTAGACACCCACCGGATAAGAGTTATACAATCCGCTTGTGTTATTTCCATATACAGATATAGCACCTATACTTAAGTTACCTTTCCCAACCAATTATTATGCACGATGATTTTTTGTAGAATTAGATGTCAATGATGACGGATTTTGCCCATAAAAGAGGCTGTTTTACTAAAGTTCGGCAAAGTCGGGGTCAGGCAGGTGTTCGAGATGCTACTGATTTCCATCTGCTGATGTATGTATCATTGAATGGACTTCCCTTTGCCAATTTACTGAGTCCTGATTATTGAATCTTGCTGGAGTATGTGAATCCTGCACTTTGTCCTCACACGGTGCAGCTATCTTGCATTACTCGTTTTCGAGGGTGAGTACTGACCAATGGGCCCGTCAGTAATTTCCTCTCCTCATCAACACATGGCGACACATGGCTCATTGGTGAGTACAAATGCCTCTGCACATGCATGCATGTCAGACACAGAGAAATGGCAAAACACAACTAATGACAACCATTATCACATCCCCGGGGGATAGTGCCTACCCTCTGAGCACCTACATGATGACGCCAATACGGAACCCCACCAAACCACCCCAGGTAACATACAACGCAGCCCATATTGCAACGTTGGGGCATAGTGGAGCGCACATTCAGAGTGCTGAAGTCACGTTTCCGCTTCCTTGACCGCTCTGGCGGCCAGCTGCTATATACGCCCCCAGTAGTGTGCAGGATCATAGTGGCAGCATGTGTCCTGCACAATGTTGCAACCCGGAGGGGCATGCTGGTGGACATGGTGGTGCCCCCACATCCCCAACCACATGCACGCCCGCTGCGCATGGGAGGGGAAAGGGCACATGGTGAGGCAGCCTGTACTCAGCTTGTGGCAACTTTTTTCACCTAAAATCCCACCGCTGCGGAGTGCACACTGCCTGCCACATACCAGCTGACAATTGATGATGACAAAAGGGACAGTCAACTGTCACAACCATACCACCCTGAGATTGTTTCCCTGGAAGTGCTACATTGTGTGCATCCCTAGCTACTTAAACAGATCCAATGCTGTGTCAGTAAAAGGTGCACATTCATGCTGCATGGACTACCCCCTTGCAAAACAGCGCACCCAAATACTGGTATGTCACCCAACCCCTCCCAAACCCCATCTCACCCGCCCAAGACACCATGGTGTTACGCTCACCTGGTCTCTGCTGGGATGGTGGGGCACAGTTGGAGCCCTCCCTGGATCCGGCTCCCTGGGATCGGTTCTCACTCCCAGCTGCTGCCAAGTATAATGGGCGGGATGCTGGTACAGCCCCTGCGGGAACACGAGAGGCAATGAGAAGGGTGTGGAGGTATCATGACTCCCCTCGGATCTTTCGTGCCAAAATGAGGTAAGTAAGCATTTACCCATACAGGCTCACCTGATATATAGTTAGGGTGAGCTCTCCGTCCTTCTTCTCATCAGCAGGGGTGCTTCAAGAAGACCCAGTTGCGTCACTGTTCCATAGATCTGGTGGCCCAGGCTGGCTGTGACCGAACTACTTTGAAGGTAGGAGTCTTTATGATGATTATTGTTCATATAAGTATTAATGTCTTGTCACATGACTTAAGTTTGTACTCTTAATAATGTCTCTTTCTCCCTTATAGGTGATGGCAGCCCAGCGGAGCCGTTGCGCCAGTGGAGGACTTCAAAGTGTTCCCAAGAAGATAACCAGTTGGGATCCAAAGCTAAGCGCTAGATGCAATGGTGCATGACCTTAGCAAATGTCTCTATTAGGTTTCTAACCTTATTTGTTCTTTCCTTCTGCAGGTGCAATCTGGTGGCGCTTGGGGAAGAATGGCAGTGCACAGACCTGGCAGAGGGTGAAGGATGCCTGCGGCCGCGATGAAGCTGTCCATGTAGAACTTCAGAGTTGGTGTCCGAGCTGAAGGTCAGGTAAGGCGTGCAGTCGGTGGTTGTATTCCACGAGCCAGGTAAGTACGCCCTGGATGATCGTGGATGGAGTCACTGCGAGCAGATAAGAGACGCTTCAGTGAAGATTCAGCTGGTTCTGATGGAGAAAACGGGTAAGTAGCGCCTCCACAATGGTTTGGCTGGCAATGCAGGTAAAATGCTTCTCCACAATGGTTTCACTGGACGACAGGTAAGATGCATCCCTGCGATGGTTTCGCTGGACGACAGGTATGATGTTCCTCTGAGATGGTTTGCTGAAAAACAGGTAAGAGGCTTCTCCGAGATGGTTGCACTGGAAAACAGGTAAGATGCTTCTAAGGCAGCAGTGAGCGTTATGCTGCTTAGGAAGAATAATGTGAAGCGTAGGCCTGCGGGCGGGGCAGGCTTAAAAAGCCTGGCCCCGGCCATGCCCCCATGCTCTGCTAGATGGTTCCACCCTGCCACTCCCAAATGATGATGCACGTGCAGCTTCATTGATTCCTATGGAAACGCCCGGCTCAAATGCCCGTGGTTGACTGATGTGAGATGGAATGACACGAGCACAAGGGGAAAAAGTGTGCAGAGAACACTTTCTTATGAGCCTGGCGCCAAAGGCGCCAGGACTGGGTCCAACTGGACCCTTTAGAGGATGTGAACTGGGGTTCCTGACCAGTGGCCATGGCAGCACTCCCCCTCAAGGCCCCTCTCACGATTGTTTCCCCTCCTGGTCTTGGTTTGGTGGGATTATTACGATGAAATCGTCTAACTAGCCATGGGGCATGGACGAATTCACCGGGCTCCCAAGTTCGATCTTGCGGTCCATGGTCTTTCCAATCAATTAAGTAGTACAGTTTGGATTGTACTACCTTAGAATCCGAAATGTCTTTGACTTCGTATACCGGTTCCCCTTCTATGACAGCTGGTTCGGGTGGTGTTTCAATCCGAGTATCTGGCGTCATTGGTTTCAAGAGGGAGTCATGGAATACCGGATGAATCCGCATGTTAGTTGGTAAATCTAACTTCATGGCTGCAGGATTAATAATAGCCTTGATGGGATAGGGTCCTGAGTACCTGGGTCGGAAGGCCTGGGGTCCTTTCAATGGGATGTTCTTGGATGCCAAACTTTATCCCCAACTTGGTAATGTGAAGCTTCCTTTCGGTGTCTATCTGCAAACTTTTTCTGTTGTTCTTTAGCCCTGGTTAGTGTCTCTGTAGCCCTTTTTAGAGTTTGTGAGATAGTTTCATGGGATTTCCAAATCCTTGGGAGAGTCAAAAACTGATGCTCGAGGGTGGTGACTTTGGACCGTATAAAACGGGGTCTGTCCGGTGCTAGTGTGGACTGAGCTCTGGTAGGCAAATTCCATTAACCAGAGAAGGTTTTTCCAAGGTTCCTCGGTTTGTTGCAGCATGCACCGGAGCTATTGCTCTAAGGTCTGCTTGGTTCTTTCCATCTGGCCATTGGTTTGGGGATGGTGACTTGTGGATAGCCAGAGGTCAATCTTGGCTATTTTGCTGCATCTCCTCCAGAGAGCAGAAACAAATTGCGTTCCGTGATCTGAAATTAGCACCAACCGGAAACCATGTAGTTTTACAACTTGCTCTAAAAACAGTGTGGCAAGTGCGGAAGCAGTTGGAAGCCCCTTCAAAGGAATAAAATGGGCCATCTTGGAAAACAAGTCTACAATAACCAGAATTGTATTTAACCCGTTGCAAGAAGGTAGGTCGGTAATAAAGTCCATCGACAGTGTATGCCATGGTACTGGTGGTACCGCTAAAGGACGTAATAGCCCCGCAGGGCTTTGTTTCTGAGATGTATTTTGTGCGCACACCCCACAGGTGGCGATGTTTTGAGCAATGTCTTTTCTCCAGTTTGGCCATGAGTAGCCCTTTTGGATCTTGGCCC
Source organism: Ambystoma mexicanum (assembly GCF_040938575.1). Taxonomy (NCBI): domain Eukaryota; kingdom Metazoa; phylum Chordata; class Amphibia; order Caudata; family Ambystomatidae; genus Ambystoma; species Ambystoma mexicanum. The sequence goes on along the minus strand of NC_090935.1, from coordinate 678,682,524 downwards.
GAGTCTTGGTGATTCCAGGATGCCCTTATACTAGCGATTCATGGTAATTTGTTATTATCTGCCTTTGCAAGGTTTTGTCTTGAATATATAACCTTTCTCGGAAATAAGACAAATCGTCCTTAATGGAGCATTGGTTTCCTCGAGCTAGCCATTCCTGTTGTGCAGTTGGAGTCATTTGAGATCGAAGATCAGTTTTCACTTCCTCCTAACAGGAGGTTGCAGTGATTTGATTCTGAATCCGTACTTCGGATATAATGGGCACAGGCTTGGAGGTCGCAAAGGCTTCCTTGTCTTCTCCCATGCGTGATAGGGCGTCGGCTTTCCCATTGCACACCCCTGGTCTGTATGTAATTACGAAGTCATATTCTGCAAAGAAAAGGGCCCAGCGAAGCTGGCGCGAAGATTGGGCTTTGTAAGTTTCTGTGATTTGTAATAACCGTGACCGTGTGCCTGGCTCCCAAAAGATAGTGTCTCCATGTTTTGAAGGCCCCTTTGATTGCCAATAGTTCCTTGTCGGTAATTGCATAGTTCAACTCAGGTGCAGAGAATTTACGGGACCAGAAGGCTATGGGATGCAGATGTCCAGTATCCGGATCTCTCTGTGATAAGACGGCTCCCATGGCAATGCTAGAAGCATCTGTTTCGACTTCGTATGACAGGTCAGGATGGGGATGCCGCAGAATTGGTGCTGAAGTGAAGGACTTTTTCAGTTCCTGGAAGGCCTTTTCTGCCACTGGAGACCAAAGGAATATTTTATTGTTCTTCACCTGGTCTCTGCGGGGACGTTGGGGCACGGTTGGAGCCCTCCATGGATTCGTGTCCCTGGGATCGGTTCTCACCCCCAGCTGCTGCCAAGTATACTGTGTTGGATGCTGGTACTGCCCCTGCGGGAACACTAGAGGCAATGAGAAGGGTGTGGAAGTATCGTGACTCCCCTCTGACCTTTCATGCCAAAATGAGGTAAGTAAGCATTTACTCATATAGGCTCACCTGATATATAGTTAGGGCAAGCTCTCCGTCCTGCTTCTCATCAGCAGGGGCACTTCAAGAAGACCCATTTGCATCACTGGTCCATAGATGTGGTGGCCCAGGCTGGCTGTGACAGAACCACTTTGAAGGTAGGAGTCTTTATGATGATTATTGTTCATACAAGTATTAATGTCTTGTCACATGATTTAAGTTTGCACTCTTAATAATGTCTCTTTCTCCCTTATAGGTGATGGCAGCCAAGCGGAGCCGTTGCGCCGGTGGAGAACTTCAAAGTGTTCCCAAGAAGATAACCAGTTGGGATCCAAAGGTAAGCGCTAGATGTGATGGTGCGCGACCTTAACGAATGTCTCTATTAGGATTCTAACCTTATTTGTTCTTTCCTCCTGCAGGCTGCAGATGCAGTCTGGCAGCACTTGGAGAAGAGTTGTGGTGCGCGGACCTGGCAGCAGGTGAAGGATGCCTGCGACCGCGATGAAGCTGGCTGTGTAGAACTTCGGAGTTGGTGTCCGAGCTGAAGGTCAGGTAAAGCGTGCAGTCAGTGTTTGTATTCCTTGAGCCAGGTAAGTACGCCCTGGACGATCGCGGATGGAGACACTGCGAGCAGGTAAGAGACGCTTCAGCCAGATTCGGCTGGTTCTGATGTAGAAAACGGGTAAGTAGCGCCTCCGCGATGGTTTCGCTGGCTATGCAGGTAAGATGCTTCCCCGCAATGGTTTTGCTGGACGACAGGTAAGATGTTCCTCTGAGATGATTTGCTGGAACACAGGTAAGAGGCTTCTCCCAGATGGTTGCACTGGAAAACAGGTAAGATGCTTCTCAGGCGGCGGTGAGCATTACACTGCTTAGGCAGAATAACGCGAAGCCTAGGCCTGCGGGCGGGGCAGGCTTAAATAGCTCACCTGAGTCCCAGCCATGCCCCCTTGGTCTGCTAGATGGTTCCACACTGCCACTCCCAAATCATGATGCACGTGCAGCTTCTTTGATTCCTATGGCCTCACCCGGCTCAAATGCACGTGGTTGACTGATGTGAGATGGAATGACACGAGCCCAAGGGAAAAAGTGTGCAGAGCACACTTTCTTGTGAGCCTGGTGCCAAAGGTGCCAGGACTGGGTCCAACTGGACCCTTTAGGGGATGTGAACTGGGGTTCCTTACCAGTGGCCATGACACAACCAAATGAATGCACAACACATGACACAACTGTCACAAAGTGCACCGTCACAAATGGAAACAGGCCACAGACAATTCCCTATCACCTATGAAAAAGAAACAGCACACATGAACATATATACTTACCAGCATGACAAATCATGAATACAGGACCCCACAATGGCAACGTCTGATAGTAACCAATCACAATAGTGCAAGTGTCACAACCTGACAAAGGCAGCACATCGACCCCTTCCATCTCCAGTGTGTTGCTGGTAGGTAAATGTGGCAGGGTACTGCATACAACATGAATTGCATCTGCAATGGAGACAGGCAAAGTAAGACATGAAGAAGCTACATGCAAATATGCATAATGAGCAATATGGAATACAATATACAAATCAACCATGCAGTGGAGAAATCTTCAGCAATCCCCACTAAGGGTGTATACACAATTTGGACTACAGACTGGCCACACAACTGATGGAAGCCCAATGCATCTGTATAAGTTACTGTCACACAGTGCCACCCTTGCAAGCCCATGGAAAGGGGAAGCAGGAGTGGCATATGTGTCTGGACCCCAAGCTTCAAACAGAAACACAAGACAAGCCTGCATGGGCCCAGCTGGAACACACAGTGCATGCCTATGGGCGCCACACAAAGCAAAACACTGTAACATGAATGCACAATAGACAAAAAAAGAGGAAAAACAAAAACAAAAAATAAAAATTAAAAATCAAAATCAAAAATGGCCATGGGTCGACCCGGGGGGGGACCACCCAGGAGTGAGGAGGTGCAGGGTACACCCCAACACCCACAAGCATGGACGTTGGGAAAATAAATACCCTCCATGGGCTCATGGCCTGCACGGCTACCCGATAGTAGGAGAACTGCCGTTGATGTAGTCACCCTCTGGTGCTACATTAGAAGGTGTGCGTGGTATAGGTGGTAGACCACGCAAAGCCCTGGCATGCTCCTCCATGGCAGCAAGCATGCAGGTCTGAAAGGTTTGGTTCTGCAGGATGATGGTCCGGAGATCCCCATGCAGCACCTCACGGGTAGCACAGACTTCTGCCTGCAAGGCCTCACGTGATGCCCGGATCTCCTCACGGGTTGCCTGGAGCTCAGCTGAGATTTTGCATGTTAGCTGCTCCAGCTGCTGTCTGACCTTGTACTCTGGGACACCTCAAGTGCACCCAGAGTAGCTTTGAGGGAGCTGTTTTCTACCCTGAGGTCATCCCTGCGGGGCTGTGCCTCTGCAGATATGGCTGTGCGCAAAGCCTCCAGTTCAGCCCATCGGTCCCTGTTGGCGGCCAACATGTCCTCCTGTGTGAGCGGCACATGGACTCTGTTGCCTGCTGCTGGAGCACCACCTGCCTTTCTGGTGGGAGAATGGAAGTGGCCACCCTATCCACAGCCTGAGCCATCATCTCACATGATGTTCTCTGTTGTGCTGTAATTGCATAAATGGAGTTCTCCCACACAGTATTGCCCGGTAGTGCACGGCCACCGCGTTGCCGGACACAATACCTGTTTGCCCCAAAGTGATGTGCACCTTGCTGTGCTGGCACTGCCTGAGGCTGCAGGACTGCATTCCTCCTTTGATCTGCTGCCTCAGGAATAGGTGCACATTTTGGCGTGTGTGACCCTGCATCCATAACCGGCGCAGGCGGACATTCCAACCCTGAATGAGCCATTGAGGGGTCTACCCCCAGTGCAGGTACGTTGGACAGAACAGCATCCTTCCAGAAACACACACCTCCGACAGGACATTTGTCTCAATGTTTGATTCAGCACCTGAGCTATAGAACTCATCGGAGGTGTACCCAGAGACACCCGTGGACAGGATGGTATGTAGGACTAATGGATTTTCATGCACCACCACCCCACGTCATCCAGTGGTGCTTGGTTGGGGCTCTGAGTACTCCTGCCAGTGTGCCATCTCATTCTCCTTCACAGCATCTAGTGCCTCATCACCTGCACAAAATGAAAAGAAAGTAATGAACACACACATGAACAGCATAGCCGACACACATAGGCATCAAAATGTACACATCAATACATAAATCAGACATGTCACACATGACACAATCTCAGCCATGCATGGAGTGGCAATGAAGTGGAAGGGAACCCTGACAGCAGACACTGATGACTCCAAACTGAAAAAGCAACACATTTGCTGAATGGTGCATAGCACCTGCATCACACATTAGCCTGTGGGTGGCATGGACAATCCACAAACATGACACATGGCAGCACACAGATGGCACGTAGCATAGCCATGCCAGAACTGACAAGGACACCCAGATGGGGGTTAATCACTACTGTCCCCCATCCATGTCAAACGCATATCATCAAATAGAACATGCAAAAGAGTGGGACAAAACTCACATGTGTCACACACTGCAACAACGCCAATGTGTTGAAATACAGTGATGGGAGACACATGGATACATCAATGGTAGGTCTCTTGGAAATGACACAAGTCAATTGTCATGTTGAACATTCAAACAGGGCTCAGAAGTGATCGGGTGCAGTGCATGTGTAGGTGCACAGCAGTCAATCAGCCTGATTGATGAAATCATTTGCGTAAAAAGTGAACACATGTGGGGCTTTGTGGGGGAAAATCCCTGTCTGAAGTATGGTGATTTTGGGGCAGAACGGCACACAAATGTGCATTCATCATGCAAGGGATTTCATCAATCAGGCAGAATAAAGAGAAAAACTTTATTAACAATTTTGTGGCATGATGCCAGTTTAAGGGCAAGCTCATTCATCATGTGCAAAGTGTTTGCAGGAGTCAGTAGGGATACAGTGAACCCCAAACCCAAGGGCGGGGGATGGGTTGGAGGCACTACATGGGTCACATATAGCAGTAATGACTACACAGCCTGACCTGGCACTCAATCAGAACACATCACCCAAGCAACATACACATGGTCTGGACACACACGCATGGGCACTCACCGGGCATTGTCTCAAGATCCGGTAGGTCTCCCACGCCTTGGATCTGATCCTCTGCGATGAACCCTCCAGTGATTGCCTCATGTTCTGTGAGTTCATTCTCCTCTGGTGGTGACCCACTGCCAGTCACCAGAGTAGAGGCATAATTGGAAGCCAGCTTGTTTTTTGTTCGGCGTTTGAGGGCATTCCAATGCTTTGAGCAATCATCAGCTGTGCGCGTCACAAATCCAAGGGAACTAATCTGGTCCGCAATGCACTGCCAGTGGACCCTACGCTGAGCAGTCGTAGTCTTGCACCCTGCCGTCACCAGCATGTCGCGGCCATGTGCCGACACATAGCCCACAAGTGCGTCTAGTTCCACATCATTGAAACTCCGCTTCATTGACATGCCGGAGGGGCGAGCTGTGTCTGGGGTCCCAGTCTGTTCCGCAAGAGCACGCTTCTTCCTCTTGAGAGGTGGTGTGGACCCTGAGTGGCTTACGCCGCTCTGGTCCTTCGGGGCTGAAGCGCAGGTGGACTGGCCACTGGAAGCAGGCAATGGCATGATGACCAAAGGTCTCACTGCAGGCATTGGCTGCTGGGTGCTGTTGCCAGGACCAAGCGTCACAACTGCCTTGGTGTGAGTGTCCGGGAACCAATACTGTCCCGGCTGGGTGACTCAGAGCCAGGGTGGAGTGAGCTGCAGCTGCCCTGCAACCTCCTCACCCTGGCTACTTGGGGCAGCAGATGACATTGCTGCCCCAGATCCACGTGGCCTGACGACAGCAATTTTTCACCGCCACACGTGGCTTGGACTTTGTGACACAGAAGTCAGCCTGTGAGTCATCCCGTGCCAGTTCGGTGACCAATCCGGCCGAGTTAGCAGGGCCTGAGCTGGGATGGTGTCAGCTGCATCTCCCTGACCCACTTGGGGGGAATAGGTGTCCCTGAATGGTCCTGGACACACTGCCCTCTGGGGCTACCCTGCCCACGTTAGCCACCACTGCCACCTTGGCCAGCCTGCTCATCCTGGCCATGTTTCCTACTGCGGCCACCTCTTGGAGGTCAGCCACCTTTGCCTCCCTTACTACTTGGTCGCCTCCCAACCATGGCACTGATGTTCTTGTGCGAATCAGAGGTGCAGAAAACAATTGTCCTGGGCAATTGGGGTGAAGGGGGCAGGGTACTAGATGGAATACGCACCCCTGTGTTCTTGCAAGGCTGTCTGTGACTCCTGGTGGAAAATGACAGGTCATGCAACGCTTAGGCACCCCAAAAACAAAAACAAACGTGCATGCAATCCCTCGGTAGCAGGTGTGCATGGAATGAAGGACCTGCAGTACACTGTGGCACCCAGAAACACAAATAAATCGTACGCATGGTACATGCAGGCTACAATGATCTCTGCATGGGCAGGCGTCACACGGGGGCAACCAGAGTGGAAAAATATGTGTGCGACTCACCATCTGCCTGGAAAAAGAATGTGAAAAAGACGCGTGTGTGTGCGTTGGCAACGCCTGTGCCAAAAGAAGAATTGAGCTCTGCCTCAGTAAACAAGGAGTACGCACTGCAACCATTGTGAAGTTATCGCATGTGAACCGACAAGAAGTAAAAGAATCACCTGCTCGCTTTCCACAAAAAGCATGTACAGGAAAATGGCAACCTACGCGGACCTTTAACCCCTGCCGACAGAAACGCCTATCCGTGCCACGTCACTTACGCGCTTATGCGCTAAGGGCCTTTCCTCGAATTACACGCATTCACACGCGGACGTACTGTTTTTGCATGTGCGGATTCACTATGCACCCGTGCCATGGGAAACACCTGCACGCGTCATGTCACTTACACGCTTACGCGCTAAGGCCCTTTCCTCGAATTACACGCTGACGTGCTCTTTTTACACGTGCGGATTCACTCTGGATCAAGCTGGCCACGCGACAACACACGGAAGATCACGCTCCTGCCCAGAAGGCCATTTTCCTGCCCCCAGAACCCCAAGCTGCCTCCCACGAGCCATCTGATGCTGCCTGCCTGCCTACTGACCACGTGCCCTGCTATTTGGTGCCTGCCTATCAGCCATCTGCAGGGTTCCAGTTGTTGTGACCACCCCTGCTGGAACAGAAGACTCCCGAATGGTGTTCCATCACTCCACAGCCCAGCACCAGGACCCAGTTGCCCACCTACACCTGCCTCGGGGGTTGCCATGTCGGGCCAAACTCCATCTGGTACCAGTGGCGACCCCCCAGCAGAGAGGCAGAGGGTTGCCAGCTTCACTGCAGGAGAAGTTGGCATCCTGGTGGAGCAAGTACTGGTGCATTATGATGCCCTCTTTGGACGACCACGCACCGACAAGGAAGGATGGAGGAGGATCTGGTTGGACATTGTGGGTGCCATCAACACAGAGGGGGTAAAACACGTCAATAAGCGATGGGAGGACTTCAGGTCCAGGACCCACAGGAAGGCCCGGCGCCTCTTGGACACAGCGGATGCAGTGGGGTGCCGGGTCCACCTTACCACCGACCAGATTAGGGTCCTGAAACACATTCAACCAGCGCTTCACCTCCAGATCCTGGAGAGGCAGACCCGTCTGGAGTCGAGCGGTAAGTGTCCATGCATACTCATTGGATGCAGTGCATGTTGAGGTGTGCCAGGAGTGTGCAGCTTAGACATATGTCTGACATGGCCCATATATAGATGTGTGTGTGTGCAGGGACATGCCCATGCTGCATGTGAGTGCAGTCATGTGTCATGCACATCAATGATGTATGTGTTCCAATGCATGATGCCCAACTGCATCTGGAGATGCACACATGTTAGCATTTCTGTGTATGTACTATGCCATGGTTGTGGGGTGACACGTGGATGCTGGTTCCACCTTCATGTACGTGCACAGTGTACATGTGCGTGTGTGTGTTTGACATGTGTGTGACTGTGATATACCATGGATGCATGTGACCCGGACATGTGGGTACCTGATTGGCAGATGTGACTTAGTTGCCGATGATTGCTCTGTGACAGGTGGTGGAGATGTACAGATGCATGTCTGACGGGTGGCGTGTGTGCATGTGATCGCCACTCCCCATGTTGCTTGTGACATCATGCCAACCTTTGGTTGTTCATGCAGTTACATGTGTATGGATGCTGATGCCTGTTGCACGATACCAGTTTGTTGGTGCATGTGTGTGGGTTCAAATGATATGAGTGTTGGGGAGTGTGATGCAATCTGTGAGGTTTGATACTGCCACTCATGTGCAACTGTCATGTGTGTATCAGACCATTGTACAGTGCCCTGATGCCTGTGTTCTATCTTGCCCTGTCTGCAGCGTCGACTGATGAAGAGGGCGAAGACGTTGCTGTGGAGCACAGTGGCAGGGATCCCACCGCCAGCCTGAGACGCAAGGCCAAGCTCCCCTCCCAGGTACTGATATCTTTCAGGAGTGAGGAGTCTAGTGCTGCGTCCATGGCTGCAGCTGCCGAGAGAAGGTACAAGAGGCTGAGGTTGGAGGTGGACTCCTTGGCAGCAGTAGGGGAAGCTGAGCTCCCACAGGGGCCTACAGAGGAAGATGGCACGGAGTCATCCAGGTTGGTGGGGGTTTTGGTTAAGGAGGAGGCTGTGGAAGCCCCACACACAGGGCCTGGAAGGGGGATTCCACTGGTGCTAGTGGTGCAGTCCAGGGGCAGGGACAGAGTCAGCACAGGCTGCCGCGGAAGTGCCTGTGTGCAATCCTGTCCCCGATCCTGTGACTGCATCATCCGGCACCAGCAGGGATGCCTTCATCCAGACCCGTTTTCAGGGAGGGGATGCGCAAATAACAACTGGCCTTCCTCTTCCTGCGGATGTGGCAATCCGTGACCGGATTGAGCCTTTCCTAGCTGGTGTGGTGTTGTGCCAACGTGGCAGGCTTCTCATCCGGACAATGCACATCATCTTGAATACCTGTTTGGCCCGTCACACTACTAGGACAGGTCGTCGGCACTGGGTTCCTCCGTGTGCTGGATATTCCTGCGACCCCCTCCTCAACAGAACCCCCTATGCGCCAGTCATCCTCTGTGCCATCTTCCCGCCCAAGTGTCACCTGGGCCCCCTGTGGAGCGCCTCCTGAGCCAGTGGCCAGGCTGGTAGAGGACGCATCACTGCCACAGTCGGGAGTCGGAGGTCCAGCAGGGTTGGCCACCCCACCAACTGGACCCCAGCAAATGGAGGTCATGCAGGCATCAACAAGCAGGGCACGTGCACAGCGGCACCAGTGGATTCCATCAACCTGGATGCCGTCGTGGTGCCAGAGGCAGTGCATTGAAGGCAGCAGCAGGCTCAGCATGGGAGCCATCATGGCTCGGGGCCATCAACATCCCAGGGGCAGGCATCGGCCGGCGGGCAGGGGGACCCAGGATTGGAAGTGTCTTCCGTTTGGCAGGGGATGGGCCAGCAAATAGATGCAGAGCGGCAGCGGGCGGAGAGGGCACGGCTCACAATGGTCAGGGCAGAGAACTCCATGCACCGGGCTTTGAAGCGGGCTGAGTGCCTTGAGGCAACTCGCAGGGAATTGGAGGATACCATAGCTGCATCCTTGCGAGACCTCGAGGCCAGGGAACAGGCCCGCCTCCGGAACATTGACATGGAGTTCGATGATGCCCTGGCTCAGGACATCAAAAAGTGAGCCGTCCGACTAGCCCGCCACCTTTGTGTATAGTTATTTAGGTTTAGGTTTCATTTGTTTTTTTATGATTTGGAGTCCACACACTCTGCTCCACTTTTTTTTATATAGTTGTATTTTAGATAGGGTTTTTGTAGGTTTCATTTTCTTTTGGGATCATGGACCCTTCAGACTTTCATTGTAAATAGTTCTGGACATGTACATACTTTCTTTTTTTTTGATCCCATGGAGTAATGGTTTTTTATGGTTTTCAATTTTGGAATAATTTGTATGGATTTGGCGATGGACCACTTTTCATTTTTAATGACTTGGATTTTAATTTTTCCTTGGATTTTACTTTGTTTTTCATATTGCATTCATTATTTCATCATTTGCATGTGTGGTTTTCATTTTGTCTTTTGGTTTTCTTTTTAATACATTTCATTAATCTTCATTATTGGTATGGTCTACTCTGATTGATTTCGTGCTTGTCTCCATGAACATTGGCTCAGTCATGTGTTGCCACTGTGTGGCTCTGTAGGACATTTATTCATAGGCATGCTGGTTCTTTTCAGACTCTCATGACATGGGTAATTCACTAGGGAGTGAGTGCAATGGATCATTGGGTGTTTGTACTGCGGGATGAGGGGTGGGATTTGGATTGGCATTAGGGCCATGGGTCTGTATTGTTATGACGTGGTGTTTGGGGCGACATGAGTCGGGGCCTGTTGGCAGGTGCCCGTCAATGGGGGTGGGGTGGAGGGACATGTGTCGGGGCCTGCTGGCAAGTGCCTATCACTGGTGGGGGGGGCATGAGTCGGGCCTGCTGGCAGGTGCCTGTCAATGGGGCTGAGGTGGAGGGACATGTGCGGGGCCTGCTGGCAGGTGCCTGTCACTGGCGGGGGGGACATGAGTCAGGGCCCGCTGGCAGGTGCCCGTCAATGAGGGTGTGGTGGAGGGACATGTGTTGGGGCCTGCTGGCAGATGCCCGTCATTGGGGGTAGGGTGGAGGGAAATGTGTCGGGGCCTGCTGGCAGGTGCCTGTCACTGGTGTGGGGGACATGAGTCAGGGCCTGCTGGCAGGTGCCCATCAATGGGGGTGGGGTGAAGGGACATGTGTCAGTGCCTGCTGGCAGGTGCCCGTCACTGGTGGGGGGACTTGTGTTGGGGCTCACGAGTGCATGGTGCCATGTGACTTACCTGCAGGGCATGGTCAGGGTTTGCAGGGGCCCCCCCTGTGGTGTTGGATGCCTGCTGGGCATGGTCAGGGGTGATGGCCTGCCTGCGGGGTATGACCAGGGGTGTAGGGGGGCCCCTGTGGTGTGGGATGCCTGCAGGGCATGACTAGGGTGGATGGGCAACCTGCGTGGGAATTGGCCAGGGTGTAGGGGGGGCTCTGTGGTGTGGGCTGCCTGCACGGCATGAGCAGGGTGGATGGGCTGCCTGCGGGGCATGACCAGGAGTGTAGGCGGGGCCTCTGGTGTGGGCTGCCTGTGGGGCATGGGGAGGGCACACCTGGGTGGGGCTGCACTGCCAATTCATGTGTACAGCTCACTCGCATACCCCGGAATACACATACCCCGCTCCCTCCAGAGAAATCGCATGGACACCTCACTCGCGTACCCTGGCATACACGTACCCCGCTCCCACCAGCGAAATCACGTGTAAAGGTCACTTGTGTACCCTGAAATACATGTACCCCGCTCCCACCAGAAAAATTGCGTGGACAGCTCACTCACATACCCAGGAATACATGTACCCCACTTCCGCCATTGAAATTGCCTGGACAGCTCACTCGCGTACCCCAGAATACACGTACCCCGCTCCCATATGTACCCCACTCCCGCCAGCAAAATCACGTGTAAAGCTCATTTGCGTACCCCGGAATACATGTATCCCGCTCCCGCCAGCGAAACCGCGTGGACAGCTCACTCGCATACCCCGGAATACATGTACCCCACTCCCGCCAGTGAAATCGCGTGGACATCTCACTCACGTACCCCGGAATACACGTACCCCGCTCCCGCCAGCGAAATCGTTTGAACAGCTCACTTGCTTACCCCGGAATACACGTACCCCACTCCCGCACGTACCCTGATCCCGCCAGCGAAATCACATGTAAAGCTCACTCGTGTACCCCGGAATACACATACCCCACTCGCACCAGAAAAATCGCATGGACAGCTCACTCGTGTACCTCGGAATACACGTACCCCACTCCCGCCAGCAAAATTGCATGTAAAGCTCAGTCGCGTACCCTGAAATACACGGACCCCGCTCCCGCCAGCGAAACCGCGTGGACAGCTCATTCGCATACCCCCGAATACACGTACCCTGCTTCTGCCAGCGAAATCACGTGGACAGCTCTCTCGCGTACCCCGGAATACACGTACCCCGCTCCCGCAAGTACCCTGCTCCCGCCAGCGAAATCACGTGTAAAGCTTACTCGCGTACCCTGGAATACACATACCCCGCTCACGCCAGCGAAATCTTGTGGATAGTTCACTCGTGTACCCTGGAATACACATACGCCGCTCGCGCCAGTGAAATCGCGTGGACAGCTCACTCACGTACCCCCAGATTCGTGCACCAGTGTGGTGTGGAGCCACATTCACCCCCTGCAGTCAGCCCACACCACAGGCCCCCACTACACCCCTGACCATGACCCGCAGGCAGCCCATCACCCCTGAGCATGCCATGCAGGCGGCCCACACCACGGGGGACCACCATACACCTCTATGCATGCCCTGCAGGCAGGTCATCCACTCTGACCATGCCCAGCAGGCAGCCCACACCACGGGGGACCACCTTACACCCCTGTGCATGCCCCGCAGGCAACCCATCCACCCTGACCATGACCCACAGGCAGCCCATCCCCCCTGACCATACCCCATGGCAGCCCACACCACAGGGGGACTTTTTCCATGCAATTTGCCTGGCGTAGGCGGAGTACGCGTATTCAAGGGGGTGCAGGAGTTGATTTTCACACGTTTTGGCTGCTGCAAGCGGGTACGCGTATTGAAGGAGGTGTGGGGGAGATTTTCACACCTTTTGGCTGCTGCGAGCGGGGTGCGTGGATTCAAGGGGGTGCACGAGTACATTTTCACACGTTTTGTCTGCCGCGAGCATGGTACGCATAGTTTTTCATGCGATTACAATGTAGGGGACTTGGAAAACTGGTTCAGGGTTAGCATGGGCCTTTGCACTGTATTGGGGATTTATATGGCTTTTCCTTGCACAAGGGGCGTTCTTCGGTGCGTAACTGGCGCTGCAGGATTTTCGCTGCGCCAAGGCTGCAAATGGCTTGGGAAATCCATGAATACGCGGTGCACCAGAATGCTGTTTAGCGCACACGGCTGGCACACGCTGGCGCATGCTCCCTCTCTGCGCTTCCCGCGTGCGCTACTTCTGCGCTGAATTCTATCAATTACACCCTTAGCGTTTTGTATTGAAGTGTATTGGTCTATAATATTAAGTTGTCTTATTCTAGTGAAATGTTTTATAAATGATTGTGTAAATAAATTAATGAGTGTTTTACCAAGAAACCTTGAGTATAAGTGTTTACTTGAACCACTGTGATTGAAAGTCCTCTGTGTAACTACTTGTACTGCTCACATTCACTCTTGAGATAAGCCTGGCTGCTCAGCTCTCTACCAACAAACTTTGTGGTAGAGACTTATACCAAAGGTTCGTCTTGCTTACACCTGTAGTCCTAATTGTGTGTGGTGGTCCCAGAGGGTACTGCATGCAATTCTGCCTAACGGTTGGCATTGCCACACTTCTAGGAATCGAGATATCCTAAAGGCCAGATCCTAATGTGGCAGCCCCTGGCAGATTAAGATGGTGATGTAACCCAATGGCATATACGACAGATCTCCAGGCTGCCCCAAGGAGATTCTGCCAATCTACGTCCATGATGTGATTGAACCTTTTGCTTTTACCCGTGTCTCCGACTGTAGCAGTGAGGCCTGCTTTATGTGTAAGAAATCACAGGTGTATTGTCAAGGAATATAAAGAGTATTGGTTGTCCATATTATTTCAATACCACATCTGAATTTCTATGTAAATTCACTGGTTTAAATTGACTTCATCCATCTACCAAGGAACAAGACCTTATGTAGTTTTTGAATAATTTCCGTATACTCCATCCCACTGTAGGGCTTTTGCACCTTGAGCTGGAAGACGTCCCATTGAGATACATCCTTCAATATAACACAAACCCACAAACTGCAAAGGCTACTTCTGGATTGAATGGTTCCACCCTTAACACGCAAATCATGCCAGCGTCATTACTCATGCAGTGTGTGGTAAAACGTGATATGCGGTACTGATTCAGCAAATGAGGACCAAAGGGCAAAGGTCCTCATCACATAATGCTGGCTACAACTACAGGGTGGAGGACGACTCAATCCACAGAGCCACTGAAATGATAAGAAGAGAACGAAAAACAGAACATTTGTGTTGTGCCTTCTGAGGGTTAATCGACCACCCACAAATGGAAGTTCGGAGCAAAACTACTAGTAATCAGCTCTCCAGAAGATCAAAGGCTGAGGGAAGAGTTCCCATTATTCAGCTGCTATCATGCAGACCTCTGGCCAGTCTTTAAACATAACCTGAAAGGCACCTGGCAAGACGCATAATGCAGGTTGTGTGCACTCACATCATACATTATCCAGATACCGCCATTAAAGTATGAAATCTTCTTCTAGACTGGCTCAGCCAATAGGGTCTATAGAGCAATAGGGCAATGCCTAAAGGGCCAGATCAACAGGTCACTGTGGTACAGTTTTTGAAGGTCAAAGTGCTCTAATATTCACAAATGTCTTTGTAAATGCCCACCAGGTGCTCACCAAAAGCTGGCCCTGAAATTCATGACCCATGACAGCACAATGTAGGGCGCTTTTCTTTTGGTGCCAGGGCTGATTTGCTGTCCTAGTCCCACACTGCTTCCAGGCCAAACATTCGGGTGCACATGATATGATATGATAAGCCATTTATAACACACCTGTACACAAGTGGTTCTCGGCACGATCAGACAAGCTAGGGAAGACAAGACAAACAATCTTACTAGGCCTCGTATCATACAGATTATGTAAGTATGGTAACAAAGTGCAGGGGGAAGGTAGAAGGGGCAATGGCAGGTAGAGGGATGGATGAAGTGCAATCAGTGCAGCAATGCTTTGAATAGGTGCTAGCAGGGCAGCACAGCTCTGGGTAAAACAAAAACAGAAAGCGTTCTTAAGGGATGAAATTGACTACAAAATTGGTAGAGTATACACGTATCAGAGAAAATATGATATAAAAGGAAAAACTACACCGATCTCAAAAGCCCATCTAAAGATTAATAAGAATAAGAGTTTACAATTTTCAACTACTCAATCGTCAGATACAGAAACAAATAGTGAATTGGAAAGAGAAACAGAAGAAGAACCAAGCATATCTAACAAAACACATGAATTTAATTTTTTAGAAGAATTCCGAAGGCACAAGTCCATCACAAAATCCAACTTTCAACAAGGCATGATGAATACAAAGGGGACAAGACCTGGTACAAGCGAAAGTATTTCGACCAATATACCAAAAACAAGAGAGGAAAGAGAGGAGGAACGCAAAAACAAAGGAAGCGTACAAGGAGGAATGTTAACCAGATCACAAGACAAAAGTGAATTTAGTAATGAATCTAACTGGAGAGGAAGTAGACAACACAATAAATACAGTGTTAAATAAAGGATTGAACTATAGTCCATCAAACAAGGCTGATTAATTTCATAGGCAAGTAGATTTGTTCAAATTCTGCAGAAAATTCAAATTAAAGAAATATTTTGCTGAAGTAATGATAAAAAAACAAAAAAAAAGCAGAACAAGAAATTTCACCACTTTCAGTTGAAATTGTAGAAGGCACATTGAATATTATGAATCTTACTGAGGAAAATTACACTACTGAAATGTTCATGGAAGAACAGAATATCAATCCTTTTCAAACAGAAGAATCAAAATTAAAATTGAAATCAAAATTCATTCCTAAAATGGCAGAAAATAATGTGATAGATGTTTTTCAAAAAATGGTGAGCGAAGACTTAAGACAAAATTATCTTAAAAATAAACCATCAAAATTTAAACATAATCTGTCACTCAAAGAATCAAAAGCTATTGATGATTTAGCTAATAACAAACAATTGGTAATGAAAAGTGCAGACAAAGGAGGTAACATCATTCTTTTGCAAAGAAAGGATTACATAACTGAAGGAAATAGACAGCTGAATGACAGGAACTGCTACTCTATACTTCAAAAAAATCTAATTAAGGATTTGCAGACTGAATGGCATTGAATGATCAAAAATTGGGAAGAAATGGGTTTACTCTCTGAAGATGAATACAATTATTTGAATAATACTCACCCAATCATGCCCATAATATATTTTTTGCCGGAAATACATAAAACATTCGACAATTTTCCAGTGTGCAGACCGATAATAAACGGTATAGGTTCATTAACAGAGAGAGCATCACAATATATTGATTTACATCTTCAGCCTTTAACAACAAATATGGCATCATACTTAAGAGACAGCAAACATGTAATTCAGCAGATGGAAGAAATACCTTGGGAGAAACATTTCCTTCTTGTCACTCTGGACGTGGTGTCTTTGTATACCAGCATTGAACACCTTAAAGGCGTAGAAACAACTGAATTATTTTTTAAATCAAGATCAATTTCATTTTCTCAACAAAATAAAATGATCTTAGAAATGCTGCATTTTTCTTTAATTAACAATATCTTCATGTTCAACAAAACAATCTATAGACAAGAGCATGGTACAGCAATGGGGGCCAAGTGTGCACCCTCGTATGCTAACCTGTTCATGGGTCACTTTGAGATCAACCGTGCATGGCAACATCCAGCATTTACAGAAGGACATATTGCATACTGGTGCAGGTATATCGATGATATTCTAATGATATGGAATGAAGATATGAGTAAACTACATTAATATATTGGTCATTTAAATATTAATGATTACAATATAAAATTCACAGTCAAAACAAGTTCAGAAAATATAGAATTCTTGGACTTGCTAATCTATACGGATGGAGAGAAGATCATGACTGATCTATATACAAAACCTACATCGGTAAACAAAGTGTAACATGCAGGAAGCAACCATGTAAAACATATAATTAAAAATATACCGTATGGTGAAATTCTAAGAACAAAACGGAACTGTAGTTCACGAGAAAAATATGAAAATCATGTTCTACTTCTTAAAGAAAAATTCATACAGAGAGGCTATGCACCACAAGAAATAGAAAAAGCTATAAGAAGAGCTGAAAAAATACCCAGAATGGAACTACTGAAAGATAAACCAAAGTTGAAGAATAAAGAAACAAAAGTAAAATTCATTACTACTTACAATAGTGAAGCCTATATTCTAAAGACATTTCTCACTAAACACTGGAACATCTTACAAAGTGATGAAAAGATTAAACTGAATATAGAAGTCAAACCAAGGATAACTTATCGGAGAGCGTCAACATTAAAACAAAAAATCAGTCCGAGCCATCTCAAAGAAGACAAATCTGAAGTTCTCAGTCAATTTCTAAAAGTGCCGACACCAACAGGTACTCACAGTTGTAGAAATTGTGGCATTTGTGATCAAATGGAGAATGGAACCAAAGAAATAAGACTACCAAATGGAAGATACCAAAAGATAAAACAGTATATTAATTGCAATACAAAATTTGTGATTTACGTAATAATATGCATATGCAAAAAAAGATATGTGGGAAGCACCATCAGAACATTGAAAGTCAGACTACAAGAAAATTTAAGAGCAATTAAAAATATGGACATGAGATACCCAATGGCAATCCATTTCAATCAAGAACATAAAATAACTGATATCAAGTGGATTAAGTTTCTAGGTATTGAAAGAGTTGATGCAATGGAAAGAGGTGGAAATAGAGAGCTACAACTAAGGAGAAGAGAAGCCAAATGGATATTTACTTTAGACACCTGCCACTCTGGTTTGAACTCAGAAAATGAGATGGCGTATTGGTTGTAATTAATTACCACTTACCATTATTTCAAGGAAAAGATATGTACAAGACTTTTGAACAATGTTAAGTTTCAAATATAACTATTCAGTATCTATTTTTTCAGGATATATAGTGATCATGACAAAAGTATGGAATGTATTATTGCACTAACTGTAGGCCACAGTTAAGTATTGTTTGATGGTTCCAATATGAAATTCACTAGAAAGTAGCACAGCAGCCCAGATAATGCTAAGAGGTGATGCATTAGTAATCTGTTCAGTTTCTTGCTTTTTTCTTTTTTCGTTTTGTTTTATTTTGTTAAATTCTCACTTCCTATATTTTGTGCTGAGACTGGCAATCACCAAAATATAGGGCACACGATCAATATAAAATCAAAATAGAGTAGGTTTATCAGGGTCTTACGGTGAAAGTAGAAAATCAAAATGGGCGCCAGATCTTTTTTCGTGTGGCGTGCGATGTCACTGCGCGGCGTAACATGTGATGTCATCGCGTAGCACAACGTGATGACGTCATACGTCGTGAGATCGCGGGGAGTATAAAAGAGAGAAAAAATCCTGCATTTAGATAGTGCGGATCGTGGCATTCAGAAGGCAATCGTACCAAGGGCAAAAATAAGGTAATTTCTAACTTTTGTGAGGAATAGATTCTGAGCTATAATGGAATCCTGCATTAGAGGGACTAGATAGCCTTAAGCCATGTAAGAATAGGAAAGTTTGGGTCTAACTTCGATACCCCTTCTTACTATTTTTCTGAAACCTGCCCATATCTAGCTCTATTATACTTAAAAAGCTAGATTCCCGTGAATGAGAAAGGATAATATATTTGAAATAATACCACAAAATTCAGAACTTTGGTGAGTATAACTGAAATGCTATAATTACCTTCAATACTTACCATCATTACTGTTTTTTTTTTTTATCCAGTCTTACCTTTTGCATAAATGTTCTTTTCCCAATCAGAAACTCTCCTGATGAACCACGTGCATTTCACGTGGGGAAACACGTGTTGAGAGGAAAGAACTATAAGGATGTGTACTAAGAGGAGTTTACTATAAAGATGTGTACTTATGTATGAAGAAGGAAATTGCATGAATTCAATGCATATAACTAAAAAAATGAATATGAGAGGAAAAAAATAAATATAACTGAATAGAATCATCTTGTTGGTGTGATAATATTGTGTGTGCCAGAAGCGCAATACAAAAAAGTGTGGTTAAAAAAATCACAGCTCTGGGTAAGTGCAAGGAGGCATGGGACTGTAGAGGTTACAGTTACAGCCCCTAAGTGCGCGGTAGGAACGGAGGCACTGCAGGGGAAACTGATCATTGAGGAGCCTGGTACACATTGAGGCTCTGATGGCCAAGCAACCAGTCTGCGCTGGGGGGGGAGGGAGAGAGAAAGCAGAGGAGAAAAGGAAAGTCTTGAGCTGCTTCCGGAAACTTCAGATGGTCCGGCTCAAGTTTGAGAGGGCCAGGGAGGCCATTCCAGAGGGAGGCACCAGCAGAGGACAGGGATCTACCCCCCACTCTCTGCCTGGAGAACCTACTGGCCATCATAGAGTTGGTGGTAGCTGAGCGAAGGGCTTGACAAGGAAGGTATTTTGGAAGAGAGAGTTGGATGTAGTGCGGGCCCCAGGACCAGAAAGCCTTGTGGAGGGTCTTGAACTTGGTCCATGCAACCACTGGCAGCAAGTGGAGAGATTTCAGGGCTGAAGAGATACGATCCCTGGACTTGAGGTCAAGGATAAGTCTTGCAGCCCTGTTCTGGGTCAGTTGCAGAGGACGGAAAGCAGAGGAAGAAAGACTGAGAAAGAGGCTGTTGCAGTAGTCCAACCTAGGGAGAACCAGGGCTCGAGGGACAGTGAGCTTCTGGGGGAAAGTGAGAAACGGATGAATACCTCTGAGGAGGTGCAAATGGTAGTGGGCAAGGTATGTGATGTGCGGAGAGAAGGAGAGGGTCGAGTCAAAGATGACACCAAGGTTTTTCGCCTCACAGGAAGGCAAAGGAAGAGGCCCCAAGGAGGGCAGCCAGAGTGAAAGAGGGAAAGCGGGAGCAGGGGTCCCAATAAGAAGGATCTCTATCCTACTGGCATTAAGGCAGAGGTTGTTGGAGGCGCATCAATCCTGTATCATTGATAGAAAGTCCGGAATGATCCAGAGAGGAGAAGAGGCTGAGGGGAGCCTGAAGGAGAGCTGAGTGGCATCCAGGGGTGCCGTGTAAGTGATTTCAATCTGGCACACACCCAAGTCAAAGCCCAGCATGTATTGCACAACTGAAATCCTTATTTATTTTTGTCTAAAAGTTCAATATTCTGAACGATATACCTCTCATATCACACCCTTCTCCTGGAACCCCCCCGGTCACACTGAACCAGGAATCAGGCTGGTTTGAAAAGGTAAATATTTATTTATCTATTTAAGATTTAATCACAATGGGCCTCATTACGACCCAGGCGGTAAGTTACTGCCTGGGCCGTGACTTTACCACCATGGCGTAAACTACGTTTACGCCATGGTGGTTGGCGGACTTACCGCCCCATTCCGACCTTGGCGGGGCGGTAAGTCCCCAATCCCCATTTACCCTTCCCCATTCCCATTTTTGCCCCATAGGGCATAATGGGAGTGGGGAAGGCGTTAATTACGCCACCGTAAATTACGGTGGCGTAATTAACTCCATGGTCCCTTAGCGCCATGGATTTTAACACCTGCTAAAAGCAGGTGTTAAAAGCGCCATGGCGCTAAGGGACCTCGTACTCAGGCGGTAAGGGTCGGCGCTGTTAACGCTGCCGTAAACCCCTTACCGCCTGGGTCGTAATGAGGCCCAATATGTTTTAATAGATAAACAGCAATCACCAATGGGGTGACAGAACCATGAATAATATCTTTAATACATGAGGCGTAAGTAATGAGCAAAACAACTGCGGCACAAAAAATAATACTTTTGTGTTGGTTCAGATCAGATAGCACTGTGGTTAGAAGTTCCCCCTGCAACACCCCTCAACCCCCAATAAGCAATGTAAAGAGATGGGGAGAGCAGGTATTCAGGAATGGCCCAAATCAAACAGAATATCAGTCCCACTTTCCCCCAGCAAGCACCAGAGAAAAACGGAAGGGACTTTTCAGCTGTCAGACTGGCTTTCAAGATTGTCTTTAGAATGGACTAAGCAAGAACACCAAATATGGTCAAAATTACTGAAATTGCTATAAATTCCTATGAGAGCCGCTTTGAACAGTTGCACACAAGCACAAACAATGATTTGGTCATCAGAAAACAATTGAAATCTTAAGGTCCAAGTCGGAAGCAGTTAAAAGCTATTTTACATGTGCAAACCTTTCAGATTTTTTAAATCGTGGCAAACTTTTCATTGCGCGATATTTGCGATAACGGGAGAATCGTACTGTTTTTAAATGTTTTGGGTTCTATGGATAGCCATGGATGTTGGGTACAAATAGGAGTTGAAATTTTGTTTCCATCACAAAAACTGAGGGCGTTATGGAGGTTTTTGTAAAGGGTGTTTTTGTAAAATAGGCATGAGAATGGAAAACAGGAATGCACTTTTGAAAATGACAAATGGGTTTGCTTACACTAGGGGATGACTATGAAGAAGCGAATACCACACAGGGATTTTACAGCCACTGGATCAGGGTGACCCACCTGCGAAGGAAACTCGACTTCTTCAGATGAGAAAAGGGTCCGCGCAAAGATAGTTATAACAAGACTCGTTCTGAAGGAAAGATAGGATGGGTTGGATAGGGATAAGACAAGGCAAAGATACTCCTAACAATACTGGTTCTGAATGAAAGATAGGATGGGTCTGATATAGGGATAAGACTATGCAAAGTACATATGCTATGGGCCACAGTTCTTCCTATTCATACTCACAGGATAGGTTTTTAAATGAGACCGTCAGTTCTGGTCATGGATTGCGTCTGGTCTAGGAAAGACAGCATGTCAGGCAAGGGACTGGATCCTCTAGGCCAGTCACCAGATTGGCACAGGATCTGCTCTCCTAGTCTGTGGGTATTTGGATCAGCTGGATGGCAAGTTCCTCAGGCAAACCCAGTGGTGGCAAGCCAGAGAATTCTCTGGGTACTGGTTCTCACACCACACAGCACTTTACTGAATGGAGAGAATACATTTGAGGATTTGGGGCCTTGCTGGAAATCAATAGTCTTTATTGCTGGCAAGAGATTTGTCATCTGGATCTGGATAAATATTTAAAGCTGGATGTAGAAAGCTGGATCAGAGTGCTTTGCCAGAATCAGGAAAGTGGCTGGATCTGTGAGTCCCTATGTGTTGTCAGCCGTTTCTAATTATGCCATAGAATGACATTGGAAAGGGGGTGTGTGTGCCGGCTTAGCTAAGCTTGCCCCTGTGACCTGGGATTGGAAAACACACTTCACTCCGCCTTGCAATTTGAGTGATTGGATCAAGGCCGGATGATGTCACATTTAATGATTTGCTTTACAGTCCTCAGAAACCTCCCTTTAGCCTCTGGTCTCAAAATCAGATTTGATACTATATGTACATTTTTACATTGGTCACCTTTATACAAATCACACACAAAGATGCCATATTTTACATAGCAGCTATTCCTCAAAACTCTGCAGTGGTGGGATCTTGTCTCGACTTTCTACAGAATTTTGCCCTTTTCGCTATGAACACAATTTTCAATTTTCATGCAAATTTCCACAAATGTGCGTGTTTAACATAGGGATATGCGTGTTCATTTTCACAATTCTAACAGTAATACATTTTGCATAAAACCACATATCTTGCCATTCCTTCCTAGCACATGTCACACAGTTCTACCACCTCTTCACACATGCAGCCAGAAATGAAATTCACAACTCTGTCCTTTTTACATTTTTCACTATTTTGAATAGTAAGTTATAAGTCTTTTAAAATGTGTTCTTTTTTCATGTTTAGCAACAGATGGTCACTTGGCTCCGCCTCTTTTTGTCTCCCTGCAGTCCAGGGCATCCCCCTCCTTGCTTGTTCCTTCCAGAGGCCATTTACGACCCCCTTTCACACTTCCAGTTTCCTGGGCTTCAGCATTGTCATTGTTCCTTTGCTTTCTGTAGACCAGATTCTGTTCTAACCTGCAATTACCACCTCCCTGTGAGTTTCTGCTGAGAGGAATGCCCTCCTTCTGGGAGAAAACCCTGCTTTTCCAGTTCTGTCTGCTTCAGCCAAGCTAATTAACTTTTAAACCTAGCAAAAACCACATTTGTTGCATCACATACAAATACATTTCTTTCTTGGCCTTACAATCTGTGGAATCAAAAAACACAACTAAAATCTGTATTCCTTTTTGGCAACAATCCTGTTTATGTTTGCTAATTCAGCAGACTTTTTAGTTTTAGGTCATTTTAAAGCCTCCTCAGTACTCCTCTGACAGCTGTCATTCAGGCAGCCCCGGGTACTGCACTCAGATTTTGGCATAGAGCCTGTCAGTTTTCAGACTTTGTATGTTTAACAATGTTTCATTTGATACATGGATTTTAGCACCAGGCAAGATTGTGAATGTTGAAAAGTATTGTGTCATAGGCATTTTGGAGTTTTTGGCAACAAAGTAATGTCAATTGTAGGCACATTTTTGGGTTTCATTTGCAAAGTGCTGCTTCTCTCCCTGCACTCTGTTTGCTGGTCATGGAGCCCACTGGCACATTTCTGCAGGGTGTGCTCTATTCCACCGCACATGTACCATGGGTGGCAGGTTGTGCATTCCTCTTTTTATGTGCTGAAGTGCACGGTTTTTGTAGGTTTTTGGTGCGCGCAAGGGTTTTGCCGCCATTGTTGCTTTTTCTTTCCCCATAACTGGCAGGGTGATGCCGCATAGCGGAGTGGGTCAATACATTCCACAGCCGTCAAAGGGTGGCCAAGGGGGACAATGGCCAGCCTTACAAAAATGCTGCCCCCCCAACGGTCACCCTGCGAAAAAGCAAAAAAACTCAAATACTTTTTTTCACACTGAACTGTGCATGGACAATAACATGCTCAGTTCAGTGCGACTAAAAATGATGTATTTTTTGCGCTTTTGCCGCACCCTGCGAGCCGTTGGCAGCTATTACCAGACCACTTTACCCCCACCCTCCGAGGCGTGCATGTTTCTCAGAGTTGCTTTTTAATCAGTAGGTTTCTTGTCTGTGCTGCACAAACCCCCTCACAGGCCTGTCTCTTGTTCTCTCTCATTTTGCAGATACTTGTGTACAATATATACCGAGTTCATTGACACGCAGACAAGGCACTGCAGTGTCACAACACATGCCCGGACATTGGCTACTTTCACCTTTCTAGCAACACTTGTGATTCGGTCTGAACCTGAGGAATTCTGTTCATCCACTTTCTGAGTTTTCCTAAAAACAGGGACACAAATCGCTTCCAGGGCTGTGCATGGGCCAATTGCACCTTCAGGATCCATGCAGCGGAAAATGAGACACATGTAACATTGGAATAATGATTGTGTGCAGATGGGATGCTGCTTTCACAGCTCAATGGCTGTTTTACAGAGTAAAATGGCCTGCTCTGAAGCTGATAGGCCATCAAGAGTCATCCACTGTGTTTATCGTTTAACCCCCACCCTGACAAAAGGCTCTAATATTGTGCCACATTCAATCGTGCTCATTTATTTATCTGCAGCAATATGCATCATTTCTATTCTGCCAGTGGGAATAGCAAAGTGTCATGTGAGCTGATGGCGATGCGGCAGCAACTGTACTAACAAACTTATACCAATAGTTTGGGCTTTTCTTAATGTACTGTAGACTGCTATTGTGATGATATCTCACACCCTGTTGTTTTTGGACTATTCTAAATTATTTGACCGAATTTTGCTGTATCATTAGAAAAGATTACAAAAGCTATGCTAATAAAATATTTAGAACTACCACACCGGTCAGTAAAACACAAAATGTGGGGACACACTCTGAGATCCGGTGGGGGCCCCCCTCAAAGCTCCAGGAAGAAGCACGGGCCCTGCCAGATTCCCAGGCATACCACGCTGGGTGAAAATGTAGGGGGCAGTGCATGTCACCTGGCACCCAAACGTGCCAGCCGCCACTGTGCACAGTCAATAACATCACTACGTGCGTGCCAGTGGTGGGGGCAGCAGTTGGTGCCAGGGCGCGGGCAGCTTCTGAGAGGGTGGACATTACATCAGTCAGTGTCAGTGGTGGCAGGTGAGCATTTTTGAAGGGGGCATTAACATCCTCCACAAAGTGGTGTGACCTACCAAGACTAGTGAGGGAGCGCTAACTAATGCAGGAGGCTTGGGAGTGGTTCTTCCTGGGAACATTTTTTATACTAATGTGTTGAAATGGAAAATGTTACATCTACATTTTTTAGCAAAACTGGGTAACATGCCAGTCAATTTACAATTCCTTCTCTGTGGTAGCACATGAAAAAATACACTAGATGGCATGTCACCAGAAGTACAAAGGAGCATTTTACAACATTGTATTAATTATTGTACTCACTGCATATGCTAGCATTATCATTGTATGCTACTTTCAAGCTGCTTTGCCACCATAACTGTCAACATTGATGCCGTAAATCACTTTTATGATGCACCCAGAATGTATTCCAGTATATTCAATGTCAATCACTGTCATGAAGCATCAGCCAATTGTTACTGTAAATCACTTTCATAAAGCTACAGCCACAATCTATGCTAGTATGGTAACAGTGAGCACCTTCATGATGCTGCATTTACAATCTATGCTGGTAACAGGCATTGCCAATTACCTTCATGAAGCTGCAGCCACAACCTGTGCTATTATGGTTACTGTAAACCATTTACATGACGTTGTGCCAACAATCGAAACCAAAATGGCCCATGTACCACTTTTTGGAATACTTTACACAAACAAAATTGGCAAACACTGTCTGTAGAAAAATGAGGTAGCCCTCCCTGCCCTCCAAACACATTTATGTGCATAGTGACGGCAGCAGCGCTTCAAGGTCTCTGAGCGGCTGGCCCCATGTTGGCAGTCTTATCACAAAACAAAATAGTTATTTAATTAAGGATAATAAATTAGCACTTTGCAACGCACATGTTACAGGCTGACTTTGCTGATGCCCTCAGGCCGTCACCGTCGTCGGGTCACTTGCAATATCCAGCAACATTCTAATCGCCATCTTTCCTTTGTTACTGTGGTTTTCACCACCTTAGTAACTTGCGGACAAAGAGCCTAATAGCTTTTCAGTAGACAATTGCTGTTTTATTAACCGCTGGCTACAAGTCCTGTGATAATCTGCAGACCCTACCTGCATGCCTTCATATCTCCATTATGATCTATGCACCACGTGGAGGCGGCCGACTGGTTTTCCCAGCTCTAGGCATGGGGGCACACAAACATAATTTTTAAATGGCCCCCATGAACTCTGACACATTTTCAGCCAGACCTGTATGCTTACATGCAGATCTTGCGTGCGCTCATACACACACGCCACTGCAAAACAGTAAAACATGCATGTGTGAACAACTTTGTTTTACTTACCTTTATGTTCATACATTGCAGCTGCAGTGTTCTTGTCTTTGTCCAGGCATTTGGTAACCCTGGACTTTCACCATTATTAGCCAATTATAGCTTGCTTAATTTGTTTAGTGAAGCACGTCCAACATGCCTTAAAAATAGGCCCAAATACACATGCTATCACACACAAGTGAAACTGTCAGGATGCCGCTATTGTCATAGTAGGGCCAGGTAGCCCTTGCTGTGTGGGTGGCCAATGCCAGGGGGCCCTCTCACCTTGGGAACCCTCGCACCACATGTTCTGCAGTGGCCCCTGCTATGCAATGGACCCCAGTTCTGTGTACCATTCACCATATTCCACTTAAGTGCATGGTTCTAGGTACAGTCATCTAGGTGCAGTGCAAAGACAGGAATCATTGAATGGTCTATGTGAGCGACTCACCCACTTGCTCACAGAGAAGATTGGATGAATTGACTGAGATATATGACTCACTCAGTTGCTTGCTCAGAGTATGGGATTTAGGGGTCCTAATTCCAGAGGCACCACGGATACCCTTATAAAAATGCTGCCCTCCCACCCCCCATTGGCCCGCCTGCCGGTCATGTGTTTTTTTTGGTGTGCCACCCCAAGATTTCCAGTGACCTCATCAGGTCACCCCTATGAAAAATGTCTGGGGGCGCCACTGGTGGCATCTGCATAACACTAAAAGTTAGAGGAGAAGGTAGAGATCAGGTGGGCCAAGGGGGCCAAGTAGACATTGAAGTGCCGGAGTGAGAGGTTAGAGACCTGGTTTACACCACAAGTGGAGAGAGAGGTGGTGGAGAAAAAGGACCCAAGTTGGACCTTGGAGGGTCGGCCCAAGAGGAAAGAGGTCAGCTACTCCAGAGCCTGATCCATGATGCCTAGGTCCTCACAGAGTCGCTTAACAGGATGGAGTGGTTGACCATGTCAAAAGCAGAGGAAGGCTGGAGTCAAGATTATCGAGCAGAGATTCATGGATGTTCAGGAGGGTAGTTTCCATGCTGCTGGCTACTCTGAAGCCAGACTGATTGTCATGGAGGCAACCAACAGATTCAATGTGGAGAGTAACCTGGGAGATGGCCAGCAGGAAATGAGTGATAGAGATTGGGTGATAATTTGCCGGACAGGTAGGATTGGCAGAAGATTTTTTGAGAAGGGGGTGCACAAGGGAGACCTTGAGATGAGAGGGGAAAGATCCAGTGGCGAAAGAGCGATTGCAGATATTGGCCAAGGCTGGAGCGAGGGTGTCAATGTGGTACTTGATGGTTTTGGAGAAGCAAGGAGAACCTGTTTGGATGACACTTTCATAGATCTACTTGTCTAGAAACCTTGTCAGGTGTTGTCAGAGAGAAAGAGAAGAAAGGAGGAGAGGAAGAGGTGGCCAGAGGGGGTCTGCGAGAGGTAGAGGGAGAGGAAAAGGAGAGTAAGAAAAGCATGACCTGAGTTTTAGTGGTGAAGTGAGCAGCCAGAGCCATACAGAGGGCATGGGAAGGAACAGGAGAGGCAGAGACTGCAGAAGGATTGCCTAGCTCCTTGCAGATTTTAAGGAATTTTGCTGTGTTTCTAGAGGCCGCAGAGGTGCAGGTTCTCTTCTTGGACAGGACAGAGAGTCTGTATTGTCTTTGGAGCAGGCAGCAGGCCAGTTCGTCAGAGTATCCACCCAAGGCCCTCCACTTCCTCTCAGCCACCTTACACTTGCGTTTCAGGGCGTCGAGGTCAGAGTCATACCAAGAGTTGCACTTGAGGTCAGCTTCAGACGGCTTCTCATGACAGGGGCAAGGATGTCCAGAGTGTTGGAGATAGAAAGATACAGGTTAGAGAGGGCTTTGTCAGGGTGTGAGTCAGCCACTGGAGTAGGAGGAGCAGAGAAAGTAGAGGCAAACGCATCCACTGACACACTTCATGTGCCGAATGACTAAGAAGGTAGATGGCAGTGCTGGGGTGGGATTTACCTGGCGGACAGAGTTTCAGGTGAGAGGAGAACCGAAAGTGGTCAGTCCAGGAGAGAGAAGTAGTGAGAGAGTTAAAGAGGGCGGTGTGTGATGAGATGAGAACATCCAAGGTGTGTTCGGCAGAGTGTGTCGGACCAGAAGGTAGAATGGAGAGAGAGAGAGTGTTGCAGAGGCTGCAGAACAGCCCAGAGGAGGGATGTAGAAAGGTAGTTTATTTAATTTAATGCCCAAACGGGGCATGTAGCATTTTATATCTCGCTGGAATAGGACAGACATTTAGAGAGTAAATACACACACATCAGAACAAAATAAACTTCAAAGAAACAGAACTCAATGGTGAAAATCCTACATGAAAATGTTTAACCGCTGAGAGACAGGAGCAATTGCAGGTTCCATCCATCACACCCCATGGAGAAAGTGTCAGTGAGGGTCAGTGCCGGCCTTAGCGTTGGCAGTGCCCCAGGCAGTGAAAGAAATATGTTTTTTAACTCCCTGTTCCCCTGCTGGAGAAGGAAGTTAATCACTGGAATAGGGTGCAGATGCAAAAGCATTAGCACCCTATTCTAATGAAAACCACCCCGCTTCCATGCGTAAGTGGGGTGGTAATCAACTCAATTTGCGCCAGAGGCGGCAGTGCTAGGTGGTGCAGCCTGACGCTGTGAAGTGCATAGGGAGCATAGGGTGCCTTACTCTAATCAGTGATGCGTTAAAGGATCAGGAAGTGCGGCGGAGGATCGTGGAGCTTGTCGCCATGTCAGCATGGTGCACCGACCCAAGGAAGGGGTCCGCTTGGAAGAACGCGGTGTGCGGCTTCATCAGAGGTCATGTGGGTCTCATCGGCCCCTGGCTTTCTCCACGCTCCCGGCGGCTCCTGTCATCTGCAGGCTATCGGCTGATTGTTGCACTCCGAGAGAGTCCCTGATAGCTGGTACCTCGCTCAGGGTTGAAGTTACATCGGCCCGGCACCTATTAGGCGGGTAATGTGCTTCTCTCCTCTCACTTTTGCAACCTTTTCATATTGCTATTAACATCTCAAGCCATGTCTAATACAAAGCCACATCTTAAGCTCTGTATGGACAGAAATACAGTCTGCTCCCTAGAAGCAGACTTAGTATCCACTTCTTCTCCATTCCATGACCAGTTGATCATGGGGAGAATCGAAAACCCCCCATCAACCCCTGCATTATGGTTACCCTGTACACCGCAGGAATACCAGGGGAAAAGTAGTTGCTTTTCAGAGGTTTTAGCGCTTAGCGCTAAAAGGAGGCAGATGCTTCAGAAGGAACAGCATCTTCTCTCTGAGCTCCACTGTAACAACGTAAAGCTTAACACTGACAAACATGGTGAGAGGAAAGGAATATCTGCTGAGAAGCATGATAAAGGATTTCTTTACCCCGAAGAACAATCTAGGCTGGGCATCCTTTAAGGATCAGCTAATGCAAGACCTGGGGTCTTGCTCAAGTTTTGAGGAGCTCTGACGCTGGGTGTCATTGGTGGGTCCTGATTTCAAGTCCCCCCAGTCTATACTACAGAACTTAGTCATACCAATAGTGAAAAGAAGCAAAAAGTTCTCCCAAACTTCACATGGCCAGCATGAGACTCATAAAGCCTGCCAAACTACCCCGACGGCATCTAATAATCCAGTCCCAGCAGTACAAGACAAATTAGTGGCTTCTGCTGCTAGGCCTGAGGTTGAAGCTCTACAGGGGGGTCTTCATCTTCCGCCAAATGCTTCAATCAATCTGCCACTTATCAGAAGGACTTACCACTAAATAAATCAACAAGGCCAAAAATTACAGATCCTAACCTTAGAAGTTTCATCCTCGACAAGAGAAAATGTATCATTACAAACGTGGAGAAACCGGACGACTTCGAATCTAAGCAGACCCTAAAAAACACAATTCTTGCTTGGTTAACTATAAAAGTGGCCTCCAACTGTATTAGACCACAGGATTTTAGGGTGTTCCAAAGAACTCAAATTGAGAACTGGTGCACCTTAGAAAACCCTGATTGCATTGTGGTAGGATGTGGCTCTAGCAGTCTACCTCAGTTCTCGCATAGATAAACCAATCTGAATCTAACATCGCTGCACTGTTGAACATTGTCTTGAACTACTAGGACTTTCCTGATCCTGTTCTTTTTTTTTCCTAGTTTTAGAATTCTTATGTTTTTCGTTCATCTTTCGATGCCCATTTTATGTTTTGAACAGTCTCTTAAACCTACATACAAATGTCTCCGCCACTAAGCTTTGAACTGTTTTGAACTGACTTACGTATCCCTCCGGAAGATGGCTGTATAATGTATCTCGTTATTTGTACCCCTTCCCTTTTAGAAGTTTTCAATGTTTATGTATTATTAATGGTGTGCGCAGTTTCTGAGCTACTTATTGTTTTGTAATCGTTTGTATGTCGGCTCCCTTAAGCCTTAGGATCAGTGGAGCGCGGTATGAATACATTTCAATTCAATTTCAGTAGGATGCTGATTATTAAATGCGCCCCGCTCCCGCACTGGAAATCCCAGTTTTTAATTTCAATAGGTCGCAGGCCGCACCTTCTCTCACCACTAACTCCCCTGAGCTGGCGTGGTGGGGGCTAATGGCACCTCCTGGCGGTCGCGGGTGCGGCCCTGCACTAATGCAGGCCCTACTGAAAGTATTGAATGTACACATATATGACAGTCGACGTGTGCCTGTCATGTGTGAGTGCTGGTGTGCGTGTGTTTGAGCCCGTATGATCATGCAAATTTATCAGAAAATGAAAACAGGTCCAAACACAAACAAGGGCTACATGGCTCATTACCCTCTTCTAGCCACAGTGTGATCGACTAACTATTGACACACACGTATTCAATTCCATATTTAATCAACGTTTCCCTTTCCACAAAGTACATTAAGTCCTGTTGCAGAAAACTCCGCGGTATTTTTCTCCTTTTCCATAACAGCACGCCTTCAGAAGGCAAATCGTTGCTCGAAAGGACACCTTGTATTTCGTTCACCTTGTCAGATAGGCAAGTAGTAACTATCACGGTTAACAATCTGAAAAGTTAGCAATTACTACTTGCCTACTTTCTTTCTGCAAAACTTAAGTTGCAATATAATGAATTTGCTTTCGTGTCAGACTTCACTTGCCTTCAGATGGGAAGTACGCGCATGTGCATGAAACATCACTGAAGAAGGGACCTCTGTCTTCCGGAAAGCTCGCACAGCACACCGGTGTGTCAGCTTATATGTCATGACCACAAACTGCTTGTTTTTAAGTGTACTTTTCTACTGTTTAACACATATAAGTGTTTGAATAGACTTCAATTAGACTTTTCCAAAGGTTCTGCTGTTCAAGGTGCGGACAGTGCTGAAATGAAGGGCGCTGCTGTGGCAGTTAATGAAGATGGAGAGTGCAGGTTTGCAGTGGCCGTAAACATGTCATATGAATATGTGCCTTTGCATTGACCTTCGGCCTCATGATGAAAAATGTGACTGTCACCCAGTCATCTGGCCTCAGCAAGTATTCACCATCTCCTGCCACTACATCATACATGTGAGCGTAGGTCGGGTGTCTTTGCCTTCCATCCACCAGCACCTGGGGATGGAGGCCTTTGTGCCGTGCTGGGCCAGGCCTCATCCCTCTAGAGTCCTGTTGTTCTGTTGTCATGGCCACTGGTGACAGCCCACACTGTCTCAGTCACCTTCCCGGCCCAATGTTGGCTTCCTATGTGCAGTGGTCCCAATCTGGCACAGGTCAACAGCAGATGATGCGCCAGCGACATACATATACGTTGCTGAGGACCTGCCATCAGGCACTTCTCCTCCCCCCCCTACTTTGAACTGCTGAAAAGTGACTTTGCACTGCCGACACAAACCCTGATTCATGGAACTTCGACTATTGGGAGAAAAGGTTACCTGTTTGTATTTCAATGTTTGACAAAAATAGGCTTTATATATGGTGTGTTGAAAATATTGCATTTTACCGAAAATAAACTATTTCTGGTGTGTTAAATTTGTTAGTTTAAAACTGCTCTGTGTGATGAAATTGTAGACATGTCTTAACACGGAAACGTCTTGCCCAAAACAATGGTCTTGTAAAAGAGCCATGATGATATGATATGATATGGCATTTATAACGCGCCTATACACAAGTGTTTCAAGGCGTGATGAGGCAGGGGAGGAGGAAGAGAGGGACGAGAATGACAACAAACTTATAAGGCCAGGAGACATTGAGATTGTGCAAGTGCAGGGGAGCTTGGAAAGTGAAAAGTGAGGAGGTCAAGGGGGAAAAGGGCAGTGCAATACATAGAATCAAAAGTAAAATAATAAAATAAATAAATAGAATAAATAAGAACCATAGGTAAGAATGTGCGCCAACTAGTGGCAAGTGCAGGGGTAAGTGCAGACATCAAGTGCCAACAGCTGGAAGGGGACTGTAGGGATACAGAAACAGCCGCCAAGTGCAGCTGTTGCCCGGGAGGCAGTGCAGGTGTGCAACTGGCGAGGGAGGGGCCATGGGCCCGACATCAGAGGGCAGCCATGTGATCAGTACAGATTCAGTCTGGAGTTCAGCAGGGGAGATGAGGAGAGAAAGCACAAGCAAAGCGGAAGGTCTTGAGGTGCTTCCGGAACCAGAGATGGTTTTCCTCAAGTTTCAGAGGGGCAGGGTGGCTGTTCCAGAGGGAGGCCCCAGCGAAGATCCAGGTCTACCACCAACTCGTTGCTTGGAGAAGAGACTGACCCTGAGAGAGTTGGAGGTGGATGAGCAAAGAGCCCAAGAAGGAAGATATTTAGGAAGAGAGAGTTAAAGGCGTTGGGGCCCCAGGCATCAGAAGGCCTTGTGGACAATGCATAGGGGTTTTGAACTTAATTCTCGCCAGTGCAGAGATTTCAGTCCTGGTGAGATATGATTTCTGGGCTTGAGGCCAAGGACAAGTCTCGCTGTGCTGTTCTGGATGAGTTGCAGAGGGCGGAGAGTAGAAGCAGGCAGATTTAGAATGAGGCTGTTTCAGTAGTCCAGCCTAGAGAGAACCAGAGCCCTGGACACAGTGAGCTTCTGGGGTAAGGAGAGGAAAGGAAGAATACCTCTGAGGAGGTGCAGCTGGCAATGTGACTTCTTAGAGACGTCAGAGATGTGAGGAGAGAAGGAGAGTGTGGAGTCGAAGATTGTTATGCAGAATGATATGCAGTACCCTTTGGGAACACCACACACAATTAAGATTACAAGTGACAGTACAAATTCACCTTTGGTACACGCCTGTACTACTCAGTTAAAGTGGTAGCGATCGCTGAACAGCCAGACTTATCTCAAGAGTAAGTGAGCAGTATCAGATAGTTACACAAAGGACAGCAATTACTATGACTCAGGCAAACACTGACTCAAGGTTTTCAAGTAAAAGAATATACATTTATTTCACTCTTCAGTTGTATAACAGTACACTATTATAAGCAGTCTAAAAATCACACTCTTAATATACCGCACCACTTGCTTTAAATTCCAGACAAGTTAAGCTCACAAAATGAAGTGGGAGCAAAATGGCACTCCAGCAATTTAACAGGGAAGGAAAGACAAAGTTAAATAGAAATTAAATCAAACCAACAGGTAATTCAGGCCAATTGAATAAGAGGAACTACAAAGATAGAATCAGGTAGAAAAGGCTTTGGGCCAAAGTCAATGGGTCAAAAGTGTTTTGCTCAAGATCAAACAGTTCAGGGTAGTTCACGGTAAAGTTTGTGGCACGGTTTCCGGACGAGGTTGGTTGATACAAAAGTTAGTTCAAAGAGAAGAGAAGGACAAGCCCTTGGATTGGAGAAAGATTTCAAACACTTTCACCGCGGTTGAACGAAACGAGCACAGTGCCTTAAAATGGAGAGGAATCTGTAGCTGATTGCGGACGTTCCTGGTAGTGCCTGCAGTCTCACAGTTCCTGAAGCGACTGTCAGACTGACAAGAAGTAGGAAGACTGGAGGGTCCTGCACTACCCAGGGAAGAAACCAGCAGCAGAGCAAAGCAACAAATAAAAGGTGCGCTCCTTAAAACCAAAGCAGGGTTCAACCTTCCTGGCTATCCGGCCCACTGTACCTCTGTACAGCAAATTCGACCAGAGGAGGGTTCCTAGCTTGCAGTTTGGGTGAACTGGTTGGTCCCACCAGCTCAAGGGAAGAAGTTTCCTGGAGGATCTTCTCTGTCATGGGATTCTGAAGATTCGGACCTGCAGTAGGTCTTCATCGGGCGGTTCAGTCGTTGTAGGGGTCCTCTTCTGTCAGCTCCTCGTTGGTTCTTTCGTTCGAGTGGCGACTCTGCCTTTCCAGTCCCAGAGACCTGCTTTTTATGCAGTTTTCCCCCATTCATACAGCCTGGCTGTCAATCACACAACAGGGTGGCTGTTCTGGCAAGGACAGTCCCCCCAGCCAATCATCAGGAGTGCGACTTGGGTCACAAAGGAAACCCATGGCA
This sequence comes from Ambystoma mexicanum, assembly GCF_040938575.1. NCBI lineage: Eukaryota > Metazoa > Chordata > Amphibia > Caudata > Ambystomatidae > Ambystoma > Ambystoma mexicanum. The sequence continues at coordinate 678,647,864 of NC_090935.1, read as the reverse complement.
GGGGTCCGAAGATCCCTCCCTCACATCCTGACTACCCAGACTTTCAGGTGCCTTAAGGAGGACTTCTGTGTAGAAGCCTGCGAAAAGACAGTGAACAAATGAATTATCCTGGGTTTGGTGTGCAGGGAAAAACACGAGAAAGACTTTAACAAAAAGAAATGTTGAATAAACCCAGCCGGAGCAAAAATAAAATGTATTTGGTCAATCGGGTTTATGTTTGAGGCTAATATAACAGCCCAAAAAAATACCATGGTTATATAAGATAACCGTGGTAGAAAAGTTAGGGTAGATACCACTGCCACCAGCTAAGTCTTGATGTTAAGGGAGCAAAACAGTGCTCCAAGAGACACAGACAAAAAGGGATAAGAATGAACCCTTCCCAATACTCATGTAAGACGGGGTGTACTGGGTCTGTGGTTTAAAGTGACTAAAGTAAAGTTAATGGCAACTTTACCTTTTCTGGGGGACAATAGTCAGCCCCAGAAAATGGAGCCGGTGGGAAGTCTCAAAGACAACCCTCTGTCACTGCACTGAAGGTGCTGTGCAACACACATGAAAATATGAGGCCATGGAGTAGGTAAGGCTCCAGCGCTCAAGATCACACAAAAAGTGAAACCACACAAGCAAAACACATGTAAGAGTGGGAAAAAGGCTCACACTCTTACCAGGTGAGAAAAATAAATCCTAGAAATCCAGCAAAGCTGCTGAAGGACTCATTAGGTAAGGGAAATTAGCCATTTATGAGAATTCTCCCGAACAAAGATGACCCGAGGTTTCTAGCCTCACAGGTTGGGAGCAGGAAGAGGGCCAACAGAGGCCAGCTAGAGTGTGACAGGAAAGTAGGGAGCAGGTGTGCCAATGAAATCAGGCAGAGATAATTGGCGGCACACCACTCCTGGATAGCAGACAGTCAGAGATGAGAGAAGGAGAAGAGGTGGCGGAGGGAGCCTGAAAATGAGCTGAGTGTCATCCGAATAGCACTGATAGTTGGGGCAGAGAGTGGCAATTCATTGGGCAAGAAGTGCCAGGTATTGGTTGAACAGTCAGGGAGAGAGGTTAGACCCCTGGGGAACACCACAAGTAGAGAGTGAGATAGTGGAAAGGAAGCATCCAAGTTGGGCCTGGGAGGGTCGATTAGAGAGGAACGAGGTCAGCCTGTCCAGGGCCTGATCGGTGATACCCAGGTTATCATGGAGACGATGGAGCAGGATGGCATGGTTGACCACGTCAAAGGCAGAAGATGAGGACACAGGGGGTATTGGAATCAAGGTTGGAGAGCAGGTCTTCACAGATGTTCAGGAGAGCAGTTTCTGTGCTTCTGACAGCTCTGTAAATCGCTCCTGCTTTAAAAGCTGGGCTACAACAAAGAAAGTGATGATCAGTAATGATGGGGCCTGCAGCATCTGATGGGGCGCTGGGAGGGGATATTTGTCTTTAGAGCATCACAAGGGCTTGGGTGGTATCACTGTGGCCTCATTGGGACTAACAGAAAAGCACTAATCGTCCGAGGAAGCAGCACAGTCCTTCTTTAGAATAATGTGACCTCGGATAGTCGAGGCAGGCTCTGGTGCCGGCGGGGCCCCCCTTGACAGCGGAGCTCTGTGCCACCGCACAGACTGACCAGGTTGGCTCTGCCCGTCATGGCATTACATCGCTCCTGGAGGTCCTGCGGCTTCTTGCCTTTACGCGCAGTGCTGAGTCATGGCTTGACTCGCTGCCCAGTTGGCTGCTTTACAGCTTCAGTCTAATGGGATTGTTTCACTTTTTTCCAACCCTTATTCTTTCAGTGTCGCTGCCAGAAGTGAATGTGCAGCGCAGATGGAAAGGGCCGTGCAGCCTTTTCTCATGGATCTTTTCTCTCAGATCAGGAAGATAGATTAAATGTTAACATCTCCCAAAGTCTGGAGCTGATAATGTGTCAGTAAATCCCAGCTTCGGCCAGGTGGGGCGAGTGTTGCAGCAATAAAGACATTATTGTAATTCTGCTGCCCAGGAGAACTGGCCTCCAACTTGCAAGCGTGATGGGCTCCGCGTGGGGCAAGCAGAGGGGGCTGGAGGCCGTGTGGTGGCTCCTAGGGGAATCCCTAAGTCGTCTAACACACCGGAGCACGTTGCAAAGTTGCCAAGAAAAAAAGAATCCGCCTCAAACAGAAAACAGAACATGGGCCTAAAATCGTGCAGAGAGAACAAACACAAGAAAGAAAGCAACTTGATATTGTCACTCTAATATCTTCTTACCGCATTTTTTCTGGTGGTAAATTTGGTTGTAATAGTAATAAGATATGTTGTTCACAGTGTCTGTGCACATTGTCGTGGTGTCTCTCAGGCATCAGAGGTGTCTCCCTAGTGATGTGAATGATAAAATGTGTCTAAAAATAGACTGTTACTTTGTGGCATGCGCAGAAATTGCACATTCTTCCTCACCACAGCTTGCTTGCTCTTAATGTGCCTGTCCATGTTCGGCATTGAAGAATATAAACAATATTCCAGTGCATTGTTATAGTATCATAGCTCACGCATGGATGGCTGCATTCCTTCGCGCCTACACATCGCATGCAGGTCTACCTTCGCGCCTACACATCGCGTGCAGGTCTACCTTCGCGCCTACACATCGCGTGCAGGTCTACCTTGACTCTGAGCCTGAGCCGGCTTTAGGCAAGGCCCACCCGGGCGGTCGCCCGGGGTGCCACATTTGCCCCCTGGCACACCAGCTTGGGGAAGTCTTTCAAGGGCTCCCCGAGGTGGCGTAGTGAAGGCATTCTATTGAAATGGAAAGCGCCCCGCTCTCGTGCTGCAATGGGCCAGGCGCCAGCACGAGACCAGGGCATTTTGCATTTCAATAGAGCGCAGCTGCTACACCAACCTGCTGGTGTTGCAGAGGTGCCAGCAAAACCCCTAATTCTCCGCCCCCCAATGCCACATTGACAGGGGGGACACCAAATTTAGTTTCACCCCCGGGCACTGCCTGTGCTAAGGCCGGCCCTTGCTCGGAGCGTTCTCCGCACCCACTAGAATTTGATTTCGGGCAATACCAGGACAGGGTGTGCCGGGTGCAGAATGCTGCTGCTTTCACAATCATGACTTCTTAACTAGACTAGCCTCACAGGTCTGGTTATTAGATGTGACTGGTATACCACAGCAAGCATCCACTCATAATCCTTTATTTATTGGGCATTTGATTTAGAGCGGATCAAGCTAAGCTGGTTCAAAGATGGAGTGGAGTGCTTCACGGAAGCATTTTCTGTAGCAGGAGTCTGGTGATTATGCAGCGCTGTGGGTGGAACCATGGGCAGGGTATGATGGATGTTTTCTTGGCTCCCTAGGAGACAGGATTATGCATTAATAAAATGTGTCCATTGTAATTGGGACAGTTGAAGATGGCGCACTGCCCATCTGGTTTTATCAGACAACACACAAGTTATACTGAGGATCAAGCCGTTTGTGGCAAAGCGGAGCCAAGCAATTTGTGGTCACCCAACTCGGCAGAATTATATGGAAATAGAGATTCAAGATTAATGGAGTCTCTACTTCCTAAAGAAACCAGTTAGGAGTCTCCCACATTGAACCAGATAATCTAATAATTCCAATATCAATACCAAAATTAGTGAAGTGAGTTTCCGATGCGTGCTGTCCCTGCACTTCAACAGGGGTGGCCTCCAGGTGACTTTCTGTCAATAGGAGCTCTGTCTGTTCTAGAAACTACAGAGTTTGCTTGACACCTCTGTTCCAAGAACCACTTCCTGACTCTGAGCAGACCTATCCTGCTCACATGGGGTGCCCATCCTGTCCATAAGGGTGAACCTCTCTGGGTCCATATCCTGCTCACGTGGGTCAACCACTGCTTTCCCTTTGACTGGTGATTGCGGGCTTGCACACAACATGTGTTCACATGCTATAAGCTCACAAAGTGTATCACATTTCCCTGTTTATCTACAACAACAAAAAATCACTATGAAAAATGTCCTATTTGGGGACTCGCACCATCACCTGGCCCATCCTTACTATTTCTTTTCTCTTTGCGTTGCATTTTAGTAGTAATTTCTTTTACAATATTTTTAAATACTTACTTGTTAAGATTTTCCCAAAGGACGGGTTATTTTTCCTTTTCCTGCAAGCGTTTAAAGAAGTTCATGAACCAAACATGTAAATGACGTTCTTACCTGCAAAATATCTATGATTAAATGACAAATTCATATTACTATACGATAACTTCATATTTGATTAAATAGAAATATAACAAAATTATGAAAAAAATGGCTATTAAATGTGAAATTATTGAAAATCAAAAATGGACATTTCAGAAAACAGTTAATGGAAAAGAGTTCCCTCTTTCCAACCTAACATGTTTGCTTTCTTCCCACCCTTTAATAGGTAAAGACCCCTGCTAAGCCCCTGCTCTCTATCATTTGTCTTTCCTTCCTCCAGCTAACCCCTGCACCAAAGAGACTGCTTCGCAACCTTTAAACGGGTCCTAGGAGGTAGACACCCTTAATCAATGTACCCTGAGGCAAGCTCTCGTCTTCACCTTCTAACCCAGGGGTCTGGAACCTGAGGCTTTGCAGATGTGTGGGACTACAATTCCCATTATCCCCATAATTGACTATGCTGGCTAGGGTTCATGGGAGCTACAATGTGAAAACATCTAGAGATGCGAAGGTTGCAGGCCCCTGTTTTAACCTCTTCCGCCTTGCCCATTTCACACCTCCACCATGCTCTTGCTTCCTCTTTGCTGTTAGTGGGTTTCTGCGGTTTATCGCATCCTGTTCTCGTTCCTTTCTTCATTTCTTTTCAATACCATAAAATGTCATATCCCACTTCTCTCTATTTTTCTTTTAAAAAGCACTAGCTTCTTGTACTTTGCAAACAAGAAAAATAATTGAACTCCCTAATGGGCACAGTCTAGGACCCATACGGTTTAAATCCTAGATCCCCCCTGGAAAAATAAGGATATTCTAGTCTTGAATAATATTGAAATAGAAATTAATAAAATTATAAAAAAGGGCCTTCAAGCTTTCTATATTTATTAGTACTTTAAAAAGCAAGCTCATTGGCCCCGTCCAGTCCTTACCTGCCCCACAAGGCTCAGAGTCCTGCCGTATCCCGGAGTTCTCTCCACGAGTGGCCGCCAAGGAAATGGAGAAGGGACTACTTCACCCCTTCCATGGCGGACATTTTTTTGTTTACATTTGTTTTTATGGCTGCCATGGAAAGGGAGAAGGGACTCCCATGTATTCCCTTCTCCCCGATCCCTGGCAGCCATTTATTTTGCTTTTTTTCTCGTTTCTCGTTTCCCGGCTCGAGAAAAATTGCAATTAGTACCCCGGTACAACATTCCGGGGTACTAAAGGCAATATTACCCTCGGAGGGCATTACCGGTTTGGTAATGCCCCAGGTCTCCGTTAAAGACCTTGCTTCACTCTGGCTTCTAACTATGGCCCAGGGGCATTACCCGACTGGTAATGCCCCCACTCCTTGGGACACTCTTTACCTGCGGTGTTCCCCGGGGGTCTAACCTCTCCCTGGCTGTTCAACAGTACCTACCACTTCTTGCCCACCGCATTGCGGTCCTCTGCCCCAACTTTCAGTGCTATGCGGATGACACTCAACTCATTTTCAGACTCCCCTCTGCCACTTCTTCTTCATCTCTCATCTCTGACTGTTTGTCTGCTATCCAGGAGTGGTGTGCCGCCAATGAACTCTGCCTTAATGCCAGTAAGAATGTGATTCTCCTCATTGCCACACCTACGCCATCCTTTCCTGTCGCTCTCTGGCCGGCCTCTCTTGGCCCTCCTCCTGCTCCCACCTGTGAGGCAAAAAACCTCAGGGTCCTCTTCAACGCCACACTCTCCTTCTCTCCTCACATCTCAGACGTCTCTAAGAAATCACACTGCCAGCTGCACCTCCTCAGAGGTATTCTTCCTTTCCTCTCCTTCCCCCAGAAGCTCACTGTCTTCAGAGCTCTGGTTCTCTCTAGGCTGGACTACTGCAACAGCCTCTTTCTAAATCTGCCTGCTTCTACTCTTCACCCTCTGCAACTCATCCAGAACAGGACTGCAAAACTTGTCCTTGGCCTCAAGCCCTGAGATCGTATCTCTCCAGGACTGAAATCTCTGCATTGGCTCCCAGTGGCTGCGAGGATTAAGTTCAAGACCCTTTGCATTGTCCACAAGGCCTACTGGGGCCAGGGGCCTCAATACCTCCAACTCTCTCTTCCTAAATATCTTCCTTCTCGAGCTCTTCGCTCTTCCGCCTCCTACTCCCTCTCGTTGAAGAACTTCCATCAATTTAACTATATTAAATTTCGCCATCCTCTTCAGGTCCCAAATTAGGTAAACTCCCAAGTACTTTACACTTGTATCCGTTCATTGACAATTGCACAATGCCAAGTCTCCACGTGGATGGGAAGCAGAAAGGGGAAAGACTACTGATTACTCCCAGCTAATTTTGTGTTCTGACAGATGACCTACTTCCTCAAACATACTTTGTAATCGTTCCCCCCCCCTTCATTTGGGTTGGCCAAGATCACGGTCATGTCATCCGCATAACACAGAACTTTAATTTCTTTATTTCCTATCTGTAAGCCTTGGAGACGTGGATCCTGCCTAATATAGGCAGCTAAAGGCTTCAGCACCAGGTTAAAGAGGAAGGGGGACAGCAGACACCCTTGCCTGGTACCCCTAGACAAAGCAAAGGGAGCCAAGTGTTCTCCTGTATTCTAAGAGATGTGCCTCTCAGTTTCCATTGAGCCCCATGAAGCTCAATTCTTAGTGGAACAATGACCTATATTCCACCCTCTAAGCCCTGTGTTATCCCCAACCCCTTAGACAATCTAATTGTGTCAGAAGCATGCAAACTACTTGTACAACACAACTAAAAATATGCTCAGATCTAAGTGTCACATGGACTTCGGGCACACTAAAGCTCGATTGAAGATCCCATAGCAAATACCCCTGTTGAGGACCACTCAGAACCTCAACTGTATTCAAGATGCGAACACCCATCCTGCTGCCCAGAGGGTATATTCCAACCTATATTCAGTCTAAACACTGTTTCAGTTGAATTCTGTGAGGTAGCTGTCCCAGTGGGGGAAGTTCCTGTGCAGAAGAATAATTTTGGGCAGTTTTCCAGTATGGGTTCGCCCCAGCAGAACAATTTCATTAATATTCTCTGGACTGACTCTCCTGCCACTCTTGAAATCCCTTCTTCCTGGAGGCAGAGGGAGCCCCAGACCATTCCATTGCTTGCTTTTATGAGGACCATGCACCCTTTGAGTGGAGGATTCCTCCCCTTCATCATCTGGAAGTTGTAGTTGGGAAGCGCCTTCTCTGACCATTGTTATGCATCACTGGGACCCTTCCCAATAACACAACATGGCAAACAGGAAGGTCCAACAATATAAAATGTCTCTTGGTTATTTCCTTTGTAATGAGGGCCAGTTCTCACCGTTGCTGATGCGTGTACAATTCCAAATCTTGGAATAAGAGCACCTTCGTATTCCTGATTTTAATGGGACCACTCTGTTTAGATTCTGATAGAATAGATTCTTTCTGTGCATAAGAAGTCATGGTTACCACGACATCCCTCAGGTTGGGATACAAACCTACCCTTTTCGGACCTGCACAATGAACTCTGTCCATCAGAATGTCACCCGTTGAGACGTCTACCAGAAATGTGACTAAGCAGTCACTAAACACAGGTATTGACATGCAAATGTTCGCCTTCCTTGACCTATTGTCTAGGTCCTCAAATTGCAACTCCAGGTTCTGTGGAGTCACATTCAAAAAAAGTCAAGCCACTGATGAAGGTGGTTCAGCAGCTGCTTCTATTATAACATGCTTATGCAAATAAACATTGTGCGCATCTCTCGAATTTACTGAACTTACATGCAGTTGAATGAATGCCAAGACATTCCCCGGCTCACAAGCAAACCATATGCACCATTTATGTCTGTACCTTCAGACTCCTTAATTGATGCCACAGTGGCGAAGGCAGGATTTGAACCCTGGTCACAGTGATCAGGGGAGTGGCACTTACCCCAAACCCACTTGGTGTAGCTGTGTAACTTTCACCTGACTAAACCTCATTAATAATAATTCTTTAATGTGATAAAGATTGAAAATAAATTCAAACTTTACACATATTACAAATTACATACACTAATATCAAATCATGAATAGAAAAACAAATCATCAACAAATATAAAAACAGCAATGAAAAATAAATTGAACAACTTTTCTTAAAATATTTACAAACTAATACTGAGCCCAGAATCAGAGAAATAATGTTGGAATATATTTGAGTTATTATCTTTTCACATCATTCTATGCAATTTTAAGCAGCACAAAGTAATGCATGATCATTTTTACACAAGACAGTGTATGTCTTAGTCAAATGTAAATGTAAGTGATGAAGGACCTCTTCCTAGTCAAAATGACCTGACGGTCCTCAATACTAAGATAATTCAAGTCAGAGTGCCAGACCTAATTCAATTTGCTGCCAGACATTATACAATGCAATGAATAAGTGCATGTTGCAGTTGTTAGTTCAGTGAAGCCTAAAAGAGGTTTCACATATACTTAAAGGATCATGTACAAATTCACCCAGATAGTACAAGATTGTATCCTTTAATGTCTGACATTCCGATAAAAGATGTCTGGCTGTCTCTAGACATTCTGGGGATTTACATAGGCGACATACTCGTTCTTTAACCGGGATATTATCCCTGGCACCCACATTATACAAAGTAGGCAATTGTTCCAGTTGGAACAGGATGATAAAATGTCTAAGCCTTCTAGTAGGACAGAGGTACAGATAGGCTTGAGGTTTCATGAAGTTATGCAATCTGTATTTCACAAAATGATAGGTCTTAAGACTGCTCAAATGAGAGAAGTTTTCAAGCCAATCCCAAAGGTCCACTTTTTTTCCGAGTGCATTTAAAGCTTCCTTGGTAGCGATTACCCCTCTATGTGTCCAGCCAATGTCTATAAAAAATTTAGTCATGGCTTTCTCTAGGGGTGAGGAGGTATGTTTTTCGATCACCTCCTGATGGATCACAGTCAATAAGGGATTGGGAGAGCCACCAATCATCTTAAGATAGAACCCTGCTCTCCTTTTAAGTACCATCGCTTTCAATGAGGGAAGGCCCAATTCAAGTCTAATCAGGGCCACCGGAACACCCGGGGATAACCCCAGTATTTGTCACCAAAACTTGCCCTCCATCACTTGTAGCCATGCCAGATCAAATGAAAGCAGCGTCTCAAGGCCATAGATGATCATGGGGGCAAACACTTGAATATATAAATGGCGAGTCCCCCAAAGGGTGAAGCCACCCTGCTTATTAGTAAAAGAAGAGATTAATGAGTGACTTGCATTGCCCTAATAATGCGTCCCTGTCTACAAAGTAGATAATCGCCATGGGGCTCGATTTCCACTCCTACATAACAATATGAAGGGGCATAGAGTATGTGATTTTTGTGTACCATCAGGTTCACTCGAGATGCTCTTTTCCTAGTAAATCTAAGCACCTTTGTCTTATCTAGGTTAATTGTCAAACCATTAATCCTGGCATAGTCCCATAGAATAGATGCAGAACGCCTAAGTCCACCTATGGTATTATCAAAAACGACCAGATCGTCCACATATGCGAGTACTGCACATGATGCTTCACCAATTTTTGGGGGGCAGTTATCAACCTCTGACAACACTTCAGGGATATCATACACGTACAGATTATAAATGAGGGGTGCTGTAACGCAACCCTGCTTTACCCCCCTATTTTGAATCACCTTTCTAGTCATGTTGCCTTCATGATTTAGTCTGAGGCAAGCAGAGGTGTTTTGGTGCAAAAGTCTCAGGTATTATAGAAGACCTCACGGGCATCCCATTGTTTCAAGTTTAGTCCATAGCCTTGCTCGAGGGATGGAATCAAAGGCAGCCTTAAAGTCGATATAGAGGGCATAAAGCGGGGGCTGCCCCTTACTAAGCACCGGTGTACGCAGTATATCCATAACCAGTAGGTTATGTGAGGTGGAAAAATCCCGCCTGAAGCCACATTGAAATCTGCTAAGTATTTTATTCTTTTCTACCCATTTCTGCATCTCACTAAGCAGTAATGATGCAAAAAGTTTGCCTGTAATATCAAGCATGGATAGGAGCCTATAATTGTTAAGGTCTGTGCGACTGCCCTTTTTAAAAACAGGAATAAGAATGGCTGTTTGCCAGGTTCTGGGAATTGTCCCCTGTGCTAAGATCTTATTAAAGAACAGGGAGAACAAGTCTGCCCAGAATACTGGGTGGTTCTTGATCACTACATTAGCCAGCCCATTAGGGACAGGGGCTCTAGAAGACTTAAGGGCAGTTATTTTATTCAATATAGCCTCCACTGAAACATCAAAAGGTGGATCAATGGGGGCCTTCTGCATAGATCTACTTACAGACTCCTCCTCACCTGAATTACGGCCTAATAGGTATTTTACCCATGCCTCCTCACCAATTGGGTTGGCTAAGGGGCCTTTGACCTTCTCTCTGTTCTCATTAAGGAGTGACCAAATACCGCGAGAATTTCAAGAGCAGATTGTCTGTACAAGCCTTTGATATCTGTTGTTCCTCTCGGCTGCCTTTATGTTCTTAATACTAGCTCTATATCTATTTTTTGCTTTTTTTACTTTCTCGCAGTAAGGGACTCCAAATAAGTTCAAAGACTTCAGGCCTCGAATCTCAGATCTTAACCCTCTCTTGGCATCCCTAATTTCACTATTATAAGGGAGTATAGTGCCCCCAATTCTTAACATATACCCCTTTTTAACCGTAGCATCTTGACCTGAGAATCCTAATATCCAATCTTCTATATCATTTACAGTCACAAGATTGAAATCAAAGAAGCCTTCTGAAGCAACAGGTTTGAGAGCTTCAGTGGCCGCCCTTATGTTCTTCTCGGACCACACAATTCTTGATCCTGTAGAATTGCTTTGAATGCTACCAATATTCAATGAATGAGGGGGCGTAATAGGGAGGCAAAGTGTGCAAAGCAGCAACGCATGGTCGCTCCATTTGTTGGGTGTAACACTCATATCAACAACCCTAGTCTGCATCTCGGGGCACATAAATATATAATCTACGGTGCTAAATGATGATCCATTAGACCAAGTATGTTTCCCAGGTCGATCTCCCAGAGTATGGCCATTTATCAGTGTAAGATCCCAGGAATCGAACAATTGCAACCAGCCTAATCCTTCACTCTCCCTCTATCCATGGGCCATCAAACATCTTGCACTAAGATTGGGTTTGGAGGATATTAGTGCCTCGTCTGTCATATGGCAATTTAAGTCCCCCATAACAACCACCGCTACATTGCCCGATCTCAACGACCAAGATGACGGTAGGTCCTGTATTGCCTCTTGTAACATGTCTCTTGCCACCGCTCCTGGAGGGTTGTATAGATTAATTAGGAGAAACCTCCCTAAGCCACTTTCATCATGGTATTCAACCTCTACCACCATGAGATGTTCCTCAGCTTTACACTGAATTTTTCGAGACATAACCGTATTAACTACCCCGTGAGTAATCATCCATAGGGGCGGCCCTTACTGCCCCGTTTAGCAGGTGATTGATGTATAACAAAGCCATCTACAGCAAGGGGTCCAGTGACCACGTTTCTTGGAGAAAAATGCAGCTGTGTTGAGACAATAAGGCTACCGAGCCCTCCGACCTCAGAAGATGGGCAAAGCCTCGGCAGTTCCAAGTAAGTAATGAGAAGCATCAATGGTTCTGTATCAGTTGCGGAAGGGATTCCAACAGCGACTTCAGTACCTGCTGTATTTCAACCAAGGCAGAATTATCCCCTCCCCCGGACTTAAGCTCATTAGCCGACGGGACTGGTGTGACCATGTCCTCAGATTCAGCACAAGAATCCTTCTCCTGCGGGTCCACGTCAATATCAATGTCAACTGCTCTCAATTCTTCTTTATATTTTCTAATCAATTGTGCCGTGGTCAAAAAGGTACAGTGTAAAGTAGAGACGTGGGAGTTGGGGCCCTTCAAGGGTTCAATGAACAGGAAGTCCTCAGATCTTAGGACGCGAAGTTGAGGTATATGATAGAGTCTGGCTAGTAACTCAGAACGTGCCAACCACGGATTTTTGCCACTGGGGTATAGATTCTTGATGAAACAGATGCGATTCATATTGTTATCCTTCGCTATACTCTTCTGGTCAGGCAGTGTGTGCTCAGATGGTTCTTCCGCCGCCAATGTCCCAGGAGGATGCACAGGATATGTTATCATACTGGATTCAAGATCTAGCTCTGAGTCCACAAATGAGACTTAATTTGGGTCCACACTGGTGGACTTCTCTTCGGGTACCAACCAGTCTGTAAGAGGTCCTTTTATCATTGCCGCCCGTGCAGCTGCTCTCACAAGTCTTTTCCTGGCTTTTTTCGAACGTATTTGGGGCACAGGCCTGGGTCAAGCTGTAGGGGATGGGACACTTGTTATAGGTATCCTGTTTTTAAGTGCCTTCTTTGCCGCTCTACGTTGTTTCCGTGAAGGGAGGGCCATCACACTTTGATCTGGCTCTTGATCATCTACCTCCATGGTTGCTTCCTCAGACTCAGATTGGATGTTCCCATTGGATTCAGAATGCTCCACAACCACCTCTACCATAGTTTCCTGCTCTTCGGTCCCCTCAACTATATGTAGGGCGTCAGATAAATTAACTTCTGCTTCTTCTCAGAGGAGATTCTTCAGATCTAACGCCATAGAGATGGAATTGATGTTTGCCAGAATATGTCCTGACATTTGCAAAAGTATCTTAAGCGCAAATTGGAGGGCAGCCACCGATGATTGAAGCTCAGCTATCTCAGTTGAGCTTGAGTGTGGGCCGATGTTATCCTCCACCTCATTATCTGGTACATCCTCCATTGACGCCATTGCAAGATTCGGGGAGGCAGATAAGCGACCAATGCTTCCATCAGCATTATACTCCCCCGGAGGGGTGTTCCTGCTATTTTCTTTCAGCGGCGTTATGCCACTGGATACCATCTGTGGTGTTTGTGTCAACATCCCTCTCTGTATAGTTAAACCGAGATCCAAGAGGGAATTGTCATCTATGTCATCGAAATTAGTAGTGTTTAAAGAAATGCCACCACTTTGCCCTGGGGCTGCAGTTTCCTGGATGATAGTGGAATTTGTTTCAGGGGGAGGATTCACAGGAAAAATCTCGGTGATCGCCCCTTGCGCCACCGGTTTAGCATATTTAGCATTCTTCTTGGATTTACCCATTTTCTTATTGGTCTCCTTGAGTTCCTTAACAGGTTGAGACTTAGCTTTCCGTAGATTATAGATCGAATGGGGAGCTCTTTTCCCCCACTGCATGTATGCAATGTAGCTCACTTTCGGTCAAATATTTATCCGGATAATGTAGAGCTACCAGGGCAAATATAATAATGGGTATTGGGATCAATAAGGGGAGATCATTATTTCCATGTGCCACATAAAGGAAATAAAGTGGTATCCCACCGTCTCCAACACCCCCGGAATGGCTCTTCTCACCAGACCACCGTGCTCCTGCACACAAGCTGCTTACGATCTACCTGCCCGGATCAAAGGCAGAAGCCTGCAGTCTCCGGGACGTGCTCGCTAATTCCACTTCACGCCAGGATCTACTCAGGAGCAATACTCAGGAGCTATACACCGTGCTGTGCTGGAGAGGCCACCTCCAGCTCAGAAAACCAGACCCAAGAGCATTACACTCAGCCCCCCGACCCAACTCCGGGGCCCCTTAGCTTGGGCACACACACCCCCTTCTTCTCCCTGCTCGCCTCTTCTTCCTTATAAGGCACACAGGGAAGCCGGAACCAAACGCTGTGCGGCAGGCTTACCCTATTCTCTTTGATCTGATGGACTGCACCACCTGTCCGTTCTGCTACCAGCTCCATGGGGAGAGTCCTCGGCTCCCCCAACAGGTAAATGGTAGGTAGGCGGGCAAGCAGCGCTGGCGGATCAGCTGCAAGGGAGCCGCTGTGCAACGAGAAAGTTGCCGAAAGCCGCCGTTCGGTATGCAGTGCCTCAGCTTCCTTATTTTCCGTGCGCCTCTCGCCTTCTCGCGTCACACACACTCCCGGATCAGAGTAAAGGACCCCAAAGGACGTGGGTCTGAGTGTCTACGTGTCAAGCCGCACCTCTCTTCCAATACTCCTGTCAGAGGCCGCTTCCGACAGTGACAGCTGCAGCTGCAAATGCAAATAAACCTCATTGTCTCTCTGCAGCGAGAAAAAGTCTCACCCTGCTGTTTGCAAGATGGCTGAACAACATGCATAACCACATGTAACGGCGTACTGCGTGACTTATCCACTTATCTATCCATCACTACCTTATGCCGTGTAGAGGTGCTCTGAGCATTTTATGACCAAGTGTGTGGATGTGGGTAGGTAAAAACTTGCAGGCAAAAGCCATACGAAAGCTTCAAGAAATGTGACATGTCCACCCAGAAACCATTTGGGCTGTGCAAAAAAACATACCTGCATGTGACCTCATATTTCCATCACTGACTATCCAAATATGATTACATATAATTTTATATAGCTCACCTTCTATTGGATGCTGTTGATTCCTTTGAATCTCTAGGAATGACCTTCTGTTACGCTCACCTGGTATCCACAGGGACGCCACCCAGCCGGGTTACTCGCTGGTATGCTTCTCAGCTTTGCCCTGATGTGGTCTGCGGGGAGGGTTCTGCCTGAAAATACAGGAGGACTGTGTTCAAGACTGACTAACTGGGGTAAGTATCCTCCCTCCAACCCCTTATGATTTCAGTCCCTCTGGCGCCCTGTCCTCACTTTGTGGTAGAATTAGGCGTGCTCTCCCTCCTGCCTTCTTTGCAGGGGCACGTTGTCTTTCATGGGCTAGTGCGGTCCAGTTAATTCACTGACACCGGCCCATTTGATATTGTTCAGGTAGGTCGTATTGCTGTTCTTTAGTTTTGTTGCTATCCTGCATGCCTTTCTTTTTTTTAAATGTGTCTTTTTTCTCCCTTAGGTATGCAGAGTTTCAGCACGGCGAACTGGCTTGGTTGAGCCCCGCTGGTAAATGATGGCGCATTAAGAGCACTATTATGCGGTAAGTAAGCGCTATGCGCAGCGCTGCAAAGTCTTGCCTTTGCTAACCTGTGGTTTCCTTCCTTGTAGGTCACGGTGTTCTTCAGCGCGAGTGGAATGTCCAGAGTGGTGCCAGCCGAGAGGCGACCAGCCAGGTAAGCCTTTTGAGCAGTTCATAATTTGTAAATGTCTCTACTGCTTTTTTTAATGTTGCCTCTATCTTCCTCTTTCAGGTCGTTCTTTCCGGGAGGCGTGCAGATTCGAGGAAGCTGTTCTCAGTAGCTGCAAGTGTTTAAAGATGAACACTGCAGGTAAGATGCTGCTGCTAATGATGTTCCTTTTGTCTCCTTGCAGGTTTTGCTTCTCCGAGGTTCAAGGGAATAGCTGGACTCGGTGAGCGTAACGTTGCAAGCTGCAAAGTAACGCGAAGCGGGTTGTCTTGCTCGGGTGTGGTTTAAATAGCCCCAACAAAATAGTCCAGGTAAAGTAGTCCCTAGGCTACCACACCCAAAACACTAGACCACATAGCTTGGTTCTTAGGAACCAACCTATGTGGATGCCTCCATTTTGGCTGACAATACAATAAAGTAGTTCCCAAGCACATTGTTTTTCATGGTGTATGAGACTGGCGCCATAGGCGCCAGCACTGGCCCCTCGAGGGATTTTGAAGAGGATGCCAAGCTCTAGAGGCCCGAGTCCTGACTCCACCTGGCCAATGGGTTAGCCAGAGGGGGTTTTGGACGAGGGTCATGACACGTTCTCCACTTATATGAGATGGGCTACTCATACTGATAAGTGCCATATCATTGCCGTTAGACAGCGTGGTGCGGTTGCCACTTTTCCTCGCACTTTGGAGGGAGGAAAATATCATTAGCAATCAAGGTACATAACGTCCAAGCTCCCTGTGCAATTACATTTGGGGCATAGCTATGGGGTCATGAACCTTGCCCTACTATACAGACCCTCCAGCTTATAGCGATTTTGCGATCCCGCAAAATGCCGCAAAAAAAAACGTTTTGTGCAAAATGCCGCAAAAACAGCCATTTTGTGCAAAAACTGCATCTTTAAAAAAAATATATATTTTTTTGTACATTTTTTTTTAAGTAATCTGCAAAAATTACTGTTTTAAAAAAAATAATACTCAGGGTGCCAAGTTTTCAACTTTTTTTTTACACAAGAAATGAAATGCGCTAACACATCTCATCACTTGCGCCCCAAAAAAGTGCAGCCCAATCCACAAGGGACACATGAATGGGCACATTTTATATGCGCGCCCATTCATATAGCCTTTTTCACCTCCTTGATCAAATAAAGTGGCGTTACTGTCAATTTAAAAGCGCATCCCTCATTTCCAAGCAAGATGCACTTTTAAATGTGCAAAAATTGTAAGCAACCCTACGCGCACGGGATGTGGGGCTGCCACTGCATCTTTCCTGACCCTGTCATGCATTTATTTTAAGGTATGAACCGCTGCTGTGTCGCTTGCATTTCTGTTCCTCAAACAGGATAAAAATGCATTTTTTGGGTCGCATTTTACAGCGGCAGGCACCTGGAGGGCCTGTCCCTGTGAAAGGCGATGGGAGCTTACAGAACACTGTCGGGAGAGCAATTCTATTCAAAGTACTGCCCATTTTGATGACAAAAATCTATCGAATGTTACAATTTGACCTAGTTCGTGCAGTACTATTCGATCGATTTTTAGAAATACTGAACATGTGTTGGGGGGGTGTGTCACCCGCTCCCCATGTTCAGTATTTTTGGTGTAGGGTGGTTGCAGAAGTGTTTTCCCCTTTTTCCTCAAAATTGTAGGTGGGGACAGAAAAAAAAAGAAAACGAAAAAGGCACCTTGCGGAGTTGGATCCGACCCGCGTTAGAGGGACGATCTGGCACCGCAGGGTTGCAGGGGAAGCAGCAGCGACCAAGCAGTTAAGTAGGGGAGGGGGTGGGGTGGTGGTGAAAGGTACATTTTGGGTTGTTTGGCTGAAGTGCAAATCAATTCGCAGCGAAATAGACTACGGTCAATTCCGCCGCAAATAATTACACTTTGGTCAAACAACCCAGAACACCATTCAAGGCAGCTGGCCAGTGCACAATTTGTGCTACAGCTCAAGCCTGTGGAAATACGCCGGTCACTTTTGAGAATAAGGTGACCTGCTCATTTCCAAAAATGGGTTGTCTAAAAATAGCATATCCTCCGTTCTTTTTTTAAATGTCCCATTATTTGATGAACTGGGACAAAATCTACATTTAAAAAAAATAAACAAATGGTTACACTATGAGAGAGAGGGAGAGTGATGGGTGAGATGTGAAGTGATAGGCAAGAAAGCAGAGGGAGAGCAGTGGGTCAGAGGAGGAAGCGCTGCACAAGAGAGCAGAGGAAACAGTGATGCGGTGGGCCAGAAATCTGAGAGCGAGCAGAGGTACAGAAAGTAGAGGGAGCGTGTGGTCAGTGAGCCAGAAAGCAGAGAGGAAGCAGTTGGCCAGAAAGAGGCAGTGCGCTGCAGATTGGGAAAAAGGATGAGGGAAGAGTGCGATAGAATGGGAGAAAGGATGCAAGATGCAGAAGCAGCACAAAAGAATGAAGGACTGTATATTGCGCGAGGAATTGTAGAGTGTAAGATGTCAGTTGGGAGTATGATTTGGAGTGTGGCAGGAGCTGGGCAGTGCAAATTGTGACTTGACAGTGTGACATAGCACGTGAGTATTTGTATGACAGAGAGAGGTTAAGTAATGTAAGTTGTGATGGAGAGTTGGTGAGATGTGTGTTGGTGAGAGGTGTGTGGGTGTTTGGGGGATTGGAGAACATAGAAGGGGAATATTTTCAGCATTACAATTGATAATGATCAATTTAGTTAATACTATTAAATAGGCATGAACATTAAACCAGATCAAACACTGTTCTGCCAAGCCAGAGACATCTGGGACTCTTACTATTAAATTAATACAAAAGGTACATAATAATGATACCCTGGCTCTCTTGTAGCCTTGCACTCTGCCTATTTCCTGCAATGTGGCAATCTTACACCCTCCAGTTAATACAAAATGTCCCGCAAAAATGCTGCAATAAATAAAGGTTTGTGCTGCAAAATTTGCCATTTCATGCCGCAAAATTTGCCATTTCATGCCGCAAAATTTGCCATTTCATGCCGCAAAATCCTGGAAGGTCTGAACATATTACTGAGAACAAACATATGAAATGCTTGCTGGGACTACCATGCAGTGCACCCTTTTTTATCAGTAGGCTTATATTTAGGCCTAAACAAAATTACTTAAGATATTATGCTGAAACCACTGGCCTAGTGGCTTAAAATTTGAATTCTGATGCTCTAACTGTTTGTAGAGAGGGCATACACTATGGGCCTCATTACGAGTCAGGCGTTAAGGGTTTAACGGCGCCGTAAACGGCGCCGACCCTTAACGCCTGATTCCGAGGTCCCTTTGCGCCATGTTGAGTTTAACGCCTGCTTTTTGCAGGCGTTAAAATCCAAGGCGCTAAGGGACCATGGTGCTAATTACGCCACCGTAATTTACGGTGGCGTAATTAGCGCCTTCCCCACTCCCATTATGCCCTATGGGGCAAAAATGGGAATGGGGAAGGGTAAATGGGAAATGGGGATTTACCGCCCCACTCACCTTGGAATGGGTCGGTAAATCCGCCATCCACCATGGTGTAAACATAGTTTACACCATGGTGGTAAGGGTACGACCCAGGCGATAACTTACCGCCTGGGTCGTAATGAGGCCCTATGTGTGTTATTCCAATGGTGGTAAATCCCTGCCTTGGTTTAAATATGTAAAGAGGATGCTCTCGAATTTAGGCCTAAAAGTATGAGCGAATGGCCCAACCCAATATGGTGGGCAATACAAAAATGTCTTAAGAAATGTTTTCTTTGACTGGGCTTTAAAAGACAAATTAGATATATGCTTTTCGTGCTCGCTATCATCAAAATATCTATCAGCTAAATCCCATCTAGCACCGGAAATTTACATTGATTTTCCAGCTTCCCAACAAGCGAAAATATTAAATTCCTCTTGGGTATTTTGCTGCAGCCTCGTTTACTACACATTGGGGAACGAGCAGTTTGACTAAATGCCTTTTTCGTAATAAACAAGAGGGAGACGAAATCCATTTTTTATTTACATGCCCTCTATATGATGATCCCCGAAGTAAGTGGCGGAAACCCATTCTTATTCAAAAGAAGATTAGATTTAGAAGCAAAGCTCTTAAACTATTGACATAGAGCCCAACACCTAAGAAGTTCTTTGCAGTATCATCTTTTTAAAACAGTGTTTTTTACAAGAGGAAGCCATTTCAGATAATTGATGATTGGGTCTATATCCGAACCCAGGTGTATGGAATTGTGTTTCTATTTCTTATTAAAGCTACTATGTGATATATTTTGGACCGTTTAACAGGATGAATTCTCAATTTTGAAAATATATCTTGCTGTTAATTACATCACAATATTTGTAGTATATTTATGTTTGATCTTACATCTTTTTAAATGCTGTGTATTTGCTCAAATCCTTTTATGGTGAATCTGAAATAAATCTTTGCAGATTGATCAGTTGATTACAACCACAGCCCTTGAAGCCAGAGTCCTCAAAATGTACCATGATAGCACCCATAACAAACTTGGAGCAGTTTGTAGGAAGAAGTATATTTTCTATTCCTTTTTGCTAACTTTAGTACTTCAGCTACGCGCAATCAGACCTAGTACTGCATTTACTTCTGGATACCAATGGGACACCAAATAGACACAATAGAAACTGCCACACACTTTTAGTTATGTACTTTATAGAGGTAATCAACAACTTGTATCAGGCAATCTTGTCACGTCACTTCTTGTACATAGGCACTAACACATGAAAACAGCAAATATAAAGCACACGTGCAAATCAGCATTTACTTTGGAATGATATTCACGGCACATATGATTTGGTAGAACCCCAAGGGCCCCCCCCCTGCATTCATTTGTTATAATAGCAATATAAAAACATTTGGATTTCGGCATTCTGTGTTCCTCCTATCCTCATTTATCATTGGATGGCTTGCTATACCAAATAAAACCTGCACAAAAGGGACACATTCCCACTCGAAAAACTTTAATTTAGCTTACTTCATTGATAAACCTTTTGGTACCATAAAGGCTAAGGAATTATTGCTTCGTGTCCAATCTGATATATTTCCAATTATCCTACAAGAGGGATTCTATTTATATATTTATTTATAGTCACCATCCAAATGTTTATTTTTTTCTGCAGCTTGGTCTGCGTCAGTGCCCCTGATTCGGACCCCGATCATCCCCAGCCACAGTCTCTACTGAACTCCATGCACAGCTGCCAGCCAGTACCGACTCCCATGCAGCTACCTGTCTCGAGTGTGTTCCAGCCAGAAGCCCTTCCACCAAGTTCGCCTCCTGACAGAGATTGCCTTTTCCCTTTTTTTCTCATCTCTTTTTTCCTTTTTGCCCCTATTTCAAACCTCTTCATTCATCGTCACTCTATATGTTTATGTAGGTTTGTTGCTACCATTTCCCAACCTTTTTCATGATTTCACCTCTGCCACATCAGGTGACAGAAAATTCCCTGCCTACCTCGACTCCTGCGATCTTTGAGCAGCGTGCCGTTTAGGACCATCTTGTCATGGGTTTTGACCCATGTTGAATCAATAGACTGGGTAGATGTGGGGATGAGCTGTCGCCGCCCATTACTCTATCCCAGAACAAACTAAATCAATAGACTGGGTGGATGTGGGGATGAGCTATCGCCGCCCACATTCACGCCAGAATAGGAGAACTGTGCAGTTGGCACGAGACCACTCCAAAGATACAACCTTCTTGTGGAGAATTAATTTTCTTAATCCCAAAAATGGGTGCATTACCAGTACTCACCACTATCAGAAAGCCGGCGTTTTAAAACCACCAGACTTTTGTGTAAAACTGAAAAAATGAAACAAAACCAGACCAAGGAAAGACTTGCTAAGAGGTGGATACAATGTAAAACTATACTCTGAAATGACTTGAAGGGAGTAATTATTTAATGTATAGGTAAAAATTGTCAGTTTGATTTGAATGTAGAAAACTGGGAACAAAAAGTGACATTTAGCTGAAACCTGGCTTAATGAAACTGAATTCTGCCTGACAACTACCCCCGACAGGAGTTGATACTGGATCAACAGCTGTGTTCCCAGGCCTGGCTGCATCCTGAGGTCACATGGCCCTGTTGATTAGATTAGGGGTGGAGCAGCTGGGGACTACAGGGAGTTGAACAAAGGCCTGTCCTGGACTCAGGCAAATGTTATATTGGGGGCGTCGTAAAAGTGGCTTCCTCTTAGGGGAAACTGGGAGGGGCAGTGCCTCTGCTAGCAGCTGAGCTTGGGGGAAGTGGATAAACCAGTTATTTCACCCTGTGATGTGGGAAGCCACACCCCTTTTTGACCAGGGCATAATTTTAAAAAGATAGATAACTCAAAGTGCGGACTTGTCAGAATTATATAAGAAATATCATTATTTTTGTGATTTTTCTGTGAACATTTTGAGATGCGTTAGGACCCTCTGGTGTATTCTGGGGGGTTGCTAGCGGAAAATAGGGTCTCACTCCAAATGTCTGCATGTTAAAAATCTGACACTTCATCAATTAATGTCCATACTCCTTGCGCACATGTGTGTAAATTTGGGTAAATGTCCGATATTGCAAAACCAGTTAAAAAGCGCAAATTGTTGTTATTTTTGAATGCAAGCCTCCAGGAAGATCAGAGGTGGACAAGCATGGACCATAAGGAGCAAATAATGTGCACATGTAATTTCAACAAATTGTATATCTGGGAAGGATGTATTTGAATCAAATATAGATTTGTGGGCAAACTGACCAGGGGAGGTTCCTCTGACCATAAAACCTACAGCATCACTCTGACTCACATTTTGTTCCCCCAATCATGGGAGAGGGGAGAATTGGGCCAATGACAAGTAGAGAGGGGCAGGCTTAGCTAGGCCCAGGCACACACCCATTTTCAAAACACATAAAAAGAGACTGCAGGGACAGGTAGAGACATTCAATTCCATTTGCTGCGGAGCATGAGGACCGACGACTTCACATCCAGAGATCCAGACTTCAAATCCATCAATCTCCAAAGACCAGAACTTTACTTCAGAACTTAAAGCAAGGGCCTAAACCCACAAACTGAGAACTCTTCTCAGCAGGCCTCAGCAACCTTAAAATCATTTGCGAACTATTCCACAGCCGGGCGAGCTGTTTGAATTCTTTTGCCAAGAACAATTGCCAGAGACCAGACCAGCGATCCAGAGTGACCCAGACCGCTGTGAGCAGAACCAGAGAGCTGACCCAGATCACTGTGAAGTGCCGAGACCAGAACCGGAGTCCAGTCCAAAACCTGACCAGATCCGTGGCGAGGCCTATTTCAAATTTATATTGTGAGTACCTAGCAGAACTGTGCAGAACCAATCTCTTAGTTAAAATAATCTAATCCAAACTATTTTAACCTAAGTAGAACTGCCTCCTAGAAATCGTGTCATCTGTCATTTTTAAAGCTGCACAACTGTCACCTGTCAATTCTGCAGCTGCAAGCTGTCACCTGTCATTTTGAGTTTTACTTTAAATCCGAAAAACGACCTTTACAAAATCGTTCATATCTCTGAAAACGTTTGGGTTGGGAACGAAATTTAACTTCGCTCTGAAAGCTTAGAATCTAGGCTTTTCGACGAACCTAGAAGCGACTTCATACTCCCTATACTTATTCCGCAATCGCGAGACACACACTCGCGAAATTTACCGCGATTTGCGATTTTGGCTCAATTTCTCCACTTGTCAAAATAGCAGCTCCATTCTTCCTTTTGTTAAAATCCGTTTGCAACTTGGTAATAACTCATAGAGCATTGCTAAAGTGAGCCTGAACTAATACCAACACGCATCTCCCACTCACCCTGAATCTCTAGAGGGAATTAAAATCATTGGCACATTTTCTCACTTCATTGCCACCACATTCAAAGCACTTGGGCCTGTGTTTTAAAACTCATACCGGTTTTCTCTAAGCTTGCTGGGGGGGAACTGAATTTCGTATTGTATTTGATTGCATTCCTGAGAACTGTGTGCTCCTCTTTCCATCTGCTTCCATTTCTTACATTGCATAGGGGAGGGGGGTGAATTGCCAGAGAAAAAGTGATTATCTTCTCTTTTGCTAAAATCATCTCAAGTATTTCTGTACTCCATTTTATTCCTCATTGCTTTTCCCTTGAAATCATAAAAGTATTTTTGCTACTTGATCCATCCTATACTAACTCCTCATTGATTATAAAGAAGTGTGCTAGTGTCAGATTACCCATTGTTGATTAACATTATATTTATAAGGGCGATATCGATTATTAATTTATTATGAAAGCGTGGTATCTATATTTTGTTTTATTTCTCAAATAAACCTTTTAAACTTGCAAAACAGAACTACTTCTTGGCTCAGTGGGGTCAGGGGGATTCTAAGAGAGGGGTGTTATATAGGGGTAGTCATCCAGAACTCATGAACTGGACATAAAGATATATCAATAAGGGTTTCCATTCAGTATCACAGACTAGGCATTGACTTAGCTGTAGTGTTGAATTGAATCCTCTTACAAATTGGGGGCTCGTAGCCGGGGATTCCGGAATAGATCTATCACTTGTGCAGATTAATACAGTGTGCTAACTGACAAGATACATACATCCGGTCGGATCACCACGCTGTGTTACGCTGTAAAGCACTCCTCAAAGGAACGCTCTGAGGAAACGGTCTGTTTTGCAAAAATAAAATACAAACTTCTGTAAGTCAGGAAGGAACTCAAATTCCAGAATGACGACACTGGTAGACATCAAAATAGCCAGAGAGCACTTCTTACATAAGCTATTTGTGAGAGGTGAGTGGACTCATCAGGACCAAACGGTCTGGTTGCAGGCAATCGCGCAACAGGTCACTGAAACAGGGTCAGATAGATGGGGAGATCAGGGTCCCCTACATGTGGCCCTGAGTGAACTATATATGGCCCCTAAAGCCAAAGATGAACATAATAAGATTGCCAGGATAGCGGCATATTTGTATCTATATATGGGAGCCATACAGGACAAATGTGCTGAAGGCCAAGATCTGGCAAATAGGCAACATATGGCGTTAGAGAAGGCCCAATCTGATCTGGACTCTTCTGAGCAGAGGCTGCTCAGGAGCCAGGAGTCAGAAAAGGACAACAGACAGTACATCACTAAAATAAAGGAGGATATGGATGTGCTGCAACAGGAAAAGGCGGACCAGGATACCAGATTTCTGGCCTTGCAGAAGAAGTACCAAGAAGGTTTGGACTCCCTACTGCAGAGCCAGAAAAAGCTGGAGCAACAATTAGATTTCAATAGGGCATGTGCCGAGCAGGTAGTCACCCTGCAAAGCCACCTAGATAGGGAGAAGGCAGAGAGCAATAAACTGATTTTGAAAGACCTGGATACCCAGGCAGAGTTTGACCAGGAGCGCCAGAAAGCTGGTGCCTTCCAAAGGCAAAGGGACGACCTGGCGGCACAGATGCAGGCTCTTAGTCTGGAAAGGGATACCTTAGGCCACGGAGTCTGCCACTTAAAAAGGAAAATGGAAGAAAATCACCTGGCCCTCCAGGGACTGGGTGACCTCCAAAAAGAACACCAGAACTTGTTAGAGCACACCAGGAGGGTGGAGGATGCTCTGGCAAGAAAGGAGCAGGCCAGTAGGGATGGGACTGAGGAGGTAACCCTCGTGCAGCAGAGACTGGCCCAGTACTCCAGGACCAATCAGGAGGCACAGAGAGAAAATGAGGCTCTCTGTCAGCACAATGATAGGCTCCAGCAACAGGTAGCGATGCAGGAGAGACTGATAGAGTCTAGTAAGACCTTAACTGAGGAACTGAAAGTGCAGGCTCTTGCATTGCAACAGGGAGCAGGGGCTGATAGAGAGGAGGTGCGCCGGGAAAGGGAAACGCCTGAGCGTAACCTCAGGAGCCCTGGAACCAGAGGCCTTCATCTCTCCCAGTCCCTGGACTCTGCCACCCCCATGTCCCCTCGCGCACATGAGCCCAGGGCCACGGAGACGGCAGATTACTATCCAGCTATAAGTATGGGGCTCATAGGCCAGTACCTCCCAGGAATGGATGGGCGTGCATCCGGATATGGGCACCCAAGCACAGTGCAATTTAGTGGGGAACCCCAGGAGAGTAGGCCCATTAAGGGCATCCTGAAAACCTCTGCCCAGTTAGGTCAGTGGGGGGGGTACCCATCAAATCCTGGCAGCAATGAGGGATCTGAAGACTCCTCTGAGCATTACAGGACACAGGAGACCAGGTCCCCACATTCTGCCAGCCATTCCCAGGCTCGCAGAATCCGGGAAAACCTGGAAGATCAGACGGGCACCTCTGGGAGCAGCGCTTCTGAGTCGGAGGATGAATGGACCAGGGTTACCCGAACCAAAAAGGCCAATAAGGCAAAAAGGGCCTTGCTTAAGGACCCATTGAAACAAATAAAGGCAATAAGGAGTGTCATCACGCCTTATCATAAGAACGCCAAGTATTCTGTTTGGGAACACTTGGAGCTCTATGAGCAAATGATGGAGACTTTCCATTTGAAGGACAGCCAAAGCTGTATTCAATATGTAAAGTGGACCTTCTCACCAGAATACTCCAGTTTCTTTGCAGGGCTGGAGGATCAAAACCATTCAAGGTGGTCCACATACAGGGCGGCCATCTTGAAACATTTTTCTGTGCACAGAAATCCTCAAGAGGCTCGCAAGGCAGCCTACAATTTGCAATGTGGGGAGAATCAGGCCCCACAAGAGTTTGTGCAAGAATTAAAGCGTGCTTTTGTGCAGACCACCAGAAGGGTACGCACGGATAGCAGAGAATTTATAAATACGTTTTTCCATGCCTTACCCAAATACATAATCACCCAGCTCGTGAGAGATTTTCATGAGAAAAGATCTTTAGACTGGGTCATTGAACAGGCTACCCGGATCTATGAGGTGCAGAAGCCTATCGAAAATAAAAATAACACGCCGAAAAACCCCAAAACCAACAGCACCCCTGCTGCTGCCAAGGTGGCAGAGGTAAAGGTTGCCCCCGTTTTAGATTTGGAGATGGGGGGGCCTAAAAACCTGCCTGCACCAAATAATTCACAGCCCAGAAGGCCCTTGGGCCAGTCACAGACAGAGAGTTGAGGAGGTAGTCCCACAAATGGGGTCCCCCGCTCCCCTGACTATGTAAGTCCCCGCTATAAGGGAAACCAACCAATCCTGGGTTATGTGTGGACTCCTCCGGCCCAAGGGGGGGGATCCAGCCAAGCACCTAACCCAGGGAACTTCCCTCCCAACTTCCCACAGGAGGGCAGAAATTCTCCAAATCCTGGGCAGAACTTTTTCCCCAGGTATCCACCCAATTTCCCGCCCCAAAATCATCCATCCTTCTTTCCCCAATTCCCTGAGCCCAGACAACCTAATCCGGGAGAGGGGAGGCCAAGGGTGGAGGGGTACCAAAATCTTCCCAACCAGGGGTACTACCAGAGAAGGGATAGCTACCCTTCCCGGGATCAGCCCAGGGGAGAAAATAGAGCCCCGTATCAGCCTGAGCGGGTTTCCCAGTTAGAGCGCCAGGTCCAAAATATGGCACGGGATCTGGGTCACATACTGAGGGCTCAACAGAACCCTCAGATGAGCATGCCACCGCAGAATGCCCCAAACTCCGGACCTGTTGCTCCAGAACAATGACAGGGGCAGCACCCCGATAACACACCGGTTCCCAGGGAGGAGGCACAAGGGTAAGGGGGGTGTAAAGCCTTGGAGGAAGCTTCCTTCCCAACTTGTAAACAGCCCCTGGAAAACTAGGAACCGGAAACAAAATCTCCTACCCCTGAAAGTCTGCCACCCAAGGAGCAGAGAGGAGGTAGGAGAAACAAAGTACCCAAACAGACCCAGCTTGTGGAGGAGGTACAGATCTTCCAATTTGAGGGAGAGGGATCCTCAGAGGATCCTGGGGAAAGGATCTTCTCCTTTAGAGATGGGGGAACTCCTCCCAAAGAAAAATGGGTCCCGGGGACGCCAATTGAGACTGGGGAGATGTGGAGACTGAGCTACCGCCGCCCATCATCTCATCCCAGAACCCACAATACCGAAATCCCCTGGTTCAAACCCATCCTGGTGACTGCCTCCAAAAAGGGGGGGGCGGCCCAGAACCGGAACCAGGGGAACCCACAATGACTCTGATCTCCAGTTGCCAACTTTTTCTTTCAGATTCCCAAGGCTCTCCACAGAATTCTGCCCAAATCTCTTCGCTAGCAATGTCCAAAACCAGAAAGGTAGCCCACCAGTTGTCCAAAAATGTGCATTATCTGTGCCCCCTTGAGGAGAAGGAGGGAAGATACTATGCCCCGGTACAAGTACAGGGGCAGGGTACAATTTTGGCACTGGTGGACACTGGATCCCAAGCTACCCTTCTGTCCAAAAGGGCCTTTGAGGAACTAAATGCAGGAAGGGGGGAGAATTACCGAATTCCTCTCACCTCTCTTCCTGGACAACTGCAGAACTTTGACGGGAAGGAAATTCCCGTTGAGGGGACTGCAGACTTGGACATTAAAATTGGGCGACACAAGGTGAAACACCCTGTCATAGTAGTGACTCCAGAGGGCACCCCTTGTTTACTAGGGAATGACCTCCTGAGAAGGTTGTCACCCCTAATAGATTGTGTAAACAAGGTCCACTGGACCCAGACTAGCCGACCAATAAAATTAAAACAGAGTGTCAACCATGTTAGTTTAAACGGCACCTGCCACATGGTTGAACAAAAATCTGACCAAGTAGAATTTCACTTCCAGAACAACCAAACTCCCGACGTGACAGTAATAGCAGTAGGACAACAGACTGGTGATGGGGGGTCCTCTCTATTTCTGAAAATCAACCTTCCTTCCAGTTTAAGGTGGTATTCCACACTGGAAGGAAACACTCTGAAATTCTTCACCAATCCACAATCAGACACTCCCACTCCTATAGTCCACAAAGTATGTGAAATCAGCTCAGAGCCTGGCTGATATTCAGCAAATTGGAGAGCAGTTGTTCATCCCTGTTCAGTTAAATGATGGGAAGGACTCTGTTCTCGCTCGAGTGTGTGTGAACAACGGTAAGAGCTTCATCAGCGAAGCCATGTTCCGCCAACTCCCAAAAGATCCAGCCATTCCCACATTCAAACTGATAGACAAATGGGAAATGGACCTGGAAGCACCTAATTCCAAACATCTCCTGCCAAGCAGGTGTATGCTCAAAATCTCCATTGGAAACAAGAGCATAGTCCATAATTGTTGGGTCGTGCGAGACGTCATTGCCGCCTTTTACTTAGGCAGTGACATTCTCAATCGCTTTGCCATTAGTTTGGACCTAATAAACTTCAAAGCTTGGTCCCGATTAGCGGATAATCCCATGGGCTTTGATGATCCAGAAAAAGCATTTAGGTCAGCTCAATTGCTACCTTATGCAGTTGAAATTCAGATCAAAGAGGAAGTCACCATCCCAGAAAGGACCCGACAATTCTCCCTGGAAGTGAAAGTTAAAAGAGGACAAAAATTGCAAAACCCTGATGCTTATATACATCTAAATGCTTCTCTCCAACAGCAAGGGTTGGGGGTAAACCCAACTCCATTAGTCAACATAGAACATGACACCATTCCAATAGAGGTGGATAACAGCGACTTAAAGAGTATTACTCTAGCCGCAGGCACCATTATTGGAATGGCGGTTGATGACCGACATTTCTCCATTGATTTAGGAAATGAACTGTTAGGACCAATCCCCAAGGACTGTTTTTACAGTGACAGTGAGGACAATACAACACCAGACAGGATTTTCACCCGGCATGGGGGGAAATGCCTGGTGTACACTTCTTGCCCTTATGGTAAGGAAGATGTGACTTGTGACTTCAGGAGGGATGAGGTGATTTTCCAGGTCCATGAGGGCTGCCTTTCCCACCTGAAGCCTCCAGTCCAAATCAGCACTCTGACCATGGACTTCTCCACCCAGCTGGAGGAGGCCGCTGAGATAGCCAAACCAGAAGTCTTTCCAGGCTTCAGGCAGATGGTGGAAGAGAGAGTCAACCTAGCTGATGCCTGTGTGACTCTGGAACAGAAGCAAAAGTTGAAACAAGTTTTCTTGGATTTCCAAGATCTCTTTGCGGTAGACTCATATGACTGTGGTCGCACCGACATCCACACCACAACAATTCCCACGGACCCTGGAATGACTCCAGTGTTTGTGAAGCAATGTCGCTTGCCTCTCGCATCCGTGGAGTCCCTTACTGAAATAATTAAGAACCTTGAGTCCCGGGGAATAATCTGTCCAGTCCACAGCACTTTCAATAATCCGGTGCTGGGAATATTGAAGCCAAACGGCCAGTGGAGACTCTGCGCCGACCTTAGGGAGCTCAACAAACGGGTCCATACTTCCCGATGGCCTCTGCCCTACATTGACCAAGGGCTGGCCCAGATTCAAGGGTCACAAGTATTCACTGCAATAGACCTGACCAATGGATACTGGACCGTGCCTGTCAGTAGGGAGGACCAATACAAACTGGCTTTTACCTTTGGGGGCCAGCAGTACACATGGACCCGGACTCCCTTCGGATACCTCAACTCCGGCAATGAATTCAACATTTTCCTACATAAGGCCATGCCTGATCTGGGTGCGAGGGGTAACCTGGCTTATGTAGATGATGTCCTCATCAAAAGTTCATCTGTGGAGGAACACATAGCGGAGATCCGTTATGTTCTGACACAGTTGAGGGCCGCCGGAGCAAAACTTTCCTTTCAGAAAGCACAGTGGTGTAGAACCCGTGTTAATTTCTTGGGGCATGAGATTACTCCTCAGGGTCTCTGTCCCCAAGAAAAGAAAGTGGAAGCACTCCAGAAACTGAAAGACCCCACAACTCTGCGGGAACTAAGGAGCCTCCTTGGACTGACTAAGTACAGCAGAAAGTTCATTGAAGGCTACGCAGAGATCACTAGACCCCTGATTCATCTCTTGAAGGGGGGGTCAAGTGGGAATGGGGTCCAGAACAATCCGAGGCAGTAAGACAACTCAAAAGAAGCCTCTCACAAGCACCTTGCCTAGCTTACCCTGTCAGAAACAAGGAGTTCTTCCTGGAGACGGGGTTCTCTAATACGTGCTTGACGGCAGTATTATACCAAAAGCATGACAAGGTCAATAAAGTAATCTCCTATGCGAGCAAAACGTTATCCTCTGTGGAGGAAAAATTCAACGATTGTGAGAAGGCACTCCTGGCAACGGTGTGGGCATTGAAGAATTACCGCCCGTTTATCCAGGGGGAACACATCATAGTGGAGACTCCACACCAGCCTCTGCAATATCTCCAAAGTGACAGAATCCGGGCCGGAAATGTGAGTAATTCCTGAATTACTTCCTGGATTCTGTCAATGCAAGGCTTTCCTGTGGAGGTCAGATATGGCCAAAACAAGAAGAGTCCCCTCGCGCAAGGTCTGGCTGACTTGCATGATTGTGCCAGAGAAAACTGTCTCGAGGACGAAAGTCTAAAAATCAAGGACAACATGGAGGCATACCTTAATTCCCCACACAAAGTCTTTGAAGAAGACAAGTGTGAGGGAATGCCCATTGTCTATGTGGATGGATGCTCGTACCATGTTGACAACCAAGGGGAGAAAGAACTGGTGGCCGGCGTAGGGAATGCCTGGGTGAAGGAGTTTCCAGAACCCTCCGCTGGATACAAAATTGTTCCCCAAAGTAGTCAGGTGGCAGAGTTGATGGCTGTGCATCAGGCCATCCTCACTGCTGTCCAACATCAACTCCACGAACTGGTCATAATCACCGATTCGGATTATGTACGGAACAGGTTCGTGGAGCACCTGGTTAATTGGAAAACCAGAGGCATGTTATGTGCTAATAACAAACCCCTGAAACATGGGAAGTTAATCCAAAACATTGATGGTCTGGTCACCTCGAATGGGATGACCATCTACTGGAAAAAGATCAAGAGTCATTCAAAGTAGAGGGACCAGACAAAACTGGAAATTACTTAGCTGATCAGCTGGCCAAAACCGGGGCCATCCAAGGGGATCTAATAGAAATAGAGTCCCTGTTGGGGGAAATCCAGGTCACTGCTATCACTAGGTCCCAGACAAATGCTCACAATGATCTTTCAACTGCACAATGGAGTAAGGAGACCCCTGATGCTGATTTAATTACAGCTCAGAAGGGGGATCCAATTATTGGTAAGTGTTACCAACACCTTGAGGACCCTGAGAACTTTCCCCTGACGGATACCGATTACATTGGGAAAGAGGACCTAAGAGTGTTGATGAACTGTCCAAAAATGTTCCGAATCCAAAACGGTTTGTTGGTAAGGAAATCCCAAGCTGGCCATGATCAGTGGGTGGTTCCTACCTCATTCCGAAGCCTTATGTTAAGTCACGCCCATGATGCGGCCACCGCCGGTCATAGGGGGTTTCACACAACACTGGAAATCTTAAGAGAGGTTGCATACTGGCCACACATGGGGCAGGACCTCGACCAATACTTGAAGGGGTGTCTTGTGTGTGCACAATTTCAGCCATCATCCCTCACACACCGTGCGCCTCTCCAAAAGAGGGGGATGACACTGCCATGGTCAGATTTGCAAATCGACTTTGTAGGCCCTGTGGTTCGCTCGTCTAGGGGAAACAAGTACAAGTTGACCGTTACATGCTTGTTTACCAAGTGGGTGGAATGTCTCCCAGCCCCAAACTGCAAGGCAGAAACAGCAGCTGCCCTGATGATTAACCACATCTTTTCCCATTTTGGTCTACCTCAAAGGATTGAGTCAGACAGAGGTAGCCACTTCACCAGTGAAGTAATGACAAAGATGTGGGAGATACTGGGGGTCAAAAGAAAGCTACATATTGCTTACCGGCCAGCTTCTTCTGGGGCAGTAGAGAGATACAACCGAACCATTGTGAGCATCTTAAAAAAGTTTGTGGCAGATTCTGGGCCAAGTTGGGATATCCGACTACCTCTGGTCCTAATGGCCATCAGATCTAGCCCTTCATCTGCAACCAAAATGTCACCATTTGAGTTGATGACTGGACGCAAGATGGTGCTTCCCCAGCATTTGCTCTACAGAACCCAAGAGCAAACGTTGATAAATGCCTCCACAACTCATGAGTATGTGGAGAATTTAAGGAAACACCTTCAGCATGCTTTTGCCTATGCTCAGCGGAATCTAGAAAGATCAGCCGAGAGCATGAAGACCCACTGTGATTTAAAAACTACCTGAAAGGAATATAAGGTGGGTGATCGGGTCTATCTATACAATTTCCAAAGGAACCAGGCCAAACAGCGAAAATTCTTGCCTACATGGAAGGGACCGTTTGAAATTATAGACAAAATCTCCCCTGTGGCCTACAAGATCCGCATCCCCAAAGGCGGTTTGGCAGAGGGGGAAGACAAGTGGGTACATATAAATCAGCTAAAGTGTTGCCATCCCAGGCACACTCTGCAATAACTGAAGGAATCAACTGGAATCGCAGATGGGGCCACTCCACAGTAATTCAGTTCCAACCCTAAAATATCCCACATATAGTCTCTAAAATATTATACTCTTGTAAGCCACTGACTTTGAATGATAACTTGTATCTTAAAAGTAAAATGTTAGGTATGTTAAAGTATAAAATGTATATGTCTGCCACACCATTAGTAGTGATGGAAAAATGTCTACGAATAGGTATTGCCGCTTTTCCTTTGTCGTGCTAGGAGAAAGAAAACCTGGAGACTGACCAAAGAGGACGACCGGGGACCGGGAGCCGAGACCCGAGGGGCCCAGGGTACCGCCCAATCCTCCCATCAGGACCAGCAAGGAGAACTGATTGATCGACTGGAGGGAGGAAAAGATGCTGAACTGTGCCACCTACAGGATTGGAAGAAGATAATGGGGACATACCAGCGCAAGGGCTCAAAACCTCCTTTGCACCCGACTTCCCCTCGACTTGAATCAAAGCGCAGTCGGGCGGGGGGATTTGTCATGGGTTTTGACCCATGTTGAATCAATAGACTGGGTAGATGTGGGGATGAGCTGTCACCGCCCATTATTCTATCCCAGAACAAACTAAATCAATAGACTGGGTGGATGTGGGGATGAGCTATCGCTGCCCACATTCACGCCAGAATAGGAGAACTGCGCAGTTGGCACGAGACCACTCCAAAGATACAACCTTCTTGTGGGGAATTCATTTTCTTAATCCCAAAAATGGGTGCATTACCAGTACTCACCACTATCAGAAAGCCGGCGTTTTAAAACCACCAGACTTTTGTGTAAAACTGAACAAATGAAACAAAACCAGACCAAGGAAAGACTTGCTAAGAGGTGGATACAATGTAAAACTATATTCTGAAATGACTTGAAGGGAGTAATTATTTAATGTATAGGTAAAAATTGTCAGTTTGATTTGAATGTAGAAAACTGGGAACAAAAAGTGACATTTAGCTGAAACCTGGCTTAATGAAACTGAATTCTGCCTGACAACTACCCTTCGACAGGAGTTGATAGTGGATCAACAGCTTGGCTGCATCCTGAGGTCACATGGCCCTGTTGATTAGATTAGGGGTGGAGCAGCTGGGGACCACAGGGAGTTGAACAAAGGCCTGTCCTGGACGCAGGCAAATGTTATATTGGGGGCGTCGTAAAAGTGGCTTCCTCTTAGGGGAAACTGGGAGGGGCAGTGCCTCTGCTAGCAGCTGAGCTTGGGGGAAGTGGATAAACCAGTTATTTCACCCTGTGATGTGGGAAGCCACACCCCTTTTTGACCAGGGCATAATTTTAAAAAGATAGATAACTCAAAGTGCGGACTTGTCAGAATTATATAAGTAATATCATTATTTTTGTGTTTTTTCTGTGAACATTTTGAGATGCGTTAGGACCCTGTGGTGTATTCTGGGGGGTTGCTAGCGGAAAATAGGGTCTCACTCCAAATGTCTGCATGTTAAAAATCTGACACTTCATCAATTAATGTCCATACTCCTTGCGCACATGTGTGTAAATTTGGGTAAATGTCCGATATTGCAAAACCAGTTAAAAAGCGCAAATGTTGTCATTTTTGAATGCAAGCCCCCAGGAAGATCAGAGGCGGACAAGCATGGACCATAAGGAATACATAATGTGCACATGTAATTTCAACAAATTGTATATCTGGGAAGGATGTATTTGAATCAAATATAGATTTGTGGGCAAACTGACCAGGGGAGGTTCCTCTGACCATAAAACCTACAGCATCACTCTGACTCACATTTCCTTCCCCCAATCATGGGAGAGGGGAGAATTGGGCCAATGACAAGTAGAGAGGGGCAGGCTTAGCTAGGCCCAGGCACACACCCATTTTCAAAACACATAAAAAGAGACTGCTGGGACAGGTAGAGACATTCAATTCCATTTGCTGAGGAGCATGCAGACCGACGACTTCACATCCAGAGATCCAGACTTCAAATCCATCAATCTCCAAAGACCAGAACTTTACTTCAGAACTTAAAGCAAGGGCCTAAACCCACAAACTGAGAACTCTTCTCAGCAGGCCTCAGCAACCTTAAAATCATTTGCGAACTATTCCACAGCCGGGCGAGCTGTTTGAATTCTTTTGCCAAGAACAATTGCCAAAGACCAGACCAGAGATCCAGAGTGACCCAGACCGCTGTGAGCAGAACCAGAGAGCTGACCCAGATCACTGTGAAGTGCCGAGACCAGAACCGGAGTCCAGTCCAAAACCTGAACAGATCCGTGGCGAGGCCTATTTCAAATTTATATTGTGAGTACCTAGCAGAACTGTGCAGAACCAATCTCTTAGTTAAAATAATCTAATCCAAACTATTTTAACGTAAGTAGAACTGCCTCCTAGAAATCGTCTCATCTGTCATTTTTAAAGCTGCACAACTGTCACCTGTCAATTCTGCAGCTGCAAGCTGTCACCTGTCATTTTGAGTTTTACTTTAAATCCGAAAAACGACCTTTACAAAATCGTTCATATCTCTTGAACCGTTTGGGTTAACTTTCCTCTGAAAGCTTAGAATCTAGGCTTTCCGACGAACCTAGAAGCGACTTCCTACTCCCTATACTTATTCCGCAATCGCGAGACACGCACTCGCGAAATTTACCGCGATTTGCGATTTTGGCTCAATTTCTCCACTTGTCAAAATAGCAGCTCCATTCTTCCTTTTGTTAAAATCCATTTGCAACTTGGTAATAACTCATAAAGCATTGCTAAAGTGAGCCTGAACTAATACCAACACGCATCTCCCACTCACCCTGAATCTCTAGAGGGAATTAAAATCATTGGCACATTTTCTCACTTCATTGCCACCACATTCAAAGCACTTGGGCCTGTGTTTTAAAACTCATACCGGTTTTCTCTAAGCTTGCTGGGGGGGAACTGAATTTCGTATTGTATTTGATTGCATTCCTGAGAACTGTGTGCTCCTCTTTCCATCTACTTCCATTTCTTACATTGCATAGGGGAGGGGGGTGAAGTGCCAGAGAAAAAGTGATTATCTTCTCTTTTGCTAAAATCATCTCAAGTATTTCTGTACTGCATTTTATTCCTCATTGCTTTTCCCTTGAAATCATAAAAGTATTTTTGCTACTTGATCCATCCTATACTAACTCCTCATTGATTATAAAGAAGTGTGCTAGTGTCAGATTACCCATTGTTGATTAACATTATATTTATAAGGGCGATATCGATTATTAATTTATTATAAAAGCGTGGTATCTATATTTTGTTTTATTTCTCAAATAAACCTTTTAAACTTGCAAAACGGAACTACTTCTTTGCTCAGTGGGGTCAGGGGGATTCTAAGAGAGGGGTGTTATATAGGGGTAGTCATCCAGAACTGCGTGGTTATCCCCACATCGCACGCAGCTTGGCTCCTGGTGGCAGAAGGCAGATGTGTGGCCGATACGCTGGCAGTTGAAGCACATGATCGGTCCTTGTCTGCCCTTTGGTGCTTCTATGGTGACTCTGCAGCTGCATAGCCGTGCGGTCTTCGTCAGGTCAGCAGGTTTTCCATCACTGGTTGGTGCCAGGGTTGCAAAAAACAGAGGGGATTTGCTGCTCTTGTCCATTGGTAAGGTCAGCTGTACAACGCACTTCACTGGTAGGCAGTGTTCTACAAACTCCTCTGAGATGTGTCCAATGCTGGTGTTTGCCAGGAGACCATGGATCACAAACCTCTGGGACCTCACTCGCTCCAGTGGGAAGCTGTAACATTGCAGGCCCTGTTTGGTGAAGGTGTCCGTCACGCTCCTGTAGTCCTCTACTCTGGTGAGCAATTATCTTCATGTGCTCACCATGAGGCTTGGTTGTGAAGGTTGGTTCAGTGCACAGCTCTCAGATCAAGTCCACCAGGTCCTTGTGAGTCTTCAGGCTCTTCACAAACCCTGGTGGGATCCGGATCTTCTTGGGTGGGAGGGACGTCTGCTCGTCTGCCACGTCACCTGATTCTGTGCTCGGTTGTTAATGCTCAAGAGCAACAAACATTGGTGTTTGCTTAATTAAGATGGGGGCCTGACTTCTTTTGTTCCATAATGTGGCTGTAACTGAGTGTGCATCACGCATGCCATCTTATTGTGACTACAGAGGAGAGTGTGCGTTCATATTCAGGCAAAAAAATACAGTATAGTTCCATGAGAACGCATGAGTCAGCTGAAGCTCAAATATGGGATAATAATAGTAATCTTTCCTTGATGCAGCACACTCTGACATCCTGCTACTCTACTTGGTATATATGCTGCTACTCTACTGGGTATATATCCTGCTACTCTACTGGGTATATATGCTGCTACTCTACTGGGTATATATCCTGCTACTCTACTGGGTATATATGCTGCTACTCTACTGGGTATATATCCTGCTACTCTACTGGGTATATATGCTGCTACTCTACTGGGTATATATCCTGCTACTCTCCTGGGTATATATTCAAGAGGACTGATGTAGCAATAATTATCATTTGTCCTCAAGTATGCCTCCTTTCACTGCTGTATTGACGAATGTACTAACACTGGCAATTTACAGAAACATCGGGGTAAACACTGATTTGTCAGGTTTAACATTGGGGTGGTACTGAAGAGCATCCTAATTGTGTGGACAAACAGGACATACATCATGTGTTTTTGTTATAACTGACTTGGCTACAGAATGAAAGGCGTAGTGATTGCTTGGGTATCACCTCTAGAACTGCAGCAGCTGCCGCCAGAGCTTTGCATATCAGCATCTGGCTCCAAAGGCAAAGCAAGTACTTTTCTGAGTACCAGGCAGGCCTGGCTCCAGCCGGGGGGAGAGGGAGGTGGGCCAGGGGGGCCAGGCCCCCCCAAGAACCTGCTCTGGCCCCCTCCTAGAAAGGCGGCCTCTGCTCAGCCTGCACCTCCGTTTCTTTTCATGTACCGTTTTATTTTCATTCACGTTAAACGTTAAGTGAGTGAAAAGAAAATGGTACATGATGATGCACACAGTGCACGGGAAGTTTAAGCCATACATGCTGCTGCTGGTGCTGCTATTATTAGATGCAGCCAG
This sequence comes from Ambystoma mexicanum, assembly GCF_040938575.1. Taxonomy (NCBI): domain Eukaryota; kingdom Metazoa; phylum Chordata; class Amphibia; order Caudata; family Ambystomatidae; genus Ambystoma; species Ambystoma mexicanum. The sequence continues at coordinate 678,610,179 of NC_090935.1, read as the reverse complement.
GCTGGAGCAGTAAATCACAGGGCACTCGCCACACGCGTGCAGGGCACAACACTGTAGCAACTTGCAAGGCTGCTGGTGCTGGATCTGCGCACAGGCTGACTTGGCCAGGCCCACGCCTACGCATTGATTGAGCAGTGACTTTCTAATTTCACGTGCCCTCTCTATGCCCAGGTGTGGGCCAAGCCTAAACACCCTTCCCTTGCTGGCACAAAATCGCAGTTGGCCTAGCCCAGGGGTGGACACCTCACGCTGCGATTGATCTAACCAGAAACTGGCAGACGGGGCACTGGCAGAGGACTCAGGACTGACGGTCTGACAGGTACATCAGAGAAAAAAAAATGCCTGTCATTAATCTTACATGCTTTCCGTGCTTCACTTTGCGATTGGGTGCGCCTGGGTCTGCTGCATTACACACAAGTCCTCATCAATTCATGGCTATGCCCACTTGTACTTGGTTGGCACACACTTCATATAGGCTGTGCAAGGGGTGGACTGGCAAGCAAAAGAGGCCCTGGAAATAATGTTCAAAGTGGCCCCAAATTACACATCTTCAGCAAGCCCACCCGTTTTCCTTTGAGAGAATGTGGAAATGCCACACAAAAGAAGCCCAGTGTGATGTGGCCTAGCAGGGAATCTCCAAAGTTCCCTATAGGCCAGTCCATCCCTGGTGAGTGAGGAGGGAGCGCCACTGATGTGAGGGGGAAATGATAGCGTGAGGCTCAGGAGGGTTGCATGGGGCACGAGGAGGGGCAAGGGCAGCCACTCTGGAGGGGAACTGGTGGTGTGTACAAGGGTGGTTGGTGGAGATATTAAAATCCAGGCGGGGCATAGCAAGCAAGTGGCGTGGCAAAAGGAATGCACCCATATTCAGTGCGCCCCCTGCAGGGCTGCTCCTGCACACACTATTGAACCAGCGATGCATGCCTCAACTGTTGGATTATAGTAGTCTGAGTCCAATGGCCAGTGTCATGGTGGACTCCATCACTTGGCGCTGGCCATTGAATTAATATTGCATTCTGGGACTTGTAGTTTGGCTTTCTCAATCTAAACATGAGACTACAAGACCGGACATGTAAAGTGTTGTTGGCTGTAGCATGGGATGACCATGTCACTCATGCCATGTATGTAGCGAGGAATGTTGAAAACAGCTGGCAAAATCTTTCCAACCTTCCCTGGGGTTATTGAGCATGGCAGTTGCAGAAAGGCGGGGATCAGACGTCAAACAGCTGAAAGACATTGCAAGGACGTGCTGCACGGATTGCACAGCGAGTTAAGCGCTTGCTGCTGTACTGAATTGCCATCTGCAGGACGTGGATAGGAATACTGTCTGCGCCGATACTCCCTGTGCCAACGTCGATACAGAAAGTACCCCCCCATAAAAAAGCGTGCTACTTGCAATGCTAAAAAAACAACAGAAATGGGTGTAAAAAGCGCTATACGAAAATGCGCTGTTATTATCTTTGGTGTAAACCCCCAGATAGCAGCGTAGGAGGTCACAGGAAGGCCCTTTGAAGGGGATGTAAGCTCCAAGGTTAGAAAGAGATTTCTGGATTCTTAAGTGAACAAGGGCAGAGCTGGCTGAAGATGTGTGGGAGCCCATTTTAACATGATGGTTGGGGTGCCCCTATTTAGAGTGACCTCACACTCAAAAACAAAATAATTAATAGTCATTTTGTAATCTGCACTCTTCACTCCATAGATTCCATCTCGACGCACACAGCTGTAGGAGTGAGCTGGCTCGGCCCTGGCAACCCTTAGCACTTGGCAGACAGATAGTTTGTACCATACCTGCACTGAGCTACAGGCTGCCCTGGCAGCCATAGCAGCACATTCCCATACCTTTCTGAGTTTGGTTGACTTGTAATGGAATGGAATCTGGATTCAGGTGGCAGCTAAGCTCGCCTCGACGTCGGAGGAAGGTCAGCACTCAGCACGAACGGTCTGTGCTGCACCTGCACACATGCACATGAGGAGCAGTCAGTCACACAGACAATAGGGTACGTGCAGTTTGCTAAAGGCTGGGCCCCAGGCAGTAACCCTCACACATGCGCAGACGTAAGCCACAGCCTGCAAGTCCCAGGGAGAAATGCAGCAGTCTGTGAAGAGCAAACCATTAGTTCCCATTATGGATCCTTCCTCAAAGCAGGAAAAGAGGCCTTCTGCCTCGAGGCCTACCGGGGAAAGTCCTGGTGTCCTGGTGGGCCAGTCCAGCACTGGGCTGTGCACAGTGATAAGTTCACGTCCATTGGAAGTCAGGGCACCTAATGTCCATAAGTGCCTACTGGGGTGGTTATGTGCCGTGGGGTGCTGGGCTTGGCTGTCTTTTCGTGCCCATTATCACTGGCACAAGATTTACATTTTGTCAAGACCTGGTGTTTTTTTTAGATAGTTTCACTTATATCCGTTCCCGATTTCTAAGAAGGCCGACAGGCTGTTTGGAATCTATAATCGCCCCCTGTGATTGCCATTGGGTATTGGGTATGGTTTTGCTCCCAGGTGTGCATGGGTGCCCGCCAGTTTATGACCGTTCCCATTGCTATGTTGCTGTTGGAAGTTGCTCTCAACATGTCATTAACTCATGTCGTGCTAAACTGGAAAGGGCACTGGGGGCAGCTGGTGCCAATAAACCCCCCCTTTCTCTGGGCCACTGTGTCATTGATAGCATTCGTCATGCAACCACGCAGACTCCCAGCTTGCTGGAAACGCGTACGCCTGCTCGTACCTTTTGGGGCGCCGTGAATCACCACCGCACAGGGCTGTGTGCGCCCATTTCATGAGTTTGTTTAAAACCTTTGCGGTTTTGGGATTTTCCCTGCCTAGGCTATTGTGTGCACTCCCGGCCCGAAGCCTGTGGATACCATGGTCACCCCAAGCTTTGAATTAGGGCCTAGTGTATTGTGTATTGGAGCAGACCCAATGACAGCCACATTGAGGGGGCGCTGGAGGGAAAGGTCAGCTCTCCCAGAACGCAGGGGGTAGGCTGTCCTGGGAGAGGACGGATGCGGATGCGGCTGAGGCTCACAGCAGCAGACCCTGGAGGGGGTCATTCCCTGCTTCACAGGCCCTGGCTGGCACAACACTGCTATGGATATATGTAATCCTAACACCACCATGTCTCGGAGAGGGCAGGGTCTGCTGCACAGAACTTGGCACCACACTGCTGAGGGTACATATAATCCTAACACCACCAGGTCTCAGAGAGGGCCTTGTCTGCTCCACAGAACTTAGCACCACACATCTGAGGGTATATATAATCCTAACACCACCAGATCTCGCCTTCCGAGATGCATGCTCATCGCAATAAAAACAGCTTTGTGGAACATTTCCAAGTTTAATCCAAGAAAAAAACAGTTTCATTTCAGCTTTAGTTGACACCTGGTCAGGAATTGAATAGGAAATATTGCACAAATATATTTTAAAGGCATGCACTTTTACTTTGAAAAAAAGATTATTTTGAATTAAAAGAAGCAAGCAGGACAGACACACTTTTCACATATTGGAACTTTTTAAGAGAGTGCAAAATCCGATTCAAAGCAAACGGTCTTTGGAAATTCCAATATACTGTAATTGTGACTATGGAAGAGTTTTCACCATAGTGAGGGAACAGGCCCACGCAGACTAAATCACTCTTGGGTGTTGTGCTACCAGCTTCAGTGAGAACGAAGGACAGACTGGTCTGGCAGGGAACAAGTTTGGAAAGCTTCATGCTCTCAATGCCGGGCACTGTAGCTCTGCTGCCCTTCTGGGCTTTTGTATTTGCAGCAGGAGGTAGGCAGTGAGACATGGTAGTGGGCTAGTGGTTGGTAGTTTGTTGTTGTTGCTTTCTTGGCTGTGCAGGGTTAGAAATTGAAAGGGAGAGGTGCCATGCTTCTTGGGGAGAGTACACCACATGTCAGAATGAGGTGCATGGAGAGTTATATTGCATGAGCAAGACAGCAATGTGTGGTGGGGTTGGGAGTGAGGAAGAAAAATGGGAGGAGGCGCCGTAGTAGAGTGGTGCACTTAACAGTAGGGTGCATGGGACGGTTGTAGTCATAGAGGGAGAAGTAAACTGAGAATGAGCAGCTTAGGTAATAGTGAGGTAGGTTCAGAGAGCGTGGTCTATGAGAAATATAGCTAGCAGGACCTGGCGACAGGGTTTGCACGAGAGAGCTCAGCTGTTTAGGAGAGAACTGTGCACTGTAGAAGTGAGAGTGTGGCAGTATATAGGGAGAACCCAGTGTTGGTTGCTTAGGGGAAGAGAGGAATATGCTGTCAGTGAAAGTGCTAGTGTGAGAGGGGTACAGAGACAGGGACTATGCCTTTAAATGCTTTGTTGTGCTTTCTATGCATTGCCAGTCTGTTTCATGCACATTCCCATATCAAACTGTACCATGCTATGCACAGTCCCGCTTGAATGCCGCGTTAAGACTTGCCATATGTTGTTATGCCATATTGGTACCTGTTATCAATGGTCGACGTGGGGGCTAGCCTTTGGTAGCAGTGCTCCTCTACTTTTTTTCTATGTTTTACTGTTCCTATACTTTTATTTTTTAAGAAACAGTTCCGGCATGGTTTAGTTTTAAAATAAAAGTGTGGGGAGAAGTTGAAACTGGAACTTCAGTGCACTGCAATGAACGTTCCCTTAAATAGCAGGTATGCTTGTTTGGGGGTTTGGACTGCACGTTGGAGGGGGTGTGGCAGGTCAGCAGGGAACATAGTTCCGCTACTTCTTTTCGGACACTTCGACTACTGGGCACAGATGGCTGGTTAACATATTGGCATACACTGTGGCCACAGTTTCCTTGCATCGGTTCCTTTCATTGGATTCCTGTTAAAACAAGCATTTGCAAAGCCAACAACATTTGACCTGGCATAGGTATTAGATAAGCATTTTCCAGGCGATGTCATACTATGCTCATGTACTAAGACGATTTACCTGCCAGCTGGTGCCGTATTATGAACAGGCAGTACCATCATGGCATTGTCTGCAAAATGCCCATGTCATGCCTGTAAAAATGCTAAAACTGTTTGCCGCTTTGCCAATGCGTGTTCACTCCCAATTGTTTTTTTGTATTGTTTCAATAAGTCTCAGGTGTTAAAGACAGCAGCATCTCCAAACAGCCAGAGAGAAGGATGGACATCTTCTGGTGTCTGTGAATGGGCGATAGGGTATGGCCCAATATCAATGCACAATGTAAAAGCTGCTGCTGGGGGCACAGTCCATTTAAGGCCCTGTATTCAGGGAGGCAAATCATGGTAGTTGTATTACTAAATATCAGGAGAGCTGCAGGTTGCAGACTTCATTGTCTAATTATTCAGTGCAAAGCTTCATTCATGCAACGAGGGGATCAATTTTAATAACAGAACACAGGCCTCTTAGTTGGGTAAGCAGGAGGAATGTGTTATGTAACACATGGCTCTATTTTAGTTGTACCTTTTCTTTCGCATAACGTTTTCAATGATCTTTCCAGGATCTCAAGAGAGCAAAGCATTTTTTACTTTTGAGGAACAAAACAAAGTGCGTGCCATAAAAAGGCAGGTGCTGTGACCTGCAGACATTTCTAATCAGGTCACTCTGGAGTCCATTTTACTGTGCTTATTTCATAACTAATTATCTTTTTAGTTTTGTTATGTATTGCACTGTTTTACTCTAGCTCGAGCCGAGCATCATGGACAAATTCGTCATTAGAAGAGGTTCTGTAGAAGCCACCCACAGTGCATCACAGTTTCCATCAAGTTCTCTGTCCGTACCACCCTCTTTTTGTGCAAAAGAGATGAAACGGCCTGATCAGCTAAGCACTATTGACCAAGCACAGCATCGATCATGTGCTAACACAGACAATATTATGGATTTGAATAGGGAAAAACCATCCCAGCCTTTACTGCAGTCCTATCCAAAAAGTAAATTTGGTACCCGTGAAAGAGCATTCAGTTCAGAATGGTACAAAACCCGAAAATGGCTGGAGTATTCTGTAAGCAAGGATGCTTGTTTTTGTTTTCCTTGTCGTGTGTTTACCACTGGGCAGAATGACAAGGACATTGTCTTTACTGTAACTGGTTTTCGCAACTGGAAACATGCCTTGGAATCTGACAAAGGTTTTGCGAAACATGTTTTAAACCAAACACACACCTATGCTGCTCTTGCTTTAGCAGAAAGTGCAAAAAGAATGCAAAAAGGAGACACGATTTCCTTTTTATTAGATACAAAAGTAATTGAAAACAATAGGTATTACTTAAAGAGCATTGGAGAAGTGATTCAGTTTCTCATTGTTAATGAACTTCCTCTTCGTGGTGACACAGAAGATGTGCTGGATTTCTCAGGTGGCTTGTTTTTAAAGCTGTTTAAGTACACTTTGAAAAAAGATAAAAAGCTGGCTGATATTGCTCAATCTGTTCCCAAAAATACCAGATATACCTCAAAAGATATTCAAAATGAAGTAATAGATACTTTAAAAAGCATGGTTCTCTCTAAAATTGAGCAAAGGTGTGACAATTGTGATTCAAAGAGTTTTTGTATCAAAAGTGATGGTACTCGTGATAAATGCAACCTTGAAAATGTGTCACTTATAGTACGTTTTGTAAGTAAAGCCAAGCCAGAAGAGCATTTAATCGGCCTTTTACAGTTAGAAAAGCTGGATGCAGAACACATTGCCGAACAGATATTAAGCCACCTGACAAAATATAATTTTAGACCAGAGCACATTATAGCTCAATGCTATAATGGAGCGTCAGTGATGAGTGGCTGTAATGGGGGAGTTCAGGCTGTCATACAAAGGCGGTTAAAGCGATGTATACCCTATATTCACTGCTATAATCATCAGCTCTATCTTGTTGTTATGCATGCAATTCAGAGTGAACCAAGTGCAAACGTTTCTTTGATTAATGTAATCTTTTGCATACTTTCTTTCATCACCATTACGTAAGCCAACGATATAATGGGCCAGCCCTTAAGAGATTGCTTGAAATCAGATGGACTAGCCATTATGAGGTAACCAAATGTGTAGTTGAAAACATAGATAAAATTTCTGATCTTTTATCAGAAATATATAATGATGACAGTGCTTCATCTGAATTGCGTGCTGAGTCACGTGGCATATTATCTCACATACGAAAAGAAAATGTATATATTGTTGGTACATTTTTATTCAACTTGCTGTTAATCCTGAAACCAGCCAACTCTGCATTCCTAACAGTGCAAACAAATCTTTCAGTTGCTCTAGAGATTGTGCAATCTACACTTGAGGCTCTAAAAAGTATGCGTGCTGATCTAATGTTTTATATTAAATATTGCTCTCCTTCTACTGCTGAAAATATTTCAGGTGATGTCACACATTTAGACAATGGACCGAAAAGACCAAGAACCCTAAATTGCCGATTTGCAGATTCTGTGGTATGTACCACAGTTGGACAATCTGAAAATGACAATGATTCATCAATTACAGAACAGCAAATGCTAAGGAAACCACTGCTGCACATTCTTGACAGAGCAATTGCTGAAATGGAAACGAGATTCTCCCAGAAAAAACACTATGCTAATAGAAGCCATTGCTGCTCTGGTTCCCTCATCACAGCATTTTCTGGATGTCAATGTATGTTCACCTCTTTTAGACCTAAAACAGATCAGCAAATCCACTTTGGAGGCAGAACTGGTAGTGGCAAAACCATTGCTGCAAAAAGAAATCACAGCAGATTCAAATATTGCCACAATTTGTGAAGTGCTTAAAAATTATGCAGACGCTTTTCCTGGACTGCATGAAATATATGTGTCTGCACTCATTTTTACTATGTCCCGTATAGTCACAGCCTTTCAGGGCTCAATGCTTCATGATCGTAAAGAAAATCTGACCATATTAGCACACGAGAAAGAACTGATGGGAAATCTTTGCATGGGCGACTTTGTAAGGGAGTTTTAAAAGATAAAGAGAAAATTACCCCTTTAAATCAGTTGCCAAAGGACTATTCTAAGTTGTCAAGAATACAGTATTTTTGCATGGATGTCCTTGTAAGGGAGTTTCAAAAGTTAAAGAGAAAATTACCCCTTTAGTTTAAACCAGTTGTCAAAGGACTATTCTCATTTGTCGAGAATACAGTTTTTTGGAGAAAAAAAATTACGTCTTGCTCATTTTTTACTCTATTGATTTTTTCAAAGTATTTTTGTTTTTGGGGAGTACACCTTAAGTCTAACCTAATTAATCATAAATATGTATGCAGTTTGAATTCTACAAATGAAAACAAATTGAAAGAACAAACAAAGGCTGCTTGGTTAAAAAGGCAAGGGCAAAACCAACGGTTTGACCTTTTGGTTAGGTATGTGGTAGGCATTTGCTAGGCACTGATATTATGGTGGTACTACCTGGCCATAGGTTTGCAACAGTGCCGAGAAAATTATGTGATTACCTAGATATTTGATAGGAGTGCTTGGCAAATTCCTATGTAATACCTATACTTAAGCCAACTGGCTTTGTCAATGCTTGTTTTTAACAGGACTTCAGTGCAAGGAACAGATAATAACCGAGTGGCTAATAGCACACTTGGTTAAGACATGTTTATTACACCATTAGCCATTTACTTCTGCAATACACTCTCAGCAGACTGCTTAGAAATAACTGGCAGACAAAAGTGTGATATTTCAGATTGCTAGAGTGATCTCAAAAGAGATCTCAGGTGGATGTGTTTTGGGTTGCTAGGTGCAGGTAGTGGGTGTGGCCCTGGGCAGTCCATGGCTGTCTAAATAACCAAACAGCTGCAAGTTATGTGTCCTTTCTCACTTGCCAACTCCCACTTTGCTGTACTCAAATATAATAGTTTTGGATTAAAGGTGTCACTGAAGCGCCACCTAAACATACAATGGCTAAGATGTGCAGGTATGGACTTTACAGAGCTCTTAATGTTCACACAAACTGCATGCAGAGTGCCAACCTAATAACAATGATTGATGACTGCCCTAATTGAAGATGCCAAGAATGTGACTCTCACAAAGTCTCTCCTATACTTTTGGGTGTCAGGCAGCCTGCCCTGCCTGAAAATGTGTCACAGCAGGAATGATGACTTTGTTCCTCTTCACTCTAAGGGTACCTCTCATAATGATTCCTACCTAATCAGAATGTATTCTTTGTACTTGGGAGGGTTTAGCCGCTTGCCCTGCCTGACAGGGACTAGGGCAAGAGGGTGAGTATGGGCAGTGTTTCAGTGCTTTCTGTCATAGGTACTTACTGGTGGGTTTCTGACCAAGTGTGGAAGACTGCCCGGCCAGAGGATGTCATGGATGGGACTGTTTATAAAGTACTGATCTTTATTAGCTCATGCAGTTTGGGTAACTGTCCATAGTGTTTGTATGGAAACAGAATCTAACCCGTGTATTGTTTGTGCTAGAGGTTTGGAAGGCTATATAAAGTAGTTCCAGGGAGGGTTAGGCTACTCTCACAGCAACTGGAAATTGGGCTCCCCCAATAACACCTCGGGCCCACCTAGATGATACATTCTGGAGCCGGGCCTGGTACCATAGCCAGCCCGGCTGCCAGAGTGGCTGCCCTTGCAACTTCTTGTGGAGATGTGACAAGCTCTATGGCTGGGTCTTCAAAGGTTGGCAGGAGGAAACAAGGAAAGTGACAATGGGGACATACTGCTGGACAGATTGTGATCTGGACAGACCATAGACTACCCAATGTGTGTTTCTATGAGTCATTAAAGCCTGAAAACCAGCAGGACGTAAAAGAGTAAAAAGAGTAGAAGAGAGGGAGCATGCACTGTCCCACTAATATAGCAATATCAAATGGGGCCCTACAGCATATTCCCCTGATACAGAGTGCATACTGTCTGATTCAGTCGTTATTCCTGGACAGATAAACTAGGGTAGCATGGGTGAGATTGACAAGCCGCTGTCTCTCCATCATGTTGCAGATCTGAGCTGGTGTAAAGGTGATTGCATCAGTTGCAACTGACCTCCCTTCTTCTGCATGGGAAGATCATGGAATGGAGGAGCCACTTTGCAATGATGCCACCTTACCTATTGCTGTGTTTGATGTTAACCTGGTAGAACACTAAAATAAAGTACTCATTGGCTGTGCTGTCTTGGAATTTTACACGTGCCTCGTGCAAAGTAGATGATAAGGATTGTGTGTCCCTCGTAGACCATTTCAATACATGTGGTTTTGAAGAATCATGATCATAAAACTCATCAGTTCCAAACAATCAATCTGGGTCTCAAATCTACTCCAGTATACATGTGAGGAATTTAAAATGTCCTCTATTACTATGCAATATAGAGTGGGAAAGGAAGAAGGCCATAGTAAGTCTTGACTATATAATATTGTTTTCTATAATACAAGCCCACTGACCGAGTGAGATTGGGGGTCTACCTGTTTCATTTGGATATCCTTTTTGATTAATACCACAGGGATACCAGATGCAGTTTTTAAGAGGCTTTGTTGCATATCGCTTCACAGTAATTACTATAACACTTGGGTCAATATCACACTGGAGGTAGGTAGAATAAAGTTGCAATCCCCCATCAAATGCCAATGGGATTCGCCCAGCAACAATGAGCATTTTAAGTGTGTTTATTTATTTTTTACCAGATGTCTTGTGAATGATGTTCTGTTCCATATCTTTCTGGCAAGCAGCAAATGAATAGAATATAGGAACTGTTTTCCTGCAATATAGTAGGAAACAAGCATAGATCTCACTGGAGGGCATGCATTAAGGATGCTTGGATGATTTATTGTTTTATTTGAGTTTAGTGGAGGGATGTTTTCCTGTTAGATAGGTGGTGCAAAACCTTTCCCTAGGGTCATATCACACCCCCAGGTACAGTCTAGTCAAACGTTAAGGCCTAGAGGCAGTTTAGTGAGGTTTGTTTTAATCAAGCATCAACATTTCTTGTTGACTTGTGTCATCCATGTGTGTTACAATGCTTACCTCTGGTGACAGAGCCACAAAATCCTATACAAAATAGGTTCCATGATTATGGTTGCTAAAACAGCGTCTGCAACCTTTGGCTCTCCAGATGTTTTGAAGCCCAGCCATCATAGTAAATGATGGGGATCATGGGAGTTGCAGTCCCACACATCTTCAGGGCCTCAGGTTGCTGACCCTTGGGTTAGAAGGTGAAGAGGAGGGCCTGGCTCAGAGTACATCACGCAAAGGTGGCTGCCTTCCTATGAACCCTTTAAAGGTTATGAAGCAGTCTCTTTGGTGGAGGGGCTAGCTAGGGGGGGTATGATAAATGAGACGGAGAATATGCTTAACAGAGGACTTTACTCATTTAAGCGTGGGAAGAAAGCAAGCATGTAAGGTTGGAAAGAGGACATTCATTAATGTAAAATTCACCCTCTTTTCCATCAACTGCATTTTCCGAAATGTTCATTTATTATTTTCGGTAATTTCATATTTAATTCCCATTTTAATGATGTTGTTTAATTTCTATTTAATCACGTATGAAGTTTACACATAGTAATATTAATGTGCCATTTAATCATAGATCTTTTGCAGAACATAATTTCATTCCCACATTTGGTTTGTTAACTTATTTAAATGTTTGCTCGGGAAAGGAAAAATAACTAGTCCTTTGGGAAAATGTTAACAGTTAAGTATTTTAAACATATTGTAGTAAATAGAGAAAAAAAAGTAAGGATGGGTCAGAAGAAGGTGGGAGTCTCCAATCAGGACATGTTTCATAGTGTACCTGTACATGTACACCAGGAACAAAGGATATCCGTTGTTTTAACTATGCAACAGTTATGATGGACTTTGGCTGAAGAGATCAGCAGTATTGGGCTAAATTGTTTGCAAATGGTGGAAGATGGCATCTGAAACAATTAAGCTGAGTCTTTCTTCGACTCTTGCTCTTCTTCTGATCTTGTCATTCACTGGGGCTAGTATGATGAGTCCCTGACTGGTTCACACTCTTCTTATATTATTGGCATAGACTGGGACGAATGTGATAAATGCCTGAGTGATTTTCACTTTTCTTAGAATCTTGCCGTTCACTGGAACGGATGAGTCCCTGAGTGATTTTCACTTTTCTTATAATCCTGCCATTCATTGGGACAAGTAGGAATACACCAATCTTTATATTCTGTTTTCCACCACACATAAGACTGAGCCATTTATCTTTCACTTCCCTTTCCCTGGGTCTCGTGCTCTCCTCTTTACAGTTGGTGTAATGAGTCAGCGTTCTTCCTTGTTTCTGTTCCGTTTTCCACCAGGACGGCTTCTCGGTTTTCTTCCGTTCTGTCGTTTTACACGCTTCTGTATCTGTGTGCAGTATTAACACAGATAGGGTTCTTCACTCTCTCCTCTGCCTGGCCACCACCTCTCGGCCTCTTTTCCCTCCTGGGATTTTCTTTGTGTTGACAGAACTGCCCGGTCTGTCTTTGGCATGCTTCCCTTCAGGCACGTCAGGGTTGGCGCTCCTTTCCTGTCCCATTTGAACATCCCTCCAGGGACCACCAGCCTCTGAACAACATCTCTCTGTTCTCCAGGTAGTAAACCTTGGTCACAAACCCCCCTGCTGTTTGCTGATGTGCAAGCTAGCATTCTCCCTGAGTTACCAGCTTCCCTCTGCCAGACGGGTTTGAAACTCCTGGGTCTCTATTCCCCAGCTTCTCAAGATAGTCCTTCCTTAGTGTTGGAACTGTGCTCTTCATAACTCCTTTAGGTTGCTTCGTCTCAGTGATTGACAGACAGGTATTCCTTATCACTCCTATGTTATTACTCTTGACAGTACCAGGCTGATACTTTTCTTCTGTCGTTACAATAACATATGTAAGAGGAGTCTAGCTGTCTGATGCAAGGATAGTATAGCTCACTGGCAATGCGCTAGTCTTCGAAGCAAGAGGACAAAGAGCAGAACAGGTTTTAATCCTGGGTCCACGCTTAGAAACCTTTTCGGTATTAAGCGCAGTATAAAAAAGCAATTATAATGATAGTGTTGTGCTGGATGTTTGAAGATAATGACAAGGGAGTTCCTCACTGGAAAGGGGGTCCTTTTCCCCGAGAGGGGAATCTCTCCCTGTGAGATCCCGCTTACCACCACCCCTAGGGGGAATGTTGTGCATTGGGATCACCTCCCTATCCTCACCAAAATGTGCTCCCTCTTGGAATAAGTGACTAAATCTCTGTATTTGTCACAATTTGTAAGTCACCTCTTTTATTTCTTTGTCCCTGATCTTTGTCTCACGTTGTTTACACCCTTACCCTGGCTCACTACTTGTTCCCATATTTGATCTATTGTACAGGCCGAAGGCCATGAGTAGTGGTCTGGTAGTGTTTTAAAATGGACATTGGGCACAGCTGAAGGCTGTACCCAGCTAGTGGTCTGGTAGTGTTCTAAAATGGACAGTGGGAATGGCCTTCGGCCATGGCCAAAGTCCATGGCTAGTGGTCTGATAGTGTTTTAAAATAGACAGTGAGCATGGCTGAAGGCCATGGCTAGTGGTCTGGTAGAGTTTTAAAATATACAGTGTGCATGGCCAGAGGTCCGGAAAAATCTATGTAATGAAACCCTTGGAATTCAAGGATACATCTTTAGTTGCAGGGACGTTAAGGTGAGAACTTAATGCAACAAAATCTCTAAAATTCAGCTAAAGCCACCTTAACTTCGCACCCCCTGTTGTGCAGCCTATGATTACAATGATGACAACACAGATGACATCACTGATGACATCACTAGCTACATCATCTATGGCATCACTGATGGAATCACTGATTATATTTCAACACTAATTGATTATGGCCAGTGCCTTCAGCCATGCCCCTAGCTATGTCCTTTGGCAATGGCCAGTGGTCACAGCTGTAGGCTGTGCCCACTATATATTTTCCAACAGTAACTGGACACTAGCCATGGCCTTCACCCATGTCCATTGTATAATTTACCACCTCACAGGCCCACTAACCATTGGCCTTCATCCATGGCCAGTGGACACTGTATATTTCACAAAACTAACCAGCCATTGGCCATGTCCTTTGGCTATCCCTCTGTATATTATAACACATAAAGCTGCAGTAGCCATGGCCTTCAGCCATGGCTAATGTCCACAGCCTTCGGCCATCCTCACTGTAGAATTTCAAACCCTAACGTGGCCATCGGCCGTGCCCACTGTATATTTCACAACACTCGCCGGCCAGTAGCCATGGCCTTCAGCCATATCCGCCTCGAACTTAAACCAACCCTTAAGAAAAAATTTGGAGACACCTCCTTCTACCACTTAGCCGCAAAAACCTGGAACAACATCCCAAAAGAAATAAGAAACACAGAAGATCACCTAAAATTCAGGAAATCACAAAAAAACTGGCTCTTCAACACCACAGACTCAAACTGAAAACCGAAGCAACGGAAAAAAAAAGGATGACTAAACTGGAAAGGACACTGACAGCCCCCAGAACCAACAGGGAAGCTCCCACAGCACCTGGACTGGTGACATCAGACAGACTGGAACACAGGCGACACACATGGAGACCGAGTCAACTACCCCAGCCAAATCCCCAGCCAACATCTTCACCCGCCCCTTATTTACCACCAGGTACCACTGTGTTATGGAATTGTCGTGATATTGGCAATCACCACACTAGCTGAGTTGTTGACATTGGCAGGTGCACTGGCCACAGGAGTATGAAGGGAAGACAGGTGGGGCTACGAGGGAGGCTAATTGAGGTGGGGGATGGATGAGAAAGGGACCTTTAATGCCAGACGGGCCCAGATCAGGACAGAGCCGCATCAGGGGAGACTATGCAAGCCTAGAGCCTCAATTCAGGATAGAGATGCCAACTAACCAACCCCACTAACAATTTCCCCCTCTGGATACACCCCTCAAACTCCAAACCAAACACAGCCAAAAACCTACAGCCCAACAAACCACACAAACTTCACTACATCGCAACAACAAAACAAAAAACACACATAAGCTCGGATAATAGTACACGACAACTACCGGCAGAAAACACCCCAAACCCAGCCAACGGACCCACCGGGCTGAGGTCGTCAACAGAACATCAATGCTCTCTTGTACTTTTCCTGCTTCATCCCACTAACTCACCCTCCCCTCCTCTTTCAGAGCCTCCAGAGCGCCAGGGGACCACTCCGGTGGTGATAGTGCGTGGTACAAATGTCCTTTAACATTAACATTAACATAGGCAGTGGTCCCAGCCTTCAGCCACCCCCAGAGTATATTCTAGCACATTAAGGGGCCACCATCTCTAGCCATGGCCGTAGGACATGCACAGTTTCCACAGCCTTGCCCATGGCAAAGACCATGGCCTAACTTGTTATTTAGTTAATCCAAACATGTATTAGCCGAGCCATACATGACATTGGGCCTCATTTTGAGGTGGGCGCAAAGGGACTCTGGTGCCGGTAATCCCTTTGCGCCCTATTCCGAGGTCCCTTAGCGGGTCCCTCCCTTAATGCCTGGTTTTACCTGGCATTATGGACGGGACCCGTTAAGGGATACCGGGGTCAATAACGGTACCGCAATTTGCGGTACCGTTATTGACGCCTTCCCATTGAGTCCTATGGGGGCTCAAATGGAAATGGGGAATGGCTTTCACAATGGGGACTTACCGGTCCTGCCAAGGTCAGACTGGACGGTAAGTCCCCATTGAACGAGGGCGGACACGGTCCCGGTATTGGTGCTAGTCATGTAATCAGTGGTGTTATATATTTTGTAGACAGTGATGTTGTCCTTGATGTCACCATGATTCCATTTGTGCTGTCATAGATGATGTAATTAGTGATGTCACCAGTGATGTCATCAGGGATGCCATCTGTGTTGACATCATTGTGTTCATTGGCTGCATAACAGGGGGCGCAAAGTGAAGGTGGCTTTAGCTGAATTCCAGGGGTTTTGTTGTGTTAAGTTCTCACCTTAACGTCCCTGCAACTAAAGCTTTTTCAAGCACGGCCAATCTATATTTTAAAATACTTACAACCCATGGATCAAAGAAATTCATCAATCACAAGCTGATTTTGTCCTGTTTTGACAGTGGTATTATTAAGTATAAAAGATTGCAGGCTTTGAAAACTCACAATGCTTTTAGGCAATGTGCAGTGAGATGAAATTATTTGCTGTGGACCACAAACTTTGGTTAAGCCGCGTGCTCCAATCCCTTTGTTTTATGGCCGGTCTCTTGGTGACTGTTGTGATACATCGCATGACCCCAGCTAACCACATTTAAGCAGCATGGAAATCGGAAACAAATGACCGGCTGCAAGAATAACATATGGCCATGTACTTTCTGCACCCATAGTGAAAATCAAAAGCTGGCACCCATGAATATACGCACAGTAAGTGAACATGTATCTTAAAGTGAAATATACAAATATAGTTCCTGTTACCTTCCTCTTAGAAGAAAGTCTGCAAGACAAAGTAGCATTGGACTTTTAAAAAAAAGTAATGGACACTAGAAAAATGACGTGAGAGAGGAAATGTTCCAATAAATATGTTGGCAAAGTATAAAAGGTGCTCACCTTTTAAACCCAGCAATCTGTCATGAAATTTTCCCTGGTAAACAAAATCCCAATACGAAACAAGTGCTTGTGATCTTGTGGGTAAGCGTCTGCACTGGGAACATGACAGCTTGTGTAAAATCCTGGTAGCCAAATACTTGAGCAAGCTTGGCATCCTCAAAAAACCCCATGTGTTGCGCCCGCCCTCTGAAAAATAAGTTACGCTCTTCACCCACATGTGTCCTTTACTTGTGCCTTTAAAAGCCCTTAAAAGCAGCCTCAATCAGGGTAGAACAACTGCACCAGGATTACAAACTCTCTTACCACATTGTGCGCAAATACTCATGACTTACTTGCCCTCTCATCATTTCCCCTCGTTTCCCTCATGTCTGGCTTTCAACAATACTTAAAAATAACTTGAAAATTACACATACCATAGTGTGATTCAAATATATAAATCTGTATAGAACTCTGTTAGGCAAAAAGGGTACAATTGTGGCATTATTCCCCCCATATTTGCTGATAGAGTACAAATACCAGAATGCAATTCAGCAAAAGGCAAACAAATTCTCTCTGAGTGAAAAACTTTCAAGGACTGACAGTAGCACGGTAGGCCATGGCCAGTGATTTTTCACCCCGACGTCACTATAGCTGCCAAAATATCTTTAAAGAAACAAAAAAAATCTGTAACAGCGGGCACAGAACTATACCTACCCACAGCTATCCATAGTCCTTTGAAGCCCTGAATATAGCCGTGAATATCTGAAAAACTGCAGAAAAGAATGCTTCCCCGCCCCCAATGCCCTCACCAAGTGCCCCCGTCATCTGTTCCAGCTCCCCCTACTCCCCAGATGGGCTCCTCACCCCTCTTGCCCTCTCGCTTTCCCCCCACAACACACACTGTTTCTGTGACGCAGTTTTCTTTGAGATGTCGGCTATTTGAGACTATAGCCGAGGCTACAGAAAGCTTTGTGTTGCAAACTCAGAACCTAGACCCCGTTCAACTCCCAAATTTCAATTGGCGCCCTCTAGCCACCAGCCCACCTCTAGACTAAACTCATTTCCATATTTTCTGACCTGCAAATGGATTTTTTTCTGTGTTTCATTTCCCATATCCTCGGCTCTATCCGCAGTTATCTCTCGCATTGAAGGGAAAAAACCTGATGCCGGATGTTTCATTTCTATAAACACCCAGTTTTGGGTAAATCCCTGAGATATAGCACCCCCTTTTCCGTCAAATATTGAAATAACTATTGCATGGAATAATCCCAAAGCATGCATGGATCGTGAGTCAACGCTTCATGCCCCAGTTTTTTTCAGATCTGGTCCAAAGCCGTCCAGCAGTTTGGGCTGTGCGCTTTTACAAAAACTGACCTTGTTTGACTATGGGAAAATGATTGGGAAGTAGACCACACTTTTTGAGGAGAAAAACTTTTTCATTTTTTTAACAAATCTTTACAAAATTGTGCAAGCCCTTAATCACTTTCAAAATTTCGGTTGAATCCATTACTCAAATCAAATGTTGTTAACAATAGAATTTTGAGGAGTTCCTTTGGGAGTCCGACTCATCTTAACTATAGGGTGGCTATCGCTGCACTGCAATATACAAGGAAAAAACTGTAGTTGCAGAAATGTTACGGTGAGAACTTAACACAACAAAACCCCTGAAATTCAGCTAAAGCCACCTTAACTTTGCTCCCCCTGTTGCACAGCCTATTACCACAATGATGACATCACAGATCAAATCACTGATGATATCACTAATTACATTACAACAGTAACTGCCATCAAGCCTGGCCTTCAGTCATGGTCAGTGTGCATGGCCAAATACATTTTAACACATGAATGGGTACTAGCCATGGCCTTCAGTTATGGACAGTGGTCATAACCTTCACCCGTGTACACTGAATATTTTAAAACACTAACAGGCCACAAACCATAGATTTTGGCCTTTACCAGTGGATACAGCTTTCAACCGTTTTCACTGTATATTATATACACTGATCAGGCACTAGCCATAGACATTAGCACAAGACTGGCCAGTGGTCAAAATCAGTTTGTACATCTTTTGGCTGTGTCCACTGTATATTTTTAAATAATAAAATTCAATAAGCGATGGCCCTCAGTTTTGCCCAGTAAGTATTATACAACACTAACGAGCCACTTGCTATGGCCTTCGGCCGTGCCCACTGTATTTTATATACACTAACCAGCCACTAGCCATGGTCTTCTACACAATACTAGCTAGTGGCCATGGCCTTTGGCTGTGCAGACTGTATATTTGAACATACTAATTGGCACTAGCTCTGATCTTTAGCCATGGCCACTGACTACAGCTTTCAATGTTGCCCACTGTATATTTTAAAACAGTGATGGGCTACTAGGCATGGCTTTTAACCATGCACATTGGTATTTTTTAACACTATCCGACCACTAGCTATGGCCTTTGGTGCTGGCCTGTGATTCCAGCCTTTGTCATGGCCAGGTCCTTGGCCTAAATTGGTATAAAGGGAACCACAGTTTTCATGAGCTAACTTATAAATGATGTTATGTCTAATTCCATAAATTGCTGCCAATATGTTCTTCTTAGAAGCAATGGGCCCTGCAGGGCCATGAGACAGCACTAGGCGCCTCAGCGTGCGTGTTATGACAGCCAGTCCAGAGCAGGCCCCAACCCCCACACAGCCATCTATGAGTTACAGCCCCTACAACTGCCCCAGTCCCGAGACCACTGATTCTATGATAGTAGATGACCCCAGACAACCAACCATAAACCAAGTGGCCATAAAAGATCTAAGAACATCGCCACTCCACCTTATTTCATAATGACAAAGATTTGTAATGCAAGGTACAGGGAGGAATACATTATAGTCCAAAGAAAGGGTGCGATACAGAATGAGTGAAGGATGTGTGGGTTAGCCTGACCTCAAAACTCCCCGTGTGCCAGTCCCCGAGCCTTCCAGGTGCACTGCATAATGTTAGAGTAGCATTATTTTACTACTGTAAGTTATTGCCAATACGACTTTGGTTCTCTAGAGCTAATGATCCCAGCAAACCCCATGTGATGGAAGACGGACGGACTGGGGTGGGACCAATGACCTGGCCTCTCCTATAGAGCAGGCCGGCCATGCATAGGGTCTCACCAACCAGCTGCACAGGTTTTTACTGTATTTATTTACGTCATTGATGACGATTTGTTTCCTTATAAGATTCTGCTTGTACCTCTTTTTGGCAGGACATTCCATAGCAGCAGAGTACTTTTCCGAGGCACGTATTTTATGTGGAATAAATACTTCTTATCCTTGCAAGGGTTTCTTTGGCCTTTTTCCCTAGCGGGTTGCATTTTTTCACGGTTTGATCATTTAGGGGCGTGCCTTCACCATTCACCCAGCCAACAATCCATCCACCTAGCTGCACACCAACTCATAAATCCAATAAACAATAACAACCAAAGTACCCAACAATCTATCCAGCCATCCATTAATTCATGTAAACATTATCCAATCATGCACCACCATCCTATGACCGATCAGCAATCCACCTTCAAACATCTATGCCCCAAACCACCCCCTTGTTCCGTTATTAACTCATCTATTGTTGGTTTCAGCCGCTCAAGTATCCGCTCATTCACTTAACCATCCATTAATTCAGTCAGTAGTCCATCAACTCACCCATATTACACTTCACCCACTTAGCCATGCCTTCATTAACCTGTTCATCGGTTTCTTTATTCAAAATGTACCCATACACGCATTTACCCATCACCTCTTCCATGAATCCATGTGTCTATATATCCATCTATCTAGCCACCATTTAACGCATTCAACAAATCACACATGCCCCAGTTAATTCATTAATGTACCCACCAGACGATATATTCAATAAAACACCCATCTGCCCATCCATTCAGGTAACTGCTCATCTAGCCACCAACTCGACTCACCAATCCATCCACTCAACCAATGGATAGTATTGAGAACAGAAGAGTGCATGTGGTGTTCCTTGAACTGTCTCTGGCTTTTGTTAGATTGGGACTTGTGTTTAATATTTGTTTGGATAGGGCACAATGCACAAAATAAGCACCTCTGCCTTACTCCTCCTCCTCATCCCTTAATACATGCTGGCTCTTTTTTTCCAAAGTAAAATTAAGCCATAATCTATGTGGATTGGAATGACTGATGTTCTTTCTCCAACAATACTGTGTCAGTCTGTGATGGTGCCAAGGAATGTATTATATTGTTTTTTGAAGTTTCCCATGGTGAGTGTCATAGCTGCTTTTCAGCACCCATTATTTTCAACCTATACACCAAATCACAGAACCTCACACTTTGCAACTGCAAATTAAATTTACCACCCGTTAAAGGGTATGATAGTTCTGTGTTTGGGTTATACCGATGACAAAATACTTCTGGCACATACTCCATATGCTCTGCAACCTCTTATTGATTGATAATTACACCTTTTATATGACTTTTATAAGTGAAACCCCAAGTTTTACAAAATATAAAAAAACGTGGGAGCTCCTCCACTGAGGACCAACATGATTCAAATAACTTGTTCTATGGGTATCCAGCTCAAAAGAGTCTACAACCACGTTTTAGCATGCTAATCCATTCACAGTAGGGTAGAGTCTCCCACACTTCTATACATTTTAAAATACTTGGGGGTTTACACTAAGTTACCTAGGCCAATCCAGACATGGACCCCTTGCTCACTTTGCCTTAGATATTCTCAGCATCACCTCTTTGACGAGGCCCAAAAAGGCTGAAACACATGTCTGGGGTTGCTGATGGTAATCCTGTTCAGAAAAGAATTGCCTAGCATTTCAGTGCTGGATTGCCCTTGTTAGTGGGACTAGACTGAAATGCAAATAGATATTTTTCCTCTGTTAAGGGTGCAGAGGAGACGTGGTTGTAGACCCTCCTTGGAGGAAACACTCCATAGAACAGGTTGTTTGGACCATGTTCTTTCTTATTAGAGGGGTTATTACACGTCTGCAGATGTAATCCTTGTGGTTTTACTCTAAGTCACTATGAGTAATCCAGATGTGGACCGCTGGCTCAATTTCTCTTAGACAGGATCAGGGTTGTTTCACTGATGAGGACCAGCAAGGCTGAAACACATGTCTGGAGTTGCTGATGGTACTCTTGTTCAGCAACAATTGCCTTGTATTCTGATGCCGGACTTCCCTTATGAGTGGACAAGATGTATGCAAATGGATATTTCTCCTCTGTTAAGGGTGCAGTGAGCTGAAATGTGGTTGTAGTCCCACCTGAGTGGGGTAAACCCCTTAGAACAATTTATTTGAACCATTTTCATCCTCAGTAGAGGGGATCCCACATTTCTGTTAGTATTCTTTCTGACCATATAAAGATGGCAACTGAGTTACAGCCACAGAATATAACCGGCCTCATTACGAGCCTGAGCCAAAATTGGCATTATTTGTATTTGTATTTTATTTATATTATATTTAGCGCCTTTAACCAAAGCACTGTACCTCGAATATAAATGGTTACAAAATAAATGTATAAACAATAAAATCCAGAGAACAGTCACTCAAATATTTTGAAAGCAATAACCCTGCTGTCTCGGAATTAGCATTACCGCCATGTGGAATAGCAGAATTACTGCCGAATTGCAACCTGGCAGGTGCGCGCACCGAACAACAGCGGTAAGGGTAATTGCACACAGCAGAGTTACTGCGGAAAACCAAGTAAATGGTGGAAATTCGTCATCACTATATAAGGAAGTACAGTGGTGGCCATTTTGGAAATCATAATCCATCAAATATCTGGAGAAAGGAGTGCCATCCAAATACCTAGGCAATCTTAAACATGTCAGGAGGAAAGTGCAAAGGCAGGGTGCCTGATATGAGGCTGCGTAAGCCTAAATTCTTGGAGCAGGAGCTCACAGCATTAGCAAAAAGCAGGTGGTGGTCCACTCTGATGAGCTATATGGGGCACAAAACAGGAAGGCAAGCTAACAGCATACAACCCCATGTGGGTTGAGATCATGGACAAGGTGGTGGCCATAGACCATGTTCAACGTGAGGTTGACGACATGAAAAAGCAGTGGAATTACCTCATGGCCAGGGTCAGGAGCATCATATCCCTCCACCGATGGGGACACAGATGCCACTGGAGGTGGGACAGTTGAACCATTGCAACTGACACCCTGGGAGGAAATGGTCAGTGGCATCCTGCATATGGTCAGGATCAAGGGTGTGGGCACGGCTGCATTTGGTGCCAGCTGCCTAATAGAATTTGGTGAGTACCACAGCAAAATATGGTCCCATACATGGCCAGCCCAACAAGTATTCACAAAAACACAAACTGCCATGCAAGCAAGGTACGTGAACCCAAGCAAGCATATACCATCCATGTAAGGCATCTGGCCAAAACTACATGAATCAGTGAGCAAATGAACCTCCCTTGCATGACACCCAAGCATGAAGCAGAGGGGATGACATAGACAAGTATCACTATTGCAACACAACATAGAAGGTACAAAGCACATCCACATTGCACATCACAACCAGCCCTCGCCTGCACAGTGGACACCTATGCACAGGCAACATAGCCATCATTCAACAATTTGACAAGCCCCTGCCCATGGATGCACATCACTAAGGGAGATCCATTGGGAGGAAGCGAGGTAGATGTAGAGCAGCCTATAAAAGCCACAGGGACTTTGTCCTCCTTACCTTCTTGCCTGGTGTAATACCGCGTCTCACCTTGGAAATTCCCCCAAGCATAACCCTGTGCTCCCATACTCAGGTGATCCTCCCTCGCACGTCTGCCTCCAGGGTTGGGATCTGAGCGTGCCAGCCCATCCCTGGCCACCTGAATAAGAGATTCTCCCGGTCTACTTGGGATAAAACCCTCAGGTTTCTCACAGAGCATAGTGGGCAATAATGCCAGGCAGTGTCTCTCAAGCCAGAGGGAGCGGGAGCTGGCTGAAAAAATTGTCATCATCCCATGAGCCCATGGCCAGAACCATTCACCTAACCATGGAACATCGCTGGGGAAGTGTGCAGGGGAGTTCACGGTCTGCTACCCCTAATGAGGGGTCATTGTGTGAAAACAAAGTGAGAATATCGAGGCTGAGTACCCCAAATGGAAATACACCGAACACGGGTTATTTATACTGAACAGTTTCAAGGAAAAGTAACGGATAGCTATCGGCCCTCAGTACAACACAACGAACTCCAGCGTGGTTCAGTGTGCTCAGTGAGTGGCGCTGTACATTAGAATTTGTTGCTCTTTTATACCATTTGCGAACATGATGTCCAACCCTACTACGGGTTAATATTCCTTTAATACATTACTGATCTAGGGTTCATGCCGAGTTCACACATCTACATGCAACAAGTTTGCCTTTAATACATACGTCAACAAGCCTACACGGCAACAGTGTATTTCAGGATTTCTCATAAAGGTCTTCTCAAACATTAATACAATGTAGTAAAACAAGTGTTCTTAGTTCAGTATTTGGATACATTGTTCTTAACATATGCTCGCGGATTAGTTTCATTGGCACGAGAAATCCTTTACACACAGGTCAGTGAAGGACAAAGTCTCAGTTCACGACCCCAACAAGTGGCCTGCAGGCAAGTTACATATTAATTACACACAGAGGTCAAGATGGCCATGTTGTATTTTGGAATTACATCGTCCACCATTTTAACTCACAGGGTGACTTTACGGAGAGAACCTAAAATGGCGGATTGACCTAAAATGGCGGCTTACATTGATTCTAAGGTCAGGACCTTGCAACACAGATTTCTCCGCAAGTGGCTTATAAGCAGCTTGGAGTAGGCCAATATACATATATTCATTGCAATAGGAGGTACAATATAATTTCCCATTTGAGAATTGACGACCACCCCACCCAGGCGCTCACAACGGTGTGCATAACATGCTGCAAAGCATGCAGACAAGGGGGAAAAGCACACGCGCTAGTGGGAGTTGGTGTTGGGGCAGAGGTTTCCCATTTGACAAACCCTCCTTTTGGCCTATGCCAAGTGCTAAACTACTTCTGATCTCCTTACAAATAACTCCATACATCATCGTCCATGCACCCTGAATCGCTGTCAGAAATATCTATTGCCATCAGGTAATTCGCAAAAATTTCTTTTAACACATATTCCTTGGAAGTTTTATCTGGGGCATACACTTTATGTACCATTGTACCTATCGCTTGTGCACAACATCCCCCTAGCATCGAACATATACTAGGTAGACACTGGATACAACAAAACCAAACCAAACCAAAACCAAGTATTATTATAAAAACACAGCAATATGTTTTCGGGGCCCAAGTGCTTTGTCCATTATCCCGGCTGGTCACACAATCATTTACAAGTCCCATAGGAGCAGTAGCGGTGGCAGGCATTGTAGTCTTCAAACGGAAATCCCCAATGTTCGTTGCTGGCGACCTCCCGGCTGCGCGACTTCTTAGTCCTTCCACAACCCTAGCCAACAGAAACCCCTTTCTGAAATTTGGGCAAAAACAAGCCCTCGATGATCCTTTCCTTCCTCAAATGCACAGCTGAGCAATGCCATAAGTCTATCAGATGCACAGCAAAACCATGCCGTAAGTCTATCTTCTTGGACGCAGATTGTACCTTGCTTTTCCCGGTACTGATTGATCCGGAAAAAATGTGTCGTCACTTCCCGTTGGGAGCAACGTATCAGGAGCAAGTGAAGATACAGAATTCGAAACGACAGTTTCCGGAAGCAAAACTTTTGGAGAGTGTGGAGACAGAATGGCAGGTTCCCCAAGCCTCACGGGCTCAGAAAGATTCTCTGATGCACTCTCGGTGCTATTAACTGCTTTGGGATCATTGGTTGCAGCGTTAGAGAGGGGTTCTGTTTTTGTAGTCATGGCTGTAGCATCTTTGACAGGGAAAGCCTCGATCCATTTACTAAATGCACAGATGACAACTAATAGATACTTCATATTATGCACCCTTCCATTTCAATAAAATCAAAGTGAATGACTTCAAAGGGGACAGAGGGTGGCCCAAAACATCCCCTTGGAGTTGATGTCCCCTTTCCCACATTGTGTTGTAGGCAAATCATGCAGTCCTGAACATAGCGCTGGGCAATTTCCGAAATTTTGTCATTTGCCCAAACTTTCTCTAACATGTTTGTGACTATCTGGGCACATATATGCGTAGGACCATGGGCCATGACGACCATCATCATTACATAAGCGTCAGCGAGTAGCCATTTCCCTTCAACTATGTCCACCCAACACCCATCATTATTGAGTTTCCCCAAGCCTTCAGCCCACCTCGGTGCTTGGAGGCACGTCCTCGTTTCCTGCCTCCTGATTGGCCCCTGCCCTCATCAAATGCAGAGACCCGGCCTAGCCGTGAGGCGAAGCCGGGTCCGCGCATTTAAGGGCAGCGCTTAAGGGCCCCCTCCTGTCTTTTCCCTGTCCTTTCCATGGACTTGCCTGCAGCCTACCCTCCTGGTCACCCAGCGTTCTTTACAACACCTTAGTGCAGGGTCACGGCGCAAAGGTAAGGAGTGCACGTACCTCTGCTTCCTCCTTGTTCTATGTCTACATTCTTTACTTATCCCCCCTGGTCTTCTCCCTTACCTCCATCTACCACTTGATTCTACAGTAATACCCAGCACCCAAGTGAACTTGACTATGCAGCATCACTTGCTGCACCATCGTTGACTCTTTTCACCGCCCTCCACCTCCAGTTGACTCTTGCTTTCACCCTCTCCACCTGCCATTGGACCCTACCCTCAGTGCCACAACAAACATTCTCGACTTTGGCACATGTTCTTGCACGCCTTTCATCTTTCTGTGAACCGATCATCTACAGTCTCTAATTCCACCTCAGTGGAATCTTGTAACTCATCATTGTTAAATACTGTTTGAAACTGTCTATGCACTTTATCATTCTATACCGCACTCCTGCCCTCCATGACATTGGGGGATTTACCTGTACCTCATGCATGTTTCACCCTTCCTCTAATCGAACGCACTACAAATGTTTGGTCCATTATCTATGCATGTTTCCACTGTTTGCATTCACTGTTTTTAACTTACCTTGAATTGCTACCTCTATATAACTTGTGCCTGTACACCATTTTCTGATCCATCTACATCTCCCTCCCTCCTTTTTCGCCCTTTTGCCTCTTTCCCTCTCCCCTCTGGTCGTCAGCCACCCTTCTTCTCATCTCAATCCTTAAGTTTGTGAGCGTGCCCGCCTCTGCCGAGACTTGGTCCCGCT
The DNA here is from genome assembly GCF_040938575.1 of Ambystoma mexicanum. Taxonomy (NCBI): domain Eukaryota; kingdom Metazoa; phylum Chordata; class Amphibia; order Caudata; family Ambystomatidae; genus Ambystoma; species Ambystoma mexicanum. The sequence continues at coordinate 678,583,498 of NC_090935.1, read as the reverse complement.
ACTGCCTGGCAATACCAACTACATTTCCACGTCTGCCCCGCCACCACACCTTACGTGACCCTCCGCCCCCTGCTCCGTGCTGACCCTACTCACGGTTCTTGAGGTGCTTACCCTGAGGTGCTTCCCCTGTTCTATGTGCTGGGTACCTCAAACCCACCTTCTTCTACTTCCCACTCTACTTCCTACTCTCTCTTGCCTGCATCTCCCCCCTCCTCTGGGGACCTAGACACTCCCTCGAGGTCTTTCCCCTCCTAGCACCTACACCTATCATCTGTTCCTTGACCGTTGATAGTAGCTTGTCTGTCTCCCCTCCTACCCTTTTGTTCTCCATTCCCCCTCCCCTGCTTTTAAATTTATCTCTGATAAAATTTGCTCAGCAGCGTGTCCTGTTCCTCCTCTCCCCTCTATCCCTCCTGCCCCCCTCCCAACCCTCCTCTTGTATTCCTCCTGCACTGCGTAAATTGTCGTCAGACATAGTAATGTTACTGCTTGCTTTGTTCTCCTTTTCCATTACCTCCTGCCTTACTTGTTTTTTGCACTTGCACTATCAGAAATGTCGACAGGCCTATTACGATCGTTTTTTTCACATTCTGTATTGCTTCAAGGACTTTACAAGAATGTACTGTATTTTCCTTTGTTCCCTCCCTCCTTGAAGCGCTTTGAAACACTTTTGTGTATAGGCGCTATATAAATAAACAATCATATCATATCATACTTATTGTATTCTTCTAACGTGGCATCGGCTTGGATATCCTGTACAGACCCAACACCCTCATCCATTGCATAGTCATTTACAGTCTCCCTTGAAACATACATCTCCGTAAAGAGATCGGTAGCAGTTTGTCTAGCTATCTGATCAGCGAAAGTATTCCCTTTTCCTATATCATCTGTAATCTTTCGATGTGCTGCACAATTTATGACAGCTAACTAAATAGGGAGCGCAAGCACTGAGAGAAGTTGTACTATTAGGGAGCCATGATGGATTTTTGTGCCATGTGAAGTTAAGAACCCTCTCTCTGACCAAAGTCTCCGAAAGTTGTGAATCACCCCGAAGGCATACTGACTATCAGTATATATGTTTACTGTAAGCCCTTCGGAAAGTTCACAAGCTCTGGTCAATGCTATAATCTCTGCAGCCTGCGCGGAGTTATGCGTGATTCTCTTGGTATCCACGACCGTGCTGAATGTGGTGACTGCATAAGCAGCTGTGATGTACCATCCGGAAGTTTGAAGCAGGAGCCATCACAAAACAGCTCTCCTTGTGGATTGTTCAAAGGAGTGTCTTTTAAATCAATTCTACCCTTTGTCTCTTGTTTGGTAGTATACAGACAGTCATGTGACTCTTTGTCGCCGCAAGCAGTATCTTGCGGGAAAGGTAGGAGTTCAGCCAGATTAAGAACACAACACCTCTTAATTTGGATGTGAGGAGCAAACAAGATCAATTCATATCTTGTCAACCGTGCGGAAGTGAGGTGTTGCGTTTGGGTTCGGTTCAGTAGAACATCTACAGAGTGAGGCACCATCAGGGTTAGATCATGGCCTAGGACCATTCCCTCACTCTGTTTTACAGACGCAGCAGCAGCCACGATAGCTCGCAAGCATCTTGGCAAAGCGCATGCTACAGGATCAAGGGCGGAAGAAAAGTAACCGCACGGCCTATTCTTCCCTCCATGTTCCTGCATTAATACAGCCAAAGCACATCCATCACATTCATGCACAAACAACACAAAGGCCTTTTCATAGTTTGGTGTGCCCAAAACTGGTGCCGAGCATAATGCAGTCTTGAGCAAATCAAACGATTGCTGGTGCTCCGTGTTCCACGGCAATGGTGAAGAAATGCCCTTCTTTGTCAATGCCAACATCGGTTTGATCACTAGTGAGAAGTTTGTGATCCACAACCTACAGTAAGAAGCCATACCTATCGCGGCTCTAACTTCCTTCTATGTATTTGGGACAGACATGCCAGAAATGTGTTTTATTCTTTCAGGTGTCAATCTTCTTCCCTCCTTTGACAGGAGATAGTCTAAATAGGCGACCTCCTGGCAACAATATTGAAACTTTTTAAGCAAAGCTTTGTGACCATATTTAGCTAGATGAACAAGCAACAACAGAGTGCTCTCCTCACAGGCACTCTCAGAGTCTGCAGCTAAAAGCAAATCATCAACATACTGAAGCAATATACAAGTAATGGGCAATTCAAGGGTATCAAGCTGTTCTTTCAAAGCCCTACTGTAGATGCAAGGACTCTCTGTGTAACCTTGCGGTGCACAAGTAAATGTGAACGAGCGTCCCCCTAAGGTGAAGGTGAACAATTATCTACTGTCCTTCTGTATAGGAATACTTATGAAAGCATTCTTCAGATCCACAACGCTAAAGTAAGTAGCGGTAGCTGGAATCATGGTTAATATTGTCGTCACATCAGGCACAATTGGAAATTGCGGAGCGATGACTTTATTAATGGCACGTAAATCAATTAAGAAACGGAATGAAATTGCATTATTGCCTTTTTTGTACACGGGTAATCGGACTATTGCACAAAATTCCTGAGATTTCCTCAATCACCTTGCGATGCACAAAATCGGAAACAATGCATTTCAAAGCTCGCCCTCAACTGAAATCTAATACTGTGGAATGCGTGGCAGCTCAATTCCATGTTTCAAGACTATCTTCACAGGCTCAATCTGTAGAACACCGACATCATTGTCGTCAATTGCCCATAAGCACTCTGGTACATCAATGAATTCTGGCGGCAAAGGTCTAGTCAAGAATTGAGAGACAGAAAGTTGCTGTGGTGAAATCGTCAGACGCACTCCATCAGAAGAACAATAAATTACTGCATTTAATTCTTTCAATAGATTCAACCCCAGCAAATTCTCTCCACAATTCGAAGTCAACAGAAATGGACAGTGGTCCGTAAAGGGACCCAAAGAAATAGGCAGGGCTGTCAGAAGATGTGGTGAGGCCCGGGGCAAAACATTTGGTGAGGCCCCCCTACAATTTTTTGCACTCAGCCAGCGGCGGCACCTCTGCAAACAGGAGACTTGAGAAATCTCCCTTTGAGTTTGTGTGCAGGATCCCAAATATGGTTTATTACTACAACTCCAAATCAACTACAGCAAAGTTAGATTTCTCTACTGAAGAAAGGTTTATGTCAGACTAACTTTTGTATCATATGCATAAATATATATAGGATGGCATGCGCACTCCACTTCGCCACCTCTAACTCTCTGAGGGTCAGTCACTTTTCCAAGCAAAGTGTTGAGGGCAGATCTCTTTCTCCGGCTGGGACCTCCCTCTGAAAACAGCCTCCCTGCCTCTTTGAAAGGTCCAGAAGCAACTCAAGACCTGTCTCTTTGCTTCTGCCTTCTCTCTTCCTCTCCCTTGCTGATCACCTGCCTGATCCATGCACTGGTCACCTGATCAAGCTCTGAATTCAGTCCCAGGTCCATGCCTGTCCTGTTGCAATCCTGCACTGCCTTTTGGCTCCCCTGCACTTGTGGTCTGTATCTGTAACCCTACAGTCCATCTCTTGCACTTATTCTCCACCCGTTGGCTGCACTTATGAGTACCCACACTTGCCACCTGTTGGCTGCACTCTTGTTTCTCCTTTGTTCCTGCACTTCTGCATCCTACCCCACCCTCGGCACTTCTTCCCTCCCTCATTCCCTGCTTTTGCGCAGTCGGAATGACACAATGCCTAGTAAGATCTGTGTTTTGTCCTACTCTTTTGTTTCCCCCTCCTTGCCTTGTCGCGCCTAGAAACACTTGTGTTATAAATGCTATATCATATCATTAAGGAGCACACTGCCCCTGTGTGCGCATTAAAACCCACATCATACACAGTGACAAATGATGAACAGTGGAGGCTGGTACATTTCTGAACTTAAGAGGCTTAAGAGTTTGTGCCAATTAGGCAGGATCAACAGAGCACAGTGAGGGAGCCCAAACCAAACAAGGGTTGCTTGAGGGGGGGTTCTCACTCCCAAGAAAATGTTTGAAACATTGAGATAAATTATGCATTTTACAGCACTTTCTTTGCAAAATTGGGTAGACATCCATACAGTTTGCAATTGGTTTTGCCATGCCACAGAAAGTATATCCAGGCTGACTGTGTACCATAAGTGTTATTACTGGCTAGATTGGCCTACATTCAATGTGGGACAATTTAGCCAAGTAGTATGTTTGCTTTAACCTTGATGCATAGTCCTGTGCATCAAGGGTAAAGCAAAAAGAGCATTGGCAATGCTAATAGTTTGGGCATTCATGTAGGCATGGGAAAGGCACTTCTTTATTGGTATTAGCTGGCCATTAATAGTGCCGGTGCAAAATGGTTTGAGTACCTGAGCAGCTAATAGCAGTGCCTGGCAAATGCCTAATACTTATACACAAGCCAAAACTGTTGGCTTTGCCAATGCCTTTTTTTAACAGGACTTCAGCGAAAGACATGCAGGGTGTTTTTAAATCGAGTGGCCAAAGGCAGACCTGATTAAGACATTTTTATTACACCAGTTCCGTGTTTACAACTCCAATGAAGTCATGAACTCTCAAAAGACTGCTTTGAGAAAACACTTGCAGGAACATTGAGGGCAAAGTTGGATGGCAAGGTGTGTTTAAAGCTAGCTCAAAGAGTTCCAGTGAGGAGGTGTTTTGGGTGGGGAGGGCAGGAACTGGGTGAGAATTGCCATAGGATTAGCATGGCCATGAGAAGTCAATGGGTGGGCAAATAACTAAACAACATCTACAAGTCCCTCCTCATATTGCATTTCTTCCTATCTGTACTCAATGCTATCATTGGGAAGGATCTTTCCAGACCCAGAATCTGGCAAATAATTACACACCAGATTGGAAATACAGCTCCACAATCTGGGAAATCTGTGCACTATATGTTTATTTTAGAATGCTCGGGTGTGTTCGTGCTTTAAACTATGTTTGGCAGGGATTCAAACCGTGGCAGCTAGGTTCCAAAGTGAGACACTTCCCCACAAGACCACTTGAGGGTCTGAGCGGGAGCCCTGTGAAATCCCTCGTCAATGTTGCACTGAACTGAAAATATTGATGTGCATTTTTTAGGTTCAAAAAGGGGTACAGATTTTGAACTTTGCTAACGATAAATCCTCTGAGTGGAAGAGGCAAATGTTCATGGGGTGACTAAAATACCTGCCCTACACCTTCCTAATCCTCCCGTCGCTGGGCCCGGCCTCTTTCACTGCTTTGGGAGGGATGCCCCATAAAAAAAGTCTATTTCCACCACTGTCTGTTCGCTAAAGCAATAGTTTTGGCTTATTGGTGGCACACCTAATAACCCAAACAAAAAGAATGGCATGCAGTGGTGCAACACCATTGAGCAAATCGGGCTCTAGCCCCTTCCTGAAATGTTGGGCTTTGTTGACACAACCTGTCTCCATGGAAGGCGCCAGCCCCTGGCCACTTTGAGGCAGAAGGCCTCTTTCGATGTGTCGCCAGCCCGCAGCACTCGTTAAGGAGCAGCATCAGCATCAAACATGCAGAGCATAAAAACCTATCCATGCAATATCAACAGACTCACTTTGATAAAGCCAGTCTTAACTTCTGGTCTCAGCTTTTAGATGGCCCACCTCCAGAGATTAGCATAGCACTATGAAAGTAAACAGCCTCTGAATTGGGGTGAAAGGTACGACTAGTGGCCAAAGAGAAGGTGAAATAGCTTTTCAGCTTCCTAGCTGGGCTCAGGGAATTCAGAGGGAAATGGGAGCAGGGCTGGCTAAAGATGTGTTAGGGCTGGTGGGGTCTCATTTCTTTTTGATGTTTGGGGCACCCATTACTGATTGAAACAATGGTCCAGGGCACCTGTGGAGTGCTTAAATCAATAATGAAGTCAAAATAATGCAGCAAGGAGGTTCAAAGCTACAGATTATCTGTGTCATAAGACTGCCAACATGGCGGCAGCTACTTGGGTGCCCATTTCAACTGTAAAAGGTGAAAGGCCCAGATTCCACCCCTCTGAGGGGAGACCGAATGTGCAATGGGTTTATTGGCCTCACTCACTATCCGCTTTCAAAATTGTCATCCAGCCCCTGCTGGGTTGATCGACAGAGCCGTGGACAGACGGAACAGGACACAAATGTTAAACGGTGCCTGGGCTTCGCTGTTAACAAAGGCCCTGCAATTACTAACATAAAACATTTTACTGGTAGCACCTGCATTCATATGCATACATTTTTAGGTAATTGAAATCGTGATGTGGGGTTAGCACTTGCAAGCCAGGGGAGTGATTAGAAGGGAAGTGGTGACATGAGACATCTCATTCTCACAGCAGTCCTTAAGTGTGATGTTTCAGAAATGAAGGCGAGAGGTAGCTGCTTGTAACATTGAAGCTTCACCAGAAAAGTCTCATTCGAATGTGAAAAGATCTTAGATGCCCCCACACAAGGAAGTTTGCCCCTCCCTCACAGCCTCTGATGTTAGTGCCTCTCCCAACATTTGAAGTGTTAGTCCCCACCTCCCATCTCCCCACCTCCCCCTGACATTTTAGCCTAGGTGCACCTCTGATGCCATAAACCCACCCCCAGTGCTTGTCATTGGGCTGGCTCTCGCCGGATCCGAGATCCGGCACCAGATGTGTAGCCGAATCTCGGGATGCGACCAGAGTCAGCCGCCCCAAATCCCTGCTCTGTGCTGGGGTGAAGGGGAAAAAAATGCCGGGAGCAAACTGTAACTTCCTCTGGTGACCCCATGTAAGAGGTCACAAGAGGAAGTTACAGTCCTATTTATGCAATGTTTGTCGGATACATGGACCCGGATTATTTATTTATTTATGCAAAGTTTGTCGGATACCTGTATGCGACAAACATTGCATAAATAAATAAATATACAGGTATCCGACAAACATTACATAAATAAATACCCCTATTAAAACTATCACACATGATGCAGCCACCCAACTGTTTTCAGAGGGGAGCTGCAGGAGTTGTGCCGAGTGGGGTTCAAGTAAAAGAAAATGTTGCTTATGGCGAGCAGAAATCACCCTGTTTGAATAGTACCCAAGGAGGAGTTTTTTAATAAAATGGGAAGCAAATTGTGCATTTTAAAGAACATTTACTCAGCAACACTGGTCAAAACTATTATCCGCATAGTAAAGTTACTCATCACCAGTGACTTGGAAGTGGTTTAAAGTGAAAATGATATATAGTTTGGAAAAGAATCAGCATGAAAGAAATTGGGCCGTTTTAAACTATTATTTTTGACATTTCCTCTGATCAGAGGTCAACTGCCACCTCCGCCCCCTTAACCCTGCCTCCTTGGGCACCGCCCCCCCAAACGCTGCTCCCAACCCAGCCCTTGTGGGTTCCCCCAACATTTTTTCTCCGTTTCCACCACTGCGCACCCCTTAATGAAGTGGCTCCGAGGGCGGCTAAATTTAGAGGTGGGGCTGAACACACATTCACATCAAACACTTTCACCCATGCATTCATCCACCAGTTAGACAACTTCATACATGCATGCATACATGAAACCAAACACAGCATTGACACAAACACCAACATGCACGCATGCATTCATACATACATACACAAATACATACTAATATGATTTAAATACACATAAATACATATTTAATTCAAAATAAAAAACACTTACCTTACCTCCATGCACCCTTCAAAAGCATCCATGCAGCTGACACATAGGCATGCTGCCTGACAGGAAAGAACTCATCTCCCATCAGTCAGCGTGGTCACGCTGACAATGTGAACACACTAACTGACAGGAGAGGAGTCTTCTCTTGTCATGCAGCATGTCCACGTTGTCGGCTGAATAACGGGAGGCAGCAGAGCTCACTTCTGAGCCCTGCTGCCTCCCATTATTTTGCTGTTTGTTGCGGAGTCAAACCGCTTCGCAACAAACAGCAAAATCATTGCAGGGGCAGAGAGCAGACAGCACAGTCCCCCGTGTGAATAAAGTACACGGGAGACTGTGCTGCCTTCTCCTTAGGAGAAGGGGGGGCGCGAGGCCCCCCGCAAGCGCGAGGCCCGGGGCAGTTTGCCCCCCCTGGACCCTCCTTGTGACGGCCCTGGAAATAGGTACCGGCGAAGAAACTGGACAAACAACGGTGTGCCAGAAAGCCCTACAGAAAAATTTGTTTGCCCTGACAGTCGAATGTTTGGAACTCGTGAATGATCAATGGAACACTTCTGTGCTCCAGTATCTATCAAAAAGGGATGTTTCCTATTTCCCACCACCATTTCAACGTAGGGACCTTTCTGATTGACGGGAATAGGTGTAGGTTCCAAACCCTGCTTCGGGCAATCCTAACGAAACAGAATATCATCAAAAGGAAGCTCTTCAGATAGATATGCAGCAGAAGATTATCCTGTGAAAAAGGTTGCTGAGGATCCTGTGCAAACTGACCTTTACCAGTGCCCCCTACACCCGGGCGACCTCTGGATTGTCTACCCATATTTCCAAATGTGTTATTTGACCTCTGTCGAAGGACGGGGCATTGTGCACGCCAATGACCCTCTTGTCGACAATAGGCACACTGGTTAATGTTCACAGGACCCAAGGGCACATTCCCTTGTGGAACATACTGACCTCTAATCTGCGAACTACCCCCTCTGGGGCCTCTAACAATTTTCTGTAATAATACTTTAGTCTTTAAATCACCTTTTCGCGTCTCAGCTCTATCATTTTCATTGTTTACATGATTCTCGTAGTACTGAGCCATGTGCAGTACTTCTGATTGGGGCTTCGCCTGCCAAGCACTCTCAGAAGACATCATTTGTGACTGGATGTCAGGCAGCAATCCACACACAAATTTGTCCACAAATAATCTTTTCCCAGACTCTGTGGGCCTCATTACACGGATGGCGGTAAGGATTTACCGGTACCGGTAAAATACCGGTACCGGTAAATCCTTACCGCCTTACTACGAGGTCCCTTTGCGGGTTGGGGGATTTAACGCCTGCTTTTTGCCAGCGTTAAAAACCAACCCGCAAAGGGACCCAGGGAGCTAATTACGGTACCGCAATTTGTGGTACCGTAATTAGCGCCTTCCCCATTCCCATTGAGCTCTATGGGTCAAAAATGGGAATGGGGAAAGGCAATGGCAGAAGGGGGAATTACCGCCCCGCCAACCTTGGAATGGGGCGGTAATTCCCCTTTCCGCCAAGGCGGTGCCGGTATTTTACCGGCATGAACCATGGCGCTAATAGCGCCATGGTTCTCCGCCATCCGTGTAATGAGGCCCTGTGACTAAGTCTTGTCCGCTGAAATCCGAGAATACCTGTTAGAACCGATTAAAGAACTCGGTAGCACCCTCAGACTTCCCTTGGACACAGGCTGTAAGTTTGTCCCAAATAATTATTTTCTCGGGAATTATGGTTTTCAATTTTGCAATAATTCTATCAGGCAAAGTTATTATCAGCTGGGGCGGTCTTTCACCAGCTGGCCTTTCTGCATCGAGTCTAGTTATGTTAGCCCATGTATCTCCCAACCCTGGTACGTCGTCTATAGTCCTAACTTGTTTCTACGAATCTACGGGCAGGAGTACAGGAAATAACAAATCAATATCACCCAGGGTGGATACTGAGGAATGCAAGACGGACTCTATTTCTTTATAGAATCCTGTCGGATTTTTCTTAATATCAGGAATAGATTGTCTAATAGTATTCAATTCCTGTCTTGAGAACGGGACGTGAACAAACTGTGATACATAATGTGCAGGAATGTTCACAGCAACTATACCCGCTGCAGCATTGGCCACAACCTCAACCTTCGGGACAAATGTCGGAGGAAAGTCTCTCATAGGCAACTGAGAAATAGGCAACTCTTAACGCTTACTAAGCAACAGAGCTAAGTCAAGCGCTAAAGCAGTCGAAGAAGTGTCAAGTGAAAAAGCTCTCTTATAAATACTCAATAACTCTGTGGGACAGCCAATCCTTCTCTTTACACAATCATCCTGTAGGTACTCTATCATTACCTGTATCACTTTCCTCTGCATTTCTGGCGTATACTGACTGTATGTGTCATATACCTCAACTGGAGTTATCGACATATCTGAAATCCATCTAAGCGCGTCTTTTGTACAAATTCGTGCTTCCTCAGATATCGATTTTCGACAAGGAAGGAACCGTTTCTGTGCATACATACTTTCCCCCTCGTCATCCTCATTCTGTAACCTTTCCAACTCCTTTCTATACTTAAACAACCTCTCAACATGCTCATTTACTTTCTCCACAGTGTCTCTTGAAAACGCTAAAGTGTTAGATCCCTTAACCCTTGCGGGAGATCTGTATTATTTAATTTGCCCCACATTACACAAAAATGAATCCCTAAACCTTCAATAAAAAAAATGTTCTCAGGAAAATTATCCATATTAAAAAGTGTGGCAAAAACATTAGCTTGATCATCTCTCTCCATACAATGCTTAGCCCATGCAATCAAATCACGTTTCTTCTCTGGCGGTACAGTATTGCGAGTGAGAACCCTTGACCCTACACCCTGACCGACTACAAGTGGCACAGGACCACTTGGAAGAGGGGGAGCAGGCAAATTCAATGGAGGTACTGTTACTGGTGCAATATGAAGGGGTAGAGGTATAGGTGGAGGAACAGCAACTGGAGGACGAGGAGCATTAGGAGGAGTAGGAACAACAGGAAGAGGCAAAGCAGCAGGAAGAGGAACATACGGAGGTGGCGCAGAGGCACCAGGCCTTTGTTCATTTAACAATTTGTCAATTAATTCATCGGAAACATGAAGATCTTTAGAAGGATAGATTTTCTGAATGCCAAGTGAGAAAGTCCTATCCATATTCCTAGCTGACTCAGACTGTTTATCTTGGTCATACAACAACGCTTTTTCGGCGTTCGTTTTATGACGGCGCGCATGTTTTTCCCTACTCTTAGGTTGCTGTAACGCTTCTTTTTTCCAATTCTGCAAAACATCGAATGCTGCAGGTCTAGCCTTTTTCTTTAATAGAATCGACTCTAAATACTCAATATGAGGGATTTCAAAACTACCATTGATTGGCCACTGAAGTTCGGAGGCATCTCTGGTTTGTCTGTGCCAAATATCATTAAACACTATACTTCCAATGCCATGCTTACAGTACATAGTACATGCCGGCGACCCCTCCTGTGGTGCCGGATGGCTAAATTCCAAAGATTGTCAATCGCTGCAGAATAACGCCCTGAAGCAGGTACACAATTTCCCAGGCATATCAAATTGTTGGTGTTACCTGGTCAATAATTGTGTCTGCAGATACAATACGCCAAAATCAAATTATCAGGATATTTAAGAATCGGGTCACGACTCACCTGATCAATCCTATTGAGGTCCGATCGGATTACAAAGAATCTTACCTAACTAATCTTACCTCGTGTTTGGTGATTTCGACAAATCTGCCCGCCTCAATAAGTGGACCCTCGTCAAGATGCCGTCTCAGACCACAAGCTACTGAGGTGTCAAGTCTCGTTCAGAAGGGGCCCCTTATTTTGTCACACTGTCCGATCCCGGTCCGATAGCGTGTGTCAACCTTCGATAATCCAGCATCAATCTTGAGGGTCCCTATTCGGGCGCCAACTTTGAAAACAAAGTGAGAATATCGAGGTTGAGTACCCCAAAAGGAAATACGTCGAACGCGGGTTACAAAGAAACATACAAAGATCTTTATTTTATACTGAACAGTTTCAAGGAAAAGTAACGGATAGCTATCGACCCTCAGTACGACACAACAAACTCCAGCATGGTCTGTGTGCTCAGTGAGTGGCGCTGTACATTAGAATTTGTTGCTCTTTTATACCATTTGCGAACATGATGTCCAACCCTACTGCGGGTTAATATTCCTCTAATACATTACTGATCTAGTGTTCATGCCGAGTTCACACATCTACATGCAACAAGTTTGCCTTTAATACATACGTCAACAAGACTACATGGCAACAGTGTATTGTAGGATTTCTCATAAATGTCTTCTCAAACATTAATACGATGTAGTTCAACAAGTGTTCTTAGTTCAGTATTTGGATACATTGTTCTTAACAGATGCTCGCGGATTAGTTTCATTGGCATGAGTAATCCTTTACACACAGGTCAGCGAAGGACAAGGTCTCAGTTCACGACCCCAACAAGTGGCCTGCAGGCAAGTTACATATTAATTACACACAGAGGTCAGGACGGCCATGTTGTATTTTGGAATGACATCGTCCACCATTTTAACTCACAGGGTGACTTTACGGAGAGAACCTAAAATGGCGGATTGACCTAAAATGGCGGCTTACATTGACTCTAAGGTCAATGCCATGCAACACGGATTTCTTCGCAAGTGGCTTGTAAGCAGCTTGGCGTAGGCCAATATACATATATCCATTGCAATAGGAGGTATGATATAATTTCCCGTTTGACAATTGATGACCACCCCACCCGGGCGCTCACAACGGTTTGCATCACATGCTGCAAAGCATGCGGACAAGGGGGAAAAGCACAAGCGCTAGTGGGAGTTGGTGTTGGGGCAGAGGTTGGGAATGGGAGTTGGAGTTGGGGCTGTTGTGGGGGTGGGAGTCTGTGTTGGGGTTGGGGTTGTGGGTGGGAGTTTGTGTTGGGGCTAGAGGTGAGGGGATGGGTGTGAGTGTTGGGGTTGGGGCTAGGAGTTTGGAGTTGGTGTTGGGGCTAGGGTGGGAGTTGGTGTTGGGACTGGGGTGGGATGGGGGTTGGTGTTGGGGCTGGGGATGGGAGGTGGGAGTTGGTGTTGGGGCAGGGGGTTCCTTGTTGTCAAGAATGAACACAGTTGAATCATTATCAGTTTTGAAGTCTTTATTCGATGGTGTTGAGACATGTGCATTCCTTGCACTTATGAGTTGCATGTGTCCCAAGTCAGAAGAAATTGTCCAGGAGGTACGGCCAGATCATTCGTCCTTCCCTCACATCCCCACGTATATCTTGTGGTGCCCTGTTCTCACCATCAATGTCTTCCTCAACTGATCTAGGGAGGTAATGGTCCTCATCTGGAGGCATCTCTATGTTCCTTCGTATGCTCAAGTTGTGCATCATTGCTCATATGACTAAAATGTTGCTGACTTTCTCTGGACTGTACATGTGGGCACCACCTTTGTGGTGAAGGCACCTGAATCTTGATTTCAGCAGTCCATATGTGCGCTCAATGCATGACCAGGTCTGCCTCTGCACCTCATTGTAGGCTGTCTCCTGTGGTGTGGCAGGGTTCCTCACTGGTGTCACCAGACATGGTAATTGGGGATAGCCAGCATCACCTGCAAAACATGAATGGACTCTGTGAGACAGAGCGGTGTGTGGGTCCGGGTACATGTTAATGGTCCTGATGTTTCTACCCCTATGTGCAAAACTAAGTGCTTTTGCATGGTGCACCTTGTGTGCAGTGAGGTTGATGGGACTTGCCCTACATGGTACACTTGGAGTCATTCACATGGTGGGAGTCAGCAGTCATCAAGTATTTGTCAATGCAATGTCAACCGCAATGCACTTGTCACTCATGGTGTGGTAGTTTGCAAGGTAGGGACTATGACAATGCTTTCGCGTTTGATGGGTGCCCTGACTGTGTTGTGCTGCCTTGCGTGATGGGATGCCTTGTGTTGTCACATGCTCACAGGCTGTGTATTGGGGAGGGTCAGTCAGGATTCTAGGCCTGTTCTGTGGATTTCTGTTGTTACTTCATGGGACTTGTAGTTGTTTTACATTGCTACTACTTACGTACCCCAGGTGTGTGTCAGTCATTTTGGTACTCTGGTCTGCCTACTACTTACTCACAAGCCAGGTGAGGTGTCCTCTATGTCTCTCCATGTACTAGTAAGGTGCTGTTCCTCAGTATCATGGAATCATGTGTGGCCCCAGGATATCGGGGACAGCATTGGCAGATTATGAGGTCTGCATCACGTGTCATTTGCACATTCATGGAATGGGACTGTTTCTTGTTCTGTTATGCCTGTTCTGTTGCCTTTGGTGGGGAACCAATGTCACATGTGTGCAATCCAATGCCGCTGTGGTATTGGGGAATTGGGCAATGGTGTAGAAACATGCCTTTGCTGCATGCATCTGTACCTGGGTGATGTCATGGAGATGTGCAGATGGGCATGCCTCATAAGCGCATCCAGGACTTGGTCCAGCACCTTGGAGAAAGTGGTCTGTGACATTGCATGCAGTGTTCCAACCATGTGCTGGAATCCACCCGTGCCACAGAAGTGTAAGATTGACACAAGCTTCAGCGGGGGGCGCGGGTGACAGTTCTGATTGAAATTACACTCTGTAGTTCAGCCTGGATCAGGGTGAGCAGTTCTATGATGGTGGGACGGTCCAATCATTATAGGGTCACTATTTGGCTGCCCGTCAGTGTCCATGGGGATGGGCAGGCATGTGGTATGGGTGCCCTCCACAGCACACATCTCCTGTGCCTTTGTGGGGCCTGTCTTCTTCCCTGCTGTGGTCGTGCATGCTGCTCTAGCAGGATGTATAGTAGGGGGTTGTGGAGCCTATAATCGACATCTACTTGTGGCTGCATGTTGCTTAGATGTGTTTTGTGGGAAAGTCGTGGCCATTTTATGTTTCTCCGGAGTGGTTCTAGTGCACCTGGGCCTTGATATCTGGCACCTGTAGGCATTTACCTCCACTATTTTGGCAAAGGTAACTGTGATGTGTTTTAGTGTTATTATCACTGATTTCTGGCAGTAATTCCTCTGATTTCGAACTTGTAATGTGGTGGAAATGGGTTTTTCATTTTTGGAAGTAATTCCGCTGACGGAATTAGCCACAGTGCTAATTCAGCTGGGGGAATTTCTGCCAATTATTCAGTAGGTCATGATTTTGCATAGTGGTAAAGTTGGTGCTAACTGAATTACTGCCAATTTTACCACTTTCTGCCATACTTCTAATGAGGCCCAATGTCTTCCTGTCTCCAATGATGGGAATGATTTTTCTCAGCAACCAGTATTTTGTCTTGCCACAGAAAGATGTTGGAGGCACTGCATGTACTCTCCTGCTGTCAAATAATTTTAATACAGATTTTTTTCACATGCAAAAACTATTTGGTCTGTCAGCATATGTGGTTGTTCAGTAAATTATGTGTGTTATAAAAATGAAAGTATGTGGTGGTTTGCTCTATGTAAAAGTGCCTTAGGGCAATACTGATAGTGCAGCTGTTTAGTAAATGAGGTGTGTTATACAAATGAATGCATGTTGAGATTGTATTTCTAAGTTAAGAACAATATCATGTTAGCGAATATGTGTACTAAATGTATTTTTGTAGAGTCATATGTATATTTACTATTATTGGTTTAAGCACATTTTTATACATTTATGTATTGAATAAACATTGTGGGCCCGATTCACGGATTTATTTGCACGATTCAAAGTGACTTTGCACTGCTGAAAAGTGATTTTGCACTGCTGACACAAATTCATGGAACTGTGCAAAGTCAGTGCAAAGTCATTTTTCCGGTACACAATTAACTTTGCATTGACTTTGCACTGCAAAAAAACACTTTGCACAGTTCCATGATTCAGGGGTTGTGTCGGTAGTGCAAAGTCATTTTCAGCAGTGCAAAGTCCCTTTTCAGCAGTGCAAAAAATTTCGTTTGTCTATATGTTTCTTTGGATTTTAATATGAAATTGTTCAGTAGGACTAGCAGGTTAATGACTTGGAAGACACTGAATTCCTTATCAGTGTAGTTTTTCCCACCCGTCTTTATTACCTTTCTCGGCCGGAATTCCAGCCGCCTTGTCCTACTGTAAAGGGCGCCTCTGCCCTTGAACTAGTTTGACACTTCAAGGAATACAATAAATACAATACATATTTGTGCACATGCTCAATGCTTTCGTGCCTACAACAGTGATGAAATAAAACAAATGTGTGATCATGTATCACTTTCACTTTGTATTTGTACATTGTTTCTTGCAGGGTGCAGATGGCGATTTCGGCGGCAGGACCATTCACATTTATCCTGGAGCGCTGGGGGTCTGGGAAAGTCTGCAGTTGCCGGGCTCATTTGCAGCTCAACGTGTCCATGATGGATGGTCCGGTTGCTATTGCATACAAAGTAAATGAGGGCTGGCAGGCTTACAATGTGCTCTCTACTTTGCACTGGTGTATCCTGTGTGATCATCCTAGTGGCCATTTTGACTGAAGGTGGAATGTTGATGAATGCTGTGTGCATGTTCAGATCAGAGAACGTTGGGAGAGTGCCTGAATGAGTGCTCTATGTGAGTATCACTTGGGGCTGAGCTATGAATGCATGCGGTGGCTGGTAGGTGTCTCATCTCCTAAATATAACTTAAAGGCTAGGACTTGATCTGAGACTATGGCCCTCATTACGATACTGGCGCTAAACCATGGCGCTGGTTGGTGCCGGTATCGTAACGAGTCCGCCAATGTTCAATGGGGAATTACCACCCCATTCCAAGATTGGCGGGAAGGTAATTCCCCATTGAACATTGGCCTTTCCCCATTCCCATTTTTGCCCCATAGGGCTCAATGGGACTGGGGAAGGCGCTAAGTACGGTACAGCAAATTGCGGCACCGTAATTAACACCAAGGTCCCATTTGCGGGTCCCTACTTTAACGGCTGGTCTAGACCAGCCGTTCAGGTCGGGTCCCGCAAAGGGACCTCGTAGTAAGGCGCTAATGGGTTAACGGCGCCGCAGCCTTTTAGCCCATTAGCACCAGGTTGGTATTGAGGCCGTATAACTTAAGAGTGAAGCCTGAGTCCACCTTATCACTGGCCTACTGAGTCTGTTGTGAAGTCCCTGCAACTTACAACAGGCACTCTGCACTCAGGTGTGAATACTTGGTGGAGAGAAGGAGAGCGAGGAGAGGGCAGCTTCAGTTCAACAGCACTTTTGAATAAGCCGGTGCTGTGAGGAAGGCAGAAGTGGGGTGCATTGAGAAGTTCCCTTTGTTTCTGTGTACAGCACAGGAAACGTTTGCATCGTGCTGCATGAGAAGGAGCTGTGAAAACTGCTGGAGAAATACAAATAATATACAATAAAGAAGTGTCACAAACACTAAACACATTCAAAGGCATATCGTGCGTATTTACCCACAACATACAAACACAGCCAAAAAGCACAAGTGTAACCATAAAACAATGAATGACTAAATAACAACACAATACAGTATATTCATTCGTGTCGACAGTCTTTCTTCTATGTTGTCCTATCAACAGTACAGTAATGGCTTCACACTATTCAGTTTCTCATAAAAATGAGAAATAGTGCATACATTAAAATAACTTCTATGTCACGCATCCCAGTACCTCGGGTGTTGGATGTACTGTTAACTGAACACATTCACTGTAGAAATAAACAGGGCCTACACCTTGTTCAACGAAATTACATTGGTGGAGTGCATGGAAACCGGTGACCCAGTTCATTGAGGGTTCATCCGTTTACGAGGCGTTTGTCTAGTTGATGTGGTACTCTCCAGGGCTTTAACGCTGGTCTTTATTCTGTTAGGGTAGGCCATGCAGACACTCCATGCACATCCACAAATTGCACAGCGAAATACAGGCACTTGAATGCCTATGAACTTAAAGTTCTCTTTACAGTGGATTTGTGGCCAGTGCATGCAAGTGCAGGTCTTCCACCCACTGAATGACAAGGAACCAACTAGTGGTGAAATGAGGAACAGCATCAGTGTGTCTGGCACATATCAAAGATAAATTGGATCCAACATAGTGATAACATGTGTTGGTAAAATGGCCAATGAAAAAGAGGGATACTGCAAATGCAGCTCTCAAGTACAGTATTTCAGCCCCATCTCCTGAAACATTTTGCCCGAACCACAAGCAAAGTTTGGAAAATCTTGATTGAACAGAAACAGGCAATGCTTGTGAGTTTTGGAATACGGCTGTACAGGTTTTTCCAGGCTTACTCATCACAACAAGATTGCACACTCAGTTGCAACTACTTAATGCAATATCCTAACTTCCTCCCAACGGAGCGGATCCGGAAATGGAACCACGCATTCCCCATTTCTAGTACTATATGCCAGACTCACTGGAACTCTGTGTCCTTGCCCCGATAACATTCAGAAAAGTTGGAGTCAGCAAAACTCCCAGCACCGGGTAATTCGGCTGTTGCCTGAATACGTTCACCCGAGCTTACTAGAGAGATGTATGCAAAAGACCATCTTTAACAATTGTTAATATTTGAAATCTATTCATGTAGTAAGCTGCAGTGCAATAACATAGCTGGAACATATGTATTTGTCTTTTCACTCGTTAATTCATTTTAATAAAGGAAACCGGGACAGTGAACTATAGAACGCAGCTCTTGGGACTTGGGAGTGCTAATTGGCTGCTAGTCTACAAATGATTTATACAATTCATAAAAGAGCAACTTTAAACTTCTAGCCATTTCTAAAAGGGACTGTGTTTGTATAACCTTTCCGCTAAACCCCAGTGCGTTGAAAAAGTAGACTTCCTTGCCATGACTAAACTGCAAAGCCTGTCATAATTGCCAATGATTTATGGACAGCGAGCAAATGCTCTGCGTTTAACAGTAAACCAGGGAAACAGAAAGATCGCGCTCCAGAGACCAACCATATTGCGCCAAATGTGAAACAATGCGCCACTTTGAAGGAGAAATGCAGTGATGCCGCTTCCCAGAAACCAAGAGTAGTTGTGTAAACTGTAGCATCAGGCATATAATGTGCGAACAAAGCCCCTTGTTGTCTATGTTTGATTTGTGAAGTCTCTTAAAAAAAGGAATTAGGCACGCCACCACGGAGGGTTTTTTTTTTGGTCCCTTGACAGAGGTCCCCAATGTCTGAAGGGTATTTGGTTACCTGCCTTGGGTCCTGAACCATGACTCCTCCTAAACTTCCATTAAACATAGTCCTCGGGGCTATACATCAAGCCCTGAAAAACTGAACTCAATCCTTGTGGTTGTAAAAGTCACTATGTCTGTTACTTTCAGGGCTGCTGTGTTCTTCGTAATTGGTGCCAATTACTGCCCAACCTCTCAGGGTCACTTGGAGGCCACCTGGCAGTCAGGGCCACCTTATATGTCTTAAGGGCAAACCTGTAGATATGCAGTGTGCGTGCGTTATTTCTCACAACCAATTGGCATCTCGGAAGAGGGCATATCCATTTTGCCCTTCTGCTGTCCTGTTAGGTGGACATCTATCGATCAGAAATTGACCGTGCAAAATAATGGCAGGTTCTACGGAGCATCGCTGCAACGGGGCAAGGTGCTTCAAATGATAGTGCTCCCATCCTGACACATATCCTCCCTGGGTGACTTTCCCTGATACCAGACCCTGCCACACTTAGGGATGATTTAATATTGACTGTTCTAATTAGGGGAAACGAATTTTGGGCTCCGGAAGGTTCCCTTTCCTTCTTGTACATTACCGTGCACCGGTACGTTGGCGTTGCCTGTGCTGCTCTTTGTTCAGGTTGTCTGGCTGATGGTCTACCTTATCTAGGTTGTCTGGCTGATGGTCTACCTTATCTAGGTTGTCTGGCTGATGGTCTACCTTATCTATCGCATCTCTTTGGGAATGGTGGCTGTACTCCTCTTCGTCGAGAATCTGTTTTTGCTTTAAAAGTCAATGACGGCATTGTTTTAATAAAACACTCCAATGTTGAGTATACGTACTTTTTCTATTGTACACAATGGTGTCGTTTCTAGCAGCACAAAGGAAAGAAACTCAGATGACAGAGGCTGTCCCAGGGTAGGGTGCCTTTACAATAGGAGTGGATAATTGAGTGGGAGTGTTCCCGTTCATGAAGGGGTTTCATGGTGAGACAGAGACTAAGGGACAGAATACGTGCTTATGGGGTCAACAAGTAAAGAATAGACACCTTTCCATTATGCGGAGTTGAATGTAGCTGGAGAGCTACTATCATTCAGGGTGTTTACCAAATGAGGTTTCCACTCTGTTACAAGCCAGACAATGACAGGACTGGACAAGGCGACTATGATGTCAATCTTGAGCCCACCAGTGGAATATATTCACCAGCATTTATATTGCATCTTGTAAAAGATATCTTTTCAGTTTTGTCATCCAAAAGGGAAAGAGATAGATAGGTGGCAGAAGACTGTTGAACATGGTGAAGAATGCACACCTTCCCATTATTTCTCTCCTGTCGTGCCCTGCATTCCACATCCCTTTGCTCTCCCAAGGAATCAGTAGCCCGCACATCAGCCTTTCATTTAGCGCTCTATGGGGGCGGACTTGCAGTGTGTGTTCTCTTGTCCATGAGATAATGGACAAGAGAACAGACTACAAGCAAGCACAGGTTGGGGTGTTTATCTCACTGTTGTTTGGAGTAGGCTGATGCAGGATAGTGTCACTGGGAGAAAGCAGTCTGTCAATGTGAGAGGATGAATGAAGAATGGGTTTCATGGCTCGGATTCTCTGGACTTTACACTTATTTTGACAGCAGCCTTGGAATACGCCACAATGTGGTCTTCAAAACTTGCAGTTGAACTTATGGCGTTACAGCCAATTTCTTTGGAAAATGGTGTTGTGAAATGTACTGTTTAGACCCCTTTCTTCAAACTGGAAGGTGGGGGCAGATGGCTGCGTGAGATGTGTGTGACCTGCTCGCATCATTCTCTCTGTAGCTACACAAGACCCATATTTACTGCCCACCACTTTCAGACTTCAGCTGGCCCATCTCTGTAGAAACAGTGGCACCACCTCTGCAGCAAGGGCTTACAATAAATATCTGTTTACTGCTGTGGCGTCCGAGGAGGGAACCCCTACCCAAGCACAAAGTTTGGAGAGGCAGCTCACCGCACGTGCCCAAACCAGGCTGCTTTTTTAATGAGTTCAGTTCCAAAGACGAGGAGCAAAGAAATACAGGCAGAAATACGGGCAGGAGCAATCGACTCAGTGGACCTCATTATAAGTATGGCGGTACGGTAACAACGGTGCCCGTAAGCTACCGGCACCGTTGCTACCGTACTGCCATACTATGAGCTGTGCTCATGGACGCCTGTCAGCCTGCCAGGTCTGACATGGCAGGCAGAGCAGCACCCTCGAGCACTGCTCGTCGGATGCACCGGCACAGTGATTGACGGTCACTCTATGGGGCTCAAATGGGAATGGGGATCAACCGGTACCAGCACCCGCGAAAGGGCAATTACTGGGCCCACCTAACTCAGCATGACCCAGTAATTGCCCATTCGCGGGTGCCGGGCCCGGATGCAACTTCGGCAGAAGCTGTGCCGGTTTTACCGGCACAGCTACTACAAGGGTTATATTGAGGCCCAGTATGTCTCAAAATCAGTGCAGTAATGGTACCGGCGGCTAGAATCTCGTTTTGGAATGAATCACTAATTAGCTACAATCAAATTAAGATTTTGAAACACTTTTTCCTTAAGTTTGCTTTTGACAATTCCACCCAGCCATCTAATGTTTGTCCGCTTGTCTGTGAAAAAGAGGTTAGACATTTTAATCTAAGCTCTACTGAGTAGGCATTTCCATTGTTGAATTAACGATAGTTAATAGGTGCAATAGTGTCCAGTGCTTTGGTCATGGCATTGTTGAAGATCTCCACTAGACGGTTAGGGTCAGTATTGCTGTCAAGGTCATTAATGGACGGGAGGAGGTGGAGAGTAGATTTTCAGCTGTGTTATTCTTTTTACTTCTAGTTGGAATTGGTGGCGTCATGGCAATAGTTTTAGGGGTAAGGAGTTCAAGAGTGGAAGTGAAGGTGATTAGGTGGTGGTACGTCCATGATTGCGGGTCAATATTGGT
Organism: Ambystoma mexicanum; assembly: GCF_040938575.1. Classification (NCBI taxonomy): domain Eukaryota; kingdom Metazoa; phylum Chordata; class Amphibia; order Caudata; family Ambystomatidae; genus Ambystoma; species Ambystoma mexicanum. The sequence continues at coordinate 678,561,789 of NC_090935.1, read as the reverse complement.
AACTGAGATGTTGCAATTCAGGTCGGCCACCCAGTCGAAGGTCCTGCCTTTGATGTCGGTCGGGGAGAGAATTCTTTGAATGAGGCCATGATCTGCCAATACGGCAGCTGCTGATTGGGCATGTTTATTATCAGGTTCATTGAAGCCCAGGTTGAAGTCCCCCATTAGTAGGATCTGTGAGGAGTCTTTCGTGTTGTTGGTCAAGAGGCTAGGTAGATCCTCCTCAAAGGTTCCCAAAGGAGCAGAAGGTCTATATACTGGAAGAATAGTTAAAGTATGGTTACTGGATAGAGGAAGTTTAGCTGTAAGTAACTTGCATGATTGGAATGCGGATGGGGTAGCGAGTCTCATGGTAAGGTTTGTTTTAGATATGATTGTTAGACCACTGCCTCTGGCATTCGGTCTGTCAACTCTAAGTATGTGATAACCGTCTGGTAAAGCTAGCATGAGGGAGGGGCCTGCTGCCTCATGAAGCCAGGACTCCGTTATTGCTAAAAATTCCAGGTTCTCATTGGTTATGGTGTCTGCAATTTTAGTGGCATATGCCACATGGGATCTTGCATTAATAAGAGCTCCCGTTATAGTTATAGTGCTGTTAGGTTTGCGGGTGGGGGGTGTTTGATTGTTAGTGTGTTGATTTTCCGGGGTGTTTTAGATGAGGCGACATGCTCAAAGTTAGGGTTGTGCTGAGGAACCTCCTGTCCTAGCCTAGTCGAGAGTGCACATGTTTGAGTGGTGGTATTAGGTTTGCCAGGGTTGTTTTGTGAAGATTTACTATTCGTTTTAGGCTTGTAGAGGCGGGGCCAATTGTTTCTATTTAGAGATGGGCATGTTATGAGTTTAATGAAAGCCATTATGGAGTAGGGGCCGAGTAGTAGCAAGAGTAGCTGGTTCCACTGGGTTTTGCACGTGGGTAGTTCATACACAGACGAGTCTAATGTAAACAGGCAGTTCTGAAGTAGGCTAGTCCCAAGATACGTGGGTAGTTCCTACACAGGAAAGTCTGATGTAAACAGGCAGTTCTGAAGTAGGCTAGTCCCAAGATACGTGGGTAGTTCATACACAGGCAGCCTGATGTAAACAGGCAGTTCTGAAGTAGGCTAGTCCCAAGATACGTGGGTAGTTCATACACAGGCAGCCTGATGTAAACAGGCAGTTCTGAAGTAGGCTAGTCCCAAGATACGTGGGTAGTTCATACACAGGCAGCCTGATGTAAACAGGCAGTTCTGAAGTAGGCTAGTCCCAAGGTACGTGGGTAGTTCATACACAGGCAGCCTGATGTAAACAGGCAGTTCTGAAGTAGGCTAGTCCCAAGATACGTGGGTAGTTCATACACAGGCGAGCCTGATGTAAACAGGCAGTTCTGAAGTAGGCTAGTCCCAAGATACGTGGGTAGTTCATACACAAGCGAGCCTGATGTAAACAGGCAGTTCTGAAGTAGGCTAGTCCCAAGATACGTGGGTAGTTCATACACAGGCGAGCCTGATGTTAACAGGCAGTTCTGAAGGAGGCTAGTCCCAAGATACGTGGTTAGTTCATACACAGGCGAGCCTGATGTAAACAGGCAGTTCTGAAGGAGGCTAGTCCCAAGATACGTGGTTAGTTCATACACAGGCGAGCCTGATGTAAACAGGCAGTTCTGAAGTAGGCTAGTCCCAAGATACGTGGGTAGTTCATACACAGGCGAGCCTGATGTAAACAGGCAGTTCTGAAGTAGGCTAGTCCCAAGATACGTGGGTAGTTCATACACAGGCGAGCCTGATGTAAACAGGCAGTTCTGAAGTAGGCTAGTCCCAAGATACGTGGGTAGTTCATACACAGGCGAGCCTGATGTAAACAGGCAGTTCTGAAGTAGGCTAGTCCCAAGATACGTGGGTAGTTCATACACAGGCGAGCCTGATGTAAAAAGGCAGTTCTGAAGTAGGCTAGTCCCAAGATACGTGGGTAGTTCATACACAGGCGAGCCTGATGTAAACAGGCAGTTCTGAAGTAGGCTAGTCCCAAGATACGTGGGTAGTTCATACACAGGCGAGCCTGATGTAAACAGGCAGTTCTGAAGTAGGCTAGTCCCAAGATACGTGGGTAGTTCATACACAGGCGAGCCTGATGTAAACAGGCAGTTCTGAAGTAGGCTAGTCCCAAGATACGTGGTTAGTTCATACACAGGCGAGCCTGATGTAAACAGGCAGTTCTGAAGTAGGCTAGTCCCAAGATACGTGAGTAGTTCATACACAGGCGAGCCTGATGTAAAAAGGCAGTTCTGAGGTAGGCTAGTCCCAAGATACGTGGGTAGTTCATACACAGGCGAGCCTGATGTAAACAGGCAGTTCTGAAGTAGGCTAGTCCCAAGATACGTGGGTAGTTCATACACAGGCGAGCCTGATGTAAACAGGCAGTTCTGAGGTAGGCTAGTCCCAAGATACGTGGGTAGTTCATACACAGGCGAGCCTGATGTAAACAGGCAGTTCTGAGGTAGGCTAGTCCCAAGATACGTGGGTAGTTCATACACAGGCGAGCCTGATGTAAACAGGCAGTTCTGAAGTAGGCTAGTCCCAAGATACGTGGGTAGTTCATACACAGGCGAGCCTGATGTAAACAGGCAGTTCTGAAGTAGGCTAGTCCCAAGATACGTGGGTAGTTCATACCTAGGCGAGCCTGATGTAAACAGGCAGTTCTGAAGTAGGCTAGTCCCAAGATACGTGGGTAGTTCCTACACAGGCGAGCCTGATGTAAACAGGCAGTTCTGAAGTAGGCTAGTCCCAAGATACGTGGGTAGTTCCTACACAGGCGAGCCTGATGTAAACAGGCAGTTCTGAAGTAGGCTAGTCCCAAGATACGTGGGTAGTTCCTACACAGGCGAGCCTGATGTAAACAGGCAGTTCTGAAGTAGGCTAGTCCCAAGATACGTGGGTAGTTCCTACACAGGCGAGCCTGATGTAAACAGGCAGTTCTGAAGTAGGCTAGTCCCACGATACGTGGGTAGTTCCTACACAGGCGAGCCTGATGTAAACAGGCAGTTCTGAAGTAGGCTAGTCCCAAGATACGTGGGTAGTTCCTACACAGGCGAGCCTGATGTAAACAGGCAGTTCTGAAGTAGGCTAGTCCCAAGATACGTGGGTAGTTCCTACACAGGCGAGCCTGATGTAAACAGGCAGTTCTGAAGTAGGCTAGTCCCAAGATACGTGGGTAGTTCCTACACAGGCGAGCCTGATGTAAACAGGCAGTTCTGAAGTAGGCTAGTCCCAAGATACGTGGGTAGTTCCTACACAGGCGAGCCTGATGTAAAGAGGCAGTTCTGAAGTAGGCTAGTCCCAAGATACGTGGGTAGTTCCTACACAGGCGAGCCTGATGTAAAGAGGCAGTTCTGAAGTAGGCTAGTCCCAAGATACGTGGGTAGTTCCTACACAGGCGAGCCTGATGTAAAGAGGCAGTTCTGAAGTAGGCTAGTCCCAAGATACGTGGGTAGTTCCTACACAGGCGAGCCTGATGTAAAGAGGCAGTTCTGAAGTAGGCTAGTCCCAAGATACGTGGGTAGTTCCTACACAGGCGAGCCTGATGTAAACAGGCAGTTCTGAAGTAGGCTAGTCCCAAGATACGTGGGTAGTTCATACACAGGCAGCCTGATGTAAACAGGCAGTTCTGAAGTAGGCTAGTCCCAAGATACGTGGGTAGTTCATACACAGGCGAGCCTGATGTAAACAGGCAGTTCTGAAGTAGGCTAGTCCCAAGATACGTGGGTTGTTCATACACAGGCGAGCCTGATGTAAACAGGCAGTTCTGAAGTAGGCTAGTCCCAAGATACGTGGGTAGTTCATACACAGGCGAGCCTGATGTAAACAGGCAGTTCTGAAGTAGGCTAGTCCCAAGATACGTGGGTAGTTCATACACAGGCGAGCCTGATGTAAACAGGCAGTTCTGAAGTAGGCTAGTCCCAAGATACGTGGGTAGTTCATACACAGGCGAGCCTGATGTAAACAGGCAGTTCTGAAGTAGGCTAGTCCCAAGATACGTGGGTAGTTCATACACAGGCGAGCCTGATGTAAACAGGCAGTTCTGAAGTAGGCTAGTCCCAAGATACGTGGGTAGTTCATACACAGGCGAGCCTGATGTAAACAGGCAGTTCTGAAGTAGGCTAGTCCCAAGATACGTGGGTAGTTCATACACAGGCGAGCCTGATGTAAACAGGCAGTTCTGAAGTAGGCTAGTCCCAAGATACGTGGGTAGTTCATACACAGGCGAGCCTGATGTAAACAGGCAGTTCTGAAGTAGGCTAGTCCCAAGATACGTGGGTAGTTCATACACAGGCGAGCCTGATGTAAACAGGCAGTTCTGAAGTAGGCTAGTCCCAAGATACGTGGGTAGTTCATACACAGGCGAGCCTGATGTAAACAGGCAGTTCTGAAGTAGGCTAGTCCCAAGATACGTGGGTAGTTCATACACAGGCGAGCCTGATGTAAACAGGCAGTTCTGAAGTAGGCTAGTCCCAAGATACGTGGGTAGTTCATACACAGGCGAGCCTGATGTAAACAGGCAGTTCTGAAGTAGGCTAGTCCCAAGATACGTGGGTAGTTCATACACAGGCGAGCCTGATGTAAACAGGCAGTTCTGAAGTAGGCTAGTCCCAAGATACGTGGGTAGTTCATACACAGGCGAGCCTGATGTAAACAGGCAGTTCTGAAGTAGGCTAGTCCCAAGATACGTGGGTAGTTCATACACAGGCGAGCCTGATGTAAACAGGCAGTTCTGAAGTAGGCTAGTCCCAAGATACGTGGGTAGTTCATACACAGGCGAGCCTGATGTAAACAGGCAGTTCTGTAGTAGGCTAGTCCCAAGATACGTGGGTAGTTCATACACAGGCGAGCCTGATGTAAACAGGCAGTTCTGAATAGGCTAGTCCCAAGATACGTGGGCAGTTCATACACAGGCGAGCCTGATGTAAACAGGCAGTTCTGAAGTAGGCTAGTCCCAAGATACGTGGGCAGTTCATACACAGGCGAGCCTGATGTAAACAGGCAGTTCTGAAGTAGGCTAGTCCCAAGATACGTGGGCAGTTCATACACAGGCGAGCCTGATGTAAACAGGCAGTTCTGAAGTAGGCTAGTCCCAAGATACGTGGGCAGTTCATACACAGGCGAGCCTGATGTAAACAGGCAGTTCTGAAGTAGGCCAGTCCCAAGATACGTGGGCAGTTCATACACAGGCGAGCCTGATGTAAACAGGCAGTTCTGAAGTAGGCCAGTCCCAAGATACGTGGGCAGTTCATACACAGGCGAGCCTGATGTAAACAGGCAGTTCTGAAGTAGGCCAGTCCCAAGATACGTGGGCAGTTCATACACAGGCGAGCCTGATGTAAACAGGCAGTTCTGAAGTAGGCCAGTCCCAAGATACGTGGGCAGTTCATACACAGGCGAGCCTGATGTAAACAGGCAGTTCTGAAGTAGGCCAGTCCCAAGATACGTGGGCAGTTCATACACAGGCGAGCCTGATGTAAACAGGCAGTTCTGAAGTAGGCCAGTCCCAAGATACGTGGGCAGTTCATACACAGGCGAGCCTGATGTAAACAGGCAGTTCTGAAGTAGGCCAGTCCCAAGATACGTGGGCAGTTCATACACAGGCGAGCCTGATGTAAACAGGCAGTTCTGAAGTAGGCCAGTCCCAAGATACGTGGGCAGTTCATACACAGGCGAGCCTGATGTAAACAGGCAGTTCTGAAGTAGGCCAGTCCCAAGATACGTGGGCAGTTCATACACAGGCGAGCCTGATGTAAACAGGCAGTTCTGAAGTAGGCCAGTCCCAAGATACGTGGGCAGTTTATACACAGGCGAGCCTGATGTAAACAGGCAGTTCTGAAGTAGGCCAGTCCCAAGATACGTGGGCAGTTCATACACAGGCGAGCCTGATGTAAACAGGCAGTTCTGAAGTAGGCCAGTCCCAAGATACGTGGGCAGTTCATACACAGGCGAGCCTGATGTAAACAGGCAGTTCTGAAGTAGGCCAGTCCCAAGATACGTGGGCAGTTCATACACAGGCGAGCCTGATGTAAACAGGCAGTTCTGAAGTAGGCCAGTCCCAAGATACGTGGGCAGTTCATACACAGGCGAGCCTGATGTAAACAGGCAGTTCTGAAGTAGGCCAGTCCCAAGATACGTGGGCAGTTCATACACAGGCGAGCCTGATGTAAACAGGCAGTTCTGAAGTAGGCCAGTCCCAAGATACGTGGGCAGTTCATACACAGGCGAGCCTGATGTAAACAGGCAGATCTGAAGTAGGCCAGTCCCAAGATACGTGGGCAGTTCATACACAGGCGAGCCTGATGTAAACAGGCAGTTCTGAAGTAGGCCAGTCCCAAGATACGTGGGCAGTTCATACACAGGCGAGCCTGATGTAAACAGGCAGTTCTGAAGTAGGCCAGTCCCAAGATACGTGGGCAGTTCATACACAGGCGAGCCTGATGTAAACAGGCAGTTCTGAAGTAGGCCAGTCCCAAGATACGTGGGCAGTTCATACACAGGCGAGGCTGATGTAAACAGGCAGTTCTGAAGTAGGCCAGTCCCAAGATACGTGGGCAGTTCCTACACAGGCGAGGCTGATGTAAACAGGCAGTTCTGAAGTAGGCCAGTCCCAAGATACGTGGGCAGTTCCTACACAGGCGAGCCTGATGTAAACAGGCAGTTCTGAAGTAGGCCAGTCCCAAGATACGGGGGCAGTTCCTACACAGGCGAGCCTGATGTAAACAGGCAGTTCTGAAGTAGGCCAGTCCCAAGATACGGGGGCAGTTCCTACACAGGCGAGCCTGATGTAAACAGGCAGTTCTGAAGTAGGCCAGTCCCAAGATACGGGGGCAGTTCCTACACAGGCGAGCCTGAAGTAAACAGGCAGTTCGGAAGTAGGCCAGTCCCAAGATACGGGGGCAGTTCCTACACAGGCGAGCCTGATGTAAACAGACAGTTCTGAAGTAGGCCAGTCCCAAGATACGGGGGCAGTTCCTACACAGGCGAGCCTGATGTAAACAGGCAGTTCTGAAGTAGGCCAGTCCCAAGATACGGGGGCAGTTCCTACACAGGCGAGCCTGATGTAAACAGGCAGTTCTGAAGTAGGCCAGTCCCAAGATACGTCCCAAGATAGGTGGGTAGTTCATACACAGGCGAGCCTGATGTAAACAGGCAGTTCTGAAGTAGGCTAGTCCCAAGATAGGTGGGTAGTTCATACACAGGCGAGCCTGATGTAAACAGGCAGTTCTGAAGTAGGCTAGTCCCAAGATACGTGGGTAGTTCATACACAGGCGAGCCTGATGTAAACAGGCAGTTCTGAAGTAGGCTAGTCCCAAGATACGTGGGTAGTTCATACACAGGCAGCCTGATGTAAACAGGCAGTTCTGAAGTAGGCTAGTCCCAAGATACGTGGGTAGTTCATACACAGGCGAGCCTGATGTAAACAGGCAGTTCTGAAGTAGGCTAGTCCCAAGATACGTGGGTAGTTCATACACAGGCGAGCCTGATGTAAACAGGCAGTTCTGAAGTAGGCTAGTCCCAAGATACGTGGGTAGTTCATACACAGGCGAGCCTGATGTAAACAGGCAGTTCTGAAGTAGGCTAGTCCCAAGATACGTGGGTAGTTCATACACAGGCGAGCCTGATGTAATCAGGCAGTTCTGAAGTAGGCTAGTCCCAAGATACGTGGGTAGTTCATACACAGGCGAGCCTGATGTAATCAGGCAGTTCTGAAGTAGGCTAGTCCCAAGATACGTGGGTAGTTCATACACAGGCGAGCCTGATGTAAACAGGCAGTTCTGAAGTAGGCTAGTCCCAAGATACGTGGGTAGTTCATACACAGGCGAGCCTGATGTAAACAGGCAGTTCTGAAGTAGGCTAGTCCCAAGATACGTGGGTAGTTCATACACAGGCGAGCCTGATGTAAACAGGCAGTTCTGAAGTAGGCTAGTCCCAAGATACGTGGGTAGTTCATACACAGGCGAGCCTGATGTAAACAGGCAGTTCTGAAGTAGGCCAGTCCCAAGATACGTGGGTAGTTCATACACAGGCGAGCCTGATGTAAACAGGCAGTTCTGAAGTAGGCCAGTCCCAAGATACGTGGGTAGTTCATACACAGGCGAGCCTGATGTAAACAGGCAGTTCTGAAGTAGGCCAGTCCCAAGATACGTGGGTAGTTCATACACAGGCGAGCCTGATGTAAACAGGCAGTTCTGAAGTAGGCCAGTCCCAAGATACGTGGGTAGTTCATACACAGGCGAGCCTGATGTAAACAGGCAGTTCTGAAGTAGGCCAGTCCCAAGATACGTGGGTAGTTCATACACAGGCGAGCCTGATGTAAACAGGCAGTTCTGAAGTAGGCCAGTCCCAAGATACGTGGGTAGTTCATACACAGGCAGCCTGATGTAAACAGGCAGTTCTGAAGTAGGCCAGTCCCAAGATACGTGGGTAGTTCATACACAGGCGAGCCTGATGTAAACAGGCAGTTCTGAAGTAGGCCAGTCCCAAGATACGTGGGTAGTTCATACACAGGCGAGCCTGATGTAAACAGGCAGTTCTGAAGTAGGCCAGTCCCAAGATACGTGGGTAGTTCATACACAGGCGAGCCTGATGTAAACAGGCAGTTCTGAAGTAGGCCAGTCCCCAGATACGTGGGTAGTTCATACACAGGCGAGCCTGATGTGAACAGGCAGTTCTGAAGTAGGCCAGTCCCAAGATACGTGGGTAGTTCATACACAGGCGAGCCTGATGTGAACAGGCAGCTCTGAAGTAGGCCAGTCCCAAGATACGTGGGTAGTTCATACCTAGGCGAGCCTGATGTAAACAGGCAGCTCTGAAGTAGGCCAGTCCCAAGATACGTGGGTAGTTCATACACAGGCAGCCTAATGTAAACAGGCAGCTCTGAAATAGGCCAGTCCCAAGATACGTGGGTAGTTCATACCTAGGCGAGCCTGATGTAAACAGGCAGTTCTGAAGTAGGCCAGTCCCAAGATACGTGGGTAGTTCATACCTAGGCGAGCCTGATGTAAACAGGCAGTTCTGAAGTAGGCCAGTCCCCAGATACGTGGGTAGTTCATACACAGGCGAGCCTGATGTAAACAGCCAGTTCTGAAGTAGGCCAGTACCCAGATACGTGGGTAGTTCATACACAGGTGAGCCTGATGTAAACAGGCAGTTCTGAAGTAGGCCAGTCCCAAGATACGTGGGTAGTTCATACACAGGCGAGCCTGATGTAAACAGGCAGTTCTGAAGTAGGCTAGTCCCAAGATACGTGGGTAGTTCATACACAGGCGAGCCTGATGTAAACAGGCAGTTCAGAAGTAGGCTAGTCCCAAGATACGTGGGTAGTTCATACACAGGCGAGCCTGATGTAAACAGGCAGTTCTGAAGTAGGCTAGTCCCAAGATACGTGGGTAGTTCATACACAGGCGAGCCTGATGTAAACAGGCAGTTCTGAAGTAGGCTAGTCCCAAGATACGTGGGTAGTTCATACACAGGCGAGCCTGATGTAAACAGGCAGTTCTGAAGTAGGCTAGTCCCAAGATACGTGGGTAGTTCATACACAGGCGAGCCTGATGTAAACAGGCAGTTCTGAAGTAGGCTAGTCCCAAGATACGTGGGTAGTTCATACACAGGCGAGCCTGATGTAAACAGGCAGTTCTGAAGTAGGCTAGTCCCAAGATACGTGGGTAGTTCATACACAGGCGAGCCTGATGTAAACAGGCAGTTCTGAAGTAGGCTAGTCCCAAGATACGTGGGTAGTTCATACACAGGCGAGCCTGATGTAAACAGGCAGTTCTGAAGTAGGCTAGTCCCAAGATACGTGGGTAGTTCATACACAGGCGAGCCTGATGTAAACAGGCAGTTTTGAAGTAGGCTAGTCCCAAGATACGTGGGTAGTTCATACACAGGCGAGCCTGATGTAAACAGGCAGTTCTGAAGTAGGCTAGTCCCAAGATACGTGGGTAGTTCATACACAGGCGAGCCTGATGTAAACAGGCAGTTCTGAAGAAGGCTAGTCCCAAGATACGTGGGTAGTTCATACCTAGGCGAGCCTGATGTAAACAGGCAGTTCTGAAGTAGGCTAGTCCCAAGATACGTGGGTAGTTCATACACAGGCGAGCCTGATGTAAACAAGCAGTTCTGAAGTAGGCTAGTCCGAAGATACGTGGGTAGTTCATACACAGGCGAGCCTGATGTAAACAGGCTGTTCGGAAGTAGGCTAGTCCCAAGATACGTGGGTAGTTCATACACAGGCGAGCCTGATGTAAACAGGCAGTTCTGAAGTAGGCTAGTCCCAAGATACGTGGGTAGTTCATACACAGGCGAGCCTGATGTAAACAGGCAGTTCTGAAGTAGGCTAGTCCCAAGATACGTGGGTAGTTCATACACAGGCGAGCCTGATGTAAACAGGCAGTTCTGAAGTAGGCTAGTCCCAAGATACGTGGGTAGTCCATACACAGGCGAGCCTGATGTAAACAGGCAGTTCTGAAGTAGGCTCGTCCCAAGATACGTGGGTAGTCCATACACAGGCGAGCCTGATGTAAACAGGCAGTTCTGAAGTAGGCTAGTCCCAAGATACGTGGGTAGTTCATACACAGGCGAGCCTGATGTAAACAGGCAGTTCTGAAGTAGGCTAGTCCCAAGATACGTGGGTAGTTCATACACAGGCGAGCCTGATGTAAACAGGCAGTTCTGAAGTAGGCTAGTACCAAGATACGTGGGTAGTTCATACACAGGCGAGCCTGATGTAAACAGGCAGTTCTGAAGTAGGCTAGTCACAAGATACGTGGGTAGTTCATACACAGGCGAGCCTGATGTAAACAGGCAGTTCTGAAGTAGGCTAGTCCCAAGATACGTGGGTAGTTCATACACAGGCGAGCCTGATGTAAACAGGCAGTTCTGAAGTAGGCTAGTCCCAAGATACGTGGGTAGTTCATACCTAGGCGAGCCTGATGTAAACAGGCAGTTCTGAAGTAGGCTAGTCCCAAGATACGTGGGTAGTTCATACACAGGCGAGCCTGATGTAAACAGGCAGTTCTGAAGTAGGCTAGTCCCAAGATACGTGGGTAGTTCATACACATGCGAGCCTGATGTAAACAGGCAGTTCTGAAGTAGGCTAGTCCCAAGATACGTGGGTAGTTCATACACAGGCGAGCCTGATGTAAACAGGCAGTTCTGATGTAGGCTAGTCCCAAGATACGTGGGTAGTCCATACACAGGCGAGCCTGATGTAAACAGGCAGTTCTGAAGTAGGCTAGTCCCAAGATACGTGGGTAGTTCATACACAGGCGAGCCTGATGTAAACAGGCAGTTCTGAAGTAGGCTAGTCCCAAGATACGTGGGTAGTTCATACACAGGCGAGCCTGATGTAAACAGGCAGTTCTGATGTAGGCTAGTCCCAAGATACGTGGGTAGTCCATACACAGGCGAGCCTGATGTAAACAGGCAGTTCTGAAGTAGGCTAGTCCCAAGATACGTGGGTAGTTCATACACAGGCGAGCCTGATGTAAACAGGCAGTTCTGAAGTAGGCTAGTCCCAAGATACTTTGGCAGTTGGTATCAGTTGCAAAGAGAGTTAGGCGGAAGAATCAACTACACGGCGAAGTGTGCAATTGTGGTCTTGGGGAACAGGGTGCAGCAATATGTTTAAGGTAGTACAATATGGGGGCCAGTGCCTCTAACAAAATTGGGTAGTCTAATATAAGCAGGGCTAGGAAATAGCAGGGGCCTAGACAGTAGTTCAGTAACATTAGTTTGGTTGAGCTGGGGAGCTTTGCAGTGGCGCTCTAGTGCCAAGGGCTGGACAAGGTAGGATGCTGCGAACGCAGAAAAAAGGAATGCGCTCATAGGCTGACAAGAAATGAAGCTATTCTTGCACGGGCTACCAGTAATGCAGACGCGATACAGTGTTGAACAAGGACATATCATTAAGGCTGAAAGCAGTGTTATAGTCATGCATGACGATGGTAAACAACACTTTGTAATGACGGCAACGTTATAATTAGCATAAAATGCATGTAACAGACGTTTTCAAATACAGTTGGTTAGGACTGAACCACAACCCAACATTGCGAGTAAGTGCAAGACAAAGCTGGCGTCGATACGGCAGTAATAGGTGTGTGCCACGCGGATTGTCAAGTATGGGACAGCATGATTTTGCACCCAGAGTTTGTGATGAAGCAAGATGTAAAGAGTACACAAATCGTTTTGAATAAGTCGCTACAAGCTGTTTTTACAGTACTGAAATGTCTTGCAGCAGTGTACTTATGGGAAATAGAAAACAGGGGGGTAATCGCCTATCTGCGGACCGACGTGGACAGGCACAGACAGGCCCTTTTGCTGGGCCCTTCTGCAGTGGGCGCTTCTTCCGCCCTCCGGCTTCCACCTCACGGTGGGGTCAGGCACGGATAATTGGATCAGTAACCAATCAGATGGTAGGAGGCTGTCTCAGGCTACAGGACATCATAAGCATGCAAATACTGTGGCGGCCGTTGACCACGTTGGGAACAATGGCGAGGATGGCAAATATCTCCAAAAAATAAACAAACGTGACTCGCAGCACGACGTTAGCAGTGCCGTGATCCCAGGCCGAGCGGATTGCTTGTCCTCAGCAAATTCGGCGGTAATGGGCAAACTGACCGAGGTCTCACCAATGCGGTGTCTGGTCAATCCTTCGTCAGGGGGTGTCAGCGGGTGGGGTGGGAGGCGGGCTCTTGCCCTGCTCCTCACGGCTCGCTCGAGGATCAGGGTTTCCTGATTTAAAACCCAGGGTGCTAACAGCAATAACACCCCTGATCCAGTGGCCCGGATCGGTGATAACAGCGCTGGGGCCCATCGGGAAGGCCTTTGTGCTTTTGTGCCTGGGCTGTTGCAAGCCAATAAGGCTCGCCGGATCGGGTGTTATTGCTATATCACTACTATTTTTGTTGGTATGTAGCTATTTAAGCTCAGGAGTCATAAGCACCCATTCATAAAATCTGTGAGTAACCCGAGTACCATCTTCTTTTCAAAGTCAATCATTTGCCTACCATAAAATGGTCTCCAACAGCATCGAATATTAGGGTACTTGAAAGATCTTAATGAAAATTAGACATTAAGATTTCTAATTGCAAGGTGCATTCTAATTAATAAGAAAGGACTGGAAACGATGCTGCTTGGATGTAAGTGCTCCATCGCTTACTTTTTACCCCATACCTCGATCCCATGAAGCTCTTCAAAAGACACCCCAACATTGATCTGAACACACCCAGTGGTAACATCTGTCATTCAAAACTAAAAATAAGTGTGTGGGAATGAGCAGCAGTGGAGGCATGCCCAGGAAGTGAAGAGAAACAGGGGTGCACAGTATGCTTATTTCTAATCTCTGGGGTAATGAAGAGCAAACCATTTACTGTGGGGTGCAATGCGGGTAAACTTCCTTTTCAGATTTGACTTACAGAACCTAAATATTAAAGTTGCAGAAATAATATAGAGGACAAGTATGACTTTCTGTCCTTGAAATTCCTTTTATTTTGTGTACATCAGCTAGAAGGCTTGAGTGGACCCCCTCATGCAGAAGGATACACTAATAGTCCGGCTTCAATGCATGCCACCACCGCAGAGAACAGTCCAACGTACCCTTCTTCTACCACAAGCTTCAGGACACAAAGTGGAGCCTCTGAACCATGGATTGGTCGCTTGCAGCATCCAAGTCTCGGGAGGATAGCTCAGGGGCTATGTGCTCGCCTTGGAAACAATACGACACGGAGCAACACAGGTTTGGTCCCCAAGTCGGCGCTTAGAAACCTCTGGGTATTAAGTGCATTATAAATAACCTATCAGAGGGTACAATGTGCTCCAGGAGCCCTTTTCACGCCATTGTGCTTACAATTAACGAGTCAGTACCTGTGCCCTGGTGGTACGAACCTAGCAATGACTTCATGAGGGTGTTTTTTGTTGTTGTTGTATGAGTTGGGAGATGACAGAGATTCCAATGTGTTTGCCTGTGCCCATATGGGCAAAAACACATGCTGACAATTAAAAGCTACATTTGTTTTGTCATGCAGTTAACTGTGCCACCTGCAGGCCAAAGCTAAACATGCTTGTAGGTTAAAGGGTCGAATACAAAGGGTCGAAATGCAATACATTCGAGTCAAAAGGACCAGAAAAAAAAAGACCGAATTAACCATCACAGTTACCAAGGACCCCATGTCATGTGCTATGCCACCGCTGGCATTCTAGCCAAAAATACTTTGTATTCTCTGACCTCTAGTTTAGCGCTTCCCATTAGAACAATGGGCCCACAAGCTGAAGCGTGCAAAATGCTGGTAGCTTAAGTTGAGCGTACAGTACATGGCATGGGTCCACTGGGTGGTTTATCAAGATGGCAATGCAAGGCACACACAATCTCATTTGGGACACTTTCTCCAGGTGGGTACAGCTTCCTTACCATCCCTGGGCACTTCTAAATCAACACTGGCTTGTACTGATTGATTGATTGACTGATTGATTGGGAACACTCTCAAATCTAGCTGTTTTCACACCATGCAGGATTCCCGAAATCCAGGCATTCAGCAACAGCAGTGAAGATTAGCTGCAAAACATATAACCCACTAACGAAAAAAGTTCACATTTTCTGCATACTCACTCAAAAACTAACACAACCGCCTCTTGCACTGCAAGCCGCATTCACTTCACCACACTGCAACAACACATAAACCGCACCAAAGGCACATGAGGACTGTCACTGCGCCGATACTCGCACCAAAGCTCAGCGCATGGTATATACCGAGATGAAGCTGCCAACAGAACACCACTCCTCTCACTATCCTACTCCCTCTTCACCCTACGAACCCATCCCGCCTTCTCACTTACAGGTCCGCCTGAGCGCCTGGGGACCAACTCCGCTGGTGACGGTGCGCGGTACAAATACCTACTAACATTTAACATTTAACATTTAACACTTATATAGCAGGCCTACACCCAGAAGCTCTTCAGACGCTGGTCAGCTGACCACGACCGAAGGATGGCATGGGTTATAAGTAATGGATGAGTCTTAAGACCCACATTAAGGAATGTCCATTAGTGAGATTGGCATGCGAGTCTTGATATATCAGCGCTGAATCCAAGGAAGGAACTACTGGAGTCATGTTTCAGTCTAGTCACGTGTGACTAATGTGTTATAGGCATGTCATGGAATGTATTATGAATATGAACGGGAGAATTAACTCTGAGCTGAAAGAGTCTGCGCACAGAGGGGAAAGATTTATCTGACGCGCCTAAACTTTATGTTTCCAGATCTGCAAAGGCTCGGGTTTTCTCACGCTGGGGCATTCGTTTTCCAGAATATAAAAACATATGGATGCATCTGCTCAAGGTGAACCTCTCTGAAAGCCTGGAACAGTGGTGTGGCCAGAACAGCTGAAGGTGGGGATGCGCCCTACATCCGTGCGCGTAGGGCAGGGGTCCCGAGAAACTAAGGCCGATCTATTTATTAAATTAGCGTGTTTTCCTTTGCAGGCTCGTATGATCCACGCAGAAGTTTCAGCTCTGAAATGCGCTTTTCATCGAATTATAAATAACAGATGTTCCTGGTGCTCAACTATATGGGATTCATTGGCTGGACTGTGTGAGGATGAAAGGCTGAAGGGGCTCCTCTGCACGAATTTGAAAACATCTACACAAACTCTGCAACATTCTTTGAAAGCTACACAGAAGTGGGTGAATCCCCCCGTAGCCCCACAGAACCCCTCTAGCCCACCCCTCTGCCGCCTCGCAGAGCCCCCCCTCCCCCCACCCCCTGTGGTTTCCAGTGGCGGGCTGTCTCTGTATTATTCCTCGACTTTGTTCAGCAGTTTTGTTTCTATCTAGGTTAGCACTTTATACATCCATCACACACATAACTACGTCTAGCCAAATCACAAGCTACATCAAACATCAGAGTACATTCCACCATTTGACTCTTTCGACTAAGTATGTGGTAACTTACTCGAAAACAAGAGAAGTCACTAAGGTAAACACTTAAAACAAAATAAAGTCACTTCAATATCAAAAGGTGCAACATCCTGTGTAAAGTGTTCACAATTCACTATGAAAAGACGCTCAGGCCTTACAAATGCCATTTCAATAGTCAGACCCATGCGATCGAACTGGATGAAAGAAATCACTCCCACGCTAGAAACATTTCAGAGTCTAACACAACACATAACTTTTACCATACATCCCTCCGCACGCATCACATATCCAAGATGGTAAAACAACACGTGATTCACTGAAACACTGCTGCTCTCTTCACACCATCATTTTTCATGCGTAACGTATGGCATAGGAACAAATTCCTGCAAGCACCATAAACGTTACTGAATGCAAACCAACTTGCACCTGATGCCCACACCCCCGTTATGCCATGCAATGATCCTGACACCCCTAGAAATCATCCTATTCTCCTACAGACACGCCCACACTTTCACAAACACACCACCAGACACAGGTACCTGCAATGTTCAGCACATCCTCCGTGACACACCCCTAGAGATCAGGAGGTATGCCACAGCATACCCATTTCCCCAGAGTGGCTGGCACCCAGCACAGCCAAATCCAATCCTGTCCAAACAACTTCTAATGTTGCAGACACACCTCAAGGCTGATGGGCTACACACGTGTGAAAATCACATCATGATGCAACTGTACAGTACCCGCAATCAGCTTGCAACAGCTGCCAATCATGACTGATCATAATCACTATCAGACCAACACAGCCTTCTCCCACAAACTCTACCTAAGACAAGACACACAGTACATGACGGATCACCCATTTCACGCTGGCTACTTGAAAAGGTCCCTAAAGGCTGTCCACGGGAAGCAAACTTCCCAGAGGCGGAGATGACGGTCGGTACCTGTGTGCTTTTGCCTATATCACCTGCATGCACCATCTCACCGTCAGCCAATGGCCAGGCAGAGTGTTAACTAAACAGTCTTCTCAGAGGCAATGGCTTAGTTTCGGCTGCACATGTCTTACTGGTGTAATGCACATGTCTTAGCAAGTGTACCTTCAGCCACTTGATTTATAAGAAGTAGGCATGGCCTTGCACTGAAGGCCTGTTACAAACAAGCATTGTCAAAGCCATCAGTTATGGGTTGTGTAAAGTTATTAGATAGGCATTTTCCAGGCACTGCTGTCATATGCCAAAGTATTCATACCATTTTACAGCTGTTTCCATCTTGTTGCCAGGTGATGCTATCATGGTAGTTGTATCCCTACATAAAAGCCAAAACAGTTGCCTTTGCCAATGCTTGTTTTCTTTTCACATGCAGCTGTGGTCGTCACCGCCACCAGAGATCCTAACATTAAACACAATCCTTGACAGATGTCACACATATATCATCAGATTTGTCAAGTGAATTATAGGACACTATATAACAGGCAGCCAGGTTACTAATGGTGGCAGTGACAATCTCATCCCACCAACCCAAGAGGGGTAAAGTGTTGTAGAACACATTGTTGGCATGTGATTCACCTCTGACCAAAAACAGCAATATCCCCAGTTGCTGGTGGAGCACAGCTGTGCACAGGTCCATGAGGTGTACATCCACCAGGACCAGTACCCCGTGGAGGATGATGCCAACCTCCCCAATCCATCTCCATGCAAGGGAGCCCCTAGCACCAAACTACAGACATGGAGATCCACACTGCCACACAATCCAACCACACAAATGCAGCCCAGCAAACACCCAGCACAATCGACATGTTAGAATGGTAGCTGTATAGATATCTTCAGAACCCTCTGGGAGAGGCACAATGGTTACAAGGTTCCGTTGACAAACTCCTGTATGAAGTCAAAACTGTGGGTGCCTGAGTTTTAGCGTGTTGTCAAGCACTAATTTGATTACCTCAATGAGATGTTCAGTCAGTTGCTTGCCATCCTAACACCCATGTCACCTCTACTCCAGCCCACTCTGCAACCTATGACAAAGACAGGAGTGGCATGGCCACATAGGTGTGAAGGATTGCATCTTGTGGGAGGGCTTAAACGAAGGGAGGTATAAACTGCCCCCTTACCAGCCCCAGGCCACAGAAATGACACTGTAGTAGACCAAGAAAACAACCTGCACATACTCAGAGACATTTGCAATGACCAACTTATGATCGTTCACATCCTACCCACAAACGCCCACCACTGCCAGGGTCAACAGCATGAACAGTTTGAACTTGCAACCCACTGTGCTCCCACAGTCCACTCGGCAGCGCCAAAGATGGCCCTCAGAGTTACACACGCTTAATCATACTTTTTGTTATCCACATAAATGGCCTTTTACATCAGATACGTGTGTTGTTTCATATTATTAGTGTCATGTGTACATGCATAACAAACGCAAACCAATCCTCCATGTTACTGGTTCGCCATGAAGGTAAAATACACACCTCTACCCACAACATGTACAGTCAGAAATAGTGTGAAGTGGCCTAGAAAATCAGGTGAATGTGTAAATGGCAATCACCATCTAATCTAATCACAGTACTGTATTACCACACGCATGCCAATTCCTTTAGGACACATAGCAATGTTCCATGTGTAGGAGTTTGCTCCAGGAGACATTGTGAGAGCTACACACAGTCATATAGTAGTGACCATGGGCCATTGCAGGGCAGGTGCAAGTAAGGATGTCTTGCTTTGGCATGTCATTACCTCAAGAAGCCAAATCTACTGACACAACAAGGCTCAGCGTATCAAGGCCCTGTGGCCATGAGTGGGAAGAGGCTGCCCTTCACACCGCAAATTCACAGAAGGCTTGCTTTGCATTGTGATCACAACAGGCAAATAACTGGCTTGCCATCCACATCAACAGATCATGGATTGCACACTCTGTGAATGCCTTTGGCTGGTGGAATTACAGACTTCAGACAACAGGGGAAAATGTAGCTTAGGTCATACAGCAATTCCCACATCTACCTCAAGCCGCTACCACTTCCATGCAAGGCCATCCCTGGCCTCACATGATGCTGGTCTGTAGTGGTGGAGCACATGATGGTTTCATGCATGAGCTATCGTAGATAGGGTGATCCCCAGGCTCTGCTTTTGTGGTGAAGGCTTTCCACCTTTCATTTTGCCTTTATTGTTTCATTCGTCTGTATTTATACATATCCTTGTGTTGAGGTGTGCAATATACTCTTTCTTTACTACCAGTCCCAGAATGCCTAGCATCAGGGACATGATTTGTCTCACACGTGTGGATGTACCACAAGAATGCAGGCCAGCCTTTTCTTGTGGTCTTCTGATTTGTCCAGAATTTGCAGGATATATCGAAGGAAAGGTCTTCCCCTTTTTGTTTTCAGCAGGGCTATCTTTTCCCCTGCTACAGGCCGGATGGGGTCTCTTGGCCACAGGGATTTTATATACATTGCACCAAACTCACAGAGAGAAGGGGGTCTGGTTTGTGGATCACTGTTCTCTGCCCTCAGACACAGGTGGACAGCCAGGCTTCTGCTGTGTTTACACCTGGCAGATATTTTCTTTAAAGCGCTGCTGCATTGGAATTATGCATGTTCTCTGTTAGGATGCATATAGAGTGATTGATTTGATTGGAATGCGGGGGGCTGTCATGTTTTCACATAGATGGCGATGCACTCAAGTGATGCAGTGGCACCTTGTGATGCACAGGTTTTAAAGCATTGTTTAAGGGGACCAGACATATTTGTCACCTTTATGTAAAGGTTAAAAAGTTGTCCTTTTTCATTGGCACATTGCAAAAGTGACAAAGCAAAGTCTTGACTCGACTGGGTAAAGGTGACTGACACCTTGAAAAATATCACCATGTATGCATTTTCTAAGTCATGAATGGTGTCAGTCACATGTAGTTTGTTTGTCATGATCCACTACCAGATTTTCGAACTAATGGCAGATTTGATTTGTGGCTTGCTGTAGTTTCCACTTGGCCAACAGGACAACACCCCATCTGTGACTTTTATATGGAGGGAAGCGTAGGAGCAGTGCTGTCAATCCTGCTGTTGGGTGTGCAGTGGCACATCACGGCACAACAGTCTAAGCATTCACTCTGCTGCTAAGGAGCTGCCGCCAGCCCAGCCTTCCTTGGGGCACCAGGGCTTTTGTTTGGTGAAAGTCATTTACTCCAGTAAGTGCGCTGGCGATATGGTGTGCATGCCTGTGTTTAGTGTAGAAGTAAATATAAATGAAAATGTCACATTTGGAAAAAAAGAAAGTGTGGTACTATGCATTCATGGAAGGTGCTAAATCAGGTTAACTTACTCTGGTGCAGTGTGTTAAAATTATTCTGCATGACAATGATTGTGATAATAAATAATGTGAGATTTTCATATTGTTGTTTTTCTCTAATCATTAGAGTCTAATGTGTGTTTAATTGCAAGTATCCAAAAGTGATAAGTCATGATGGCTTAAAAGAAAACTTTTATTTTTGGCTGAGTGGTGAAAGGGGTGGACATTTATTTTGTGCTATGTACTTAATCTGTTCTTTTCTATTCAATTTAGATGCAATTAACCAATTGTACTGGCAGGGCTGGTTCGGTTCCTGGAAATGACGGATCACGGGAGTCCACAGGAGGCTGCAGGACCAAGGACCCAGGAAAGCCTCCAGACCGAAGTATGGAGGTGAAGATAAATAGTTTGAGATGCCAAAAGAGATGATTTTGGTGGCGAACAGCCAATGAGTGCCGGCCCGGAGGGATTCCACTGAAAAGGATGCGAGTATGGAAGTTTGGTGATCAGGACATCTCAGAGGTGTGGTCCTAAAGATGGTGAATGCCCTCAATGGAGCAGTGGTCAGTTGAACTTAATTCCACAGTGTTGCTGGGGGGGCATAGTATTGTGTTGTGCTTTACCCAGTGAGACTTGAACTGGAGACAGTAGAAATTGGATATTTGTGATTTTAAACCATTTTATTTATTTTATTTCCTTATTTTATTTAATTATTTTATTTTATTGTTTTATTGTGATGCATACACATTGATGAGAACTGTTTACTCCATAAAATACATAGACAAAGACTATGATTCAAAAATACATATGGAGGTGTGCGCTTCAGTCAGAGGTATGCACATGTAATTAGATCACACATGCACATGTGTGTGAGGACTGATATGCCCAATTTAGGTTCTATTTCATTTTTATGTTACAGTTAAACAATGGTTTGCTGTGAAATGCTTAAATGTTCATTTTATTAAGATGTAATTATTTCAACTGTGGTTCATCTGGCAACAATGGGGAAGGAGAGATGTCCCGGGACACATACATTTTAGAGTTTGATACATGTTTCCTCCAATTAAGGGTTTATTAGCCAGAATTGTCGGAAAAAGGGGGGTATGTAGGGATATATTCATGAATGACATATGTATGCGAGCAGCGGCACATGTGTGCAGATTCAAGTGGAGCCAAGGGTGGGGTTTTATTGGTTAGTGTGCGGATACAGTTGGTTTAAAATGGGTGCTAGGAGCAGTTTTTAGCAAAATCATTATTTTAAAAGGATTTAGTAAAACGTTTTTCTTTTTAGCAACAAGCCAGCAAGCATTCATTTTTAGAGAAGCGTTTAGCTAAACCAGCAAAATGGGTTTAGTTCAGAAGCATTTAGCACAATATGCTGTCATTTTAAAATGCAGAAAATGTGCATATGTACAGATAGGGTGATTTATCTGTGTGGAACTGCATTTGAAATATATAATTAACTAATCCTATACTAATTTGTCCCACTGACCCCTTAACTGTTTCTCTAACATATAATGCAGTTCATTAAACACAGTGAGATTCATTCCATTTTAGGGTTTTTCCATGGAGAGGAGAAATACGGAGAAATATGCACCAGCAGGAACTAGATGAAACAATTTCACACTGAAGTCATCATTGTTCTAACAGGCAATGAGTTAGGCAGGACATCCTTGTAATTTTATTGGTAAGGATCAAGAAGTGGAAGAGCTTCTGTCAGAGAGGGGTGACCTAAGAGTGACAGACACAGAGAGTTTTTTTGATCAGCCAGACTGGGGAAAGTAGGCAGAGCTGCTTGGGATCCGAAATGAAAACAGCCCTTCCAAGGATTTGGATGCTGCTGGTGTCTCCTTGTATGGGGGCTCGGTGAATGCAGCTTTGAAAACAGGACAGGTGGCAGCCCATAAAACAAAAAAGTTACTGGCAATGAAACCTGAGCAGTTCTGAACTCTTTGTCTGTGAGCTGGGAGGTCGCGCTGATAAGGTCCTGGCCGCAAGAAATTCAGACTTTGCATATCTGGGTGAGTTCGTTTTCAAGTGAGGGGTGCGGAAAATATGAATGAGAAATAATGTATTTTTGCCAGAGAGTGTAGATAGTCTGGGTTAAAAATAAAATGTGTCAGATTTCTCGCTGCATAGTTGCATTTGTGATGTTTTTTTTTTATTGTCTTTTGTAGACTCGATGCTGAGACCAATGTGGTAAGAACAAATGATTGTAACACCATATAATGTAACCTTGTTATTATGATCATGTAATACATTGTGTACTGAAAGTAGATTGGATTTTCCTTTGTGTTTCATTTAATGTGTCTGTTGGTCATTTTTCAAGGGAAAGGGAAATCATAAGGGTTTGATGTTTATGCCAGAGCGGTAAAGCATTCACCATTTTATTGCCAAAGCTAAGGTAGTAAACAAGGAAGAGCATATATATATATATATATATATATATATATATATATATATATATATCTGCAAGATGTGTGTATGTGTTTTGAATGTGCTTTTCTCTGCATGCAGAAGAGAAGGTGGTGCCCCAGAGCACATAGGTTACTGAATGTAAATAAGTCAGTAACACGAGTTACAAGCAATAAGTCGCATTCTGAATAAACTCACTGGGTTCCCTAAAGGTGATAGGTCCATGAAGTACCTGCAGTCAGCCAAAAGTGGGTCACAATTGTAATGAGGGAATGTTTGTTCTATGATGGGGTGATAGTATAAAAGATGTGCTCACCACTATACCACAAAAATAACGTAATTTTTAAAATACCACCAAAAATAAGATACCACTAAAATTACTGCTGATATAAGCTAAGACTATACTATCACCAAAATAGGGTAATACTGAACTATCTCTAATGGTAAGGCCAGTTTACTGCCAGTTTACCGCCAAATTACTACGTAAGAAAGTACTGCCAAATCCAGAATTTGCCCCAAAAGACAAAACCTCCTACAGTTCTACAAGTAACAGAATGCAATGTGATGTGAGTCTAAAAGCCACGCCTTGTTTATTTCACACCTGCCATTGGCCGACGTGAGAGTCTGCCCAATGGCATGTACCACTTTCAAGACTTGGACAAACTCCAGAAAACCCTGTGCAATAATGTAGAATGCTTCTGATGTTTTGTGATAAAGTGCATAATGTGCGTAACATTTGCAGTTCCACAAATAGGTTTAACATGTCTTTGTCCATTGCACACACATGCACCCTCATCTGATGCCATCTTCAATACTGTTGACCATTAAGCCCTCTTCATCTTCCTTGCCACAGTTATGGGCTTTGATGGAACAGTCCCACAGTGCTGTGCCTCTTGCCTCCATCAGAGACCAACTTGGGCATATGCCACCAACAGATCCCATCATTGACCAGTAACCTGCAGAGATCCACAATGCTCCATTCTGCCACCTGTCATCTTCACCCTCTACATGGAACCTCTGGGAGAACTCCTTGCCAGCACTGACATCAACATACACCAATAAGCTTTACCTAAAGATCAGTTCCATCATAAGCATCCACCAGCTCAAACACTGCCTGTCACTCACCCGAGCCTGGATGTTAAGCACCTGCCTAAAGCTTCACCTTACAACGACCATATTCATTCTCCTAGGAAACCCCACCAAGTCTGCTCTAGTCCACAATTGGCCCAAGCCCTTGACTTTTTCCACCTGGACGTGATCATGCCCTACTTGTAAGCTTCTGAGATGCCACCTTTGTCTCTGCAAAAGCTGTCCAGCATGCTGCAGAATGCCTCATCACAGAACTATGAAGATCCAACCACATCACCCCAAACCTCAAGGAGTTGCACTGGATACCCTTCCAAGCATGCATCATGTTCAGGAAAGCCTGCATCACCTATAAATCAGTAACAACCAAACAAACATGTTAGCCGGCTGAGAAATTCACCATATGTGGATGTCAGTGCACCACCACCAGCAGCCGCAACATTGCCAGGCTGTAAAGCAAAGAGCTGCAAGAGGCCAAAAAATAAACAAACGGGTAACAGGCCTTGTTCATCTATGCTCCCTGTCTCTGGAGCAAGGGCTGATAAGACTGGCCTCCTCCAACCTCTAGTTCAATAAGGACCTGAAGAACCTGCTGTTCAAATAATATCTTGCCAATCACTATTTGCTTCACTAATCCCTGATTTTCCCCTTCTTGAACTCCCGCTCTTTCCTGTCCCCTTATCCATCACAGCTTTTCTGCTACCCCTGCACCATTACTTGTAATCCGATTGCTGTGCCTCATATGCATAGTGCTCTGTCACTCACCAGCTAAAATCACGCTTTATAAACCCCATGCATACAGAATGAGGGTGGTTCTTGTCCCTCAGCCCACATCCTATCTACCCCACTGTTCTGGAATGAAATTTGGGTCAATCAGGAAATAGCAAAGAAAAGACAATACACATATGTTCTTGATCATTGCTTAATGTGTTAACCGGTGTTTAGAAAAACATCTCTATACAGTCCTAACAGATGGGTGTTTTGTTGGGGTCACAATCAGAAAGGATATATATCAGGTTTTTAACCCCATGAAAGTGTACATGATTTTCTCAGTCAATGAAACAAGGTGAATCTTTTGAAGTTGTTTGGAGAATCTTGAAACCACATGAAAATCTTTAAATCCACAAAAACCCTTTGTTTTTGGGCAAACTACAAGCAGGTTTATAGTTAGATGTGTTTGCTTTGTTGTATAGATACGAAAAAACAGTTGTATAGATGCTGTTTTATTTATGTGGTGCCACATATTTAATTCAAGTAACAGACCTGTTGGACTGGAATACGTGGATCAGGAGGAGAGACTGTAAATGCAAACTCAATAGGTTGTACATCTCTGCCATTTGTTTTATTTACTTATGCCTGCACAGAGACATGCTAGCAGAATAAAACATGGTGAGTGGTGAGGCAAACAACATAATAATCTGTGATGCAGCCAGTGCATGCCTATAGCACGACCAGTGGCCTTGGCAACCACTTTTCCTTCTCAACATCCTTTACTGTTTCTCTCTATTTATATAATTTTTGGAAGGAAACTAAGTTTTTATATAATCTGCAGTCTCCTGTTTTTCCCTAAAATGCCATTTTGTGTATGTTCTAATGATTTTATAGTTGAAGGCAAGGACTACTTGGAAAGTTTAGGGGTGGATGAACCTTAACTCTGGTATATCAAAGTATAAAAGAGGTTAATCATGTATGTACCTTAAGTAATTACATGTAGTGTTGTAGAGCAAGCCAGAATAGCTAGAGCTTCCGATTATGATCCCATTTTGTGCAGCCAGTTCTAAGAATCTTTGTCGGAGATGTAACCCAACAACCCTTGAACCAAGATAGCCCTAACTAAATACCACTTTGGGTCTACAGCAGAACAAGTTAATGAAACAAGAATATAGGATCAAGTGTTATAAACTGGCCCATTTACAAACAATTAGTCAGTATTAAATCCAGTCTTTACAATCCAAGCAGTAACATCGCTATCTTAAAACACATTGGGCCTCATTCCGAGTACGGCGCTAACCAATGGCGCTATTAACGCCTTGGTTGACGCCGTACCCGGACCGGCAGCGCCTTGGTGGTTGGCGGAATTACCGCCCCATTCCAAGGTTGGCGGGGCGGTAATTCCCCAATCCCCATTTACCCTTCCCCATTCCCATTCTTGCCCCATAGGGCATAATGGGAGTGGGGAAGGCGTCAATTACGCCACCGTAAATTACGGTGGCGTAATTAACATCAAGGTCCCTTAGCGCCATGGTATTTAACGCCTGCTAAAAGCAGGTGTTAAAAGCACCATGGCGCTAAGGGAACTCGGAGTATGGCGGTAAGGGATTACCGCCACCGCTCTCGTTAGCGGTGGCCGCTATCCCTTACCGCCATACTCGGAATGAGGCCCATTGCCAAATTAAATTCCAGGAAAATAAGAGTTGTCTAAGAGTAAATATGGGTTAACTGTCAACTAGATCATGCACTCTTTTCTCAATGGGCAGTACATTGCCCTTTGGACATACTCCTTTTCCAAGATACCTCATCAAGCCTACACTGTACAAGTATGCATCGGGTGAGGGTGCACCCCATGCATACTTGTACACACCTGTTGTTGTGCTTTTTCCTATGACAATACCCATGGACCAACTGAGGTCTTGGGCTGCATTCACTCTTGTGTTGTATACCCTTGTTAACTGTGTATCCAAGAGATCTTGCACCATCAGAAGGCTAACAACCTCCACACTCTTGAGGGTGGTACCTAGTGGTACACCTACATATGAAATGTACAACTCTCTGTCTGTCTGTTATTATGCTAACAATCGATATATTATATGTATCATCACCATAATTCAGAGATTAAACTAATATTATCCTGAATCTCAAAAGTGTGGTTCTCCCATCTTGATTTCTTGTTTGAATATACGTTCACCCTCCTGGGCATATCAGGACCTAGCCAGGTGCCCTGTACTATTACCAGTGCACTCAACCTACCATCTGCAAGCCAGCACACACAGACACCAGTTTCTCCTGGTTCTGGACCTATCCTGACATTCATCCCTCACTAAGCAACCACGTCCTCTTTCTTGCAGACCCATGTGAGCACCTGGAGTCTGCCCCTGGGTGTTTTCGGTGCGCAGTATAAATTAACATAACAGGAGCACAGCTATCTCTGCAACCACAAAACTGGCCCACCTCTCTCCTATCTTATTACCACCAAATAGAAGGAAATGTGCATGTACCCACTTCCATCCTGCAACTGTCGCCCCACATAGACTCACTGAGTTGAGAACTGTGTTGCCCAGCCATCTCTCACATCAAGATAACTATTAGTGAGAAATATCTCATAACTACGTAGACTATACTATGTGCTAGCTAGTCCAGCAAAAATTGCATATATGAGCCAGCGTCATATCTAGCCAGAACTGTGAAGATTAGCATTATGTCATATCTAGACAGAACTGTAATACAAGCTTGCGTCATATCTAGACAGAATGATGAGGATTCCCTTGCATCATTTCTAGACAGAATTGAGAAGATTAGCATTATGTCATATCTAGACAGAACTGTAATACTAGCCTGTGTCACATCTAGACATAATTGTGAATGTCAGCTTGCAACACGCCGAGACAGGATTCTAAAGATTACCTTTTATCGTATCTAGATAGAATTGTGCAGACTAGCATTACATCATATCTATACAGAACTGTAATTCTAGCATGCACATATCTAGACAGAATTGTGAAGATTAGCTTGCGTCAATTCTAGACAGAATTGTGAATGTCAGCTTGTGTCACATCTAGACCGAATTGTGAAGATGAGCCTCTGTCAAATCTATACAGAACTGTAATACCAGCTCGCGGCACATCTAAACAGAATTGTGTAGACTAGCATTACCTCACATCTAGACAGAAATGTGAAGATTAGCAGAGCGTCACATCTAGACAGAATTGTGAAGATTAGCATTGAGACATAGCTAGACAACTGTAATACTAGCGTGCACCACATATAGACAGAATTATAAAGATTAGCTTGCGTTGCATTCAGGAAGATTTGTGACGATTAGCATGCATCACTTCTAAACAGTGATGCCATCAACAAACCCACTATACAATCTCACCCCTCTGCATACACATCTCAAACTCTAACTAAACACAAACATACATCTAATGCACAACAAACCACACATGCATCACCACTCTGCAACAACAAAATATACTACACATAGCCTCACACAACAGCACACAATGACTACCAACCAAAAAGCACACCTAAGCTCAGCGAATGGGGCAAACCAAACTGAGGCTGGCAACAGTACAACACTGCTCTCTTGCCTTTCTCACACTCAATCCTAATAACCATCTCACCGTCTTCCCTTTTCAGATCCACCAGAGTGCCTGGGGACCACTCCGGTGATGACGGTGCACGGTACAAATACCTTTAACATTAACATTAACATCCAAATTAAGCTAACACAATTCTTGTTCTCATTTTACACTATAGAAGCTTCATAGAGTTCGACAAATGCTGTTGAAAAAAATAACCCATCCAAGAGACTGTAGGGTTTCCTGTTTTCAGTGTTTATGATTTGTTTGTTCTAGTGGTGCTTTCCAAGTGTTTTCAAAAGTTGTATCTTTTTTAATGTATTGTTATATTGTTATAAGGTTATAAAAATAACCTTTAAGGAAATACAAAACACAAAATACAAATACACAATGCATATCACAATTCATTAACAACATTCACAGTTCATAAATATAATTCATTTCTTAATCTAAACTAGTGGGTCTGTCCATAAGAAAACATATTTGCCTGCCAAAATATTTCACCAGATAACAATTCATATTGGTGCATCAACTTCCAAAGTACCATGTCCTTCGGTCGTTCAAAGATTGACAATGTAATTAACAATGTAATAGAATTTGCTTTAAAGTCTCCACTTGATGTTCTTGATGGCAAAAACCGGAGATCCTTTCACCCTGAGGCATATTGTCTCTAGCACCTATGCTCCTATGATTTCCCTTGTAGGTAAGAGATTTTGGGGCCGATTCATGGAACAAACGTGCGCCGAAAATCTACGCGCAAGCAGGCGCAAGGAGGCGCAAGCAGGCGCAAGCGGAAAAAAAGAGGCGCACGCGTGCGATACATGGAAGTCCCTGCGCGTGTCTTCCTCGGGATGTGCGCCAAACCCGTGCATGGCGCACACGTCACTGCAACATCCCGAAAGACGTGCGCGACGCGCACAGTGAAAGCGCACAACCTCTGCGCATACACTAGAAAGTGGGCGGAACACGGGGCGTAACGCGCGGAATGGGGAACAACTTGCGAAAACAAGGGCGTAACTGGGGATGTACTGCAGGGAAGCAGAGGGAACGCCCACACGCACCCGAACCACACGTATTCATGGAACCGAATAGGGCAAAGCCACGCACAGTGAAAGACACGCACAAGCCGATACACGTCCGCCACACGAAGGCAGGCGGTAGCGTCCCTGCGCATTACAAAAGTGGCAACATACAGCAATTGTGCGAGCGGGGCACGTGTATTTCGGGGTTGCGCGGGAAGTTACACACGCGATTGAGCGGGATACGTGTATTTCAGGGGTTCGCGTGAACTTCCTCACGCGATCGGGCCTGGGGGAGCGGGCTACGTGTATTTCAGGGGTTCGCGTGAACTTTCTCACGCGATCGGGCCTGGGGGAGCGGGCTACGTGTATTTCAGGGGTTCGCGTGAACTTTCTCACGCGATCGGGCCTGGGGGAGCGGGCTACGTGTATTTCAGGGGTTCGCGTGAACTTTCTCACGCGATCGGGCCTGGGGGAGCGGGCTACGTGTATTTCAGGGGTTCGCGTGAACTTTCTCACGCGATCGGGCCTGGGGGAGCGGGCTACGTGTATTTCAGGGGTGCGCGTGAACTTCTTCACGCGATCGGGCCTGGGGGAGCGGGCTACGTGTATTTCAGGGGTTCGCGTGAACTTTCTCACGCGATCGGGCCTGGGGGAGCGGGCTACGTGTATTTCAGGGGTGCGCGTGAACTTCTTCACGCGATCGGGCCTGGGGGAGCGGGCTACGTGTATTTCAGGGGTTCGCGTGAACTTTCTCACGCGATCGTGCCTGGGGGAGCGGGCTACGTGTATTTCAGGGGTTCGTGTGAAGTCTCTCACGCGATCGGGCCTGGGGGAGCGGGCTACGTGTATTTCATGGGTGCGCGTGAACTTTCCCACGCGATCGGGCCTGGGGGAGCGGGCTACGTGTATTTCAGGGGTTCGCGTGAACTTACCCACGCGATCGGGCCTGGGGGAGCGGGCTACGTGTATTTCAGGGGTGCGCGTGAAGTTTCTCACGCGATCGGGCCTGGGGGAGCGGGCTACGCTTATTTCTGGGGAGCGCGGGAAGTGACACACGCGAATGAGCGGGGTACGTGTATCTCGGGGGTGCGCAGGAAGTTACACACGCAATTCCATCAGGGTACGTGTATTACAGGTGTGCGCATATCAACAGGGTACGTGTATTACAGGGGTGCGCGGGGAGCAGCACACTTGAATTGCACGTGTGGGTCCTCCCAGGTGTACCCTCTACACCCTCCACGGCCCCTGCAGGTGGCTCACACCACAGGGGCCTACCCAGCACATGTCATGCAGGCACCCCACCCACCATGCCCATGCCCACCAGCCAACCCACATGTCAACTTGCACTACTCCCCCCCACTGCATGTGACCCTGCACCCCCAGCCACCAGGGGCAGCCTCCACCAGGTCCTCACAATCCCCAACACACATGCACGTCAGCGTGTAATACGAGGAAAGGGCCATGCGCGTAAGCGCGCATACGAGGAAAGCCCATGCGCGTAAGCGCGCATGGAAACTGCACGTCCGCGTATAATACGAGGAAAGAGCCTATGCGCGTAAGTGACGTGACGCGCGCGTGCGTTACCCTCAGCACGGGTTAAAGGTGAGCGGGCCCAGCAGTTCGCTGTACGTGCCTTTCGTGGAGACCGACGTGTGTTGCTGCTTCCTGTTGTTTCGCGCGCCATCACAACTTCACAGCTCTCAAGGACGTATCTCTTCTTTTGGCGGGGGTATTGGCTACGCGTGTTTTTCTGCATCGCGCTAGTCAGACGGTGAGTCACACACGCTCTTTTTCCCACTGCGGGTGCCCCTGTGTATCGCAACCATTTTTGATGTCATAGTAGCCTGCGTGTCCCACGCGTACGCGTTATTCGTGTTACTGGGTGCCACCGCGTACTGCGGGAGGTCCAATCCACGCACGTAGGCTGCAGGGTTGCGTGCACGGTTTTACTGCAGTTTTGGGGTGCCTGAGCGTTGCGTGACCCGTCACCACATCACCGGGGTCACATACAGCCTTGCAGGTGCAGGGGGGCTGTTAACATCTTGCTTCCCACCCCCTTCACCCCAATTGCCCAGGTCAATTGTGGTGTACACCTCCCATTGGCACCACTCCATCTGTGCCAGCACTACTACATCTGTGCCATGGTTGGGAGGCCACCAAAGGTGAGGGGCGCCTCAGCTGGGCGTACTCCTCGTGGCGGGCGTGGTCGGGGACGTGGCCGTGGTGACCAGGGAGTAGGGGGACTCCAGGGTGTCCAGGGCAGCCACAGAGGGGGAAGAGGCAGGGGTGCGCCACTTGAGCACAATGTTGTGCCATGTGTCGGTGCAGCCATGCCACCACCTCCTGTGGTTCCGGGGGATGCAGCTCCTGCATCTGGCACTGGCACCCATATGACCCGGCAGTCCGTTCCATCGACTGCCACGGGCCCAAGGGTGGTGGTAGCTGCAGGTGCAGCTGTGGACACCGCCACCCAGGCTCAGGGTCTGCCAGCGCAGGCTGCGTTGGCACTTGAAGAGCCCTTGGTAGATCTCCAACAGGCCAGGGGGGAAACCATAGGGGCACGCTGGGCTGATCAGACCAAGACACGTGTCCCTGGGGCAGTCATGTCATCTGCTGCCCCGAACAGCCGGGTGTTGGCAAGTGCAGGGGCAGATGCACCCAACAGCACCCCGGTTGTGAGCCTGCCAACCAGGACCGTTGCGGCCAAGCACCCTGCCACAGCTGATGTTGCTGCGCAGGGTCCATTAGTGGGCACCCAGCTGCCACTGACACAAGTCAGGCCTCTGGTCATCCCTCCACCTGCCAATCCCTTGGCTCAATCCACCGAACCCACTGGCCATGCTGGTCAGGGCGGCATTAGCCAGCCAGGGTCTGCGCCACAGTCCAAGAGGAGGAAGGTTGCACCTGCAGCACAGGCTGCGACCCCACACACAGCCACGACCTCCTGCACGTCGAGGAAGAAGCCTTTCTGTAAGCAGGAACTGGACTTCCTCGTGGACTACGTGCGGGGACACAGCCGTGACATGCTAGTGGGTGCCAATAGTCAGACCACGGCTGCCCAACGTGACACCCACTGGAAGCATGTTGCGGAACATGTCAGTTCATTCGGCCATGAGGTGCGCACGGCGCAGGAGTGCAAAAAGCGTTGGAATGACATCAAGCGCAGCACTAAGGCCAAGCGTGCCTCAAATTACAACTTGACTCTGGTGACTGGCGGTGGGCCTGCACCAGAGGAGGAAGAACTCACTCCGCATGAGGCTCTCGTTGCGGAGTTCATACCACCTGAATTGGTCGAAGGAGTGGGAGAGAAGCTGGACTTCGATGCCCAGTCCAGTGAGTGTTGATGCGTGTTTGTTGAGGACGTGTGTGGTTCACTTGTGGGATGTGTTGTGCATGATTGCTGCTACATGTGACGTGTACATGGTTCTGATGTGTAATTAATGCAATGCTAACGTCATGCATGTCACCTCTGCCTGCATGCGGGACTCCATGTAGGCATGCTCCCTTGCCCCTCCTCTGCCACTCTGCACCCCAGTTCCACCTTTGCACTGGTCTGATCCAATCTTGCCAATGTGTAGTTTCTTGTCCATGTGTCCTGTGTAGATGCTAACTTCCAGCGTAGAATCTGCCAGACATATGCCATGTCGTACAGCCTTAGTACTTGATGCAGGGTATCTCACTTGTACTGTGCATGGGTCAGATGTCCCGCAGGGACATGAGTGCCCATTCATGCTCCATGTGCATTGCACGCATGCCCCTATGTGTCCTTGACTGGATGATCACTGTAATATCAGTCCTTGGTTACATACATTGCCTGCCATCTCATCAGCCTTCCCATGTCAACTGTGCCTCAGTCCTGCGTTGCACACATGTTTAGGCTCTGACAATCTGTGTGGCTCACAGGCCTCAGCCTGTTCAATGGCCAATGACTCTGTCCAACTCTTGTTGTGTCTTCTTCACAGGTGGGCGGCCTCCGGAGTTTCCATCATGTGTCCTGCCCACTGTCCCAGCATCATTTGCAGTGTTGTCATTTGAATCACATGAAGCTGTTGATGCCAGTCAACACTGCCTGTCAATACACAGGTGTATGGTCAGCCTTTTGATACCATGATAGGCATCCCTGCTTTGGTACTGGGGTGGAGGGGTGCTTGGCTACTGGACATGGTACACATTGAATGCACAATGCACGTGATGTCTGATTTTGACATTGCACTGCCTTCACATTTCCTGGCACACACCATGTAGTGCTTGTACATGTAGGTAGTGAGTGGCGTACACATTTTCTGCACTGCATAGACCCACTTCCATGGAAACTGCCACCTTTCAACAGGTCTGATCACAGAAGCTATTCAAAGTAGACCCAGCATGCATGCCAGGTCATATGTTGTGTGTCACATGTCTGCCTGATGCCTTTGCTGTCGGTGTGTGTGTGTGTCGTGTGCTTCTGACATGTGTATTGACCTTTTCCCCTCTATTTTTCAGGTGATGACGCAATGGAGGCAGAGGATGGTGTTGTCATGCCAGACACAGGGTTGGTAACGCCACATCAACCCGGCACTAGTGTGGGTCGTGGGGTGGTAGGCCACGAAAACCCCCAAGTGCTGCAGTCCATCTTGTCTCTGGCTGCCTATGAGTCCAGCCTTGATGACGACTCTGACGTCCATGTTGAGTTGGATGACCATCAAGTCCATGTGTCAGGGGTGAGTGATTCTGATGTGGACACTCCTCTGTCTGCGACACCTGCACTGAGGGATCAGACAGTCTTGGTTCCTCCGCCCGTGGTGGATCGGGACGCAGGGTCACCCTCCACACCAGTCACTGATGTGCCTGGGACATCACGTCGACGGGGGCATGTAGTCGTGCAGCCGCAGGCGGTGCCAACACAGCGAGGACCCCCGGTCCTTGGGTCCCGCAGGGGTCAAGCCCGGCAACGCGGTCGCCGCGCGCAACCGCTGTATACTGAGTGGGAGCAAGACATGACTGCCAATTCTGAACGGCAGGGGGCAGCAATGGAGAACATCGCTGAGAGCATGGAGCGTGTGGCCCGATCTGTGCTCCCCCCTGCTAGGCAGGTGCTTCTCCAGCAGCAGGCGGCACGGTCCACGGCCCGCTCGCTCAGGCTGGGCATGGCGGCCTCAGACAGGGCACGCCAGGCTGAAATGTCGTCTCTGCGTCAAGCAATTGCTGCTCACGCAGAGGCGCACATGGATGCCTTGAGGGAGGAGTATGCTTCCCTCAGATCCACTCTGGGTGTCCTTATGATGTCCCAGAGGCAGCGGGCAGAGGAGCGGTTTGCACAGCTTGAGTGTACCATCTCGGCTGAGCTACAGGCTTGCCGGGAGGTGCAGCGGTTGTCAAGCCAGGCCTTGCAGGAGGAACTCCGTGTTACACGTGCTACCTTGCAAGAGGAAGCACGTGTATCACGGGAGGTTCTGCATGCAGACCTACGTCACATCGCCACACAGAACCAGGCTCACCCGTCCGGCAGACTTGCTGCCGACGAGGGGCAAGCTGCGGCTAGGCGTGGCCAGGCTACTGTGCCACGTCCTCCTTTCCAGGATGAGCCAGACTCGGACGACCATCTATCTCCCACATAGGTCGTGCTGTGCAGGCGTTGAGCCCATGGAGGTATTTCTTTTTTGGCTCAGCATCATCGCATGTGGATGTTGAGCAGCACCCTGTACCTCCCCCCTCCTGGGTGCCTCCCCTCCCCCCCGGGTCGTATGTGGCCATTTTTGATTTTTCTTCTAGTTTAGTTAGTTAAGTTTCTGTTTGATAGTTAGTTTAAATAGGTAATGTAGGTTTTCCATAGTTAGTGTAATTAGTTAATAGTTGAGTTAGTTTAAAATTGCTAGTCTATTGTGCTTTCATGTGACGGTGCGGTGCTTTGTGGCTTTTGAAGGCATCCACTGTCTGTTCCAGCTGGGCCCTTCATGGTTGTCTTGTGTATGTGTTTGCTGCTTGGGTTCCTTGACTCACATATGCCACTCCTGCCTCCCTTATCCATGGGCTCGCAAGGATGGTTCGGTGTTACAGCATTTTACACAAGGGCATTGGACTGTCATATCTGTGGCATGTCTGGTGCTGTGTGACTTGTGTTGACACCCCTAGTGGGGATGATTTAGGTGTCATTGTCCACTGTTCAGCTTTTGCTAGATGGGGTGTATCATGATTAATGTGGACATTGATTGCTATGCATTGTGTAGTATGTTTAATTTCTTTCCTGTACATGTGCGTGTTGCTATTCATGCTGTAGATAGTGTTCCACACTTTGTAGGTGAAAGACGGACTGATGGTGTGATTTGTGATGTGACTCTCTGACATGGTCAAGTAATGAGATGCCTGATGAGACACACACAGATTACTTTGAAGCATTAATCATGTGTTACATGCCCTTTCTGCAGGGGGATGAGCCTCCAGAGCACCTTTGCCAGCAGACATGTCCCATTGGACGACGGAATTCTGGACCCGTTTGTTGGTGCCCACATGCACATGTGTGCAGGAGCAGAGGCACAGTGATTGCAGACCCACATCCTAGTACTGCTGACATGTTCCAAGGAACTCCAGGCAAGGTGAGCATCACAGGGGGGCCACGACACAGCAAAGCTTGCACCAGGCGAGTTGCACATGCAGGCTTAGTCACAGCACTGAGGGTGAGCTTAGACGAATATTGGTGTTGAAGCACACAATGCAGCTCAGATGTGTTTGTGGACTGATGGCTGCTGATAGTAGGGTTGTCTGGGACACATGCAGGGGCAGTGGCACATACCCTCCGGTACACCAAGGTCGATTGAGCCACTTGTATCAACCATGTAGCCTTCCGAGACATGGAAAGGGGCAGCTCACAGGGACATGCAGCAAGGGACATACTCGGGTGCAGTGCATGTCTTTTCCACGTACTTCATGATAAATGCACTGCCAACTTTGTTTCGGTCATGGTGGTACACAACTTGCTCTGTAGTCATGGCTTGCAATATGGGTCTGTCTGCTTACCCAGGGAACATTGCATGTTGTGTGAATTGTGACACATTGGTGTTCCATTTTCCACGCACCCAGCAGCGGCTGCCTTACTGCATTGACTGTGTATGACCCGTCACAGGGGTGATGTTATATATGGGTACGAAGCATCAACCACAGATTGTCTGTTTGTAGAGTAGTCTGTTGCTATGGGGCATGTTTGGTGTTGTGTTTTTGTGCAATTGGCACGTACAGGTTGTTGACTGTGTCTCTCTTTGCAGCATTGCAGTGCTCCTGTAACCGGACCTGAGAGTGCGCAGGCAGGAGGCCAGCACTCAAAACCAGAGCTAAGTGTCTTGTTGTTTTTCTTACAAACTGCTCTGCATAGGCTTGCTGGGGAGTGTACTGATGCATGGATGTATGTGTGGTTCTATTTGGTATGTTATTTTCTCCCTAATCACCCGTGATCCTATGCAATTTTGAAACCTGTACCCTCTACCCGGTGTTCCTGCTTCCCGTGCCTATCCAAGCAACGTTCCCTGACCCTCTTTCCCCACTGGGGTTGCGGATGCCTGTGTAAGCCCCGAACTTGCAGGCGCCAAAACCCTAGAGGGGGTGGTGGGTTCGTACCACTCCTGAGCCTGGACTACAGAAGGCCATGACAATGATGTCCAAGTCTGTTTGGATTGTGTATGTGTTCATGCAGGTTGTACATTTTCGTGCATTCCCTAGTTTCATGTGTCATTCCACCTCCCCTCTCCTGCCGCTCATTCCAGTCATCCAGTGTGTCAACACCTGTCCCGACTGCATATCCCTGAACCTCCTTCCCCACCAGGGTCTCAGGGGCCTGTGTGAGTTTGACCTTGCAGGCACCCGGGACATGGTGGGGGTGGTTGTTTCGTGGCACTCCCGCGCCTGTACAGGGGACCTGTGACAGTACACATCCATTCATGGTGCATCATCCGATGTCATGTACCACACATGTCTCACATCCTGTCGTGACATTGTTTTGCTGTGCTACCTTGGTTGTTGCATCATTGTGGTAGTACTTGGCCTTTGTGAGGTACTGCTACGTCAAGTCATCTACTGGAGGGTGTTTGGGTTCGTTTTTATGCCTTGGATTTTGTGTTTCGGAAATGAGTGTGTATTCAGGGGGTTCAGGCATCTTTTTACACACAAGGTGGGAGATGATGACGAAGGGTAAAGGTGATCCTGTGGCCAGGTGGAATTGAGGTTTGGGGGCTCCATGACCCAGGTGCAGTTGTTCAGTGGGTCATGGTCATTTGTGAGGGAGGGGGGGGTTGTTGTTGATTGTTGCCTTGCCCTGCAGTGTGATGGGAACTCTGACATAGTAATGGTGGTATCCCATGTACATGTTGTGTTCTGCTGATCAATGCCTGTTCATGTGTTGTGTTTTCCTTTCAGGTGCGAGGGGATAGTTGAGGTTTGACATGCTGGGGTGTACACATGGTGGATGTTCACATGTGATGTGTAGGGAACACTGATGGTCACTTGAGTGCACATGCATATGTGGAGTGCATGTCCTTGCAGAACCACACACTTGCACTCTGATGCACTACATGTACTCCCACCCTTGCATATACACATGTACACTGTTTGCCTTCTGGTGCCCACTGTGTCCCGGCAGCACATGTTCTGTGACCGATCATGGATCCAGTACATGCC
This sequence comes from Ambystoma mexicanum, assembly GCF_040938575.1. Lineage (NCBI taxonomy): Eukaryota > Metazoa > Chordata > Amphibia > Caudata > Ambystomatidae > Ambystoma > Ambystoma mexicanum. Next base: position 678,524,122 of record NC_090935.1, on the reverse strand, counting down.
TGATTTGATGTTTGACGTGGTCTGTCACTTAGATTTGATGCTCAGGGTGTCATTCACACACAATGGCTGTTCACTGTGCTGTGCGCTGAGCAGTGTGATGCAGGAGTAGGACACTGCACACATGAGCTGCAGTGTTGATTTTGCAATGCATGATGTGCATGTAGACAGGCATTCATTGTGATATTACGTCTACGACTGTTGTAATGCATTTTGAAATGACTTATTTTGGGTGGGAGGTTGTTGGTCTGTCATTTCATCTGATTCCGGGTCAGGCAGCAGTGTCCGATGCCACTGTGCATTTAGGACATGGCAATGTGTACCTTATCGTTACTGCATTGGTGTATGGGTATTGCGTGCCATGACATGTTGATGTTTGGGAGGGTTTGTGTGACATGACAGTGATGGCCATGGCCTGGTGTGCAGGTGTGTGTGATGCACACCTTGCATGTCCGTGTCATCCGCTTCTCAGAGCAACTAGCTGGGGGTAGATTTCTCTCCGCAGCAGGGCCCTCCCCCTGGAACAGACTTCCGGCCTGGCTTGAACTTGAGGGGAATCATCTCCAGTTCTGGAAGCACCTCATGTCCTTCCTCTTTGCTTCTGCTTACTCTCTGCCTCTCCCTTGCAGAATTCTCCACTGGAACTGCACAGGAGCTGCAACTGGGCCACTCTCACCGACCTTGGTCCCTGGCCCAGCCACTCTCCACTTGCACTGCCTCCCTGGCAACCCCTGCACTGCAGTACTGTCTCTCTATCCCTACAGCCCTCCCTTCCCAGCACTTGACTGCACTCACCTTTGTAGTTGCCACCAGGTGACCTATGTATTATTTTTTTGGGCTACTTCCCCTGTACTGGACTCCCCCCCACCCTTCCCCTTGCACTTTTCCCATTCCCCCTACCCCTGCACTTGCACGATCCCAATGACACCTGGCCTAGTAGTACCGTTCTCTGTGTTCCCTTGTTCCCCCCTCCCTGCCTCATTGCGCCTTGGAATACTTGTGTATGGCCCATATCATGTCATATGTCATATGTGTGCCTTTTGGTCACACAGGATAGCTTGTGTTTAAGTAGCTAGGGATGCAGACGATGTGGCACTTCCATGGCAACTATCTCAGGGTGGTAAGGTTGTGACAGTTGACTGTCTCTTTGTCATCATCGATTGTCACCTGGTATGTGCCAGGCCTGTGTGCACTCCGCAGGGGTGGGAGATTAGGTGAAAAATGTGGCCACAAGCTGGGTCCGGGCTTCCTCGCCACGTGCCCTGTCCCCTCCCATGGGCAGCGCCTGTGGTTGGGGATGTGGGGGCACCACCATGTCCACCGGGACGCCCTGCCGTGTTGCAACATTGTGCAGGACACATGCTGCCACAATGATCCTGCACACTACTGGTGGTGCATAGAGTAGTTGCCCGCCAGAGTGGTCAAGGGAGCGGAAACGTGACTTGAGCACTCCGAATGTGCGCTCCACTATGCCCCTGGTTGCAATATGGGCGGCGTTGTATCTTACCTGGGGTGGTGTGGTGGGGTTCCGGATTGGCGTCATCATGTGGTTGCTCAGAGGGTAGGCACTGTCCCCTGGGGAGATGATAATAGTTGAGATTATTAGGGTTTGGATATTTGTCTGTGTGTGACTTGCATGCATGTGCAAGGGCATTTGTACTGACCTAGGAGCCATGTGTCGCCATGCTGCCCAGCTTCCAGGGCCCGGCTCAGGGCGGACATTCTGTATATGAAACTGTCATGGGTGGAGCCAGGGTAGTTTGCATAGACAGAGGTGATGATTCCCTTTGCATCACATACCACCTGTACATTGATGGAATGCCAGTGCTTGCGGTTTCGGTAGATGTGCTCAATGGCCCTAGGTGGACGTAGGGCCACATGGGTGCAATCTATGGCACCGAGCACTTTGGGGAAGTGTGCCACCCTGAAAAAATCCAGGACAACGGCCTGCCTTTCTGCGGGTGTTCTGGGCATGTATATGTGCCTGCGGACTGAGGGGCGCGCTGTCATGATTGCCAGTACCTGGTGTAGGCAGCGTGACTGCGTGGCCTGTGAGACCCCCCCCACTATGGCAGTGGTCCGCTGAAATGACCCAGTGGCCAGAAAATGCAGGACATTGAGCACCTTCTCCAAGGGGCTCAATGCTTGGGAGCAAAGGGTGGGGGATGTGAGGTCATCTTCCCACTCCCTGACCAGGTCTAGGATGATATGGGGTGGAAACCTATACCTGCCATAGACCTGGTCGTCAGGCATCCCAAAAAGGCTTGTCCGTGTTGCGAAAATGCGTGCCCTGGCTATTCTCCTCCTCCTTCGGTGTCCCACGATCAGTGCAGCGACAAATGGGGCATTCATCGTAGCTGTATATACGCGTTTGTTGTTTGCGCGCACTTTTATGCTGTGCGCGGGGACGCTTCCACCTGCCTTCGTGTGGCAGACGCGTTGACGCCTGTGCACGTCTTTTGCCGTGCGCGTGTTTCCCGTGTTCGGATACGGTCCGAGTGTCATCGCGTGTGATTGGAGGGGAGTGTGCGTACACGCAAGTGGCCTGGGTACGTGTGTTCCGGGGTGCCGGGAACTTTCACACGCGATTGGTGGAAATCCACGTGTGTTCTGTCATCACGTGCAATGAGGGTAACACCTGCGTGCGTCACGTCACTTACGCGCATAGGCCCTTTCCTCGTATTACACGCGGACGTGCAGTTTCCACTACGTGCATGGCCCTTTCCTCGTATTACACGCTGACGTGCATGTGTGTTGGGGATTGTGAGGACCTGGTGGAGGCTGGCCATGGTGACTGGGGGGGGTGGGGGTGGTGGGAGACATGGGTGGGGGCCTGGTGGAGGCTGCCCCTGGTGACTGGGGGGGTGGGGGTGGTGGGAGACATGGGTGGGGGCCTGGTGGTGGGTGCCCCTGCACTGCTGGGGGGTGGGGGTGGTGGGGGACATGAGTTGGACATGGGTGGGGGCCTGGTGGCAGGTGCCCCACAGTGCTGGGGGGTGGGGGGGTGGGGGACATGAGTTGGACATGGGTGGGGGCCTGCTGGCAGGTGCCCCACAGTGCTGGGGGGTGGGGGTGGTGGGGGACATGAGTTGGACATGGGTGGGGGCCTGGTGGCAGGTGCCCCACAGTGCTGGGGGGTGGGGTGGGTGGGGGACATGAGTTGGTGTTCATTAGTTCAAGGAGACATGTGCCTTTGCTGGGGGGCATGCCCATGTTGGGTGGGCTGCCTGCGGGACATGACCAGGGATGCAGGGTAGTCCCCTGTGGTGTGGGCTGCCTGCAGGGGCCGTGGAGGGTGTACAGGGAACACCTGGGAGGACCCACACTGTCAAATCACATCGAGGACTCCCCGGCACCCCTGAAATACACGTACCCTGCTGAAATCGCGTGTAAAACTTCCCGCGCACCCCTGAAATACACGCGCCCAGGCTATTCGCGTGTGGAACTTCCCGCGCACCCCTGAAATACACGCGCCCAGGCTATTCGCGTGTGGAACTTCCCGCGCACCCCTGAAATACACGCGCCCAGGCTATTCGCGTGTGGAACTTCCCGCGCACCCCTGAAATACACGCGCCCAGGCTATTCGCGTGTGGAACTTCCCGCGCACCCCTGAAATACACGCGCCCAGGCTATTCGCGTGTGGAACTTCCCGCGCACCCCTGAAATACACGCGCCCTGGCTATTCGCGTGTGGAACTTCCCGCGCACCCCTGAAATACACGCGCCCTGGCTATTCGCGTGTGGAACTTCCCGCGCACCCCTGAAATACACGCGCCCAGGCTATTCGCGTGTGGAACTTCCCGCGCACCCCTGAAATACACGCGCCCAGGCTATTCGCGTGTGGAACTTCCCGCGCACCCCTGAAATACACGCGCCCAGGCTATTCGCGTGTGGAACTTCCCGCGCACCCCTGAAATACACGCGCCCAGGCTATTCGCGTGTGGAACTTCCCGCGCACCCCTGAAATACACGTACCCTGCTGAAATCGCGTGTGAAACTTCCCGCGAACCCCTGAAATACACGCGCCCAGGCTATTCGCGTGTGGAACTTCCCGCGCACCCCTGAAATACACGCGCCCAGGCTATTCGCGTGTGGAACTTCCCGCGCACCCCTGAAATACACGCGCCCAGGCTATTCGCGTGTGGCACTTCCCGCGCACCCCTGAAATACATGTACCCTGCTGAAATCGCGTGTGAAACTTCACGTGAACCCCTGTAATACACGTAGCCCGCTTGCCGTGCTGGTACAGGGTTAGCGCAGCCCTTTGCGCTGGATTGGGGATTTTGATGGCTTTTCCCTGCGCGGAAGGCGTTCTTGGGGGCGTAACTGGCGCTGCTGCAAGGTCGCTGCGCCACTGTGCGCCACGGCTGGTTTTGGTGGCTGGAATCCATGAATACGCTGTGCACGGAAATGTGTTTCGGCGCACGCGGCTGGCGCAGACTACCGCACGCGCACACTGTGCGCCAGCCGCGTGCGCCACTTGTGCGCCGAATTCTATGAATTGGCCCCCAAGTCTTAGGCACATAATATGGGCACGAAACTTTAAACTCGGTGATTTGAGTAACAATGCAGGGACCACTCCATATGGCCTCAAATCTAAAAAAAGGTTCCTATAAAATTGGTGTGACCTAACCCTCTCAATAGTGTGGATCCAATCCAATTCATAAACCATTTTTTTGTTGCTTTCGTAGGAGATCTTAAAATCATATCACTTGTTAATGAGTATTCCATACATATTTTCTCACATTCTTTCATCCACACCTGGACGGAAGGCCAATAACCATTTTCTGATTAGGTTTTCAATTCCCACCTTATGGTACCCTCCTCAGCGCCCGAGATCTTACTTAACAGCGAGAGATTTTTCCATAGGATTATCGAGTTAATAGAATACAGTCCCAACTCATACCCGATTACGGCTGCTGGGACACCACTTGGTAATCCCAAAATCTTATGCCAGAAGTAGCCCTCTAGCACAGCACAGTCAAGGGTTATTGGCAAGCAAAGGTTTTCCGCACCGGACGTTATGACAGGCAAGACCTTCTTTTTATAAAATTCCAACGTCAGAACAAAGGAAAATTGACCAAACCTACCTTTATCAAAGTTGCTTGGGCTGCTAATGCAGACATGTTTGACCGACAATGAGCAGCCAGTTCTGTCTGTGCTCTAAGATCCGGCAAATAAATCCCCAAATCCATAAAATTTGAGACAGACTCATGTTTGGCCGACCCTTAATTCCATACAAACGACTTATAATGGTGCCTCATTCCTGGTCTAAACTGACGCACCTCTGATTTAGCAGCAATTATTATGATCTTATTCAACCTGGATTGCCCTCAGTTTTCTTTCTAGTCTGTATCTATCTATGTATGTATGTATTGACATTTCTAAAGTGCGAACCAAGGCACTGAGGCATCTGGGTACTGGGGGAGAGAAACCAGAAAAAAAAACAAGGCAGAAACAGAGGAGACAAAGGAAACAGATTAGCTGTTGAACAATAGTTGTTTCTGAAAACTGTTTTGCTCAGATAAGCACTGAGCGCCAAAGAAAGAGCGTTCCAAAGCCTGGGAGCCATGAGAGAAAAGGAGCAGACTTCTTATCTGGATATATGGAATCATGGTACAACAAGGAGATTTTTGTCACTAGAAAGTAGCCTGCGGGAAGGAATACATGCCTTTAGGTTTGTGGCACAGAATAAATAGGGCCATTTGAGTACCTGGCCCTGTGAACAATACACAGGATCTTGAACTCGATCCGTCTCCTATCCAGAAGCCAGTATAGTTTATTCAATAAAGTGACAACATGCACAGATCGGGGAGCCCCCGAGGCTAAACGAGCTGCAGCCTTCTGAAAGATCTGGAGTCTGTAAATAAGATAGAGTGGTTGACTTAGGTAGATCCCATTACAATAGTCAAGAGATCCTACTGTAGAAGAGGTAACCACCATAGCTCTCAGGTCGAGAGAAGAAAAGCGAGAACTTTCCTAAGCAGTTTTAGTTTATGAAATCCTGTACTACAAACTAAGGACATTTATGGCTCAGGAAATGTGAGCCTCACGAGAGCCAGAGGGAAGGATTTTTACCCCTAGGCTTTTAACAGTGATACAGGGTGCTGGCGGGTCACCCAAAGACTGAGGCCAGAAGGTGGAATTCTAAGCCGATCTACCGGCAGAGGTTCCAAAGGACAACGCTTCAGTTTTACTGCCATTAAGTTTAAGATTGTTGTTAGCCCATCCAAATGGAAAATGCTGTCAGACAATTCTTAGGAGTATAAGAAGGATCAGATGTCTGAGAATCAAGACGAAAGAGTAATTGTGTGTCATCCGCCTACATGTAGAAACGAATGCCATAGGAAGAAAAAAGGTCAGCAAGAGGGTGAAGATAAAGATTAAACAACAGAGGGGTCGGAGAGGAACCCTGGGGAACACTGCACACCACAGTGTACGGTGCAACAGAAACAGGAAACAGCGAAACCGTCTGTTCACGGTAAGATAGAAAGGAAATACATCTGTCTAAAGATGTGCCTGTAAAACCTGCCTGGGCCAGCTGTTGAGCCATGATGTCATGATTGATTGTATCAAAGGCCGCAGAGAAGTCAAGAAGAATCAGAACACCAGTCTCTCGGCGGTCTAGCATCAGCGCCAGATCATCGAGAACCAAAATCATTATTGATTCAGTTCCCATATCAGGTCTGAAACCTGATTGAAAGGCGTGAAGTAGGCCATTTGACTCTGAAAAAAGAGAAAGCTGCGCTGTGACTATTACTCCCTTAAGTTTCATGATGGCTGGGAGAAGTGAATTGGGGCGGTAATAGGCAGGAAGGGAAGGGTCGAGGTGAGGTTTCTTCAGAAGCAGAGACACAACAGCATGCTTAAGAGAATGGAGGATAAAACCATGCGTGAATGAGTAATTAACAGCTGCAGTTACTAAAGGAATGCAATCAAGGGGCAAGGATTGCAGCATATGAAGCAGAATAGGACCCACGGGTGAGGTGGATTTAAGATGATGTAGTGCTTTATGAACAGTCTGATCAGAGAATGCGTCGAAGTGGGAAAAGGATTTTGGATTTCCTGAAAGTTCATAAGCAGGAAGTAAATCAGCAGGAGGTCTGCTGAGATTGTCGGGCGAAATAGATTTCCGGATTTCAGTGATTTCTTTCCCGGAAAAAAACGTATGTCATTACAGACTACTTGGAAGCAAGAGAGGTCATGAGCCGGGCATGGGAGAGTGGATAACTCTTTTATAAGTTTAAATAATTGACGAGAGGATTAGGATGTTAGAATATGCTCTGAGTAGTGAAGAGATGTTGCTGCCTTAATGGCCTTGTGATAGGCTTGAGAGCCCAGATAATACAATGCTGGGGAGTCAGGATGGTATCTCGCATTTCCGTTTGGCCCTATGGACAACATGTTTAAGGGTCAGAAGCTCAGGTGTGATCGAAGGTGCTGTTGGTCTGGGGCGGCTCAGGGAAAGGTTAGCAGTGCTAAAGTATCCGCGGTTGTTGACAGAGCTGTAGTAAGAGATGTACAAGGAGCAAAAAGATCTCCACTTACATTTTTTAGGTTTGCTAAAGTCTCCTTAAGGTGCAATGCCACTTGGTCTGGGGTCCTTTTGCACCACTCGCGCTGATACGACCAAAGAGGTCCACTAAGTACAAATGAGGTAGCCAGCGATATAATTAGGAATGGTAAGATATAGTTGTCTGACCAAATGACAGGAAGTGGAGTAAAAGTGACTAAAGATTCTTCAGCTGAAAAGGTAATATCCAAGGTATTAACTTTGATGTGATTCAGAAGCTGGTTGCAGATATGTAGACCAAGGTCCGCCACCCCAGCAATCATTTTAGCTGCTTGTGAGTCATTATTGCCGTTAACATGCACGTTAAAATCACCTAAAATAATAAGGTTAGAATACGTGAGGGAGAGATCCGCACTCAGTTATAAGAAACTAGTTATAAAGTCAAGGGGAGGTATGCAGGAGGCTGGGAGGCCACAAGAAGGTGAACAGACCAGTTGGGGGTCACTGAAAATCGAGTGAGTAAAAGCTCACAGGGCAAGGTGTGAGGATGGGGGCGCATAGAACATTCAAGCGAAGCAGAGTATATAAAAGCTACACCACCTCCAACTATGTTGTCGAGCCTGTGAAGATGTTTTACTGCATAGCTGGGGGATAACAGCTGTACAAAATCAGGACCGGACTTTGTATTGAACCAAGTTTCAGTCAGACATATTATATCGGGCATGTAAGTACTAAGTAGATTAAACATATGATTGCGGTGTGCAGCGGCGGAATGTGCATTTAGCAGAAACCCTTTCCAGTCCTTGGCTTCACGATAAAGTACAATGCCTGGGGCCAGGTCTGTGGTTGAGGTATACAGGAATGACCAAGAAGGCCGCCTGAACTCAGTGGGAAAAAGGCTGCTTTCAGGAGCCAACACAATAAATTCAGCGCTGCTGAAAATCCTAGTGGTTGGATTTGGGACAGGAAGAAAGTGGTCTGTGATTCCCAACTTTTGTAATTCCGAGTAGCTCCATGGGCCTGTGTGGTCCCGGCCGGGAACAGACAGGCTTGCCTTAAGTGTGCCTTTGGCGCGGGCATTGCTGTTGCCACAGAAATGCTTTGAGTCACGTGACCCGGCGGATAATTCTACAGTGTCGCACTATTATCTAGCTACACAATTAAAATCACTTTTCTAAAATTCGGCCAATAAACTCTGCAGTCCGGTATTTAAATGGCATGCAGTGCCAGTACAGCCTTACCAGTCTAGACCAATTGGAGTGTAATCAGGCATTGCCAGGTTGTCTGCATATAACAAATAATGCAACTGCAAATTTACAAAGCACAGAGCAAAACAACTGACATCATTAAATTCCTCATTGATGTCTGAGAGAAACAGGCTAAAAAGCATCAGTGCCTAGACGGAGCCTTGCTTAAGGCAGCGACTGGCAGCGATGGGAGATGTTAACTTGCCCTGATTATTCACTGTTGTTCTTGCATGTAATGCAATAACCATTTGAAGAAGACTTCCAGGGTGCCCCCACTTAAGTAACTTTCTCCACAAAAATGGTGGAGAAAGTCTATAAAGGCTTTATAAACCGGTTTTGACTTCACCATGGCCTCCTGTTTCAACAGACCCAAGATAAAGGCATTTGCATGAGAACCTCTCTCCTTGTGAAAGCCTGTTGAAACAGGTCAAGTCTACCCACATTGCTTTGCCCATTCGGTCAGCTCCTTTAAAATCAAAGTACAAAAGATGTTCACAAGGTTGCCCAATAGTGCTATTGGCCGTTAATTGGCAGCTATAGATCTTGGGCCTTTCTTATGCACTGCTACCAGAATAGATTCTGTCCAGGAACTGGGGAGGCTTTTCGAAGACATCATGTATTCATAGAGGGTCATTAATAGTCTGGCCCAGAGGGTGGGATCTTCCTTTCAAACAACATTCGATAATACATCTGTGCCGGGTGCTTGTGAGTTTTCAGTGTGAGATATTATACGTCATCATCATAATTCAACCGCCTTGGGTCAGTGCCGACTTCAACTATTTGTGTCCCGTCCGCCCCTCCTCCCCTATACATACTAGAGAAGTGATGGATCAATCCCAGTTCTGAGACTGCATTCAATTGTGCATAAGGAACAGATGTTGCAACCTGGTTAATCATCCGCCATAATTTTCGGGGGTCACCTTCCACAATCTGTGCTAACATCCTACTTGAGTCTCTCTGCAGCATATTATAGTGATAAGATTTTAACCAAAATCGGTATCCCCATTTAATTACCTTTTGTACGGCATCACTCATGGCATTGTTGCTATGTCGTTTTCACCTCATTTCCCTCTTTTTTAGGTAAACCTTGTGATCGTAACCATGATTCTGCAATACCCAGTTCCTATCGGCTTGCCGGGGTATCATTGTGTGTATTAGTTCAAGAATGCATTGATACGAGGTACTTTTTAGAGCATCAACAAGCTCCTCCTAGTGATATAACTGCCCCAAAGTAGAGTAAAATGACTGCATATAACCCCTGTTCCAACAAATTCTATTTTTGCCCCCATTAATTTCCAGATCGTTCAGATAATAGGTCCCCCTTTACCCAGAGCATTCCACTCTCCAATCAAGTAAAACAGGAGCGTGGTCACTCCTGTCACAGGAGAGAACTGTCATGGAAATCACATCCTGAAAAATGTCCCCCCAAACAAAAAAATAATCCAGGATGCTTTCAGACTCCGTACTGAACCAATAAAAGTGTTAAATCCCCATACTTCCATAAACGCTAACAAAGCGTTTCCCCTTGATATAGTGCCCTTCTTATAATCACTAAGTGGAGATCGAATCAGATTCTGAATACATCCTGCATTAAAATCCCCACACATGATCACCGAGTTATTTCGTCTCCTTGGTTGTCAAGTAAAAAGCACCTCTTTCATGCAATCAAACGAAGGAGATTGAGCCACCATACTGGAATTGCAATATACGTTTAGAATGAAAGAGAAACTCATTTTTGGATATTTCAACCCACCCCATTTCACCCCTACTACCTGCACAAAGGGTATTGCAGTGATTATTCCAATATTATTGCACACACCTAATAATAAACCTGCAGCCGGCCTACCCTTATCCCCTCTACAGGCAGGCAGCAACAAACAAACATACCCAACAATGGTTGGTGGATCAGAGAGCCAGGTTTCCTGGAAACAAAAGTGGTCAGCATCCGAGAACGTTAAGCTAGTTTCTGTGACCGAAGCTTAAAGCCCCTAATTTAGTGATAACTGAGAATGTTGGGGAGGCTGGTTCTTGGCATTATAAGGAAGGGAAGCTTATACTGGTACATCTTCACCTTATTTGAAAGAGTTCAACAGAAAAATGCACTGGTTCATCATTGCCACGTTCCATGACATTGAACAAAACCTTCAGCACTGTGAATTTACAAATGGCAAGTGGTATGAAAGGGTATACTTTTTCAACAAGTTGATTACAGTGGAGCTTGACTCCTGGGAGTGAAGTCACTTCACCCATATGTACGAAATGCATACTCTTAAAACATGTGCAGCCATCAAATGACTCAAGCGAGCATGTGCAACCATCAAACAACTCAAACGAGTCATTTGCGGACTGCACATGTTTGAGAGTATCAATTTGGTGTTTTCATGAATTATTTCACTTCTCAACTTGTCCTATGTCTGGGTTAGTACTCTATCATGTCCTTCGTCTTTCCTTGTATTTTGGCATCTATATTCTTGACTTTAAAATGGAAAAGTGAGCCAAGTGCCAGAATGCATACAAACAAACAAGATTGTTGGACCAACCATCACATTTAGCATGGAGATGCCTATTATCTCAGATTACCCCTTCCCGGAAAATGCATCAAATAAACACGATCGAGCAGGGTGAGTGATTGAAATTCTGAGTGACATTGAGTTTATTCACTCATCCCTTCCCACTTTTAGCAGCATGGAGTATATATTGAGCACCGCACAGTTATAGCACAGTTATACTGTCTGTAGGCTTTTCTAAGTAGCACATCTCTTCTGCAGCACCCTTACCCAGCCACAGTCATTTGCACACAGAGACTTGCAGATCAGTCATTTTATGTTCCTTGGAAACAGGGCGCCACAAACCCCAGGATTCAGAGTGTTGTTTACTGAAAAGATAGTACATGATAGAAGTGACCACAATTGCAAAACGCCAACCAGCGCATGATCTTATGTGCTGTAATCAGTTGGACCTCAAATAAAAAGGTCTGGTGGCTTTGCTTAGATGCATTTAAACAAGTACATAAATAAACACAGAGCAGGTAAAATTCATTCCAGTGATAATGTATCCGTTTTTATAGGTTTCAACTGGAAACTAAAAAGCATAGAGTTAACATACCAAGCGGATAAACACACTTTGCTTAAGCGATCGTCCAAAGAACATCCTGAGAGTACACTGTTGTCGGCAAGCTCATCACACTAGAATCTAAATTTTGTTTTTGTCAATGTTGTGCTTTTATCCCAGGAATATAACTTGATATTATACATCGGGAATCCCCCAAGAAAAGTCATAGAGTGATCAGCAATTAATAACATTTCTATACATAGAGAAAATATTACTAGTATAGGGTCATACTTTCAGTGATTTATATCTGACATGTATCTTATTATCCATATCACTACTTCTCATGGTTGTTCATGCTTTACAGTGAATACAGTAAAGTAGGGGCGAAAGTGGGCAGCCTTGGCCTGTTCCTGTCTTTGAGAAGTAGAAAGAGAGGACACCTTCTACAAAAACATTTTATTTCTAGGGGTATCCCTCTAGTATGGCCAAACCAATGAGCTACATTTTCAGAGATAAAAGGCCACTATATCAAACTCATAATTATCATCTGAGCAGAAAACACGGATGCTGTTTTTTTAGTTTACAACAGGACATGTCCCAGACTTGTACCTCCCACTTCTTGGCTCCTGGCAATGGTGGGGCATGCTAATTAGCAATTCTTCTAACTGGTTTAGCTGTACCTTATCCCATGGGCCTGGACTAGGACATTTGAGGGGTACCACATTCCACCTGGTGGACTGACCAGCTGGCCAGTGGGCTACCTCACTAGAACGGTTGCCTTTCTGTGTTTGCAGTCGGAACCAATGTGTGGTATAAATCACCTTCCTGACGCATGTTAGCCTCCCAGCTTAAAGGGATCCTGCTCTGGAAGCTGGGACTGGACAACTGTGACTGGAAGAACACCTGCTGTTGTCTGTGTGCAGTGGCTGTTACTGGAACTCACCTTCCCCGTCCTGTGAAGTGTCCTGGAGAGGCCTGCATCAGTGTGTTCTGCATTTCTCCATCGGCAAGGGTTGCACTCTGCTACTGGACTCAACCAGAAGAATCCTTGCACCTGCAGCTCCTGGGCACCTCTCCCCAGAACCAACAGTGGGAAATTCAACATCCAGTCACCCTCAGTCAACCCATCCAGTCCTCTGGGAAAAATAGGTGTCAGCGCAGTAAGTGAATGGGAAGCATGTGTCTCCCCTGTCTGCCATAGGATAGCATGCAAACAAGTCTCTTGTATCCTGCCATTCCACTGTTTTTTGGTCGTCGCACCTGAGCAGTTAACCTGAAAGATAAGAACACATTTTACTTACCCAATAACTTTGGTGCATCTCTTCCTTTCAACAACCACTAACACAAGTAAATTACTTGCATCAGATACATTCTTAGGGGAAGCATCATAACCTTTTTGCACAAGGCTCCCCTCTTCTTGGTATGCTCAATCTAGGGAATACACACTGGTGTAAGTGTGTGTTTTAAGGCCTAGAATAAATATAGTGTAGAGGAGCAGCTACATGCCTCTGCAGGAAACTCTGCCCCCCCTCCTCCCATATTTTGGAGACCTGAGATCGTGCCGTGTTTGACACCAGCAGTTGTGCCAATATCGCAGCGTGTGTTCGAAAGAAGAGCCTGTTGAGACAACCCTACCGAATGTATCCTCGAAGTGATGACAACCTAAGGGAGGTACTCACTGAAGGAATATGAGAAAGAACAAAGAGAAGAAGTTAGTGACATCAGAAAGAAGTATGTACAACATCCCGTGATACTGACTAAAGAGGATGTATAGATCTTAAGGATATTAATGACGAAGTAAAGAATCAAGTGAACTTATAAATACAAAGAAGAAGATTATACATGCACAAAGTGCTGCAGAAAATCAACCGTTCAATAAATGTACAGATGCTCACCCGCAAGGTAGACTACGTCATCATAGAAGCTGGCTACTTGTAGTGAATAGATCGCATGTGAAGACGCCATCATATAGAAACTGGACAGTGGTATCATGAATTTAGTAAGCCAACACACATGAAGTGGGAAGGGAAAGCTGTGTCGTAGCAGGAATAAGTAGAATTGTGGAGCTGCAAGATGTGGTTGTCTGGCCTGAAGTCAAGACTGAAGCAGCCATTGTCAGCTATCTATTCTGGAAATGGAAAACATGTAAAGGATGAATCATCCCTTGTTAAGGTACAAAGAAAGAACACCAAGAGTGCCAAGTTTAATTGATTTAAAGCATTTAAAACCTGCTAAATTGACAAAATCATTGTCTCCTGTCAAGTGAGCAAAGGATAAAAATCGAGTTTGAACTTGGAGTCCCAGAACACGAAAGTGAGTGCTCTCATTCCCATGTATTCTAAAGACAATGATTCTTTGCGAGGCCAAGTTCAAAGACAATCTTTATGGCAGAAGCCATGGGCGATGAGAGATGCTGGGCTAATTAGGTGGAGTGGTAGTGTCATGCCCCATCTCCTTGTCCTTGGGTCTGGGCTTACGTGCGGCTAGGTGAATTGAATGTTCCACACCTGGCACAACGTGCCAACCAATTGTAGTAGTCCATATAAAGAAGGACCTTATAGTTTGAAAACCAATGAGAAACTGTGTATCTGATGTTTCTAAGGATTACATGTTTTAGAGGTAGGCATATGTTGTCCACCTGATAGTGGGCAGCCAATCACAATCCCAGTTCCTATAGAAAGTATACTTAGATGTTCCTCTTAACCAATCCCGACCCTTCATAGGTTTTTCATTATTGTCACATAGTATGAAGTCACCTCTGATGTATTTTTGGTATGAAAGCTATTATTTGTGTAAAGATCGCTGAGAGAACCTGAACGCACATCCGTGTTCATTGTAAACTACCTGTTTTAGATAATTGTTAATAAAAAAGTACTTTGTCATCTTCCTGAGTTGGTTCGGTTATTTGGATTTGGAGTTATTCTGTGTGATCCCATCCAATCCATATGCATGTTCCTACAGGGCCCTAAGCTCAATAATATTGTTATACATTCCTGTCTAAACTGAATTATTGTGTGCTTCACTGTGTGGGCTCATTGTGGACCCCTAACCCACTCACACCCTCTTGAGAATAGCATTGTCTGCTCTACATTGCTACCTTCTCAAATCTGTCCACCAGGCGAGTGTCTTGAAATCCATTTTAACAATGTATGATCCTTCAAAACTGCCAATGTCTTTTATGTCTGATTTTCTTATTTTGTCCTTTATACCTTCTATGACAATTGCATCCCATTTTCCTTTCAATATGATGGTGTAAGGTGAACATCTGTCTATCATAAAGTTTATGGAAATACATATGACTTGCCATAATATATTCTTCATCCAAACTGTAACTTTCTTTCACCAATGCTACTTGTCTCGCAGTACTGTTTGTGTGTATGACAATCTGATCTTGTATCAGTTCATCTATTCCAATACAGTTGATGAAATTAAAAGATATCTCTAATATATTCAAAGCTGAAACATATTCTTCTATGATTTCATGGGGCATCTTGTTTCTCATTTAAAAATTGAACCTGGTGATTACTAGACAAATAAAACTGATCTAAAGGTGTCAATGTCCTTTTCCTACAAGTTCATGTACCCATCACCTTCTTCCATCATTAAATTGTCCTGCGCCGCTGGTTGTTGCATTGTGTATGCAGTGCTTGCATACATAATTCAATTGCTCTACATTATAGGGTGCTTTCTTCTGCTTTGCCATGTTTCTCTGTGAGGTCAAGTTGTGTATGCTGTTGCCAAGCAACACCTTGCGTTGACTCATTGCTGGGTCCATTCCTCTATAGTGATGCATGAGTAACAATGTTGCATTACATATTATGTAGTCCATGCAGTCCTCTAGTGGTTTGTTCACCATTCTCACTTAACCTCTGCTTATGATTTGCTTCTTCCACACCAGTGACAGTGTGCTATACCGTCTTTGTAATTGCCTCCACATTCCTGTCTGGTTCTCCAGCCATGCAGCACTGTGGATGCTTGGGGCCCCTCAGCTTGCCACAATCGCTCATTGCCAATTATGTGATGACATTGAGGAACTGGGGAATGTAAAACTGTTTAGTTCCTTCAATGGGTCCCAACTCCCACACTTCTTTACACTTCCAACTGCCACTCATTGTACACCACAGGATTCTGAAGGGGCTCCAGAGCATAGGAGCACAAAAATGACACCTGTGTGCAGAAGTAACCACATAGCAAAAAAGCATAGGTTAGAAAAGAAACGCCAACCATGTTAAATGGATCTATGAATAGTTTTCGAATTTGGTCTATTTTTTAATCCGGTTTTCCAAATATGCTTAAAGTTTAACCTCTGTTTTTATCTGTATGGGAGTCCCTACATTTCCAAGAAATACAGAACTGACAAATCATTTGTCAGAACTAGGTGAACTCCAAATGGACATCAAACCACAGAGAAAGTCTGAAGTGCCTATATCTTTATATACTGACAAAATAACTAATGATTAAATCACTGAAAGAATAATTTACACACAATTTGCATACAAAACATATGTCTTATTTTTGAAAATCACAGACTGAAATAGGTGTGAGGATCCAATTAATATTGGACAAAACCTTGTTCTTCAGGGATCTTTGCATTGATTATACTTTCATCTGCATTAAACATTGCTCAGGTCTCCAGAATCTTCTGGTCCTAAATGTGATGGCCAGTACCCGGTTATCTTGTGGAAAAAGTAGACATGCCTTGCATCTTGAGCATGTGCTTCATTTGTGGGTAGGTTAAGATGGTCAAGTCTGCTGTGGTCCCTACATTTCTCCCTTGGTCTACCAATACCCACCTATTATTCACCCTTACTTCCTTGCTCCCATCCCCATATATGTTTTACTGCACTTTCAAAATTGAATGTCTAATCCAATTTAGTAATCTGGGTGTTTTTGCTCTTTATTCATCATTTATTGCATGAAAGCTTCCTGCTCACATTTGGGCGGTTCCATGTGTTAATTTCCCCACACAAATATTGCCATACAAAAATATCACCACATTTTTGCGGTGATATTAAGGTATAGAACCTGCGGGGAACACCCCCGCAGCCCCTGCATTATTTTTAAAGGAGTGGGGGACACCCCTGCAACCCTACTCCCAAAACCCCCCAAAAATATCACCTATGGCCGTTCCAGACGACCAGATATACAGCAATATTTTTGGTGGTGATAATACGTATTGATACCATTTGGACATGGCTGTTAGTTCCCTGCTAGTTGTTGCTCAATCTTGACAATAAGTGGAAGAATTTCTAGGATCTTTTGATAATCACGAGAGTTAGCTATCATTCAGGCAAAATCTGCATGTGAGTTTGCAATATTATCGGTTTTCACTACAATGCCAAATATCAGCTTTCTCTCAATTTTAGCCTTGAATTACATCGCAAATAGCTTCCCGGCTTTAATAATATTTTGGGGACACATGACAATTTGGGGTAGGTGAATTCAAATCTAGCGTAATTTTATGTGTGTGATGACATCGGTCATTGTCAGGCTCAGCAGTTATTACACATCATCCTCTTAAAATGTTGAATTAGGTCTCCTGCAAGAAGTTGTTGATACATGTTTTTACAAAAAGCAAACAAGGTTATAGGATTCCTTAAGGAAGACGGATAGTTTGGTTACATCCCATTACATGTTAAAACTAGTAAAGTTTGCTAAATTGCAAGAGAGAAAGTTTAACTGAATAAGTAAAATTATTGTCTCCCAATAATTCAGTTACATTTCAATTTGTATTTATTTTTATTTATTTGTGTTATGGTTTCATATAAACCTTTCACAAATCAGCAAAATTACATTCAGTTAACACGTTATTAAATGTGTAATGATCAAATCATTTTGATAACTTTAACTATTACCAAAGTCAAATAGCTTTGGTGGCCAGTTAATAATCTTTTTTTCAAAAATAGCTCTCTTTCTAAGAATTAATCTGTATTTAACAAAGTATCATCGTAAAGTTTTCGATAATATAACGTGCCTGTGCATTCTCCCAGCAAATGTTGCCATGACTCTGTCTGCTCCTGAGGTTTACAGAATCTGCACACTCAGATTGGTGGATTACAACGTGATTGAACATTTTGTTTATCACTTGTCAGTTGTGTATTAGGCCTAAATCTTAAAATATATCTCTTTGTCGTGCACATGGACATTTTTATAGGTAAGTAGGTAGGTCTCCCAATGTTTCAACTTCCTGACAGCAATACGTAAATCACTTATATGTAAAAAAGTCGCTCAAGTGCAAATACAATCAATCTGACATAACATTTTACGAACTAAAACTTGGATTATCGATGAGATGTTAGCATTTGTGTCCAAGTGTGTCAATAAACTGTTACATTTCCCAACCAAATCATTTAGCATCTTTTAGTTGCCATCTTATACATTTTCTGATCGAACAAGGTATTTTTATTAGTAGCCAAAATTTGGTGTTACATAGCTAACATGCTCTATCGGAGATGCGCTTTAAGGGAGTTGAGGCCAAGTTCATACCAAATAGCCAAAATTGGTACAGAATTAGGTAATGAAAGAGCCTTTCTCCAAATATTACCCCAAAGTGTAGGAAAAAAGATCCAATGAGACAAGTGCCAGAGTTCATGGATATAAGTGATATTAGGAATTATTCTGTCTTTGTAAGATTTCAACAAGGGTACAAACGAGAAGCAGAAACATCTAAACTTTAAACTCTTCAATTGAGAAGTGAATAACAACATTTACTTTCTTAAAATGAAAAAAGTAAAGGTGCTTTTAAAAAATTGAAATTCCAGATAAGTGATATGGTTCATCTGCTCTATTTTATTCTCTTGGATTGCCCAATTACTGGTTTCCTCGAACTTGAAAAATGTACTATCTTGCTCCTTAATGTATTTATTTCAAGGTCATTTTCCAGTAGATAAGCATTTAAAGAGGCATGGGCATGTTGTAAGGCCAGTGGTGTTTGATCAAACAAAAAAAATGTCATCTGCATAAGCAAGCAACCTTATACCTTGGTTGGTAGGTTTTGGGGGAAAGGAACAAGTCTCAATAAAATCAGAACTCAAATACAAGATATAGAGAATGAAGAGGTAGGGAGCAAGAATGCTACCCTGCCTTGCTCCTCTAAAAGCAGCAATCATCTTTTGCCAGGGTACCATGTTGGTCATGTCTTATTTTGATTGCTGTATCAGTGTGTATTTCTGCAATCATGTTCAAGAGACCATCCCCCCGCACACCTTTTTCTGTCCCCCCCTCCGTAGCTGGGTCGAAACTGTAATACTTCATGCCCTCGCACTAGGGGAAATGTTGTCAGGCCTATTATGCTAGTTTTTTTGTTTAGCTCATACGGAAACTTCAAGGCCTAAGAATGATTACTGTATTCCCTTGTTCCCTTCCTGTCTTGAAGCGCTTTGAAGCACTCGACGTGTGTATAAGCGCTGCATAAATAAACAATTACAAATTACAAATCAGGAAGACCCCACACTATCAGCTTGTTCTGCAGTCTTGAACAATTAACATGATAAAACCCTGCCGACAAATCAATACTGGCAATGTAGAGATCTGAGGCACCCTTTTCCCAAGCTTGTATCTGCAGGCACGCTAGAATGTAGCCGTGTAATTGGGAAGCCACATATTTTCTAAAACCAGTTTGAAATCTCTCTACCCTTTCAGTTGTTTTCACCCAGTATTCAAGTTCACTTAAAATCAATGAAGCAAAGATCTTACTGCTTGCGTCCAACAAAGCAATCAGTAAACAGAAGGAGATAACATATTGCCCTTTTTAAAGCTGGAAATGATTTGAGCCTCTGACTAACAGGCAGAAACATATGGGTGAGGAGTATCTTACTAAAAATTGTGGTAAGAATCACTGCCCAAAATTGTTACATCAAGCATCTTCAGTATTGGATTCAATTGAGTGGTTTGTTGGTTATGTGTTTCCTGATACGTTAAGGCACAGGCACAGAATTCTGCTAATTGCTTATTGACTAATCATTTCAGCATGTATTGACTATCTCTGTTATACATAGAGAATCCATGGCCTCTTTTTAGTGCTGCTTAAGAAGGGTAACTTCAATACCGTAACAAGAATCACCAAAATACAATCTCTTGAGCTTTCTAATGGAGGCACAAAGTTGCCTTTTCTTGAACACAACAGTTTAGTCATATCTATTTGATCTTCTTTTCCTGAATCAATTATCAGCGCTAACTACGTGAGGATTTTTTAAAAGTGTTGTTTCTTTTAGTAAATGTATGATATTATGATATTGTAAGGACAAAAGTAATGTGCTTGTATCTTGATCTGTCAAGATAGACAAAACCTGGCTAGTTTCAGAATTGTATTTGTTAATATTCTTATAGTGCCAAGTAATGTGATTTCCTTTTGTGGAAACATGATAGATAAGCAATGCCACTATGCTAGGCAATCCCATATTTTTCGAAGCTTGTAGACAGTTATTATGACCACTAAGTAGAGAGTGGACCACTTCATAAGGAGTACACATCTGAAATATACTTCAGGTAGACAAAAAATAGTTTATAAAAGAGCAGTAAGTCTGATCATGCCACATGGCAGCAGGGGAATATCTTCCTTAACATTTGCATTGAATTTCAATAATCCCCAGTTCACAAAGAAGTGAGCCCACTTGCTGCCATCTAAAATTGAAGATTTCAATGTCATCCTAGTTTGTGCAGAGTTCGCTATCTGTAATTTGTCATATATATCCAGGCAATGAGAATTAAAATCCCCACCTATTAAAATATGATGTGTGTGGCCCTGCTCATACCATAAGGATAAATAATCTGCTAAATCGAATTAACAAATCTAGACCAGTTTGTGCAGGATTCCAATAGGCATTTACAAACAGCAACTCCTTGCAGATAGCAGATAAGTACATTTTAGCAAGAATACCAGGACAGTCAGTGGACCAAATATTTTCATCAGAAAACATACTGTTTCTTAGGGCAACCAGTAGTCCTCACACTGGACGACCATTGAGCCCTGCAGTGGCAGGCGGTAAAAGTATAGTATAAGTGTGGAGCACAGGTTGCTGGACTAACCATACCCCAAAGGAGGTAAAGTCGGGGCACGCTTCAGAATAGTGGAAACAGTTTGTGTTCTGCCTCAAATTCTAGGATGACATTAGCAATTGACCAGTAAGAGAACTATTCTCAGGACTTGTTGATGAATTGTTTGAAAATACTACAGACAACAGCCATGCCCAATCAGGTGTTGCTAATGGAGGAGCCCTGAAGTCCTGCATGAAACAAACTGATCTCTTAGCAGATGAATTATGAGTACATGACATTTTCAAATCTTGAAAGGATGATTGACTACCTGAATTAACTAGTAAGGAGAATTTGTTGGAAGAAATCCTTCTCTCAGAAAAAGGAAATAGGTTGTATCCCAAAGTAAGTAGGGTTTGTGTTTCCTCAAGCAACCAAGATACTATTATTGTAGATTTAAAGTGAATACAAACAATATCAGTGCAAGGGTCTTCAATACGTTAGATCCAATAAATATCTTTGAAATCAAGGTTCCTGAAGCTCATAATAAAATAATGATCATATATTGAATCTGTTTAAAAGTGCCATGGACATAGAAGAAAACAATGACTCACGACCCAGTTTTAATGATACTATGTGTGATTTGTATCAGGGGATTTGCTTAGACTTCTGAATCAGAGATTCAGGAGAACAACCATGTTTGCCTAAAAGAGGTGATGCCTTTCACACTGCAGTATAGCACTCCTACAAAGGAGTTGCTTTTGTGGTTATACTCAGTGGAGATGTTGTATGTGCATCAGTGAGCAACTCTTGGGTGTCAGAAGGTTTCCTTGATTCAAATAGGAGCATTTTCAAAGCAGGAGGTGATCTTATTCTCCATAAGAGGATCAATAAAAATTACCTTATACTGCTTCATCAGTGCTTTGATTTTTAGTTTCTCTTTTTCTTTTTACAGAAGAGGCAGGTAGGTGGATCAGTCTCAGATCAGATTGTTTCGTACTGAATAGATTTCTCTGATTGTGAAATGTTGTTGCTTGGGTTCCTTGAGAATTTCCGAGGGGGCCCTTTCGGCTTTGACTGTGTATTTTTAGGGTTCTGAGATTTTTTCACAGCCTTAGCTTTCAATGCGTTGATTGATCCAAAATCCCCTGGTTGCCGCTCAAGGTCCCTGGTTAACGAAGATTCATGAGTATTGCATTCCACTTGTACTATATCTGACATATAACCATTCTTAGGAGAGCTTGAATAAACTACCAAAACAGAGTCAGCAGGATTTTCAGGACTTGAATCTTGTTCAATAGGCGATGAAGGTTTTGTCATTGGGATATTATTAGCCCAGTGCTCCAGTCGATGTTCAAGTTTGGTTATGATCAATGTATGCCATTTTAGTTCAATAAAAACATTATTGTATAGTTTTACCAATGCGTTCAGTACAAAATTAAGAGCAGAAAAAGAATGGTCCTTGTTTAACAGGGGCACAGGAGGATTGTAGCATTCCACAAAGCAAGGTATCCTCAATAGAAAGAGAATTAGTAAAGAATACTGGTTGTTCTTGAAACAATGTAGGAGATGTTAAAATTGAGTCATTCAAGGTCGTGGTAGGTGGCGCCACTGCTGGTATTGGAATTTTTCGGTGTCTGTAAGATTCACTAACTGTGTTAATGTGGGGTGGGGCGAGTTGGTGCGTGTTGGCTGGGGCCCATCTTCTGTCAGAGGAGTCACATCAGAGTGAGGTACATCTATAGTTTGTCTTAGAAGATCTGTGGTGAGTTGCGGCCTTCTGAACGAAAGGAGTACCATTTTAAAGTGAATGGCACGGTATGCAGTGATTTTTATGAATGAAACATAACTAATATGTTTGAGGAAGCTGTAGGTTTGTTTGAAAGGTGACTCTGGGTGTCTTTAAGATACATTTATTGAGACAGCCTTCATGATCGAGATGGCAGTGTTTCTAAGGAGAGGATGTGGTGGTAACAAGATTTGTTTCTTATATTATGCAGAATGCATTTCTAACCAGCTAACAAGGGCAAGTACACAACTGTAATGTACACACAACACTTACCTTCAGCCGATGTAACTCACAGTAACTGCAGAAATTGCAGTTAGCAGTGCACTTTGCACACCACACTTTAGGTTACACCAGTTCATCTATCTCTGCCCTCATTCACAGTTGAACATAGTCCATAAACCATGCACCAAGGTTTCCACACCAGAGAAAGGGTTCAGCTACCTGCAGACACTGAACTTAGCAGTGCACATCATGTGGCATGCTACTTGGGACTCCACTTAATTTATCTCCAGCCTTCTTCACAGCTGAAAACAGTCCATACAACCAGGCCCCAACGTTTTCAAACCAGAAACAAGGTTTCAGCTTCCTGAAGAAACTGCATTTAACAATCAATTTGATATTCCTCATTCAGAAACCACGTCTAAATGTATAGCGAAAGGGCATCATCAAGTCTCAAAAAAGGGCTCATGTCCGAGGTGTCCATGAAAAGCAATAGGGATGCAGTATATATATATATATATTACACGGCCACACTAGTGGCCGTGTAATTATGGTTAAGTTGCTGTTTCCATAGGCCATAGGAAGAACACTTTTTGGGCGGCTTATAACTTCGCTCTCCCTGGACGAATCCTTGCCAAACTTTGCAAAAAAAGTATATGGAGCACTCTGAATGTTTTTGCAAAGTTTGGTGCAGTTTGGTCTATGGGGGGGCAAAGTTATAGGGGGGTCCCAAAATGTCTTTTTTCCCATAGACTGAATGGGGAAAATATTTTGCTCATGCCTACAGCCCAAATCGCTGGAAGTATTTTCACGAAATTTGCGGAAGGAGCTGCGGCTTGGTCCCGAAAGTGTGCTTTTGTAAATTTGGTGAAAATCCGTCCAGTAATTTTTTAAAAAATGACCAAAAAGTAGGTACAAAAAATTAGTGATATCTATGTTCGGTCCACGGACACACTTCCCTGTTCGCTCCGCGTACAGTGTCCTGATTGGCTAATCGACTTGCGTCATGTCCGCGTGCATCAGATTTTTGGAAGCGCCCGCCATTTTGTATCCGCGGACAGCGTGGTGACAAATGGTGGGGAAATACAATTTTGGCAAGTGTGTTGGTCTGTAAGACTGTTTTGGGATGGTGGGGGGTTAGAGATGGTTCACATATTGTATCTATTTAGGTGGTAGGCACCACTGTTGTGTTCATTGTGTCCACAGTCAGGCGCGCTGACCTCGATGTCCATAATCAACCCATATGGGGATCTCCTAAGGACACTATACCTGTCCGTACTGTTCGCAGGCAAGGTGAAACTGTTCTACGAACACACACGGTGTCCGGGATGTCCGTAATTAAATGAAAATGGATATGTCCTAAGGACACTATACCTGTCCATACTGTTCGCAGGGAAATTGAAACTGTTCTAAGAACACACATGGTGTCCGGGCTGTCCGTAAAAAAAAACAAATATGGAGGTGTCCTAAGGACACTGTACCTGTCCGTACTGTTCGCAGGCAAGTTGAAACTGTTCTAAGAACACACATGGTGTCCGGGTTGTCAGTAAAAAAAACAAATATGGAGGTGTCCTAAGGACACTGTACCTGTCCGTACTGTTCGTAGGCAAGTTGAAACTGTTCTAAGAACACGGAATGTGTCCGCGGACATTAAAAAGGCTATATGGTATGGTTAAAATGTTTGAAGGCTTCGGCCATGCACCCAAGACTCGAGGCCCTGGCCACAACCACCGCAGCATATCACACCCATAGATCACACCCATAGAATCAAACATGGGTGTGATCTATGTTGTGATATGCTGGGGTAGTTGTGGGAAGGCCTAGAGTCTTGGGTGCATTTGGTGGTTGTGGTGAGGGCCTATAGTCTTGGGTGCATATGGTGGTTGTGGTGAGGGCCTAGAGTCTTGGGTCATGTGGTGGTTGTGGTCAGGGCCTATAGTCTTGGGTGTATGTGGTGGTTGTGGCCAGGGTCTACGCAAGTTCTGAAGTTATAAGCTTTCATGGGTGTGATATGCTGCGGTGGTTGTGGCCAGGTTCTAGAGTCTTGGGTGCATGGGCCATGCATTCAAGGCTGAAGATGTATGCACTGTTTGTTTTAGTCGTCGTGTTATGGAGCAGTATTTATGAGTTGTACTTATTGTAATATATTACTGTTTGGTATGGTAACTGCAGTACATATATTCTTTGTCAATTTCTGTGATAAAAGAAAAGATCATGTTAGTAGTGGTAGTTTGTAAGGACTTATAGCATTGAATAATAGACATTGTTTATTCATTTTGACCAGTGTACTGTGCTATTTGCTCAGTTTCTATGTTTGTTTTTCTAAGCATTGGGTCTGTGAAAAACAAAAACCATGTCGGATTAAAAAAAACCTTTTTCGTTATGCTACAGTCTATTTGTTTGTTTGTTTTCAGAGTTCACTTGTTGTTTGTGGCTAATGTTCTATCTGTTGGTTTGTTACATATTTTTGGAGCATTTAGATACCTGTTGGCGTGTTCTAACTGTTTATTTTTGTTATAATTTAGTGGTATTGTTTTATCTGTTTGGTTGTTGAAAATCTTGGGGCAGTTATATACCTGTTTGCGTATTCTAACTGTTTGTTTCTTGTTATAATTTAGTGGTATTTATTTATCTGTTTGGTTGTTATAGAATCTTGGTGCAGTTAGCTATCTGTTGACATATTCTAACAGTTTACAGTTGTTTAATTGAAGTTTTGTTAATGTTTAAGTACAGATTAGTTATAAAATTCTGGTTTTAAGAAGATTAAAGAAGTGTTTGTAAGATTTGCTGGTAATCTCTGATTTAGAATAATGGTACTATTATTACATTCAAACCATCCACATTTCTTTTCAATATGTGCAGTGTAGTGACCTGCATCGTTTGTGCCTCCTGTGTGGTAGATAAAAAACCCTTTTTTGTTATGCTACAGTCTATTTGCTTGTTTGTTTTTAATGTTCACTTGTTGTTTTTGACCAATGTTCTATCTGTTGGCTTGGTGCACATTTTTGAAACAGTTAGATACCTGTTGGCGTATTCTAACTGTCTATTTTTTGTTATAATTTAGTGGTATTGATTTATTTGTTTGGTTGTTGCAAAATATTGGGGCAGTTAGATACCTGTTGGCGTATTCTAACTGTCTATTTTTGTTATAATTTAGTGGTATTCGTTTATCTGTTTGGTTGTTGTAGAATGTTGGGGCAGTTAGATACCTTTTGGCGTATTGAAACAGTTTATAGTTATTTAATTGAAGTTTTGTTAATGTTTAAGTACAGATTAGTTATTACATTTTGGTTTTAAGAATATTAAATAAGCGTTTGTAAGATTTGCTGGTAATCTTTGCTTTAGAGTAATGGTACTGTCATTACATTCGAACCAACCACATTTCTTTTTAATCTATGCAGTGTAGTGACCTGCATTGGTTGTGGCTCCTGTGTGGTGGATTATACCTATTGTTGTGAAGGTTGTCTTACCAAGTGATACTTGACCATGTGTGAATCCAGTCAGTTTGCAGTTGTTTTTGGTACCATCTGCATTGTAACGTAGAAGCATTAGTATTTTGTATTTACAATGTGTTTGTATTAGTATGGTGGAGCGATTATCTGAATTGCAGGTAGTACATAATTTACCATGGTTTGCATTTTGTACAAGTTGCTGAAATGGAACGGATTCACAATTAGGTATGGATATATACACAAATCGTTCATTAGGGATTTGTTCCTGTGTCACATTGTTGCATAGAGTGCATGTATGTTTCCACATGTATGAAATCTGGAATATTTGATTTATAGGTATGATTTTGTTTTCCAGTACTTTTAGTAAGTAGATTAGAAATTCTTGTGGATCTTCTTGTGAGTTTATAGTGAATTTCACCATTCCAGCACAGTAGTCTAATTTGTGTCTTATTCCATGAACACTATACTTGTTGTCAGGATTGTTTGTTGCGTTTCTATGAAGTACTAACATTTGCAAATAAAATTGGTCTATACTGTGTAAGTAAATGTTCTCAACAATTGGTGGTAATTGAAATACAATATTCATTGCTACATTTGCGTAGCAACTAACACCAGTTAAATTTGAAAATTTGAATGGACCAGATAGGACTATGTCCAAGTCATTTTTTCTGAGTGTGTGTTGCTTTTTTGAAGAAGTACCTGAGTAACTTTGAGTAATAGGTTCTTCTTTGGTTGTGGTAATTGATGAAGTATTTGTTTCTTTTTGTCTCTTTGGAGGATTTGCAGTGATATCCCGTTGCATTTCTGTTTGAATTATTTTTCTTTTACAATGTTTTCTTTTTTGTGGAACAGGATATGTTTTTAGATGGGGTGTATAGAGAACGTAGTCTATTGTATTCTAAAATGCAAGGAATATCAGCGTTTACTTTATTTGCATCAAAGTTGATTAGAAATAGACCATCAAGTGTACGTAAGCGTGATAGTGCTACGTAGCACATGCCTTCTTTAAAGACTGTGTTACCAATATCTATCAATGCTTTGTCTAGGGTAAGACCTTGTGATTTATGAATCGTGACTGCTTATGCTAGAGTTAGAGAAAATTGTTCTCTGCGTACATACATGTCTTTGAAGAGAAGGAATCGAGCTGTTGAGCGACCTTTCCTTTTTATTTCTGAAAGTGTGGCAAAGTGACTATTGACAAACTAAATGTTATTGTCACGTGGGTATGTTTGAAAGCCAAGAACAGTACCCAGTGCTCCATTAACTAGTCCTTGCTCCACGTCAATGTTACGTTTAAGCATTATTCTACAGTTTAAGGATAATTTTTATATTTTTTCAAAACCAGCTGCGTTGGAGATAGAATTTTCTAAGGTATTTAGTCTTGTTGTGGCTTGTTCACATATGGGTATTGTCATACCATGTACGTCCAGTTTGTCTGTTGCGGAAATTTCATTTATTGGTTGCATTTCTTTTTTCAACCTTGTTTCATTGAATTTGGAACAGCTTACAAGGGTTGGCATTAAGGCCATACAATTGATATTATTGTGTGCCAATTGTTCCATAACATCAGTAGCACTTGAGTTATGCCCATAAAGTGCATGGATGTGCCAGGTTTTTAATATTGCTTGTGCTTCTTGAGATAGTACACCAACTCTAATACTTTTTAAAATGTTGGCATAGGTGATGTCTGTAGACTGTCGCATGTTTTCTGTTAATTCTCTGTATTGGAAATGTTGCCAAAGGTTGACATTTCTTATGCTACCAATAGTTTTCTGGCAGAGTTTGTGTTCTAAGGTTTTAAAAATTGGTTCACCTTTCACTGGTGTCAATTGAAGAAGATCTCCGAAAACAATAATGTGTTTTCCTCCAAAGAGCTCTTCATAGTTTGTTTTAAGTACTTCTTGTAATCTGAGGTGAATCAAAGCCAACATTAGGTTGGAGACCATGCTCACTTCATCTATTAGTAGCATTTTCATTTGTTTTAACACTCTGCGTAGTTCCATTGCAGCTTCTGTAGAAAGTTTGTAATATTCTAATTTGTTTTGGTGTTCTACTGGTAGGAGTAGTAATCGATGTAAAGTTACTCCCCCTATGTTGTAGGCAGCTAAACCTGTGGGGGCAGTTACAACAGCTGACAGTTTGTTGTTTGTCATTTGTTGAAGGAACTTGCTGATGATTTTGATTAAGAATGTTTTGCCTGAACCAGCTTCACCACTGACGTATAATAGTATAGGTTTGTAATTTTGGAAGGTACATTCTTTATTTTCATGTTGTACACCATGTGCAATTTCTTTTGTTACGTCTTCAAAAATGCTACGCTGCTCATTGTTTAGTTTTGATTGTAGTGTACTTAAGTCTGCTGTATCTTCATACTGACACATGGCGTTTTCTACTTCTGTCATAGCTAATTCTGCCTCATTTGCTATTAGTGGCTGTCCCAGTGGTTCTTGATTTCCTGTTACAGAAGGTTGTCTACTGTCAGGAGTGTGCTTATCTAGTTGAGCCTGGAGTTCTTCTTCCTGTTGTTGTTCATTGTGCAACATTGTTTTGTACTGTGTAAAGTTTACATCAGTGATAGTGCTTTCATTTGCTGTGAAAGTGTATTCATAGGAGTCATAGTTATCTAGTAACTCTTCTTCTTTTCTCCATGGTTTAAAGAGTTGTAGCAGGGACATGTAATATAGTTCTTTATGTTGAGGAGTTTTTAATGACAATTTGATATGATTAATTAAACTAGGTTTGGTAAGTTTTGCTAAGCTGCCTTCACAATTTGTCACTCTGTATCTACCTTTTTTTTCATCTGGTTTTATATTATTTTTGTATGTGAAGTTTTGGGCTATGTGGTATAGACACATGGTTTTCAAAGTGGTACTTCTGTTTGGGTAGTATGTGTTCATTAAATTGTTTTTTAAAATGTCTTGGCTGTTTGGATCATTTTTGGCTATTGTTTCTTTGTCGTCGTATGATTTGAGAACTCTTTTTCTAGATTTAGCTGGACCAAGATTTAGCCATACTATATTTTCTGATTTTCCATTCAAAGCAGTACCGGTTAAAAGATATGCAGCTTCATAGCAGCCACATTCTCTATGGGAGAGCATTTTTATGCCGAAGCTGTACAATTTCTGAGACAGTGTTTTGTCTGATGACAGGTCATTCCAGAGGTCTTGAAGCTCTGTTTTTTCTGCTTTTGTTAAGTAGGCTGTAACATATTGTGCAACTGCAGTGGAAATGTCTGCAATGTACTGCACATCTATGTTTGCATTCCACAATAGGGCAATGATTGCATTTTAATCATTGATATATTTTGCTTCTTCTGTTCTTTTTATGTAATATGTATTTTTAGGTGATTTACCTTTAACACTATGTCTAACTGAAGACAAGAAGTTGTTCACTTCACTTGTTTCTGTAACCGTTCTATAGAAACCAAAACGGCATTTGGTGTAGTATTTCCCTTTGTTTTTGTATTTGCGACGGCAATATTTGCCACATTTGTGTCTTTGAAATTGTACAATTTGTGCATGAAGATCACTATGTGTTGCTTCTGATGGCATTTCACATGTGACATATTTTTCGATAAACTGTAACACAGTGGCATCACTGTCTTGACCAAATTTAGGAGCATCTTTAATCCATAAAAACATGTGGATATGTGGTGCTCCTCTGGCTTGGTATTCTTTTCTCCAAAAGAAGTGTTGCACTTCTCCGAGGGGAGGAACAGTTTTATTACAAATAAAGTGTAGCATAGCAATGAAGCGGTGATGGAAATATCTTGAAACATTAACAGGATCTAGAGAGAAAAGTGCTCCAGGTGTTAGTATATCTATGTTTGTTTTGTTTTTGTTTGATATGCTTAGGAAATCATGTAGATCTTTCCATGCATATTCTACACATCTTAATGTAACAAACCAAGTGGGTGGGCCAAGGTTTCTTATCATGTAACGTACATCTCTGTGATGTCAGAACCAGTACTCTTTCGTAACATGCATTTTTCCTAACAGATTTGTAATGCTTGATTGTAAAACTTCATCTTTTTCTTGCACTTTTTGTAGTAATTGCATAGCTGACATATTTGAAAGTGGGTTCCTGATTTTAATGTGTGTGCAACTCCATAACATAGAGTTGCTAATTCACTTTCAAAGAGTAGGTGGAATATCTATTCCACATTTTGTCTAAATCTGGGATCTTCAGAATACATTCGTAATGAGCGGTATTCTGATGCTGTTATCTGAGTGGGTCTATCATCGTGCCTTCCTCCTTTGCCAGTAGGAAAGAGTAAAGGAAATGCACATGCTTCTATACTTTTTTCCCATATGCTGATTGGTGATCCTTTTGTTTGTCGCATTTGGTACGTTTCTTGCGCTTCATCTATGGTGTCTTTAGAGTGTAATGGATGAATTGTATAATGGTCTAAAATATTGGATATTGTAGCAGGATCTAGAAGTTCAAATTGACCAGTTACTGGTGACTCTTGTATTATTTCAGTTGTTTCTCTTAAGTTTTCTTCAATATTTATTTCTTTGTAGTATTCATTATTGTCTTTTAGATATTGCAAGGCTTGTCTAACTTTATGTAAATCTACCAGTTGTTGCCACATTTTTCTGTCTTTTGTAGGTACACCATTTACTATGACAATTAAAGATTGTTCTATTGGACGTTGCACTACCAGAGTGTGCACATTTTCTTTTAGATCTAATGGTAAATATACTACTTTGCCGCAAATGCCTTTCACCAATTCAGAGGGAGGTAATTGTGCTGTTTTTGGTTGAAGGCGTATTTTTGCTTGGAATGGGTGTACTGTTTGAATTATGATGCTCTCATATAAATAGAGTTGTTGCAGGGTTTTGGTAGAGGGAATAATTCCTAATTACTTGTGATAGCATGTGAAGGAGTTTGATTGCTGTCAGGTTTTGTAGTGCAGTAACTGCAAACTGTTAAGGGATCCGTTATTTCGTATTTGTTTTCTGCTATAAGGTAGAGAGCTAATTCAAACCATTTGGAATCTTCATTGCCTTCTATTTTGTATGTTATGTCTATAGTTTTTGTGTTATTATTTTTAAAGTTCTGCGGCAACACACACCCATGGTTTGGTATTTCAGCGGATGTACTTTTGAATTTTAGTATTTCTTTTTTGTATGTGTGTAGTAGAAGGTTGCCATGTGCAGAATTGTTGCTACTCTGTTATAAAGCTATTGCATTTTGTAAGTGGTTTTCACTTCCAAAATATTTACTCTGGATATGGTTGATTTCTTCAAGTAGGTCTTTGGCTGTACCATGTAGAAGATTGTTATTTAAATTGGCTAGTGCTAAAGCAGGACTTTTAGCATAGTACAGTTTATAGACTAGATTTCTTATAGTTGAATGATGTGTTGTTATCATTTTGATATGATGGAAACTGCTTTTGCAAATAGGTCATGAAATTCAGGCCAATGAATGTCCTTGCAGTCCTGTGTATTTGGGCACTGGACAAGTATCCATATTTTGCAGCAATTTTATTTTGATTTTGCCTTTCACATATTGATTGAGGAACTGGCATAAAGATTTGAAAGATTTTTTGGCTATGTTACACATTGACGTGCATGGCCATTTGTATACTGGACATTCTGGTTCAGTCAAATGGAGAATTGATTCTGAGTTCGTTTCAGATATTTTTGTAAGCAGTATTTCTTGTTCCATTATGGTATTATTAAGTTTTTCATAACCTCGTCCACTGCTATGGTTGGCAATTGTGTTTGTTTGATTTTGTTTATATGCTTCTTCATTGAAATATGGTTCTGTGCTTGTGGTGTGACTCCATTCACCTCCACAGATATTTAAGAAGTTATTTTTGTTGACATTCCATTTATTGAGAAGCTTTTTTTGTAATTTAGTAGTTAGTTTTGTTAGTGGTTTCATTCTGTTTAACACTAAAATGAATAACTTTCTTTTGAGAAGGATTGCACTGTCTATCAAAGCTTCTAAGATTAATTTTCTACGGTAGTTTTTAAGGGTTGTGCATGATTTGTCTCCTGATTTTATAAGATTCTGAAGGACACTGTGGCGGAACATTTTTGTTAATATTCTTTTTTTGTTAGGGTTACTTCCTGCTATATCAAGATTTATAGGAGCAGTTTTAGCAGTAGTAGTACCTGTATTTCTGTTAATCAATTTCTGTTTTCTTTTACATTTTGATAGAGGAGGCAAAGTTTCTGTACTAGAAGATTGTTTAGTTTTGCTAAATAACTGTATTAGCTGTTTTGTTTGAACTTTTTGTAAAAACTCTGCTAGAGATGGATGCTTATTTTTGACATTTTTATTTTCATTTGCTCTATTTCTGCGTTGCTTTCTATGGACTTGCTTTCTGGTACGCATTCTGTGGGGTCTGTTGAAACAAAACAATAGAAGGCATGGGTTGGGCTGTTGTGCAATGTATGTGTGCTTTATGCATGAGTGTTTTGAGTATGATTGTAAAGATGTATCTGGTGGTGTGTGATTGTGCATTGGGCAGCTACAATTATTTGGGAAGTCTACTCTTCTATTTGTGTGTTACTATACTGTGGTTCAGATGATCGTAAAAAGTGAGCTAGTGGTGAGGATAAGCACTAATAGTAAATCAAATGGTATAAAATTCAAACTATTGTTTGTTTTGTAATACTAATATTCTAGGGGCTGAGTTATGTTATTTGTGCTCTGAAAAACAGAGATTTGTGTGCCATTCTGCGCGCTAATCCCTGTTTAATAAATGGTGATTTGTGGGTAGAATGGTACACAAATGTTCATTTTTTTGGCGCACAAATTACATGAATCACTCGCACAGTGTGTGTCATGATCTCTGCTTCCAAAAGATCAGGACTTGCCCGACTCACTTGGAAGCAGACCCATAACCCCGGTTCCGAGTGCCAGCCAGTCCCAATTGGGACCTTTTGGACCCTGTCCTGGCGCCAGTGGCACCAGGCTCATAAAGATGCCCAGTCCCAGCGCTGGAAGCGCCGGGCTCATAATGCTTGGGTGGACTTACCTGCAGCAGACCATGCTGCTTACTTACCTGCCAGTTGAACCCCGGATCCTCTTCTGTTTGGGACTACTTTTCCTGTTGGGTGGGGCAGGAGCCACTCCCTAGGTTCAGAACACTGGAACTCTTCTGGAAAGCAGGAACTCTTTTCTTATCTAGGCGTGGCTGTGGAAGGAGACACCTAAGCACTACAGGAGGCTATTTAAACCACACCCAATGGATGAATCTTGCTTTGTGTTATTCTGCATTCTCTGCAGCAGAACGCTCATCGTGTCTTCTGCTTCTGATCCTGGGCCTAAGGAAACAAAGGCTTACTATCCTGGAATCCAGTCTTCAGCAGCACCTGTAAAGACAAAGAAAGAACAGGTTAGCACTACGGTCTTCAGTGGCAGCGCATCTCTTACCTGGTCCATCGGCTGTCACCAACGCCTCGCGCTGCATTCCGGCATCTGAAAGACAAAGGCTTACCTACTCTTTGCATGTTCCGGAGGTCTTCGCACTGCATTCCAGCATCTGAAAGACAAAAGCTTACCAGCTCTTCGCACGCTCCGGAGGCCTTCGGCGCTGCATCCCGCATCTGAAAGACAAAAGAAGGTGCGTTTAAAGACATTGGGCAACTTAATTACTCACGTGCCATTACTCCTTCCCACGCCGAATCCAATGGGTATTCCAGCACCCTTCAGCTTCTCTAAAGCTCCGAACTTGTACCTGCAAGATAAAAGGGACAGTTAGTGCGCATCGTGAAACAGGCTACAAGCGCTTACCTACGTGCTTCCAGGCGCTTCTATTCCTCACGCGGGTTCGATCCTCAACTCTCATCAGCCCGCCATCCGCCATCGCCGGAACGCTGCAAAACAAGAGATGTCATTACAAAAGACTTTTAAGACATTTGAAGTGCCCAGAACTTACCGTTCGTGCAGTTAACGACGGACAGCAGTCCTCTGAGGTCAAGAGGCCTGCACCCTTATCCAGTGAAGGAACTGGTTACGGCACCCTGCCCCGAGGCAGATGGAGAGCTCGGCGTTCACTTACCTAAGGTGAGGGCGTTAACCTTTGGGGTTCTACAGGAGAAGAGAAAGGGAAGAGGAGAGAGGCACCCAATAACCCCAGTTCATTAATCCCATATTTTCTATCTGCAGACATCTTACTCTTCGAGTCAGACATACAGTGCACAGAGGTCCAGCCCAAAGAGCCAACCGTGTGTTACACATCACCTTTGAAGAAACGGCATTCACCCAGTCAAGACCGGCGCCTCTGCGGGAATCAGGTGAGCGTTACAGAACACAAAGCCTACAGCAAAACTCCCACCCAGGCGCTATGGAAACCTCGGATACCGACCAACTAGCCCAGTTACTTGGGGAACTAAGAGCAGAAGTGCATGCAGCCCGTCAGGAAACGAATGCTCTAAGAAGGGAACTGATTATTTCCAAGGAGCGAACAGACGATCTCGCTAGACAATTGCTACAGTCACAAGACGGACAAACTCCGTTACCCGCATCAGGGGCAAATCTTCCTTCAACATCCTCTACGAACCCAGTGCAGATAAACCTACCTGGGAATGTACCTCTGGCTCCGCCCGAACGATTTTCTGGTGACCCAAAGAGGTTTGCAGTATTCATTAATCAGTGCCGGTTGCACTTCTTATGCCGGCCAGCAGCCTTTCCAACTGATCAAGCTAAGGTAGCTTTCGTGCTTTCGTACCTTAGTGGCAATGCGGCAGACTGGTCGATCCCTCTAGTTAATCAAGATGATCCGGTTCTCCATGATTTTCAAGCTTTTCAGCTCAGTATGGAAAAACTGTTTGCAAGACATTCACAGGGGCAGGCCTTGGACAATGAGCTCCTTTCATTGCGACAGGGTAATCAAGACCTGTTGGCTTATATTGCGTCTTTCAACAGACTGATAGTGGAAATTCGATGGCCTGAGGACAAAAGGATTACGCTGTTTTATAGAGGTCTACGTGGAGAGCTCAAAGATGTGTTAGCCCAAGTAGTGAATCCCCCGCAAGACTGTTCGGACTATATTGACTTAGTCGTTCAAATAGATCACAGACTGCAGAACAGGAAGGCCGATCGTTCCAAGTTTGATGCTCGAGTATTTTCCAAACCACCAACTCCTTCCAAAGGAGTAGACTCCAAGGAACCCATGCAAATAGGGGGCCTGAAAGGACCACTAAGACAAAAGGAGCGGGAAAGGAGAAAACAGTTGCAATTATGCCTCTATTGCGGAAACTCAGGGCACTTTCTTCGAGACTGTCCGGTGAAACCAGCCAAGAAGGCAGTAGGAGCTGCAGTTACCAAGGTCACAAACTCTGAGCAGGGAAACGACCTCGCCCGACAAGAATAGAGGTCCTCTTGCCGAGCGTTAAAACCAGTACCGTGACCTCGCATTTCGTGATACCTATGGTCCTCATTAACCCTGATCATCCGGATCGATTACATGCGATTGAAGCTTACGTCGACAGCGGTGCCATCGGCAATTATGTGGATCATGAAATGGTTTTGAGGATGAATCTAACTCTTTGTCCCAAGGCTGTAAAGGACGTCATTACTACGGTGGATGGTACGGAGATAGCCTCCGGACCAGTAACGCATACCACTCAAGAAGTGACGCTAGTAAGTCAAGATGGACACCATGAGAAGATTGTGTTCGATGTGATCAAGGCCCCTCAGTTCCAGATTATTCTAGGAATACCTTGGTTAGAGAAACACAATCCTCAGATCGATTGGCGAGCAAGAACGGTTCAGTTTCCAGAATGTGTCTCTACTTGTCACCCTCGACCTGGTGTTGCACTGGCAGCAATTTCCTCGGAGGCTCCCCAGTTACCTCCTGAATACCTAGAATTCCAAGATGTTTTCCGGAAGGATCAGGCTAACTCTCTACCTCCTCATAGGTCTTATGACTGCCAGATAGACCTGATACCTGGATCTACTCCTCCTTGTAGTAGAATGTATGCCCTCACCGAGCCTGAGAATCTTCACCTCCGACAAAACCTGGATCAATACCTAGCGAATGGGTTTATTCGTCCTTCCAAGTCCCCTGCTTCCTCAGCTTTGTTCTTCGTTCCAAAAAAAGAAGGGGACCTTAGAACTTGTATAGATTATCGCGCCCTGAACCAGATCACCGTTAAGAATAGATATCCGTTACCTTTGATCCCTGAACTCCTGGACCAAGTCAGAAAAGCATGCATATATACAAAGCTGGATCTTAGAGGAGCCTACCACTTGGTACGAGTAAAAGAGGGCGATGAATGGAAGACGGCCTTCCGCACCAAGTATGGGCTATTTGAATATCAGGTCATGCCCTTCGGACTTTGCAATGCCCCGGCCGCCTTTCAATATTTTATGAACGATGTCCTCAGAGAGCTCATAGATGTGTGTGTTGTTGTTTACATTGACGACATCCTCGTTTATTCTTCATCGGAAACTGAACATCGGAAACACGTGAAAATGGTCCTCGAGAGATTGCGTCAACACAAACTTTTCACTAAGTTGGAAAAATGTGTTTTCAACGTGACTGAAGTTGAATTCTTGGGATTCATATTATCACCTAGCGGAGTGCGTATGGATTCAAAGAAGGTCGATGCATTTCTCAAATGGCCATCGCCATCCTCCGTAAAAGGTGTTCAAAGCATGTTAGGCTTCGCTAACTTTTACCGCAGGTTTATCCCCGAATTCTCTCGAATAGTCCAGCCCATCACCGCCTTGTTAAAGAAAAACAAATGTTTTGAATGGTCTACCGAGGCGGAACAAGCTTTCCAGAATTTGAAGACTAGATTTATCTCTGCACCGATCTTAAAACATCCTCGCCCAGAACTCCCCTACATCGTTGAAACTGATGCTTCGAGCCTTGCCATGGGGGCAGTTCTATCACAAAAGGACCCAGGAACCAATCAGTTGCATCCCGTGGCATTTTGGTCCCGCAAATTCTCGCCTCCTGAAATCAATTACACTATTACTGATAAGGAACTTCTAGCTATCAAGTCCACCTTTAAGGCTTGGCGGCATTATCTTCTGGGGGCCCGACACACCGTTACTGTGATTACAGATCACCGAAACCTGCAATATTTGAAAACCGCAAAAGCTCAATCCTCTAGGCAACTCCGTTGGGCACTATTCTTTGCCTAGTTTGACTTCATAATTACCTATCGACCTGGTACAAAAAACGGTAAAGCTGATGCCCTTTCTCGGATGGGAGTGGAAGAACATTTGATCAATCCTAAACCTGTACCTATCATTCCCGAACAAAGAATTCTAGGTGTAATCGCCACACAATCCATAGAGGAAGTTAAGGATAAAGCCAGGCTACTGGTAACTCCAGCAGACATACAGAATTGGCATCTGCAGGGAAAGGACTTTACGGTGAAGGACAACCTATTATATTTCCAAGAACGGTTATACCTGCCCAGCACAGATTTACAGAAAAAGGTAATCTCTTGTTATCACGATTCTTTAATGGAAGGACATCCCGGTATGACCAAGACCTCGGAAAAGATCAAGCGCTACTTCTGGTGGCCGTCTTGGAAAAAAGATATCAGAGACTTTATAATGTCCTGTGGAGTATGCGCCCAAAACAAGAGTCAAAAGGAAAAACCAGCCGGCCTCTTACGCCCTATTGACATCCCGCCTCGCCCTTGGCATACGCTTTCTATGGACTTCATCACCGATCTACCTCCATGCTCCGGATACAATACGATCCTAGTAATCGTGGACCTATTCTCCAAGATGGCGCATTTCATTCCACTCAAAGGCTTACCAACAGCAGCGACTCTGGCCCGAGAATTTCTCGAAAACATCGTCCGACTGCACGGTTTTCATTCAGTTCTAATTTCGGATCGAGGTAGTCAATTTATTTCTCATTTTTGGCGAAGTTGCTGTCGGTCGGCTCAAATTGATGTGAGACTTTCGACCAGCCACCACCCTCAAACCGACGGACACACCGAGAGGACCAATCAAACTCTGGAACAGTATTTGCGCTGCATGCTGCAACAAACTGAAAAAACTTGGAAAGATATCCTTTGGATAGCCGAATATGCCTACAATAACTCTGTCCACTCGGGAACTGGGAAGACCCTGTTTTTTCTTTTATACGGTAGTCACCCTCGAACCTCGGAGTTGGATCCACTCCAAGATCT
Organism: Ambystoma mexicanum; assembly: GCF_040938575.1. Classification (NCBI taxonomy): domain Eukaryota; kingdom Metazoa; phylum Chordata; class Amphibia; order Caudata; family Ambystomatidae; genus Ambystoma; species Ambystoma mexicanum. The sequence continues at coordinate 678,485,760 of NC_090935.1, read as the reverse complement.
TGGAACACCAGCAGTAGACCACCTGCATTCTACAATCACCCAAGCCTTTAAGGAAGCCGTTTCTCACCTTCAAAGGGCTAAAGAACAATACAAGAAAGGAGCAGACCAACATCGGAAGGAAGCCCCCCAATATCAAGTAGGAGATCAAGTCTGGTTATCCACCAAATATCTACCTCTAAAAGGACCACGCACATTCAACCCAAGATACCTTGGTCCCTATTCCATCACTACCATAGTAAATCCAGTAGCGGTCAAGTTGGACTTGCCCCCTCACATGAAGATACATCCGGTCTTCCACGTCTCTCTATTAAAACCCGTGCAACCTCAAACCCGACTAACTACATCTCCAAAACCTATTCTAGTTGATGGAGAACTCGAGTTTGAAGTCAAAAGCATCCTGGATTCCAAGATCTCCAAATCTAAACTATTTTACCTGATTGACTGGAAAGGCTACGGTCCCCAAGAAAGATCCTGGGAACCTGCAGAATATGTCCACACGCCTCTTCTAATCAAAAGATTTCATCGAACATTTCCTAACAAACCCAAACCCCCGGAGAAGCCTGGTTTGGGAGGGGCCTTGAGGGGGGGTGCTGTCATGATCTCTGCTTCCAAAAGATCAGGACTTGCCCGACTCCCTTGGAAGCAGACCCATAACCCCGGTTCCGAGTGCCAGCCAGTCCCAATTGGGACCTTTTGGACCCTGTCCTGGCGCCAGTGGCACCAGGCTCATAAAGATGCCCAGTCCCAGCGCTGGAAGCGCCGGGCTCATAATGCTTGGGTGGACTTACCTGCAGCAGACCATGCTGCTTACTTACCTGCCAGTTGAACCCCGGATCCTCTTCTGTTTGGGACTACTTTTCCTGTTGGGTGGGGCAGGAGCCACTCCCTAGGTTCAGAACACTGGAACTCTTCTGGAAAGCAGGAACTCTTTTCTTACCTAGGCGTGGCTGTGGAAGGAGACACCTAAGCACTACAGGAGGCTATTTAAACCACACCCGATGGATGAATCTTGCTTTGTGTTATTCTGCATTCTCTGCAGCAGAACGCTCATCGTGTCTTCTGCTTCTGATCCTGGGCCTAAGGAAACAAAGGCTTACCATCCTGGAATCCAGTCTTCAGCAGCACCTGTAAAGACAAAGAAAGAACAGGTTAGCACTACGGTCTTCAGTGGCAGCGCATCTCTTACCTGGTCCATCGGCTGTCACCAACGCCTCGCGCTGCATTCCGGCATATGAAAGACAAAGGCTTACCTACTCTTCGCATGTTCCGGAGGTCTTCGCACTGCATTCCGGCATCTGAAAGACAAAAGCTTACCAGCTCTTCGCACGCTCCGGAGGCCTTCGGCGCTGCATCCCGCATCTGAAAGACAAAAGAAGGTGTGTTTAAAGACATTGGGCAACTTAATTACTCACGTGCCATTACTCCTTCCCACGCCGAATCCAGTGGGTATTCCAGCACCCTTCAGCTTCTCTAAAGCTCCGAACTTGTACCTGCAAGATAAAAGGGACAGTTAGTGCGCATCGTGAAGCAGGCTACAAGCGCTTACCTACGTGCTTCCAGGCGCTTCTATTCCTCACGCGGGTTCGATCCTCAACTCTCATCAGCCCGCCATCCGCCATCGCCGGAACTCTGCAAAACAAGAGATATCATTACAAAAGACTTTTAAGACATTTGAAGCGCTCAGAACTTACCGTTCGTGCAGTTAACGACGGACAGCAGTCCTCTGAGGTCAAGAGGCCTGCACCCTTATCCAGTGAAGGAACTGGTTACGGCACCCTGCCCCGTGGCAGATGGAGAGCTTGGCGTTCACTTACCTAAGGTGAGGGCGTTAACCTTTGGGGTTCTACAGGAGAAGAGAAAGGGAAGAGGAGAGAGGCACCCAATAACCCCAGTTCATTAATCCCATATTTTCTATCTGCAGACATCTTACTCTTCGAGTCAGACATACAGTGCACAGAGGTCCAGCCCAAAGAGCCAACCGTGTGTTACACATCACCTTTGAAGATACGGCATTCACCCAGTCAAGACCGGTGCCTCTGCGGGAATCAGGTGAGCGTTACAGTGTGTTTGAGTAATATATTTTAATAATAAGATGATAAACATAACAAGTTAAATTATAACAGTAACAGTGGAAACAATTTAAAATTGAGAATCAGATCAGGAAAACAGTAAGTAGACCAATTGAAGTGAAGGGAAGAAGGTGAGTAGTGCAGTAGAAGTGAGAGGGAAGGGTGGGAAAGAGGAGGAGGAGGGAAACAGATGGGGTTAATGTTGAAAATGGTTAGAGAGGGAAGGGGAGGGAGGTGATTAAGGAGATAAGGCACAGGGGGAGGGTGAAGAAGGTGGAAGGGGTTTCATGTTGGGGAATGGAGAAGGAGGGATTTTAGTAAAGTTTAGAATGAGGAAAAGGTAGAAATAGAGCGGAGTGAGAGAGGTAAGGAGTTCCAGTTCAGGGGGGCTAGGAGATGAAAGGAGCGCAAATGGGGTGTGGTATAAGGGGAAGGAGGAACAGTGAGAAGAAAGTGGCCAGCAGAGTGAAGAGAGTGGGAGGGAGTGTAGAAAGAGAGGAGAGAGGAGAGATAAGGGAGAGCAAGTTTGGGGAGAGATTTAAAGGCTAGGCAGAGAAAGTATGATAGTATTGTACTTACTCTTTTTATGTGGAATGAGCAGGTTTCTTTGTAGTTGGTGATTGTAGTTCAGATGTTGTTGTTTTCCAGGAGAGTGGTCTTCACTGCAATTGTAAAAGAAAGAAGTTAGTAATTTTGTGTGTTTATAGCAGTGATGTTAATTGAGAGATTCATATTTATGTTTTTGTAGTAGTATTCTTGTTTGATATCTGAACATAGTGTATGCATGCAGTTTCATTTGACTATGTTCAGCCTTCATATTTCATTTACAATATGTTAGTTCAACATGCTTTGCAAATGAGTACAATATTAAGTGTATGAAACTCACTTGGTTATTTAAAGGTGTGTTATAGGATGTTAGGAGAAAGAAGAAATAATGATATAATTATTTTGCAATTTGTATAAGGTAAATGGCAGAAACTGTATAGAAAAGCATGGAATGCATGCATTTGTGAAGGTGTGGGTAATAAAGCAGAATGATGTGATTTACAGGTATTGGAGTTATTGCAGCTGGGAGCTTTTCAATTATAGTGTGTATGTGTGTGAGTGTATGAAGATGTATTGCAAGATGCAATAGTGTTGTTCCACTATTCTATTGTTATTTCTCCCATCTTCTAATATTATAATTTTTTAGATAGGTGTGTGTGTGTAAAAATAAAATAGATAGCCGACAGGTTTGGAAGTAACAGTTGATTATATCAGATGGGAAAAATTACAGTAAGTTCATTTTATAGGTTTAACAGTTTAAGTGGCAGTTACTCTGTTTATATGCATTTATAAGAGTTGTACATGTACTGTGCAGAAAATATGCATACCTGTAGTTTGTATTCATGCATGTGGATATGCATGCAGCTGCAAGTAGAAATCTTGGAGACTTGCAGAGCAGTTTTTGTAGTAGGTGCTTTCCAATGATATGAGACTTGTACTCAGAGTGATCAACAGTACATTTGAAGTGCTGAACTCTGATGATGGAGTTAGATATAGAGGTCGTGGATGTGATTGGTGGATGGTTGTGTGACTGGTTAGCTGTATCCAATGAGGGAATGCACAGAGAGTGAAGTGGAAATGGTAGAAGGACCGTCCAAGTTACGATTTGTTCGCGGACATGGCAGTAGTCCGCGGACATCGCGTATTACATACAGGGATTTTGGGGTGGAGAGGCATGCAAATGAGAGTGAGCAGAGTAATTGATCGGTTAGTAAAGTTTAGTGGGTGTGTTCTTTAAGGAGAGAGTTTGGCAAAAAGTCTTTTTCCTGAGAGAAGACCATTTAGCTATGGCTGTGTGTTTCAGAAAACAGATTGTGTGGATTTTGGGAGAATCATGGATACATTGGTTGGAGGTGCATGCACAACACTGTGGAGTAGCTGCAGATCTTGGATTCCCTCATGTGGAAGTGCACTGGCATGGAGTGCGCGGAATGAAGGGCTAGACTTGCTACCTATCTGCGCTAGTTTGCAGACAGAGCATCATCCAGACATAATTATAATTCATTGTGGAGGGAACAGTTTGGGAGATGTGTCAGGAATTTCTTTGCATTTTGCGATGAAAGAAGGACTTGGGAAGGTCATGGACATGTTTTCTCGTATTGCGCAGAGACAAATGTGGCTGCGTTCTTCTTCATTTGGTCCACAAATGGAGAAAGCGCGCTGCAATGTCAATAAGGCTGTTTGTGCCTTTCTAAGAGATGTTGGCATGTCCTCTTTTCACAATGAAAATATTATGTTTCGTAGCACATACATTTTTTCGTAGAGATGGAGTCCATCTTACTTATGCTGGTAATCAGATTTTTCTGAGAAATGTACAAAATGCAATGTGTCCTTTTATGGAATGACAGCCATCTTTTTTGCAGTAGGTGTTGATTATTTCAAGTTTTTCAAATACAAAAAAACACCACCAAAAGGCTCTTTTCAGAGCCACCACTTCCTCCCAGAGAAAAGTGCAATAATTTTGATAGGGCAGCACCCCAAAATGTTTGATGTTCGCGAACTGTCCACAGACTTCTAAAAAAAAATGCAAAGGAGCCTGCTCAATTTATTTGCCATTTCTATTTTTTTGACTGTGAAAGGCGGCTCTGAAAAGAGCCTTTTTTTGGATTTTTGTTGTTTTATATTTTTTTGGGTTTTTTATACACAGCACACTAGGAGAGGAGGGGAAAGGAGGGAAAGGGGGGACACCAACCACAGGGATAAGAAAGGGCAGGTGGAGAGAGGAAGATATAGGGTGGGCCTTACTTAGGTAGTGGGCAGGTCTTCTCATGCTCCGAGACCGTAGTCTTGAAAGCACTTTGAAGTCTCTCCCCCCTGCAGAGTACTGTGTCGCAGTACATACACAAAACTGTGACCCTCGAAAGGTAAGGGTCATCAGCATTGTGAATGGCCTGTGAGGCAGCTGGAGGGATGCGCTCTCCCACAGGAGTGTCTCTTGTGGTGAGAGGAGCGGAAACGGAGGATAAAGTAGAGGAACTCAACCTACTACGCTCCTCGCAAGGTACAACCTTGCGAACGGCCCCAGCGTGGAACGACCTTAGGTGTCGCTTCATAGTAGTCATACCAAAGCTGTATGAACCAAATCTCCCACGACTCAGCACCATTTTGCACTGGTTGCAGGTGACTTTGTTCACACGCACCTTGGGTACTTTACCATGAATGGTAAATAACCGCCACACCCAAGACTCACGGCAAGTGCTGGTAGTAGGGACTTCCACTACCTCGTCCTCGTCATCCTCTTCATCCTCCTCTGCATCCTCATGCCTTTTCCCCTCTTCAGGCCCTTGGGGAGGTGGTGGTGGTGGAGGGGGTGGGGGTGGTGCTGAGGCAGATGTAGCACCAGGAGCCATGGATGCCATCAGGTTTCAGAAAACTCTGAAGATTGGCAGCAAATACCAGCCAAAGAAGACAATGCTTTGTCAAATAGCCAAAAGCACAATGAGGATGAGCTCTGGGGTGTGGCTTTTTATAGGGGTGCGGGTGCGCGGTTTGCAGACACCTGCCCTGTCCGCAGACAGATCGAACATCCCAAAAAGGCTCAAAAAGTTCCAAAAAGTATGTAGAGAATCAGGGTGATTGTCTGGGACAAGTGCTATGGTGAATGTTTACTATAAAATACTGTAGATAGCCTGAAAATGCACTTTAAATATGTTCGGGGACCCGGACAGTGTCCGCAATTCAGAACACACGATCAGCGTGGGTGCGGTCACATGATGGCGTCGCGAACATGTCAGCGAAGGGAATTGGTGTCCGCAGGACATCAAATGCACGGGAACAGTTGTGCGCATGTGCGCGGGTGTTCTATGGACAGTGTTCGGGTCCTGAAATTAATTAAAAGTGCAATACAAGTGACGCAAATAGTTACGGACAGATGCGATGTTCGGAAAAGTTCCGGATGTGGTGCGCATGTGCGTAGATGTTCTTAAGGCAGTACGGACAGGTAAAGTGTCCTTAGAACACCCCCACTTTAAATATATGCGGACAACCCGGACACCGTTTGTGTTCTTAGTACAGTTCCCATTTGCCTACGAACAATACGGACAGGTATAGTGTCCTTAGGACACCACCATTTTGTTTAATTGCGAACATCCCTGACACCGAGTGTGTTCGAAGAACGGTTCTATGTTACTTGCAAACAGTACGGACAGGTATAGTGTCATTAGGACACCTCCATTTTGGTTAATTACGGACATCCCGGAAACCGTGTGTGTTCTAAGAACGGTTCCATTTTGCTTGCAAACAGTACGGACAGGTATAGTGTCCTTAGGACACCTCCAATTTGGGTTTTACGGACATCCCGGACACAGAATGTGTTCTTAGAACAGTTTCAACTTGCCTGTGAACAGTACGGACAGGTATAGTGTCCTTAGGACATCTCCATTTTCAGTTTTACGGACATCCCGGTCACCTAGTGTGTTCTTAGAACAGTTTCAACTTGCCTGCAAACAGTACGGACAGGTATAATGTCCTTAGGACGCCTCCATTTTGGGTTTTACGGACATCCCGGACAGCGATTGTGTTCTTAGAACAGTTTCAACTTGCTTGCGAACAGTACGGACAGGGATAGTGTCCTTAGGACACCTCCATTTTGGGTTTTAGGGACATTCCGGACACCGAGTGTGTTCTTAGAACAGTTTCAACTTGCCTGTGAACAGTACGGACAGGTATAGTGTCCTTAGGACACCTCCATTTTCGTTTAATTACGGACATCCCGGACACAGTGTGTGTTCTTAGAACAGTTTCAACTTGCCTGCGAACAGTACGGACAGGTATAATGTCCTTAGGACGCCTCCATTTTGGGTTTTACGGACATCCCAGACAGCGATTGTGTTCTTAGAACAGTTTCAACTTGCCTGCAAACACTACGGACAGGTATAGTGTCCTTAGGACACCTCCATTTTTGGTTTTACGGACATCCCGGACACAGAGTATGTTCTTAGAACATTTGTAACTTGCCTGCGAACAGTACAGACAGGTATAGTGTCCTTAGGACACCCCCATTTTGGTTAATTGCAGACATTCTGGACACCCGCACTGTCCGCGGACATCCTAACTGCCTTTTTTCTTTTTTTAAAACACAAAAAAACTGAATTAAGACACATGATCTTTTTGTTTTATTATATATGTAGATGTACAATTTATGAAAGAGAAGGGGAAGCAGAAACTGATACAAACACAGGGGAATTGGGGGTTTCAAGAGGATGGATAGGAGATGAAGGGATGGAAGTCTCATCAAAAGTTTTTGTTTGTGGAGAGGGTTTGGGGATAATTGACTGGGATATGGAGAGGGGGACAAGTACATGTGGGACAATGATATTTAATTTTTCCTTTTATGTGGTAATCTACAAAGTTCTTCAAATGGTTGAAATGTGCCATGAGCATGTCCATTTTTTCTTCCATGCTCTGGAGAGTCTTATCCAATTTATCTTTTGGCGTACTATTTTCAATGTTTGTATGGTCTGTAAAAAAATATACATATATATATGTTAAGTGTACATAAAGTAATGCTTATTAATTTGGTTATATAGAGAAGTGTCTACCATTAGTATCACTATCTTCAGACATTTCCTCACTTGGGAAATTCTCAAGTCACTCCAAATTACAGGACATTTCTGTGAAAAAGAAAATATATATTAATTTTACTGTATCTAATACAGAAATTTTAGAAATATATAAGAAAAATAAAGTATACTTACTGGCTTCTGGTAAACTGTGTTCTTACTGGTCTGTAGATCTGCTGTTGCTCCTAATTGTGCAGTTTCTGTGAGGTAATTATGTTGAAGGCTATCTTTTTTTTATTTTGGTATATTCCATTTAGTACATGTTATTTAAATGGATGGTTGATGTGTTAGATATATAGGTTCTATTTCTTATTTATTACTACATACAATGTGTTTGTGTGCTGGTTTTTGGCACAATATAAAAATTCAAGATACCCCCTAAGTTTTTGGGTAGTGTTGGTGTTGTCCGCGTCTGTCCGCGGACATATTCACAGTCCGCGGACATCAACATCACTAGCTGGGGGTTCAGTATGTTCTATGTTATATATATATAAAGTCAGGGATGGTGGTCAGTCATAATCTCGAATTTACAAATCTCGAAAATAAAAATCTCGAATTTTTTTGACCGAAAAAAAAAAATCTCGAAAGTTATAATATTGAATTTTTTTCTATAATCTCGAATTCTCACTGCAACTTTTTTACTATCATATTTCAGGTAAGTACAAAAGTAATGAGGGGTGAGAGGATGGGTGGGGGGTGGAGGCCGTTGGCCGCGGGGTGCCGGGTGAGGGGGTGGTGTGGGGGGCTAGGGGGGAACCCCACTCATAGTAAATGATACTCTTGTTTTTTCTTTATTTCCACTTATTCATATTCGTAATTTTTTTTTCAATATTTACATTTTCGAGTTATTGACCCTTTTAATTCTAGGTATATATTTTCGATATTTCCATTTTCGATATTTTTTTTTCAAGATTTTTGTAGTTCGACCTTTTTTTTTCAATATTATGACTATAAACCGTCAGGGATATTATGGTTAAGTTGTGCTACTAAAAACCAATGAAATTCAGTAAAAAAAACTTTGCTAAAGGGATGTTATGGTTAAGTTCTGCTACTAAAAACCTATGAAATTCAGGATCCACTCAAAGCATATGAAACATATACAAAGGGGAAAACACAGACTTGGAAGACAACAATGCTTTCTATGTATGATGATGATTAGTACGGTTTTCAACACTGTCTTATAGTTCTGTTGTTTTTTTATTACTGTACTTTCCCTGGATATGCTCATATTTGTACACATTGCACGTACACTACTTTCATTAGGGTCTAGTCACAATATGTGATAGTTATACATAGGGAAGTAGTAGCTTTGAAGCAGAGCAATCATTTCTGTACATGAAGATAATCAGTTACGTTATGAAAATTGTCGGGTAATGCTGCTGTTTTTTGTTTACTTCACTTTCCCTGTATATGCTCTATTTGTATGTGTTGTTGTCTGTTTGTGGTTTGTGTGCAGTAATGCAATAATGTAGGAAGTGGGTTTTATTAGCCACCTATTACATGTTTCACAGTATGCAAAACTCTAATAAGAAAGCAGTTATTATTTCACTATTCAACATGGCAAGATTATGAATATTGCACCTTCATCATGTATGCTGCACACACTGCCTATGTTTCTGCATGAGTAGCTTAATATACTGGATAGAACTTCATAATAGAATGCTATTTATATCAATGATTTGCTTAATGCACTAATTAGCTCATGATATTTATTCCAATGATCCTTGACACTTTTTTGTCAACATTACAATAAGAATCCCTTCTACAGAGTTTTCATAAAAAGTAAATGCACATGTGATGTCATCAATGACATTTGTGATGTCATCTTTGATGTCCTGGGTGTTAGTCTTAGCAGTGCACGTTGGTGGTGCGAGTTATGGTTGGTTATCTTACCATAACTTACGAATTTCAGGGGGTTTTGGTTTTACTTGGAACACCATAACGTCCCTTTAACAAAGTTTTTTTACTGATATATATATATATATATATATATATATATATATATATATATATATATATATATATATATATATATATCTTGGAAGAGTAATGAGCATGTTTTATCCTGAAGCGGGTGTACCTGTCAAGCTTCCTATAAGAATACCTTATATTTAAATCCACACACAACTTTGCAAGGCTCAGCTTGAACAAATAATGCCGTAGGATGCTGTTAAGGATGAAATCCTCCATTTTGGTCACAATCCACACCAACAGGTTCACATGATGAAATGTTAAATGCATTTTCCTTACATCATTCCAGAATTGATGGTTGCCTTATGTAGATCCATAGATGTTCATGACTGAGGGAGCCTGTTATTTAGTATTAGCTCAGCTAAATAACAGAGAATCAGATCTATTTTCTTTACACACAATTTCTTGTGAAGCAATATCACAACCTTTATTTTTTAATAGCAGCAGGTGCTTATAATACCAAAGCTACTCAACATCACACAAATTTTTCAGCTTCTGCCTTTCAAATGGATATCTTGATTCTGCATCACAGTCACCTTTAATCTTTGGAGATGTGTTAGTAATGTTTGTTCCAGAACTCTGACATTCCAAGTTACCAATCAGATCACCATGCCGCAATACCTTACCAGATGTACTGAAAATGGGACTGGTAAAGAAACCCAAACTCGACCCCTGGAATCTGGCCAACTTTCACCTCATCACACATCCTCTCATCTTCAAGTTATGGATGACTCTCTCCACTTCCTGGACAAAGGTGCCCATGCATACTCATCCTACATCACCTGGGTGCCTCTTTCGAAAATGATGTGCATAAAGCGCTCCTCAAAATCCGTGTTATGTGCGTAGCCTTTGGTGAAACAGTACTGCATTAGGTCACCTACTGATTCTGCAATTTCTTTAGCAGAAACCAACTCAGCCAGGTGGGTCCGAATAGATCCCAGTGCTGGTGAGTAAGCTTCAAATTGCCACAATGCTCATTTTTGTCCACTCATCTTTAACCTCTACATGGAAGATATGGGGAAACTCCTTTATAACACTGTATGGGAGGATAGGTCTATAGGACCCCCTACCCGACATGCCCCACCTCCAGGAGGTTCGTGGCATGTCAGAGGCCCCCATTGCACCTGTGCTCAGGTGGCAAGGTGGCTGCTGATCGACACACAGGGCCAATCGGATTGTACTGTAACATACCATGGACACCATTTTGAAAGCTTCAAGACTCCATTTTAGATAGAAGCAACCAAAACCCCAATGAAACAGCCTGCCTGCGAAAGCTGCAGCTTGGCTCCCGCTAACCGCGCGCAGGGAGCCATGCACTCCCCCTGCGCCTCCACCCCATGGCAAATCCACTGAAGGCCCGTTCTCACGAGTAACCAGACACGAAAGAGTATCAGAACAAACACTGTATCATTTACCTTCCACAGTACATCACCACCCCCAAAGTGACCTGACTCATGGTTCAAGTCTGGAAAATAACAGGAATCATCCCAATTGAACAGACCTCGACCTGGCATCTAACCCTTAACATTTAAAATATATGGTGTCAATAACCTTCCAGTATGAACCCCTGCCCACGTCCCCCAAAAGAAGTGTTAACTGCATACGAAAGCCTAATGATTCACAGAGTTGTTGTGTATATTATACCACGGGTGTTGGGAAAGGGATAAAAGCTTATAGTACTGATTAAGCAAGAATGACCTCAGCCCGTTGTAAAACACCATGGGCCTTTAAGACTCAATGAAAGGGCTTAATAGAGCCCACCTAGTGCTAACTAATGATTGCTGCTAATGTACAAAGGAAGGCGGCACAAGCATTACTGAGAGTACTTGTGTGTCATACAGTGGGACACGTTTAAGTGTTATGAACAAGAATGCAGATGTACAATCACATATGAACGTATTGCTTCTATGCATCTGAGTACACAACCCAACCTGATGCTACCTCATGTGTTATCCATTTGTTGCCCTATGTAATTACCAAAATGCATTGAACTAATGTTATGTGATATATGTGAAACTGACAGACTCTCATAGTCGCATATGAAATAGTACATGAATGTATATACTGGAATACTACTGGATCAGCGAGGGTGCATCTCGGGCCCAGCAATAGAAATGTGTAATCATCCTAATATTACTAACTTTATTAACTGTCCCCTCGTATGGTATACTGTGCAGCCCAGACACCGAGAATCGCGCAGAACCACAAGGCCATCTTCCCCTCCTCCCGCCAAGGCCTGCCAGGGCCTGCTGGTGCGCAGGCAGCACAGCCTCACCTCCCCTCACCCTGCTGGACCCGCTTCAAGTATTCACCTCCCCCATGTCCGAGGCCGCCATGGTCGGCAAAATGAATTATTTACAACCTGGTCCTAAACCCCACCGCCTCAAGGGGGCCCGAGATGCACCCTCGCTGATCCAGTAGTACTCCAGTTCACCCCAAGTTAATGGGCCTTGAAGATAGGTATTCAACCCTGTACTAACATATCATAAAGTAATTCCTCACCACATCTAACAGAACAGAATGACAAGGCAGCTCACTGTGTGCCCTCAGACCAGACACCCAGGCTTATGACACCCGGTCAACAGGTCAAAGTAACAGTGCACTGATGTATTGGTGAAGCTTCACATTGAATGTTGTTTTTCTGGTCTCCTATTCTTTCTTAGAGTAACATATTGTAGGATTTACAGGACAACTGGAATTGTCTAAAGGATGAGTGTTTGTGTGTGTGATGGCCACAAGGGCAAAATGTTAGTGCAGCCATCAATCAATGACACTGACCGCGCCTGGCCTGGCAGTTCCACCCCGATGAGCCCAGCTGACCCATCAACACCATGTTGACACCACGCGGATGTCCACCAATCCTGGAGCGGCTCATCACTGCATGCATGAGTCCCCTATAGCATAGTCAACGCCACCCAATATCTGAGACTATGTGCCCCCTATAGCGTGTAGGACTTGTGACGTGATTTTGTAATAAATATGACTGACTTTGTTATAGTCAGACAGAGCGCTCTCGGAGCTTGCAGAGTCCTTTGCATGCCCTATTTTGATTAGATAAAAACCCTTTACATTCACCCGCACTTGGTCTTGGTCTCATTCCCTCCTGGGTGTGTCCTTTATTGCCTCTCATTGTGGGGAGGGTACTGTCTTTTGGGGATGCTTGCTTTCAGTGGTGACCCCGAAGGCATGATTGATTCTTTCATCGTCCCCTCTGGCACGAGAAATTCCGGGCGGCAGTGGAGACGCACCGTGCGCTCGCTCAAAAGAGCTGCCTGCCTATGGAAACTGGTACGCTTAGACGTGTGCACGCAATAAGCCAAAGGTTTCGGGTCCCGCTCCAAAAAACCCCTTTAGTACCGGGGGGCAGCCATTGAGTGTGAGGAAGCGCCGCCTGGACGGACCCAATCTGCAGAATCTCGAATCAAGACGGGCACGTGAGTATTAAGTGCGAGTGATTGTAAAAGGTGGAGGGGAGGGAGTCAGATTGTACGAGGTCAGTTAACGGGTACTTTCATCTATTAACGCTATTTTCTTTCTCTACATATGGCCATTAGGACAATAAGGTGAAATAAGGGAAGATAAAGACGGGAACCTAGCTCTGTAAGGGATTAGAAGGTGGCGCCGCATAGTGCTATCTCGACTATTGCTGGGAAAAAGTTGAACAGTGAAGAATAAAATATAAGTGTCTGAGAACAGGGAGACACGATGTATACATTAGAAACTGCTTTTGTTTTCTTTTTCATTTTGGGTACATCAATATTAGAGAAGGTGTCATAACTTGTAAGAGTGGAGGGACAAGTAGTGGGTAAAGGTTAGGAGGCCTTGGTGGGAAAATAAGTGCACTGTAAGAAAAAGGGGAGGAGGGTAATTGTTATGTGTTGTATGTTAAAAGTCTGTTAAATGTCAGTTCCATGTTGCACATGTTAAGGGCGCGATGTTTTAGAGAATTGTATTGCACAAGAAGTGATGTTAAACTAGAAATGTTAAACGGTTCGGTGATATGGTCATTGTAAGTGTGACCCGGTGAGCTTCTAGGATAGTAACTTTGTGAACAAGTTAACAAAAAAAAAACAAGCAAAAATTGTTAGAAACAAGAGACACACGTACACGAGTCACGGTGAGAGTTACAATTAACACAGGAAGGTGACCAACGAACATACAATATGGGGGCAGAAACACCCCTGGCCACATTTGCAAAAATGTGCCTGTTTATGCAGAACGCATAAACAAGTATCATGACCAGTGGGTCACGTAATTAAAAGTAGAGGGACTACCCGAGGTATGGCCACAAGGGGGATCATTTGATAAAAATGTTTTGGATATGGTAGCCACGAGTACATTCATAAAATACAAAGGAAAACAGTTCCATAATAGAAGAGAGACATTGGATTTGTGGAGGCTATTTGAAGAAGTGCCTCCACTCAAAAGGAAAGAGACAGCACCTGATCAGCCCACCACTATTGACACTCCCCTATCAGCACAAGAAAACAGAGGAGGGAGTGCAGGGAAAGAAGGATCAATAGAGGTAACACAATTGTACCCCCTCCTAAACAAACCAGTGCCAGCGGAAGGGTATAGCAATCCCACATATGTGCGCACTGCTGTCCCTACAGCCACCCCGCAACCAACTGCACCGCCACCATACGAGTGCCCCAGACAGCGTGGACAGGTAAGCACCCCAGCAGTAGATATTGAAAAGTTAACAGAGGACCTAGACTCCAGACTTTTAATGGCCAGAGATGAACTGATTAGAATAACAGACTTATTTGAACAGAGTGGAACCAGTTTTACAAGAACAGAGCAAACACCTAGGGCACGGGCACTCAACAATTCATCTGAAGAGGGATGGAAGAAAGGGGAAATACTATTAAGAATTCAGGAAGAACCAACTTGAATAATGGAACTCGGACCACAGGAATTGGAAGACAACACAGATGAGGAGGGTATGGCTACTGGGGGGATGTAAGAGCTGTGGGGCGATATCGAGGATGAAGAAGAGGAAAGTGGAAGATTAGGCATGGCGGCGGGAGAAAGATCAGGCAGAGGAGATGAGACGCCCTTGGGAAGAACAATGGAAGAGGAGTGGACGGGGCGATTAAGGAATAGAATGGGAAGAATGGCCACGTTAGGGAGGAAAGTAGTGAAGGTGAGTACAGGCAAAATGACAAAGACCAAACTACAACTCCCATTGATACATAGGGGAGGTGGAAGGCCAAATTACATACCCTGGGCCCAGATGGACAAAGCTCATTTATAAAAGTCCTTACCCTCGCTATCAGGAGGGGCAAGCAAGTGGATATATGCATTTGAGAAACATACCGCAGGAGTGCCATTGGCGGTAGGTGATGTTAAAAGCTTGCTAGTGTCAGCAGTAGGTGATCAGGCAGATAGAGTGTGGGCAAAAGCTGGTTTCCCGGGAGTAACATTGGATTGTGATCGCCATCATAGAGCATCTTTCAACACAGTGCGTGCAAGAGTATGGGATGCACTGAGGGAAACATTTCCAGACACACCAGACTTACAGTCAGTGATGCAGTGCACGATGAATGATGGGGAGGATACTATGGATTTCATTTTTCGGGTGCAGGAGATGTGGAGAGCCGAGACGTGTACGCCCTGGGACCAGACAACATCCTATTTTATAATAAATAGAGGGCTCCCAAAAGAAGTATAGTAAGCACTCGACAAAATAGCAGGGATTGAAGCAAAAGGATGGCCAGAAATTCAAAGCATAATAGTTCACCATTGCAAAAGAATAAAGGAAAGGGAGAAAGAAATTGCACAAAAAAGGTTGGCAGATGAGGCGAAGTTAGTACAAATGAAATTGGTGAAGGTCGCTGCAGCTGTAGCAGCACTCCCCCAAGAGAGGGAGGGGGAGGAGGAGGAGGGACTGGTGGCGATACAGCGGAGGATGGCAGCAAATTGGGCAGGCAATGGGCAGTCACAGTGAAACAGACAGGAGCAGTTCGGAGGACCGCAGTGGCAAGTGTGGGCTCCCCGCGGAGGACGAGGTGGGTACAGAGGACGCAGAGGGGGTGGTCAAGGGTATGGGGAAAATGGCGGGTATGGAGGGCAAGGTCTTAGAGGGGGACAAGGGAACTGTTGGAATTGCGGTAGGTGGGGACATTTTTCACGAGAATGCAGAAGCCAACCAACTAATGTGTACCAAGACAACCAACCCTATGGACACCCACACCCGGGAAGCCCATACCGATTACCCATGGGAGGGGCACAAGGGCAACCAGAGCAAGATTATGTAAAGCAATGAAGAGAACCACCTCACAATGTACACCAACATCCACAGAGCCGCGAGCATATGCAATACACACAGAATAACCCTTTCACCACAACAGCTAACGGCGCGCCTGCACCATACGGTGGAGTGGCAGTGATATCGGGTAATGTCTTTAGTCAAGGGGGGAACACGAGATATCCAGCATAGGACAGCCCACAGGGAGCACTTGCGTGTCCTGTACTATCTAAGACCTACAATGCAACAGAGGAACCATTGATAGGGGCGCAGATAGGGAACAAGCAGTTCATATTTATGGTGGACTCGGGAGCTGAAAAATAATGTTTACATGAAGGCCGGTTTCCGCTATCTAATCGTAAATTGGAGATGCAGGGTTTCTCTGGGGCTATTGTTGAAGTTCCTTACACAGAAGATTTAGATGTCACTGTGGGGGGTAAGACAGTGAGGGCTCACCTACTGTACTATGAACAGTCCCCGATTAACTTACTGGGAAGGGACCTCCTTAGTAAGCTTAATATGACTATCTCCTTAACGGAGAGAGGGATAGTTTGTTCAACTCCTGGGATCTGTCCCATGCGCGTAATGCTGGTGGTGCATGCACGAGCAACAGCACCAGAAGTGTGCGGCATACCGGTAGATCCTGATGTATTCATTCAAGGGCTGAAAACATTGGCACGGGTGATCCTAGAATTGAAAAATCTAGATTGGCGAGTACCTGCAGAGTTCATCTTCCGACCAATAGCCCGCCCTGAGATTGTGCCTGGGACAGTGATGTCCGTAGATTTGCATGCAGTTCAGATTTCAGCCAAAAGAATAGCCGTCATTGCAATGGACATACATGGTTGTGAGTGGTGCACGGTACTGTGCATCAATGCCAACATTGCATTGCGAGATCTATCCGATGAAGATCTTTTCTCAGACTCAGAAAGTGACGGTGAGATAATAATGGAGATAGCCATACCTTGTGATATCATGATACAAGAAAGACAAGTACCAGTACAACTGATGGCAATGTTAGGAGCACCTCCTTCCTTTTTTGATGATGACATGAAATCAGTGCCCAGTAATTTGTGGAACACAGGCCCCCATGATGTGGGATTATTGCATGGCGTAACACCAGTGAAAATAAAACTTAAACCTGGAGCCATTTTGCCAAGGGTAAAACAGTACCCCCTGTCCTGAGAAGCAGAGGAAGGGATAAAAGAAACAATCAGTGCATTACTAACCCAAGGAATAATAGTACCCTCAAATTCACCATGCAATACTTGCATTTACCCAATCAAAAAAGCAAAAGGTGGGGCATGGAGGATGATCCAAGACCTACTCCCACTAAATATCGTCATCCAGAAAGAATTTCCTTTGGTCCCTAACCTGGCATCCATATTGTGCAGCATTCCAAAGAATGCATCACATTTCACAGTAGTGGATTTGAAAATTGCCTTCTTCTCCATCCCACTAGCAGAAGAGATCAGATATCTGACAGCATTTACATTGGGGGGAGAGAGATATGAGCATTGCAGGTTGCCTCAGGGATACTGTGAGAGCCCCAGCATATGTAATGACATCCTCCACGAAGATCTAGGGAATATGACAGCATAGAGCACAATTATTCAATATGTAGATGATCCCCTCATCTGCGCAAAAAACAAAGAAGAGTGCAGAAGAGATTCTATTGCTCTCTTGACATTGTTGGCCGAGAAAGGCTACAAGGTCGACAGAGGAAAACTGCAGTACTGCCTTCGAAAAGTGTTGTATTTGGGACAACTAATCTCACAAGATGGCAAGAAAATAATACCAGACAGAGTAGCTGCCATCACAGCTGTAAGAAGGCCAACTACAGTAAAGGAAATGCAAAAGTTTCTTGGCATGTGTAACTACTGCCGAGCATGGATACTAGATTATGCAGCATACACAAGACCGTTATTACAGGCACTCAAGGAGGCCCAACGAGAAAACACAGAAATACAATGGTCCGCAGAATTGGGTGAGGCATTCACATCACTGAAAGAATTGATCTCAAGCGCACCCGTGCTCGCGAACCCAGAGTATTAACGTGAGTTTTACCTGTTCTCCCACTGCAAGGGGATCCTCATGACTGCAGTACTGACACAAAAAACATCCTTAGGGCACAAGCCTCTAGCCTACTACAGCGGCACACTGGACGCAGTAATGCAAGGACACTTCGCTTGCGAGCAATCTCTCGCAGCCGCAGGGTTCGCCATTAAAAAGAGTGCAACAATAATGAAGGGATGCTCTGTGACACTGTTTGTGGAACACTCCCTGTTTGCTATATTGGAACGATCAAAAAGCACACTGACAACACAAAGAGCAACTGCCTACGAAATAATATTATCCAGTGCAAACATCCATGTAGTTCGATGTAAAACAGTAAATCCAGCAAGATTCATTACAGAACCATGCACATTAGAAGACAGGCAGGCACGTGACTGTACTACTTTCATGGGGGAGGAAGGAGAAAGTACTGTTGTAAGCGAAAATGCACTAAACGAAGGAGAAGTTTTCTTCATAGATGCGTCAGCATCAATAAACCCTGACACGGGGGAAAAACATGTGGGGATGGCAGTTGTGAGGATGGAAGAAGTTGAATATGAAGTGATAGTGCAGCATCGCCTGCCAGCCCATTACTCAGCTCAAGCAGTAGAACTCACAGCACTCATTGAAGCGTTACATGCAGCGAAAGGGTGCGCAGTCACCATCTATACAGACTCAGCCTATATAACCACTACCGTACACGGCGGATTAGCAAGGTGGGGACAGAGAGGGTTCCACAGAGCAGATAGGTCACCTGTACAACATGCAGAGCTCCTAAAAGTACTCATTGAGGCATTAAAAGAACCCACCATGGTAGCCATAGTGAAGTGCCAGGCCCATACGACCAACACAGATGTTATCTCGTTAGGAAACATTGCAGCGGACGCTGCAGCCAAGGAAGCATCTTATTTAGAGAAAAAACTGACAGGTGAGTACTTAATTCACCAACGAGTAGAGGAAGAACTCCCATATGATTACAACACTATGCCCGTGTCACAAATATTAGAATTACAAGAAGGTGCAAGTAAAGAAGAGAAAGGACTGTGGGAAAAGAGAGGATATAGCCAGACGGCAACAGATCTTTTGTGGCGCCAAAATAACACAGGGAAAGTGGTCATGCCACTCAAACTCTTGGAAATAGCATTGCAGCAACTACACTTCCCAGAACAAAATGCAAAACAACATATCGCAGCTGAGATACAGGAGGACTGGTTTGCGCCAGGGCTACAGGAACATATCTCAAAATTGACAATGGAATGTACAACATGTCAAATATACAACTCAGGAATGATCCTAAGGACACTGCGAGGAACAATACCCAAACCCATAGGGCCCTTCAGAGAACTGCATATTGATTATGCAGATATGGGAGAAAGGTGTAATGGTGCATGGTACATGATAGTGGTAGTTTGTCCATTTTCCAGATGGGTTGAAGCAGGGCCATGTGCACGATCAGATGTCAAATGCGCTGCAAAGTTCTTAGTGAGGGAATTATTCCCACGCTGGGGAATTTGCGACGTGATCCGCTCTGATAATGGCACGCACTTTGTTAATTAACTTTTCAAAGAAGTCACAGCTCTGTTAGGAATTAATCATAAACTGTGCTTGATTTATCATCCGCAAATCAATGGCATGGTTGAGAAGATCAACGGCCTCCTGAAGGGGATATTGTCAAAACTGTGTTTCTCCCTTAAAAAGAACTGGGTGCATTGTCTGCCTCTGGCCTTGTTTGAGCTGAGGAATCAGCCCAGCAAGGACCACCATCTGTCACCGCACGAGATCGTCACTGGAAGACGCATGCACACTGCACGCTCCCCACTCCGCAGACATTCAGATGCACACAAAGGCGCCACAATATTAGGTGAAGAATTTAATGACTATCTAACAAAACTCACTAGAGCAGCCCGCATGATATCAAGACAGCTTGCACCACCATTCACACAAGAAGAAGGGAAGGAGGCAGTTACATTTGTTGATGAGAATCCACAAGGTCAGTTAATGCCAGGTGAGATGATATATGTGCAGAGATTCGTGCGTAGGTGGAATGCCCCAAGATTTCATGGCCCATATGAGGTGGTGTACTGTACACCGACAGCTGTAAAGGTTAAGGGCCTGAGGTATTGGATACATTTGACCGATGTACAAAAAGCCTATGACAGTGTAAGAGAGGAACAAGGGGAAAGAAGTACAAAGAACAGAAGACGTGTCACACTAGTTTGAGAAAAAAAACAAAAGCAAGATTTGTGTCATATATGGGTACAGAGTAATGAATGACAATAAGAAAATGTATTGATGCAAACTATGTCTATAACAAAGAGAAAAATGTAAATATGATTGAACTGCACATGTGACCTTTCTCTCTTTCTCTCTTTCTCTCTCTCTCTCTCTCTGTCTCTCTCTCTTTCTATCTCGCTGTCAGTAAATAGTAAAATGATGAATATAACTGTTTGAGCATGCTTAATGCACTTTTATGTTTTAACATATAGGAGTAACCATGGCAACTAAAGGGCAGCCCGCAATGAATAATATTAGGGCAGTTAGAAATGTAAATAATGCATTTGATTTACGGAGATATTCATATGAATGTGGCCTGTTTGTATGTACTGTTTTATTTTTTGCCATGATTTTTGGTCTTGTCACTTATTGGTTTATATCATTCATCTCTATTGAGATGAATGAGGGGGGAAGAAATGGAACTAACATGGGGAATGGAACCAGGATGGTTAAGGAAGGGGTCTTCCAGTTTATATGGATTCCAGTTTATATGGGGCTATGATACAGTCCCTACCCATGCACAGCCCCTAAATGATACCATTAACAGCCCTAGTATAAGTCCAGCTCCGCCCTCAAATGTCGGAATATAATGTTTATGGTTTAAATGATCGCAACCCTTCTGTCATATCATGGTTGTACGACACTACTGCCACAATGCCCACACCAGAAGTTACCCCAACCGCAGAGACTAGACCACCTGCAGGTAGGAAGGAAGAGAATGAACAAACAGCAGAGAGGTTTTTGGCTCTATATAATGAATGGGGAAAAGGGGGCGCGGGGAAAGTGTGAACGATGTCAGAGGCGGCATGAGCAGCAAAAAGCTACCTTAAAAGCAGTAGGAGAAGGAGGGAGGTGGAGTAAAAAATACGACGAATATTCTGGCCTGGGCCTAGACACAATAGAAGACCCTAGACACCCACATCAATCAAATAAAGGGTACGCAGACATGAGCTCCACTGCAAAACAGA
This sequence comes from Ambystoma mexicanum, assembly GCF_040938575.1. Taxonomy (NCBI): domain Eukaryota; kingdom Metazoa; phylum Chordata; class Amphibia; order Caudata; family Ambystomatidae; genus Ambystoma; species Ambystoma mexicanum. Next base: position 678,464,567 of record NC_090935.1, on the reverse strand, counting down.
CAACCAACGAAAGTTGTTATGTCTGTTCCATGATTCCCCACGCCTCAGGTACACCTAAAGTCCTGCTGCCTAAAGAATTGCCTCTTGCAGATGCCCAGTGTCTCCTTCATTTCACTCTGTGCAGAATTAAGAACAATTTCCAGGCACACGAAGTATCTTTCGAAATGTTGCAAAATGAAAAAACCTGCTACTCGAGAACCAAAGGAGCATATGTTTGAAAGAACCTTTTTTCATGATTAAAGGCACATTATTTTTGGAGAATAAATGGAAATATGAAGTAATATCGTGCAAGGCTGAAGCACTAGGAGGATTGACGACAGAAAAGCTACAGTGGATCGAGAAAACCTGCAACCCAGTCTGGAAAGAGCACATCACGAAACTGACCTGGGTATCCGCCATAGAAAAAACGTTAAAATTGCAGAAAGAAATATCATTCGATCTGTGTTTCCATGGTGAAGGGAAAAATATCATGGGTGTAAATAAGAACTGTAACCGGACACTCATTATCCCAGACATGAAGAAAGGAACAGCAGCACTTATGGACACTTACTGAGTCTGCGGAAAACAGACGTACTTGCACCTCCCACAATCATGGAAGGGCACATGTTCCTTGGCACCGTTGCTTTCAGCCTTGATGGTGATTTCGGAGAGCCACATTAATGAGGGAAAATGAGTGCCAGGTGCCCATCGTGAACAAAACGCACAGCCAACAGAAGAACCACAATTGTATGCCCTGTCCCCAGGCAATGTGCAAGACGAGTTATCAAGACGGTGGTGATCATCCAGCTACATCTCCAAAGCCTCCTCAGAACTGTTGGCACAGATTCCAGGCAAGTACCGGCTGTTCAACTCTGCAGAAACATTCTTCGCCTCCCTTATCCCGAGCATCCAGGCGTGAGTAAACACAAAATGGCTCCAGATCACGCGCTGTGAGCTCATCCTGCTGGCCAACGACACTGAAGAAGGGTTTAATGTGATCAAGGTGGAGCTAAAAGCCCTGCGGTTAATGACCATGCAGAACAGGTATGTCCTAGACCTGTTAACAGCGATGGACGGCGGTGTTTGCCGAAAAATCGGAAGTGCCTGTTGCACATTCATGCCTTCCGAAGACGCAGACAATGGTACACTATCACATGTTATCGCAGCGGTGCACAGCCTGGGGGAACTAATGAAAAACGAAGGTGGAGCAGATGCCAGCACCTAGTTTGACAACCTTTTCTCCTGGGTACTATCATGGCTAGGACTAGCAGTCAAAATGCTGATGTCTATCGTGGTATTTTTACTCCTGATTTTTTGTGTGTGCCAGCTGGGTCTTCGATGTTGTGCAAATGCAGTGCCAAAGGGCGCAATGATGATGGTGACAAAGGGCAACACTAGAGGAGTGGCACAGATCATGCAAGAAGCACAAGTACAAACAGGTGAGGGCCCAGAGTCCCAAGAATAGAATGGTGCCATTATACTACGACGGGGATATAGTAGATAGGTAATATCACACCACAATAAAGGAGCCCCAAGGACGTGACTGGTATACAGAGGTATGGGTGGACTTGGAAGGAGATTGGGGATGTATATATATGACCTGCACACCAGATGAATAGGCTAGGAGGGGGGAGAGCCTTCGGGGGGTGTGTAGAGCCTGGATGCCAATAATAGGCACACCAGCATGGGATGAGGCTGTTGCGAATGAGAATGAGAAGTATTTGTTACTTAAGTAATGAAAGGGGGAAATGTATGGGAGGATAGGTCTATAGGACCCCCTCCCTGACATGCCCCACCTCCGGGAGGTTCGTGGCTCGTCAGAGGCCCCCCATGCACCTGTGCTCAGGTGGCAGGGTGGCTGCTGATTGACACACACGGCCAATCGGATTGTACTGTAACCCGTGGACACCATTTTGAAAGCTTCAAGACTCCATTTTAGATAGAAGCAACCAAAACCCCAATGAAACAGCCTGCCTGCGAAAGCTGCAGCTTGGCCCCCGCTCACTGCGCGCAGGGAGCCATGCACTCCCCCTGCGCCTCCACCCCATGGCAGATCCACCGAAGGCCCGTTCTCACGAGCAACCAGACACAAATGAGTATCAGAACAAACACTGTATCATAAAAAATAATAATAATATAATTTACCTTCCGCAGTACATCATCATCCCGAAGTGACCTGACTCATGGTTCAAGTCTGGAAAATAACAGGAATCATCCCAATTGAACAGACCTCGACCTGGCATCTAACCCCTAACATTTAAAATATATGGTGTCAATAACCTTCCAGTATGAACCCCTGCCCACGTCCCCCAAATGAAGTGTTAACTGCATACCAAAGCCTAATGATTCACAGAGTTGTTGTGTATATTATACCATGGGTGTTGGGAAAGGGATAAAAGCTTATAGTACTGATAAAGCAAGAATTACCTCAGCCCGTTGTAAGACACCATGGGCCTTGAAGACTCAATGAAAGGGCTTAATAGAGCCCACCTAGTGCTAACTAACCATTGCTGCAAATGTACAAAGGAAGGCGGAAAAAGCATTACTGAGAGTACTTGTGTGCCATACAGTGGGACACGTTTAAGTGTTATGAACAAGAATGCAAATATACAATCAAATATGAACGTATTGCATCTATGATCCTGAGTACACAACACAACCTGATGCTACCTCATGTGTTATCCATTTGTTGCCCTATGTAATTACCAAAATGTATTCAACTAATGTTATGTGATATATGTGACACTGCCAGACTCTCATAGTCACATATGAAGTAGTACATGAATGTATAAGCAATAGAAATGTGTAATCCTCCTAATATTACTAACTTTATTAACTGTCCCCTCGTATGGTATACTGTGCAGCCCAGGCACCGAGAATCGCGCAGAGCCACAAGGCCGTCTTCCCCTCCTCCCACTTAATCCCGCAGGCAGCACAGCCTCACCTCCCCTCACTCTGCTGGATCCGCTTCAAGTATTCACCTCGCCCGGCAGCTCCACCCCGACGAGCCCAGCTGACCCATCAACCCCATGTTGACACCACGCAGATGTCCACCAATCCTGGAGTGGCTCTTCACTGCATCCCCTATAGCATAGTCAACGCCACCCAATCCCTGGGACTATGTGCCCCCTATAGCGTGTAGGACTTGTGACGTGATTTTGTAATACATATGACTGTCTTTGCTATTGTCAGACAGAGCACTCTCGGAGCTTGCAGAGTCCTTTGCATTCATCCGCACTTGGTCTTGGTCTCATTCCCTCCTGGGTGTGTCCTTTATTGCCTCTCATTGCCTCTCATTGCGGGGAGGGTACTGCCTTTTGGGGACGCTTGCTTTCAACACCTACATCAAGATACACCAAAAAGCAGATCACAGGCAACCTTACCTAAAGAACAATTACATCAACAGCATCCATTGACTCAAGGACTATCTGTCGCTAATCTGGAGGTCAAGCACCTACTCAATGTTCAACCTGAAAAAGACCATAATAACTCTTCTTCAAAGCTCTACCAAGCATAGCCAAGACCAGAATTGGCTGACGGTAATGTAGCTCAATGGAGTCACACTTCAACTCTCACCCAATTCAAAATATATCAGTGTTCCAGTGACTGTGACCTCATTCAAAACACATATTGGTAAGAAGAACCAAACAAGATAGTATCAGCTTGCATTCCTCTGCAAACTTGAGGCTTTAATCTCTGTACTGAGTTTCAGAACAGTGTCACAGATGGCATGGTGGTGGAGCTGGACAAAGGGGCACCCTAGGACTTTCCTCAAACTCAATGGGGCTCCTCCACCCTAGCTCAGGCATTCCTACTCCCCACAATGGCCCCCACGACTTGGACTAAAACCAGGCACTTCCTACTAATTACTAGACTGTTACTAAGGAAGAGGATACAGGTTGTAGCCTTCTCTGTCTGTATCCATAGGTGCTTAGCTAAAGGGACTAGCAATCTCTCTTTCTCTCTCTCCACCATCTCATTCCTCACCTCTCACTCTCTCCATTCCCTCTCCACTCCACGTCTCGCACACTATTATTATGTTATGGTATTAGGCCTGGAGGATAGCAAGATAAGGCATAGCAACACAGGTTTGAATCCCGGGCCCATGCTTAGAAACTGGTCCCCAGTATTAAGCATGTTATAATGATGGTTTCTTCCTCTCCTTGCTCTTCCTCCACTACACCTTCTTCTATCTATGTTCTCCTCCCTATGTGATCTTGCGAGTCTCTTTCTATCTCCTCACATCTACCTTTCTCCTTCGCTGTTCTCAAAAATCGTAAATCTTAAAAATAGGAGAATCATATGTACCCAGAGACTGAAGGTCAGGCTGAGAGTTGGAGGGCAAGGTCAGCAGATATAACGCCATACTAATGTCAAATGACCAGATGGTCGCACAATGGCAGTGGTGTATCAGTGGTTGAGCTCTGACATGAGGAGCATTAAGAGGGAGACAGAAATTACATATCGGCAAGCTCATTCACCTTTCCTGCTTCCTGCAGGCCACAGCATCACCAGGTTCTTGCTTTCACATCCGCACAATGATATGCAGGAGCAGCGGTAACAAAAGCTGTTGCTCTGCAGGAATCACCATCACCTGCAGAGAGTACAGCATTGCCATTTAGAGTCTTCAGTGTTTGGTACCCAGCTGATGACAGCTTCCTTTTATGCTGCTTGGGAAGGAACTCTGGGATTCAGGAGCCCGGAACCACAACCAAATTCACGAAATGGATACCGGAGCTCAGTGCCCTCACAACCTTCAATCCCTCACTGAAAGATCCACCTATGCCAGAAGACCTCTGTTGAGCTCACAGTATTCTGGAAGCCTTACTTTTTGGGAAAGAATTAAACTACTCACAAGGGAAGCATTGGGGCAAGAAGTGAATGTTGCTAGGTTCACTAGCACACCCACTTCTGTAATACTACTGAAAGAGTTTCCCATCCTTACAAATACTGCTGCAAACAAAAATATCCTTGAAAAATGTTCTGGAAAAATATTAACACATTCACTCATCCTAACAAATTCTGTCAGTGAACAATATTGACACATTCCCCAATCCTTATAAATGCTGCTGCAAATAATCATTGTATTGGAAATTGGTCTCATCACAAAACAACTAGCACGGTTTTGACAGTTTTACATATGTTTTAACAAGTGGTTTACCTGGCATTTTCCATCAGTTAACCAATATATTTGCGTCACAATTCATGCGCTCAAATAAATTGTGCCTGAATATGCTTGGCTTGTCTTGCAAGCCACTGAGCAGTAGAGAAGGGTGCCTGTATGTGCAAAGGAGTTATTTATCCATATACTAGAAAAAAAGATCAGATGTACGTGAATATACAGCCGTGGAAAGCTCTGAGGCGCACAGCGCAGAATGCTTGATGGATATGCCATGCCCAGCTGTCAGCAATCAGGCTTTCAATCCATGCAGATTTTACTGATAATTCAGAATTGAACAAAAACATGTCAATTTTGGCAAATTCGTAGGCAAACCGTGCATACCAATTAGAGAAAGTAGTGCAGCTCGGCTGGAGGGGTTGTGAGGTCGAAGGTAAAGAAAATGTCAAGCTGTTTTAAAAAAATTCGAGTACAAAAAAAGAAAATAAACTATTTAGGGATTGTTCATTTCAAACTTTCCCCTAAAATCCTTCAGGGCATATGTTTGAAATATTTTTTAACCCAGCCTTCAATCTTCTTGACAACCTTAATGAGGGGTGCTATTTTGCTTTTTCTCAAAATGCATCGCCACGTGTCTTAAAATCGAAAACCAGGGAAATGGCGTGATGATAAATGTCAAAAACATGAAATTTCATCAACGGAAAACTGCACCAATGGGGGCCATAAAGGCACAAATTGCAAAATGTGTTACAAACTTTATGAACTTATTCTTTAACATTTGTCGATGTATGTCATTGTCATTTTACATTGAGTATGCAGACTGATGTCGAGTTTGTTTTATGGTTTTTCAGATGTATGACTGAGGGTGTTTTCGTTGCTCATTTACAAATTGCACCATCTTTTATACAGAAGTGATGTGATTTGTTGTGTGTACTTTGCCTTCTTCTGATATTAACTTAGAGTTTGACTATTGGTTCGTCAAATATCAAATATTCAAATCATCCTGCTATATCGCTTGATGATTTTCACATGAACAACATGTTTGAGTAGTTTGCACCATAGACTGCAAAACCTTTGCATTCTTGCAGATTGAAAGCATGCATGCCTGCAACCCTGATTCTGGCTCGTGAAAAGACTACCAGCCTTGTGGCTTTGTGACTGGAGCTGGGGGATTCTGGAACAGGCAGCACATAGGTATGGGAAAATCCCAGAGTGCCACACTTGGGCATCTCCAACGCCTGACATATCTGTCTTTCTAGACAGGGAGTAAAGTCTAGACGCTGGTGAGAAGGACGAGTTGTAGGTACCAGAGATGGTAGTTGCCCAGGGGGATGGTTGCCCCACTCTGGCTCTCTCTCCAAATTAAGTCATCAAGCCCTTTATGAAGGCCTGAAACATAAGAGTGATGTGGACATATTTAAATCAGATCTTTACATTTGGACACCGTTCTTGGGAATTGTGGTCAAAGATGTCTTCAAGTTCTTTTGAGTTGCAAACAGTTGGAAATAATGTGTGATGGTCATAATCTTTATTAAAACAAAGCCAATTGCAACAGTCCTAAGTCTCATCGTCCTCTCTACTTACTGGATGCTGTCATTTGGAGAGATTGTTTTAATCCACTCCCCATTTCTACAGATGGGGACTGCATAATGCCACAATTGCTGAAGGTGAAGTGTCAACATGGTCACTGATGTAGAGAAGCAGGAGGCTATCCATTGTAAAACTATTTTATGCTAATTGTGTGGTGTTAACTCGGATTTCCAGGGTGCTGCAGTCACTGATCAATAATATGGGATTAACCACCCATTCCAAGGGCTGGTAAGGGTGGTAACGGCTTGTGGCCCGAGATAAAGGCCAGAGAGAAGCAGGGGCATTTAACCGGGGCCCCGGACGTTACCACCCATTCCAGCCCTTTGAGCAGATGGTTAACGCCATATTAGCTGCCATGAAGAGGTAAGTGGGGATGGGGGAATCTTTAAAAAAAAAGAAAAGGGAGATGGGGGTCGGGGGAACGGAAAAAACAAAAAGGTGATGACTGGAAGGTTTAGAAGGAATCTTAACCACTGGCATTGCTTTGGACAACTCCTCAGACCATTGTTCTTCACCTGGCAAGCCATTACAGAAGGGGACAGATCACATGAAAATCAGGCTTCATCTGACCCCATAAGGGGTAGTCCACCCAAACTGCTAGGTCACATCATTTCTGCACGACACCACATCCTCAGACATGTTTCAACCTTATTGGGTCTCATCAGTAAGGAGTAGCTTGAGTCTCTAGGCCCAGCAGGCACATGGCCCACGTTTGGTATACCCATCCCACGTAGGGTGATAAAGCAAAAAAAAAAAGAGGTGATGGCTGGAAGGTTTAGAAGGAATCTTATCTTATTGGCATTGTTCTGGGCAACCCCCAGACCATTGTTCTTCGCCTGCCAAGCCATTAGAGAAGCAGAAAGACCACAAGCAAATCAGGCTTGGTCTCACCCCAAAAGGAGCAGCCCAGCCCAAACTGCTAGGTCACATCCCTTCGGCACAAGACCACAAGCATCCACTGACAAGTTTCAGCCTTGTTGGGCCTCATTAGTGAGGAGTAGCTTGGGTCTCTAGACACAGCAGGCACAGGGAAGCACGTCTAGGTATACCTGTCGCACTCCGGGTGACAAAGCAAAAACAAATAGGTGATGGAAGGAAGGTTTAGAATGAATCTTAACCTCTGGCATTGGTCTAGGCACCCCTCCAGACTATCGTTCTTCACCTACCAAGCTATTACAGAAGGGGAAAGACCATATGAAAATAAGGCTTGTTTGCACCCCAAAAGGGGTAGTCCAGCCTGAACTGCTAGGTCACATCCCTTCTGCACGAGACCACAAGCCTCCCCAGACATGTTTCAGCCTTGTTGGGTCTCACCAGTGAGGAGTAGTTGACTCTCTAAGCCCAGCAGGCACAGGATCCACGTCTGGGTACACCCGTCCCACTCGGGGTGACAAAGCAAAAACAAAGAGGTGATGGCTGGAAGGATTAGAATGAATCTTAACCTCTGGCATTGGTCTAGGCACCCCTCCAGACTATCGTTCTTCACCTACCAAGCTATCACAGAAGGGAAAAGACCATATGAAAATAAGGCTTGTTTGCACCCCAAAAGGGGTAGTCCAGCCTGAACTGCTAGGTCACATCCCTTCTGCATGAGACCACAAGCATCCCCAGACATGTTTCTGCCTAGTTGGGCCTCATCAGCGAGGAGTACCTTGGCTCCCTAGGCACAGAGGCACAGGACCAACGTCTGGGTATACCCGCCCCACTCGGGGTGACAAAGCAAAAACAAAGAGGTAATGGCTGAAAGGTTTAGAATGAATTTTAACCTCTGGAATTGGTCTAGGCAACCCTCCAGACCATTGTTCTTCACCTGCCAAGGTATTACGGAAGGGCAAAGACCATATGAAAATCAGGCTTGGTTGCACCCCTAAAGGGCAGTCCAGACCAAACTGCTAGGTCACATCCCTTCTGCACGAGACCACAAGCATTACCAGACCAGACATGTTTCAGCCTATTTGGGCCTCATAGTGAGGAGTAGCTTTGCTCTCTAGGCCCAGCAGGCATAGGACCCACATCTGGGTATATACATCCCACTCGGGGTGATAAATCAAAAACAAAGAGGTGATGGCTGGAAGGTTTAGAATTCATTTTAACCTATGGCATTGCTCTGGGCAACCCTCCAGACCATCGTTCTTTGCCTGCCAAACCATTACAGAAGGGGAAAGACCATATGCAAATCAGGCTTAGTCCCACCCCAAAAGGGGCAGTCGAGCCCGACCTGCTAGGTCACCTCCCTTCTGCACAAAACAACAAGCATCCCCAGACATATTTCAGCATTGTTGGGCCTCATCAGTGAGGAGTAGCTTGGATCTCTAGGTCCAGCAGGCATAGGACACATGTCTGGGTATACCCGTCCCGCTCGGGGTGATAAAAGAAAAACAAAGAGATGATGGCTGGAAGGTTTCGACTGAATCTTAACCTCTGTCATTGCTCTGGGCAACCCTCCAGACCATCGCTCTTTGCCTGCCAAGCCATTACAGAAGGGGATAGACCATATGCAAATCAGGCATGGTCCCACCCCAAAAGGGGCAGTCCAGCCCAAACTGCTAGGTCACATCCCTACTGCACAAGACCACAAGCATCCCAAGACATGTTTTATCCTTGTTGGGCCTCATCAGTAAGGAGTAATTTGGGTCTCTAGGCCAGCAGGCACCGGACCCACATCTGGGTATACCTGTCCCACTCGGGGTGGAAAAGCAAAAACAAAGAGGTGATGGCTGGAAGGTTTAGAATTAATCTTAACCTCTGGCATTGCTCTCGGCAATCCTCCAGACCATCGTTCTTTGCTTGTCAAGCCATTACAGAAGGGGAAAGACCATATGCAAATCAGGCTTCGTCTCATCGGAAAAGGGGCAGTCCAACCCGAACTGCTAGGTTACATCCCCTCTGCACAAGACCACAAGCATCCCCAGACAGGTATCAACCTTGTTGGGCCTCATCAATGAGGAGTAGCTTGGGTGTCTAGGCCCAGCAAGCACGGGAGGGTTTGGTGACTTGGCTTTGGTAGCCCGGGGTGCTAACAGCGTTAGTAACATGTTTCGAAGGTCTATACCAGGGATAAACGTCCCAGTACCATTGTTAAACATAATCGGTTCACTCAGGCCTTTATGCTGGGCTGCCGGGTCGTTTACCCCCGGTATAGCTCTCGGAACGCATTACTAATGTTATATTAATTCATGGTAGCTAAGGAACGATCAGTTAACACTTACAAATCTAAAGCCATGGTAGTAAGTCAAAACCTAAAAACCTCAAATTAATTTTGGTGTATTAAAGATTAAAACGGAGATCGATCTTAAGTATGACTGTTTGTGACTTATCTTCTCAGATTCCATCAGATGGGCTGATCATTTCAACAAGCAGACCACAAGAATCAAACAATTAAATTCACCCTTGTTTTTTTATGTCACATCAATAGGAAGTCATCCAGTCAAGGCTATGCTATTGACATACTGGACCAAAACTGTTAAAGCTGTTTCATAAGGGCCATGTGTATAGGGGAATGCAAAAACGGATCAACTAGACAGGGGAGAACAATATTGTTTGAGGAAACTACTGCTACTCTCCCAGCCAAATCCAGTTTTCACATTGCAGTTTAAGCTAATGGCAGGCTTTTTGAGGATTATTTCCCTTGAAATATTTATTGTCATGGTGTTCCATTTGGACAAACTCCGATTCATCTTCATGAGGAGTATCCAGAGCGAGTATCTTGAGCAACCTATTCAAAAGTGATATCTAGCAATAGAACTGAGTGAACATGTTTTGTCAAGCTCCAGCTACATCAATTGGGCTTGGGCTCCTAGCTTTTCAATCCAGAGTTACTGGGCGTTAAGTTCAAAGGCCTCCTTAAACTTAACTGCAAAGCATGTTGCAACTCATACCCTCATTACGACCCTTGCTGAAATCAACCGACCGGACCGCCATAGCGTAAATAGCGTTTCCGCCATTGCACGATGGAGCAAAGTGCGGCTCATTCCGACCCATCGGGCACGAGCACCACGCCATGGCGGAAGTGCAAAGTCCGCGATGGCGGAAATGACCCCAAAACGGCCCACACCGCCGCCGTACGGCGCCCTAGGTGCAATACCGCCACCCATCTCAGCGGACACCGCAGTGAGCGCCAACCGGAAAGTACGGTGACCGTAAATATACGGAAACGGAAGTAAAAGCATGGTCCCGGAACGGGAAACATCCCGCCGTACACCTATAAAACCACAAATTCCACACAACCATCAAAAATACTACCCCGAGACACATCCCAACCCGTCATCCACCCTAGTGAAACCAAGAAAAATGGGAAAAGTAGCGAAGAAAGCGTGCGACCGCAAGCGGCAGGTCCACTTCTCCCGTGAGGAACTCACCGTGCTCACAGAGACCCTCCAGGAGAATACTGCCGCCGTCTTCTCCACGCAAATGACCAGGACGGCACTTGCGAACAAGAAGGCCATATGGGCCCTGGTGGCACAGCGGGTAAGTGCAGTGGGGACCGCACCCCGCAACCCACAGCAATGCAGAAAGCGATGGGACGACCTGCGGATACGCGTCCGTAGCATACTTTCTGCCAACCGCAACATTGCCACAGCTACCGGGGGAGGATCGGAATCACCCATCAAGTTGACCCCCTGGGAAGAAATCTGTGCCTCCACCATTGGAATGGAGAGCATAGAGGGAGTCGGAGGGATGGAGAAAGGAGTGCAGACATCCGAAGATTCAGGTAGGTGTCCCAAATAAAACAATGCCAAAACCACAATGTCCAATCATGTGAAGTACCACGTGCCCACATAGTGCAACAGGAACACATGTCCAGGAGAACGTCCACATACATAGGCCTGATAGCACACTTTAAAACTCACATCAAATACATAAATAATTAAAAATCCTAAAAACACCCTCTACACGTGCAGCAGGCACACCCTAACTGCAGGCTGCCAAACAACTGCACCCTCACTCCACACACAAATGAAACCACCTCCAAGGCCCCGACCCAAATCACCCTCAGGTACCACCCCAATGCATGTGATACATTGCCATTCCAATTCCCACAGACCCATTAATAACGCTCGCCCTCCTTTACTCCACCACAGGGTCCGATCCAAACGACGAGCTCCAGGACACCCCTACCAGCACACCTGCAAAGAGGGCCAAGACCAACGGCCAAAGACCCTCCACCTCAGCTGCACGCATCAAGACACGGCAGCAGCACAAATCAAGTGGCAGCACAGAGGAGGGAACTCCAACAGGCACCCCAGCAGCCAGCATGCCCACAACAACACCACCACAGGTCCCCCCAATGGATGCCACAGTAGGCACTGCTTCTGGTGGCAGCAGCACCATAGGTGACACTGCATTAATGGCAGCATGCTCCGACACAGAAAACGGGGATGTCGAAGTTAGATCCATCCATGACCTGTCTCAATCCCCCTGTCTGTACCATCCCGTACACCATGAGGATACCACGCAGGGGCACCCACAGGACGACGACTGGCCATCTCCCACAAGCCCTGTGGCAAGGCAACATGAGGTGACCAGCCACTCTGTGACACCACCGCAAATGGCCATGGCCCAGCAGAGGCAACAGTCCCTCGACCAGGTAATCGTGCAACAGCAGCAACTGGCCACGCTCCTCAAGGACCATGCCGATGAATGTGGGGGCACTAAGGCAGACATAGAAACATCAACTGAGACACTTAGGGCAGAAATGGAGAGAAGTACAGAGACACTAAGGGCACAAATGGAGAGTAGCACCGAGAGCCTGAGAGTAGAAATGGAGAGAAGCACCGAGAGCCTGAGAGTACAAATGGAGATAAGCACCGAGAGCCTGAGGGGGGAACTGCATGCGACGTCCAAAGACGTATGTGCCGAACTTGCCGCAGTGCGCCGTGTGCTCACTGAGCTCTCACAAACCCTTAGGGACATGCATGGACGTGAGCAGGCAGAGACATCATCCGTTGCAAGTTCCGTCCAGGGCAGCCCCCAACGTAGATCTGGGAGGAACCTGCGCTCGACAGGCAGGGGTGCCCCTGATACCCGCAGAGGGGGCTTGCAATAGCGACTGCCCACTGACAATGAGCATCTTTGGACACTGGTGTTCGGGGGGGAGGTAGGAGGGTGGAGGGGGTGTGTTGGGCTCACTTGGGTGGCGGGTCGATAGGGTGTTTAACATGATATCACATATGCCATAAACAATGCACGATCATCCAATGAGATGTGTGGACATTGATCTTTGTGTACGAGGCCATTATAGGCGTACAGTCCATATTGTGCATGTTCCAGACACACACAGTGCCACGAGTCCCGTGTCCATGTATCAGCCACCAGGCGTGAGTGCTAGAAGCATGCATCTATGAGATGCTGACGAATGTCACGGCCCTCCTGTGCCTCGCAGACTCCTTGAGGTGCTGCCACATCCCCACCCTCATCATGACCATCATCAGGTGCTTGCAGTTCTGCGTCAGGGGGCATGGGCACATTTCTACGTACGCACATGTTGTGGAGCATGACACATGCCATGACCATCTTTGCAACCTTCACATGGCGGTACAGGAGTGCCCCGCCAGACCTGCTGAGGCAGCGGAAACGAGTCTTCAGTAGGCCGAATGCCTGTTCTATGACTACACGGGTACGTGAGTGGGCATGGTTGTAGTCCTCCTCATGCTGGTCCCGTGGGTTCCGGACTGGTGTGAGGAGCCATCTCTTCAGTGGATACCCGGCATCACCTGTATGTGGACAATAAAGGAATTTTGAGGAATGCCATTGCTACGTACGCACCCCCCCCCCCTTCCTGCCAGGTCATTGCCGCATCACATACCCCACATCATCATGCATGAAATGAGACTCACCGAGTAGCCAGGATCTGTTCCCTGCGTGTCGCTCCATGTAGCGTGGTATTGTAGAGTTCCTCAAGACCATAGAATCATGGGTTGATCCAGGAAATCGGGCACAACAATGTGTAATGATCCTGTTGGAGTCACACACCATTTGTACATTCAGAGAATGAAATTGTTTTCGGTTGCGGTACTGGGCCTCCATGGCATGTGGGACGACCAATTCCACATGGGTGCAGTCGATGGCACCAATGCAACCCGGTATGCCGGCAAGTGCATGGAATCCCACTTTTGTGTTGGTAATTTCCTGCTCCGAGCGTGGTAGAGAGATGTAGTCGTCTGCGTGCTGCAGGAGGGCATCGAGCACTTGCAATAGTGTCCGTGAGAACAGTGGCTGTGATATGCCATGCAACTGTCCGACTGTGTGCTGGTAGGTGCCTGTGGCCAGGAAGTGGAGTACAGACACCACCTTCAGTAGGGGTGGGATGGCGGTTGGGCTATCTATCATGCTGACAAGGTCAGCCTGTGTCATGTCCACAATGGCGGTTATGGTGTCCCGGTCCAAACGGTAGAGGGTGTGGATCTGCTCATCAGTGAGGTTGAACGGATGTGCTCGGAGGCGTGGGATTGCGGGCTGCCTGCGTGGTGGTAGTGGCTGTGCTGGCGGCCCTTGCTGGCCCTGCCTTGCCCTCCTCCTCCTCCTGCGTCTCCGCCGTGCGGCCGGTTGTAGTTGGTGTTCGTCTTCTTCTTGAAGTTGGAGTACTTGCAGTGCTATCAGGTCCCCCAGGGCCAACATAGCTAGTCCTGCCGGTAGCATTTCGGAGTGGGTGTGGTTGTGGGAGGAGACTGGGTGTGCAATTTATGTGTTTTCAGGCTGTATGGCCTCCACCTGTGGTGATTCATTCCACCTGTGCAAGCTGCTCTCCCCTTTGGGCGAGCACGTCCCGCACACAACGCTGCAATTCGACGAATGGCATCTTGCTATTACAATCATGTATTTGTACCCGATGGCAGTGTAACATTGGTTGATATGTTCATTCGGCTATGGTCCCATTGTTTCACATGCTATCTTTGCAGTCGCGAACAGACTTGTGAAGGGTCAGTGGAACGTAGTACTCGAGTAACGGTGGACCCTCATGCAACACTGTACCGAGGTTGACCGACGGGCGGGGCGTCCCATTTGTGAGTGAAGGCAGTTGCCATTTTCACACACAGCCGCACTAGATGGATTAATTTGTGAATTCAAGCGGCCACAGATGCCTTTTCGACGTGATGTTGCAAATGAGGAATTCGAAGGGCGGCGCTTTCGGTTTTCAGCTAGCGGCGAGGAGATGCCCACAGGTCTGACTGCAAATATAACGTACTATTGTTCAATGTCCTTGGGACAGGGGCCATGGCGAGGATGCAATGATTGATATGAATAGTTTGGGATGCGCAATAGCGACGTGGGCGATGAGGCCGGACGTTCCCAAATACATGTTACTTCACAACACTGGAATTACGGGCTGGGGCACAGTGGATTTTGCAGGCTGCATAACGCACAGACTCAATGGAAATTTCACATGTTATGTGAGTATGGAAACAGGCGT
Source organism: Ambystoma mexicanum (assembly GCF_040938575.1). Taxonomy (NCBI): domain Eukaryota; kingdom Metazoa; phylum Chordata; class Amphibia; order Caudata; family Ambystomatidae; genus Ambystoma; species Ambystoma mexicanum. The sequence goes on along the minus strand of NC_090935.1, from coordinate 678,449,469 downwards.
TTTCATTACGGGATGAGGGAATGATGTATGGATGCATGGACAGATGATTTGATACAGAGTTTGCCATGTACAGGGCTTCTTGGAATCTATCCGCCTCCCCTGCGCTATGTGATGCAGGGCTGCCATAGTGGGACCATCGTCTATCTGGCCTTGTTGAGCCCTCCCTGTCTCGACGCGCCTTCAGACACTTGTGTCTATGCACGTTACCAATCCCATCTGATGGATTCTGTTTTGACAGACGCATGCACAGGTACACTCGTGTGTGATGGTGTTTACACCTCGATATAGATAGTTATGATTCGCAAGTGGTTTTTGGGTGGTGATGATCCTTTGGAGTGGGCTAGCATGCATATGGCTGTGGATTTGGTGTGATCATTGAAGTGAGTAATTCAGATGTAGTTCTGATGGCCATACTATTCTTTTTCATTTCATTTGGTTGACAGGTATCTCCTCCCCTTTTGCCACTGCCATCTGTATGCCACTCCTGCAGATGGATTTTACTCCCGACACCTGCTGCTTCGTGTTAATCAGTGGAGCAGCATTACGATCTTATGGGACGATCGCCAATGGGCCACATGCCCTTACGCAGTACTAGTGGCTAGGAGCAACATTTCGGCCTTTCAGCTGGACTAGTGCCTCCCTAGTGGGACGGCCCTGCGGTTCTAGGCGCTTCCATGTTGCCTTTTCGTACGAGAATGTAGCCCCTGTGTACCATGAAGGAACAGGGCGTCACACAAGAAGTAGCTGGTCATTTATTGCGGATGCAGCCCACAATGGTGAAATGTATTTTGGAGTTCATGGCCTAATGGCTGTATGGGCTTGGAGAATTTGTTGTGCATTAAATTTCTATTCTGATATGAACCATGTAGCGTTCTTCTTTGCAAGTGATGTGGCATATTACTATTTGGGGAGCGATGTATTGTGAGGAGATCTGCATTGGGTTCCAGCTTCGGGGTATAGTTGCGTGGTACTGTGCTGGGCGCGTTTGCCTACGAAGCCCAGTGAGGTCAGGGATAAGGGCTGCCATTATGACTGTTTTGATGATGTCATGCTCAGGGGCGGGGGATTAGCTTTTGTGTGACAGATGCCGGTCAGCCAGTTGGATTGGTGGAATGATGTGATTATCGGAATATTGCTGGTCACAGGTGCCTGTGTTTGCGTGCGTTTCTTGGTGGGAGACTGGGGTCATGTCCATTTGTATAGCTTCTGTATTCGTGCCATCTGTGCCCTGCAGCTTCCATTGGGCCCTCTTGGAATTCATTTGTTCGTTGGCAGGCATGGATGACTAGTGCATTTCACTGGTTGCATTGTGTGACTTCATTGCACCTACGGGGGGTTGTACAATGTGGCCAGGGAGCGGTGTACAGGCACTCAGTAGGGCCGTTTACGGTTGGTTCGCGATGCCGTACTTCTCACCATGGCGGAATGGTACTTTCCGCCGTGCTTGATGGCGTTAGGTGCATGTCCGCTAGGGTCAGAATTCGCGTACCGTTGCGCCATGGTGGTAATTACGGTTTGGCATGGCGCGCGCGCGCGTACTTGGTGCAGTTAGCGTTGGCGTTCACTACGGTGTCGCTAATGGCATCGTACTTTGCGGTGACGGGTCATGATCGCACCGAGCGCTATTCGATGGCGGTATTGCATTTCCGCCATCGTTTTTCGATTTCCGCCAGGGTCGTAATGAGGCCCAAAGAGAGTTAGGGTTCAAGGTGAAACCCTTGACTAGATTTTCTTTAATGGTGCAAAAGGCTTTGGCTTGCCCATGAGCTCTATATATTATGGGTTAAGAACCTGTTCTGTTTAAATTCAGGAATAACATGAAGCCCTAGATGCTACTCCAGCCGCGGGGAATGAGAAGGAGACATCAGGAGAGAGCTACAACTTATTCTGTTCTTTATATTACTTTGAGAAAGAAAACGCTCATCCCTGTATTTACATTCTGTCCATTTAATCAATATAGATCAGGACAAACGCACTTTAAGTTGCTTAAGGATGGTTTAGTTAGTACTTTTAAAACGTGAGGTAAACTAATGGCTATGCAGGGTATAGTTTAGTGTAGTCAATAGCTTTCTGAAAATGTAAGTTGGCATATGATAAATGTTGTGGCATGGGCACACAACAGACTTTTGTTTTTTTTAGTTTATTCTGGTTTATTTATTTTTTGATTGTATGCTAGGTTTTCATGTTTGCTTGCGGAATTATGTGTTGTGTATTTCTATAGGAGAATATTGGGGTCAACAAAATTAAGGAAATGGAATTGAATTAGTAAAGAACCACCTCCCAGGTGTTTACTTGGGCATGTAGTATTTTTGAGTGTCCAAGAAGCAGAGAGGGCATCCTGTGAAGGGGCGATTGAGATGTTTAGTTATTACACAAGTGATCCGAGAGACTTTGTTCTGCAGCTATCATGTATACAATTGTTATGTGAGATTGTGAGAAAAGGAATACCACCATGCTACTCTACCTACTCTTGTTCATGCATGGAGGGGGGAACAAAAGTCTCACTCTCTGTTCAATTAAAAATATTTATTGTGGGAAATAAAATTTTCCATAAAAGCAACAGTACAGAAAATCAATTAATTCCATAATGAAATCATTAAAACACAAGAACACAATTAATTAATACATATGTCATTAACAATGATTACATAAGACTGCATCATTCAATGTAATGCAGATGCCTGGGTTTCAGTGTTGCGGCCTGTAGACTACGACTGGACTTGGCTGCTGTACTGGTAAAATGACGCGGCAGGGGAATGTGACAGCAAGGCCACACTGTGGGGAGAGGAGGTGAGCGGGGAGTGACACCATCAAAAAGGACAGGTTTAAAGGGAGAGGCAGGCATAAAACCAAACCTGTGAGTGGCAGCCTTTATCTGTGATGTCAACATTATGGTCATAGGCTGCGCAACAGGGGGTTCAGAGTTAAGGTGACTTTAGCTGAATTTCAAGGGTTTTGTTGCATTAAGTTCTCACCTTAACATTCCTGCAACTAAAGTTTTTTTTTCCCTGAATTTCAAAGGTTTTGTTACAATGCTTTGCTCGCCTTAACATCCCTGTACTAGCGTTTATTTCCCTGCATTTCACATGTTTTGTTATGTCATAGTTTAAAGATTTTCTTTGTTAAATATTTCATAAAATACTTTTAAAAACATCAAATGCTTAATTTGCAAAAAATATGAATTAAAAACAATTCACAAACCAAACAATATTTTGCAATATTTCTTTACCTAACATCTTCATTTTTCTCCATTTTGTCAGCTAACTCACCAACAAATCTGCCAAAAAAATGGAAGATATGTCAAAATGGAAGTATAAAAAAACAGTAGTAAAGTTTTTTTTTTCTCATAATAGTGCTGTATGACTGCTGAATGTATTCTTAGTACTCAACTAATTCAGTTTATCACTATTAATCCTGGTATGAGAAAGAAAACTCCCTGTTGGAGAGAAAACAACGCTACTCACTCAACTAAAATTTGCGATGAATCTTACTTTTATATCAAAACTGTTTTCTATTTGTACAATACTAATAATCTAAAACAATATTAGTAATACTCATGACTTCATTATAGACCATTTTCGAAAAAACATCCCTACTGTATACAGATACCTTTGCTAATACATCCATTTTCTATATATAATTCTCCTTATTAAAAGAATTATTTACACACAAATTAAATCTGAGTTTGCAGGAACCATACTGGATCCCACACCCTCTGAGGATGTTAATTTTGTAATATATCCACATTATATGGCAACATCGACCATTTACAACATGGGACACACATTACAGGCCCAAGCAAAGGGAGGACCCTAACTTCAGATCTTCCTGCTATTTCTGGATCAGTGTAGCATGCAGGATGTGCAATTATTGCAGTTAGCATCCTAAAGAACTGGAATGCTCTTCCCCACAACCTCAGATCAGAACAATCATATTGGGGTTTCTGGAAGACACTGCTGTTCGACCAGGATGTGTTATCTTCCGGTTTCTCTCCCTAAAGACTCTTCACACCTGCATGTTTGCTAATAATTCTGTCCCTGTAATGATGTCATGTGATGTGTTGCAATATTATGTAACCAGCCCCTTGATGCCTATGGGTTTAGTGTGTTCTACAAATTCAAAAATAAATGTAATAAATAAATAAAACAAACTCTAAAAACACTAATGCCTCTCTACGGCACTGCTTTGTTTGCAGCAGTGACTTGGAAAAGTCAGTGTTGACATGAAAAAGAAAGTCAGGCATTCAAAAATACACATAATTCCATTTTTATATCAGAGAATGATAATACTATATACCTTATGTTACTGTGTCCGTCCTGCTCCCCACTGAGACAAATCCCCTTTGCACACAGCACTCTGCAGCACCGAAATAACCACACAGGAGACCAGAAGTAGAAAGGGTTGGCATGTATTGAAAGCCAGAACAAAACAACTGGGCGGACTGCTCACCCACCTTAGGCTAGTTGCATCCTTATATACAGACAAGGTGGCTACTCCAGTCCTCATCACTCATGTTACGGTGTTGCCTGTGGGCTGCGTCTGGGCCCATGTAAGGCACGGCAGGGCAAGAGGGGGACAAGCGATAAAAGTCTCCAGGTTCTTAGAATAACGTCTTCCTGCGAATGGGGCAATTTAGCCTTGGGGTATGGTTACAGCTTGTAGCCACAAACAGTGTGTAGTTCTCAAGGAGATGATTCCCCCCCACTGCCTGAGGCATGTCCATCATGCATTCCACAGCCATTGTGACCTTGCTGGGCCAGCCCAACCTCTTCTTGCGCAGGGCATCAAGAAAGCAGATAAACACATAGTTAGATCTCGTAACATTCACCCACTTTTCTTTTCCCCTTCTACAAGCGTTGTATAATATTCCGCATTTCTGTAACCTCTATTCCTTTCTGCCCTATACATTTCACAAGAGCAATAATGCAGTATATACATAGCAAAAGCACGAAAATGACCATTATACATGCTGCAATTGTGTGTCCTTGTTCGCTCAAAGGCCCTGTTAGCCATGCCCACCAATCAATTGTTCCACTGCCGTCCATAGCAATCTGTTGGTATACCTTTGCTTGTCTTTTTATTACTGCAATGTCTTGAGTTATAATCCCATCTTCTTCCAAGTAAATGCAGCAAGAGCTATTAAAAGTTGTGCAAACTCAACCTTTGTGAGCCAGTAATAAATCTAGAGCCATTCTATTTTGCATAGCAGTTGCACCTATGCTATGTATCTCCTTTTGCATGTGCCCTAATGCATCTGCTGTAGCATTTGCACAAATTCCTAATGAAGCTGACATATTCACTATAGCCCTCTGCAGTTCATATATCCCTAGTGACGGTATCCATATTCTGATAAATTGGTGAAATCCTGTGTTGTGGATCACCAGTGGGTTTTCTCTGCTGTCCCTTTTATTCCGTTGTGTCTCTATTAAGTCCCATTATGGTCATGTTTGGTTGTAAATGTCCTATCATGCAGGCACCCTCCCTATTTCTGTGCAAAGTTTTATAAGCACACCCTCCACAAAGCCAAAAAACCCCTGGGGTGTACAGGTGTGTTTGATAGCTATTTCCGTTAACCTTGCGTAACATTAATCTGGTGCACATTGTCATACCCACAAAGTAGATTGTTTTCATTTCTAAAAACAGTGTCCTTACATCTACAGTCATCTGGTTGTGCTATGAGTCCCCTTGCATCCATTATTTCCCCATGCATGTCATACCTGGTTGAATTTTACTCCCTATGTCCTTCCTCATCATAACAGGTACATATCACCCTCTTGAACCCATAGATGTAACTTGATTTGTTTATTGTAATTGTCATGGAGCAGGGCCCATATATCCCTACCGCATAATCCCCTGGGCGTGCTCCTCCCCCGCCCCCAGATTTAATGCAGAACGGTGCACACAGTGATTCTTGAAATGTAAATGAGGGTACTGCCATTGCCCCTTCATCCATTCTGCTCCCCTCCATCACTTCTCCTGCCCATTTTTCGATAGTAAATTGTTCTGTCACTAATGGCGTCCCATGTTGTGCATGTGTAGGGAACTGCAAACAAAACCAACAATCTGATATGTTGAATGTGTCAGCCACCGCCTGTGTTACGTTGATGAATCCATTCATATGCCATTTCGCCGTGGTGAACCACAGCAGGGAGAACATTGGCCATATGTGCAGGCACATCTGGAAAACAAAAACACATACATTTATCCAGATACCTTCGCTGTACATCTTTCTTTCCGTACACTTTTCCCCTTTTTTACTCCATCCTTCCTACCACTGTCCTGTTCTTTGCTCTCTACATATTCCCTTCCCTTTTTTTACTCTCTTTATTTGGCTGAGATGTCTCATGACCTAGCCCTCACCGTCCAACTGGTCAATGCAGTACACTACATTACTAATCCTGTCTATCACCACATAGGGTCCTTTCTGTTTAGGTTGACTCTCCGCGGTTCTACCTTAATTATGTAGCATCACGGTGTCCCCTATGTGTAGCACCAATTCCCTTCTTGTTTTGTTGTGTTTTCTTGCTTTGTCAATGCCAGTCTGTGCCTGTGTCTCTTGTGTCATCCTACGGATGCCCTGTAGTCTTTTCACCAATGATGATATATAATCTGCATCTAAAATTTCACAGTCTTTGGGTGCTCCCGTTGTCAGTGGCAGCAATAACTTTTCAGTGCTAGGCATATTTCTTCCAAACAGTACTTTGTAAGGTGAGAACCCGGTGGTTGAGTGTTTTCTGGATCGCAGCCCGTGCAGTACAAATGGAAGTAGTAAGTCCCATTGTGATCCAGCCTCATCCATTATCTTAAATATTTCCTTTAGGATTTCCATGTTTAATCCCTCCCTCCCGCGATTCGGGGTGATATGGGATGTAACATTTCTGCTCAATTCGTAGTTTTGTACAGTGTTCGTGTTAGTTCAGCCGAAAAATAGCTGCCATTATATGAAGTAATTTTGGATGGAACGCCAAACCTGGCTATTATATACTGCAACAAGATATCCACTGTTATTTTTGCTGAGCAATTTCTTGATGGGAATCCCTAAAGACATCTGCTTAAGGTATCAATGATCACCAATATGTATCTGTGCCCTTTTGCTGTTCTAGGCAGTGGATCCACATAATCTAGGTGGATATGTTGCCATGCTTCTGTGCCGCGTTGCTCGTGTTGGAGCAGGTCATCTTCTCCTTTACTCTCCGGTCTCTCTTCCAGAATGTTACACAGTTGGACACATGTATTTGCCAGTCTTCTAATATTGTTGGCAACCAGGCCATTGCTGTCAGGCATCGGTACCCATTGTCTCCTCTTTTGTGAGTCCAGTAGCCGTGTGCCCCTTGCAGGACATCTCTCTTTAATACTGTAGGCAGTATTATTACCCATTGATCTGCGTGATTTGTACCACCATGTGCTGTCTTTCCGTTGGATGAAATCACACTCTTGTTTTGAGTTTATGTACTTTATCAGTGTCTCGTCTTCTTCTCATAATTCAGACAGGAGTCGTTCTCTTCCTCCTTGTTCCTTTGTCTTCCCTCTTTGCAGAGTTATTTTCATTGCCCCCTCTTCTGCTGCCACATACCAATCTTCATTTTACTCCGTTTCTGCTTCTGGTGGGGGGGTGCACTGGCCATTCTTCTTCTTCCAATACTTCTTCTTGTGGGGTTGTTGGGCATTCGTTCCCTCCCTCTAGATGTGCCATGGGGGGCACAGGTGTGCGTGAGTATTCTATTATTGCCAGTTTTGCTGCTGCGTCTGCCCTGTTGTTTCCTTCAGCCCATCTTCCCTTCTTTTTGCAAGCTTTTGTTTCAATGACCCATACTCTATGGTGCTGTCCTGACAGTTTATCTATATGTTTCCACTCTCCTTCAAACTTTATTGCTGACCCATCGGTCCCCCGAGAGTGTTGGTCTCTCCACCATTGTAAGTATATGGTGAGTCCTTTAAACATGTAGTCTGAGTCTGCTACCACCGTTATTTGGGCAGTATTTTTGTATGCTCTTCGAAAAGAGGCGTGAAATTCCTTGAGAATCCCAAAATCCTTATAGCCCTGTGTAATGCTGTGTGATCTGTTGGCAGCGGTAGTGAGTTGATTAATTGCAGTCTGTCTCTGCATATGCTTTTTCCTTTTCCTGATATGGTCACTCCCAAGAATCGCACTTCAGTAATACAAATCTGTGCCTTCCCGCCATTCAGTTTGAGCCTTGCCTCTTGTAGTGCAGTTAGCACTTCTCCCAGGTGCTCTTTATGTAGTTCCTCATTTTCGCTGCATATTAATACATCATCCACATATTGAATAACATTTTTTGGAAATGTAATGCCCTGCAATATGCGTTTCATCACAATGTGAAAGATGGTGGGGCTGTCCCTTAGTCCCTGTGGAAGCACATTCCATGCATACACCACCCCTTCTACTGCGAATGCTGTTAGCTCGCGTGAATCATCATGCAATGGGAGGGAGTAGAACCCATTGGATATATTGAGGACACTGAACACCCGCATCCATGGTTGTATTTTTGCCATCATTTCTGGGAATGGTTAATTATGCGGTAGTCAATCATTACACGGAATGTGCTATTTGGTTTCTTAACTGCCCACACCGGTGACACAAATGGAAGACACCCTCTATATTCCGCTATTGTCCCTCTCTCTTGTAGGGCCACCACTATGTCACTTATATGTTCTGCAGCCTTGGAGGTATCCCATATGATTTTACATATCATGGTATACTTGTCAATTTTAATACCACAGTGTCCTGTGTCCTCCCAAAATCTAGCCTGTGTTTCACCCATATGTCCAGAAACCTCTCCTCCCATTCTGTTATAGTGCCATTGGTGTGTGTAAAGATAGGTGTGTCTCCTTTTGTAGTTGCTGTTAATACTGCCATTGGTGTGTGTACCACGCCCGCTGTTGCTTGTAGGCAGAGGCATTGGTTTGCCAGGTCAATAACTGACCTTCTTTTCAGCAAGACATCAATTCTCTGGATGTCCTCTTCCCCCCTGTGGAACAGGGCTGTTTACCCAGGTGTACACCATTTAGGTTAATAGTCAGTTCCTTTATCAGGGATGTTATTATGGAACCACGTAGACGCTGCATTTTTATCATGTTTGAATGTTTGGTTCCGTGAACCTTGCTGTTGTCGGATTTAGTTCCCCCCTCATTTCACTGATATGGTTGCGAAGTGTGTGACTCTACCAGCGGAGGAATAACCTTCTGCCGTCATGCAGCCCCATTTATCTTGGCGTAGGGGTATCACTGCGACCTCTAACTCTGCTGGTTTGTCCCTGTTTTAGCATCCGGTGGTGCCTGTCATGGCAGCCAACGGCATGGCCCCAGTATTGGTAACTTGTTCTCTCAATTTCTGTGCCTTTTCCTTTATGTCAGTGAGCTCCTGTTTTTGCTCCTAGTATGTGACCCAGGGCTGTATTTCCCCATCAGTGTTTTAGTACAATGTTGCCCCTGTCTTCCTGTCGTACAGCACCTTTCCTGCTGAACCTCTTCCTCGTCCTATGCCTCCCTAACCCCGACCTTGGTAAAATGTAGCATTCTGGCAATAGCGTTCTGCATCATATGTGACATTCCTCATTGGCATTCATTTTTCACACCCCTGCTCCTTCATATATCTGCCCTCTGCCCACTCCTTGCATTCCCTTACTGGTATAACTTTCCTTACTGCCAACAATGTATTATCTGCCGCATTTAAAATATGTGCCCATCCTTTAGTTTTTCTTCCCCACCCACCATCGATTCCACTACCTTGTAAATTCGCCTGGCAGCAAGTGGCATATTGTCACCTTCTCCTCAACCCCTGGGTCCCTCATGAGCATTTGTGTTAACATATCTGTGAAATCGGATGGGCTCTGGTCTCGTCCTATTTTTATCACTTGCCTCAGTTTTGGAAGTGCCAGTATCCTATCATGTTTTTTCATCAATGCAATAATGAACTCTGTACACACCCTCCATCTAGTTCCCCTCCCCTTAGCAGCTACGTCTTAGACTAAGTTCCTGTCCTCTATATCAGAGAATCCTGGAATTATCAATCTTGATGGGTTGCATACTGCCTTTAAGATCGTGATGACCTGTGGCCTGTCCATCCAACGTCTTGTATGTTGAGTGTAACGCTACAAATAGCTCCATAGGGCATGCTCCCCCATTATCAGGCCATCTCTTTCAGCAGGCACTCCATTTTCATAATATCTTGTGGTCTACCCTGTGGTGAATCCTGTGCCCTCTCCTGTCCAGTCTCCCTTAGCTCTTGCTCCAGCTGTATTCCTGCTTCCCTGTCTTTCTGTGCAATATTGTGAACCAATCCCACTTGTCCATAGCATCTTTTAGCCTTGTCCATATATTCTTTGTTACAGTGTTATAGTTTACATTATCCATAATTGAGCTCCTCAATTCACCCAAAGGAGGTGTACTGTCTACATCTGTTTTTTTAGAACTCTCCCCAGCTGTAGTGTGATTGGAGCCATTTTGACTGTTTTGTTATATGGTGGGGGGCTTATATATTATTCAGGTGGTGCAGCCTTTATGGGCAACACTGGATATGCCCAATCATCTTTGTCTGGGTGCTGCTGTCTGTACACCTCAAAAACAATTTTGTGCATTTGTAGCTCCTCCTGACAGTGAGCAAGCTGCTGTCTAATGGCTTCACATTCTTGTGCTTTGAGCACAATAGTGGACGACATCTGCATAAAATGAATAGTCGCCATTTGCCATGAGCTCATCTCTCATGTCGCAAAGCAATGGGTTTTGTCGTGCAACCTCATCTTTTTCCCCTTTTGTTATTTGATACATTTTCCACAGACATGTCACAAAGACATGAATAGTACTTCTTCCTTGTGGTGAATAGCAATTCATTAATCAAATCATCCACAGTTCTGGGAGGTTTGTCAATATACACAGCTCCTTCTTCTTTTTCAAATTTTGCTCAATAACCTCCTTTGCCAAATCTTCCGGCATGGTCATTGGACTGGCGTCTGCCATATGGCTTTCTCCTTCTGTCCCTGTCGACCCTAACCCAGCGCAAGCTTACGACCCTGCACACTGCTTTGTGTCAATAAAGCTTCAACCCTGCACCTGTCCTTAATGTCCGGTTCTCTGACTGTACCACAAGCCCTACCCACGTGCTCTGGCTTGGCTGCAGCTCTGTAGATGCCATTCGACCCTGCACTAACAATAGTACTCTGAGGCAGCTGTCCCTACGAGGCGGTACTTCTGTGTGTGTCTGAGACCCTTGGCTTCCGAAGTCTCCCTTGCAAGTGCTAGTGCACACCAGCATTAAAGAAAATTACATATATATATATATATATATATATATAGGTAGAGCTAAAAGCATTTTTTCACTTACCCCTTTTAGATGTTGACTCCGACCGTGCCAGCGAAAGGTGAGAAGGGGAGCTTCCGAGCTTCGGCACTACTTGTTACTGCATCCATCCTGCACACCACTGAGACAAATGCCCGTCACACACAGCACTCTGCAACACCGAAATAACCACACAGGAGACCAGAAGTAGAAAGGGTTGGCATGTACTGAAAGCAGGAACCAAACGCCTAGGCAGACTGATCTCCCACTTCAGGCTAGTTGTATCCTTATAAACAGACAAGGTGGCTACTCCAGTCCTTATCACTCATGTTACAGTGTTGCTGGCGAGCTGCGTCCGGGCCCATGTAAGGCATGTTGGGGCAAGTGGGGGACAAGCGATAAAAGTGTCCAGGTTAATTAATAATGTCTTCCTGCGAACGGGGCCATTTAGCCTTGGGGTCTTGTTACAGCTTGTAGCCATGAACAGCATGTACTTCTCGAGGAGATGATGTCCGTCACGCATTCCACAGCCATTTTGACCTTGCTGGCACTAACCCAACCTCTCCTTGCGGAGGACCTCAAGAAAGCAGATAAACACATAGTTAGATCTTGTAACACCCTATATTTAACTGTAGTTAATGTTATGAGTATAACATTTAGAATGAGGAGCGGTGTGGAGGGGCTATTTTATGGACAAGAGTCATTACAAGAAAGAAAACAGCACTATTGCGATAGTGGGACTGTTCTAAGCATTCAGGTAACTTAAATCCTAGACTTGTATTAGCAAAGTCCAAATAGGTTTGCAGCAATGTCATTCGTTCATACACCTGGCAAAGGTAGTATTATAGACATACCTTATGAAAAGTGTTCCCCTTTTTAAAATGCCACTCTTCAAACAAAACATGTTTTTTACAGAACATGTGTACAGAAAGAACATCATATCATTAAGCAACTATACAAACAAAGCCAACAAATCCAACATAACTTTCTTTTATTTTAATACATTTAAAAATTGCTGAGTAGTTTATGCAACCTTAACAAGGAAACCGAGACACATGACCTAAGTATGTCACCAGTTTTACAAAAGAAATATAGAACCATGCCAGCATTGTACAATTATTTTGAGTATAAACTTTGTATTATATAGCCATACTATTATTTAAAATGCTCGATAGTGTGAGGGGTCCGAAATGTGAGACAGACAACTTTGTGAAGGTTTTTCAAAATATGCCATTTTATTAACTCAAAAAGGTTAGATAAATACCTCACTATCCTTACCCTGGTGAGGATTTCCCTGCCTAAAATAAACTAAAGGAAACACTCTAGCAAAGGATCTCTGTCCCTCACACGTATACATGCAATTACGTGATAAGGTAATGCATGGCAGTTCAAAAGCAACAGAAATATAAGAGTTAAGTTCACACTATGACAACAGTCTCTCCTTCCCCTTCCCCAGATTCAAGCAGGATTCTGTTGCATAGTTCCATAAAAGAAATAAGAAAATCCTGGCTTGTAACAAAGTTCTAACACAGTTCTTTGTGACTCCAACTTGACAACAAAAAATGTCAATGCTCCAGTGTTTCAATAAAGGTTATTTGCAGTGCTCCAGTTAAGACTTGGAAGTGGGAGTATTTTACTCCCTATTTTGTAAAGTTGGGAGTAAAACGATTTTTTAGGGAGTTAAAATGTAAGCCCAATTCCCAATGAAAGTATTTCATAAGCAAGTAAAAATATGTTTCTCTAAAAAACAGTAACAGTTTTGTAATATTTATCTTATTGCACCAATTTATTCATGCACATTAAAAGATACATGTTTACTTCTTCCAATAAGGCAGTTAATCTAGTAGTTTCTTCTGGTGGTAAAATGTGCACTACTGGTCCAAAAATATCCATGGAGCTTTGAGGGTGAAAGCAAGGAAAGAAGATTATACGTGTCTTTTCCTATATTTTGTTGGGAGTAAAAGTGGCCAATATACCCATTATCTGTAGCGTGTGTTCCTTGTCTTCCTCTTCTGACAGCAAGACTCAAAATAATCGTCTTCACATAAACAAAGAATATTTCCTTAGTTCATCCATTAACTCAAAACCCTCCTTTTCTCCTCTGCCTTCTCTCTCTCGCTCCCTTGCTAACTTACCTGTCTTCTACACCGACTGGTTGCTTGGTTCCCTCGGTGTTGTTAAGTGACTTCAATTCAGCAATCCAACTAAGTCAATGCCTAGTCTGGGACGCCCAAGGGAAGCCCTTATTTATATATGTTTATGACAAGTTCATAGATCTGGATGATAAACCCTTGTATAACGCCCCTCTCTTTGAATCCCCCTGACCTCACTGAGCCAAGAAGTAGGTTTGTTTTGCAAATTAAAAGATTTATTTAAAAATTAAACAATATATATATATATCACATTTTTATGAATAAATTAACATTTGATAGCACACTTATGAATATAATGTTGATCAACAATGGGTAATGTTCCAATTGCACACTCTTTTCAATCAGTGAGGAGTTAGTATAGAAAGGATAAGGTAGCAGAGAATACTTTTATGGTTTCAAGGATAAGCAATGATGGAAAGAATGCAGCATAGAAATAAACTGATATGGTTTCAACAAGAGATAATATGATTACTTTTTCTTTTGACAATTCACCCCCCCCCCTATGCAATATAAGGAGATGGAAGGAAAGCACACAATTTTCAGGGATACAATCAAATGCAATACCAATTCAGTTCCCCCCTTGCAAGCTTAGAGCAACAGGGTTGATTTTAAAACACAGGCAAAAATATTTTTAAATGTGATTTGCAAAGAAGTGAAAATATGCTAAAAATGATTTTAATTCCCTATAGGAGATTCAGGGTAGGTGATAGCTACTTAAGATTGGTTCAGGTCAACACTAGCAATTAATCAGGAATGATTATCAGATTGAAAACGAATGTCAGCAGTTGCAAGCAAAAGACAGCGATTTTTGACAGGTGGAAAAATTGAGTCAAATTGCAATTCGCGGCACTTTTTCCGAGTGCGTCGATCGCGATTACGGAAAAACTATAAGGAGTAGAACGTCAGTTTGGGGCATGTTGGAAAGCTTAGGTTCTTAGCTTTGAAATGAAAGTTAAATCTCGCTCCTACGTGCGGTTCAAAAGATACAGACAATTTAGTGGAGGTATATTCTCAGAAATAAAGTAAGATTCAAATGACAAATGACACTTTCACAGGTTTGAAATCACAGAATGGACACACGATTTCAATGCAGTTCTAAATAGGTTGAAATGGTTTGAATTTGATTATTTTAAACTAATAGATTGGTTTTGCACAGCTCTGGCTGGATACTCACTCCTAATTTTGGAAGGAATGGGCCTCGTCACAGATCTGGTCAACAGGTTTAGCTGCGGTTCTCTCTGCTCTGCTGGTCTGGATCTCTGGTTCTGGCATAAGTTCTTGGCACTGCACAGTGGTCTGGTCTGCGGTTCTGGATACAGCACTGGTCTCTGGGTCTGGTTCGTGCAAAAGTTCTTGGCTAGAATTAAACAGCACAGCCCGGCTGTTTTATTCTGATGTGCTCCTTGGAAGTCTGGGGTAAATCAGTTTGCAAAATTGTAAGGCCAGCTGAGAATACTTTTAGCTTGCAGTAGGCCTTCTGCTTCAAAGTTCTGGAGTCTGGAGTCTGGTTTTCTAAGTTCTAGTCTCTGGATAGTGCCTGAATTTGGATGTCGTCCGACAAAGTGCTTTGCAAGAAAGTGGAAAGTGAATGTCTACCTGGGTCTCAGTGGATCTTTTTATGTCTTTTGAAAGTGGGTGGGAAGGCTGACTTTCTATGCCCAACCCTCTAAGGGTCATGATAGGCTAGAGGATTTTCTGTCCTTTAACTGGATAACTGAGTTGTGAGTCAGAGTGTTGCTACATTTTACAATCTATTGAAGAAATGCCCCTTTGCTTTTACTGAGAACCCAATTTTTCATAATCAAACATGTTTCCAAGGTACACAAGTGGTTCATAATACATGTACACATCACAGATGAATTAAGACCGGTCTCTGTTCAAACCTCATGTTCCTGTGAGCTTGGATTCAAAACGACAACATTTTGCGCTTTTAGTGGGTTTTGCCATGTTGGTTTTTCATCAAATCTTCCATGGAGATACACCCCCTCCCTGAGCATATTACTATAAGTTATCATGTCTTTAGCATAAAGACCGTACCCACAATATTCATAACTCCCGGGGTTCGGTGTCAGAACATCGTACGGAGTTGAGTTTAGTCCCAAATTGTAGGCACATTTTTCATATTAAGAATCCCCAAATTGTACATTTTTGTCAGCTTTATACAATATTGTTTAAACAATTTAATAAAACATACATTTGCCTCTCCTTCAGTACACCCATTTGCTTGTCCACGCCCCCGGGAACTTGGCTTGACTCAGAGATCAAATGTCTTTCCTTCCCCCAGAGCAACTGTTGACAATTACACCTCAAATCAGCATATCCTATTCAGTAGAAAGAGTCTATTGTGTTGACTGAGGTCAGCAGACCAGGGTGCCACTCTGCATCTGATTAACACGACCATGTGAACTCCTGTGCTGTTGCTGGTAAGAGCAGGTGTCTAGGCTCCCCATGGACAGAGGCCTCTTGAACTTTTAATTAAATCAGACTGCCTTCTAGTATAGGGCCCGGGAACAGTAGGTGTTAAGAATTCTCATTAACCAGCAAGGCTTTGAAGTCCCAGCTGGCTTAGGTTCCTTTTCAGCTGCTGAAATACCGGTCTCCTGTCAGAGTTTAGATCGCTAGCGCCGGTTAGTGTCAAGCGCCGGTACTGCACCCATTTTTGGGAGCTGTCTTGAATTAATACATTTCAAAAAGGGGATTTTACTTGATAGCATATGATCCTTGCTAACATTGTATTAATGTGGATTCTGCAGTAAAGTAATGTAGAACACCCAACCAGAAGTTGGATTTTTTGTCTGGGGGTTTTGTGCCCATGATTTTAGCAATTTTTGACATTAATTAAAAAAGATTTTGAACAGCACCATATTCCTTTGCACTGATTTCGCCCATGGCGCTTCAGGCCCATCACGCTCGCACAGGTGGGTGGCAGGTCAGGCGACCATTTTGGTGTGCGCAAAAACTGCGCAGTTTTCCTGGGTTCTGGCACAAATGTGGGCTTTTCGGCCATCTTGGATTTTCTAAGCCCACAGCACTAAATGTTGCAGCATAATAACTTGAACGTGGGTCGATACACCTGACAGTGTCTCTCTGAGTTCCTGGCTCCTCCACAACCAGTCTTCCTTGCACGCCTCCTGCCATACCATGCACTTAGGGGCTGTAGCTGTACCTCTACAGTCCCCCCTGTCTCCTACACTTACCTAGAGCTGCGCTGTCCTGGCTGCACTTACTCTGAGCCATGTTGTCCTGATCGCACTTCCCTTCTTCCTCTCCCTTGAATTTCACCCCTCTCCTTTCCCTTGCACTTCTTCTTTCGTACTTGCATGATCCAAATGACACAAGGTCTATTAAGACTGTTT
This sequence comes from Ambystoma mexicanum, assembly GCF_040938575.1. NCBI lineage: Eukaryota > Metazoa > Chordata > Amphibia > Caudata > Ambystomatidae > Ambystoma > Ambystoma mexicanum. Next base: position 678,432,664 of record NC_090935.1, on the reverse strand, counting down.
GTCTTGTCCTCCCTCTGTCTTCCCTCCCTTATCTTGTGGCGCCTAGTAACACTTGTGTAGAGGTGCGTTATAAATGCCATGTCATATCATATCATTATCAATATGAACTGAAGGTATCAAAATAAATTGTCTTTGTCATATTATGTCTGAAGGAATATAACTCTTCTGCAACAGTTTTATATAGTTCTTTCTTCAGCAATAGAATATTGTCAGGTTAATTTATCAACACTACTTCATAGCACTTCATCATCCTCTGCCTGGTTTACTTGCATGCCAGGCCTACTGTTCAATTATACCTAGTTTACTCCCATGCCATGCCTACTAATCCAAGTTTGCTATTCGGGTATACTCCCCTGCCCGAATAATAATTTTGCAAGCAACAAGTGTCTCTGTGGTTAAGATCAGCTTACAACTAACCAATTCTTCGGGAAAGGTAAGATTCACATTGGTGCTCTTTAGAACTCTTTGTACTTTTCAGAACCTCTGCAAGTTACGCTCCTCTCCCTCTCTGCAACCTTTCCCAGAAGGGCAGCCTTGTTGCCACTGTTGTTTCACCACTTCGTTATCAACCAAAGACTGACAAGGATATCGTTTCATTCTGCTTCTTTTTTGGCTTTGGCAATGTGGGCTTATCCCAGCTTTTTTTCTCTGCTTCTTCAAATATGGGCAATAAACTTTACAACCTTTGGAGCTTTGACTTTGGCAATATCTGTTGTTTTTAAATTGCTGCATTTTGGCTTTCTTTTGGCTTCGACAATGTTGGTCTAAATTATGTTCTGAGATTATCGCCCCATCTTGTTGCTGGGTTCTAAATAAACTCTCATGCTTAAAGAAATAGTAATTTGGTTGTGCGAAATAATGTTTTCTCTGTTTTCTAATATTCTGATGTTCAAAATTTCCTTTGGTATTAGTTTCATGCACACGCAAGTCTTTTTTATTTTGAAAACACTTGTTTTGAGTGTGCGAGCGGTCTCAGAGCACTCCAGTATCACTATCAGCTGGTGATCTCACCGGGTAAGGTGTGCGCTTCTGATTCCCTCGCTGCTCAGAGGTACTTCGCTTCAGTGACTCTTTGCAAGCCGGCAATCTTCAAATATTGGTCTGTCACCACCTGTGCCACTTGTACGTAGAGCTTCCTTTGCTCCAGAGGCTCTCTGGTGCTCAACAGCCACTCGAGAGAGCCTTGTGGGAAAGAAAGCTTTCCACACTTTCTCTTCCTGCTACGTATCCTCTGCAAAACAGGTCTTCAGAGGGCAAGCTTCCCTCTCTCATGCTTACCACTGCACAACCTTTGCAATTACGGCTTCTAGAGGCAAAGACCCTCTCAGGACTGTCTACTGCTCTCTGCTGGTCAGTGGTCCCGGCATCTTCTCCCTCCTCAAGTTTCTGCTTCAACTGGTTACACTGCTCACATTGCTCTCCCCGCTCACTTATAGGCTGAACTGGAGGGATCATTTTAAGCCTTCCAGTCTCTTCCAGTTGTGTTCCTCTTTAGCCCTCTTCTTCATCCCAGTCCTTCTGGGATTATGGGATTTGAAGTCCATAATTAAAAAAAAATAGTGTTTTTAGTTTGATTTTTGGTCTCAAGCCTATTTCTGTTTGCCATAATATTCTTTAAAGGACTACCATAAGGATAAATCACAAGACTGGATTGTAAAGAGGAATAAAGTTCTTTAGATTTTGAATTATTATTCCCAGACTTCTTTTCACTGTACCTTTATGATATATGATATATGATATGGCATTTATGGCACAAAGATACACAAGTGTTTCAAGGTGCGAGAGTTTGGGAGTTAGGGAAGCATTTAGCTCTATAAGTTTCCTGCGTTTAGAAGGGTTTTCATTGCTCTCAATGTCAAAGAGTTTTTGATTGTTTTTACCCATATTAAGATGTTCATCTTGGGGAACAAAAAGATTGTTATGACAACAGGCCATTACATACTTTGGTAATGAGGTGATATCCTCCCTAGAGGAAGATAAATACTGCTTCTCACCCAACAGAGTCCACTCATTCCCCTGGGCCCTTTCTCCTTCTAGGTGATCCTCCTGCAAAACACCCCCCCCCCCAAGGTCAGGACCAGAACGTTTCTGCCTTTCCCTGGCCACCTGGGAGGAGAATTTAGGCAGGGGCATTGTGAGGATTCCATAGGATTTATCACAATAAACAGTAAAATGTTCCCTACATTACTATCTTAGAAAGGTAATTTCAGTACTTCTTGTATAATCTGTGTGCTTCCTTCTTTGGGCCACATACACACATACGAAGTTAATGGCAACATTCTCCAATGTATACTTCAACTTGCAAACATTGCTTTTTTAAATTCTAAGCTTTTTTAACACTTCATTTGCACAGGGGTTTCAATATAACTGTAGAATACTTTCCTGAACTTGTCAGCCAAATGGGAAACTGCCATTTTGAAGGACCTCAGGAAGTTCACCAACTGGTGCTTGAACCGCACAATGTTCCTCCGGCTATTGCAGCTAAAACGGCCATCTAAAATAGACATGTTTGCATCCAATTGGAACTACCACTTAAGTTGCTTGTTCGGTTGGAAAATACTTATGGTATCAAAAAATACTGACATATTTCTTCTACAGTAGGGACCCAGCATGGAATTTGGATTCCCTTTTTCCTAATAGGCACAAATGTAGTTACAAGTATAATAATTATCTCTTGATTGTCACTAAAATACTTCTTTTTAATTCTGTGTGCATAAGAAGTTAATGACAATTTTCAAAGTGGTAATGTTTTCAATATCTGAAATCTTAATTTAAAAAAAGGGGTTGGATAAAGGCCTCTCTGTCGCTATCCTAAAAAGAGTTTTCCTGCCTAGGAAACTTAAATTAAAGATCAGTCTGTGTCTTGTACTCAAAATGATGTAAACTGTCCTTGTGTCCAAAACATATTTGACCCTCACACTAGAAATGAACAACTAAGAAGTGTAAGGAAAAATGTCTCTGATCTAGGTTTAGTCAAAAAGTGTTCTAATGTAAAGCAAATAGATAAATCCAACAAAAATGGTGTCTTCCAAGGAGCCGTCCTAGGATCTTAAAGGTAGTTCCCTTCCCCTGGATTATTTCAGGAAGGATGGCGAAAGTGTCTTTTTCAAACAATGTGTCCTTACGGATGGTAGGAATGTCTCTTCCACACAACAATGTATCAAAGCTGGCAAAGTGTCTCTTTTAAAAAACTGCTCCAAGGATTGCAAAAGTGTCTTTTCTACTCAATATCTTTCAAAGGATGGCAAAAGTGTCTCTTTCACATGTTTTCTTTCTAAGGATGGCAAAAGTGTCTCTATTATGCAACAACTTCTCAAGGGAGATTTCCTGGTATACTCCCCTGCCAGGAATTCTTCCGTAGATTAATTAAATCCCCTGTATTCTCTCCTGCAAGGTATCTTTTCACAATGTATTTTTCTTTGATACACTTTAAATTGATTACCTGGTGTACTTCCCTGCCAGGAATCCCCCCTTGGGTTTTATAGATCCCCTGGTATACTGTCCTGCCAGATATCTTTACCCAAAAGGCTCACTGCTTGATATACTTTGTTTACGAGGAATTTTTTTCAATGTTCTCTTTGTGTTTTCGTATAGCACAGTTGTATTCCTGCACTGTGTATGCTTCATTGGCTTTAGATACTACTTGTTCCAACTTTACCCGTACTGACATTTCAAATATGGAGACTTGTTCAAGTTCTATCTTTTAACTTCTTGACCAGTATTCATATGCTTCTGCCAATACTTGCTCGAAATTTTCCCTATATTGACATCTCAAGCATAGAGACTTGTGCAAATTCTGTCTTCCAACTTCTTCATTAACATTCATCTGCTTATGATAACATTAGCTCCACCTTCCACCATATTGACATTTCATGCATGAGCATGTGTGCCTGTGTGTCTTTCCATTTTGCTTGGTCGGTATTCAAAATGAACTTTCAATTGTGCATGTGCCTGTCGGTACGCCCCAGGGTTCCCACCATCACTGGGCCAACTCAACAGCTTCTGATAGCGTTTCTGACCTGTAGCACATTGCTGCAATGAAGTCTTCACACAGGGAGGGCATCTACCCATTTGCAGAACCTTTTTCAGCTCTTTTACAGGCTTCACATTCACTTGCCAGTGAAGTTGCTGCAATATGGCATGACTGAGTCCTTGACAGCCTCGCTGCTGTTGTTGGTTCCTTTGCGACTCTTCCCCGGAGCCTGCCACGCTTCCATGTGTCTACCGCCACTCTGATAAGAAATGTTGACAAGTGAGAGCTTGAAAGCACCTATCTCTTTACCAACACAGTTTGTTCCTGTGTGTCTGCCTTCACCTGTGTTTATTCTTCCCATTTCACCCGCTCTGCTTCTCTCCAACTTCAGATTGAAAGTGTACATTTTTTTTTAAATGTCCTGCGCTGATGTTCTACATTAGCTTGGGGTTTCTTTCAATACTAACTCATTCTTCCTCTTCCTTGTCTCAGTACCTGAGGAGTTATGGGAGTTGGAGTCCATAGGATTGTTGTTTAGAACAAAGATATCAGAGACAAGTGATTTTAAATGTGAGTTATGTGTATTTGAGTAATTAACGGCTTTCTGCTCAGAGTGTTAGTATGCCATCAGTCGTTTAGGCATTATAGTGCTGTCTTCAAAGAGGGGGGTACTGTGTCTCTCCTAATGGAGTCATCACCTCCCCCTGGGCGTCATCCCCTCCCACATCATCCTCCCTAATAATACCATCTTCACGGTCAGGATCAGGTAGCAGCTTACATCCCATGACGATGTGGGAGGAGCTCATCCCAGAGAATTGGTGATGACTCTGCAGGATTCATCACACTATACACTATACTGCAAAAATATACTTTATATTTTAAAAATAATCTTTTTTGTAATAGTTTATTTTGTGCAAAGTCCAGAATGTAACCACAGAATACATTTCTGAACTTAGAAAGCAGCGTACTTGAATTGGAGGTAATTCAAAGAATCTTCCAAGTAGTGCTTAAAATAGTTAGATTTGCTGACACAAATTCAGCTGAAGGAACTGTGTGATACAGCAATGATACATCAATGATGCTGTGTGAAACAGCAATGATTGTTTGCACCCCAACATGATATTTACATGTAATCTTCAGCATGAATGCATATCTAAAGGCAATATGCACACACAGGTTCACTAAATGTAGAGATCCCAATACAATCTATAAGCAAAATCTTTCAAATAAACAAACATTGCATTAAAACTATAATGCTGTTCTCTTAATTGTCATTAAAATACTTCCTGTAAAATGTGAGTGCATCCTTTTTTGGCCACCTACTCACACGACAAGGTAATGACAATATACTACAATCTTTCCTTAAAATGTTACTTTTCGGTCCATAATCATTTCTTGTTCATTACTTTACTTTTCTTTTTTGTTCTGTTTGCTACTGTTTACTTGTGTCTTATGTAAGCAGTTATCTGGAACGCCACTCCCTACCACTCAAAATAATGTACATGGAACCATGTATATAACCCAGTATGTATAGGCAACACTTTCTCATGTTAAAATATACATAGTGTTTTACATAAGTAGAACATTGCAGAATGCTTTTTTCTCTATTTTTGGGATATTGATGAGCTACTATTACAATGGGCCTCATTACGACCCAGGCGGTAACCATGGCGCTAGTAGCGCCATGGTTGCTGCCGGTATTTTACCGATTCCGCCATGGTGAATGGTGGAATTACCGCCCCATTCCAAGGTTGGGGGGGAAGTATTTCCCCATTCACCATTGGCCCTTCCCCATTCCCATTTTTGCCCCCATAGGGCTCAATGGAAATGGGGGAGGCGGTAGTTACGGTACTGCAAATTGCAGTACCGTAATTACCTCCAAGGTCCCTTTGCAGGTCCAATCCTTAACGGCTGGTAAAACCAGCCGTTAAGGTAGGGACCCCCAAAGGGACCTCATAATTAGGCGGTAAGGGGTTAACGGCGCCGCCACCTTTTACGGCTCCATTAACCCCTTACCGCCTGGGTCGTAATGAGGCCCAATGTCTGTTGCACTGATTTTATGTTGCAACCTACACAATGCCTATTCTTTAATTTTTCTAAATATTATTACTCTTTTGACCTTTTTTAAATTACCAAAGTGCATGTTTATATTCAAAATGAATATAAAACATGTATTAAAACTTAGGTTCATGCAACATTAAGTAAGCATTCTTTGGAAATCAAGTTTGTGGTACTAATATAGAGTCTTTTACAAAAGCCAATCTACTTCTACACGTACCCATGTTGTGAAATGTTCACAGTGAATGGATGTTCCCTCATGAAAAATGATTGCACATGTTTTAAAGGTTTTCTTACAAAATAGAAACCTGACTTTTTACAAAGTTTAAAACCAGAGTATCAATGCTCCTACCATCCATGCTATATCGTGGAAACCTTATTAAAAGAAACTTATTTTAAAGTAGATGTTGTAGTGTTCATTGTAAAGTACAACCCCACTCACTGCATTGCATATCATGGAATGCTTTTGTTACTAGATCAGAAACATTCACACTTTTCTGATCCGGGACAGGATTATATAAAAATCTTTCCATGTGGACTCAGGAAATTTGATGTTTATGTCATTGTGGACAGTTGTGGTTCCATTCATTACTGCACAGTTTTCTACAGAATGCACCAGCACCTCTAATATAATTCAAAATTCTTGAATAGCTTCCTGAGTATTATTAGAGAAATGCTGTCTTCTATTCTCTACAGCTACTGAATTTTGAATGGACATTGCCAAAGGTATGGGGTTAGCTTTTTCTCTACTGTTGAAGCTATTTCTTGCATCAGTGGTGTTATTTGAGAACAACATGCATAAAGCTGCATTTGAATAGCATTCAACTCCTGTTTCATTAATAAATCTACAGTTTAAGTATGATATTTTTGTTTGGCTTTAAAACACTGGTAGATTGTCCTATTTAGCACACTTAAGAGGAACACCTTCATTTGAATGTAGCTTCACCTGTTGCTTATTTGTTTCTTGTAATAAGCTTAGCAGGAAGAGGTATATGGTCAAGGTGAGGAGCATACAGTAAACATCATGCATTTTATTGTTCTATAAATGAAATGTTAGCTGGCTTTTTGGATTAGTCAAAGCTTATTAAAAATGAACCTTCAATATTTGTAACACGTGACAGTGCCACATATGTCATTCCTTCTTTAAATGCTGTGTGATCAATGTCAATCAGTGCTGCATCTAAAGTCGACCCATATGATTTATGCACATAAATTGCATATGCAGAGCACAATGGAAACTGTGCTCTTTTCACAAAGGTATCCTTAAAAATCAGGAAGCATGCATCAGTACGAGAAATCAACTGAGGTTCCTGTACACAATCAACCTACACAAGAATATGTTCAAAGTTTGTAATGTGAGGGAAAGTGTAACATGCAACCATTCTTCCCATAGCTCCATTCACTAGTCCCATTTCTATATTCAATTTCCTCTTTAACGTTACTGGTGCATTGATGCACAGTTTTTAAAATGGACTCTAGACCTGCTGTTTTAGAAATAGATGTGTCTAATAGAATTAATGGAGCTTTGGCTCTTTTTATCTAATTCTAGTGGCATAAGTTGCCCATCTAAAACATTACACAATTTTATCTCTATAATGTCTTGCTTCTCAGACAGCAGCATTGTAGAGTTGAACTTGTCACACTTTGTGACTGTACACATCAAAGCAACACAATAAATGATCTTTTCTTGAAGAGTGAACATGACTTCAGGTCCAGTACAACTTGCATCAAACATGTTAGAGATCAGTCTCCCATTCAAGACTGTTTTCATATTCTCCTGAAGGATACCTATACAAATCTTATTTGGTATTTATGCATACTCTAAGAGGCTGATTCATGGAATTAATGTGCACTGAAAATTCCCGCGCAAGCATGCGAAAGCGTGCGAATCGCAGCGCACGTGCAAAAATCGCAGCGAAACCCGCTCACAGCGATTCATGGAAGTCCGTGCGCGTGCAAATTCATGGATGTGTGCTAAAATCCTGCGTGGCGCACGCTGGCGCACACGTCTTCCAACAGCGTGCGCTATGCGCACAGTGAAAGCGCACATAACAAAGTGCACACAACAAAAGTAGGCGTAACACGGGGCGTAACACGCGGAATGGGAAACAACACGTGAAAATGTGGGTATCACGGGGGAAGTACAGGAGGCAAATGCGCGGAACGCCCACATGGGCGCCTACAACACATATTCATGGAATTGAACGGGGCTAACGTATGCACCAAGAAAGACGCGCTAATCCGGAAACACGTACGCCAGCAGGAAGCAGGCCTATGTGGACCCACGCAACATAAAAGTGCGCGCAAACAACAAACAAGCTCAGACGCCAAGATGAATATACCGTTCCTCGCAGCAGTGGTCGTGGGATACCGCAGGAGGAGGAGGAGGATAGTCAGGCCCAGAATTTTTACAACCAGAACCAGCCTTCTTGGGATGCCTGATGACCAGGTGTATGGGAGGTACAGGTTTCCACCTCACATAATACTCGACATGGTGAGTGAGTGGGAGGATGACCTCACATCACCCACCCTGTGCTCCCACTGGCCACTGTTGGCCACTGGTTCATTTCAGCGGACAACTGCCATAGTGGGAGGGGGTCTCACAGGCCACGCAGTCACGCTGCCTGCACCAGGTGTTGGCCATCATGAGTGCACTCCCATCAGTCCGCAGGCACATATACCTGCCCAGAACACCTGCAGAAGGGCAGGCTGTCGTCCAGGATTTTTACGGGGTGGCACACTTCCCCAAAGTGCTAGGTGCCGTTGACTGCACCCATGTGGCTCTACATCCTCCCAGGGCAACTGAGCACATATACAGAAACCGCAAGCACCGGTATTCCATCAACGTGCAGGTAGTATGTGATGCCAAGGGAATCATCACCTCAGTATATGCCAACTACCCAGGGTCCACCCATGACAGTTTCATTTACAGAATGTCAACCCTAAACCGGGATCTAGAAGCTGGGCGGCATGGCGATACATGGCTGCTTGGTGAGTATAAATGCCCCTGCACATGCATGCATGTCAGATACTGAGTAATGTCACAACCCCACTAATGATACCCATCATCACCTCCCCACGGGACAGTGCCTACCCACTGAGCACCCACATGATGACGCCAATTCGGAACCCCACCACACAACCCGAGGTAAGATACAACACAGCCCATATTGCAACCCGGGGCATAGTGGAGCACACATTCGGAGTGCTCAAGTCACGCTTTTGCTCCCTTGACCGCTCTGGTGGGCAGCTGCTATACGCGCCCCCAGTAGTGTGCAGAATCATAGTGGCAGCATGTGTCCTGCACAACATTGCAACATGCCGGGGCCTGCCGGTGGACATGGTGGTGCCCCCACATCCCCAACCACAAGCACGGCCGCTGCGCATGGGAAGGGAAAGGGCACATGGTGAGGCAGCCTGTACGCAGCTGGTGGCTAATTACTTCACCTAAAATCACACCCCTGTGGAGTGCACACAGCCCTGGCACATACCAGCTGACAATCAATGATGATGACATAAGGGACAGTCAACTGTCACAACCATACCAGCCTGAGATTGGTCACCTGGAATTGTTACATTGTGTGCATCCCTACCTGCTGAAAGACAACCAATGCTGTGTCACAAAAAAAACACACATTTATGCTGCATGAATGACTACCCCCTTGCAAAATACAACATGAAAATAGCGCCATGTCACCCAACCCCTCCCCAGCTCCCCAGCTCCGCCACCCAACACACCATGGCATGGCATGTCATGCATTGTGAAAGCAAATAAAGCAATGCACAAGACCTGACACAAGTGTCACAAAGTGCACTGTCCCAAATGGAAACTGCCCACAGACAATATGCTCCCAGTAATCAATAACAAACAGCACACATGAACAAATACTTACCACCGACACAATACAGCAACACACCATGAAACATTGCAAACACATGACAGTACTAAGTCAAAGTAGTGGTAGTCTTACAACCTGAATAAGCCAGCACATCGACCCCTTCCAACACGCAAATGTATCAGTGTACTGCATACAACATGAACTCCATCTGCAAAGGAGACGGCCTTGTGAAGACATGAGGCAGGAACCTCCAAATTAGGAGGAAGACATGGATGCACAAGCACATATCAATACACCATGCAGTGTACAATACAACAACAATACCCACTAGGAATGTACACACAGTATTGACTACAGACTGCCCACACAGCTCATGGGAGCCCAATGTCACTGTGTAAGTCACTGTCACTTGGTCACACCCTTTGCAAGCCCATGGAAATGGGAAGCAGGAGGGGTGTGTGTGTCACGAACCCAAGCATATAGCCCAAACTCAGGACAAGCCTGCATGTGCCCAGCCGGAATACAGTGGATGCCCACGGGAGCCACACAAGGCAACACACTGTAAAAAATGGCCATGTGGGGGCCAAGGGGGTGGCACCCAGGAGGTTCGAGGACAGGGTGCACACCAACGCACACCAACACCCACTTGCATGGATGTTGCGGAAAACAAAATTTCCTCCATGGGCTCATGGCCTGCACGGCTATGCCATTGTGGGAGAACTGCTGTCGCTCTCTTCACCGTCTGCTGCTGCATCAGGAGGTGGTGGCATTATGGGAGGCAGCCCATGCAAAGTCCTGGTATGGTCCTCCATGGCAGCCAGCATGCAGGTATGGTAGGTCTGATTCTGGAGGATTAAAGTGTGGAGATCCCCATGCAGCACGTCATGGGTTGCCTACACTTCTGCATGCATGGCCTCGCGGGATGCCCGGATCTCCTCACGTGTTGCTGCAGCTCAGCTGAGAGCGAATGTGTGAGCTGCTCCAGCTGCTGTTCTGCCCTAACATTTCAGGAAGCCTCAAGTTCAAGCAGACTCTGCCTGAGGTTATGGAGTTCCACTCTCAGGGCTTCGCGCAGAGTCTCCAGTGCCGCCCGTCGGTCCCTGTTGGACGCCAACATGTCTTCCCTGTGTGATTGGCAAATAGAGTCTGTTGCCTGCTGTTGTTGGTCCATCTGCCTTTCAGGGGGGATAATGGAAGTGGCCACCCGCTCCATTGCCTGAGCCATCATTTTACTGATGCTGCCTGTTGGGTTGCCATACCGTACATGGAGTTTTCCCATAGAGTATTGCCTGGTGGCTCTTGGCGTCGGCGGGCACCACACCTGTTCGGGGCAAGGCGATCTGCACCTTGTTGTGCTGGCACTGCCTGAGGCTGCAGAACTGCATTCCCCCTCTGATCTGCTGGCCCAGAAACAGGATCAGATGCTGTGGAGTGTGACCCTGCATCCGTAACCGCCAAAGGCGGACCTACCAACACTGACATCCCCATAGAGGGTTCTACCCCTGGTTCAGGTGGGTTGGACAGAACACAATCCCTGCCAGAAGCACTGACCTGCGACAGCACATAAGTCTCATCATCCGACTCAGCACCTGAATAGAGGACTGGGGAGCTGCACCCAGAGGTACCCCTCAACAGTATGGTCTGCAGTACCAAAGTGTTTTCACCCCCACCACACCACGTCCCCCACTGGTGCCTGGTCGTGGCTGAGAATCCTCCTGGGTCTGCACCATCTCCTGAACCTCACCAGCATCAAGTGTGTCGTCACCTGCAAAAACATGAAATACAAGAAATGGAAACAGGCATGAGCACCATAGCACACACATAGGCCTGACAAGACAGAGATCCTGTACATGGTTTACACATGTCCCACATAACTATAACCCTTGCATGCATGCACTGTCAATGATTTTGAAGGAGAGTCAAAAAGGCAGACAATGAAGACACCAAGATGGAAAAGCAACACATTTACAGCTTGTCGTGTAGCACTAGCATCACACATCAGCCTGTGCGTGGCATGTCCAATACACATACCTGACACATGCCAGCACACAGATGTCATGCAGCATAGCCATGATAAATTAGACAACTACAGCGATATGTCAGTGAATGAGTACTGTCACACATCCATGTCACATGAACATGATGAGAAGATTAATGCAGAATAGTGTTGTAAAATATGCATGTGCCCCACACTGCAACACATCCAGTGTACAATTAGACAGTGATTGTAGGCAGATGTACACATCAATGGTTGGTCACTTCAACATGACAGGAAACAACTATCATGTTCCACATGCAAACAGGCCCTAAAAATAAATTTCAGCAGCCCAATACTCCCTCGCCCTGAATGGTTTAATCATTCACATAACCAGGTAACTAAAGTGGCACAATGTGGTGTGTAAACAATGACAGAAGCATGTCAAATATGTGGCTTTAGGGCTGAAAAAAGCACATGAAAAATGGGATAATCTAAACAATCAGCCTTAATGAACACAAAAAAAATCAGAACAATGTTGTTGCAAGATGATAGTTCAAGTGCAACAGCAGTAATGTGGGACTAATTGGCTACTGTGGGCAGAAGGGATACTGTCATACCCAAATCAAAGGCACATGAATGTATTGGAGGAAGCACATGGGTGACCCATAACACTTAGGAGTGCACACCCTCACCTGGCACTCAATCAGAACCTGTCACCCAAACAACATACACATGGATTACACACACATGCATGGGAACTCACCAGACAATGCGTCGTAATCAGGTAGCTCTCCCACGCCTTGGATCTGTTCCTCTGCAACAAAGGTCCCAGCAACAGACTCATGTTCAGTGAGTTTGTTGTCTTCTGGTAGAGACCCACCGCAAGTCACCAGAGTAGCAGCATGATTTGAGGCCAGCTTGTTCTTTGCTCTGCGTTTAAGGTCATTCCACCGCTTGTAGCAATCATCAGCTGTGCGCCTCACAAATCCAAGGGCACTTATGCGGTCCACGATGGTCTGCCAGTGTGCCCTACGTTGACCAGGTGTGGTCTTGCACCCTGCAGTCACCACCATTTCGTGGCTATGTGCCGACACATAGGTCACAAGTGCATCAAGTTCGGGGTCATTAAAGCTAGGCTTCCTTGACGTGCCGGACTGTGTAGCCGTGTCTGGGGTCTCAGCCTGTAGTGCCAGAGCACCCTTCTTCATCTTTTTCAAAGGTGGAGCAGAGCCTGAGTGGCTTGTGCCGCTCTGGTCAGTAGGGGCAGAAGCACAGGTGGACTGGGTACTGGGAGTGTGCAAAGGCACAATGACCATAGGTCGTGGTGCAGGCATTGGCTGAGGTATGATGTTGGCAGGGGCAACGCCAGTTTGATGGACCAGGACCAACACTGTCCCGGCTGGGAGCCTCAGAGCTGGGGTGGATAGAGCTGCAGCTGCCTAGCTAGATCCACGTGGCCTGGTGACACCAACTTGCACTGGCACACGTGGCTTAGACTTGCTGGAAGTCAGCTTGGGAGTCATCCTGTGCGGGGTCAGGTGCCACAATGGGCTGGTCCAACAAGGGCTGAGCTGGGATGGTGTCAGCCACGTTTCCCTCAACCATGGGGGGGGAGCATGGGTGTCCCTGATTGGTCCTCCAAACATGGGGGTCTAAGGGCACCCTGCAAATCCTGGCCACGTCCCCTACCGTGCCCACCACGCCCACCTTTTGGAGGTCGGCCACCTTTGCCTCCCTTACCGCTTGGTCGCCTCCCAACCATGGCACTGATGTTGTTGTACATATGGGAGTTGAAGTAAACAATTGTCCTGGGCAATTGGGGGTCAAAGGGGTAGGGTACTAGATGGAATTCGTACCCTAGTGCTCTAGCAAGTTTGTCTGTGACCCCTTGGGGAAGGTGACGGGTCACGCTATGCACAGGCACCCCGAAAACAAAAAGTAACATGCACGCAACATCTCGTAGACCACGTGTGTGGAAAAATGAACCCGCACTACGCTGTGGCACCCAGAAACACAAAAATAAGCGTTCGCATGTTACACGCAGCCTACAATGACCTTTGAAGGGGTACGCGACACACGGGGCAAGCACAGTTGGTAAATGCGTGCGCGACTCACCGTCTGCCTGGAAAAAGAATGTGAAAAAAACGCGCAACACCCCCGCCAAAAGAAGAATTGTATGTTGTCTGAGGAGACAGGACAAAAGAAGAAGTGAACGCTGTTTGAGGAAACAGGCCCAAAAAAAAACATGAACGCTGTCAGAGGTAACAGGGAGTACGAACTTGAAACGCTGTGAAGTAATGGCGTGTGAACCGACAAGAAGTACAGAATTCACCCACTCGCTCTCCATGAAAAGCACGTACAAGGGAATGGGGTCCTACACGTACCTTTTAAAGCAGCCCACACGTACAGCGTCACTTACGCGTGTACGCGCTAAGGCCTTTTCCTCCACTTACACAAGCTAACACTCGGGCGTGCAGTTTTTGGACGTGTACGATGCACATGCACCCGTGTTGATGGAAACGCCCGCACGTGTCACGTCACTTACGTGCGTAGGCCCTTTCCTCAGATTACACGCATTCACACGTGGATGTGCAGTTTTTTCACTCGCGCTGAACCACTATGCCCACGTCACGAGGGAAACGCCCGCGCGAGTCACGTCACAGAAGCGCTTACGCGCTAAGAGCCTTTGGTTCAATGAAACCGCGTACGTGTGCTGATGCGCTTACGCGCGAAGGGCCTTTCCTCGAATTACACGCTGACATGCAAGATTTTCACGTGCCAAATCACACCGTATCAAGCTGGCACGCAACAACACATGGAAGACCACGCCGAATTACTGCCCCCCAGAGCACTGAGCACGCTCCCACCTGCCATCTGCTGCTGCCTGCCTGCCTGCTGCCCACGTGCCCTGGTATTTGGTGCCTGCACATCAGCCAGGGTTCAAGTTGCTGTGTCCAGCCCTGCTGGAGCAAAAGACTCCCGACTGGGATACCATCGCTCCACAGCCCAGCCCCAGGACCCAGTTGCCCACCCATGCCTGCCTCGGGGGTCACCATGTCGGGGCAAACACCATCTGAGACCACTGGCGACCCTAAGCCATAAAGGCAGAGGGCCACCAGCTTCAGTTTGAAAGAAGTTGGTGTCCTGGTGGAGCATGTCCTGGGGCAGTATGATGCCCTCTTCGGAACATCACGCGCCAACAATGAAGGACGGGAGAGGATCTGGGACGATGTAGTGGTTGCCATCAACGCGGAGGGGGTGGCAACCCGCGACATCAAGCACGTCAAGAAGCGCTGGGAGGACTTCAGGTCCAGGACCCTCCACAAGGCCCGGCGCCTCTCCGAGGGGGGCCGGGTCAGCATGAGTGACATCCAGATGAGGGTCCTGAAACACGTATGCCCAGCGCTCCACGCCCAGATCCTTCAGAGGAAGACCCGTCTGGAGTTGAGCGGTAAGTGGCCAAGCATTGTTCTGTGAGACAGGGCATGTTGCAGTGTGCTGGTAGTCTGATACTTGCCTGTCTGTGTGACATGGGCCATGTATGGATGTGTGTGTGCAGGGACATCATGTTCATGCATGTGAGACCAGTAATGTGCGAACCACATGGTTGGTGCATGAGTTCCAATGCAACATGGGGAGCTGTATGGCAAATGCACACATGAAAGCATGCCAGTGTCTGTTCTTGCACATGGTGGGGGTGTGAGGGATGGGTGCTGCTTTCATGTACATGTATGGTGCACATGTGTGTGTCTGAAAAGTGTGTCTGTGACTTTGATATGCCATGGATTCATGACACATGTCCGTGATGATGCGTACATTCACTCATGCAGTGCAGTCACCGTTGTATGCACTGTGTCGATCCAATGTGTCTGTGGTGTACAAGGCATGATGCATGACCCTCTGTTGATGTGTGTGCATGGGATCAGTGTGAGCCATGATGCATGTGAGTTTGAAGGCAACATTTGGATTAATAGAGGCCCTTGTACATGGATGCTGATGTTGATTGCAGGCGCTGTGCCTGTTTATGCATGTGTGTTGCGTGCATTCACCCATGTGTTGTGGAGGGAGAGGATAAAAGTGACGTTAGACACTGCCACTCATGTGTTATTGCTTCCTGTCTAGGCAAATATTGTACTGTACCCTGATGCTTGTGTTCTATGTCTCCCTCTATGCAGCGTCAAGTGAAGAAGAGGGCGGAGACGGAGCTGTGGAGCCAAGCGGCGGGGATGCCTCCACTGGGCGGCGACGCAAGGCCCAGCCACCCTCCCAGGACTTGCCATCATCCGGGAGCAAAGAGGCTGGTGCCGCGTCTGCGACTATGGCTGTGGTGGAAGGGCCGGGTGAGCCCCCACAGGGGCTTGCAACGGCGGAAGACGGTACGGAGACATCCAGGTTGGTGGTCTCCACAGAGGAGGAGGAGCCCGCTACTGAGCCGCAAATGGGGCCTGGTGGGGGTAGTACCACTGGTGCAAGTGGTGCAGTCCAGGGCCAGGGTCAGGAGGCAGCACAGGTCACCGCGGAGGGGCCTGTGCATGTCCCTGTCCTTGACCCTGTGACTGCACCACCATGCACCAGCAGGGATGCCCCGTCCCAGGCTCGTCCGCAGGTAGGGGAGAGTGCCATGTCACCTGCCTCTCCACTACCTGCGGACGAGGGGTCCAATGAACGTATGGGCTCCGTCCTGATTGGTGTCGCATTGCGCATGCGTGACATTCGTGATGACGTGCGTTCTTCCTGGGCGGAGAACGCACGCCATCACGAACAGCAGCGTCGCGATGTGGCACTATTGGGAGGGGCCCTGGTTGGTGGGTTCCTGTGTCACATGGGTTACATGTGACGCGCACTCTGGCGGACTTCTCCTCCTCTGTGGAGACTATGCGCCAGTCGTTCTCCCTGCCGTCTTCCGGCCCAGATTCCACCAGGGCCCCCTGTGGACCTGGCCTGACCAAGACAGCCAGCTTGGTGGAGATCCCATCCCTGCCACAGTCGGGAGTCGGCGGTCCAGCAGGGGTGGACACCACAACTGCAGACCAGCTGATGAAGGATGTGCAGGCATCATCAGACAGGGCACATGGACAGCAGCAGCACCAGGAGCAGGCTCTAGGTGGGAGCAATGATGGCTCGGGGCCATCGACATCAGGGGGGCAGGCATCGGCCAGAGGGCAGAAGAACCCTGGAATGGATGTGTCTTCCGTTTGGCTGCGGTTGGGCCAGCGTATAGGTGTGGAGCGGCGGCTGGTGGAAGAGGCGCAGCTCACCATGGTCAGGGCAGAGTTCTCCATGCGTTGGGCGTTGAGGCGGGCAGAGGGCCTCTAGGCGACTCGCAGGGAGTTGGAACAGGCCATGAGTGCCTCCCTGCGAGACCTCGGGGCCAGGACAGAGGCCCGACTCCAGGAAATAGACATGGATTTCGATGATGCCCTGGCCGAAAACATCACTGAGTGAGCCGCAGGAATTGCCCGTCGCCATTGTAAATAGTTTATAGTGTTAGGTTTCCTTTTTTTTCTTTATTTTGGGGCTTTTGGACTATGTCCCACACTTTTGTAAATAGTTTTTTTGTTAGGTAGGTTATTAGATAGGTTTCATTTGTTTCGTTGGGCTCATGGACCCTTGGAAATTTGATTGTACATAGTTGAACGTTGGATTGATTTTGATTTTGTACATGGATTAATGGATTTCTCTTTTGGACAATGGATTGTACATAGTTGGACAATGGATTATTTTGAACTTTTTCTTTTGATTTCACCATGGATCAATGGATTTTTTTTAACGTTTCCTTTGGATTTGTGTTGGTGGAGGGAGAGTTTGGACTATTTTTCTTTTGGATTTCTTTGTATTGGTTATACTTTTCATTTGCTCTTCTTTTGCACATGCTTTTCATTTCATGTTTGCTATTTTGTTATGCTTTCATTTTATTGATATATTTTTGTACATAATACATTTTCATATTTTAGTTCCACGTGTGGGATTTGCTCATTGGGTTAATGCATGTGAAAATGTGGGTTTACACAATCAATGCCAACGAGTGTGTGTGTGTGATGGACATGTGTTGATGTACATAGTTGACTTTTGGTTTGTGTCTTGAGATGGGCATGTCAGTGTGGGTTTGATTGGGAAATCATTGCATCTCAGTAATGGGGTGGCGTGCTGTGGTATTTTGGTGTAGAAGTGGGCCATGATTGTGCATCTTTATTTCATGTAGGGGGGGACATGAGTGGGGGCCTGCTGGCAGGTGCCCCTCACTGATGGGGGTGGGGGTGCAGGGGGACATGAGTGGGGGCCTGCTGGCAGGTGCCCCTCACTGATGGGGGGTGGGGGTGCAGGGGGACATGTGTGGGACATGAGTGGGGGCCTGCTGGCAGGTGCCCCTCACTGATGGGGGGTGGGGATGCAAGGGGACATGTGTGGGACATGAGTGGGGGCCTGCTGGCAGGTGCCCCTCACTGATGGGGTGGGGGTGCAGGGGGACATGTGTGGGGGCCTGCTGACAGGTGCCCCTCACTGATGGGGGGTGGGGGTGCAGGGGAACTTGTGTGGGACATGTGTGGGGGCCTGCTGGCAGGTGCCCCTCACTGATGGGTGTTGGGGGTGCAGGGGGACATGTGTGGGGGCCTGCTGGCAGGTGCCCCTCACTGATGGGGGTGGAGGTGCAGGGGGACATGTGTGGGGGCCTGCTGGCAGGTGCACCTCACTGATGTGGGGTGGGGGTGCAGGAGGACATGTGTGGGACATGTGTGGGGGCCTGCTGGCAGGTGCCCCTCACTGATGGGGGTGGGGGTGTAGGGGGACATGTGTGGGGGCCTGCTGGCAGGTGCCCCTCACTGATGGGGGGTGGGGGTGCAGGGGGACTTGAGTTGGTGATCACTAGTGCAATATGACACGTGGCCTGGCTGGGGGGCATGGCCATGGTGGACGGGCTGCCTGCGGGACATGTCCAGGGGTGCAGGGTAGTCCCCTGTGGTGTGGGCTGCCTGCAGGGGCTGTGGAGGGGGTAGAGGGGACACCTGGGAGGACCCACACTGCCAATTCACATGTAGGACTCCCCGCACACCCCACTGGATACATGTACCCCGCTCTGACAGCAAATTTGCGTGTGAAAGTTCCCGCGCACCCCAGTAACACACGTACCCCACTCGCACAGGGCCAATCGCGTGTGAAAGTTCCTGCGCACCCCAGTAACACAGGTATCCCCCTCGCACAGGGCCAATCGCATGTGAAAGTTCCCGCGCACCCCAGTAACACACGTACCCCGCTCACACAGGGCCAATCGCATGTGAAAGTTCCCGCGTACCCCAGTAACACACGTACCCCACTCGCACAGGGCCAATTGCGTGTGAAAGTTCCCACACACCCCAGTAACACACGTACCCCGCTCGCAGAGGGCCAATCGTGTGTGAAAGTTCCCACGCACCCCAGTAACACATGTACCCCGCTCGCACAGGGCCAATCGCGTGTGAAAGTTCCCGCGCACCCCAGTAACACACGTACCCCGCTTGCACAGGGCCAATCGCGTGTGAAATTTCCACGCGCCCCAGTAACACACGTACCCCGCTCGCACAGGGCCAATCGCGTGTCAAAGTTCCCGCGCACCCCAGTAACACACGTGTACCCCGCTCGCACAGGGCCAATCGCATGTGAAAGTTCCCGCGCACCCCAGTAATACACGTACCCCGCTCGCACAGGGCCAATCGCGTGTGAAAGTTCCCGCGCACCCCAGTAATACACGTACCCCGCTCGCACAGGGCCAATCGCATGGGAAACTCCCCGCGCCGGGGTGTACATGTATTCGGAGGGGTGCGCAGGGAGTTTTACTGAT
The DNA here is from genome assembly GCF_040938575.1 of Ambystoma mexicanum. Taxonomy (NCBI): domain Eukaryota; kingdom Metazoa; phylum Chordata; class Amphibia; order Caudata; family Ambystomatidae; genus Ambystoma; species Ambystoma mexicanum. The sequence goes on along the minus strand of NC_090935.1, from coordinate 678,413,000 downwards.
GTTTTTGTGGTTTGGTGCCTGTGCGCCATGTACGGGATTTGTGCGCTGTGCATGGCGCACGGGGAGGGGTTGGGGGCGTAACTGGCCCTGCTGCAGGGTCGCTGCGCCACTCTGTGCCACGGCTGGTTTTGGATGCTAAAATCCATGAATACGCTGTGCGCGGAAGTGGATTTTAGCGCACGCGGCTGGCGCAGAAAGTCGCACGCGCATACTGTGCGCCAGCCGCGTGCACCACTTGTGCGCTGAATTCTATGAATTACCCTGTAAATCTGCAGATTGCCTCATATTAATGGTAAGTTCCTTGAATTCAAAATAAATCCAAAGGTTCACATTACCAATGCTCCCTATTGTCTTTTGACTATCCTTAGATTGCAGCATCTTGAAGACTGGTTGACCTTTCACAGGAGTTAACAGTAACAAATCCCCCAAAACAAGGACATGTTTATCTTCAAACAAAATATAATAGACATTCTGAAAGCTAGCATCAAGTTAGACACCATGCTCGCTTACAATCAAAGGATTCAATTTTCTGACAACTCTTCCAACTTCTTATGCAAGTTTTCGATACTCAAGTTTTCGATACTCAAGTTTATTGTCATGCAGAAGCACGGAAACTGCTCTCGTGAACATCTGTGAAGACCTGCTCTACAACCTTGCCTCTAAAACCCCTTGTGTCCTCATCTTTCTTGTTCTCTCTTCAGCCTTTGACACTGTCAACCATGCCATCCTGCTCAAACATCTCCGTGATAACCTGGGTATCACTGGTCAGGCTCTGGTGTGGCTGACTCCTTTCCTCTGTGACTGACTCTGCCAGGTGCAATTGGGGTCCTTTCTCTCCGTAATCTTTTTCTCTACCTATGGTGTCCCCCAGGGGACTAACCTCTCTCCCTGGCTGTTCAACCAATACCTGGCACTCCTTGGCCACCGCATCACCACTCTGTGCCCCAACTTTCAGTACTATGCAGATCACACCTTGCTCATTTTCAGGCTACCCTCTGCCTCCTCCTCTCCTTCCCTCAACTCTGACTGCCTGTCTGCTATCCAGGAGTGGTGTGCCGCCAATGACCTCTGCCTTAATGCCAGTAAGACTGAGATTCTCCTCATTGGCACACCCACTCCCGCCTTCCCTGTAGCTCTCTGGCCTCTCTTGGCCCTCTTCCTGCTCCCACCTGCAAGGCTAAAAACCTCGGGGTCATCTTTGACTCCACACTCTCCTTCTCTCCTCACATCTCTGAGGTCTGTAAGAAGTCACACTACCAGCTGCACCTCCTCAGAGGTATTATTCCTTTCCTCTCCTTGCCCCAGAAGCTCACTGTCTCCAGAGCTCTGGTTCCTTCTAGGCTGGACTATTTTAACAGCCTCTTTCTAAATCTGCCTGCTTCTACTCTCCGCCCTCTGCAACTTATCCAGAACAGGACTGCGAGACTTGTCCTTGGCCTCAAACCCAGGGATAGTATCTCTCCGGTACTGAAATCTCTGCACTGGCTCGCAGTGGCTGCAAGGATTAAGTTCAAAACCCTCTGCATTGTCCACAAGGCTTTCTGGGGCCTGGGGCCTCAATACCTTCAACTCTCTCTCTCTAAATATCTTCCTTCTCAAGCTCTCCATTCATCCGCCTGCAACTCCCTCAGGGTCAGTCGCTTCTCCTAGCAACAAGTTGGTGGTAGATCTCTTTCTTCGGCTGCTGCCTCCTTCTGGAACAGCCTCCCTGCCTCCCTTAAACTTGAGGAGAACCATCTCCAGTTCCGGAAGCACCTCAAAACCTTTCTCTTTGCTTCTGCTTTTTCTCCTCCTCTCCTCTGCTGACCTGGCTGTAACCAGAACTGCACTGGCTACCTGGACATCCTCTGATCTCGGGCCCAGGTCCTACCCCCACCAGCGTCACACACCTGCACTGCCCACCTGGCAACCCCCGCACTTGGGGACTGTTTATGTATCCCTACAGTCCCCCTACCAGCCCTTGACACCTGATGCCCGCACTTGCCACATGCTGGCCATTTACTTATTTATTGTTATCTTCTTTCCCATGTACTGCACTGTGCCAGCCCCCTTCCCACGCACTTGCATGATCTGAATAACACCTGGCCTAGTAGGATCGTTGTCCGTCCTCCCTTTGTTCCCCTCCCTTGCCTTGTCGTCCCTTGAAGCACTTGCGTATAGGCGCATTATAAATGCCATATCATATCATGCACTACTGGTAGTATCAACAAATCGTAGTAAAGTAACACCATCTATGTTGAATGCTGCTAAGCCTGTAGGAGCAGTTACAATACATGACAGAGAGCAATCAGTAACCTGTTGTATCATTGATCTAAACGCATGAATTGAAAAAGATTTTCCAGCTCCAGCTTAACCACTAACGTGCATCAGTTGAGGCCTGTACTGGACACAAGAACATTCATGCTTGTCATGTTTTAAACTGTGTAAGAACCTATCTTTGATTCTACCATAAACTTCTTTCTTCTCTTCATTTAGTGTGCTTACTAATGTTTCATAATTTTTATCAGCAACTTTATTTCATTGCATTACACTCACCACTTCTTCCATGGCGTGCTCCACATCAAACTGGATTAAAGGCTCTTCTAACACATTTTGACTTCCTTCGTCAGAACCTTGACTGACCTCAGGAGTCTCGTTTGCCAATTCAGCTGCCAAAAGTTATTTTTGGCGTGCTTCTTTTTTCAGTAGCTCTAAGTATTGGTCAAACTTTGGATATTATTATTTTATGTTTTTGGCAAAAAAAGATTGTTGAAAAGTTTCAAAACTTCCAAACAAATCCCACCATGGAAAGAGCAACTGCAAAAGGAAAATGGAATGTAATTATTTCTCTGCAGTTTGGCAAGAAAGTTTCATGTGGTTGTTGATACTTGGCTTGTAATGTCTCACTAGACAACCAGTACATCCATGTAATTTAAACTGTCTTCTGTCATTGTTTGCTTCAATGTTTCGATGTTAGTATCATTCTGCTACTGGACACAAACAAAAATCTTCCAACTCTGATGACCTATTTGGATAATAGGTATTAGTCAAGTTGGTTTTCGAAATCTCTGTACTATCAGGTAATCTTTCAGTTTACTGCTGAATTTCACTCAAATGTTTCAGTACCCAATTTCTTGTAGTTGCTAGGCCAAGACTTAACCACTTTAAGGAGCCCTCCAGTCTCACTTCCTTTGCAGATGGGAAGCAGATGTAAGTGGGTCTAGGTCACCTGGCCTAAGCCCACCCACCTGGTTCGTTCCTGGTTGCCACTCTTTCCCCCCCCTTTAGCAAGCCCCACCCACCTGGTGCCTTCCTGCTTGTCGTTCTTTTTCCCCACTTAAGGAGCCCTTCCGCCTCACTTCCTTTGCAGATGGGGAACAGGTGCCAGTGGGTTTAGGTCACCTGGCCTAAGCCCCACCCACCTGGTGCCTTCCTGGTTGCTGCTCTTTTTCCCCACTTAGCAAGCCACGCTCACATGTTGCCTTCATGCTTGCTGCTCATTTTCCCCACTTAAGGAGCCCTCCAGCCTCTCTTCCCCTCTCTCCTTTGCAATTGGGGTAGCCTCTCTTCACCTCTCTTCCTTTGCAGATGGGGAGCAGGTGCAAGTGGGTCCAGGTCACCTGGACTAAGCCCCGCCCACCTGGTGCCTTCCTGGTTGCTGCTCCTTTTACCCACTTAGTAAGACCCACCCACCTGGTGCCTTCCTGCTTGCCGCTGTTTTTCCCCACTTAAGGAGCCCTCCAGCCTCTCTTCCTTTGCAGATGAGGAGTAGGTGCAAGTGGGTCTAGGTCACCTGGCCTAAGCCCCGCCCACCTGGTACCTTCCTGGTTGTCCCTCTTTTTCCCCACTTAGCAAGCCCCACCCACCTGGTGCATTCCAGCGTGCCCTTCTTTTTCCCCACTCAGTAAGCCCCACCCACCTGGTACCTTCCTGCTTGCCGCTCTTTTTCCCCACTTAAGGAGCACTCCAGCCTCTCTTCCTTTGCAGATGGGGAGCAGGTGCAAGTGGGTCTAGGCCACCTGGCCTAAGCCCCGCCCACCTGGTGCCTTCCTAGTTGCAGCTCTATTTCCCCACTTAGCAAGCCCTGCCCACCTGGTGCCTTCCTGCTTGTCGCTCTATTTCCCCACTTAGCAAGCCCTGCCCACCTGGTGCCTTCCTTTGCATATGGTGAGCAGGTGCAAGTGGGTCTGGGTCACCTGGCCTAAGCCCCACCCACCTTCATAGTCCTGCCTCTTCCTTCCTTCTCTTAACTCTCCCATCACCTATTGTTGCAAATATTTGGTTTTGACTTTGTGGACTCTTTTGACTCTTGTATCATGATGTGCCATTTTTATCCTGAATCCTGTCTTGCATTTGCTGTTCCCTGCAACATTTTGTGTTATCACTGAATCTGCAACTGCATTAGTCACTCCCCACTTGCCTCTCCACTCGTTCTCACTGCTCGCTCTGTTCTCTCCTCTTCTCTCATTCTTCCTTCTCTCTCCTCTCTCCCTTTCCCTTATTTACTCTTTGCACTTACTATATCAAAATTGTCCTCAGACATAGTATGATAGCTACATTGTTTGTCCCCCACCGTTTCGCTTCCTCCCCCTTCCTCTCCAGCACTATCTGAAATGTTGTCTGGCCTACTACGATAGTCGCTTGTTTAGTTCCTCTCCTTCCTTCTCCTCCCCCTCACCCACTCCTCTCGTAATCCTCCGGCTCTACCAGAAATGTTGTCAGGCCTAGTATGTTAGATGCCTGTCTGTTCCCTTTCCCTTCCCACCCACCTCCTCCCTCCCTTAGCTGTGTCTTAGCTCTTGCACTATCTGAAATGTCGGCAGGCCGAGTATGATAGTACATTTCACATTCTTATTGTTCAAGGCCTTGTAAGAATGTTCACTGTTCGTATTTTTCCTGTGTTCCCTCCCTTGCCTTGAAGCGCTTTAAAACACATTGTGTATAGGTGCTATACAAATAAACAATCATATCATACTACATTAATGCTACATCCATACAGAGGCAAACTAGTTAGCCGATCTGCAGCTTCGTAGCTTCCTCTATGAGAGAGCATCTTCAGACCAAAGCTTAGAAGTTTCTAACTAAGACATTTGTCTGCTGATAAGTCTGCCACACTTCAGCTGCATTGCTTTTTCAGCATTGATCATGTATGCTGTAACCTAGCGAGCAATAGCTGTTGTGTTGTCCACAAAATACTGTGAATTTGTATTTGCATTCCAAAGTTGAGCAATAATAGGATTGTAATAATTAATGAATTGGCATTCCTTATCTCTTACAAGGCTCTTACCAGTGACATGGTATGAACAGATGACATAAGACTATTTGCTCGACCAACTGGTGTTATAGACCTGGGAAAGCCAAATATGCACTGAGTGTATTACTTCTCTATGCTTTTATATTTTCTCTGGCCGTGCCTTCCACAAGACTGCATTTGAAACCTTGGAACCTTCTTCCATAAATCAACATTAACATGCTGATCAGGGATGGAACAAGTAACATATTTTTGTATAAACTCCATCACACAGCCATCAGTTTCTTTACCAAACTGAGGAGCTTCTTTAATCCACAATAACATATTTATCTGTGGAGCCCCATGTGCCTGGTACTCTTTTCTCCAAAAGAAATGTTCAACAATAACTAGTGGAGCATTTTCTTTACTACACATAGAATGCAACAAAGCTATAGTTCAGTGATGGATGAATTGGGGCACTTTTACAGTGTCCATGGCACACAATTCTGCTGGTGTCATGTAAACTATCCCTTCTTTATTTGAATTACTTTGATGATTCTGCTCTGCAAGTTCATCTCAACCATAATCAGCACAACTTAAAGTCACAAACCAAGTTGGTGTGCCCAAATTTCAGACATGCACCTAACCTCTGAACGTCTTCTAAACCAATATTCTTTAGTTCCTCTCATTGTGGCAAGGATATTGGTTAGTTTTCCTTCTAAAATACCATTGTTTTCCTGCACTTGTTTCAACATCTCACATGCAGTAACGTGTTGATATCTAGTTCCTGTCTGAAGTGTATGGGCAAAAGAATAACACAGTGTTAAAAATGTACTTTCATACAGTTAGTGAAAATGTATTCAACATTGGTGCGGAATCTGGAGTTTTTGTATTCTGAAGATGAAATCCATACTTTCTGTTTATCCAATTGGCCTCCTTTTCCAGTGGGAAAAAGCATAGGGAAACAACAAGCTTCTAAGGTTTTTCCCAGACACTGATTGGGGCAACTTTCATTTGTTTCATCTCGTACACTTACAGACTTACACCCATTACTTCACATGAGTGTAGAGGATGACTAGTGTAATGTAGATACAAAGTATTCCCTTCTGCAACAGTTAGGCTTTGGAAATGACTTTCACCGTTCTTGCTTGTGGATTCAACATCACGTATAGACAAGTCTGGTCCACTTAAACTGTCTTCATACAAATCATTGTGGTTCATTAGAAACTGTAAATATTCTTTCACCTTTCTGATATCTATAAGCTGTTGCCAAACTTATTTGTCCTTTGAGGCAACTCCATTTACTAAAACAAACACAGAATCTGCTATCTCTCATTTCATTCCTCTCACACCCTGCACTAATATTTTTTTAGTCAGTGTTTACATCTTTGCTTGTAATCTACCAATAACCTGGAAAGGATGAACAGTTTGCAGTCTAATCACTTCAAACGAGTTACATTTTTGAAGCACAACAGGAATTTCAGGCACTACCATGTTATTCAAGACATTTTCTTTGATAAAACCCAACGCAGTGTCTACATAGATATAGTGCCTTACTTGTGTCAAATCGCTGTTCTACAAAGAAATACAGGTAAAAGTCCTCCAAAACATCTTCTATGCAGTCTTTGATTTTCTCCTCGATGTACACCAGTTGCACGTGTGGTTTATATAAATTGTGTTGACAGGACACACACACAAAGTCAGACCTTTCACTTGAAGACAACTCAAACTTTGCAATTCTTTTTTTATATTCTTGACATATGAGATTCTTTGGAAGCATAGGATCATCATGTCCATTTCAATTCAAGACACTGTGTCCATAAATTGTGTTTTGCATTGGTACAGTTTAACAAGGAGATACTGTGTTTTGTAATGATGTGCAGCTAGCATCCATATGTGATGGAACTGACTCTTACCTCTGCTTTTGTCAAGACAAGTTAGAGAGTGACCCAAAAGTCCTGTTTTTACATGAACTTCACAGTCAATTCTATGCAACATCTTGATTTGTCACTGAACATTATCATTCTCGTGTAGCATTTGCAAGAATCTGTTTAAGACTTTACAAAATAATTTGTCAATATTACACAAAGAATTATAAGTTCAGACCAGAGTTTGATTTTGTATTTATTTCACTAGTTACTATCTTTCGTATTTCTTCTTTTCCAGAAATCACTTTATTTTTTACTTCATGGGTGTGGCCACTCTCATCAGTAGTGAGAGTCACATTGCTTTGTTGAATGTAACTCTCGTAATTAAACAATCTTTCTGTATGAGAAGTGTGTCTGCACTCTCCACCAAACACATCACAAAAGTTGTCTCGTGTAAGCAAACAAACTGTTTGTAGTTTCTTGTAGAATGGCATTGTGACCTTAATTCATTTGTTTAGATTGTTCAACACCAAGATGAACAATTCATTTTTCCAATGTAACGCATTTCTGATGATTTCCTCTATTTTTTGCAAGAAATGTTTCACCATATGTCTACAATCTAATTTGACACGTCTCAAAATGTTTGAAAAGACTCGAGAGTGGAACTTTTTTAATGAATACTCGTATTCCTCTTTTTAATGACTGAAGAGATTCCTATTTTTCTTTTATTTTAAACTGCTGTTTTTTAATGTTCAATAATGGCATTAATGAATTACTATTATCTGCGTGATTTGAAATGTGCTTGGCTCCATTTACTTAAATGGTTGACATAGCTTCTGTCTCAATTTTCTTTTTTTAAATAGTTCTTCTCGTACATGCATTTGTTCATGTCCATCAGCAAATGCTTGTACAAAACATGAAACATCACTATTAATATTAATAGATGAAAATGTTTTACTTCCCTGCAAGCAATATTTCCTCCTTGCTCTTTTAATCTGAATCTTGGAAGGCAGTATTCACAAATTCTGTAGAAAAAGAAACACAATTAGTACATACATTTCAACACTATGGCCCTCATTACAACACCGGCGCTAAACCATGGCGCTATTAGCACCATGGTTGGTGCCGGTGTTGTAACGAGTCCGCCATGGTGAAATGGGGAAATACCGCCCATTCCAAGGTTGGTGGGGCGGTATTTCCTCATTTCACCATGGCCCTTCCCCATTCCCATTTTTGCCCCATAGGGCTCAATGGGAATGGGGAAGGCGGCAATTACGGTACCGCAAATTGCGGTAACGTAATTGCCTGCGAGGTCAATTTGCGGGTCCCTACTTTAACGGCTGGACCTCGTAGTAAGGCGCTAAGTGGTTAACGGCGCTGCAGCCTTTTACGGCACCGTTAACCACTTAGTGCCAGGGTCGTAATGAGGCCCCATATCTCTAGAAGAAATAAATCCCACAAGAGCCACAGCCACTGAAAATCTGTAAATGCCCACAGAGTAGTGTTCTGTAGACTTTTGTAGGAGCTTATTCAATTTAGGAAGAAAAACAACATTTGCTTGATACCATAGATTTATGCTCTAGTATACAGTATGATAAACAAAGAAGTGCAACAAAAAGAAGCTCTTTGCATTTGTAGCAAAATTACATTTCCTAAGTGTAACAAGGTCAATTCCTTTACTGGGCAACACTCCCCAAATGTGCAAATGTGCACAGGTCAGTACTGTTTAGGAACGTACACATTTGAATGATACTGGTTTTTAACCATAACCTTAACTTAAAGCTGCACTAGTTAGAGAAATGTAGGTTTTGAACAACTACACATATTCAGCAAGGGGTCATTTTTACCAGTCATACATGCTTCTGAGTTCAATTTGACTGACTAGAAATACATAAAACAGCTTCTGTGTATAAAGTTAACTGGTAGATCAGATTTAGGCTTGCCAAAGCTGGTACTTCAAAGAAAAGCAGGCTTCAGAAAGTCTAACTGTGCAAAGCGTATTACTCTCTGGGTACTTAACTAATTTGAATGGCCCAGACACATACATTGCAATATAGGCCATGCTTTTGCTAGCCTAAATCGGTCGTACCACTTACATACATATAACTTGCTTTCTTCCTTCTAGTCAACAGAATTGTACTTGAAAGCCTGTTTTGCTTAGGAAACATATCCTGTTGAATATATACCTTTTTAAAACCACTTCAGCCACATGATAAATTCATGGTTCGAATCTTTAACATAGGTAAATGCCCAACCAGCACTAGACTGTGTATATTTGACATAGTGGGTTGAATGTTGCCCAGTAAACTGTTTCCCTCTTTACATTAAGAAAATGTAATTTTGCTCCTCATGCAAAAGACATCTTTTGGGTGCACCTCTTTCATTATCATCGCGTATACTGGAGCACGATACAACCTATACACTAGGCTATACCTGCAACCTAAATTATTTCAAAACTATAGTCTCAAGCGAACTTAGTTTTCCTTATCCCAATGATATGAACCCATATAAAAGCCTACACATGACTGCTCTGTCGACATTTATAGATGTCAAGTGTCCTTGGCACACTCAGGCTTTCTGCAGCATACTTGTGAATGAAGTCCCAGTTTCTGCAAACATAAATGCTACTCAACAAGTTAACCTCATACCCGCAAGTTGCCTTTTTGCTTCTTCTAAATACATTATTTTTAGAAAACCTCTATCTCCTAACAAATATTTCTCCTCTGCTAAATGAGTGTAGATTTTTAAAACCTACATCTCTCTAACTACTCCAGCCTCACTATAAAGTTAAACTTCAGGCTTGTTAAGTTTAATTTAGATTTTAAAAGCAGGCCCTACATTGGCAAGTATGCTGCAGAAAGCCTGAGAGTGCCAGGGCTACTTCAAATCTGAAAATACCAACAGATCATTACTGTGTGAGCCTTTTCCCTCTTCATTTCATTGACAAAGGAAAGCAACATTTCCTTGAACCATATTTTTCATGAATGTGTAGTTTCAGCTATGTGCTAGTTTATAGTGTGAAAAACAAAGAGATGCACCAAAAAGAATACAATAGATTCTGCACAGTAAACTAAAATGTTCCCCTCACCAAAGAATACTAATGTAACACAGAATGTAAAATCAATCCACAATTACAAGGTAAACTAATGTTCAAACCTCAATACCATTAACATGACTAAATACATGTTCTGATTGCCACTCAAACAATCACTTTAAAATGCAAAAAGTGGTCACCAAACCCTTCTCCGAAAAAGACATTTTCTGCTGCTCTGTAGCACAATCAATCTTTCCATGCCATATATCTTAATATTTAACCTACATTTCCAAACCAAAATCTGTGTTTTTTCACCTGCAGAAGGAAATGGTGCCATACAGTTTTACGTATGCAAAACTACCACTATTATTCTACAAATGAAAGCAGGGAAGAAGAAATAACTCACTAAATGCACATTGAGAACATATTATAAACTATGAGGTACAGCAAAACAGTAACAAAGAAGACACATATGCAATCAGTTTTATTTCATAGATAACCATAGCATAAAAGACAGATGCTCCACAATTAACTTAAATCAACCCCTTGACAAAACAAAGTTTTCATAAAGCACAGTATAAAATCTCAATGCACAACATTAGGATAAACTACTTTTATACCACAGCACCATTAATTAACATATCTATCTGCATCTCCAGACTGCTGCTGAAACTCCCTCTGCAAAATACAGAAAAGAACAACAAACTGTCCATTAATTAATAATCAAATGAGTAATTTCCACTAACCTAGAAAAACACTGAAAAGAAATATTCTAATATGTAAGTAATTACTATCACTCACTTTCAATGTATCCAAAAGATCCAAAGATGTTCACATCAGTCAAACACTCGGCATCTGTAGTGTTGGTTCTGCAACAGAATAGCAAAAGTATTCAAAATGTTTATGATAATGTTCAGAAATCAATGCTAGAAAAGAGGACTACCATAAAACATCTAATAAAATGGGGGACACACATGTTCACTGCAACCTATCACAGGTAAGCACACAATTGCAACAGTAAAAGCAACTGATGTGGCAGGATTCCCCTGAGGCTAGACATCACAGTAACCACGCTTACAAATTAAGGGCCTGGACCAATAAATGAGGCCATAACATATACATATACATTAGGGCTCGCCAGATACATAAGGTCTGGCTCTCTTGTATTTGTTTATTTGTATTGCGCAACCCGGCCCGTGGGCATCTGGGCGCGTATCTTGAGGTATATAAGTTACATAAATTGCACATAGATGATCAATTCTTGGCAGGGCATAGGTTACAAAAGGTATGCAGTTTACAAAAGGTATGCAGTTTACAGGGTATCATACAGGTAATACAGGGTATCATACAGGTAATATCAATTATGTGTGAGAAGCAGCAAGATGCTGCTTAAATAGCCATTTCTTGACCTTATGCTTGAAAGAGTGGAAGGAAGGCTCAGTTCTCAGTGTATTAGCGAGAGTGTCCATAATTTGGCTGCAAGGACTGGGAAGCTACACCCCCTGCTTTTTGTAACTTAAATCTGGGTATGCGCACAGAGTGAACTTGGGTAGATCTCAGCGGACGAGTAGTTGTGTGAACCGAGAAGCGATTAGCTAGGTATTCACGGGCACAGTTGGCTTGGTATTTATAATTCAGAGCAACCGTTTTCAGAGCTATTCTTTGGGCAACAGGGAGCCAATGGAGGCACCGTCTTATGTCAGATATGTGTAATTTCCTTGGAATGAGTATATAAATCCGTTCATGCCCAGACATCTTACTAATATTTCCAAAACTGCTTACTGCGTACTGACATTTCAATATGCCTTGAGAACAACAAGCTGCTGTCTGCTAATACAAATGCTATTACACAATGTCTACAAGTATCGTGGAATGATTAGAAAAGTGCAACAAGATATTAATGATGATACTATATAGCAGAGACGCTGACGGCTGGAACTCAGAGCTACGTCTGACAACGGGGCAGATGCTGCCGACACTTTTCATTCCATTGCAATTTCTGTATTGTACTTTATAATAAGAAACTGTTGATTTACCTATTCACTCTTCAGTGTGTTACTTGCCATAGCAGCTGTGGGTGAATAATTGCTACAACACAAGCAATTGCATATACCAAAACACAGTCATCGTCCATGCCCCTCTCTTAGTAACTCCTAGAGAGCTCCGCCTCATGATGCACAAATTGACACAACCTTCACAGAACATTGAAATGTACACAATTATACATAGATACTCATATTAATACAACCACCCCAGCCCCTTCTTAATGTGAAGATAGCATTGTCATCTCTTGGTTTTGAATGGCACAGTTTGACAGGGAAAGGATGTAAATGTACAGATATGCCATTGAGAGAGGAAGCCATTGGCGAAACCACTGCCGGTCATCGTAAAGGAGGTAGAGGCAAAACATTGAAGAGGAGAACAGGAAGGAATGGGGACAGGTGCATCTGATGGTTTTGAGTTTGAAAGAGCAGGGCCAAAACTACTTTAGCTGAAATTGAATGTAGATGAGAATAGCGTGGTACAGAAATATGGCCTGTAACAGAGAGTGGTATTGATATGTGGGATGTAAGAACTAGCCTGTCAGGGGCGAGGTGGACTTGGATGTGACTATTTCCAAGAAGCATTCGGAGATGATATTGGTAAGGAAGCTTGAGGCTCTACACACAGTGAACAGGGAGGTCTGAAAATGATGTATGGGAGAACCATGGCTTCATATTAAGGATTCAGACATTGTGTAATGTATGTCAGCCTGCAATACCTGTTTAAAAGCATGTAAAGAATGTATTAAGGGATAGTTGTGGTATCACTACTGTGCGTTATTAAGACATTGGGCCTCATTACGACCCAGGCGGTAAGTTACCGCCTGGGCCGTCACTTTACCACCATGGCGTAAACTACGTTTACGCCATGGTGGTTGGCGGACTTACCGCCCCATTCCGACCTTGGCGGGGCGGTAAGTCCCCAATCCCCATTTACCCTTCCCCATTCCCATTTTTGCCCCATAGGGCATAATGGGAGTGGGGAAGGCGTTAATTACGCCACCGTAAATTACGGTGGCGTAATTAACTCCATGGTCCCTTAGCGCCATGGATTTTAACACCCGCTAAAAGCGGGTGTTAAAAGCTCCATGGCGCTAAGGGACCTCGTAATTGGCGGTAAGGGGTCGGCGCAGCTAACGCTGGCGTAAACCCCTTACCGCCAGGGTCGTAATGAGGCCCATTTACATCACTATTGCTCTGTGTTAGGCAAAATGACATGCAGTGACCTTTGGGAACACTACATGCTATTAAAACTACAAGTTTAAGCACATTTTCACCTTTGGTACATGCCTGTATTACACAGTAAAGTGCTAGCGATGGCTGAGCAGCCAGACTTATCTCAAGAGTTTAAGTGAGCAGTAGAACAAGTTACACAAAGGACCAACTAATACAGTGATTCAAACACACACTTACTCATGGTTTCTTAGAGAAAGAATATACATTCATTTACTCAGTCAGTTACAAAACATTACACTAACATAATCAGCTCACTATCACACACTAATTAACCACAAAATTACAACCGGCAAGTAAATGAACAAGTTTAGCTCCCCTGAAGTGGGAGCAAAATGGCACTTCAGATACTTAATAAAGGGGTAAAAAGACAAGGTTATAAGAATAGACAGCCCAAATACATTCATAGGTAGGGCAAAGGGTTTCAGTTAACTACAACCAGCAATTATTCTCATAGGCCTGGGCCAAAAACAATGGTTTAGAGTCTTTGTATAGGAATGCACAGTTCTGGTAGATAACAGTTAAGCCTTTGCCATGGAGTTTAGAAGAATTTGGCTAGGTGAAAAGTTTGACAAATGTTTAGGGAAGGACAAGCCTTTCGAAGTTGAGGAGAGTTTCATGCACTTCCTTGATGGACGAAAAGATTTCCAGACCGCATTTGCACAGTACATTGGTAATGAAGAACAACTGTAGCTGAGACAGTTGTTCCTGGCAGTTCGAGCAGATCTCGCTGTTCTTGAGTTTCAGTCATGGGGACAAGAAGGAGGATGTCGGGTGGTTCCTGCACTGCCCCGGGATGAGGCCAAATGCTTAGCAAGATGTTGATTTAAGGTGTGAGTGCCTTAAAGTCCACAAGCTGGTTTCCTTCCCTCTGGATATCCGGTTTTCAACAGCACTCTGATGAAAATTCGACCAGATGGGGACGGTGTCCAGGTGGCTTGCGAGATGGTTGTTCCCACCAAACGCAAGGGAAGAAGTTAACCTTGAAGGGCTTCTCTGTCGATGGAGTTTCAGGCAATTCAGACCTGCAGCAGGGCTTCACCGGCCATCCAGGAGTTGCAGCAGTCCTCTTCCTTCAGCTCGTCTTCAGTTCTTTCGTTCCAGTGGTCGACTCTACTTTCCAAGTCCCAGAGACCTGCTTTTATACATTTTTCCGCCGTTCATTCCATCTTGGCTGCCACCTGGCCAATCACGACAGATTGCATTCAGGTCTCCTAGGAGACTAAGCACAGGGAGTTTCAGGCACCTCCCTCACATCCTGTCCACCCCAGTCACTCAGGCACCAGAGGAGGGCTTCGGCACTGAAGGCCACCAAAGGCCAACGAACAAAGGGACCAAACCTGGTTTGGGGAGCAGAGACAAAAACAAGAAGTACTTTTCCTAAAAGAAATGGTGAAAAAAGATGACTGCAGTCTGTTTTTACAGACAGGTCTGGGGCGCCATATTGAAAAACATGGCTGACCCGATTTTTAGCTACTGTTGTTAGCAGCCGGGAAACATCATGGTAGTTGATCTAAACCACTGCCACCAGCCATTTAAAGTAGGAAAAGGTAACATTTGACTGTTACATGAGTGTTTTGACTCAGGGGAAGCTAGGCAACCCCTCAAGCACTCTATAGGAAGATAGTGTGTGCTGGGTCAGTACATTTAAAGAGACTAGTAAAGTCAATTTAACTTTACATGCTCTAGGAGACAGTAGACAGTCACAGAGAAGGTATTTCAACCTTGGGAGGTCTGAAAGACATCCCTGTGTCACTGCACTGAAGGTGCTGTGTGACACACAGAAAAAGATGATGCCACTGGAGTTGCTTTAAGACTCCATAACCAAATAACAGAAAAGTAAAACACACATCAAAATACATGGAAGAGTGGGAAAAAAGGCTAACAATCTTCCCAGGTAGAAAAATAGAAACCTAGAAATCCAGCGAAGTTGCTGGGGGTCTCAAAAGGTAAGGGAAATTAGCACATTTTGAGAATTCTCCCTAACGCTCTGTGATCAGTTATTACAGTTGTATTGTGAAATCAAGCACGTTGCTTGTGCAGCACAGAGCAAAATCGAATCCACAACTGTAGCACTTAATTAAAGCCATGGCAAGCCTTTAAAATTCCTTTTTAGTAAAATAACTTTCATACTTTAAAATCATTAATTGATAAGGAACTGTTTACAATATATTTATGTTATGCATTGCTAGCTTGAACATTTAATATCATTAAACTACATGCTTCTTTTTTCTTATTTTAAAGCACAAAACATGTTTAGCTATGTCCGAAGCTGCATATGACTGTTCTGTGAATCCAAACAGATTCTATATTATGTATAAGAAACTGGAAGATCTCTTACATTAGCTTAAGCAAGAGGCCAGGTCTTAAAGAGGAAGCGAGTCTGTGGCCATGTATTATATGCAATAACATGACACGTACCATATGTTACAAACTTCTGGGAAAGAACTCGGCTTCGGCCACCTTCCTCTATTTGGTCACAGAACTCATCTTTGAGTTGCAACAGCTGTATGATGTATGGTAGGGGGCGCTTTATTCCACATATGAAATAGCACTGCACATTACAGCTATGACCTGTTTCACCTATCATTTATAGCCAGAGAAATGTACCTTGTGAAACAGATCAAACACAAGATTTTATTTATTTCTTTCTGGGGGAAATGATGTAACACTAGAAGGAGGAAATAGAACATTTGGAAGGGTTACAGAGGAGTGCAAATTGGGTTAATATTTGTGAATTCTGAGGAGATCAGGAGGTCCAGGAGAGGATGTCTGGCAAGGATTCAAAGTTGTAAGAGGTTAGGCAAGAGATGGCTTGAGAAGCTGAAGGTGAATCCACTACTTTACTGCCCTGCATCTGCGGATTTACCGCGCCGTAATTTTGCTGGTGTTGAATGCACCAAAAACACCATGGTCTTACCACCACTTTTTATCCCGTGGTAACTCCACAAGACCAAGTGACAGTAACGGTAATTGAGGATGACAGTAACTGAGTGAATTTACTAGCGAATGACAACCAAACTCATAAAGAGGCCCAATGTCTTGACTGACAAGGCTTCCTTGCCTACACCTTCCATGTAATGAAGTGCAGCCTTAAGAAAGCAAGCCCTACATGGGACAGGTAAAATGCCGTGAGATCAAATCAGACCCACACCTTTCTACGTGGTGGGCCAGTAAGCCCTGCTCGTCTGCTCACACACGAACACAACACCTCCTGTATTCTGGATCTGGAAGTTCCATTCACATGTGCCTGCCAAAGGTTGCACTTCCGAATCAAGGGGGAATACTAAAGACCATATGTTGGAATGCTTGCTTCAGCTCACGTGCTATATCGCCCTGCGGCGCCATTCGCCTCCGAATCTTTTGCACTGTAAAGCAATTAGCAGGCAGCCAATGGATGCCATTGTGTGGCAAAACCTTCTACAAAACCGCCACAGGTTCTTACAGTACCCTGGCCTCAGGCTCAGAGGGTGCCGCTGTTCATTAGGGCCCTTGTATTTTTAAACACGGTGGAAATAAGTTGTCTGACTTAATGTTTCACATCAAGCCTACCATGCAGGTGGAAAGCAATTAAAAAAGCATGAAGTGCACTATTCGCCAATTCTTCAAAACACCTTTTTTTCTGAGCTATTAGCTAAGAAACAGGTGTGTGCAGCAGTTGGAGCTGAATACCCAGCTGGTCTGGCACAAGGAGTGGAAACCGATGCATGCATTAGACATTTGGGAAAATAAATAGCATGTATATGGTAAACAAAATAAAGAAAGAATGAGCTTAGGTCGCTCTCCTTCTTCTGCTCAACAAATGGCGAATGATGTAAGAACTTTAAGCATTTACTAGGCTTAGCTTAGGCTCCTGCAAAGTTCCAGCACTTCAAACATTATTGCAAAACTTTGCAAACTTCACAAGGTTCCAAAGCTTCCTGAAGTGCCATTCAATACCCAGAAATTGGGATTTGCGAGCATGTGCACATGCTGTGCTAGATTCGCCTGATAAATGGCACGCTGACAGTACTCGTTTTTCCCCAGTCTGAAGATGGGTGCTGAAGAATATTGGCACAAAACACTTGTGAAATGATTTCTCACAAACCCAAATACTTCCAAGTCAAAAGGAAAAGTAGAGACAGCAAGCCATGTGCTACTGGCAGCAGGCAGGATGCACAGTGTATCACTTCCCCTTCCTGCTTCTCTCTGATGGGCAGGTCTGGGAATGATGACTGACTACAGCCTTATCCCTGGAAGAATGTGGATGCATCCTTAAGTCTGCTCTGGGACCCTGGCATTTGTTTCATATACACCCCTGTCATATTTATTAGAAATAATACGTTCATGTTTACTGAACTTTTTTTTTACTTATTGCAACTTTTTTGGCGCGGGATGGATGCGGATGTGGATGAGCCTGGGTCTACAAAAACGTGTATGCAAGTTCATCTTGTCTTTGTGTGTGCAGAGGAGGCAACGAGGCAAAGGCAGGCTGGGAACACGCCCTATGGTGGGATGGCAAGGGGTAGATGATGTATTGACTGGCGGTGTACCAACTTGAAGCTATTTTGTTTGTTCAGCAATTTTGTGTGCTCTCCCAGCCCCATTGTTTTCCATTTGGGCTTGGAATGTAAGACTGAGGCCTCACAACTAAAGGAGGCAATTACTTCACAATCCTTAGAAAGTGTGTAATTCACATATAACAGGATGTATTGTATACATGTTTAGATTTTAAAACATAAGCCTGTAAAACCATTTCCTTTGTGTAAAAGTTTCTAAAAAATATGTGGACAGGTTCACTATTTCAGCATAATATTTTCAGTTAGACCATGAATGTTACCAATAATTGGATTTTGTGTTATTTTAAAACTGGAGGATATGACCTGAAAACTTTATTTGCTCATTACAATGGATTCCAATGGATGGCAAAATGGGCCGTAATCAGTTTCCCGTCTGCCAGATGAAGAGGAAAGAAGCTGGACAGTGACTTTGACTTCCTCTCTGCTTGCAGGGAGCATCATCTAATGCAAGGATTCAAGATCTCGAATCCACTGAGGACTTCCCTTAGCGGGACATATGCTGGTATCATCAGAAACTATAATGAACCATCTCGTACATCAACAGACAGAGGATGTCCATCAATAGCCCCACAACAGGACTAAAATAATACATACATGGGTCAGAGCCATACATTGGCCCTCATTACGATACTGGCGCTAAACCATGGCGCTATTAGCACCATGGTTGGTGCCGGTATCGTAACGAGTCCGCCAATGTTAAATGGGGAATTACCACCCCATTCCAAAGTTGGCGGGGCGGTAATTCCCCATTGAACATTGGCCCTTCCCCATTCCCATTTTTGCCCCATAGGGGTCAATGGGACTGGGGAAGGTGCTAAGTACGGTACCGCAAATTGCGGCACCGTACTTAGCACCAAGGTCTCTTTGTGGGTCCCTACTTTAACGGCTGGTCTAGACCAGCCGTTCAGGTCGGGTCCCGCAAAGGGACCTCGTAGTAAGGCGCTAAGTGTTTAACGGCGCTGCAGCCTTTTACAGCGCCGTTAAACACCTAGCGCCAGGGTCCTAATGAGAGCCATTGTCTGTGAGCTGAAAAAGAATTATTAAAAAAACACTATGTTCTTCTTTAATTCAGAAGAAGAGGAAACCCCCTGCCCGACAAGGAATGGAAGACGGGGGAGGCTCATGGCACTGCCAGACACATTGATCCACAAACCAAACAGAAAGAACACTGAAAGCCCACCACTGATCAAGTATCAATTATCAATGTCGCCACGCTAAAACATACGCAAGGACTTCTACCAGGGTCCGGCATTTTGCCCCATGCAGGAAACTGGCAAAATTCAACTTCGCAGTGAAATAAAAAAATAGACTCAAATAGTGTTTCCATTTGCAGAACAATGAACAAAGGGGCTGCCCCCGATTACGATGGCACTGGAAACTTCCATTGGGCTATAGTCTGAAACGTGATACCTACATCTACTGTGTGAGAAAAAAAACAATAACTGAACATAACCTTATCTTCCAAAAGAGAAGGGGATAAGAACACTTCAAGCAAACAAGGACACCCAGCAGACAAGTGTGAAGGTGGTGTGGTGATAGATACACAGAAATACAAAAGGGAGGCATTCAGACATCTTGTTGACACATATCATTACCAGGACCTGTGCGATAACCTGGCCATTTAGTTAAAAAAAAGCCTATTTTGAACATCTGATAACAAACAATCCATCTCCTGGGATATGCTATATGCTCCAATAGAAACACAAAGTGGACAATCCAGACTGCCCAATCCTTATTGGTGATGGACACAAACATATTTGGACAGGACAAGGCCCACTTCCAGATGCGGATTTGAGAGGTTGATTGTGCCACTCAATGCACTTCTAACCATATTGGATGTCACCTCACTGTATTCCAACATCACACATGAAGATGGGATAACCACATGCCGGGGATTCCTGCAAAATGTGACCAGCAAGAAAAACACCCAAAGGAGAGCCCCCACTGATCTCATGAGGGTCATACTGACACTGAAGAATGTTTGTGTCAATCGAAGACCCTTTCTATGAGAAATTGGAATGGCTATGGGTAGGAAAATTATTCCTCAGCATGTAAACCTTAGATTAGCAGACGTCGATAAGGCATTCTTACAACAGCAATCCCAGACAGTGCTTGCTATCTTGGCCCACCACCAGCAGCATGCCACATCAGCATACTCCACAGGCCTGCTAGCACAATGGAGGTCCTGTATGAACGTTTCATTTGGACCAGTGTCACACTGTTCAGTATAGAAGATGTAGAGGAGTTTCAGAGGTATCACTTCCCTCAACCAGTAATTTTAAACATGCTACAAGAGTGGCATGTAGACATCCAAACCACCACCACGATCACATGCCATCAGTCCACTTTTGAAAATGTTGGCCTGCTTGTATTTCTTTGCCACTGGCTCTTTTCAGAGATTCACTGGCACAGCTGGCATATAACAGGTCTGTCTTTCTCACTGAGTCAACAATGCATTGCCCTGCCACAGCTGTGGATCGGAGGTGACAGGAAGTAGGGGAATTCCATGCAAAACAGTGATTCCCCTGCTGGGCGGTGGGTGTCAAGGACTGCACACCTATTTGTCTATGGCCACCAGAGCACAAGGACTATGTCTACCACAGCCGCCAATGGAATTCCATCATTGCACTGATTCTCTATGACACCAGACAGTCTATTGATCTGTAGTTGATTGGTCAGGATATACATGTAACAGCCATATAGTGAGTTGGTCTCCGGTGTATGCACAGTTGCAGGTTGGCCACTGTGGTGACTTGTGGTTGCTAGGTGAGTTCAGATAATACATTTCATGACCAAGCCATACAAATGCACATGCATGTGCATTGCCTCAATTATTTTCTACTAATGAAGAAGGCATTCATCGGCATGACTAGGCGGTTACATGTCTTTATATCAAAGTAATTTATAACGAATATCCATATATCAAATCCTTTATCCTGAAAACATTTATAGTGAATGCTATTTCCCCAAACCCACGTTTCCCACCCCTGAAAACCCATTCCGACCGTTTCCCAAAAATGTTTAACCCTATACCCCACCCTAAATACCTTCACTGTAAAGGTTTTCAAGATAAAAGATTTGATATATGGGTATTCAATATAAAGGATTTGAAATGAACACTGTATACCAACTAGGCACACTTGACAAACATTTAGTACTAGCTGATATACCCTGAGTTGCCTGGGATTT
Organism: Ambystoma mexicanum; assembly: GCF_040938575.1. Taxonomy (NCBI): domain Eukaryota; kingdom Metazoa; phylum Chordata; class Amphibia; order Caudata; family Ambystomatidae; genus Ambystoma; species Ambystoma mexicanum. The sequence goes on along the minus strand of NC_090935.1, from coordinate 678,391,866 downwards.
TATTTTCTCATAGGTACTATTTGTTAGAAATACCTTAAGGTAGCTTTACGCTTTTTGGAAAGGCTTCACAAGAAAGGTGACAACTAAATTCACTACATGTTTCGATTATGTCTGATTTAAAAATAAAATTCTTCTAAAGACTACACAACACAATGGGCCTCATTACGACCCTGGCGCTAATGGGTTAACGGTGCCGTAAAAGGCTGCGGCGCCGTTAACCCATTAGCGCCTTACTACGAGGTCCCTTTGCGGGATCCGACCTGAACGGCTGGTCTAGACCAGCCGTTAAAGTAGGGACCCGCAAAGGGACCTTGGTGCTAAGTACGGTACCGCAATTTGCGGTACCGTACTTAGTGCCTTCCCCATTCCCATTGAGCCCTATGGGGCAAAAATGGGAATGGGGAAGGGCCATGGAGGAAGGAGGAATTACCGCCCCGCCAACCTTGTAATGGGGTGGTAATTCCCCATTGAACATTGGCGGACTCTTGACGATACCGGCACCAACCATGGTGCTAATAGCGCCATGGTTTAGCGCCAGTATCGTAATGAGGGCCTATGTATTGTTCTTCTTTAAAAGTCATTCTGAAACATATAACTGTACATGAGAACAACATGGAGATCCTCGAGCAGCATGATGGGTGACATGATGGCGATGGTGCCGACAACTATGGACCTAAAGTTCAATATTAATAAAGTACCTGTTCATTGTAAGGCTTGTTTTTATACAACATTTTTTCGTATCCCTTCCCAGTGAACACTGTTGCTTCAATTACGTTGGGCAGCAATATTTTAACGCATGGCCTTATGCCATTACACAGCCTAGGTGGGTCATAATTGCGAAGCAGCATGATGGGTATCCTAACATTCAGCCGAATGTGATGTGGTGGCATTCCTGAGAGGCCGAGTGAGTTGAGGAATTCTCTTGGATTTTTATGACTTTGTTGGAATCCACCACTGTATTGATTGAGTTGTACTCAGTAACAGTGCTGGCAAGCATATCCTGAATCTGATCCTAAGAACTGGACCTCGAGATGTGTTCCTTGTGTCGTGAATGGTCCTTCTACGACCATATTGATATTTTGCGGATTTCAGGCAACCGTCGCATGTGTGAAGGTTCTGAAATCTGGGGAAAGGAGTGGATATCCAAATGCCATGTAGCCAGTATTGTCCGGACGGTCCTAATAAGTAACTACGCACAATTTGGTGCAGATCAGTGAAACGGTGTGAAATTGTATAATCAACAATGCTTCGCCAAACCAAAAATCTACAAATCCCCCTAGAAAACCACAGATACATTTTGACTTTGATACATATATAAATAGTAGATGTAGTCACTACTACATTGCATTGTGTCTACCCATGTGTAGCCTGTCTGCTATCCTTGTTTCCCTCCAGTTAATGCAGGCTGCAGCTTATGACCATATCTCCGGACCCCAATGCATTAGCCTACCAACATGGAAAAGCATCAGTTCAATTCCACACACAGTCACAAGCAGCATAATTGAGCAGAGGTGTGGCATCCTCAATGCTTACATCTGATCACTCATGGGTGTACACTTGTAATGCCCAGGCTGTGTTTTCAACATTATCGAGGCATGTTGCTTCTTGCACAACATTGAGATATCCAGGGGCGAGCACATCTGCACAATTACTGACTGAAGGCCACAGCCATCAGTAGCACGATTACCGTCACATGCACCTGGATGCAACTAGGGACATTGCCATGAGATTGAGGAATCAGGTAGTGAATAGCTATTTCATCTGAGCATGCCCATTGTGCAAGTTCTGCAGTGACATGTGGACATTGTCAGTGCTGACAGGCTAAACAATGGGTGCATGCAGACCCTTAATTAACTCATTCTGTGTCAACAAAGGGGGGTGAACTTTGAAGTGACCTGGTCCTTTTAAGGGTAACACACTAAGTTGGATCCACTGGTACGTATGCAGATAGATGTAATTATAGTTCCAGAAGGACACTTAAGATACATAACGTACGTACATATAGGAACAACCACTGGTCTATCCTCTTGCCAGCCAGCAAACTCTCTAACTGTCATATTACAGAACACTCACGGTGCACTCCACCAACATTTCATCCCAAGATTCCATTTGTGCACCCAGGAACTCCAGACCCCAGTATACATCTCATGACAGGCAAACTAATACACCTTTCCCTCCATGCACAGATGGACAAACCAGGGAATGAAGAAACAGTACCTTAGCGACAGACAAGGGGAAACCACCACACCATCACAACACTGCCAAACACACTACCACCAACATGCCCTCACACTTCCAGATACCCAACAGTTGAAAATAAGACACATCCGCTGAAGAAATCAAACAACTGCTAATCATCCACACCACACACACACACACACCCCTCCAGGGAAACATGCCCTGCTAAAAGCAAATCACCAAGGAGGTACACAGTGCCTGAGTGAATGATACACAATGTACATGGAGCTGCGTGCGGTTCGAAACAATGAACCGCACATACATATCTTTAAGGGGTACATCAAGCTAAACACAAGCCAGAAGCAATGATCAGCACCTTAGAAAACAGAAAATACTCCACCAATGACTGCAACCATTGAATCTTGAGCACCCCACTAAAGATGCATGTAGCTTCCAACACTACGCTGTACCACTGTTGCATCCAAAAAGCTGAAACAGAAACCACATCAGAACCACAAATACACCACCCACAAAGCAGAAATAGAGGGAAACTGCCCAATTGTCAACAACATGGCAATACGCCACAAGAAACAGTTTCTGGAACCCACCTTCCAACACTACGCTGTACCACTGTTGCATCCAAAAAGCTGAAACAGAAACCACATCAGAACCACAAATACACCACCCACGAAGCAGAAATAGAGGGAAACTGCCCAATTGTCAACAACATGGCAATACGCCACAAGAAACAGTTTCTGGAACCCACCTGCCATGGCGCCCAGCACTGGGGACACCTCTGCCAGTGAACACATCATTCATAGGCTGGCTGTGAAGTGGTGATGCACTCCTTGAACCCTGCTCAAGTAACTTGTAACAAGTGAGGCCACAACCACAATTTTTGGATCACCCAGCCATTCCAGAGGACGGCAGCATTCCTGACTGGATATGATATGATATGCATAACGGGGCTATACACAAGTGTTTCCGTCACCACATGTGCAAACATTAATTTTAAGTATAACTTCACACATATCTGCTTCCCTTGAAGTCTACTGATAGTGATGACTTTAAATGCCACCCATTTCCAAAATATCAACGAAATGTAACCATCCATTTCCAAAGATGGACAACAGACAGAACAAACCAGACACATTTGCCCTTGCATTTGCCAGGCAATACCACAATCTTCTTTCTTAGTCAAAGTCTCAACATGAATTAAATCCATACAGATCAACCAACACCCAGAACTTTAATATTCAGCTCAATGTGGACCCCCCCTGCACACACTTGACCAATTAGTGACCCCTTGCTATCTTAATCAAGTATAAACAAGGGAAGAACCGGACCCCTTCTTAACTACACACAATGCTGTAACATAAAGATGGCAGCTTAGTAAATTTCCGGCCACCGACCTAAAAATAATAGATGGAGAAGGAACCCCTTTTCAAAACACAAAAGCCACCAACAAACACAAACAGAATGTTTAAATATAAAACGCTGGCCTCTTAAGCATTAGGGATGGTCAGTTCTACTGCTTCTGGACTGACAGCTCCCTTATTCCCATGAAGCAGTAACACAAACTCCAATGCCTGCCTCATTCTTCACGACCAGCAATGTGCTCCTACACATTCACAAACACCTCCTCACTACTGATGTTTCCTGCCACATGCTGATATGGAAGCTCCATGATACTTCTGAAGTCCACACAGATGAGTATCTTTATTGCATAATAGGAATAAATACAGCACATGGGAAAATGGGCCCCTATCCACCTTCAAGCCCCCAACATAGCCTCCCACTCCCTTTAACAGCCACTCTTTACAGAAACCTCTCTTGATATTGTCCCTAAACATTCTCCTAGGGAATTCCGTAGTGGAACCCTAGATTTCCACCAGCTGTGGGCACCCAAGAAGGCTTGCAACACACTACTGACTGATACACAATATAACACACCATGATCCTTTCAATTAGAGTCCATGGATTCTCATGCATTACTGTCACAACCTTATCCCCACCAAGGACTCACGGGGCCCTAAGGGCTTTATTCGGATCCCCTCGGATGTCTTGGAGCCAGTCCTGGCGATGTTGGCATAGGAGACGCTTGCTGGGACGGGGTTTGTATAAACAGAGGACAAGCATGGCCGCCCCCGTGCGGAATACTGGAGAACTGCATTCTGCGGTCTAGCCTTCAGGGTGGGGCCCGCCCAGGGTGGGGCCCGCCCCAAACAGGGTGGGGCCCGCCCCAAAGACACCTGGGATACTGCCTTGCTATTTAAACCACGCCCAATCAAGGGCACGTGCTTCGCGTTATTCTGCTTAGCAGCGTGACGCTCATCTGATCCTGCTCTGCAGCTTCCATCGGCTCTGAACTTATCCAAGGCAGCATCCATCGGTTTCGAATCTTCCAAGGCAGAACCATCGGCATCCTTACCTGCTTAGCAGCACTCATCGAGTTCAACATCATCCGAGGCAAGATTAATCGCCATAGTTACCAGCTCCACTGGTCGCCCGGAAGGTCAACATCTTCAAGACATCTTCATCTCGTTGGACTCTTGGGAAATATCCTCCTCCAGGTCCTCGCGACCTACAGAACAAAACCAGAATCACAGGTTAGCCACTTGCTAGGACGCTCCCAGCGCCGCTTGGCGTTCTTAACCGGGCTCAGACTCCTACCGCAGCGCTTGCCACCTGCAACAAGAAGCGAGAAAGACAATATTGCAAATTCAACTAAGGACTTGCTTGCATCTAAAAGACATTACTTTCGCCAGAAAGACTTACCTGAAAGAAGGAGTTGCAGCCGGTCTGAACTCTGGCCCTCGCCAGTGAAGAAACTAGGCGGTACGGTGCCACCTTTCGATGCGCCCCTGCCTAGCGCGGCAGGACGGAGAGCGCACCTTTATAGAGAACCAGGTGAGAGACATTCCCTGGGGAACTGCAAGGGGATCCTGGGAGGTGGGTTGCAAGGAAAAGACCAAAGCTTATCCCCCCCTCCTGTCTTCCAGAGTCGTCCCTCGATTATCCAGGTCCCAGGACAGGTGAAGGGTTCCCAAGAGCATTCCAGCTATTCGAGAGGTGTCCCTGTGGACCAACAAGGTGAGCGTTACAATTACATCCTGTTTTGCTCTAGAGGCCCTTGCATCTCTTGTGTCCCTCAGTTGTGTGGCTACCATTGAAGAATTGTGTAATTGCCATTGAAGAGGCCATGATGCCTGGTGCACAGGGTACCTCTGATGGTGACATCATCATTCATAGGGGTCGAGGGGTGATTAACTCCTTGGACCCCACTCGAGTAGCTTGTAACAGGTGAGGCTGATTGAATATAAACCAACCATTGTGCTGTGCTACCACACACAGAGCCTGAAGCATGCCTGAACACAAGGTAGTGTGCCAAAATACCACCTGGAAGCCCCTGTCCCAGCCCATATTTTTTTCTGGAGCTTGCACCCTAAAATGTTCTGCTATCTTAACCGGGTCCTCCAGTGGGGGCCCAGTGCACAGAACAGTGCCCTCCAACTTGCTGTGTGAGGACAGCGGACGAGGATTGGATGAACACCTATGGCTGGCCTGGCTGCTCCTCCAGCTGCTGCAACTCATGGGATAAAGCACCGCACGACCCGCACTTCAGTTGGTACACACGACCTCCCACCTAACACCCTCTGCACTGGCCTCCTTACTGAATAGGTGTAACTTTATGGATCATGCAATCACCACCACAAGGGCATCCATAACCCTGGACTGGCCCCCCACTCCTTACTTGTGGGGTTAAAATAGTAGCTGGCGTTACTGAGCTGGCCCCCGACCCAGCTGGTGCCCCACTCCTTACTTGTTGGGGTATGCATTTGTAACTGGAGGCCAGTGGTCGACAGGATCTTCACTGATCCCCACCACAGCTCTCTTGCACCTGGGTTTCTCTTCACAAGACTGCATCATCACCAGTGAAGTGACTTGGGTATTTAGGGTGATATATCACACTGGTAACTCTGCAGATGCATTTTATAACAGTTCCGAAAGGTTACTTAAAATACATCAGGTAAGTACATATGGGGTGAACTACTGGTTCATCCACACCCCAGCCAGCTTACTCTCAAACTATCATTCTACAGAACACTCACTGAGCACTTCACCAACATTCCATCCCAAGATTCCATTCATGCACTGAGGCACTCCAGGCACCAGCATACATACCATGATGGGCAGACTATTACAAACATGACTCCCTTGGCCACATGCAAACAAAGACACATTCCAGTGTGCCCCACATGCCCATCCATTTTGTGCCTGGTAAGTCATATATAACCTGCCATTTTTATATTATCCCAAGCTTCATTTTAAGGCCACAGAACAACCTGCCATTAACTCACAGATAGGTCAGATCCATTGACCTTGACAGTATGCCCACAGGTCAAAATGGATACACAACATGCTTCACATACAAACATGTGTACACATGTCAACATGCCCTGGTGTCCTGGTATATGACATCTTCTCATTGAAGAGGACCTAGTACCCCAATACATGTGTGACAACCTAAACAAATCTCTGTCCCTCAGCAAGATACAGAGGTCCTGCAACATATCACTACACACACAATGTCTCTGGGGAATGCAGCATTATATTCATGACAAAAGATGGAAAGGGTCAACCCTAGTGGCCAGGGAAATAAAAGGCACACGAAAAAATGCACTGTTTCCCAGGCCATCCCCCTAATCACTCTATCTATCTATCTATCTATCTATCTATCTATCTATCTATCTATCTATCTATCTATCTATCTATCTATCTATCTATCTATCTATCTATCTCTATTTATCTATCTAAAAATCAAAATGTGTCAGTGATTTTGTGGCAGGATTTGTGGGTTTGTGGCTTGGTGAATCATTGTTCCTTATACAATTCCACACTGTTTCACCAATATTCACCAAACTTTGCATAGTTACCGGTTAGGGGGGCCAGACATTACTGGCTACATGACACTTGGACACTCAACCCATTTCCCTGAATTTCAGCAAAAGTCAAAAAATGTTTGTAGCTTTATGGCTTAGTGAAGTGTTGTTCCTTATACGATTCCACACTGTTTCACCAATCTGCACCACATTTTGCATAGTAACCTGTTAGGACCCTCTGGGAAATACTGGCTACATGATACTTGGACATCCCAACCCTATATTGTTGGCCCTGTCAGCGTCATGTCACCCATCATGCTGCTCAGGAATCTGCATGTTGTTCTCACAGAGTTATACTTTCAGAATGATTTTTTTAGAAGAACAATACATTGAGTTGGGTGGTCTTTACAAGAAAACATTTTTTAAATGATAAATAATCGAAAAATGTAGTGGATTATTTATTTCACCTTTCTTATGGAGCCTTTCCAAAAAGCGTAAAGCTACCTTACAGTATTTGTAACAAATAGTACCTATAAGAAAAGAAAACCCAGGGCAACATTGGGTATATCAGCTAGTGGATTCTGAAAGGCATTGCGATGCAAATGCTACCTCACTGCCAACCTCATGCATGCCTTTCTCCAGAAGCCCCAGCAATGCTTGGAAATTGTTTACACCACATAAATTGGCACTACCTGGTCATGTGCCCAGTTTCAGCTTTGTTCCCCTGACCATTGGTCCCAATGGTAGTACTGGAAGGTGCTCTTGACCTCAAGTGAATGGACAAGACTGTATAGAGTGAGCCTTCCCTTCAGAGCTCCGCCACCCAAGGCAGAGCATGATGGACTTTGACAATGTAACATCACTATGGAGTGGCCAAGCAGTTGTCATGGTGTATGGCAACTGCGTGTGTCCGGACATTGGTTTTGCCAAGCAGGATGGGGTGAGGTGTGACCTAGGCAACACTGCATCTCTGCCTTCTATTCCCTGCTTCAAGTAGTTGTGTGCTTCATCCAGTCTCAAAGTGGAGGGCCTTGTGTTCCGGCCAGAGGTAGGTGCCATCTGTAGCAGGTATTGATGTAGTGGTAGTCCTGCACTGCATGTGTGGATTCTAGCTGCAGTGCCTTCCCTCCATACACATAGTACATAAGCCCTGTAGGGGCTCGCATGGTATTCCATGGATTTCACACTCCTGGTGTGAAGCGGGAAAATGTGTGGTGACATGTTATCAGGTGGGTCTCTATAAGTCACCTCGGCATAGTCCCGATTCTGACCAGTAGCTGGAATGTACAAGAAAAGGTTCAGTTATGCAATGCAGTCATTGTCACACACATGTTGCATATTACCTTCAAATGTATATACCCCTGGTGAAACAGGAATCCTCCTAATGACTAGGGAAGCATTCTAAGATGATGGCTATGCATTGACCAAACAGTCAAAGCTGGTGGGTCCCCTCATTCCTAGAGAAGCCTTCGACAATCCTCCGCCAGGTACCCATCGGCGTAGGAGCAAAATCTACATGTGTTGGATAGCAAGAGGGAGGAGAGCGAATCCAATGCTACATGTATGTGATGACGGGCATCAGGCATCAGAACGCAGCTCACAAGGTCTGTGCCTGCACTGCCAGGGATATTATCCCAAGCTTCATTTTAAGGCCACAGAACAACATCTGTCATTCAACCAATGTGCCTCACAAGCATTGTTGGCAGTGTTCATGCACAGGTATGCACAGGTAGAAGAAGAGACTGCCTTGTGCTCTCTGCCAAGGGGGTCATGCACATTGGCCCGTGTGTCAAAAACAGCATTCACTGCCATGTTGCCAAGGAAGTCACTTTAAGGAACTTACACGGTAAGTTTGTCATACGAACAAGAAGCGGATGGTCCGGTCCGGCTTCTAAAAGACATCACACTTGGTTTTAATCTGTAAGGGAGGCAGCTTGAGAACTAATTAAGCGGTAAAGTGGCGCTCTATTGCGCTTTATTGCAGCTATAGCCAACACGACACCGCGGGTCCCAACAGAGAGAAAAAAGATGGCGCAACACACCGCACTCAATTGAAGCAAGACACGGTAGGTAAATCACAACGCCCGAGAGGGAGTCAATATGTCATAGAGGTAAGAGAAGGTGTAATTTGCATCACCCCCTCTAAACATTCTAAAAATAAAAATATACAGCATTAGTAACTAAGACCAGCACTATTTAGATGTTATTAACAAGGCGCACCAATCTAAATTAATCAAAAGTGGACGGAACAACTGCTCCAGCAGTCAACCCAGGTGAATAATAATGCATTATCATATGTAGTCGGAATAATAATGAAAAGCACGACTACAGATATAGTGTGTCTAATCATAACTGAACAAGAGCTGTTGCATGCCATACATGGCACAGCAGGAGTTTGAGGGCAGTCTGGGACAATACAGCTTTGTTCCACTAGGGTACATCTGGAAGACATTAAGTACCAGATGTTCGACTTATATAAAACATCAAATACAAATTGAGCCAGAAAGAAAACGCAGGCATATGCAATAAAGATAGGATAGCATCACTATATGGTGCATATATGATGTTTCAGTGGATGTATTCTCTCCACATAATGTGGCAGCTTGACTGATAAGGACAGAACGATCTTGAGTACATGACCTTATTGCACAGGCTGTCTCAGCAGAGCCCCTGAGCCATCAGTTCCCGGTCTGCAACCTGTGGCTCTCAAGCCGTTTTGGACTACAACTCCCATGATTCCACTCCATTGACAATGCTGGCAAGACATGGTGGAAGTTGTAGTCCAAAACATCTGGAGAGCCAAAGGTTGCAGACCCCTAGGCCCAGGAAAAGTGCACAGATTTACAGGCACTGGACTTTAGGGTCACATATACAATGTATTAGTTCACTACTAAGTGTGCACACCAATCACTGTTTGTCATAAACCTTCATTTTAGCTTATGTTTTTGTATTTGCAGTATGAAGGAAGTATTTCCCTGAGGAAGATGAAGCCCTGGTCGAAACTAGAGCTGGTTCAGGTTTAGAGACAAGTTCCTACCTAGTAGTATTGTAAAAGCTTCAGCTAGTACCTAGTAGGCACTTTATACGTGATTGAGGCACTCGGCACTTTATGATTACTACAAGGACAAAGAGGAGATAGGTCTGACTGTTCATATTAACTGCAATATCAAAAGATTCCACTGCAGCACCAAAACAGGTTATAGCAAACACATGCGATGGGACTTACACACAATTATCGAGTATAAGCTCTTGAAAATGGGTATAGTGGCAGAACAAGAAGGATACATGAAATAGTATCCAACCCAAGGCTTCTCTGTGTTTTTAACTTTTATATTGACTTTTTTTGTATAAAGTTTAGTATCAATTAGATAAGTACAGCAAAAGAGATGGAATGAATTCTGGTTAGTAGGAAATACACGGTAACACCTTTATGGATGTAGATGCACTATTTTCATGAAATAAATCTTTTGATAATGTATTAAGATTATTGCAGTTTTTGGTGACAGCATATGTTCTTAGTAGTGAATCTGCCACGAGGAACTTCCAAGTAGGCATTCATGGCCAACTCATAGATATGCAGAATATTTATTCTATATAAATTCAACAAAGAAAGTTATACATACAATGAATTAGTGTGGTTAGACGAGTGATATCCCTGCCAGTGTATGATTTTACAGGGACTCCCTGAGCAGTACGTCGGCAAAGGAAGTCTTATTCATGGAAACATATTGGAGGGATAATTGTGCAGCATACTAAATGACACAATTGAGTGTGCAAATCTTTTTGCTGTACCACAATGCCAAGGCCAATCCCAAGACTCGGTGATTGAAACATAAGAGAACAGAGGAACACTGCTATTAGGGGACATGATACTGACATGTGCATGCAGGACATACCATTCTCTTCTTTAAGCAGTTATGCAGGTAGATACTGTGAACACATCTGGAGCCAACCCCTGAAAGACCCAGAGAACCACACTTCATGTCCTGTGTGTTCCACATGTGGGGCTTTCACTACGAATGGTGCTGATGTATCTTGCCCTCCTTGGGGCGTGTGACAATGTAGATACCTGTTTGCCTAGGAATTACAGACATAAGGGTAGAGAAAATGCCTAGGTTACAAATATAGGAAGTCCTGCATGTATTCCAGACATAATGGTAGAGAAAATGCCTAGGTTACAAATACAGGAAGACCTGCATGTATGGACTTTCCTCTAATGTTTGCCTCTGCTCTTGGTTGCCTAGGGAACAGCCGCCGTGGAAACAGAGCCAGAGAACAACGGTTATAGCTGGGCGTACTAAGGAAAGAAAACGGATGATGAACAGCTGAACACCTACAGCTGATCGTATGCTGGTGTCGCTGCGGAGGAAGGGAGAAGAAGTTTCTGCGGAGATGTGCTGGCGATCGCTATCGTCCTGAGAAGGCAGTGAGTACGAAGTCCGTTGCTGACCTACGAAGCTGGCTTATCTATCGCCAAAGCCTGAAAGGTAACGGAGACATGTTAAGTTAATGAGGCGATCGTTATCGCCAGAGACGGAGTGAAAGCACCTCCGTCATCTGAAGACGGCGCTCATAAAACTGTGTTAACAAACGCCGCCGTTGCTGAGAGTGGGGAGAAGGGAACAGCGCCGTACGTTTGAAAGAGGGCCGTATGATGAGACCCAGGAGACTGTTGGTACTGCATATACATTAAGGAAAAAAGCGCTGTTGCGCTTTCAGTTAGGAAAGTTATATGGGAAGGCGAACGTTGTTGCTCCATGAAGTTGAAAGGGAAGCGCTGTTGCGCTACGAATTATCTACAAGGCGCCGTTGCGCTATCTGATAACCTGTGAGACCTGATTCCTGGCAGAGCTGAGAGGGTGGGAAGAAGGCGATCTGGCCTAAACCAGGGAACAAGAGGCTAATATTGTTTTAAAAGATGAACGTTAACGAATAATCGGATGCTGTTTAAGGGAGGATCTGTTAACAAGTTTGTGTCCACAATAAAGCGGGCATGTGTCTTACAAGTGCTCAGGAGCAGAATTAAAAGGAAAGATATAAGACAAGCTTCAATCTATCTCAAAGTTCAGCTGGTATATCTAGTTGTTTAAGTAACAAGAAGAAGTGAAAGAGAACAGACCAGAAGAGCTAAAACCAGAGACAAAGAAAAGATAGAGAGGAATAGAAAGAAATAACAAGGAAAGAGAGAGTTATTCTCAGAGACTGATAAAAGTAAAGCCACAGAAAAGAGGGAAAACCTTCACAAGAGTGAAAAGACATTAAAAGAACTATATTGACTCTTACCTGAACATACCCTCAGTGACATCCTGTTATAGAAGTTGGAGAAAATCGAGAGAAGACGTATCCTTTACCAAAAATACCTAAAAAGAAAAAATAATAGTTATATTAATAAAAGAATTGGGTTCTCTTCGTAATCCAAACAATCTACTTATTGGCTCAGAGTTGTATTCATGTGATATTCAGCTGTACTGCTACAGGGCGGTCCAGCAAAGTTCAAACCACCTCTTCCTGCAGGGCCTCATATTTTGTGGGTGGAAACCTCTTGCGTATATCTTGTGTTAGATGTCATGCCAGACACTGGCTCTCTGGTTGGCTGCAATTTCCCTCTGCCACCACCTCTAACGTTTCAGGAATATGGCTTCACCTCATTCCACATGACCTCTAACTCACTCTATGTAAAGTATGGGTTCTGGATTCCAGGCACTGGAGCTTGGTGTCATCAATGTCAGCTGTCTGGCTTTCTCCATGATGGTGCCATTTTGCTATTTGTGGTAGGAGTGGTCTTTTCTCTACCCTCTCAACTGCTGTGGTGGTGTTTCACACTGCCTCTTGCCTTTCACCTGTGAGGCCTAAGCATCCCTTTGAGCGACATGTATGTGATGTGCATTCTCTGTATTGGTGTGTGTGATGCTGTAATATGCTGGTTCCATTTTGTGTCTTTCTAAATGGTATGCATGACATGTGCTGTCATGCTAGGGGTATTCACTGTGTGTGTTGAACACCAGTCATGCGGATATTCAGTTTCTTCCAGTGGATCAGCAGGCTAGGAAGCAGTTATGTCAAGGAAATTCAACCTTGTAGCTATGTCTGAAGGGCCTTTGCTGTGAGAAATCGACCGTCACATTCTCTCTAGACCCTCATACATTATTGGCTGAACCCATCCAATTGCCTCGACCGACGCCACCTATGTGAAAAGGAATCCTGTTGCACGGCATGTCTAGAATGTCCTAGGAGTGAAACTATCTCTTACTCAGAAGGCCACCTTCTCACCTGATGCTCAGAAAGGGCATACTGTACACTGTACTAAAAACATTCAATGGGTGCATACAGTCTCCAGATTGATATGTGCCACTTACATTCTTCGCATGTAATGTGTGTAACTCATCTCCCGTATAATAATAATACGTCGCTACTTCAGACGTGGCTGTCTGGATCAATGTTGTGGTGGTCATGGATATGGACTGCCCTGGTTTTCAATTAAAAGGGTCACCTTGCCACAACATGCAAGCAACATGAGGTGGGGGTTGCCATTGTTGTATGTCTTACATTTATTATCTAGAGTTTGTGAATACTTCAAAGGCATTCAAACACATTACACCTCAACTTCAATCAATTTGGCTGTCACGCTCCCAGGTCAAAGATTGACCTGTCCTGATAGGAAAGCACTGCAGTCCTTGTTCTGCCAGTAACTTCACCTCCTTGAAGGAATGATGTGCCATGCCAGGGGCGGCCTGAGTAGCACCTGCCGTTGCTTGGGCCACTGTCATTGCTATATGAGCATGTGCGCTTCTGGCACTGTGTCCTGGAGCTAGTTCAGACACATGTAACAGAGCTGTGTGCCTTGCAGCCATGGGTATGTGTGTAGTAATACTGTGCTGGGATTTGGTGGTACAAGATACAATATTTAGAGGGTCACCTGATGTCGAAGGCCAGTGCTCACTACGCCTGACAATACATGTGGTGGGTGTAGGCATGTGTTTTGCATTTGTTGCACATGATATACATTGTGAGAGCGTTGTGCATGTATTGAGCATGCCCACAGAACACTGATATAAATGAAACAGCCCGTACTTCTGTTGTTAAAAGACATTTGTCATTTAAAACGTCCAATGAGGTGTGCTAATGCAAAGTTGGCTGTGGGTGCATTATGCGTGGCAAGTTCAGATTATTCACACTGTCCAGCCGGAGAGTGGGTTTGGGCTGGAGGATGTGATTTATCATCAGGGTGAAATTTTGAAGGTCTGCAATGAATACATTTCAGCTCTTTTCTTGGTCGACCACATCAGTTTCTGTTGCCTGTATTGTTCTGGCTGTGTGACAGGTTGGGACCCTTCCGTCCTCTGTGGCACATCTACTTCCATCTGGGGCAGAGGTTGTTCCATTGCCTGTGGTGGAGGTTTCATCCGCGTTAAAACTTGAAGCAGAAGACAGAATATGTCATGGTGTAATCCAAATGGCCCTCAATGATAAACAATAATTGCAACAGCGATACTGCCACAGTCCTTACTTCATCAGTGCTTTTGTCAATGGAAGCCCTTGTCCATTGTGTCTCTTCTCTGCAGCTCCTGTTGTTGGTCCAGGTACATAGTGAATGCAAATGTGAAGTAACACTGAGTACACCTTATTAGTTGTGAGATGATTGTAAGTTGGTAAAACTAACTTCAAATGATAAGTACATTTTGGCGCTGATTCATGGATTATTTGCGCCGAAAAAACGGGATTTGTGTGCCATTCTGCCCGCAAATCCCCATTTGTTAAACAGGGATTTGCGGGCAGAATGGAACACAAATCATAGTTTTTCGGTGCAAATAATTCCACGAATCAGGGCCTCTATAGTAAATTTGAGGTGCAGAGGAGAAAAGAACAACCTTGGCATCTAGGTTGTTGGACACGAAGTAAGAAAGAAAAGGTTGCCAATTTGGGAACTCCCGTCCCCTGCACACTATCTGAAGTCTGTGAAAAACTGACTAATACCTTTACGATCGTAGTAGTAGTTTTTGATCAAATTTTGATAACAATATAGACTTGTGGTACAAAAATTCTACCTTGATATTGCTCACTGACCAAGAGCTATAGACAACTACTAAGTGCTGAAAGTTTGGAAGCTAACATTGTTATATATACTTAATTTGTTTTATGTATCTCTTTCATAGATTTTCTGTGCCCCTGATGAAGAGTACTTAATTCAAAACACGTTGGGATTTTTCCAACACCATGAATAATAGAAGAACTTGTGATAATAAGCTAATTTTCATTTTGAATTGCTTTCTATAAATGTCTACCACAAGTCTATATTGTTATCACAGTTTGATCAAAAACCTCTAATAAGATTGTAAAGATATGAGTCTGTTTTTCACAGACTTCAGATAGTGTGCAGGGGACGGGAGTTCCCAAATTGGGAACCTTGTCTTTCTTACTCCAGGTACACAGTGACCCAGTCTGGGGCGGCAGCAGCAGACATGCCTGCATTCCTGTGTGTATATTGGACTGGAAGTTGTACTGCATGATGGTGTGACAGCATGCCCCTCCCTGTGCATAGTTTGGAGCTGAGGCTGGGGTGGAGATGGGTTGGGGAGACAGCTGTGTGATGTCGGTTTGACTCATCCGTTTTTGCATTATTGTCCACCTGGGACTGTTCCTGCTGGACGCAACCCTCCAGGATCTTGGCCCAGCTGTACTCCACAACCACAAGAGGAAGTTGCTGTGTTTCCTCTGAGTCATAGTCCAATGATGACATGGAGTATGTGTCCTACATAGTTCTCCTACCATTGGGCCAGTGGAATGAGGCTGACACTCTTGCTGCTGGCATCCTGGCTGCCTCTTGTGATGTCCCAGAATGTTTTAGGCAAATATGGGTTTGCTAGGAAAGTGAATATTCTGTTCAGTCATTAGGAACTCTGGTGCCGATGGCATTCACAGCTGCATGCAGAATAAAAAGGCAATGTCAATGATACATCAAGTTTGTGTTGACAAATATTCACTCATATTTGTCCACACTCTTGCTTAGTGCCTGACCACTTTCAAATCGAGTGGCACATGCTTGTCTTCCCTGTAGGAGAGGGGGTGACTTTCTGTGCTTTGTACTGTGAGCTAGGTGTGTGTGTGTGTGTGTGTGTGTGCGCGTGTGTATGTGTGTGTGTGTGTGTTTGCTTTATAATCATTACAATTAGTCACGATTGTCTGCTGCTGGAAGAGACACGTGTATTTGTGACTAGTGTTACTGCACACTTACATTATTTGGTGGTGACACTTGTGTGAGCCATTTACCTTGATGTGTATCTGTCACATAAGAGGTATTCAGTAGTTCATCATTTGACAGAGGTAGATCTGGCTGTCCAGGTTGGCCAGCTCCTCTGTTGGAATCAGTGTTCCGAGACATGTTTCCCTAATTCTAGAGAATGTGGGTGTATGGAATAGAGTGTGTGCTTGTGGGAGTGTATGATGCTCTGTGCATGTGTTAGTGGGTATGCCATGGCATAATGAGTTATTTAGTTATGCCTGGAAAATGAGTGTATGTGTATGTGTGAAGAAAGCTGCTTTTCATTGCATCATGTGCTGCATTACCATAGTGAATATATTCATTAGTGTCTGATAAAACTATTGTGCTGCATTGAGATGTGATATTTATACAGTTTTGGAGTCATTTCTTTCGTCTGAGTCGATGGACTGAGCAAATCCATATGGGGTTGGCTGTTGAAATGGCAGTTGCGAGGCAGAAGTCGCTGGATTTCCCACCTGCTGTTAGTGCTCCTCGATTAGGTACTTGCCATAATGAACTCTATTTTTTGTGTAAGGTATTCCATACATAGTTGAAAGGTCAAATAGTGTCGTTTTTGGTGAATCTGGCCCCACAGCTCTAATCTCCCACATCATTTTGTAGGATTCACCATAATACGAGGAACACACCATGCACACTCTAGCAACATCAAGATTTTAAGCAGGTAAAGAGCTCGCTTTATGATAACCTACAATGGAATACCACGTTTCAATGTGGCAAATTACTTATTACTATTATCCCATTTTACTGATATATCAATGACGTTTTGATTAATGTCTTAACTGGTATACAAGCAACACAATCACCCAGGAAGGGTAAGTAAACGTACAACCAATTAGGTGTGTTTTCTGATACACAGATCTGTGATAACATACCGTATTATATTAATAATTTAAATATTGGTGTTCAATGTTTATAGGTATTTGTACCATTTTATTATCTTCTTATATCTAATAGAATTACTAAATTTAAGAGAAGGCATGAAACAGCTTGTGGGGCAAAAGACATGTCGACCCCCCCCTTAATGAATGAGCTTTTTCAACTACTAGAATAAAAAAATCATTGTACTTCAATTTGTGATACACGTATGTTCAACTGGGTCACAGAATGAATACTTAATTGTTTCAAATTTGGGACACCTCATAATGATTTGGGAACCACCTTGTTGACAGGGTTTGGACCATTTAGAATAAATAATGAATGTGCTTTAATTCTGAGATAAACACTAATTAACCATTGGGAAATCTGAGAATAAAAATTGAACCAGAAACTATTGGGTTTAATGTCCCTTTGATACGCTATGACACAAACACTTTAAATCCGCCTAATGGAATATGCTGCTGTTTTAGTATTGGAACATGATTGTATAAGAAATACATTTCAAATGGAATAATTCCCACAGTAAAAGAGAATGAGGCAACAGAATTTGAAATAGAATTTGAAACTCACATTCAAAGATTGTCATTAAAATAATC
Source organism: Ambystoma mexicanum (assembly GCF_040938575.1). Taxonomy (NCBI): domain Eukaryota; kingdom Metazoa; phylum Chordata; class Amphibia; order Caudata; family Ambystomatidae; genus Ambystoma; species Ambystoma mexicanum. The sequence goes on along the minus strand of NC_090935.1, from coordinate 678,374,053 downwards.
GATCTCATTGAAATGAAGCTACTATCCAAAACTGGTAAACTGATGATAAAACATTGGTTGGCACAACAGGAAGGAGTTATTTGACAATCTAAGGACTATAATGTTTGAAATGTGGAATATAAACTTGACGATTACGTGATTTGAAAATGTACATATCCTGTGATTGAGCTGAAAAGTTAAGCAATATTAGAAAAAGTAATGAATAAATACAAATATAAAATGTGTGAAAAATGTAAAATATATTTAAATACTTATCTAACGTTTAGCACAATAGGGTGGGTTATTCTTCAATGTTGTTTTCAAACCTTTTTTCATATTGGACAGCACAGGCAACACACTATTGCTCTCAGATATTTCACAATGAAAGGCAGTATTACAGGGTGAGGAAAGAGTGAGGCTGGCAAATAGTTAAAAAAAATAGTTATCTTTATTTTATTTTGAATTCATATTTTATTTTTCATTGATTACTACTTTCTTTATGTGTTAAATAATCTGTGAAAGAAGTCTCAGTGTAGGGTTCTACACTGTCCATCTTTTTCTTTTCTCTTTTTGTACAAATTGCAAATGTAATTAAATCAAATAAAAAAAAATAATCTTGATTATTGCTGCGGATCTGTATTATGTTTGTTTTTATTATATAGTTTTTCAATTGATTGTTAATTATTATTTATTAATCTCGAATATTAATTGTGATACATTTTCCTTTTTTTGGATCTGTTGAGTATTCATTATTTGTTATATTCATGTTTTCTTGACTATTACTTCTGATTTAATATTATTTGTATTTCCGATTTGTATAGTATGTTTCAATTGAACATTGCATATGTTTTTATTACTAATTATTCTTCATCATTGTTGGTTGATGACCCTTTTAATATTTTATTTTTCATCACACCACTACTTGTTGTAATGAATCCTCTGTGTTACTTCATTAATTTTAATTCTGTATTGTATTTAATATATTCAATTTTATTCATCTCAGTTATCTTGATTAGCCCCTTAAGTGCTAAAGGAGTGTGTGTTAGTCTTGATTTCCCATAGGAAATAACAGCAAGCTCCACTCACTCCAGCAAATAAGTGGGTAATTTTCAATTGCATTTATGTTTTTTAAAATAAATTATTAGGATTATGCTAATTTGTTTTTTAATAATATATGAATAACTTATTTCACATTCATATTGTATTTGTCATTTATAGCCACTGCCTTTTTTACAATTGCTATTATTCTTGATTACACATCTTACTTTTTGATAAATAGTTTAATTTACTGCATTGTTTGATAAATGGTTACATTCTGTGGTGTGAAAAGGATGATGTAAAAGGAATAACATAGAAGGGTGTATGAGAATAATGACAATAAATGAAGGAATGATAAGCACAGGGTAATTACAAAACTCATTCATAAAATGGGCACAATCTGTTATTTGTCAATTCTTGGCATTCCGCCCTGTGCAGCATCTGAGAAAAAGCATTCCCCAACCTGGGCCCCAAAATTGCTGTACCTAGAGACCCGAGATACGCCTCTCTGCTGACACCCAATCAGGCCAAAACATGTCTGGGATTGACCATAGCCTCTCCGAGAAGGGATGTCGAACAGCAGTTCAGGCTGGACTGCTCCTTTTGGGGTGGGACCAAGCCTGATCTGCATTTTGTTTTTCCCCTCCTGTAAAGCCATGGGATGCCGAAAAACTATGGTCTGGAATGTTGCCCATAGAATTTGCCAGTGGTAAAGATTACTTTGTAACAGTATAGCCACCGACTTTCAGTTTTGCATTATGTCCAGAAGCTCAGTCAGATTTGTAATATATTTATCAATGAATTTTACAAAATGATCATACCCCACGAAAATGTGACTTTTGCCAAACAAACCATACCTACTGCATTCACATTTATACAGTGTTGTCTCTTTCTGAAGGTAGACAAATCAATCAAGATTACATTTCCTGAGAAGCCGCCTAGAAGATCCAAGAAAGGGTCCATCTCCAAGAAAAAGTACAGTGTTTCTCAGTCAGTGATCAAGCCATCCAAATTCTTCTGAAGAATTCAACAGTAGCAAATATTGTTTGCTCTATTTGGGGAAAACACCCAGCACTCGGTAGTGAAAAATGTGAAACTACTGTTGAGCCGCAGGATTTATCCATATTACATTTTGGAGAAAGAAGTACATCTTCTCACTTCTTCTGTAGTACTAGAGACAAACCTAGGAGGTGAGGTACAGTCACTGGCGGAGGAGGAAAAACTGAAAAACAGTAAGGTCTAGCTGTGGTTACAAGACAGTCAACCTCTTCAGAAAAAGGTTGCAATTGTGGTGAAAATGTGGACCATATCATTGGCCCTTTCAGGTGATGATCAGGGGCATAGCCCGGATTGCATAGCAAGTGGGTCCTGAAGATAATGTAGTTGGGCCCACCACAGTGATATTGACATCTGTAAATGCCCACACAGTGCTGCTGAGTGGGCATTTATAGATTTTGGGTGGGCCTTGCCCGCTCTGGCCTTACCCTGTCTACACCTCTATTGATGATGCCAGTGGCCCCCTCTGCACCTCTGCATGCCCTGGTAAAAAATAGCAGATGCAAAAATGAATAGTATATTCTAGTAATGTTGATAACAGTGCTGCTCTTAGCTTGAGACATCTGGGTGCACATTCATCTGAGCAACATAACCACACCAAGAAGCAAACAGCATTTGCTTAAACATGAGTGGCATTTGTTGTCCAAAAAACATTAAGTGACATTGAGGTTATCCGTGCAGATATGATTAGAAGCACAGTAGCAGCAAGAGACAACAGTCTAACAACCGTGGGTGCAGACAAGGGCTCATTTATGTCCACTGATTTTGGAAGCAACACATCCAAAATAGGAAGCTCTGTCAATGACTTTGCAATGTGAAAAATACCCCATCACTCACCTGGAATGTTTTCACCATGGATACAAAATTGACTACAGACTACATACATGCTGTGGATTGTAGGAAGTCAGGCAATTATTATGGCACTGGAGAACTGTAGAGATATTTGGAAAACAAACAATCACTGTGGACAACTGCATGTTTGTCATAGAAAGAGTCAAAGTGGGTTTATTGCTTATGGTGAAACAAGAAAATGATGGTGGTGGGGTTTTCCCAAAATATCTGGGTTCAAGGAGCAGGGCATCAAGCCCCATTCCCCCTGCACACGCATCCGGGTGGCACTGGGTTGTAATCTCTGTTTGTTTGTGATCATTGCTTAGTGAGCATGGGGCATAGGACATCTCCAGCAAGCAGACTTTCGCAATCACAATTTTCTAAACAAACAAGTGTCAAGCACGGAGCCCAATTTGGAAAGACGCAGCCAACGGTAGATTCGGAAAGAAACAATGTTTTTATCAAGAAGAAAAGCAGAGAAGATTGTTGAGAATTATCTCTATGATGAAATGCAGATGTTTATAGGTAAAGAGCGATAGTTTATAGGCACAGCAAAATGCTGCAGCGGACAACACTAAGCGTGCAGGCATTTACATCTCTTATGTGCACTGCTGCCAGTGACAACCCTGAATGTGTTTTTAGTGCAGTGGAGTTGATCACTGGAGACAGAAGGACAAGTGTTGTCAAACAAATGTATAGCAGTCCCAATCATGCCAAAGATGAGTTAGCACATCCTACCCCACTCATTCACTGTTCCAGATAACGAGGATTTGGAGCAAGCATATCTGGGAGACTATAAACTTGTTTGAGATGCTCTCTTGGACTCAGAGGATGAGAATGCAGAGGACAGCAACATCGTCCACTAGTGTCGCTTGCTTGGACATCACTCTGCAGTGGAGAGACCCAATTTGGGAAGACACATTAGAAGTCTTTAACACATATTAAACCCACTTGTGTGAGTTAGTAATTTCCTCAACACAAAATGGTAGTTGTAAAACATGGCACTTTTTCTTTTTGGGAATTTATTGATTTGTCTATAAAAAGACTTACAGAATAATGCATTTAGACAAAAGAAAAACACAATTCACAGCATAACAACACTAGAAGCCCACCAGCCAGAGGTCAAGTGTCTGTCTTCACCAGGACCTTGTTCGGGGCTCCCATATATTATTCTTAGAACACATTTGTTCTGCAAATCCGTCTCAATATTTTCTTTACAATGCATTTATTTTTTGGATGTACTCTGCATTTCACCCATATTTCAATATAATTTTACTTAACCTACTCAGTAATGTTTTGTGGAAAAGGAATATGTAACTTACCATAGAAGCCTTTATACGCTAATAAAGGCACCGAAATCCAAAACAACTACAGTACAGATGACATAGGCCCTAAGACAACTATACATCTTGCTGTCCAGTGGTGTTGACAGTGCATAGCAGCTCCAGTGAGCCTAAAAACTTAACATAACATAACATGAAAAATGTCTCAACAGGGTGCAAGAAGATTTTTTTAGCAATAGAAACAATTAAAAGCTGTTAAAGGGGAAGTGCGCTAATAATATTTATTGTCTCGATCGTTCAGGCAGGCATATATTTTTAAGCATATTGTAATCAATCTTAAAATGTTTTCCTATGCATCTTACCTTAGTTTCCCTCACTGTTACACACATGCGAAAACAATGGGTTAGGTGCGGCCATCTTGTGCTAATCTTAATCGATGAGGCATTGCATTAACTTCAAGAGCGCTCACGGCAAGAATACAGATCGCCCGCCCCTGAAACTGATATCACTATTCCAAATGATTTGCTCCACCTATTTACATGCCGTTAGTGGCCAGCGTAGCCAAACGCGCCAAGTCACCACCCACGCCACAACGTCGGTTAACGCAGAACCAGGAAGATAAACACACAAATCCTCTCACAGCACGACCAAAATCGGATAGGAAAACAATATTTTTAAAGAAAAGATCAATAGTCTGCAATGTAGCAAGTGCCTTTATTTATCAAGGAACGCTCCCAGAACCACATTAAGTCAACAAAGTGAACTATATGTTTTTGCAGTAAAAGTTATAGCTAGCGGGCATCGCATGCTTCGATTGTAGTTTGTAACGTCCTCATGATCCGCCGATTGCGATCAATGACCAATTGTTGCGTGTCCTTTACACCAGAAAAACATTCTAATGACGCACATGGTGTTCCTTTCGTGAGAATATATGTATTTCTTTGCACTTTCGTTTGCAACACTTGCACTTCAGCATGTTGCTACACGGGAAACGATGACAGGTTGCTCCTTGTTGCTGGTACTGACAAAGGGCAGATCGGTCCCTGTCTGTCGTCCCACATGATGGTAATGCACAAAGCTCAGTTTAGGTGTATCTGCCATTGTTGATTGAAGAATCCATCCGACGGTAGCTGCAAACTATGGCATTTGCAGAATGGTACAATATGTCTGTGTAGATAACAGAATAAAAATACATTTTAGTAGCTGTTCTTTATTCAAATTTACCCTGCAATTAGTGCACCGGATGAAACCTAATCATGAACACAAACCATACATAATTAACACACACAAGATAACATGGGGGAGTATTTGAGACCACGATGTGCATGAAAGGTTAGCACTGTGAAGCTGTTATGGCTCCCAGTGGAATGGAGAACCTGACGGATATTGGAAACCACAGACAGGTGACATTATAACGAAACTGGGAATATTAGTGATCGAAAAGCGAACCTAGTTCCCTCCGAAAATGTTCTGCCCCCAGTACATCCACCCCACACTTACTTTATGGTGCACAATAATGCTATGTTGATATCACACCCGAATATGCCATGGGACAAAGTGGTTTAGATATCACTAGCCTGCATATAAGTTGTGGTTGCGGGTCGTCGATGAACAATGGTCACAATGTGCTCCAGCTAACAACCCATAACAATGTCAGTAAGCAATACCTGTCAAAAAATCAAACCTCTATTCACTCCTCTTTAAACTATACACAAATAAAAGTTATTAGCAGGCTTATAAACAAACCGAGAGTTACACACTTGTTTTTTTAAATATGTCATGGTATAAATATAGTTCAACATAACAATGTATTCTGTCCATTATTTTTGTCAAATCGCACATTTGCACGTCCCTGAATTATTCAATATGCATACAGCACAAACGCTGTTTTTAATCGCAAAAATAGTATGTATAGTTGAACTTGCATAACATTAGGTAGTTCCATTCTCTTGGTGTAATGCAGAGTATCCGCTCCAAACAAAAGATTGCAGAAATTGAAACTAAATGTTCCAATGTCCACTTTCAATATAGTAACTGGACAATACATTTTTCTGATCTTGTGATACTCATATAATGGGCACGGTACAAACTTATAACTTATAATCTGTATAACAGTCATTCTAGGGGCATTGGCCCTTTAGGTGTAATATTCAATTACAGTTGCTTTTCGGTTCACAGAGTAGGTTAAGTAATATTTTCACCTTAATTTTGGATAACAGTTACACTAAAGGTAAGTAAAACCGATACTACAAGCTACTTAAAGGCAGGTGTAACCTAAGACTGTTTTTGTGTCTGTCTAAAACAGACAATGCAAAGCAAAACCCAGTGTCACACTGTATAACTGAACCAAAGTTATGTCGGCAAAACCTAAGGCAGGCAGAGTTACTTTTAGTATGTGACATCTAGGATAGGATTTCGGAAACAGTAAGATCCCACGAAGATCTGATGGCTTCTTAACTCTCAAATGGCCAAAAACCAGAAGCTGAAATTATTCACTTGCCATCACTCACATTCAAAGGCATGGAGCAGAGAATGAGCCCGCTGCTAAATAGTAAAGGTGTCAGGGCAGTGCAGATGCTGTGACATCTCTATTAAACTCGTTGACTCTTCCATTTGTAAGTGCTAGTACAAAAAGCTGTTTCGAGAATATATAATTAGTAACATCATATCCATTTGGCATGTTATGTTGAGGTAAGTATTTGCAGTGGTGATCTGAACCATCCAAAGGGTCAAGTAAGGAACAATGTGGGTGGGAGCAGTTCCCAGACCTGCAGAGATACTTCAATATCGAAGTCAAGAGACAAAGAATGGGTATTTTGAAGAGCATCACTATGTGTTGAACTCAAACATGGCCACTGCTTAAAGTACTCAGAAGCATCTCTAAGAATTGATAAGTTAGGGCATTTGATGAATAATAAAGGGTCTACAAGGAAATGCCAAAGCGGGTCCTTCAAGGAAGTCAGAAATGTGATGATGAGAATGGAGATATGTTTAAATGCTCAGAGAATGGACCAGTCACCAAACATTGGGTATGCTTTACAGTCAGAACAGCCAGCAGTACTCAATTAACCAAATACTGAGTTTCTTTAGGCAGGCAACATTCTTCTTAAAGAGATTTTAAGGCATCCCAACAGGCCCCTGTGTTGTTGAATACTTTGCAGTCTGGAAAAAATGAGAGGTTTGAGGATTTATTTATGTGGTCCGGATTTCTTTGTACTGGAAACAGCACCAGCATTGCAATTACCCTAAAGACTGGCAATGATACAAAAGCTGCTGCGAGAACTTGAACATTTTACATCTTTGACACAACATGTACTGAAAGGAGGAAGAGGACTTCAATGAGCAAGAGTATGAACCATTATGTGAAGTCTAGTGTTTGGGATAGTGTGATTGTCCAGGACACCTTCCAGCGTGGAAGCAGGAGCTTTTTATTTTTGTATTTATTTGTATTTGGTTTAGCAACAATTTAAACCTTTACAAAACATTCTTCTTCATACATTCTTAAAACAATAAGATACACAGTATCAAAGAATAGAATAAATACATATCCAAGTATCCATTACACTTTTTGTCACGTTCTACCTATTACATTACTAAACCACCAGGAGTTCATTATCTTTTGTGAGGTGCAGTGTTTTTTCTTGTTCCTCCTACTATCTTCCTGCCAGTGCCCTGCCTTCCATTGTTCTAATTTAGGAAGTTAAGTGCCCTCATTATTTCTACAGGAGTTTAAATCAGCTGCTGTGGGATGATGGAAGGACCTTTCCTTTCCAAGCGTCAGCTTGGAGGCCGACAGGAGAAAAAGCGTGCAATGCAGAGCTGATGGTATCCCAACCTGGAGGCGAACCCTCAAGGGCAGGCGAGCGGAGGCATCGAGAGAGAGAGAGCCGACCCCAGCCGTGGGAGCCGGACAGACCAGGAAGTAGGCAGTCGGACAGACCAGGAAGTAGGCAGAACCGAGAGCTGTGGCTGCAGAGCGCTGCCTGTGGGAGAAATGAAGAGGCGAGCAGTGAACCAGCCATTTGTTATGTACAGCAGTGCGGGTCAACCAGAGAAGCGCCCGTAGAAGGAAGTTGCAGTGGGAACTGGATGCTAGGACGGGCTTCGTTCCAATGCAAGGAGCAAGAATACTGCATCCCGCTGACTAGGGAAAGTCAATCGAGGTTAGTGAACACTGAGGCGAGTACCCAAATGAGTGCAAGTTGTTTGAAAGAATTATGAAGTGGTCGCTGAACCTAGAGGGGAGAAGGAGGCAGAGAGACCTTGAACGAGTGAATCGGTTACCAAATGAGGGGGGACAAGTAATCCTCATTGGAATAAGTGTCATCTTCATCGTCACCGTACTTTTCCATAAAATAACGGATCTGGTATTCGCATTCAAAATGAAATTGGCAAAGAGCCTGGCAGGGGAGTATACCAGGTGTTTGACTGAGAAGAGAGATTGCGATGTAAAGCCCTGGCTGGAGTATTTCAGGGGAAATGCAGGGATTCACTTTCATGAGAAATTGTAAAAGAGGACCTGGCAAGGGAGTATATCAGGTGTTTAGCTGGTCTGGGACCTGCACCCAAGTTGTGTTATCTTGGAGTTGCCTTGAGTGTGGAATCCTGGGGAAAGGAAGGGAGACATTTCTCCTGGAGTGAGTTGCAACACAAGGAGGGAGTTATCCTCTTGGTCATTAGAACTTGGCTATTCTTTGAACTTTTGCTTTGGTGGAGGGAATCATGGGGAAGGGAGTCATCCATCCCTTTTGGAACAGTGAACATTGATGATTGGAAACATTTGTTGGAGTTATACCTTTGTTGAACTTGGACATTTGTGCACTTGTTGAACAAAAGACAATACCCCTTATCCACCTTAGAGTTAGTTTTAGAATGTGACGTCTAGGATAGGATTTCAGAGACAGGACATTTTTGTTTTGGACATCTTGACACTTGACATACCTTTAGTTTTGGTTGAGGAATGGAAATGCCTCCTAGACTAGGGACAGTGAGGCATTTCCAACCCCTTTTTTATTTCAATAAAAGTCAATAACAACCACCATGAATCCTCTGTGTCTGTTTCTCATTCCTGGCCCCTCACAGTATGCTGGTTTAATTGAAGTCCAAGGATTAAACGTTTGTCTATACTGATTAGTGGCACATGATCACATACTAGCACATAGGTGATGTGCCACACCATTAGGTATTGTTATGATCGTTGATGGAGATGCAGGTTTTGCAAGTGGTGCTGGATGTAACATAGTGCAAGAATGATCATGAATGTGATGGCAACCCCAATGAGTGTGGTAAATCCGTCCAGTGTACACAGAGACTAAGGCATGTTACTGTCACTCAGTATTTTCATTTCTACCACAAATGTGTCAACACAAAAAATCAAATCAGAGACTTAGTCTGATAGAGACTGGACAATGCAAGACATATAGTCAGTTTGCTAAATGAACACCACCCGCCACCCAAACTAACCCAACCCACCTCCAACTCGCTTTTCCCTTACATCCCCACATGGTCTGGACCTTTTCATTATGTGTCACCTCCGCTTGATTTTTCCCACCCCCCCCATTACCTCACAATTACTCATGTTGTTAATCTCTTTAGTCTGTCCTCAGTTTCCATTGGGATCCCTCTCATGTATTATTATCATTATTGTTACAGTGTTTATTGAGTCCGCACCTAGCTCCGAGAAGCAACAGCATGCTTTACAGAGGTATACAACAATACACATACATAAAGTAGCGCTTTACAGAGGTATACAACAGTACAGATGCATAACGGTGTGCTTTTTTAGAGGTTACAACAGAACAGATAGGCAGCGGGTGGCTGGGATATAGAAGGACACAGAGTTGGGGTACAGCAGTACAGGGTGGCAGTGAGGAGAGGGGTGAGCTGCATCTAGTGAGTCAGGTGGCGCGAGGGGCCATGTGATGGCCTAGGTGTGGAGGCAGAGAGATTCCTTGAATAGGTGGGTTTTGAATTATTTTCTGAATTGTAGGAGCGTGGGGGCAAGTCTGATGCTGATGGGGAAGACAGAGAAGACTTGTTTTCTGGTCCTTCCCATTTTTGCAGCAGTGGATTTCAAGTCTGCACGTGTCCTGGCTTCTGGTGGTGTGCTGTCCGCCAGAGATGCTGAGTTTCTCTGCAAGGTAGCTGGGTGACTTGAGGGTGACTGCCTTATAGATGATGCAGCAAGACTTGAAGGTGATTCTTGAGTGCAGTGGGAGCCAGTGAAGGTCGATGACAGCCGGGCTGATGTTGTCATATCTGCGTAGAACCTTGATGAGGCATGCAGCTGTGAAGAGAACACTTTTCAGGGGCACAAAGGAGGACAACGGGAGAACTTCAAGGTGTGCATTGCCCCCATCCAGGTGGGATAGGACCAGTGCTTGAACAGTGAATCTAGAATCTCATCACATGGTCTTCATTAGGGTGTTAATTGAGCATGGACCTAGCTTTGAGAAGCAACAGGGCACTTTACAGAGGGATACAAAAATGCAGATACATAAAGTAGCACTTTACAGAGGTATACAACAGTATAGATACATAACGGCCTGCCTTTCTGAGGTAACAACACAACAGATAGTCAGCGAGTGGCTGGGATACAGAGGGGTACAGAGGTGGGGTACAGCTGTACCAAGTGGAAGGTAGAAGATGGGGTGGGCAGCATCTAGCATATCAGGTGGCGTGAGGGGCCATGTGTTGGCCTATGTGTGAGGACGTGTTAGACGATCCTCTGCACGCCAGTTCACTACACATCAGAACACTGCTCACATTTCTTCACCATCCCCTCCCACGGTTCCAGGCTCAGGTGATTCGGTTAACCCAAAGAACCGGAAACCCCGTACCAGCTTTGGTGTACGGGCTCGATTGCAACCCTTTCTGCATTGGCAATTGCCTTGGAGAGCGTTTAGCAGAAGGGGCGGTGTTACGTCACCACGTCGGTCATGTGATCCAGAGTCACGTGTCCCTGTTGGACGTCACATGATCCAGAGACGTCACATGACTCCCAGACACACAGTATAAAGGTCTGAGAGACAGAACACTCATTGCTTCTCAGCTGGCTTCAGACCCTGTTTGGCGTTACTACTTGCTCCTTGCTATCTTGATCACGGAACTCTACCTCGGACTCCCTCGGACGCCCCTTTTTGTACCTTTACTTGGAACTGTTGACCTGTTGCCGGATTTTGGACTACACCTCGACTTGCCTTTGGATCATCCCTGGTTACCTTGCTGAACTTCTACGCCCTTTCCCTTCTTGGGATTCAAGTCAAGCCCTCTCTCCTACAGGTGGCTAGCCCTTCATCCACGCTAACCTGCGGTTCTACCATTCCAGGGACCGCCGCATCAACTGAGTCTCGAACCTCTCTACTAGGTTACCTGGGTTACCCTTACACCAGATAGGTAAGACATTTTAGATCCTTTTGTTTATCTGACTGTGTTGTAATTGCCTGGTACTTAACCCGTTCCTTCTCGACAGCAGCATCGGTGTTCCAGAGGCTCCGTGGATCTGGGAAGACATCTCCCACCTGTGGCCTCAAAGGTCGCACAGCGGGTTTCTATTAAGTTCCCCTGTGCGTCACTTGGGGACAGAGGACTCATCGGTCTACACGACACTCAAGTCAGAACAGACTGAGAAGCCGTATAGTCGTGTTTGACGATGCAGGGATCCACGGAAGAACCCATAGCTGCTTTAGTCCAGGCAATTACAATATTAAGGGCAGATATGGCAGCCGCGAACACAGTGATCCACCAAAGGTTGGATTCCATACAGAGTGTTCAGCATTCCCTTCCTGCAGACCCTGAGTTTGGAGATGCCAGCTCCTTCACCACACCCCCTCCCTTGGCTACTTCTACAGTCCCAACTCCAATGATCCTCCCATCTCCTTCCCCTCTGGCTGCTCCGGAACGCTATCAAGGTGACCCCAAGAAATTCAGAACCTTTGTTAATCAGTGCAAGTTACACTTCCTATGCAGACCTTTGGCTTTTCCTACTTCCACTACTAAAGCCGCCTTCGCCCTCTCCCATTTAGCCGGAACGACTGCCGCTTGGGCTAATCCCCTGCTAGAGAATAATAGCCCAGTCCTTTACGACTTTGATTTGTTGGTTCTAGAAATGTCTCGAGTATTCGATACTCGTCACAAGGCGCAGTCTAGGGATTTGGAGTTTTTGGAACTGACTCAGGGTAGAAGGACTTTGATAGAATACATCACCCGTTTCAATCAGCTAGTTGCAGAAACATCATGGCCAGAAAACAAGCGGGCGGTGGTCTTTTATAGGGGGTTGAGTAACACCATGAAAGATGCTTTATCGGTGATCCCTTCTATGCCTACTCAGTATCAGGAATTGGTTGATCTCGTCTTGCAGGTAGATGCACGACGATCAGAGCGTAGAGCTGAATTGGGGGTCTCTTCCCATCCTACTCTTGCTAGTGCTCCTGCTTCCAGTACAGAAGAACCTATGCAAGTGGGAGGTTTACGTAGTCCTATTACAACATCAGAGAGGGAACGTAGAAGGGTGGACAATGCATGCTTTTATTGTGGCACCACTGGACATGTTGTGAAAGAGTGTCCTCGACGCCCCAAGAAGAGCCAGGTTTTTCGGATGGCTCGACCTTAGATCCGGAGAACAGGTCGAGTGTCCCGTCATCATCTCCGGGTACCTCTCTTGCCTTTGCTCGTGTCCAACCCGTCTCTGTAAAGGCTACTCTATGTCCCTCTACAGGCCTTCTTCATGCAGTCAATATCATCATTGATTCAGGTGCCACTGGTAATTACATAGATATTGATTTGGCCCATTCCCTCAACCTACCTTTAGTGGTAAAAACACGACCGGAACATGTCCAAGCCATAGACGGCTCTGCATTGGTTTCTGGTCCTGTTAGACACCAAACTGCACCCCTCTTGTTGAACATACAAGAAACACACACAGAAACCATATGCTTTGATTTAATTACCACACCCCAATTCGGTATCATACTAGGAATCCCTTGGTTACGTGAACACAACCCACTGATCAATTGGCAGTCAGGCACTGTACTCTTCGAGTCCGAAGTCTGTCAAAATTACTGTCTCCCGGTCCATCATGCCTCTGATACACCTTCTCGGGCCTTAGGAGCATTAGCTCAACTCACTGTTGATGATCCAGAGATTGGTCATTCGCATACTGTTGGGGGGTTGGTGTCTGGGATTCCGCCTGAGTACAATGCATTCGAATCGGTTTTCGATCGGGGCTCTTCCGAGGTACTTCCTCCACATAGACCATATGACTGCCCAATCGAAATACTTCCTGATTCCGCTATCCCTTCGGGCAGGATCTATTCTTTGTCCCCTTCGGAGGAACAAGCATTGAAAGAGTATGTACAGAACGCCTTACGTTTAGGACACATCCGTCCCTCCACTTCACCAGCAGCAAGTCCCATATTCTTTGTACCCAAGAAGGAGGGGGATTTACGCCCTTGTGTGGATTATCGACGTCTTAACGCTATCACAAAAAAGGATAGATATCCAATTCCGTTAATCACCCCACTTCTGGACCATTTAACTCATGCTTCCGTTTTCACCACGCTTGACCTACGTGGCGCATACAATTTAGTACGCGTTCGCGAGGGAGACGAGTGGAAAACGGCTTTCTGTACTCGTTACGGCTTGTACGAATATTTAGTCATGCATTTTGGCCTATGTAATGCCCCAGCCACATTCCAACGATTCATGAATGACATATTCAGGGATATTCTGGACGTTTACATGGTTGTGTATTTGGACGACATCTTAATCTTTTCTCGTGATCTTGATAACCATGTAAAGCATGTACGAGAAGTACTATCCCGTATGAGAGAACATTCCTTATTTGCCAAACCTGAGAAATGTCAGTTCCATAAAACTTCTGTTGAGTTTCTGGGTTTCCATATCACCCCTGGGGCGTTGTCCATGAACGAATCTAAGGTCAAAGCAGTATTAGATTGGCCAGTACCTCAAACACTCAAGTCCTTGCAGGCCTTTTTGGGATTCGCCAACTTTTATAGACGTTTCATTTCTTCTTTTTCCACAATTGTTGCGCCGCTCACGGCTCTGACTAGTCCTCAGGTACCCTATCATTGGCACGGGGAACATCAGGAGGCTTTTGAGGCTCTGAAAACTGCTTTCACTACCGCACCGGTACTCCAGCACCCCAATCCTGACCTGCCGTTCATAGTAGAGGCAGATGCCTCTTCTTTTGCTCTTGGTGCGGTATTGTCACAAACGTGTCCTACAACAGGCAAATTACATCCAGTGGCATACCATTCCCGTAAGTTCTCCAGTACTGAGACTCATTACACTGTTACGGAGAAAGAACTCTTGGCTGTCATGGACGCCTTTCGTGTTTGGCGCCATCATCTTCTGGGGGCCAAACATCCCATCACGATGTACTCAGATCACCGGAATTTACAGGATCTGGCCTCATTGAAGTGCATTAATAGCAGACAGGTGCGATGGCACCTTTTCTTTTCCTCTTTTGATTTTCGTATTATGCATCGACCTGGCACTGCACATGGAAAAGCAGACGCCTTGTCACGTTCCCCAGGGGGGGTCGTGTTGCCAACCTTTCCTGACACTGTTCTCGGAAAGAGTCATGTGATTTGTCTGTGTACACCTTCATTGTCGTTATTAGACTCGGTCCGATCTTGGACTAGCAATCACTCCGACCAGTTGCGAGAATGGGACCCCGTGTTCTCTGATGGGTTGCCTTTCGTACATGAACGTCTGTTCCTTCCCACACCTGACACTCGTAATCTGGCCCTTGAGTGGTCTCATGATGCCCCTTTTAATGCCCATCCCGGTCAAGAGCGCACTTTAGATCTTCTCAAGCGCTGGTGTTGGTGGCCATCTATGAAGCGCGATGTAGACTGCTATGTCAATTCATGTGCAGTGTGTGCTCAGGCTAAACATCGGAGAGGCCGACCGGTTGGGTTGCTACTTCCGGTTCCAGTTCCTCCCAGGCCTTGGCATACACTGACTATGGATTTCGTTACCGATCTCCCCAAATCACGAGGCTTTGACTCCATCTGGGTAGTGGTGGACACGTTTACAAAAATGGCTCGTTTTGTCCCTTGCAAAGGTATTCCTTCGGCCCCGGTCTTGGCGGACTTGTTTTTTGAACATGTGTTCATGTTATTCGGCCTCCCTTCGGTCATTATATCCGATCGAGGATCACAGTTCACCTCTCGGTTTTGGAGGTCGTTGACTAAATTGTTGGGCATTGATTCCAGGTATTCTTCGGCATATCATCCTGAGACCGATGGGCAGACCGAAAGGACGAATCAATCTATGGAGCAGTATCTTCGCTGCCTTATATTGCAACATCAGACCTCCTGGTTGGCCGTTTTGCGGCTTGCTGAGTTCGCGTACAACAACGCGGCTCATTCAGCTACAGGTTATTCTCCTTTCTACGCCCTCTACGGCCAACATCCCAAGGTCTTGCCAGTCCCTGATGCTTCTAGTTCTTCGAATCCTGCGGCCACGACGTGTCTTAGGGATCTGTCTGCTGTACATGCTAGTACTGTGGTGCATCTCACGGAAGCGAAGACTGCCATGAAGGCCCGTGTGGATGGCAAACATCTGGCTGCTCCCCCTCTGGTGGTGGGTTCTAGGGTCTGGTTGTCTTCACGTCACCTTCGCCTAGTGGGTTGCCGGAAACTGCTACCTCGTTTTGTCGGCCCGTATGTAGTCTCACAGGTAGTGAATCCGGTGGCTTTTCGTCTTGTGCTTCCTAGTTCTTGGCGTATCCATCCTGTCTTCCATGTATCCCTCCTCAAGCCTTGCCCCGATTCTGTCCGCCTTCGTACCCCTGTTGCACCGGTGTCCCTGTCCTCTCCTGATGTCTTTGAGGTGTCGGCCGTTTTAGGGTCCCGATGGTTTAGGGGTAGGCTCCAATATCTGGTGGATTGGAAGGGTTACGGCCCGGAGGAGCGTTCATGGGTTTCCGCCTTGGATCTGAACGCCCCTCGGCTGGTGGCCCGCTTCCATAAGGATCATCCGTCCTGCCCACGGGGTCGTGGGCCGTTGGGGGGGGGCTATGTTAGACGATCCTCTGCACGCCAGTTCACTACAAATCAGAACACTGCTCACATTTCTTCACCATCCCCTCCCACGGTTCCAGGCTCAGGTGATTCGGTTAACCCAAAGAACCGGAAACCCCGTACCAGCTTTGGTGTACGGGCTCGATTGCAACCCTTTCTGCATTGGCAATTGCCTTGGAGAGCGTTTAGCAGAAGGGGCGGTGTTACGTCACCACGTCGGTCACGTGATCCAGAGTCACGTGTCCCTGTTGGACGTCATATGATCCAGAGACGTCACATGACTCCCAGACACACAGTATAAAGGTCTGAGAGACAGAACACTCATTGCTTCTCAGCTGGCTTCAGACCCTGTTTGGCGTTACTACTTGCTCCTTGCTATCTTGATCACGGAACTCTACCTCGGACTCCCTCGGACGCCCCTTTTTGTACCTTTACTTGGAACTGTTGACCTGTTGCGGGATTTTGGACTACACCTCGACTTGCCTTTGGATCATCCCTGGTTACCTTGCTGAACTTCTACGCCCTTTCCCTTCTTGGGATTCAAGTCAAGCCCTCTCTCCTACAGGTGGCTAGCCCTTCATCCACGCTAACCTGCGGTTCTACCATTCCAGGGACCGCCGCATCAACTGAGTCTCGAACCTCTCTACTAGGTTACCTGGGTTACCCTTACACCAGATAGGTAAGACATTTTAGATCCTTTTGTTTATCTGACTGTGTTGTAATTGCCTGGTACTTAACCCATTCCTTCTCGACAGCAGCATCGGTGTTCCAGAGGCTCCGTGGATCTGGGAAGACATCTCCCACCTGTGGCCTCAAAGGTCGCACAGCGGGTTTCTATTAAGTTCCCCTGTGCGTCACTTGGGGACAGAGGACTCATCGGTCTACACGACACTCAAGTCAGAACAGGACGAGAGATTCCTTGAATAGGTGGGCCTTGAGTTCTTTCATGGGGGCAAGCCTGATGCTGATGGGGAGGAGGTTCCATAGTCCTGGGGTGTAGGCAGAGAAGACTTGTTTTCTGGTCCTTTCAACTTTTGCTGAATTTCTCTGCAAGGTAGTTGGGTGACTTGAGGGCGACTGCCTTCTAGATGATGCAACAAGACTTGAAGCTGATTCATGAGTGCAGTGGGAGCCAGTGAAGATCAACAACAGCTGGGAAGATGTTGTCGTATCTGCGTAGATCCTTGATGAGGCGTGCCACCGAATGTCAGACTCTTCCCAGGGAAACAAGGGAGGACGATGGGAGATCTTCAAGGTGTGCATTGCCCCATCCAGGTGGGATAGGACCAGTGCTTGAAGAGCAGATCTGGAATCTCATCACATGGTCTTCGGTGTCCATTGCTCTGGTCTGACGATATCCAGCATTCAACTCCTTGGAAGATGGGCACTGAGTCACCACCCCCTGACATGTTTCCGGAAATGAATAAGACCCATTGTCTTGTCTAGTCCAAAGTTTCTGGATCCAAGACGAATGGACTAGTGGCCTTCACCCAGTACCCCATAGAGCTCCTCAAAGCGATATCTCAGCAGTCCTCTTGTGCATGCTTGGGCAGCGGAGCTCCTGGGCTGGGACAAGTATTACAAAAGCCAATAGGTGGGTTTTCGCTATCCAATGTCTACTAGGTTTGAAAAGAAAAAAAGGAAAACAGCGTGGGCTTTGTTCACATGAAAAATGATTCTTCATGTATTCAAATAATTTCCAAGATTCTTGCCATATTTTTATTTACCTTCTGTTGATTGCCACAATGCACAAATATGGGGAATTTCTCAACACAATTCATATCGCCACCCCCTGTGGATCCTCAACATTCACAAATGGAAAGAACATAGTGCTCAAGAATTCCTTAGCGATGCAGAAATGTGTAACTAGGTAGTCGGACTCCATTGAGAAAACTAAATGAGAAAGCAAGGCATGTGGGAAACTTTCAAAGCTAAAAGCAACTTTTGTTAGCAACAGACTGAGAGCTGGCATGAGAAAAGGGGGTTTGTCAATGAAATGGGGGAGGACCTTCCAGTAGAGACTTCCTTCTGAAACAATTGAGGAAAAGTCAGATGTAGGCAATGTGGCTGGCCACTGAGGGTATAGCTGTAGACATGGAAATGGCTGCATCCTCAGCATATAGGAAGGAGCAGCTAAAATAAAAGCCCATCAGCTTATATGTGCTCAAAGGAGGAAGTTGCCTTTATGTAGTCTGGTAGAGGATCCAGGATTGCAGGCAGCTACTTTCTTATAGGTTTTTCAGAATCATTAAGGCCCTTGAAGGGAAAAGATTTGTGAAGTAGCCAAAGATTTTTTTTTTATGAGCCCCTGCTTCAGATCTGGGAAATGCATACATTGTAAAAATAAATTCCCTTAGATCTTCAAAGCTCAATCCACTGCCAGTAGCGAGAGTACAGCGAGTATTGAAAGGTGTGAGGTTTCAAAGGGAAACGTCAGTCCTCCTATAACTAGCTAATTTTCACAGCAAATCCTTCTGATTGTTACTAAGAGGGAGTCTTTGGTCCTGCTGCTTCAAAAATGAAACCGCAGTTAAGCCCAACCACCACGACAAGGTAACTCCGGAGGTTGGGAAAAACGACAGGACACATTTTTGTTTGGAACAGGGTTACTTTATTGAATTTATATGAGACATTCCAAATGCATTTGTATACAGGTGTTAACAAAAAATAACTACTTACCTTAAATGAAGTTTAGTTCTGATTCCCTACCTTTCAGACACTTATGATTATTGGTGAAGGCAGCGTGTTCTTACGATGACCATTTTTACATTGCAACTATGCTACAGCTGAGAAAAGGAAGTATTCAGGCTTGGCAGTCACCAGCTTTAGTGCTTGTTTTAACGTTCCTGCTTGGCAATACAAAAACACTAGTTTACCATATTCCCATGTAGTATTTGCATCCTCTAATGGTTGAAGTATTAACAGACTACTCAAAACGTTTATTTTTAAGTTTCTATATTCTTGGGATGTCTGTGGTGCAAATTCAGCAACATGCAACAGTATTTTCTAATTTGGTACTTTAGCAACAGTTTTATCAGTGTTTCTGTCTCTTTCTGGGTCAGGTGCTTCACCTTGATTAGTCAACAGCCACACATAGTCTCTGGTACTTCATTATAGTCCTAAGCCAGCCTTTCCTGGGCCAGGTCTTTATTCGCTGATACAGAATGAACAGTGGCGCTTCTGGATTCTCATACCAGTTAACGACATCTCATTACGCTCGCATCGTTTGACATGGAATTACACATGGAAGAAATTGCTAGACCTCATGAAATTCAGCTTCCTCCTCCAGTGAAGCCTTTAATGGACATTCTCTTGGGGTAGAGTACATCACTTCTTTTCTCTTGTCAATTTACTGGTCCTTGGTCTGCCTCCATTTTTACCAGCATAGAGGCAGATTTCTTCCCTAGTTTGTGAAAATATCTCCTTTTTCTTCCCTCTTTTTCTCCCCCTATCTTTATCTCTCCAGTTCTTTTGTAAGCCTTAATGTTTTCCTCTAACTCTTCTGTCATCTCATCAACCTCTCTTTAGGTGTTCCTCCTCTCCAACCTTCATCTAAGTGTTTTTCTTGTTCCATATCATCTCCTTCCACTGTAGGGGTTCTCCTCTGCCTCCTCGCTTGCAAAACTCAAACCCTCGCTTTCTCCCTTGCATCAGCAGATGTCAGTTTCATGCCAGGGTAGAGAAATGTTTACGTTTTTTGTTGTTATAAGTGAACATGGATGAATGGTAGACTAAGCCAGGCACTGAATGCTCTTCTGTGGCGAGTGTGCAAGATATAAAAATGTTTAGCAGAGGATAATTACATTATGTTGGACAAGTAGCCCCTGACCAAGGCTGCATTTCAGGATTTGAGACACTGGTAGGCCTCATTCCAAGTGCAGCGGTCCGGAAAGTGTGCCGCTATTTTGCTACTGGCACCCTTTCCGGACCGCCATACTATGACAATGCCAGCAGGGGCATGGATCCCCAGGAATCATGGCCCCTATCAGCATTGTCATCACAGAACCACCGGCACCGCTTTCGTGTCCCAACTGCCATGGAGTCCTATGGGACGCCACAGGAATGGAGACTTCTATTTTCCAGCTGTAGGCATCCCGGGCCACTGTGACTAGTAATGTCCCAGTGGCACTGGGATATCAGGCGCCGGAGACAGTGTTACGAGTCCAGCTGCAAACTGCCGGTAGCACCTTACCCGGTACCTTCTGGGCTCTTTGTGGACAAAGTCCGCTTTGGGTGAAAGTCACTCCATTAAGGCTGCAATGAGAAATGTGGGAATGGGCGGTATAAGAACCCAAGAGACAACTTTGAGGTGGTTAGCCTTATGGGTTCACATATGTGCCAGTGCATGATATGCATCAGAGAGCTTTCGGGGAGCATCATGAGTTTCTTTTTGTCTGGCCATCCGCTGTACTTTAGACAACATCCAAAGAACTGTGCACTGGAATACCATGCATTCTGACATAGTGAGCTATGTGACTCCTGTGAAGTGTGTGTGAGGGCAAAGTCAGGCACGACAAACCCTCCTGGCTTTTTTGCTACTCCTACCACCACTATCATCTATATCATGAAATACTTTTTCAATGGGCCTCATAGTAGACTTTTCAGATAATAAGGGATATCCAGATATACTGGTCACAGTTAATTAAGGCTAGTGAATTCTTCACATTCTATGGGAACTGCTAGTTTGCCACATCTGGTACAACTATTCTTTGATTGCCACACTTATTCTGAGGGGTGAGGTGAGGGGAAATTGGCTGTAGAAGTATTGCTGCTTCTAGCAGCTCTGTCAGGGACATTATAGGTGTTTTATAATCCAGTTCCTGTCACTTTCACCAGTGGCTCTTAAAACCCAGAGGATTCTGGGCCTAGGCTCTAAGGTCCTGGGCCATGAAGTGTGCATGCTGCCCAGGTGAAGATGAGAGCAAAGCCATGTGTTCTCCTAAAGGAAAGGCTGTGGAGGCATTCCCAGGCAATGTGCTTAGATATGCACAGCTCCACCTCTCTGATGAGGCCCAACAAGGCTGAAACACGTGTATGGGGTTGCTGTTGGTACTCTTGTTCAGAAGGGATATGCCATAGCATTTTGGTGCTGGACTGCCCATGTGGGCGGGACAAAGACTGATATGCAAATGGATATTTCCGATCTGTGAAAGGTACAGTGAGCAAAAAGCGATGGCAGCAAACTCTCATCTCACAATGGGAAAAAAACACAGAACAGGTAATCATGCCATGTTAGTTCTGGAGAGGACTGTCTTCTATCTTTTTTGAAATATTTACAAGGAACTTGAGCTTGGTCATCCAGAGTTACCTGGGGTAACCAGATGTGGACTCCCTGCTCACTGTGTTCAGAGAGGCACACCTCCCCCTCACTGATGAGTCCCAACAAGGCTGAAACACGTGTATGGGGTTGCTGTTGGTACTCCTGTTCAGAAGGGAATTGCCATAACATTTCGGTGCTGGACTGCCCATGTAAATGGATATTTCCCATCTGTGAAAGTTACAGTGAGCAAAAAGCGATGGCAGCAAACTCTCATCTCAAAGCGGGAAAAAACCACTGAACAGGTTATCATGCCATGTTCTTTCTGGAGAGGAGTGCCTGCTAGCTTTTTTGAAATATTTGCAAGGTACTTGGTGTTGGTCATCCTGAGTTACCTGGGGGAAACCAGACGTGGAATCCCTGCTCACTGTGCTCAGAGAGGCACAGCTCCACCTCACTGATGAGGCACGTATATGGTGTTGCTGTTGGTACTCTTTTTAAGAAGGGAACTACCATAGCATTTCGGTGCTGGACTGCCCACATGGGCGGGACAAAGACTGATATGCAAATGGATATTTCCCATCTGTGAAAGGTACAGTGAGCAAAAAGCGATGGCAGCAAACTCTCATCTCGGAACAGGTTATCATGCCATGTTCTTTCTGGAGAGGAGCGCCTGCTACTTTTAAAAAAAATATAATGCGCAAGTTCACTTCACTCATCCATTTCACTCCCAGTGGAAGAGAAAACAAAAGAAACTGCCACATAAGGTTGTGGCCTTGTTCATGTTAGCATGAGCCATGGAGTAACTGACACTTTGCTGGGCTCATCCAAAGACATAAGACCTGCTGTTGCTTGCCACACTGACTCCAGGGCAGATTTCTAACCTCACTTGCAGGTTTTCCTTTGCTCCTGCTGCTTCAAAGGTGAAACCGCTGTTAAGCACAACCTGAGGTTGAGAAAAACCACAGTACACATTTTTGTTTGGAACAGGGTTACTTTACTGAACTTATATTTGACATTCCAAATGTATTTGTACAGGTGTTAAAAAAGACCAGCTACTTACCTTAAATTAAGTTTAGTTTCGATTCCCTATGTTTCATGTGGTGAAGTTGGTGCTTTGAGATTTACATTCTTTCATTGGAACTATTCTATAGCTGAAATAATGTGGTTTTCAGATCTAGCAGTTACTAGATTTGTCGCCTGTTTTATTGTTCCTGCTTGGCTATTCAAAAAGACTAGTTTACCAGATTCCTGTGAAATTTAAATCCTGTGACAGCTGAAGTGTTAACACACTACTCAAAATGTCTATTTTCAACGTTCTATATTCTTGGAATTTCTGTAGTACATATTCAGCAACATGTACCAGTGTTTTCTAATTTGGCACTTTAGGAACAGGGATGTCAGTGCTTCATTCTCTGGATCAGGGGCTTCACTCACCTTTATTGGTAAACAGCCCCGCATAGTCTCTGGGACTTCATTACAGTCCTTAGCCAGCCTTTCTTGGTCCAGGTCTTTATTCGCTGATGCAGAATGAACAGTGGCCCTTCTGGATTCTCATATCAGGTTACGCCATCTCAGTACTCTTGCATCGTTTGACGGGGGTCTGGAATTACACATGGCAGAAACTGCTAGACCCCATGAATTTAACTTCCCCCTTTGGTGAAGACTTTAGTGGACTTTCTCTTAGGGTAGACAACGTCACCTCTTTCCTCTTGTTGTCAATTTCCTGTTCCTTAGTCTGCATCCATTCTCACCAGCTTAGAAACACCTTTATTCCATAGATCATAAAAATCTCTTTTATCCTCCCTCCTTTTCTCCTCCAGGCTTCCGCCCTCCAGTTCTCTCTTCTATGCCTTCATTTCTTCCCTTACCCCTTCTGTCATCTCATCAACCTCTCTTACGTGTTCCTCTTCTGCAACCTCTGTCTGAGTGTTTTTCTTGGTCCGTATCCTCTCATTCCACTGTAGGAGTTGATCATCCCACTCCCTGCCTCTCTGACAAAATCTCACACCCTCACTTTCTCCCTTGCATCAGCAGATGTCAGTTTCATGCCAGGGTAGTTGAACGTTTGTGTTTTTTTTTTTTCTGTCACAAGTTCAAATAGATGTACTCAAGGCTAAGTCAGGCACTGATTGGTCTTCTGTGGCAAGTGTGCAAGATATAAAAAATGTTGAATTTGCCAACTTCAATCGATAGTTCATCAAGACTTCAAGACTGCTATCCTCCGTAATCAGGCTTTTGAAAAAAGTTTGAAGTTTTGTTGGTCTGGCAAAGCGGATCTCCCATTTGGATTCCTGAAGTAACGATTCTGTTCTGGACAAATACTGTAATCAGCCACCATTTTTAGTCTAGACAGATGTCTGCACTTTGGGTGTACAGGATGCTCTCTTGAAGACACACAGAAATGAAGTCAGTTTTATGCTGCTGTTTTTTTTTTAATGCGAATTACAGCAGAGGCTAATTACATCATGGTGGACAAGTAGCTCCTGACCAAGTCTGCATTTCAGGAATGGAGACACTGTCTTCTAGGAACTTTGCATCATGTGACCATCTTTACTGATTACCGGAATCTGTATTCTGCCAAAACATTAACCTCCAAGCATTTGACAAGTCTGTGTACACACTGGAAAGAAAGAATGATATAGTGGACTCTTTATAACATCAATTTCAGGGCAGTCTGAAAGCAGAGCAGATGGAGTTAGAACCAATGATGTCTTCTGGGCACTTTGTGGACAAAGCCAGCTTTGGGTGAAAGTCACTCCATTAAGGCTGCAATGAGAGGTATAAGAACCAAAGAGACAACATTGAGTTAGTTAGCCTTATGGGTTCACATATTTACTGGTGGAAGATGTGCAGCAGAGAGCTTTCGAGGAGCATCATGACTTTCGTTTTGGTTGGCCATCCACTGTACTTTACTTTAAGACTTTAGACAACATCCACAGATCCGTGCACTAGGAAAGCATGCATTCTGGCATAGTGAGCTATGTGACTCCTGTGAAGTGTGTGTGAGGGCAAAGTCAGGCATGACCAAACCACCTGTCTTTTTTGCTATCCCTGCCAGCAATAGCATCTAGACCATGAAATACGTTTTCAATGGGCATCATAATAGACTTTTCAATTGATAAGGGATATCCAGATATACTGGTCACAGTTAATCATGGATAGTGACTTCATCCCATTCAAGGTGAACAGCTAATTTGCCAGTTCTAGTACAGCATTTCTTTGCTTGCCATGCTGATTCTGCGGAGTAAGCTGAGGGGAAATTGGCTGTAGAAGTACTGCTGCTTCTAGAAGCTCTGTCAGGGACAAATTAGGCATTTTATAATCCAGTTTCCTGTTACATTCATGAGTGGCTCTTAAAACCCAGAAGATTCTGGGACTAGGCTAAAGCCTGGCCCAAAAAGTGTGCACGCAGCACAGGTGAAGGTGAGAGCACGCCTGTGTGTGCCCCTAAAGGAAGGGCTTTGGAGGCATTCCCAGGCACTGCTCAAGTCCACTTCACTTTTCCATTTCACTTCCACTGGAAGAGAATAGAAAAGAAACTGCCAAATAAGGTTATGGCCTTGATCATTTTATCATGGACCAAGGACTAACTGGCACTTTGCTGGGCTCATTCAAAGACATAAGACCTGTTGTTGCTTGCCACCATGACTCCAAGGCAGTTTTCTAACCTCACTTGCAGGTTTTTCTTTGGTCCTGCTGCTTCAAAGGTGAAACCGCAGTTAAGCCCAACCACCATGACAAGGTACCTCCTGAAGGGTTGGGAAAAACGACAGTACACCTTTTTGTTTGGGACAGAGTTACTTTATTGAACTTATATTTTACATTGCAAATGCATTTGTAGGGATGTGTGTTAAAAAAGACTACCTACTTATCTTAAATTATGTTTAGTTTCAATTCCCTATGTTTAGTTTCAATTCCCTATGTTTCAGACACTTCTGTTTATTGTTGAAGTCAGCGCTGTAATGAGATGCACATTTTTTCATTGCAATTATGCTACAGCTGAAAAAATATGGTTTTCAGGCCTGGCAGTTATTAGATTTGCTGCTTGTTTTAATGTTCCTGTTTGGCAATTCAAGAAGACTAGATTCCAATATTCTTCCTTGAAATTTGAGACTACTCAAAACCTCTATTTTCAACATTCTATTTTGTTGGAATGCCTGTAGCGCTGATTCAGCAACATGTACCCGTGTTTTCTACTCTGAAAATTTAGGAACAAGGTTGTCAGTGCTTCTGTCTCTGGGCCAGGGGATTCACCTTGATTAGTAAACAGTCACGCATTATAGTCCTTAGCCAGCCTTTCTTGGTCCAGGTCTTTATTCGCTGATGCGATCTGTGACCATCTATGCTGATTAGCAGAACCTGTATTCTGCAAAAACATCAACCTCCAAGCATTTGACAAGACCATTTACGTACACGCCAGGAAGACAAGTTGGTATAGTCGACTACTTATCACATCAATTTCAAAGCAGACTGAAAGGCGAGCAGATGGAGTTAGAACCAATGATACCTTCTGGGCACTTTGTGGACAAAGTCAGCTTTGGGTGAAAGTCACTCCATTAAGGCTGCGATGAGAAATGTGGGAATGGGAAGTACCAAAAGACAACTTTGCGGTGGCAAGCCTTATGGGTTCACATATTTGCCGTTAGGAGATATGCTTCAGAGAGCTTTTGGAGAGCATCATGACTTTCTTCTTGGCTGCCTATCCATTACTTTGAGACTTTGAGACTTTAGACCACATCGAAAGAAGTCAGCATTGAAAAAGCATGCGTGACTCCTGTGAAGTGTTGTTGTAAAAAATGAAATGAGCACCAAGCCACGTGTGCATTATGTACTTTGTGATTCAAGACTTCAACTCTGTTATCAGACATATTTGTCAAGTATAAAGACATGAGTCATTCTTATGGTCCCAAATTGCGCTTTGATGAAATGTAAGCCCGGAACCTTCACTGGGGCTACTTGTCCCCTTCTGCTTTTTCATAGGCACATTTGTAAAGAGTGGACTAAACTATCAATCTTGGAACGATAGCCTGCATTGATGTCTTCAGTGCAAATTGCCAATTTTGCTATTCCCTGAAAAATGAGCAACATGTTCGACTTTCCTTTTTCTTAGATTTTTGAGTTTTGTCTTAATGAAAGGTCCATCCCCATATGCTTTGCTATGCCAATCTCCTAACCACTGGGCCTATCCTTTTCCTCCTGGTTTTCACACCGTTATTATTCCCTTCTTCACATCTTTACTAACCTTGCAATTGTAACCACATATATGTACGGTCAGTATGGAAAGTTGTCGAAATGGGGTGTGAAAATATGAATTCATTAATTTTTTATTATTTTTGGGAAAATAATAGATATGATTAGTCTAGGTTTTAATATGTTTTTTCCAGTAAAACAAGTGTAACATTCCTTTTATGAATATGACATGTACTGAAGTGATCATTATAAAGCCACATTGTAAAATTAAGAGATAGATTACAATGTTAGTAAATATTTCCCTCTTATTTGTTGTTTTTGTAAAACAGTCCTCTAGCGAGATATGTTTTTTTCTCTGGACAGTCAGCTGTCAGCGGTGGGTGGGGTGGATCTAGCAAACTTGTGTGTGATATGCGACTCTCAGGTCCCCATACATTTTTGTTCTTTAAGATGAGGCAAATTATTTAATATATTTTTCTCCAATACAGATAGAATGACTTTTCCGGAGGCCTCACGCTATCAGGTCACTAGGGTCCGCCATGCTTATTTTTTTGGTCAGAGCTTTTCTTGGAATAAATCTTGATGAAAAGCGTTCCAACAGAAGAGTGAAAACTCTTTTTTTTTGTTTAATTCTTTTTTCTTTTAGGGGATATGCCACTAAAGCGTGAATCTCCATGTCTAGACCAATAACTGATGCACGTTTTTCGATCCTTTTAGCAGATTTTTTCAATTATCTCCTGTTCCTCTGTTATATGAAAGGTTGTTTGTTTGGCAAGCAGCACTCTGGTGGTGTAAAATATCTTGTAATCTTAGATGTATTATTGTATTAATTTGGGTTCCCTTTCTGTAGAATCAGTAAGGTATCTGACAGAATTGTCTGAGAACAATTTACTAAGCTTATTTAATGTTCCACTTTATTCCATGAATCTTGCCTTTTCAATTTCCACTTGTACATATATGAATCACCTATTACCTTGTTTTTTATGGTTTGTAAGACTAATTAATTAGTGCATGTAAAGAATCTAATGTAAGTGGGATATATTTCGATAGCCAAAGACAAATGAAAGGTTGGTGTCTTTATTTGCATAAATACATGTCATTTAGTAGTTCATATGTTAAAGGTGACTGTTTTAGCTATGCAGTTGTAAAGTGGTCTTGTATAGCTAATTTTTACTTTTTTGGGCTGACTCCTAGGGCATGGTTCTGTAATAAAGGGAGGGAAGTAGATTTTAGTGGGGTGAGAAGAGAAAGAGGCAGTTTTAAAATGTGAGATATTGGTGGGGGAATGCCAGAAGTACCCGGATACTGTGTGTCAGTGTAATTTTACATGTTTTGTGGCAGTAGCAATAGCAAATTAATGTTGGTTGATAAATCGGAAAAGATATCTACCCACTAAAAACAAATATACAAACAGAACGAGCTACCCCAGTGATTCTGCCTTTGGCTTTTTTCTGTGTACATCGCAGTGCAGACGATAGACCACCCACTCACTGTATTCTATAAATCTATACATGACACAGTCCATTGTGTCCTGTTATTGATATATTTTACTCCATGTCATGGCAAAAATTACTGCCAAAGATTACAAACAAAGGTGTAGAATAATGTCAATCTAATGTTTCGTTTCTTTACAATTTTGTTAGCCAGAGATAGACCTGCCTTAAAGAGGTCGTCTTTGAAAACTGGATTGAAGATTGTATAACTCTTCCTTGCTTGGGAAATACTATACAAAACATTGTATCCCTTCAATTGAACCTACACATGTGTGACCATTCTCTTCTTGCTCATGACCAATCTAGTGTTAGTGTCAATTTCAGCGCAGGCGTGGTGACTCTGCAGCAGTTAAATGCTGTCTATTGTGTACTATTCCTGGAATGTATCCAGTTGTTCCTGATATTGGACCTCTCATCTCCATTTGACATATCAGCTATGAATGGTTCTCATTTAGAAAAGCTTGCTTCTGACATGTAAATGTGAGCAGAGAAAGCCTGCCTGTGTCCAACAACCATACATGTTCAATCTGGTCACCTGTACTAGTACTAGTCAGTCTGTAAATGGTGCTATTGGGAGGCCTGACAATGAAGTCTATTTTCTTGTTTTGCATTTTATATAGTACTGCATTTTTTATTGGCACTTTACAATCCTGCTCTATGCTGTAAATCCCAGGAAAAGGGCAAGGCTCAGACAGCCACAAAAACAGCGAGATCACAAATTCAGCTCAGGCTCTGTGCCATTTGCTGCTCTCTGTACAGCCTTGCCACACTGTCCTTTTTCTTTAAAGGCTCCACTGGTGGTGTGAAGTTCTCAGACCTTCTGGTAATCACCTGAAGATAGCACACCTTCCAAACCTCTTCCCTGTAGGGTAGGTGCCTTCTTGCACTGAAAGGGGACAGCAGGATGGACCTTCAATGTGTGCTTAATTGGAAGCAGAGATCTCAAATCTGCTCAAAGAATATACAATAGCAAGGATCTAAGAAGGTCCCAAATCTTTCGTAGGGTGAGGGGAGGCAAGTACCCCTATGGGAATACTAGTGCAAGGGCATCCTTGTACCTCTGTACATTATTCACACTCAGCTGTAATTGTGCATGTAAGATTTTTCAGATATTGTACATCCGGTTAATTGGCTCAAGTTTATGGTAACCAGGCATTGCTTGAACTTTTAACAAAACTGAGTTCTATTGCTCCCAGCATGCTGTGTTTTTGAACAGCACATGCCACCTGTGGCCCCAGAAGGATGTTGTGAAAAGAAAATGGCGTTAATTGATTTGACATCAAAGGCTAGCAATATGTATTAATATCTATAGAAATGCAATTAAAAGGCATTTTCTAAATTTATGTTGTGACAAAACTATCCTAATTCTCTTTCAGCACTGCTTGCTATCTTGCGAGTCTCAGCATTTGCCCACAAACTGTCTAGGCTGGCTAGTCCCATCTTAACTCTAAATGTACTTTTTAATGGTAAACTGAAAATTGCCCTAAAGAATTGAGACTGTTTTTTGGGATTATCTATCCTAGGATTTATGTCTCCCAGGATTACGACCTGGCTATTCTACCTGATATTCATTTTAAAGGGAGATTTATAATGGAAGATCCCGGTTTCTTGGTATTCCATCCATATTTATCCATATGTTTGTCATTTGTTATTTATTCACATTTATATTTTCTCTGTAAAAAATAAATAATTGCAACTATTGATTTTATTCATTTTAAAAGTAGCACTTCAATGCCTGTAGTGGGAGTCTCATAGAGGTGGATTCTTGGATTTTTACACATCAAGCCAAGATCCATTTTCACCTTAAAAACATACCCCTACTCCTCACAATGATGTGATGAACATCTCTGTAGCAAGGTAAATTGTATCACTTTTTTAGGCTCTCCGCTGTGTGACCTTGCACAGCCATTGGCTTGTAAGGCATAATTAACAAACTGAAGAGATACTCAAAAAATGAATTTCTAATTCTATCCATTTTTTACAAATAAATGCTGAAAGGAAACAGTGATTTCCATCTGTATGTGTAAAAATCAGAAAAATAAGAAAACTGGGAGCCCTATATATAACTGACAACATCTTGGTACTTGTTGAAGTATTTAATGAATAAAGGAATGCCATTACTTTTGTAACTAGAAAATAACGGCGATTTCCCTAGCTGTAAAGCCTGAAATGTGCATTTTGTGAAGGACAACAGAAGCTGGCATTATGCAGTAAATCTCCAATAGCCACTCCAACAGCAGCAATTCACAAACAATACAAGTAGAAACTGCAACCCAGTTTAGCCACAGAAGCAGTGCAGAAGAGTATTATTCAGAGCAAAACAGGTGGAGACCTTGAAAAGAACTTAAAGAAAATACAGAGTACAGTGAGACCATTCCTCAATCTGAGTACAAGGAAAAAATGCAACCAGGCAACCCCAATTACAAGGAAATAGAAGTTGAAATAACAAAAAAAATCAAATGGCCAATTATTAAAAAAACTAAATAAATAAAGTGTACAATAGGTAGGTGTTTTAAAATAAAGCAGCCAGCTCAAGCGGTTTCTTCTCACAATAAAAATGTGACGGGAGGGGTGGAGTCCAGGCACCCTCCAAGTACAAGGAAAAAAACATTTGGGTAAATGTGGGCCCAGGCACTCCCAAATACAAGGAAATAAATACAAGCTAAAAAAACAGACAATGAGAAATTAATATGAAAAATCAAATAAAGATCAAACAGCAATCAGAGAGCCCAAAGAAAATGTAGGAACTAAAATAAAAAATAAACATGGAGCTCAAGAATAAAGCAGCCAGCTGCATCATTTTCTTGTGTTGTGGCACATGAGCTGGCAAAACACATGCAAATTGCCATTGAGTATGTATCACTGAAAGGCACAAAAGGACGACTGGGGATCTGCTCAGAAGCCTTCCATTTTATAATGGTAAGGGATGCAGCCCAAGAGAAGGGAGAAGAGCAACATACTGCAAAGTAAAAAAAAACAGATTGGAAGGGAGGAGTCCAGGCAAACTCCAAGTACAAGGAAAGAAAATAGGACAAAATCAGGACCAGGCAATCCCAGATACAAGGAAATAAATATAAGTTAAATAAAATGGTGAGAAATTGTGTGTCAAATTATCAAAATTATATAGACAAATAAACTAATAAAATAGGAAGAAAGTGGAGTCCAGGCAATCTCCAAGTACAAGGAACAAAACGAGAGTAAAAATGGATGAGGAAATCCTAAATAAAAGGAAATGAAAAGATGAAAGTGAAAATGAGAAATGAGATCCAAACTCGACAGCTTATAATTTAAAAAAAACAGTTGCATCATTTCCTTTTGTACTGAGGATGCTCATTACATGGCCACATAATGGGCAGATCAGACCCCTGAAACCAGGGACTGCCGCATTGGTCACTAGACTACCATATTAGAATTGCAAAGGCTGCAAACCAACAAAAACAAAACAGGAGATCATAAAAGAAACAGGAAGTAGAGGGACCAGTTCACGAAAACTGCAAGTCTTGAGTAACAAACACTATCAATGAGCTGGGTTTGGCAATATAAAAGGCAATATAAAAGGCAATATAAAATACAAATAAAAATACAGGCTAAATAACAGGAAGAAATTGTAAATAACAAATCAACTACAAGAACAAACAAGAAATACATGTAATAAGAGGAGGGTCTTTTATGAACACAGGGACGTTGGACCGAAGAAAACAGTATCCTCATTGAAGGAAAATTAAAAAGACAAAGTACAAAGAAAAATCCTCAGTTGTCTAAGGATCTGCGGCTATTAAGGCTATTATTTTGGAAAGAAACCAATCGGTTTTAAGAGTTTGAGATTCTGTGCTCTTCCTTGTGACATGATGTCTTTGGATATTGCTTAATGCCAGTCTGATTCACACACAAAAGGTTCTGATCAGTGCTACTCCCTTTTGCTTTAAAATCAACACTTTACAATATGGAACTTAGTTCCATATAGATTATTCTGGGCCACTGTATAATATACACTGAATTTACATCTATCTTCAATTAACATTGAACATTCACTCCTTCCTCTTCAATAATCGAATATATGCTTTGTTGCAGGTCTTGCATTTAAAGATGCACCTTTATGGGCTATATCAGTCAGTTGGCCTGGGCATTTTGCCTCTAAGAATGTTGCTAGTGTCATGATTTGCCATCCATCAGGCTAGTGGGGTTATCTCATACTTGGAAGTGTCTGCTGAGTTTATTCATACAGAATCTGTTTTAGTCCATGCATATTTTCAATAAACGTAAGATTTGCTCTGTCTCGCCAGACTCTGAGCATTAGAAGTTTGTCTGTGGTATAGATTCAGTTTGTAGTAATGCATTCAATCTACATAACAGGAGACTCAAAGGTCCCAAACAATTCCTGATTGTTGGGTGGCCTTCACAGGTCTGTTTGGAGCAATGTTTTTAAATGTTCAGTCTTCTGCCATGGCAGGGAGGGCCCCAAGTCCCCCTACTTCAAAGACCTATTGTCACTGTCAAGCCTGGTACTTTTCTGTGGGCTCGACCCTCATCCTCCATCAGAGGCATGAACCAGGCTATCTTGGAGTTAGACTGACTGGGCATGCCAGGAACCTGATTCCAAGTTGATGGCAGGTACTACATTCCCTTTGCATGGCTCATAGGTTAGCATGGGACCAAGAGAAGATCAAAAGAGAACTGTTGCAGTCTTTCATACCAGGTCCCAACCCGTGCCTAACATTTGCAACACCATGAAGAGAGCAGCTGCAGCCCCAGCATCCAGTGCATGCATGGAACTGGGTGGGACTCCACTTAATGTTAAGGAGGCCCTTGGATACTCAGCACATTATAGTAATTCATATGTTCATGTAATGTAAAATAAGCACCCAGACAGGTGTATATGTAAAACATCTTTTAAATATTAAAAGAATATATAACGGTCATTGGTGCCAGCGTTATTGATTGAAAAAAAAGGATGTTAGCCCAAGTGTCCGGGGCCACTGCCAATCTTGTGACACTAGTGAAAGCTCATTGAGGTGAGTTGTATTACCTCTTTTCCCCACCTTTCACTTTTTATTGTCACGTTAGTCTTTCTGCATGAAATATCACGTGCCCACATAGAAGTGCCCAGGTTGGAATAAGAAAATCCAAGACTGAAAACCAGTCATCTCCTTCTTACCCCACCCTGCTTGTGGTTAAGGTATATAAGATAAAAGAGGCACTCGGCACACCCTGTGCCCCGTCTCAAGTCTGCTTTGCTGCAAGCCATTTCCATCAGACACCCTCTAGAAAAAATACCCTGGGGCTTTTGGCTTCCACGCATATGGTCTGTGAAAGCCACTGGTAGGGGAGAAGGGGGTTTGTAATAGAGCTAAAGAGGTTGCAGGCTTTTCAGTGAGATTTAGATGTAAGTGCCTTAAGGGTAATTAATGTG
The DNA here is from genome assembly GCF_040938575.1 of Ambystoma mexicanum. Lineage (NCBI taxonomy): Eukaryota > Metazoa > Chordata > Amphibia > Caudata > Ambystomatidae > Ambystoma > Ambystoma mexicanum. The sequence goes on along the minus strand of NC_090935.1, from coordinate 678,340,463 downwards.
TAGTGCTTACAGGAGCAAGGCAGCAGTTGAGTGGGAGCCTGTATTTAGATTGGAAGTGATAGTAATTTGAAAGCAGAATAGGGCTTTAAGGGGCAGAGGGAGAGGTAATTAGGGAGAAACTTGAGGCCTTTGTAATACATAGTCTTAGACCAAAGTGATTGGGTTCCAGTCTGCTTTCTAGGGTGAAAGTGGAGATTCTGAAGTGTATATATTAATCGGGTGGTGAGTTGTTGCTCATGTTGGTTTAATTTCATTATACTTTGGGACTGCTGAAATTGAGTTTAAGAGATTGGAGCAACTTTCAACGGGCACAACCATATAATGACACAAGGGTATCTGGGGATTTTATTATTATTAGGATATTTATTGAACACAGACATAGCTTCAGGAAGCAATGGCACACTTTACAATCATAGGGGGAAGAACACAGTGAGGGAAGCAGAGAAAAGGAGAGCAGGGAGTTAACAGGGGAGGATGAGGGTGGGCAATTGGCAGCAAGGGATCTAACAGCAACTATTGGGGAGCAGATCACAGAGTCTCAGGTAGGGTGGGGAGTGCAGAATGTATGGACCTATGTGATTAGGCTTAAGGGTGAGGCAACTTTGACAATTGTGCTTCTGTGCCTCCATGGAACTTGCTGATATTAAGACCCACTTGGCAAAAATCAGGTTCTGAGGTCCAGTTGACTCAAGACATTTGTAAGGTGAAAGGCTTCTAATGGGATTATTTGAAAAAGATAGTCAATTGTAGCCGCTCCAAAGTCTGTCAGAATATCTTACAACAAAGTTGTTCAAACATAGAGAGCTATAGCTCAAGCGTACAGTTCTCCAAGAATGAGCTTTTATTGTAAATGTCACATAGATATTCCCCATCAGAATGTGGAGGAGGTGTCCAGATGACAAAGGAATGACCTTTCCAAATGTTTGTGCTCTTCTGACTCTAAGCAAATAAAAACGCAAGTCCACTTTGTCCTTTGTCCAGCATATGGAAGGCTTTGAGCCATATGGATTAAGCTCTTACTGATACACCTGTCCATAAGCGTCCTCTTCAGCTTACAAGATCTGTTCTGGACATTAAATCCACATGTTGCCACTCAGCATGCTGAAGGAATTGTAGTTGCTGCCTTGGTGCCCCGCTCCATCAAGAAACAGGCATAGTATCCTTTACAGGGAATGAAGATGACAAGTGAAATAAGTCCCTCTGAAGTGGTTTGTGCTCTTCCAGCCAACAATCCGGATAAAAAAAGAAAAACAGGTCACCAGCCGAACTCCAGAGCCACTGTGAAGGTCATGATCCTGGTGAAAACCTTGGGAGGTGAGTTTATCGACCACTTTGCCCCATCTACGGCTTCTTAGGGCCACTTCATTCTTTCTACATCAGTATTTCTTCATGCTTTGGTCCCCCTATCATCTTGGGGCTCCACCGGCTTGGAATATGTACATTTGAATTGAAGCCCAGTCAGCTCCCTCTCGACCCTTCTGCTTGCTGCAGACTTCACACCCGTACTCCTTCATGGTAAAGCACCCACTGTACCCCAGGCCCTCTCCAGTTTGTGTGGGGTCCTTTTTTGCTGCAAGCTCTCTGGAACATACATGTAAAAGAAGCACTAACTGGCATGGAATGCTCATAGAGGAGCTGGTGTGTCCTCATTACCATAGCAAAGCACATAAAACATCAGCAGTTGGCGTTATCCTGTTTGCATTGTAAGTTAATGGATTTCAGTGGCACATTCCTGAAAAACTAGTTTCATACCGAAAAACATTTCACTCTAGAGCAAGCCAGAGGGTGGGAGTTCAGTTTCATTCACCCATGGACTGGGGATACAAATTCCACACAGCTATCTCTCTCAAACATGCCCACCAAATACATAATAACGCAGTAAATTGTCCAGCATGGAGACTGGCCTACCATAGAACTTCTGGCCACTTTCTCCAAGAGTCGATTCCTCTCATGACTTTTCAGATTTTCGTGACTGTCTGGAAAATAACAAGCAGTTAGAAATCTCCACACCTTGTTTTCAACATGAGGTGATGGGTAATAAATGTTTACGATTCACCTATTTTCATATCCTGCACTGCATCCATATATCACCCCCTTAGTGTTCCATTAATTAAGTGCTAAGCTGCATCTGCCTCCCAACACTGGTCTTTGTTCAACTGGTCCATCACCTACAACCAAGATGCATGTTGTTATCTACCAATGGCTTTACAGCCACTTTACGCCACTTCACTTGATAGGTATCATAGTTACATGCTTAAATTGGGAACCCTAAACCAAAGAACCCCATTATGGTTGCATTTGTAACAATACTATGGGTGGACACCGACAACTGACTGAAATTGAACCCTCTAATTAAGTCCTTTTCTCTGATAAAAAAGACTGGTAACTGGGATGGCTGCACTCTATGACCCTCGGCTTCTGGGCAATCCTAAGAACATTGTTTTGGTAGAGTGCACACAAAAACAATGTAGAATCCTATCATTTTATATAGTCATAGTCGCTGCATTAGCTTTCCTTGCAGACTTGATTCGGGTCTTTGCTGGCCTTACCATGTTCATGTCAGCAAAGCTGACATCAGTGCTGATGTCAGTTTTGCTGACATGAACATTGTAACGCTCTTACCAATCCTTGGGCCAGCAATTTGACAATATATCCCAAGCCTTTCAGCCAGTAAGGTTACTTGAATGACTCTTACATTACCACTAGTTTACCCAATGGAATGTTATCTATTCATTGTGAACTAGCTGCTGGTTTACCTATAGTACATTTTTTCGAATGCCATAATGTCGAAAAAATTTGGCGGAAGAAAAAAAATGTGAATGTCTTTTTTTAAAAAAAAATTCTGTTCGAAATGGGGGGGTTCCCCTCCAACCCCCTTTTTTTTTACCTTTTTTTTACTCACAAAACCAAAAAAAATATTGCAATAAAAAAATAACACATTCAAATTTTATTTCTTCGAGCAAATGTATTCGACATTATTGTCATTCGCGCTACGAACCCTCAGGTATCTGAGCGCTGCTTATTATTACCCACGGTGTGTGGTGCTCATTTATCGACCTCGGAAGGATGAAACGCTGAGTTTGGCGCTGCCGGGATTCGAACCTGCGTTCGCAAGCTCTGCACTGATGTCAAAGCGAGCGCTCTACTCGCTGTGCCACTTGACCGGCATATTAACTGGATACCCTTGCTGCTGTCAAGCGCTAAATCTTGTGTGGTTACTCATATTCTCTGTCAACAGCAGTAGCAGAACTAGGATGCCACATAACTAAACTGGACTGCACTTTTCTGGGTTTTGTTGTTCTGAAGCTAACTATGAATGTACAGGTCTTGGACCGCTCTTTTCCTTTTCCTTTCCATAAGCACTGTGAAGGGCTTCCTGTATTGTTCACACTATGCAAAACTACCAATTTAAACCTGTACCATTTCCCAAAAAATTGACAGTGTGAGGCCTTTTGTCCAAATATTGCTGCCACTCAGTAAACGATGTAATATATTCCCATACTGTGCAAGTGGTCCTCCCGCTTCCGATTGTACATGCAGAGCTTTTGTATTACCTTTTTTCCCAAATATCAGAAAACAAGCCTCCACCCGCCACAATGTCCCCACCAAAACAACAAGCTTTGCCAATCCTGACAACTTTGGTTGATGCAGAGACATAGAGAACTTTGCCAGGACATAGAGGTATTTCTCGCAGGCAGATCATTTTGTCTTTTTAAAAGCCTTGTGGAAAGTGGTACAGCACAACAATCTAATTTAACCATGTAATCTCCTTCAGCAACAGGGGTGTGCATACATCTGATTCCAAAAAAATTTCTTGAAGGAAAGGATTAACTAGATTCAGAGTATATGAAAGAAAATGTACACCACTGCACACAATGAGGACCGATGCCCCCTGCCCCCTATTGTGAAACCTGTGTATACATAGGCACAGCTGTGTGCAGCAGGTGGCGGGGCAGCAACCATTACACATGGGGATATGAACAGGTAAGCATATACAGAAGCATGCAATGTGGAGAGAAATGTCACATGGTTCTCACATGGTTCGCCCAAACAGCCTTCTTGGGAGGGGGAACTGGCAGGTGGGGCCAGTTAGAGGTGGTTGTTCCACTCAAGGTGGATGAAATATTTTCCCTTTGGCTGCATTATCCACAAATTCATATTATCCTCGTACCCCTCCTGCCTCCATGTCAGCATCAAATAACATGCTCAGAACCTGCTAGTCAGGGCTGCAAAATCAAACTGAGAAAAGGGGGACAAATTAGAATGCTGTATCACTTGAGTACATTCTGAAACTGTCCCTTCCCAGATTTCAAATTCACATTCAAGTGTGTCTGCCTCCAGGATTTAACTATTGGTGTACCCTTTATTCCCCTTCTGAATAAACCCTTCCCAATCCTTGTGTTGATTGGCACAGTGCCAATGTATCCATTAATGTGAGTACCTAACTATCAGCACATTGCAACCTTGCTGTTGTCAGATCTTAAGCAATCTCGTACGTCTAGTAAGTAAGCAGAACTGGGAGGTCACCTAAATATTCGGCCTGAACTTTCCTGGGTTGTTGTTCTCATGTTACCTATGAATGTGCATGCCTGGGACTGTCACTGTGCAAGTGGCTACCTTTTCTGATCTTCTACTTTTTCCTTTCTCTTTCCCTAAGTGCTGTGAAGGGTTTAATGTGATGTTCACATTATACAAAACTGCCAAACCAAATAACTTATATAATTTCTCAAAGAACGAATATTATGTGTTTTTGTCCAACTAATGTTGGCACTCAGGAAACAATGTAATAGATTCCTAGAATGTCCAATTGCCAAACAGCGCACTCCAGGTTCACACATAAATATGCCATAATGAAAAAAAGAAATGCCTGCTGTTGGGTTTGATCACTTTTAATTATGAGCTATTTTGCAGCAGCTTAGTTATAGAATATAGATTGTTAAGTATGCTTTGAATATTCACAGTTCTATGTTCATGTTTATCTTTAGGTAATAAGCAAGCAGTATTGTGACTTCACATGGTTCTCTTTAGAATGATTACTTTCATATGATGTTCTGGAGTGTGTGTCAGTTTGAGCCTGCCATCCCAAGCAGTGTCTGCTGTCGCGTATGTTCTCATTAAATAAACCTGAAACTCATACTGAAGCCCATGAGTCTTTACTCTACATTTGGCGACGAGGATTCCTAATTGTGCGGACCCACCTCGAGGCCTGCCAGCATCTTCCAGTGACCGCTCTTTGACTTTTGTGCCTCCCTGCGTATACGCGACAGCAGGCGGAGGAGCGGGAATGAAAGGGAGAGCGGAGTTCCTGGAAGCAGGTCAGGAGGTTTGGACTCAGGGGTTGGAGGGCTGCGAGTGCTGAAATTGACTTCTCCGAAAACCTTGCGAGGCCGAATTACAGGCAGTGCTGCGCTTGAGCCTGGACATCCCGCGAGCCGTCTTCACTCGACCTCCGCGCGCCAGAGTTTGTGACGTGTGCGCGCCTGGAGGCGTGGCCGCCTCCATTATCCAGGACTGTCAATCATCCGCTCCCCTTCACATTGTGATGTCGGTTGCCCGGAAATGGCCATTTGCTGGGGAATACTGCTTGAAAGCTCTGTGAGGTCAGTTTCCTTCCGCAGTGAGGACCGAAAGAAAGAAAAAACAAAGGAATGTAGCAGCGGTGAATGCATTCAGCATTCGGAATTTCTTTTGCCATGAATGTGAATTAAAGAGCCTGCGCAAACATTGTTTTTTGGCTCAGCAACATATTGTGGAAAATTTTGAGGAAGAGTGCCAGCATAATTTCTGCTTTGTTGCTGTTCCCCAGAGCAGTTTGTGACCTGCACCTTTGACTCAATCATTTTGGTGGTAATCCAATTTCTACAAATACTGTATTTTGCATCAAACACCGCTTTTGTCAGGCAGCGACGATACACCCTCCCATTTCCTTTCTGAATGAGCCTGGACGTCCCCCCATCAGGTGGGACAGGTGGATAGATATTTTTGAAAATTACCTGGTGGCTATGGGTTGGGACAGGTTTAGTTCAGCGCACAAGAAGGCACTGTTACTCCATAATCTTGGTGTGGAGGGTTGCAGTGTATTTGATGGCCTAGTGAGGAACCAAGTAACGGAAGCTGGTGATGCTGACGAGTATGCTCTAGCTCTCAAGCAATTGGAGGAACATTTTGAGCCTAAATAAAATGTGAGCTTTGAAAGGTATAAGTTCTTCCAACATACACAGGATCAGTCAGAGTCTGTGGAATCCTATGTTGCCTCTTTGAGATTTTTAAATCACATGTGTGAATTTGAACAATTAACGGATTCACTAATCAGAGATCAGCTAGTCAGGTGTACAAATAATGCAAGAAACCAGGAGAAGCTTCTCACTAGAGACATGAAGTTGGATGAGGCTGTTGAATTGGCTAGGAATATAGAACAGACATCCCAGTATGTCAAGGAACTGAAGATTGATAAGCAAGGCTCTCTAGCAGTATGTGCCATTGATCGGAGAAGGAGGCCCAATTTTCCTGCGAACAGAAAGGGGATGTGGAATTCGAGGAATTCATGTGCCAGGTATGGAAATCCCAAGCACGGAGCGAATTATCCATCCTGTCCAGCCAAGTTTGCAGAGTGTTTCAAGTGCAAGGGTAAGGGACACTTTGCGAATATGTGTAGGGTCGCATCCATAAATCTCGTGGAACCCAGGGCAGAGCCCAAAAGCAGGACGGATGAACGCATTTGGAGAAACTACAACATACAAGAGGTGACGAGCGTGCAAGAGCCCAGTCCCAGGCATGTGTTTGAAATATCAGCCATCTTTGGAGAAACGAAAGGACCTGTGGACGAATTCAATATTGATGGCTGTCAGATTGTGATGAAGGTTGATACTTGCTCTCCGTGGACCATTATATCGCAGGACACTTTGATAAATACATTGAAGAAGAGCGAGAGTGTAATCCGTCCAACTGACATTTGACCTTGTGGGTATGGCGAGTCTGCCATAGAGATCTTGGGACAGTTTCCTGCGAATGTTCTATACAAGGAGAGGCAGTGCAAGGCCAACATTTTGCTAGCCAAGAAAGGGGCCTCTTTGTTAGGATGGGAGGAACAAAGAAGTTTATGAGTGAGGGTACAAGCAAGTGCGCCTGACCCAGTCAACATCGCTGAGATTGAGGATGTGTGGTCCAGAGAGTTTCCTGAAGTTTTCCCCAAAATTTAGGAAGACTCAGACATTTCGAACACCATATAAAACTCAAGAAGGATGCACATCACGTGGTTCATAAAGTTAGACATGTGCCATTGAACATGAAGTGTCAACTTCGCAGTGAATTGGATGATCTCATTGGCAAAGGTGTGATCGAGCCTGTGATGTCCACAGAATGGTTGTGGTCCATAGTTCTTGTAGCCAAGAGCAATGGGAAGTTGAGGCTATGTGTGGACCTGTGCAGTCTAAATCAGAGCATAATTGTTCAGAGACATCCCCTTCCAAACATTTTGGAAACCCTTTCCACAGTGGGTGAACCAAAGTTATTTTCAGTTATTGACCTCTCAGCAGCTTATCACCAAGTCCCCTTGTCTAGAGAGTCTCAATGTTTAACCGCCTTTATCACTCCTGAGGGCACTGTCAAATACAATCGCATGCCGTTTGGGCTAGCTTCGGCTGCGTCTGTATTTCAGAAGGTGATGAAGGAAGTTCTTAAGCGGTTAAACAAAGTCACCGTGTTCCAGAGACTTGCTGAAGAAAGGGGTGAAGTATGACTGGTCGAATGAGTGTCAAGAGGCCTTTGAGCAAATCAAGAAATGTATTATCCAGGCACCCTCATTAAGGGGTTTTGTTTCAGGCAGGAAAACCTTGTTGTCTGTGGATGCAAGTACCTTATCTCAATATGATGCTGGGAAGGTCGAACACATCATTGCATTTGCTTCTAGAGCCTTGAGGGGGGTGCGGAGAAAAATTACTCTGTTATAGAAAGGGAAGCGTTGGCGGTATCATGGGCTGTTTCTCATTTTAACTTTTATCTTTGGGGTCAAGCTTTTATTGTGAGGACAGACCATAAGCCTTTAGTTCAGCTAATGGGCAATGTGGAGTGGGCCAAGGGGTCCCCCAGGATTTCAAGATGGATGATAGAGCTATTGGCTTACAACTTCAAAGTAGTGTACATACCTGGCAGGGAGAATGTTGTAGCAGATTGCCTGTCCAGGCGGCTGCCCACAAAGGGTGATGATGCTAGTGAAGTGCCTGTGGATCAAGGATTTAGCATTTCGGAAATTGAGTATGATGCTATAGGAAAGAATGAATGGGAAAGTGCTGATGAAGAAGATGTTCTGTTGACACAAATTAAAATGTGGACTAAGGTAGGGTGGCCTCACAAGGATGATATTGAAAGGAAATTTGACAGGTATTATGGAATAAAGGATGAGTTAAATTTGTCGGAGGATGGTTTAAGACTCAGGAAGGGCAGCAAGGTAATTCCCATAAGTAATATCAGGTCTCATTTGGTGAGCGTGGCCCATCAAGGTCATTTAGGTATGAGGGGCACTAAAAGATACCTTCGACAATCATTCTGGTGGCCGGGAGTTGATAGCGATGTTGAGAAGTGTGTGAGGAACTGCAAGGAGTGTGAGAGAAGCGATAAGAACAAGACAGTCAGGGAGGTGCCAATAATCCCTGTTAATGTGCCCAACGAACCTTGGAAAAAAGTTGCTGTGGATTTGGTAGGACCTCTGCAGAATTTGGGGAATGATTATAATTATTTGGTAGTACTAGTTGATTATCACTCGAAGTGGATCGAGTGGAAGGCACTTCGAGAGGCCACTACCTCAGAAATGATTATGTTTTTCGAGGAGGTGTTTCACAGAGAGGGCTTTCCCACAGAGGTTGTCACTGATAACGGAGTTCAGTTCTGTTCTGTTCTGATAAAATGTTGGCCTTCCTTGAGAAATATTGTATAAAACATTCCCGAACAGCTCTATATCACCCCAGGGCCAATGGCCTGGTGGAAAGGGCAAATAGGTTTGTGAAAGGTGGTTTGCTACTGGCCATGGCATCGGGTTTGAACTGGTCGAAAGTCTTGAGAGAAATGATATGGAACTACTGCACTACTCCACATTCTGTTACTAAAATTTCTCCATTCATGTCTCTTAAGTGTAGACCACCAGGTACAAAACTCTGCCCGGGTTGGTTGAACATGGCAAGGAGTGTCGTTGATCGAGAGAAGATCATGACACTCATTAAGGAGGCTCAAAAAGTAATTTGATATAGAAAAGAAAACCAAGGAAATGTTCTGGAAAGAGGGTGATTTGGTCTTTTTCAGGAATCCCAGGTTGTCCCCTAAATGTCTGGAAAGTAAGTTCATTGGACCGAAGAAGATTGCTGTGGTGAGGGGTAATGTGGTTATTTTGGAAGGTGGAGAGTGTTGGTCTATGTCTAAGTTAGTTAAGTGTACTCAGAAGGGTGAGGCAGATGACCATTGTACAAATGACAATCACTCCGACGATGAGCAATTGTGCAGAAGAAGCTTGCAATGATAACCAAGAGAATAGTAAATTGGAATCAAATTCAGAGAGGACGAGGAACAAACCCTCTTGGTTGAAGGACTACTATTTAGAGTAAATCTGTTAAAACTGTAAGGGAGGAGATGTGTTGAGTTTGATCACGTTTAATTATATGAGCTATTTTGCAGCAGCTTAGTTATAGAATATATATTGTTAAGTATGCTTTGAATATTCACAGTTCTATGTTCATGTTTATCTTTAGGTAATAAGCAAGCAGTATTGTGACTTCACATGGTTCTCTTTAGAATGATTACTTTCATGTGATGTTCTGGATTGTGTGTCAGTTTGAGCCTGCCATCCCAAGCAGTGCCTGCTGTCGCGTATGTTCTGACAAAATAAACCTGGAACTCATACTGAAGCCCACGAGTCTTTACTCTACACCTACTCATTTGATCCAAAACGCAGTGGCTTCTTGTCACCAATGACACAAGCTCCATGCCCGTCACTCTGTCCACATCCAGAAACAGGCATTGACATGGCCAACGGCTTTGGCATTGAAGGGAACTTTGTCAGGACTCGGAAGTGTTTTCTGACAGGCCAACATACTACAGTGAACCATTGTGTGTCTGTTTAAAAAACCTGTGGATACAATCTAAACTAAACATCTAAGGCACACATCGGATTCCAAAAATATTTCTGAAAGCATTGAAGGAAAGGGTTGAATAGATAAGGAGAATATGAAAGAAAATGTACATCTTGACTGTTATCTGCTCGTTCTCCGAAACACTCTTCTTGGGGGGAATGTGGGGGGCCTCTGGCAAATGGGTCAAATTAGAGTTGGTTGCTCCGCTAAAGCTGAATGAAATATTTTCCCTTTGGCTGCTAATTCTTTGACTTCTTTTTCTTCATACTTGCAATTAATTCAGGATTGGAAACATTACAACAACCTCTAAAGGAGTGTTGGCAAACCAAGATCATCTGTTTTGGATATCTGGAATTTGTCGCAGTCTCTGGACCTCCAGCCCTGTCTACCCTTTCAAACTACTTCTCTTAAAGGTAAAAAGATGCATTATCCGGGATGAGCAGGTCCCTTTCAACCCACAGACTATACTCACATCCCAATGAATCCATCAATATAACTTGAATTGCTCCTTTATTGCTATAAAAAACTACCAACTTAAATTTGTATAATTTCTTAAAGGATAAATAGCTAATGTGTTTGTCAAACTAATGCTGCCACTCAGGAAACAAATGTAATAGATTCCTAGACTGTCCAAGAACCAAACAGCGCTCTGTAGGTTTACATGAAGTACCTTTGTATTACCTTCATTTTCTCCCCAATATCAAAAAGCACACTTTGAATCTTTAGCAGTGCCTCCAAAGCGCTGAACCCTGTAAATGGAATTCCCTGAATATGCCATAGTGGAAATCAGAAAGGCCTGCATGTTTGATCCCAAACTCTGTAGGAAATTCTGATGTCCAAAATGGTATATTCAGGGATTAACTGTACTGTCCCGCTATCCACAGGTTTTTTAAACACACAAAATGTTTCACTGGAGTTGGTTGACCTGTGAGAAAATGCCTCTCACAGGCCAACCAACTTGAAGGAACCATTTTGTGTGTTAAAAAAACCTGTGGATAGTGGAGAGGCACAGTTAATCTAACATAAACATTGAATCTCTTTCAGCAAAAGGAATGGGTACACATCTGATTATAAAAACATTTCAGCAATCATTGAAGGAAAGGGTTGACTAGATTAGGGGAATATGAAAGGAAATGTACACCTTGGGGTTACTTACCAGCTCTTGACTGTTCCCTCTCTTGTCGGGGGCTCTGAATGTAACCAACTTAATGTACCTAGAGCCTTTTGTGAAATCAAAGTATTTCATCATGAAGGGCTCACAGCTCATGACATCATGCGCCAACGATGAGCCTGATGCCCCACCCCCTATTATGAAACCTGTGCATGCATAGGCATAGCTGTGTGTAGCAGGTGATGGGGCAGCTACCATTTCAGAGAGGGGACATGAATAGGCAGATACAGAAGGCTACAAAGTGGAGGGAAATGTAACATGTTCCTCTGAAACACTCTTGGAGGGGGGGGGCAAATCAGTGTTGATTCCTCTGCTGAAGCTATGGCTGCAAATGATTTGGCTCCTTTTTCTTTCTGCATGTAATTAATCCAGGATTGGACAAATGACAATAACCTCTACAGGAATGTATAGGATGGTCTGTTTTGACATCCAGATTACCAGGTCCCCTTCAACCCACACACTAAACTCACATACCAACTGACCCATTCCCAACTTCATGCTCAAGAATATTAGACACTTTGTAAACATGCCAACTCTTGTCAGGTCCAAACTCGATTCCTTCAAAACAAGGGTTTCAAGAAGAGCTTCCCACATCAACAGCTGCTCAAAAATAAAGCTACCAGAATTCTCTTCTCCCAAAATCTCAGGAAACATTTTGGCCAGCGTTAAAATCCCCCTTCTGACATCTAATTGGAAAAGACATCCACCTTAAATCACTATTATCCTCGTACCCCTCCTGCCTCCATGTCAGCATCAAATAACAGGCTGAGACCCTGCTAGACATTGCTGCCAAACCAAGCAAACTGGGTATAGGGGGGCACATTACACTCCGGTATGAATTGAGTTCATACGAAACTGTCCTTTCCCAGATTTAAAATTAACCTTCAAGCGTGTCTCTTCCCCCAGGCATTTTACTATTGGTGTACCTTGCATTTCCCCTTCTGAATAAACCCTTCCCAATCCTTGTGTTGGCACTGTGCCAATGTATCCATTAATGTAACTTGCATTACTCCATCTTTTAAAATTACTTATCAATGGAATGCTATCGGCCCATTGTCAGACCTTGAGCAAGCTCATGAGTCTTGTTGTGTTGTTACTCACATTCTGTCAACAGCAGTAGCAGAACTAGTATGCCACCTAGCTAATCAGGCATGCACTTTTCTGGGTTTTGTTATTCTCATTTTACGTGTGAATATACATGCCTGGGAATGTCACTGTGCAATTGATTACTTTTTTGCTATTTTCCTTTTTCCTTTACCAATATCAGAAAACATACTTTAGAATCATTAGCAGCACCTCGAAACTCTGTGGGATGTGGCTCTGGACCCTTTAAATGGAATTCCCTAAATATGCCATAATGGAAATCAGAAATGCCTACTCATTTGATCCAAAACCCGGTGGATTCTTGTCACCAATGGCACAAGCTCCAAGCCTGTCACTCTTTCCACATCCAGAAACAGGCATTGACAAGGCCAACAGCTTTGGCATTGCAGGGAACTTGGTCAGGACTCAGAGGTGTTTTCTCACAGGCCAACAAATTCCAGTGAACCATTTTGTGTCTGTTTAAAAAATGTGTGGATACAATCTAACCTAAACATCTAAGGCACACATCTGATTCCAAAAAGATTTCTGAAAGCATTGAAGGAAAGGGTTGAATAGATAAGGGGAATATGAAAGAAAATGTACATCTTGACTGTAACCTCCACCGAGCTGTCTGCTCGTTCTCTGAAACAATCTTCTTGGGGGCCTCTGGCAAATGGGGCAAATTAGAGTTGGCTGCTCCACTCAAGCTGAAAGAAATATTTTCCCTTTGGCTGCTAATACTCTGGCTTCTTTTTCTTCCTGCGTGAAATTAATTTAGGATTGGAAAAATTACAATAACCTCTACAGGAATGTTGGCAACCCGAGATCATCTGTTTTGTTATCCGGAATTTGTCGCAGTCTGTGGACCTCCCATCCTGTCCACCCTCTCAAACTACTTCTCTCGAAGGTAAGAAAAAAGCTGCATAATCCTGGATGACCAGGTCCCCTTCAACCCACAGACTAAACTCACATCCCAATGAATCCATCAATATAACTTGAATTGCTCCTTCATTTAAAACACTTTCCTTAAGCGCTGAAAAGAGCATACTGTAATGGTCACACTATACAAAACTACCAACATACATTTTTATAATTTCTTAAAGAATTAATAGCTTATGCGTTTGTCAAACTAATGATGGCGCTCAGGAAACAATGTGATAGATTCCTAGACTGTCCAAGAACCAAACAGCACTCTCTGGGTTTACATGAAGTACCTTAGTATTACCTTCTTTTTCTCCCCAATATCAAAAAGCACACTTTGAATCTTTAGCAGTGCCTCCAAAACGCTGGACCCTGTAAATGGAATTCCCCGAATATGCCATAATGGAAATAAGAAAGGCCTACATGTTTGATCCCAAACTCTGTAGGCAATTCTGATTTCCAATATGGCATATTTAAGGATTAACTGTGCTGCCTCGCTCTCCACAGGTTTTTTAAACACACAAAATGTTTCACTGGAGTTCGTTGACCTGTGAGAAAATGCCTCTCACAGGCCAATCAACTCCAGGGAACCATTTTGTGTGTTTAAAGAACCTATGGATATATAGTGTAGCAGCACAGTTAATCTAACTTAAACATCTAATCTCCTTCAGCATGGAATGGGCACACATCTGATTACAAAAACATTTCAAAAAGCATTGAAGGAAAGGGTTGACTAGATTTGGGTGAATATGAAAGGAAATGTACACCTTGGGGTTACTTACCAGCCATTGACTGTTCCATCTACTCAGCTGCCTGCTCTCTCCTGCCGGGGGGGCTCTGAATGTAACCAACTAAATGTACCTAGAGCCTATTGTGAAGTCAAAGTATTTCATCATAAAGGGCTCACAGCTCATGTCATCATGCGCCAACAATGAGCCTGATGCCCCACCCCCTATTATGAAACCTGTGTATGCATAGGCATAGCTGTGTGTAGCCGGTGGTGGGGCAGCTACCATTTCAAAGGGGGAATATGAATAGCTAGGCAGATACAGAAGCCTACAAAGTGTAGGGAAATGTAACATGTTTCTCCTAAACACTCTTTGGGGGGTGGGTTTCTGGCAAGTGGGGCAAGTCAGTGTTGATTTCTCTACTGAAGCTTTGGTTGCAAATTATTTGGCTCCTTTTTCTTTCTGCGTGTAATTAATCCACGATTGGACAAAGGACAATAACCTCTACAGGAATGTACAGGATTGTCTGTTTTGATGTCCAGATGACCAGACCCCTTCAGCCCACTCACTAAAGTCACATCCCAAATGACCCATTCCCAACTTCATGCTCAAGAATATTAGACACTTTATAAACATGCCAACCCTTGTCAGGTCTAAACTAGATTCCTTCAAAACAAGGGCTTCAACAAGAGCTTCCCACATCAACAACTGCTCAAAAATAAAGCTACCAGAATGATCCTCTCCCAAAATCTCAGGAAACATTTTGCCCTACGTTAAAATCCTCTTCTGACATCTGATTGAAAAATAAATCCACCTCAAATCACTATTATCCCCGTACCCCTCCTCCGTCCATGTCAGCATCAAATAATAGGCTCAGTCCCTGCTAGCCAGTGCTGACAAACCAATCAAACTTGGTATAGGTGGACAAATTACACTGCAGTATGAATTGAGTTCATATTTAAACTGTCTTTTCCCAAATTTAAAATTAGCCTTCCCCCAGGCCTTTACTATTGGTGTACCTTGTATTTCCCCTTCTGAATAAACCCTTCCCAATCCTTGTGTTGACACTGTACCAATGTATCCATTAAGGTAACTTGCATTACTCCATCATTTAAAACTACCTAACAATGGAATGTTAACCGCCTATTGTGACCTTGCTGCTGTCAGAACTTAAGCAATCTTATAAGTCTTGTGTTGTTACTCACATTCTGTCAACAGCAGTAGCAGAACTAGAATGCCACATAACTAATCGTGCTTGCACATTTCTGACTGTGACTGTCACTGTGCAATTGGCAATATGTTTTGCTCTTCTCCTTTATCCTTTCCCATTATCAGAAAACACACTTTAGAATCTTTACCAGAGCCTACAAAGTCTGTGGGATGTGACTCTGGACACTTTAAATGAAATTCCCTGAATATGCCATAATGGAAATCAAAAATGCCTACACGTCTGATCCAAAACAATGAAGCGCCAAGTCTGTCAATCTGCCCCATCCAGAAAACAAGTATTGACAATGCCAACAGCTTTGGGCTGATGCCTAGGGTTGTCAGGACTCAGAGGCATTTTCTCAAAGGCCAACAAACTCCAGTGAAACATTTTGTGTGTTTGAAAACCCTGTGTATAGTGAGTAGGCAGCACAGTCAATCTAAATTAAACATCTAATCTCCTTCAGAAAAGGGAATGGGCACACATCCAATTCCAAAAACATGTCCAAACGTATTGAAGGAAAGTTTTGACTAGATATGAGGAATATGAAAGGAAATGTACATCTTGGAGTTACTTACCAGCTCTTGAAATGTTCCTTCTACCCAGATGTCTGCTCTCTCCTGCTAGCGGCTCTGAATGTAACCAACTAAATGTAACTAGTAACTATCGTGTAGCCGATGTATTTCATCATAAAGGGCTCACAACTCATGAAATCATGCGCCAACAAAAATGAGGCTAATGCCCCACCCTCTATTTTGAAACATGCATATACATAAGCATAGCTGTGTCTAGCAGGTGTTGGGGGCAGCAACCTAAACAGAGGGATATGAATAGGTAGGACGATACAGAAGCTTACAATGTCGAGGTTACATAATTCTCCCAAACACTGTTCTTGGGGCTTCTGGCAAGCAGCGCCAATTAGAGTTGGTTTCTCCACTCAAGCTGGATGAAATGTTCTCCTTTTGGATGCTAATTCTTTGGCTCCTTTTTCTTTCTGTGTGCAATTAATTAAAGATTGGGGAAATGACAACAACATCTACAGGAATGTTGACAAAACCGAGATCATCTGCTTTGACATCCTGAAAATGTCCCATCCGGTGACCTCCGACCCTGTCCACCCTCTCCAACTCCTTCTCTCAACAGTAAAAAACCTCTGCGTTGTCCCGGATCACCAGGTCCCCTTCAAGCCACACACTAAACTCACATCCCAACAAACGCATTTCCAACTTTGTGTTAACCACTGGTGCACCTCTTTTTTAACCCAAATATTCTCTAAAATGTATCTGTCTGGACCACACCTTACGCTGTTGTTTCAAAGTGGAGTGCAATCAAAATTGCAAGAAGGTCCTTGGGTATACCAAGCTTACTTAGTTCTTCCCTTAGGATTTCCCTTCTTACATTAACCAATGCTCAGGTCAGGCCCATGCATGCAAGATTTACTGGAAAACCATCTCCACAAACATATTTTTCACATCAAAGATGCAGGATAAAACCCTATTGTACAAAGACACATTATATTTCTGATAGAATGTTGCCAATACCTAGCCATTCTATCAGTCTCCAATATATTATCTGTTTTGTGATTCCATTAAATAATGACATGGAATGATATTATGTTGATTCTGTACACATCCCAATCTTATATGTACTATAATAGTGGTGCTCCATTCTGCTGGAAACCTGTTGTACTCTATAACCCTATATAATCACAATAAAAACACATCAACAGGTTATCCCATAGAGATGGCATACATTTCAATAGGTATAGAGGTACAGTTTACAGACCGTGACTCTTGTAGAGAAGCCCCTCAACGTTCACACCAGAAAAAATACAACCCACTATGGAAAAAGGCATGCACACCTATTGCAAGCAGAACAAGGTTTATTTCCATAAAAAAGACAAAGACGCAGCAGCAAACATTTCTGCTGCCGCAGAGCGCTCTGACAAATGCAGCATAAGCAACTATAAGCAGTTATACAGGCACACAGTATCATACCTAAGGTAGGTTACAGATCCGGTTGGCTGGTTGTTGCGACACTATACATATGCCGCCTGCTTCATGGGTGATGATTCTCCTGTCCGTCTTCTTTCACATGGGGTTCTTGGTACATCACCGGTGTGAAGCTCCTAATTGGCAATTGTAAGGACAAATCATAGCATTCCCTATCTATGGCCTAATGTACACCTTGTACTGCAGATATGGGCGCAGACGATACTTTTGATGTCACGCTAACTTGCAAACCCAGCGTAATCCCAGACGCATCAGCGCCTTCCCAAATCTTCCCACCCAGGTTTTAGGGTTGTTATTTTTCCCCCTTGGCACCTAGCAGCACAAATCACAGGGGCCCTGGACATTGTGAACTCGTCTTTCTGCTGTGATCTCCCTGATAGATTGGCAATCTAACAGTTTTATGGTCAATGGTCTGGGGCTGGCTGGTACCCTGGACTTCTGGGGACTAAGGACAGGGGCATCTGAGCACTATAATTTTGGGTTTGGACTGGTGAAGGTTGGAGGCTCGTGCCCCCCTTCTCGTGGGATAACTCTTCACAGGGAGCTCTCCGCCCCCTCATTGCCCTGCAGGGCACATTCCGTCTGGGTTTCAAGTGCCAACAGTATGAGACAATGTGAGGTTTATGAGCCTCTGTGGTTTGGCCTTTCTCACTGCTGCCCAGGCTGCAACCCAACCCTGGATTCACAGACGCATCTCTATGTTCTGTGCCCAGGCATACTGTCTTGGCTGTAGTGCAGCACCAGGCCTCAATTTCAAGATGGCTGCTTTTTCTAAGACGGCGTTTCATTCATAGTGCAATCCACACACAATCACATAATAACCTACCCATAATGCAGCTTCAGTCAACCCCCTCATGCCCCCAATAACCTCCCCAAGCATCTACAAGACACTCTTAGGGCTCTGCCACATTCAGAACATCTTGGGGGCCTGGCTTGCCTCTTGATTGAGTGCTTAATGCCTCTCTAAGACCTTTACAGTGATATTTGAACATTTATAATTTCTCATAATCAAGCACTCCATTCTTGTTATATCCTGCAGTATCTCATCCTCTCCGAATCTAGGGACCACTAATGGCCCACTATGTGTGCCATTTACTTCCATCTATGTTTCTGTGGTCAAATGTGCTGGGAGTTCTATGGTTTGCATTTTTATTTGGGTGTTCTCAGCCGCCAAATTCAAGAAGCTGAATGACTCATTTACCCTAGTTGCTGCTTCAGTCTTGTCCCGTTTTCCCTCTTGGCAGATGAGTTTTCTTTATCTAGTAGCACATGTGCAGCTCTTTCTACGAGTGCTGACCTTGTCTTTGTCTGCTGGGCAAGCTGTAAACCATTTTTGCACTCCTATTTATTTATGTATTTATGTATTTATTTATTTATGTATTTATTTATTTATTTGTTTGTTTGTTTATTTATTTGTTTATTTATTTATTTATTTATTTTGACATTTATATAGCGCATCAAGCCCGGAAGCATCTAGGTGCTTGTGGTTACAGGGATTAGATTACAGGTAAAGACAAACACTAACTAGTTACATCAAAAATGCAGTACAGTTAAGTTGGGCACATAGGAAAAGCCTAACCCCATGTTTCAAGGAGGCTACTTCGCAAAGTGCAGTAAAGTCCATCTGGGCACATTAGAGAAGCCTAACCCCATGTTGCAAGGTGGCTTCTTCGCAAAGTACAGTAAAGTTAAGTTGGGTACATAGGAAAAGCCTAACCCCATGTTACAAGGTGGTTACTTCGCAAAGTGCGGTAAAGTGCAGGTGGGCACATTAGAGAAGCCTAACCCCATGTTGCAAGGCGGCTTCTTCGCAAAGTACAGTAAAGTTAAGTTGGGTACATAGGAAAAGCCCAACCCCATGTTACAAGGTGGCTACTTCGCAAAGTGCGGTAAAGTCCAGGTGGGCACATTAGAGACGTCTAACCCCATGTGGCAGGGCGGCTGCATCGCAAGGTGCAGTACGGTCCCGGTGCATCCGTTGGAAAGCCTGGCCACAAATTGTAGCAAGACTGCATCAACGCATACATTAACATAGGTAATGATTCAAGCATATGTTATAGGGCCTGATCTCGTGGGCAAGCTAGTGGGTCACAGTAAACAATTACAACATTTAAATGCAGTATTGAAAGGGTTGCAAGTTCATAATGGAGGAAACATTCGGCAAGGTAAGTTCAGAGCAAGTGTACAGGCAGATACATTGAGATGGAGCTCTAAGTTACAAGGGGCTTAAATGCAAAATTAGAACACGGGGATAGGGATGACTTAAATAGAAATATGTGGGTATTGTGCGCAAGCATTGCAGGCTGCCGGGGTGCAAATTCCCAGGTTACAATTGGGTTAGTTCAGACACGTCAAAGCCGGCATTTTGAAAGTAACACTGGTTAGAAACAAATCACAGTTTTTGTGCAACTGAGGTGAGATTTGGAAGGCCTCAAAGTGCCGGTCTCGGTAGAGGGTTATAAGCATGTGTACTCAAATCGCTTGCATACCTCACAGAAAAGTAATGTTGGTTGACGGGCGCAGATGTACCGCTTCTCATGTGCCATATGGGAAATGATATGATTTTGCCAAACTGATATTGGGGAAGAGATTACATGAAAAGGGGTAAGTCTTACCTCTGTCTTGTCTCTCTCCGGCTTCCCGGGAAGACAGGGAGAGACAGGAAGGAAGGCCTTACAACACGGGCCTTGAGACGGGGTTTGGCTTCGCCTCCCGTCTAGAATCTGACCATCCATTTGTTCTCGGATCCAGCCAATGATGCTGTGAGGGGCTGCCTGGTTCCTGCTGGCCAAACGGCCATGGTCAGGCAAGGTGGTACACCGCTCCAGCGGCCATCTTGAGCTGGATTACCCTCCGATTTCGAGTGTGGTGGTCGGGAGATTGTAGCTTGTGCCATGGTGTTCTGGGTAGATCCTCCACCAACTAGAATGCCTAGAAAGACAGGAAGCAAGGCCTTACAATGCAGGCCTTTGCACTTTGCAGCCACATTCTTACATTCCTTATAACCAGGATTACTTTCCTTGGGACTCATGCATACTTTTTCCCTTAGTCACTAAAGAGCCAGACACACTGCTCGATGGACTAGCTGCGCTTAAATGTTCTGTCCTTCTCTTGTCGACTTCCAGACAGTCTAGTCTCAAGGTCCTTCACCATTCTAAAGTGTAGCTTGTCCCACCTCTCTATCATGCATTTAATATTCATATTTTTATGAATATTTGTTAAAACAGGATAGGAGGACATTTTTTACTCCTGTCCTGGGACTTCTTTGTTATATTCAAATGTCAATATGAATGGATTATTCTAATTCTCACTTCTGTTTACAGCCACAAAGATTGTAATCACTTTCCATTGTGATAGGAAGACCAAAAGATAATCTATTATATTTCTTGATTTCTGTTTTCAAATATAACATGACCTGGGCTATCACCAATGAATCAGCCATTCACTGTATTTAGTACCCCTTGTAATAAGATTGTCCATATGTCCAAACCTTCGTACTTAGCTATCAGATGGGAAAGTAGCTCATGTGCAATATATACATCCTCATCTTCAGATAAATCCCCTATTAGTTCTGAGATAGCACTTCATTTTTCCTTTGGGTGCAGTTATTTACTTATGATCAGACAGGGGGGAATGCTCATGCTATGCCCATGCTAGGCTAGTAGGTTATTCCTATCTTGAAGTAAAACACACCTTTGCAGTATATTGTGAGGTGTGTTACACATGAGCCCAGAGCCAACAGCCCTTGATCCATTCATATTTTCTCTTTACAACCACCAGATATCATACTAATTTGAGAAACACCTATTCCAGCTGTTTTAGTTAATTGCATTAGGGCCAAGCATATGGTGTCCAGGTGGGGCTCACAATGAATTGCCTTTTTTCCACATATCATCCCACTCTGACTGGGGTGGTCGATTAGGCAAGTCTTTTCTTTTTTTTTCTTTGTGTGACCCTGAACAAAAAGGGTTTGGGACACTGGAGCAATATGGATACAGAATGTTTTTCTTTTTCCTGAGCTGGAGCATGGATATTGTTGTATCTTGAATGTTATAGTATGTCTGTGTATGCAAGCTAGGCCTTTTGTAATGCTTAGTGGAATGTGGAGTGCTTGGGGCCTGGGCGTTCCAGAGTTGACGGTTGTGGACTTGGAGTGTGGCAGGGAACCAGGGCAGATGCTGAAGACCTTCTCTCCCACCTTTATGTACTGCATCTATGTAATCAAGACACTAAAGCATCTTTCTGTTCGTGCTTACCTAGGTTAGCCTGGTTCCTGCTCCTTGTCATCTCTGATCCAGGCACATCTTGCTAGGGAGCAAGATACAACATTTGGCGATGAGGTGTAAGCAAACCGAACCCTGATGAGAGGCGGAGAGTGAAGGCAGAGATGAGAAGAGATGGCAGTTCATAGAAGAGAGAGCGGAGTCCATGGAGATAAAGCCTGAGGCCATTTACCAGCAAAATGCAGTCCTGACAGTGGTGAGCTGGTAATAAGAGTTTAGAATTGGTGGCCTCAAGTCTAATGACAGTAACATACGCGTGGTGTGAATGCTGACACCAAAGGATTTGGCCCTGGAGAGAGGAGTGGGCCGTGGAGACAGGGCTCCGTGAAGGTGAGCATCGAGCATCCGGGCCAGCAAAGGAAAGCTGCTGCATGAGCGCTGAGAGGCAAGTGACTTGTGGGATATGGAGTTCGGGCTCGAGCGGAGTCTTGAGGATACAAATTGGGCAGTTTTTGAGGTTCCCTGGGGGCTGTGGGTGGTGCACGCCCAGTCGAGTCCCTGCGTTCCAGCCGTGCTGTTAGGCTGGAACGCATGAAAATTGCCCGACGCCATTACTTCCCTGTCGGAGGCCCGTCATTGAAGGAGGCCTGCGCTAGAGGAAAGGCCCTAGAGTTTTGAGCAAGCATAATGACGTACATTGAGGAAATGGTTTATGTTCCGGTCGTTCGGAACAGCAGACAATGGAGTGATTAATGAGCAGCGTAAGACTTTTGGGGACAACGCAAAATTATCCGTTGATGTCTGCAGTGTTTTTTTTTTTATCATCGAAATGGAAACTCATGGAACAGTAAGTGTATGATTGCAGAAAGCAGCACAAGGTTTAGGAATTATTTAGAAACGCTGGCATTTTTAGGAGTTAATGTGCAGGTGGTGTGCAAGTTCTTCCGAATACTGACATTTTTATAATGATTGGATATGTGTAAGAATGTAATGTGCCTCGCGGCGGTCGCGCGCGCTCTCGAGCTTGTATGGAATGAGAGTCGCGTGACCACAGCGAGGAACTGCAGTTGGCGGAGATGAAAGGCGGCCTGAGGAAAGAGGGGCGACTGGCGAGCTCCGTGTGAAAATAAACAACTAAATGTTTATTCAGTGTGGCCTCCCTTCTTCAAGTGGCGACGAGGATGGGCACACAGAGCTTGCTGAGGAGCCTAGCGACGTTCCTTTGAAGCGGAATGTGCTATTTATAGCTGGATACAGGAGGAGGCCGGTGGTGAGGTGGGGGCCCGAAGAGCAGCTGTCTCCGCAGTGCCTCGGAGCGTGGCGCTGCAGGGGGACGTTCTCCCCACTCTCACGTGAACGGCCACACAAGGAAAGGCTGTTTGTCCTGGTGGGTGCTGCCCAATCCCCCTCTCATTGGACACGAAGGTGAGGAGCAGGGAGAGGGGGGGTTGGGGGCACAGCCAGGGAGGAGGTGCAAGGAAGGAAAATTCGGAGTAGATAAAAAACACCATAAGAGGGTTGTGTTCAGAACAGGACAGTAAAGATACAGCAAGGTGAATCCCAGTGGCTGGTAGTGTGCACAGGAAGACTTCCTCCCAGAGGACAGTAAAGTAACGGCACTGTCTTAATTATATGGTGTGTCGAAGTAAGACTGTAATATTGTGAACAGATACTATTCACATATAAGAATCGCCTAAGGGGACAGCACAGGAGACTGGCAGAAAGTATTGAAAAAATAAATAAATAAAGTAACACCAAGGGCGAAAATTGGAAAGTAAGCCACTAAGTACAAGAAAATTGCTGTGGCAAGTATGGCACCTCCGCCACCGTTCCTGTCAGAACCTGGTGCTCCACCTATAAGGTGGGATAGGTGGAAGAAGCTTTTTGACACGTACCTGATTGCCATTGGAGGGGATAAGTTTGCAGCAGCAAGAAAGGAGGAAATCCTGCTGCACAATTTGGGAACCGAAGGCAGAAGTGTTTATGATGGATTACCGGATCCTCCACAAGAAGGCCAGGGAGAGATGGACCAGTATTCTATAGCAGAAAAGAAGTTGGAGGTCCATTTTGAGGCCAAGAAAAATATAACATTTGAGAGACACAAGTTCTTCCAAAGAATACAAGATCCACAAGAGCCGGTGGAAAACTTCATTGCAGCGTTGAGGTCTCTTAGTCATACGTGCGAATTTGGGCCGCTCACAGACTCTCTTATAAGGGACCAATTAGTCCGTTGCACAAATAACATAAAGATACAAGAGAGGTTACTATCAAAGGATGCATCACTGGAGTTGGCCATAGAAATGGCAAGGAGTATGGAACAGACCCATAAATATATGACCACTATGAAGGGAGACAAGTCAGAGGGAGAAGTGGCTGCTGTAAAGGGATTTCGCAAGACTGGCTTCAACAAAGAAATCAAATGCTACAAGTGCGGTAGTAACTGTCATATTTCCACAAGCATGTTTTGTCCAGCCAGGAACATCTCGTGTTTAAAATGCAAAAAGAAAGGGCATTTCGTGAGAGTGCGTAGGGAATCAGGGACGGTGCAGAGCATTGAAGCAGGAGGAAGAATGTCGGAACAAGGTGAAGATTTAGAAGTGGGAAGGAGCAACCAAACAAAGCATGTATTGGAAGTAACAGAAGTATCAAGCAAGGGAGGTGCACCCACCGATGTATTCATGGTTGATGGAAGAGTGGTGACAATGAAGGTGGACAGTTGCTCACCGTGGACATTAATGTCCAAGGCGACATTTTTGAGTTGCATGCAAGGAGACGTGACAAAATTAAAGGAGCATAATATTGAGCCGTATGCATATGGAAATGTTAAAATTGGAATTATAGGGATGTTCCGAGCTTCCATCAAGTATAAAGGGAGGAGCTGTGAAGCAGAGATATACGTTACTCAAGAAGGTTCTTCACTTCTGGGATGGGAAGAACAGTGGAAATTGGGAATTAGGATACAGGTGAATGCGGAGAGACCAGTTGATGTGGCTGAATTGAAGGATAAATGGGAAAAGGAGTATCCCATGGTGTTTCAGGAGGAACTGGGATTGTTGAAAGGTTTTGAACATGAAATTCAATTAAAGGCAGGGGCCAGTCCGAGGGTGCACAAGGTGAGACCAGTACCTCACGGATTGAATGAGAAACTCAAAGTAGAAGTGGAGTCGTTACTCCAAAGAGGAATAATAGAGAAGAGTGAAAGCTCGGAATGGCTAACGCCGGTAGTAGTAGCAGCTAAGGCCAATGGAGACATTAGGTTATGCGTGGATTTGAGAGATCTGAACAGAAATATACTAGTGGATAGACATCCCTTACCAATAGTAGGTGATCAGCTATCAGTACTGAGCAATGCCAAAGTGTTTTCAGTTATTGATCTTTCACAAGCTTATCATCAGATCCCGTTGAAGGAGGATTGTCAACACCTGACAGCATTTATCACAGTGTTTGGTTCATTTAGATACTGTAGGATGCCATTTGGGCTGGCGTCCGCAGCAGCCGTGTTCCAAAGGGTCATGGAGACGGTGTTGAGTGGAGTGAAAAACATTATTGTGTTCCAGGACGATGTGTTGATATATGCTAGTTCTACTGAAGAACATGATGAAGTGTTGAGACAAGTGTTAAGCAGATTGGGTGAGGCAGGGTTGACGGTGAAGAGGAGCAAGTGTAAGATTGCGGTACATATGGTGGAGTATCTGGGACATGAGATAGATGAGCAAGGGGTGAGGCCAAAAAAGAATTTGGTGGAAGCAGTAAGGTGCGCACCTGTACCCAAAGACAAAGAGCAGGTGAAATCATTTCTCGGTTTGGCCGAATATTATCATAGATTTGTGAAGGATTTTGCCAAGGTATCAGTGCCTCTCAGAATGTTGCTAAAAAAAGGAGTGAGGTTTGAATGGTCTAAGGAATGTGATGTGGCTTTTGAGTGTATTAAGCAAGCAGTGGGTGAGGCACCATCCATAGGTAGATTTGAACCCAAGGACAAAACGGTATTGGTAGTGGATGCGAGCATGTTAGGACTGGGTGCGACGTTAGTGCAGTACAATAAGGACAATACTGAGAGAGTGATAGCATTTGCATCTAGGACGCTAAGAGGGGCAGAGAGCAAATATTCTGTCATTGAAAGAGAAACTTTGGCAATGTTTTGGGCAGTGAATCATTTTAAGTTCTTCTTGTGGGGAAGAGGATTTGTGGTCAGGTCGGACCACAAACCACTGTTTAGATGTTTGAGAGTGGCAGGTGGGCCACGGGTTCTCCAAGAATAAGCAGGTGGGGTCTGGGACTCCAAAACTTTAACTTTGAAGTGAGCTATTTACCAGGGAAGCGGAATGTTGTGGCAGACTGCCTTTCCAGACTGCCTCTTAAGGGTGAACCTATAGAGGACAGAGTGACAGAGGAGGAGTTAGTGGTAGCAGAGGTAAAAAGTGCAGTCAGCAAGGAGGAATGGGCGAAAGAAGAGGACTCTGATAATGACCTCAAGTTAGTCAAAGGTTGGACGGTAACGGGGTGGCCAGAAAGAAAAAATTTGGATGGTAAATTCAATACTTGGTGGGAAGTAAAACATGAGTTAAACTTATGTGAGGATAGGTTAAGGAGGGGGAGGTGCATTGTTCCTCCTCATTCCCTGAGGTCAGTACTAATTGAACTGGCTCATCAGGGGCATCCTGGAGAAGCGGCTATGAAAAGGAAATTGAGGCAGAATTATTGGTGGCCGGGAATTGACAGGTGTGCAGAAAGGTATGTCAAGGATTGTATAGTTTGCCAAACGAGTGACAAATGCAGAGTGGTGAGAGAGGCTCCAATAATTCCAAATGTGGTACCGGACCAGCCGTGGAGTAAGTTAGCAGTGGACATAATGGGTCCGGTGGCAGGTCTCGGAGATGGGTTAAAGTTCGTATTTGTTGTAGTGGATTTCCATTCCAAATGGTTTGAGTGGGAGGCTGTAAGGGAGGTCACGGCAAGGGAGTTAATTGGATTCTTAGAAAAAGTATTTCTTAAGGAAGGAGTCCCGGTGGAAATTGTGTCAGATAATGGGGTACAGTTTGTGTCTGGGGCAATGAAAAAGTTTCTTGCAGGATACAGTATAAAACACACAAGGACGGCTATGTATAATCCTAAAGCAAATGGACTTGTTGAAAGAGTTAACAGGTACATAAAGGGGGGCCTGCAGATGGCCATGAATTCGAGGCAACCATGGAGGGAAGTATTAAGGATGCTGACATGGAATTATGTCACTACGCCTCATTCGGTGACGGGAATATCCCCATTTGTTTCAATGAAGGGAAGGGAGCCTGGGACAAGGCTTTGTCCAGGATGGCTAGGAATGGCCAGAGTGGTTAATGTTGACCGTAATCAGATTATGAAACTTATTGCATTGAGTCAGGAAAGAAATAAGGAACTGTTTGATGACAGAATGAGGGTGAAGGAACGTGATTGGAAGGTGGGAGAAAAAGTGTATGTCAAAAATCCTAGACTAGTGAACAAGTGTGTGGAAAGTAGATTTCTGGGTCCTAAGAAGATATGTGCAGTAAAAAGTAATGTGGTAGTTCTGGAAGGTGGTGAAGTTTGGTCTAAAGGAAGATTGGCGAAAGCGGGTGATGAGGAGAGGAGTGAAGATGAGGAGCACTTGAGGAAGGTGGAGAGGAATAACATTAAATTTAATGAAAAGGTGAGAGGAGAGGTGACGGATGAGAACAGGGAAAAGGCAGGTGGGAAGGTCAGAGAAGATGATAGTCAAAGGTCAAAAGTTGAAGAGGATTCTTTACATAGAGCCAGGTCTAAGCCGGTGTGGATGAGGGATTATGAGACCTAACATTATAGTGTTCAGGTCGTGTTTAAAGTATCTACAATGTAATTGTACACGGAGGATACTAGGTCATGTGCAAGTTGTACAAGTCTGTTGATATTCTGTTATATTCTGGTCAAACAAATGTTCTGATTAATTTTAACCATAAGTGTAAGTTTTACATTACTGTTATAAGTATTTCATGATGTATATTTGCTCTGTTTGAGGGGGAAGATGTGTAAGAATGTAATGTGCCTCACGGCGGTCGCGCGCGCTCTCGAGCTTGTATGGAATGAGAGTCGCGTGACCGCAGCGAGGAACGGCAGTTGGCGGAGATGAAAGGCGGCCTGAGGAAAGAGGGGCGACTGGCGAGCTCCGTGTGAAAATAAACAACTAAATGTTTATTCAGTGTGGCCTCCCTTCTTCAATATGGAACTGCAACATTCTGGGAAGCGCCAGCTGTAAAAGAGTTATACGTGATATTGGAATGTTTTAGCGCTTTCACCGGCACATTTGACTTTCAGGAGAATAATAATATTGGGTGTTGCAGTACAACATATGATTTGAGAAGTATAAATCATTTTGAAGCACTTTTTATGGTATACTGCTGAATGTGCAGGGTTGTACAGACTGAATAAGGTGTGCAGAAGTTATTATTGGAACAAATTTGTGGTTGTTTAATGCAATTGTTATACATGAGTTGTGTGTGTGCAGTATGTGTTGGGCTTAATGAGTGAGACTTACATTTTAAACAATTTGCACAATGTTTTATTTGGGACTGCCCATGAATCATTTTGTAAATGATTGAAATTTTAAATCATGTTACACAGGTTTTCAAAATCGAGTTTTGCACAGAAATGTTTTCTTTAATGATGACTATTAGACTTTTAAATGAAGAACGTCCACTACTTGAAATGGATGTTAGTACTCAGAAACGTTTTGATGAAAAGTGAATTACTGGGATGTTTTGTTATTATGAATTTGGGTACACCCACAGAATGGTCACCGATCACAACCATTGCTGTTGGTGTGATGCATCCCTGTTTCGGGGAAGATTTCTGTTCAAATCACACATGTGTGTTGTATGTTGTTGTGTTGTGTGTGAGTGCTAGTGGACATGTGTTGAGTCCATGAGGTTATGTTGAGTGTGTGTATGTGGGGACATACATGAATTTAGAGTACGTGTTGTGAGGTAGCACGTTTGAGCAGCAGTGACTGTACGTGTGAGAGGTAGCATGTTGTGTAGTATGTTGAGTACCTGTAAGAGGCAGCGCGTTGAGTGAGGTTGTGCACCTATTAGAAGAAGCATGCATGTTTTGAGAGGGGGTGGCTCCCACATGCTGGCCAGGTGTGCCACCGTTAAGACTAATCCTTTGTGGAACCCCTTGTAATGGAGATATTAAACATTTAGTGGGACAGTGTTTTCAAGAGTTGAACCCTAGAGTGAAGGGTAGTAGTTAAGACACTATGGCAAGAGGCCTAAGATGTAGTTTGGAGACTGGATCGAGCACAGTTTGGGCGTTTGATGTGTGTAGCCTTGGGCCCATACAATAGGTTTAGTGCACTGTAGGTGACCGCACGTGTCTCCAGTTTAGTAGTGTTTAGAATAGTGTCTTTTAAGAGTGATGTTTAGACTTCTAGTTGTGTTCTGTGGTGCCAGGCAGTGCATAAGTAGAGTGGAAGTGTGATATTTGAGCACGGCAGTTGATTTTTCAGTTTGAGTTGAGGTGGCATACAGATTTAAGCCAGTGTTGTTGAGTGTAGTTCATTGAGTGAAGTTGTGGTCATTTGAAGACCAGGTGAACCACACACTGGCAGGTTTTAGTGCTGAGTGATCGTAATTTATATAAAACAAATATTTATTCTGAAATTTAGGATTGCACTACATTTTCCATTTCTTTTTGTGCTTATGAACTGTGTTTTTGCATATTGAGTCTATGCTTGTCACTAAATTTTCCATTCTTGTGGTGTTATGAACAGTTGTTTTGTTGCATAGTTTACACTGTGCATAGCTAACGCACCACACCTTTCTTTTTGTGGTAGCGTGTTTTGTGATTTTTGTGCTCTTTGTCTTGTAAGTCATTATGCTATACTTTTAATTTCTTTTCCATGTTTTGTTGAGGGAGAAGGGATGATGTATCATTTTTTTGTGGGTTTATGGTTGTCTTTGTATTTTATGAAGTTGGCATGCTTAGGACATTGTTTGGACCATTGCAGTAATCTCAGGATTGGGGCTTCATTGTTGTGGCAAGTGTATTTGCCCCAGGGAGGGGGATAGGTTGTGCTCAGGTGTGGCAGACCTGTGGCCAGGGGTGGCAGTCCTGGCGGAAGGAGATTAGCAAATTGAAGGTTCAGGGTGTAGGTTTGTTTTTCATTGTCCATCTGTGGCAAGGTATGTGCTCAGTGGTGGCAGCACTGAAATCCTGGCGTGGCAGGCCAGGGTAGAAGGAGTTTAGTTGGTTATGATTGTTAGTCTTGGCATGAGAGATTTGTTGTTTGTTTTTAAGGAAGGAAATGGTGTTGTATCTTGAATTTTATAGTATGTCTGTGTATGCAAGCTTTTGGAATGCTTAGTGGAACGTGGAGTGCTTGAGGCCTGGGGGTTCCACAGTTGACGGTTGTGGACTTGGAGTGTGGCAGGGGACCAGGGCAGATGCTGAAGACCTTCTCTCCCACCTTTATGAACTGCACCTATGTAAACAAGACAATAAAGCATCTTTCTGTGTGTACTTACCTGGGTCAGCCTGCTTCCTGCTCCTTGTCATCTCTGATCCAGGCACATCTTGCTGGGGAGCAAGATACAACAGATATTGTCTGGAGCAGACAGGCAGGTAGAAACATGCACCCTCACAAGCTGCCTCTCTTGTACTGTGGTACTCTACCAATTCGGTAAGGGGACGACATCATGAGCAACTCTTTCTGCCTGATGGGGCCCAGGCATAAGCATGGATAATTGGAGTAGGTACCAGGCAGTGTGAAGCTGGATTGTTTTTGTTTTCTCATGGGTTGCAATGAGTCAAGCAGCCAAGAAATAGGCAACAGGAAGGATTTCCTTCTCTCACTTCATCCCTGCATGTGGTGACAGGCACACCACAGACTTGGCAACTCATGCTGTGACTGTAATGACATGAAAAACACTGGCTCCCTCTTAATTTCTTGCTTACGCATGCACTATTTGCAGAATCTGGGATATCATATGACTAGGACTCTAGTGGTCATTAGGCCAGAGGATATCCAGGAATTAAGTTCCCTGATAACGGCAAAGGTCCTACTGCCTCAGATCAGTTCAAAGGATGCCACCCCAAACACCAGGTAGTAGGTAGAGGCTCAAAATGGTGTTCATTTGTTTACTTTTCTCCCACAGGACTTATTATTACAGAAAGCAATACAGAAAAAAAGTGTATGTAAGTGAAATATACCACCAAGTAAAGAAAGCATACATAGTAGCTCTGTCACATGCTTTACTAATCTCTCTATTCACGTAATAATAAAGGAACACAATTCCCCAAATATTTGTGTATGTGTGTATATGTGAGTGTGCTTGTGTGTATATGTGTGTGTGCTGCAATTTTGAATGGTACATAATACCACAAGTGCTGGAATAAATCTCGAAGGCACTCCTGTGACTGAGTTGTTAAGCAAACACCAAAAATGGTATGATAGTTTTAAAAAGTAAGAAAAAGCTCTTCTACATGTGAAGAACAAGACAAACAAGTCTATGAACCAACTAATCGCTATCCGTGGAAGCTCACCTCTGGTTCAGAGGCACAGAGTAGTGCATTTAGGATTTGCAAATTAACTAAAAAGCTAGAATTATTGCTCAAGGATCCAACATCAACATATACATGTTCCCCTAATTGGAAATTATAATTGTAGTACTGTTTGACATTGTTGTGATTGGAGACCTGCGGCATGTTTATCAAAAACCATGATTATTATAGTGGGTTTAAAAAATTCAAGAAAAAAGTTACGCTATAAGACAATGACAAATATCTCACAATCTCAAATGCATCCCCTCTCAATCTTTTGCCTCCATTCCTATGCAGCACTGTGCAATTCCTGTGCAGGGAGGAGACGTGGACAGATCGCAAACATGTGGACGGGTTGCTGGTCAACCGCTCCGCCTCCAATGAACTGCATTGCTCCATTGTAGGCAAGCAGTGACGCACTGCTAAAGTAAAAATAAAAAGCTTCAGATTACGTAGAATTGTATCCAACAAACAATAGACTAAAATAACAAGACATAAAAGGATAAACTGTGAGGGACAGGTAGTGTGAGAAGGCGCTAGACAAGACAAAGGCAAAGGAATATGAAGTGGTGCACTCACAAAAAAAGGGAGATAAAGACGCTGTGAAGGTGAAACAGTGTAAAAGTTTAAGCACAACAAGGCACAAAAAATCATAATTGCCAACCCGAAATGACTGAGTATCAGTGTATGGTTGAACACAAGAGAGCACATGAACACCATTGCCCACACCAACTGACCAAATCTCTGATGAACAATTACATTGTAAGTTAAGCAAGAGGCCACACATCACATTGCACAATATAAACCCACCCATGATGTTCCTGGCAAGCCAATGAAAGTGAGCAGTCCCCCAAAATACAATCCAAACTCCCCAATGAGAGTCAGTAAAGGACACACCCCAATAGGGAATGAGACCGAGACCAAGTGTGGGTGAGTTTAAGAGGTAAAGTTTATCTAGATAAGATAGGACATGCAGAGAACTCTGTTTACCCCGAGAACACTCTGCCAAACAATACAAGGTTATTGCATTAAAAAGGGTTACAGCGTCATTAGTGACAAAATCATATATGGTACAAAAGTTGAGTTACAATTGGTGGAGCCGCAGATCCAGTGTGTCTTCATAGGGGCCGCTTCCATTCCATTGGTTGGTTGCTTGGCAGGAAGGGGGGCATCACATGCGTCAGTTTGGCTGGTCAGTGCGAGTTGAAGGTCATATGGTTCTGGATGAGGTGATTGATACTAGCTCTCTAATCTAAATACTACTTCAAAGTATGCAATAAAAAGACAATGGGCCTCATTACGAGGCTGGTGGTAGCCGTGCCTGTAGTGCCGCCGGTATCCATTTTTTTCCAGCACCCGCGAATGGGCAATTATCGAGTTTGGCAGACCAGGTAATTGCCCATTCGCGGGTGCCGGTAATAAGGGACTCCCCATCCCCATTCAGCCCCATAGGGCTCAATGGGAATGGGGAGGGTGGTAGCACCGGTACTGTTAATAACGGTACCGGTATTACCATCAAGTTCTGCTCGCGGGTGACGATACGGCCACCTGGTCAGACCAGGTGGCTGCAAGGTCACCCTCGAGCAGAATTCGTAGTATGGTGGTATGGTAACAATGGTGCCGGTAGCGATACCGGCGCCTTTGTTGCCTTACCACCATACTCATAATGAGGCCCAATCATTTGTATTCTGACAGGTTGGGAGAAAACCATATATTTCATAGATTGCTTTTATATACATTGAGCCTCATTACGAGATTGGAGGTAGCCATGGAGCTTTTAGCGCCATGACAGCCTCCAAACTCGTTCCGACTCCGCCCTGGTGAATGGAGCAATTACTGGTCCATTCCAAGGTTGGCGGGACCGGTAATTCCCCATTCACCAGGGCCATTCCCCATTCCCATTTGAGCCCCCATAGGGCTCAATGGGAATGGGGAAGGCGCTAATAACGGTAGCGCAAATTGCGGTACCGTTATTAGCTCTAGAGTCCCTTTGCGTGTCCTGTCCTTAACGCCTGAAAAAACCAGGCGTTAAGGAAGGACCCGCAAAGGGAACTTGTAGTAGGGTGGTAAGGGATTACCGGCACTGGTGCCCTTACCGGTGCCGGTAATCCCTAACCGCCCACCTCGTAATGAGGCGCATTGTCCTGAATCACTGGTCAGGTGAAAGGTATGAGGGGTCATCTCTGTCAGCGGGCATGGGGGTGAACACTCCGAGCGGGCCCAGTGGAGGGATGAGGGGATACATTTGTTGCACTGGGACATCCATGAAAAATGGGCCTTTAGCAGCATAGTCGCAGGGAGAGGAAAAGGTGGGGGCCATTGCACGCCGTGCACGGCGCTGCCGAGGAGGGAGAGAAGGCCCTTGTGCTGAAAGAGTGTGGCCTAGTTCAAATGGCAAAGTTTAAAATACACAATAAAATGGAGTTAAAACAAGTTTTCATGGTCTCTTCTGCAGGGCGTAGGGGAAGAGTTTTGGTTGTAACTCGGACCAGATCTTCATACATGTAAAGTATATCGGTGTAATTATGTCCACTCTGCTGCAGGATGGCTCTATGGGTCACACATTATACATCATAACACATGATTCCCTTAACATCTTCCATCCTTACATGCACATACATTACGGGAAGGCAATGGACCTAAAGCGTAGAACAAAAATACGTGGGCCCAAATATCTTATCTACTACAATCAGTTGGCTAACACATCCGTCAAAAACATCCCTTTAGATCTCATAGAAACTATTTTATCACACGTGAGTACACAAGAAAATATATGGTTACATACAGGATTAGTATCAGGAGTGAATCTGGGTGTCACGCAGTTGTGGGGCAGGCATCTGTTACATCAAATAAGGGGTGAGGGTAGAGGTTGTATGAGTAGTATATCCTTTGAGTAGGATCTGTGGGTGCGGAGCAGGTTTGTGGAGATGGATGGGTTTTTTCCAAGACCAAGCCTTGGCCCGGTCAGTTACAGGGTGGTGATGCTGGCAGGAAGGCGCGAGATACAATGTTTTGTTTGTAACCTTTCGAGCCCAGCTTATCGTGGGAACAGAACGTCGCAGAAACACCAGAGGGGAGGAGGTGGGGGGGTAACAGGCTGACTGTGCGCGGCCCCAGGGGAGAGGTGCAGGCCTTCAGGCTGGCATTTCTGTGAGGCCTGCTGGAGCATTTACAAAATGGAGTCGATGTTTGTACAAAATGGAGTAGGTAATCAGACTGCTTACGGATGTTGCATCTGTATGTGTCATCCCAACGCTGCCCTGCACCTTTGGCCAGAGGTGCATGGCAAGCCGGGGACGAGCATAGTGTGCGTGTGGGGACGGGAATGGAGGGGAGGGGGCCAAAAAGACCTTTCCTCCCACACACCACCCATACTATGGGACCTCTGGAAGAAATCATTTGAGCACTATCCTACCGTGGAATTTGGCATACAATGTGCAAAGCAAAGGAAGAAATCCCTACTGATGCACAGCCTGGGACTGCCGGACAACCTACCAGATCTGCCCGAGGAGGAGGCAAGGGGTTTGAATAAGTACATGAAATTCATGAAAAAAGATTGATACACACTACAAGAAGAAAATTAGCACAATTCTGGAGAGATATAATTTTGGAAAAAGGCTGCAATAAGGAGAGACCGTAGAACAATATATAACAGCCATGCAAGATTTAAGGAGGGACAAACTGTGGTTGAAAAGTGACCTGACACTGGATGAGGTTCTTCGCATAGCAAAGGAGGTTCAGCACATGGAGGCATGTGTGAAAGCACTAGATGAGGGGAGAATCAAGACACAGGTAGTTCAAACACCCAGTAACACTGTAAATGAGGTAGCAGTCGTGCAATCCAAACCAAGGTTAAGAATGTCTGCGATAAGCCATTAAAACAAATTGCAAACCAGATTGTGGTGTGGCTATCAAGGAAGAGAGATGAACAGACGAAGAAACAAAAGTTGGGATTCCAACCTCAGTGAGAAACAACAGAGCCTCAGATGTGACAACGATTCGCTGGGCAAGCAACTCAAATTTCCCTGCTGGACAAATAATATGCAGGAGCACATGACACAAGGTGCTCTAGGTCTACGGAATATGTCCACTGCATAGAAGAAAAATATAGCCAGGAAGTAGAGGAAAGTACACAAGTGATAATCAATGAGGACAAAACCCTGGATAGCCCCACAGCCATAGCACATGTAGATGAAAGGCCCGTAACAATGATGGTGCACTCTACAGCAAAGTGTTCCCTGTTGCCAAAGAAGAAATTCAATGAAGTATTTAACATGAGAGTACTGCAAAAAAGTTGACATTAGGCCATCAGAGTGTGGGGGTTGAACATATATCTGCTCGGGTGGTTCCATGCCTACCTACAATTCAAGAACTGGGTTGCGCAAGGAAAAGTGTACCTGACAGAGAAGGGCGACATGGCATTGCTAAATTGGGCACACCAAAACAGGTTGAATGTGAAATAGGATCCCAACAACGAAGACACAGTATGTGTGTAGATGAACCCATAATATTGTGGTGTCTGAAGGGCTACATATATGGATGATACTGGGGTCAAGATCTGTCATGCAAAAGCTGCAAAATGCACCCATTACAATGAGAAAAAAAGTCAAGCAAGAATTGGAGAAACCGGAAAGGCAAGGAACAACATCAAGGATCCACGCATCAGAATGGGTATGTCCCTTGGCAGTTGTGAGAAAGCTGCCAGGGAAGCTAAGAATATGTGTTGATCTAAGAGCTCTAAACAAGTGGCTAATACCAGACGGGCACCAAATATTCATTAATTATTGTCAATTATTGAGACGGTGAGAGTATTCTCTGACGGTGAGAGTATTCTCTGATCTGGGATCTCACTGCTGCATACCACCAAGTACGACCTACATGAAACATCCAAGCGATTCCCAGCATTTTTCACACCAGAGCAAATGTATCAATAAGTGAGGATGTTTTTTGGACTGCTGTCAGCTTCACCAGTATTCCAGAACATCAGGTATAGGATCTTCAATGGAGATGAAGGTATATTATTCTTCCAAGATGATATTCTAATGTAGGGAGACAACAAAGTACAGCGCAATGAAAGACTAAAATATGCATTAAAGAAACTGAAGAGAGCAGGCTGGTCATTATACAAAGAGAAGTGCAAACTAAATATGCAACACTTTGACTATCTGGCGCAAACAATTTCATAAAGGGCTAAACAGCCTCTAGCGATACAGCCTCTAGTGTTAGTGGACAGGATCGAGAGGTGCAGCTTGACACAGCTGGTGTTGGCTGGTGTTTGTGTTGGGACGTCGGAACGTTGATAGGTCATTTCCTCTCACCTTCACTTTCTGCCGGTGAGAAGAGAACATCAGCGCTACGGTATCAGGACGCTGCATCAGGCCCGGTTGGGCTTGGTCCCCAGTGGCAGCAGCGGACTGCTGAATGTTCCATGCTGTTGAAAGCTCTGTGTGGTGGGCCAGAGAGTCAGCAACGGGAACGGTAGTGCTTAGTACTGCACGTTATGCCAGGACACTGCTCCAAGTTTCTCCCGGAAAGACACAAGTTCCCAGCAGGAGTGGAGTGCCGCTGAGCACAGTGGAGTGGCAGCTGCAGTCTTGGACAGTCTGGAGCAGGAGTGAGCGGAAAGCCTGGAAGCCCTGGTGAGGGTAAGCTTGTAGGACAGTGCTTGTAATCACTACGTCTTTCCATTTCCCCGCCTTGCCACATGTTGTTGCTGTTAGCATCGACAGTGTGGTCTCTCCGGGACACGTAGAGCAGAGTGATTCCTTGTATTACCTGCAGGGGTTTTAGAGGGCATAAGCACAAAGTTTGTTTACTAGGACTTGTGCAGTGCTCCTTCTCCCTGTAGAGGGACTTTCTGTTGGACTAAGCACTGTTCTGTAGCCCTCTGCCAAAGTGTGCCCTTTATTGTCAAACGACTTACCAAATGAATGCAAATACGAATTCTACATTTGGGCTGTGGAGTATGTCTGCCGCCTCGAGGAAACATACCGGAGCCCCTCTCATGATCCAAGGTGCTCTAACAGCAAGCCTAAAATGAAAAAAATGAAAAAGAGAAGAAAGGGCGGGTGGACACCCCCATCTGAAAAGTGTGGGTTTTCGACAATTGGGTTGTTCCGTCGCTGCCTCCAGGGGACAGCATAGCGGACAATGTGGGTTTGATTCCAGGAGATGTGGTGGGAAACAACAGAGAAGGTGATAAGGGCATTTTATCCGGATCTCCAGTGATCGACAATAATGGTTCCCTGCTTAAATTGTGCCTGAACTTGCAGCAAAATTCTTTGTGTCCAGCTGACTCTGTGTATAGCAACATAATCGGAATTAATGTATCGGCCAGCCTAGACCTGGAAATCCTTGTGTCCTGTTGTGAGTACTCCACATATAATAGCATCAGCCCTGAAGATGCTCCAG
Organism: Ambystoma mexicanum; assembly: GCF_040938575.1. NCBI lineage: Eukaryota > Metazoa > Chordata > Amphibia > Caudata > Ambystomatidae > Ambystoma > Ambystoma mexicanum. The sequence continues at coordinate 678,303,058 of NC_090935.1, read as the reverse complement.
TACAGTATAATGGTTCTTTGTTGGTCCAGCTTGTGGAAACATCAGTCATTGCCTCTTCTTTGGACATGATTTCTACAAAAATGTACTCCTTGTTATTATTGTGCACAGAATTGGCCGAAGAGCAATTGGAGACCAAATGTATTTTGGCTCTGGTGGTTGACATTATTACCTCTAGCTCAGTGCCAATCTCATTCCACAGTGCTGATATGGGTCCTATTAGGATATCTTCACCCATAGGTTCCCTCCCTAGTGACCAAACAAAACAGCCTCGCACAATGACAAACATGAGCCAGTCTGTGCTAAGTGTTGGCTCCACAAGGCCGGTACGGGACGTGGAATGTGGGAAAGAAAACTGTTCCCAAGCGTCCCTTAAAATAATAGCGGCTTCGGAGGAGCATGCTCTGGAGGCTTTACGTATGGAGCAATCTATCCTTGTCTAACCAGAATGTCGGAGCAAGACGAAGTGTAAGACTACTCACCCAAAAGATCAACTACACAATCAAGGAAAACAGCCTGCTTCTGCTAAATCTTCACACCCTAAGAAAGCACAGAACTTTTTTGGTCCCTCAGTGCGATATGTGAAGCCAGGTCAATATACGGTAACCAATGAGCTAAGAGATGGTTCCTCTCGGCAGGTGACTCTTCAGGGCCCTTTGGACAAAGTCAGCTGGCACGGGTCCTTTACTCAAATTAAGGTGTACATCTACTCAGACTGAGACTAAGGGCCTCATTACGACTTTGGAGGTAGCCATGGCGCTATTGGCGCTAGGGCTGCCTCCAAAACCGTGTCCGGGTTCCCTGAATGGGGAAATACCGGGCCATTCAGAGTATGGAGGGCCCGGTATTTCCCAATTCAGGGAACCCGGACCCGGACCTTCTCCATACCCATTCGAGCCCCCATAGGGCTCAATGGGAATGGGGAGGGAGCTAACAACGGGCCGATAACAAGAGGGCCTGTTGTTAGCTCCCTGGTCCCTTCGTGGGACCCGCTCTGGACGTCTGGATAAACCAGACGTCCAGAGCGGGTCCCGCGAGGGGACCTCGTAATAGTGCGTAATGCGTTTAACGGTGCCAGCACCATTACCGGCGCCGTTAAATGCATTACGCACAACTTGTAATGAGGCCCCCTAAGTGTATATTGGAATTGGAAAAGTCACGTCCGTCCATTAGGATCCTTGTTAGCTTTGGTATCCAGTAGTGATTTATGATCTACAGCTAGGAAGGAGGCGAATTCCTTACTTAAATTCAGCCGCAGCGTCTTTGGCCAAAATGCCCGCCAATCTGACCTCGTGTTGAAACCAGCCCATTTTTTGAGAGAAGGCACTTACGAGTACCCAAATACGGTGACATGGGATAATCACCCGGACGATTCTCAAGTACCTATTTTAACAAGGACAGACTATGCAGGGTATTTTTATGGTTCTCTGTGCACCAAATATGTCAAAAGTGTGGAGCTGAATACTATGTCAGCTAGTCATTTTTCAAACCGATCTAGATTGCCTGACCTTTCCTATCACATTCTATTGACGATATTGTGAGATTGGAACTGCCTTTTGTACATAGTACCACCCATTAGGTTTTGGTAACTTGCACCTCTGCTATGGTAGCAGAATGAATTGAGCAAACTGTGCAACCTTTGGCTAAGATGGGATTTGAAGTATATATTTTTCAGCCATCAATGTTGCCCTCTATAGGTTTTGCCTTAGGGGGAAGGGCTCAGCCCACAGCCTGGGAAAATGGGGGCACATGGGCAAGGAAGGCCGCACACTGGGCGCCGAACTACATGACCTGCACAGTTTGGGGCTGCTGCTGCCTGCTTTCCCCGCTCCGCTGCACCAGGGGCCGCGGCTCTCCTATTCACCTGAGAGCGCGGCGGCCCGCTGTGGGGGAGGGGCGTAGAGCCCCCTGAGACGAACTGGGCTGCTGTGGACTGCAAAGCGGCTCCCTTATCCCCCTCGCCACCCTTGTACAACCTGCCTGGAGCTCCCGACCCCCGCCGTGTGCAGCCTGCCGCCTACATCATCAGCATCCAGCGGCTTCTAATCTCCTGCGCCGCCCGCCTGGATACCGCGACTGGTCCCTCTGCCTGCGTGCCGTCTGCCTGCACTCCCTGCCACCCCCTCCTCAAGAACACCGACAGCTACAAGGTAGGGGGGCGTGGGTGGACGGGCGCGACTGGCTCTGGTGGTCCTTGCGGCCGGCCCCTACTGCCGCCTATGTGCCTCGCGGCCCGCCGCCCTTGACTCCCGTTGGTGCTGCGGGCCCTCGGCCTGATCTGGGTGGAGCAGATCGGCGCTGGCCCCTGGGCGGGGACCCGCTGCGGTGCTGCTTGCCGCCCGCGGGCACCCATTTTACCACTGCTTGGCCCACGCTGCACCATTGCTCTCTTTAGCTGACCCCCCATCCTCCCCTGTACACTTGTTGGGGGCTCCTGGTACACTTACTGCAACTTTTGAACCGGGGCTGGGCATCCCACTGGTCAAACACTCTATTGCACGCCTCCTCATCTATAGAAAGGTCATTTGACCCTTCTTCTCCCCGCAACTGTGCAACTATGCTGCTGGGGTAATTTGTGTGGACCTCACCGCCCATTGACCAGATTCCTACGACATACTGCGTTGAAGCTTGCGGGTTCCCGCCACCTCGCTGCACCTTATTGAATCCGCTCTGCCCAAGCCCTCCACACCCTCCTCTCTAGAGGTTGAGTCCCCATTTCATACCAGTATTGCCTTGCTCATAACTCTCCGCAGTGTCTGGACTGCCCATATCTTGGACCTCGCCGGGCTAACGCTCAGGGACCCGCCCCACCATCGGTCTGAGCCATTGCCTCCTACACCACGTTGCTGAGGCGGCAGTCCTGCGGCACCATCATGGCGACGCTCCCCTGCGGCTGCATGTGATACACCTTGGCCCTTGCTGAAACGTGAGGGTTCACCCTAACACTGTACCCATCGTACTGGATCGGTATCCTTGGTTCAACCCCTCTCAGGGTATTTGTCAACGTCCTCTAGGGTCCTGCAGACCGCACTTTACCCGTCACCATGACCAAGGGGGCTGGGGCTGGAAAGAAGCAAAGCTCACTGAACATGTTCGCTAAAACACCCTCCAGGCCGCCGAATGAACCCCCAGAGGAATCGCCTAACGCCTCAGCATCCTTAACCCCCGATGATTTGCATAAAATGCTAGAGTACATGCGCGAAGGCTTCACTAAACTGCATACTAAACTGGATGATATGAATGGCACCATCTCATCTATAAAGGCCCATATCGAAAGAACGGATAGCCGGGACGCCGAGATCGAAACAAGGGTTGGCACCGCTGAGGATGACATGGGTTCCCTAAGTGCCGCTGTCACTGCTCTAACCGGACGGATCTCGGCAGTTGAGAGGAAAAATGACAACGTTGAATCTCGCTCTAGGCGGAATAACCTCCCAATTGTCACCGTACCCGAGGACAACATCAAAGAGCCCATGGAGGACTACGTGGAATGCATCCTCCTAACAATCCTTGATAACCCTAAGCTCTCAGCGCAATTTGCGGTGGAAAGGGCTCACCGCTCCCTTACCGCGAAGCCCAGACCTGGGGCACCACCTCGTCCTATCATAGCCAGGATCCTAAATTTCCGCGATCGAGATGCTCTCCAGCGAGCGGCCAGAGCCAAGGGTGAGCTACTTCTGGGTGCAATGAGAATACACATATACCCAGATTTTTCCGTTGCGGAGCAGCAGGAGCGCAAAACCTCCTTAGCGGTTAAAAAAAAACTTTGTGACTTAGGAGTTAAATACTCTATGCTTTTTCCCGCAAAACTAAGGATTGAACACTCCAACCAAACACACTTTTTCACCATCCCTGAGGAGGCTTCAAAATGTATAGATGAACACATCCCTGGTTGACTCATTCATCGTTAGCATTAGATCCATGTCTACCATGTTATTGTTGCACCTAAGCCACGTAGGTGGCCGCTGATGGCGAGTTCCTTATGATGGCCACGGAGTAAATGAAGTTCATTGGTTATTGTTTTGTTAACGTTGCTCCACCAATCCTTAGCAAATGTGGTCCTGTTTGTCACTACGGTCTTATTGTGTTCAGAGACATGCAGCTTTCCGATGGGTCCCCAGTTTGGCGACTATCCTTTCACCACAGCCGAACCCCCCGGTGGTTGACCCCACAGCCATCTCGGATCTACATTCCCGATGTAACCCGCACCCACTCTAAACACCCTTCTTTATCCTACTACGTAGCATAACTCTCCTTACGCTCTTCCCAGTCCAGCGCACCATCGCCCGGCTGCTAACAGACACCCAGGCGTTGATGCCTAAAAGTTTATGGTTGTTTTGGTTTTGTTCGGGTTTCATCCCTCTGATTGGGGGAGGGATGAGGATGGGGGATTGGAAGGGAACATTATGGTTTAAAAATGTCTTGACAGCCTCCAGAGGTGCCGCAGGCACCGCGCCCAATCAATTCATATATGTGGTCAGGCGACCGAATACACCTAGGGTACACGCCTTTCATTTCACTGGAATCCCCCTTTACTTATTCCACCATCACCCCTTCAAATATGGCTGATGCTACTCTGACCTTTATGAGCTGGAACGTCAGGGGACTAGGCAATTATAAAAAGATGCGAAAGATTCAGCTCCACACTGAACGCCACGGAGTAAAGATCCTATGTTTACAGGCAACCCTCGCTCGCTCAGAGCAATGTGAATAATTCGCCCAGCAATGGGGCCCCCAGAGGTATTACACTAATTATTCCACTCAGAGCCGAGGCACCCTCACCCTAATACATAGAAGTCTGAAGTTCACGTGTCAGCACTCCCACATAGATCCACTTGGAAGGTTTGTGCTCATCACTGGTATATTACAGCATCAGGAGATAGTCATCCTGAACATATATGGTCCCAACGTCGACGACCCTGACTTCTACCTTCACCTGGCCACTCTACTTGAGAGCTACCCCCTGATTCCTATTTTATGGGGCGGGGACTTCACTACGATACTAGATGTCACCCTGTTTAGATCGGGTTCTCGTCCTCGCCAACTGTCTAGGGCAGCATATTCTATCCTGACCTCGCTCCCCCACCTGGCACTGGTGGACGCTTGGCGCCTGATGTATCCCGAGGACCGTACATACTCCTTTTACTCCTCAGTGCATGATTCCCACTCTAGAATAGATAGATGGCTTGTCACATACATACTGATTAGATGCATAACTCACTTAGCCATTCTCCCCAGGACACTGTCAGACCACTCACCGGTACTTATCTCCTTAAACTGGGGAGTAGACGCCAACAAAACAAGACAGTGGAGGGTGAGTTTCTTGGTTTTTGCCTCAGAGCTTGAATCCTCCATTGAGAAATATTTTGAGATTAACATAAACTCTGTCTCAACACAAGCTGTGCTCTGGGAAGCCTTCAAAGCACACAAGAGAGGGGTCGCCATCTCCAAGAGCAGTGACATCCTGAAGGGCATCCGTGCCGACATCGCTACCAACTGTCAGGTACTGTCAGGTTGGAGTGACATATTCTTTACATACAGTATCATATACTCACTTACATTGGGTCAGGGGAGACACATATTTAGTATAGAAAGGTTTTAGGAAGTTATTATGGGTTATATTTTTATACAGTCAATTTTGCCCTTAACCTTCATTGCAGTCTATGGAGATTGCCCCAAGCCAAGATGGAGGTTCTCAGTCTAAATTCCGATTGGCTGGAGATTGTTTATAGGGAGGACAATGAACATTCTAAACTGCCTTTCATCGTCCTTGCCCAGCTGAGAGGTCGTGTGCCTTGTTGCTCCTGCTTAACTTTGTCAAGGGTGACAAGTTTCTAGCAGTTGAGCGGAAGATCTGAAAGTATAACAGGAGTCATGTTTGGAGTTTGGTGGAGACACAGGACAGGAGTCAGAAACTTCCATTTATTCTGAAAAAAGAAGTTTTCAAGTCTTATTCAAGATAAGTGACTTTCCAGATTTGTTGAACTTGTAAAAAGGTTATATTTATCTAAGGGATTGAAATCAAATCTGTATCTAAAAATATTGAAGCGCGTACGTTTGTTTTTATCGCTACATGTCAAATCAAACTAGCGCGAGAGTTTTTTGTCCGTTACTTTTCGCCCGCGCGTGTGTCTCAGCGCGTGAGAGAGAAGCGCGAGCGTGTACTTTGGACTCGCGTTTACTGTTCGTTTACGCAAGGGTTTTTTCCGCGTGATAAAATAAGCGCATGTGTATGTTGCGCGTGTACGTATTTATTCGTGAGTTGGACATTAGCGCGAGTGCGTTTTACCCGCGAATTGAGTCGTCAGCGCGTGTGCGTGTTTCCCGCGACTTGGAGGAAAGCGTGTGTAATTTTTATCGCGTCTTGGATTTTAGTGCAAGTGCGTTTTACCCGCGAATTGAATCGTCTGCGCGTGTGCGTGTTTCCCGCGACTTGGAGGAAAGCGCGTGTAATTTTTATTGCGTTTTGGATTTCAGCGCGAGTGCGTTTTACCCGCGAATTGAATCGTCAGCGCGTGTGCGTGTTTCCCGCGACTTGGAGGAAAGCGTGTGAAATTTCTATCGCGTCTTGGACTTTAGCGCGAGTGCGTTTTTACGCGTGTGCGTATTTCCCGCGATTTGGAGAAAAAGCGCGTGATTTTTTCTTCCCGCGGTTTCTGGCTTTCCACGTGAAGATTCCAGCACAAGTTAAATTCGTTCCTGAGAAAAAGACTCTCTACAAAGAAAATATTAAAAACAAATACAAGAACTTAAAAGAACTTCATAAATCTTACTTGAAGACCTTGTTCAAGAATCTTTGATTTGAGCAGACTAACTACAAAGTTAATTTACATTCATGGACCTACTGAGAAGGCTGAATTATCTATAAGATTCTGGTCCATAAGTAAGGAAGTCTTGTCTGCTTTTCACTTCTCTGGGCATTCTGAAGAGAAGAACCAGGTATGGTTTTTAAACTATTTTGATTAAGGATTTTGAGTTTAAGGTTAGTATAGTAACCCATGAGTAATGAGGTATATTGCATGTTTATGTTTTAACTACAGGTGAAGAACCAGCGAGTTGATAGCTTCCAGCCTGGTGTTTGTTTCTTTGTCCCTTCCCCCATTCCCCTGAAAGTGAGGTAAACTGAGCAGTTATATTTATGTCAGCTCAGAGTGCCACATTTTGGGTGGATTGTCGGGGGTTCAGCAGCTTCTGCAGACACCAGGTTCTCAGCATGACACCAGCGAATCAGCCCTATCCATCTATGAATCCCAATATGCTGTGGATCACTTCCCGGCTACTTTAGCGATGCTGGGTTCTGAGCTGGACAGGTTCCGTGGCCTTGCCGAGCGCGAGGTTAAGTTCCTGGACTCCCCTCGATCAGTGAGGAAATACGGCGAGGGTGAGCGGCCCGGCAGAATGCTAGCTAGACTGCTACGCCGCGAATTCAGTGCCCCCAGCATACCGGCCATTGCTAGACCGGATGGCACACTCGCCACCTCCCCCCAAGACATCAATTCTGAGTTCCTCGCGTTCTACACCTCCCTGTACTCGGAGGTGGACAGTTCCCAGATTTCTGAAATCGATTCCTATTTAGAGAACCTCCCTTTATCAGCCCTGTCAACCGATGCCAGCGCCTCCTTTGAGAGGCCCTTCATCCTAGAGGAAATTGAGGAGGCCATCGAGTCACTGGCATCGGGGAAGGCTCCCGGCCCAGATGGGCTCCTGATGGACTTCTACAAACTATACAAGGCCCAACTAGCGCCGCACCTACTGACCCTGTGGGAGGAATCGTGCGACAGGGGCATACTTCCACTGTCTCTCCGGGAGGCATTGATTACAGTGCTCCTTAAACCTGGTAAAACCCCCAAGCAGTGCAGCTCATACCGACCCCTCTCACTGATTAATAGTGATATTAAAATATTTGCCAAACCAGTTGCCAACCGCTTAGCCCCGTACATGTCCCACATTATTCACCCAGACCAGGCCGGCTTCGTCCCTGGTAGATCCACTTCCCTAAATTTAAGGAGACTCTTCAATGTAATCAGCAGAATCGACCCGGCCACACAGGCAGTGGCAGCTACATTGGACATGCAAAAGGCATTTGATTCAGTTTCATGGAAATACCTTTGGTTTGTTCTTGAGAAATGCAAATTCGGCCCTAACTTCCGCACCTGGATAAAGCTCCTTTACACCGCCCCGTCAGCCAAGGTCCGCACGGAAGACAGGTGCTCTTCTCCCTTCCAGATATTTAGAGGTACACGCCAAGGATGCTCTTTTTCCCCACTCATTTTTGCTATAGCCATGGAGCCCTTCGCTGACATGATTCTGCAATCACACTCGCATAGGGGGTTGCGCACATCTGGCCAGACCGACATAGCCTCTCTCTATGCTGATGAAACCGTGCTGTATGTTCGATCCCCTGAAATCAATCTTTCACCTATACTGACAGATGTGGCCAGATTTGGGGAAATATCCAGTTTGAAGGTTAACTGCTCCAAGTCTACATTATTTCCACTCACAGATTCGACACGCCCCCCCCCCCCTGATCTACATGGGTTCAACTGGTCTCCTTCCAGCTTCACCTAACTGGGGGTGGTGGTCTCCTGGCACACCTCACAGCTGCGTGATGACAACTACCAAACTTATCTAACTAACCTGGAGGCTAAAACCTCCAGCTGGACTAAACTTCCCCTCTCGCTAGCAGGCAGAATTGGAATACTCAAAATGATTGTATTACCTCAATTACTGTACCGATTTACCAATCTGCCTCTGTGGCCCGGGGATACCTTTTTCCAAACACTGCGCAGCATATGTAACACCTTCCTTTGGCACTCTGGGGCCGTCTGCCTCAAATTATCCACACTAACCGCTCCTAGGGCATTGGGCGGTTTCAACGCACCCGATTTTATCAAATACTGGGTGGTGGCCCAATCACAGTTTGCTGCATACTGGTTCAATACCATTGATCCCCCCCCCCCACATGTTCGCCTCGAGAAGCTGACGGTCTGTGACTGAGTGATCGGATCCCTGGTCCTCCAACCAATTCCCCCTGACTTAAACTCTGCGAAACCTGTAGCCAGTACATCCTTGGCTCTGACCAAACTCTGGTCCATGGTCGACACACCTCACCCGTTCTACGGGGATTTGCCACTGTGGAACTTCCTTCCTGATGTTCCACACATTCCACTTTCAGTGGTCACTCGCTGGGCCGCTGCTGGCTTCCTGACGCTGCCCAATGCCTTTGAACAGGGAAACTTTATAGAATGGTCTGACCTTCCTCCTTCACTCAGGCGCAGACCCTCGGTGTGGCTACAGTACTCTTCACTCCGAGAACATCTCAAGTCCAGATATTCAGACTTCCCCGCCTTGCCCACTGATGAACCTATAGTGGAGGAGCTCTGCTCCTATCTCTCCGTCAGAGGCAAGGTGTCGAGGCTCTACTCCTTATTACAGACTAGAGCGTCCCCCCACTTCACTGAGCTGAGACGCAGATGGGAGGAGGACCTTGGTTCTGAGATCACCAACGAGAGGTGGTCTCGGATGTGCGCTCGTACCCACGAGGTCTCCTACAACACTAAATTTAAACTCATCCAGTTTAAAATCTTACACAGGTATCATCATACACCTATGAGACTCCACCGTATGTTTAGCGCCCACCCCCCCTCCTGTCCTAGGTGCGGCGCAGATCAAGCCTCCTTTATACACTGTTGTGGCTCTGTCCCGGCTGTCCCAATTTTGGCTAGACATTTGCTCTACACTGTCTGACATTCTGGAACACCCAATCACCCCTACCCCACTGCACTGCTTATTCCATGACTTCCTGCAGTTAACCCATGATTCTAAGAAACTGGCAGGTCTCTGCATGCTACTGGCAGTTCGCTGTAATTTACTCTGTTGGCTCCGCCGTGGAGCGCCTACCTATACACAATGGCTCAGATCGGTCACATGGGCTCACGACACTGAGCAGTCCTGGAATGCGATGCAGCACCCACACTCCAGGCCGAGGGACATCTGGCCGAGATTCTGAGACTATATCTCTGCCATGGCCTCACCATCAACTTCTCCCTCTCCTTCCCCAGGTGGTTCCCCTTAGATAATGACCTGTTACGGTGTATGTATCAATACTTTGTATACTGCCTTTTATCAATATGCTACATTTTACTCATTATGTATTGTTTATCATGCGCATTGCTTGCTCTTAACGCTGGTGCCATGTGGCTCCCTATGTTTTTTTGTTGTGCTGTCAAGTCAATGGCCCTCATTACGACCCTGGCGGAAAGGGGAAAACGATGGCGGAAAAGCAATTCCGCCATCGAATAGCGCTCGGTGCGACTATGACCCGTCACCGGAAAGTACGAAGCCATTAGCGACACCGTAGTGAACGCCAACGCTAACTGCACCAAGCACGCGCGCGCGCGCGCCATGCCAAACCGCAAAGACCACCATGGCGCAAGGGTACGCCAATTCCGACCCTAGCGGACATGTACCTAACGCCATCAGGCATGGCGTAATGTACCATTCCGCCATGGCGAGAAGTACGGCATCGCGAATCAACCGTTAACGGCCCCACTGAGTGCCTGTACACCGCTCCCTGCCCACAAAGTAGAACTCCCCGTAGGTGCAATGAAGTCACAAAGCAACCATTGAAATGTACAAGTCACCCCTGCATGGCAACGAACAAAAGAAACACAAGAGGGGCCAATGGGAGCTGCAGGGCACAGATGGCACGAATACAGAAGCCAATCCAATGGACATGACCACAATCCCCCACCAAGAAACGCACGCAAACACAGGCACCTGTGACCAGCAATATTCCGAAAATCACATCATTCCACCAGTCCACCTGGCTGACCGGCATCTGTTACACAAAACCCAATCCCCCGCCCCTGAGCATGACAACATTCAAACAGTCATATTGGCAGCCCCCATCCCTGACCTCACTGTGCTTCGTAGGCAAACGCGCCCAGCACAGTACCACGCGACTAAACCCCGAAGCAGGAACCCAATGCAGATCTCCTCACAATACATCGCCCCCCAAATAGGCATATGCCACATCACTTGCAAAGAAAAACGCTACACGGGCCAAATCAGAATAGAAATTTAATGCACATCAAAGTCACCAAGCCCATACAGCCATCAGGCCATGAACTCCAAAACACTAATCACCATTGTGGGCTGCATCCGCAAGAAATGACCAGCCACTACCTGTGTGTCGCCCTGTTCCCCCATGGTACACAGAGCCACATTCACGTACGAAAAGGCAACATGGAAGCGCACAGAACCGCAGGGCCGACCCAATGGGGAGGCACTAGTCCAGCTGAAAGGCCAAAATGTTGCTCCAAGCCACCAGTACTGCGTAAGGGCATGTGGCCCATTGTCGATCGTCCCATAAGATCGTAATGCTGCTCCACTGATTAACACGAAGCAGCAGGTGTCGGGAGTAAAATCCATCTGCAGGAGTGGCATACAGATGGCAGTGGCAAAAGGGGAGGAGATACCTGTCAACCAAAAGAAAAGAACAAGAACAGAATGGCCATCAGAACTACATTCGAACAACTCACTTCAATGATCACACGAAATCCACAGCCATATGCATGCTAGCCCACACAAAAGGATCATCACCACCCCGAAACCACTTGCGACTCATGACCATATATATCGAGGTGCAAACACCATCACAAACGAGTGTACCAGTGCATGCGTCTGTCAAAACAGAATCCATCAGATGGGAATGTTAACGTGCATGGACACAAGTGTCTGAGGGCGCGTCGAGACAGGGAGGGCTCAACAAGGCCAGATAGACGATGGTCCCACTATGGCAGCCCTGCATCACATAGCGTAGGGGAGGCGGATAGACCCCAAGAAGCCCTGTACATGGCAAACTCTGTATCAAATCACCTGCCCATGCATCCATTCATCATTCCCTCATCCCGGGACCAAAACGCATGAATAATTACTCACATAACATTAGAAACATCCATTGAGTCTGTGCGTAATGCAGCCTGCTAAATCCACAGTGCCCCAGCCCGTAATTCCAGTGTTGTGAAGTAACATGTATTTGGGAACGGCCTGCCTCATCGCCCACGTAGCTATTGCGCATCCCAAACTATTCATATCAATCATTGCTCCCTCGCCATGGGCCCTGTCTCAAGGACATAGAACAAGAGAACGTTATATTTGCAGTCAGACCTGTGGGCATCTCCTCGCCGCTAGCTGGAAACCGAAAGCGCCGGCCTTCGAATTCCTCATTTGCAACATCACGTCGCAAAGGCATCTGTGGCCGTTTGAAATCACTAATTATTCCATCGAGTGCGGCTGTGTGTGAAAATGGCAACTGCCTTCACCAACAAATGGGACGCCCCGCCCGTCGTTGCAACTCGGTACAGTGATGCATGAGGGCCCACCGTTACTCGAGTACTACGTTCCACTGACCCTTCACAAGTCTGTTCGCGACTGCACAGATAGTATGGGAAACAATGGGACCACAGCAGAATGAACATATCAACCAATCTTACACGGCCATCGGGTACAAATACATGATTGCAATAGCAAGATACCATTCCCCGATTTGCAGCGTTGTGCGCGGGACGTGCTCGGCCAAAGGGGAGAGCAGTTTGCACAGGTGGAATTAATCACCACAGGTGGAGGCCATACAGCCTGGAAACACATAAATTGCACAGCCAGTCTCCTCCCACAACCACACCGAAATGCTACCGGCAGGACTCGCGATGTTGGCCCTGGGGGACCTGATAGCACTGCAAGTGCTCCGACTCCAAGAAGAAGACGAACACCAACTACAACCAGCCGCACGGAGGAGACGCAGGAGGAGGAGGAGGCCAAGGCAGGGCCAGCAAGGCCCACCAGCACAGCCACTACCACCACGCAGGCAGCCCGCAATACCACGCCTCCGAGCACTTCCGTTCAACCTCACTGATGAGCAGATCCACACCCTCTACCGTCTTGACCGGGACACCATAGCCGCCATTGTGGACATGACACAGGCTGACCTTGTCAGCATGATAGATAGCCCAACCGCCATCCCACCCCTACTGAAGGTGGTGTCTGTACTACACTTCCTGGCCACAGGCACCTACCAGCACACAGTCGGACAGTTGCATGGCATTTCTCAGCCACTGTTCTCACGGACACTATTTCAAGTGCTCGATGCCCTCCTGCAGCACGCAGACGACTACATCTCACTACCACGCTCGGAGCAGGAAATTACCAACACAAAAGTGGGATTCCATGCACTTGCCGGCATACCGGGTTGTATTGGTGCCATCGACTGCACCCATGTGGAATTGGTCGTCCCACATGCCATGGAGGCCCAGTACCGCAACCGAAAACAATTTCATTCCCTGAATGTACAAATGGTGTGTGACTCCAACAGGATCATTACACATTGTTGTGCCCGATTCCCTGGATCAACCCATGATTCTATGGTCTTGAGGAACTCTACAATACCACGCTACATGGAGCGACACGCAGGGAACAGATCCTGGCTACTCGGTGAGTCTCATTACATGCATGATGATGTGGGGTATGTGAATTGGCAATGTACTGGCAGGAAGGGGGGGGGTGTGCGTACGTATCAATGGCATTCCACATCATACGTTTCTCATCCACATACAGGTGATGCTGGATATCCACTGAAGAGATGGCTCCTCACAGTCCGGAACCCACGGGACCAGCATGAGGAGGACTACAACCATGCCCACTCACGTACCCGTGTAGTCATAGAACAGGCATTCGGCCTACTGAAGACTCGTTTCCGCTGCCTCAGCAGGTCTGGCGGGGCACTCCTGTACCGCCATGAGAAGGTTGCAAAGATGGTCATGGCATGTGTCATGCTCCACAACATGTGCGTACGTAGAAATGTGCCCATGCCCCCTGACGCAGAACTGCAAGCACCTGATGATGGTCATGATGAGGGTGGGGATGTGGCAGCACCTCATGGAGTCTGCGAGGCACCGGAGGCCCGTGACATTCGTCAGCATCTCATAGATGTATGCTTCTAGCACTCACGGCTGGTGGCTGATACATGGACACGGGACTCGTGGCACTGCGTGTGTCTGGGACATGCACAATATGGACTCTACGCCTATGATGGCCTAGTACACAAAGATCAATGTCCACACATCTCAATGGTTTATCGTGCACTTTTTATGGCATATGTGATGTCATGTTGAACACCCTATCGACCCGCCACCCAAGTGAGCCCAACACACCCCCTCCACCCTCCTACCTCCCCCCCGAACACCAGTGTCCAAAGATGCTCATTGTCAGTGGGCTGTCGCTATTGCAAGCCCCCTCTGCGGGTATCAGGGGCACCCCTGCCTGTGGAGCGCAGGTTCCTTCCAGATCTACGTTGGGGGCTGCCCTGGACGGAACTTGCAACGGATGATGTGTCTGCCTGCTCACGTCCATGCATGTCCCTAAGGGTTTGCGAGAGCTCAGTGAGCACACGGCGCACTGCGGCAAGTTCGGCACATACGTCTTTGGACGTCGCATGCAGTTCCCCCCTCAGGCTCTCGGTGCTTCTCTCAATTTGTGCCCTTAGCGTCTCTGTACCTCTCTCCATTTCTGCCCTAAGTGTCTCAGTTGATGTTTCTATGTCTGCCTTAGTGCCCCCACATTCATCGGCATGGTCCTTGAGGAGTGTGGCCAGTTGCTGCTGTTGTTCGATCAACTGGTCGAGGGACTGTTGCCTCTGCTGGGCCATGGCCATTTGCGGGGGTGTCGCAGAGGGGCTGTTGTCCTCATGTTGCCTTGCCACAGGGCTTGTGGGGGATGGCCAGTCGTCGTCTTGTGGGTGCCCCTGCGTGGTATCCTCATGTTGTACGGGATGGGACAGACAGGGGGATTGGGACAGGTCATGGATGGATCTGACTTCGGCATCCCCGTTTTCTGTGTCGGAGCATGCTGCCATCAATGGGGTATCGCCTATGGTGCTGCTGCCACCTGAGGCAGTGCCTTCTGTGGCATCCATTGGGGGGACCTGTGGTGGTGGTGTTGTGGGCATGCTGGCTGCTGGGGTGCCTGTTGATGTTCCCTCCTCTGTGCTGCCACCTGATTTGTGCTGCTGCCGTGTCTTGATGCGTGCAGCTGAGGAGGAGGGTCTCTGGCCGTTGGTCTTGGCCCTCTTTGCAGGTGTGCTGGTAGGGGTGTCCTGTAGCTCGTCGTTTGGATCGGACCCTGTGGTGGAGTAAAGGAGGGCGAGGGTTATCAATGGGTCTGTGGGTATTGGAATGGCATTGTATCACATGCATTGGGGTGGTACCTGAGGGTGATTTGGGTCGGGGCCTTGGAGGTGCTTTGATTTGTGTGTGGAGTGAGGGTGCAGTTGTTTGGCAGCCTGCAGTTAGGGTGTGCCTGCTGCACGTGTAGTGCGTGTTTTAGTGGTTTTTAATTATTTATGTATTTATTGTGGGTTTTAACGTGCGCTATCAGGCCGATGTGTGTGGACGTTCTCCTGGACATGTGTTTCTGTTGCACTATGTGGACGCATGGTACTTCACATGGATGGACTGTGTGGATTTGGCATTGTTTTATCTGGCCCACCTACCTGATTCTTCTGATGTCTGCACTCCTTTCTCCATCCCTCCGACTCCCTCTATGCTCTCCATTCCGATGGTGGAGGCACAGATTTCTTCCCAGGGGGTCAACTTGATGGGTGATTCAGGACCTCCCCCGGTGGCTGTGGCAATGTTGCGGTTTGCAGAGAGTATGCTGCGGACGCGTATCCGCAGGTCGTCCCATCGCTTGCGGCATTGCTGTGGGGTGCGGGGTGCGGTCCCCACCGCACTTACCCGCTGTGCCACCAGAGCCCATATGGCCTTCTTGTTTGCAAGTGCCGTCCTGGTCATTTGCGTGGAGAAAACGACGGCAGCATTCTCCTGGAGGGTCTCTGTTAGCACGGTGAGTTCCTCACGGGAGAAGTGGACCTGCCGCTTGCGGTCGCACGCTTTATTCGCTACTTTTCCCATTTTTCTTGGTTTCGCTAGGGTGGTTGACGGGTTGGGGTGTGTTTCAGGGTGGTAATTTTAGTGGTTGTGTGGTTTTAGTGTTTTTATAGGTGTACGCCGGGATGTTTCCCGTTCCGTGCCCATGTTTTAACTTCCGTTTCCGTATATTTCCGGTCACCGTACTTTCCGGTAGGCGCACACTGCGGTGACCGCTGAGAGGGGTGGCGGTATTGCACCTAGGGCGCCGTACGGCGGCGGTGTGGGCCGTTTTGGGGTCATTTCCGCCATCGCGGACTTTGCACTTCCGCCGTGGCGTGGTGCTCGTGCCCGATGGGTCGGAATGGGCCGCACTTTGCTCCTTCGTGCAATGGCGGAAACGCTATTTACGCTGTGGCGATCCGGTCAGTCGCTTTCCGCCAGGGTCGTAATGAGGGCCAATAAAAAGAATTTTAAAAAAATAAAATGAAGTATCGGCCATCCCTGAAACAAAGTGGGAAGTCTTTATCAAGGATTGACTCTGGCTCCCTAAGGGAAACCCCTTGAGTTCTGGGTGTATGGCCTTAGTAGGCACAACAATATGGAGGCACATTAGAGAGGAAGTTTTGGAGGGTATTATTATAAAATCCAAAGCATGCTGGGCGATGGCCGCGCATGGGTTTTGCACTGCGTTAATCAAAATAGATCCTATTTTTTGGGCGGCACTATTGAAAGAACTGCGTTTTGAAATCTGTAATAACGGAAGATTCCTTCTGCCATGGAAATAATTGATTTGAATCCCTGTTTATAAGCAGATTGATTGCAGTGCTAAAGTATTTGCCAATCTTTTAGAAATGTTCACGGAGTGGTCCTCCTCTCAGCATTTGTTGCACACTCACCAAATGGGCTTTTGGAAGGGCCTTAGTGTCTCACACTCCATCTGGGTTCTGCTTACTTTAATTTCGGATACTTATCGGTGCATGGGGTCCCCTTTGTACTTGTGCTTTGTGGATTATTGAGCCACTTTCGATAGTGTTAATAGGGTGAGATTGTGGGATAAACTGGAGAAATGGGGGATCGACCCGTCATTGCTATATTGCATAAAAAGTTTATGCAGGGACACAAGTGTGAGAATAAGATCATTGCAGGAGGCCTCTCTGCCTCTTTTCCCACAAAAGTATGCCTGAAGCCGGGGTGCTTTCTGGTACCCCTGCTCTACAATCTGTAAATTGCTGATTTTGCACTATTTTTGAGTAGGGCACACAATCACCCTGCGCACTTGGGCAGGGAGGATATTGTGTGCTTAAGTTATGCAGTTGACACAGTCATCCTAGATAGGACTGCAATAGGATTACAGTGCTCCTTTAATGCACTATGCCAGTTTGCTGAATTAAATGATTTACATATAAATACTGTGAAGATAAAAATAATGATGGTGGGTAAAGAGTCTTATGGTGGTTCAAATTACAGTTGGTGGCTTGGGGGGACTAAAATGGAACAGACCCCTAGTTATACATACCTGGGCGATCCTGTTAAACCCTCTGCTTCGTTTTCTTATCTGGCTGAGGTTATACCACCAAGGGCCTGGTAAAGATGGCTGGTAATTCGTAAGATTGTTGACACGAATAGTGGCCGCTCCATAGAAGCCAAGCTTCTAGCATATAAATCATCTATTATACCAGGAATTATATTTGCCATGGAAGTCTTGCCTGAGACTTCAGTGAAATGGTTGCCTAGAATTGAAGCCAGAATCCTACGATGCCTCTTGAGCCTCCCTGAGTCTGTTCCTCTAGAAGTTATTAGGTTAGAGTTAGGGCTGAGGTCACTTTGGTTGGTCTCGGTGTGTACATTTTGGGTAAAACTTAAATATAGGGTCCCGGTTGGGAGTGCATTGTTGAGTCAGACACAGGCTCATGCCGGGGGTTGCCCGCGCAGTACGTGGTTTAAGAACCTTGAGAGAACAGTCAAATCCCATTGTGATGTAAGACCTTCCTCTTCTCCTCTTCCTTCTCTCTCCCTCTGCCCTGCTAACCTAGCTCTCTCTCCTTTCCCTCTCTCACTCCCATTCCTTACAGCATGCTAACTGGCTGCCTGGTGTACCTCAGAGTCTCACTGGTCCCTGGCACCCCCGCCAGACCTCTTGCACTTGCCTCAGGGCCCTACTCCCCACCCTCACTCAACGCGCTGAGAAATGAACCCAAGAGGGTGGCTCCCTCTGCACTTGCCCCAGTCTCAACCGACCGGGTGCACTTGACCCTCCCCTCCCTGTGACCACCTGTGCACTTCTCGATCCGTGCACAGCATTCCTGAAGATCGTCCTTGTCTGTTGCTCCCCTGACTTCACCCCAATTGTACTGTTAAAAATTGCAGAATAGCTGTTAGGCCTATTTGCTATATTCCACAATGCTAAATGTATTTTATGCACTTACTTTGCCTGTGCACACTACTACTCCACACTATTATCGTCACAGAGTTTCAAGGGCTCTGAGCAACTGTTGTTTTACTGCATGTTCCACCTCCCTGAAAAACTTGTGTATAGGCGCTATATAAATAAACAATACAATACAATATGGAGGTTGGCTTGGAATGCACCTCTGAACGAGAGGTGCATTGTGTCTGCACAAGTTAGGCAAAAAAAGCAGGGAACAGGATTGTGTGCAGTCTCTTGTACGCTTGGCCTCACTTCCTTAAGTGTGTGGCTTAATCATTGCAGGGAATGTTTGAAGCGGTCCCTAGGAGTTATTTGACCAAGCGGATTGAACCTGCATTGATTCATTTTAATCTATACTTGTGGTTTGATAATTTGCCAGTTTTAGCCACTACGGGAGCATGGGTGGGCATTCCGAGGGAGAGGATTGTTTGCCGCCTGTGTGGAGCAGAGGTAGAAACCATTCTATATATTGCAACACAGTGTACTGCCCTGGAGGCGAATTACGAGAAAGGCTACTCCAGGTTCCGATCACATGATTCGGACCAGTTCTGGAGTATGCTCTTAGGAGCTGAGTCACTAGTGTGTTTAGCAGCAGCCTTTCATATATGGCAGTGGGTTAAGATTAGGCTTGAGTCTTTCAGGTAAGGATGAGGTGTGATTGGTTTTTAATTATGAAATGAATTCTGTTAATGTTGCTTTTTAGTAGGGATTTTAGGTTTCTTTTAACTATAAAATTAAGTTAGCGAATGGTGCTTTTAGGTTTTTTTTAACATGGTGAGAGGCACATTTTTGTGATTTGTAATTCTGTGGATGATGTGTGTTCGTGATTTTATATTTTCATTCTTTGCATATGTATTTCATTAATTAGTGTAAAAGGTTGTATGTTGCAACCAGAAGCACTTAATTAAATAAACAAAATATAAAAAAGAAA
This sequence comes from Ambystoma mexicanum, assembly GCF_040938575.1. Lineage (NCBI taxonomy): Eukaryota > Metazoa > Chordata > Amphibia > Caudata > Ambystomatidae > Ambystoma > Ambystoma mexicanum. The sequence continues at coordinate 678,283,776 of NC_090935.1, read as the reverse complement.
AGGGTATGGTGCCTAAGAAAGAATCGGCTGATACCATTGAGACCCCCACCAAAAAGTAAAGAGGAATGAATTGCCTTCTTCGGAATGTTGGAGTACTATGCCATATTTTTGTGCGAAGTGTGCAGACACGATGGTAACCTTATGGGAGGTATTGAGAAAGGATGCAAGATGCAAATGTTCGAGTGACTGCAAAGAGGAATTCCTAGTATTAAAGTTGCCTTGAGAAATGCTGACATGTTAAGCAACTACAAGCAGGGCAGGAGAACCATAATTATGACAAATGCAAACAATGTTGATCTGGGTGTGGCCCTCATATAGAAAGACCAGGCGAAAGAATACACATTTGCATTTGCATCAAGGTTGTTGAAAGGTGCCAAAGGGATTATACGACAATAGAAAAGGAAGCGCTGGACATAAGAAGGGCTGTGACTAAATTCCAGTCGTACATGAGGGGTTTGCATTCGAGATTCTTACCAACCATAAACCAGAGATTCTTACCGACCATAAACAATGCATAAAAGACTGGACAAAGTGTCCGACCAAATAAGGAAGTAGGAACTTCAAAAGCATCAATGGAGGTGATATATGTACTGTGACAAATCCCTAGATGTTTTCACTTTTTACTGAGAGGGAGGCACTTCCCATGAAGCCAGGGAGGGGAGGCCACTACGCAATAGTTCTCCTCTGGGTGGTACACAACGGGAGGATCTCATGGGAAGAAATTCCCCCTTTAGGGACAAGGACGACTGTCTAAGGAGAACATGGCACAACACCCCACACCCGACACCCTACATACCTTCCCACTCTGTAAAGCCTAATCATTTACCTAACATTTCCATGTATCTCTATAAACCTGAACATTTAGCAACTACTGATAGTAGACCCATGTATTACTGCAGTGCATGGAATCCTGACGAAACTGAAAGTACTGAGACGAGGTGGCTCACAAGACACCTGAGGAATACCATGGAGTCATTAACAACAAGGACTGATTTTACGCAAGGGTGGGACAAGCCTTGTAATAAGGAAATTGAAGATGGACATAGAGGGCCTCATTACAACTTTGCTAGTATCCTGACAGTGATTCCGTCAGGATATCGACAAATGATAATACTGTTACGGGCGCTCGGTCCATTGGTATTACTGCCGGATTATGGGTGCCGTTGACGGTGATAAGTCTCCCTTCCATTGAGTCCCATTGGATTCCATGAGGGGGTTTGCCGGTATTAGCAGCACCGGTAATACCGGTGCCAGTAACATTGCTGATTTTTGCTGGTAGGGTGACCGAATTACCTCCGGCTCTTAGCTGGAGGTAATTCTTCCACCCCACAGACAAACCTGTACTTGGCGGAAACATGTTGGTATAGGGTAATAACATCATGTTATTTCCATACTGGCCAAGTTGTAATGAGGCCCTGAATCTTCTACCGCAGAATCCAGGAGTCCGCAACCGCTACCTGGGAGATTCGAACCAAGCGAAGGAGAGAGGATTAAGCGATGTTACCGAGAACAGCACAAGAGGGCGAGACATCACTGAAACAGCAGAGGATCCAGCTGGAGGCGACTCCTACTGGGCATATTGCAGTGGGGTACAATAAAGTCAAAGGAAATGGAGGAACACCCAAAGCGTAATGCCATAGAACATTGCACAAGTGTGATATATTACCCACAGACCATAAGGTGGGTGGTAGCCAATGGTAAGGATTGTAAATTGGCAATACAAGATGCTGGGGTAGTACTGGGGTAGTATGTAGGTGTTTTCCACATTCAGGGACTGGGGTATGCTGGGGTTATCTACATTTGAATTTAGTACAGGAAGGAGGCTAAATACCAAACTACCACCCCCGTGGTTGTGCAATCCGAAACCTGTGGTAAACCTGTGGTAGTGAACAAACAGAGAGTGTGAAGAATGATAACAGAAACCCAACTAAGAATCAAAATAGCACATGACAGAGGATGCAGGAGGATGTGGGAACAAATAGAATCCAAACTCCTTAATAAAAACCTCAGTTTGGGAAGGGGCAGATCCCAAGACTTAAAAGGGCAAAGTCAGGAGATGGGATGCAGGCTGCAGATGACTAGATCAGGACGATGTAGAAGTAGGTTGGAGTATCTATGGGACTATGTGAAGGGAGATGGCTGTAGTATCTCTGGTGCCGTTTGGCAGAACGTGGAGGCTGGGGATCGAATGTGGGGCGAGACCAATGGTGGTGGAAGGTTGAGAAGATAGGACGAAGCAGGCAGAGTGGTAGAGCAGTGGAGCTCCTTAATGTATAGAATAGTCGTAATAGATATAAGTATAATTCACCTTTCTAGTGTCTGCACAGCATACTTCAGTCCCACAGTCTCGACCCACAATAAGGTCGGGACCATTGACTGGATTTTCTCAAGAAGCATCTCTCTCAAGAACCTGACACTGCTCAAACTATTATAGTCTGATCACTAAGCTATTATTTTCAACGTACCCAGACTCATTACTATGAACACAACTAATAAAGACAACATTTAGATTACTTATAGAAGCAAACATTCCTTGCGGCCCAATCGCTAGATCCAAGTTTTGCTAAGCTGTCTGAATCATTGGCCAATATGGAAGATCCTGACCTTATGGTCAGCCAATATAACCAGACTATCACTGATCGTGTTGACCGTATTGCCCGAGCTCATACTAAAATTCTAAGATCAAGAAAATTTAAAGAGAAATGGTATACCCCCAAGCTTGCACTTCTCGAATAATCACTTTGAAAATCACACAGGATTTGGAGAAAATGTCCTAATAAAAAGAACACTGTGAATTATACACTGTTCAAAATATAAAGAGGCCATTTTATAAAGTAAGCAAAAGTATTACATGTCTCAAATCAACCTATCCACTAATTCTACCCCAACATTGCTTGACATCTTAAATTCGTTATCTAAGTCAACCAATAACATAGTCCCCTTGGAACCTGCTGTGGAATGGTGATAACATTCCTAGGATTTGTTTCAACTTGCATCCTCCACAGGAGAGAGCACCCTCTCCTGTGGAGGATGTTAGGAATATTTCATCAGATAGCATTGTCTCCTATGACCAGCCTTGCCCAGCAGATAATGGCTTTAGTTGTATTTGTTTTTCATGCCAGGGAACCCCTGTTCCTCAATGGTTATTAAAGATAGTGCAGATATCTTGAGCCCGGCCTTCACTGCACTGATGAACTCTTATTTTGAAAATGCTGTTGATCCCAATATACTGAAACACACCTGGGTTATCCCACATTTAAAGAAGTGTAATTTAGATCCTTCCGTTTGCTCATGCTACCGGCCAGTAACCAATGTGCCTTTTTAGTTAAAGTTATTTGATAAAGCAGCCACAATACGGTTGAGCTCTTTCATCGAACTTTCATCGAACAACACACGCGCCTGGGAAATCAATAATCTGGGTTAAACTAGCCAGAAGTACTGCGATGATGCTTATAGATACTAAAGTCTCACTATTAAATATTATTGATGATGGTGACTCATGGCTACTGTTGCATTTGGATCTTTCATCCGCCTTTGATACCTTGGATCATTCCACCATAAGGAATTGCATTAAAGAAACACTACAGGTCCCAGAACAAGCACCCCAATGGTTATCCTCCTTCATTACTAATATATAACGTAGGATCAAAATTTTGAATAATCCAGCATACAGAGTGCTTAAAATTCTTCAGGAATTGACCATCTCTGGCACTCTGGGATATTATTGCCTCTGCAACAAAAAGTCAAACCCTTAGACATTCTCTTTCACTCCAATCCCTCCCTGATACTTCATATCAATTCAGTAATGATTTCCTATCAGCTGATGGCACTGTACCTACTGAGACCGTTGCTTAAAGACACTCATTATGCCATCATCTCAAGTACGATTGCTGGGTTGAAGCGGAACTCTTGGAATGCGCTGTATCCAACACCCCCGGATATGCCATAAATATCAGAGGTATTGCAAACTACAGATGTACGTATAGTTACCAATACCCCCAACATCACCACATCTTCCACATCATGCTTCTGTGTTACGAAACGTGCCCTGCCTCCCCCCCCATTGGGCATCCCTGCTTCCTCCCTCTGCCCACCCCCCTGTTGGTTGGTGGAGCGAGTCAGCTGAACCAGCTCCACCACCTCTCAGTTCCCACAGAGTTAATCCCTTCATTTCTCCACTGCAGTTTCTACGGCTAGGAAGTATCCCCTGGCCCTCCTCGCTGCGGCCCTATGGCAAGGAATCCATCTTCAGATCTCACCTTGCGTTGAGTCCCAGGGACGTGTTCCCCCATCTCCCACCCTGGATCTTCGAATACTTCTGCGTTGCCTGCCGAGCCCTGCTTCCTCTCCCCTTGGGCCTCCTCGCTCTCTCCCTCTGCCCTCCCCCTGCCTCATGATTCATTTGTCGTGCGTGTCAGCTGATCCAGCTCCACAACCTCTTGGTTCCCACAGAGGGAATCCCTCATTTCCTCTGCTGCAGCTTCCACAGCTAGGAAGCATCTCCTGGCTCTCCTCGCTGCAGCCCCACGGTAAGGAAGCCATCTTCAGGGCTCATTTTGTGGTGAGTTCCAGAGATGCTTTTCACCACCTCCCACCCCGGGCTTCCTAATGCTTCTGTGTTGCCTGCCAATCCCTGCCTCCCCTCCCCTTGGGCCTACCCGCTGCCTCCTTCTGCCCGCCCACCCTGCTTCATGATTGGTTGTTCGAGCCGTTCAGCTTACCCAGCTCCACAACCTTTCAGTTCCCATAGAGGGAATCCCTCCTTTTCTCTGTCGCATCTTCCACTTCTAGGAAGCATCTTGTGGCCCTCCTCGCTGCAGCCCCACAGCAAGGAAGCCATATTCAGGCCTCATCTTTTGGTGTGTCCACAGATGCTGCCTCCCACCTCCCACCCTGAGCTTCCCAATGCTTCAGTGTATCATACCAAGCCCTGCCTCCCCTCCCCTCCCCTTAGGTCTCCTGATTCCCTCCTTCTACCTGCCCCCGCCTCATAATTGGTTGGTCGAGCAGGTGACCTGACCCAGCTCCACAATCTCTCACTTCTCACAGAGTGAATCCCTCCTTTTCTCTGCCACAGCTTCTACAGCTAGGAAGCATCACCTGACCCTCCTCGCTGTGGCCCCACAGCAAGGAAGTCATCTTCAGGCCTCATCTTGCAGTGATTCCCAGGGTTGCGTTCCCCTACCTCCCACACTGGGGTTCCCAAATCCTCTGCATTGCCTGCTGAGCCCTGTTTCACCTCCTCTTGGGTCTCCTCACTCCCTCCCTCCCCCTGCCTGCCCCCTGCCTCATGAATGGTTGGTCAAGCCAGTTAGCTGACCCAGTTCCACAACCTCTCGGTTCCCACAGAGGGAATCCCTGCTTCCATCTGCTGCAGCTTCCAAGGATAGGCAGCATCTTGTAGTATTTCATTGTAGTAGTATTTAATGTTAACATTGTACTGTGTCTTCATCTTTCATTACTCCTGTCACATTCATAGATGAATTAGGCAATTGCTTTGTGATATTGAATCTTGCATTGTAGATGGGAGCAATGCAGAATGTGGACTGTATAGGGCAAGGGGAATGATGCTTTTAGAGTTTAGTTGATTGCTGTATCCTGATGTGACCAATGGGCTAAACCCTTACTCTTAATAAATCTTCTCTCTTAAATTAATGGTGTGAGAGATTTCTTCAGTGGTGACGATGATGGGATTCGACTGAGAACGGCAGCCCACTGAGTAGCTGTTATTTGCAGCATAATCATAACTGGGTGAAACTATCAGGACCTGTTTGCAGCTGTCATGACAAGTGATAGCAGACTGAACAAGAAGTAATCATAACGTGGAAGTCCGTCAAGCAACTCAAGTGAGCCGTGAAACAAAGGTGTCCTTACAGATGTAAGTCAAGCGCTTTAGGCATAACGCCATGTTGTGGTGAGTCTGGTATGAAAGGGGGATGTGTGTGGTTGAGTCTGATAGAAAAGGGAGATGTTGTAATGTAGTTTTGTCTTGTCACTGGACTGGGTGCTTGCTGTAAGAATTTTGGTGCATGAATGTAGCTCAGGAGAATGTTGGTTGGATCTGTGTGTGAATGCTCTGAGAGTGTCAGTTGGGAGCCGGAGCTGGGGATGGCTGGATGGCCAGTGGGTCCACTCCTTTGTTAGTTATGTTTATACCCATCCATGTTCCTGTCAGTGTCTATACGTGACTGTACATATATACAAGAGAAATTGGAGTAATGTACATAATGTACATATGTAAAATAAAGCCTTGCCTGGAACCAAATCTAGACTCCACAGCAGGTCTGTGCTTCAGTGAGGCATCCTGATGTTTAGTGAAAGGCTTTACAACACGCCACTAAGCTACACGACATTATCAGATAATCAGATTAAGCGCATGTGCGGATCAAACGCAATTAAAGGAAAGCACTCACATCTCTTTTTTTTTTTTTTCGTTATTAAGTTTATTGAAATTTACATAAAAACAAACAGAGCATTAGATTCATCAACGCTATAAATATAGAATTCATCACAAGTTATCTTTCCACATACCACCATCCCCTACCCTACGTAACACAAATCAATCTAAAATATCATTACAACTCATCCAAGAATCTACCCCACATGTCATCAAAAAATTTCATTTTTTTGTTTCTGCGGAGAATAACCTTCTCAATTCTGGAAACCTGTCTTAAATCCTCAATCCACTCTGAAAAGGTCGGTCTCTCATCACATTTCCATTTCCTCAAAACTATTTTCTTGGCTGAATTTGCTGCCCTGAAAAAACAGCATCTCTGTGGGTAAGTAAGTTCTTCCACCTTATCATCCTCACCCAATATGACAGTAATGTAGTGAAATTCTTCCTGCAACATTAGAACCTCATTAATCTTCTCAGTGACTCTCCTCCAAAATGTCCTCAATTCATAACAATCCCAGATCATATGTTCAAAAGAGCCAACTGCATGTTTACACCTCCAGCAAGCCTCTGAATCAATCATTCCTCTTGCATGAAGTCTTTGGGGAGTCCAAAACACTCTGTTAAGAATTTTGATTTGTCGGCTTTGCTCTCCCAAATTAATGGAAGTGAGAGACACATTTTTACAAATACACCTCCATCTGTCCTCAGACATATCTGAACCAAGTATCTCAGACCATTTCGATAGTAATTCCTCTGCCGGTACATGACGTTGGGCCAGATTCTTGTATACCTTAGACGCCATACCTCCCTCTGCCTTATACGCAGACAACCACATCTGCCATCCATTACCATCAACTGCACCCTCATTCCGCAGGATTCTCCTCAATTTCCTAATTCCCCATTGTACAGTCACTGAGATCTTTAACTCGTGCAAGTCTTTTAAAACTGATCCATTTGCCATCTTCAAAGAAATCGCTCAGCCATATTACACCACTTAGAAGCCAGTTCAACCACAGTAGCGGCTTTCCATTCACCAGTATTCCTGGATTCAACCAGATTGGGATAAAATCATTATCACAAATTCTGCGATTACTCTTCTTCCACAGCTCCTTCCAGCACGTTCTCAGAAATTTCGTTGGCGGAGATGACTGATACCCAGATCCATCCACTGTGGACAGTATAGCTCTAGGAGGTAATGGAGATGAACGCTTGCATCTCTGTGAACAAGCAGAAGTTAAAAATGTAAGAATCCCACATCAACTGCATTGTTAGAGTGCATCGGCTGGAATATATGAAGCGTTACAGATGTCAAAGGACTTCAATACGAATGATGCAACTTTAGTCTGCATTTTTTAAAAGCAGCGTCCCTTATCAGCACAGTGCATGAGGCACCCTTACCAACGCAGCGCGTGAAGTATTGTTTCTTTCCTAAGCGGATCAAGGTTCCATGTCCGTATTAAGCGTAGGACGCAATGTACGGACTTCAGAGGAAAGTACCTAAAGATGTAAACAAACATGCAGCCCTTTTGATTTTCAGTTAGTAATTTTGCATCCTTTACCATTGAATTACACTGATTATTCAAGAACAATGTTCACGTTACAATAAGGCAGTATAATTAAAGCACTTTATCACTATAACGTGGCGTTGAAAAGGAAGCGATCCGCATCCATTACCATAGTAACGCTGAGTATTCGAGAACATTTGTTCATGTTACAATAAAGCAGTACAATTGAAACACTTTATCACTGTAACGTGGAGTTGACAAGGAAGCAACTTTATTTACACCATTATAACGTGCATTCAACAAAGTAATTCAAGACATCTAGAAGCGACGCAATTAATTGGTGTCATTTCAAAGTGGTTTTGACAAATTAAACCATTCATCTACATTAACGCAATGCAAATCTATAAGGAATTATAAATAAGAAAATTACAAAAATCTTTATTAGAAACAGTGATATAAGTGAAATTAGCAGACAAACACTATCAATATACATAAAGTTTCCTGCCAGGATATCCACAATTCAAAGGGATGCACAGAGAATCACCAGCCACAATGCAAGGCATACCATCTCCTAATTTCTTCCTAGATACAAAGGGTGAACCAGTTATTCCATGGAAACGATGGAAAAAAAGTTTTGATCACTATTTATTTGCAGCCCATAGCCTGAACGTTTCTAATGAACGAAAGAAGTGTTTATTAATACATTGTTTAGGAAATTACGGGCAGGAACAGTTTGAAAATATGCCTGCACTGCCTGATGAAGATGCCTCTGGTCTCTCAGAATATGAGAAATCTGTGAGTATCATTCTTGAAAGGTATCACTTCGGGAAACGCAAACAAGAAGATAATAAGACAGTGGAACAATCATTACAGCTTTACGTGGTCTGGCTACCTCATGTGAGTTTGATAAAATTTAGATGAGCGACTTCGTGATCGATTTATGCTGGAATGCAGCGATGGCAAGGTGAGGGAAGCACTCTGGTCCAAAGGGAACCCATGTTGGATGAAGTACTCAGAGTAGCTAAAGAGGTGGAACACACCAACAAATGTGTGAAGGAGCTTGAAAAAAGGACTGATTGTGAAAGAAGGAAGGAGCAATTGGCTCAAGTACCAGAGGTGTTGGCTATTCAGGGAAATGGCCCTATAAAGAGAAAAATAATTGTTAAGAAAGATCCAGTACATGTGAAAAAGAAATCATCTAGATTTAAGGAGAGGAGAGAAACTGGTGACAAACGGAGATGTTACAGATGTGATAGTATTCATCATTTAGCCAGTAGCGATACGTGTCCTGGCATCAAAGAACTGTGCAAGAGGTGCAATAAAAGAGGACATTTTACAAACTGTTGCAGAACCAAGATGGAAAATGTAGATGATATTGATGAACTATGTGAAAATCTGGAAGAATGCACTTTTGCAGTGGAAGGTTGTTTGACCAATACATGTGGAGATGATGATGATGCGGACACGGAAAAACCCATGGCTATGATAGAATTGGATGGCAAACAACTCAACATGGTAATTGACTCTGGTGCAAAATACACATTACTACCCAGGTTTTTGTTCGAAATTGATTTTAAAGTAAACACCAAGTCGAATGAAGTTGATGTCAGACCGGTTGCTTATGGAGATAAATGCATTGAACTGGATGGATGGTTTTGGTTTGTGATGAAGTTCAAAGACAGATCTGCAAAAGGAAATGTTTATGTTTCAAAAAAGGAATGCAACCACTGTTAGGTTGGTCTCATCAAAGGAGGTTGAAAATAAAACTGGACCCCAATGCAGAGGAAACAGCGTATGTAGTTGTTATGCTCACCTGGTCTCTGCGGGGGCGTTGGGGCACGGTTGGAGCCCTCCCTCGACTTGGCTCCTCTGTATCGGCAGTCTTCCCCAGCTGCCACAGAGGATGTTGTTCTGGATGCTGGTATTGCCCCTGGGAGGAGAGGAGAGGCAATGAGGAGGTATTACAAATTCCCTTGCCCCTTTCGTGCCAAAACGGAATGCGCAAGAGCCTTCCCATGCAAGCTCATCTGTTATTTGTATGCTGGGCTCTCCGTCCTGCTTCCTTCAGCAGGGGCGCGTAGAATGAGCCTAGTTGCTTCACTGGCCCGCGAAGTGGTGATCCAGACCGGCTCTGATCAATTCACTTGGAGGGTAAGTCTTTGGTTACGATTATTGTTCGTTTTTTAATAATGTCTTTAGCAATGAGTCTTGACTTGATGGTAAATAATAATGATGTCTTGCAATGTCTCTTTTCTTCCCGATAGGTGTGAAGATAGGGATCGGAAGCGTGGAGCGTATCCTGGGATTCCCCTGAGGATGATGGTCTCTCAAGGTCAACAGATAAACTGGCCGTTATAATGGAAGTCAAGACTCGAGTAAGATGCAGCCAAGAGTTTGTTATTATGAGGTTTGTAACCTGTTGTGTTCTTTTCCCTTGTAGGAGAGGTCCGACGGCATGGAGCAGGGTCCGGATGCTTGAGGACAGTTCAGCGGCTCCGGAGGAAAATACCGCGTTGAATCGGAGATGAAGCGAAAGGCTCTCGCGTTGCTGGAAGTCTGAATCGGGAGAGAAAAGGCCCCGACTCCGACGGAATGCAGGTAGGGTGCGTGCAAAGCGATGGAGTGGCTGGAATCAGGTAAGCGCACCTTGAGCGTTGGAGCGGCTGGAGTCAGGTAGGTGTGCCTTCAGCGATGGAGTGGCTGGAGTCAGGTAGGTTCCCCTTCTGTGATGGAGCGGCTGGAGTCAGGTAGGCGCGCCTTCAGCGATGGAGCGGCTATGATTAGGTAGGTGCGCCTTCAGCAATGGAGCGGCTGGAGTCAGGTAAGTGCGCCTTCAGCGATGGAGCGGCTGGAGTCAGGTAGGTGAGCCTTCAGTGATGGAGTGGCTGGGATCAGGTAGGTGTGTCTTCAGCGATTGAGCCGCTGGGATCAGGTGGGCGAGCCTCAGCGATGGAGCGGCTGGAGAAAAGTAGGTGTGCCTTCAGCGATGGAGCGGCTGGGATCAGGTGGGCGTGCCTCAGCGATGAAGTGGCTGGGAAAAGGTAGGTAAAATGGTCTTCACAGATGGAGTACCGGAATCAAGGTGTAGAACAGCGGTAAGCATCACGCTGCAAAGCAGAGTAACGCGAAGCGAGGGATGTGGTTGGGCTGGCCTTACATAGGCTGGCTCCGGCCCCTCCCTTTAGCCACGCCTTGTGGCTCCACATTGCCCCACCCGAGGATTCCAGCACATGCCTCCCAATGCTGTTCTATGGCCACGCCCAGCCCCGATGCACGTGCCTTAGGCACAGAGTGTGCCAAGCACACATTTCTATGAGCCTTGGGCCAGAGGCACTAGGACTGGGTCCATGTGGCCCCTAGGGGTGATGAAGGCCTTGGCCCTTACCCCATGGCCATGACGGAAGTAGATCAAAAGAGTTTCTTGGACAACACTCCGTGTTTAGGGAAGAACTTGAAGTTTTGAAGAACTTCAGTCACAAAATTAGGTTGAAACATGATACCATTCCAGTGGTACAGAAACTGCGACCAGTGCCGTTGACTATAAAATCGTCAGTAAAAGAAGAACTTGAGAAATTAGTAACAGAAGGTGTAACTGAAAGAGTGGAATCATCAGAATGGGTTTCACCTTTAGTCATAGTGCACAAGCCAAATGGTAAATTGCGGTTGTGCATAGATCTTAGGTGTGTAAATAAATGTGTTATTCCAGACAGACATCCTCTACCAAATATAACTGAAATGCTGGGAACGATTAGAGATGCAAAAATAATGGGTTTTTTGGATTTGAGATCTGCTTACCATCAGATCCTGTTGCATCCAATGTCAAGAAATGTCACTGCTTTTATCACTACAGAGGGTTTATTTCATTGCAAAAGAATGCCTTTTGGACTCATATCTGCTGCATCAGTGTAACAACGTGTAATGCATCAGTTGTTTCATCAGATGCATGGTGTTTTATGTTTTCAGGGTGACGTATTAGTTTATGGTAAAGATCAGAAAGAACATGAAAGCAGACTTCATAAGGTGTTGAACATATTTAGGGAATCTGGACTCACGCTAAGTAAGGACAAATGTTAATTTAACAGATCTATCATACAATATTTGGGTCATGAGATTTCCGAAAGAGGTATCAAACCCAAGGAGGATTTGGTTAACACCATTTTAAAGTTTCCCAGTCCAGATAACAAAGAAAAATTGATTTCATTTCTGGGGATGGCTGAGTATTACACAAAGTTTATTCCCATGTTGGCAAGTAAAACATTTAACATGAGGAAGTTGGTAAAGAAAAATGTGAGGTTTGATTGGGATGAGAGGTGTGAAAGTGACTTCAATAACATTAAGCTTGATTTAAATGGTGCGCCCACACTTAAATCCTTTAATCCAAATATAAGGAGTATACTCACCACTGATGCCAGTAATCATGCTTTGGGGTCAGTGTTATCACAAGTAGAAGCTGGAATAGAGTACCCAATTGCATTTGCCTCAAGAGTGTTAAGGGAAGCGGAACACAATTATTCTACTATTGAGAAATAATTACTGGTGGTTAAATAGGCCATTGAAAAGTTTTGGTCATTCATTTGGGGAACCAGATTTGTTATAAGGTCTGATCATAAGCCCCTCAAGCATATACTCATGACCAAAGGTCTTGATAAAGCATCTTCGATGATTAGAAAATGGGTGGCCAGTTTACAAGAGTACAATTTGGTTGTAGAATTTGTTCCAGGTGTGAGAAATAAATCTGCTGATTTTTTGTCAAGATTTACTAATATCGTTGAGAGTGTGGAAGATGAAACTGGTGATGAGGAGCAGGTTTTGAGTGTGCAAAAGTAGATAGTATCTGAAAATGATTGGATACAAGCAATGGAGTCAGATGAAGTTCTGAAAAAGGTGAGAGAGTGATTAATGAGTGGCGCAAAAGGCAATAAGATTAAAAAGAGTGAATTGCCGGATGCTGTAATTTGATTAACTACATGTAGTTAAAGATTTGATGTTGAGGAATGGAAAATTATACCCGCCTGTTGGGGTGAGAAAAAAAATATTTCAGATTGCACATGAGGGGCATCAAGGGATGACTAAGATGAAGCAATTGGTTAGGCAAGCTTTTTGATGGCCTGGTGTAGATTTGGAAGTGGAACGACTAATTAGAGAATGTTGCAGTTGTGAGGATTCTGCCAAAGGATATGTGGCCAGGCAAGAACCCCTGACTATTACCTCTAGAACAGCCATACCTTGGGACTGTGTCGGTTTAGATATAGTGGGTCCAGTGAGAAGCCAAGGTATTTTGAAATATTTCATTGTGCTCATTGATATGATGTCCAGATGGGTAGTAGTAAAGTGGGTACAAAATATTTGTTCGAAGGATATTATTTCTTTTTTGGATGAAACATGTAAATGGGAAGGCTATCCAGTCATTATTATTACCGACAATGGAGTGCAGTTGGTTTCAGAATAGATTAAATCCTTTCTAAACGATAATGGGGTCGAACACAGAACAAGTTCTATTTATCATCCCCAGACCAATGGCATAGTTGAGAGATTCAACAAGGTAATAAAGAATATTATCAGGTGTGCGTTGGCAAGCATGACTGGAAGGAGGAAGTTGAGGATACGGTGAAGGCACATAGACGCACACCTCATTCCACCGCTGGGATTTCCCCTTTTGAAAAACTAAGAGGAAGAAAACCTAATACGAGGGTATGTGCTGCGTGGTTTGGCAGAGCATTTACTAAGAACATTGATTGTGAAGAAGTAGGAAACAAAGTTTTGCAAAGACAAGAATGTAATAAACAGTTGTCTGATGTGAGAAAAGCTGTTAGGCAGTGTCGAGTGGATGTGGGTGATTGGGTGAGAATTAAGCTCCCAGTTGTCAATGCCTGAGGACTTGTCAAATGGTCTGAACACATTCAAGTTGTGAAAAGATTCCATGGGGCCATTAAGAGTTTGGATGCAAGAGTCTGGTATGTGGACAGAGCGTGCAAACGTTCAAATCAGGAGTCCAGGTTCAGGAACAATGATAAAGGTGGAGAGGAGGTAGAAAAAAACAAAACGAGTCAATATCCCGAGACTAATGGCTCCAAACAGGTATGTAAAAGGCCATTGTATCTTAAGGATTACGTGAGTTAAATTTCATGTTCTTATACTTTGCATTACAGATTTATTCAGGTTTTATGTTATGGATTGCAACTGTGTCATTTTAGTTAGTGAAGATAATGCTAATGTTGTTCCATATTGTACAATGTAAATAGTTCATTCCTTTTTGTTTCTCTTTCTGCATATAAGTGAGGTGTGTAGTGTTTCTTTGTGTTATAATTGTAAAGAAGGGAGGTGTGTAGTATTTCAATGTAGTAGTATTTCATGTTAACATTGTACCGTGTCCGCATCTTTCATTGCTATTGCTTTGTGATATGGAGTCTTGCATTGTAGATGGGAGGAATTCAGAATGTAGAATGTAGAGGCCAAGGGGGATGATGCATTTAGATTTCAGTTGATTGCTGTATCCTAATGTGACAGGTGGGCTAAACCCTTCTCTCTTAAATCAATGGTGTGAGAGATTTCTTCACATGTGTTGGCCCTCCTTGCTCCGGCAGCACAGCAAGAAAGCCATCTTCAGGCCTCATCTTGCTTTGAGTTCAAGGGATGCTTTCACACATTCTACACTGGGCTTCCCAACTCTTCTGCATTGCCTGCTGAGCACGCCTCCCCACCCCTTGGTCCTTCCCACTCCCCTGCCCCATGATTGGTTGGTGGTTGAGCCGGTGAGCTGACGCAGCTTCACATCCCCCAAGGCAGCCTGCCCACAGAGCCAGATAAGGGCTCAGGCAAAGAGCACCTTCCTTGGGCACCTCTCATATCTGTTTGCCTGTTTGCAATCGGCGACCCTACCCATGTCAAGCCACAAACCCTTCCTGCTGCAACAATCAGGTAGGAGATGATATTTTTGTATTTTATTAGTTCTTTAGGCCTACATTCTGAATCTTGCTGTTGTGTTGTGCCACTACTCTGCATATTTCCACAGGGGTAGTTCTCTAGGTCGGCATTTTGAACGGTGCTGTTTTTTTGTGCCACTACTCCGCATCTTTTCCAGTCGGATAGTGTTGTAGGCTTGGATTATGAATATTGCTGTTGTGTTGTGCCAATACTCTGCATCTTTTTCCACAGGGATAGTGCTGTAGGCTAGATTTTTGCATCTTACTGTTGTTTTGGGCCACCTGACCGTCCCACACATTGAAGACCTTGCTCTTACCTTCTGCATCTTGACTTACCTAGTCCACCACCTGGGTGAACTATCATCCTTAGACAGGGTGGTAAGGGCACTGTTGGGTCACTTGATGATGAGACAACAAGACAGTACCTAGTGAGCACAGAAAGGATTCCAGTCGATCTGTATGATACGATCTGCATACCCTCATTGAACCTAGATATGAGCCAGATTCTCTGGTATGTATACCACTCCATCTCAATGGAACATAGCCATATCCCTCCGGGGGCACAGCCACACACCCACATACATCTGCAACCTTTCACTACTCGACTTCATAACGCACATCACTTCTGCCATTAGAATGTAGTGAGTCCCACAAAAAATATAATTCGCCCTACTGGGCACCTAATCAGTCTCCTTGATTTGCCTACATTCCTGACAGTCTATCAGAGCACCCATCCACTAACCAGATCTCCATGGGTTGTGAGCAAGGTCTTAGCCACCCTTCCATACATTTGCGCTGGCTAAAATGCACTGTGACACAATAGAGACCAACGGACCTAAGGCCACCAGAGCCGGCGCGGCAGCCACAGCAGAGACTGCCGCTGCAGACAAGGTGCGGCTGGAATAACGCCATGGTAACAGATGCCGGCAGCAGGAACGGCAAGGGCAATCTAACTATAGCCGCATGTAACGCAGCAGTATCAGCCAAGGAAGAGGAGCCTAAAATAGTGGCTCATGTGAATGCCTCAATAGCGGGCAATAAAATAATACTGGCACGCGGCATGGATGCAGAAGCAGTAATACTGCGCCAGGCACAGGCGTACCCCACACCTAGTTGAAGGCTGCCCGGACCATGAGGCAGCCCAGACCCTACTCATCAGCATGCCAAGTCGGTGTGAGAATAATGTGCAGCTCCACAGACTCCACTTTGCAACAAAACAGAATAAAACACTGACAGAAAAGGCACACAGCCTCATTACACGGACGGCGGTAAGGGTTAACGGTCACCGTTAATGGCAACGGTGACCGTTAACCCTTACCGCCGTACTACGAGGTCCCTTTGCGGGTTGGTGCTCTAACGCCTGCTTTTTGCAGGCGTTAAAAACCAACCCGCTAAGGGACCTCGGAGCTAATTACAGCACCGCAAAATTGCGGTGCCGTAATTAGCGCCTTCCCCATTCCCATAGAGCCCTATGGGGCAGAAATGGGAATGGGGAAGGGCAATGGCGGAAGGGGGATTTACCGCCCCACCGACCTTGGAATGGGGCGGTAAATCCCCTTTCCGCCAAGGCAGTGCCGGTAATTTACCGGCATGGTCCATGGTGCTAATAGTACCCTGGATCACCGCCTTCCTTGTAATGAGGCCCACAGTCTCTTAACTGAACCCAGTACACAGAGAAAACATATAGACAGTTTGAAAAGGGAAAACTGCTCTTTTCTATGTGAGGAAGTGGATGGGAACTTCCTGGATCATTACCCAATCAGGGGAGGGGAGGGCTTTAAAGAGTTTAAAGAGACAGCATGTAATGATAGATTCATCCACTCTTTTGGCAGCCTTTGACCGAGGAGGTGGTGGGGGAAAAGCAACATTTCACCTGGGCATATTAAGAACTGAATCCATACCAGAGGAAGAGAAGAGCCCTAAAAGAGGAAACCAGAAGACTGACAGATAACAAGAGGCAGAAGAGAGACTGCAATGAGGTTAATTGTAGCTGGAACCAGAACATAAATGGCATGTAGCTATTAATTGGCTGTCTCAGGCTTATTTGTGGAACCCCACATTCCACAAGTCGTGGTAGCAGTGGGATCGACGATGAATGCCATGGAAAACATACTGAAGGGCAACAGCAGCTACAACAAGCATTACATATGCAAAGCCAGCAAGCTCAAGCTAACCGCCAGGCATTTCAACAGGCCATTCAAGTACAACAGGCCCAATTGAGTGATACAGGTTCCTGCAACAGTGTTACAGAAGTATACTATAGGGGAAGACCCTGCAAAGGTTTTTGTCAACATTGAAAGTGTCACCTGCAACGCTGCTTGGCCGATAGAAATGTGGGGCCAATTTGTAGCCTCACTGATGACTGAAAAATTGCAAAGTGCTTTTCAGGTTGTGAACCCGAAGGGGATTCTCCCTATAATGACATAAAGAAAGCAGTGTTGGAGCGCATAGTCCATGATGTGGAGACCTATCTACCAAAATGATTTGAACACTGTGCACTCCCTGTTCCATTGTATGTGTTATATTAAATGAGGTTGGTGTTTTATATTTACAGTGCAATAAGTTTAAATGTAATTAAAGGTGCAGAGGGGAAAAAGACAGGCTTGGCATCTAGGCTGTACATATATATGAACCAAGGAAAAGTTCCCAATTAGGGAGCTCACGTCCCCTGCACACTATCCGATATCTGGGTAACCAGACTAGTAGTTTAGGGTAAGGTTGTAGTCGTATTTACATGGATTTAGGTAAACATTCACAATACGGCATATGGTCTTCTTGAGAGTACATCAGTCAGAAAGTGACAAAAATGACAATATAACAGTTATTTATCACAAGAATCTTCTTTTATATTCACAATGATGTTGCAGAGAGGGCCCAACGCGTTTCGAGTGCAAAGTCACTCTTCATCGGGCACATGTGATTCTATAAAAAAGTGCATCTAAAATATATCTTTTAGTTGAACTCATGTATGTAACGCTGCGATAAAAACTCACATTATATGTCCATATTCATTGTCTCAAGGAATCCTTTAGCTAGAAATTACCAGTTGTAACTCCTTAATACCAACATATATTGCGTGTATATGCTCAAAATACTGCTTTCTCTGAGGTAGTTTCATATATAAGAATCAGATTGTCACAATTACTTTTTGTATGAGCTAAAATCTAAAATCTAAACACAAATTCATGTAGTCTACTACAGGTAAATCCAGGTTTCTAAATATATGATCCCTCTAGGAGCCCAATGGTTTGAAAAAGTAGAATAAGTTGCTAACCTTGTGTTACTTTCAGGGGACAAGCACCCTAAATATGAGGTAATGCTGTAGTTCCTCTTGCTGAACAGCACCCTAGTCTTGTTAGTCTGCACAGGCTGTGAACGAAATAGGGAGCCTTATTGTAATTAACAAAGTAGTATACTAAGGAAGTGGAGATTAGTGGCTTAGATAACTTCAGGTTTTACCAGCTAAATGGGTATTGTAGTGTGGGTGTGAGCCTTGTCACTGTCTAATTGTAAGTTTTGGCCCAAGGAGGGACTCCTGGTGGGTGCGTTCTGTATTTCTAGGCAGGGAGGTATAAAGAAAAGGAGTTGTTCAGAAAAACTAGTTGCATATTCAATCCACGTATACTTATAGAACAAGGATCAGCAAATGAACTTACTGCGGCAATGTCCATGCAGCAGAGAGTCGATACTTATTCCTACTATGGCATCTCTTGACTATCATCAATGGTTAAGTCATCAAGACTTTCGAGCGTCTAGTTAGGAGAGAGAGAGATAAAGAATCTCTTATCTACTACGTGTAAAAAGCGAATAACATGCTAATTGTTAGGAAAAGGCTGCAGCTCGAGGACTTACTTATTAGGTGTTGCTGTGAGTTCCCAGGATGGCTGTCCCGCCGGCAGTGACCAACGTTGTAGTGGACGCCATTTTGGGCTCGGATTTATAATGCGCGAATGACGTCATCGTCTGTGGAGAAATTCAAGGTGGTCTGACAATGGAGTTAATCTTATTAGTTGTTGTATCTAGATTTAACAAATATAGGGCAAAAAAGGTATAAAAGGTATAGGGTCAGTGAGAGTAAAGACTCGGAACCTCTTATTTATGACACCACCGAGATGACGCCATTGCGCGCATGAGCGAATTGTCGTCATCAACGGGTATTGTGGGAAATCACTGAAGTTGGAAGTAAATACGAGTTAGTAATGGCTGGTACTCCAGTAAGACATTTGTCCCAGGGAACGGTATCGAACCAAGAACTTACATGGTTATTTAAAAGTGTGCATGTGCGCGTGATGGCAACAATAGTTGCATCTAAGCCAGAGGACAGCTAGGTCCAATTGTACTCAAGTTCAGAAAGACCCAACTGAATCCCGGCGAAACTCCAAGACAACTCTTTTACAGAGTAAAGGACATGGCAGAAAGATGGTTACAAACAACCACATCTTCAAAAGCGGACATCGCTGAAAGGATCATCTTGGAACAGCTTATGGATGCGCTGGAGGAAGAGAAATCCCCTAAAAGAAGGAATCAGAAGAAGACTGACATAACAAATGGAGCCGACGGAGACTGCAATGAAGTTAATTGTAGCTGGAAACAGAACATAAATGTAATTTTTCTACTAATTGGCTGTCTCAGGCTTATTTGTGGAACCCCACATCCCACATGCACACACGCATTCTAAATATCCTCCTTTCAATTCTCCTACCTCGGACCTCGGTTCTCCAAGGGCGTTCACTCACACAGGGCGTTGAGGCCATACCAATGGCATTAGGCGCTATAAAAAGGCCACATAACATAACATCTCTCAAATTCGTACAAGGCTTCGCTGGCTGTCAGTTGAGCCCAGGATTGACTCCAAACTACTAACATTGGCCGATAAAGCTTTTTGTGGTGGATGTCCATGTTACATCAGGAACAGAATGTGAAAGTAATAACCCCTCTCATGATTAAAGTTTCAGTGTGACTCTTATTTTCCACATGCCACACTTTAAACAAGCCCATGGCATGGTGAGGGTTTGCACCATAAATTCAATTAATCGTTGAAATCTACTGCCCCTAGAAGTCCATTGCATCCTTGGTTTATTCACCTTTCGTAAAACAAAATGAAGACGCTCTTCTTTTAAGTATGTATTTGGCTTATCCATGCTTAGGAAAACATGTGATTAGTGTGTGCCAGTAGAGCACTTAGATACCTACAGATCAGAGCGCCACAAAGACAATAACAATAACCCTCTGGAACTCGATCCTGGTATCGGCCCGGAATGCCCCCACAATTATTCAATTTTGCAAATTTCTCAAAACAATGCTTTTTGAACAACACCTGCCCAAGGACTAATTGTATTGGATGCACACACCAGTACATAGACCTCAACTCACAGTACTGTGCTACTGTTATAAGATGCTAGCCCAAATGCTGTCTATCAACACTCTGTACATCACTCCACTGCTTTAAATAATACAATACAAAATAAAATATGATGGTAAATGATGTTCATGCAGTGATGGCATATGATGATGTTACTGAATTCCCTTATAAATGGTGTGCAGATGTATATAATGACCCCAGAGATGTATAATATATTAACATCCTATCAGTGCTTCTTTGGGATGATACTAAGGTTGACTTTCATTGATAATTGTAGTAAAAATGAAATCTGCAGCAGTAGTGTGGAGTGATGATAAGTCACCAAAATGGAGGTGTATAATAATAATAATAGCCGGTCAAGTGGCACAGTGAGTAGAGCGCTCACTTTGACATTCGTGCAGAGCCTGCTAACGCAGGTTCGAATCCCGGCGGGGCCAAAATCAGCCTTTCATCCTTCCGAGGTCGATAAATGAGCACCACACACCGTGGGTAATAATAAGCAGCGCTCAGATACCTGAGGGTTCGTAGCGCTATATAAATGCCAAATTATTATTATAAGGAAGTCTCTACAGGAACTGTGGCAAATGATTGCACATCCTCAAAAGGAGTGAATTATTTTGTAGTCCACACAGGTACAGTGGGTAAAGAGATAGTAGACATCTAATCCACATTGTGTGATGATATCAGAGTTGATACCAATTGCTTATGAGTTTAAATAACTATCTGAAAAGCAGTTTTATGGTTGAACTGGATTCCCTAAAGATTGGTGTGTGATGATATAAAAAGCCCCTGCTCATGACAGTATTTGAAGGTACTGAAACCCCCACAGGACTTGTGCCGGATGATTCTGAAGATGACACATGGATGATGTTCATTAATACTGAACCTCCTACTGGAATGTTTTGGGATGTTATTAAAGTTCCCACAATGAGTGTCTTGTTAATCCTATATGTCACAGATGCCCATAATAACACACCAACCCCCAGAAACAGTTCAGGATTTGTATTGATTTGACAAGACCACTAACCCCTTCTGTTTGAGGTTCTGCCTTCCTCAAGGAGATGGCCTAAAGGCAAATGCATTTTCTACTTAACTCCCTCAGGGATTTGCTAGACGTGACCTATCCTACATCCCAGGTTGGTTCTAGCAATTGTCGGGGGTGCCTTCCAGACACATCTTCTTCTGACGCCCTGGTTTTCCTTTCCCTATATACTTGTTCCCTTGTATTGTGCTCCTTCTACTCTCCTCCCACCAAATATGCCCAACTTACCCCTTGTATTTCTCTGCTACCATCTCCACAGTCCATCTGAGATATCTCTCGCTCACCTACCTCCACCCTCTTATCTTACTTCTTCCTACTCTCTCTTCTACCACTTCCTCCTACTACTTCTCTCCTGTCTACTCATGTAACTACTCACCCTTCTTTTCTCCCCATTCCAAACCACTACTGCTACTCTCTCCTTTCCACACAACTCCTATGCTCTCCTCTCTCCCCAACACTATTACTACCACTCTTGCCACACTACACTACTCCTACTCTCTCTTCTCTCCACACCACTATAACTTATACTCTACCCTTTCCACAGCCACCCTCTTTTCACTCCCTCAGTCACTCCTCTTCTCAATCCCTACTCTTTGTCTACCCCTCTTACACACACAACGTGCATGCACAATCCCAATATAGTATTGCTTTCTTTCACCAACCTATACCTCACCTTCTCTGCAAATCGCCTCCCCACACCTTCCAACCACCCTTCCTTCGTTTGGTCTCTTGGTCTGCCACTTCATCCTCCTCTGCCCTCACCTAAACAACCCACACATTCCCATTTGCTGTCCTTCCTTTTATCCTCCAACGTATGCCCTCATTGGCGCTCCCCTTCTGGTTCCCCTGGCCGGCTGTTCCAAGCCCGAGAGTTGTAAAAATTATGTGGAAGCTGCTCTGCAGGCTCATGTTCACGATGATCACGTAGTGTGGAGGCTTTCCCAGCTTCCTGTTCAGTGGTACTATCGCTCGCGGCTGTGTCTCGCTGTCCTTCAATGTGTTGGTGTCTTCTGCACAGTGCAGGCTGGTAGTTGTAGTTTTTCTACAGATAAGACTTGGCAAGTATTATGTGATCCATGAATGGCGTGGTCCGAAGTGTTACTGTCGACACACATAGAGGCACTTAATGAGGGGACCTGAACTGGGGCTCTCCCAAATGCCACCTTTCAACTCTTGGGTAGGACTGGTTTTGGCTTCCACCCTTATAAGCCTCCAGACTAGTGGGTGGCCAGACAAACCAGATCTGCCTGGTCAGGCCACCCACTAGTCTGCTTTGGTCCACCGCCAGCCACTCAGGGTCTACGGTGGGCCACCATTGTGACCTACAATTGGGTGCATCATCGTTTGGTGCCAGGGTAGTGTTGCTAGGTGCTGTGGGAACTTTGCAGGGGTAACACGGTCACCTTGGAAGCAAGACAACGCGGTGCAATACAGGTTTGAACCCCAGGTCCGCGCTTACAAACCTCTGGGTTTTAAGCGTGTTATAAATAACCAATTACAATTACAATAGAGGATCACACCCAGTGCGAACGGGGATCAGGTCAGCCAGAAGCTGAGAGCAACTCACGTGGCGTAGTTGAGGCCACAAGCGGCTCACACAGAGCATGCCTGAAGAACAAAGGGGAGACCTTGGTTTACAGGGGCAGCGGTGTTGGTCGGACATCGAGCGCCGTGCCTCCCACCGACACCCACAGCAGTGGAAACAACAAATGCACAGGTGGTAAATGGGGGGAACAGCTGAGCTCCAAGGGTCCTCAAGGAGTTGTCTGGAAATACCAGCGTACCTGAGGGTGGCGCTCAACAACCAGAACCTTGCTGAGTGCAGTGGCCCACTGAAGCACCAGTACACCAAAAATTATTCCCAACTAGTGGAAGGTACGTATGATCTTGTGGTAAACACTAAAGTCCATGGAGGCTCTGGGACTACACCTCATCAAATAAGAATAGCCAAGGAGTGGCAGACAACAACTGATTGAAAGCGGGTTCAATGCTGACAGATAAAACAATAACAAGACAACAATATTGGACCCTTTTTGACTCCCTCAAAGCAGCCACCAAATCCAGAGAAGCCCTCAGGGGAAGAGGACTCAATGGAAGTCCTTCCTACCAGCGAATCTCTGCTTACTATGGAATTCCTTGTGCTCTCACTCCAATCCTTGAAAATTGATATCAAAGAGAATTTCTATTCTGAAATGGCTGTGCTAATGAAGGAAATGTCTCAAGTCATTGGAGAAAACAGGAAAGTTATAACTAACTTGGAAGAATGGGTAGACCACGATGAGAGAGCTATCACTCATATGAAACCTGACCTCCCTAAAATCTGGGAAAAGTTTGCAACACTAAAAGAAACCACTGAGACTCTACAAATGAAATGTGATGACCTTGAAAACAAAGCTAGAAAAGACAATCTATGTGTTTGGTTTCTGAAAGAAGGTTCTGAGGGAGGAGACATAGATGCCGGCATAGGGCAACTATTCAAAGAGATGCTCTCAAATACCACCAAACCAGAAATCAAGATTGATAGAGCCCACACAGTGTGGCCTGCAAGAGTGGACAAGGAACACCCCCTGCGGCATCATGGTTAAACTGCATGACCTCAAAATCAAAGAATCTATAGTAACTGAAGCAAGGAACATAAGACATATAATACTTCTAAACAGCAAAATTCAGGTCTTTCAGAACGTCAACCAAATTGCTCTGGTGAAAAGGAGAAACGTGAAGCCAGTAATAGAAGAACTCATGAAAAGAGACATTAGATACAAATGGACATAGATCTTTGGTTTGCAGTTTGAGTTAGACAGGAAGATTCACACAATCTTCACCCTGGAAGCAATCTCAACACTACTGGGTCTCCCAATACAAACACCGGAAAGAACAAGTGAAGACACTCATCAGGGAAGCTCCCAGCAGGATCAAATACTTATCGCTGTGGCAGACCAAGAAGTCAAAAAAATGAATGTGAACAAACAGTAAAATGGCAAGTTAAGCAATTGTTTACACACACACATGTGAATCATCCCAGGATGACATTCCTGGAGAAAGAGAAGAGCAAGCAAGATACAGAATCGGCACAGACTCCCCGATGATCGGTCACTGGTCATTGGACTTACTCTCTTTAGGTATTGCAATAACGAATGCCACCTAATCAGATGCAGGTGAATGGGTCTGTCCTCCTTAAGAAGGCTGACAGAACCTCAGCCTTATATGGGGGTCCCTTTGTTTATCAGGATTTTGTCGAGCGTTTGGGATGGGGTGGTGTAGGGAGTCTCTGCAAGGGTCAATCACATGGCCTATATTGGAGAACTGGCGAGACTTTTTGTTGTGTAAGCACTGCATTGTTATAGATTAAATAGAGGATCGTTTTGCAGACACAGACCATACCACTACAAACCAACTGACAGTGACTCCATAGCTGCATTTTCAAATCACATGCTCTAGTAACGGCTCCGTCTTCACATAGTGGCCCTCCGGTAGACCCACCTACTCAAGGCGGACCAATCCAAACTATGTTATAAGGACTGCCCCTTACTATTCCATTCTTCAGCAGCTAGTAAAAAGGTTGGGGTAAACTATAAATTATAGATTAGTAGGTAGCCCTACTGTTCCTAGTATTTAAAATGTCAATTTGTAAAAAGGACATGGCAGGCAGATATGTAATTGCTAGTGGTGACCTACTCGGTAGAAGAGTGATGATAGCATATTTGTATGCACTTAGCACAGCCCCAAAGCTGTTCATGCTTAATATCCTCAAGAAATCCTGTTGTGAAGGTGAGATACTAATTCTTGGTGGATAGCTTGATAGATCACTCAGCCCAAAAGCCTTACTCTACTATTGGCTCAGTCACATACAAGTTAAAACAGACACTAATGGATCTGAACCTGATCGACACCTGTCAAACACAAAAGCCAAAGGATAGAGCGTATTCCCACTACTCTTATGCACACAAATTATCATCCAGAATAGACTGCATATTCTTCTCTTCATACCTAATGCAACAGACACTTAGAGTAGGCATAGAACACATGTCCCTGATGGATCATAGTATGGTTCTAGCTACCCTCCAGAATTTACATCCGAAGAAAAAGGTCCCACACCTGGTGCTTGCCACGGGGAATCCTTAGAGACGTGAATTGCCTGTAAGTACTGAAAAGGACATTAAGAGAATATCTGACTCTCAATAAACCAGAATAAGAATAAGATACATTCACTTTGAAATGACTGAGACATCATGAAGAGGAACTTTTAGAAGAAGTCAAAGTAAAAGAGAAGGCATCAAAAATGGTACATAAATAACTAGCCAGTGTGAAACGCCAGTTACACCCACTCAGAACCCAGAAAGCTGAACACACAATTTTGCTCCAGAAGCAAGGTTACTACGAAGAAAGCAACAAATCTGGAAAACTCACCCTACACCCCGACTACCCTTATATAAGCTACTATGGGACTGCATCCCGAGATTGCATTCCTACTTGCTGCACAAAAAATACAGGGAGAGGTATTAGTGCAAAACTTCTTAGCCAACATACGTGCCGAGATTACACCACCTCATCACAAGAATTTGTTGTCACTAATATCATACCCCCAAGATAATGTGCAAGGGAGTGCAATAGCCGTACAGCATAATGAAACTCAGGCTGGTATGGCAAATGGCAACATAGAGTACCCATTGTTAAAAAATAAAACATGAACAAACACTGATCCCACACTGAACCCCGGGAAGACTAAGGACAGCAATGTAGGGCCTTTGCCTAACCAATTGAAGCTATCTTTTCTTAACACCTGCTCTGTACCCAAACATACCCTGGAAATACACAATTACCTAATTGATAATAAGGTGGACATTATGTGCGTCACAGAGACCTGGTTACAGGAAGGAAGTGGCCCAAGTATCCACTTAGCTACTCCTCCATGCAATAATATGTTTTGTAAAAATCATCTAAAGGGCCAGGGGGATGGAGTAGCAATTATAATAAAAAATGAACTCAGACTTTACAAGTCTTACATCGAATGTGCAGGATGTGAAATTTTTCACTTAAAAAGGACCCCCCCACCAACAATAATTGCATCAACTTTATATTAGTCTATTGACCCCCGTCTGAGATGCCATCCTTTAACGAAGAGATATTTCATCTTTTGAACCCCCTGAATCGAACCAACACCGCAACTATCTTTTTGGGGGACCTCTATCGGTGGAAAGGGGAAATAAAGGACAAGAACGCTGCCGATTTGGAATAACACCTTGCCAACATGGGCATCCCAGTTCAAAATCATGAACCTACCCATAGAGGTGGTCACATCCTGGACTGGATGTCAACACGTAATATTGACACAAGCCACATTGCAACCAAAACATGTATTTGGTCCGATCATTGCACCATTGACTGCATGGTACACTTACAAGAAGTTACTGGACTCTTTAGAGTCCCCTCCCCAAAAATTCTAAATAGGAATTTTAATAAGATAAATACAGAAGATTTAGAAAGATGAATTCAATCCATTATGGCCACTTCATCTGATCTTGACCCCCCATGTAAACTGGTGGAAATGTATAAATCGCATTTCACCAACCTACTTGATAAAAGCGCACCTTTGAGATCGAAGATAGTGTGCGACCATCCAAACCAACAAGAATGGTTCACATCTGAGCTATGTACACTGAAGAAAGAAAAACAACAGGCTCAATGAGTATGGGCCAAGAATCAGAACAGGTGGAAATCTCTGGAAAAAATGTACAAGAAAGAAAGCCTTAATGCGAAAAAACTATCAAATTGAGAATGCAGGAAATAGTTCTGGAAAACATTTTGAAATGTATAGGAAATGGGAGAAACCAATAGCCCTGTCCCATTTATTCAATGCGGAGAAAGCAGACTGTGAAAAAGTACAAAAAGCATTTCAAGATAAAGGCCCTCATTACGACCCAGGCGGTAAGTTACCGCCTGGGTCGTACCCTTACCACCATGGTGTAAACTACGTTTACTCCATGGTGGATGGCGGATTTACCGCCCCATTCCAAGGTGAGTGGGGCGGTAAATCCCCATTTCCCATTTTACCCTTCCCCATTCCCATTTTTGCCCCATAGGGCATAATGGGAATGGGGAAAGGCGCTAATTACGCCACCGTAAATTACGGTGGCGTAATTAGCACCAAGGTCCCTTTGCGGCATGGGTTTTAACGCCTGCAAAAAGCAGGCGTTAAAATCACCATCCCGCAAAGGGACCTTGGAATCAGGCGTTAAGGGTCGGCGCCGTAAACCCCTTAACGCCTGGGTCCTAATGAGGGCCAAAGTGTTGTTGGCCCGTAACAAAATCCAAAACTGGCAGACTGACTGAGGGGAAACGTGTGAACATGAGCAAGAGAATAATCAAGGGAAAATAGGCATACTGCCAGGCTTCTCCTTTAAATCCATCTCCAAAAATGTGCTAATATTAGGCCAACGTTCTGTTCAGGTGATCCTATACCAACTAAAATCATACGAATAGACAGCAGTATTTTCAACCCCTTTTCTTACAAGATGTGCCAACACTTCGTTCACACACAGAACCATCATCTATTAAGGACGTAGCAGTAACCCCCCTTCTAAAGAAGCCAGGCCTCAGACCCAAGGATCCAGCAAATTTAAATCCAATCACCAATACTCCTTTCCTGCTGAGGATCTTAGATAAGGGGCCACGCTACGATTACAGACCCACTTTGAGGCACCTATGGCTTTCCACACAAAGCAATCAGGGTTTAGAAGTAATCATGGGACATAAAGCACCCTGCTGGACTTACAGTATCAAATGCTGTAGAGGCTGGACAAAAGCAAGATGGGATTGCTGATTTTATTCAATCTTTTGGCTGCTTTTGATCTGTTAGACCTCTCACGCCATTTTAAAACACTTTCTAGCCCAGGGAAATGCTCTAGTCATACCACTGAGTGGATAAACACATTCCTGAATGGAAAAAGTTCTAAAATCTGCTGGGGTAATGCATGCTCCGACTCAGTTCTTATTGATTGTGGAGTTCCATGGGAGGCCTGTATCTCACCAAGACTCCTTAATATATATATTAAACCCCTGTGCGAACAACTGGAGACAATGGGTCTCTATTTCATCAACTATGCCCATGACTTCCATCTCATAAGGGACCTGAGCATAGACTATGCGACTGACTTGGCCATTCTCAACTGTACCTACTCTTCCATTAGGGAATGGATGATTAATAACTAGATGTGTCTCAATAGCTCTAAAACCGAGCTCATGATATTTGGCACCATTTCTGCAAGGAACATCTTAAATCAACTCAATCAAGCTTAAGTCAAGCTTACTCTAGCTTTAAAGTAGATGACTGTGTTATCCCGTGGTCAAGGAAGTAAAGAATCTAGGTACTATATTAGAGGCCTCACTCAATTCAGACGCTCATGTCAACTATGTTGTCAAAACCTCCTCCTACCACATCAAAGTCTTGCATCGAATAATCCTCTTGTCTCACGTAAAAAGTGCAAGACCTTAGTCAGAGCTATAATAAAGCTGAGGCTGGACTATTGAAATGCCCTATTTAGCAGAGCTAGCAAGGAAATGGTACGCAAATTACAGGTCAGTCAAAATAATGTGGAGAGGATAATTTACAACACCTCTAGAAAAGAGCATGTCACTAACTTCCAGATAGATCTTCACTGGTTGCCTGTGGAAAAGAGGATCCTATTCAAGATCCTGTCTTTGACTCACAAATGCCTACATGGTAATGCCCCGGACTATCTGAAGCAGTCACTGATGCGACATAATCCCACAGGACCTTGCGATCTTGCTCTACACAACGCCTCACTGTTCCCTCGGCTAAGCACGCTAGAGGAAAGGGCAGATCATTCCCCTTTAGAGTGGCCAGTGCATGGAACTCTCATCCTGTGAGCTTGCGCACTGAAGAAAAACTGACTGTCTTTAAGAAAAATCTGAAAACCTTACTGTTTGAATAATTGCCCTTACGTTCTCCTTCTCTGTCCTGTCTTCCTGCTGAATGTCCATGTGCATACGTGCGCTCTGATGCCTATGGGATATGACACATTAGAAATAAACAAATAAAATAAGTAAATACAAAAGAGTGACAAATGATAAGGGGGAAGAAAAATGTGATGAGGCTAGCAAAAAGCAAGTGTTCCGTAAACCTCATAGCACCGATTCATTTGACCCTGATGCCTCCAGCCATCTATACTATTTATGGAGCCCCATGCTGCACGAATTAGAGATTCCAAAGAAATCCCAGGCATAACCTTTGGTTAAACTCCACACAAAATGTATCTATTCACTGACAACATAATAATATCTATTGCAAAATCCCCAGTTCTCCCCTCCCGTGCGAGAAAAAGAACTTCAACAATTTGGATCAGTCTCAGAATTTAAGGTGAACCATGCCAAATCTGACATCCTTAGCTTAAATATCCCCCAGAGAGAAA
The DNA here is from genome assembly GCF_040938575.1 of Ambystoma mexicanum. NCBI lineage: Eukaryota > Metazoa > Chordata > Amphibia > Caudata > Ambystomatidae > Ambystoma > Ambystoma mexicanum. Next base: position 678,254,118 of record NC_090935.1, on the reverse strand, counting down.
AAGCCAAGTTAGAATCTTAGTACTTTATCGCTTTTGGGGCCCACATATAGGAAAAGCATTCCCTACCCGTGGGCTCCAAAAAAAGTAATAAGGTACTTAGGAACAGCCAACCTGAGTGCCCTCTACAAAGCCAACTATGTCACACTGATGAAGCCCATTAAGGAGAGTTAACTAAGTGAAACTCTGTACTGCTCCCATGAGTTGGAAGAATGACAGTAAAAAAAAAATAACATGTTGCCTTGACTGCTACATCTTTTTCAATCAGTTCCTTTCCATAGCCCCAAAGAGAAAATTAAAGAATGCAACATTAATCTTCTCATCTAGAGACAAAGGGGGTCTCTCCTTCCCAAGACTATTGAATTACTAATGGGGGCCCAAATTCACTCGATGGTGGAATGGGAACAAGAATACTCAGGGAAGAAATGGCTCTTTATGTAAAGGTAGTAGCCGGCTGCCACCAATGGACCCAGCCATAGCTTCTAGAAAACATGAGGGTCCAAAGCCTATACTACACCCCCATAAAGAAAGTAACCATGGAGGCATGGGAAAAAGGGAACAGAAAACAGAAATCTACACCCTCAAATGATCTCTGGTTGGACAAATTATGGTATATCTTGGCGATGGAAAAACTCACGCCAAACATCAGAGACACCACAAAGACATTTACGATTGCGTGGTCCCCCATTTTTGAACATATGAAAAAAGACTTAAATGGCTTCTATTACCGGGTCAAATTTAAAGCCCTGAACTTAATGGTCTTGCAGTGAAACTTTCAGACTGATAACAGATTGGTTGTGCTCCTTACAACCTTACTTACCTATAGGATATAATGCTGTTCTGAGATTGAGAGTGACAGAGGGAGATGGGAGGGTTAATGCAGAGTGCATATTGTTACAATGGTTGAAAAGACATTTGTAAGGGCTGACATTTTAAAATTCAATGAAATTTGATGAGAGCATTATCAGTGCCTGTCAAAAGAGAATCAGAGTAGCAAGATGGATGTGAGGGAATACAATCAATAAGAGCAGAATTATGAGTGTCACAGTGGAAAACGTATGCAAGGAGGAGATGAAGAAAGAACAAAAAATTAGGAGAGCAAGAAAGGTTCAGCAGAAGGAATAGCATGAGTCTGAATTGGATCAATAACAGAGAGTCGACAGAAATAAAGATCAGATCTAAGACCCCACATTTGATGTGATTCACAGTGGAAGAAATCATTATAAGATCATAAGAGAGTGCAGAGAAAATCAAAGAGCAGGCTGTAGTATCAGTTAGGATGGCATGCATATTAAAGTCTCTGAGTCCAATGGGTGGTATAGCTATAGCGGAAACTATAGATAGCAAAGATTCAAGGTCATCAGAGAAAGTTCCAAGAGGGCCTGAAAGATGATAGATGACTAAGACAGTAAGTAGGAACACAAATTAGAAGACAGAGCTGGAAAAACCCTTTAAATCAATAGTGGAATTAGATAATCATGCAGTGGAAAACCACCTGGAGGAAACAGAAAACGTAATTTGTGAACAAGTGCAACCACATGATGAAGTGGCAAACAGATTAACTGGGCTGGAGGACCAATTGGGAATGATATGCTCACACCAGGAGGAGGATGAAAACCGTGCTTGATGCAACAATATTCATCTGAGGGGCATCCCAAGGGAGGTTCTAGATCAAGAGCTGGAAGAATACATGCCAAAACTGTTTGGTCAGATTCTAGACCTTGAGGACAGCTCCAAAATTCTTCCCAACACAACACAGTCTTCTTGTTCTTTCATCAGATAAAGACCTTCTTACTTGAGTACATTTTATCAGATGAAGGTGAGGATCATGAAAGCAGCCAGAACCTCCAAATCAATCCAATTCTGTGGTGCAAATATATCTTTATTCCAAGATTTGTCTCAAGCAACACTATCCAGGAGAAGACGGTTTGAAATGATAACGCAAAGTCCATCAGCCACCGATAGGGGTTTCCGATGAAACTACTATTTTCTCTGAACTGAAACGTGGCTCGTACAGGTTTTAAAAAATTAAATGGCAGCCAAAATTCAACAGGCTGTGCCAAAAAAAAAAAACAACAATGAAACTTGTGCATCATTCTGCAAGCTCATAATTATGCAGTTTTATTTGAGTGAATTTCTCTCCAATGAGAAGACAACCCGGACAAAGACACGCTCATCAATTTCTTCAATACTTCCAAAACAGGTTGTGGGTGGGGGCAGAGGGGTTAAGGGAGCCAGGTACCTGTATTGTACCTGTATTCCTTGGGTCAATGGATTACACCCAGATTGAGATCAAGGAGATAGTTAAGGCAGATACAAAGTTTACTGTTAAGTTGTTGATTTAGGCCTCTGGGGGAAATGGGGAGAAGCTTTGTGTTTCTGGTTTGAGCAACATGATCCATAAGCTTTAGTGATGACACTGTCAAATCATTATAGTTCAGAGGATGGGCATCGGAAAGGTCTTTGATCTGTTTACGAATGGACAACTTACAGAGCGGGAATGAGCAGTCCACATAACACTAAAATATGGAGCCTTAATGTTAGGGGCCTCAAATCCCTGGTGAAAAATAAGGCTATAACACAAAGCTGCTTGCTAAAGAGCTCTTGATTGTTTTTCTCAGAGAGACTCACCTGCCTCGCACAGATGAGAAAAGGCTAGCAAGCAGGGTAGTCACACGCTGCTTACTTGCATCAAGCGGCAGCAAAAACCAGAGGGGTGACAGTTTTCTTCAAGGAGGGCTTGACTTTAACAAAATAGGCAATATTATAGAGTTCGAAGGGCAATATTTAATGATTACGACCATATAATTACTGTAATCACAATATATGGCCCCAATAAAAAATAAAGTCCAATTTTACTCTGAACTCATTCTGGTCTTAAGTTCCTTAATAGAATGAGATTTAATAATAAGTGGATTTTTTAATTACTTGATAAATCCATTGATCGATAAAACACTTGCCCCATATCCTGCAGACAACAGAAACTAGAAGGTGATATCCAAAATAATTAGGGACTTCTGCCTGATCGAAACCTGGAGGTTCTTTCACCGAGGAAACAGGGAAAATACACTTTACTCAGCAGTGCATAGAGGGTTCTCCAGGTTGGACATTTTCTTAATCTCCAAAACCCTAATCCCTAAAAAACTAGAAATCTCTCTAGACGCGGATGTTTTTTGCAGGCCATGCTTTGGTGCAATTGATTCTCGAACTTGATGACCTTCCTCCCCCCATCGCAGAGCATGGAAATTCAATGAACCTCTATTACAAGACCCGGTAATGGCTCAACACATGAAGGACTCCCTGGAGAACTATGTTAAAGAGGAATACACTGATAATATTGATCAGGGAATCCTCTGGGATGCTGGGAAGCCAGTTCTATGGGGAGCGGCTATCAGCAGATCAACAGCTCTAAGGGTCATGAGCAGCACAGAGAAGCCCTAGAATTGGAAGCAAACATGCATGAAAGCCCCATTAAATCCATAAGAGAACTTATAAGAGAACTCATAATAGCAAGAAATATTCTGGAAGCAGAATTGGCAGGTTAGACAGCCCAATCAATTTTAAGCACTGAACAATTGCTAATAGGATCCTGGCTGTCAAATTGCATTACCGGTTCTCCAAAAATGTCATCAGTGGACTCAAAAACGATTAAGACACACTCTGATAATGACAGAGGAAGAAAGAGATTGTAGTAAACTACTTCTCTGAACTGCTTTCAGAATTACCGGTGGGCATCAGGGAAATAGACTCTTATCTCAACCCCACTAGACCACCCTATAATATCAAAGGAAGAGAGGGAAGCTTTAGAAAGCCCAATAACGGCACAGGAAATAGATAAGGCTATCGTGAAACTCCTCATAGTGAAAGCCTCAGTCTCTGATGGCTACCCTGGTTCTTTCTACAGGGAATATCAAGTAACCCAAGCCCTAGACTCCTACAGCTATTCAACGTGTTCTTAACCTCAGGAGTAGAGACCAATTGTATGGCAGGATCCACCACAAACTTAATCCTAAAACCGGTTAAGGATCCCATAGAATGCACATTCTACTGCCCAATCTCACTCCTAAACACTAATGCTAGTTTTTTTTGCTAAAATCCAGGCAAATAGATTAATGGGACAACACCTTGCAACACCTTGCAGTGATCGAACTGGACCCAACAGTGTTCATAAAAGGAGGAGATACACATGATAAAATAGAGCACAGAATCAATTGATTACAGCATGGAGCACAATCAGATTTGACATTTGTACTTTGGCACTAGACGCAAACAAAGCATTTGACAGCATTAACTGGACATACCTGCGCAAGTTATCGGGAACATTTGGATTTGGCCCCAATTTTGCCAAACAAATAATGTCTAATTTCCAGATCCCATACACTAAGCTTAGTACACTGAAGCTATCAAAATAAGGAGAGGCACATTACAGGGCTGCCCCTTCGCCCCTCTTACCAGTGGTCGAAGTGTATGAAAAAAAGTAGTGGAACTATGTTCCCTACTGGCCTGCACCGCTCCCCACAGACCTCATTGCCGTGCCCCCCCCCAGTAAAAACCCCAAAACACATGTGCCTGCTATTTAAGGGAACATCCAGTGCAGTGCACTGAAAGTGCAAGTTCCAACCTCTTCCTACACTTTTATTTTAAAATGAAACTGTTCCGGAACGGTTTCTTTTTAAAACTAAAGTGTAGGAACGGTAAAACTTAATTAAAAGAAGTAGAGGAGCACCGCTCCCGACTGCTCGCGCCCTCTTCGACCACTGCCTTTTACATTTGCACTCCCATAGAGCCATTATTGCATCCAATTAGGGTTAACCCTAAGATCGAAGGCATCTCAGCATTTGGGTCCATACAAAAATTATTTATATGCCGACAATATCCTGGTGTCTTTGTGGAATTCTCCCTGCTCCCTACCAGTATTGTCTTTAAGGATATGTCACTTTGGAGAAATATCAGGTTTTAAAATCAATCCTCAGAAATCCAAAGGGCAAACATGACATAGTCAATGAAAACAAAAGATCTATTGTGAACACTAACAAAACATGCTTGGTCAGATAACCCAGTTCAATCCTTTTGTATGTATCTTACCTCTCGTTAAGGCTCCTTATATCTAACCAATATCCCAGAATTTTGGCAAACAGCCGTGGACCAACTAACTACTAAATGGGAACTTCAGGAGATTTCGTGACTAGACCGTATCACTGCGATTAAAATGATCCTCATTCCCAAACCTCTATATGTATTCAGAGCACTACCCACCCAAATATCATACAAAATTATCAAATGTCTATAAGGGCTATCTTCAAATGTATTTGGGCAGGGAAGTTATCTTAAGTATCCCATAACATTCTGACGAAGGATCACCTTTCTAGGCTGATTGGGAGCCCCCTGTGTTAATCGTTACCTGATTGTTTTGTAAATTATTCATATGTCAGCCTGTGCAAAGCAACAAAATAGTAAAAGATGAGCTTCCATAGAACAGGTAGTGCCCAAAGTCCTACTCCCATCTCCCCTTTTTACCCAGAAGGATACAGGGCCAGCAAGGGTTACTTTTATCATCTACGGGGTGCCCTCTAAGCTATTGGGAAAGAGGCTGCAAACACCTGGGAACAAAGCTGGGCATAAGCCCACTTATCCCTATCACACGTAACACAGAATTGAATCTGGGTGTGCTGGATTCTGATTTCAGCAAATGGGAAGATAACGGTCCCTTTAGAGTAGGTCAATTATCTAGCGGCAAATCCCCATACACACTCATTGAATGCAAATGGAAATTAAAACACCCCAAAACAAAAAGGCTCCATTATGTCCAATTGTGCTATTGGTTAACAAGCAGAGAGCTACTGGAGGTGGGCACTCAATCCCCTAAAGAGGTTGAGACATGTATAGCGAAAGGGGACTCTGCTAAGATAGTTTCAAAATGTTATCGATCCTTAGGACCAACAGATCCGGAAACCTGTATATAGGCACATGGGAAAGGGAATTACCATCCTTTTACAATCCTGGTCACACATGTGAAAGGGGCAAAAGAAGCTCCAAATGGCTCATGATTAAAGAATGTACCTATAAGATGTGTTTCCGTTGGCACATTACCCCAAATAAATTGCATACAATCTTCCCCCAAGTCACTGCTGGAGAGGCTATGGTCTAATTGGCACCATGTGTCATTTGTGGTGGGGGTGCCCAAGAATTAGAAATTATTGGAAGGAAATTCTGGCACAAATTAAGAACATGGTAGGCACTACTATTCCTTAGCACCCATTACTCATAATAACGGGAGACTAAGACACAGATAGAAGCTATTCAATGTCTCTCAGCAGCCCAACTAAATTTGGCACAATATTAGAAAAGCCCAGAGGGTCCTGGCATCGCCACATGATGGGTGAGATTCTGGGGAATTTTCACCTCAGCAAAGTTTTTAGTTGCATTAAATCAGTACATAAATTCATGCAAATATGGGGCCCTTTTATCCAATACGTTCAAGATCGAGAGCAGATATTTTGGAGAACTAATTTGTTGAAACACTTACCAATGATAAAGCTATGGACAACAACGAATATTCTTTCATGGCCGGAGATCATCAAGACCACCGAAGGAGAAAACATAGACTTTATCTAGACCAAATGGATTGCTAGGACTATTCCTCACACAATAAACCTGAACCTTAGATAATGAATGTAGCTATATAACCAATTGTCAGACCTATCGCTCTGCAATTTTATAGATAACAACTCTAATGTACTAGAAGAAATATGTTAATGTTTGTATTCATTTGAAATGTGCTTTCAATTGAAAAACATGAAAATAAAATATGACATAATAAAAATGTTCTGCCTTTCAGTAAGCTTTAAATCATTATGTTACTATTTCCATTATAGTTCTTGTGGCACGCCCTTTTCTTCAGCATCAACTGAGGACGTTTTGATAAAAGTGTGTCATGCTGTTACAAAAAAACAAATTGGCAAGATGCACAGAGCGCCGATGTCGCATACCTGTATTCCTCGTTGTTTTTGGAAGATCCCGACCTAGTCACGGTGACATCGGTGAGATATCTGAAGTCGAGGATAACTGGTATAGGAATGTGGCACAGGATCACATCCATGAAGTGGCTATGCGCTAGTGCTTTGACACAATCTCCCTTCCCCATGGAATAACACCATGGGGTTTAACATGGGCAGGAACAGAGAGAAAGGTAGCAGTGAAACCTGGAGAGGACAAGAACAAGCAAGGCAAACAGGAAGGGTGGCAAAGGCAAGACCAGGAGGAGAACAAGGCCAAGTGGGGAAAAATCAAGATGGAGCAAGGCCAACGAGGTCAGAAAAAGGAAGAAGCAAAAAAGGGAAAGAGAAAAAACTACAGGAGACTAAGAGCTCCAAGAACTGGAGAGGGAGAAAAGGCCTTAGAGCAAGCACAAGTGTTGAGACATGCTCTGGTCCGAGTTCACACCACTAATGATGGAACAGGCCGGAAGAGAGCTGATGCCGCCATTGCTGTGGCAACGGTGAGATGCTGCGTAGCAATACATGTAACTCATAAACTCGGTTTTGGGGCAGAGAGGAAAGACTTGGTGCACATTTCAGGTGTTCTATGCATTACATATTCATGCGGGTGTAGAAGATTGGATGTTAATGGAATCTGCCTGGTCCCTGCAAATGCATAAACCAATCAGATGACAGAGGGATCCAAGTGAATGCCATCTGCCATGACTATAATGACAGGCAGCAGTAACAATATGTGACACGCATGCCTACATTATCTACAGAACCCCTGAGCAATTGGATTTTGGTGCCTGTGTTACAATGATATATGTCAGCAAAGAAAGTTGCACATATTGTAAACCATAAAAGCACAGAAGTGCAAGGATATGCAGTCCTCAAAGTGATACAAGCAGCATCATCAGTGCAATCCCCAAGTTCCAGGGCATCCATAAACTCACTGGGAGCCTGACATCTGGATTTACCCATACGTCAATTGTCTTGAGGAGTTGGCACAATCAGATGCCTAGAGTGCCCTGGACACATCCACCCAAACTGGCTCTGTATTGAGCACTCTTCCTTCTTTTGCCACAATAAACCCCATTGTTGTTCCACAAGTTCTTTTGACGTACATTCCCCCAGTTTACGTGGCTGTGACAAATTAGATTGCACATTGTTGTTTGTTAGGGACCAATAGGTATTGGTTTTCTAGGAGAACGGTTGAGTAAGTTAATTAGTGGGTAGAAAATATAGGTATGTGTTACCTGTGAGGATTCTGTGATATCCAGTTTATTTTCTGTCAATATAAATCACATAATACAAATACTGATGACCCTAGCTTTTGTCACAGGAAGTGAGGGTGGCAGTAGAGGGTGTATATTTCAACGTACAGACCTGGGCCTGCTACACGGCTTGCACAGATGTCATCATATTTGTGAAGATTTTAAATGAATGTAAGCAAATGATGCATGTTATTTATGAATTCTGCATTATGTTTTGCATGAATTTTAGACAGGTAATGGACAGTGTGAATATCATATCCTCATATACACAGTATTTCTTTGATTTCAATGCAGCATTTCCCTTTTCATATCCATATATTTAATTGTTCCTCGGTGGCTTTCACATAGGTTTCTGCAGGCCTGGGTTGCCTCGACGTACGTGTGTGTGTGTGTGTGTGTCTGTGTTTGTATGTAAGTTAATATATGCACTGTGTCATTGTGTGTGGGTGTTTGTGTGTGTAGATATGTGTATGTGATTGTGTGGTACTTTCTAAAGGATGGTGGTGGGCAGATGTGAACTTCAAGCCAGATACCAGGCAGTATAGCACAGTATTTGGGCATAGGATGGTGCTGCCTGCTGGTGCTTATTGAGGCTTTGGTAGACTGAGAATATATGTGTGATGGATTTCCATTGGCTTTTTGGAATCTCCCACATTGTTTTACATTTTAGGAGCCCTAGATTCTGCCTTGGAAGTCAGTGTTCTGTGTTTTACAAACTGGTCTTGGTGGGTTTTTACCCAGATGGGCCTGCCGACTGGATGTATATTTCAACTTACCAGACTCCAGATATAAGACACCTGCTGAATACTTAGTGGTGGCCATTGGTAATTGGCATCCCAACAGCATGTTAACAGCAAAGGGGCTTCACCTTTAGAATGTACCCCAGGTGGTTTGTTTACTAAAAGATATAAATCCATTGTTGTTTGGGTAGCCTGCTACCAGTTTACAAATTGAACTTCCATGACAACGCCAGGAAGGTGCCCTGCAAAGTATTTCTTGCTGCCATTTATGAAGACAATGTTATTCTAATTATTGCCATAGGCCTTTCTTGGAATAAACTCAAGAATCCCTTTAAAAGTAAACCACCAGGGTTGTGCTCGTGAGCCCGAGCAAGATGGCCTCACCTGCTATGTTTCCCCGACTTTGAGGCCGATCTATCGTCCACAGACCCTGCAATGGTGGAAAGGACTGTTGCCTCTGACAGTCAGTCCATGGAAGCAGGAGAAGGAACCCTTTGGGTGCGTTAATGAAGACGCATTCAGAGCTGCATGGGCCGGCCTCACATGCATCCTGACGAGACCTACATGCTGGAAATGTGCCTGGACTGGTCGCTGTGAAGGGTGCCACTTGGATGCATGGTAGGGTCAATGAAATGTCGAACTGTTGACAATGTAAGGTGCATCAATGAGGGGCAGCCCCAGTTTCAGTCACTTGACCGTGCCTTCCAACATGGATCAAAGCTGCAGCACCATACTTGATTAGGCACTGTGACTGCGTGCCTTTGCTGCAACCTGATCTGAAAGTGAGACACCTGCAGCAACATTAAGTGGCCAGCACGCAATATCTTGCAAATATGTCTATCGACTTCCATGCTATGAGCATCATGGCAGCTATCCTCTCCACTTGCGCGTGAGACCACAAGCTCTCCATGTACCACCATCCCATAGATCTAGCCCAGCCACCTGAATATGATGTTGTGACCGTGTATAGCGGGGTACGCAAAAGGCCCCATTACATGCACAATAGGTGACTAATGCTCACCTGCTGCTGATGCGCCTAACAAAAGCTTAACGACTAGCAACAATGTGCAGTGCACAATGTCATACGTACAGGTACAGGCCTTTATAACCCATAATAGCTAATGCCCAACGGTCCTGCTCCCTTGATTGAATGAAGTCGGGCACTTGCAATCCCACATGCTGATTTTGGTACCCTGTGAGCATCAGGCTGTCCCTGTGAGACGTCTTTTTAGCTTTCTCCACGACTTGGGCTCACATAGGCTGCCACAGCTGGACCGTCTGCTACATAGGATATGCCTGTGAACACCTCAGAGTCAGAGGTAGAGCACACCAGTGAGGGGCAAATCCGCACCAAAGCACAAGGAGCATTGAAAAGAATAGCAAAGATGGATGTTGCATCACAGCTGCAAGCAATTCTTGCAGAGATTAAAATATTGGGCAACACATGCAGGAATCTAATGGAACGGTACAAGACATCATAAAGGAAGTGAAAGACATGAATGGCCAGCTCAAAAGACAAGCAGAGCACACTAAAGAAAATGAACAAAAGTAAAAGTGCCCTCGAGGCAACCCAAAAATCCCTCTCAGTGGAAATTCATGCACTAATCAAAGAGGTGCAATGCTTGGGGGCCAAGGCTAAAGACCAAGAAAACAGGTCCAGGAGCAATAATCTTTGACTGAAAGGGCTCCCAGAAAACACTGAGAGATCAGACATGGAAGGATTCGTACATGGTTGCTTTCAGGATACATTGCAACTCACTGATCTAGAGAAGCCATACTATAGAAAGAGCGCCTAGAGCCCTGATTCCAAAACCCGATGCAGGCGAGCACCCACGTATTATCAGCTTAACATTGCTCAATTTCCAACCCATGCTGGTTATACTCAAAGCGTGCCACACAGTGGGCACAATCCAATGTGGCAATGCCACCATTTGAATTTTCAAAGACTTCTCGGTTGAAGTTTCCAAGCGTAGGAGAGATTCCAATCCCATTTTCGAGATGCTAAATGGATCAAATCATAGGTACTACCTTAAATTTCCAGCTACTTGGTGCCTTCAGTTAGACCGACAGTGGCAATCGTTTGGCGTGGCTGTTCTTGTGACAACATGACTTGGTTCCCAGTGGTGATATGCCGATGACACATGTGGATGCCCCCGCGGCTCCACAAGATGTGTAGCCACACATGACATGTCTGGACGCAACAAATGGAACAGATCTTCTAGAAGATGATGGAGGCTTCGCTAGACTGCTGACTCAAGGATTACCACGATTGTAGGAGCATCTACCAGCCCCCCACTTTACAAATCAATGCCTTATGTGTTTTTGTTATCAGCATTGGTATGTAGATGTGAGCCAGGGTGCCCTGAACTGAACCCCCTATTAGGGAAATATGCCATACCATGTGCCAACAAGGGCCCAATGAGTGATGCAGCAAATACCCCACAGGGAGGCTATCAGGCTAAATTGCATACTCTCTGTCTCCCTGGGTCCTGGTTTCTCATACTGGATGGCCCACTGGAACTGGGTTTTGGGGCACAGAGTAATCCTTACATTACATTGCAGCTGGTAGTTATGGCACACTTAATCTCATCAACGGCGGTACTTCTTACCCCCCTTTTGTGTTACACCACTTCACTGTTCTTACCCGTTTAACAGCCTCCCATGTTGGGGAGGTTCACGATGTGGTAGCCAGGCAACAGGGCTTGTTACGTCCTTGCTGGCATGTCCCTCATGGGTTACTATGTTTCTGTATTGGGGGCCCTACTACAGGACCTCAATGTTTCTATTTTTGGTTTTCATGTTTTCTTGTTGGGGAAAATTCACAGTGCGAAATATACATTTGCAAATATGCTTGTGGGGTCTTCATACATATTATAGATGCAGTGCTTGGTCAGGATCGCTGATGGCTGAGTTGTGGTTCTCCTTTGGTAATAAGGAGGGATGGGGAGTGTCTATGTCGATGCACTGTATGTCTCGCGAATCACCCAAGATCCCCTCTAGCCTGTGGTATGACCTCGCTCACATGTATTACTCTTCATGTTCAGAGGTTGGGACATCCCATCAAGAGGCGCATATTGATTCATTATGTGAGAGATCTACCGGGGGACATCAGTTAACTACAAAAGACCCACTTAGGTGCCTCTGAGTCAGTCAAGCTCACTAGAGGGTGGGTCAGGGTACTGGTGCATTCACTGTACCATTGGAAACACAGCATAGCAATCTTAATTCATAAGCGCATGCCCATTACAGTTCTGGACACCAAAACTAACAAAGATGGCTGTTACATAAGGAATCATACCAAAATGTCGCCCTCACAATTACAACGGCCGAAAATGCCGACTTTTTCTTTTTTTTTTTACCTCCCCTTTACACCACATATATATGTGGGCATTATAGAATATACTATTAAATAGGGGGGAAGCGAGGGTCTCCCCACGCATATATATGTGGTGTAAAGTTTTTTTTTTTTTAAGTCAGCATTTTCGGCCGTCGCAATAATCACATAGATCCGTTACATAATGCTACACGCGAGTCTCTAGCAACAAATTATGCTCATAAATATATATGTACCGACTACTGCCTTCCCTGGCTTCTTTACACACACTTTTGCAATGTGTGGCCCACTTATGAGTCGATTGACGATTGTGGGTGGTGATTATATTGTGGCACTTGATGCTGGACTAGATAGGCAAGGTAAGGTACACTCATCGGGAAGAAAAGCTTGACTCTTTGCACCTTGATGGCGAGTTCCGGTTGACCGATGTCTGGCGACATATTCATTGGGTCGCAAGGGACTACCCTGTTACTCGACACTTGACAACTGGCTTTTCTTATTCAACAACATCCACATGATTGACAAATGTGATATTTTCCCGATGCTCTTTAAGAACATGCAGCAGTACTTTTGAAAATCTCTCTCGCAGCCCATGTCCAACGTGCCCCTTTGTGGTGGCTGAATTTGATGGTCCTTAAATGCATAACATTTGGAAGGACATCTCATACATGACACAATCAACTTCTGGCAGGACAAACTGACAGGAGATTGTGGTGCCCATAGATGCTGGGACGCATGTAAAGCCTACTCACGTGGGCAGTGCACATCATGCTGGGCTCATAAACGTACATGCGCACGAGGCACAGTCAATCATGGACTTGCGCAATGCCGAACAGACACATAAAATAACCTACGACCCAAAGGTGCATGCTCAGATAGTTAAACTCCGCTCAGAAATGATGCCCATCACTACGGTAAGTGCACAGAAAGCATTCACCAGCTGGACTAGGCCCTTCTATACTGAGGGCGATAGGCCGTCACATATGATGGTACTAGCACTGAAGGGAAAACAAAGCACTCCATTATGGATACGAATATCTCCTTGCTGTTTAGGGGCAGTCCTATCAATCACTGGTTCTCTGAATTTTACAAAATGCTATACTCACTCCCCCGAATGGAGATATCATCCAGCTTTATGCCTTCTTCTGGACTATGCAGCTCCCCATTATTCCACCCACAGACTTAGAAACCCGAAATGCTCGTATTAAGAAGAACGAAGTAACCAAGGGCATCACTGGACTGGTCACTGGAAAAGTGACTGGCCCAGATGGCCTACCACTAGACCTTTATAAGTTGTTGCTTGGCCAATTGGTGCCGAGACTTAGGAAGACATTTTCCAAGTGGTTGAGAAGGGGCTTCTCCCAGACTCCATGCTGATAGCCAACATTGTTGTGTTCCACAAGAAGGGTAGCAATCCGATGGACTGTAGCTCATATCGTCTGATATCATTAATACATTTGGATGTAATAATTCTCGCCAAATACCTGGCCTGACGATTAGAGAGGTTATTATCCCGGCTCATACACCGGGACCAAACTGGGTTCATTTTACATCAGCACACCTGACACAATGTGCCATGGCTGCTTCATATACTTTCAGGTAATGCTGAACCCGAAGATCTGATCCTCTTGATGGACGCTGAAAAGGCTTTTGACAAGGTGAGGTGGGATGACATGTTTGTAGTATTTGAAAAAATTGGTTTTAGAGGTCAAATTCTCCAATTCATTAAACTGCTATATGATAACCCATGGTCCGCTGTAATCACAAACGGCTGCACGTCCAATGCCTTTTTCCTGTGCACAGGGACTAGACAGGTCTGTCATTTGTCGCCATTATTGTATGCTTTAGTGATTGAGCCACTAGGCCAAAAACTAAGAGGAGATACTGACTGGTCAGGCATACTTAGGGGTGACGAGGAACAATGGGTTTCACTTTATGCAGATGACCTTCTGTTATACATAAGCCATTACTCCACTTCCCTCCCACACATTCAGCTAATTTTGCAATAATACAGGCCTAAAGCGGGTATAGTGTGAACTGGGATAAGTTGTAAGTCATGACCTTAGGCTCAGACCTCCTGCTGGACCTTGGGGGCTGTTGCAGCATTTAGAATCCAAAACCGATATATTAAATACCTGTGTATTCTTATTAGTGCAAATCTGATTGACCTGATTGCTTTGAACTATCCCCAGGACCTCTCTAAAATCATACAGAAAAATGCAGTCAAAATGAATTCCATGGCCAAACGAACATACGGGCCTCTATGATCCCCACATTTCCCACGTCATCCAGGTTCAACAAATTTGACAAACGTCTGACGAAATTTTGAATGACAAGGACGAAAAGTCATAATTAATCCATTCTACAGGTGGCTAAACCTGATGGAGGTCTTGTGCTTCCCTCATGGAAGCTTTACCATCTAGCTGCCCAAGTATGCTGGGCTAAGTGATGGCTTAATATGGAGGATTCTTGGAGCTGGCATCCTCTATAAATGAGTACACTGCAGCCATACACTCCACAGGAGGTCTTAGCCATTGCAACATCTAAGATACCCAGGGCTCTTGAAACACACACACTTATATGGCCCACTCTCACCCAGTGGCATAAGATGCGCTCACTCGTGGGTACTGACATGCGCAGTGTCCCATTGTGGATCAGTATTAGAGCACTATTGTCAAACGGCCTAAAATACACACTACACGAGAGGCAACTCTCAGTGTTGCAACATAGAAGTGTTATGGATCTGTAAGAGGATGCCAAAGCCCTCAGGTTCAATGACACGAAACACGTGTTAGGTCTTGCTCCGATATGCAGCTTTACAATCAACTATCAATGCATACACCACCGCTGAGTCACGTAGTAGGGAACCCTTAACATGGAAAGCAGAATTTGGCTGAGATCTTACAACATACCCTGAAATTAAAGCAATTTGCAGACTCTGCGCTCGCAACAATCTTAATAGAAACACATTAGCAAACAGCTGGGCAGTAGATCTAAGTATCGCCCTAGATGCAGGGGACATGTATGGCTTTCCATAGGAAATATTAGAGGTATCGCTTAATAAACGCAACAGGGATATTGATATTGATAGTTTATTTGTATAGCGCCACATGTTTTTAAAAGCGTTTCAAGGCTAGGGAGAGAGCAAGGGAAAATACAATGACATTCTTACAAGGCCTTGAGACATTAAGAATTCGTAATTAACTATTGTACTAGGCCTGACAACTTTTCAGATAGTGCAAGAGTTTAGACAATGATAAGGAGGAGAGGAAGGGAGGGGGACAGGGATAAAACAAGCGACCATTGTACTAGGCCTGGCAACATTTCTGGTAGTGCTGGAGATTGACAAAAGGTGAGGGAGAGGGGGCGGAGAGGAACATAACAAGTGATTATCATACTAGGCCTGATGACATTTCTGGTAGTTCAGGGGAATGACAAAAGTTTAGGGAAGGGGGGGGCGAGGAGAGGAACAAAACAAGCGACTATAGTACTAAGCTTGATGACATTTCTGGTAGTTCTGGAGATTGACAAAACGTGGGGGGGACAAACAAGCGACTATTGTACTAGGCCTGATGACATTTCTGGTAGTGCTGGAAATTGACAAAAGGTGAGGGGGGGGGAACCAAACAAGCGATTATCATACTAGGTCTGATGATAATTCTGATAGGGTAACTGCATAGAATATAGTGAGGGAGGAGAGGGGAGAGGAGAGGGAAAAGACATTGAGAGGAAGAGAAGACTGAGAGCAGTGAGTGTGGTGAAAGAGAGGAAGAAGCATATACAATACTAGATCCTACAACGAGTGTATGTTACCCCCACACGATTACATAGTATGAACATGATGCATTCAGCTGTGTGCTGGAGGAAATGTGGTTTACCTTGCACCATGGGCCACGTATCCTGAACATACACTAGGACAGTCACTTTCTGGACCAAAATTAACAGAAAAATCTCACATATACACAGATCTGCAGTCTCAATGTCCCCCATGCCCATTCTGTTCAGATCTGGGGTGGAGGAATGGCATGATGATGCAATGATCAGAAAGAACATACATCTGGTGTTATTAGAAACACTATTGTGCTACAAAGGAAATCCGAGAGCCCCCCGCCCCGATTAAAAACACTGGTGCACTCTATTGTCTAAACTCTGCTCAATGGAGAGAAGTAGTCTTATAGGATTGGTATGATTTGACTGTGGCATAATTGTTGGCGGCGGATTTGACCGTAGTCAATTTTGTGTGAACCCAATTTTGCTGCGAGCAAAATCATACCAATCATCCCCCCTCCCTTACTCCCTCCCCAATACATTCCCACCTCCCTCCACCCAACCTCCCTCTCCTTCACCTACTTTTCACCATCCGAATCACATCTGACCATGTGCTGTCAGTTCCGTCCCTGCAACATGGGTCAGAACTGACGCCGCGGGGACCCTTACTCTGATTTTTTGTTATTGTTGTTTTTTTTAAAGTCTCTTGCTTGTCACATGGTAACTTTTCCAACACAATAGGAAGTGTGCACAAGTATGATAATGACAGTAGCCTCTTTGAATCAATGCAGACAGGGAGAAAAGGGCAAGGAGTGTAGGCAGGAGAGAAATTACAAGCAATTCCCAGCAGACAAAGCACTCTGGGTCTGACAACAAAAGGCAACAACTCTTGTTCCAGCAGGCTGCATTGGCCCCTTGCAGAAGGTTTGTAGAGGACCATTCCACTGTGGAAACATGCATGGATAAGGGGGTGAGACCCCTATGACAAATCAACTTCCGGGGCACCAGTGGTCCAGGGATGAATATCGGTTTCTAAACCATCAATCAGCCCCACACCTCTAGTACACCAGAAGGGATCTGAACAGATTGGAAACACAAGTAAATTATAAACCTCCTTGTCTAATGTTGGTAATGTGGACAGAACAGCAGGCTTATCTCTGCAAGATCTTGGATCGTTGGTTAGCTGCAACAGTGAAATTACAATTATTACCCAATGATAAAAGGAACTTTCCAGTCAAGGCTGTATACAAATATCTACTTTAATATTATTACAACTGACAGTTCTGGCACACTACAAAATACAACCCACCTTGTAAAGGAACACAGAGGACAGATAGTTCCACGAAATAAAGGGATGCACTCTGGATACAGACAGGAATGTAGTTTGTAAAGCAATCCGTCTTAACTGTTCATGGTTATTTGGTTTCAGCACCAAGGGAGCATGGGGACGTTAATTTATGTAGGGGCCTTTGGAGACAGACCAGGGGGACAGAACCACAATGTACCTGGTGCTTGAGATGATCTTGATGCTCAACAGCATCAAGTCGGTTCCTGGATGCTTTGCAGCTCCTGTGACAAAGTTCAAGATGGGAGACAGCTGCGGGTATCAGGCAGCAGGCAGTTCGGCAAGTGAGGCTGGACAGATGGCTGCAGTCTGGACTACACGGCAGATCGGGTCAAGAATCAGTAAAGCAACTCGGGCGGCTTTAGTGATTGCAGCGTGAAAACAGTCAGTGGTGCAGCCAGTCACAGTTTGAAGGCTAGAATGCCTTGAAAATGTCCACAGGAGGATTGCCACAACAAGCTGGTTGATGCTTGTTGTAGCACTCCTCTTAGCTTCTTCACAGGGCCCGTGTCATCCATTAAGGCAGACGGCCCAAAGTTGAGTAGAGTGTTTGCATGCAACAGCCTTTTCCTTTGTTCAGAGACTCTCTGGCATTTCCCACCTAGGAAGCTTGCTGTCAGAACCTAGCAGGGCATGCTGTGTGCTGGCTGGGTACTGTTTCTGGATGTGTCCTCTTAGGTTGGTATCTCCCTCTGTTCCCTGGGAGATGTTGAGGGGAGGGATCTTGCTTCCCTCTTGGAAATCCTGGCTTTCCTTCACTGGAAGAAGCTGTAAGGCAGACTGTAGCTTCAGCCAGGGTCCATATAAGTCCTCTTCTTACTCCTTTCAAAGTCGTCGGATGATTGACAGAATCATAAAGGGGCTCAACCATCTTTTAAAGCCACATGGGCCCCAGTGCTTGGTGCAGGCTAAGCCTACCTTAATGAACCAATCCTGGGTCCCCACCAACAATCTTCTGTTATGTGTGAGGTCATAACCAGAGACTTTGAAACAGGAAAATTAAGGGGTGGCAACATGTACTACTAAGCACCACCCAACTTCCTGTCTGTTGTGGATCAAAGTGTCTCTCTGGTTAATTGAGCTCTCTGGGACTCTTGATCAATGCACAGGTCTCCCTTGAGGTTTGTGGCGGGAACAAACTTTCTGTCTCCATCAAATCACATACTTCTTCTCTCTGACAGGGGTTTTCCTGAAGGGGTTTCCTACTGTAAACAGTTGTCCCAGACATAACAGTCACTGCCCTTCATACAGAGGGGTGGGAGCTAGCTTCAAATTGACACATTGCATATCAAAGATGTGTTAGTGTCCTGTCCCTTGTGTTAGTTCTGTGACCAGGCCTCTTTTCAGGCCTGCTTTCCTTTAACTCTCATCAGTATGCGCTGCCACCACAAAGAACTTTTACAATAGAACAGGACGGATCCATGGAGTCTTTGATATTTAATTAGGCTGGCTTTGGCAGTAGGAAGTGGTGTTGTGGTGTTGCCTTCCCCCTTCCTGAGATGCTTTGATATACCCACGGCTGTCATATTCCAGCTAAATGTTTCAGGGAGGACTGCGTCTGTAGGCTGTCCCCCCACAAAGTACACTTGATTAAGTGTTTGTTGTATGATGAGCATAGGAAAATGTGTGCGGATTAGCCCCACACATTTTCTGAGGTTGATCTCCCAGCATTCAATTTCTTACAGCATTTCAAAAAAAGCCAAGCAGCGCGCACACTCCCTGTGTGGATGGTTGAATACCTCACAACCTCCTTTTAACTGAATCATCTTTGATCTTCAGAAGGAGATGGATTTCACTGGAACTTTACTTTGGTACAGTCTGCCCAATGTCTTCAACCACTGAGATGAATATAAAGTTATCTAAAGAAGGACAAGACCTTTCCCCAGCAACTTCACAGAAACATTTGGAGTAACTTGCTATTTGGACAAGACCTACCTGATGGATGGAAAACTGGTACCGATTTCCATGCAACTGCTCCCTGGAGAAAGGTCAGCACATTCTGTTTATTTCATTACAGGGATGAATTGCTATTGTTTTTATTAGATTGTCTGCTCATTTATCTTGTGTTTTTTAAAGATCCTTGACGGGAAATCTCATACATTTTCATATCATAGAACTATTGTTGTTTGGGTACTTCCTTGCTGTCTCACACCCATCTTGAAGAGAGTAACCTACCCTGCCCCTCTCCCTGTGCTACCTTAAAAAGGCTGAGGGGGGTGTAGCAGTCAAGTCATGGGTGTTCCCCTTTAATGATTGAGATTTCTGTTGGTTTTGCAGTAGTGTGGCTCTCAGTAGCAGTTTCAGCCACTAATCATCAATTTTCTCTTACAGAGCAGTAGTCATTTTGTCCCAATGTATTACACGCTAACAAGTATTTAAAGGTGGAGGGTTGGTATCTGAAAAGTCAATATAAAAACAAATGGGATCATTTTCATAAGCAATTCAGAAGATGAAATGGCAATATATTCCTATCTTGGGGAAATGTCAAACTGGCATTGGAATGTGGAAATTGACGTGACAATTAGTCAATGAAGACAAAGACATTTCAAAATGTGCCTTATTGGAACAATGTGAAAATGGTATGGCATTTTACTGGTGCAGTCAAGAAGTTGACATGACAGTCTGAGCATAACTAAAACAGTGCAAAACTGGATTAGAAATGTAGAAATTGGTATGGCTATTTAAAAACGTTCAGGCTGACAAAATGATCTCAGATGCAGATATTTGAACAGTACCACAGGCAGGATGACACATTGGTCATCATGTTATTAGAAGCATACCTGAATATTTTAACAACACCATACTATTCTTAAGAGCATCCTAAAATATTGTTGACATATTTGACTATATGTTGGCTGTGCCATGTCATATGGTGACAGCGATGTTTTATGTAAAATTAATCCACGTTATTGTGATTTTGTGCCTTAATTTTGATGGGCTGTTAAAGCTTGCAATATTTTCCATGCAAGTTGATGGCAATGTGCATCAGGCACTCCTTCAGTTGTGTTAAGCATGTATGTGTTTATTGTGAACATAGGGGGTCATTCCGAGGTTGGAGGTAAGCAACAGTCCTTACCGCCTGGCGCAAATAGCGTGTCCGTGCAGTCATTAGCCCGCTAATAGAGGGCTATTACGACTTCGCGGGCACAAGCTTTGCGCCATGCCAGAAAGGGCATTACTGCAATGCCGTTAAAGGCACAAAAAATGCCCTTTGCAGCATCATGCAATAGCACAGATAGCACTACCGGCATGAACCAATGCGCCATTAGCGGTGACCGCTATTAGCTGTCACATCTAATAATGGTCACCGTAAATAAGCGGAACCGGAAGTAGCGTCATCGCACAGGAACAGGAAGGATCACGGTGGCCATCTTTAAGAACACAATCCATTGCCATCCTGAGCACACAGGACCTGTGGGACTCGGCTGTTTGTCAGAAAACCTTCTCCAAACACACCACAGTGCCCAAGGCCCTTAAGAAAGGAGCTGCCCGCCAGCGCAAGGAGCGTTTCAATGAGGATGAGTTGGAGATGCTAGCCGGGACACTGCAGGAGCATGCTGGGATTGTCTTTGCCAACATCATGAAGAGGGAGGCCATCTTAAAAAAAAGGAGATCTGGGCACTTGTGGCACAGAAAGTTAGTGCAGTTGCAAACACCCCACGCACCACAAAAGACTGCCGTAAGCGCTGGGACGACTTGCGACTCAGAGTAAGGAACATACTCTCCGTCAACAGGAGCCAGGCAATGGCAACAGGAGGAGGTCCCAGCTCACCCATCAAGCTGACCCCATGGGAGGACATCTGCGCCAGCATGATTGGAATGTGGGGATAGAAGGTGTCGGCGAGATGGAGTATGGCCCCACAACATCGGCCGATGGAGGTGAGTGTCCTAAGAAAACACTGTAATGCAGAGTCTGATGAAAGTCAACCAATATGTCAGTCCAAAGAGGCAAGCCATGGCCCAACACACACACACACTCCCAGCAAAGTAGGCAGACGCATCACAGACACATCAGATGCCTGCAGCAAGGCAATGCTGTACCTGACACATACCACACAAAGATGTAAATGCCATAAGTCACACAGCATGCAGGCCCCCAAAAATATGCATGTCAGATAGCATAGCTCTTGGCCAACATGGGTGACCCCGACGTATGCCTGCATAACCCACCCATGCATCAAACAACGTGATCATCAAACTCAAAAGCCTATTACCCTCAATTGTGTGGATGATCAATTGTCCAAATGTATGTATGATGCCTGTATGATCAAAACATCACTCATGCCTTCCCTCTCTTCGACCTCCACAGGCTCTGACCATGACAGCAATGGCCATGATGCAACCCCCTCAAGGACCAGACCCCGGAAGAGGTCCCGGGATGATGCCAACCGCCCTTCGACCTCGAAGGGACAACCCAAGGGCCGCCATGCACCACCAGGCAAGACACCTCAGGTTGCAAGTACACCAGTGCCGCCAAGGGCTGTAGAGGCAGAAACACCAACACCCAATGCCCAGCCTGAGGAATCAGCTGGGGCACCACACTCTGAGGAGTCAAGTTTGGCTGGGTAGGTGGCAGCCACAGCACCCCAGGCTGTGGAGGACCCACAGGATGAGGTATGGGTGCCCGTTGAGGACGATTCATCAGAATTGCCCCACACGCCCAGTCCACTGGCATCCCCCCAAATATCCCTTGAAACGAACCACGCCACCACCCTGGAGCAGTCTGGGCGGGAGCAAATTGAAGGGCACTTCAGTCTGATAGTGGCAAGTATTGAGGCTGAGCAGGCTGAGCAGGACACCCAGGAACCATCCACCTCCAGAGTTGCACCCGCAGAACACCGCCTCCATGGGCAAAATATTTGCCAAAAACACTAGCCGCCTCTGCGAGGAGGTCTCGGCCCTCCGCCAGGTACTAGGCCACATAGCCAATGACATGGAGGCAGGGCATCCGGCTACCCAATTCGAGCAGGCGGCCACACCGTCATCAACTGAGGCACAGCACGTCCCTCCTGTGCATGTGCACCGCAATGATGTGCAGCCACTTCTTCATCATCACCAGGTGGTAGCAGGTCAATGTCAGGGGTCAGGGATACGTTGCGTCGGATAAACATGTTGTGCAGCATATCACATGCCATGATGGTCTTGGCCACCTTCTCATGCCTGTAGAGGAGGGCCCCACCTGACGGCCTGAGGCAGCAAAACCATGCCTTCAACAGGCCAACGGTCTGGTCAATGACCACACGGGTAAGGGTGTGCGATCGATTGTAGTCCTGATCGTGCCTGTTCTGTAAGTGTTTCGGACAGGGGTGGTGAGCCACAGCATCAAGGGATAGCCACTGTCACCTGCATGGGAGGCATAAAAGCTATATGTCAGTCGATTGATGATGGACAGCTGTACTAGTCACACATGTCAGCAGATTATCGTTGGTCACATGCACATGTCCCTGGTTGTATGCCCGCCATTTTTAGGCCCTCAATGTGTCCTGTGCCATGGAATATTGGTGTGGGTTGCATCTTCAAGATGATAGACGGTGTGCTCTGACGTCTTGTAGCTCATGCATTGTGTACGCATACAGCTGTGTTTGTGAAAATTTAGTGATGTGTTGTGTTCTGTAAGGTTTTCTGATGGGGCGCATTGGCAGTAGGCTCTGCAATGTTAGGCATTCTGCCCTATTTTTTCCCATCGTGACATGCAGCACTCCTGTGGTTGATCTGGGATATCGGGCACAACAATGTGTGATGATCTTGCTTGCGTCGCCATCCATCTGCACCTGTTTGTAGTGGTATAGTTTGCGATTGCGGTAAACCACCTCCATGGCATGGAGGCCACCTTTTGTTTCAAGAATCTCCTGGGGAGTCTGTGGTAGGGATATGTATTTCATTGTGTGCTTGAGGAGGGCATCCAGCACTTGCTTCAGGATGCAAGTGAATGAGGGTGGTGATATGCCATGCATGTACCCCACTGTGTGCTGGTAGGTGGCTGTGGAAAGGAAGTGGAGCACCAACACTACCTTCAGTAGAGGGGGAATGGCGGTGCGTATTTCAATGAGGCTGACAATCGTGTATCATGTCCACAATGGTGTTGATGGTGTCCCGGTCCAGACAGTACAGGGTGGGGTTGTGATGCAGGTTTGGGTTCGAGGGACTGGCTCTGATGTTTGGGATTGGGGGCTGCATGCATGGTTATACTGGCTGCACTGGTGGGGCATGTTGGGCCTGTCTCACCCTCCTTCTCCTGCTGCGTCTCCTCTGTGGTGCCTGCTGTTGGTGTTGTTGCTGGTGTTGCAATGCATGCATGTCCTCCGGCTGAAGTGTTGATGCTACTATTGGATTGATCTTGGTGTGGAAAGGGGTGTGGTGTGTGGGTGTGCTCCTTTTGGTCAGGCCCAGACTCCATTGCCTCTACCTGTGCTGATGGTGTGCACCTGTGGCATTTGGGTGCACTGCACATGGCATTTTACAGTTGGTCAGAGATGCCGGTATTTACGGCATGGTGGAAACCACTTTTAACGCCTTCATGATGCCGGTATTTGCATGTCTGCTTCACTTGTGATCTCCTCCAGTTTACAGCATGCCGCTATTGCCAGTATGATGGTCCGCGTGCCCGCGCCCATGCCGCTATTAGAAGCACCGTTATTTACGGTGCCGCTAATAGCGGTTTGGCTGGTCGGAATAGCCCGGAGCGGTAAGCAATGCCGGTAATCCTTTACCGGCATCGTTTATCCCTTACCTCCAACCTCGGAATGACCCCCAGAGTGTATCTTTCGGTGGTGCAGTTTCAGGTGGCCCAAGAACTGTTGTAGGGAAATGCTTGTGTGCACTGCGAAGGCCTTCCCTCTGAAATGTTGGAGC
The DNA here is from genome assembly GCF_040938575.1 of Ambystoma mexicanum. Taxonomy (NCBI): domain Eukaryota; kingdom Metazoa; phylum Chordata; class Amphibia; order Caudata; family Ambystomatidae; genus Ambystoma; species Ambystoma mexicanum. The sequence continues at coordinate 678,229,828 of NC_090935.1, read as the reverse complement.
ACCTCATGCATTCCCACTTAGGCACTCTTTGAAAGTTTAAGGGTCTCTTCAGCATTTACGGCATGGCGTAAACCACTTTTAACGCCTTCATGATGCCGGTATTTGCATGTCTGCTTCACTTGTGATCTCCTCCAGTTTACAGCATGCCGCTATTGCCAGTATGATGGTCCGCGTGCCCGCGCCCATGCCGCTATTAGAAGCACCGTTATTTACGGTGCCGCTAATAGCGGTTTGGCTGGTCGGAATAGCCCGGAGCGGTAAGCAATGCCGGTAATCCTTTACCGGCATCGTTTATCCCTTACCTCCAACCTCGGAATGACCCCCAGAGTGTATCTTTCGGTGGTGCAGTTTCAGGTGGCCCAAGAACTGTTGTAGGGAAATGCTTGTGTGCACTGCGAAGGCCTTCCCTCTGAAATGTTGGAGCACCTCATGCATTCCCACTTAGGCACTCTTTGAAAGTTTAAGGGTCTCTTCAGCATGTTGTTTGCTGCAAAACAACTCATTTGGCCAAATATTGTCAAAAATGTACTTAGGTGAGACCTATTTCTAAACATTACCTTAGGGGGAGGGTGGGAATCTCCTTTACCTGACTCGTGGCTCTTACATATTCCTTCAGTGGACCTGGCAGCCCATCAGCAGGTTTATACAATTCGCTTGTTATTATGAGCTAAACATACAATCGAGTAGGGTATTACCCAGAGGACCTCTCAGTGGTTATGAAGTGCCATCGCCAGGATTTCCATCCATCACTTGTTTTTTAACGTCCGTTTTCACCATAAAGAAGTCCTGCAATAAGGTTTAAAGTCCAATCCATCGTAGTGGGTTTTTGACATACTAGCCTGAGTGCATTTCAAGGGACTGGTACAATTATCCAGCGCCAGAGGAAGCACACACTGTACTACTGTTACTGTATGACTTGATTGAGGATTTTCATTCCCTCATCTGTTTGCTTATTAGGTAAGCCTGGCTAATACGGCACATCGTGGTTCATTAGGAGCATTGCAGAATTTGTAAATACAGGCAGCATTTAACGCGTGCTTTTATGGACCGTATTCAACTCAATTCAGAACTAAAAAACCAGGAGAAATCATTCTGTCACCTAGTGTCTTCCCAGGTACCTCTCTATTCATGCACTTGCACGTTCTCAATGTCACTGGGCCTAGTAATGTCGTTGTTTGTGTTCTCCCTTGTTCCCCTACCTTGTCGCGCTCTGAAACACTTGTTTACGAGCGCGATATAAATAAAATATATCATATCATATTCTTGTAATGAGGCCCATTTATATGTTACCCCTACATTAACTAAACTTTTTTCTTAAGTCTCGAACCTCTGCTTGCACTTCCACTCAATATTCAGCCGGACACCTTAAACGAGTGTGAGCGAGGGGAGAATAGGAGCACATCTGATGCTCATAATAGTCCAACACCCCCCCCCCAACCCCCCACGCTTGCGTACATGGAGTTGCACATTTAGCAGAAAGTTCATTTCCATCCCTGAAACATGAATAGAAATGCATGTTTTTATTTATTCGCGGAACCAGACGTAGTTTATTTCAGAAATGCTGCATGTACGGAATGGATGTACCACCTTATGTCCAGCAGTCCCATTATAGGTGCGAATCCCAGGCAATGCCCCATTTTATCATGCTCATTTCTGAAATGCTGTATTTCTGGAGGGAATGCTGAAAAGTGGTGGGCAACCCGTGTACTAAAAAAAAGCAAAAGCAAAACATATTTCTATACAGAATTTCAGCACATTTAACCAATTAAGCTATTACCATCAGCACGGCTCTAGTGATGAAAACCGATTATTCACGCTAGGATGCTAGTCTATGCTTATAGAGTATCGACTGAGCCTGAAAGATACTCATGCCAAAGTATAATGATATATTTGACCTCATCTGAATACTTAATACCAACTTAAATTGTTGATGAGTTGTGTTCAGGAAATACTTGGTTTCCTTTCCTGTAACGATCCAAATATGATGTCTACATCGACGAAAATGTGAGTGTATTGTACTGGGTCAAGAGAAGGACACACATTCTGATAATCCATGTCACTGATGTATTTATTTAAAGAATAAGGTAAACGCCTATATTTGCCTATGCTTTGGGGTGTCGCTACCTAACAAAACTAACTAAGGTCCTGATCAGTTTTCAGAGAATGTCTTAACAGAATCGGTCCACCGTCCAAACTAACCCTTTGTGGGGTTTTTGCTTCTGGCAAACTTCAATTCAATACTTTCTTTTGAAATAGTCTCTGTTGACTGTTTTTATCAGTTTGTGTAGTTTATTCAATTCTTTACGGGACTTTGATTCCTGCTTTCTTTGGTAATAGATTTCTGTTCCTTTCTTGTTTTCCTTTTGGCTTTTTTTCTTATGAATCATTCTTCTCTTTTCCCATTGAAAAAATATCTGATACTTATAATTCTCTACTTTGGCACTCTTTTCCTCTTTATACTGTGCACAGTCTCTAGTCCCTCTCTGAGACTTATCCTTAAACCTATTCACAGTATCAACCTTGTCTTCAGACCTTTCTTTTATATTTTGACTCTCTTCTTTGCCAAGACATCCTTTGTCTTGACGGATATCAATGTTATCATTCCAACAGTGATTCTCATTCACTCTTCTATGAATTGGTCTGATTAGCTTTTCTCCTTGATTGGGACGAGTCTGTGGACTGCAGTAATAATTCTCATTCACTCTTCTAGTTATTGCTCTGACAACATGTTCTCTTTGAATGAGACGAGTCTGAGGACTCCAGTAAGGATTATCATTCACTCTTCTATATGACAATACTTTATCTTGACTGGGACAAGTATGGTGGTCCTCATAATGATTTGCGTTGGTTTCTGTGGACTTTAGTAATGCAGTCTCTTTATCTGTACTGGGACGAGTATGAACATTCAAATAAGGAGTCTCCATCTCCCTGCCGGGTCTCCTGTCTTCCCTTATACTTGTTTCTGTTAGGGATAACGTCACCAGGTTTCCTATTTGTTCGAGATCGTCCCTTCATTTCATCAGGTTAGCTTCTTATGTTCGTTCAATCTCCCTCCATTTGTGCCGTTGTATAGGATGGCTCCTTGATACTTTAGATACAGACTCGTTCTGCTTTGGCAGTTGCAGAGTTGTATAGGATGGCTCCTCGATACTTCAGATACAGACTCGTTCTGCTTTGGCAGTTGCAGAGTGGTATCAGTGTTGTTTTTGGGACACCAGGTCCATCACAGTTTATTTCTGTCATGCCATCACTCTCTCTTTCTTTCTCTCTCAGGGTTTTGGGATGCCATACGTCCCTCATCGCTTCTCTCCCTCTCGGTGTTACCAGACTCAGTGCATCTATTTCAGTTTCTTGCAACAGCAGGACATCGCGCATCCAGTCTCTCCTCTCTGTCAGTGTGCGAGCCAATCGGTAACTGGCAGACTTCTCTCGCTGGTCTCCAGTCTCCTAGTCTTTCATATATTAAGTTGCCATGGGATATTCCCGGTGCAGTTTTGTATTCCTTGTTTTCTTTCTCCAGTGACTTTTTTTCTCCTTTGTATGGCATCCGCGTTGTCTCAGTTAAGGGGGATTTTTGATTGAAAGGAATATTCACAGTTTCCTGCTGATGATAACTTATTCTGGTATTTTCTTAATATAAATGTTTATCAGATAGGTTTACAGAGGTATTGTTGGAATGTTCTCTAGGGAGTTCTTCACAGGAATGGAAGTCCTTGTCCCCAAAGGAGGAGTCTCGCTGGGTGAGATCCCACTTGCCTTGACCCTGAGGGAAGGTGTTGCAGAGCAGGCTCACCTCCCTAGCCTCACAGCGCGGGACTCCCCTTGGAGAGAAGGGACAAATTCCTGCAATAAGTCACAGTATGCATACTAAAGTTATGATGTTTAGTAAATTTCGATTTGTAGCCTGATAAAAGGTGCGTCCACTGAACCTCCACTAATGACCCTCATTATTGTGTTTTGGAGCAAAATGGCCCTCATTGGGATTCCACTCAGCATTATCTTTCTTGAGAAATATCTTCTGGGAGATGTCACATTGATCTTCTAGAGTATGTATTAAATCAAAGCGCAGGTGGGGGAGCATGTGTTCCTCCTCTCCGATTCATTCTCAGCCACACCATCCAATTTGCTTATTAAACTTTGTTGGAAGGGCCTGTGAAAAGTGAAAGTTCAGCAACCTGAAAGCTATTAAGCCTCCCACCAATTTATGGAGCAGGCACTGTATTACTAACTCGAGTACAAAGTATGCTTCTTTGATATGCAAATACTTCCTGTAATGTTCATCCGTATTGAAACTGGGGCACCCAAATGTCTTGTCAACCACACGCAGCTATGAAGACGTCTCCTCAATAGCTCATTATATTGAATGGTTGGGCAATATGAGTGGGTTCATATCAAACATGATCAACAAGGATATCAAGTTGTCCCACCTCACATAGCCAGTGTGGAGGTGTCAGGGGCAAAAGGGGCAGCGAGAAGCTGATCAACTGCTTGCACATTGTTATGAATTGCGTTAGGTTTGGCACAACATTCATGTTGGAGATGGCCGGGTGCTGGTGTGATCTGTGGGAGAGCTTGGTAACTGAACAAAAAGATGAAGATTGGACATAACTGATTTTAGGAGATGTGAGAAACGAGGCATAGACCACCAAACATTCCAGTACAAGATCCAATTAGTCATATTGTAGGGAAATCTACACAAAAGAAAAAAATGCAATGAAAGAAAAGTGGCAGTTAAAAAAAAAAACATGTGTGCTATAGCCTGTTCACAGCGTCTGAAAAAAGTTTGTGTGAGGAAATGTGCAACATTAGCAACCCATCTTCCAAAGTATGTGTCCAAAGTAACTAACAAAGCTCAGAAAATAAGTCCTACCAGTTACCAGAAAGTGTTCAGCAACCTTTATTAAAGTGAACAATAGTCCAATCTGAGAGGAAAAGCAGAGCATTTAAAATAATAGAAAACAGGGATGGATCTGCATTTTTAGCTGTTGTTTGTTTTTGTTTCCTTTGCTGGATTAAGAATTGACATTTTAAAATGTAGAGATGTTGAAAATATGGACCTTTAATAGAAATTTAAATACAAATAAAATGTTATAATGTTGTTCTGTTTTAAGGGGACAATTGCAACATGGAGAATAAAATGACTTTTCAAGGCTGCAATTGTGTATGAAACCAACCTGAATAAAACTAGGCCTGATCTGCCAAATGGTATTCCTTCCTTTCCCTGACCCATAGCAACACAGCAAAAACAGGACCAAGGGGGTTGGTTTCCCGTCTCATAAAAGAAATGAAATTAAAACTTAAAATATTATGAACCAGAGTTGCCTCACAGGATTCAGGCCCAACGGTAAGAACCATGTGAACAACCCTAAGTAGTATACCACATATTGAACCCACCTTGCCTTGATAAAGACCCTAAGGTTGAAACACATATTGGCTGTCCTGTTCCTTCACAAATTCATTACAGTTTCTATGATATAATTGTAACCTATCGCAAGGACAGATCTGACACTGAGGCATTCCTACTTGTGTATACTAAATGTGCAGTCACATTGCTGACTAATAAAACACAGGAGCAAACTCCTGGACAAACACTGCAAGCGCAAGGTTGCCTTTGGTCACTCTTTTTTCCAAGTTAACTGTTTCTTACACTACTGCTCAGGTCTAAATTCTTCAAAAAGTTTTTCGATTTCTCTTAATTTATCCTCCGAGTTAACAATTAGAGGATTAGATTTAAATTTTAGTTCATCTGACTCAATTTCTTTTTGTACTTTTACTGCTAGTCTCTGAGCTGTTGAAATCGTTAGGGCCATAAGGTCTCTACTACATTTTGTGGCAATTTTACTAAAGCCAGTTTTGTATTCCTCATCCTCCAAGAATAGGCCTGGCTCATTGCGTATAACCAGTCCTGCTGGTATGATGCTTGCTCTCAAGTACTCTCTCAAAAAATGCCCATGTAGTTCTGTTCTAAATCCCTTCTTCTTTGATTTTAACAGTTCCTCGCAGTTACTTTGTGTTAGTATAGGAAAAGTATTGTCACCTTGGTCAAAGAACGACGCTTTGGAAGCAGGACAGAGAGTGGTTAAGTCAAAAGATGTCATTGATGTTATTGATCTTTAGGTACAGCTGTGTGTTATCTGCATATTGGTGTATCTTGACGTTGGTGTTGGTGAGTAGATCCTCCCCCCACCGGGCCACATCCAAAGGGATCATTGGTACTGTTTATGTTAGGAAGAGAGTTGTCAAATGTTGCTTTTAAAAGATTATATTGTTTCTATGCTCCTTGCTACATTCTCGTTTACACTTTTCTACTTCAGCACATTTTTACTACTATTGCTGTTATTTAAGCTGCTTGCTTAAATAATATTATTATTTTCTTGTTAATAGAAGCTCCCTTATATTTTTAGTTTGTGCTATTGAGTGGTGCTGAAAGCACTACCTTTAATCCGAAGCTATTGTCATTTAAATAAGAGCTTTAACATTAGAGAATCAAATACAGGTTTTGAATGAGGGTCTGTAATGCTTTTCTGATGGAGAAGACATTTGAGGAGGGATACACAGTTGTTAGGTTATTCAATCCCTCCCATTCCCTGCTCCGAGCCATGATAACCCCTATGTCTAATCCCACCCATTCCTGCCCATCTCTGAACTCTTTGAGCTCTTCCATGGAGGCAGACATCTTGGATGACTGTCTCAAATGAAGTTCTCTGGAAACAAGCCGAATATAGTGGCCATCTTTGAATGGGAAATATACCATACATATTCCAAATAACATGATACATTGAATCATGTGAGTATAATCTTTCTTAAAATAGCTAATGAAATTTACAATACTTTCGACAGCAATAATTACTTCAGTCCTTTCAGTGTTAATTTCCTTGTTTTTTAAAATATAGCTAGGCCTTTTACTTGTCCTTTTAAAATCAGTTTTAATATGTATCAATGGGTCTCATTACAACTGTGCCAGTCCGGTAACAACGGTGCCAGTAAGCCGGACCGGCACAGTACAACTCTGCGGGCGGGTGGTGACGACACCCGCTCGAAGAGTTCTCAATGGAGCAACGGTACCGGTGCTCCCATGTCCCCATTCCCATGGAGTCCTATGTGACTTTATGAGCTTTTCAGTCAAGTCATAAAGACACACAAAAACTGTGTGGAAATGCTATCTGTTAGTAAGCATTAGGGGCCTGATTTAAAAAATTGCTTTTCAATGTGAAAATCAATGTCAATGCTTGGGGAGTGACAAAGCTTGAAGGTGTGGTTTGGTTATTTGCCCACCCATTGACTGCCTATGGCCATGATGCTAATCCCTACAGCCATTATCACCCAGTTCCTGCCTCTGCTCATCCAAAGCCCTCATATTGGGAACTCTTTGAGCTCACTTTAACTAATCAAACGTTGCCCTTGAAGTGCCTGCCAGTGTTTTCTCAAAGCAGTCTTGTGAGTTAATGACTTAGTTTGAGCAATAAAAGTGCTACTGGTGTAATACACATGTCTTAACAGGGTCTGCCTTCAGCCACTGCATTTATAAACAGTATGCATGTCCTTCACTGAAGTCCTGTTAAAAACAAGCATTGGCAATGCCAACAGTTTTGGCTTGTGTATAAGTATTAGGCATTTGCAAGGCACTGCTATTAGATGCCTAGGTTCTCCTGCCATTTTGAACCGGCTTCCATCAATGGGCAGTTAATAGCACTATGGGAGTGCCTGGCCAATGCCTTTCCCATACCCATACTGAAGCCCAAACTGTTGGCATTGCCAATGCTTGTTTTAATTGCTATCACTATTGCAATAGTAAAGAATATGATAATCAAGGTTCCTATGCATACCGTCCAGCTGTTCTATGCTGCAGAGAGAACTGTGCACCCTAACTAAAGCAGTCTTTTTTCATGTGTCATCTTGGAAACCTAGAACATTACTGTATGGGGTAGTTCAGTGATAACTGTTCTCTTTAGTGTGCATTTTCTCTGTTATTAAAACATTCAGCTGCAGCATCTAGTAACACCCTATTGTGAGCGAAGCGCTACATTTAATCATAGTAAAACATTATCACTGTGTTGGTTGTAACGTTGAGCTGCATGACATAATGTAATGATGCATTATAATTAATAAGGCTTTACATTATATTATTGGACACCTTTTCACTAGTAGATTGTTTTTGCAAGACAATGCAATTCACAGGTGCACAACAAATGACCTTCACAACATGTTCTATGCCCCTCCAGGACACTGGTGTTTCTCAGTGAACCCTAGTTGTTTGATGTCTAAAGCAAGCAAAGAAAGCAAGATGGCTGACCCATCTTCATGCTCTGTGGCAGAGGAGCAGAATCACTGAACGAAAAGTTGCACAGAATTTCCTGGAGGTAATAGTACAAATAAGTCGTTTTTACAAATATCGGTTTACTGCCTACAACATTTCAGGGATGGTGGTATTTACCACAGGTCGTATTCCAACGGAAAACCTGAATACCTATGAAGGGTTTTATGGTTTTCTTCCAGTAGTACAGGGAAGCATACGCTTTTCCTTTCACTGCATAGAAACCTACAAAGGGCAGGAAACGTGGGTATTTCTGATGCTCGCCTTCTCACTCGTTTGTAACGCGGTGGGGAGAAAAAGGAACAATTACCATTCTATGCTTAATGAAACATTTGACAGTAGAAGATGGTTTAGTGGTAAAAAAAAATAATCTTTTAAACCATGAAGGCAGATTTACTGAAATGCCCACAGCAGTGTTTAAGTAAATGTGCATCTGTTATCCTATGTAGGTGGCAATCCTGTAATCAAGCAGAGCCCTTCAGATTAACACTGCTGGTGATAGTAATTACTGCTGGCAGGCATCAGGCCACAACTCAGCTGAAGTTATAATAACTCCCAAAGTAGGCAGTACTTCATCTGTTAGATAGAAAAATTATCGCAGAGCATGAATGTGGCTTTGCAAAAATCCTTACATCAAATTAGAAATCGACTTTTGATGTCATAGTAAAGAAATTGCATAACACAAGAGTAGCATGGATCATGGCATCTCTTAAATTACACTGTAATGTAACTGAATTGTGATTTGTAAAACCTCACAAAAATGTGAACAATCAATTGAAGTAATAGTTGACAGAGAGATAATTATAATTATTGGTTGGGTCTGTGTACCTAGCCATCTTTTGCTGACCCTTTACCATTGTCCTGGTTTTTGGGCAGACCGGTCTTAACTCATGCCCCTGCTCCTCACAAGTTCCCCCTTCTTGGTGCTATGCCACCAGAAATCCAGTACCTTTCCAGCAAGCCCTACCCTCCTCTGGGAGAGTCAGTGCAATGATCGCATCGCCTCTCAGCAAGAACCCACCTTGGAGGGGTCCCAGATGTTCCACACTTTAGTGTTCCCTGCTCCCTCTCTCTGGACTGTATGTTCTTGTCCTACCTCCTGGCCACTTCTTTGGGGGCCCCCGGTGTTGTTGGGTTGTGTCTCTGGGTCACCCTCACCTCTCCCCCAGCCTTACTGTTCTGCACCATTCTCGCCCTCCTGGGCTCCCGTGTTATTAGTCTCTTGCGGGGGATAGGCGATGAGGTGTCCCTCTATGTCCACAGCGGATAGCCTGAAAGGGGACTCCTCTGCCTACTGGGCCAGTCTTCCCTGTGCAGGCCCACCTGGCCTCTTCCTCCACATTGTCCCTCCTCTGCTCTATCCCAGCACGTGGCTGCCTCCGGCTCCCCCTGGCACTGGGAACTCAACCGGGTTCTGCTGATCCTCGTTCTCCCTCCTTCTCCTCTGATGCTCGCACCCTGCTCCTCCTCATCTCCCCAGCGCTCCTCCTGGTCAAGGGGAGTTTGGGGTGTGTGTCTTCCACTATTCTCTTGCCTGCAGCCTGGCATTTCTTCCCTCGTCTCCAGACTGGATGTCGTCGTTGAATACACTGCTCCAGTCTCCCGCTGACACTCAGACTATCCGCTGCACATATGGGACACACAGCTTCCCTGGCTCGGCCACTATCCCATCAGGTGCCCCCGTTCAGCTCCTGCAATCCTGGACCCTTCCAGACCCGCACCTCCATGGTCCTTTCAACCCTGCTCCAGATTCATTCCAACTCTCGTCTGCCCACACAGGGCACTCCGCTCCTCCAGCCCCGCTTGCTGCCCTAGCCGCCTTCTTCTCCTTCAGGTCGAGTGCTCGCTGCAGTCTACAGTGACCATCTTTGCTCCCAGGTCCCTGCCTCAGCGATCCCCACTTTTCACTGGTGTTCCGCGCATCTCCTCGCCTCCAAGCTTGCCCCAGTTATAGCTTCCCTATGCCCCCAGCCATGGCCGTGTCGGGGTACCGTCTCCGTGGGTTTAAGGCAGGATTTATGTCAGGGTTTACACAGGTGGTCCAGGAGCCACAGAGAGCTACGCGCGCATGCTCCGGCTGCTAGCGATGCCCCCCTAAAGCACTACCTTTAAGCTGAAACTATTGTCATTTAAATAAGAGCTTTAACATTAGAGCTTAAAATATGGGTTTGGATGAGGGTCTGTAATGCTTTTCCAACAGAAGTGACATTTGAGAAGGGATACACCGTTGTTAGGTTATTGAATCTCTCCCATTCCCTGCCCCTTGCAATGCTAATCCTACGGCTAATCCCACCCATGCTTGCCCATCTCGGAACTCTTTGAGCTCTTCCTCCATCTTGGATGACTGTCTCAAAGGAAGCTCTCTGGAAACAAGCCGAAACAAGCAGCCATCTTTGAATGGGAGAGATACCATGCATCTTCCAAATAACATGATACATTGAAACATGTGAGTATAATCTTTTTTAAAATAGATAAAGTAATTTATAATACTTTCAACAGCAGTAATTATTTCAATCCTTTCTGTGTTTCATTTGCTTGTTTTTTTTTAAATATTGCTGGGTTTGTTGTTTGTCCTTTTCAAATCAGTTTTAATATATGTATCAACATCTTACAACACAAAATCGGCAATGTTGTGATACATGTCATGTAGTGCTCAAACCCTTACTGGCTCAATGATTGCCTCTGTTAGTTGAGAAGGGTCATGCAGATGCTTGCCCCGCATGGTCCCACAATCTGAATGGCTGTGCTCGGCTTCACACGTAAATTGCTGGCTCTCCCCACCTCTATTTCTGTCCACCAATGCATTATCTTCTGTTGTTTTCCTTCCCCATTGCTTTTAAACCAACTATAAAGTGTTCAAATAAGAAACTTGCAATAAAACAAGAAACCCCACAGTACTCAAGTTGGAGAGGATCTGAGTGTCTTTATCCGTGAGATCCTCTCCGACGTGAGCACTGTCCTCTGTGTGTTTGCAGGATTTTGCTCGCATTTGCTCCCCGCTGCTGGTATTCGGCGCATTGCCGACAGCGGGCAGATATAAGTCCTCCACACAGAGGACTCGCACTTTGAGATGTCTAGCTCCCCGCTGCTGGCAACGTGAGACAGCCGGAAGCTGAAATCCAAAGTGCAAAATCCCACGAACACACAGAGGACAGTGCTCACGGATTTTGAGCACTGTCTTCTGTGCCTTCCTGGAATTGTGTACACAAATCACATTGTAGTACAGGGAAGAATACACTTTTCCTTACACTGCAGAGCAGCCATTCTTTGCATCGAAACCTACATAGGGTGGGAAACATGGGTATTTCTGATGCTCGCCTTCTCACTCGTTTGCAACGTGTGTCACCTTCTCACTCGTTTGCAACGTGGTGGGGAGAAGGAGGAACAATTACCATTCTATGCTTAATACAACATTTGACAGTAAAAGATGGTTCAGTGGTAAAAAAAAAAAAAATCTTTTAAACCATGACGCAGATTTACTGAAATACCCACAGCAGTGCTTCAGTAAATGTGCATCTGTTATCCTATGCAGGTGGCAATCCTGTAATCAAGCAGAGCCCTTCAGATTAACACTGCTGGTGATAGTAATTACTACTGGCAGGCATCAGGCCACAAATCAGCTGAAGTTATAATAACTCCCAAAGTAGGCAGTACTTCATCTGTTAGATAGAAAACTGATCGCAGAGCATGAATGTGGCTTTGCAAAAATCATCACATCAAATTAGAAATTGACTTTTGATGTCATAGTAAAGAAATTGCATAACACAAGAGTAGCATGGATCATGGCATCTCTTAAATTGCAATGTAACTGAATTATGATTTGTAAAACCTCACAAAAATGTGAACACTCATTTGAAGTAACAGTTGGCCGATTATTATTATTATTATTATTATTAATATTATTACTCCTCAGACTATACCACTGAGCTTTACAAAAAAAAGTGTTATTTCTGGAGACCACCAGGGGGCATCGGAATGGAGTCTTAATCCACCCTTGCCCTTGCCCTGCAAGAAACAACCATTAAAATGGGCAGAAATCGCTAACAAAATGAAGTGGAATTGAAACAGCGTCAACATAAAGGCACCTAGGAGTGGCTTGCCAAAAAGCACTGACCTCCATGGCAGGATCCAGCAAAGATCCTCTCCGGGAAAGATGCGGCCTATGAAGTGACGGACGAGGAGGAGACACTGCACACTATGAAGGCAGCAGGCCACAGGACACGCATTCCCCCCGACCCCCAATGATTACTGCCGGCTTCAGCTGAAGCATGCACGGACAGATCCTCGATTAACAGGGGACGGAACCCCCAACACTACTGACACCGAGGGAAAGGAGAAGACGAGGGAAAGGAGAAGACGTCAACCCGCAGTACCGCTGGGAAATCCACCCATGGCCGCCCCAACAGGTTACCATCCCACGAGGCAGCGGAGGGCCCGATGGCCTGAAGTGGAGGAGCACCCCCACACAAGGTTTTCGAAAAGTGGGCTCCCACCATATATAAGCATATTCCAAATTTAATGGAGTAAGCATGGACTTCATTAAACCGAAAAAGAGAGAGAGGACATAGTGCATATGTATAAAGAAGCTGTAGTTATGCAGGATGGAGCAACTGTCAAAGAATGGCAAAAAATCCCCTGTATATTATTGGTTAGCAACTATAGGACTTTCAGTACACCAATATGTATCAATAAATATATATTTATCTTTATTAAGTACATATTGGTGCAATACATAACATAAAACCTAGAACATAAAAGTAAAAATCAAAGGCATAACAAATATGTCATAAAACAAAGAAACTTTTTTAAACAAATCAAACAAAGCTCGCTGATAAACACACTGTTTATCAGGTACCAGTGCAGTTTATCGAATAAGAGACTATGCTGAAAGTGGTACAGAAGGGCCACTGTCGGTCTAGCTCGACAGTGAATTAACTCTTGTTGCACCCCCACACAAGGTCAGTCCTAGCCCTCCTCCAGCACTTTAAGCACCACGTAATAGGGACCCTGCAAGAAACAATCATGGACCAGGCAGGGCACGATAGAAGCATTACCTCTTGGGACTTCTGGGCTAAAACATTAGCAGTGCTGAGCCCGATCATCATAAGGCATACAATCTGTGTGTCACATACTGCGCCCACCCCACACCTTGAGCTGGCGGCTCACTCTCAGAGTCCAGTGGTCCTCTAAACCCAGTCCAAACCCCCACCACCTCGGAGGGAATCACACATACCCTTCCAGAAAGAGATTTGAGGACACCACATTAATGAAACAAAATACACCCCGGTCTGGCACTCGCTCCATTTTGGGCCTGAGGGGGGAAAACCAAACCACTGGCACACCTGAAGATCTCTAGGCATGTGCCAGAGCCTCTGAACCCTTCATTGTCCTCAGCCATTTACGAATCGGACCGCAGGAACGGATGGGTGCCCACCCCAGTTAATGGGGACCAAAGAGCAGTGGGGCATTGAGCAGGGGACCACCAAGTGCCACACACCGTCACAAAACCAGAGAGGCATCTCAATGAGAGACAGGCCTTCCTGAAGGCCTACCAAATGCCTAGGACCCAACTTGTCCCACGGGTTCTTCCCTGAGGCCCCTCTTGAGGTGCACACTCACCCAACAGAATCAAAATTATCAAGGGTACAGGGTGCACGCACGTAGACACTACATGCTGGACCCTGCCCTGGCCATGCTACTGAGAAGTTTTCGTAGGGACCCTGAGCAGACCACATCACCTCAAATGGAGGACATACCACCCACCATGGGTGATGACAAAGAAGGATACACAAAGGCGGTCATACGTCAGCTACTAGAGGAAATCAGATCCATCAAGAGTGGTCTATCACTGGCAATCACAGACCTGAAAGAAAGAGTGGATAAGGTTGAGGATAAACCGATAGAAACAATCAGATGTTAGGAGACCTCATGGAAATGAAAATGGAAGGTCACATGCAGGTATTGGAACAAAAGGAGAGGAACCTGAAACTCAAAGTTGACGATCTAGAGAGTCATAAAAGACAATCAAATATAGAAATCATGGTCCTAAAAGAATTGCAGGGTGAATCTACCCTCACCCTGGAGTGGCAAGTGAATTCACTAAATGATGGCCTCTTCAACAACCCCTGCAACCCTGAGATCACATTTGATAGGATACATCGAGGAGGGGGTCCGGCTAATGGTCCACTGTCTGGGGTTGCCATATGTCACTATTTTAAACAAAAGACAGACATACTCCAAAGATGAAGAAATAAAGGGTAAATAATCTTTGAAGGCTCACAAATTCGATCATATAAAGATCTCTCAGAACTGGCTGCAGGAAAGGAACATACCATATTTATGGGGATATCCCATTGGCACTCACCTTTGAACACTGAGGAGAGGAATACAGAGTCACTGTGCAGGACGAAGTCGAAATGGGCCTTGAAATAATTTACCTCATAGGATCGAAACTCAGAAGTGAAGGATGCCAACGCTACCCCTCGCATCAAGGATGGTAAACAAATTCCTCACCCAAGGAGAGGTCGCTCCACAGGCACCCGAAAAGATTTCAGATTGAATACCCCATGAACAATGGAATGCGCTTTCCCATCATGGAAATTACTGATTGGACCACCTATGGTCTGTCCATACAACTGGGGCTGTGTTTTAGGGCCCACACTTCCGGGTCCAACGGACGATAATCGAGCAAGTGCCTAAATTGCTGTAAAATATTTTAGAATGTTAACTCAGGTTTAAAGTAATGTTAAGGTTACCTTGCAATGGGTAAGTGCCTCTGTTAGCTGGCCCTTGTATTCTTGTGCATCTCCAAGGTAGGGAAGTTTCAATCGCATCCAGAAGAATTGATGGACGCAAAAAGGGTTTGGGAACAGCAGGGGATCAATGGGGACTTAGTAATAGCTCAAACGGTTGTTGTGACCAACATGATGCATTGATGTTCCAGCTAGCGCAGCTTCCACTCAACAATTGTAAAGCGGAAGGTGGAACGGGACACAGGTGACTATTGGGTGGTGATCATAGAGAACAAAGGCGGAAACCTGGATGACATATCTCAATGGTACTAAAGTTGGGTCTTTAAATGTGAAGGGCCTGAACTAAACTCAGAAACACCCGATGGTGATGCAGGAATTCAAACAATCATGTCTGGATATACGTTTCATGCAACAAACTAAATTCAAGAAAGGGGAGGAAAGCACACTGGAAGGGAGCTTGGGACAGTACTCTGGTCCTCAGGCCCATCAAAAAAAGCAGGAGTGGGAATCTTAGTTAGGATGTGTGGGATGTCATGACCCACTTTTGCTCTGCCATGCGGCATCCCTCTGTTCTGATGGTGCCAGAAATCCTAAAATGGCTGCAAAACCCTTGTGTGCGCAATAACCGCTGAAAATCTTGCTTTGCAACACAAAAAGATGACTGCCAAATCTGCCATGCATGTTGTCAGTGGTGGAACAGAGATCTCACTCCTAAAACATGTCACTGGGCTTCACAACAAGTAAAAAAGGAGCACAGAGGGAAAAACAGTGCTTTGCTGAAAGAAATCCAAAACCTTGCTTTTAAATCCTTTTTTCTTGGTTGCTGAAACTGCAGATTGCCGGTACAAAACCCCCTTAAACATCCAATATTCTTGCTGGGTGCTACAATTCAATTAGTGCAAGAAATCATTGTGCACTTACAATGTCCTGCAAGGCTGAATTTGTCATAAAAACATCCACAGCAAAAGTTGCCTGCCTGTGGAATCTGTCAAAATCTGGGTGCAGTGCCCTCGGCCACCTGAATGACAGCTGTTAGAAGCCTGCCGGATTAACTTTAAAAATGTATAAGCTAAAAGCAAATGTTTGCAATGTAAATGGCCTGTTACTGAGAGTGACCTATGTTGTAATTGTTAATCCCATGGTTTAGAATCTGAAATAAGTGTTCTAGCTGCCTGTTTTGAAATTACAAGTTGGTTTTAAGCAAAGGAAAAATGCTACAGAAATAACAATTAATTTAAGCCTGGCTGAGCTGCAAGAACGGGAAAGGAAGGTTTCTTCCAGAAGGAGGACACTCCCCCCAGCTGAAACTCACGGGGAGGTGCCATTTGCTGGGGAGCCAGAAGGAGACAATGGACTTCCTCCAGCTCAAAGGAATGCCAAGTGTGAAGGGTCGTAAATGGCCTGGGCCCAGGAAGAACTGGGAGAAGACTGCTTCTGCACTGCAGAGAGACAGAAGGAGGCAGAGACAAACAACCATTTGTGGCGGGACATTCACAAACAACATTGTGTTTAAATACATATAAGTTACCACTTAAAATTGTTTAAAATACAAAAATCACATATTTGTGCATCTAAATTCTGACTGTACATTTTAAGAGGCAGCAAAACCATGTGGCATGTTCTGGGAAGACACAGCGGAAAATGTGATATTGCACAAAATGTATTTTTGATAGAAGCATGAAACTTCATACACTTATGCACATGTTCAACGCGCACATTTGTACACATTTTCTGATAAACTGGACATTGTGTTCCTGATAAAAAGGGCAAAATTCTGTAACAAGCAGACACAAAATCTTACTGTGACAGGGTTTTGTGGAGTACCTGCTACTCAAAATATGTGATCTATATATGTGATTGTTATGGAGGTTGCATATGTGTAAATATGTATTGTGTCAAAAGTAGTTTTTGTGTTCAGAAGACTAGGGGTGGACTCTAGGCCTCGTAAACCCAAACCATAAATATGACACACTGTTTTTCTCCTCCTATCAAGGAAGAGAGGAGACCCTGACTAATCGCATGCCAAAGGTGTGCGCTTAGGATAAACCAGCACACACACCCTTTTATCATAATCATAAATAGAGACAGCTCAGCACTGGAAAAAAACAGACAGATTCACCCACTAACCGATTGCTGGCGGAGCACCCTTGAGCAGAACCATCCATCTTCCTTGCTCCAGACTCCAGAACCTTGGCAAAGCAGAAAGGCCCATTCCATTAGCTGAACCATTCTCAGCTAGGCATTACATTTCCAGAATCCTAACCAGAATCCCACCATAAAAGGGGAACATCAAACAAACAGCCGGGCTGTGCTGTACTGCTACCAGCTAAAATAATTATCATCAGAACCAAAAGATCCAATCCAGCTGTGCCGTGCTGTGACCAGAGCCATTGCAGACCCGATCCAGTCCTGTGCCATGCTGTGAACAGACCCAGTCCAGTCTGGTGTGCCCAGCTGTCTATCCCAGAACCAGATTCCCTTCCCTGACCAGAAACCTTGACTGACCAGAATCCTGACGGGTCCGTGTAAAAACATATCTAGTGAGTACCTATAGGTAGGACTGTGTCACTAGCATGTGTACTGTCCATAGTTAATCCCTATCTTAAACCCATCCTCTCTTGCATTCAGAAGCGGTAGTGTTAGGAGTAGTTTGAATTGTCAGAACTTTTCTTGCGCTAAGTTTCTCTCATTTGTTTTCTAAAATCATAAATCATTAGTGTTGTGGATAAATAAATTGAATCCCAGAAAGAAAGTGAGTATCCACCACGTGAAGGGTCCCTGGCCAGGACTGTGGAGATTCATGTGTGGCATTCTCTTTTTCTATAGTCATAATCTAGTATAAGAAATCCTTTTTGTCTTTTAAAAGTGCATTCCTGATTTCCCATTCTTGCGCCTATCTGAAAAAAATGACATCCACTAAAATGTCCACAACTTCGTCAGTTCTTATGCTAGAAGCAAAATGTCAACTTCTGCTTGTAGCTAACATCCTCGGCTTTCCATAGAACATAAAGCCGCATTCCAAATCCATATATTTCTCCCATTATCACAATTACCGCATGCTGACAAGTTTGCCGCAAATTTCGTTTTAGGGAAATTCTAACATGTGTAAAACAGCTTTTGATTGCTTCCGACCACAATTTTAAGATTACACATTGCTTCTTAGTATTAAATCATTGCTAGTGTTTATGTGCAACTATCCAAGTGTTCCTAAACTATGTACTTAAAAAGAGGGGCATTACTTGATGTGATGTAATCTGAATCTCTTGTAACTCCAAGAATATTTTCCTTGAGATGTATCAAAACCCCCTGTAAACCTTAATACAAATATATTTTAAATAAAAGGGATTATTTGTTACTGCATCAGAGATCTTCTATTCAAGGGTATGAAATAGAAGCGATCGGCATTTGGAGATGGAGGGGTTCATTTCAGTGCATGCTTTTGATCTTTGGCAGACACCATAGGCACTTACCTCCTTTGCTTCATGAGGAGATAAGAAAAATGGAAGACAGAGGCAGATATAGAGTATATCCTTGTGCTCCTTTGCCAGGAGCATATTGTGAGAGTGTGTGTTCTATGGGGAGGAAAGGACAACAACTGATGCTGGGTGATGGATGGATTAATTACAATACAGCCTTGTGATTATTATAACACAGGGTCTTGTGTAGTCTTGTTTATTAAGACATATCGAGAGTAATGAAAATGAATTAGCACTCAATGCCTTGTGATCTATGGCATACAGAATAGCTGCAGCTTTAGTGTTACAGTCCTGTGGCAGAAACTTGAATTGGAGGGATTCATTACAGTGCAGCCTTATGATCTTGTGCAAATAGTACATCTAAAGATCTTGTGTTGAAATCAGGGAGTGAAATCGAGGCCATCCGCATAGGAAAGTTAATGTATTATTGTGGAGCAGCGTGTGATCTTGGGCAAACAGTATATCATGAAATAATATACTCTAGTTTGAAACATGACACACTACAATGTGGAGTAGTCCTTCTTCATGTGTGAGGATTCATTCACAACCTCACCCACCATTTTATACGGTGTAGGACTGTCCCTTAATTTGCCCCTGATGCTCAATCTGTAACTTAAAATGGCCCACAGCACCCCTTAGCCATGACAACAATCTTTCTGCTTTTCTGAAAACTGTCAATAAGGAGTTTTTGCACTTGCAAATATATACTTGCCAGTTGTAAGTTCTAGGCATCAGGGTCATGTCAATAGGATATGTTTCTGTGGACCATAACCTACATTATGCAATGTTTCCATTATGCGTCTATGAAACATTGCACATTTTTCAGAAAAAAAATGTTTAAAATGTCTTAAGATGTAATTGAAACGACAAAGTTGAAAATGGACCAATAAAGTTAATAAGTATACAGTAGAATGCCTTTTTTGAATTACATAAAAGAAAAGTCCAGTGCAAGAAGCCTCGTGAAAAGCTCCTTGAGGAGAACGGTTGGCTAGAACTTTTCTCGGTTACTCCGAGGCTGAGTACAAAATCTTTTACGAGTGCTTTGTTGACTGTGTGTGTTCCAGCTCTGTGACACAGATATTCCACAACTCAGATACGTAACATGTCTATCATTACCAACAGTTACTCCCAGCCTGCAACATTTGGCATTTAATGGAAACCACAGTGTATATTGATAAAGGTGCTCAAGGCCCCTTGACTCACATTAATACTGTAGCCCAAGCTGTATTTTTTTGCATATCAAATATTGGCTGTGTTGGGAAGCCACTGTAGAAAAACTTGGCACAAATCGTTTGCACCAAATGGCTGACACCATCCCCCCTTTGCTGATGTGTGTAACTCCATAATGGACACAGCAACATAATGAAGTAGAGCTCAGGACACTACTAAACACCCATCAGGTGAGTGCAATGAATTATCTCAGTGCAATACATAACCTGCTTTAGTCCATACACTCTATTCAGTGCCTGGGGCATTGTCCGGTACTTCAGCTAGATCATCAAAAGTAATCTATGAAGTTGGCTATACCTGGGTTTAGGAGAACATTTTCACAGCCAGGGAGTTTTGCCAGTGGGGGCATTCCCTTTTGCAACAACATCTTTTGGGTCTTGATGGGTGGCATGTTTCACTACCGCCAAATCATTTGGTAACATTAAGGCATTGAGATGGTCATTTACATCTAGAGCATTCTTAAAGGTTTTTCTGGGTGCAGTAGGAAATCACCTTACTCACAACATAAATTACCATATTAATGTACTACGCCAAAGACATGGCATACATCCATGCAAGTTTAACCTTTTATCCTTTGATCAATTTCATACTCTGACCAATGCCATTAATTCGGCAATTTGAGCACAGAGAAGAACATTCCCATTCACTTCTTAAACAAGAACCATCAACAAAATAAGAAAAATGTGCATTCTGAAGTGGCACATCATAAAGATCATTTTAAGGACTAAGGAAAAATCATGACCCAAGTAATGTACCTTAGATTTTACACAACTTTCATTTTTGATGAGTGGTTGTGTGCCGGCAGCTAATGCAGTCATAAATACCAGCATGTCATGCTTACCTGCTTAATATGGGGGATATGCCACTAAGGTCATCAACACTCTATACTATCAAGATTCAATAAAGAATCTAATATTCTCCAGGTCCTTTTTAAGGTTGGTCAAAGGCATCCACAGATTAAGACTACCTCATATGCCATTATGATCATGACAGTGCCATAAACTCCCGTCCAGGGGCAGATGTTAAGCTTAATAAAAAATAATGAACATAACATACAATAATAACAACACTCACTAGTGGCCAGAATTCTGCATATTGAGATGGAATTACTCACAAGAGTGAATATTTAATCTTACATGCCCATTCACTATCTGATTTGTTTCACTGTCACATTTTTCAGGCATAGTACCTCATTGGAGGTACAGCCACACTGAAAAGTGCATTCATGATACACAAAGGAATGTGCTCTTGGATGTGGCAGTGCATGTATCTGTCTACACTGTGCCTGGTATCCTATGGTAAAGACCAAGTACCGAAGGAAGTGCAATGAAGATATGGGCCCACACAGAACCCTGCCTGAAATTCACACCCGTAGAAAGAAATGCTCACGCATAGTATGAGTGGCTCTATAATTGTTTTACATTTCCTCCCATTAAATATTAAATACAGGGGCGCAAATGTACATTTTGCATTTTGAGTGAAAGGCGCATTGAGTGTTCTCAACTGACTGCAGCCCACCACCCTCTTAAGCACAGGTGTTCAATAGATATGAAATGTTAGGACAATCCTGACAATTCGGCAATTTGAGCACAGAGAAGAACATTAATTCGGCAATTTGAGCACAGAGAAGAACATTCCCATTCAAGACCAAGTACCGAAGGAAGTGCAATGAAGATATGGGCCCACACAGAACCCTGCCTGAAATTCACACCCGTAGAAAGAAATGCTCACGCATAGTATGAGTGGCTCTATAATTGTTTTACATTTCCTCCCATTAAATATTAAATACAGGGGCGCAAATGTACATTTTGCATTTTGAGTGAAAGGCGCATTGAGTGTTCTCAACTGACTGCAGCCCACCACCCACTTAAGCACAGGTGTTCAATAGATATGAAATGTTAGGACAATCCTGACAAAGACATTTGGCTGAAGGGCTGGCTGAATTTCTTTTGCACCCACAGCTATCCATCCATCTGCACACAAGTCCGTCTGTGAATCAAAGAATGTGTACACAGGGTGATGCAAGGCAGAACAGCATATGATACTGCCATGCAGTGTGTGCAGATATTGTTTCAGGAATTGACCCCATGCGATTTCAAGGAGGACCTTTGACAAGAAATGTTCACTTTAGATCTACAGAGACGTGTGTGTTGTGCATGTGTGCAGCCACAAAAAGGACCAAATGCTAGTGTAAGATAGCACCACAAATGTAAGTTAAGTGAGCGATCAGAACTAGGGCCCACTTGAGCACCTCCCAAGTCCATCACACAACCACTCACCAACTAACTAGAATCTAGGACCATGCTTTGTCAGTTATGAATATTGCCATCACAACAAAACTCTGCTCTAATCTGAGCTGTAGTCTCCTGAGTCCTAGACGCATCCTTACCAATACCTTATTACATTTGAGAAACACGCATTCCTACTTTGACAAGCTATATCCCCTCCCACTAATCTCAATAGTTTGTCCTCTCTTTTTGTCATTCTATTGCCTTATTTCTATTTCCTATTACCTCCTCCCCTTCATTCCATGGACTAAAGTCTGGCGACACCCTGGCAGCCTCACAATATGCCACCTTTCGGATAAGGCCAGGTGCCATAATAACACTATGGTGGTGATGAGCGCAGTATAAACACTAGATAACCTAACATAACAAACTAGCGTGTCAATACTCTTCAGAGAAGATCTACAAAATACTTTACAAATAGATAACTATTAAGGGCGTTATTACAGAAACTTTGCACTGGTGCAAGAGCAATTAGCAGTAAGGCAAAAATGATCATAGTGCAAAAAACATACTGTGCCTGATTCCCAAAATAAAGTGCTGAAATGGCTCAACGTGTTTGCTTGAACCTTGAGATTGGTCTGCACAATTGCAGATGATTCACACATTATGGCAGACCACGCAAAATTCCAAATGTAGGCAAACACGGTGTTGCAGACCTACTGAACAATGCAGGGAGTGCGCGACAGGAAACCATATACCGGCTTCCACAGTGGAATGCACACAAACAACATGACAGAAAGAGGGACTGCAAAATGGGTCGCCCACCCAACAACTGCATTCTGACCAGCATGTCAATGGGATCACAAACAGCATTCCCAACACCAGATAGCACCAAAACCCCAAATGGCACACCTGGAACAGACCCATCTGCTGTTCATCTCCTCAGATCCCCTCCCAGACACATAGGGCACCCTTGCAATGCCCCATCTCCTTTCCATACCCATCCCTGCCACATCACACATCAAGTGCCCCTGTCCCTTTGCTGCTGAGGTGTCCACAGCATTGTCAGTCTTGACGTCCTCACATTTAGCAGCAGTGCCCGCAGGCCAACCCCAGCCATGTGCTCATGCATGGACCTCGATGTGGTGGAGGTTTTGTTGCTGCTGTGTCACTGCTCCTCAGACAATGGTCCCACTTCAGCAAATGACACTGAAAAATAAGATAATGTACAGCGTCATAGCTGTAAGGACATGTATTCACTTTTTTTGCAGATGACTGTAACATATGTTCATGCATACCTGTTTGCATCTGACCTGTACACGTTGGGAGCACTGATGCCGGTCAGACAGGCATCACCGCACAGAGACTCTGCAATGGAAACATCACTTGAACACAAGGACAGCAAGATCCCAGACCCCTGCATGTTTGTTGGCAATCGACATCTTGGCATGTCTAGGAGAACTGCATGCAATATGTGTGTGTTTGTCTTGATTCATCTGTGTAGCTCAGATGCATGGCCCTTACATCACACATTTTCACAATGATGTCATTTCCCAAGGCACAGAGAGGGACAATGCAACACCTTGCAGACATTAGCATTTGAACCTGAAAATGTGCAGGCTCATTGTTTCTTGATGTTTGTGCACCACTCCAGTCACGCCCTCCGTCCCTTCCCTCATGAGCGGCATCCTGCCAATGTACATATATGCACAAGAGTAGTGTCCTTTCTGCAGGTAAGGAGACAATGGGCCTCCTCACGAGTTTGGCGGTAACCCTTAAATGCGGCGGTACCACTATTACACCCGGAATTTAAGGGTCCGCCAAATCATGGTCACCGCCGGCGGTAATAGCGCGAAAATTCCCCATTGGGCCGAATGGGGAATGAGGAATTCCCAAATGGGCCCAATGGGGAATGGGCACTAACCGTTCCGCCAAACCCGTGATCCGGCACTAATAGCGCTGGGGGGTTTGCCGGTAGGGCTATTAGTGCCGGCGGTAATACTGCCGGCGTCACCGCCCAACTCATGATGAGGCCCAATATGCCTTGGACACATATCACATGCGCACATCACTTTCACAGCAGGATGGGTTTGCATTGACTACATGGGCCGATGTAGATATGCCCCGGGTGATGCCACCAGACCTATATGTTCCACAGGGTTGATTTGGTGGGCCATGGAGGCAAAAACATTCATACAGCAGGCTCCCATACCCATGTGTGAAATGCAGACATAACCCCCAAAGAAACCCTTGCTGTCTCATCTATTTTGTCTGCACATTGTTTGCCATGGTGCCCTTCAGGTACCTAGAAGCAGCTTGGATCTGGGCCTGCAGGACAAGGACCTGGGCATGAAGCATTGGACTTACCTTCTCAATGATTTTGACCTGCAATGGTGTCACCATATGACTGCCATGAGAATAAGCATTGAGACTGGGTCCAACCTCACCGGCCACCCTTGGCTTCTGGCTCTGTAGCCTTATGTCACTTCTCAATGCTCTTGCTGCTATGGACTGCCACCTACTCCACGTTGATGCCAGCTGTAATTCGCTCCCACATCTTTTGATGATCCTTGTCCTGAAGCTGCTTCTCTGTGATTCATTGGGACTCATAAGTGCTCTGGACCTGGTCACTCAGGGTGCCACCTCTGCAACAGAGAGATTGACAGCCCTCAGCCACACCACCTTGGCTATGATGTACCTGCCATTGTGGATTTGGGGTTAGTGGAGGAGAAAAGCAGATAGAGATGTTTGTGTGCAGATGAGGCAAACATGGTGACTTGTGGGCATTGCTAGTACAGGTGCAATGGTCAGGGAGTGGTCCAGCAGGAGATGATAGGCTATGTCGGGGAGAGAGTCACTCCAAGACAGTGCCAGTAGATTACCACCCAAGACAGACAACCAGACAGCAAGAGGTGTCACCTTATGTTGGGCAGATGCTGTTGGAGGGCAGAAATGCAAGGAAAGGCAAGAGGAAGGTGCACACGTAAGTGACAGGAGCATGCACATGGTGAATCTGCAGTGATGAAGAAAGGCCTGGGTGTGTAACTTGTGTGTGCACTTTACACGCTACATGGGTTTTCAAGAAGGCACATGCATGCTTTCCACATATTCTTCGAAATCAATCATGATGTGCTTACGTGGAATAAGAATGTGTTGTATACTCAAAGTCGGTGTCTGCATATCCCAGTTAGACACTTTTTCAGTATAGATCAGACAGCAGTAAATAAATAATGAGGGGGTGGGGACACCCTCAGATGGAGAAGGGCCTGCCTTGGAAGAAGAGGTTCACGGATGAGGAGCTTGTGATTTGAGGAGTAACAAGATGTCAACCTCTAAAGTTGGGCCACCAGCATGCTTTCAGTGACAGAACATGCAGACCTTTAGCAGAAGATGAGAGATCAGATCAGTGCATGTGGAGTGGCACATCAAGCATGCATGGAGGTGTAAAAGCACATGACAAATCTGAGTTGGCAAATCAAAGTGAAGTTCAGGAGAAATGTGATGTCTCCTCTGGGGACTGGTGGTGCCCCTCTCCCCACACAGGTGTCCTGATGCCAGCGGAAGATGTGGTCAGTGGCCTGATTTTCACTGAGCAGGTAGACGGAGCAGGAGGGTTTGACACCTGTGTGCCTCTTTCTGATGAGGTACATGACTACATGATTTATTTAGTGACAACCTTTTGTGGGATTTATGCACATGTATAGTGCCCCACTGAATGTGTGGCTAATGTATGTCATGGATGCTGGTGTCTATGCATGTCTAGCCATGGTGAATTAATTCTGGTGTCAAAGGGTGAGGTATCTAATGTTGATATTATCAGGTCACAAATCTGTTACTTGCACAGTGGAACATAGTTTCATGGCTCCTGCTTCATGCGTAGCTATATGCCTTGTCCACCAATGAAGGAGCTTTATGAGTGTTCACATTACTGGACAATCGTTCATAGGACCTGTAAGCTTGCTGTCAATGCTTGACCTTGAAGTGAGGGTTCAGGCATGCCATGGGTGGTGGATTGTAGGAGTTGTCCTTGCCATGTTTGTATTGCTGAGGTTATGGCACACACTTAGGGTGACGTTATTGTTGCTGGTTTGGCTCCATTACATGGTGTTTGCATGGGACACATAGTGGCACATTTGTATAACTGTATGCTAAGAATCTATTGGTTGGGTGTGATGATCCCGCTCTGTGTGAGTTCATGCCTTACATTTCTGCAATTCAAAGGCAGGAGACCCACATGAGATCGGGAATGGACCATGAATTGGAGGATGGATTGCATATTGCATGTTTGGTGGGTCATCTGGCATGAGATAATATCTGTGTGGATATCATATGAGATGGGTAGAGGGGCCCACTAGCCTTTTGTTATGCATAATGTGGTGGATTCATGTTGTATAGTGATGTTGAATTGTGATTGTTGTGCTTGAATGGAGTCATTGAAGATTTCCATTCTGTTATAATTAGTATTATTGTTATTATTATTATTACTATTATGTTGATTACTATTATTATTATTATTATTATTATTATTATTATTATTATTATTATTATTATTATAAGGTTTTTGTTGAGTGCAGGCCTAGCTATGTGACACAAAGGCGCGCTTTACAAGTCATAGGGGGAAGTACATCCTGAGGGAAGCAAAGATTCGAGGGTTCGAGGAGGTAACACTCAGGGAGGGGGAGGCCGGTTAATTTGGCAGCAAGGGATATGCCAAGTGAGGTAAAAGGGAAGCAGATCACCCAGCCTCAGGTTCAGTGGGGCATGAAGGGTATGTGAGCCTAGGTGTTAGGGAGGAGCCATTTCTTGAAAAGGAGGGTCAGCTCCTTCCAGAAATGAAGAAGCAAAGGGGTAAGTCTGGTGTTGATGTGGAGGAGGTTCTAGAGTCTGAGGAGGAAGACAGACGATGCCTGTCTTTTGATTCTTTTCTTCCTGCACCAGTGGAGTTCAAGTCTTCACACATCCTTATTCCTGGTGGATCGTAGGCCTCCAGAGATGCTGAACTTTCATTTAGGTAGGTCTAGGACTTGAGGGTGACAGCCTTGTGGATGACACCTCAGGGCCTGAAGACGGTATGTGCTTGCAGGGGAGCCAGCGCAGTTTAATGAGTGTCAGCGTGAGGTGGTTGAATTTGCAGAGTCCTTGATGAGTAATGTTGCAGCATGTAGGAGACATCTTAGATATTTGTTAGTTTGTTTGTTTGTTTTATTCATATAGCTCTCCTCACCCAAGGGTATCTTGGTCAAAAGAGCTGTTTCTGTTCCATGACCTAGTCTAAAACCTGACTGGCGAAGGCCAAGGAGGTTGTTTGATTCGAGGCAATTTTGAATTTGAAGGTACACCGCATTGTCCAAATTTTGAGAAGGAAAGGTACTGTAGTTATAGGTCGATAATTAGTAGGAATATTTGGGCCTAGTGTAAGTTTCTTTAGAAGAGGGAGGGCCCACGCATCTTTGAGATTGGTGGGGACTGTACTGGTTTCAAAAGAGGAATTTATTAAGGTCGTGATGTATGGTGCGACCTCCACTACCACATCTTTGATAAGAGTGGCTGAGCATATATCCCCCTGACATCGACATCTTGAAGGTTTGAGGCTTTCAATTATTTTTGTCACTTTGGGTACAGAAACAGGGGCAAACTGAAATGGGGTCGCTTGATTCGCTGTGGTGTTAGTATTCTCAAATTGTTGAATGTCTGAGGACAGACTCGTTTTTTTGGTCTCCATTTTGGTTTGGAGGAACGATATTTGGTCCAACAAAGTTTTGGGGATATTCGAACACCAGGTGGTGTCTTTAGTGCAAAGT
The DNA here is from genome assembly GCF_040938575.1 of Ambystoma mexicanum. Classification (NCBI taxonomy): domain Eukaryota; kingdom Metazoa; phylum Chordata; class Amphibia; order Caudata; family Ambystomatidae; genus Ambystoma; species Ambystoma mexicanum. Next base: position 678,202,027 of record NC_090935.1, on the reverse strand, counting down.
TCCTCAGGAGTTACTGGGGTTTCTAATTCCCTAAGTATAGTAAATAATTCTTTAGTGCCTGATTTTGCATTGCTAATTTTCCCGTTATTGGTATCATTTTTCATTTGGTGAATGACGTATTTGTAATTGTTTGACGCAGTGACAAATTTGTTTTTTTTAATACAACACTTCTGCTGCTCTCTTGGTTTTACATAGTCTTTTTAGATTTGTAGTATACCAGATATTTAGATGAGCAGATTGTTTAGCTTTACGCATTTTTCGTGGTGCCACTTTGTCTATAGCCTGAGAGAGAGTTTGGTTGTACAAATCTACCATCTCTGCAGGGTTTAAATTGACAAAGTTGAGTGGGCTGATGATACGGTTAAGTAGGGGGAGTATCCTTTTTGCTGTAATATTGCATTTATTTCTGGTAAGGGCTGGAGGGGCCATGCTGTAGCCAGGTTAAGATGTGGGCTGGTCCTGGATAGTGAAAGTGATCACATGGTGGTCCGACCAAGCGCAAGGCATATTCGAGAGAACCCTAATGTCACAGTTAAGATCCGTGGGCCAGGATAGTCACCTGAAGGCCTTCCAGAAGGGCATTGCCACCATCTGGAAGAAGACCAAGGCTTGTACAGCAGGTTCTGTAATCATTTGCAGGCGAGGAACCTCCAACAGAGAAGAAGGCATGAACATCAAGGAGCATGGGCCACCAGGCAATGGTTGGGTAGATCCACATTGTTTACAGGTGTTCAACAGCAGGGTAGATGACTCATTATTTTCTGAGGATAATTCCAGTGATGTTTGTGAAATATTCAAGAAACTACTGCATGTACAAACTGGAGGAATAGGAGTGCATGGTGCATGCTCATGATGTCACACCATGGTTCGGTTCCCAACACACTGTGCAGCTCATCTTCTGGTGATGACATCATGCCAGTCCAATCTACATATGTTTAGGGTAGCCAGACTTCAGGGGTAATAAATGGGACTGGCCAGGTTTATAGGCAACTGTAGTGGAACACATGCCCCCACACTGCTGGAGGCTGCTGGCGCAGTGACCGTGCCACCTGGTGCTGAAATTTGCATTTTGAAAGGATCTAGTCCTGCCCCATTTCCTGCTGCATTTGTGGATGCAATGCTCAGGATTGGCAGGCCTCAGTATGTCACACTCATGGCCACGTCCTCCCTCTGCCTTCACTTTGAGACACTGCAGGGCTATGGCTTCCAGCTGTGAAGACAACACACAAGTGGGGGCTTCTTTTCTGATGGCCAGGTAAACTGGGAGGTAGCAATGCTTAATTTAATCAGAAGACAACATCATCTCCTGACAGCGTTCTCTTAGAACATCACCCAAATGTGACAGGTGGTGGTACATGGCATTTGGGACACTTGTCAGGATCTTTAATGAACTCGATAGACTAATGCAAACATTCCTGTGGGATGGCAAACAGCCTAGGCTTGCCTTGAGAAAAATGCAATTACCACTGAAATGGGAGGGTATGAACTTGTCAAACTTTTCTGAATACCACCTAGCATTTTCGATGAGACATTTGAATCGCATAATGGAGACTGAACCAGACAGGCGGGCTGAACTTGAACCCAACCTTGTATTCCAACTGGAACCCCGTGCTCTATTATCCACATCATAGGGTTCCCGACCGCTGAGCCCAGCTACCACCTTTTTACATGAATGTTGGCACTCCTTATCCAAATGCCTGGAGAGTGACCCTTTTATCTATCCAGAAGCATTGATTTGGCTGAATCCATCGATAACTAGACAACGACAAGTGCTATTCTGGACATCCTGGTATCTGAGTGGAATTCGATATATCGAAGACCTTCGTGAGAAAGCAACATGGATCCCATTTACTTATGTGAAGTGGGATTTTGTGTTGCTAGACTACAGCTATGCTGAATACAGACTACTGAGAGGCTTGATATATGCTAAACTTAAGCTTAGGCATGGAGATTGCGGACAAAGCATGGCCTGGCTTACGTTGGAACTTTGTGCCTGAGCAAGTCATCAAGTTGCCACTGTGTATAATATCCTTGCATCCAAAAGGAGGGGGGTCTCTGAACTTGCAATAGTCTGGGCCGATGAATTGAACAAAAAAGTTAGTCTGAATTCTGGCAGAGATGTTGTGATAATGTCTGGTTCTCGAGCATGGATTGGGGTTTGAGAGCCACGCGAAATAAACTGCTTTTTAGAACATACTGGTCACCAGAAAGAATGTTTAAAAGAGGCCTCTCAGACAACAACAGATGCTGGAAGTGTAACCGATCAGTAGGCACCCTGAGTCACTTAGTATGGCTTTGCGTGAAAATGAGAGCTTTCTGAGAAGGGGTATGTGAGAGGATGAGCCTGGTGCTACAATGTTCGATCCCAAGAAGGGCCACACTTCTGATTCTTGGGATGTCACCTTCTTGGATGGCCTGTCATTTCCAAAGAAAATGTGGGTATTCAGAGACTGCATGCTTGCAAAAAAAAGGGTCTTATGCGCATTGAAATCCCCCAACAGCTTCAACATTGATGAGTGGGTGGAGAATTTGCTGACTGTGTCCACGTACGAAAAGGTGATTTTAAAATACAAAGATGAATCTGACAAATTCAATGATCTTTGGGGCCTGTTCTTAGACACCTATGGTTAAAAGGTGTTTAATTACTTGTTGCATTAACGATGTACAGTTCACATGACCCTGATGTATATCATCATTATGATGTGTTGCATTGCTGTTTTACATATGAACCCTATCAGATGGATATTAGCTGGAACAGTGATGCAATACGTTTTGTGATTGATGTTTTTATTAATTATTCTTTTCTCTTTATCCTACAATGTGACAAAATAGCTGTACAAGAATAGTTGTTATATTAGGTTCACAAGGTTCCATGATCAATTTGTTTTGGTTGTACTGTTTCTATATGCATATGTATTATTTTTTAAATAAAAACATTTAACTCCAGGAGTAGGTCACATTCAGCGATCACGTGCACCAGGACATGGTTGCAGTTGGTGGGATTCTCCATGCATCGCTCTGTAGTGAGGGAAGATCAGGCATTGCCACAGGGTGGAGTGGGAGTTTTTCCAAGACAGCAGCCTTGTGTCGAGGATGTGGCCCATTGAAGCTGTGTTGAGATGCAGGACTACCTTATAATACCTGTTTTAGCATATTCACTGGGGTGCACACATGCTGGCCCTCTTTAGGTCATTTGCTCTCTTTTTTTGGCCCTCCTTTGTTTGCATTGGGATATCTGTGTCCAATCAGGTTTGTCAATTTCAGTCAGATACAACATGTGCTGTGTGCCTTCATGAGTGTTTAATGTTCCACTCCACATCTATTGCTCTGATTTGTCACCTGATGTCATTGGCCCACGCATTCTGTCACAGTGATTGTGTGACCAGACAATGGATATGGATCAGCATGATGTGAAGATGCAACATATGTCAAGATTGCCAGCTCCTCACTATTGTACTTGAATAGTTGTCAATAAGATGTGTGGTCTTGGGACTTTTTTTGCAATCGCCTGCCTTTGGTGGAATGGTACATTGTTGACTGAGTACTTCAAGCAATGTTGGCAGTATGACATCTCTAGGCAAATGCTTACTTCTGGTTTGCGTGCACGTAGCTTGGTCTTGTATGTATTGTTGTCATGTTGGATGATGTATTCAGGGGCCTAAGTGCGATACTTGTGTTTGTAATTGTTTCTTGATGAATGCACTCATGTGATATGGTTGTTGTGTGTTTAGTCGGGTATATTTGTGGCATATAAAACCAGCCGACATTACTGTATCTTCCATTTCACGTTGTGGTATGACAAAGTCCCTCTCCTGGGAAGGCCTTGGTAAGGTGTTTTCTTTGGCCTCTCTCATCATTGTCCCTGGTGCAGCTTAAACACACAGATGTTGATGCTATGTTTAGGAGCTGTTTTGTTCCTCTATGTTTCCTTAATATTCTTCCTTTACTGCCCTACTCTTTCCGTACTGTAGTCCATTCTGGTTTTCTGCCTTTAGTCTTGACTAGAGTAACAATTTCTATTCAGGGCTTCTAGATTACTCTCTATCAAACTCAATACACTGTATTCTCGCAACCAGGGGAGTTGCTAGGTCTGGAAAAGACCCGGGGCTAAGCTGATGTCGGAACGGTTGGGGTTGGAGGCTAGCTAGTCTTTTGGCTGTAGCTCCTGAGATTCTATCCGGGGCTACAACCAAAAGATCAGGGGCTATACCCCTCTTAGCCCCCCCTAGCAACGCCCCTGCTCGCAACACTCCAATGGCTTCCAATTCATCTGAGGATTCAGTTGAAGCTCCTACGGTGCATCAGTCCTTTGATGAACACGTGGCTACATTTTTATGTATTACCCTACCCAGTCTATTTCCCCTATTCACCTTAATATTCTAAAAGTTCCCTGATTTCAGCAACAAGGTAAAGGTGGCACTTCTGGTTCCTGTACTTTGGAACAAACTGCCAGTTCACATCGGCATGATCTACAATCATGTCAAATTTCCCATTTGAAAAGTGCATCACAAACGTTGTGTGCATTAAAATGATTGAAAACCCTGTGCCTTTTTAATTTGGGCCACAGGACACCTATATGCCTGAACTATTGCAATAGAGTACAGAGAGGGAGGAATGGCATACGAGGAGGGACACCGAGGAATGACATGTGAGGAGGGACACACCAGGGCTCATTAGGAGTTTGGAGGCAGCCATGCCTTAATAAGGGCATGGCTGTCTGCAAACTCGGGTCCGGGTTCCCTGAATGGGGAAATACCGGGCCATTCCGATCTTGGAGGGCCCAGTATTTCCCCATTCAGGGAACCCAGACCATCCCCATTCCCATTCGACCCCCCATAGGGCTCAATGGCAATGGGGAGGGAGCTAACAACTGTCCCGTTAATAACGGGCCCGTTGTTAGCTCCCTGGTCCCCTTGCGGGACCCGCAAAGGATGTCTGGTCTGCCCGAAGGGAACTTCGTAATAGGGCGGTATGAGTTTAACGGTGCTGCCACCTTTAATGGCGCCGTTAAACCCATACCGCCAGGGTCCTAATGAGGCCCACAGTCTATAGGCATTGTTTGGTTACGAGACTACCCAGTGGCGCCCATGGCCATGCTGATCCCTATGGCAATTTCCACCCATTCCTGCCTCTCCTGGCCCAAACCTCCTTCTCGTAGGAACACATTGAGCTTGCTTTAATCAAGCCTTTCCATCACACTTTGCACTCAAAGTGCCTCCCAGGGTTTTTTCAAAGCAGCCTCCTGAGAGTGAATGACTTAATTGGATTTGTAAACACGTTGCTGGTGTGATAAAAACATCTTACAAGGCCCCTCTTCAGCCTCTTTATTTATAAGCACTCTGTGTGTCCTTCACTAAAGGCCTGTTAAAAAACCCAGACTAACCAGGGCTGGGCAAGCATCAGCTGTATGGAAATCACGTTTCAGAGGGAAGCTCGGACCCCATCGTCCCCACCACCTCCTTCAGGCCATTCTTCCACGTTGTGCAAGGGGGAGGAGTGGGGCATCCCAGAACCGCCCTCTTACCTACAGCTGTGAAAACCTGCCTGTATATGTTCATAATAAAATGTCATTGATCTGGTGTAGTCTCAGGATTTAAAATGCAAAAGGGCAGTTGAAAAATGGTATACACCCTCTTGGGGCACAAGCAATTTCAGTTGGTGAGTTTTTAAAGAAATTACAGGAGCACATATCTGATCACAAAAGACATGTATCATAAGGAATGGGAAGAGTGAATTGAGTGCAACCTAGGTAAAGGACTTCTGTTAGGGGAGGCAGCTGTGGGATGCATAGATTATACTAGCGGAATATGTTTCCTAATACAAATTGAATGAGAGATTTCCCTGGTTTTAACTTTAAGGTTGGATAGCTTGATGAGTTCCACTGTTGAACTTTATTAATTTCCCAGCATATTAGATACCCCACTCCTAAGAGCTAAAAGAAGGGTGAAACACGTCTGTGATTATTGAACAGTTTTTGGAAAGGTTTTTCTTTGGCCAACAGTGCACAATTAAAGTGCACCAGCCTTCAATTTGAGAGGACTAATGTTTCTTTGGGGTATGTGTGCATACATTATGCTCCACCCTGTGGCCTCATCCTGTGACAATCCTTAGATGTAGCAATAGAGAGAGGGCGCTAGAGAGCCAACCAAGATGGCCGCTTCCTGAGAGAGCTCCGTAGGGCTCTAATGAATCCTGTAACATCGATGCCCCTGTGATGATTGGAATGACCCATCCTACAGCTGTGCGCCTTCACGAAGCTCCACTGATCATTTTGAGATAAATCTCGACTCAGACGCCTGCCTACAGCCTGAGATACTCGCTCGCAAATCTGAGGCCTGCCGGCTGACGGATTGGGCGGTGCGGCCCCTGCGTGTGTGCGGAGCGGCGGGGGCGGGCACTTGGCGGGAGTCTCGGCGGCGGGACCAGGAGCAGCGCCGTGCAAGCAGAGTGGACGTGTGCGTACTGGCACCCACGAGACGAGGAGGTCTCCGTCCCACGCGGCGGCCCGTCGCGAGGACAGTGGAGCGACGAGCCGGGGTTCCAGAGTCCCGAGACAACCCAGGTAGGAGCAGACTGCAGCGCGGGCGGGCTCGGCGTGGCCGCTGGGTGGACCTGCCTGTCACGCCGCCGGACGCGGCTTAATCTGCGCGGCCCCCGCCAACGGCTGGAGCTAACCACACTCAGGGCCGCTTTCTAGAAACCTGAGGCGCGGCACCCGTCCCAGCGAGACCTCCCACGACGCCCATCCGTTCAGCCGCAGGTGCGGAGAGGCCTGGTCTGGTTAACCGGATATCTGAAAGCTAGTAAAACCCGGCGGCATTGATCCTGGGCATAAGAAGATGCAGCCGACCCGAGATGGCTGGGCCTGATGCTCTGACACAAGCCGCTGATTGCACCGTGTGCCGCCGCCCCTCGGCGCAGCTGGTATAGAAGGCCTGTGGCAAACTTTGGCGGCGCGCCGTGCAGGCCCCGCGCTCGGTGCATGGACTCTCTGCATCAAGCACCAAAGGCATTGTGCTAACATCCGGACCAAGACTGTCACAACTCAGCACGGACACTCTCCCCAAGCTACCATGGGGAAAGTAGACAAGAGTCAGAAGAAACTGACTTTCGAAGCCAGCTCACAGGCCAAGCCCACGACCAGCAGCAGACCCAACTCCCCGCCACCTGACACGATGTCAGCCGAGGACCAGGGCCCACATTTTGATATAAGGGAGATTCTGATGGACCTGAAGGCCGGTATCAGCGGCCTGGGATGCAAGTTGGACACCCTATCGTCGAAGGTGGACCAGCTTCAACACAGGGTAGATAAACAAGCCGATCGACTCGACAATGTCGAACAACGCGTGTCCGACCTGGACGATGGATCAGCGGCACTGTCATCCCGTGTCTCTGTGCTCGAAACCCAGATGAAGGTGGTGTGCGCCAAGAATGAGGATTTGGAGGGCCGCTCCCGCAGGAACAACATCAGGATCATAGGGGTGAGGGAGCGACAAATCCCAGGTAAAATGGAAGACTTTGTTGAACAGATCTGTATAGCTCTCTTCGGCAGAGAAACGCTGTCTCAGCTTTTTGTGGTAGAAAGAGCACACAGAATCCCGAACACTAGACCGGCGCCCGGCGCGCACCCTAGACCAATCATTGCAAGACTTTTAAACTACAAGGATCGCGACGCCATGCTCAGGGCTGCCAGAGATAAGGGGAAACTTCAATACGACGGCGACTCCATTCAAGTCTTCCCAGACTTCTCACAGGCGGTGCAAACGCAGAGAAGATCCTTTACGGCAGTCAAGCGACGCCTGCAGGACAATCAGATCCTTTATTCCATGCTATATCCAGCGAAACTGCGGATCCAACATGGGGGGAAAGCCCAATTCTTCAATTCCCCAGAAGAAGCCAATGACTACCTGGACCGGACTGGCTGCAGACATGGCGGGAACAATCCGAGACCCCGTCGGGAAGAGCGAGCGAGAAGAGACCCTCCGTAATCTACAATCACAGTAATTGGCAGTCGTGACCACCGCACCTTCTGCTTCTAGGCTCATTACACATCACAGGAACGAAATTACGTCGCCATAGGAAGCCCGGTACCCTCTCGGTGGGCTACTAGTGCCCCTAGCGCGGCTATGCTTGCAACTCTGTTCTACATGGGGGGATTACTGTGGGCCAGTTGGGGGTTGCCCACACATGGGAGGGACTCGGACCAGACGCAGCCGCTTTACTCACCCCGCTCTCGTTTCACAACGTTGATGTCATATAACTTTGATAACCTGGAAGCCAAACCCACTAGCCACTCCACCACCTCAAGACACCATTTTCGCTCTCACGTCCTGACAGGCGAGAATTCACCCAACCTTCGGAATGCCAGCCATAACATTTAAAATTGCCACCTGGAACATCCGCGGCGGCAACCAGCCGGCAAAGAACAGGAAAATCCTTCAGTGTCTCCGCAGACACAAGGTTAACATCGCCATTCTTCAGGAAACCCATCTCCTGCCGGCATCGGAATCACAGTGGGCCAAGTCCTGGGGTTGTCACAGGTACTTTTCATCGTACTCGTCCTTTGCCAGAGGGGTCGCCATTCTGATTGATAAGAGAACTAACTTCAGTCTCACTGAATCGGTGAAAGACACTGAAGGCAGGGGCCTGCTGGTGAGGGGAATAATTGCAGGAAAAGAAGTGGTGATTGTAAATTCCTACGCTCCCAACACTGATGGACCCGACAACTTTAACTGGGTGATGTCCCAACTAGGGAAGTCCAACGCAGAAACAATCATATGGGGTGCAGACCTTAACACACCGATGGACCCTACCCTAGACAAATCACATAACACCACTGGACATCGGTCCAAAGCCAGTGGCCAAGTTCGTGAGATATGTCAAGCGTTCGACCTGTCTGACACATGGCGGCATCATAATCGAGATGCGAAAGACTTCACATTCTACTCGCCCGTTCACAACACCAGCTCCAGGATAGATTACATCATGGCCTCTACCCACTGTCCGTTTGCCTGGGGAATGAGCCAAATTCTACCACGCACGCTATCCGACCACTCAATGGTCACACTTGACGCCTCCATGGTGGGCGCAACGGTCCCCGGATTGAACTGGAGATTCAAGCTGGGTGCGCTTTCAGACAAAGTTTTTGCAGATGAACTGCGCAAAGAAATAACATCCTTCATTGAGAGGAATCAAGGCTCAGTCAAGGCGACCAGCATCATCTGGGAAACGCTGAAGTGCTTTGTGCGCGGTATATGTTTGGGTAAGGAAAATGGTGTACTGAAGCTGATCCGCAGTGAACTCTCCGATAGCAAAACCCGTCTGAAGGATCTAGAGAGGAAGGCCATCTCAGCTCCAAGCCCGCAAATCCAGGCAGAACTGAAGGAGGAGCTCCAGAAGTTCAGGGAAACGGCCGAAAGAGAGCTGAAATTCCTAGGGCGGAAACACCAGATTCGACAATATGGAGAGGGTCAGAAGCCAGGAGCTCTGCTCGCCCGATTACTATTGGTGGACAAAACCCCGACCCGGGTGGAATGTGTTAAAGACGCACAAGGCCAGCGTGTCTATGCAGAAGTGGACATCGCCAAGGCATTTCGAGACTTCTATCAGGACCTGTACAGCTCTAGAGGCAATTCGGACGCTGAATCTCTGCAAGCATACCTAGACGACACTGAGCTGTACTGGGTGGAGGCAGACCTACGAGAACCTCTCAACGCCCCGATAACAACAGAAGAAATACTGGAAGCAATAAAGTCCCTCCCGAGCTCCAAGGCACCAGGTCCGGACGGTCTTACCGGAGAGTTTTACAAGGCATACGCAACTTCCCTAGCCCCTCTCTTGCTACGCGTATATGAAGAATCCATCGAAGGCGGATGCCTTCCCCCAACACTACGGGAAGCCAACATAATTCTCCTACACAAAGCCGGCAGACCCGCTGACGAATGTGCATCCTATAGACCAATTTCTTTGATCAACCTAGACAATAAAATCCGGGCCAAAATCCTTGCTTCCAGGCTCCTCCCCCTTATGCCGGCTCTAGTGATTGGAGACCAAGCCGGATTTATCCCAGGGCGCAGCACCACCTATGGCATCAGGCGTCTGTTTGGCGTCATGGAGGCCCTGGACCCATCGCACCAGGCAATAGCGGTGCTTGTTGACGCCGAAAAGGCATTTGACTCTGTGGAATGGCCATTCATGCTAGCAACGCTTAGACAAATGGGTTTTGGCAACTTCTTTATTAAAATGGTGTCATTATTGTACAACAGCCCCCGATCCTATATTACACTAGGGAACACTAGATCCACATGCATTTCACTTGAACGCGGAACGAGGCAGGGATGCCCACTTTCAGCTCTGATCTTTGCTCTCATCATGGAACCCCTGGCTTCCAGACTAAGCAAATTCCAAATACACAGAGGCCTCAAATTAGGTCCACACAAATTGATTGTCTCCCTCTATGCTGACGATGTTATATTATTTGTCAGCAATCCCCAGGAGAACCTTAACCCAATTATGCGGGAGGTATTAAGATTTGGGCAAATGTCGGGACTGAAAATCAACCACTCTAAATCTGTGATATTCCCCCTGACCCCTCACACGGTGCAATTTGCTGATGACCATGGCTTTAATTGGGAGAACTCAGGGGTACGCTACCTAGGTATATTCATGTCACGTAACCATCACGAGATATATAAAGACAACTATGTCTCCACGCTCACCTCCATTCAGGAACGGGTGCACAGGTGGAAAACGCTCCCACTAACACTGTGGGGTAGGACCTCTCTTACGAAGATGGTTATACTCCCCAAATTTCTGTACCTGTTTACCAATATCCCGCTACTCCTCCCCAAATTCTTCCTCCTGAAAATCAAGGCTGCAGTCCTGGAACTGCTATGGGCCGGTAAACCGGCGCGCGTGGCCTACGACACCCTGGTTCTGCCGACGTCAAAAGGAGGCCTTGCTCTCCCGGACATTGAGAAGTACTATTGGGCATCTCAGGCACAGTTTTTAAGCCACTGGTACACGATCCACTTCGTGCGTCCCCATGTGCAGGTGGAACGTGCTCTGGCCTCTCCCAACTTGCTCAGTGCCGTTATCATTAGTCAAATCCCAGTTCCGTACAACACTCTAAATACAGTCCTCTCTACGTACGCAGTCTGGAAGAAAATGGCTGCCAAGTATGGGGTGACCGTGAGATACTCCCCTCTGCTACCGATCAGGTTCATCCCGGGTGTTTCGCTCACGAATGAGAAAGTATTTTTAATATGGGCCGACAAGCTTAACATCCACTCCTTCGGTGATGTCTTCCCGGGAGGCACCTTCCTAACGCCTCAGATGGCCAAAGAAAGGGGCGGTACCACCTCACTAGACATTTTTGTTTTATTTTAGACTGCGCTATACCCTGCAAAAAATACTGCCCTCTTTTCCTGCACAACCCCCCACATGGGATCTGCTGCACAAAACCATCCAGGCTGGGGGAGAGGGGAGGTTGGTCTCGGCACTTTACCGATCCCTGGTGGCAGACACCGGACCACCCAATGCCAGAACTCAACAAAGATGGGAATCGGACCTCCAGATGACGGTAGAGGCTGGGGACTGGTCCTACATTCTATATCAAACCCAAAAAGTTGCGGTGAATACACAATATAAATTAATACACTTTAACTACGTGCACCAAACATATTACACCCCTGCCAAGAAACACCGTCATCACCCTGAAGTATCGGCCCAATGTGAACGTTGTACAGCGGCGCATGCCGACTTTTTCCACCTGGCATGGGACTGCCCCGGAATCCAGCGGTTCTGGGCCTCAGTCCTGCAGATCGTCGCCGATATTATTGGGGAACAAGTAGCCCCGTTACCGTTGGCGGCCCTCCTCGGCCTCACAAAATACCTGCGTCCCGCATCCCGCAGACTGGCAGCGCTCCTCCTGGTGTTGGCCCGTAGGCGGATAGCTATGGCCTGGAGCCGGGCCCCCTACCGAAAATTGAAGATTGGAAAAAAGACATTACCTATTGTCAGGATGTAGAGAGTGAATTTATAAGAACCCTACCACTGCATGCTCGACCCCCCGACATCTGGGGGCCCTATATTACATATCTGCTAAACAGTGCAGCTCCCTCCACTACTGAGAGCTCCTAATTCCGAAACAGATCTGTGAGGTTGGGAGACACTATATATTTTGTGCCCTAATGGTGATTGACAATTAACCAGGAAATTCCTGATGCTTGTTGTTGTGGTCATGAGTGGGGTGGGGCGGCTCCGCGGTCGAACCCGGGAGCGGGTAATGTTATGTTTTCTTTTCGCTTTGCTCTATTCCCTTCCTTTCCCTACTCTCTCTTCAATTCGTCCCCTTTTCTCCTCTGTTCCGCCTTGCTACGTTAGTGCACCCTGACGGTGCGCATGTGTTTTCTGTTGTTCTGTAAAATTTCAAAAATAAAGTTTAAAAAAAAAAAAAAAAAAGATGCAGCAATAGAGAGGATGTTAAAACTACATATTATCGCAGGGAAGGTTGGCCAGCCTCTGCAGAGCAAACAAAGAAAGGCATCCAGCAGGGAAGCTTTAATCTCCAAATGACTGCCTCCATAAAGCCTGCCCTCACCCCATTTACCCTTCCCTGCACTGGGCAACAGCCGGCCTGGCACTGAGGACGTGCAGCACATAGAAATTGTGTTTGTTACAGATTCTGGACAGGTGAAATGTGTGCACTTTGCATTTAATGCAGGCTGCATTTTGACATTCCCATTGCAATTCCTCCTGTCTGTAACCTTCCTTGTTTCAAGGAAGTTTTGTCTTTCTTTCAGTGACTAATATGCTTTTATCTGAAGGGTACAGGTAAATAGTCGGGTTTGTCTATTTAGGGTAGCCAGACTGGATGCTCCACTTCATGAGATTCTTATATAGAATCAACTTGAATGTTTTATCTTTCTATGGCCTATCATTTTGGGCACGTCAAAATACTCCATTTTGATGCCACTGTTGCCCAGAGTTTTCCTAATTCTGTGAGAATATGCTATCGTATCACATGTTTATGCATAGCAATTCATGCTTGAACCGTCTCACTTCTACGTGCGGTAACAACGGTGGAATTACCACCAAATGTAATGGTACTCAATTCATCAACCTCAGAAGGATGAAGGGCTGATTAGACGTTGGCAAGATTTGAAAATGAAGGCAGGCACATGTCACAGGTGAGCATTTAACTTGCGCTATACACTTAGGGCCCGATTCATGGAATTATTTGCGCAGAAAATAGGGAACTTGCATTCCAAACTGCATGCGTAATCCCGTTTGTTGATCCATGGAATCAAAAGTGCAGTACCTTTCCAAGACTTGTGTGGAGTTCCCACAGGCTCGGCACGTTTCTGAGAGCCATCAAGCATCATGCGCAAGACACCATGCAGACCGTGGACGAGGCCTAGACAGAGGGTGGAGTGGAGGGCGGAACATGGAAAAGTGGAAGGACATGCAAAAAAGTGAGCGTTACGAGGGATGCCCCGCAGGCAGTCCCTTGCACGCCCACAATTTTGCAGCACGAGTCATATTCATGGAATCGAGCGTGCAACCTCCCGGCAGGTAATTGGCCATGCATATCCTTCATAATATCTGCCACCCGAAGGCAGGCATAAGTACACTTGCACGTAGGATTCGCAATGCAGAGGTGGTTTTGCATGTCAGATTTAGGGTTGCGCGTATGCATTCGGGGTTCCGAACCTACTTAGGGGTGATCGTGAGCAGTGTAGCAAGGTGCAGGATCGGTTGATGGGGGATTGCATGCAGATTTTCAGAGTTTATACCGAGTTACAATTTTTCATGCGCATGTTGTCGTGGCGCCGGCAAGAGTCACGGGGGACCCTGCACTAGGTCCTCAAGATGCAGGCCTGCTTGGGGTGGACCCCACGCACTGTTTAAATGATGCATGTATTTCACCCAGGGGAGCATGCAAAGTAGCTTTTCTGGCTGTTTAAGCTTCACGTGTGGGTGTGTTGGGGGCTTTCCGGCCGCAACTTGCGAACACGGTTACTTTGTGCAGTGAATTCCATGAATACTGAGGGAGCAAATTTTTATTCTGCATGCAAGTCCGCACTGTGTCCTTCTCTGCGTGTGGCCCTTCCAGGATTTCTACACACATTTCCATGAATTGGGCCCTTAATGCAGATAGAAGTATATATCATGTTTGCCCTGCACCCTCTCCTGACCAGTGTTCCCTCCAGTCCTTTTTGAATATAAAATATAATTAATATTATCGCATTGATAAGAAGTGTGGCATGCCATATTTGCCCTGCTTCTAAGCACTGTAATGAAAGTGAAATCTTAGGTGTTATATTAATAGGAAATGTAGTCCACACAGTCAAAGCATTAGCAAAGATTGTGGGTAAGCACATGTTAGGAGAAACCTCTAAATGTTAGCATCAATAATTCCATACAAAGGCTCAGAATGATGTAATAGTCTTAAAATCATTGTTGTCAGTGTTGATTTAAGTGTGAGTTCTGTGATTCTTACCACACTTCAAACATGTCCATACCAAATCTTATCCCTAGCAGTTTCTTTGCTTCCTTGAGCTGTGTACTAATCTAATTATTTTAAGCTATTAGGTAGTACTTGCACCACCTATAAGCTGAAACTATTTTATTAGAGTATAGCTATGGAGAAAATGATATGAGGGGGGAGAGACAACTTGTAGGTGTTGTTTGGTTATGTGTCCACCCATTGACTGCCCATTGTTTTTTAATCCCTATGGCCATTCACACGCAGGCGAAGCAGAGACAGCGCGTTCCTAACCGAGGTTCCACAGAGATGATCTTCTAGCGCAGGCAACCAAAAGCCCTCCTGAACAATGCGACAGCACGCTTAGCTCGAAGAGCATCTACACGGCCATGACAGACCCGTTTACAAGGTCCGGTTGACCGCGCAATCAGCATTCATCAGATGACAACCAAGACAGAGCACTGTATTGAAGACAGTCCAATACTGATATCAGCCCAAGATGTACAGAATTACTAGAAAAAACAAATCCCTCGATCCTAACAGGGAGTCCATACTCAGATCACATCGCTTTTAACAACAAAGTCCTGAGGAAAGCACAGAGGATACTACACACATTCTAACTGAAACCATGTTCAGATATCCCATAGCTGGAAACACACAATGTGTTGACTCTTGAAGTTTGCTGTAAATAAGCACAACAGATCAAGTCACCTCAAGTACTAACCTCACCACATTGTGTGTTCTTTGTCCTATTGTGTGTAACAGATTTGAACTGACTAGAAATGCTGTTCGATTATTCTGTTCCATGTGTTATTTGAATAAGTCTTCTGAGAGTTGATGACTTAATTGATGCTGTAAATGAGCTACTGGTGTAATAAAAATGTCATAACCAGGTCTGCCTTCAGCCACTCGATTTATAAGCACTATGGGTGTCCTTCACTGAAGTCCTGTCAAACCCAAGCATTTGCAAAGCCAACAGTTTTGTCTTGTGTATAAGTATTGGGCATATGCCAGGCACAGCTATTAAATGCCCAGGTACGTGCACCATTTTGCACCTGCTACCACCAATGGCCAGTTAACACAACTATAGCAGTGCCTGGCAAGTACCCTTCCTATGCCTACACAAAAGCCCAAACTGTTGGTATTGCCAATGTTTGTTTGAGCAGTTGCAGGGTATGCCCAGTTCATGAAAGGGTCACTTCTTTGCCTTTCATGCATTTATTTTTAAAAAGTGAATACAGCAGTCTGGCTGCTGTAGCCCACTTTATTTCCTAATCCTCAAAGAGGCACTGAAATGCGTATATCTTTTTAATAACGTTACACAATGAATGTGAAACGCCCATCTCAGCATAAGTGCTGGGAGCACACAGGCACTCATATAAAGAAGGTGTCTCGCCAGTGCATTGCTTTGCAATGTGAAGAGTCCTGAGAAATGCACAGGTCAATGTGTGTGCCTGTGAATGTATCACAAAGCTAAAAGAAAGTAGATTTGATTTTCTGTGCTTTTTTAACTTCCTTTATTTTTGTGAATCAGGCCCCATGGACTCTAACATGCTGTGCAATTTGGGTGACCTCCGAAAACAGCATTATTACGGCACTTACTGCGCGTATTAGATTGATTTGATTGTGGGAGGAACGGATTGGACGTGGTCACAGCAGGACTGACCTGCCTATGAAGTGGTGTTCGGTTTAAAACCTGCCAAATGACAAGGATATCACTGCGCGTTGGAAACGTTCGTAATCTAATTACTGATGGGGAAGAGGGAACTTGGTTTGGATTTGGGGTATGGTACAAATTAAGGGCCCGATTCATGAAATCTTTTGCACGGTTCAAAGTGACTTTGCACTGCCGACACAAACCCTGATTCATGGAACTGTGCAAAGTGTATTTTTGCAGTGCAAAGTCAGTGCAAAGTTATTTTTGCAGAACAAAATAACTTGGTTGGTCCCTTGTTGTCAAGAGTCATACGTGGATAGTAACAAAAGGTTTTTGTAGATAATTATGTGTTCAGTAGTTTCAGGGATTTTAGACCTGATGAAAGTCATTAGTGTAATGTATTAATAAAAAACGGAGACGTTTTTAAAGATTGTATAATGATAGTGTAATTTGAGCTTGTGTAAATAATCTTATGTTGCTTTTAGTGTCTGAAAGGTTTTTGTAACCAAGAACACTTAAAAAAAAGAAACTAAAAATGGGTTTGTCAAATGTTTCAATCGTGAGATTAAGAGTGAGACACTGAAAAAGTTAATAAGGGTTTTTTAACAAACAACTTTTATTAACTTGAACTTCTGCTTTCTTTTCTTTTTAGGTAAAAAGGATACATGTTTCTGCAGCTTCTGCAGGATTCTGTAGGATCGCTGTGTCACGGTAAGTGTTATAGTGACTTTTAAGCTTCAATGTCTTTTTGGTCTACTTCCTTCTTTTCTATTAACCATAAATGTTGCCATAAAAGCTTCTCCTCTGACTTGAAACACTCAGCCAGATGTTATATGTCTTGTCTGATTTTCTTCTTTCTGTCCTTTCTTTTTATTGTTCTTCCATTTTATAGATAAGTTCTACACAAACCCTTTTCACACTGGATAAATATACAGGCCCTTGCGCTTAGGTTTCTGTGAGATCTGTGTTTAGAGCCTTATGCCATCATATCGCCTCTTTCATGTTTTCCTCATTTTCATTTTGGCTTTACATACAAGCCATCCGTTTTTTGAACGTGACAGATGATTCAGAGATTGCTGGCGACGTACCTTACTAAGAATATAACTCTCCTTATTCTACTTCTTTCGGAGCCGTAATGTTGTGCATAACCTTCAGGTTAATTCAATAGCTTCGTCAACAGACGTTTATTTTCTCTTAATAGATCATGTCTGCAGCTTTAAACAGTTCGCTCCTCTGCCGGAGGCACAGTTTCCCCACGATTCGCTCACCTTCTGTCAGCTGGTTCCCAGCTGACTATCGTATCTCTGCTTTCGACTGTGAGAGACACACCCCCTCAGCGTCGCTGGCTCTCAGCTGACAGACACAAGTTTCTTTTGTCAGCTTTGCGGGCTCTCAGCTGACAGACGCAGAGTTTCCTTCGTCAGCTTCACTGGCTCTCAGCTGACAGATGCAGAGTTTTGTTTGTCAGCGAAGCATCGCAGCTCCCCTCTCCCGTCTCATACTCAAACACAGTACGAGACTTGCCGGATTTCAATATCTCTTCACAACGTCTAGGCGCAATGGCACAACTTCTTAACTGGATAAACTATATATATTTCCTCACATTCACTGTGTTTCAATAGGCCCACTCATAACAGCCACTTTCCTCCTCCTCGCCACCAGTATCCTAGCAACGTTCTAATAAGCAAAGAACACAGATGAGATTAGAAAAAAGGACTTACTTCACTAGAGTGCTTCCCTTATTGGAAGAAAGGACTGTCAATCATTCATTCCATTACCGCCTTCTGATTCTTAACCCTTCGCAATGCCGCAGAGCCTGGTATTGACAGAGCCTGTTTTGGAATTGACATGGCTGGTTTTCTCAGCAGAATTGTCAGAGGGTTTGAAAGGCTTGAGAGAGAAAATGAGCCTGGCGACATTGTGTGGAAGGAGTTATAGTTGTCTGGTGGATTTGTTTGTAAGTCTCATCTAGACGTAGGTCATATTGCTTCCAGTGTACCGTGCCAGTGGGTGGATATATCAGCCTCCTAAGACTTTTATGGATGATTAAAAGAATAGCTAAAGGATGAATACCATCCTTTCTTGTTAATGGACCCATTAAAGTAACCAAGTTAACTAACCTCATGCTCCAGATTGATCGACAGGCTCAATCTAGGGGCCAGATAAGAAATAAGTAACACAAGAGACCTCAGGGATGGGTAAAACCAGCAGAGACGTCCTCTGTAGCAAGGGGGGGAAGGGAAGGAGAACATATGAAGATATGAAATCTTCAACGAACTTTAACATCAACAGAAATAGAAAGGAGAAGTCAAGGGAATCTGTGTATGTATTGTGGGAAAGCCAACCATTATGTAAGGAACTTCCCAAGCATGTCACGAAAGACCAAAGATAGACCATGGAGAACTGACATAGGACAAAGCTAGAAACATCCCGCCCCATTCTAAGAAAACAACATTGTTGTTGCAGTTTTTTCTATCCTATATGGTAGACCCTTTAACGGGATTGCCCTTATTAGATTCGGAGCCTCTGGTGATTTTATTGATCACGATTTTGTACCCACACGTGTGATTCCAACTGTACAAAAGGCCTGGCTAAAACCCATGAGGGTGGTAGATGGGAGACCTTTAATATAAGGGGATATGTGCAAAGATACCCAAGAGCTCAACTAGAGGACATTCTTTGTGATGTTACACAGCCCCCCCATTTACCAGTCAACCTTAGCCCATCTTGACTAAAGGCTCACAACCCCTCATGTATTGGAGAAAGCAAACCGTACCCTTTGCCCTTTTCCGCAGAGTTTTGTAGAGAACATTGGAGTCCACAATTCTGCAAGATTTATCAACAACATAGGAGTTATGAAGGAAGGTACCCACACAGTATCAAGAATTTCCCAGATGTGTTTTTGGATAAGTATTTAGAACAAATACTGCCACACAGAGAATGTGACTGCCGAATAGTTCTAGTTCTGGATTCCATTATCCACATGACCGACATATGCATTACCTGTGAAAGAAGCCGTAGAATTTAAAAAGTACATAGAGGATTATCTTAAAAAATGCTTTTTCAGACACTCTGCATCAACAACAGGGGTCCTGATTTTTTTTAAATTCCAAAAGCAGATGCAGGGACGTCAATTAGGGGTCACCAGAGGTCGCGACTATGTCCTCTGAGGTCTCCCTTGCTACGCCTGGGTCTCCCTCGCTACCGCAAAAAAAAAGAAAAACAAAGTTTTTATTTTATTTTATTTTTTAATGTAAGCTCCTGGGCTGTGGCCAGCACCATGTGGCTCTTTACTTCTGGAGTGGCTGGCTTCCTTGTTCAGGCCTCTTAAAAAAAAAGGAAAAAAAAAGTACAGGGTTACCACAAGTCTAACACTTTCAGCACTGACCCTAAATCAGAAAGTATAGGAATACCGAATATGTGCTTTTCTGGAATTCTATACAATCATTGCTAGACTCATTAAAGGTTTATTTCAGGCACACTTCAGAGGGTGAGTCACTGATTTAGTCTGTGCTTAAACACCTCAACTCAGTCTTTCATCCTTCTGAGGTCGACAAATGAGTACCAACACAGGTTGGGTGATATTGGGTGTATATTTTTTTAAATAAAGCGCTTAAGCGTAAGTGCCATATAATAACAAAGCATTATCATTTGGTGATGCATTCACAGTAATTTAGTAATATGGGTCTATACACACTTATCCTAACGATACATATGGCGATCCATTTTTGTATGAAATGTACATCACTTTATAGTATTATTGTAACCATATTTTTTGTAGTGTACTTAGGAACAATGCTATGTGATGCCACTTCCTGTTGCATCAAGGGGTGAAAGGTTGTGTTCCATCGCTTCCCGCAATATCACTTTTGGGCAGGGTCAAATGGCATCACTTCCTGTGATGTCATCAGAAGTCAAGGGTCGTGTGATGTCACTTCCACTATCCCTGGCATTTTGGTGAAATGACGTCCCTGAGCAGATGGTTACTTTGAGGTCATGTGTGGACTACCAGAAAATAAACATGTCTACTATGTGAAACCGGTATTCACTGGCACTCATATATATATATTGATAGACCAGTTACCAACAGCACATTTGTTATTCAAAACTAGATTTGTTGGAGGCACGTAACCGGTTTTGAATAAAAGAAAGGGATGAATGGAAGACTGCTTTTAATACCTGGTGTGGCAATATTGAATGCCTAGATCTTCTCAGGGTCCTTGAAGTCCACAAGGAACACGTGAGAGATGTCATAATGAGGTTACATGAACATGTTGTGCTGGCTATATCAGAAAATGTCAATTTGAAGTTAACTTAGTGTAATTTCTTGGATTTAAGATTTCAATATATATACCCACAAAATTGGAAGCAGTACTTAAATGGGCAGCACCTACTTTGATGAAAGAGTTCAGAGGTTTCTGTGATTTAGGCATTTTTATAGAAAGTTCATGCATACATTTTTAGCTCTCATGGAAGCTGTTATACTGTTGATGAAGAAAACCTTAAGGTTTGTGAAGGGGCCTGATCGAGAGCATACATATACAATGGTTAAAAAAGACATCACTTCACTACCGATTCTTTGGCATCTGGATTCAAGCCTGACATTGTTTGGGAAAATGATACTTCAACAACAACTATCTGTGCTGTCCTTTCCTACAGGGACAAGGACTCTGCCAAATATCGATGTGATTTATTTTTCCAGAAGTTTCTATTGCCCAGTGAAGGACAACACCATATATACTTGAGAGTTATTGACCCCCTAAGAATCATTTCTGCAATGGTGAGACTGTAAAGGAAGAACTATCGGCATAGTACAGGTCTGGACTCATCCCAATAATTTAGTATTATTTATGACGATCACAGACATGTTCAATGGGTTATTTTCTCCATTTCAATTTAACATCCCATATTGACCAGGAATAAGGCATAGGAAGGGTGATGCAATATTGAAAATGGAAGGAAAACAGGAACCAGCCACACATTTGGAACCTTTGATTTTGTCTGAGTCGAAGTTTGAAGCAGGTCTAAGTAGGTAAATACATTTTTTTAACAACATTTTATGTGAGGAATTAGTATCTATTACGATGGGACAATAGAGGGAACGAACCTGAAAAGCAAAGGTTGGATAGGGTAGGCTATTTAGGAAGCAAACCTTATTTTTACCAGGGGTTCCTCTCAAAGTATGGCTTTGAACTGGTGTCATGATGCACCATTAGCAAGACACCATGAAACTCACAGAGCTTAGCTCTATTGAAACAATTGTTCTGATGGTCATTCACGAGTTAACAGATGACTAATTGTATACAGTCATGTATAACATGCACTAAAGCCAAGACTCTTCGACCATGTCTGGTAGTATTTTTGTGTCTATTAATTACATACAGCAAGCAGACCATGGCAGCAGATCTCGTTAGATTCCATAGTGGAATTACCTATAGCACAAGAGTGCAGAGTGGTTTTGGGGTTGGTGGGCTTGTTGAATCAACTAGCACTCTTCATTTCTTTGGAGAAACTACCCACAGCAGTAACTTTAGGTAGAGTTTTTGTAAAGACAGTATATGGTTGCATAGGTTACCAGGTACTATTATCTCCTATAGGGGCATCTCAATTTGTATAAATGTTTCCTGCTGCCTTCTTTAAAGTGTTAGACATCACTTCTAACAAGTCATCTAGAATAATCAGAAAGACAGACAAAATGAGTAAACCAGTCAATTGAAGAATTGTTAATGTGCTTTATGACAAAGTTTCAAGATGGTTGGGCCCTGTTGTTTCCATTAGCGTGGTTCAGCTATAGCAATCTTGCACGTGACCAGTACATTTTCACTGTTCTTTGCTATTTCTGGATTTGAATGTATAACGTTCCAGGCGGTGATACCGGAATCAGGGGTCCACAAGCACATTTATGAATATTAGTGTTACAAGAAACACTGAAAACAAGATTATGCATGTCAGGATAGCCAAATATAGCTACATGATGTTTTCAGACAGGAAAATCCTAGCTGTGTCACAGTATGAATTGGGTCAGGAAGAAAGACTCTAAAATAAATATTTAAGAATACCATAATTTTTTCCAAATTTGCACAACGATTTGTAAAACCATTTGCAGTACTGCAAATAATCAGTCCAATGGCAGTACAGCAGAATCCCAATAAGTTAGCATATGTGTCCAGTGTGACATGTTTCATTTTAAGAACTGTGCTTACACTGCTTCACACAGGAAGAGATTCCCCACAACAATCATTGAAAATTACCTAGAATTGGAAGTTCAGAACGTACTAGACTCTAAGATATATAGAAATGATATACAGTATATGATAGACTGGCCGGAGTAAGGGCCACAGAATGCTCTTGGGAGCTGGCACAATGGGTGCATGCTCCTCACATGATCAGCAGAGTTTACCAGAAACTCCCAAAGGAACCCAAATGGGGTTAGAGAGATTTGAGAAGAATGGGTGCTGTGAAGATTCAGGGAACTGGGGGGGTGGGGGTGCGGGGGGGGGGGTAAGCAAGAAAGAAACCAGATTGAAAAAAGGACCACAGGGAGGATTGAAAAATTGGTCAAAATGGAAATTGGATGGTAAAAACAGATACAATATCATTTTAGTTACTGCAAAAATGTGTTATGTACCATTCAAAGATGGCCCCTTGAATGAACTAGCTTGTTAAGGAAGTGTATTGGACTGTAAATACCTGGGATCAGCATGAAGCCCTGGTTAATCACCTGTAGGTCACTTCAATCCCTTTACAGATTGTTTGTTGATTTGCTTTGTTGTACTACTTGTGGTTTTGTCTGCCCCTCGATCCCAGCTTTGGTGTTGGAGCTTTAGATTCCTCCCTCTCTTGCTCTTCTTAGATCACCTTCATGTTCCATGTGACTTCCCTCTCTGTCTTTCATGTTCCTGCATTGCTTCCTCAACTCTTCTCGTACCATCGTTGTGGCTCATGCTTCCACCCCTGTGTGACCTGTTGCAATCACCTAGCCATCAGCACCCTGTGTTCGCCTGCACACCTCATGGTACTTAGCGTTGGCTTCCTCTATGTGCCTGTGTCTTTTTCTGCATCTCCTACTCGTTCCTTCTGTTCAGCCTCTCAAATCCTTCTCGTTCAGACACTGGCCTCATCACAACTTCAGCGGTAACCCTTAAATCTGGCGGTCGCGCTATTACCGCCGGATTTAAGGGTCCGCCGAATCAGGGTTTTGGCAGATTTCACCCCAGCTCTGAGCTGGGGGGAAATCTGCTGAAAATTTGCGCTATTACCGCTGGTGGGAAATCCGCCGGTGGGAAAATTCCCGATTGGGCTCAATGGGGAATGGGGAATTACTTTACCGCTGAACTCGTGATCTGGCGCTATTAGCGCCAGGGAGTTCGGCGGTACGGCTAATACCACTAGCGGTAATACCGCCGGCGGTACTGCCAAAGTCGTGATGAGGCCCACTGTCTGGAACACCTACATTCCTCTCACTTAAAGCTTGTATCAAATTGCAGTATTTCCTGATGATTTAGGTTTTTTTTTCTGGCTTTACCACTGGACTTTGGGGAATAGTAAATGGGAAGTAGCTGTCGGTGGAGCCCAATGTTCCCTCTAAGCAGCTATAAGGGATTTCATTCCGGGCCACACCCAAGTTAAAGCCCAGCGTGTAGTGCAAAACTGAAACCCTTAATTATTTTTGTCTATAAGTTCAATATTCTGAACGATATACCACTCATATCACACCCTTCTCCTGGAACCCCCCACCCCCTGCCCCTGGTCACACTGAACCAGGAATCAGGCTAGTTCGCAAAGGTAAATATTTATTTATGTATTTAAAATGTAATCACAATATGTTTTAATAGGTGCACAACAATCACCAATGGGGTGACAGAACATAGAATAATATCTTTAATACACTAGAAATAAGTAATGGGCAAAACAAATGCAGCACAGAAAATAATACTTTTGTGTTGGTTCAGATCAGATAGATGGTTAGAGGTTCCCCATGCAACACCCCTCAACCCCCCAATGGGCAATTAAATAGATGTGAGGAGAGAGCAGGTATTCAGGAATAACACAAATCAAACAGAATATCAGTCCCGCCTTTCCCCCTTCAAACACAAGAGAAAAACAGAGTTGACTTTTCAGCATCAGAATGGCTTTAAATTGTCTTTAGAATTGACTAGGAAAAAACACCAAATATGATCAAAAATACTGAAATTGTTAGAAATTCCTAAGGGAGATGCTTTGAACAGTTGTACACAATCACGAGCAATGATATAGTCCAAAGAAAACATTAGAAATCTTAAAGTCCATGTTGGAATCAGTTTAAAGCTATTTTACACTTGTAAACCTTTCAGATTTTTAAAATCGCGGCAAACTTTTCCTTGTGCAATTTTCACTATAAGAGCTGTGGATTTTAGGTACAAGTAGGAGTTGAAATTTCGTTTCTATCACAAAAACTCAGGGAGTTATACAGGTTTTAGTAAAGGTTGTTTTTGTATAATAGGCCCGAGAATGGAAAACAGAAATGCACTTTTGAAAATGACAAATGGATTTGCTTACACTAGAGGATGACTATGAAAAAGCGAATGCCACACAGGGATCTTACAGTCACGTGATCAGTGTGACCCGCCTGCTAAGGAAACTCGACTTCTTCAGATGAGAAAAGGGTCAGCGCAAAGATAGTTCTAACAATACTGGTTCTGAGGAAAGATAGGATGGGTTTGAGATAGGGGTAAGACGATGCAAATATAATATGGGCCACAGTTCTTCCTATTAATACTCACAGGACCAGTTACTAAATTGGACCGTCAGCTCTGGTCATTGGATTGGATCTGGTCTAGGAAAGACAGCACATCAGGCACTGTACTGGATCAGCGAGGCCGGTCGCCGGATTTGCTCAGGATCTGCCCTCCTAGTCTGTGGGTATTTTAATCAAGCTGGATAGCGAGTTCCTCAGGCAAGCCTAGTGGTGATAAGCCAGGGAATTTCAGGATACTGGTTCAAAAGGCCTTCTCACACCACAAAGCGCTTCACTGGGGGAGCGAATACATTTGAGGATTTGGGCCTTGCTGGAATCAATAGTTCTCTATTGCTGGCAAGAGTTTTGGCCTCTGGATCTGGAAGAATATTAAAGCTGGATCTAGAATGCTGGATCAGAGTGCTTCGCCGGAATCAGGAAAGTGGCTGGATCAGTGAGCCCCTATGGGTTGTCAGCTGTCTCTATTTATGCTCTGAAATGGCATCACAAAGGGGGTGTATGGGCCGGCTTAGCTAAGCCTGCCCTGTGAGCTGGGATAGGACCACACTTCATCTCCGCCTTGTTTTTTGAGTGATT
This sequence comes from Ambystoma mexicanum, assembly GCF_040938575.1. Taxonomy (NCBI): domain Eukaryota; kingdom Metazoa; phylum Chordata; class Amphibia; order Caudata; family Ambystomatidae; genus Ambystoma; species Ambystoma mexicanum. The sequence goes on along the minus strand of NC_090935.1, from coordinate 678,176,569 downwards.
GGATCCAGGCCGGATGATGTCACATTTTATGATTTGCTTTACAATCCTCAGAAACCTCCATTTACCCACAGGTCTCAAAATCGGATTTGATACTAAATGTACATTTCTACATTGGTCACCTTTATACAAATCATACACAAAGATGCCATATTTTATGTAGAAGCTATTCCTCAAAACCCTGCAGCAGTGGGATCTTGTCTCAACTTTCTACAGAATTTTGTCCTTTTCGCTATGAACACAATTTCCCAATGTTAGGCAAATTTCCACAAATGTGTGTGTTTAACATAAGGATGTGCATGTAAATTTTCACAATTCTAACATTAATACAATTTGCATAAAACCACATATATTGCCATTCCTGTCCAGAACATGTCACACAGTTCTACCGCCCCTTCACACGTGCAGCCAAACATTAAATTAACAACTCTGTCCTTTTTATATTTTTCACCCTTTTGGTTGACAAGTTATGAGTCTTTTGAGAATTGTTCTTTGCTCATGTTTAGCAACAGATGGTCTGCCCCTTTTTGTCTCCCTGCAGTCCAGGGTCATCCCCCTCCTTGTTTGTTCCTTCCAGATGCCATTTACAACCACCTTCACAACTCCAGTTTCCTGGGCTGAAGCTCTGTCATTGTGCCTTCTCTTTCTGTAGACAAGATTCTGTTCTACCCCGCAATTAGCACCTCCAAGTGAGTTTCTGCTGAGCGGAAGGCCCTCCTTCTGGGATAAACCTGCTTTTCCAGTTCTTTCAGCTCCCAGGCCAATTAACTTTTTAAATCCAGCCAAAACCAAATTTGTTGCATCAAACATAAACAAATTTCTTTCTTAGCCTTAAAATCTGTGGGATCAAAAACACAACTAACATCTGTATTCCTTTTTGGCAACAATCCTTTTTATGTTTGCTAATCCATCAGACTTTTTAGTTTTAGGTCATTTTAAAGTTTCATCAGTACTCCTCTGACAGCTGCCATTCAGGTAGCCCCGGGTACTGCACCCAGATTTTGGCATACGCTGTCAATTTTCACACAATCCAGTTTGTCTGAAGAATGTTTTGCTCTTCACATTAGATAAATGAATTTTGGCACCAGGCAATATTTTGAATGTTGAGAAGTGTTGCGTTATAGGCATTTCAGAGTTTTTAGCAACAGAGCAAATGTCATTTGTAGGCACATTTTTGGGTTTCACTTGCAAAGTGCTGCTTCTCTCTCTGCACTCTGTTTGCTGGTCATGGAGCCCACTGGCACTTTTTCTGCAGGGTGTACTCTATTCCAGTGCACATGCACCATGGGTGGCAGGTTGTGCATCCCTCTTTTTGTGTGCTGAGGCATACAGGTTTTGTAGGTTTTTGTAGGTTTTTGTAGGTTTTTGGCGCGCACAAGGGTTTTGCCGCCATTGTTGCAGTTTCTTTCACCATAACTGGCAGGGTGATGCCGCATAGCATATCGGGGTGGATCAAAACATCCCACACTGTGCGCATGTGCACTTGCCCAGCTTCCTTCTGGGTACCGCTCAGAAGACTTTTAGCAGCACACACAGACAATTCCCACCAATTCAAAAAGTTTTAATAAGGCACAAGCCACAGAAGGTACCTAATATTTGCTTTCTCACAAGATAAAGCTAAATTGGACTAACTAGTCTTGATATTCTGGTCTAGCCTATGTTCATTGCCCTCCCATGCTTGACCTTAAAAACCTAAACATCCAAAAAACAGAATAGACCCACAAGAGGTACAAAACTAGTATGGAAAAGTGGCTGACGAATAGAAGATATTTTTAAGATATTCCTGCACACATTAACCAAATAAGCTACCCTCCCCACCCATGACTCCTGTACTTGACTCAACCACACTTACACCTTATGACTCTAACTTCCACCCCCGGTGACATTCAGATATTTCGATACAACAGGGACTATACCTACCTTGGCTCTGCAAACGTTTACCAGACTTGTACCTACATCCACTTGTTTTCTGTTATAATATGCACAACGTTCAAGCACAAGAATTTCTGTTACTCATGGTGCCTTAGCAAAAGCGTCACCCAGACTATTTAACCCAACTGTTAGCTCAAATATTGGATACTGACTGTAAGTAAGCAGGCTACTTGGATGTGTAAACTCATCCAATGCTTCCTATTCTTTGTACATATGTCTCAAAAGCACGTTGTAGTGTCCCCTTGTAAGTTAATGCATTATAAAACTAAAATATCAATTTGCCATATTAAGACCAAGTAGACAAAAGTCATGTTCAGCATCTCCTACTTTAGCAATGCTAGCATTACCCTATACATGGAGAACAAAAGTGCAACATAATTTACTTGGAGAATAATAGGTATGGGCTATGCCTGTCATTGTTTGTGTATAGTATAATGGCAACATATATTCAAATAACAAGCATGCTTTTTACACAATATGCATCATTTCCATGTTTTCAGAGTTCCATGGGGCATAGATCTTAACATATTATGTGGTAATTCACTACTTTACAAAAGCAGTTTCACTGAGTCCTTATCCTTCCCAACAATTTAAAGGTGGGGTACGTTGCAAACAATCTTGTATTCACTTCATAGTAATTGTGCACATGCAGATTTATGACATGCTCTTAAAGCGCACATATTGTCATGGTGAGACTTTAACTATTTTTTGCTTGCAAAGTATTGTGGGTATGCAAATATCTGTTAGTGTTTTGCTGCTACAATCCCTCACTTTTTACAGAGCCCCGCCAACTAGTATTGGAGGGTAGCAGGGGACCAGGGGAGGGGTATGTGTGAAGGGCACAGAGAATATTTCTTCAGGATGAAGAACAAATCAGCAACTTTCAAAAATCTATCAAATCAGATGTTTTGGCAGTTCAGTACATTGAAGGAAATGTGTTTGTTTGCTAAAGGATAAGAAACTCAAGTAACAGTCTAGGAAACTGCATCTTCTGTTTCTTTCTATTCTCAGCTGCTGAGGGATTTTCAATATAATCATGTGTTTGTGTTTATTGCCTCTAACATCCCCATGCTTATTGTTTAAATTATATTTATGAATTTCAGAAGAGGGATCCCTAGTCAAAGAAAAAGGCACTCAATCTGTTGTACCTGTGAGCTTTGCTGCTTTTGACTTAAAAGGCAAAAATATGCTACTTGATATTCTTCAATGGGGCTCCTGAAGATATAATATGATATGATATGATATGGCATTTATAACGCGCCTATACAAAAGTGTTTCAAGGCGTGACGAGGCATGGGAGGGGGAACAGGGGAGGACAGACAACGATCCTACTAGGCCAGGTGTCATTCAGATCGCGCAAGTGCATGGGATGGGGAAGGAGGAGAAGTGCGAGAGGACAGTGCAATACATGGGATAAGAACCAAACTAAATAAATAAATAAATAAAGATATATAGTGCGTAAAAGTACAGCCCGCAGGTGGCAAGTGCCAGGAAGTGCAGCCATCAGGTGTCAAGTGCTGGTGGTGGGACTGTAGGGATACAGAACCAGTCCTCAGGTGCCGTGAAGGCAGTGCAGGAGTGTGACTGGCACGGGAAAGGGACCTGGGCCAGAGATCAGAGGGTGACCAGGTAACCAGTGCAAATTCAGTGTCAGCCAGGAAGTCAGCAAGGGAGAGGAGGAGAAAGTGCAGAAGCAAAGAGAAAGGTTTTGAGGTGCTTCCGGAATCGAAGATGATTCTCCTCAAATTTCAGGGAGGCAGGGAGGCTGTTCCAGAGGGAGGCACCAGCCGAAGAAAGAGACCTACCACCAACTTGTTGCTTTGAGAAGCGACTGACTCTGAGGGAGTTTGAGGTAGATGAGCGAAGAGCTCGAGAGGGAAGGTGTTTAGGGAGAGAGAGCTGAAGGTATTGAGGCCCAAGGCCCCAGAAGGCCTTATGGATGATCCAGAGGGTTTTGAATTTAATCCTCACAACCACTGGGAGCCAATGCAGAGATTTCAGTCCTGGAGAGATACGATCCCTAGGCTTGAGGCCAAGGACAAGTCTTGCGTTCCTGTTCTGGATAAGTTGCAGAGGGCAGAGAGTAGAAGCAGGCAGATTTAGATAGAGGCTGTTACAATAGTTCAGCTTAGAGAGAATCAGGGCTCTGGAGACATTGAGCTTCTGGGGAAGGAGAGGAAAGGAAGTATACCTCTGAGGAGGTGCAGCTGGTAGTGTGACTTCTTAGAGACATCAGAGATGTGAGGAGATAAAGAGAGTGTAGAGTCAAAGATGACCCGGAGGTTTTTAGCCTTGCAGGTGGGAGAAGGAAGAGGGCCAAAAGAGGCCGGCCAGAGAGCTGAAGGGAAGGAGGGAGTGGGTGTGCCGATGAGGAGAATCTCAGTCTTACTGGCATTGAGGCAGAGGTCATTGGCAGCACACCACTCCTGGATAGCAGGCAGACAGTCAGAGATGAGGGAGGTGGAGGAGGAGGCAGAGGGTAGCCTGAAGATGTGCTGGGTGTCATCCGCATAACACTGAAAATTGGGGCAGAGAGCGGCGATGCGGTAGGCCAGGAGTGCCAGGTATTGGTTGAAAAGCCAGGGAAAGAGGTTAGACCCCTGATGGACACCACAGGTAGAGAAAAAGATAGCAGAGAGGAAGGACCCAAGTTGGACCTGGGAGTGTCGGTCGGAGAGGAAAGAAGTCAGCCACGCCAGAGCCTGACCGGTGATACCCAGGTTATCACAGAGACGGTTGAGCAGGATGACATGGTTTACTGTGTCAAAGGCAGAAGAGAGATCAAGCAGGATGAGAATGCATTGTGTGTTAGAGTCAAAGGTGGAGAGCAGGTCTTCACGGATGTTCAGGAGAGCAGTTTGCGTGCTTCTGGCGGCTCTGAAGCCAGACTGGTGGTTATGAAGACAGCCAACAGATTCGGTGTGGAGATTGAGCTGGGTGATGGCCAGTTTCTCCAGGAGCTTGCCCAGGGAGGGAGTGATGGAGATTGGGCAATAGTTGGCCGGGCAGGAGGGGTCGGCAGTGGGTTCAGTGGGTTCAGTAAGGCTAATTTTGAATTGTATCTAGGCTGTGGTGAGGAAGGTGGGCAAAACTATAAGCTGCATTATGTGCCCTGTCATTTCACCTCTTATGTCCGGGTTAAAACCAGGGCTTCGATACAATTTTACTCCCTACTTGAAATCAAATGATTTGTCAGGGAGTAAGAAAATAATTAGCTTTGACAGTAGGGGTTTTTCATGCTTTTATGTTGTTTCTCCTTAAAATGCCTATTGACATCGAGCAGTAATATTATAATATTATTAGAGCTCCTACCTATGTCAATGCTCTGCTGGTCACTTATTCAAAGAAATATCAGTGGAACCTTGTGGGTAGTAGCAGGGGGAAGGCTTCTATATGTTCTTGGTTTCCTGTTTTTGTTGGGCACATTTTCCTGTTTTTAGAGAGTAAAAATTGATGCATATATGCCTTTTAGCCGTAAGGCTTGTTTTGAGTAAATGTTGTCACAGGACAACTCATGTGGATAGCAAGCAGAGACCCAGGAATTCTGATCATATTCGGTGCTGCATTTATTCAGATGCAATTATCGTCCTTACACAAATAGAGGCATGTTCCCCATGCCCTTTAATTACTTCATTAAAGTGGCACATGAACTCCTATTGGCATGTATTCTTACACACTCCTTTTAGTTGCCATTATTCCATTTGCAAAAATTGGATACTATTTGAATTTTTTTGACAACATCCGTGATAAGCGATATTTGTTTTTTGTAATGAACAAGTGTTTTATTTCAATGGCATTAAACACTTTCATCATTCTCTGATCAGTGTTGACAAATGAATAGGCACAACTAAACCTATTGTGTATCCTGAGGATACAAAGCTTTTTATGTTCATACACTTTTCTTTCTCTGCACTGGAGCTTTAGGTGGGTACTATGAAATATCTTGAAGTCTTGGACTGGTTGATAAGCTCTCCTTATAATCACATATACAATATGTACATAGTTAGCCTATACATGCTTGGAATTTCTTTTGTAAGATTCACCCTTTTCACCGATTTGTAAAGATTTGCAGTGGTTAGTAAGGGGAAATACTCTTCTAAACTCTTTGGAGATGGTTGCTCACTATGTATGTATGCTCACAAAGTGGCTTACGTCATTATTAAGTTGCCCACATGGAAAATAAAGTGCACACAAAAGCTAATCATTCCCGCACTTAGGAAAAAATAATTAGAGGAAAGATTGGTGGAGCCCCTTGCTGAATGCCCTCTACCGGGTAAGTCCTTTATATCCTTCCTCTGTACCAGAGACTTTATTCATTTGTGCTGACAGTTAATGTGTTTTCTCTTTGCCTTCCCCTTTCCCTTCTTTTGTCTCCCCCTTTCTCCTGGAGAGTGTAACTCACAGGTGTGGCATTTGCCCAGAGACACTACGAAGCACTTCAGTAGGAAGGGAGGACTTGGCATATCAGTTTGCAAGAAGTGCCTTCGAGTCATGACACTGTATTTATATGAACTACTTTAAGCACATATAGGACTACAATGAGACTCATCCTCAACGAGAAGTGACAAGAATTTCATCTGCTAGATGAATGGTGGGGGCAAAATAGCTTTCAAGTCGGCATTACTGAAAGAAAATGTGAAGCATCACTACTTTGCATAGTTGCAAAGTCAGGATCTTCACACAACATAATTCACAAAGCTGGGCAGCCATAAGATAGCAACAGCTGGAAAATGAGTGAAGCACTTGATCATTTGATGTCAGTAGTTGCCAAATGCCTGGAAAATAACATTATTCTGGTTTCTCTTTTTGGTATGTATTTTTGCATCCCAAGAAGAAAGATTTTCAATTTGAGATATCATTTGGTATATATGCTCACAAATGCTTTTACATCCAGCATAATAGAGGCCAGGGTGTCTGGATATGAAGATTGTCTTTTGTTGTGATATTAAGGGTTTCCTGTTGAAGAAGAATTCCTTGAAACCCATGAATGCCATGGCTACTTTTCCAATATAATTGTTCTCTTCAATTGAACAGTTGTAGCCTTACCAGGAAAGGATGTTATTTAATTTAATTAATTTATACAGCGCCAGAGGGCCCGAAGACATAAGACTGCTAACTCAGTACAGGGTACAAACATATAAACATCAGACACATAGACCTATACCTAAGTAAACAGCGAGGGTCAGATATGGATCATGGAATCCCAAAGAAAAGCCCTTTGTCAAATGAAAAGATGTGTCTTCAGATATCTCTTGAAGGCTTGGAGGGATTCAGTACTTCTCAAACCAGTAGGCAAGGCATTCCATGCTCTAGGTGCTGCCACAAGGAATGCACATCTCCCCACTATGGTTAGTTTTGTCCTAGGGACAAAGAGCATGGTGGTATTACCAGATCATTAGACATGTGTGTGTTATCGTAAGTAATTGATGTGAGATTCTCAATACCACGGGGATGCATTGTAGCTTTCTTCTAGCATAGGAGATACAATCTCTCCTTGTCAGCCCTACTACAATTTCCACCATGCTGTTCAGGATCATCTGAAGTTTAGACAGGTCAACCTTATTGCTGCCTGTCAGAAGGCTACCACAATAATCAATTTTTGAGCCAATAATCGCTCGGGCCATGATATTGCAGTTTGTCTTAGACATGAATGGATGGATCAATGTCAGTAATTTGATACAGTAGACTGACTTGACGACACTGGTGTTCACCTGGGGCCACATGCTCATAGTCTGATCCAGTTAGACTCCCAAGGTGTTAACCTTGGCTTGTGGGTTAATCTGACAATCTGCAACCATGAAATGCAGATATTTAGGACTCATGCTTTGTGACCTGTCCCTGGTGCCTGTGATCAGGATCTCTGTCGTCTCGTCACTGAGAGCAAGCCCATTCTTGACCATCCAACCCTCTATTAAAGTGTAGACTCTATTAATGTTCTGCAAGTTCACTAGATATACTCTACACAAGGGAATTATGCACTGCATATCATTTGCATAATTAGTGAACTGAATTCCCTTGTCCTCGAGCAGTTGGCATAGCGGTAAGGTAAAGTTATTGTAGAGCGATGGAGAGAGACAGGGTCCTTGGGGCACCCGATAAGGAACCTTAAATGGTGGTTCCTCTGCGATATCACTGCAGACTCTAGCAGACTGATTTTCCAGAAATTATTAAACCCAAACAGCTGCTGGGTAGGAAAAAGAGGCCACCTTCTGAAGTCTATCTGTCAGCACAGTTTGGGGAACTAAGTCAAACGCTGCACACAGATCTAGTAGCAAGAGCGATACCAACTGCCCAATGTTGAAGGATTGTAAGATCTTCCACTTCAGATCCGAAACGGCTGTTTTGGGACCATGGGCTGGCCAGAAAGCCGGCAGTAAAGGACCAAGATCTGTTTTTTTTAAGTAGTCGGGAGATCCATTCTATATACATTCTGGCACCACACGCTCTTTGAATGACACGTTCACAAATTGTGTTATAGTGGGAATCAGTGACACTTGTGGGCTTCAGCCTAGTAATGATGTCCACCATCTATTTTTCAGTCACTGGCCTAAAACTGAACTCGTTCTGGCCTATCTTTCTGGGGACCTCCCTGTCCATATCTGGGGCTGCTTCTGTCTCATCCCCCATATTGAGGAGACTTCTTTTGCATTTTATGCTCTTTTTAATCCTATGAGGTTTCCTGAGCATAGCCTCTTGAATAGAAGCACACCAGGCGCTGTCTTTAGCGACCCCTACCAGTTTTTTTGGGCATGGGTTCTCCAGCTCTTGTAATATTTTGAGCAGTTCCTGACCCGTGATTAATTATCCGCATTAGTGATCCTGTTGTTGAACATGGATTGTTTGGCTTTTATAATAGCCATTTTCTAAATTGTGGCTGCCTTATCTCCTGATTCTTTTGATTTGTACCAGATATTAAAGAGTTTTCTTTTTATTACTTTCAAACTCTGTAGTTCTGGCAAATACCATGGTGTTATATCTAAGGCCTGGCCCTGTATGCAGGTCGGGTGAGTGGTGATGTCTGGGTGGAATGTTAGTGTGGAACCCTGTCTGCCTCAGTAGGGTGTTGTGTGGTTGGGGGTTCTACCTAGGCAGTGGAGGAAGATATAGCCTGGGTGGTGGGAGCCAGTGGGCTCTCCACAAGTATCTCTCTTGATGTAACCTGATTACTTTGATATAACCTGAAGCAATAAACTGATGAACTATATCAGTGAGCCAGCTGGTTATTATGGTAGCTGCTTCGCAACACATGGATTCACTTTTTTCTCTAGAAGTAGTTGCGTTTTTGGAGGGGCAATAGCATTAAATGCTTTAGCTACCACGTCCTGATACTTAAGGGCTATATCATTAGCTGAATTAGCCCTTTCACTGTTTACCGCTAGAGGCGATAAAACAAGCTCCATGGATTTGTGGGGGGGTTCCTAAAATGTCTTGATGTTATCATTGTTCTCTTTATTTTAGGTCTACTCAATTGCTTGCCCAGTATAATGTGAACAGTGTAAATTAATGGTCCGACCAGTGACAAGGGGAAACAATAGGTTCAGTGGTTGGTGAGTTAAGTGCACCAACCCAATCTAATGTGTTACCTTTCTTGTGGGTGGCTTTGTGTACCTACTGCCTGAAGCACAACTCATTCAGATGTGATTCAGCTTCCTCCAACCACATGTTAAAGTATCCCATAAGAATGAACTTGGAAAATGGATTAAGCAGTGGGAGCAGTAGACTCATCAACTTATCTGCACATTCTGGCATCGGTGCCGTTGTCTGTACAACACAGAGAGATTGAATGTAGTATTCGCATCCATGGAAATTGTAATGTGCAACATCTCACAGCCCTCTGGACTTAGGGGTTCCACTTCCCTGACCTGTAGATCTGACCTATAAAGAAATGCTACACCTCCTCCTTTTCCAGTCACTCTGCCTACACGCGCTAACACATATCCTACAGGAATTGCCAGTGAAAGTAACGGACCAGCCACTTGATGAAGCCTGGTCCCTGTCACGGCGTATATATCAATTTTGTTAGAAATAGTATAGTTTGCCACCTCCGGGCCATGCCTAAACAAAGATCTCGTCTTTAGGAGCAAGAGCCTAAGGTAGTGCACACTGCACTCTCCTAGATGACCCTTTTTACTAGTTCCAGCTTCCCTACTTTGAGGACTTGTATCTTCCTCTCTTCCTGACGTATTACTGCAGTTGGTATCCTCATACTGGCAAACGAGAGACGGAATGTAATTTGTTTCCGTGCCTGGTCCATATATTCATCATGACTCTTGTCAATCTGTTGATGGGTGACCCCTGGGGTATTCTCCATATCAAATAGTGGTGCTAATCCCAAGGATAAATAATATTGAAGAATGTTGTGTGTTTTCTACGATTTAGCACTACCCTTCATGGGTAACACCTTGGGATTCCTCACCTGCTCCCTATTGTCTGCTATAATGGACCCACGTAGCAGCACTCCCCCGGAGAGGAAACAGACCCCCGCCACATGCAAGATGCTGAACCTTGCTGGAGCCAACTAGGCTAATGGCCTTTGCATATGAGTTACCCAGGCGCAGCTCATATCATCCTATCTATATCCAGTTAATGTCTTTTCATTTTGCAGCAAGTAAAATTCTCTGATGTTTTGGAAAATCATAGTAAAAGATCCCCCTGGCAGTACTCAGAGACATGTGATTTGTTTTCACAGGTAAATAGAAAAATCGCATGTGTGGTATGTATAAAATGTCGCCTCAGAGGCGGAAGCAAAGGAAGTCATGAAGTGAATTTGCTACAGTAACTGAAGCATGTGTGCTTTATGAACTCAACAGGCGTCTGCATCAATGTGTGCTTCTCCTGTAGTACAGAAGCCAGACCACAGTTGAGCATGTATGTCCTGAACTCTGAAGAAAGAAATAGTTTGCTTCTAGAGGGCAAGTGAACTCTAACTTATATCTATGAATTGAAAAAAAAGGAAAAATCTATGATCATATCTAAGAACAATTTATATTAACAGACTACATTGTGGTATGGTACAGAGTCAGACCAGGGGAAAGGTTTTTGACGCCCTAAGTGAAAGACCCTTTTGCTCCCAACCTCAACACCAACCTCATGTGTAGTGACTATGGCATCTCCTCTCCTCAAAAATGCCTCCACCTACTGACACTTAGTCACATGCATGTGGTGCATGGTTAGGATGTCAAGAATTCCCAGGCTTTTCCTGAAGTTCCTTTGCCCCGTCTCCACCCACATTCATTCCATCTTTACTAACCCGAGCGCAAGTCATTGAAAGCCAGAGAGTAGTGCCGGCTTACCCTACTGTGATAGTGTGCATACAATTCCTATACTGCATGATTTTCATTTGATAGTTTGATGAGGTTTCCAGGCCATATCCCGAGAAGTCAGCCACCCCCATGCAGAGTTGCACGTTTCAGTGGGTTCTAAGGGAAGGCAATTGCACTACCACAGTTTATTGAGTAGTGAGGGAGGGGTTAAAAGGGGAAGAGAGTTTATAAGAGATGGACATGTGAGATGAACCTTGAACGAATCCACATTTTATCAAGGGCTGTGTAAAGGTATTGCCACATCACTGAGTTCGAATGCTTTCTGTATGTCAAGTGCTGCTGGAACTGCTTGAGTGTTAGGATCAATTTACCACATTATATTGAAGATGCGCCATACGTTAAGGGTAGTGTACTGTAGGTAATACTCCTGTTTGTATTATAACTTCGCCGCAAGACTCTGAAGGAGCTTTGCCTCTTGGGACCTCTTGCACCCAAATTCGACCTTGTCCAACTCTTCTTTTATGACAAAGGCTGATTCATGTGCTGTTTTGGAGGTTCTGAACACATCAATCAGCACCCCTAAACCGACAACTAATTAAGAACTGCCTGCCCTGGGTGGGGCGGTATACCTCCTCATGCAAATTCTATTATGGTCCAAGTGAACAGTACCACTGCGCGGGCAGGTGGGTCGGGCCCCTCTCATGTAGAGGAAAGATTACACCAATATATGATATATCAACACCGTTGAGGTAGCCACTTATATTGAAGACAACAACATTGATCTGTGTACTATCACAGAAACCTGGGGCCATAGTGCAGGGGGACCGTCCTTGAACGTATCAATCCCTAAAGGTATTGAATGCTGCAACAAGATAGGACAGACGGGAGGGGGAGGGGTTGCATTCATTTTTAGGTCCTCACGATTTGGGAAATCAGCGGCCAAATCATGGTTGGGGTAGAGTCCATCTATGTTACAATAGGACTCAATGCTGAATCTACTATTAATGTTCTATTGTTTTATAGGCGCCCGTCCGTGACAGAGGACTTCACCACTGTTTTATCTAATTTCCTTTTTCCTTTTTTGAAACCCATTACTAGCTTCCTTTTACTTGGAGATTTTAACTATTGGTTGGGGCATTAGGAAGACAACCTAGCCTCTGACTTGGTGATGGCCCTGTCCAATCTGGGTTTTGTTGGGTGTTCTGACCCACGTTTGGACTATTATGCTACAACATTTGGTGCTGTGGGCTTAGGAAATCCAAGATGGCCGAAAAAGCCCACATGTGCGCCAGAATCTATGAAAACCGCGCAGTTTGTGCGCACACCAAAATGGTCGCCTGACTTGCCACCCCCCGGTGGGGGTGTGCTGGGTCAGAAGAGCCATGAGTGAAATGGGGTGCCAAAGAGAAAAACAGCAGTGCCTGTTCGCTAGAAAGCACTTTAAAAATCACCCTTTGTTTCTCTGAAGGCAAGCTCAGAATGCCCATTTCAAACATTGCAGAATATCCAACAATCTCACTGAACACCAGCAGACATTTGACAGAATAAAGTCTTGTGGGCATACAAAATCTGGAAAGAGGATGAGCCTAAAATAATGTTCATAGCAAAACTGGCTGAGCTGTGGATTTCAGCAGTTTAAGTAAATTTGGACTGAAAGACACTAAAAATCTAAATGTTTAAAAGAAATGAGTGACCTACTTTTGAGTGTCACATAAGTTTCAATTGTTTAAATGTCATAGTTTTAAACTTAGAATCAGCATTCTAGCTGCATATGTAAAAATTGTCTTGACTTAAACTGGGGAACAAAAAGTGACATTTTATCTGAAACCTGGCTTAATGAAACTGAATTCTGCCCACCAGCTACCCCCGACAGGAGTTGAGACTTGCACAACAGCTGTTTTCCCAGGCCTAGCTGCCTTTTGCTGTTCCCACCAAAAGGGATATGACACTTCTCTGATTGAATTACCTGGGCTCTGCAGGAAATTGAACAAAGCCCTATCCTGACTCAGGCAAATGTTTTATTATGGGGGTCGTAAAAGTGGCTTCCTCCTGGAAGGAAAGGGGAGGAGCACTGCCTGTGAGAGCAAGCTGGCTTGGCAGAACTGGAAAAACCAGAAATTCAACCTTGTGCTGGGGGAAACCACACCCCTTTGGGGCCAGAACATAAATCTAAAAAGATGGATCATTCATAGAGCGGACTTGTGAAAATTTTATAAGTGATATCATTATTCTTGTTATTTTTCTGTGCACATTTGAAGACGTGGTAGGACCCGGTGGTATGTTCAGGGGGGTTTTAGCGGAAAAGAGGATATTACTCTAAATGTATGTATGTTAAAAATCTGACACTCCACCACCTAATGCCCACACACCATGGGCATATCTGTGTAAATGCGGGGAAAAATCCAATATTGGTAACCCGACTAAAAAGTGAAATATGTTGCCATTTTTGAACCCAAGCTCCTAGGAAGAGCAGATTTGGGACAGAGACTACCTCATGTGATAGGTAATATGTACATGCAATGACAAACCACTATGTATTTGAGAAATGTGCATTTTGAATCAAATATAGATTTGTGGGCAAACTGACCAGGGGAGGATCCTCTGACCCATAAAACCTACAGCATCACTCTGACTCACAGTTCCTTCCCCAATCATGGGAGAGGGGAGAATTGGGCCAATGACAAGTTGAAAGAGGGGCTGGCTAGTGATGCTTCACACACACCCACTTTCAAAACACATAAAAGCAGACAGTCAGGACAGATAGAGACATTCAATTCCATTTGCTGCAGAGCATGCTGCCGGACCATACAACATTCAGAGATCCAGACTTCAAATCCATCAATCTCCAGAACCTGTAGCAGTACTTAGAAAGCAGAGCAGTATACAGAATCCAGAGAGGCTAGACCAGCAGAGCAGAGCTGACCCAGATCGCTGTTCGCAGAACCAGAGAGCTGAACCGGAGTCCAGTCCAAAACCTGTTGACCAGATCCGTGGCGAGGCCTATTTCTAAATATATTGTGAGTACCTAGCAGAACTGTGCAGAACCAATCTCTTAGTTAAAATAATATAATTCAAACTATTTTAATCTAAGTAGAACTGCCTCCTAGTTGTCACCTGTCATTTGCAAAGCTGTCACCTGTCATTTTCTATCTGCAAGCTGTAACCTGTCGCTTTGAACTTTTAAAATTTCAAATCCAAAAAACTACCTTTATTTAATCGTCCGTATCGTAATCACGATTCTCGCACTCGCGAATTTTACCGCGATTTGCGATTTGGTTAAAAATCCAGCCACGTGTGAAAACAGCAGCTTCCTTGCTTTCCTTGCTAAAAATTCGTTTGCCTCTTAAGAACCATCCCTGAATCATTGCTAGAGTGAGCCTGGACTAATATTAACTAGATACCACTCACCCTGAACCTCTAGAGGGAATTAAAAGCATTTTAGCATATTTTTCACTTCATTGCCAGCACATATAAAAGCATTTTAGCATATTTTTCACTTCATTGCCAGCATATATAAAAGCATTTTGGGCCTGTGTTTCAAACTTCTGTAGTCTAAGCTTGCTGGGGTGAACTGAATTACATTTGATTGCATTTCTGAGAACTGTGTGCTTTCCTTCCATTTCCTTGCATTGCATAAAGGGGGGAGTGGATTGCCAGAGAAAAGTGATTACATTGTTTTGTTGAAATCATATTGAGTATTTCTGTACTGCAATTTCATTCCACCCTGCATCCATTTGAAACCATAAAAGTATTGTTGCTATCTTATCCATCCTATAACCACTCATCATTGATTATAAAGAAGTGTGCTAGTGCCGGACTATCCATTATTGATTACTGCTCAGATTAAGTGTGATATTCAATTATTAATTTATTATAAAGTGTGATATATATATCTATTGTTTAAATTATCAAATAAACCCTTTAAACTTGCAAAACAGAACTACTTCTTGGCTCAGTGGGGTCAGGGGGATTCCAAGAGAGGGGTGTTATATAGGGGTAGTCATCCAGAATGCATGAACTGGACGTAAAGATATATCAATAAGGGTTTCCATTCAGTATCCCAGACTAGGCATTGACTTAGCTGTAGTGTTGAATTGAATCCTCTTACAAATTGGGGGCTCGGGCCGGACGTTTGGGTTAGATCTATCACTTGTGCAGATTAATACAGTTGCCAGCTGACCAGACACACATATCCGGTCGGATCACCACGCTGTGTTACGCTGTAAAGCACTCCTCAAAGGAACGCTCTAAGAAAAAGGTCTGTTTTGCAAAAATAAAATACTAATTTCTGTAAGTCAGGACAGAGACCAATCTCTAGAATGACGACCTTAGTAGACATGAAAATAGCCAGAGAGCACTTCTTACATAAGTTATTTGTGAGAGGTGAGCAGGCCATCACGCAACAGGTCACTGAAACAGGGTCAGATATATGAGGAGATCAGGGTCCCCTACATGTGGCCCTGAGTGAACTATACATGGCTCCTAAAGCTAAGGATGAACAAGACAAGATGGTTAGGATAGTGGCATACCTGTACCTATATATGGGAGACATGCAGGATAAATGTACTGAAAGCCAAGATCTGGCGAATAAGCGACAGATGGCGTTAGAGAAGGTCCAATCTGACCTGGTCTCTTCTGAGCAGTGGCTGCAGGGAAGCCAGGAGTCCGAAAATGAGAGTAGACAGCACATCATTAAAATAAAGAAGGACATGGATATCCTGCAACAGGAAAAGACAGACCAGGATACCAGAATTCTGGCCTTGCAGAAGGAACGCCAAGACAGTTTGGACTCCCTACTGCAGAGCCAGAAAAAGCTGGAGCAACAGATCAATTTCAACAGGGCATGCACAGAGCAGGTAGCCACCCTGCAAATCCAACTAGACAGAGAGAAAGAGGAGAGCAACAAACTGATCCTGAAAGACCTGGATACCCAGGCAGAGTTTGATCAGGAGCGCCAGAAAGCTGGTGCCTTCCAAAGGCAAAGGGACGACCTGGCGTCACAAATTCAAGCTCTTGGTCAGGAAAGGGACACCTTAGGCCAGGAAGTCTGCCACTTAAAAAGAAAAATGGAAGAAAATCACCTGGCCCACCAGGGACTGGGTGACCTCCAAAAAGAACACCAGGACTTGCTAGAGCACACCAGGAGGGTGGAGGAGGCTCTGGCAAGAAAGGAGCAGGCCAATAGGGACACAGCTCAGGAGGTAATCCTCCTGCAGCAAAGACTGGCCCAGTGCTCCAGGACCAATCAGGAAATGCAGAGAGAGAATGAGGCTCTCTGCCAGCACAATGATAGGCTCCAACAACAGGTAGCGATACAGGAGAGACTGATAGAGTCTAGTAAGGCCTTAACTGAGGAACTGAAGGCGCAGGCTCTTGCATTGCAACAGGGAGCAGGGGCGGATAGAGACCAGGTTCGCTGGGAAAGGGAAACTCCTGAGCATAACCTCAGGAGCCCTAGTACCAGAGGCCTTTATCTCTCTCAGTCTCTGGACTCTGCCACCCCCATGTCCCCTGGCACTCATGAGCACCGGGCCACAGGGATGGCAGATTACTATCCAGCCAGAAGCATGGGGCTCATAGGCCAGTACCTCCCAGGAATGGATGGGCGGGCATCTGGGTATGGGCACCCAAGCACAGTGCAATTTAGTGGGGAACCCCAGGAGAATAGGCCCATTAAGGGCATCCTGAAAACTTCTGCCCAGTTAGGTCAGTGGGGGGGGTACCCATCAAATCCTGGCAGCAAAGAGGAATCTGAAGACTCCTCTGAACGGCGCAGGACACAGGAGACCAGGTCCCCACATTCTGCCAGCCATTCCCAGGCTTGCAGAATCCGGGAAAACCTGGAAGATCAGACAGGAACCTCTGGGAGCAGTGCCTCTGAGTCAGAGGATGAATGGACCAGGGTTACCCGAACCAAAAAGGCCAATAAGGCAAAAAGGGCCTTACTTAAGGACCCATTGAAGCAAAGAAAGGCAATAAGGAGTGTTATCACGCCTTATCATAAGAACGCCAAGTATTCCGTATGGGAACACTTGGAGCTCTATGAGCAAATGATGGAGACTTTCCATTTGAAGGACAGCAGTAGCTGCATCCAGTACGTCAAATGGGCATTCTCACCAGAATACTCCAGTTTCTTTGCGGGGTTGGAGGACCAAAATCATTTAAGATGGTCCACCTATAAGGTGGCCATCTTGAAACATTGTTCTGTTCACAGAAATCCTCAAGAGGCTCGCAAGGCAGCCTACAATTTGCAATGTGGGGAGGATCAGGCCCCACAAGAATTCGTGCAAGAACTGAAACGTGCCTTTGCGCAGACCACCAGAAGGGTGCGCACAGACAGCAGAGAATTTGTTAATACTTTTTTCCATGCCTTGCCCAAATACATAATGACCCAGCTCGTGAGAGATTTTCATGAGAAAAGATCTTTAGAATGGGTCATTGAACAAGCCACCCGCATCTACGAGGTGCAGAAACCGGTGGAAAACAAAAACCAGCCCAAAAACCCCAAAACCAACAGCACCCCTGCTGCTGCCAAGGTGGCAGAGGTAAAGGTTGCCCCCGTTTTGGATTTGGAGATGGGGGGGCCTAAAAACCTACCTGCACCTAATAATGCTAGGCCCAGAAGGTCCTCGGGCCAGTCACAGACAGGGAGCCAAGGAGGCAGCCCCACAAATGGGGTCCCTCGCTCTCCTGATTATGTAAGTCCCCGTTACAAGGGAAATCGACCCATCCTGGGTTATGTGTGGACTCCTCCAGCCCAAGGGGGGGGATCCAGCCAAGCACCTAACCCAGGGAACTTCCCTCCTAACTTCCCACCGGAGGGCAGAAATTCTCCAAATCCTGGGCAGAACTTTTTCCCCAGGTATCCACCCAACTTCCAACCCCAAAATCATCCATCCTTCTTTCCCCAATTCCCTGAGCCCAGACAACCTAATCCGGGAGAGGGGAGGCCAAGGGTGGAGGGGTACCCAAATCTTCCCAATCCGGGATATTACCAGAGAAGGGATAGCTACCCTTCCCGGGATCAGCCCAGGGGAGAAAATAGAGCCCCGTATAAGCCTGTGCGGGTTTCCCAGTTAGAGTGCCAGGTCCAAAATATGGCACGGGATCTGGGTCACATACTGAGGGCTCAACAGAACCCTCAGATGAGCATGCCACCGCAGAATGCCCCAAACTCTGGACCTGGTGCTCCAGAACAGTGACGGGGGCAGCACCCCGATAACACACCGGTTCCTAGGGAGGAGGCACAAGGGGAAGGGGGGTGTAAAGCCTTGGAGGAAGCTTCCTTCCCAACGTGTAAAAAGCCCCTGGAAAACCAGGAACCGGAAACAAAATCTCCTGCCCCTGAAAGCCCGCCTCCCAAGGAGCAGAGGGGGGTAGGAGAAACAAAGGACCCAAACAGACCCACTTTGTGGAGGAGGTACAGGTCTTCCAATTTGAGGGAGAGGGATCCTCAGAGGATCCTGGGGAAAGGAGCTTCTCCTTCAGAGATGGGGGAACTCCTCCCAAGGAAAAATGGGTCCCAAGGGATGCCAATTCAGACTGGGGAGATATGGAGACTGAGCTACCGCCGCCCATCATCTCATCCCAGAACCCACAATACCGAAATCCCCTGGTTCAAACCCATCCTGGTGACTGCCTCCAAAAAGGGGGGGGCGGCCCAGAACCGGAACCAGGGCAACCCACAATGGCTCTGATCTCCAGTTGCCAACTTTTTCTTTCAGATTCCCAAGACTCTCCACAGAATTCTGCCCAAATCTCTTCTCTAGCAATGTCCAAAACCAGAAAGTTAGCCCACCAGTTGTCCAAAAATGTGCATTATCTGTGCCCCCTTGAGGAGAAGGAGGGAAGATATTATGCCCCGGTACAAGTACAGGGGCAGGGTACGATTTCAGCGCTGGTGGACACGGGATCTCAAGCTACCCTTCTGTCCAGAAGGGCCTTTGATGAACTGAATGCAGGAAGGGGAGGGAATTACCAAATTCCTCTCACCTCACTTCCTGGACAACTCCAGAACTTTGACGGGAAGGAAATTCCCGTCGAGGGGACGGCAGATTTGGACATTAAAATTGGGCGACACAAGTTGAAACACCCAGTCATAGTTGTGACTCCAGAGGGCACCCCTTGTTTACTAGGGAATGACCTCCTGAGAAGGTTGTCACCCCTAATAGATTGCATAAACAAGGTCCTCTGGACCCAGACTAGCTGACCCATAAAATTAAAACAGAGTGTCAACCATGTTAGTTTAAACGGCACATGCCACATGGTTGAACAAAAATCTGACCAAGTAGAATTTCACTTCCAGAACAACCAAACTCCGGACGTGACAGTAATGGCAGTAGGACAACAGACTGGTGATGGGGGGTCCTCTCTATTTCTGAAAATCAACCTTCCTTCCAGTTTAAAGTGGTACTCCACGCTGGAAGGAAACACTTTGAAATTCTTTACTAATCCACAATCAGAAACTCCCACTCCTATAGTCCAGAAAGATGTGAAATCAGCTCACAGCCTGGCTGATATCCAGCAGATTGGAGAGCAGTTGTTCATCCCTGTTCAGTTAAATGATGGGAAGGACTCTGTTCTTGCTCGAGTGTGTGTGAACAACGGTAAGAGCTTCATCAGCGAAGCCATGTTCCGCCAACTCCCAAAAGATCCAGCCATTCCCACATTCAAACTGATAGACAAATGGGAAATGGACCTGGAAGCACCCAATTCCAAACATCTCCTGCCAAGCAGGTGTATGCTCAAAATCTCCATTGGCAACAAGAGCATAGTCCACAATTGTTGGGTCGTGCGAGACGTCACTGCCGCTTTTTACTTAGGCAGTGACATTCTCAATCGCTTTGCCATTAGTTTGGACCTAATGCACTTCAAAGCTTGGTCCCGATTAGCGGATAGTCCCATGGGCTTTGATGATCCAGAAAAAGCATTTAGGTCAGCTCAATTGCTACCTTATGCAGTTGAAATTCAGATCAAAGAGGAAGTCACAATCCCAGAAAGGACCCGACAATTCTCCCTGGAAGTGAAAGCTAAAAGAGGACAACATTTGAAAAACCCTGATGCTTACATACATATAAACGCTTCTCTCCAACAGCAAGGGTTGGGGGTAAACCCAACTCCATTAGTCAACATAGAACATGACACCATTCTAATATAGGTGGATAACAGCGACTTAAAGAGTATTACTCTAGCCGCAGGCACCATTATTGGAATGGCGGTTGATGACCGACATTTTTCCATCGATTTAGGTAATGAACTGTTAGGGCCAATCCCCAAGGACTGCTTTGACAGTGACAGTGATGACAATACAACACCAGGCAGGATTTTTACCCGGCATGGGGGGAACTTCCTGGTGTACACTTCTTGCCCTTATGGTAAGGAAGATGTGACTTGTGACTTCAGGAGGGATGAGGTGATTTTCCAGGTCCATGAGGGCTGCCTTTCCCACCTGAAGCCTCCAGTCCAAATCAGCACTCTGACCAGGGACTTCTCCACCCAGCTGGAGGAGGCCGCTGAGATAGCCAAACCAGAAGTCTTTCCAGGCTTCAGGCAGATGGTGGAAGAGAGAGTCAACCTAGCTGATGCCTGTGTGACTCTGGAACAAAAGCAAAAGTTGAAACAAGTTTTCTTGGATTTCCAAGATCTCTTTGTGGTAGACTCATATGACTGTGGTCGCACCGACATCCACACAACAACAATCCCCACGGACCCTGGCATGACTCCAGTGTTTGTGAAGCAATATCGCTTGCCTCTCGCATCAATGGAGTCCCTTACTGAAATAATTAAGAACCTTGAGTCCAGGGGAATAATCCGTCCCGTCCACAGCACCTTCAATAATCCGGTGCTGGGAATATTAAAGCCAAACGGCCAGTGGAGACTCTGCGCTGACCTTAGGGAGCTCAACAACGGGTCCATACTTCCCAACAGCCTCTTCCCTACATTGACCAAGGGCTGGCCCAGATTCAGGGGTCACAGGTATTCACTGCAATAGACCTGACCAATGGATACTGGACCGTGCCGGTCAGTAGGGAGGACCAATACAAGCTGGCTTTTACCTTTGGGGGCCAGCAGTATACATGGACCCGGACTCCCTTCGGATACCTCAACTCCGGCAATGAATTCAACATTTTCCTACATAAGGCCATGCCCGACCTGGGTGCGAGGGGTAACTTGGCTTATGTAGATGATGTCCTCATCAAAAGTTCATCTGTGGAGGAAAACATAGCGGAGATCCGTTATGTTCTGACCCAGTTGAGGGCCGCCGGAGCAAAACTTTCCTTTCAGAAAGCACAGTGGTGTAGAACCCGTGTTAATTTCTTGGGGCATGAGATTACTCCTCAGGGTCTCTGTCCCCAGGAAAAGAAAGTGGAAGCACTTCAGAAACTGAAAGACCCCGCAACTCTGCGGGAACTAAGGAGCCTCCTTGGACTGACTAATTACAGCAGAAAGTTCATTGAGGGCTACGCAGAGTTCACACGACCCCTGATTCATCTCCTGAAGGGGGGGGTCAAGTGGGAATGGGGTCCAGAACAAGCCGAGGCGGTAAAACAACTCAAGAGAAGCCTCTCACAAGCGCCTTGCCTAGCTTACCCTGTCAGAAACAAGGAGTTCTTCCTGGAGACGGGGTTCTCTAATATGTGCTTGACGGCGGTATTATACCAAAAGCATGACAAGGTCAATAAAGTAATCTCCTATGCGAGCAAAACTTTATCCTCTGTGGAGGAAAAATTCAACGATTGTGAGAAGGCACTCCTGGCAACGGTGTGGGCATTGAAGAATTACCGCCCGTTTATCCAGGGGGAACACATCATAGTGGAGACTCCACACCAGCCTCAGCAATATCTCCAAAGTGACAGAATCCGGGCCGGAAATGTGAGTAATTCCCGAATTACTTCCTGGATTCTGTCAATGCAAGGCTTTCCCGTGGAGGTCAGATATGGCCAAAACAAGAAGAGTCCCCTCGCGCAAGGTCTGGCTGACTTGCATGATTGTGCCAGAGAAAACTGTCTCGAGGACGAAAGTCTAAAGATCAAGGACAACACGGAGGCATACCTTAATTCCCCACACAAAGTCTTTGAAGAAGACAAGTGTGAGGGAATGCCCACTGTCTATGTGGATGGATGCTTTTACCATATTGACAACGACGGGGAGAAAGAACTGGTGGCTGGCGTAGGGAATGCATGGGTGAAGGAGTTTCCAGAACCCTCCGCTGGATACAAAATTGGTCCCCGAAGTAGTCAGGTGGCAGAATTGATGGCTGTGCATCAAGCCATCCTCACTGCTGTCCAACATCAACTCCACGAACTGGTCATAATCACAGATTCGGATTATGTACGGAACGGGTTCGTGGAGCACCTGGTTAATTGGAAAACCAGAGGCATGTTATGTGCTAACAAAAAACCCTTGAAACATGGGAAGTTGATCCAAAACATTGATGATCTGGTCACCTCGAATGAGATGACCATCTATTGGAAAAAGATCAAGGGTCATTCCAAAGTAGAGGGACCAGACAAAACTGGAAATGACTTAGCTGATCAGCTGGCCAAAACCGGGGCCATCCAATAGAATCTAATTGAGATTGAGTCCCTGTTGGGGGAAATCCAGGTCACTGCTATCACTAGGTCCCAGACAAATGCTCACGATGATCTTTCAATTGCACAATGGAGCAAGGAGACCCCTGATGCTGATTTGATTACCGCTCAGAAGGGGGATCCAATAATTGGTAAATTTTACCAACACATTGAGGACCCTGAGAACTTTCCCCTGACGGATACCGATTACATTGGGAAAGAGGACCTAAGAGTGTTGTTGAAATGTCCAAAAATGTTCCGAATCCAAGACGGTTTGCTGGTAAGGAATGTTAAGTCACGCCCATGATGCGGCCACCGCCGGTCATAGGGGGTTTCATACAACACTGGAAATCTTAAGAGAGGTTGCATACTGGCCACACATGGGGCAGGACCTTGACCAATACTTGAAGGGGTGTCTTGTGTGTGCACAATTTCAGCCATCATCCCTCACGCACCGTGCACCCCTCCAAAAGACGGGGATGACACTGCCATGGTCAGATTTACAAATCGACTTTGTAGGCCCTGTGATTCGCTCGACTAGAGGAAACAAGTACATGTTGACCGTTACATGCTTGTTTACCAAGTGGGTGGAATGTCTCCCAGCCCCGAATTGCAAGGCAGAAACAGCAGCTGCCTTGATGATTAACCACATCTTTTCCCGTTTTGGTCTACCTCAAAGGATTGAGTCAGACAGAGGTAGCCACTTCACCAGTGAAGTAATGACAAAGATGTGGGAGATACTGGGGGTCAAGAGAAAGCTACACATTGCTTACAGGCCAGCTTCTTCTGGAGCAGTGGAGAGATACAACCAAACCATTGTGAGCATATTAAAGAAGTTTGTGGCAGATTCTGGGCCAAGTTGGGATATCCGATTACCTCTAGTCCTAATGGCCATCAGATCTCCCCCTTCATCTGCAACGAAAATGTCACCATTTGAGTTGATGACTGGACGCAAGATGGTGCTTCCTCAGCATTTGCTCTACAGAACCCAAGAGCAAACGTTGATAAATGCCTCCACAACTCATGAGTATGTGGAGAATTTAAGGAAACACCTTCAGCATGCTTTTGCCTATGCTCAGCGGAATCTAGAAAGATCAGCTGAGAGTATGAAGACCCACTATGACCTGAAAACTTCCAGGAAGGAATATCAGGTGGGGGACCGGGTCTATCTATACAATTTCCAAAGGAACCAGGCCAAACAGCAAAAATGTTTGCCTACATGGAAGGGACCCTTTGAGATTATAGACAAAATCTCCCCTGTGGCCTACAAGATCCGCATCCCCAAAGGCGGTTTGGCAGAGGGGGAAGACAAGTGGGTCCACATTAACCAGTTGAAGTGTTGCCATCCCAGGCACACTCTGCAACAACTGGAGGAATCCTCTGGAATCCTAGAGGGTACTGCTCAGATTAATTCAATTCCAACCCTAAAAGATCCTACATATAGCCTATCAAATTCTGTGTTTCTCAAGTTTATGTGTTCCTGTCTCTTAATTTAAAAAAAAAAAAATGTGCATGTTCATATCGGTTGAGTTCTAAAATATATATGCCACCCCACTATATCAATGGTGGGGGAAAAATGTCTATGAATAGGTATTGCCGCTCTTCCTTTGTCGTCCTAGGAGAAAGAAAACCTTGAGACTGGCCAGGGAGGACGATCCGGAGACCGGGAGCAGAGACGCAAGTGGCCCAGTGTACCGCCCAATACTCCCATCAGGACCGGCGAGGAGAACCGACTGATCCACCCCTGATGGAGGAAAGGATGCTGA
The DNA here is from genome assembly GCF_040938575.1 of Ambystoma mexicanum. NCBI lineage: Eukaryota > Metazoa > Chordata > Amphibia > Caudata > Ambystomatidae > Ambystoma > Ambystoma mexicanum. The sequence goes on along the minus strand of NC_090935.1, from coordinate 678,152,041 downwards.
ACTTTGTCATCTGCGGAATTGGAAGAAGATGATGCGGACCTCCGAGCACGTGGGTCAACATCCTTAGCACCCGACATCCCCTCGACTCAATCCAAGTGCAGTCGGGCGGGGGGGTTGTTGGGTGTTCTGACCCACGTTTGGACTATTATGCTACAACATTTGGTGCTGTGGGCTTAGGAAATCCATGATTGCCGAAAAAGCCTACATGTGCGCCAGAATCTATGAAAACCGCGCAGTTTGTGCGCACACCAAAATGGTCGCCTGACTTGCCACCCCCCGGTGGGGGTGTGCTGGGTCAGAAGAGCCATGAGTGAAATGGGGTGCCAAAGAGAAAAACAGCAGTGCCTGTTCGCTAGAAAGCACTTTAAAAATCACCCTTTGTTTCTCTGAAGGCAAGCTCAGAATGCCCATTTCAAACATTGCAGAATATCCAACAATCTCACTGAACACCAGCAGACATTTGACAGAATAAAGTCTTGTGGGCATACAAAATCTGGAAAGAGGATGAGCCTAAAATAATGTTCATAGCAAAACTGGCTGAGCTGTGGATTTCAGCAGTTTAAGTAAATTTGGACTGAAAGACACTAAATATCTAAATGTTTAAAAGAAATGAGTGACCTACTTTTGAGTGTCACATCAATTGTTTAAATGTCATAGTTTTAAACTTAGAATCAGCATTCTAGCTGCATATGTAAAAATTGTCTTGACTTAAACTGGGGAACAAAAAGTGACATTTTATCTGAAACCTGGCTTAATGAAACTGAATTCTGCCCACCAGCTACCCCCGACAGGAGTTGAGACTTGCACAACAGCTGTGTTCCCAGGCCTAGCTGCCTTTTGCTGTTCCCACCAAAAGGGATATGACACTTCTCTGATTGAATTACCTGGGCTCTGCAGGAAATTGAACAAAGCCCTGTCCTGACTCAGGCAAATGTTTTATTATGGGGGTCGTAGAAGTGGCTTCCTCATGGAAGGAAAGGGGAGGAGCACTGCCTGTGAGAGCAAGCTGGCTTGGCAGAACTGGAAAAACCAGAAATTCAACCTTGTGCTGGGGGAAACAACACCCCTTTGGGGCCTGAACATAAATCTAAAAAGATGGATCATTCATAGAGCGGACTTGTGAAAATTTTATAAGTGATATCATTATTCTTGTTATTTTTCTGTGCACATTTGAAGACGTGGTAGGACCCGGTGGTATGTTCAGGGGGGTTTTAGCGGAAAAGAGGATATTACTCTAAATGTATGTATGTTAAAAATCTGACACTCCACCACCTAATGCCCACACACCATGGGCACATCTGTGTAAATGCGGGGAAAAATCCAATATTGGTAACCCGACTAAAAAGTGAAATATGTTGCCATTTTTGAACCCAAGCTCCTAGGAAGAGCAGATTTGGGACAGAGACTACCTCATGTGATAGGTAATATGTACATGCAATGACAAACCACTATGTATTTGAGAAATGTGCATTTTAAATCAAATATAGATTTGTGGGCAAACTGACCAGGGGAGGATCCTCTGACCCATAAAACCTACAGCATCACTCTGACTCACAGTTCCTTCCCCAATCATGGGAGAGGGGAGAATTGGGCCAATGACAAGTTGAAAGAGGGGCTGGCTAGTGATGCTGCACACACACCCACTTTCAAAACACATAAAAGCAGACAGTCAGGACAGATAGAGACATTCAATTCCATTTGCTGCGGAGCATGCTGCCGGACCATACAACATCCAGAGATCCAGACTTCAAATCCATCAATCTCCAGAACCTGTAGCAGTACTTAGAAAGCAGAGCAGTATCCAGAATCCAGAGAGGCTAGACCAGCAGAGCAGAGCTGACCCAGACCGCTGTTCGCAGAACCAGAGAGCTGAACCGGAGTCCAGTCCAAAACCTGTTGACCAGATCCGTGGCGAGGCCTATTTCTAAATATATTGTGAGTACCTAGCAGAACTGTGCAGAACCAATCTCTTAGTTAAAATAATATAATTCAAACTATTATAATCTAAGTAGAACTGCCTCCTAGTTGTCACCTGTCATTTGCAAAGCTGTCACCTGTCATTTTCTATCTGCAAGCTGTAACCTGTCGCTTTGAACTTTTAAAATTTCAAATCCAAAAAACTACCTTTATTTAATCGTCCGTATCGTAATCACGATTCTCGCACTCGCGAATTTTACCGCGATTTGCGATTTGGTTAAAAATCCAGCCACGTGTGAAAACAGCAGCTTCCTTGCTTTCCTTGCTAAAAATTCGTTTGCCTCTTAAGAACCATCCCTGAATCATTGCTAGAGTGAGCCTGGACTAATATTAACTAGATACCACTCACCCTGAACCTCTAGAGGGAATTAAAAGCATTTTAGCATATTTTTCACTTCATTGCCAGCACATATAAAAGCATTTTAGCATATTTTTCACTTCATTGCCAGCACATATAAAAGCATTTTGGGCCTGTGTTTCAAACTTCTGTAGTCTAAGCTTGCTGGGGTGAACTGAATTACATTTGATTGCATTTCTGAGAACTGTGTGCTTTCCTTCCATTTCCTTGCATTGCATAAAGGGGGGAGTGGATTGCCAGAGAAAAGTGATTACATTGTTTTGTTGAAATCATATTGAGTATTTCTGTACTGCAATTTCATTCCACCCTGCATCCATTTGAAACCACAAAAGTATTGTTGCTATCTTATCCATCCTATAACCACTCATCATTGATTATAAAAAAGTGTGCTAGTGCCGGACTATCCATTATTTATTACTGCTCAGATTAAGTGTGATATTCAATTATTAATTTATTATAAAGTGTGATATATATATCTATTGTTTAAATTATCAAATAAACCCTTTAAACTTGCAAAACAGAACTACTTCTTGGCTCAGTGGGGTCAGGGGGATTCCAAGAGAGGGGTGTTATATAGGGGTAGTCATCCAGAACGCATGAACTGGACGTAAAGATATATCAATAAGGGTTTCCATTCAGTATCCCAGACTAGGCATTGACTTAGCTGTAGTGTTGAATTGAATCCTCTTACAGTTTTAAGAAAAAAAATCCAGGTACCACCCACTGTCTGGGGCACACTTTAGACTGGGTCTCCACCTTGAAGGTTGATTCTAGGGAATTTCAAGTGCTTCCCTGTCCCTGGTCAGATCATTACTTTGTACACTTTACTGTACAAGCGGATTTCCAGAGAAAAGTTAAGGGTGGTGCTAGCTAGAAACCTTAAAAATCACACTCTAGAGTAGATTGAACCCTGCTGGGCCAAGTGGGCCCCAACTACTCTGATCAAAAATCCTCTGATGAGTTATCAAAGATTCTCTCTTCTAATTTGGAGAATATCTCAAACAAGCTGGCCCCACTAAAACATTCATATAACTCTTCACTCCCCCCCTGACTTCCCTTCCCTACCCTCCTCTCCTACCCTTGCCCCCTCTCCTTTCCCCCGTCCTCTCTCCTTCCCCTCTGACCTTCAATTGGTAACACATACTACTTAAGAGCAATGACGACACCAGACCACTCCCCCTTCTCTTGCCCTTCCCCCCTCCCTCCCTCCCTCTACCTCAAATCCTACAACATAACTCCCTTCACCTACCCCCTCCTCGACCATCCCACACCCCCCCCTGTAAATAGTTCTACTCATTGTTCTAATGACCTGTTCATGTTTTTAAATATGCTTCTCTCACTTTTGTACCTGTTGTTATACTGTAAAGCGCTTTGGCTTAAAGCGCTATATAAATTCAATAAACATAAACATAAACATAAACATAAACATGAACATAAACATAAACATAAAACAGAGAACACGCAAGACAGTAAATAAAATGAACTCCTGGTTTACCCATGAGTTAAAAACTCTTAAATCCTCTAAACTTAAACAGTTTTATAAGTGGAAACTTAATCCCACTCCTTTAGCAGTGGCAGCCTAAAAAGAGGCAGCCAAAGTATATAGGCTACCGATAGTTGGCGCTAAAAATCATTCTTTCAATACGGGAATACAGAGTGCACAGTCAGATATCAAAGAGCTCTTTAAGATTCTTAGGGAACAAGAATCTACGTGCTTTCCTGAATCTGGCTTGCTAGTGAAGGATTCGGCCTGGTGCTACGCAATCCAGGAAGCCATGCAGGGCAAGCTGAATGGCATCATGGTAGATATTGCCTGGAAAAAAGAGAGCCAAGCATTAGCATCAGGAGATGGTTCAAATCTGTTTTTTGTAAGATGCCCGTCTGTCCCTCATTTTAGTTTCTCTGCTATAGCAGTCACAGAACTGGCTACCATTGTGGAGCAATTAATGGATACTAAGTGTAAGGGTGATCCCTGCTCAGCTGTTATCATTAAAACCTGGCTACCCATTCTTCTAGAAACCATTTGTAAATTTGTGAATACATCTTTCATGGAGGGCTCCGTGCCCCAGGATTTAAATAAGGTTTGGTTAACTCCCATCCTTAAAAAACCTGGTTTAACAGTGGATGTGCCACTTAACTATAGGCCTATCACCAATACCCCCTTCCTACTTAAAATTCTGGACCGGGTGGCGTATGTCCAAATTGCAGACCACCTTAACACATTTCCTATTCTTCATAATCATCAATCTGGGTTTAGGCAGGGGTTTGGGACAGAGACCGCACTGCTCGAATTCAAGTGCAGGCTAGAACGCATGGACAAAAAAAAGACATCCATATTGATGCTGCTGGACTTGTCGGTGGCCTTCGAGCTGGTGGACCACTCTATCATGGTCACCAGGTTGAAGGATGTTGCTAATTTTCTGTCAGCAGCAGCTCAGTGGATATCATTGTTCCTGAGTAATCGGGACAATAGTGTCTATTTTGAGGAGGCAGTAGCCCTACCGATAATCCTAAATTATGCTGCTCCGCAGGGATCATGCATCTAGCCTTGCCTGTATAATATCTTTACAGCACCATTCTTTGTCCTTCCAGAGCAAGAGGGGGTTATGTTCACAAACTATGCCGATGACACGCAATGCTTCAACCCCATTTCTGGGATACATGAAATCGACAAAGCTCACTTGAACAGGATTTACACGCTTATAGAGGGTTGGATGGTTTTAAATAATCTGGTTTTAAATAGGAATAAGACAGAGCTTTTGATTGTTGGATCCCAGAGCATTATACAGAAACTCGGCCGGCCTACAAGTGATTGCACATTGGGGACTCTATAATAGCGCCTCAGAAGAAGGTTAAGACACTAGGTGTCATATTTGACCAACATCTTAATATAAAGGCGCATGTTGTGAGCTTGGTGTCAGCCTCAGCCTTTTATATCAAGCTTCTAGCCCACCTCTGACCTATTATCACCCAAATCAACACGGAGACCATTGCAAGAGCAATCGTGGGGGCCAAGAAAGACTATTGCTGCAGCCTGATTGCGGGAATTAATAAAACAGACTGTAACAGGCTGCAGGTGATTCAGAAAGGGGCTGTACTTGTGGTGATGGGACTTGCCCGGTATCAATGGCCAGACGGGCACTACATTGGCTCCCTGTTGAGTCAAGGCTCCTGTTTCGTCGACTGGTTAACACACATAAATGTAGACAGGGCAAAATGCCTGCTTATCTTCAGGATCTTCTTATAGAAAAAACGTACAGGAGAACTCTCAGATCGAGTAATCAGGAGCAGCTAATGCTTCCTAGGTGTATGATATGATATGATAGTTTATTTATATAGCGCCTTTACACAAAGTGTTTCAAAGAGCTTCAAGGCAAGGGAGGGAACAAGGGAAAATACAATGACATTCTTACAGGCCATGAACAGTAAGGATGTGAAATTAACTATCGTACTCGGCCAAAAGCTAAGACCTAGATAAGGAAGGGAGGAGGAGAATGGGACGGAAATGGAAACAGACAGGCGACTACCGTACTAGGCCTGATGACATTTCTGGTAAAGCCGGAGAAAACAAAGGTGAGGGAGAGGGGTGCAGAAAGGGAGGGGAGGAACAAAACAAGCGACTATCGTACTAGGCCTGATGACATTTCAGATAGTGCTGGAGGGGGGCGGGGCAAGTATGTGTAGGACCTTTAAGGCCTCCAAGGGAGTGTTCCACATTGTAACCTCTAAGGCATGGAATGACCTGCCTTTGGAACGTAGGTGTCTAAAGTCGACAGATGTTTTTAAGAAGAAACTAAAAACGCTTCTGTTTGCGTGAATTTGCATGTACGAATTGGAAGATGCTCTGGAGTTGTTGTTTCTCTGACCCGATTGCTACTCACATAGCCCTGATTTGTTTGTCTGTCTCTATGTTTGCTGCGCCCTTAAGCCTACAGGTCCATGGTGTGCACAATATAAATACATAAAGTAAAGTATAGTAAAGGGACCCACAAACTAGTCCCAACCCTATTATGTAAGATGGTCTACGTTTTGTATTGCACATGCATGGCAGTAAATCTGAGACATTCCCCCTGACATCTGCAACAATCAAACCGCATAGACTGAAAGACTTCACATGGGCCCCAAAATCCATATCATATTTGGGAGTGGACATCTCTAGAAATGTCAAAACCCTTCAGAGCTGTAATTCCGGATCTGCATGCCCCACCTGATAACTAAGTTGCAACACTGGGGGCACACTTACGCACTACAGCAGGCAATTTGTTTTAGAGCTCAACTCAGCAATCACAAAATGTATGTGGCACTCAGGGGCTGTACATCTGAAGTGTTCTGACCTTACTAAACCTTAAGATTTCAGAATATTTTGGACGGTGGCACAGGCTCAATATGCATCATATTGGTTCGTGGAGGTGCACGCATACCCACATGTCATAATTGAGAAGCATGCGACTAGAGGCAGTGACATCAGATCCCTATTGCTACCTTCGGGTATTCAGGTGTGCGCCCATTTAACTCAGTGAGTGTAATGCTTTCGGCATGGAGTAGAATCTGCCGATTGATGAAAGCGGAACGTCCATACAGAAGAGAAATCCCCTTTGGAATTGCTTGCATGCTCCTCCCACCTCAGACGCAACTATTATCAAACCTGGATAGAGTATGTAGATGGCTGCTTTGTCGAAGCACGTGATATCCTGACCACTAGTCTCCGCAAAACAAAGCACAATTACGGCTGCAGTACTGTAGGCTGCATGGTGCATACCAGGAAAAATGACCTAAGTTCCCTGTAGAGCCTGACTCTGACACCCCTCCTTTTGTATATCATATAATCTGGTGGCTGTCGTAAAGTTGTATCAACCCTTTACAAGTTAATAATCAATCAAAGACCAGGGATGCCATACAAAAACCGTGATAAATGGCCCATACATCTGAACACTGAAATAATAGATGATACCTGGCATGTGACATGTAAGCTGACACGTGTATTATCCCTAAACTCGTACTTCAGACTCATTCAGTTAAAGATACTGCATAGATACCAATATACACCAGACAGACTGCACCTGTTCACACAAGAATCGACCGGCAACCGCCCTTGCTGTGGTGGAAATGAAGTTAAATACATACATATGCTGTGGTCCTGCCCTTCACTCAGTGCATTCTGGTCTGATGTGTGTTCTGCACTCGAAAATATTACAAGGAGCAACATTCATGTAACTCAGCTTGCATGTCTCTTCAGTGTCTTTGACAGAACTTCTCAGGGCACGTACACATTTTTAAACCGCCGTCATTTACTAACGAAGAGATGTGTGTTACGAAATTGGATGCATCCACAAACCCCTGGTCAAGAAAAAATGGATGAAACGTTTGGGCTAATGAGAAAGAGGAACTATGGGCAGCAATGCTACCTAAGACGATCCAATCAAAAGATAGCTGGGGCTCCTTCAGGACATACCTGATAGGTTGGAATGAATCACAGAACTGAAGTGCACTGACACTCCTCTATGTTACCAAAGATATGGGTCTCTACTAAACTGTCGGTGATCAGTGTAACTGCATTTTGCATTACTTTCTTTTAATGAACAGTTTCTTTTAACTGTATGAAATGCCAAGTATGTAAATGCGGTATATATATATATAAATTTGTTTATGCTGTAATAGATGTTCCTATAACCACATTAAATTGTTCTTAGAAACACTGCTTGTATTTCAACCCTTGCAATTTTGGGAGGATTCAAAAGTTAAGAGTGGTGGATCATAGATATAAACATATAATGAAGACCCTGAAAATCTGTGTCATTCAAGATAATGCCTGGGCGGAGGTTTCTGCTTATTAGAGAAGGTCCAGATGAACACAGCAGATGCCTAGGGTGGTCGTAAACAACAGCCTTTGTAGACCTCTGCTCAGCTTTTCAATGTTAAGCAAGGCACACTTGCATGGGGAAATACCCTGTGTAAATATGCCACATCCCCTTACTTGACTGGCTGTGTAAGCTATTTTTATATTATGGTGTTGGGAGTCTCAGGTCAAACTTCGAACAGAATTGCACCAGTTTTTAGATGGTTTAATTCTAGGAAGCTTTTGGCGGGAGGGGTGTGTCATGTGATTCTCTGATACCTGCGTGCCTAAGAACGTGGAGGTCCAGGAGAAACTTTTCTGGAGGTCATCTCCACAGGGTAGGGCAGCACATAGCCCCTCTCAGCATGATTTCCACCCAGAGCTCCAGTGGAGCAATCATCAGAAATTAAGCCATGAGGCAAAAAATTGCAACTCAACCCAGAAAGGGATCCTGTTCTGTTATGATATGAAATGATATGATTGTTTATTTACATAGCGCCTATACACAATGTGTTTCAAGTCCCTTCAAGGCAAAGGAGGGAACAAGGGAAAATACAATGACATTCTTACAGGCCATGAACAATACAAATTTGAAATTAACTATAGTACTCGGCCTGGTGACATTTCAGATGCATTGAGATGCATTGAGATTTGATTGCATTACATCATAATGGGTTTTTGCATGTTAAATGTATTTGTGGTGTTTTCTATTTTATTGCATGATATTGATGTGTTGTGTATGTTTCTTGGATGAGGGTTTTATCCTAATACACCCATGAAGATGATGCGGCAATAAGTAGCTATTTGAAGTTGCCAGAATCCGGGTCTTCGTTGTCATGGCGCATGCTGCTTCTCTCCTTACATCAGCTGTGGATTTTAAATAGCCATAACTATCACGGTCAGAAAATAGGGAAAGTGGTTTAGGGTGGAGATCAGAAGGAGAAAAATCAAGGTTTAGATTTCACTTCATCACTTCTAAAATTGTCCTGTCAATGCAGACCCACATCAATTGCCACACAAAAGCCTCTGGTGACCTAAAAAGAGTTATATCCCCCTACTTTGGTGTTTGATTTTATTGTCCCTAAGACTATTATGAATGGAAACATGGCATGAGCCTGTCTTGGTAATTGCCTTTGCCAGAGGATACAAAACATGTCAATATTCCAGAAAGTATATTAGCACACCAATTGCTTTATTACAAAAGGACTGACATGTCTGAAATATATATCTTCAATTCTGGTGATTATACCTGCCATTTAGAAAATATGTACTTATAAGGTTGCCATAGTGTTAGTCACTTTAAAGAGTGAATTGAAAACTATTTGTTTTCCACAGAGATAACATATTTAGAATATTTATATTTTGTCTGTGGAGTCAAAAAAGCGGGTTGGGCCAAAGGACAAGGCACCAAGGGGAAAAGCATGTTTTGAAGCAGGCCTGGTTTTGAGTTTGGCAACCTTATTGGTATTAGCCCGGAACTGGAAGCAGGAGGTCGCTCCTACCCATCATGAATGCTTATTTAAAATTTGGCACATCTTGGCTATGGAATCGGTTACCCATACAATCCAGCGAGACACCCAACAGTTTAAAACAGAGGAGGAGTATCAGATTCAAATGTGCCTGCAGAACTTTCGAATTTTGGACATTGCATAAATTACTTTGAATCAATCGATAATGACTGAAAACCTCTTTGTATCATATGCATGATAAGGTGGAGCAGCCCTGGGGGCAAAGGGGAGGGAAGGGGGAGGAGGGTAGGGGCAATGCTTTCTTGTTTAAATAGTAGTATTAATGTGGGCTCATTCATGAAAAACCCTTAAAGAAATGCACCCTACAACTTGTCAAACAGATGTTCTCCCTTCTAAAATTGTCTTGGAACATCCAGGTAGTGTTGCACCTTTCCTGGCTCGTTTTATGAATGCCTCGTTCTCTCATAATGATGTGCCCGATCTTCTAAAAAATGTAACTGTCACCCCACTATTAAAAAAACCTAATCTAGATCCTGCAATTTACTCCAATCTTAGACCCATCATTAGTGCTCATTTTTTGTTGAAAGTAGTCGACAAAGTAGCTGCTACCCAATTTAAGATACATTTGCAGAAGTCAGGCATCTTACACCAACGACAATCAGGCTTTAGGACTTCACGTGGGACAGAGACCGCAATGCTTGTTCTACAAATGGAAATGTTGGACATCATGGATGAAAGCAAATCGGGGCTGCTGATGCTTTTAGATCTCTCAGCGGCCTTCGATCTTGTAGATCATTTTAAACTCTTAATGAGAATCGAGGAAATCAGCAACTGTTTTGCCAACACAGTTGAAAGGTTTTGGGCATTTCTTAGCAACAGGATGTCCAAGATCGTGATGGGGAAATGCTTTCTCGAATCCAGAGACCTTCACATGTGGAGTTCCTCAAGGAGTATGTTTATCCCCTGCCCTCTTCATTGTTTTTTGTTGTCCGTTGTGTGACCGCTTAGATTCTATTGGGCTTGACTAATTATGCTAACGACACTCAGCTTATCTTTAGACTGAGTGGAGATTATGCAAAAGATCCCTGCTTTAATGCGTCCGTTTCTGAAAAAATACGAACATGGATGGCAGAAAATGGGCTATGTCTTAATAGTGAGAAGACTGAACTCCTTGTCTTCGGATCAGCCCAAACGAGAGATAAACTAGGAACTGCCTATGCACATTTTTGCATAGACCAACATCCGATAAAACAGTGAGCAAAGTAAAAACACTTGGCGTCATAATTGAGGCATCACTTAATGCAGATGCTCAAGTTGCAAACTTGTTGAAAAACGTGCAGTAAAACCTAAGGCTTCTGCACCTGGGAAGCCTTTCATCTCTGACATAAACTGCGTCACCTTGGTCAGAGCTTTAATCATGCCAAGACTGGATCATGTAACGCGTTGCTTGGAGGAGCCAGCAAATCATGTGTCAAAAAGCTGCAGGATTTGCAGAATGCCGCTGTTAGTCATAAAAATATGTCCCGAAACATGAGCACATATCACTGCATAGAAGGAAACTGCACTGCCTTCCTGTAGAAGCCAGAATAGAATTGAAAATCAACACCATCATCCATAAATGTCTGTTCGGAGATGCACCCGGATATTTGAAAGAGCGCATTACCATACAGAACTCCACTAGGACTACTAGATCGAAAGATTCTATGCGACTAACATGCCCTAGATTCAGACGGGCGAAGGGAAAAGAATGGTCGTGTCCTGTGAAGGCTGCCTTGGCAAAGAGCAAATTAACAATGAATCTGCACCTTGAAGGAAACTTGACTGCCCTCAAAAAAGCACTAAAGACCATTATTTTCTTTTAAGTAATTATATCTGCCTTATGAACTGCTACCCCTCTGTCCCTTTCTCTCATGTCTTAATTAATCTGTCTCCTCCGTGCCCTGATGCCTTCGGTCTATGGCGCATAAGAAATAAGCAAATAAGCAAATAAAATAATGTAGTGGAGAAATAAAGTCCTTAGCAATGTTGTCCTCCAATGGTGTGGTGGATGCATCTGACAGCATTCTTGGTGGTGCAAGTTGTTCGTCACCATGACAGAGAGAGCAGTAGCATGAGAAATAGGCCAATCCACAGCCAGTGCCACCAGACACAGTAATCAGGTTTGTGTAGACTCTACTCCGCCTATCACTGTGCTGGAAATTGTGGCTGTCCCTCCATACGGTAGCAGCCATCATGATCACCCGTTTTATCATTTTGGCACCGTTCCCTGAATTTGCTGGGTAATTGTCAGCAGAGAGCAGCTGGAGGACAGTATATTCCAACATGAAATGCACTTTGCACTGTTCCATGAATCAGGGTTTGGTCTGCAGTGCAAAGTCACCTTTTAGCAGTGCAAATTCACTTTGAAACGGGCAAATATTCCATGAATCGGGCCCAATATCGCGATCATTTAAGAGAGAGTTTTCTCATTGCACATTATTTGCAAATGCTGTCATATGGTTGTTAAAAATCGCATCTTGCTATTAGCAAATGTGTGTATGCATTGCAGGCATGCTCAATAAATAATATTCACTCTTCTGAACTTGCTGCAAACTATTCCAGTGCTTGTTCACACCTGTACACCCCTCTGCTATTGTATTCCACTCGGGTAGGAGGAAGTACTGATAAAACTAGGAAAATCCCACTGTATAAATAAAGTAATGGGGCAGCGCCATTTTGTTTGTTCCATCCTTTTAGCTGCTTTGCCCCATCCATAGGACCGAGCCACCTATGTGCATTGTACCCTCCCCCTTATCGGCCCCCCATTCTTCTGGTTCTACATTGCCTCCTTTTGCCCCTTTTCTTACTGATACGTATCACATGTTCTCAATACTACTCCTGCTCTGCATCTGTCTTGTCTTCAACTCCTGTTACCACTTCTCCCCCTGACCCATATCTGCCTCCTCTTGTACCTCTTCATGCTTGACATCTGTTGCCTCATGTTGCACCTCCTCCCTCCTCATGTTCCACCTACTCCTCCTGCCACACATCGGCCTCCTCATGCGCCCTTGCTGGCCCTCCATTCCAGCCTTCTCATGTTACAGCATCCTGCTAACCCATCTCCTCACTTTCTTGTCCTACATTTGAGTCATTGTCTTGCTGCCCCTGATCACTAGCCTCCCACAGCAATATCTCTTCACATATTGTTCCCATCACCCCCTTCAGCACAGCCAATCACTTCCATAAGAAAGTCAGACTGTCTTACTTCCCCTCCCAAAATCACTTGAGGATCTCCCCCAATTACTGCATGCTGCTGTCCTGTTCTGCTCTGTCCATTGTCCATCTCTTGATGGCATTCCATCTAAATTATTCTCCAAGACTTCCACATCTATGTCCCTGGAGAAGGTGTCAGCCCCAATCTCAATATGCTGTGCATCTAAGATTACACAAGCTCCAGCATCCATCACCTCCTCTTCATATCAAGGCAACATGCTTCCAGGTGTGCTTGTTCATTTTCCTTATTAAATCTAAGAGTTGTGGGAAGCACCAATTTGAATGATTCCACAAGGGTTTCACGAAGGTTTTCATAAAGGATTTTCACATACAGCTTATATTTTTCTTTTTTTGTTGGGGTGGGAGGAGAATGGATATGTGAAGTGATAAAAAGACAATCACAAAGTGTTCACAAAGAGTTTTCATTTTTTCTTTTTAAACTTTATTTTTGGTTTTTCAATCTTCTCACCATACAAAGGCACCTCTAGGGCGCTTAATCAGAGTGAGACAAACACAGCACAGTTAGAAAGAGAAAACAAACCCCCAACTTCATACAACCCCGCCGAGCCACCCCCCACTTTCCCCCCAAGTTCACCCTTACAGGATCCCATGGGTTCCTTCCTTATTTTCAGTTCAAAATTGTCAAGTGCCCTCTTGCGGGTCTGGACTTCACCGCACATCTTCTAGTTCACAGATATATCAGAGTCTGAGGGATCAGCATTTCTTAGCAAATAATTTATGTATGGACCCCAGATATCCGGGGGCGAGCATGCAGCGGTAGGAGTTTTATAAATTCGCATTCAGTGTTTTGACAGTAAACAATGTCTTTTTTCCAGTCTTCAATCTTGGGGAGCGGGCCTCGACCCCATGCCACCGCGATTCTCCTGCGAGCCAGCACCAGAAGCAGGGCCGCAAGTTTTCGAGATGCCGGCTGCAAGTATTTAGTAAGGCAGAGCAGGGCTCCGAGGGGTGTTGGGGTCACTTGTTCGCCAATGATGTCTTCGGTAACTTGTAGAACGGAGGCCCAGAAATTGTGGATTCCCGGACAATTCCAGGCTAGGTGGAGGAAGTCAGCGTTAGCTGCCGCACAGCTGTCACATCGGGGTGACAGTTCTGGGTGATGCTTGTTCCTCTTAACTGGGGTGTAGTACGTCTGATGCACGAAGTTAAAGTGAATCAACTTATGCCGAGTGTTTATTGCCACTTTTTGCGTCTGGCAGAGGATATAAGACCAGTCTTCATCCGATATTGCTTCCTGAATGTCTGTTTCCCATTTTTGCTGCACCTTGGATTTGGGAGGCGCATTGCCTACTATAAGAGATTTATATAACAACAATACCAATCTTCCCTCCCCCTGTGCTTGAATCGTATTGTGTAATAAATCCAATGTGGGTGGTTGTTTGGGAAAGGACGGAAACAGCTTTTGAAGGGTGTGGCGTAGTCTGAAGTAGATGAACACGTCTAACGAGGAGTTGCAGCCTCTATCTTTGGCCATCTGTGGGGTCAGGAACGTGCCCCCAGGGAAGAGGTCACCAAAGGAGTGAATGTTGACCTTGTCTGTCCATATTAGGAACACTTTCTCATTAGTAATGGGAATACCGGGAACGAATCTAATGGGCAATAATGGGGAAAATCTTATTGTCACCCCGTATTTATTAGCTATTTTTTTCCAAATTGCATAGGTGGATAGGACCGTGTTTAGCGTGTTATATGGGACCGGGATCTGACTGATAATAACAGCCCTCAGGAGGTTGGGGGAGGCTAGGGCACGTTCCACTTGCACGTGGGGTCGAACAAAGTGGACCGTATACCAATGACTGAGAAATTGGGCCTGGGCTGCCCAATAGTACTTTTCAATATCGGGAAGCACAAGACCCCCGTTCGCCACCGGCAGCGTAGGTGTGTTGTATGCCACGCGCGCTGGTTTCCCAGCCCACACCAATTCTAGTATTAGGCTCCTGACCTTTTGGAAGAAAGACCTGGGGACCAGTAACGGAATGTTCGTAAACAAATGGAGGAGTTTGGGTAAGATAACCATTTTCGTTAAGGAGGTTCTTCCCCATATCGTTAAAGGTAGAGTTTTCCACCTGTGAATTCGTTCCTGCACTGAATTTAATACACAGACTTAGTTATCCCTATAAATTTCATGATGATTTCGAGACATAAAGATACCCAGATAGCGAACCTTTGAGGTTTCCCATTTAAAACCGTAATCATCTGGGAATTCAGTTGTGGTTGGGGTCAGGGGGAAGATTACGGATTTTGAATGATTAGTTTTGAGACCCGACATTCGACCAAATTTTATGACTTCTCGCATTACCGGGTTGAGATTGGCCTGGGGGTCGCTGACAAATAACATAACATCATCAACGTAGAGGGAGACAATTAATCTATGGGGACCCAGTTTGAGACCTCGTGCCATATGGTTGGCGCGAAGCCTGGATGCCAGGGGTTCCATAATGAGGGCAAATATAAGGGCGGATAGCGGGCAGCCTTGTCTTGTTCCGCGTTCTAGTGTTATGCCTGCAGACTTGGAGTTTCCAAGAGTAATATATGAGCGGGGGCACTATAAAGCAGGGACACTAATTTGATGAAGAATTTGCCTAGGCCCATTTGTGTAAGCGTTGCAAACATGAATGGCCATTCAACCGAGTCAAATGCCTTCTCGGCGTCGAGAAGGACTGCTATAGCCCGTTGTGTTGGATTTAGGGCCTCTATAACGCCAAACAGTCTCCTGATCCCGTAGGTTGTGCTTCAACCCGGGATAAACCCAGCTTGGACTCCGATTATAAGTGCGGGCATAAGAGGCAGTAACCTTGCAGCAAGGATTTTATCTAGAATTGTATTGTCCAGATTAATCAAGGAGATTGGCCTGTAGGAAGCACAATCGTCCAGGGGTTTGCTGGCTTTGTGTAGCACCATTACGTTGGCTTCACGTGATGTGGGGGGAGGAAGCCAAGCTGCGAAGATTCTTCCAAAACTCAGAGCAGAAGAGGGGCTAGGATGGATGCATGGGCCTTGTAAAACTCTGTGATGAGCCTGTCAGGCCCAGGCAACTTGGCATTTGGGAGGGATTTTATTGCCTCCAGAACCTCCTCAACTGTTATCGTAGCATTAAGGGGTTCACGTAGCTCCGATTCAACCCAGTACAGCTCTGTGTCATCGAGGAACTTTTGTATGGTTTCTGGATCGGAGGCCCCTTTAGAGCCATAAAGACCTTGATAGAAGTCTCGAAATACCTTGACAATGTTTTTTTCAGAATATACCAGTCTACTCTGGTCGTCTTTGATACACTCGACTTGAGTGGGGTTTTATCTATAGATAGGAGACGGGCTAACAAGGCGCCTGGTTTCTGGCCTTCGCCATATTGGCGGACCTGATGCTTGCGGCTCGTGAACTTTATTTCTCGTTCAGCTGTTTCCTTAAACTTCAGCAGTTCTTTCTTTATTTCTGCCTGAACATGTGGGTCTTGAGTAGTGGAGGCTCTCATCTCTAGTTCTTTCAAGCGTCATTCGCTACTGGCCAAGTCCTTCCCGATCAGTTTTAATAGGCCATTTTCTTTGGCCAGGCAGACTCCTCGTACAAAGCATTTTAGTGGTTCCCACATGGTGCTGGCCAAGGCGACCGAGTTTTGATTTATTTCGATAAAGCATGTTATTTCCTTGTGAAGTTCATCTGCAAAGACGGTGTCAGTGAGTGCTCCGGGTTTGAATCTCCACCGGAGTCCAGGATTGGTGGTGCCTGGAAGAGTGGCTTCTAGTGTGACCATTGAATGGTCAGAGAAGGAACGCGGCAGGATTTGACTTTCTCCCCAATCAAAAGGGCAGTGGATAGATGCTAGAATGTAATCGATCCGGGAACTAGTGTTGTGAACAGCAAAGTGAAAGGTGTACTCTCTGGCATCTCGATTCTGGCGCCTCCAAGTGTCGGGTAACTCAATCGTGTGGCAAATCTCACAGACTTGGGCACTGGCTTTAGAGGGGTGTCCCGTTGTATTATGGGATTTGTCGAGAATGGGGTCAATTGGCGTGTTAAGGTCCGCTCCCCAGATAATGGTTGTTGCGTTGAACTTCCCCAGCTGAGTCATGACCCAGTTAAAGTTGTTGGGTCCAATAGTATTTGGTGCGTATGAGTTTACTATTACTACCTCTTTCCCTGAGATCAACCCTCTCACCAATAGAGCTTTTCCTTCTGAGTCCTTCAGTGAGTTGATGAGACTAAAGTTCGATTTCCTGTCTATGAAGATTGCAACACCTCTGGCGTACGAAGAATATGATGAGAAATACCTGTGACAGCCCCATGATTTAGCCCAGAGTTGTTCCGATGAAGGCAGGAGATGCGTTTCTTGTAATATAGCTATATTAATTTTGTGGCGTCTGAGATAATGGAGGATTCTCCTAGTCTTTGCTGGATGGTTACTCCCATGGATGTTCCAGATGGCAATTTTAAGTGTTGATCCCGCCTTCTGGGTGGTCAGTTAAGCTCTGGTTTATCAGGACTGGAGGTGTTGACTGGATTCTTGCGATCTGAAGGTGGCCGGAGGGCCCGACTTGTATTGGAGTAGCGAGGAACCTGATAGTTGTTGTAGAATAAGGGTGAGAGGTAGGTAGCGGCCCGGCTGAACTGGAATCCCACCCTTGAGTGGGCAACCCCCAACTAGCCCACAGAGAACAATCCCTTACAAACAGAACAGACAACATAGCAGTGCTAGGGGCGCCGGTGGCCCTCCAAGAGGCGGCTGGCTCCCAACTCTCGTTGCAAATTACAGTCCGTGGTGAAAGAGCCGCTGTATGAGTGTTGTTGAGGCGTCATACCTGGTGCGACAACTATGGAGCTTATGTTTACGGTGGATCTCTCCTCGGTCTGTTACCCCTCTGAGGGAAGTGGTTATTTGGGGCGGGCCGGCAGCCGGCTCTGTCTAGGTATTCGCTGATCTCATCTGGAGGGTTGAAGAACTGCGTTTTGCCTTTTTGCTGAAGGCGAAGTTTCGCCGGGAAAAGCATGGAATATTGGATCTGGTTTTCTTGCAGTCTTCGTTTCACGGCTGTGAAAGTACGTCTTTGCGCCTGGATGGCTTGGGAGAAATCTGGGAAAAAGTGAATCTTATCACCATCGTATTGGAGCTCTCCTTTGATTCTGGCTGCTCTGAGAATGGCGTCTCGGTCCTTATAATTGAGTAGCTTCGCAATGATAGGTCAGGGGTTTGCTCCGGAATGGGTTTTGCATTAGGAACCCTATGGGCTCTTTCGACAACAAAACATTTAGACAGGATTTCTGAACCAAACAGGTCCATGCAAATTTTTTCCACGTATTCCTCCATTTTCAGGGCGGGTTGGTGTTTTCTGATTCCGACTATCGTTATGTTATTACGGTGTGAGCGGCCTTCCAAGTCCTCGTTTTTGGCATTTACGGCCTTCATTTGGGCCTCCAGTTCGGACACTCTGGAGGATAAGGCCGACGTCCCATCATCAAGGTCGGAAACCCTCTGTTCAACAGTGTCGAGTCTGTCAGCATGTTTATCCAACCGATGTTGGAGCAGGTCAACTTTGGAGGAAAGCGAGTCTAGTTTGCTCCCCAGGCTCCCTATCCCCGCCTTGAGATCTAACAGAATTTCTCTGATGTCGAAGTCTTGTGCCACCTCATCTTCGTTGGGTGGACTTGAGTTGGGTGATTGTGGTCTGCTGTTGGAAGAGGACGCTTTGACTGAGGAGCAGCTCTCAAAGTTCAGTTTTCGTTGCAATCTATCAGTTTTCCCCATGATCACGATGGAAGAGGGTGATGAAGTGCCGAGAAGGCGACACGGAGTGAGTTTGGAAGGGCCAGTCAAGAATCTGCTGGGTGAGTTCGTGGCGAGCTTGCCGGAGATCTCTTACGGCTTGCTTTGGCGCGCACACTACAAATTTTGGTTTCGCCTCTGTCTCCGCTATTGTCTCCGAGAGGTGCCGGTGGTGTCGCGGCTGTGGATGAAACGCCAACGTCCCTCAAAAACACCAACCTCTAGATGAACACTTGGGCAATTTGCGGGGACAGGCTCAGCGATCGACGCCGTTTATGGTCTAGAACTGAAGCAGTGACCTTGCGTGGGCTCCAGGGCGTTTTCACTGTCAGCGGCCAATGGTGGGGTGTTTCTGCTGTGATCCGGGGCACTGTTTAATTGACTGGCAACCCGCCGTGGAGTGACGCACATATCCGTAGAAACCTACTCATTCTCGGGGTTCCCGGTGCCTGCCCCGTACCCTCTAGTCTATGGATCTCAGTTGGCCTTTTCCACTGTTGATGGTGACGCAGGGCTTGTCTGTACTTGTTTTATGTATGTGGCCACTAGGCCACACCGCGCCGTTGTGGCCGCAGGCTATGTTGACGCGTGGAAGAGCCGGGAGACCAATCCTACTTATCGTGGGTGCTGACAATTAAGAGGGGCACTCATCGCGCTCGTACCTGGCTTTCCGCTGGCGTTTGGTCATTAGCCTCCGTCGTTCTGGCTCATTCGGGGCTGTCCTCTGGGTCTTCTCCGAGCTCCGTGGCCTCTCAGTGATCGGCCCCTCCCCCATCTCCCAGGAGTCTCGACGCAGCGCGGCCGTGCTCGGGGGGGCCACCGCCACACACTGCTGCCTTGTGACTTCTCTGCTCGGTCTAACGCCTCTGTGGTATGGTCGGTGCCTTTTGTTGTTACAGCCGGGCACTGCCACCTCCCTTACGACCGCCCTGCCTCGGCTTCGCCGTGGTCGCGCTGCCACCAAGATGGCGGAAGTGGTGGTGGGACCTTTCTTGGGCCGCGGTTTGTGGGCAAAAACTCACGCGACAGCCAAGCTCGTTCCAGAGTTGTGCACAGAAACGCCTTAGCTCTCACTGGGTGTTCACAGCAGCTCGACTAGTCACCTCGGAAGCACGCTATTTTCAGGATCTTTGGGGAGCTACACGGAGCTAACAAGAAAGCCGCCATCTTGGACGGCTCTCTAGCGCCCTCTGACAAAGAGTTTTCATAGAGGGTTTAATTTCTTCTTTTTTTCTTTCTGTATTGGAATGAAAATATTTAAGGAAAAAAGATCAAACATACGAACAGTTCGAAAACATTTCACATTTCATTTTGTTTTTTTGGCCACATCCAGAGGACCCAGTTCACCATCTGAGGGTTCTACCTGCAAAATAAAGCTCCCTGGGCCTAAAACACCCATGACTCTGCCTGCAAATGCAGAAGCCATCTGGAGCACTGTGAATGTCTACCAGAGGGACATGTGTCACACTGCCTTCCTTTTCAGACTCGCTTGGGCATCCAGCCAGGGTGTCTGTAGCGAAGGGCCAGAAGAAGCAAAGGGCAGTTCCCTGTTTGGGTCTGTTGGGGGCGGAAAGGGCCTAGGGCCAAAAGCCCTGCCCAAGCTAGAACTTTGCTAATATCACCCTTTACCATACTTCTGCTTCCAGGCATTGGGTTCTTTCCACCCATTGATAATTCTTTCACCACTTCTTTGGGGTTTGATAACTGGCTTTTGTTACCTATGGCACAATTCTAGCCCACCTCAGAACTTCCTCCTGCTTCCTCTCAGTCAACCATCCATTCCTTACCTTTCCACTCACTGACCTACCCTCCCTCTATCTTGGGATAAACCCTTTATTCATTTTCTTTACTTGCCTGTCTTCTACCATTCATATGCATCTTGACTTTGCCCCATTTCTCTTCTACTCACTCTTCCTTTTCCCTTCCCTCCTAGCCTTCAGCCTCAACTTGGTGTAATGTTTGCCACACTCTCCGGCGTCCCTATTCATATTTTCCCACCCTGCACCTGAATCCCTCAAATTAGAACCTCTAGTGCTCCCAGGATGTCCAATGTCATCTAACCCCTTGCCCAACAAATAACATCTTCCCCTCTCCACCACATCCTATGATTCTGTCACTTGACCTCTGCAATGCACAATCCCTCTGCAACCCGTCTTCCTACATCACTGACAACTTAAACTCTTATGACCCTCAACTTTCACTTCTTGCTATCACAGAAACCAGGATCTCCACTAAAGACTCTGCTACACAAGCAGCTTGCAACAGTGACTCTGCTACATTCTCACAATCTCCCTGACATGTTGGAAAGGTCAGTGGTGTAGGATTCCTTATCAATATAGCCCACAACACTGTCCCTCTACTCCTGCCTGATATCAACACTTCCCTATTTTGAATATACCACTATTCCACTCCTCCCACTCTTCTGGGTCTCTATTGACATCCTGTTCACCCCAACCACTCTTTGTTCTGACCCCTCTGCTTGAGTCTCCTTGAGGCACTTCCCACCAACATCAACATTGTCTTTCTGGTGGACTTTAACCTCCCCAAACCCTCTGCAGCTACCTGACTTGAACGTATCTCCCTCCTTTTTGACCACACCCTCTATACCCTCCACAACCAGCCTACCAATTCTGGTGGGAACTCTCTTGGCATTTTCTTTTTCTCTAATTCACCCTCCCGCTCCGACCTCTCCATTCATACCTCTCCCTCTGATCAATCCATTGTTCACTTTAACATTTCAGTCACTCCACCTTCTACTCCTCATCTTTCCTTTCAATGACTAAAAGGAGATTTAGGCAGAACTCTCTTGCCCCCTACCGTGATGATGTGATGACCTCCCTCTTGTCTCCTTTCCCTATTGATACAGCTTCCATTGACTCTGGTTTCTCTGACCTTCACTATGCACTTTTGACTAAATTTGACCAATACCATCCTGCTCACACATTCACACCTTCCCTTCACCCTTCTCAGCCTTGGATCATCTCTGAAATTTAGACCCTCAAAACAAACATGCACCATGAGCTAAAATGACCCTACATCTTGTTCCCTCTGATCCTCCTCTGCACTGCTCCTCTCTGTCCCATACCTTCCCTGTGCCTCGGTACACTTCTGTTCTTTCTGCCTGATTGTCTCTCTCCACTGGAACCCACTACCCATAACAATCAAAGCCAGCCTAACTGTGGACCTCTTCAAAGCTCAACTTAAACCTCATCTGCTTGCTAAAGAGGGAGCTCCCCCTGTTCTATCCCTCATCCTCCCTAACTGATCCCACCACTGCCTCCAGTGATGCTTACTAATGTAATTCTGTAAATTTAAATAGTAGTCTTTAGTTTTAAGAACTTGCCCCCTAGGTCAATGTTACCCTAGTAAGTCACTTGTTCTCTTATATATTATTCTGTTAGATTTATGTTGTCCTTGGTATATACTTATAATTATAACTGTTCTTTTATAACGAGCTTAATGCCAGCGAGTGGTTTCTAAGCACGGGATAGGGATTTGAACCTGTGTTACGATGCATTATCTTTCTTCCAAGACAAATGTGTTGCCCCTGAGCTCACAACATCATAACCGGGATCAGCACGTATTCTCATCTTTGTGCTATTGTACAGGCACCCTTCATGGGAATGCCTCCACCCTATGTAAACGTGTTATCGTAAGTCATTTCTGATCAAATTTGGCATCCTTGTTCTTCAAATAAATACAAATACACATGCTATGTTATTTATTTATTTATTTATTTACTTATTTGACATTTATAAGGCGCCAATACAACAAGAACAGTGTTTCAAGGTGCCACAAGGCAATGAGGGAAGGGAACAAGGGAGTAAATAAAACAATAACAATGACAAGGAAGAAATAATACAATGAACAGCAGTCCTACTAGGCCTTGTGACATTCGGAACGTGCAAGTACAGAGAGAAAAAAAAGGTGGGGTTTTAGGGGAGGTGAAGGGCGCACCTTTCAAATTTAAGCACTTTAACCTTGCAGGACAGGTGGCTAATTCTGAGAAAGGGGGAAAAAGTATCTACGACCCTGGCTCTGTTGAACTTTATGAGAGAAACCTTTACAATTTTGGACATTTAGTTATTTTTCTCGAGTTATACTGTTTCCCCCCCTATATTTATATATAATTAATGTAACTGTGTTTTTTTTTTTTTTTTTTTTTTTTTTCTTCTTCTTCCTTTTCTTCCTTTTTTTCAATTCTTTTCTTTTCTTTTTATCTCCACAATGCATTTAAAGTTTCCTTTGGTAACTAATTGATGCAATAAAATAAAATAAAACAGAAGGGGAATAAGGCTAATGCGGGGGGGAGTACCAGAGGTGCCTGTCAGGAAGGCAGCAGGTAATTACAAGGGCAGAGACAACGCATGCAAAGAGTGGGAGGTCTGCCGTCCAGTAGGTAAGTGCAGGGCAAAAATAATCCTGGGTGGCGGAAAGTCTGCCACCCAAAAGAAAGATGTGGGCCCAGCGGGAAGTGCAGGGGTGGTGCTGGTGCCGATTGGGCTGAGTGGCCTGGACCCTATTAGACTCTTGAGGGAGGACCAGGCTGCCAGTGACAGCGGCAGTGGGGTAGTTAACAGGGGAGGCAGAGAAGGAAGGAGGTGGAGAAAAGAAAGGTCTTGAGTTGTTTGCAGAACGTGAGATGGACCGGTTCAAGATGGAGAGAGAGAAGGAGGCTGTTCCAGAGGAGGGAGCCAGCACAAGAGAGAGATCTGCACCCAGATCTCTTCTTGGAGAAACGTTTGACCAGCAGAGAGTTGGAGCTGGAAGATCGAACAGATCTGGAAGGAGAGTATTTAGTAAGAAAGAGCTGCAGGTAGTGTGGTCCCATACCCAAGAAAGCCTAGTGGGTGATGCAGAGGGTCTTGAATATGATCTTTTCAGTCACCGGGAGCCAGTGGAGAGATTTTAGAGCTGGATAGATATAGTCCCTGGGCTTGAGGCTAAGGATAAGTCTTGCAGGCCTATTCTGGATTAGTTGAAGGGGGCGAAGGGAGGAAAGGGGAAGGTTAAGGAAGGGGTTATAGCAATAGTCCAGCTTGGAAAGGACTAGAGCTCTAGAGACATTGAGCTTCTGGGGGTGAGAAAAGGGAGAATGCCTCTGAGGAGGTGAAGTTGAAAGTGGGTTTCTTGGCAAGGTCCAAGATGTGAGGAGTGAAGAAGTGAAGGAGAGAGAAGAGTTGAAGATGACCCGAGGTTTCTGGCTTTAGTTGAAGGAGAAGGATAGGACCCATAGAGGGGGCAGAGTGCTGCAGGGAAATGGGGCACAGGTGTCCCACTGGGAAGAATCTCTGTCTTACTGGCACTAAGATAGAGTTCATTTGAAGCACACCAAGACTGATTAGCAGACAGGCGGTAAGGAATGATAGAGGAGGAAGAGGAGAAGGAAGAGGGAAGCTTGAAGAAGAGTTGTGTGTTGTCTGCATAACACTGGAAAATGAGGAGAGAAGGCAGCGATCAGGTGAGAGAGAGGTGCAAGGTAGATGTTGAAAAGACAAGGCAAAAGGATAGCTCCCTGGGGATCAACACTTGTGGAGAGAGTGATGGCACAGGAGAAACAACCCAAGGACACCTGGGAAGGGCGGTCAGTGAGGAAGGAGGTCAGCCAGTCCAGTGCCCGGTCTGAGATCCAAGGGTACCTTGCAGCCATTTTATGAGGATACAGTGAAAAAGACACATTATAAATGTTCTCAGTGGATGCAGCACAAACATGTGTCTCCCTCCTATTGTGTATCAGCCTTGTTCCTACCTCTAACTGTCAGGTACAACCCATAGAGAACCAAGACGTGAGCTGTGACTTTTACATGTTCGCCAAAGATTCTAAGGTTTCGATTGGCCAGCCAAATCTATCAAGAGAGGACCTCCAGTTCTGTGGCCTGCCATAGTCAAGCCTACACGCTAAACTTACACACAAATTCTAGCATGATTTTGGGATGCGCATGGTGCGAGAAATATCTTGAAAACCTGCAGTGGCCCGAAAACAAAATTCCGCTCAGCCTGCAAGTTCTGCCATGGAAATCTTCACTCATCCTTAGTCACAACCGGTGTTAAGGTGTGCATGTATCTGTTCTTTTCTAAGAGAAGCACTGATCTTTGATATTTTAATATTTGATGCCTCCAATAAGTGGATAGCTGATGCTCTATGTTTTGCATGTCACCTTGCTCTCTCCTTCCTTGCAATCATCAGGTGTGAGCAGTGGGCGTTTTCTGCTGGGAAAATGGAGCTTTTGCCTTCTTTAAATGCACGTTTTGCATGTCAGGTAGGTGACATCAGACTTCATGTCATTAGTGCACCCTTTCTCCAGTCCTGGTTCATTGCAACTGAACCAATTGCACTGGTAACATTGTTTAGTATTAAGACCATGCAAAACTGAAAATGTGGTGCACCAGTGACCTACATGGCCGCCTCAACATAAAATGGGCAAAATCGTGAATTCCAACCATAGGAGAGAACTGAAATGTCCAAAGCCTACTTTACATAGCAAAGAAGAGGCTTCCATGGAGAAGGAAGGACTAGTTGGAGGTGCGGGGCCCCTTTGCAATGACTGCACCAGGGTGAAGGCCAACCTCATATGGTGCTGCGTGGCATGCTCTGGCCCAGGAATGGGGTCCCGCCCCTTCATAGCATAGCATGCAGGCAATGACTTTTCCGCATAGGCGACAGCATCGCACACAGAGAAACCAAACATACAACCCACACAACTATCCACCCTACCTTCCCTCTCACTTTACTATATTTTTTCAAATGAAATTCTGTGAGAATATCTTTGGCAAAAACAGTTAGGATCTATAAACATGAAATATTACCTGCTGGTAGAATGTCAGATGTGGGGATGTCAGATAATCAGTCGCTGCTGTGGGAGCGCAGGCGTGACTGATCTTTTTATGGGGGGGCCCAGACATCACCAGGATTCAGTGAGGATTTCTGTTGCTTGCAGCCCAGAGTCCTGTGTTTTTCATTATGGGATCCTGTTTACTCAGTATCTTTGGAGGCTTGTCTGGAGTGGAATTTACGGTATATTTAATAGGACTGGTAACATCCTACAGGAAATCCCCGCGCAGTGGTTTACAGGCTCGGGCAGATGCTGCGGATGATCCCACGCTAGGGACATATATTTAGACTCTAAAACCCAGGGTTTATTTGCAGTCTTTTTTCCCAGAAATCCTCCATGAACTGCTGAGCTATGATACAAAAATAAAGGGCCCACGGTATTTGCAAGACACAAGTCACAGTGAGGGATTCGGAAACAATGGAAATAGACACGAGGAAGATCATATCCCAGTGGAGTAGCTACATGCAATGAATGCAAATACAATAGATGAAAGGAGGAGTGGAACCCTGGAATGTACTAAATATATCAGCAGACGAAATGGATATTTTAACCTGTAAAACATCCAATCCACTAGAATATCAATATGTGCAACGCTCTGTTGCCTCCTAGCTAGGTTTGCACTTTATAAATCCCATATATTCATGCAGCCATCAGAACATAGAAGCCTAAGGGGTGGTGATAAGATCCTACAATCCTGATTGATTGGCTGCTTCCCTGCTGACTGATTTCTCATGTTATTAGCTGCCAAAAAAGCCTTTCTAATATTAAATGATTGTAGATTGAGTCCACATATTTGTAAGCTATTTGTTCCTGGGATATGGTTCATATTTGTAAAAATGGCATCCAGCCCAGGCATTTCCTGTTGGTGGAAAGCCAGGGCTTGTAAAAGGCTGACTTGCTACACCTCCGCTCCTCAACTCGACTGCGCAGATGCACGTTCATTGCTATGGTGTGACCGATTCCAATGCTTCAACATTGCACAAAGATAGACACATCCCCCACACCACAAGCGTTCAGCGAACTGTTCCAGAAAACAACCCAAAAAATGAAGAGGCTAATCCACAAACGAGTCTGATTGCATCATGTTATGTGCAAAGTGGGTGACCTATCTTGCGACAAGCATCGGCTTCACACATGATATGACATGATATGATATGATGTGGCATTTATAACGTGCCTATACACAAGTGTTTCAAGGCGTGACAAGGCAAGGGAGGGGAAACAGAGGGAAGACAGAGACAACCATCTTACTAGGCCAGGTGACATTGAGATTGCGCAAGTGCAGGGGAGGCAGGGAAAGGGAACTTATTCTACCTTATTCACAAAGGGGGCCTGTGGGATGAGGAACGAGTGAATGTGTCCGGGCAAACCAGCCAGTCTTGCCTATCCAACTGTGCAGCCTTTATATGACACACATAGAGTCTTGGCAACAAGCACCAATATGGGTCCATGGCTAGAGTCAGCCCTCTGTCTCCGTGGATGTAGGACGTGCATTGCAAGTGCTAGTCCTCAAAAGAAGACACTAACCTATTGTTTTGCAATTCCAACACCATTAGGAGAGTGGGTAAGAGAATGTGTGGTATACCAGGCGCGTGAGGGCGCTCTGGCTGCAAATCAATAGATATAAAGTGTAAACTCAGAATGAGCTTGACAGCTGCAGACGATGGCACTGCTAGGCTATCCGCTGCCTAACATATAGTTACAGATAAACATGGGTGTGTCACAGTCAATGCGCTTGTCCAAGTTAAGAGAAACGTTATACAATTAGGGAACTAACAGTTAATTTAATCAAAAAAGCGTCAATAGTGCATTCTTCTTGCCAACACGTGTTTCGACCAATGAGGTCTTTTTCAAGGCAATTACATGAGATAAACATCTAATTTGACCAACCCATTGATTGATAAAATAACATAAATGAAATATTGAGAGCAAATATCCATATCCGAGTTGGTTCATTAATTGTCCCAATCACATGGACGGAAGAGAGGGTGGGAAAAAAGGGGAGGGGGAGGCAAAGAAATACAAAAGAAATTGTTAGATTAAAGTGCATTGTGTTCATATAGCAGCAATGAACTACAAATATAACCACAAGTGTACCCGTGCTAGATAATTTACAGGGAGTCTATTGTTTATGTGAAAAAGATAATGATGTGTCTTGATTTAACAATAAAGAGGATGGACACAAAAAACATATTTCAGCCAGTTTGTCATGAGCATGCTGCTTCAATGTTATTATACTGCAAATACTGCGTCCATAATCTCATGTTCAGAGAATTTGTTAAGTGCATGATAACAATTGCTTAAACAAATTATGTGAATGAGTTCATTGTGTGTCTCAGATAACTTTACAAAGTACTGAGGGCACGTCAGCTTGAGACCCCCGGCACCCTAAGCCAGTTGCTTTCGGATATATAATAATCAATGTTGCTCAAGTACTCAGACCACGGGGGACTGTTTGTGGGTTTGCATGGGTTGTTATGAGACCCCCACAAATGTAGTTGATTGGGTAACTTCGTCTATGTTCTCAAAGGAATACCAATTTGGCTAGCGATAGATATTTCTGTAGGATAACGCATATTGCAAGCAGATTAGTTTATTCCCAAATAACTTACATAATATGAATTGAATGGCAGTGATTTCACATGTGTGCACGTTAACTAAATTAGGATAACGACTGGCGTTCCTTCCTTTCATGCCCCTTGTCCTGTGTTACTGTGCATCACCATATTATGAAAAGATATATATGCCCATATTAAGGTGTGTACAGACGACACATCCCTGGTTGTGGCTGTGAAGGCATTCCTTTGTCCATAAACGTACTAGTGATACAATTAAGTCATTAGGGGTTTGTCTGAGACAGAACCCTGCCTTTGTCCGGCGTAGGCGTGTATTTAGATGCGGGCACCATCATTGTTTTCTTTTATTTACAAATGTACTATGCGGCATGACGTCAGTGGTCCCTCGCTTGATGCCGCGTGAGGATAAACATAAATGATGGACTAAGATGCATTCACTTTTAATGCCAGAGTCTATCCGCGCTATGGTGGAGATAAATATTGTAGTTGCGTTTGCTCAATGTTTATAATATTGACTTCCTTATCAATCCATTTGTTAATGATTTGGATGTATTATCTCCAAAGATGTATTAACTCAAAAAAGGGTTTTATCTAAATGCTTAGAGACCTCCATGGCTCCGGACTTATCACCCCATTAAACATAAATCTGTGTGCTGCTGCATAAAGTGTCATGAGTCTCCTGGCTACAGACACTAGCTGTGTCAGGCTGGCTCACTCATTCCTCTCGTCCCGTTAATGCTCAAGAATTGCTTAAAAGTTCATTGAATAGGTATACTAATAGAATTATGCCAACTTAACTGTCCAAATAAGAGACGTGCTGAGGGGTACTGCCCACATAAGAGGCACTGCATGATAGTAAAGGCTGGATTTGCCTAAAACACAAATTATTGATAGGATGAGATGTATCAAATTGACATGCAGTTCAACAGGGAATCTATGAATCAGTGCATGAGTCCTAATTAATATGATCAAACCCTTTGTCATCACAGAAAAACATTAATTTCATGTTCTTTGTTAAGTCCTTGAGTGCTGCATCGGAGTCTGCAGATCATACGACATTCCAGTTTCCTGAGAAGAAGACGCGGATCTCCTCCTCTCCTGTGGCAATGTGCTTGCTGTAAACCAATGAAACGGATAGCCTCTTAGTTTCCCATCTGATGTTGCTCTTCCCAATGTAGGGCTAATGGCAGCTTGGGATGTTGGTTGCCTAAACTATACAGGTGTTCTCTAATCCTTATCCGTAATTTACGGATGGTGCTGTCAATGTAAACCTTATCACAGATGCAAATAATGCCATATACAATATATTTTGACCTACAATTAAGGACATCTTTAATTTCTGTTTTGATTCCACCATGGCATACAAAAGTAGTGGTCACTGGATGAGCAGATTTGCATACAATGCACGTTCCACATTTGTAGAAACCAACATGTTTGAGCTTAAGCCAATTAATTGCTTGTGGTCATAACATCAGGGTCAGGTCTGAGGAAAGAGGGACAAAGTTTGTTCTTCAATGTGGGTGCCTGAGGGAAGATTAGCTTAGGTTAAGTCTCTATATACTCTTGAAGGTCTGGATCCAAAGATAACAAATGCCAATGTTTTTGGAGCATCCCATACATTTGGTAACTGTTATGGGAATATTTGGTGATGACATTCACACCTTTGGGTTCAGCATTGGGTCCCCTGCCTTTTGGCTGCAACATGTCCTCCCTCTGAATGGGTTGGATCTTGGCAAGTGCATTGGTGACACATATCCCTGAGTACCCTTGATCCTTAAACCTTCTGCTGAGTAAGTCACATTCTTGTTCATAGACCTTCTTTGAACTGCAATTCCTTTTTGCCCTGTAGAATTCCTCCACTGGGATGTTGTCAATGGTAGTTTTCCTATGGCAGCAAGTTGCATGTCTTCCTCTGAAGAGGTTCTCTGTGTTGCAATATTTAGTCCTAAAGGGGCTTGAAATCTTATGTGCTTGGAAATCAGTTGGGGATTCCGTTGGTTAGCTCTTTTGTATTTCTTAATTTCAGCTAAAAACCCTTTTCTAGCACTGTTTGTTACTCGAGGAGCACCAGTGTCTCCAAGTTTGGTGTTAAAAGTCCCTCGCCCTCTGATTCAAGATCCAAGGAGCCTGGCGTGGTTTTTGTTGTTTTGTTGTACGATGCTTTCTTGTTGTTTTAGGGTGTTTTAGGTGTTGTCTATTTTGACAGCACCCAGTAATGGACTATGGAATAGATTAGAACCTTGTGTTTGTAGACACAAGGATTCACATAACAAGAATAGGTGTTGCTTTAAGTGAGCAGCTCACAAGGTGGGAGCTCCCTTAATCGAGCATTAGATAGATGTGGTCATGACAAGTGTGAGCTAAGTGGTGCTGTGCTGTTGTTTTTTTGTTAGATAGCGGTTGTATGCGAGACTGATAGTGAGTGTGCACGTTTGCACTTTGTGTAACAGTAAGCTAAAATCGTTTTAGGCAGGAGTTTTCCTCCAATGTGTTGGATTTTAACTATTGTGTATATGTTTTTTATATATATAAATATAATAAAGCTTTTTAATACATGTTTTCAGTGTTTATGAGTGCTTGATATAATTCTTATGGGTACATTTACGTTAGTGTTCTACTCTCCTTAAAAGGGACATAGCATGGAGGCAACAAGATTCTTAAGTTAAGAAGTTATCGCATGCAGGTAATTGAGGACGAATCTTGGGGCCGTTTAAGCTTTCCCCAATGTCTTTCTAGTGTTTTTGCTTTCTTTTTGTCGTCATATCTAGATTGAAAGGTATATACCCTGTCATTCTCGTAGTCACTGTCGCCCCTAAAGTACTTTCTAAACTTTCTAAGTTTCACCTCGTCCGGATACTCTTTGAGAATTGCATACATTTTATTATCATTGTTTTCCTTGGTACTTTTGCGGATTACTCATATCCGAAATTTCCTGTTTTACCTCATCAATTTGGGTTGTTACTCTAGCATGTTCCCTGTCTGCATGTCTAATAAGTAAATGTATCATTTTCTCTGAGCTTTCTGTGCATTTCTCCGCCCAGTCTTGTGCAAAGTCCTGATCTTCTAAATTAGTAAAATCTGGAAAGATGTGGATTCTAAGGCCCCTCAGAATTTGGTTGTTCTCCATATACTTGGTCAAGATGCCGTCTCCCAGTATTTGTTGATCTCCTTCTTGGAGAGTCTTTCTAGTTTAATACATTTTTGTGCTAAATCGTTTAGTCCTGCTATTAAAGGCTCTGCCCATGCTGCCTCTAGGTGCAAATAGTGCCAGTTTGTCTTCCTACCGATTGAGGAGGTAATCCGCTATGTTCCTGTTGTGTTTGTAGCCTTAGCTGCCCCCACCTGGAAAGAATAACTGGTTAAGAGAATGCGAGGTATACCAGGCATTTGTGGGTGCTCTGGCTGAAAATCAGTAGATGTAAAGGCTAAACTCAGAATGACAGCTGCAGACAATGGCACTGCTAGGCTAACCCCTGCCTAACATATAGTTACAGATAAATGCGGGTATGCGACAGTCAATGCGCTTGTCCAAGTTAAGAGAAACGTCATACAATTAGGGAACTAACAGTTCATTTAATCAAAAAAGCATCAATAGTGCATTCTTCATGCCAACACTTGTTTCGACCAATGAGGTTTTTTTCAAGGCACTGACATGAGGTAAACGTCTAATTTGACCAACCCATTGATTCATAAAATAACATAAATGAAACATTGAGTGCAAAAATCCATCCTTTTTTGATTAAATGAACTGTCACTCCCTTAATTGTATGACGTTTCTCTTAACTTGGACAAGCGCATTGACTGTGGCACACCCACGGTAAAACATTAGGAGAGTGGACATAGGACAATTGCTGTGCAGGAACATTCTTATCCCGGTAAGTTCCAGAAAAGGCCACTGTCTGCAGTATGTCTTCTATTGTGCATGTCGATCTCAGTGCAGGACAGGTTTCAGAAAAGGCCATTGTCTGCAGTGTGTTTTCCGGATCTACGTGATTTTTCCGTTGCAGAGAAGTCTGCGACGGAAATGTTTGCATGGGAAAAGTACGCACTACAAATGTGCGTACATTTCCCATGCGAACATCCAACAGAAAACCATCCATACATGCACCTCCACCCACACGTACAACACACCAACAACACACCCACACCTCCAACATACCCCCAACGCCCCATACTTACCTTTCCTTCCTTTGCGCTGTGTCCCTGCAGTGCCGGTTCCCTTTCACTTCTGTGATCGGGAACCGGCACCGCAGGGTCCTATTCTTTCTTTTTTCCTTTTTTTTTGGGCGGCTGCAGGGGTGTCCCCCGTGACCCCCCGCTTACTATACTGTATAGTATAGTGAGCGGGGTATTGCGGGGGACACCCATGCAGTCGACAGCTTTTTCTTTGTGCTTTTTTTTTCTCAGGTGAGCTGCGGGGGTTCCCCTCGCAACACCCCACTCACTGCACTGTATAGTATGCCAATATCCAGTGCAGGGCAGGTTTCAGAAAAAGCCTCTGTCTGCAATGTATCATCCGTTGTGTATGTCAATCTCCAATGCATTGCAGGTTTCAGAAAAGGGTGATGTCTGCAGTGTGTTTTTCATTGTACATGTCAGTCCTCAGTGCAGGGCAGGTTTCAGAAAAGGCTCCTTTATGCAGTGTGTTTCCCTTGTGCATGACAATCCCCAGTGAACATATGAGAAAAGCTGTTGTCTGCAGGATGACTTCAGTTGTGCATGCCAATACACAGTGCAGGGCAGGTTTCAGAAAAGGCCCCAGTGTGCAGTGTGTCTTCCGTTGTGCATGTCTGCCCAGTGCAGGGCAGGTTTCAGAAAAGGCCCCTGTTTGCAGTGTCTTCCATTGTGTATGTCAATCTCCAATGCATTGCAGGCTTCAGAAAAGGGTCATGTCTGCAGTGTGTTTTTCATTGTGTATGTCAGTCCCCAGTGCAGGGCAGGCCCATGTACACAGTGTGTCTTCCGTTGTGCTTGTCAATCTCCAGCACAAGGACATTTTCAGAAAAGGCTGTTGCCTGTAGTGTGTTTTCCCCTGTGCATGTCAATCTCCAGTGCAGGGCAGGATTCAGAAAAGGCTGCTGTCTGAAGTGTTTTCTCTTGTGCATGTCAATCACTGGTGCAGGGTAGGTTTTAGAAAAGGCCGTTGTCTGCTGTATGTTTTCCCGTTTGCAAGTCAATCTCCAGGACAGGACATCTTTGAGAAAAGGTTTCTCTTTGCAGTGTGTCTTCCATTGTGCATGCCAATCCCCATTGAAAGATTCAAAACAATTATGTTGTCTGCAGTGTGTATTATGTTGTACATGTCAACCCCCAGTGCAGAGCAGGTTTCAGAAAAGGCTCCTGTCTGCAGTGTATCTTCCGTTCTGTATGTCAATCTCCAGTGCAGGGAAGTTTTCAGAAAAGGTTGCTGTCTGCAGTGTGTTTTTCATTGTGCATGTCATTCCCCAGTGCATGACAGGTTTCAGAAAAACCCCCTGTCTGCAGTGTGTCTTCCAAGTGTGTCTTCCATTGTGCATGCCAATCCCCACTGAAGGTTTCAAAACAGGCTGCTGTCTGCAGTGTGTCTTATACAAAAAGGATGCTGGCTGCAGTGTGTTTTTCATTGTGCATGTCAGTCCCCAGTGGAGGGCAGGTTTCAGAAAAGGCCCTTTTCTGCAGTGTGTCTTCAATTGTGTTTGTCAATCGCCAGAAATAGGCAAGTTTCAGAAAAAGCGTTTGCTTGCAGTATGTTTTCCCTTGTGCATGTCAATCTCCAGTGCAGGGCAGGCTTCAGAAAAGGCTACTCTCTGCAGGGTGTCTTTCATTGTGCATGTCAATCCCCAGTGCAGTGCCAGTTTCAGAAAAGGCTGTTTTCTGCAGTGTTTTTTTTATTGCACACATCAATATCGAGTGAAGGGCAGGTTTCAGAAAAGGTTCGCTCCTGTCTGCAGTGTGTCTTTCTTTGTGTATGTCAATCTCCAGTTTGTGTATGTCAATCTCCAGTGCAGAGCGTGTTTCAGAAAAGGCTGCGGTCTGCAGTGTGTTTTTTTGTTGTGAAGCCAGTCCCCAGTTGAGGGCAGGTTTCAGAAAAGGCCCAAGGCTGCAATGTGTCTTCCATTGTGTTTGTCAATCTAAGGTGGAATACCTGTTAATTGATGAAAAGTCAGGGATCTGTTTAAACCTGCCCACCTAGTTATACACTCATGAGTACCAGCACACGAGATGATCCATTCGTGGTGACCTGCATAGAGTGAGGATTGATTTTTGTGATGACCAGCACCTGTATGAGGAGTATGAGGGATTACAATATTGAGATAATTCAATATGTGCTGTCGACTAGTGACCCGTGAACTCTTCATTGTCCGTAATAACATTTTGGTTTTTCCATGGATTCGACATGCCCTACTAGAGTAATTAATGTGTACCTCCCTCGTTTGGATAAGGATTATTATATTATATTATTCACTTGATTTCGTTCAGAACAGTATGGACTAACTTAAAAAACTTACATTTCGTCTATCTCTATATCAGGTTACTCATCATGCCAAGATGGCGCCTCTTTTTTCTTTTAGCTTTCCTACATTACTAATAACGGCCTCTTTGTGAGTCCGTTCTCTATTTTTATTACTTTTCTCTGAACCGTACGGAGGTCTTTTCAGATAGACATTGCATTAGTTTAGACGGTTGCCTAGACGACTGCTAGAACCGCCGGCACTGCGCTCGTCAGACTGGCTCATCGCAGACCCCTTTCTGCCACCTGGAAAAGCAATAGACCCACGGATAGAACTGTGCACATCGTAGCGCACACAGAAGCAAGAGCAAGCACGCCAGTGCTTACTAATCCACAGGTATATATGACCATGAACCAACATTATAAGCTTTCTATTAGCTTTGGAACATGAGCCCCATCCGTGGCTCCCCTTCCCAACATATTGCAATTTTTTTTGATTGTTGGACAGAATTACGGTATCCGCTACACATTACGGACACCACCAGTAAGAAGGGTGAGTCTTAAGTATGTAATTATTTGTTATAGACCCTATCCATTGCCGACATTCTTGTTCACATATTGAACGACCCATCTTGGACATTTCATCTTTCTACAGTTCACAAAGAGATGCTCTTGGCTTTATAATAGCGTTTTTGATTACCAAGCTACACACCACAGTGTTAACGCATTGTTCTGAAGCGACGTCATTTGACACAGGATAATATTAAAGGCTGCAGTAGGTAAGATTTAATCCACCACACACCTTAATATAAATAGTTACAGAGTACCCTTAGGGCTATTCCCGGGTAGATGTGCATGCTTACATATAAATGTATACCTTTGAACTATACAGGCACCCGTATTGCGAGGACAAGGGGTACCATCAGCCATCTAACCCGTCTGACATCACACTGATATCTTTTTGAAACAGGAATAAGGAACAACCACTGAGTACTATTATTATAAAGGTACTTTATTTCTATCTTTGTGTGACAGTACTTCCTCTAACCAGATGAGTGATTAGTAAACAGCGGCATTATTGTTGGTTCATTAGTCACTTCCAAACATTTTTGCCATTAAGATACATTGGATGATAGGCAGTCCGGGCCTTAAGTGAACCCTTTTTTAGTTTCCTCTCCTCTTCATGTGCTTGTCCCCACAAGCTATGATACCTCTGATTTGGTTAAATAGAACGTGTGCTTTGTTGATCTTTGCTTTTGGTAAACACCAGCTTTAATATGTGTAGATACCATGGTAAACATTTTTCAGGTCATTGGATGTCTTGGTTAGTCACTAAGAATATATTGAGACTACAGTATAAGCATCTTTGTGCATGTTTCTAAAACATTATTTATTATTGCTTTTCAGTTCAAACTTTGGCTCTTGAAGAAGAGATTTAATTCTCGAAACTCGTCAGCCATTTTAATTGTTGAAATACCTACAAAATCCGTTATTCCTTTGTGTTTGTTTTTCTGCATTCAAGAAATCAATGTCAGAGAGAATATTGATCAAATAAATGATTATCAAAACAGTTTCTTTAATATCATATGTACCGAATATGTTTATTGAATGATAATAACTGCATTTTAATAATTGTTGAACCGTTTTTTAGAACGGATTAGTAACAGTGTGCAGGGGACGGGAGTGTTCCAGAGTTTTGGATCCTCTTTTTTTTCTTTAAATATCTGTAATAGTAGACCTGTGCCAGATCAACTTTTTCTCCCCCGCACCTTGAATTCTTTAATATATCAAGATTAATCATTACTCCCCATTTAAAGTTTTGGAGTGCATCCACATATTGTCAGTCTAGAAAAATGGATACCTCTACTGTGTGACCACAAACGTATTTTGGTGGCCGTGGGCCAACCGTCTCATGCACGATTTGACAGAATATAGGTTTCTGAAATTGCCAATGATCGGCCATTTTGATGTAACAAGAATCGCCATTTTATTTTCTAACCATTGCTCATTGCTTTCTGTTCTTATTGCTTCGCAGTACCTTTTTTTTCGCTTACCCTGCTCGACTGTAAAACGTTGTCTGCACGTAAAAGGACAAGGCCGCAGGGCCGCGAGGATAACAAGAGTTTGTTGAAACACAACGTAGGCAGCACCTTGAAGAATGCCCGGCTCCCTCCCGAATGTAGCCTTGAAGCAGAGCTGCAGGGCATTTAATCATTTCGCAGCTGCCAGCCAGTCTCATTATATGGTAGAATATGGTAGAATAAAGCAGCTTGAATTATGCTCTTCTTACGGCCCCCCCTTTGCTGAGCCCTGTTAGAGCGTGTCGGCTCCCAGGACACGAATAGCACCTCATAGATAGCAAGGTCTGGAATGCAACTCTCCCCCCCGTATATGTAGCTCGCTTCCAAGAACAGAAGCGCTGTGTTCTGTTCAATAACTGAAAGATGCCTCCGCACTCACAAATTGCGAATTGTTACTAGAATAGATGTTTGAAGGTGTCACAGTTGTCGAAAATGTCCATCATCACACCAAGTTCAAAGAAACCCAATAAAGGGGGGTGTTAAACATGTCATAGCTGATTGTTTGATATGCATTTTGTATATATGTAACTGATGTACATAATTCACTCTCTTGCGTCCCTCGAGGTCTAGAGATACACGTCGCGGGGCGTGAGACCGAGTTGGCCAACGGAGACTTTTGCTTTGCAATAAACCCTAGCTTTGGGAATACAACCTCGTGTCTGGCGTATCTATCGTGTGTGGTGACTCACCTTGTTTCCATAGACGTAAGGGACCCCTAGGGGCCCCTTTCAAGATGGCGCCCGAATAGGGACCCTCCCCCACTTGTTCCATCGCATAACATTGTAATTGAGTAAGGCGGAGAACGGCAAGGACGGGACGATCGAGCCGGGATCAAGAGGTGTTCGGGGCGCCCTGTAGAAGTGATGAGAGACTCCTTTGCAGATCTGCACACATCTGATCCCGGATCGACGTGCCTGGCTAGAGAACAAGGAGGCGAGGGTCCCGAAACGAGGCGGAAGCCAAGAAACGCAAGACACAACGTCATTTGGTGCGTCACTATACAGACGACTTGATTTATCAGGTGAGTCATCCACCGATTCAAAGTAATCCTAATATTGGTTGAGAGTTGACTTTGCAAAATCAAACACCCTAGGTAAGGTTGATTAACCAGGGGGAAGGTTGAAACATGCCTGGGGTATTGTCCACCCTAGCAGGGTTTTTCCGCTGTGGTAGACAATCTTTGGAAGATGGCCAAATTGTACCACCTGGGGGAACGCCGGCGTATGAAATGTATGTGAAGTATGGAGTGGGTGCGATAATATTCTGTGAGACTTGGCATAGGCAAACCAGAAAGCAACAAGACCATCAGTGGCCGATTAATGGTAGTTTTGAGATAGCGAGAATAGATAACTTGGAAAGGGAGTTGATAAGAAAGAAAGCGCGTCCTGCAGAATTTGAGACTATTAAAGACTGGAGAAGGGAAGCAATGCTCCAATTTAGAAGTAGAGCAAAGCTTGCGCGCAGGCATAAATCGAAAGGTGAAGTAGCGGAAGAGAAAGAAGAGGAGGAGTGGACTGAGAGTCTAAGAAGGGCAGGTAGGCGTGACCAGTTGAATATAGAAAAAATATATCCACAACGAGAATTACACATAGCAGATGAATTGATATAAAACATATTGACCCATACAAAACAAGGCCCAAGATCAGAAGTGAGGCCAGACACGTCAGTAACTATTGCCCAAACCCCACCCGTAGCCCAAGCTCTCCCTCCGGTAGCTCAAGCCTTCCCACAACCACAGACACATAACACTTCCTATTAGCCAACCAGGCCCACAACAGACACTCCCTGTTCCCATTGTCCCATCCGCACCTCCCGCCTCAGACACAGACTCGGTACTGTCCGTTCCTCCCGGGGTTGAAGTTGAAACCACGGGGGCAAGAGACGGGACTGAACAACGGGGATGCACGGGGGTAACTCGCAGTGCGATCAGCAAAGAAAGGAAGGTGGAATTGCAGCAACAGGAAGAGATGTATATAGACAGGAATGATGGGACGGCAGCATTGGCTTCGATGTATGACTTCCGAAGAAGCAATGAAAGACAGGTAGTGTTGGAATGCATGGGTGAATATTTGGTGGAGAAATGGAAACAGTTAATTGGGAAATTACCACCGCAGCAATTGTTAGATTTGAATGCATTAGCACGTTGTAGGGAGAGGGATGAAGAAGTGAGAGAACATGTATATGGACTTTTTGAACTTAAAGATGAATTAGATAATGATTATGCCGAAATGTTTACTACACCTGGGTACAGGAGTAGGGATATCGGGAGACATCGAAAGGGAAAAAAGGGGTCACATAATGAACGGCAGCAGTTACCATCACCGGGGCAGAAGGAAATGGTGGACAAATTATCGTTGCTAAAACAGATGGGGGCAGACTTGAAAGTATGCCTATTGAAAACGCAGGTACTACTGCAGCAAGTAGCAGGACACAATAGAGGGAGAGGGAATGCACAAGGAAGGAGCAATTCGAATATGCATGGGGGAACAGTGGGACCCAATCAGTTTGCGTGTTGTAAGGAGGAAGGAAACTGGCGAGCGCAATGTCCGCATCTGCAGAATAGAAATGGGTCTGGTCAGAGGAGACAGCATGAAGGACACCAAGGAGCGAATGGACCAAATAGGAATAATATGCAGCAGCACCACAATAACGGAGGTAATCAAAACCAAGCCCAAAACCAAAATGCCCCTAACCAGAGTCAGGGACAGCAAAACCAACAGTACACAGCCAAACACGTATTACAGTAACAGCAATGATTACACATCAGACGATGTGTTATTTCCCCAATAGGACAGCCCAGGACAGGGGTCGGAACCAGTGTCTATTCCCGTGAATCAGAGAGGACCCTACATAGAAATGAGAGTCGGGAATGAGGAGCACCGCTTTCTTGTAGATACAGGAGCGCAGAAGTGTTCAATAGACCACCTCTTGGTTCCGGATATACCACTGTCAGGGCAAAAGAATGTTTCCGTAGGGTTCGCAGGTACACCAGTCATAAACCCAGTGTCCAAACCAGTCCCAGTTACTATAGGGCCATTCACTGAACATTGTCCTTTCTTTTTAACAGAACATTGTGGGGAGAACCTGTTGGTATTAAATTTGTTGAAAAAATTAGGTTCAGTTATACACTGCACGGCAGATGGGGTGTTCCTAACGATTTGGCCACACGATGCCCCTGTGTCAGAATTCATGTCCGAAACTTTACCAGGAGAACTAAGTAAAGTTTCAACCCGTATATGGGCAATGCATGACAATGATGTAGGATGCTTGAAGATAGAGCCAGTAAAGATCATTTTGAAAGAAGGTGTTACCCTACCGCAAATTCCCCAATACAGAATTTCGGCTGAAGGTGAGAAAGGATTGAAGAGTATTGTTACAGATTTGGTGAAATTAGGGGTAATTGAAGAAATTACAGGCAGCACATGCAACAGCCTGATTCGTCCAGTTTATAAAAAAGGAGGCAATGAAGTACCATACCGTATTATAATTGATTTGCGCGCATTAAACAAGGTAGTAGCTCCACAATTTCCTTTAGTGCCAGATGTCACTACAATATTGACAATGATACCTGTTTCAGCAGAATATTTTAGTGTAGTCGATCTGAAAAACGCGTTCTTCAGCATTCCAGTGGACAAGGACAGCAGATATTTGTTCTCTTTCACATTAGGAGGATGACCATTTACATTCACGCGGATTCCGCAAGGTTACACGGAAAGTCCGAGTATTTACAGTAGAGCATTAAAAGAGCAGCTAGACATGCTAGAATTTCCAGTGGGTT
This sequence comes from Ambystoma mexicanum, assembly GCF_040938575.1. Lineage (NCBI taxonomy): Eukaryota > Metazoa > Chordata > Amphibia > Caudata > Ambystomatidae > Ambystoma > Ambystoma mexicanum. The sequence goes on along the minus strand of NC_090935.1, from coordinate 678,111,675 downwards.
GTTTACTCTTGCAATACATAGACGATCTATTTTTAGCTGCTGACACAGAGGAGATTTGTAAAGAAAGCACTGTATTACTACTGTCACACCTAGCGGCACATGGCCATAAAGCTAGTTTGAAGAAATTTCAATATAATCGAAATGAGGTGGCCTATTTGGGCTACCTACTTTCAAAAGAAGGGAGAAGGCTAACGCCAGAACGCATAGAAAGTATTTCTTGTATGCCTACTCCAAAGACACAAAAAGGAGTCAGAGCCATAATAGGCATGGCTTCATATTGCCGACAATGGATTGGTAATTTTGCGTTAATTGTGAAACCAATGGTGAATTTGACTAGCAAAGATGCGGTTATGCCTTTACAGTGGGATGAGGAATGTCAGAGAGCATTTGATCAATTGAAAACTGCATTATGCTCGGCTCCAGTTTTGGCCACGCCGAATTATGAGAAGGTTTTTAGACTGTTTGTGTGTGAAAGTGAAGGATGGGCATTGGCGGTTTTGACACAGGAACAAGGTGGAAGAAATAGGCCATGCGGCTATTTTTCTTCTGCGCTGAACCCTGTAGCGCACACACTACCACGATGTTTGCGATCTGTCGCGGCGGCTGCTGCGTCAGTGAAACAAACGGAAGGGATGGTATTGGGGCACACTTTAATTCTGATGGTGCCACATGCCATAGACGTTCTATTAAATAGGACACAGATGCAACACCTCACCTCTGCTAGATTGACAAGATATGAGATTATCTTGTTCGCGCCCCATATCCAAATTATGAGGTGTAACGCTTTGAATCTGCAGAATTAATGCCACTACCCATACAAGAAATTGGGGAGAATGAATCACCCCCCCACGATTGCTTAATGGCCACTGAGGAAGAAACCAAGAGGAGAGTTGATTTAAGTGATACCCCACAGAAAGAGCCAGATGGAGAGTTATTTTGTGACGGCTTATGTTTTAAATTACCAGATGGCACGACAACTGCCGCATATGCTATCACTACCCCAGAGAGCGTTGTAGAAAGCAAAAGAACCCCATACAATTCGGCACAAGCCGCAGAGATAATAGGATTAACCAGAGCCTGCGAGATTTCTGAAAATTTGAATGTGAATATATATGTATACTGATAGCCAGTATGCTTTTGGGGTGGTTCATAACTTTGGTCGACTCTGGGCTGAGAGAGGTTTCTTGACATCACATGGTTCCAGAATTCAACATGGCCCTTTGATTGTACGATTGCTGTCTGCACTCACGCTTCCAAAACGCCTAGCAATAGTGAAATATGAGGCACACAAAAAGGTAACATGCAAAGTAGGAGAGGGAAACGCATTTGCAGACAGAATTGCGAAACAAACTGCCACTGATTTAAATACCAAAATGATGACGGTTCAGACTGAGGAAGTACCCTTTATGATAGAAAATGGAGTTGCCACTGTCAAAGAAATGCAGGCCGAAGCTACGGCCGATGAAATACAAGGGTAGGCAGAGGGCTCTGCTGAGTTAGATCTGGAAGGTTGTTGGGTGGACAAGGGAACTAGAAACTGGATGTTGCCAAATTCCTATGTGACTGCAATGGTCACAATGGCCCACAGCCCTACCCACATCTGTGCGAAAAAGATAATACAGCACCTATCTACAGTATGGCAGAATGTAAACATAAAGAAGAATGCAGAGAGGTTGGTGCAGAATTGTATCACGTGTTTACAACACAATGTAGGAAAGGGAACAGTGACTCCAATAGGCAGTTTTGGCCCGCCCTCTATGCCATTTGAGGTGATCCATTTTGATCTCATAGAGATGGAGAGATGCCAAAACTTAAAATACGTCTTAGTGGTGATCTGTGCATTCAGTAAGTGGGTGGAGGCATATCCCTTGAAGGACTGCACAGCAATGAGCACGGCAAAAGTAATGCTTAAGGAATACTTTTCCAGATTTGGCTTGCCCCATGTCTTATGGTCCGATAATGGCCCACATTTTGTGGGTGCAGTGGTGTTACAGATATGTGCGGGTCTTCAGATTGATAAGAGATTCCATAGTTCAAGGCATCCCAGTTCAGCCGGTCTTGTGGAGAGGCACAACGGGATTCTCAAATCAAAAATCAGTAAAATATGTGCGGGAAGCAAGTTGAGTTGGGTGGATGCATTACCAATAGCACTATTCTCCATCCGTACGTCTGTACAGGCTACAACTGGGCTCTCCCCATACAAAATCGTAATGGGGAGGCCGGCAAATGTATGGTGCGCACATCAGCAAAAACGACTTAGTGAGGTAGAACATCCTGTGCTTAGTACTTATTGTGGCCTTTTAATGCAGAGATTGCGTTTGATTCATCAGCAGGTGCAGGAGGCATTACCAGTGAGATACACCGGTCCGGTGCACGTGCTGGAGCCAGGAGACTGTGTGCTGCTAAAGAATTCTGAAAGAAAATCACCATTATCACCCAGGTGGCGCGGCCCTTATCAAGTACTCTTGGTAACGCAGACGGCGATACGGGTGGATGGACGGAAGTCGTGGATCCATGCCACCCATGCCAAAAATATTCCAACTTCACTGAAAGATTTGCCTGACCCAGATGACCGGAAAGAGACAGCGGTCAAGAAACTGAAGAAACTGTTGCCAGTAAGCAGCCACAAAATCTGCCCAAATGAGAAGTGAAACTCGAAACAAAGCCTGAGACGATTGCCAAAAAAGGGGAAGGGCAAAGAGTGCCCCAACGTTGCCCAGCGGAATCGACATCACTGTTGGCCGACACAAAATCTGCCTTGCAAATACCAGCAGAAACAAAACGTGTACCCCTTTGGCACCCACTAGCACTTGCCAGCATGCCAAAGACCGAATCTGCATCACTGGCGCGGCGCACACTAGCACCTGCAGTAGCGCCACAGGCTGACTTTGAGCCTGAATCTGGAAGTGCACCGGCACTGTTCACGGATCACACGATACCAGGAGTGAGGCGATACAACTTGCGGCCTCGAAAGACAAAGTGATCCACAGTTCTTTAGTGTTTATGTCAACCTCTGGTTCTGCTCATGGACGGAGAAGGAACTAGAGGTGTAGAGGAGAGAAGCGTGAGATTTGTGCAAGTCGGACAATTCAAGACTCGCGTCTCCTCGGTGCGATCATAAAAGTACATGTGTCAGGAACCAGAGCGGACAAGCTGGGCGCACATGGTACTAAGGCAAAAGATAACTGATCAAAAGTCCTCTGAGCAGTATGATTAAGGACAAGTGATCTTGCCTAAAAATAAATAAGCAAATCCAGGCTATAAAGGACTGGCAGAACTGAACTGTGACAATTCCGTTGAACTTATTGACATCAGAGCAAGCGCAACAAAGAGGGATATCCACGACGAACTGTAATAAGGAAGAAGAAGGACAATGAGAAACATGTCGGGACCGGCTCCAGCCTGCTCCTGCACCACTGCTGAGAATGAGTCAATTATAAAGACTGTAAGCTTAAGAAAAACACATGGTAAAACGAATTGTATGCTGGCACTGACAATAATGATGTGCTTTATGAGCGTGGTAGCACCAATAACGACAGCCCTAATATTATGGTATGTGGAATCGATACACCCATTAGAAACGTTTTTACCAATAGTTAATATATCCACTACTGAAAGCCCGGTTCAAGTGATTACTTATGCCCTGCCCCCAATGGAAGAAAGACACAGGGAAGGTTTCGGGAATAACACGTTGTTATTAATCATGAACATGACACATGCAATTCTGAAGAAAACAAATTGCTGGGTATGTGCCCATTTACCACAGCATACTGGGAAAGGAATAGGGTGGTATGTACAGCCATTACCATTAAGTTCTGCATGCAGTGCATCTTTAGGTGCAATGTTCTATGGGAAATGGAATGAGAGTAGTACGGGTCAATTAGACAGAACCAACATGAATGAGTTTGAGGAAATAATAATGAAACCTGAGGGTTGTTCCATTTTCCATAAAACACAAGTAATGGCCCCAGAGCCCACGAGGAAAAGTACGCGAAAGATAACACGACAAAATAGACAAGATAGATTGCCCCCACCAGAAAAAACATCTGTAATGACGTTTCGTGTAAGAACAGAAGGGGACAAAGATGCAATCCCCCCATCTTACACGGTGAATTATAGCCCAAGAAATGTCCCTTTTTCTCTAAAAAAGAAAGGCTCTTTTTCAGTCGGGACATATACTGGGTGCATGAATACAGTGGTATTGAAATGGGAAATAGAACCAGTATATGTGGGAGATCCAGTTTATTTTATATGTGGAGAGAAAGCATATCCTTGGTTGCCCAGAAACTGGGGAGGTTCATGTTACCTTGGTCTACTGTTCCCAGGAGTATTCCTCTTAGAAACAGCAGACATGGCCACACTATCCAGAACTAGAGTCAAAAGGACTGACAAGGGTGTTTTGATAGCAACTGATGTAGCAAAATCATTCATTCCATTCTTAGGGCAGATAGTGAACTCCTAAGGCAGTTGTCCAGAATACTAAAAAATACCATAAAGACAACGACAGATATACTATTTAACATGACGTTGAAAGAAAGAGGAATCAGGTTAATGACGCTACAAAATAGAATGGCTCTCGATGTAATCCTGGTTGATCGTGGGGGAATTTGCAAAATAGTGGGATCAGCGTGTTGCATATATACAGATGACTACTCCCCTACGATCTTTGAAGCGATAAAGAAAATGCATGTGCTAAACTCTGAACTCCCTACTGAAGAAGGAAGCTGGGGAATAGGATCTTGGTTTTGGGGAATACTGCGTTCTTGGGGATGGAAGTTGATTTCGATATTAGTAGTGGTGTTTGGAATATTCATAACGTGCTGATGTTGCATACATTGCCTACCAATAGTTTGCGCTGAGGTAACTGAGGGATGTACGGGCTGACCAAGACACAAATGAGATGAAAACAGTAAAAGAGTCGATGGCTATAGATTTTGATGAAGACAATGATGTTTACGATAGCATGCAAAATTCAGACATAAGTACTTCAGACTAATCATCACTAGAGGAGGTTTCAATAAATAGATGAGATGTTTGGCATATGGCCAAAGGAGGGTTTGTCAGTCTAGAAAAATGGATTCCTCTACTGTGTGACCACAAACGTATTTTGGTGGCCGTGGGCCAACCGTCTCATGCACGATGTGACAGAATATAGGTTTCCGAGTTTGCCAATGAACGGCGATTTTGATGTAACAAGAATCGCCATTTTGTTTTCTAACCATTGCTCATTGCTTTCTGTTCTTATTGCTTCGCAGTACATTTTTCGCTTACACTGCTCGACTGTAAAACATTGTTGTCTGCACGTAAAAGGACAAGGCCACAGGGCTGCGAGGATAACAAGAGTTTGTTGAAACACAACGTAGGCAGCGCCAGGAAGAATGCCCGGCTCCCTCCCGAATGTAGCCTTGAAGCAGAGCTGCAGGGCATTTAATCATTTCACAGCTACCAGCCAGCGTTGTTATATGGTAGAATATGTTAGAATAAAGCAGATTGCTCTTCTTACGTCCCCCCTTTGCTGAGCCCCGTTAGAGCGTGTCGGCTCCCAGGACACGAATAGCACCTCATAGATAGCAAGGTCTGGAATGCAACTCTCCCCCCGGTATGTAGCTCGCTTCCAAGAACAGAAGCGCTGTGTTCTGTTCAACAACTGAAAGATGCCTCCGCACTCACAAATTGCAAATTGTTACTAGAATAGATGTTTGAAGGTGTCATAGTTGTCGAAAAATGTCCATCATCACACTAAGTTCAAAGAAACCCAATAAAGGGGGGTGTTAAACATGTCATAGCTGATTGTTTGATATGCATTTTGTATATATGTAACTGATGTACGTGTCGGAATTGAAACAATATTCAGCAATTGTATGTGTATTGGCCTACGCCAAGTTGTCTAAAACATCATGCGAATAAACTCTGCGGCAAGGTCTTGACATTAGAGAAAGTATTGGGAATACAACCTTGTGTCTGGCGTATCTATTGTGTGTGGTGACTCGCCTTGTTTCCATAGACGTAAGGGACCCCTAGGGGCCCCTTTCAATATCTTGCATTTTGTCAATCTACAGCACAACACACGTTTCTGAAAAGGCTGTTGCCTTAAGTGTTTTCCTGTTTGCATGTCAATCTCCAGGACAGAGCAGGTTTCAGAAAAGGCGGTTGTCTGCAGTGTGACTTCTGTTGTGCATGGCAATCCCCAGGGCAGGCCAGGTTTTAGAAAAGGTCATTGTCTGCAGTGTGTCTTCCCTTGTACATGTCAATCACCAGTGCAGGGCAGGTTTCAGAAAAGGCCCTTGTCTGCAGTATGTCTACAGTACTGTATGTCAATCCCCAGTGCAGGGCAGGTTTCTGAAAAGGCTGCTGTCTGCAGTGTGGTTTTCATTGTGCATGTCAATCCTGAGTGCATTGTAAGGTTCAGAAAAGGCTGGTGTCTGCAGTGTGTCTTCTGTTGTGTATGTCAAACCCCAGTGCAGGGCAGGTTTCAGAAAAGGCTGCTGTCTGCAGTGTGTTTTGTTATGTTATTTGGCATTTATATAGCTCCCTATATATCATTGGTATGACCTCAAAGTGCTGGTAGGTTGAACGATCCTCGGGGACCGTAGTCCAGGTCAGTTGAAAGAGTAGGGTGTCGAAGGGTGCTTGGGTGCACAAGTTAAGTGAGCAGCTGATGTAATTGCTTGACGGTAGCTGCATTCTAGCATAAGGCGTTGTGGTTTTGGTATCGGTTCAATGTGTGAAGTCTGGCGGGTGGGCGCCAGGACTGGGTTCTGGCTGCATTAGGTCTGTGGGGTGCTTATGTGCCATTTTAATTTTGTGGGATATAGCTGCGTTTTAATTATAATGATGAGTTGTTGATGGGATAGCCTTCGTATTTGAGCAGCTTTTCCAAATTGGTTGAGGGGTGTAGCTGCACTCTAATTGTGTGATGGTGTAGAATAGAGAGTAAGCAGAGTGATATGATATATGATGGTTCATCCACACAGCGCCCACACACAATGCACTTCAAAAGCGCTCGCCGACAAGTGAGGGAACAAGGAAAAAACACAAAGACACTCCCACAGGCCATGACCAGCAGGAATGTGAAGACTAGCCACTGAACTCGGCAGAAATAGTGCAAGTGCCTTGACAAAGAGAGGAGGGAGCGGTACACAAGGACCGGAGGGGCTGGGGCACACAGCCACATGAATTACGTGGGACCAGGGGGTTTGAGGGCATACATTAAGAGCATGGAGGGTCCAGAGGGTGCTGGGGGCACAGAGAGACATCATGGGGACAAGAGGGGCGGGAGTACATAGCGACATCAAGGGGACCAGAGGGGGCTGGAGCCCACAGTGACAACACGGGACACAAGAGGGGCAAGGGGCACAAAGCGATATCTTAGGGGACCGGGTGGGGGAGCTGGGGGCATACAGCGACATCGCAGGGATCCAAGGGGCACAAAGCGACATCGCAGGGAGTCATGGGGCACACAGTGATATCCCGATGGGGACCATGAAGGTTGGGGCGCAGTGCCGAGACGGGAACCAGATGGTCTGGGCACACAGTGAGACAATGTGAAACATGGGGATGCGACACAGCGACATTAAGGGGAAACGAGGGGCTGGGGGCAAACAGCGACATCATGTGGCCCACGGGAGGGGGTAGGGGCACACAGGTACATCACAGGGACTAGAGGGGTTGGGCGTACAGTGACAACACAGGGTACAGGGGGTAGGGCATACAGCAACAGCACGGGGGATCAAAGGGGTGCACAGCAACATCACGGGAAACCAAAGTGCAGGGGGTACACAGTGGCAACACAGGGAACCAAAGGGGCACACAGTGACATCACGGGACTAGAGGGGCAGGGCATACAGCGACAGCACAGGGAACCAGAGGGGTGCACAGCAGCATCACAGGGGAACCAGAGGGCAGGGGGTACACAGCGGCAACATGGGGAACTAAAGGGGCACACAGCCGCATCACAGGGACTAGAAGGGGCTGGGCATACAGCACGGGGGAACAGGGGAAACACAGCAGCAACGCGGGGTGCCAGACGGCAGGGGGTACACAGCAACAACACGGGGTACCCAAGGGGCTGGGGGCACACAGTGACATCACAGAGACTAGAGGGGCTGGGTATACAGTGATAGCACGGGGGACAAGAGGGGTTCACAGCGACATCACGGGGAGCCAGAGGGCAGGGGGTACAGAGGGCAGAGGACAGGGGGTACACAGCGACAACACCGGGGACCAAAGTGGCCTGGGGGGCACACAGCAACATCATGGGGAATCAGAGGGGCCTTGGGTGCACATAGTGATAACACAGCGAACCGGAGGAGCAGGGGCATATAGCGACATCACAGGGAACTTGAGGGGGAATGGGGGCATCCTCCAATCCTGACAGAGTTGTATGTTGGAATCACTAAAAGGAGGGCAGTGCTTGATATTAGGGTGCGGGATGGGAGGTATGATTTTATCTTTTCTTGCAGGTATAATGGGCCGGTCTTGTGCACTGCACAGTCAGTGATGCAGAGGGTCTTGAAAGTGGCCTTTAATCTGACTGGGAGCCAGTGGAGGGTTCGGAGAGCAGGAGCTATGTGGTTTCTCGGACCTAGGCCGAGGAGCAGTTCAGCATCATTGCTTTTCGCTATTTGGAGTTTGTTAAGATGGTATGCCGGGGCTCTTAGATATACGGAGTTGGCATAGTCCAGTCTCGACATTACAATAGACATAACTGTGGCAAGTCTGCTCGGGAACGAGAGGTAGGGAAATATCAGTCTGAGCAGTTTGAGATGGTAGTGACAACATTTTGATACATTGTTGATCTGATGGGAGAGAGTTAGGCCAGAGTCCATAGTGCAGCCTAGGATTTTTACTATGTCGGGGGGGGGGGGTTGTGTGCTCAGGGACGGGGGCCATGGGAATGGATGAGGTAGAAGGGCAATGTTGCCGCACACCATGATTGTTATTGTCATCCATCAGTCAATATCTCGAAGACAGGCTTTGAGGTCGGGCTGGTGGTTGATGCCCGAATTGGGGATTCTTAGGATGATTTGGGTATCATCAGTGTTGTTGTAGTACAAGATGTTGTGCATGCGGATGATTCCAGGAAGGGTGGTCATACAGAGGTTGAACCAGAGAGGCATGTGGGACTCCAGTGTTAACCAAGCGAGCAGCTGAGACAAATGGGGAGAGGAGGGTTATTTGTTTCCTGTTGCTGAGGAAGGAGGCGATCCACTTGAAGGCAGTGCCACAGATTCCTAGGAAGTGGAGGCGGTCAATGAGGATTGAGTGGTTAACTGTGTCAAAGGCAGCAGAGAGATCGAGGAGAATTAGTTCAGCACATCCTTCAGAGTCTGCAGTAACTTTAAGATCATCCCAGATTGAAGTCAGAGTGGTTTCAGTTCCATGTCGTGGTCTGAAGCCAGATCGTGCAGGGAGGAGGTTGTTGGATTCTACAAAGGAAGTATGTTGTTCGGTCGATGAGTTTTGCAAGGAATCTGGTGTTTGAGATGGGTCTGTAGTTTTTGTGGTCGAGGGATAGCCTTTTAAGAAGAGGCTTGACATGCACAATTTTGAAGGCATCAGGGAAGATGCCAGAGCTGAGGGAGTCATTTAGTATGGCTCTTGCATGTTCTCCTGCGCAGGTCGACGAGAATGTTTCTTTTAGGACAGAAGCAGGGCTGGTGTCGAGGGGGGACCCAGAAGGTTTGCTGGCAGATAGTAAGTCAAGAAACTTGTTTCTGGAGATGGGTTTGAAGAAGTAGAAGGTGGGGGAATTGGGGGTCGAGCGATGGGGTGAGGGGGGATGCTGGAAAGGTCGTTGTGGGAGGGGGAGAGGAGGGCCAGTCGGTTGTTAAGGGAGGTTGTCCTGTCAAGAGCCGTGGTGTAGAAGTGTAGGGAGAGGGAGTCGCAGAGTGATTGAGATGGGGTGGATTGGGTATAGGTGCAAGTGGGTTTGACGAATTCTGATATGATTCTGTGTAGTTCTTTGCTGTGATTGCTGCAGTTGAGAATTTGTTGTAACAGACTTTTTTGGCTTTTCGGATTTCAGCTTTGTAGTTACGATGGTGCAAGGTGAACATGGATCTGCTGGGATCGGTTTTAGATGCTCGCATTTTGCGTTCCAGTGAGTTATCTTGTTTTTTGACGTTCCTCAGGTGGGATGAGAACCATTTGGAAAATGCTCCATCGCGTGCAGAAGCGGGGCACAAGGGAGTGAGATGAATTAATCATTGAGCCAAAAGTCAAAAGAGTCGATGGTTAAAGCACTGTCAGGGGGGTTTTGTAAGGGATCTAAGAAGTAGTGCTTCAGCAAGGTCAGGAAGGATCTTCACTTTGTTCCAGCATTTGAGGTCTAGGGGGGAGGATGGAGAAGGGGATGACAAAGTGGTCGGTCCAGTTGAGTGGTTTGGGGTGGGATATATAAATCAGGTTGTGGGAGCTGAAAATTGCATCAAGAGTGTGCCCCTAGATTGGGTTGGGCCAGTAATGTGAAGGGAGAGGTTGAGCGCATCAAGACTGTCGACCAGTGACAATGACCAGATGGGTCATTGTTACGCTCACGTGATATACACAGGGATGCCACTCAGCCCTGGCTGGAAGATTAGCACTCTCGAACCCTCTCCCTTGATAATGTGTTGAACGTGGAGAGCGCCTGCAATACAGGAGAATTGGATATAAGGCTAACATCTCACTTGGATTGATTCCAATCTCCCTCAGCCTCAAATTCCTCCGTTAAGTCTAGTCTTTCTCCTCACCTTAATATTAGGTATGGTGTGCTCTACGTCCTGCGTCTCTGTGCAGCGGCATGTTGGAGGTGTGGGTGTTCTGTGACCTAGTTGCTTCACTGGTGCGTTCCCCCGTGTTCGGGTCCAGGCCTGCTGTGACCCTGATTTGCTTGATGAGGTAGGTACTACTGTTGTACAGTCTTTTTGTTGTTATTAATGTCTCTAGTTTCTTTCCCTCAGATGAGTTGGAGAGTTTTGGCATTGCCGTGCTGTATAGTATGAGAATCCCAGCAAGCTAAGTGAATGCGCGGTGCACTGCGCCTTCTTGCCTTTTCTTTTTGCTAAACTGTGCCTGCGCCGCTTCCTTTGCAAGTCGTTATGATGTTCCGGGCCACTGTGATGTTCCGAGATCAAGGAAAGACTGCACCTGGTAAGTGGTTTTCATTGTCCTTGCGTGGCCGTGAGCGAGTGCTCACTAATAATGTCTCTCTTGTCTCTTTCAGGAGTTCTGAAGATGGATGCGGCGTCGTGATGAAGAATCCCCGGATCACGTGTATTCAGGTGAGCAGCTGGTGATAGTTTGAAGATAGAAGATTTAAGACCAAAGCCATGTGCTACTTACAGGTAAGCGCTGAATAATGGTGTTATTCTTCTTCCAGATACAAGATTCAGCAGGTGGCAGGATGCAAGAAACACTGGAGATCAGAAATGGACACAGTGAGCATTACGCTGCTAACTGCAGAATAACGTGAAGCACATGCTTCTGTTTGGGTGTGGCTTATATAGCCCAAGTAAAGTAGTTCCAGGTAAAGTAGTCCCAGGCCCGGCCACACCCGAAACACTAGACCGCATAGCTCAGTTCAGTGAACTGAGCTATGTGAGTGCCTCCATGTTAACTGAAGTCCCAATCCAAATGTTGTCCTTCAAATAACAGTACGAGACTGGCTCCAAGAGAGTCCCTGAAGGTGTTTTGTGGCCCTTGAAGCCACCATGGAAGCCTGTAACATGGCCCCAGCCGAAAGGCTGGTCTGGCCAGCCATGATGACCAGGGGCATGAATCATGACAGTCATGGGGTTAGTCGGAATGTCCAACCAGATATTGAAATATGAAGGAGCAAAGATCCTTCTATAGAGACTATTTCGGGATATCACACAAACAATTGACAACTCAAGAAAGATGGGACAATTTATTAAGAGGACAAGACAAACGCCTAATTTTGACATTAATTAAATTTTGGTTGGAAATCACCAAAGAAAAACTAAATGAATGAGTGAAATGCAAGCAAATAATGATTTGTGATTGATTTTCTTTTTTCTTTTTTCTTAATAATGTAATACTTTTGTAACACAAAAATGAAAAGTTTGTAAAATCAAACAAAACATTTAAAAAAAAACAAAATATTGAAATCTCCAAGGAGTGTGAGAGAGGGGTGATTTACTTGAATGGTGGCTACAGAATCACAGCGGTTGTGTGTCGTAAACAGGGGGTCTGTAGATGAGTAGGAAGCTGTGGGAGAAAGTTGGAGGTGGCAAGTGTTTGACTAGAAGGGATTCACATGAGGGAATGCATGTCTGAGAATCGAAGATTTAGACAGAGAAATGAGAATTGAAGAGGACTGCTACTGTGGGAGATGAGTGGGTAGCCGGGGGGAAGGCTTCATGTGCAACATGGGCAAAGTCGTTGGAGAACCAGTTTTCGGTGATAAAGACGAGGTCAGGCTTGTCAGAGGACAGGCGGTCAAAGATGCTGTGTCTGTTTCTTACTACCGAGCGGGCATTAAAATGGATGCAGTTGACTTTGTGAGGGGATGTGGTCTTCGGAGTGGGAGCATGAGGAGCATGAGGAGCTTGGGGGCTTGAAGGGGAGGTGGGTGAGGGTGGAACATTCAGAGTCACAGAGTCAGGTTGAGGAGGGTTAGGAGGGGCAGGGTGTCTGTGGATTTTGAGTGAAGGGAGATGGGGTTACATCGATGGGGGCTTGGAAGAGTAGGTGGGCAGAGGAGGATTTGTGAATGGTGTGCTGAGTGTCGAGGGGGGTGGGAGAGTGGAGAGAGGGTCAGTGGGTGTGAGGAAGGTTAGGGTGACTGGATATAAGAGTGCATGTGGAAGGTGATGGGGGTTCTGGTGTGTAGGGTGAGAAGTCAAGAGAGAGGGGGAAGCTGGGCGAGGGCAGGAGGAAGTGTGAGTGGGTAGGAGAGGGAGAGACTGGGAGGAAGGGTTGAGGCAGAAGTGGTGAGGAGTTGAGAGTTTAGGGAGGGGACCAGTTTTGTTTTCTGCATTTTGTGGGTTTTGCTGCTATAGGGGTGTGAGAGAGGGTGGGGGGTCAGAGAAGAGGGGATGAGGCTTAGTTCTTGCGAGGGTGAGGTGCACTGCTTTCAGAGAAGGGAAGGGATATGAAGGGGGTGGTTTGTTGGCAGGGGTCGAGAAGGGGTTAATGGGGAGGAGTGGGCGGCAGGGGGGGCGAGAGGGTGGTGAGTTCTCTGATGGGCTAAGGGGGAGGGACTGGGCAGCAAGGGGGATCTGAAGATAGGGTGGAATGTTCCTTGGATGGTGCAAGGAAGGAGTGGAAGAAGAGGTGGATTGCGCTGTTTGGAGTGCCAGAGGGCTCCCCTGGCTTGGGAGTTTGACAGGGGGCTTGGTGTCTGGGCATTGGGTATTAGGGAGTTTTCAATTGTTGTTAGAGGGATGGTGGAAGTCAATGTGTTAGGGTGGGAAGGGGAAGGGGAATAGGCTTCTGAGGAGGGGGGTGTTTGACGCGCCAGAGTGCACCTCTGATTTTAGAGTTGGATGCATGGTGGTGGTAGGAGAGTGGGCGACCGGCATCATGGTGTAATGAAGTATGAGGGGAGGTGTCTTGGGTTGTGAACAGGAGGGAAAAAGAGGGGGGTTGTGAAGGTGGGTGCTAGATCGCGGGCCAGGTGCTGCGAGGGGGGATGTATGAGGGGGGTACGATGGGGGAAGCTGGAGATCAGGACAGGATGGAGAGGGGGATTCTTGTGAGCTGGGGTCTCCATCAGAGGGTTGGGGGTGGTTAGGGTATGAGGAACTAGTAGTAGTATATGTGGGGGCCCTGGATGTACAACCCGTGACTGGGATCTGGACACCAGGGCAGTTGGAGAGGGTCAAAGAGTTTAGGGGTAGGGTTAGAGGTCTATATGAAGAAGCGGCGCCTAGAACTTAAGCAAGTAAATTACAGAACTATCACAAGCAGCACTTGTAGTTGTAGGGGGAATGAGTGAAAGAAATGTAATTCTGTAGCATAGGCAAGTAAATCACAGAGCCACCTCAGGGGGTCATTTCAGGGTCAGAACAGAGTAAATGAAGCAGGCTAAACCCGAATAGTTCTCCGTGTTTGGGACTGGCAGAGTACAACACAGTAATAACTAAGGATCTATAAAGTCCACTATTTAGATGCGAAACAGGATAGCAGAACACGTTCCCAGTGTTTGAGACTGGCAGAATACAACACAGCAGTATCTTGGTGCACAATTTCAATGCAAAACAAGCTAAAATGAACAATTTCTAAGAGAATGGGACAGGCAGAATACAACACAGTAATATCTGAGAATGTAGGGAGCACTAACTATATGCGAAATACGCTAACAGGAACAATTCTCGGTGTGTGGGACTGGCAGAATACAACACAGTAATCTCTTGGGCGCACTATCTAGATACAAAACAGGCTAGCAGCAGCAATTTCTAGTGTATGAGACTGGAAGAATACACAACATTAATATCTAAGGATGTAAGGTGCACTATCTGGATGTGAAACACGTTATCTGGAACAATTTCTAAGTGTGTGGGACAGGCAGAAAACAACACAGTAATACCTTAGGTGCACTATCTAGATGTGAAACATTCTAACAAGAACAATTTCTAAGTGTGTGTGACTGTCAGGATACAACAGTAATATCTTAGGCACACTATCTAGATGTGAAACTGGCTGACAGGAACAATTTCTAGGTGTGTGGGACAGGCAGAATATAACACAGTAATATCTTGGGTGCACAATCTAGATGCAAAGACACTATCAGGAACAATTTCTAAGTGTTTCTCACTGGCAGAGTACAACACAGTATTATCTTACTACCTAGATGTGAAACAGGCTATCAGGAACAATTTCTAAGTGTTTGAGATTTGCAGAACAACACACAGCAGTGTCTTAGGTGCACTATCTAGATGCAAAGCAAGCCAACAGGAACAATTTCTAAGCGTTTGAGACTAGTAGAACACAACACAGCAGTATCTTATGTTCACTATCTAGATGTGAAACAGGCTAACAGGAACCATTTCTAAGTGTTTGAGACTGGCAGAATACAACAATAATATCACAGGTCAGTCTGAATCGTTATATAATGCGTGACATAGGCTAACATTTACAGTGTTTGGATAATTTGTAAAGTGGTAGGGCTTTCCGGGTAAAGTGATTGCTCACCCCCCACCATATCCTCACTTGCCTTGGTAGTAGCTGCTGGTTGACGACTGACGACTGGCTTCGCCTGCTGACACCTGCAGACACGATCTGGAGCCACCTCTGTAGGAGCCACCCTTTGCCTTGGGCCCTTAGCCGCAGGTACTGCACGGGCAGAGGGCTGCCCTGGAAGGGTCAGTTATGACCTTCAGATTAACCAACCAGGGGAGGGTGGGCGGTCTGGGAGGTGGGAGGGCTCGAGATCAGGATAGGTGGAGAGGGGTGGGGAAACAGGCAAGATGGGGGATCAGAGGGCCTGAGGCATGGGTATTTTTCCACAAATTTAGCAAAATAGGGGCTAAAGCACCAACGCTCTTAACACGCGCACACTTGGCTCCAGAATGGAAAAGGACCAAGCAAAGCCTACGCTGGTCGGTAGACCCAGAAACACAGATGGATGCTCCAATCGGGGCAGAGGACAGTCTGGGGGGTGGGAGGGCTCAAGATAAGGAAGAGGGAGCAGGGTGGCGGAAACAGGCAAGATGGGAGCTCAGAGGGCCTGGGGGCATGGGTATTTTTCCAAAGAATTAACAAAATAGGGGCTAGAACACCAACGCTCATAATACGTGCTCACCTTGCTCTGGAATGGAAAAGGAGCAAGCAAAGCCTACGCTGGTTGGTAGACCCTGGAAACACAGATGGATGCTCCAATCAGAGCAGGGGGGTGGTCTGAGGGGCGGGAGGGCTCGAGATCAGGAAGAGGGAGCGGGGTGGGGGAAACAGGCAAGATGGGGGCTCAGAGGGCCTGGGAGCATGGGTATTTTTACCATAAATGAGAAAGATAGTGGCTAGGGTACCAGCGCTCTTAACACACGCTCACCTGGCTCCGGAATGGAAAAGGAGCCAGCAAAGCCTACGCTGGTTGGTACACCCAGGAAAAACAGATGGATGCTCCAATCGGAGCAGGGGGGCGGTATGGCAGGCAGGAGGGCTTGAGATCAGGAAGAGGGAGCGGGGTGGGGGAAACAGACAAGATGGGGGCTCAGAGGGCCTGGGGGCACGGGTATTTTTCCACAAAATGAGCAAAATAGGGGCTAGAGCACCAATGCTCTTAACACACGCTCACCTGGCTCTGGAATGGAAAAGGAGCGACCGAAGCCTGCGCTGGTCGGTAGACCCAGGAAACACAGATGAATGCTCCAATCGGAACATGGGGGTGATCTGAGGGGCGGGAGGGCTCGAGATCAGGAAGAGGGAGTGGAGTGGGGGAAACAGGCAAGATAGGGGCTCAGAGGGCCTGGGGACACAGGTATTTTTCCACAAAATGAGCATAATAGGGGCTAGACCACCAACGCTCTTAACACACGCTCACCTGTCTCCGGAAGAGAAAAGGAGCGGGCAAAGCCTATGCTGGTCAGTAGACCCAGGAAACACAGATGGATTCTCCAATCGGAGCAGGGGGGAGGTCTGGGAAGGCAGGAGGGCTCGAGATTAGGAAGATGGAGCGTGATGGGAGAAACAGGCAAAATAGGAGCTAGAGCACCAACACTCTTAGCACACGCTCACCTGACTTCGGAATTGAAAAGGGGCTGCTGTCTGCGGTGTGTCTTCCGTTGTGATCCAGTGTATTGCAGGTTTCACAAAAGGCTGTTGTGTGCATTGTGTCTTCTGTTGTATATGTCAAACCCCAGTGCAGGGCAAGCTTCACAAGAGCCAGCTATGTGCAGCGTGTCTTTGGTTGTGCAGGTAGATCTCCAGTGCATGACAAGTTTCAGAAAAAGCTGCTGTCTGAAGTGATTTTCCTTGTGTATGTCATTCTACATTGCAGGGCAGGTTTCAGAAAAGCCTGCTGTCTGCAGTGTGTCTTCCATTGTTCATGTCAATCCGCAGTGAAGGTTTCAGAAAAGCTGTTGTCTGCAGTGTGACTTCTGTTGTGCATGTCATTCCCCAGTGCAGGGCCGTTTCAGAAAAGGTTGTTGTCTGTAGTATGGTTTTTGTTAGCATGTCTATCCCCAGTGCATTGCAGGTTTTAGAAAAGGCTGCTGTCTGCTGTGTGTCTTCCGTTGTGTATGTTAATCTCCAGTGCAGGGTAGGTTTCAGAAAATGCTGCTGTCTGCAGTGTGCATTCTGTTCAGTTTGTCAATCTACAGCACAAGGCAGGTTTCAGATAGGGCTGCTGTATGAAGTGTTTTCCCTTGTGCACGTTCAATCTCGGGTACAGGGCAGGTTTCAGAAAAGGATCTTGTCTGCAGTGTGTTTTGGTTGTGCACATAGATCTCTAGTGTAGGACAAGTTTCAGAAAAGCCTGCTGTCTGAAGTGTTTTCCCTTGTGCATGTCAATCTCTGTTGCAGGGCAGGTTTCAGAAAAGGCTGTTGCCTGCAGTGTGCTTGCTATTTTGCATGTCAACTGCCAGTGCAGGTTTCAGAAAAAGCTGTTGTCTGCAGTGTGTCTCCTGTTGTGCATGTTGAACCCCAGTGCAGGGCAGGTTTCAGAAAAGGCTGTTGTCTGCATTGTGTCTTTCATTGTGCATGGCAATCCCCAGTACAGGACAGGTTTCAGAAAAGGCCCCTGTCTGCAGTGTGTCTTTCATTGTGCATGTCAATCGCCAGTGCAGTGCAGGTTTTGGAAAAGGCTGTTTTCTGCAGTGTGTCTTCTGTTGTGTATGTCAAACCCCAATACAGGGCAGGTTTCAGAAAAGGCCCCTGCCTGCAGTGTGTCTTTCATTGTGCATGTCAATCGCCAATGCAGTGCAGGTTTTGGAAAAGGCTGTTTTCTGCAGTGTGTCTTCTGTTGTGTATGTCAAACCCCAGTACAGGTCAGGTTTCAGAAAAGGCTCCTGTATGAACTGTGTCTTTCATTATGCATGTCAATCCCCAGTGCACTTTTCAGAAAAGGCTGTTTGCAGTGTGTCTTCTGTTGTGCATGTCAACCCCCAGTGCAGGGCAGGTTTCAGAAAAGGTTTCTGTCTGCAGTGTATCCTTCGTTGTGCATGTCAATTTTCAGTGCAGGGCAGGTTTCAGAAAAGGATCCTGTCTGCAGAGTGTTTTCATTGTGTTTGACAATCTTCAGCACAAGGGAGGTTTCAGATAGGGATGCTGTTTGAAGTGTTTTCCCTTGTGCACGTTCAATCTCGGGTGCAGGGCAGGTTTCAGAAAAGGCTCTTATCTGCACTGTGTTTTGGTTGTGCACGTTCAATCTCGGGGGCAGGGCAGGTTTCAGAAAAGGTTGCTGTCTGAAGTGTTTTCCCTTGTGCATGTCAATCTCAGGTACAGGGCAGGTTTCAGAAAAGGATCTTGTCTGCAGTGTGTTTTGGTTGTGCACATAGATCTCTAGTGCAGGACAAGTTTCAGAAAAGCCGACTGTCTGAAGTGTTTTCCCTTGTGCATGTCAATCTCTGTGCAGGGCAGGTTTCAGAAAAGGCTGCTGTCTGCAGAGTGTCTTTCATTGTGTTTGACAATCTTCAGCACAAGGGAGGTTTCAGATAGGGATGCTGTTTGAAGTGTTTTCCCTTGTGCACGTTCAATCTCGGGTGCAGGGCAGGTTTCAGAAAAGGTTGCTGTCTGAAGTGTTTTCCCTTCTGCATGTCAATCTCCAGTGCAGGGCAGGTTTCAGAAAATACTGTTATATTTGTCTGCAGTCTGTCTTCCGTTGTGCATGTCAATCCACAGTGAGGTTTTCAGAAAAGGCTTCTGTCTGCAGTGTGCCTTCTGTAGAGCATGTCAACCCCCACTCACTGAGGGCAGGTTTCACAAAAGGCAGCTGTGTGCAGTGTGACCTTGGTTGTACGTGTCCATTCCCATTGCAGGACAAGTTTCAGAAAAGGCTACTGTCTGCAGCGTGTCTTCCGTTGTGCCTGTCGATCTCCAGTTTAGGACAGGTTTCAGAAAAGGCCACTGTCTGCTGTGCTTTCCCTTGTGCATGTCAGTCTTCAGTGCACGGCATGTTTCAGAAAAGGCTGATGTCTGATGTGTTTTCACTTGTGTATGTCAATCTCTGGTGCAGGACAGGTTTCAAACATGGCTGCTGTCTGTAATGTGTTTTTCAGTTTACAAGTCAATCTCCAGGATAGGGCAGGTTTCAGAAAAGGCTGCCTGGAGTGTGTTTTTCCTTGTACATATCCTTCTCTAGTGCACGGCAGGTTTCAGAAGAGTCTCCTGTCTGCAGTGTGTCTTCCGTTGTGCATGTCAATCCCCTGGGAAGGTTGCAGAAAAGGCTGCTGTCTGAAGTATGTCTTTCATTATACATTTTCCCCAGTGCAGGTTTCAGGAAAGGTTGCTGTCTGCAATGTGTCTTCCGCTGCGTATATCAATCACGAGTGCAGTGAAGGTTTCAGAAAAGACAGCTCTGTGCAGTGTGACTTTGGTTGTGCCTGTCAATCTCCAGTGCAATACACGTTTCAGAAAAGGCCACTGTCTGCAGTGCTTTCCCTTGGGCATGTCAATCCTTAAGAAGCCTTCCCTTGACCCTTCCTGCCCAGGCAATTACAGGCCCATTACCACTGTACCCTTCCTACTGAAAACGCTGGATAAAGCAGCCTACCTGCAAATTCAGAAGTTCCTAGAGGACAACCACATCCTTGGACTCAGACAATCAGGATTCAGGCCTCGTCATGGGACTGAAATGGCTCTCCTTGACCTAGAAAACCAGATTGATGACCTCAGAGACGCTGGCAAACCTGCACTCCTCCTGCTCCTCGACCTGTCAGCGGCCTTTGACTTGGTCGATCACAAAACTCTATGCCAACACCTATCCTATGTGGCTAACTTCTCTGACAAGGCCTGCTAATGGATAGACTAATTTCTAAAAGACAGAGTTATGGAAGTCTTTTCTGACTCCTCCTGCGCAGACCCTAGTACTATCAAATGCGGGGTTCCACAAGGTTCCTGCATGGCCCCTACCCTTTACAACCTCTTCACGAGTCCCCTGTTTCAAATCCTGGACTCTCTGGGCATCTCATACACAAACTACACAGATGACACCCAGGTACTGATCCCCCTCTCGGGAGACTACCTCTCCGACCAGAATACCCTAAACTCCACTTACTCAGCAATCCAATCCTGGAAGGCAGAAAACTGGCTATGCCTCAACAGTGAGAAGACCGAGCTTCTGCTGGTTGGTTCACCATCCACCTTGAGTACACTGGGCACTCAATACTCCTCCTTCACCATTGACAACATTCCCATTACCATCTCATCATCCATTAAAACCCTAGGTGTCTTCTTAGAACCTGACGTGACCATGAATAGGCAGGTCAATGCCATAGCCTCCACGTCAGCTTCCCACTCCAAACTTATCAACACAGTCCGACCCTTCCTGTCCCAACAAAATTGCCTAACCATCGCTAGGGCCATCATTGGATCAAGGCTTGACTACTGCAATGCCCTATTCATAGGCACCTCTGCCAAGAATGTGGCCAAACTCCAAATTGTTCAAAACAACGCGCTCAGAGCCGCCACTGGTCTCTCGTTCAAAGAAGACATCTCAGAACTAAGCAGACAAGTCCACTGCCTTCCAGTTAAGCAAAGGATCATCTTCAAAGCCCTAGCCCTGACTCGCAAGTGTCTCATGACCTCGCTCCTCTCTATCTAGCATGGAGAATCACCAAACCCTCTACCTACAAACCGTCCAGGTCCCAGAACTCTAACTTGCTGTCCATCCCTAGAACATGCAAAGCCTGTGCGGGATGCTCTAGCTTCCCTTCAGTCGCACCCACTCTGTGGAATGCCGTCCCACCACACCTCAGGCTCTTTGACTCTCACTGAGCGTTTCGCAAAGCAATCAAAACAAACCTCTTTGTTGATGTATCCTGTGATGTAACCTGTGATGCTTCAAAACATGTGACCCTGTAATATGATCAAGTTCTCTCATGGGCGGCTTCATTGTAACCTTCAAGTAAGCCTCCTTAAGCTCTGTTACAGCGCCTCTATGCCTGCGGGCTGGAGCACGCTCTACAAATCCAAATAAATAAAATAAACAAATAAATCTCCAGTGCAGGGCAGGTTTCAGGAGATGCTGCTGTCTGCAGTGTGTCTTTGGTTGTGCATGTCAATCCACAGTGCAGGTTTCAGAAATGTCTGCTGCCTGTACTGCTTTCCTGTGTGCATGTCAATCTCCTGTGCAGGGCAGGCTTCAGAAAAGGCTGCTGTTTGCAGCGTGTTTTCCCATTGGGCATGTCATTCCCTAGTGCAGATTTAATAAAATACCCCTGTCTGCAGTGTGTCTTCCGTTGTGCATGTCTATCTCCGGTGCAGGACTGGTTTCAGAAAAGACCACTCAATATCTGCAGTGTGTCTTCCAATGCCCGTGTCAGTCTCCAGTGCAGGACAGGTTTCAGAAAATGCTGCAGTCTGAAGTGTGTCTTCGGTTCTGGATGTTTATCTCCATTGCAGCAAAGGTTTTACGGGAAGGAGCTGGAGATGGAACACATTCATCTGTGAAAGAGGGATGTGCTCCACGTTGAGCTTCCTCCACTATCAAAATGTGCAATGAACGCATATTTAGCTTTTACACCAAAACTGCAAAATGCTTTTCGTTTTCTAACTTCCTTGTTCACTTAGCACATGCAAAAGGTAAAACGTTTTTGCAAATCCAAGTCAAAGTATATAGAGTGTTTAGATTGAAAAGATCAAAGTGTGGAGAAATATATGGCAATTTTTAGGGCGTCATTTTCTAAATAGTTTTCATTGCACAGATGGAACGGATAACATGTGTCGTTGTGTGCACTTTAGTCCTGCCATGCTTTTTCAATGTTTGCCTAGGAGGTGCAAACACTACATGTGAGCCTGGGTACCTAAGGTGGGAGGCATTAGACAGGAGTCATTTAACTTGATGTCCATAGGAATCCAATGCATTTATGCCAGTAGACCAAAGAAGTGAATATTGGTTTACCTAAATTATGGCAACAGGGACAAATGACCAATTGTAACTCAGAATATGTGGTATATATGATCGCGTGCCTGTGTGACAAACATTGCATAGGTAAAACCAATAGGAAAGTCAAGGTCCGGATCCTATAGCATAAAAGCTGTCTCAAGAACAGAGTACTGACTGCCCCTCTAGTTAAACATTTTATTGAGGCCCAACATGGCTTTGAAGATTTCAAATGGCCAGTGCTCCTGATGATACAGGGTGGTGATCATAATATTAAAAGTAAAGTTCTTTTTGAAAAAGAACAAAGGCTTATTTTTTTGACCCAGAGTGACAGGAACGGTCTTAATGAGTCCATTGAATGGCTTCAGGTCTAAATTAGGGGTGTACCGAACTTCGGCTTCGAGTAAGTATTCGGCCGAATTCCAGCTGAAAAAAAGCTATTTGGCTCCGGCCGAATAGTTTCTAACTATTCGGCTCTTGCCGAATATTTTGGCATTCTCATTTGAATACAATGCAGCATGAACTCAGAAAGGCAAATATAGACTTCAGTTTGTAAAACTGAATAGAATTAGACCAGACAAATTGCTATCACACAACTGAAAAAATCTTATATTGTAATCTGCTCTTTAGGGCATGTTTTGTTACAGATTCTTAGACAAAGAAGCTGCTCATCTTGTATACTTAGCCTGCAACAATACAGGAACATCTTTTATTTTGGCAAATATTTATATGCAATGTGCACTTTTTTCAGTTGGAAAAAACAAACTGAAAACAATGTGCATAGTTACTTTCAGTTCCTGTCATGTCACTTCCCATTACGTACGTGATATGTCCCCCCTTTTCTTTTTTTAAGGACTTGAGTCCTGAGTTTAACATTATCTGATATTTTATTGGGAAATGATAAGTTGCATATCTTTGTGTATTGACGAGAAAGAGTGGCTAGGATGAGTGAAAAGTGAGCAGCATTCGTTTGGGTCGGGTGAATAGTTGTGAGATGTAGTTCACACATTTCAGATGTCCTCTTGACTTGTGTCCTGCATGCGCTGACATGAACCATTTTATACATTTCTATTTGGGCTGCAAAGAAGTTTCGAAACTCGACCACATCGACTTTGCAACTGGATAGAGAATTTAGTGCAACTGATTCCCAAAGGCAGTCCTTTTGCATTTGTGAAGCCTCCTACTTTAACTGGCACTGAATATGCAACAATCTTCTGTACATTTGGTCCCTTCATTTTGGTTAAATCTACTTTATTTCTGGTTTTTATACTTTAAATAAAGATGCTACATTAATTACAATGAAGAGAAATAAAAAAGTATAGAATGCATTTAAAATGGTGCTTTATTTTTTTTTTAATAAGTGCGTTTTTTGAAGTTTGGAACATGATTTATTAAATAAAGCAACTATTCGGCTTTATATTCGGCTTCGGCCAAATAGTTGACAAACTATTCGGTATTCGGCCAAATACTAAATATGCTATTCTGTACAGCCCTAGTCTAAATACCAATGGTCCTGAGCTAACCATTTTTGCTGTCTCTTGAAGACATTCAGCATACTATAGGGACACTCCTTAGACCCCTACAGCTTAGCTTAGGATTGCCACGACATCGACGGTTTGATGCGGTTCTCTGTATTTACCTAGAGATCCTGATTTAAGAAATAATTTGCAGGGTGGTACAGTGACCCAGGTTCCTTTGTGGGCACTATACTAACTTGACTTCATGCAGAGAGTCCTGTTCACATATATTATGTAATGTTCATATCACTATACTGGTTGACACTGAAAAGGGACCCAAAACTGGATTGTAACACACTGAATAGCCCAAGTTAGAGGTATCAAGGTGGAGGAATTCTGCTGCATTTTTCTGGCCTTTTCCAGCGTTTTCATTTTGGAAATAACACGAGAATGGTACACAGCTGTAAGCGAGGAGAGGGGGTGAATACCAATGCTGAGGAGACAGGATCCTGACTGCAGAGCACGCGATAGTGACACTGATTAAGGTAAGTGTGAAGCTGGTAATACCCTGGCGGCGAAAGACGCGAGGGTTGTTATGTAAATGGAAAAGACAACCTGAAAAGATTTTTGCTTTCCGGTGTATCACCACATGAATACAGAGGCAAATGCGGTCATGAACAGGCATCAAATAGGGAGAAGTGTCATGTCAACAAGGACCAATACCTGTTTGGGATGTATATTTAATTATTCCTTGTCTAGAATAGGGAAGGTGGCCACTCCAGGAGCATATGCTACCTTATTGATTTACTCGGGTAATATGGAGTTTACATCCTTTTTGACTCTGTGTTCCCTTCTGTTTTCTTTGGCCGTGTTTTTCCAGACGCCGTCCAGACATTAATCTACGACCTGGATCAACAACATCCAGTCTAAAGAATTCCAGCCTAACTATAAAGCCACCAGACGGTCACCCTACACTTGTGAAATTGATTCAAGAGTCTTAACCTCTCCGGGTAGAGTTAAAATGTCCTTTTTTACTGGTTTATTCTCCACTAAGTCCTAAGATCCAGTAGATGGTTTTTCTAGGACAACCTCTTTTATAACAAAAAAAGTTTGTTTAATCATAAAAGGCATTTATGTGTGTTGTGCTAGGCATAGGTGCACCGTTGTGTAAGGTTGAATGGCCAATCAAAGGATTCCCTCATATTATGAATTTGGTTGTAGGAGTCCGTGGTAGAAATTTCATCTTCCCGTGTTAAAATTGCCCATTTGCTGTGGACTTTTTTCTCCTTCGACGGATCAACTACACTAGGGAGTTCAGGTAATTGAATTAACCGTGATCGTCTCCTGACACATTTATTGTGTCCTAAGAATGTGTGTCTAAGTGCAGATTCTTTTTTTTTTTGGTTTTTGTCAACAGTTACTCCCCTTACATTGAATGAACCTTCAGTAAAAGAAGATTCCACATCAGTTTTGTATAAACTCTAATACTGTTAATGACCACTCCTGATGAAAGTCTCACTACCATTCAGAGGACTGAAACATGTTGAGTTTGTAATCTAGGAGCTCCACCAGATTGTTTAAAAGTATTTAGAGATCTTGAGTGATCAGAAACCTGACTTAAAAGGAGCTATTCCTGAGGCTGAATTACTTATTGATTTTTTTTACATTGATGTTTTCTTCTATTTTTAGAAATGTTTGTGTGTTTTGTCCTTATTATATTTGCATATATTCTTAGAGATTTGATGTTATATTAAATATGAAAATTTCTTCTCAATTATTTGAGATTATCTTGAAAGCTTTAATAAAAGATATATTTTTTTGAGAGTTTGAGGAGTTTCATTGAGAGGGAGCAACTGTTGACGTTTTCCATTTCCTACCTTTTTTGTATCTAGAATTCCTATTTTCCCAAAATCAAGGTAGGAGTCCACTCCATTCTGGTCGTGGCCATTTGGGTTCTCCCCATTTGTTTTTTTGCTACTGGCTTGTATCCAGCATTCCAGACTGTGGCCTCTCTGTTTGATTGCCTAGTTCGTGTAAAACTCGTTCCCGTCTTCAGCCTGCACTCCTCTCAAGCAGACCCTGTCATTCAGACCCACTGGGTGCTCTCCGTCCTTTCGCCCTAGCTTCAGTGGTGCTGGGCTCCGAGGTCCAATCACCCAATATTAGCTCAGTGCAATGCACAGTGATCCAGTGGTTGGGAACAGTCGCCCGTGCCTGGACTTTGCCCCACCTCACAGATGTCAGTTTTTGTTTTCAGCCCCAACTTGTCACCTCTTGCCCAGGTGCTCAGTTCTCCCCCTGCGGTCTCGGGCAGCTCTTCCAGGCCTGACTGCTGTGTCTCACAACAGCGTCTCCCCCTAGGGTGACAGATTCCTACCAGCATGTGGTCACACAGTCCTCATACTATTATTCTAATTTGCTTGCCTGTCCTACTTGCCTCTACATGCTGCAGTATTCTTTAGGAGGCCTGGTCAGCAGATATTAGGTGGTCAGTCATAATGTCGAAAAAAAAATGTCGACAGACAAAAATGTCGACAAAAAAATGTCGAAAAAAAAAATGTCGACTTTCGTTTTTTTTTAAATATATTTATTTTAGGGGTTCGGGAGTTTAAAAAAGGGAAAAATGTAAAAAAAAATTAAAAAAGGGGGTTGACATTTTGACTGTCGACATTTTTGTTGTGGACATTATGACTATAAACCCAGATATTAATACAGTGTTTGCACGGCAGCACCACTAGGTGTGCAGCAGAGCCCTCAATAGTCAGCTCCACCCCACCTGGGTGACGGCCCACTCCTGCTCAACACTTACAAGCTTCATGACTCCTGTTGATGCAGTGTCCGCGCCATGTGCTAACCCAGTTCTGCACCGTTCTGCACCTTCTGCTAGTAGTTCGTATTAGCTAGTGTGGGATTCAGGCCTTCTATTCCTTCAGGAATTCCCAGCAACCTTACATTGTTATGCTGGGCCTTCTCTTTCGCGTCCTCGGACCTCAGTTTCAGCACAGTGTTCCTCCTTTCCAGCTCTTTCAATCTGGACTCAAGATATTTTGTGGACTCACTGGTTTCTTTCAAGCTAGCCTCAGCCATTGTCATTCTCTCTGTGAGGTTGTGGACACCTTGTTTTAGCAGCTGTACATCTACTTTTACTTCATCTATCTTCGTTTCTAGAGATGACCTCATTGCTGCTATTGCCGCTAGCACCACATCTTCATTCTTGCCTTTCTCTGGCGCTTCCAGTACCTTCTGCACAGTAGCGTTGCTTTGTGTCAGGTCGCAAGGCTTGCTAGCATTACTGAACGAGTCCATGATGGTAGATTTATTTTTTCTCTTGGTTGGGGACATATTTTCTGTGGCGGAGTGGTCAGCAACCAGTTACTCGTGATGCAGCCCTAGGCCTACATGCTTTGGCTCTCGCACACAATTAGCTCGTCTCCAGCACCGTTGGCTTCGCTGTCGCATGAAACGGCACAGCCCAGTGCTCTATTCCAGCTCCTGCACAATATTGTTGCTATGTCTCTTGAGCCCTTTGTGCCTGCTTCCCACCTTTTTGTACTAACAGCATATGCCGGTATATGTCAGCCAGCTGCAGTTTGGTAATTATCATGTATTCAAGTGTTTCCTGCGGAGCAAGCGCAGGGTCTCACTCCAGCACTGCCACGGGTATGGAGTCCTATGGGATAGTGGTGCCCAGTGACCTCTCTGCAGTTGCTACTGGCTTGTATCCAGCATTGCAGACTGTGGCCTCTCTGTTTGATTGCCCAGTTAGTGTCACAGCTCGTTCCCTTCTTCAGCCTGCACTCCTCTCAAGCAGATCCTGTCATTCAGACCTGCTGGGTCCCGCTGCTCTTCACCCTAGCTTCAGTGGTGCTGGGCTCCCAGGTCCAACCACCCAATGTTAGCTCAGTGCGATGCACAGTGATCCAGTGGTTGGGACCAGTTGCCCGCTCCTGGTCTTTGCCCCACCGCACGCACAGCTGTTGGTTATTGTTTTCAGCCCCAACTTGTCATCACCTGCCCAGGTGTTCAGTTCTCCCCCTGTGGTCTCGGCAGCTCTTTGAGGCCTGAATGCTGTGTCTCAGAACAACCTCTACCCCTAGGGTGACAGATTGCTACCAGCCTGTTGTCACACAGTCCTCACACAGTCACACAGTCCTCATACTATTATTGTAATTGGCTTGCCTGTCCTACTTTCCTGTACCTGCTACAGTATTGTTTAGGAGGCCTGGTCTACAGGTATTAATACAGTGTTCACCCGGCAGCACCACCAGGTGTTCAGTGAAGCTCTCAGTAGTCAGCTCCACCCCACTGGGGTGACAGCCCACTCCTGTTCAGCACTTCCGTGCTTACCCGCTTCCTGACTCTTGTTGCTGCAGTGTCCATGCCTTGTGCAGACCCAGTTCTGCGCCGTTCTGTACCTTCTGCCAGTAGTTTGTATTAGGCAGTACAGCGCAACGTTAAAGTCCCAGCATTGTTATCCACTATGATCGCTCACCCCATGGTCGTGTTGTGCCACCAGCCACTGGGTTAATGATGCTCATTGCCTCCGCGCTTGCGTGTACCTTTTCCAGGCTTCTCACCTAGTGGTCGTGTACACTGGGCTTTCAGTTGGGAGCGTTGCTTAAAGTCTGTCTCCTCGTCTGGTCCGCTGAACAGTCACCTTTGCCGTCCGCCGCTTGCGCACTTTTCTGGTCATGGTTGGCCCTTCTCTTTTTCAATGGCAGGCATCCAGGTCCCCGGCCTGCCGAGGCATTGATTGTCGCCATGTGTACAAAGCCACTGCCGACTCTCCACGCAGCTGCAAATCCGACAAAGCTGCTCACTGCAGCCCGTGTCGTAGCAGCCCTGGTCGGTTTCTGGGCTTTGCTGCTCGCCCCCTCAGCCAGGGACTCACAACATGTCTATGCACCAGTGCTCCAATGTACCTGACGATCCTGAGGTCCTCCGGCTGCATTACTTTCTCCAGTCCCCTCTTTCCACTAACTACGCAGCACGGCTCAAGCCGCCATCTTTGGTCAACAGGGGACCTTTCGTTCCGACAGCCTCCCCACTTTCAAAAAGGCTCAATTTTTAGCCAAGATCGCTCTCATGGGTTGGGAATTTGCTTCCTACGCCTGCCACTCACCTGCCTTCAGCTTTTCACCACACCGCTGTTTTCTAGGATCATCGGAGGATTCCAACGGGAGTGCCACTCTTTCACAGCCTCACACCATGAGCTCAGGCCACGCCCAGAATCTAAGATCTTACCACCATGATGCCTCATTCAAGGAGAATTGTTGGGATTTACAAATATCTACCTACCTACTTACCTACCTACCTGTGGGACTTGGAAAAAGTAGCCTGTTAATGTTATTATGTGCCCAAAGTACCGGAAAAACACCACAGAATATGTTAAAAGTAGCTAATTAGATAAGTACTACAAAGGAGTGACATCTGAGGAACACATTTTGAGAAGTGTTCAGTTTGATATCAAAGTGAAACGTAAAGCCTTAAGGAGGGAAAAGTGAAACAAGACAACATAATTGAAAATGAATGTGACTTGACAATAAAAAAATGGAACCTGTCCAGTGGGAAAATAGGCTTCTGGGAAAAATAACCTACAAGGAACAGGGTACAGAAGGTCCAAACGAGGCTACACAGCTCAGAAAGAGAGTGTAAAGGGAAGTGACTTAAACCAAGCATCACAAGTGTATCCAGTCCTGTTTTTTCATTTTGAATAGCAATAGCAAAGCTGTAAGTACCAGACTGCGAACAAATACAACCAAGACTATATGAGCTACTCTCACCCTGTATGGGGCATTTTAGGAGAACTGGGAAAAGCGGAAAGCTGTCCGACATTGGGCTACTTCCATAACTTTAGAAGGACCTCCCCAATTACCCGTTTGAAACTGTCCATCCAGCGTGTAGTACAGCTTCAATAGAACCTACCCATGAGCACTGAATTGCATGACATTGACCACAAAATAAAATTAAAAGATTCTACAGGAACATAGAGTTCCCAAAAGACATACAGTGCAATAATATTTATAAATAATATTAATGGCACCATTCTACCCCATGTTAGTGCTTGACAAACATTGATCTGTACCTGTTAAGAACTAGTACCAATCATAGAGCAGCCCTTCCTGCTTTGGTTTCTGACAGACTGAAACATTCAAGATAGCGACCACTTGTGGTCTGGTCATCACTCACTTGAAAAGGTTGGGTGAAACTACTGCCTTTTATAGTCCATTGTTGGCATTTAATAGGGGTATGGGTGTGTCTTTGGGGGGCCGTTAAAGTTTCTTACTGTGCATTTATATGGACAGGTTATTTTACAGTATGCACATGTACTGTAGATGTCGCAATAAGAAACATCTGTACACAAGCAATGTGTGGCCCTGTTTCAGGACCCTCATACCTTCCACTAAAAGTTCACATGAGTACACCTCTCACTCTAGCAGTCACATTGCACTCTTCTATCCCTGTCCTGACTCCCCAACTCCCTGTACATTTCAGAAATTCACTCCTGTAAAGGCTGGTGAGATCCTTCCTATCGCTAAGAATACCAAGGCCTCAGTGAACAATTTCAACCTTGCCCTACATCTTTGATGAAAAACGTCCTGCACCACTTGAGTGAGGCCATCTCTGACACCTATAATGCCTCGCTAACCACCAGGCCGATCCCAACCCCACACAGAGAAATCTGCCACCATTACACCTCCTCTTGAAAAACATTTGTTGGATCTTTCTGTTATGGGGAACTATCATCTCATCTCCAACATTCCTTGGCAAAGTCCTCATAAAATGTCAGCATCTCAGCTGACAGCTCACTGTGAGCACCATGGCTTTCTTCATGACAAGCAGTAGGATTGCCTTCTTATTTTTAGGAGAGAAAATATCTTTGAAGCACCAGAACACCCATGTTACCCTTATCCTTCTGAGCTTCTCGACTGCAATCTGCACTGTGAATCATGACACTCTGTTCCATTGACTCCACATCTCAAGTGAAGAAGAAACAGCCCTCAGTTATGTCCCTCAAGGCTTGATAATTCCAACAGGGGTGTTTAATTTGGATGTCAGCCACAGATTCCCAAATCCTACTCTAGAATATCTGGCAAATTCCTTGATGATGATGAGATGCCTGTTTTCCCCTATTGACAATATTCTTTGTCTGAACTCTAACAAAATCAAAATCATCTACTTTTGTTTCCATCAGCCATCCTCCCTCACTTTCAAATGTTCTACCTCCTGGGGCTACCCCCTTTCTTCTCTGATGGCTGGACACCTCGGACTTCTCTGTGACAGCAACTTACTCTTTAACCCTCAAATTAACCTGATAGCAGAAGGCCATTTCATGTTGCTTGTGATGAAGAAATGGTTCTCTTATTACATCATTTAGCCCAAGATCAACATTTCCCACCCCCTTGTGCTTTTCAGATTTGTCTACCGCAGCACATTTGTAACAGAGTCTCAGCAAGCAGTCCAATCATCAGTTGCAACTCATTCAGAACAGGTTTTCCAGATCACATTCAGCCTCAAATCCAGGGAACCTATTTTACTCTGCCTTGAAATATTTTGAATGACTGCCTGTCAGTCAGGCACAGAATTATTTGTAAAACCTTCTGCACCATCCTGGGGAGGCTGTCCATTAACATACCATACCAAGCTAACTGTATCATATCATCTAGAGACACATCCTGTTACTTTGGATTAGTCCTTTTGAACTTGTTATGCTCATCAACATTTGGCAGAAACTGCCACAGGGGTCTCCCTCTTGCAATGTATGGCTCCAAACCTTGGAACAATCCACCAGTGGAAAGAGAAATGAAATGTCCAACAGAAAATTCCTCAACAAACTCAAAGCCTGTCTGCTGTCTACAGCCTTTCAGTAGCAGTCTCATTGTCTCATCATGGATCTTTCTTTGTTCCTACTGTCGCTGTCATTTCCATGTGCAATGCCTTTTTCACATCAGTCATGTCCTCTGCATTGAGAACTAACAGCCCCTTGAAGTGGTGTGACAGCAATTCAAAACACATCTCAAAATAATAAAATACAAAAACAAATACATTGTCACTATATTTCTCCTTTTGATTTTGCATGCCGATGCAAGCATTTAGCTGTTTGATTGAAGCAACAAAGGCCAGGTTCAGGCCAGGTTCAAAACAGAGCAAAAGGTGTTCCACCTTGTTGTCTAGAATGTAATAAAGAATGAGTCCCAGGAAAACAGCAAGCAATGCAGCTACACATATCCCTCTCCTCATATGGTATGATCTTGTTCCATACTTGGCCCGCTTCTTATTCTTCTCTATACTATTAATTTATCTGACCTTGTCTCTTTCTATCCTTTCACTTGTATGCTGATGATTCATAAATCTTGTTCTGCTTTTACAGACTCTCTCCTCTCTACTCTTTCTGCCTGCCCTTTAGCTGCCTAAGTATGAATGCACAGACACCTTCTCGATCTCAATCCTGCAAACACTAAGGTCCTCTTTTTTCTGCTTCTCTTGCTTCTCTTATGTTTGTCCCTCCCTCCACAGTCTCTTCTTAGCTCCTACTCTCCTCTCTTTTTCCAATCTCTGCTAGTAACCTGGGTGTTATTTTGGACTTGTGTTTTTCTTTCTCTTCTTACACCTCTCTCCTTTCATGCTATCAAACTTCTAATCAGCTCTCTTTTCTTTTCACGTCTTGATGACTACTCTTTTCTATTGGTTGGCCTTTTGTCTTTCCATCTTGCTCCCCTCCACTGGTTGTACAATGCAGTTATTCACCTCATATTTTCTTCCCCCTCTCTCCTCTATTTGTGCCCCTCTTGCTTCCTTCTCACTCCTCTAATTTGACTCTCGTAGTCTTCATCTCTTTCTCTGTATTGTTTATAAATGTATCTACCGCTTGCTAAACGCTATCCCTCTGCTCTCATCACTTGTTTACTCTACCTCCAGCTCTCTTCGCTCTGGATCATTACATCTACTTTCAGTCCCAAACCACCCTTCATTTCCGCAAATTTTCCTGACTTGTCCCAACTTTTTCCCTGCCCAAAACCCATCCTACTGGTATCTCTTTGAGCAAGCTTTACCAAACCTTACTATCACATTTTGGGCTCAAGTGCATGCCAGTTTTTTTTTTTTTTTCAAAGCAGCCTTCTGAAAGTTAATGACTTAATTTGAGCTGTAAGTGCACTACTGCTATATTACACATTTCAACCATGTCTTCCTTCAGCCACTGGATAGCACTGTGTGTTTCCTTCAATGAAGCCCTGTTATAAAACAAGCACTGGCAAATCCAAATGTTTTTGGTTATTAGTCATTTGTCAGCACTCCTATTATATGCCCAAACCCAATATTGAAATTACTTCCAAGTACTAACACCCTCAGAACAATGACTCTTTCCCAAATGATAGCCCTCAGCTTTGCCGCAGGCTGTTACTTGAGTGTGAGTCATTAACCGAGGATAATGACAGCTGCCATGCCTCAGCTTCTAAGACTGTATAAGGCAACTTTGTCAATGACTGCAGCAAGTCAAAAGGGAGAGAAGGCAGAAGAGCAGGAAGATCCTGTTGATGAGCTGTACAAGATATATCTACAAAAGACTTGATAAAACACATTCTCCACACTATTTAATACACTTCTCTGGAAGTGGTTGTAAGCGACTTCAATTCAACACTACAGCTAAGTCAATGTCTAGTCTGGGACGCTGATGGAAGCCCTTATTGATGTATTTTTATGTCCAGTTCATTTACTCTGGATGACAACCCTTATATAACACCCCTCTCTCAGAATCCCCCCGACCCCGCTGAGCCAAGAAGTAGGTTTGTTTTGCAAATTTAAAAGGTTTATTTGAAAATTAAACAATATATAACTATCATACTTTTATAGTAAATTAATATTTGATAGCACACTTGTGAGGATGATAGTGATCAACAATGGATAATGTTATAGTGGTACACTCTTTTTTAATGGCTTAGAAGTTGATATAGAGAGGATAAAGTAGCTGAGAATGGCTTCAAGGACAATGCAAGGATGAATGAAAATGGAGTACAGAAAATAAACTTGATATGACTTCAACAAAAGACAATGGGCCTCATTACACGGATGGCGGAGAACCATGGCGCTATTAGCGCCATGGTTCATGCCGGTAAAAAACGGGCACCGCCTTGGCGGAAAGGGGAATTACCGCCCCATTCCACGGTTGGCGGGGCGGTAATTCCCCCTTCCACCATTGCCCTTCCCCATTCCCATTTTTGCCCCATAGGGCTCTATGGGAATGGGGAAGGCGCTAATTACGGTACCGCAATTATCTCCACTGGTCCCTTTGCGGGTTGGTTTTTAACGCCTGCAAAAAGCAGGCGTTAAATTCCCTAACCCGCAAAGGGACCTCGTAGTAAGGCGGTAAGGATTTACCGGTACCGGTAAAATACCGGTACCGGTAAATCCTTTCCGCCATCCGTGTAATGAGGCCCAATGTAATCACTTTTCTTTGACAATTCACCCCCCCCCCGTCTATGCAAGGTAAAGAGATGGGAGGAAAGCACACAGTTCTCAGGAATGCAATCAAATATAATTCAGTTCCCCCCTAGCAAGCTTAGAGGAAAACAGGTAGGAGTTTTAAACACAGGCAAGATACTTTGATGTGGTTGCAATTAAGTGAAAAATATGCGAAAAATGCTTTTAATTCCCTATAGGAGGTTCAGGGTGAGTGAGAGATACTTAAATTAATTCAGGATCACTTTAGCAATGCTCTATGAATGATTGTCAGGTTGCACACGAATTTCAGCACGGAAAGCAAGGACAAATATTTTTACACGTGGCTGAAATTAAGCAAAATGTCAAATTGCGGCAAATTTAGTCGCGTGCATCGAGCGCAATTACGGAGGCACTATAAGGAGCTTGTTGGAAAGCTTAGAATCTTAGCTTTAAGATGACAGTTAAAACTCGCTCCCTAGCACCGGAGATACGGCCGATTTAGTAAAGGTAGATTTTCGGATTTGAAATTTTAAAGCTCAGAATGACAGATGACAGTTTTCAGTTTTAAAAATGACAGAATGACACGATTCTAGGAGGCAGTTCTAATAGGCTAAAATAGTTTGGATTAGATTATTTTAAACTAAGAGATTGGTTTAGGCACAGTCCTAACTGGGTACTCACACTAGATTTTGGACAGGAATGCGACTTCGTCACCGATCGGGTCAGGATTGGCTGGACTTCTGCTAGCGGTTCTTCACAGCGATCTGGTCTCTGGGTCTCCGGTTCTGTTATCGGTTCTGCTAGCGGCACTGCACAGCGGTCTGGTCTCTGGCTCTCTCTGGTTCCGGATACACCACTGCTTTCTGGATACTACTACAGGTTCTTGCAAAAGTTATTGGCAAAGAATTCAAACAGCTTGCCCGGCTGTTGAATAGTTTGGTTGGTTTTGAGGCCTGCTGAAGAGGATTCAGCTTGTGGATTCAGGCCTCTCTGCTACAAATTCTGGAGTTAATTTCTGGTCTCTGGAGATTGATGGATTTGAAGTCTGGATCTCTGGATGTGAAGTCTGAAGTCTCCCGGCAAAGCGTCCCGCAAGAAAGTGGAAAGTGAATCTCTCTACCTGGGTTTCAATGTTCCTTTTATGTGTTTTGAAAATGGGTGTTTGCCTGGGCCGAGCTAAGCCTGCCCCTCTCACTTATCATTGGCCAAGCTTTCCTCTCTCCCTTGATTGGGGGAAAGATATGGAGTGTCAGAGTGATGCTGTAGGTTTTATGGTCAGAGGAACCTCCCCTTGTCAAATTGCACACAATCTATTTCTGACCCAAATACATATTTATCTATGTACCTTTTTTCTAATATTATAGGTCCAGTTAACATATTTTCTGTAGCACCAAACCATCCGATCCCTGTCTTTGTACAATGTTGTGTCCACTTATGACAGAATTCTCCCCTTTTCATCCAGATAACGACCCCTAAACCTTTCCAGATTTTACACAAATGTGCACCAGGGATATGGGTTTCAGATGATAAAGTGTCAGATTTTTAACATGCATACACTTGGATTAACAACCTTTTTTCCGCTACTATCCCCAAGAACATACCACAGGGTCCTAACACCTCTTAAAATGTGCACAGAAAAATCACAAAAATGATGATGTTATTTATATAATTTTGACAAGTCCGCACTGTGAATTATCCATCTTTTTAAAATCATGCTCTGGCCCCAAAGGGGTGTGGTTTTCCAAAGCACATGGTGGAATTTCTGGTTTATCCACTTCCCCCAAGCTCAGCTGGCTCTCACAGGCACTGCCCCTCCCAGTTTCTCCCAAGAGAAAGCCATTTTACGACCACCCCAATATAACATTTGCCTGAGTCCAGGACAGGGCTTTGTTCAACTTCCTGCAGTCTGCAGGTACCACTCCCCTAATTTAATCAGAGAGGTGTCACCTCCTTTTGGTGGGGGCAGCAGGATGCAGCCAGGCCTGGGAAGAGTGGCTGAGCAGGTTTCACTCCTGTCGGGGGTAGTTGCCGGGCAGAATTCACTCTCTTCCAGCCAGGATTCAGCTAAATGTCACTTTAGTTCCCAGTTTTCTACATTCAAATCACACTGACAATTTTTGCACATGCAGCTATAATGCTGATTCTAAGTTCAAAACTATGACATTTAACAGTTGCAACCTATGTTACACTCAAAAGTAGGTCACTCATTTATTTTAAACATTTCGATTTTAGTGGCTTTAAACCCAAATTCACTTAAGCTGCTGACATCCCGAGCTATTTTTTATAAATACATTAAATAATTACTTCCTTCAAGTCATTTCAGAATATAGTTTTACATTGCATCCACCTCTTAGCAAGTCTTTCCTTGGCCTGGTTTGGGTTCATTTGTTCAGTTTTACACAAAAGTCTGGTGGTTTTAAAACGCCGGCTTTCTGATAGTGGTGAGCACCAGTATTGCATCCATTTTTGACATTAAGAAAATGAATTCCCCATAGTTCTGGGTTGCTTTTGGCAATCAGCATTGCCATTCCCAATGCTTTCAGGCTACTGTGTGTGTAGCCCAATGGTGGTTTTAGGCAGTGCCCTCCTGTGCTCACAACATAGGCAAAAATGGGTGGCAGCCTATTCTTCATGTTTTCCCTGTGCACTCTCTGGGGAGTTCTGGCCATCATGATGTTTTCAATGCCAGTAATGCACAGTTTTATGGCAGGGCTTGGATGCATGGGTAAAAACATCCCACAAGCCCCCCCTCTTGCGATGGCCATTCTGACCTTTCACTGATGGAACTCGCAAGATCTGGGATGTTCGCCTCATCTTCTTCCAATTCCGTAGATGGCAAAGTTCAGCATCTTTTCCTCCCTCCAGTCGATCAATCAGTTCTCCTTGCTGGTCCTGATGGGAGGATTGGGCGGTACCCCGGGCCCCTTGGATCTTCGCTCCCGGTCCCCAGGTCGCCTTCCGTGGTCAGTCTCTGGGTTTTCTTTCCTAGGATGATAAAGCAATACCTATCCATAGACATTTTTCGATCACTATTGATATAGTGGGGCGGCATATACATTTTATACATCAGGATGCATTTTTCAGTCTTATTTTAAAACAAGATATAACATGAAACATTTTTTTTTTCCAATCATAATATTTTAAAGACTATTTGTGGGATATTTTAGGATGGGAACTGAATTACTCTGGAGCGGCCCCCTCTGGGATTCCAGAGGATTCCTCCAGTTGTTGCAGAGTGTGCCTGGGATGGCAACACTTTAGCTGATTAATATGGACCCACTTGTCTTCCGCTTCCGCCAGACTACCTTTGGGGATGCGGATCTTATAGGCTACAGGGGAGATTTTGTCTATAATTTCAAACGGTCCCTTCCATGTAGGCAAAAATGTTCGCTGTTTGGCCTGGTTCCTTTGGAAATTGTATAGATAGACCCGGTCCCCCACCTCGTATACTTTCCTGGTGGTTTTCAGGTCGTAGTGGGTCTTCATGCTATCAGCTGATCTTTCTAGATTCCGCTGAGCATAGGCAAAAGCATGCTGAAGGTGTTTCCTTAAATTCTCCACATACTCATGAGTTGTGGAGGCATTTATCAGTGTCTGCTCTTGGGTCCTGTAGAGCAAATGCTGGGGGAGCACCAT
The DNA here is from genome assembly GCF_040938575.1 of Ambystoma mexicanum. Classification (NCBI taxonomy): domain Eukaryota; kingdom Metazoa; phylum Chordata; class Amphibia; order Caudata; family Ambystomatidae; genus Ambystoma; species Ambystoma mexicanum. The sequence continues at coordinate 678,074,157 of NC_090935.1, read as the reverse complement.
CTTGCGTCCGGTCATCAACTCAAATGGTGACATTTTAGTTGCAGATGAAGGGGTAGATCTGATGGCCATTAGGACCAGAGGTAATCGGATATCCCAACTTGGCCCAGAATCTGCCACAAACTTTTTTAATATGCTCACAATGGTTCGGTTGTATCTCTCCACTGCTCCAGAAGAAGCTGGCCGGTAAGCAATATGTAGCTTCCTTTTGACCCCCAGTATCTCCCACATCTTTGTCATTACCTCGCTGGTGAAATGGCTAGCTCTATCTGACTCAATCCTTTGAGGTAGACCAAAACGGGAAAAGATGTGGTTAATCATCAGGGCAGCTGCTGTTTCTGCCTTGCAATTTGGGGCCGGGAGACATTCCACCCACTTGGTAAACAAGCATGTGACGGTCAACATGTACTTGTTTCCTCTAGACGAGCGGATTACAGGGCCTACGAAGTCGATTTGCAAATCTGACCATGGCAGTGTCATCCCCCTCTTTTGGAGAGGCGCCCGGTGTGTGAGGGATGTTGGCTGAAATTGTGCACACACAAGACAGCCCTTCAAGTATTGGTCGAGGTCCTGCCCCATGTGTGGCCAGTATGCAACCTCTCTTAAGATTTCAAGTGTTGTATGAAACCCCCTATGACCGGCGGTGGCCGCATCATGGGCGTGACTTAACATCAGGCTTCGGAATGAGGTAGGAACCACCCACTGATCATGGCCAGCTTGGGATTTCCTTACCAACAAACCGTCTTGGATTCGGAACCTTTCTGGACATTTCATCAACACTCTTAGGTCCTCTTTCCCAATGCAATCGGTATCCGTCAGGGGAAAGTTCTCAGGGTCCTCAATGTGTTGGTAAAACTTACCAATTATTGGATCCCCCTTTTGAGCCGTAATTAAATCAGCATCAGGGGTCTCCTTATTCCATTGCGCAGTTGAAAGATCATTGTGAGCATTTGTCTGGGACCTAGTGATAGCGGTGACCTGGATTACCCCCAACAGGGACTCAATCTCCATTAGATCCCCTTGGATGGCCCCTGTTTTGGCCAGCTGATCAGCTAAGTCATTTCCAGTTTTGTCTGGTCCCTCTACTTTGGAATGACCCTTGATCTTCTTCCAGTAGTTGGTCATCCCATTCGAGGTGACCAGGTCATCAATGTTTTGAATTAACTTCCCATGATTCAAAGGTTTGTTATTAGCACATAGCATGCCTCTGGTTTTCCAGTTAACCAGGTGCTCCACGAAGACGTTCCGTACATAATCGGAATCTGTGATTATGACCAGTTTGTGGAGTTGATGTTGGACAGCAGTGAGGATGGCTTGATGCACAGCCATCAACTCTGCTACCTGACTGCTTCGGGGACCAATTTTGTACCCAGCAGAGGGTTCTGGAAACTCCTTCACCCATGCATTCCCTACGCCAGCCACCAGTTCTTTCTCCCCATTGTTGTCAACATGGTAAGAGCATCCATCCACATAGACAGTGGGCATTCCCTCACACTTGTCTTCTTCAAAGGCTTTGTGTGGGGAATTAAGGTATGCCTCCATGTTGTCCTTGATTTTTAGACTTTCGTCCTCGAGTCAGTTTTCTCTGGCACAATCATGCAAGTCAGCCAGAGCTTGCGCAAGGGGACTCTTCTTGCTTTGGCCATATTTGACCTCCACAGGAAAGCCTTGCATTGACAGAATTGAGGAATTACTCATATTTCCGGCCCGGATTCTGTCACTTTGGAGATATTGCAAAGGCTGGTGTGGAGTCTCCACTATGATGTGTTCCCCCTGGATAAACAGGCGGTAATTCTTCAATGCCCACACCGTTGCCAGGAGTGCCTTCTCACAATCGTTGAATTTTTCCTCCACAGAGGATAAAGTTTTGCTCGCATAGGAGATTACTTTATTGACCTTGTCATGCTTTTGGTATAATACTGCCGTCAAGCACGTATTAGAGAACCCTGTCTCCAGGAAGAACTCCTTGTTTCTGACAGGGTAAGCTAGGCAGGGAGCTTGTGAGAGGCTTCTCTTGAGTTGTCTTACTGCCTCGGATTGTTCTGGACCCCATTCCCACTTGACCCCCCCCCTTCAAGAGATGAATCAGGGGTCTGGTGATATCTGCGTAGCCCTCAATGAACTTTCTGCTGTAATTAGTCAGTCCAAGGAGGCTCCTTAGTTCCCGCAGAGTTGTGGGATCCTTCAGTTTCTGGAGTGCTTCCACTTTCTTTTCTTGGGGACAGAGACCCTGAGTAGTAATCTCATGCCCCAAGAAATTAACACGGGTTCTACACCAATGAGCTTTCTGAAAGGAAAGTTTTGCTCCGGCGGCCCTCAACTGTGTCAGAACATAGCGGATCTCCGCTATGTGTTCCTCCACAGATGAACTTTTGATGAGGACATCATCTACATAAGCCAGGTTACCCCTCGCACCCAGGTCGGGCATGGCCTTATGTAGGAAAATGTTGAATTAATTGCCGGAGTTGAGGTATCCGAAGGGAGTCCGGGTCCATGTGTACTGCTGGCCCCCAAAGGTAAAAGCCAGTTTGTATTGGTCCTCCCTACTGACAGGCACGGTCCAGTATCCATTGGTCAGGTCTATTGCAGTGAATACCTGTGACCCCTGTATCTGGGCCAGCCCTTGGTCAATGTAGGGCAGAGACCATCGGGAAGTATGGACCCATTTGTTGAGCTCCATAAGGTCGGCACAGAGTCTCCACTGGCCGTTTGGCTTCAATATTCCCAGCACCGGATTATTGAAAGTGCTGTGGACTGGACGGATTATTCCCCGGGACTCAAGGTTCTTAATTATTTCAGTAAGGGACTCCATGGATGCGAGAGGCAAGCGATATTGCTTCACAAACACTGGAGTCATGCCAGGGTCCGTGGGAATTGTTGTTGTGTGGATGTTGGTGCGACCACAGTCATATGAGTCTACCGCAAAGAGATCTTGGAAATCCAAGAAAACTTGTTTCAACTTTTGCTTCTGTTCCAAAGTCACGCAGGCATCAGCTAGGTTGACTCTCTCTTCCACCATCTGCCTGAAGCCTGGAAAGACTTCTGGTTTTGCTATCTCAGCGGCCTCCTTCAGCTGGGTGGAGAAGTCTCTGGTCAGAGTGCTGATTTGGACCGGAGGCTACAGGTGGGAAAGGCAGCCCTCATGGACCTGGAAAATCACCTCATCCCTCCTGAAGTCACAAGTCACATCTTCCTTACCATAAGGGCAAGAAGTGTACACCAGGAGGTTCCCCCCATGCCGCATGAAAATCCTGTCTGGTGTTGTATTGTCCTCACTGTCACTGTCAAAACAGTCCTTGGGGATTGGTCCTAACAGCTCATTTCCTAAATCAATGGAGAAATGTCGGTCATCAACCGCCATTGCAATAATGGTGCCTGCGGCTAGAGTAATACTCTTTAAGTCGCTGTTATCCACCTCTATTGGAATGGTGTCATGTTCTATGTTGACTAATGGTGTTGGGTTTACCCCCAACCCTTGCTGTTGGAGAGAAGCATTTAGATGAATATAAGCATCAGGGTTTTTCAATTTTTGTCCTCTTTTAAGTTTCACTTCCAGGGAGAATTGTCGGGTCCTTTCTGGGATGGTGACTTCCTCTTTAAGCTGAATTTCAACTGCATAAGGTAGCAATTGAGCTGACCTAAATGCTTTTTCTTGATCATCAAAACCCGTGGGATTATCTGCTAATCGGGACCAAGCTTTGAAGTTTATTAGGTCCAAACTAATGGCAAAGCGATTGAGAATTTCACTACCTAAGTAAAAGGCGTCAGTGACGTCTTGCACGACCCAACAATCATGGACTATGCTCTTATTGCCAATGGAGATTTTGAGCATACACCTGCTTGGCAGGAGATGTTTGGAATTGGGTGTTTCCAGATCTATTTCCCATTTGTCTATCAGTTTGAATGTGGGAATGGCTAGATCTTTTGGGAGTTGGCGGAACATGGCTTCGCTGATGAAGCTCTTACCGTTGTTCACACACACTTGGGCGAGAACAGAGTCCTTCCCATCATTTAACTGAACAGGGATGAACAACTGCTCTCCAATTTGCTGAATATCAGTCAGGCTCTGAGCTGATTTCACATCTTTCTGGACTATAGGAGTGGGAGTTTCTGATTGTGGATTAGTAAAGAATTTCAGAGTGTTTCCTTCCAGTGTGGAATACCACCTTAAACTGGAAGGAAGGTTGATTTTCAGAAATGGAGAGGACCCCCCATCACCAGTCTGTTGTCCTACTGCTATTATTGTCACGTCTGGAATTTGGTTGTTCTGGAAGTGAAATTCTACTTGGTCAGATTTTTGTTCAACCATGTGGCAGGTGCCGTCTAAACTAACATGGTTGACACTCTGTTTTAAATTTATTGGTCGGCTAGTCTGGGTCCAGAGGACCTTGTTTACACAATCTATTAGGGGTGACAACCTTCTGAGGAGGTCATTCCCTAGTAAACAAGGGGTGACCTCTGGAGTTACTACTATGACCGGGTGTTTCACCTTGTGTCGCCCAATTTTAATGTCCAAGTCTGCAGTCCCCTCGACGGGAATTTCCTTCCCGTCAAAGTTCTGCAGTTGTCCAGGAAGAGAGGTGAGAGGAATTCGGTAATTCTCCCCCCTACCTGAATTCAGTTCATCAAAGGCCCTTTTGGACAGAAGGGTGGCTTGAGATCCAGTGTCCACCAGCGCCAAGATTGTACCCTGCCCCTGTACTTGTACCGGGGCATAGTATCTTCCCTCCTTCTCCTCAAGGGGGCACAGATAATGCACATTTTTGGACAACTGGTGGGCTAACTTTCTGGTTTTTAACATGGCGAGAGACGAGATTTGGGCAGAATTCTGTGGAGAGCCTGGGGAATCTGAAAGAAAAAGTTGGCAACTGGAAATGGTTTCGGGTTCTGGGCTGCCCTCCCCCCCTTTTTGGAGGCAGTCATCAGGATAGGTTTGACCCATGGGATTTTGGTATTGTTGGTTCTGGGATAGAATGATGGGCGGCGACAGCTCAATCCCCACATCTACCCACTCTGTTGATTCGGTTTTAGGTTCCCCTGGTTCCGGTTCTGGGCCGCCCCTGCCTTTTTGGAGGCAGTCATCAGGATAGGTTTGACCCATGGGATTTTGGTATTGTTGGTTCTGGGATAGAATGATGGGCGGCGACAGCTCAATCCCCACATCTACCCACTCTGTTGATTCGGTTTTAGGTTCCCCTGGTTCCGGTTCTGGGCCGCCCCTGCCTTTTTGGAGGCAGTCACCAGGATGGGTTTGAACCAGGGGTTTTTGGTATTGTTGGTTCTGGGATAGGATGATGGGCGGCGATAGCTCGATCCCCACATCTACCCAGTCTGGATTGGAATCTCTTGGGACCCATTTTTCCTTGGGAGGAGTTCCCCCATCTCGGAAGGAGAAGGTCCTTTTCCCAGGTTTCTCTTGGGATCCCTCTCCCTCAAATTGAAAGACCTGTACCTCCTCCACAAAATGGGTCTGTTTGGGTCCTTTGTTTCTCCTACCTCCCCTCTGCTGCTTGGGAGGCAGGCTTTCAGGGGCAGGAGATTTTGTTTCCGGTTCCTGGTTTTCCAGGGGCTGTTTACAAGTTGGTAAGGAAGCTTTCTCCAAGGCTTTACACCCCTCTTCCCCTTGTGCCTCCTCCCTGGGAACCGGTGGGTTATCAGGGTGCTGCCCCCGTCATTGTTCTGGAGCACCAGGCCCAGAGTTTGGGGCATTCTGCGGTGGCATGCTCATCTGAGGGTTCTGTTGAGCCCTCAGTATGTGCCCCAGATCCCGTGCCATATTTTGGACCTGGCGCTCCAGTTGTGAAACCCGCTCAGGCTGATACGGGGCTCTATTTTCTCCCCTTAGCTGATCCCGGGAAGGGTAGCTATCCCTTCTCTGGTAATACCCCGGATTGGGAAGATTTGGGTACCCCTCCACCCTTGGCCTCCCCTCACCCGGATTAGTTTGTCTGGGCTCAGGGAATTGGGGAAAGAAGGATGGATGGTTTTGGGGTTGGAAATTGGGTGGATACCTGGGGAAAAAGTTCTGCCCAGGATTTGGTGAATTTCTGCCCTCCTGGGGGAAGTTAGGAGGGAAGTTCCCCGGGTTAGGCGCTTGGCTGGATTCCCCCCCTTGGGCTGGAGGAGTCCACACATAACCCAGGATGGGTCAGTTTCCCTTGTAGCGGGGACTTACATAGTCAGGGGAGCGGGGGACCCCATTTGTGGGACTACCTCCTCGACTCCCTGTCTGTGACTGGCCCGAGGGCCTTCTGGGCTGTGAATTATTTGGTGCAGGCAGGTTTTTAGGCCCTCCATCTCCAAATCTAAAACAGGGGCAACCTTTACCTCTGCCACCTTGGCAGCAGCAGGGGTGCTGTTGGTTTTGGGGTTTTTCTGCGCATTACTTTATTTTCTATGGGCTTCTGCACCTCATAGATCCGGGTGGCTTGCTCAATGACCCAGTCTAAAGATCTTTTCTCGTGAAAATCTCTCACGAGCTGGGTCATTATGTACTTGGGAAGAGCATGGAAAAATGTGTTGATGAATTCTCTGCTGTCCGTGCGCACCCTTCTGGTGGTCTGCGCAAAGGCACGCTTCAATTCTTGCACAAATTCTTGTGGGGCCTGATCCTCCCCACATTGCAAATTGTAGGCTGCCTTGCGAGGGTCTTGGGGATTTCTATGTACAGAAAAATGTTTCAAGATGGCCGCCCTATATGTGGACCATCTTGAATGGTTTTGGTCCTCCAGCCCCGCAAAGAAACTGGAGTATTCAGGGGAGAATGTCCATTTGACCTACTGGATGCAGCTACTGCTGTCCTTCAAATGGAAAGTCTCCATCATTTGCTCATAGAGCTCCAAGTGTTCCCAAACAGAATACTTGGCGTTCTTATGATAAGGCGTTATAACACTCCTGATTGCCTTAATCTGTTTTAAGGGGTCCTTAGGCAAGGCCCTTTTCACCTTATTGGCCTTTTTGGTTCGGGTAACCCTGGTCCATTCATCCTCTGATTCAGAAGCACTGCTCCCAGAGGTGCCCGTCTGATCTTCCAGGTTTTTCCGGATTCTGCGAGCCTGGGTATAGCTGGCAGAATGTGGGGACCTGGTCTCCTGTGTCCTGTGACGCTCAGAGGAGTCTTCAGATCCCTCCTTGCTACCAGGATTTAATGGGTACCCCCCCCACTGACCTAACTGGGCAGAGGTTTTCAGGATGCCCTTAGTGGGCCTACTCTCCTGGGGTTCCCCACTAAATTGCACTGTACTTAGGTGCCCATACCCGGATGCCCGCCCATCCATTTCTGGGTGGTACTGGCCTATGAGCCCCATCCTTTTGGATGGATAGTAATCTGCCATCCCTATGGCCCTGTGCTCATGTTCGCCAGGGGACATGGGGGTGGCAGAGTCCAGGGACTGGGAGAGATGAAGGCCTCTGGTACTAGGGCTCCTGAGGTTATGCTCACGCGTTTCCCTTTCCCAGCGAACCTCATCTCTATCAGCCCCTGCTCCCTGTTGCCATGCAAGAGCCTGCGCTTTCAGTTCCTCAGTTAAGGCCTTACTAGACTCTATCAGTCTCTCCTGCATGGCTACCTGTTGCTGGAGCCTATCACTGTGCTGGCAGAGAGCCTCATTCTCTCTCTGTGCCTCCTGATTGGTCCTGGAGTACTGGGCCGGTCTTTGCTGCAGGAGGGTTACCTCCTGAGTCCCATCCCTACTGGCCTGCTCCTTTCTTGCCAGAGCCTCTTCCACCCTCCTGGTGTGCTCTAACAGGTTCTGATGCTCTTTTTGGAGGTCACCCAGCCCCTGGAGGGCCAAGTGATTTTCTTCAGTTTTTCTTTTTAAATGGCAGACTTCCTGGCCTAAGGTGTCCCTTTCCTGACTAAGAGTCTGCATCTGTGCCGCCAGGTCGTCCCTTTGCCTTTGAAGGGTACCAGCTTTCTGGCGCTCCTGATCAAACTCTGCCTGGGTAACCAGGTCTTTCAGGATCAGTTTATTGCTCTCTGCCTTTTCCCTATCTAGGTGGCTTTGCACGGTGACTACCTGCTCAGCACATGCCCAATTGAAATCTAATTGTTGCTCCAGCTTTTTCTGGCTCTGCAGTAGGGAGTCCAAACCTTCTTGGTACTCCTTCTGCAAGGCCAGAAATCTGGTATCCTGGTCAGCCTTTTCCTGTTGCAGGATACACATGTCCTCTTTGATTTTAATGAGATACTGTCTGCTCTCATTTTCTGTCTCCTGGCTTCTGTGCATCCTCTGCTCAGAAGAGACCAGGTCAGATTGGGCCTTCTCTAACGCGATCTGTTGCCTATTTGCCAGATCTTGGCCTTCAGCACATTTGTCCTGCATGTCTCCCATATATAGATACAAATATGCCGCTATCCTAACCATCTTGTCGTGTTCATCTTTAGCTTTAGGAGCCATGTATAGTTCACTCAGGGCCACATGTAAGGGACCCTGATCTCTCCAGATATCTAACCCAGTTGCAGTGACCTGTCGTGTGATTGCCTGCAACCACGCATCCTGGCCCTGCTCAGTCCATTCACCTCTCACAAATAGCTGATGTAAGAAGTGCTCTCTGGCTATTTTGATGTCTACCAGTGTCATCATTCTGAAATTTGAGTTCCTTCCTGATTTACAGAAGTTTGTATTTTATTTTGCAAAACAGACCGTTTCCTTAGAGCGTTCCTTTGAGGGGTGCTTTCACAGTGTAAAACAGCGTGGTGATCTAACCGGATATGTGTATCCGGTCAGTTGACACACTGTATTAAGCTGCACAAGTGGTAAGTCTAATCCAGAATATCCCGGCTACGAGCCCCCACTTTGTAAGCGACTTCAATTCAACACTACAGCTAAGTCAATACCTAGTCTGGGACGCTGATGGAAGCCCTTATTGATGTATTTTTATGTCCAGTTCATTTACTCTGGATGAAAACCCATATATAACACCCCTCTCTCAGAATCCCCCCGACCCCGCTGAGCCAAGAAGTAGGTTTGTTTTGCAAATTTAAAAGGTTTATTTGAAAATTAAACAATATATATCTATCACACTTTTATAGTAAATTAATATTTGATAGCACACTTGTGAGGATGATAGTGATCAACAATGGATAATGTTATAGTGGTACACTCTTTTTAATGGCTTAGAAGATGATATAGAGAGGATAAAGTAGCTGAGAATGCTTTTATGGCTTCAAGGACAATGCAAGGATGAATGAAAATGCAGTACAGAAAATAAACTTGATATGACTTCAACAAAAGACAATGTAATCACTTTTCTTTGACAATTCACCCCCACCCCCTCTATGCAAGGTAAAGAGATGGGAGGAAAGCACACAGTTCTCAGGAATGCAATCAAATATAATTCAGTTCCCCCCTAGCAAGCTTAGAGGAAAACAGGTAGGAGTTTTAAACACAGGCAAGATACTTTGATGTGGTTGCAATTAAGTGAAAAATATGCAAAAAATGCTTTTAATTCCCTATAGGAGGTTCAGGGTGAGTGAGAGATACTTAAATTAATTCAGGATCACTTTAGCAATGCTCTATGAATGATTGTCAGATTGCACACGAATTTCAGCAAGGAAAGCAAGGACAAATATTTTTACACGCGGCTAAAATTAAGCAAAATGTCAAATCGCGGCAAATTTAGTCGCGTGCGTCGAGCACAATTACGGAGGCACTATAAGGAGTAGGAAGTCGGTTCTAGGCTTGTTGGAAAGATTAGAATCTTAGCTTTAAGATGACAGTTAAAACTCGCTCCGGAGATACGGCCGATTTAGTAAAGGTAGTTTTTCGGATTTGAAATTTTAAAGCTCAGAAAGACAGATGACAGTTTTCAGTTTTAAAAATGACAGAATGACACGATTCTAGGAGGCAGTTCTAATAGGCTAAAATAGTTTGGATTAGATTATTTTAAACTAAGAGATTGGTTTTGGCACAGTCCTGACTGGGTACTCACACTAGATTTTGGACAGGAATGCGACTTCGTCACCGATTGGGTCAGGATTGGCTGGACTTCTGCTAGTGGTTCTTCACAGCGATCTGGTCTCTGGGTCTCCGGTTCTGTTATCGGTTCTGCTAGCGGCACTGCACAGCGGTCTGGTCTCTGGTTCTCTCTGGTTCCGGATACACCACTGCTTTCTGGATACTGCTACAGGTTCTTGCAAAAGTTATTGGCAAAGAATTCAAACAGCTTGCCCGGCTGTTGAATAGTTTGGTTGGTTTTGAGGCCTGCTGAAGAGGATTCAGCTTGTGGATTCAGGCCTCTCTGCTACAAATTCTGGAGTTAATTTCTGGTCTCTGGAGATTGATGGATTTGAAGTCTGGATCTCTGGATGTGAAGTCTGAAGTCTCCCGGCAAAGCGTCCCGCAAGAAAGTGGAAAGTGAATCTCTCTACCTGGGTTTCAATGTTCCTTTTATGTGTTTTGAAAATGGGTGTGCGCCTGGGTCTAGCTAAGCCTGCCCCTCTCACTTATCATTGGCCAAGCTTTCCTCTCTCCCTTGATTGGGGGAAAGAAATGGAGTGACAGAGTGATGCTGTAGGTTTTATTGTCAGAGGAACCTCCCCTTGTCAAATTGCACACAATCTATTTCTGACCCAAATACATATTTATCTATGTACCATTTTTCTAATATTATAGGTCCAGTTTACATATTTTCTGTAGCACCAAACCATCCGATCCCTGTCTTTGTACGATGTCGTGTCCACTTAGGACAGAATTCTCCCCTTTTCATCCAGATAACGACCTCTAAACCTTTCCAGATTTTACACAAATGTGCACCAGGGATATGGGTCTCAGATGATAAAGTGTCAGATTTTTAACATGCATACACTTGGATTAACAACCTTTTTTTCCGCTACTATCCCCAAGAACATACCACAGGGTCCTAACACCTCTTAAAATGTGCACAGAAAAATCACAAAAATGATGATGTTATTTATATAATTTTGACAAGTCTGCACTGTGAATTATCCATCTTTTTAAAATCATGCTCTGGCCCCAAAGGGGTGTGGTTTTCCAAAGCACATGGTGGAATTTCTGGTTTATCCACTTCCCCCAAGCTCAGCTGGCTCTCACAGGCACTGCCCCTCCCAGTTTCTCTCAAGAGAAAGCCATTTTACGACCACCCCAATATAACATTTGCCTGAGTCCAGGACAGGGCTTTGTTCAACTTCCTGCAGTCTGCAGGTACCACTCCCCTAATTTAATCAGAGAGGTGTCACCTCCTTTTGGTGGGGGCAGCAGGATGCAGCCAGGCCTGGGAAGAGTGGCTGAGCAGGTTTCACTCCTGTCGGGGGTAGTTGCCGGGCAGAATTCACTCTCTTCCAGCCAGGCTTCAGCTAAATGTCACTTTAGTTCCCACATGCAGCTATAATGCTGATTCTAAGTTCAAAACTATGACATTTAACAGTTGCAACCTATGTTACACTCAAAAGTAGGTCACTCATTTATTTTAAACATTTCGATTTTAGTGGCTTTAAACCCAAATTCACTTAAGCTGCTGACATCCCCAGCTATTTTTTTTTATATATACATTAAATATTTACTTCCTTCAAGTCATTTTAGAATATAGTTTTACATTGCATCCACCTCTTAGCAAGTCTTTCCTTGGCCTGGTTTGGGTTCATTTGTTCAGTTTTACACAAAAGTCTGCTGGTTTTAAAACGCCGGCTTTCGGATAGTGGTGAGCACCAGTATTGCATCCATTTTTGACATGAATTCCCCATAGTTCTGGGTTGCTTTTGGCAATCAGCATTGCCATTCCCAATGGTTTCAGGCTACTGTGTGTGTAGCCCAATGGTGGTTTTAGGCAGTGCCCTCCTGTGCTCACAACATAGGCAAAAATGGGTGGCAGCCTATTCTTCATGTTTTCCCTGTGCACTCTCTGGGGAGTTCTGGCCATCTTGATGTTTTCAATGCAAGTAATGCACAGTTTTATGGTAGGGCTTGGATGCATGGGTAAAAACATCCCACATGGCGAATAGGGTTATGGTAATTATGTTGGTCGAACACCGAGGTCAATGAGATTCTAGTATACAAGGACTTCAACAAAAACATCTTCTAAAACAATTGGTCAGCCACCTATGGAGCAGAAACCCAAGTCCCTGCCAAGTGCCATCTTTGCCTCAAACCTTCATGTAATTCTCTGGTGGATACAGTCCCTAAAAGTATCTGTGAATCTCTCATCCCTACATTAGGGCAATACATAGTGTTGGTTAGATCAGTGATAACCTCCATGTTTGACGACTACACAAAACCACACATCTGAGCCTAGCTAGAAAGCAAACACTTGAACAACAACACGCTTGGTCAGGCTTGCCTAAGTGCGCAACCTGTTTCTCCATGTTCTGTTTGTTAATGCACTCTTTGCTTGGCTGGGAGCTCCTTTATAACCATCCCACAGCTGCTGGTAAAGCGTTATTTAAGCAATAAGTCCCAAGCATGTGGGGCACTGCCGCTTCATGTAATGCCCCCGGGGCCCATGTCACGGGCCTGATCGGAGCAAGGTCCTTAACGCAGGCCCCGGGGCATTTCCTGAAGCAATGCCCCCCCTGCTCGCGGATTATTGCTTTTAGTTTTATTTTCATTTAAATTGAATGTGTTCAGTTCTATCAAACGTTTCAGTATCATATAAATGAATCACAACATTTTAAAACATCAATACATAGTTAACAACAAAGGAAGGAAAATGTGCATGTGCTAAGCTTCTAGTTAACATAAAATCATAAAAGTTCTATACTGTATTGTATTGTATTGCCTATTTATTTATATAGCACGCCTGGTCCATTAGTTCAATGATGATTTAACTCTAGACCAGATGTTATAATGTGTAAAATGTAAAGCTTTGTTTGCTGTGTTTAAACAGTATGTCCAAAACGTGTCACTCTTGTTGTTATCATAATCATTCAGGAGCACTGTCAAGAAATGGTCGTGGGAAACAGACTGGTGCAAACAATTGACAAGGCAAGAGCTTGCAAACTTTATGAAATCTTACCAATGTTGGACAACTCACTGGGAAATTTACCCGCCTATTTAAAGAGGCTCCCGAAATCCTATTGGCGAGGCCAGTTCCTTAGGTTCAGATTGAACTTGCTTTTGGCAGGGGAAATTAGACATTGCAGATCTAACTCCCAGAATAGGGACAACGGTCTTTGTAATGATTTTCGAATGCAGGCAGTCGCCAGACCAGGGAGCATGTCTTCATTGAGAGTGCTGCTCTTCAAGATCTGAGAATTTCACTTTTAAGTACATATAAACACACGGAAGTGTTTTTGAACATTGGAGAAGAGCGATTTAAAGGTGGCTGCCATAAAACTACTTAACGGTGCAGGGTTGGTAAAATGGTGGTAATGTGAGACAGAATATTAATTAATCTGCAGTTTTTGCTATTTTGCACTTGACTGCACTATGACTTTCTCGCACCTTACTGTCTTAATGGCTCTTGAACTTTATTGCCTCTATCTTTTTATTTTCTGAGAAATGTTATGTTGCTTGATTTGTTTTATACTATATGGTCTTTCAGTATTGTACATTACTTATGCTTATATATTTGTAATGTGTTGTTTATGAAATGTTGAATTTTATGGACTTACGTGTTTGATGTTCTCTGTGCACGTTGTATGTATGGTACGTTTTGCTAGTTTTAATTTTGTAAGATTGTCATTGTACAACCTGAAGAACAGTAAAATAAGAAAAGAAAAGAACAAAACTCTGACTTTCATTCCTTCGACCTACACATCCCCGAGCACTGTCATGCACTACCCCATGACTTGATCTCCTTCCCCACTTTGTCAGTCTTCGAAACTACCCTGAGATACAGCTTCCCTCACTTGAGAGAGCACCTGTTCTGCCAATTGGCATTCCCTCCCCCTCTGGCCTGCATCCTCTCCTATCCTCTGTACACAGATGCATGCACTATGCACCGCATGATATTCCTCCATATTTCATTCCTTCTCTAGGCATGTTTACTATTGACTTTTGAGCACTGTCCCCACTTGCTGTCCGATTGGTCTATGGTTAATGCATGTGACACTGCTACTCTTGCACAATGTTTCTTGTCAAAGCTCCCCTTGCTATCCAAATATATGCAAGCAAAAATAAAAAAAAAGATGAGTGCAATGTATTTTGTGTGACCCCTCAATTGTAGTCAATCTTAGGATTGTGCCATTCTGACATGAAGATGATTGGGGGAGTAGACTTTGGGTATAACATTGGTACCATAAACATGCAGACGTGTACATGAATTCTCAGTGAAAACATATCAACATGTTCAAAATCACAGCTGGTGCGGGAGGTTTTCAGTTAGTCAAATGCTTGGTTGATATGCATTTCAGAATTTCCCATATGTATTTTTTGAATATGTATTTGCATTTCAGTTTATATAGAACACACCTATCTAGGAAGCAATAGAATGCTGTGCAAGTAATTTGAGGTTGACAGGGTTGGATGGAATAGGAGGTTGCAGGTTACTGTAGTTTAGATATCCCATGCTATGGCATTGGATGATATGCACCTAGGAGTAGCATGTACTAAGTGACCCAAGAGGCAAGAGGGGGCCTGTCTCCTGGTTTTCTCTTTACTTGCAGGTTTAGTCTCAAGCCTTTTAGTGGTCTAGCTCCCAGTGGAGCACATCCCACCTGAGCTCACAATTTGTGTAGCTAAGTAGGCTGGTGTTTCGGCAGTAGTTGCTTTATAACTGATGTAGGAAGGTTTGAAGAGAATTTTAGCTGGGACGGGTAGCCAGTGATTTCTCTTAGGATTCAGGAAAATGTGAGAAATTTCATAGTGTTTGTTATGAGGTGAGCATTGGCGGTTTGAACTACCAAAATGGTGGCCAGTCTGTGGCCAGGACACTGGTGAAGAGAGTGTTCCCTCCATTGAGGTGTGATACATATTACCAGGGCCTTTACCAGGGTTCGAAATTGCCAGGCAGAGGGAAGGGTTTTATCTAAAGAGGAGTACTAGGAGCAAGGATTAAATAAAGATACTAATGACTCGAGTACATCACAAAATAGTCCCCACACGGAATATGAACAATGTAAGGCTAACCGAAGTGGGATTTCAACCCCTATCGCAAATTGATTCCATGGATGCCCAGTAAAACACCATCATCAATAAACAGACTGTTGTGCAAGAAATTAAACCTTCTATTGAATTGCTGTCTGCTGTTGAATCTAGCCCTCCTAAATACAAGATCACCGGTAAAACATACCTTAGATATACGTGATTTTATCTTAAAGCATAATATTGATATCATGGGCATCACAGAGACCTGGCTATCAGAAACTAATGGTCCCACCATAGAGCAAGTGACCCCGCCGGGATACATATTTTTTTTGGGAAACATCATAAAGAAGGGCCGGGTGGTGGTGTTGCCATTATTTGTAAAGAGGAGTTAAAAATGTACGAAATTAAAATAGACTGTGAAGAGTGTTAAATACTGCACACAAAGACCATTCTAAATCATTACTTTAGTGTTAAATTCGTAGTCCTCTATAGGCCACCAGGAGAACCTAATCATTTTAACGAAGATCTTATTAATGTTTTAAACGCTATGCAGATGGCTAATTCAGCTGTAATATTTTTGGGAGACTTAAATCTTTGGAAAGGTAACTCCAAAGTCAAAAAGCTCAGGAACTTGAGAAACTGCTTAAAAATAATAACATTATTATCCATAATAACGACCCGACACACATTAAGGGGAACGTCCTAGATTGGATGGCCAGCAGTAACATCCCATTGGCTGGGATTACAACTACACCTTGTATGTGGTCCGGTCACTTTACCATCTCATGCCAGATACAGCTTCCTCACCCATATAGGCAATAACATCAACCACTATGTAAAGTTTCAAGTAAGAATTACTAGGCTATTACAGTGGTTGATTTGTCTCACTGCCCTAATGACTAAATCAAGAGATTCAGACCACACTGATACATTAATCGAATACTATGACAAGGACATGATACCTCTGCTAGATAGAGTTGTCCCAAGTAAGGATTAGAGAGACGCCTAATCATAAAAAATGGTCTCCTCTGACTTGCCAAGTTAAAAGCCAGTAAGAGGCATGCAGAGCACATCTGGCTTAAAGAGAAAAGTACGGAAAATAAAGCGACTTGGAAGCTTTTAGAAAAAAACATATAAAGACAAGATCATTGAAGCTAAACACAGCTACTATAATGATCAGAATGAAAGAGTTGGTGATAAAACTAAGGAACTTTTAAAATGTTTTAGTTTATGGGAAAAACCAAGAGTGCTTAATCAAACCATTACTCTGACACAGGACGACAGCACGAGAGTCCAGAAGGCCTTCTCGGATAAACCGTGGTGTCCCCAAAACACGATCAGGGATGAGTTAGAGGGCCTGAAATCTGGTACTGATGCCACCACTATGGGGAATGACCATGCCAGCAATGTGGCAGGTTGTTTGTCCCCTAATAAAGGAGATCGGAACCAGGAGATACATTCCACAGGGTTCCACTTTTTGAAGCTATCCATTGAAGAAATTAAAAATATCTTGAAAGCTCTGCATCCAACAAGCTGTCCCGGGGACCTTCTTCCTTCAAAGATAATCCTGAAATACCAGGACACCTTTTCACCCTACCTATGTAGATTTGTTAATGCGTCGTTCAGACACTGTATAATTCCGCAAGCCATCAAAGTTTTGGCGGTGACTCCTTTATTGAAGAAACTAGGTCTCGATCCAAACAATACTGTAAACTTTCGACTCAACATGAACACTCTATTCTTTCTGAAACTGTTTGATAAAGTGGCCATGACCCAGTTACAATCCCACATCGAAGCCTCTGGTACGCTGTATAACAAGCACTCAGGTTTCCGATGCTTTCATGGCCCTCAGTGTGCACTGATTGATCTTCAGACCCAGAAGCTGACTATGCTGGAAAAAAGTAGATTGGGGTGCTGGTGCTACTGGATTTATCAGCAGCCTTCGATCTGCTGGACCGCAACATCATTTTGGAACAGCTAGTTGACCCAGGGGTACTTTCCAATGTGGCAGTAAACTGGATGAAATCATTCTTGGAAGGCAGAAGATTCAGGATGTATTGGGGAGACTCTTCCTCGGAGGCTGAAATCAGGGATTTTGGTGTCCCTCAAGCTGTTGACACTTGGCCACAAATGTATCTTTGGACTCGCCCCCAGAAAAGGTGATTGTACATCAGCCAACCAGAATCCTGCGATCCGTCACTGCCCACCGCCTCAGAGTGGACCGTGTTAAGCGAGCTTGTGGAAATGGACGCTCCTTTCCAGTGCTGGTGGCATGTGTGTGGAATGCCCTACCTCAAGCACTAAGAAGGGAGGAAAACCACCTGGTCTTTAGAAAATCTTTAAAGACCTGACTGTTCATGTAAAGTCTTGGTCTGTAGGTTTACGCTTTTTACTTTTCCTGTTTCAGTGCCTGGATGCCCTGGGGCTTTGGCGCTATACAAATCCATTAACATAACTAGTTGTTACCAAATATGTTGGACTTCTTTATCAATATTTTGCCAGAAGGAAAGATTGCTGTCAATAATTTCTGATGTTATCTACCTTAGTGTTGAAGATTTGTAAACTGTTTTTAATTTTCCTGTTGACTCTGAGATTACACGGTTGGACAAAGGTGTTAAACAGTGTTTTACTGCCACACAGAGGGATCTACTCCTCTAAGAGGCCACTGCAATAGTCGTGGAGTAATACACATCTTTGGATTCAATGATAAGTGCACAATGATTCCTGGCTAAGGTCAGGAGGACCCCGGGTTTAAGTGATTTGTGTCAGCATTTTTCTGGCGTTCAGGTAGAGTTTATTCTCAATCAGTTCTAGAATATACCAGGTGTGGAGGGTATAACCCTTGTGTGGGGGTGGAGTGCTGTATGTCTATAAGTACTTTTTGATTTGGTTGAAGGTTGACAACAGAGCTATGACATTTGGGGTTGGATGAGCTGGTTAGCATTGCAAGACAATGTTTTAGTGCTTTCGAGGGAACGTTTTTAAAGGATTTGTGGTAAGGCATTGCAGGCTTTCCCATCCCTTATTAATTGTGAGGGCATGAGGAGGGAGGATATGGGTGGCATGATGGTATGCCCAGTCAAGTGGGTTTGGGTTGGGTCATTTTACCAAGGGAGATGTAGAGAAAGTATTTCCACTGACTTGGGTGGGGTTTAGAAAATAGCACTGTTTTATTTTCCTGTATTCTGTGAGATGGTAGAGGGCACTAGAGTGGACCACTGGTGCTTTTGGTGTCTTGGGTTCCTACTCCTAGTAAGTTTAAATTACTAAGGAAGATATTTGCTGAGTCTCAATTGATGCAGATGTGATGGGATCAGATATAGCATCAAGGAATGACCCACACCTTGAGGTGGGCGAAAGATGAGATAGAATGCAGCACTCTGTGAGATAGTGAGAAGTGTCAAGTGAGGCGTCCCATCAGCTTCATAGGCACACTGCTAAGCATAGTGCAGGTGGATTTGTGGATGACTGTCACACCTCCCCCACATTCCCCATGCGTTTGGCATATTGAGTGGTGTATCCGTTTGGGGTGAGGATATCAAAGGCATATGAGGAGTTGGGGAAAGGCATGTTTTAGTTCTAAAGATGACACTGAGCTTGTGGGGGAAAATGAGGTCAGCATTGTTAGCGACAAGAAAGATGTCTGAGCAAGCATTAGTATCTGGATGCATAAAAGTAGCTGGTGTGAGGTAGTGTGGCACTTAGAAGGATGTGGATGAGGTTTCGAGGATTGTTGGACTAAGGGGTTCTCTGTATTCTGGTGGGCTCAGGCCCTTGAGAGCGTCGGAATGGAATGTGGCTGTGACATTGTAATGTCTTGCTGCTGTTGAAAAAAAAGGCAGGAGTTCTTGCTAACACAAACAGGTGATGCCCTTCTCTTGGTCGTTGGCTTAGGACATCAGAGATGAGGATGCACAGTAAAGGCTGCATATACGGAAGAGCAGGTGGCACTTGATTGGTTGGTGAGATGGACGAGGTGGAACTGGTCATGTTACCAGGCACACTCCTTTATGCCTAGTGGATGAGCACTGTAAGGGAGGGGTAAGAAACAGCCCTTAAATAGTAATTGTTTGGCAGGGAGAGCGGAGGGAGACGGAAATGGTCACATAGCCAGGATACTCACTGATGGACTAGCACTGCAAGGGAGCAAAACAACAAGCTCTTAAGTAATCACCATTTGATGGAAAATGCTAAAGTAAAGGAAGTTGGCCGGTGACAAGGGACACTACTATGAGCCTGGTGGAAGAGCACTGCAACAGAGGGAAGAAAAACAAGCCTTTAAGTAGTCACATTTGGTGGAAAAAGCTACAGAAGACTGAGCTAGTCATGTGAACAGAGGCACTCCTCTGAGCCGCAGGGTCTAATCTATTGCTTGTGTGAGTGCTTGGTTCTGGAATAGTATTAATTTGACTTACTGGTTTCCTTGATACTCACAACCTCCAGGACTCTCTTCAATCTGTCTTCCGAAACTCTGCATTCTGCCCTGACCTTTCCTCTGCATCATCTCTCCTTGGCATCAGAGATAAGGCTCTTACTTGGTTTGCTTCATACCTTTCCCCCGGACACTTTCAGGTGCCTTGGAACAGCCTTACCTCCCAACTCACCCCCCTCACTGTTGGAGTTCTCCAAGGGTCTCTTCACTCTTTTTATTCAGCCTTTGACGCCCTGATCTCCTCTTATGGCTTCTCCTATCAACTCTTCGCTGACGACAATCAGATCTTCTCTTTTCACTCCTTATTCGACGAGCTGCTGTCAACAATTTCAAACTGTCTCTCTGCCATCAAATATTGGATGCTGTCTCACTTGCTCATACTCACCTCCACTAAGATAGAAGTTCTCTTCTTTCCAGCCAAACAGACAATCTCTTCCTCTCCTCCTCTTCTTCTCTTCTCTCTGGACTAACTTCCTTTTTCTGCTTCCGCTCGTAACCTTTTATTTATTGTGCATTTGTAAGGCATGAAGTAAATTGTGTTTCAAAGCGCTCTTGGTGTCATCTTCGACCCATCACACAACTTCTTGCTCTTCATCTCCAAATCTGCCACTGCAGACAGACTCAACCTCCTAAATATCAGTACGAAACTGTCATCTTCTTCGTTTCAATACTGCTAAACAGCTAATCTCCTCCAGAGTGCTTTCTAGATCTAACTACTGTGCCAATCTCCTCTATGGCCTTCCCCACTATGCTTTTCCACCTCTGGATAAAGTCCTCAACTTCACGAGCTGCACACTTTTCAACCTTTCTCGCTTTACCTCTACCTCCTCTGCCCATCGGAAAATTAACTGCCTATCTATGAAACAAAGGGATGCGCATAAACTTCTTCTCATCTTCAAAACTATCCATGGATTCACCACACCCGCGTATCTGCTCATCTCACTCCCTACCCTCTTCCTCACTCGTTAAGATTATCCTGAGCTCACCCCCTTGTCACCACTGGAGCCCCCTCAGCTCCTTTTGTTTTCTCTCTCCCCTAGCTCCCCTACACTGGAATGCTCTTCCTCTCCTTCTCTGTACTACTTCAACTCTACGGCTATTTAAATCCAAACTCTAAGCTCTCGTTCTTCCTCATGAACCTGCTTCCTAGAACTGTACGCTACTGCATCACCCTGTTTTCTTCTCTTCCTACCCTTCATGGACAACCCTACAGCACTTTTCCATCACCCTTCCATCCTTATGTCAGCACTTTCTTCATCATCCCATTCCTATGAAATTCTGTCCTGTACTCGTCCCTGGTTTATGTTTCCACCTTCCCCTGCAACATCTGGTCGTCAAGTCACATTTTCTTACCCCATTGTATATGTCTTCTGCTCTGTTATCAATGGTAGATTATGTAAGCGTTTTTGTGCCAAAATGCTTTGTTTTCCCTGTGATGTATATTAATTAATAAATAAAATGAATACATTAAAGTGTTGGAAATGCTCTTGACACTAAGATAAACATGGAAAAGCTGTTTGTAGGCCCATTGCACCTGCAGCCACCACCCTGTTTTGAATCGTGGATTGGCTCACAGGGAAATGCAGCTGCAAAACATAAGGAAGGCTTTGCAACCGGCTGCAATGCACGTTTGTGAATTTGCAGTCCCATGCAGACCTATGGAAAGAATCTCAAACGGAGATTTGAATTTGATTCATGGACGAGGCGTTGCTTTCCTGGTTAGAAAAAGGCTGCCATGTTACCTTAGATGAGAAGCCTTCTATCTGGTTCAGGCAAAATTCCAAACGGGTGTCCTTTATGTGGTGTCAAAACAATGCATGGTGCTCAAATATTATTCCTAGTTACTAGTGGAAGCTGTGTTTTTCTCTTTTTTATTCGGAAAAGGTGAGTTTACCTAAACAATATCCCTTTTTTATATCCATCGGTTCGTGGTGTACTCCTTTTCCTTATTTAACTGTACTTAATTTAGCAACATCAAATGGGGGGAGGGAAGACGAGGCACTGCTGATATTTGACCCTGCCACTGCAGGCCACACCAGTAAGGGCCTGATTTACAGAACGTTTTTCAATGGGATTTTCCCGTAGAAAACCGCTTTTGTAAATCAGGCCTGGAAACGCATAACTCTGTGAGCTCTTATTCGGGCTGGAACTATGGGGACTAGTACCTCGCTGGTTTAATGTCTTATATATTAAAGCTCTGGGCTCCCCCACTGCCCACTGGATAATGTGTTCGAACTGTTAGCAGATTTAGCCTTTAAATTAATGTTAGATCAGAAAATGAATGGCCAAAAAGAATATTGTGTTTATCCATTTTATCAGCACTTATCAAGCCCCATGAAAAGCCAGAGGCCCTTTCATATGCTAAGGTTTTATGGCAAGGCTTAGGTTTTCTTTAGGGAGTTTCACTGACAGAGCCAACTTTTCGATTAATGGCTTTAAGCAGTGAAATGAAAGCAGGCTTCCTCTTGATTATAGGAAAAAGATTTCTGATTGAAAACACACAGGTCGACACTGAACTTGCATCATAATGATTGCTGAAACAGGCTGAAGGGCGAACCACATGAAGTTAGGGTAGGCAGCGCTGTTCTGGGACATTAATGGCCAGGGGCCAGATTACAAAAACCTTGCACCGGTGTACATGCAAAGTCTGCACGGTATTAGCACTAAGGCAAAGTTTGCCTTATTTTTAAAACACTGGGACACATTAAAAAACCATTGCACCTCGACAAGCGTAGTGTGGCATATTAAAATATTAAAAGCACCAGGGCTTAAATGGCCCATGTTCTAAAAATATATTTTTGATGCATGTTTGCATGTGCAAAAATGTAGTGAAAATGCATCTTTTTTGCACTAGGCCAATTTTTGCGCTGGTGCTTTTAATACCAGGGCATATTAACACTAGGCATGCCCAGACGTGGGTCCCGTGCCTGCTGGGCCTAGAGACCCAAGCTACTCCTCACTGATGAGCCCCAAAAAGGGCGAAACATGTTTGGGGATGCTTGTGGTCTCATGCAGAAGGGATGTGACCTAGCAGTTCGGGCTGGACTGCCCCTTTTGGGGTGGGGCCAAGCCTGATTTGCATATGGTCTTTCCCCTTCTGTAATGGCTTGGCAGGTGAAGAACGGTGTTCTGGAGGGTTGCCCAGAGCAACACCAGTGGTTAAGATTCATTCTAAACCTTCCAGCCATCACCTCTTTGTTTTTGCTTTGTCACCCCGAGTGGGACGGGTATGCCCAGACGTGGGTCCCGTGCCTGCTGGGCCTAAAGACCCAAGCTACTCCTCACTGATGAGCCCCAACAAGGGCGAAACATGTTTGGGGATGCTTGTGGTCTCATGCAGAAGGGATGTGACCTAGCAGTTCGGATTGGACTGCCCCTTTTGGGGTGGGGCCAAGCCTGATTTGCATATGGTCTTTCCCCTTCTGTAAAGGCTTGGCAGGCGAAGAACGGTTTTCTGGAGGGTTGCCCCAAGCAATGCCAGTGGTTAAGATTCAGTCTAAACCTTCCAGCGATCACCTCTTTGTTTTTGCTTTTAATACCAAACAGCACTTGTGATGCAATGTTTTTTTTTGTGTGTGTGTGTGTGTGTCTCATTGTATTAACAAATAGGACAAACTTTATCCTAGTGCTAATACCGTGCAAACTTTGCACTTGCACCGATGCAAGATTTCTGTAATTAGGCCCCAGATTACAGAAACGCTTCACTGGTGCAAGTGCAAAGTTGCACGCTATTAGCATGAGGCCAAAGTTTGCCCTATTTCTAAAAACACTAGGACATATAAGAAAACTATTTCACCTTGACAAGTGCACTTTTGCATGGTAAAAAGATACATTTCCAATGTGTTTTTTCACCAGGGCAAAGTTTGCCCTAGTGCTAATGCCATTCTGTGTTAGCCCTAGGGCAAACTTTGCCCTGTTTCGAGAATGCAGTGAAAATATATCTTTTTTGCTCGAGGGCAGTTTTTGCTCTGGTGCCTATACCATGCCAACCTGCACTAGTGCATGGTACAATAGTTTTCCAATATGTCCCTTTGCTTTTAAAAATAGGGCAAACTTTTCCCTAGTGCTAATAGCGTTCAATTTAACACTTGCACCGGTGCAACGTTTCTGTAATCTGGCCCTGTTGTTTATGCACATACATTGCTGCTGGTACACGCTTTCTTTCTAGGTTTTGTTGCCATAGGGTTCAGTGGCAGATGCAAGATCGAAATTAGATGTTTAACCAATAGCCATTCTTTTTTTACTCCAAAAATATTTTGTTTTCTGTCCATCCAGAAAAACAACAAAATGTATGACTCATCCCCAAAACTCACTGGGGGTCTTTTTATAAAAAGGTGTAACTGCATGGAGGGGACCACTGTCGGCATTTACCTGCGGTTCAATCGCCTCCATGCAATTTCCCACATTTACAAAACAAATGGCAAACCCAAAGGATGTCATTTTGTAAGGTGCAGAGTCGTACACTAAGGCGTGTATGCCTTGGTGCGCCACTGTGCGACCTTTCCCTTCCCTTTGGAAGGCAGAGAAGGGGCAGGAAGCAGAAGCAACATGTCCACTGTGGTTTATAGTCAAAATCTCGAAAACTAAATCTCGAAAAAAAAGCACAAATTTAAAATCTCGAAAAAAAAAATATCGAATTTTTTTTTCAATGCGTTTTTTTTTCAAAATGGGGGGGTTCCGCCCCAACCCCCCTTTTTTCATTTTTTTTTATTTTACCCCTTTTTTTTACTTACCTGACCCCAAAAACAATTCGATATTTTTTTTTTCGAGATTTTTGTTTCGTGCTTTTTGTCATTCGAGATTTTGTTTTCGAGATTTTGACTGACCACCGTCCACTGTACTTTCCTCCTATGTCTTTAGAGTGTTTTACTGCCTGCATTAGATTTTCATGCAGGCTCTTGGTGGACTTCATGGGAATCCGTTGTAAATGCCATTGAAAAAGCATAATTTTCAGGCAGCATTTACTTTTTTTTCTAAAACGGGAAGTACAATTATAGAGCACAGGCGATTTAGCCCGATTTTACTCTTTAGTTGTAGTCAGTTTTGCAAAAGTTGAAAATTGCTTGTAGGAATCCAACAACACATAAGTGCAAACATTGGCCGTCCGGTGCATGCAGTTTCTACTTTTTGGAAAAGTTTAAAACATGCTTATTTGCCTTTACACTGCGTTTTGTAAAAAAGCGTAAATGCTGCTTGCCTTGGCTGAACGCTTTTACAATGGAATCTTATGGAATCTGCTTGCATTTATCAAATGCAAATGGCAAAAGCAGGTGGATTTCATAGTAACCCATTAGTTAGGATCAATATAGAATGGTGGTGTAAAACCAGGAGTTTCTTGCAAAAATAATGTCAGTCTCATTACCATGGATGTCATCAAGATGTTACAACTGTGACCCCTGGAAACTCCCCTGCTATCTCTGGTGCTTCCTCTGCGACCCCTGGTTAAGGGTTGCAGAGGCAAAGAGAAACTGAAAGAAAGAGGGCTCAGACGAAGCCCATTTTACATTCAGCAGCACCCTCTGCTCTGAAGCCTCATGTCCTTCGGCGGGGGGAGGCCCTCAGACTACAAAAATAAATAATGTCTTTTTTAAGTCACTCTGACTTCATAAATACATTATTTCTGTCATGATTTTCCTTAACAGACATCATTTCTTTTTGAAGTCATAGTGACTTCAAAAAGACATTATTTATTTTTGACAACCACCCCCCCCCACCAACAGGACATAGAGGCCTACGGCTCTTCTGCTCTGCACATGACAGGAGCATTGGAGAAAGAGGCCTGCCTGAAAAGGAGTTCCTCGAGCAGCGATTCAGGAAAAAGGTAAGAAAATGTATTTCTTTGTAAAGTCCCATACGTGCATTCATGTGTGAATGAGTGAGTGCATGATGTATGAGTGGCTGGATGAGCGTGTGGGAGAGAAAGGCAAATGGGTTCACACGTAAATGAGCAAATGAATGGTGTGTGAATGTGTGTGCTTGTGTTCAATGCCTGGACTACTTACCAGAAGCTTCATTACTCCTAGTCCTACTCTTTCTTGTCCTCATATGTAAGTACTGCGAAAAGGAATAGGGATGTGGAGTTAATGCTGGCCCGCGGAGCTTGTTTTGAGCAGGAGGAGAGTGGGAGGTAGAGGGGACGCGTGGGGATGTTGGGGCAGGAGGGGGTCCACTAAAAGGTAATGGGCATCCATGACAAAGCAGGCATATTTGTTATTAGTGGCTAGACAGGCATTTTGGTACAGCCAGTCCAGTAATTTCTTACTGTGGCATGACATTTTTGCAGGGCATCTATAATAAAGTAAGTATGATACATGTTATTACCTCCCTAGACTGGTATTTGGGTAGCCACTCTAGCTATTTACTGTGTCATGGCATATTGCAATGTTCATCTATAATAAAATAAGCATCATACGAGTAAACTATCTGATGAATAGAATAGCATTTGATTGCTATTTACTGTGTGGTGGCATATTGTAATGGTCATCTATAATGAAATAAGCATCATATGTGTAAACTACCTGGATAGACTGGCATGTGATTGCAGCCAGTCAAGACTTTCCTTACTGTAGAATTGTGTATTTTTCTGGGTATCTATGATAAAGTAAGCATGATACTTGTTATTACGTGGTTAGATTGGAATTATGGTGCAGTTAGTCTAGTAATGTCTTATTGTGGCATGGATTTTTCGCTGTGCATCATCAAGGCTACAGCAAACATGGTAAGTGTTGTTATGTGCCTAGCCTAGATTGTGCAGCTAGTTTTGACATATTTTCTTATTGTGGCATTGCATTTTTAATAGCAAAGCAATACGATAGCTCAGCAGGATCAACGCTCACTGCTGTGACCTATGTGTGATCTTTAGGTCGAAGATTCGAATCTCGGCAAGGCCAATTTAGCCTTTCATTCTTCTGTGGTTCATAGTGGAGTGCCAACATTGGTTGGAATGATTATTGCATGTAAATATGTGCTATTTACAGCACTTTGGTGAAAGCACTATATTAATAAATCATCATTAATTAATGCATTAATGCTTGTTTGTACTGTTGGTGACCTTCATGTATTGGATTTTTGGATACTGTATTATCATGCAACTGGCAATGTAGGGGTGGTGCTTATCAAATGACAGTATCTGACATGCATCTATAATTGCCATAAAATGGAAGTAACTGCCCATACAATGCTGATGTGGCATATCTATGGCAGTGCCTCAGCCTATGTTGATTCTATAGGGTCTAACTCTTTCATATCATGACCCCATCCATGGCATATGACAGCAACACCCTTGTTGAAATGCGCTTGGTATCTAAAATATTATTGTCTGCTGTAGTACCTATTTGGTATTTTAAAAGTTATACATGTCTGTACGTTTTATTATGGCTGCAAGACACTTCTGTTGATGCCGCTACTGGTGATGTCATCAGAGTTAAAGAGGAACTGCCATCTGGATCAAAGATTTTGTGACATCACTTCTTATGATGTCATCAGGTGTGTGATGTCACTTCCACTACCCCTGCAATTTTTGTGAATCAACGTCCCTCCTTGTTACTAAACATGTTGTGTAGCATGTTTGGCAATTCAGACATTCTTATTCTCAGCTGGCAGAAGCAAAGTGAAAAACAGCCTTTTGTCCCTACACCTGCCAAATTCTGCTGAGAGTGAATGGTCCAGAAGCGGTGTGGCCGCATGACCATGGGCACTCTGCAGCCATGCAGACACTCAGCGGGGGATACAGACAGGGCAGATATCTGAAGCTTCTGCTCTTAATGAAATCTCCTAATATCCAGGGTAGGTCTGGCATCTTGCACGCCACTGGACACCTGTCATCTTACACTACAGTCATGTATCGCATGCAAGGCCATATTGAGCATCACCCATGGCCATCGTAGAGGAATGGGGGTTTGGGTGGCATACATTGTTCTTGCAGTGGGTACATGTTCTACTGATTCTCCCCACCGTGAGAAATTCCTCTAGGATTGTGCAGTGAAGGGAGAAGATGGGAATTGTCTTTGTAATCCCGCAGAACGTCCTCGTTAATGAGGGTTTCTGCATGTGTGCAAAGAAACATCCCCTGATCACAACTATGGGGAGCAAACAGAAACTGCCCCTGGATATAGTAATGATCAGGTTAATTTCTAGGCATTCTGAAGATACTTTTGGTACCGTCATTGCAATAGATTGTGTCATTGTTTATATCTTCTCAGTGAGAAGTTTTTTTATTTGAATAAAAGCTGATATCCCTAAAGTGAAACATTCAAACAACATTGGCTTATGCAGAAAATAAATTCAAAATATCAGCAAACCCGTATATGTTTACAAAGTACGTGAGCATTAAGCAGGTCTCCTGGTTGTGTCATGAGTTTGTTTTTCACTTTATGGATGCAACACTTTATAATCATGTTCTGGAAAACGCGACTCGTCCAGCGCAATGCATGCCATCAAAGTGTTGGGTGAATATGTGTGTTTCTTTCCTTCTAGACACTCTCAGAATATGATACTTCCAATGGGACAAGGTTTGTAAACCAATCAAATCGAAGGATGTTACCCTAGAACTAACAAAGGCACAATTCATTCTCCTAGGAGACCCCCTCAAGGCAAAGGCAAGCCCAGCATGGGCTGAGGCAAATGAAGCTCAGTGGACCGCCCCTCATCTCTACCCGAGTGAAAAATCTGCCAGCCTTTTCATCAACACAGATCTCCATTCAAGACACACAGTGGCCAAAAGACCCAACCATCATGCTACCAGCTTGCACTCCTTTCACAGTCAAGCCCTTTTTCCCTGCCATGAGTTGCAGTAGAGTAGGCCAAGCCCTGGTTTACTCTCACTTGAACAGTTGCACTGTCCTACTCGCAGG
The DNA here is from genome assembly GCF_040938575.1 of Ambystoma mexicanum. NCBI lineage: Eukaryota > Metazoa > Chordata > Amphibia > Caudata > Ambystomatidae > Ambystoma > Ambystoma mexicanum. Next base: position 678,045,892 of record NC_090935.1, on the reverse strand, counting down.
AGTTCAAGATGCCACCTTGCCCCCCCCCCACCGCCCTAAGAGCCTCTTCACAGGAGTAGCACAATTTGACCACATTATCCTCATTATGAGTGAGCTTCACTGAATACCCCTTCATACATTCATCAAGTCAAGCGAACCTGCTTTGCCTGCATAGCCGTCACAACCAAAACACCACCCTGCCTGGTGACAGACTCACCATCTCTGGATGCCAACACACCAGCAGAAGCCACAACAAGACTCAAAGAACTCTAATTGGGAACAGACTAGGAAGCAGGTATGTTCCTGTTATCCACCAATCCTACACTTAAGGGAGGACCTAAAGACCCTGGTCTTCAAAGAACATCTTGTTAATCACTGCACAATCCACTGAACCCTACTCCTTACCCTCAGGACCTTCTGCCCCTGCACCATTCTTCTCTCATCCCCCTCCCCATCCCATGCACGTCATGCATGCAAGAGAGCAATCTGATATTGACCTCATTAGCAGTGCCTGGAAACTTAGAGCAATGCTTTACAGAACAGAAAAATCAACCTCTGATTCCCTCTTTCCTTTACATGAAATTGTGCCGGTTATAACACGATTTACAGTATAAACGGTTTCTTATTTGTGGGTAAGTATACGTTTCTATTTGTATTTCGTGTTTAGACAATGCACTTTGCATTACGGTTTGTTAGGGGTTTTGTTTTTTCTTAAGCTGCATTGGTGTGAATGTTTTAATGTGCTGCTTATTCCTTGACTATTCCAGCAGACTTTCCCACTCCTGACCCCTGTCTGTTCTCCACTGGCTGGCCCCCTATCTACATCACTCTCCTGTCTCCCTATAGATCCCATTCATACATACAAATCTTCAGAGCAACATCCAGTTGGGTTTTAAGAATGATCACTACTATTGGTTGTATGTATAGTTTATTCAGACATTTTGATGGTGGATGTCCTTAAAACCATGACTGGGTTTTGCTACTCAGTGAATGGGCAAGGCCAGTCAGGCTTCAGGTGTGAATGAACGGGCACGAAGAAAGCAACGCTGTGCTGAGACAGACTTCCATGTTAAGAAAATGATACGGTACTGTAAACTAATAGCTGGCCCTTCGGGATAGCATTTTAGAATGTATCAAAGGGTCCTTATTGCTGGTGGCAGATGGTCCTGAGACTGGCTGATCCCTATTATAGAAACGGCATGCCCAGTAAAGGTACAGGCCAGGCAAAGCTCACTACAGCACAACACTCCTCATGAAGGGTGAGCAAGATGAGGAGATTCCCCAAAGCATGGCACCTCACAAAAGGAAATTAAAGGGGCCCTGTGTGTATCCCAAATACATGTTAAGAAATGGCATGTCCAGGACCCATGTTCCAAAAAATGCAATGCAAATGCAAACTTTTAACAAATTTAAAATGAAACAAACTGAGTCGCTTGTAAGAAAGGTTCTAGGGAGAAGTGGGGGGAAGGACATAGGTGAGAGTAAAACAGGCGGCATGTGCACTCCCCTATGTTGGTATGGTCTTTAAAAAACTGAATAAAATGAGAAAACCGATTCTCTGAATCTTCAGGTTGTGAAACGTGATGTCGGGACAATGACTTATCTCCACAGGAAATTAAACATGTCTGTCCCATATGAAGTTGGTCTAGGTGATGGCGAAGCCATGTCTGGATCTGATATTTCTTGCTGGGGGCGGTAGGGCGCCACGTTTCTTAGACATCGTGGCCCCTTTTTCCAGAAGGCCTCATGAATGGTGCATAGAGTCCTCACAGAATCCCAACCTAAAGTCTCCTCCCAGGTGGCCTGGGGAAGGCAGCCGCTACCTGATCCCGACCCTGAAGGTGGTATTCACCGGGAGGATCACTTGGGAGGAGAAAGTCAGCAAGGGAATAATGTGACTCCGTTAGGAGAGACGCACTATTTATCTTCTTCGGAAGGTGAAGTTTCCCTAATGCCAGAATACCTAGAAGCGGGTTGTCAGAGTAAGGTTCCCCTCTACAGAAGCACTCGAGGTATTAGTGATGAAGACCCTTATGGTCAGCATGAGAAGACAGTGTAGAACAATCGGAGAATCAATACCATAATTTCTGAGGGTTATGGTTCACCTTTAGATACAAAATATAGAACCAAGAACCAACCAGTAGTTCCTTTAAATTCATCTCTGAAAAGTACCTTTGATAAAACCTGTAAACAGAATACATTGAATCAGTATAAAATAACTCAGGATATTGGGGACTTCAAGTCCCATAATCCTTTAAGTACTGGGACGAGGAAGAGGAACGCAGATGTGCACGACTCTGATGCACTGTCTAATGGCTCTGATGACCCACATCTGAGCTGACCTTTTGACTACTTAGGGCCCCTCAGGTACAGGCCGTGAATACCCATCATCCCTGTGAGCAGCAGATGCAGAGAGAAGATGCTGGGACAGCTGCTGCATTTCCAGCACATTGCGGACTGCGAGAGTCATAATAGTTGTGGCCCCAGAAGTGCAGCGGGAATCAGTATGGAGGCTAACTGTCCTGCGGGAGAGAGGAGCTCTCCCAGTTCTATGCATTACTTTGGTGGCTGGTGAGCACCAGAGTATGCGAGGAGTGAAACATACTCCCTGCACAGAAGAAGCAAGCACTGGAGATGGTACTGGAACAGTCAGGTATTTAAATCCCGATGCTGGAAGAAGTTGCTGAACCAGCAGTGGGTCAGAAGTAAGCGCAGAGGAACACCAGTGAGTTTGCCTATCCAAGATGACCCCGGGGTGCTGTGTGACAGACCGCTGTTTGAAAATAGTCACTTTGAATACCGAACTTATGAATTAAAATACTTCTGCAATATTTCTTACATTAAGAGAAGTGGGAAAGATTATATTTATTATTGCCATAGCAAAGAGGGGGCAATACTTGATCAAGGGAACCAGTATTGCCTAAGACAAAGGAAGGGAACACGACCTGCAAACAATTAGGACTACCATTGCCAAAGTAAAGAGGGACAGTATTTCATCAGGAGAACCAGCATTGCCTAAGCCAAAGAGAGGCAATAAATAAGAGGGAAACACGTTTTCGTAGAGAAAGAAAGCTAAATCAGAGAAATGATCAGCAGTTAATTTGTGGAGCAGAAGAAACCCAAAGGTGGCAGGAAAAAAAACTCTCCTTTAAATAATTATGAAGGGGTAGAGGAAATTAACCTGCATTGCACATGGCAAACAAGTCAGAGGAACAAGTGGAATAAATGAGTATTATGCCCTTTCGAAAGAAGTTAGGAATCTCAATGTTGTTGAAGATTGAAGACCTTTATGAAGTTTGAAGTCATACTTACCACTGAGTGCTGGTAGTAGTAGTTGGAGTGTTAGCCTGGCAGGTGAGTATACCAGAAAAGGGACTTTTAAGTGGTTAGTCCTGGCAGGTTAGTGAACAGAGGAAGACAATATTTAAGTACTGAATTGTGGTTGAAGGTTGTGGTGGAAAGTGGCAAGGCCACTAGAATGTGATGATTTGAAATGTGATAAAAACTCATCCTGACAAAATTCTATTGTGCATGAACAAAAATATATTGAACAATCAAAGAGTGGGAAGATAAAACTCTTCAGGTTTTGTTGACACAGAAAATTGTGAAACCTTTGAACAATCACATTGGAAGATAGCTTTTTGTTGCATTTGATCCAAGTGCCAAGTGAAAGACTTATGGAGTGAAAAGAACATTCTTGACTGGAACTTTGATCTAAGAATCCTGCTTTAATCCTCAGGAATGGGAAACTGACCCAGATTACAAGGAACCTTGGATATAAAGCTGTGTTTGTAAATAATTATTATATTGTTGAGTTTGATCAGTCATCTAATACCTATATGTTTTGTTAAGTGTATACGTTTGTTGGACAAACACCTTGTTAGAGTGCTTTCCTTCAGTCTTCGTTTAATAGGTAAGGAAATCCTCGCTAGGTTAGGGAAAGTGAGGCATTTTTCTCACCCATATTATTTAAAAAAAGATGGCTACTTGTGAGAAAGCTCTATCTACTTGTCCGGCTCATTTTTCGGACCCCTCACAATTAGCTCAATCACCTGTACATGTATCTTCAAACTGAAGTATGGTCTGGTCAGAGGTGGATTGAAGCAGTGACAGCAAGCTCCACTGGAAGGCAGAGCCACGCAGCATAGCGCGGTTACCCTGGGAAATATCAAAATGATTACTGTGTGCCAGTAGGCCCTGGAAAGATGCACCACCCCGGATTGGTGAATGGAGGGAGTTTGACGATCGCCTGATCGCTTGATGGCAAGTCCCTTGCCTCATCCCATGGGGGATCTACATTGATATACAGGGATAAAGAATGATGGCTGGATCACCTAGTTGGAGGGTGGGACTAAGGAACGGGCCTTAAGAATAAACAGAAGATGCAAACTGCCGTCGGGCGATCCTGTGGAGTGGCGAGGACCGGCATGCGATACGGTGAAAACCCAGCAACCCCATCAATTCGCACACAGTAAGGCTGTTAAGGCGTGACTCCAAGAGAAAAATCAGTATAAACAGCCCGGCAATAACATGATCAGAATTATCACACAGCCTTGGCCCACAACCCCCCCAATAAAGGAACTTTTACTGGGCGAACAGAAGTCAGAGGGCCACCTTTTACGCATGCAAACTGCACAGCGCACCGAAGCTGGGGGAACCCCAGAGGCACCTATGTAGTAGAGGACTGCCACCTTCACTGATAGCAGCCTTACCAAAAGCAGAACCCCCCCAAACACACATAAAAGACATACATTTGGGCTAAAACGTCACCAGAAAACAGGTCCTTCTGAAGGTCTATCCAGCCAAGACTGTACCCTGCACTAACTAGCCCTCAAGGCCGGAATCCTTGGTTGACTGACCTGAACGTCACTACCACTCACCCTAGAATATAGTGCCACAAGAAGACACCTTACTAGCAAGCGCAGATGCCACATTATGAACCCTTACTGCAATGCAGTAATAAAATCGCTGCAAAAATCTCACCTTTACAAAAAATCGTGGCAAAATGCTGGTGTTTGTGTCATGATCTCTGCTTCCAAAAGATCAGGACTTGCCAGACTCCCTTGGAAGCAGACCCATAACCCCGGTTCCGAGTGCCAGACAGTCCCAATTGGGACCTTTTGGACCCTGTCCCGGCGCCAGTGGCACCAGGCTCATAAAGGTGCCCAGTCCCAGCGCTGGAAGCGAAGGGCTCATAATGCTTGGGTGGACTTACCTGCAGCAGACCATGCTGCTTACTTACCTGCCAGTTGAACCCCTGATCCTCTTCTGTTTGGGACTACTTTTCCTGTTGGGTGGGGCAGGAGCCACTCCCTAGGTTCAGAACACTGGAACTCTTCTGGAAAGCAGGAACTCTTTTCTTAGGCGTGGCTGTGGAAGGAGACACCTAAGCACTACAGGAGGCTATTTAAACCACACCCGATGGATGAATCTTGCTTTGCGTTATTCTGCATTCTCTGCAGCAGAACGCTCATCGTGTCTTCTGCTTCTGATCCTGGGCCTAAGGGAACAAAGGCTTACCATCCTGGAATCCAGTCTTCAGCAGCACCTGTAAAGACAAAGAAAGAACAGGTTAGCACTATGGTCTTCAGTGGCAGCGCATCTCTTACCTGGTCCATCGGCTATCACCAACGCCTCGCGCTGCATTCCGGCATCTGAAAGACAAAGGCTTACCTACTCTTCGCATGCTCCGGAGGTCTTCGCACTGCATTCCGGCATCTGAAAGACAAAAGCTTACCAGCTCTTCGCACGCTCCGGAGGCCTTCGGCGCTGCATCCCGCATCTGAAAGACAAAAGAAGGTGCGTTTAAAGACATTGGGCAACTTTATTACTCACGTGCCATTACTCCTTCCCACGCCAAATCCAGTGGGTATTCCAGCACCCTTCAGCTTCTCTAAAGCTCCGAACTTGTACCTGCAAGATAAAAGGGACAGTTAGTGCGCATCGTGAAGCAGGCTACAAGCGCTTACTTACGTGCTTCCAGGCGCTTCTATTCCTCACGCGGGTTCGATCCTCAACTCTCATCAGCCCGCCATCGGCCATCGCCGGAACCCTGCAAAACAAGAGATATCATTACAAAAGACTTTTAAGACATTTGAAGTGCCCAGAACTTACCGTTCGTGCAGTTAACGACGGACAGCAGTCCTCTGAGGTCAAGAGGCCTGCACCCTTATCCAGTGAAGAAACTGGTTACGGCACCCTGCCCCGAGGCAGATGGAGAGCTCGGCGTTCACTTACCTAAGGTGAGGGTGTTAACCTTTGGGGTTCTACAGGAGAAGAGAAAGGGAAGAGGAGAGAGGCACCCAATAACCCCAGTTCATTAATCCCATATTTTCTATCTGCAGACATCTTACTCTTCGAGTCAGACATACAGTGCACAGAGGTCCAGCCCAAAGAGCCAACCGTGTGTTACACATCACCTTTGAAGATACGGCATTCACCCAGTCAAGACCGGCGCCTCTGCGGGAATCAGGTGAGCGTTACAGTTTGACCCGGTAAAGGTGTACCCCATTATACCATATAAGGGGAGGTGTGTCCCCTGCATCCTTTACATGGATTGCGGCAGCAAAACCACAGCCTTTTTGCCGCAATTTTTTGTGTAAACGGCCATTTTTGCAGCGATTTTAACACATGGAACCCCCTTACACTGTACCACTACTGCACACCTTCCGACGAACACCAGATGAGATAGAAAGGGCAGATTCTCTTTGAGGGTTCCTGAGTTCACATTTACCAAGACCAATCAGCAATGACTCAAAAGGAAAGAATGCTGCCCATTGGCCCAATGGCTACAAGAGCGAGACTCCCAATACCAATGGGTCTTCCCTTTTTCACTATCTTTTGAATTCCGAGGTGAGGACTACAGAATCACATCGAGAGAGGAAGTGGAAGGTGCCCTGAAGCGACTAACCTCGGAAAATCGACATTCAGAATTCTAGGGTCCAGCTCGCAGTATAGTAGCCAAAAGGCACGGACACGGAGAGGTTGCCTGGCTGTGTCCAGGAAATTTGGCCGATTCAACACTCCATGAGTGAGTGAGTGAGTGAAGATGCCCTGTTTGTAACACAGATTTGAGTTGATTCCACTGATGGGACAAGCCTGGGTCAGAAGTGGATTACAGGGTCAACCGTAAATACTGCACAGACTATATAATGCTTTGATCTATCGCTGAACTGGTTGTTTCACATGAGCATTGATTTTGTTACGATTATCTTTTATGTTACTTTGAGGTTCTTATTTTGAGGTTCTCAAGGGCAAGGGAGCTCTTCTGGGTGGGCCTTGTTTTTTGCAAGGTGTCTCAGAATTGAGGGAACACAATCTATGACCCAAAGGGTGGAGGGGATGGGTCTGATTGAGGAGGGGGGATTGGGAGGGCGATGGGAACGTGGCAACAGTACTATAAAAATAGGGAACAAGAACAGAGGCACTCTGATAGGGTAGGTAACCACTTTGGGGAACTGGTTGGCAACTGAAGATGCTACAATGCTAAGTTTGCTGGTGAGTATCCACAATGAGAGGCTGAGCATCACAGGATGACACAGAGTAATGGTGTCCAAATTGGGTCCCTGAACGTAAAAGGCCTTAACTCCCCACAAAAACGTTGAATGGTAATTTATGAATTCAAGCAAACTGGGGTGGATGTTCTCTTGCTACAAGAAAACAAATTTAAGAAATCGGAAAAATATACGCGTAGAGCTAGGGATGTGGGAGGAACCATATGGTAATCTATTGCATCAAAGAAAGCCGGGGAGGAAATCGTGATTCAAAAATCTCTTCGGTTTGAGATTTTACAGATTAGGAGGGATAAGGAGGGGCCACTCCTAGCAATAATTTGGTGTAGGCACCAAACCAACATCAACTAATGTTTTGTGAGGAAGCAATGTCATTTTTGCACACATGGAAAACAGGGGTTCATTTGTGGAGGAGACTTTAATTTAATTGCTGACCCTTCGCAAGATGGGGTCATCACTGCGAATGGGAGCTGCTCCACCCCCCATTCATGAAGGAGGCATTCCGAATGCCCTCCTACAAGAACATTATGCCATAGATAGATGGAGGACAATGCACCCCCAAACATAAGCATTCACTTTCTATTCACCACCAGACAAAACACTGCATGAGTCCAAATTGAAGCACACAATTACAGAGAAAGAAATGGCCCTGAAGAGTGGAGTGGATCAATTGGATCATACGGAAATGAAAGTTGGTGGAGAGCAAGAGACAAGAGCTTAGAGACATCTGGAAAGGGAAAACATTAGCATAGCAAACATTAATGAAACAGAGGTATTATGAAAAGGGAGACAAGACTCACACACTGTTAGCGGCTCGCCTGAGGGGTCAGTGAGCAGAGAGATCGGTCTATAAAATCATAGCCGACCAGGGCCCAGTACTAACCCAGCCAGAAGTAATTGTGCCACGATTTGGCCAATGTTACGCCAGTTGTGCATGACGGAAAGTGGGAGCTGTGAGAGGGATATACAGGGCTACCTGAGGGGCACTGACGCTCCCAAAGCTGACAGTGGAGGAAAAGGCAATACTGGACAACCACAATACACAGTGATAAAATCCTTATAGCCATCGCAAAATTAAAAGCAGGGACCTAGCCAGGACAAAACGGGGTCATGTCATCATTTTACTTGAGGTATGGACCCATACTGGAACCGTTCTTGATTAGGCTCTTTACCAACATCCTTGATGGGGGGAAAGCTCCAGATACCTTCACACAGGCAAGAACAATAGTCCTTCCAAAAGAGGGGAGAGACAAGCTGGAATGTGGGTCATATTGCCCCATATCATTGCTTAATGTAGCTGCCGAAGACTACGCTACTGTCCTGGCAGAGAGGCTAAATGCAATCCTACTATGCTAGTACATAACGGCCAGGTGGGCTTTATCAGAGGTAGGCAGAGCACAGACAACAGCCCTCATCACAATTTGGGCAGTAATCCTTAAAAGCGGCGGCAACGGAATTAGTTCCACCAATACCACTCCACCGGATCACAAGCCAGCGCAAATACCGCTGACTGTAAAATCAGCCAGTGCTATTACAGATGGCGCAATTACAGCCGCGCAATTACAGCCAGCGGTATCTGCACTGGCAACATGCAGTGCAATCACAGTCGCATCACAAGGCCATGTATGGCAGTATTAGCACCGGAAACCGGCGTAAATACTGCCGAAAACATGGCGCATTTACCTCCAGCATCCAGCTGGAGGTTAATGAACACAGGTGTCAGAAGTGAAGCGACAGAGATCCCAATCCACTCCAGAGGGCTACATAAGTTACACCACTACGCCAAACACTGTTTCCACATCATGCTGCCACCAGCCACTGAGAGCTGGCACAGGCAGCTGCTCATACTGTACCTGAAAGCAGAGAGGCAGGACAACCAGGGGCTAGGGCACAGGGAGTACAGGGGTTGGGGGGGAGAGGGAGCCCATGCAAAGGGTGCACCGATCCCCAGGTTCAGGTCCTCACCCTGGACCCTCACTGACAGACATTTGGTCACCCTGAACCACCTCAAAAGGGAGACCATAACTGAGCGGCTCACTACAATCCTGGGTAACATAGGGAGCAGGTTCAACATCTGGACAGCTGTGCCCCCACTGCGGAAGCTAATGTCTGTCCTACAATTCTATGAAACTGGCACCTTCCAGCACTCCATGGCCATGATGCATGGCAGGGCACAGCGCACATTCCGTGCCGTATTGGCCCAGGTGCTTGAAGCCCTCCTGCGACAAGTGCAATGCCACATCTCACTGCCTACCACCCCAGCCCAGGACAATGCCATGAGGTACAGTTATATGATGTTGCCCAAATGCCAAACGCAATAGCAGCCCTGGGCTGTACCCATGTTGCTTGGGTGGCCCCCCAGGCCCATGGAGCAGTGCACCATAACTGCAAGCACTACCACTCCCTGAATGTGCAGGTGACCACAACCCCAACATGTACATCGCCCACTTTTCTGCCTGGTACCCTGTTCCATCCACGACTCCATGGTCCTACTGAACAGCACACTGCCAGAATACATGGAGAGGCACAGAGGACAACAGACGTGGATAGTGAATTATTAAAATTGCCTGCACGCATGTGCAGCAAAGCACCTGGCCAAATGGGAGGTGGGGGAGATTTGAAGAAGTACAGAAAGCATGGCATGATAATCAAATGCAAAATCCATACCTGACCACCCCCTGCACCCAGGTCACACCACATCCCAGGGAGCATGCACATGTTGGACTTACCTGAATGGAGAAGCTAATGTACACATACAGTAGCCGCTAAACACACAGACATGAGTAGAGGTACCTCAATGCAACATGCACAAACCAAAGCTGACAAATGGCCACATACACACAAAAAAAGGAAAACCCTCTTCGCATTTGATACCTATTTTACATTAGAACCAATTTCCACAAATAAAAAATAGTTTCAGTTATTTCATGATAATGTATTCATAAATTAATAACACATTTTTACAAAGCACATGTCATCAATAATTTACAACACGCCACAAAGAATGTGTTGCTAAAATCTCGATACCGTACCCTGCAACCCCAACACCACACTGTCACATCATAACAATCATTCCCCCTACTCTACATTCACGCTGTGCTGTTTTGAAATATTCTAATGGGCTCAATCAATCGACCTAAAGTACAAAATGCTATAAACGATGTAAATACCCCGTTTATTCCTTGATAGCCCGTATCCCTTCAATTTTGAATAGCAAGTAGGACTCTCCGATTAAAAAAAAAAATATCATCCATTTGAGTCCATTGAGGTTTTGAAATCGTCGAGTTTCGGCTGGATAATCAGTCTGAATTGCATAAACCAACCATCTTCAGGACATTGCAATTTCGGTCCGCAGATGTGTATCCAAATCTTAAAACAAAAAAAAAACATTTGATTTGGAAAAATGTATGAAGCCAATCTAGTCTTTGTTCAATTGACACTTGTTCGTTTGATATTAAACCAATAAGTCATTGCAGAGGAACCACTTCAACTTTCAATTCCAACTTATCTACACATCCATTTCTCGCATGCCCCTGTGTACCCTGGCCCATCGACAGGGCACACAGGCCCCTGCTCAGGGCACACAAGCCCACACGAACTGCTGGGCGCACGGGCCCGCCAACAGGGCACACGGGCCTCTGCTCAGGACACGCATGCCCACACGAACTGCCGGGCACACAGGCCCACCTATAGGGCACACTGGCCCTCTTCAGGGCGCACGGGCCCACCGCTACTGCCGGGCACACGGGCCCACCTACAGGACACACGGGGCCTCTTCAGGGCGCACGGGCCCACCGCTACTGCCGGGCACACGGGCCCACCTACAGGGCACACGGGCCCTCTTCAGGGCGCACGGGCCCACCGCTACTGCAGGGCACACGGGCCCTTCCTCTGGGCTCACGGGCCCTTCTTCACTGCAGGCACTCAGGCCCTCCGTTACTGCTGGGCGCACGGGCCCCTCTTTTCTGCTGGGCACACGGGCCCTCCATTAATGCTGCAGAGCGTGGGGTCGCATCTGTCTCGTCGCCGGTTGTTATACTGTTCAGCTGGCCATACACATACGCTGCAGACAGAAGACACGGGAGCCATCCTGCTCTCCAACCTTCCCTTTATTCCTCCGTAACATGACTGCCTTCCCTCTTCCCTTGGCCCTCCCTTTCCTCCCGCTTCCCGCTCTCTTCCCATAGTCTCAAGCTCCCCTCTGAAAGGGGCTCTGTCCTTTTTCCCTTGCAGAGGAACCACTTCAACTTTCAATTCCAATCTATCTACACATCCATTTCTCGCATGCCCCTGTGTACTGTGGGCAGAAGGCCCTTACGCCAAAGAATTATGTATATGGTAGCCCCGAACATGGGCCTACAGTTACAGACCGTGAATGATGTTCCTATAGCCTGTATTTAATCAAGGTGAGTACAATGAAAAAGGTACCGTGTTTCCTTTCCAGTATTTTCAACACCAACTGGCTGACACCGTGAGGTGTCAAGTCGTCCTGGGGAACTGTATTCCCTTCATATGACTTTCTTTGCCAATGGTTACCGCCTCCCACAACTAAATTCTCTGTATTCACAGCATTGTTAAGCCCGCCAGGGCAACATTGGTTGGGCATCATCATCATGCCATAGTAAACCATAAATCCATTCCACATAGATCTTTTCTCCCAATTATGCAATAGATGACCACCCTTTTTTTTCTTGCAACCAATGTTCCACAAAGTGGCAAACTAGGATGAGTAAGAGTGTAACAGATGTGTAAATACAAGACATTAATATGCTTACTAACGGTGCACTTTATCATTAAACTGCAACAATATGTGTGTTACAAATAGTTAAGGGTTGCTATACAGCATTAGAGAACATGACGATTTATAATGTAACAGATATGTTATGACAGAAAAATTGTTTATTAATGTTGTTTCTTATTTTCTATACACAACATTGTGATACATGCATATAATATGAAGCCTTAAACTTTGGAACAAACAACGCAGCATGTGAGCATACTGTCATAAAAGTTCTAATGAACGCCTAGATGTTCCGATTTAATAGTCTCTCTGAACATCTCTCCTTAACATTTTTTACCATGGTACTATTGCCATTGTGCAGTGCGACCCACATGTTCTTGTAATAAGGATTACATTTGAATATATTCTTCCATATAGACACACATACACAGCGTAGATCGATCTGCACGCCACCGTCATGCGCAGACATCATCACGCCATAGGCTGACGTATTGTGGATGTGGCGTCATCACGCCGTGACGTGATTTCGTCACAGTATAAACAAACGGCCATTTTTTGGTTAACACGAACGCCGAATGAAGCGGACAGATGCTTTATCTACTCTTTAAGAGGTGAGTCACATTAGATCTAAGGGGATGCACAGGTTGCATTTTAACTTGTATTTTAATAACCATGACTTTTTGATACTTCCACACGGCATATAGAGAGTTCGACTCAACATGTGATTTGTTGATTATTCCTACTATAGATACACACCTGTGAGGGACTCCCCATTGAGTGGATTCTTAACCAAGCACTTGGATACTGAGTGGAACCACTGCACCGAGTCCAGTTATCCACAATTGGATGTACATAATACCTATAATTGGGGGCATGGACCTGACACCTCGAGGTAATTACAATGTTGGTACAGTTCTCATGATCGTTAGACTGAGAGATGAGATATTATAGGCACTATAATTCTATATATCCTTTCTTCCAATTTTTTTGTCAAAAATAATTAGCTCGTGTTTTTAGATGCTTTTTTAGAATTGGTTAAAAGTCACTAGATTTCAGATTGAAAGACACTCTGAGTAAACCTACCATAAAGAGAGGTGACCATCTAGGCGATCATTACTTCTACCAGTAATTATGACAATATGACAGAGGTATTCATTACTAAAATACAGAATCTAACAATAGCATTATATGTTATAGGTGATTGAGAAAAAGTTAAAGAAAGAAAGTTTGAAAGTGGGTGAATAACTCCTGAAGAAGGGGGATCAAACCCCGAAACGCGTTGAGTTAAAGCAACAAACATTGTTTACCCACGAGGACCAATGAAGGAAATTGCATAACATTTTTTTTTTCAGGAAGTGCATTTTTTCTAGTATGCTGTGAATACGGAAATGAATGTTTTGTTGAAATAATATGTGAAGAACAATTGGTGGACTACAGCAACAATTTATTTGAAATATACAGAGAATTTTTTTACAAAAAACTGGTTTCCTAAATTTTTGTGTTACGTATAATCAAGCTAAATGTTATAAATATTGATTGTATTTTCAATTCAAAGGGTGTGCAGGGGACGGGAGTGTTCCATAAGTGTATGGACATCTGTTGTTTTTTCATAGATTTATACAACCCTGTGTCAAGGTTGTTTTTCTCCCCTGCACCCCATAAAACTTCCTTTAAACACTAAGAGTAATTTAACTACTGGTGTGCACTGTGCCATAATAGATTTTCACATTGCATCACCCAACAACCCTGCCAGTATCACAGCCATGCACCCATGTGCGCCCAGCTTCCATTGGTGAAACGGTGGCCCCTGAAGCTCACGGAGGGCCCATGGGAAGCAAGCATGCCACATACACCAGACCATGTGACAGCCACCTTGTCAGCAGCACTTTTCACCATCAGACACCTTATGTAACATATGCTGCAGGGGAACAGGGTGCATGTAAAGTGAAAATGCATGTTATGAGTGACACAGCGTGCAGAGACTTTGCACAGACACATGCCACGAAATGAAGGCCCATATACATGCACACAATGTTCATTGCCCTGATATTGCGTAAGGCTAACCCCCAATTTACACATTGACTAATGGCTTTGCCTCCCCCATGCAGGTGACTCTGAATACCCACAGCTGCCCTGGCTAATGACCCCTGTGCGTGATCCCTCCATCCCGGAGGCTCGCACATTTTCCGGCCTGAAGGCATGCACTTAAAATACCTTGCACTTCACCTGCTGCACACCCACGAGCACGGGCATCCCAGCATCTACCCGCACTGCCCCCTCCCTTCTGCACTTGCATGTTCTGAGTACTCACAGGGCATGGTAGGTTTGTCCTTTTTTCCCCCTCCACTGTATTTAATATTTTGTATATTTTAATGTTGTCTCATTCCCATGTTCCCTCCCTTTTTCCCTGTCGGCACTTTGAAACAGAATGTACTTGCTGTAAAAGCGTCTAAACAGCGAACAATAAATAAATAAAATAATTAAATCCACAACACCGCAGAATATTGCCTACACAGCAGTACCCGTGTGTGCATTGAGCTGACCTTCGGCCTCCTGAAGGCACTTTTCCGCTGCCTCGACCATACCATTGGAGCCCTGGTGTACGCTCCAGAGAAAGTGAGTAAAATTGTGCTTGTGTGTTTCAAGCTGCACAATGTCTGCCTGAAGAGAAATGTTCCTCTACCCCCTGACGTGGACATGCCACACCCAGAAAATGAGGTAAATGCTCCTGACAAATTCACATGGCACAAGGCATGCACAACTGTGTGACACTCCCCTCTATCAATAAATACGACAATGACACAATCAGGAAAGTCTTTGCATAGATGAAGTTTAACAGTTTAATGATATGAAGTGCCCCAACTATCCCCCCTCCCTCCTCCCACCACTAACTCCCCAGACCACTATCCCCCCTCACTCCCCCACCACCAACTCCCCAGCACACTATCCCCTCCCTCCTCCCACCACTAATTCCCCAGAACACTATCGCCCTCCCACCTCCCACCAACAACTCCCAAGCACACTATCCCCCTCCCTCCTCCCACCATCATCTCCCCCGCATATCCACTCAGGGCAATAAGTGTCTCTTGATGCTGACTATAACCGTGGCCTCTGTCCCCCATCCCAGCCCCTGGTGATCTTGGGTGCAAATGGTGCTGGGACTGACACTTGGTGTGCTCTGCTGAGACTCCTCTTTTGGAGTCGTAGAACTGGAAGGAATTGAGCCTGACCGCGGGATATGTTGGAGTGTGACCTCCATGCTTTGGCAGATGGCCTCTTTGCGAGTGCCGAGACCCCTTCAGTCATCTCCCTGACCCTCTGGGCATATACTGTCAGAGTAGCTGCACTGGCAGCTGACTCGTCCTGGTTCCTCATGATGGCTCACACAATCCTGCGGGTGGTCCCTTGTAGGCAGACATGTATGGCTTGCAGGTTTTCCGAGTGTATGTGCCCTGTTGCCTCTGTCTCTGCTGCATCTGCTACATCTCCTCCAGCTTCTGCAGCACGGTGCTGCTTGGTGGTGTGTGGCGTATGGGAGTGGGGCTGTCCAGTGGGTCTGGGCTGTTGGCAGGGGAGCCATAGGAAGGGGTGACAATGTCCAGCTCGCGTGGCTGAGCACACTAGCGGTGGTGAGGGCTCTCAAGTGTCTGAGGATGCTGGCGAGGGTGCTGTTGGGTTTGTTAACGCTGGCAGAGGTGAGTGCGCTCTGGGTTTTGTGGCCCTTCTGTAGGTGGTGACACTGGGCTGGTGTCCCCCTGTGTCTCCACCATCACCCTTCAGCTGCAGGGGTGGGTGCAGTGGGCCTTGCGGTGGTTCTGTTGGCCTATGGAGTCCACCTTGCTGGGACCCTGCTGGGCTGCTGTGTCTCACGGCCGGAACATTCGTCTCGCCATTGCCTGTCTGCGCCTTTTGTAGGGTGGTGGTGGCAGACCTTGAGGACCTGGTTGCGCCACTCCCAGACGGGCCTGCCCCCTCATCCTCCTCTGATGCCTCTGGCAATGCGTGAGTGCCTGTATGAGACTTAGGAAATGTTGTCAGGTACGGTTCCCCCGTGTGTGTGTTGGCTTGCAAGACACATTTGCTATGGTACACAGTGGGAACCCACACATTTGGGCAGATCGACATAGTTGATCATGGCTGACTGCATGTGGGCCCAGCATTATGGGGATGGTTTCAGCCATTAGTGTGTGACATATGCACAGTTGGTCTTTGGCCTGTGTGTGGGGAGGGCATGGTGTCCATGCTGGGGCAGCTGATGTATGGCATACATGCTTGTGGTCCGTCATGCCCCCACAATCCCTCCCCATGGCACTCTCCAAGTGGGGTTGAGGGTGGTGACTTCCTCCATGGCACTGGCCTGGCTCTATGGGGCACTGCTGTGCAGCCAGAAGGGTTGCATTGTGCTGTACAGTGATTGGCTAGATGAGACCATGCCAGTGTAGGGGGATGCGTACTTTCCTATGACTTGTCTGTCATGTCAATATGTGGCAGGCAAACTGGGACCGCAACATGCTGGTGTGACTGCTGCACAGTGTTGTGGATGCTCACGCACCACACTCCCTCTGGCACAGGGTGCACAAGCAGCATTGTGGTGTGCATGACACTTGGATAGGTCACTTGCCACCCCTTCCAGCTGCTGTAACGGTCAGGGGTGCCCTTGATGCCCTGCCCCATGGCTGCTGTGGAGGGTGACTGATGTGCCACCCCGTCACTCCATCCTGTTTTCATGACCAGCTTCTGGGTCTGCTGACATGTGTCCCTGTCCACTGGGGCATCTTATGCGAGGCTGTCATTTTTACATGCACTTGTGCTGGGGGGGGGGGGGGCGAGTTGACTCAGCTCCTGCCTCCTGACTGCTGGCACCTACCTCTGCACCTCTAACTCCCTCTACGCCCTCCATATCCAGCTCTGTGCTGCACTTTTTCTCCCAGGCGGTGAAGGCTAGTGGTTCCACAGTGACTCCTCCAGTCTCCAGGAACCCCTAGCACTGATTTGACAGTTGTCCACGCACCCTGACCCTCAGGTTATTCCTCTGCTTGCAGCAGACCTCTCCGTAATGGGGTACACTTGCCACTGTAGTCACCTTCTGGTTGATGGCATGCCAGATGGCTGTTGTGCGCTGTACTGTGGTCTTACGCTGCTGAGTGCCATAAAATTCATTATATTGGGCAATGACCTCATCTGTCAGTACCGCCAGCTCCCCCTCACTAGACTTTGGTGTTACCAGGCGATTTTCAGGCACCTTGACTCTGGTCCTCTCCTGAGACATTCTGCCTTGTTTCCGGGTCCGGATGGCTGGAGGAAGTGGAGATATTTGATGGATTGTGTTTTTTAAAAATGGCCATTGCTACGCTTCTCGTTCTGGCGATGACGCAATTTACGTCGGTGTTAATGCTATTTGCGCCTATACTTTGGTGGTAACCCTTATTTCGGTGTTTTTCTGTCAGGCGGTAATAGCGTTACCATCAGAGTGGTGCACAGGATCATGCCAGATTGTGTTGCAGTGTTAACACCGCTGCATGACCCAGCAGTAATGCTATTTCTGCTTGGCAGAAATTGTGCTGTATTACCGCCAAACTTGTGATGTGGGCCAATGGGCCTCATTCCGAGTATGGCGGTAAGGGATAGCGGCCACCGCTAACGAGAGCGGTGGCGGTAATCCCTTACCGCCATACTCCGAGTTCCCTTAGCGCCATGGTGCTTTTAACACCTGCTTTTAGCAGGCGTTAAATACCATGGCGCTAAGGGACCTTGATGTTAATTACGCCACCGTAATTTACGGTGGCGTAATTGACGCCTTCCCCACTCCCATTATGCCCTATGGGGCAAGAATGGGAATGGGGAAGGGTAAATGGGGATTGGGGAATTACCGCCCCGCCAACCTTGGAATGGGGCGGTAATTCCGCCAACCACCAAGGCGCTGCCGGTCCGGGTACGGCGTCAACCAAGGCGTTAATAGCGCCATTGGTTAGCGCCGTACTCGGAATGAGGCCCAATATCTGAAAAACCTTGGAACTTGTTGCAGGCATTAATGGTAATGCTGTAGACCTAGGGCCTCATTACACGGATGGCGCTAAGGGTTAACGGTCACCATTAATGGTACCGGTGACCGTTAACCCTTACCGCCTTACTACGAGGTCCCTTTGCGGGTTGGAGACTTTAACGCCTGTTTTTTGCAGGCGTTAAAAACCAACCCGCAAAGGGACCAGGGAGCTAATTACGGTACCGCAATTTGCGGTGCCGTAATTAGCACCTTCCCATTCCCATTATGCCCTATGGGGCAAAAATGGGAATGGGGAAGGGCAATGGGGGAAGGGGGAATAACCGCCCCACCAACCTTGGAATAGGGCGGTAATTCCTCTTTCCACCAAGGCGGTGCCGGTATTTTACCAGCATGGACCAAGGTGCTAATAGCACCTTGGTCCACCGCCGTCCGTGTATGAGGCCCCTAGTTTTGCTCTCCATTGACAGAGAGAAGGCCTTTGATGGGATTGAGTGGCTGTTCATAGAAGCAGTCTCACGAGAAGTGGGGCTCGGTCCGAGATGCCTTGCAGGGGAAAAGGCACTATATCGCCCGATTTCTGACTAAGTCGCGGGACTTGACAGGGATGCCTGTTATCACCATTGATCTTTGTGCTGGTGCCACCGGCTGTGGCAATAAAGTCATAGAGACAGATAAGGGGCCTGCAGATGGGGGAAAGGGAGTACAAATTGTCCTGTATGCAGATGCTGACATATGTAATGCATCCAGAAACATTGATCCCAGCACTTATCTCAACCATAACAGATTATGAAAGACTATCAGGCTTCAAAATAAACCTGAACAATACTGTGGCCCTAACTTTGACAGAAAATATATCAAAGATAAACCGTTCCCTATTGAGCCAAGTCATTCAGGCCCAGGCTGACAGCATCAAATATTTGGGGGTAACCATTACTAGGAAGCTTGTAGATATGTATTGGCCGAATTATCCACCATTATGAGACAAGATTAAAAAAGACCTGCAGAATTGGTCACAGATCATGCTGTCATGGGCGGCCCGCCGACAGGCCAATTAAAATGAACAGGCTACTATTTCTATTTCAATGTCTCCCAATTTGCGCTCCCAGTCACCTTCCACTTTGAAGGGAAAACAACGCTCCTCTAATTTCTATGGGCAGGGAAACATGTGTGACTGGTCCACAATACGTTGGTCTTAGAGGGGTGGGGGTGAG
Organism: Ambystoma mexicanum; assembly: GCF_040938575.1. NCBI lineage: Eukaryota > Metazoa > Chordata > Amphibia > Caudata > Ambystomatidae > Ambystoma > Ambystoma mexicanum. The sequence continues at coordinate 678,026,446 of NC_090935.1, read as the reverse complement.
ATACCCAGATTTGTATTGCTATTATAGAGAAGCTCAGCTCTGTATACTGGTAGATCATCTAAGGACAAATAAAGAGAAACAATGGGTAGCCTTAGAGAACTACCTCTTTACACCGGTTACCCTGAGGGAGTGGATTTGGGTTCCATATAGGCGCCTGACACATAGGATATGTACACATCCAGCATTAGCAGTGCTTTGACACCTATCGAGAAACACCAAAGATGTGGAGGGCTTTACAACATGACCGTCGCCCCTCAGCTGGACATGGGCCCCTCCCATCGGGGAAAAAATTATCGACCCCTTAAAATTCCAACCATACAATGAAGTAGGCCTGATAAGGGCAGCACAAGCATTGAAAGACAGGCAATTTATTCAGAAAGGTGAATTATGGAATGCCCTACAAGTAGGTCCTGTGCCAAACTTCGCATATTTGGACTGAAAGGCTCCCTGACTTACTAGAATTGGCAGAAAAATGTGAGATGCCCACTGATGCAATTTGAACAAGTGCTCCACACGCACGCAGGACCGAGACACCTTGTCCCGAAACTGTACAACCTTCTCTTCGTTAGAGAACAAATAAATACACCAAAATCCCCAAAACAATGGGCCGATGACTTGCAACTACAGGAAGAAGAGGACCCGTGGCAGGCAATTTATAAGGCTCCTCCATTGCGTTTCAGTAAAAATGCACAAATGCAGGATTTTATTTTGAAGGCATTTCATCCCCACAGTCGTTGTTAGATGTATCCCAATGTTAGCCCCCTCTGCTGGAGGCACTGTGGTATGATAAGTTACTATTGTCACATGGGGTGCTAATGTCCCTTAGTGCAAAGCTACTGGAAATCGCTGATTAAGAACATAGATGACATCGAGAGGACACTCTCCCCGATATTAGTATTATTTGGTCTTGAAAATCATGGGGATGGATGGACATGCACAATTGTTGCACATGCCAAGAAACCTATTCTTAGCAACAAGAGTTTGCCTAAGCATTCAATGGAAGGGAAGCCACCTCCCCAGCCAAAGAGAATGGAGGAGAAAGGCCTATGAGCTGTATGACATGGAAAGCTTAACAGCCTACTAGAAACACACACTCACATTGACATAGAGTGGCTCCCCTTTTTAGAATTGTACAGATCTCAAGAAGGAGACGCTTAGAGGATGAGATATCATCGACACTGTCAATACATCGAACAAAGGGACCCAGAGAAGAATAGCATGGACACAGAGTACTGTGGTCGTATAATACATATGTTACACATGCATGACTCCCTGAGTGCACTAGAAGAAACCAGTCCCATCCTTTTTTCCTGAATCACTGGTTTCCCTCGAGTGGGTGGGCGAGGGAGGGAGCGAGGGAGGGAGGGACGGGTGGGTTGAGGATGTGAAGACGGTTAGTTCATAATAGTTCTGGAATGAAGGCTGCGTGCTGTCACAGAAGTGAATGATGGCTAGGTTCTAACTATTTCATGTGATTAGGCTATGTCGTAAGACAATGTAGGGACTGCGTTGGTAACCTGTCGATTCCGGACTTTATATGATTATATTGATTCCTCATGAAAAGGTTAATTGCATACCTTTCTTCGGCAAGTCCCCTTTACCTGCAAATGAAAACAAAGTTCCTCTCAATTCACCTCTTCCTAGGAGCATTTGGCACCACCTACGAGATAGATAACTGACCCTGTTGGGGACCTGTCTTCCATGAGCTTTGCAGTGCTCACAACACCTGAGTCCCCTCCTAACTCTTCGATTTAATAAGCGCCATATTAAAGCTTCTAATAAAATATGTTTTACAATACATGCCAGGGCATGCGTACACATTTCTCTTATCTGCTCACACAAAGCCTTCTGCACAATGTGGCGTTAATGCTATTACTGCTGCATTTAAGGGTCCGCCAAATCATGAGCTTGGCGGATTTGCCCCCAGCTCACAGCTGGGGCAAATCTGATGCAATTCAGCAGATTTTCAGTGCTAGTACCGCCGGCGGTGATACCGCTGGTGGTAATAGCACCACACATTCCCCATTGGGCCCAATGGGTAATGGGAAATTCCTGAATGGGCCTAATGGGGAAAGGGGACTAACCGTTCCGCTAAACAGGTGATCCGGCGCTAATAGCGCCAGGGGTTTGACGGTAGGGCTAATAGCCCCGGCGGTAATAACGCCGGGGTTAGCGCCCAACTCGTGATGTGGCCCATAGTGATTTAAAGACTGTTCTCTGCTTGAAAGATATTGAGTGCAGCATGCGTACTGCTAGAAATATATGTTTGTAGCACTTTTAGAACTAAAGTGCAACTGTATTCGGCAGAGGTTGAAGGAATATGATAATGGGCCTCATTACGACCCAGGCGGTAAGTTACCGCATGGGTCGTACCCTTACCACCATGGTGTAAACTGCGTTTACACCATGGTGGATGGCGGATTTACCGCCTCATTCCAAGGTGAGTGGGGCGGTAAATCGCCATTTTCCATTTTACCCTTCCCCATTCCCATTTTTGCCCATTAGGGCATAATGGGAGTGGGGAAGGCGCTAATTACGCCACCGTAAATTACGGTGGCGTAATTAGCACCATGGTCCCTTAGCGCCATGGATTTTAACGCCTGCAAAAACCAGGTGTTAATATCACCATGGCGCTAAGGGACCTTGTAATCAGGCGTTAAGGGTCGGCGCCGTTTACGGTGCTGTTAACCCCGTAACGCCTGATTCGTAATGAAGCCCAATGTATTTGGGGCGAGCCAGACATCTTGTCCCTTATTCTACTTGGGCAATCACGAGAGGCAAGGAAGCCTGGAACTGATTGAGAATTGTCATCGTCATAAAGAGCCTCTTTAGTATTAGTTTGAGAACAACTGTTTCTGTGAATTGATCTGGGGACTCAACAAGAAGAGAGAGTTGATCAATATTGCTAGATCATAACCACTGTGATCTAGTGAAGAAGGACAGAGTCTACTTTGGTCATCCAGCATTGGGAGCACCACAGACTCATTGCTGCTTGAACAGAGGAAAACAGCATGAAGGGAATCTAGGATGCTTTGGTGTTTCATAAATTACTGGAGCAATTGAACCACCACCGTTTCGGTTCTGTTTTGGGCTGGTTTGAAATAGTAGTTGGTTAAAGTGGCTTGGTCAACTTGATGTATTTTCATAATAAGGGACTACAATTGCTAATTTAAAGAAAAATTCAGAATTATGACCTGTGTTCAAAAAGGTATTATGTATATTCTTCAAATGGTTAAAGACATGGGAATCACTACCTACAGGAATGCATGGATCTAATGGTGAGCTAGATTGACCGTGCATACTGGTATCCAGTTACAGGGAGGAATTACAGTTACAGTAGCTTCTGATGCCATGTTAATAGGCAAGCAGTTTTGGTGGTCTTTAGTTCTAGGAAACTATCCGGATCCATCAGCCTAGTGTCAATCTATAGAAATGATTCAATATTCTCAGTTATGAAGAACACTATGAAATAATTGAGTCATGGGAATGGTGTTATTTCTGATTGACAACCCCTTAACTCTTGAAAAAGCCTAAATATTTCTTTTTGAGGGAATGCAGCCTGGAACATCCTCTGTTTGATGTATCCCATTTTTGTATTGTGGACCATGGCTTTTTATGTTTATTGGTGTAGTTGCACACAGGGACAAGTACCCAATCAGGTTGCCCGGATCATTGGCTTACCGTAATGATGTAAGTCTCTATTCTGAAAGAGCTTTTGGCTCTTCTGACATTGTGCCCTCCACTACCCAGCTCCTAAAACTTTCTTTGTTATTTAACCAACCTACACTTAAATAATTTGTGGATGTTGCTACTGCATCTTGCCTCGTAAGCCCTAAAGTATCCTGCACAGAAACTGCCAGTCGTCCATCCTCCATCCTACACATTCAAGGTGCACCTGGAAGAAGGACACCACTTGGAGGCTGTGTCTATCCTTACCAAAGTGGCCGCCCTATTTGCATTCTTTTTTATAAGGGAGTAAACAGATTGCATGCATGCGGCAGTCCTATTGTCCCCGGAATAAAAGTAACCTTAGCAGCATTGGCATTAGTCTGGAGTGCTAAAGGCAACAATGCCTTCCCTCAAGGGCCATAAAGTGTGTATATGGCTCTGCCCTTCACTCACGTCTGATGAAGACTCATTACCCTCTTGGACAGCTCACCACGGATGGCATTATTGCAACAGGATGGTGGCAGGACACTGGCAGTTTCTGCTGGACCATCCATGGAATGCTTCTATTGTTTCTTTTTGTCAGTTCACTAGAGAAGCATCGATTGGATCTCTCTTGTTTAAGATTTTGAAGACCTTCTGCAGGAACTATTCATCTAGATCTGCAGTAAGGCAGGGGGAAAACTAGTCAGAACTACTGAGGGAGGATGGAGATACCCGTCAGAAATGAGTGCATGGTGTTTTAGATCTTTATTAGAGTTCTCTTGGCCGATCTTTTCCAGGAACATTTGAGGGTTCAGCGTGTAGGCGTATGATATAGCCTCGTCATCAACATTTGAAATATTGACCAACATCTGCTGTTTGCCACAATACAATTTTCCTCATCTTGGTGAGCTACCCACCTCAAATGTGTTTATTTTCTCCCTTCATTTATTCCTGAAGGAAACTAACTGTATCCTTCCATGCGGTCCACTGTGAGGCAGAGATGTAAACTGAACTGCCCATGCACAAGGAAGAGCAATCCAAAACGTGTGATATTATCTACTGTCCTCAAATATGTTCAATGAATTCCATCTCCGGTGCATAATAATGGACTGCACTGTATTTAAGCTTATAAGCGATTGCATAGGCTTACAGAACATTGGTAGTGTAGACGAATGGACAGGGAATTTGAAAAAAGGGACTAGCCGTTTGAGATGGATTTTAATGTATTTGCCAGGCTTTAATCTTTTTTAAATGTACGTGTATTATTTTTTGATGGGGTGGACAACATAAAAATGGACTTGGTCACAGTCATTGTACATCTGGGTTCCAACATCTCCACCAGTGCTCAACTGTTTCTTTTTCATAAGATCTGGCTTCATGTGTTGCATAATCAGTCAGTGTGATGTATTTTCTCAGGGCAGAGCATCTTCGATTGACTAATAGTTCTGTGCTTAGGTCTATATGAGCTTGAATGAGCTTCCTAACAAGATTGCTACTGTACAGGAATCAACAATTCTAATACCTCCTTGTCAGTCCTTTTTAAATGCAAAATGTTAGGAAAAAACATGGCCTGCAACCAAAACCTGCTGTTTGACTGAAATATGCAATATTGTTTTTAAAGCTATTGTGTGAATAGGAAATTAAACAAAATTGTTTAAAATAAGAAGTCAATTACAGCTTGAAAACCTGCAGCCTTAAAGGATAGTTCCGGGACTTTTTTTTTATTGTCCCTACGGTTCGGCCATGTGTTTTTAAGCATAACTCGGTAGATCGTAGAAAACTTTCCTATGGACCTTACCCGACTTTTCGTCCATTAACGCACTCGAAATCAGCCGCCATTTTCTGATAATCCTATAATTTCCCCCCATCGACCTGGCTCACCTGCTTTTGCGGCACTAAATCAAATCCCCCGCCCCTGAAACAGACTTTATCAAAACATTCATATTCCCCGCCTCTATCCGTGACGTGACTGAGCTGCGTAGGCAAACGCGCCCAGGCGTCTTCTACGCGACTCCACACAGAACCCGGAAATCAACACAGATCAGCTCACACAGCACAGCGCGCCACAATTGGGAATATGAAACTGTACTTTTAAATCAAACCGCAAGATTGTAAATTTGGTAAAGTACATTTATTTGACATCAAATGTTTTGAGAATATTCAGCGATTTTCATTTTTATTTGCTCACGTTCCAAAAAGTTCGTTTTGAGGCACGCGATGTTCCTTTGCTGTACACAGGGTCTTAGATCATCTCACAATACAGCGCCACAATTCGGAATATGAAACTGTGGTTTAAAAGCAAACGGCAAGATTGTACATTTGGCAAAGTACATTTATTGGACATCAAATGTTTAGAGAATATTCAGCGATTTGCATTTTTCTTTGCTCTCGATCCAAAATAGTTCGTCTTGAGGCAAGCGATGTTCGTGTGCAGTACACAGGGTGTTGGTTTACGATAAAATAAGCTCTTCGGTCGCACTGATAATCGCATGGCTGTTCCAACAACGAGGCACTAGGCCACCACAACGGTCTGTATGTTGCATCTAGCCGTTAGTACCGCGTAAGGGCATACTTGTACTTGGCGATCGTCCCGTAAAATGGTCAGGGTGGTAACGTTGTTCACGCGGAGAAGCAACTGGCGGTTGAAAAAGCCATCCGCCAGTGTCTGGTACTCGTGACACATACAATAATGAAGGATATACCTGTTTGAAAAACATAAAAAATGAAATTAGTCTCACCATCAGATCTTTATTAAAATTATTCATTTTATATATTAGGTCGGGAAATTATTTCATAGCTAGGACAGTGCAACTGGGTATTATACGTCATTTCCAGTAACCCACCCCCTCTCCTCCGCCTTTTTCAGAGCCGCCTGAGCGCCAGTGGACCACTTTGTCACTGATATGATATAATATGGCATTTGCAACGCGCCTATACACAAGTGTTTCAAGGTGTGGCGAGGCAGGGAGGGGGGGGAACAAGGAGAAGACAGACAACGATCCTACTAGGCCAGGTGTCATTCAGATCGCGCAAGTGCAGGGGTAGGGGGAAGGGAAAAGTGCAAGGGGAAGGGGCGGGGGGAAGTGGAGTACAAGGTAAGTAGCATAAAATAATAAATACATAGGGCCAGCTGGTGGCGAGTGCAAGGTAAGTGCAGAACAAGTGCTGGGAAGGGGGGGCTGTAGGATACTGAGACAGTCCCCCAGTGTAGGGGTTGACATGGAGGCAGTGCAGGTGGAGAGTGGAAGGGCCCAGGACCGAGGTCGCAGACAGTGGACCAGTTGTAGCAGGGTAGAGGGAGAGAGAAAGCAGAAGCAAAGAGGAAGGTTTTGAGGTGCTTCCGTAAAAGGAGATGGTTCTCCTCAAGATAGTGCGCGGTATAAAACAATATGCCACATAGAACGAACAAGTACAACTTAACCCGTCTTTAAAGCTACTCTATAGTAATTAAATTGCGGTATAAACTCATCTAAAGAGTTACTTACATTATATTTGCATTTTCCATTGTGTCTGTGCGTAGGGCAGCCCCGAAATACCACTTCTTCTATGCCGACGTTATTTCTTCTAATGAACGAACATTAAATGGCTATCGTTTCTGAAATTTTATTCATTATCGTTTCTTACGTTATTGCACCACACCCCCAAAAAGAAGTCTTTCTGGATGGTCCCGGCCTGTCAAGGTCAAATAACAATAGAACCTTATACTGAGTCGTGGGCAATTCCGGCACCCGAGCAAAAAATCAAAGCAGCTGACCTTCACTTTGAACGAGCACACATTCCTAGTTAGCTACATTCAGTGTAAGGCCATCTCACAGGACTTGAAATTTACACTCCATCTTTGCATTTTGTCTGCGTGCTTTGCAGCCCCAGAGAACCATAAATACGGAGACATTCTATATTTTTTTAAAAATGATTTATATTACTGTTTGGTTTAATTTAATGCGCAAATGAACAAGGTTGGATAGACACATTGCATGTACACTGAGCAATCACTTTTATATACACAATACATAGCTACACATATTCAATGGGCCTGCGACATGAGGAGACTCGAGAGAACAGACAATCAAATTACAATCATTTAAACCATGATGTGTATTTCTCAATGAGCTCTGCTTTAGGTGGACATGGAACAGAGGCAATGTTGGGTGGCAATGCAGTTGTCCCCTGCACAGGTTCGTTCACAACTCCATTTATGTGCCTATCTAGGACGTCAACAATAAGTCTCTCAATAAACTCATATTGCATATCCTCAAACACTGGTTTGATCACCCATTGTTTACTTCTTTTAGTGAAGGCCTTATTGTAGCGAAGCGTCCCTAAAGTTCCGGTCGTCCTACTTTGTTGACGGCCAACATTATGGTTATGTGCCAAGACCGCTAGAAGAGTCCGATTTATCATGCCCTCCATGCCGAAATGCAATCGTTTTGGCCTGTACTTTAGGCACATATTGTGGAACACCACCAAATCTCCTGTGTGGCAGAATTCCGTGAGTCCCCTCAAATCTCTTGTTATAGTTTTATCAAATACAATCTTTTCAATGGCTTTGTGAGTGGGTGATGAAGGAATCAACCACTTCTTCTTCCGTGCCTCCTCTGTGGACAAATGGCCATGTTCACAATTGTGGAAATGTTAGTTTGTGGTCCAGCGGTGAACGTTGCTACAGTGTAGCATTACTGACCGCCATTTTTCCAGTAGAATTTCCAACGACCCTCCACATGTTTTTGAGCTCCACCAAAGATGGTTGCTGATTGACTTGGACCACTGTGAAATACCTTGCATATCTTTTTTTTTACCTGCAGCCAACATTTTTTTATTGATTGTTTTTGCAAGATGCCAAACGTCAAATTGGTGATTTATATTTTTTTACTCTTCTCTCATTGTCTTGGCAATTGAAACGTGTCTGTCCGTGGCTATCAGGTCGATCACCATTCCCCGCGATTGTAGTTCTTGCAATGATGCTACAAAGCCAACTTTCTCCATGGCCACTGAGGATGTGCTTTGTGACACCTGCACGACCACCGAACTCACAATTTTCTTACTTTCCATGTCCTGAAAGTGGTAGGTGCAGTACTTGGCTGAAAATCCTGGGCTGTCGCACTGTCCATCACCGGCTAGCCTGAACCGTTTGCCCGCGAATGTACTATCAATAGACATTTTTTCCATTCTCCAAGCTTCGCTAATGGCTGGAAATAGATAATCGGTTTGGTATTTGTAGAACTGAGTTTTCGCAATGAAATGGATTCCCACAAACTGAAAGAAAGACTCTAACTTTTTAAAACTTGAACCACTAAAAAGTGCAGCCGCTGCACAAAGTAGATTGCCTGCTGGCAGTTGCCCCAGCATGGGTTGTGCAGACCATGAGAAAGGATGATATTTTGTACAGGTGGCATGTATTTTAAGGTTAGTGCCTCGAATTGCACGAGTCACATTAATCAATGGCTCCCCACATACTTCCCCACCAACCGAATGCCCACATTTCATCCGAATAATAATATCAATCAAACAACTATCGAATACAATGAATTTGGCCTCTTTCCTTATACTGTCACTCTGCATCCCAGCTGGTTCGGCCTGTAACATTGAGGACATGTCACTCACATGAAAGGTAGAATCTCTGATATCGTCTTCCGCTATGTTCAGTGATATTGATGGTGTTTCATTGTCGTCCACTTCATTCTCTTCCATTGCAACATCTGTTCCTTCTCCGGCGATGGGTGAATAAAACAATTTCTTCAACTTTCTCGCGGTCTTAGTTTTTGCGGGTGTGGATTCTGTGAATTGATCTCCGATTGCATCCGAACTACCAGGAGGACATTCACTATCAATGGCTGGTGGTGGTATAGCTCCGTTGTCAATCACTTCATATTCTTCCCATTGGCACGATGCATCTCCAGTCTCAAGTCCCTGCCAAAAGGTTTGACAAGCAACATCTCTCGTTCGCTTCACTGTCTGTGTAGATCTAGTTCGTACACCCACTCGCAACTAGAGGACAGATTGGAAAAGGGATGTTCAGTTTAAACACAACTTACAGTATTGAACTATTAACAGTGAAAAACAACATAATATAGTGACCAGGACACTAACCTTCTTTTGCTTTCTTTTCTTTGAAACTTTCTTGCCTCGAACTTCAACATCAGGACGCTGTTGCTCCGACTCGTGTGTGTATGTCTCCACTTCCTCTTGCGCTGCAACGACTATATTTTCATGATAAGCACATCCATCACGCACTGACGCTCCATCGACTCCCTGAAACATAGAACTTTCCTTAGTATGTATAATAATATTGAAAACACAAAATGTACTTAGGGACCAATACCCACGTACATCTCAATAGCAAAACACGAATGAACGCTTTGTGTAGAACATTCAAACGACAATTATTCACGCATAGTTGATCTAGTTAGATGGAACTGTCAAGATCCATACCTCGGGCTCCTCATAGACTTCCATTGATGATATTATTGAAGATGATGCTTCAGTAACTCCCTGAAACACAGTAATTGCATTAGTATGGTTTTCTATTTTGTTAAAAAGAACATAAACTTTGTGCAGGCGTCAACGGCTCATCTAAATAGACTTGCACAAATGATCAGTTGTCTAAAATAAATAATGGATATCTAAATATGATTCGATTTGCTCGATCGTTGGAAGTGTCACCACCCAGAGATCTGCATCAACTACTAGGAGTGATGTTCTTGTAGAAGAAGCGCCGTCATCTCCCTGAAACATAGTACTTGCGTTAATAAAGAAGGAAGTATAGCGGATGTAATCACGTCATATGATTTTGCTTGATCGAACTGTCAGTATCCATACCTCGAAATGCATAAGAACATCAAGGGACGATGTAACTGCGGTGCACACTTCTGCAAGCTGTTGCGCCGACCCGTAACTGCATGCTCCCCTTTCTTCTTGGACTAATGCTCCATCGACTCCCTGAAACATAGGACTTTCATACGTAATGAACACAATATTGAAAAAAGAAGACACATAGGAGGGCGATGACAGAAGGACATATCAATGGCTAAAAACGAAAGAAACATTGTGTGTAACAATCACGCTACAAGAATGCAAGATCTGATGATCTCCATCGATGGAACTGTCCGGAAACGTACCTCGAGCATCTGAGTGACATCAACGGTAGTCGTCAATACGTTGGACTCCTCAGCATCTCCCTGAAAGACAGTACTTGCATCATTTTGGATAACAATAATTATAACTGAAAACAAAGACTAGAGGACGAGTACAAGGGTGTACCATTAGGTAAAATAATTACACGATAAATTAAAACTATTGATTTACATGCCTAAAACAAGTCAGTGGCAGAATAGCCAAGTAAGATTACCCGATAGGCGCTTGAAGTGGCTGATGACTGCAATAACGACACGGATGGAGAATCTTCCGCCTTCATATTGAGTGGATACATAAATGGGGAAATTATTGTTAGCTAATGCTACACACTACCGCAAGGCCGAGAGATAAATACGTAAACTTGACTCACCAGTGGAGGGATGTGGACGAATAGAGTGGGAATAGCGGTTGAGAGCAATTTTCGCCTCGCTCGCGGTGTGTTCTTCTTTATTAGCAATGATGTGGAGTACATGTCAGAGGTAAAGTGCCTGCTGCAGATGCGGTATCGATCACCCCTCTTGTCCGCAAAGACTTCTAGGACTCTACTTTCAAGCTCAGAAGGTGGATATCCGCAATATCGGACCCATTCTCTTATCTGATCTATTGTCTTAGGGAAAACATGCATTATAGTACCTTCAGATTTATTATGGGTCTTCGAAGGGCAACCGCCAATGGAACAGGCAGGCATTGTGGAAAGTTCTGAAAAGTAAAGATCAACAATTCTCTATGAATACCAATGTGTTAAAAAATTAAATGACACATAAAAGGTTCAATGCAAGGTTCGTTTTGGTTCTTGGAACTATACACGTTATTCACATGCGGATAAGCATTTGAATAACTTTAAAAAAATAGAAAAATAATTTGACTAAACTCAGAACATGTGACTAGTTACTTGCATGTACTGTCTTGAACGAAAAGAAATTGGACGCAAAATGATTATGGTACATGGCCTTACCTTGACGAACAAACAGTTAGATGCAGGGATCAGAGTAGTTTCTTGTCGTAGAACAGGGAGCAGTTCACAGGTTGCAAACTGACGAGTTTCCTCGAAGTGGTCACGGAAGTTCACAGAGACGAAGAGCAGATAACCAGCACCTTCACGGGTTGACTAGCAAAGCGCAAAGAAGTTCACATTAGAAATATGAAGTGGGTTATAAATAATTCGAAACAGGGGTGTGTTTGTGAATGAATGACGTGTATATGTCGTGGCATTATGCGGTTTGCAGGGGGCCGCCCAGCGTGAGGGGGGATGCTTGGCAGGAGACACGGGGTCTGGAGGTAGACATGGGAACAACAACCCATGCTCTATAGACCACTTTGAAGTGTACATGGTCTTTGGCACCTCTTGGCCTTTATCGCTCCCTGACAGCTCCACTTGGCAGCACAAGTACCCCGGTGCGAACTGCCTTTGATAGGGCGGGGGGTGGATTGGGGCGGTGGTCGTGCAGACAAGACACAGGAAGACTCGTGAATGGAGACACACTTATGTGGATTGCAGGGGGCCGTCCAGCGTGAGGGGGGATGCTTGGCAGGAGACACGTGGTCTGGAGGTAGACATGGGAACAACAACCCATGCTCTATAGACCACTTTGAAGTGTACATGGTCTTTGGCACCTCTTGGCCTTTATCGCTCCCTGACAGCTCCACTTGGCAGCACAAGTACCCCGGTGCGAACTGCCTTTGATAGGGCGGGGGGGGGTGGATTAGGGCGGTGGTCGTGCAGACAAGACTCGTTTGCCGCAGGGCCTCACCAAGGAGAGGCCATCTAACTGCATGTAAGAGGCAGGCTGCAGGATCTAGTACATGGAAGGCAGGGGGGTGAGTTTATAAATACCTCACCCTCCCAGGAGAATATATGGGTGCAGTTCACCCTGGAGACCCTGGATGCCTAGGCAGTTAGTCAGCAGCAGGCTGGCCTGTGGTGGCAAGGCGGCACAGGCCAGAGGGGGTCATCTCTGTACCCGGTGCCCAAAAGGATGATTTATTATGATCAACTATATTGATTATTTACCTATAACCATGTTTTGTATCTATAAAATCCAACGGCCTTCCTTTTATTGCCAACGCTTGAACAAAGTGGTGTGGTAAGTATTTTTGGGGGAGGAGGCAAGGCCGGGAGGCTTGATGCCAACCCGCAAAATAACATATGTATGTCTGCTGCATATGGGTTCAACGGTTATGTGGATTGAAGGTGGGCGGCCAGCGCGAGGGAGGATGCTGGCCGGAGACATGTGGTGTGACAAGACAAGGCACAGGAAGACTATTCAATGGAGACACACTAGATTCATTTAAAAAATCAAAACAACCATTGTTAAAATATATGTTGGGTTTTATTTTAGATCTTAATTTCAATTGAACATAAATAATAAACATTACACATTGTAAAGTTCCGGTTGCAGCACATCCAGGGAAAATCCGCGGTATTATCCACTGTCGCTGGGGAAATGTTGTCTAATGGCAAGTACCGCACAGGCAGGTATTACTCTCCGAACGCGGTGTCCGAGCCTCCCGTGAAGCCACCAAGTGAAGCAACGATAGGCCACCAGCCTGTACCACCTGTGAAAATGAAAGATGCAAACTGTATTAAAATGACAAAACTTTCTTATCACTGTCGATTCAGGTAAAAAATGTCATTCTGCTTTGAAAAAAATTCTATCTAGAAAATGCACAATATGGAACCAATTTACATGCATTCGAATGATATGTAGATGTAATTTTATATGTGGGAGACGATCATGACATAGTAGTGGCATCACTGACATCAAAACCAGAGTATACTTACTCGTTACTCGGATTACGCGGACGAACAGTGCCGCGAAGTTCGTGCATAAGCACCATCATCATCCTCAACACGGTCCGTGAGAGGCAGGCTTCCCTGAACTCTGGCAGCTCGGTGATGCATTGCGGACTTGGCTCGCCTTCCGAAATGTAGGCCAAGCACCCGGAATTTTCACGGCAGCAGCAGTTCTCCTCCTCAGTTGGCATTAGCTCGCACCGATTGCACGTGCACCAGGTGGAGACGCCGTCCATGCGACATGGTCCAGGCTCTTCATCCGTTGACTGGTCCTCCCAACTGCCGTCCGAATCCCCATCGTTTTCGCGTGCTTGCCTTTCCAGTAGTTCCTCCTCGGTGTACTAGGGCTCGTACATATACGGCATTATTGTAGCCATTGTGTGGTAAAGAAAGTAAAATAATTTACAGAGATGGTACAGGTGTTCACAAGGCCTAGAAGCGGCGCAGGTAGCTGACCAGAGCACAGAAACGAGTCACAGAATACTCAAAGTAACACAGAGAGAGTAATGGAATCGAAAATCTGCTGCTGTGTGTTGTGAAACGGTGTGTTTATACTTATTGAGGAAAGAGGCGTCCTGCCATTTCCATGGCGACACTTCATTAGCTGAGGCGCAGCGATTGTTGACACGAAACGTGCTTTGGCGTTGGGAAATGGGCAGTAGGCGTCTGCTGATGTCAGGCTCAGGGGCGGGGGATTTGATTTAGTGCCGCAAAAGCAGGTGAGCCAGGGCGATGGGGGGAAATGATAGGATTATCAGAAAATGGCGGCTGATTTCGAGTGCGTTAATGGACGAAAAGTCGGGTAAGATCCATAGGAAAGTTTTCTACGATCTACCGAGTTATGCTTAAAAACACATGGCCGAACCGTAGGGACAATAAAAAAAAAGTCCCGGAACTATCCTTTAAGGGCTGGGTTGGAACCTCTAAACCAGTTTTCTACGTTTGTTGTCTGTTTTGTTGTCTTGGATACACATTAACCACCTACCAAGTGGATGCAATCATTCAGGACATCCATTGAACATTCACAGTATCCATGTGTTGCTGTGTCAATAATCTTCTCCTGACTTCTTTGGCTAGTCCACTCACTGCTTTTGCATCCCTCTCTCACAGCAGTGCTATCATGTTGGGCTTCAATAGGCACATGAACTACCTATATGATCTTGCCAGAAATCAAAGTGAATAGGAACGTTTGGCCCACCTAGATGACTTATGCTCATTGTCTTTTGTTGTTTCAAGGTGTTCTTTTTCAATAGGGAATCAATTGAAAACAAGACAAAGGAACATTTGAAAACAATAAAAAGGTAATAACACTGGTTCTCTGTGGTACAGAAAACACACTGCAACTGTTTGAACCTCTTTTGAGTACTCCCATAAGCAGTTCCCCCCTGCTAGAAAAAGATGCAGGGTCATATTAATAAACATGTTCCTTAACAGAGCAAATATACAATGTAAAGAATGATGTTTTTCAAATAATGAGCCCTCTTAGGCTGAGTTGTACAAAATAACATGTTATGTCTTAAAATGTAAATTATTACTCAGGGTAAAAAAATAATACAATGACTTTTATAAATGGAATTGGATATTTGATGACACCAGGTACGTTGTGGCTTAATGTTCCCTTTTCCTCAGTTCGTAGACTCTTGAATGGTGGCTGTAGCCAGAACATACACACATATCTCATAAGATATTTGTTTCAGAGAACCTGGTCTAATGATGTTAACGTTAATGTTAAAGGTATTTGTATCGAGCACTGTCAGCACCGGAGTGGTCCCCAGGCGCTCTGGCAGATCTGAAAAGGAGGGTGTGAGAAAATGGGGGGTTGAGGGGTTAGTAGGGAGTAGTGGGAATAGGAAAGCAAGAGTTGTGATATCCTGCTGGCAGCTTCAGTTCGGTTTTCACCGTCCGCTGAGCTGAACTCCAGTTTTTGAGTCGGTGCAAATTCCCATGTGCTGTTATGCAGAGATATGAGTTGTTTGTCTGTTGTTGCAATGCGGCGAAGCACTTGCGGGTTGCTGTGCAGAGAAGTGGTTGTGTGAGTTTCTGTAGGAGAATAGTAAGCAAAAAGTGAGCAGGTTTTTTCACTGTGAACAGTTAGCAAGAGAGCCGTGATGTGCTGTTGGCAGCACCAGCTCACCAGCTCGGCCAACACCTCCTGCAGAGCCTATGGGTGCCCCTCGGTTCGTTGCCACCATGCTCTGTTGTGTGAGACCATGTGCGGCCCGCCCTGTCGCTGCGGTGCAGTGAAGTGCGTGCAGCCCGCTTTTATTCTTTTGCTCCTTCAAAAAGTATAAAAGTACAACAGGACTACATTTCTCCCAGACGGCACTCCACTCATTCCCCTAGAAGTGAGTAACAAAAATTGCTCAACATGTGTCCCATTAACCCACGTGCATCCAAGTGATTCACTAGGACAGAGAGCCAGAGCATGTCAGGTGTTTGTTTTGGGTATATATTACAACCCATCCCCGACCCTGTGAAAAAATAAAGTAAAAGGAGAACGGATGATGATGTTCAAACCCAGCTTGCATGGCTGCTCCCTTTTCAGGTGTTCAAAACCCTAAACTACCAATGCTCTGGTCATGAAGCGCGTACAAGCATACACAACCTTAACACAGCATGGCAGGTCTCTATGCACTGGGGATGCAGTACAGTGGAAAGCGTGACCTGTTTGTTATGGCTACACCTCTGCTGAGGCAGTGCTGTTTGCACCCGGCGCCACACCATACAAAAAGGAGATTGGTTTTATTTTAGGTGCATTGGTGATGGGGACAAAACATCTGTGAAAGGTGGATCGCCAAGATGCATGGTGGTGTCTTGTGGAAAAGGGCACATTGTAGGTCAGGCGCAATTACAAATGTCGATGACGAACGTTGTAACAGATCACCATGGCTCTTTCTTTATGTGGAACAATCTATTTTCCCTGACACTATAGAAATCATATTTACGTCATCAAATTGTAAACACAAATCTTTCTAAAGAGGCCAGCAAATTCACAAGGATAGAACAAGGAATTTCCTATTGAAGGGATAACCTTTCTTTTCAATTGGGTAAAGACTGCAATGGACAGTCATTTAAAATACTTTACAAGTAATCGGACATCAAACATTTGCTCCACTTAGAAGACAGAACCATGAAACCACAAATAAACTATAGAAGTCATTGTAACAGAATACAATTCTAACACAACGTTGTTTTACTGAGAGCGTGCCTATAGTGACTGCAGGTGCATCTTGGACACTCTCTGATGAAAGGGGCCTGATGGCTGTGATCAAAGCTGAGCAGTGCCTCTAATGTGATGAAAAGGTCTTTGCGATCCTAAAATCAATCTAAATGTGACCTCAATTATCCAAGATTCCATTAGCTCTGACGACTGTCCTGGTGGATGGGATTGGAACATCAGCATCCAAGCGCGCAATGGATATTGATTATAATTATGATCATCTTTGCAGGTGGAAAAACTCAAAGTGGACATGTACAGTAGGAAGGCTACCAAATAATGTGTGACAACTGCATGTGAATAAGATACTAATGAAGCTTTGATAATCCAACACTTTGTTTGTTGATGGTTGCTGTTGGGGAGGGGCGGGTGGAACATCTGAGCATGCTATGCCGGGTGGCATGAGGGAGCAAGTTACACAGTAAAGGAAGGAAGAGAATCATATTGCTGGCATGCTCTGCTAGAGTGAGTACAACATTCGGGGAAATGTATTAGAGGACTTCACAAAGTTTACTACAAAACTGTGCGAATTTCACAACATTGCAAGGTTTTCTGCAGGTACCATTAAATGCCAGCACATGCGGGTTTGCAGGCATTTAAGTACTCATGTGTGATTATTAGCATTACACAGTATGCTTTTATTTACCTTCGCAAACTGCTGTAACTGAAAATCTAATTCTGATAAATTAGACCAATAGAACCAAGGAAGTTGGTGCAGAGAAGAATTTGCTCAAAATAATAATTTCTGAAAGTATTTGTCATAGCCAATTACTTCATGGTCAAAAAAGGATAATAGAGGTTATCCGCAACAGGCAATCCCGGGAGGGGTTCCTTGTCAAGGTGGGCGCCCAAGTAGCATGGCCTGTGATTTGTTATTTGAGGTGTACAAGGTGAGAATAACACATTTAGGCCAACAATAGGGAAGTATGGAGGGGGCACCAGAGCGTCTGGGCTCGAGCTAAGCTTCTCACACGTCTGAGGGATATCTTGACCTTGAGGGTATCTGCCTTAGCCTGACTTTCCTGGGAATGTTGTTTGACTGCATCCTTCTGAGTGGAATAATCTGCATTCATCCTATGGTCTGTTTTGTGATGCACATTTTTCACACTAAATCCCATGTATACGAACTAATTAGTTATTGGGGTGGTAATGGTTAAGCGTTCAGTTATCCATTAAATATGCTTTAGTTAGTAACACAGTTTACAAATGGGGGAGTGTGTTTCTAAATAACTGCGGTATTGTGAACAGCACACACATGAACCTAACACATATACCTGTGTGCAATCATGTTTAGAGGCAAGAAGAATAGACATGGCATTGTATCTAATAAATCGGCCAGGATAGTTGAAAATCAAAACGAGGAATCTTCCAACTTTGCATAGTTTATTGTATCTTGTCGATAATAAGAAATAAAGAGTTTAAACATTTTTTTTAAAAAACGAAGTGAGGAAGTTTGCACACATATGCAAGACGAAGAAATGTCACTCACCCCTAATCTGAACCTAATAAAGCTGATGGCCCCACCGTGTGTGGACAGAGAATGCATGCCAGGCGTGATGACAACCGTTGAATGGCAAAGACACCTCAAGACAAAACGATAAGCAACACCTCAAACGGCTTCTGAATATTACACAGCGGAAATTTGTGGACATGAAACACCCGTTTCTGGAGAGGAAACACAAGGATATGCCCTAAGGTTGCTCCCAAATACAGAATGCATCAACCCAGTGCTTCAGTTAAGCCCCTTTCGGGAATTTTAATTCCAGAAAAAAACATTACAATCCACAAAATAGTTACTGCATTTCAAATAAATGCTTAAATTTTAAATCCTCAGTAGTAGTGCTAAACATGCTGATGGTATTATCACGTTGCTTGAATACTTCCCAGAGTGCCTTGCACCACTCCCTGCGGCCATATTGGCGCGCTAGAAATATGCTGTCTCCTTTGGCTTCTGTATTGTTGTCAGACTTGAAAGCCAGGGAATGTGATCTGCCTTCTTCACAACTACTGACTTTCAGTTATTTTATTTTTCAAAGAAGAAATGTATGCCCAAAATGTTCAGCATGTAACTATTTTGACTTCCAAAAATGGACTCTCTTCCAAAATGTAAGGCATGAAAATTGTATGACTGTTTTTCCCAAAAATGTTAACTGTAGCTCGGCTTGCAGAATGAGATGATAATAAAGATAAGGGGGTGACTTACAGGGGAACTGGAGTCGTTATTGCTAGATCTTTCACCTGTCTACTCAAGGTCCGAAATATGTATCTAATTGGTTTTGCAGCTGCCAATCATTACGTGAAGTGCATTCGCGTGGATAGACTAGTAAGCCATAGCTAATATATTAAAATCTCCCAACAGAGTATATTGCAGATTGCTGGAGGATACATGTGCTATCCAATATCAAGTTTATCAGGAAAGTAGAATTAAATGGAAGAGGAAGATATGCAAAAAGAAAGTGACCAGTGACCTGGGTCGAGTTGAGCTTGCAAGTATGAGTTTAAACCCCACCACTATACAAATGGTGATTTTTAGTTTGAGGGTGATAGGTGGCCCTTGCGCCACCTATACGCTGAAACAATTGCATTAAAGTGCAGATAGAGAGAAAAGGCATATGAGGAAGAACACACAGCTTGTAGGTGTTGTTTGGTTATTTGCTCATCCATTGGTGGCCCATGTCCATGCTAATCCCTATGGCCATTTCCACTAAGGTCCTGCCCCTCCCTGCCCCAAAACTCCTCCTCATGGTAACTCTTAGAGCTCCCTTTAATCAAGCCTTATATCAAACTTTGCACTCAAAGTGCCAGCCAATTTTGTTTCAAAGCAGTCTACTATGGCTTTCACCCCCGCAGTGGGGGCGGGCATGGCCGGTAATGACCATCGGTTAGGGATGCAGACAGTTACAGTCCATGGCCGTTCCCGCACTACAAGGGTGAACGCCATTCGCACCCCAGGGTTTATCCGGTGTGCAAATGTTTTGTTTTCTTCCTCTGGAGATTGGCCGCACAAGCAACACCAATCTGTAGAGGACGACAAAAAAAGATGGCCGCAAACATACATTTGTATGGTGGTGGCCGGAGCAGGAAGTGCGCCGGACCGAAGCATAAATCTCCGGTTCTGCAGGTAAGTGGGGAGGGAGAGATGAGGTGTGGAAGAGGTTTGATTTGGTTTGGGGTCGGAAGGCAACAGGGAGAGGCTCTCTGTTGCCTCCCCACATTCAAATAGAAAGAAGAAATGGCGCCACCCAGAGAAGTGCCTTGGGTGGTTTGAAACAGCTGGCGGAGAATGTATATTCTCGCCCACTGTTCCATCCACCTGATTTGCTCATCGCCATTCCCCTTATGTGAATGAGTGTTCATTACTTCATTGGAACTGTAAACCTGCTTCTGATGTACAAAAAATGTTTTCATAAAGTCTGCCTTCAACCACAAAATTTATAAGCACTCAGTGTGTGTGTCATTCGCTAAAGTCCTGTTAAAAATAAGAATTAGCACATCCAACAGTTTTGGCGAAGTCTAAATGCTGTGATACCATGAAATTATGCCATTCTATACATTATTTTACAGTTGAGCGATTGTGATCAGCACCCCTGCAACGCATGCTGGTTTATGAGATGCGAGTGGGGATGGAGTTTGTATTTTTGTATTTGAATTTTATTGAGTCTTATTTTATCCAAAGCTTTGCACAAAGTTAAAAACAATGGTACATAAATAATGAAGTATAAAGCTATTCAAATATCACATCAGAGAGCAAACAATTATTGACAGTGAAGTAGGTGGTTTTGCAAAGAGACCCGAAAGAGGGAATAGACTGTGATAGATCGAAAAATAAAGGAAGAATATGTTCCAGTTGAGAGGAGCAAGAAGAGGGATAGAACAAAAGCGAGACTGAGGACAGGGTGGATGGGCTACAGTCAACTTAAAAAGACAGGAAGAACGAAGAGAGCGAGAAGGAGTATAAAAGGACAGCAGAACAGCTAAATAGTCTGGAACTAGCCCATAAAGAGATTTAAAGACTAAACAGAGAAAATGAAATTTTAGTTGGGAATGAAAAGGTAGCCATCCAAGAGAAGCAAGCAATGCTGAAATGGAATTACGGTAGGAGAGAAGACAAAGTACGCGAATAGAAGAATGTTAAATGGATTCCAAAGGAGCAAGATGAGAAGAAGTAAGACCAAAGAGCGTAACAGAACAATAGAAAAGTGGAGAAAAAATAAGAGAATAAATAAGCAGTTTAGTTGCATGAAAAGTGAGAGAAGAATGAACTTTGCAAATATTGTACAAATGAAAATGACAAGAGCGGGAAGTAAGGGAAATGTGATGGATAAAAGAAAGATTAGACCACTGGAAAGAGTTGATGGTGGAAAGGAGATAGATATCAGTGGAGAAAGTGTGTTGGCAGGGAAGAATAAAACCTCAGTCTTCCCAGCATTCAGAGTAAGAAAGTGCTATGCCATCCAAGATTTAATGGCTGAAAGACAAGAAGTAAGAGTGAGGTGAATTTCAGGTGTGAAGGAAGGAAAGGATAGAAAAAGTTGTGTGTCGTCGGCATAAAAGTGGTGAGAGATTCCAAAAGTAGAAATCACAGGAGCAAGTAAAGAAGCATAGAGTGAGACTAGAAACGGACCCAAGACTGAACCTTGTGGACCGCCATGCTCAAGAGGGAAAGGTGAGGAAGTCTTTCCGCTCCACAAGACGGAAAACGTTCTGTTAGATAGAAAGGAGAGAACCAAGAAATAACAGAGCCACTAAAACCAAAAGAAGAGAGAGAATCCAAAAGCAAAGAGTGGTCAGCGGTGTCGAAAGCAGCTGATAGATCGAGAAGAATAAGAAAGGAAGAATGTTTAGAGTGACGAGTTGACAGAAGAGAGTTGAGTACCCACATTAAAGCAGTCTCAGTAGAGTGACAAGGACAAACCCAGATTGAAAGCGTGGAGGAGAGATAGGTCATTAACAAAGGAAGAAATCTGAGAGTAAACAAGGCGCTCAAGAGGCTTGGAAAAATAGGATAAAAGAGAGATAGGCTGGAAATTGGAGACAAGAGGATTAGCTGAAGGTTTTTAAGAATAGGAATGATAATAGCATGTTTTAAAGCGGTTGGAAAAATAGATGTGGAAAGGCAAGTATTGAAGAATGGGACAAGAAATGGTACAAAAGAAGGATAGATAATAGGAATGAGCTGATGGCATAGGATCCATAGGAGCCGCTATAGGATCGACTTTGGCCAACAGTAGTGTTACATCAGAGTTGGACACAGGAGCAAAGTCCGAAAAGAGGGTTACAGGTTTAGGTGGAGGAGAAAATAGAATATTAGATGAAGATGATTTAACAATATCCTGGCCTAGAGAATAAACCTTAGAAGAAAATAAAGAGGCAAAATCAAGAGCAGAGAGAGTAGCATTAATAGAAGGATCAGGAAGAGGAGGAGAGAGAAGACGAGTTAAAGTTTGGAACAAGTGTCTGGGATGAGCAGATTGAGTAGGAAGGAGGTCAGAAAAATAAGTACGTTTAGCAGAATTTAAGCAATTGTCATAAAGAGCATGATAAGAGAAATAAGCAGAGTGAAAAGCTGGAGAACGAACTTTAAGCCAGTGTCTTTCCAAGCGACGTAACAGTCGCTGCATGGAACGGAGATGAGAAGAGAGTCAGGGCTGGGCAGGTTTGCGGGAAGGCTGAAAAGCAGAAAGAGGATACAGTTGATCTATCTTAACAATGTGATTTCAGGTTTATGGGGCTAGGCAGGGGAGGGAGATAAACAGTTATGAGTACACCATCATTAAACGTTAATTAACCAGACTACTTCAGGGGTAATGGAAAAACAGGAAAATCAAAACCCACATCAGTGGATGAGTATAACTTTCAAAATGGTCCCTGACGCATAACATCCTAGTTCCTGGGACTTCCCTGATTCAGCTGATCACAGATTGGCTTGCCTTTGTCACCCACTGCACTGCCTCTTTATTTATGGGATTAAATACATATCCAGAGTCCTGTCCCCAAAACTGGGTAGGGAAACAGCATTTTTTTGAGCCGGTCTTTGAATAAAAAATGTATTAGTATGCCTTTAGTAGTGCACTGCACAATTGGAATGCTTACATGCAACTAAAATGATGTACTCATTAGTACCTGCTGAAGACCTCAATAGTAATAGATACCTGGCTGACCCTAAGAACCCCGGCTTTCAGGATCTCATTTAACCCTGGCCGATGAGCTAAGAGAATGCAAGCACAAAGTAGAAGATTCCCAAGTCACCTCTCATGAAGACTGTGAAGTGAAACCTCAGGCTTCTCAGATGACATATCATTTGGTGCATCAGTGGATGTAAATGCCTGTCCATTGTCTTCTCCCCAGGACAACCCAATTGAAGATGGCTGACATAATATGCAGAAATAAAAACAGGCCGGAACTCCGCGAGCCAGTCCATGAACTGAAACCGTGGGAATGGTTGAGGGTACATATCCAGGGTACATATCCAGCATCAGGCCATCTGACAGCTCTCCTCACGCATCTATTGAAGTCAGCAAGGCAGAAATGAGCGCAACTCTGGACAAATCCTGTGGTGCTAATTTTGGGAATCTATAAACTACAGGAGATTCTAGCCCTCAAAGTTAAAGTGTATCCCCAAATATATTCGGATTTGTTCCCCAATGATCAACTTCTCTAATGGCAACATTCAGTGATTTTGAAGCTACCACCTCTATAGCAGTTTACCATGATTTGATGTTGCCTCTGGCTCCTGAAGGGGGGTGTGGGAGGGTGGAGCGATGGGAAATCTGGAGCCCATTGGAAGGTTTTCTGATTGCTCACTAATTTATCCAGTGGTGAAGCATGTGTTGCGATGCTGCTGCGGGTGCTCTGTATCTTCTCCTCGTACCTATTGGTATGGTCGCTTTATATCTGTATTTGATCCTGGGAAAGAATAAATACAATCTTGAAAACAAATACAATTGTATTTCAGCTGAATATGTCATAATTAAGATACTTGTTTCATATTAAGTTAATGTAACCCTTGTTATATGCTCAATGTCACACGATACCAATTAGGTATCCAACTGACCCTAATTATCCTGGTTTACTGGATCTCCTCTGACCCTTTGGATGCTGGGTTTACTGGATCTCGTCTGACCCTAAGCAATAAGTAAAGAGAACGAATGCAGAACATGGAAATATGCCAACTAGTTCCCAACTAGGAGTGTGTGTACATCCTCGGTCTGATGTAAGAAGGCAGGTCAGTTGGTGCACTGCCATGCCATTAATGAGCTTAAATCAGACAGGGCATTCCCAGAGCTAGTCTTGGAACTATTTTAGCATATTAATGTGCATGCAGTTAAAGTAAGCGTAGGTGATTTAAATAACGTAATGCATATTAGCTGTTCGAGTCACAATTTAAAATAACCGAGTAACTAACCATGGCAGTCCTGGTTTTACAGGATCTTCTCTGACCCAAATGGATCATAAGCAGAAAGTCAAAAGATCCTGGATTTCTTCTAAACGAGAGTGTGCATCCTGACACCTGCCTGCTGCAAGATGCCAGGACCTTCTGCAAGATGATGTATTTGAAGTTTGCACATTCTTTGTTTAAAGTAACTTTTTGTAACTAGGCCCAACACCAGGGTTGTATTGGATGAAAGTTGCCAGTCAGCTTGATACGTTCTATTTTGGCATTAAAGACTAAGTAACTAGCCTGGAGAGGATCTGGACCCCAAAATCCCAGGGCAGTGAACCACATCCAGTGATTTGCTTCGGTGGTTGATAATGCGTGGCCTATCCTTCAGCTTCCATGTTTCCTGGGCCATGCCACCGTAGGGGCGAAGGTGAAAAAGGGAGGCCAAAAGTTCATGGCAGACATTAAAAAGCTCCATCTCAGGAATTTGCAGAAATAGCAATATTTATGTTTATCGATTTATAGGGTTAATAATTATTTTCCGATCATGATGCCTCATCGATGTGGGGGTTGAATGGGAGGCAAAACATGGAAATGACTGATGCCTGCTGTACTCATTTACTTGTGCCAAACATAGTTGCACAGATGCCATCTGCATGTCGGGTGTGCTCTTCAGTTCAGCCCTCTGTGAAGAAGTGAAGCTCTGCTATTGGGAAAGAGCACACACTCAGGGAACAAATGTACAAATCCCAACAAGAATCTCCCCTGTTAACGACAATTGCTTGAGCGCACCCTCTGTTTCATGTAAGTTGAGCAGAAATTATACAGTATCTACAGGTGTTCCAATAAATGCAGTTTTGAATCTGGGTTGTCTTTTTATTAGCATTGTTTACATTTATAGATTAACTGTGTTTGAAGAAAAATCCTACAAAATGGATGAATCCCACTTCTGGGGAATCCCACCTTTATTTTGGAATGTGGATACTCAACTTCCAACTCGCCTAGCCTCTAGTCATCAGTTATAAAAAAATGTATTTGTGAGAAAAGATTCAAGTTCTCCAGTGATATTTGGTCATGAAATTAGTAGTGTCAAAACCGCCTTCTCAGCCACCACACTTCTACATGCCAACAGTGATGTCAATCATAAAATTAAAACAGCCATAACTAAGAGATATACCTCCTTCACCTTCCATGGAGGAATTAGGCAACAAATGCAGTCAGGTTGACAAAAAGACAATGGGCCTTATTACAACTCCGGCAGTAGCCGTGCCGGCAAAACCGGCACGGCTGCCGCCGGAGTTTCATTTTTATCGGCACCCGATAATGGGCAAGCACCGGGTCATGCCGAGTTCGGCAGACCAGGTAATTGCCCATTTGCTGGTGCCAGCAATAAGGGACTCCCCATCCCCATTTAGCCCCATAGGGCTGAATTCGAATGGGACGTCGGATGCACCAGCACCATTCAGAATGGTGCCGGTGCATCCATTGTGCTGTGCTTGCGGGTGCCGCTCCGCCTGCCAGGTCAGACCTGGTGGGCTGACAGCCACCCACCCACGAGCACAGCTCATAATGTGGCGGTCCGGGAGCTACTGTACCTGCATGCTTACCAGTACTGTAGTTCCTAGACCGCCAATGTCTTAGTGGGAAAAAGTGCAAAAGGGTTTAAATCAGCCTCTAAGGCCCAAAAAGGTGGACATGGGAAACAGGATCACTTGATTGTACCTAATTCCAATCTTAGGTGGTTTGACAGCGTTGAGCCAGGCATTGGGATGTTGTGCTTGCAGGTCCACGCGGAACAGATGGCATCTAGTCACGTTGATCCCAGGTGCCGAGTCAGCATCAAGTCAGAATCAAGCCGGTGCTCTGTGCAAACCAACGGCAGCATTGAGCAATGCAGGTCAAATGGATTTCGAGGAGTGGTTTGACAATTGTGTGTGGTTTGAAAAAATGAGTTTTGCTGGTTCGTGATGCAACGATCTAGCAGTTTGAGCCGAGCTTGGATTCAGAGTCCTGGCAGTTTGATGCTTGGTTTGACGTGGCGATTTAAAGTAGCCTTCATGGTGCACCAGTGCTTAGCCAGACAGGTGCTGAAGCTCTGCCAGGGTGAAGCAGCATCAAGATGGTTTGATGATGCAAGCAGCAGTAATTCAAAGTTTGAGTGAGTGCCAAAAGCAGCAACAGTGGGTCCTGTTGTTTTGAAGGTGTCAAACTGTGAAAACAGGGATCCTGGCTGTTCTGGCTCTCAGGATGCTGTGGGACCTACTGAAGGGGCGCAGGGACAATGTGAGTCCTTCTCAGTCTTTGGTCTCCCAGCCTAGGAAGGTTTGCTAGCAGAGTGGTAGGCTTTGGTCCTTAAAAAGAGTCACCGCCAATGTACCCTGGGAGTGGATAGGGAGCCAAACCTACCTGTGTCTTGGAGCACTCATTCTTCACCTCAATGGCTGAGGGTTTTGGAAAGATCAACGCTCACAGAAAATGTCCAATTGAATTCTTTCGTAAGTCCTTGAAGGTCCAAAAGTGAATTAAAAAAAGAGTGGGTAAAACCATTGAAACGTTCATCTATTGCCTCCTTATTATTCTGCACTATACCTTCATATGATCACAAGACAGTGCATGGAAACCAAGAGAAACATTACATAACTTCAGCTCAGATTGGATACGCTTGCTGATGAAACGCACATCAGGGGTAACTGGTCCCCGAATGTGCTTAAGAGATGTTTGGGATAAACTTAGTGGAGGCACTAATATCATTCTGTGCTTTTTACTAGATATACCAATCAACAGATGAAGTTGATCAGTGATACATCTGATAAAGAGGCATTAGATCAGGGACAATGACTAATAGGTTAACTATCATCTTGCATACCTAATGTAGGTCTAGAAATATACACCAATTAGCGTTTGTTCACATCACATTAAGCATGCCATTGGTGCTCGGATATTTGTTGGATTGGCACAATTTAATGATTGTAGATACGAACTGACAGATCATCTATGGGTCAGCATGGGGCTGGTGATGAAATAGAATGATTCTGGAGTGTTCTTTTCTAAGTTACACAAGATGAATTAATCCAGTATAATTCCCTGTTAAGTCTTAACTGGTTAGAAATGGTAGTTGCAAACAATTCGCTTTGATAGAAGGTGTGCAATTGATTTCTGTTTTTGCTATTTCCTTGCCCATCCTTCTGACACCACATTCTATTATGGGTATGTCATTTTTGTTTTTGTAATGGATAGTTTATTACTTTTGATATTTTGTGTCTGTGATGATCAACACTCCAAATGCTTTTCAAACTATGATGTGTATGTTCATAATGGAAAACAAAAAGCCTCCAGGACGACCGACGGGCGAAATATGTGCCAGCAGTGTTTGACACCACAATTAAAAATACTTTTATAGATAACTTATTGAGAAAGTCATATTTCATTTGAGAATTAGTCAAGTACAAGATTGTTAGATGTTATAGCTCAATCTGTCAGCATTTATTTTCTCTATGCTAAACATAGTGCCTCTGTGCTGTTTGAAACCATTTAAAAATTCCTATTTTCAGGAAGTTCAGTTACAACGATGAACATGCAGTCAACCAAGGAATTAGAGAGTCAGGGCTCAATTTAGACTGATGGAGTAGCACCCCAGGGATCACCTCGATTTAGGGACGCAGCTTCTCCCATCAAAGCTCCTTGCTTTCATCCTGACAGCTTCCTGCAACATACCCGCAAGATGGAAAACACTGCTCAATTGAGTGATCGGTGGAGGGAACATACATGATGACAGAATTATACCACTAGCCCCAGTTCGAGCTGGTGGTAGTAGCCCCCGTCCTGGGATGAATTAACCCTTGGAGATTCCTTTGACCTGTGCCCCTATGCACAGCAGGACAGTATGGAATCCTCAAGGATTCCCTCAGCGGGTGGAAGAGGTCAGTCGAGGCCACACCCAACAGCAAAGAAGAGGCATCCTACATGCCTCAGCAGACGGACAGGCTAACAGATAAAAATGCAGGTTCCCACATCTGGAGGGCCATCGTTATTCCAATGCCGCATTGAGGCAGCCTCTCCACTGCTTTCATGTGTCACTCTTTGCAATGGCACAGATATGGAATTACAAGTATTCAGTAAATATATTTTTAACTAAACGTTTGTATTGGCTTGATAACACTCGTTACATGAGAGAAAAGGACAGTCAATGGGATGTAATTTGTGCAAAACCAATACAAAACGGTAACAAGAGGAGGAGGTATGTACTGAAGGGTAGAACTGAAGGATAGGACTGCTGACGGGGGTGGGAAAGGCAATTGGGAGCACCCACATACATTAAAAAGTATATAAATGTAATTAGTACATATTGACACTCTGTGTCAGCGTGTGTAGATAACTAAAAACAACAAATAAGACATTGGTAAAGTTATATGCCCTCTCAGCATTCCCTCTCTGCATTTTCCATGGTTGACTCGGGCTTTAATGGCTCACATAGCCTCCTATGTGTGAATGCATTTATCGCAGTCATGGAATTTGTACATAACATTCAACCGGAGAATTAGTATTTAATATGTATGTAAACGGCACTCAGCAACTCAGATCATAGTCTTTCAGTTCCAGTTGAGATACTTTGGTGGGAAAACTACTCCCTTATTCGGGAGGCAGTGGTGGGCTCTAAATGCTTGTTGAGTCAAATTAGTCCTTTGCCCTGCCACCTGTTTAGGTGGATACTTTGAGAACCACATTGTCTGACCATGTTCTCCTTTCTGCATCAGTGTTTGACCAAATCCCTGCACCCTCTTCTGTTTTTTCTCCCTCATCAACTTTCTTTCGCAGTTATCTACACAACTTTAATCTGTCACTTTTTAATTCTGCTTGCACTTCTCGTCTTCCTTCTCTTTCCTCCCTTTCAGCTCTTACCTCTGATGAGGCTGCGTCATCTATTTCTATGTCTCTTTCCTCTTCTCTTGACTCACTCTGTCCTTCTTTCTATCCTACTCGTAAACCTTCTCAACCCTGGCTTTGCCCTCACTTACGTTCCATGCGCCGTTTTCTCTGCTGTCTTGAAAGAAGCTGGCTTAAGCCCAAATCAACGTCTGATCACTCATCTTATTTTTCTTATCATGCTATTTATGATGATTGCTTACTTTCTGCCAAACGTCTCTATTTCTCTGATTTTTTACCTACCCGTCTTCCCATCCCAAGCATCTTTTTAAAATTCTTGCCCGGCTCCTGTCTCCTCACACCCCTGATCATTCTACTGACTCTACCTTATCTGCTCCTGACTTTGCTAATTTCTTTTCCTCCAAAGTAACCTCTCTTCGTAATGACATTGAAGCCTCTAACTTACCCGAAGCTGCTACTCCATCCATCTCATTGCTCATTTTTCTCCGATTTCTTTTTGTTTAACATGTTTATTTTAAACCGGCTGCACAAAGGAGAAAATACAAGCAGAAATAGCATACAATTTAACCAGAAATCATAGCTGGTGAGGACTGAGTAGTCCTGGTCCTGGTTTCCCAGTGCCCCTCACCCTCACCCTCTCTCCCCTTCTCTTCAGTTCAGATCTCCCCCTGGCTCATGGAACAGTATTGATAATACTAAAGTTTCTCTTCTATTAGCTGAAGCTCACCCTACTGCATCCCCTACTGACCAGAATCCGTCTGTACTCATTCCTAAGATCTATCCCTTTCTTGTACCTTATCTTACTTCCTTTTTCAACGTTTGTGTCTCTGCTTCCACCTTTCCTACATCTTTTAAGCATGCCTCGATCATTCCAATCTTTAAAAAACCTACCGCTGATCCTCTGATTGTTTCTAAATTCCGTCCCATTTCGTTATTACCTTATCTTTCTAAGCTACTAGAACGGCTCATCTACTCTCAAATTTCAAGGTTTGACTCCAATTCTTCTATTCTTCCACAATTCCAGTATGTTTTTCGCCCTCTTCACTCAACTGAAACTGCTCTTCTCTCGGTGTTGAACTCTCTTCTTTCTGCTCGATACTCTAAATACTCATCCTTTCTCATCCTTCTAGATTAATCTGCTGCTTTTGACACTGTTGATCACTCTTTAATTTTGGCCTCACTTGCCTCTTTCGGTCTCATGGGCTCTGTTCTATCTTGGTTTTATTCTTATCTTTCTCACAGAACATGTTCAGTTTCCTGGGAGGCAAATCTTTTAAATCTTTCCTGCTTGCCCATGGTGTGCCCCAAGCGTCCGATTTGGGCCCTTTTCTATTCTCTCTTCATACCTCTCATCTTGCAGCTATCATTTCTTCCTTTGGGCTATCACACCACTTTTACGGTGACAACACTCAACTTTTTCTTTTCTTTTCCTCAGTCTTTCCTGAAATTAATCATACTCTCTACGCTTGGTTAGTTCCAATTAAATCTTAGATGTCTACCCACTCTATTATGCTTAATGCTGGGAAGACTGAAGTTCTGTTTTTTCCTGTTAATACCATTTCTCCTCATCCTTCTTATTTTACTCTCTTTCCCCCATCTAGGCTGTCAATATCACCTATGGGCCAAAATCTTGGTTTTCACTTTTACGCTAATCTTTCGGCTCTCACCATATTTCGTTAACATCTCATTCCTGTCGTTTCCATCTGCACAATATTCATAAAGCTCACCCTTTTCTTACTTTTCAAGCATCCTAATTTCTAATTTCTTCTTTTATCTTTTCTAGACTTTTCTATTGCGCTACTGCCCTCTTTAGGCTCCCCAAATCTCGTCTTGCTCCTCTTAAATCCGTATTCAATTCTTCTATCCGCCTTCTATGTCTTCTCCCGTTTTGGGACTTTATTTCTTGTTTGCTTGCATCTCTTGGTTGTTTAACCTTTCATACTCAAATTAGGTTTAATTTTCTTTGTCTTGTTTTCAAATCTCTTCATGTTCTTGTTCCTAGTTATCTTACTGCCTGAATATCTTTCTGTACTCCTTCTCGCTCTCTTTGCTGCTCTTCCCAGTTTTTACTGTTAGTTCCTCGTACTCCTTGTGCCCAGTCTTGCTTTCGCTCTTTTAAGCTTCTTGCCCTCTTTTTCTGGAATGCTCCACCATATTCTCTCCGCTCTACTTCTGTCTATTCATTATTCCTTGGGTCGTTGAAGTTTCATCTGCTGCAATATCCCTGATTGATTGTATTCTGTATTGTTTTGCTTATTCATTTTTATTGTACCGTTTTTGATCCTTTGAACAGCACCTTGGTTTAAGGCGCTTTATAAAATACAAGTAAAATAAAAATACAAAAATACACATTGTGGGTAGTAATCATGGTAATAGTTAACATTGGTCAAAGGCACTACATAAGGCATCAGAATTACTAAATCATTTTTTGATATGTTTTAGGCACAAAGTAAGAGCATGGGACTTAGGCCAACAGAGGCACCCTTATTTTCTTAAAGAAGGAGCAGCTTCGGGCTACGAAACTTGAACATCATGCTGATTTTGGATCATCATCTTGTCTCCATGGAGGAGGTTGGATGATCTCACTCTTCTTCTTCTGATGCTCGTTTGTGAATAATTTAGCTTGGAGCTTGAAGGGAACTGTTGGTGTTTGCAAACAGTGACCAGAAATAGTTAAACTCATCCCTGGTTCTGAAATATTTACTTAAAGAAACAAAAGTATCTGTGTCTAGTGATATAATCCAATCAGGATTTAAGAAGGGTGTAAATATCTCACTGAACTGCTTCATTGTATCGCACCTGATGAGTCAGGCGCAAGATGCAGGAAGACATATATTTGTGGCCTTCCATGACTGTATGAATCGGGCCCTCTTGTTGATAAAGTTAATCGATCAGGGATGTCCATCTGCCCTGTTGGATATGTTGATGACTCTACACCATAACACACAATTAAAGGTGAGATTAGATGACACTGGCAAGTCCTCAGACTGGATACAGACTGAGAGGGGTTTACGTCAAGGATGCTCTTTAGCCCCTTTCCTTTTTAATGCCTATACAGTGGATCTGGGGACAGCCCTCCGAGGAATAAGTATTTACCCACCTAAATTAGGAAACCTGTTAATTCCTTATCTTCCGTATGCAGATGATTTAGTGGTACTGCATTACACACAAGTAGATTTCCAGAGAGCCCAGGTTGCAATTAATGAGTATTTCAGTGGTCTGGCCTTAGAAATTAGTGTGGCAAAATCCAAAATGTGTGTACTAAATAAACTGAAACCAAAGGAGATAAAGACATTTTGATGGGTGATTAATGACAAGAGATTAGAACAAGTACAACCCTTTCGATATTTAGGACCATTGATTTGCAGTATTAATAACCTCTATAAAAGATCGGCTGTGAGTAAGACTGCACTGATTCCTTCATTGATGCAGTTGAGGCAATTGTACAAGACATGTGGATGCTTTTCTCTTCATCCCCTACTGAAATGTTATCACCAGAATATTATCCCACGAGCAATCCATGGCTGAGAAGGGGACACTAATGTGGGACTTTGGCCGCAGTTTGAGTGTAAGATCTGACGTAAGGTGCTTTCTTTACTACAGGGTACCCCAGTGTCAGCAATAAGACACATTTTAGGTCTCAGTTTGATCCAGGTTATGATTGACTGGAGAACTTTGCAATTATATAAAAGTTTATTAGAACCTGCAGGTGGTGCCCTGCTTATAGATTTGCAATGTATATTGGGCGTAGGCATTTCTAAACAACTTTTATTATGGGTTGATAACTGTAATAAGATCATGGTTCACGGAGGGATATCAGAGGAAATGCTTCTGTCTAGACCCAACAGTTTGAGAGTGTTTGAACACTTTTTCTATAATGCAAAGCCTGTTGGATCAATGAATAAGACATTGCAAAAATATCCTTCTAAAAAGTGTGGGAGAACATTGCTCTACTTGAATCTGAACGTGTGCTCAACACATGAAGTGAGGTGGGATAGAGAATGCATTCCTTGAGCTGAGAGATTGCATCGATTCTGCATCAGGGAAATGGAAAACCTGTATCATTTCATTTTTTTATGTCCTCTACTTTGCAGAATGCGTGATAACATATTGGGGAAAAATTCTTGGAGGGAGTGATATGATTTGGTATATTTTGCTGGGAGACCTCCCTTCCTCCCTGGTGATTACTGCTATGAGATTGTTAGACTCCACCTTCCCGGAACAATTGTGTTAACATACTAGACTGTTTGTGATTTTTAGTTGTGATTAGTTCTTTTTTTTAATCTTGGGTTAATTAAGGAATTATAATGATGTTATATTGGATGAATTGTGATGAATTGCTGTAATTAATTATTGTGATGAATTGTTGTTCTTTTATTGCTGTTCTTCTGCTTTTAATGAATTGTTAGGCTATATGCCTTGTGTGAAAGTTTTTTTGTTTTAATGTAAAGTATAACACACAATAAATAAATAAAATAACTATAGTCAAACTAATGATTTTCTTTATTAGAAGATAAAACTATGTGCCTCCTGTCTGACCATTCGTAAGTAATCAGAAAAGCTTGAATTGAAAGTGTTGTTCTCTTTCATGTGTAGCCCAGATCACAATACCTGGTCATGCAGCTTGTGGTGATGGTTTATGGAGATCGGGCCTATTGCGGATCACTCTCTGGCACAATGTCTCTTACTAGAATTTTGTGATCATGTGAGAATCTTTATGAGGTGTCCGTCCAATTGCTTGCCCCATTACTGGGGTGTGAGAGTCAGCCATTTCAGGATCTCTTGTCCTTCCAAGATTGACTGGACCAAAATGTGAGGTTCCCTTCGGAGGTGCTTATGTAACTCGAGTGCCTTGTATAATTTGCACTAGAATCTTGTCTTCCGTGTCTGGCAGGTCACACAATTTTGTTAGATGCAGAGCCCTGTACTGGAGAGAGACCCCCGGCCGACCAATAGAGTCAGGATTTGCTCTGTAGTACTTTAAGACGAGATAGCTGCACCTTGAGATGGATGGGGGTGCAGGTTTTCTTACTCCAACACGAATCAATAAGGGCAACTCAATGGTTTGGCAAAGGGGATTCCGTTTAATGACAAAAAACGGGGAAACATGCAAATCAACTGTGATGCGATAGCCCATCTCGCTTCAACTCCCAACAACTTCATACAAACAGTAACATTTATACCCAAAACTCATTATCATTGACATGTAACACTCAAAAGTTAACATGCAATTCTATTGGTTAGGAAAAAGGTAACTTTAATATAGGTGCTATATCTGTATATGGTAACGGAGTGAGGGGATTGGATAAACACTATCAGGTGGGCGTCTAAGCCCTTCCTTCTAACATTACTCTAGTAGACGTCACTAAAAGTACGACATCCCATTGGTTCTACTACCTATAGGACCCTAGAATATTAGGTCCATTGTTATTGGTTTGGCATCAACCCCATGCATAAATCTCCACTTTAATTAGCAGCACACAGAATGGCCAACCAGGTGCAGGATGCCCTAAGATTCACCCGGCCTCCCTTCCATCAATCATTACTTTAGTGGCTATGTGTCAATCAGTTGGCTGAGGTTGACCTCGAAACTGTATCTTCTTGTCAGAAAAAGTTATGATATCTCTGTCTGGTCGACAGCCAGGAGTTGATGTGAATCCGTGCCTCTTTCTGCTCGGATGGTCATGTGTTGCTCACACCGTGAATCTGCCTAGTTTTCCTTCTATTTGCGCATTTAATTCTTATTCGACTTGCCACCTGTCTGGGCCTCCTTATCTCGGCCTTCCTGAGATAGGCTGTTCTGTTCTTAAGTTTCGATTCCGCAAAGCTACTGTTCGCTCCTTCTATTGGTCTGACCTTGGCTCCTCCTGGCTCTTGTTGCCTGTGCTGAGTTTCGATTCAGCCATCTCTTCTCGTTTTAGATGGAATACGAATCCTGTCCTGTTTGGCCTCTAGTAACCTGAGTTAATTCTGCTTTCGTGTAAAGTAGACGTGCACTTATGTAACATGCTTTGTTGAGGTAGATATGTATAAGTGGCGCTTGCCGCGGTCTATCTTCTATTAAGCATAGCAAGCTGCACTATTTTCTTAGCTTCTTGCGATTTCAAGCATATGTACAGGGGTTAGCTGGTTGAATATCTTCATCCTACTTGCAGCTTAAGTTTCTTTATATTTCAACATCGTCTCTCCTCCTAAGTTCACAATGTCCTTATTCATTGCGTTTTGTCTCTGTGTGTCATCTTTTTAGTTGTCGTTTCTTTCATCTGTGAGTCTGTCTGAGCCCTCGTTTCATCACCATTCGTCTTCAATTAAGGCCTTTTACGTTTCTTCTG
The DNA here is from genome assembly GCF_040938575.1 of Ambystoma mexicanum. Lineage (NCBI taxonomy): Eukaryota > Metazoa > Chordata > Amphibia > Caudata > Ambystomatidae > Ambystoma > Ambystoma mexicanum. The sequence continues at coordinate 677,991,056 of NC_090935.1, read as the reverse complement.
GGACAGTGTTTAAGAAATCTTAATTTTGTTTCATTTACTGGTAGAGTTTTCTCAATGGGTACCTTACTGTCCATGGTTGTCTGGTTATTGGGACTTCAATAGGTATTGTTCTTCTGATAGGTACTGAGCAGAGCCCTACTGCGGCACTCTGCTGGTTTATTTGCTCATCATACGTCACATATCTCGGTCTGAAGGTTCCTGGTACTTCAAAATGGGCGACTGGAGTGCAGGCTATATTTGGGTCCTCCTCTACACTCCGCCCACTGGTCGATACATCGACCACTTCCGCTTCCTCCATTGGATTCATCTTACTTGCTTCTTCTGTATTCTTCTTCATCTTCTGGGTTTGTACATGATGGTTTGAAGAGGTGTCTCTTTGGAGTCCATACTTTTATCACTCCTCTCAGGTTTCCTGCTGTTCTTACATGTTCGTCTTTGTTCCATGCCATTAGCTGAAATTGTCCATTTGGGCTGCAATAAATCCATTTTCCTTCATCATTTCTGCGTTTCCTGGGATAAAGAAACTTGGTACCTTCTGGTGCGTGTTTGCTAGCCTTCACGAAGTCTCTTATTTCTTCATCAGTCAGATCTCTGGGCTTCCATCCGGGTTTGACATCAATCATGATCTTCATCACTATGGCTTTCTTCGCAGTTTTCTGGCATTGCAAAATTATTATCTTGATGACACAAAATCCTAGTTATATCATCACTAGCAAGGCTCCTAGGAACTTGAATGTATCCACCATCCATTGTGGAACCCATGAAAACAGTGATGCACACCAGCTGTCATCATCAACTTCGTCAGTTTCATTGTTCATCTGGTTCTGTAGGTTTGTCACCATACCAATAGCCTTTGTTAAAGTTCCATTTTATTTGTTGTGAGAAGGTATAAATGTGCAACATGATTCTCCAATTTTTGCACAAACTCCTCCATCCATAGCTGTGATCATGTCAAGTAGAAATCTATTCTGGAGAGTCATCAGTCGGATGGCTCTTAACTCTTCCTTGATCGCATTGAATCCTTTTATTGTCGTGTTAATGGTTTGCAGTAACTCCCATCTGGTTATCTGCAACCATTTAGTGTTTGCTCCAACCTGAAATCTTGGCATCAGAATTGTCGTGAACACTGATGAGGTGAGGCTAAACAGCCTGTGTTCACATGGGATTGCATGGAATGCTTCTTCTGATTTAGCAGAGAAATAATTTTCTCTCTTCATTCGCGTCAGCAGTTCAACAGATCTCTTCTTCCTCAGGTGAGCATATGCTTTCGGGAAACTATCAATATTCAGGTCACTTTTCGGGATCACTAATACTGGAACGTGGACATTCACTATAGTGCATATGCTCCCCAGTTTTTCAGCAGTCTGATGTATGCTTTGGATCCACATGCCCAATAATGATCCATGATCACTGCAGTCCCGTGAGTCATTCCTGGGTCTTCAAAAATTCATCTACAGTTCTGATTCTCTCCCATTTTCCTTGTGCCACTTTTTCTGAAGCACAATTTCAGACTTTCTAGTGGCACTATCTACAGGGGTCCTCCTCTGTCTTCGACCCATTTTAGTAAATTTAGGCCATAGTGGTTTGCAAAGTCTTTCTGAGTTTTCGATGGCTTCCTTGCAGGCTCCGAGGACCATCCATGCTCTGCAGATCACTTCTCCTTTCTCCCATCCGTCTGGTGAAAGCACTGTTCCCCAAATCTGAATCTGGCCTCTGTTTTTCCAAATTTGAGCCTCTTCTGGAGTTTTCCCCTTTGACGTTTAGTTTTGGGTTCACTTCCCATCTTATTCCTGCTCCTTTAACTCCAGGCTTCTCGTACCTGATCACATGATTCCTAGTATGAGCTCTGTTTCTTGTTTTAATGTCTTGGACATAATCATCTTCATGGGGGTAAGCCGGTTTAGCTGCCCATATCCGCGAGGCATCACTTCCCATGAACTGGCCTCTTGTGTTGCACATTGCTATGTGTGAGAGACAGTGTGCTGTTGGGACATCTATTTCTACAGCCACGAAGATCTTGGATTTCCCCATGCTGTACGGTAGAAGTGCACAAACAAAGCATTATCCTTCTGAATTTCATATTCCAACTTCTTTTTCATGTGCTGGCACCAAATGTTGTTCCTAAATGTGCTGTGCTGTCCAGGTAGTCGTTTAGTTCATTATTATCTTCATGCATGCTTGTCTTTATTCTTAATGTTTTCCTGTTGTTTGCTATAACTACATCTCTGAATGCCTCTGTATGGATTTTTCTCGTTGGAGGATGCTCAGGCACCCTGGTCCATGGTGCAGGTCTCTTCATCTGCGCCATTTGAGTGGACAAGAGTCTGGCAGCTCTTACCTGGTCTTCATGCATCTTTTCTCTGCTGCATGCAAGTGCCCATGCCAACCATCCTGACACCGGTCCAGTATATGGCTGTATTGTAGGTCTGGCACTTGTCCCTTGTGTTAGAATATGTGTGCTGGGTAATACAGTCTCTGTCATTTTGTTCTTCAGTTCCTCTTGTTGTTTCCTCGCTCTGGCTATGTGTGGGAATAGGAAGTATACTAACAATTGTGTCCTTGCGGAGAGTTTAGCTGAGGCCGCTTCTGTTTTCTTAAGGGTTTCTGATATGACTGCTTCTGTTGGTCTTTCTCTTAATTCTTCTTGTTTTCTCCCACTATCTCCTGTGAAGGTTTTTATGGTAGGCAGTCTCATCTTCTCTGCTGCTTTCTTTTGTGGTTCTGTGGTCATTGACACTAGGCCTGTTTCGTGTGCATTCAGTGTGTGTGTGCGTGTAGTTGTCAGTGTTTTTTCTTCATTCATTTCATGCCGACCCTTTCTCCGGCTTTTCTGCCCATTCGTTACCATAAGTGTGTGTGTATCACCATTAATCACGTTAATTTCAAGTTCATTTACTCTACCATCAGATTTTCTAGGTACTGGAATGACTATATATGTTCTGGGTGCTCTTGTGGGTTTCATATGTGTATCATCAGGTGGGTGCACTGAAATTGGAATGCTCCGTGCACCAATAAAAAATGCAGTTCTGATCGTTAATGACAGTAAAATAATGATAAATACAATGCATAAGTACATTATGGTTTGATATGTAAGGTGACAGCATATCCTTCCAGAGAAGCTGGGGTGCCTCTCTGCTTGTGGGAGGACTAGGTTGCTCCTCTGGACCCCATCTCAATCATTTACCCAATGTCAATTTTGTTGTTCCCCCACCCAATATATCGTTCTTCGAGTTCTGTGTCAAAAAGTATCAGGTGTTTTACAAGTGTCCCCCCTCTTGTGAGTGACGATTGTCTCTTAATGCAGGATACAGTTCCTTTGCTAAACTATGGAAAAAATAGATTAAAATAATACTTCGGTGAGTCACTTTTACTGTGCATGTTCAAAGTACGTGAGCTCCCAGTCCACTCCTCGAATCGGCTTCAGTCCGGAGAACATATTGGACACTGATCAGTATGAAGAAATAGGGAAAAATAACAACAAACATAACAAATGGAGTTCTCAACTCTGCTCCCTCGATCTGTCCCTCGGCGGAAAGTTTCCTCAGAATCTCCTCAGATAATGGGCCTCATTACGACCCAGGCGGTAAGTTACCGCCTGGGCCGTGACTTTACCACCATGGCGTAAACTACGTTTACGCCATGGTGGTTGGCGGACTTACCGCCCCATTCCAACCTTGGCGGGGCGGTAAGTCCCCAATCCCCATTTACCCTTCCCCATTCCCATTTTTGCCCCATAGGGTATAATGGGAGTGGGGAAGGCGTTAATTACGCCACCGTAAATTACGGTGGCGTAATTAACTCCATGGTCCCTTAGCGCCATGGATTTTAACACCTGCTTAAAGCAGGTGTTAAAAGCGCCATGGCGCTAAGGGACCTCGTACTCAGGCGGTAAGGGTCGGCGCTGTTAACGCTGCCGTTAACCCCTTACCGCCTGGGTCGTAATGAGGCCCAATCTCTCTGATGGCTGGAAAGTTAGATGACCCGCAGTAGAGACAACACAAAGGATGTGGTCACCTATTTCAACCTAGTGCTAAGATCATACCCGTCACTGGTAGAGAGGCTCATCAGTGCCACAGACTTTCTCTGTGACTTGGAGTATGATTCCATGCAGGAGCATTCCCATCTGTGCGACATTAGCTGGATCTCTGATGAAGGTGAGGACTTCAACCTCGATAGGTCTCCGCACCAATTCTGGAAAATCAGTAACTAGGTGAACAAAGACATTGTGCGCCAATCTGCTGTCTTCTGGTGACAGGGACATCTGTTCTGTCCTCTTTGGGATTCAGGATCATATGTTCTTTCCTCGATGTAAACAATGGCTTAAATGTTCAGTGTTCGCTGGGTCTCGAATAAACGTGATTGTGTCTGTCGTCCTTCCAATAAGAGTTAGACAGTCTTCGATTATGCGAAAGAACAGTGTGTTGGTGAGCTCATCTATTTTCGCCTGTGTTGGGAGCATTTGCTTGTTTCTCACTGTACTCAGGGAGTATGATGAATTGTTCGGCAAAGACAGTAAGCAGTTGTCTTATTATTTTTTCGTTTTCAGGATCTTGGAGAAAGTCTGCGACACTGGTGAGCCTCTCTACCAGTGACGGGTATGATCTTAGCACTAGGTTGAAATAGGTGACCACGTCCTTTGTGTTGTCTCTACTGCGGGGCACCATAAGTGCTTCAAAATAAAGTCTCAGTTTTGGATGAATCGGGATACTGTATCTGTTTCCAATGTAAATATCCTTGGTCAAAATTTGTCATAGTCTTTTTTCTCATCACGGCTTAAGTGTGCCTCAGTTCAAAGTTCAAATCAACAAAACATGTTGTGGCTTATACGTGCAATTTTTCTTCTTCACCCTGCAACTAGGATGCACAGAGTGTCCGTTTTCATGTCCTTCTCCCCTTTTTTGCTTAGAGGAAGTGTCCAAGTTAAGCCACAACTTGCAAAAAGGTCTTTGTCTTTACTTTGCTGGTCATGCATCCTTCTTCCTCTTCATGGATCTCGTCTGCACGTGCTGTGGTTCTTCCCGTTGTCTGTAGTCTCTTAGCAGTACGGTGCAGGCAGGGGGGTTCCTCCGATGTATGGCTTGATATTACCCAGGAAGATCAGAGCTCTTCTTCCTTGTAGCTTGACTGCAGAAGGAATAACGTCTTCAACTGTAAATGGTCTGTTGAACCTTGGCTCGTCCCACTTTTTCCTTGTATGGTTTCTCACCAAGACGGCATCTCCAGGGAAGACGAGCGGAACACGAAGACCTTGAGCTGAGTCTGGTGTAGTGTCTACTTCTGTGTTCTGTGCTGCACTGCACCCTTCTCGTCGTCGCTGCAGCTGGTCTGAAATTACAGTAAGGCAAGATGTCATACAGTTCAGATAGTCTCGGGGTGTGAGGGGAGTTCTCATTCTTCTTCCTGTGGCTATCTCGTGTGGCGTAAGATGATGGTCGGAGCCAGGTTGATTCCGAAGAGCAAACAGTGCCAGTGGAAGGCAGTGCAACCATCCCTTCTTTAGAGTAAGCTTCAACTTGGCTATCCTTTCCTTTAATAAGCCGTTGAGCCTCTCACAGATCCCATTACCTTCTGGATGATACTCCGACTAGAACTTGTGCTTTGTACCAAGCAACAAGCTAATCTGCTCGAACACTGTATTAACAAAATGAGCCCCGTTATCTGGTCTCATGACTTCACACACCCCCCACCTGGGGAACCCTTCCCTCACAAAAAATGTGGCCACACAGGTAGAGTCTGGGTGTGTACATGGACCTGCCTCTACCCATTTAGAGAATGGACACACCACAACAATTAAGTATCTATACCAGTTACATACTTGAATCATGTCGATGTAAGCAACATGCAAGTGCTGAAAAGGCCTATTTGGCCTGTTTGGCCTGGGGATGACTCCTCTCATTACCTTTAATGTGCGCCCAGTGTTGAATTTCTGGCAGATTATGCAATTCACCATAAAAAATGCAACATGCTGAGCTAAATTCTTCAGTGAGCTTTGCTGCTAGATTCTCCTTTGTCATATGCGCGGGATAATGTAACTGCTCCAGCGCTATTTTTAATAGGGCTACAGGCATTACTGGTTTCCCATTGCTGTCTTGTTGCCACAAGCTGTCAGAGGGGTCTAAAAACACCCTCGACGTTTCCACAGCTTTTTTTCTTCCTATGGTGCCTCCCTTTGGAGCTCCATCAATTGTGTTTGCCCAAGATATTTATAGGCTTCCGATGTTGCCCGTGCAACCATCATCCTTTCATTGGTGCACACCACTTCCATAATCGTCTCACTTTTGGATGCCATACGCTTGGCTTCCGTGTCTGCTGAGTGATCTCTGCGTGAGACAAAATCTGTCCCTTTGGTGTGGGCGACGAATTTCACAACCGCTATGCCCCCTGGGAGCTGTAGTGCCTTAATCAGCCTGTCCAATAAGGCTGTGTGCTGTACTGGCATACCGTCCGCTCGGAGGTAGCCTCTCCTTTGCCAGCGCGCTAAGCCTGCGTGCACTGTCAATGTCACATAGGCGGAGTCACTGTACACTGTTACTTCCTGGTCTGCGTGATTCTCAATGGCAAGTATCAATGCCAATAATTCTGCAGCCTGTGCTGAAAAATTAGATGGTATTTGTGCACTAGGAAGCACTTGAAACTCTCCATGTGCTGTGTGCTTTATCACAACAACGCCTGTGTATCTTTGTACATCACTTTGTTCGATTCTCGAAGATCTGTCAATAAAGACGATCTCTCCTCCTGCCAAGGCATTTTCTTTCACCTTGGGAATTTCATCATAGAATTCTTCTGCAGTCATGTATCGGCTCTCCCTTAGTGATTGGCTCTGCAATGAACATGGCTGGGTTTACTATTTTACATCGGACTATCTTAATCGATGGGTTTGATATGATCACTTCATAAGCAGAAGCTCTCTGAGATGTCAATGTGCCCTTTGGATTCTCTAGAATGGCAAATAGTGAGTGCTCGATGTACAATGTCATGGAGCATCCCATCACAATGGTTATAGCCTTTTCTATGGCGAATGCTGCGGCAGATAAACTTTGTTCTCAGGGAAAATGACCTCTCATTACTGCGTCCAGATTCCCACTGTAATATGCTAGGGGCTTGTACACCAACAAGGTTCTTTGAGCGAGCACTGCCGTCATAACGCTGCCATCTGTGTGTGAAAACAGGTAAAATTCCTCTGCACAATTGGGAATTTCGAGAACTGGAGCTGTACAAATCGCTCTCTTGAGTTCAGCAAACACTTTCTCCATGGCTTCAGACCATTCAATATTTTCTTTTGTCACTTGGGCCTTCTTTAGGGCCTGAAGTAAAGGCTTAGTATAAGAGCTGTAATCGAAAACCCATGCCCTAACATAGTTACACATGCCTAAAAAGCTCTGCATTTGCTTTATCGTGTGTGGCTTAGCCGTGTTCAATATGGCTTCAGCCGTTTCTGGGGTTACGTTCTTCCCTTCATGTGAGATCAGCTGGCCGATGTACAGCACTTCTTGTTGACAATATTGTAGCTTTTCCTTGTCAACCTTATAACCTTTCTCAGTCAGTATAGTAAGTAGCTGAACAGAATCATGCCTGCATTGCTCTTCTGTGGTGCTGCAAATTAGGATGTCATCCACATATTGTAAGGCAACACTTTCTATTGCATTATTGCTCAAATCCATCTGCAGGACTCTGTTGAAAATAGACTCACAATACCCTTATGGCAGCCTCGTGCTTTTCAGACGCATTTGTCTGAACATGAATGACGTCAGATCTTGTGAGTCACGGTGCAACGGGATTGAGAAAAATGCATTTTTCAAGTCAATCACTGTGAAATATTTTGAAATATTTTGAAATATTTTGCCTCAACGGGTATATTACATAGGATTGTAGACGGGTTAGGGACTAAAGGGAACTCGGCCTCAAGAACATAATTTATTTGGCGTAAATCCTGAATTAAACGCCAAGACCCTCCCTTTCATTTTTTGATCGGATAAACTGCGGTTTTGCATGACGACTCTGATGTCACTAAGATGCCCCAGTCCATCATGGCAGAAAATGTCTTAGAAATCCCTTCATCTGCCTCTCTGGACATGGGATGTTGTCATGCCTTGGCCAAAATTGCTCCTTGTTTTAACTTAATGCTTACTTCTCCCACCCCCTTCAAAAGGCCTACGTCATAAGGTCCAGTAGTTCACACTGAGATAGGCACTTTAGCTATATCGTCATCAAAATATTCAGGACGTTTTAGAGCCAACATCATTATCTGAGGCACTTCTCTTTTAATCATCTTTACCGAAAAGGTGAGACTTACTTCCACCATTGTCTCTCCCATTTCTGCTTGTTCTTCAAACAGATCATCATCGGTGACATCAGTTACGCGATATCCTTCTTCAATGGCGATAATCGCGCACCATTGTCTGCCTTCATCATCGTAACCTTCAACCACTTTCCCTCGCACTGCAGATGTGAGTGTCATCAAGGGAAATACTTGGCCCTCCTCCTCATGCATAGGTATTCTTGATCTGAATAAAAACTCATCAGGGGTTCTCATGGTTCTGTCTGCAAGGCCTGGCTATCCCGCTATAAGCACACGCATGCCGTATGCGAACATTTATTGCTCCAATGGTATGGCCCTCATGGCTATGTGTCCTGAGTATGCACTAATCATTTCACATAAATTTGAGTAGTGCATTCCTGGAGCGGAGCATACTATGCCCTCCTCCGTGAACGAAATTGTCATGTTTAACTTTGTCATTAAGTCTCGACCCAAAATGTTTACTGGGGTTTGACGTGAATATAATAAAGGTACATTCATTTCACACTCTCCTATGGAGACTGGGAGTGCGTCTGTAAAGGGAACTCGACTGTGAACTCCTGTAAAACTCTGAGTATCTATGGCCTTGCCGGACAAGGAAAACTTGCCTTCATGTATGCACGAGCGTGTTGCACCCGTGTCAACTAGGAAGGAATATTCTTTACCCCCTATAACGACATCCACCCTAGGTTCCCTATGAGGGTCTGGTGTCACTGATAGGATGGAGCACATCAGGGTTTCCAGTGAGGTGTCCTAGTTCATATACAAGTTTGGCCCACTGTGCACTCATGGATTTTCCCCATTCCCATTGTTGCTTCCCCTTCCAGGGTTTTGGGTCAGCCCTGTGCTCATCGTGTGTGACACTTGCAACGGTGCTTGTTGGGTTTGTCTTTGTGGAAAACTGCCCATGCTCTGAGGTTGCACTCCTTGTTGTGCTCCTGGTGCTTGTTGTTGCACCGTGTGATTCTGTGCAACGCCCTGTTGTAAAATTGCAGGTGGATTTGCCGTGCCTGCTCCCATTCCTTGGCCGTTCTGCATCATGCCTTGACTTCTGCATATGCACGCCAAATGCTTTGTCATTCCACACAGCCAACATACTGGCGGTGGTCAGATTATTTGCCCATTTGACATATCCGGGTTTCCATTTTGCATATTTTGAAAGCCCCCTTGATTATCTTGATTGCTCTGCCATCCTCTTCCCCTAAATCCTCTTCCCCATGGTGCGATGGTCAACTGTATTTCTGCCCAAGGTTTAGCATCAACTCCTACCAATTTCTTGAGTTGTTTCTGCACCAGTTCTGGCAACCCATGGCACAATATATGGTAAAACACAGGTATTGATTTCGTCCAAGATTCATGCGTTTCGAGCACCCACGCATCTTGGAAATTCTGTATATAAATTAACGGATCTTCAGAATCCTTCATTTTTTTAGTCATTATAGCTCCCATATCGGAAGTATCTAGGTAAAGTACTCATAGCACTTTCCATACTGCTGCTCTACAATTGTTAAATGGTGCTCCGTCATGCGCGGTAATAATTGTGGTTACACCAGGCTACCCTGCCCTGCCCACACATCGTCTGCTCTCTCACCAAGTATGGCAATTAGGAGACCTTTGATGTCCCCTATAGCTAACGTGTTTCCTCCTGTCATTTTTTCTAACTCATGTATCCACTTTCTGGCTCCCGATGTCAGCATTGGAAGCTTTGTTTTTCAAGTTTTCTCGATCCATGTGTGACCATGGAATATATTGTTGTCTTACTCCCCCCTTCTCTAGTAGCAGAAATTGGAATGTGCAGCCTTCTTTCTCTTCTCCTATAGTTCTCCTGTCTATTGCAGGGGTCATATTCCTGCATTGCTGTCTCTCTGGCAATGTCCTTAACCTGTCTACATAGGGTGGTGAAGACACCCCCCTCTGACCATGAGGTACTTCTTCATGTCGGTCAGACTGCGTGGCTGACTCTGACGCTCTTGGTGCAGACTCGCTAGCATCTGACCATCTTATTTCCTTTTCCTTTGGGAGTCACCTTTCGCTATGCCTCCCTTCTTCATTTTCTTTGCGCTCCTCCCTTTTGGAGACGGACATTGTTTGTCCCCAATTCATGCAACTTCTCGTATCCTCCTTGTTCCTGCGTATTTCTAGTCTATCCAGGGATAGCTCTCTCTTCCCGCTGCTTCGAGTGAGCTCCTCAGTGCCATACAGCTGAGTGCTTTCCAGGCCCTCGTCTTCCCCTTCCCCTTGCGGCATTTGTTCTAGCCCCATTTCATCAAATATTTTATAGATCATTTCTCCAATGCTTCTGGTGTCAAAGTCATCATCAAAATTTGCCCTAGACGTGCCTGGTACTGAATCGTACGCAGGAAAGGATTCTTTGATGTCTTCCCAATCTACTACTGGAGCAGGTTTTTTAACCTCTGTCCCCAGATATTCGAGATTGCGTGCTCTCTGTCTTCGCTTACGTTCTATGTCGTCATCAGATTCTTTGCGCTTCCTCGCCACTTCTCTGACCCTATCCTCTTCCTTTCTCTTTTCATTTCTACGTTCATCTGCCCTTCGTATTTCCTCATCTCTTCATCTTGTTATTCTTTTCTCACGTACCCTTTGCTCTTCTTCTAAGCTTTGCTGTTTCTGTCTGTCTCAATCGTAGGCTGCACTTGGGTTGCGATTGAGTTGTTTTTCTTGCTCTTTGCGATATAGCTGTACTCGCCTTAGTCTGTCTTTCCGTCTTATCCTTTCGTCTCTTAACTCCTTCTCTTTCTGTCTTCTCCTTTTCTCATCTAACCTCTCTGTTGGTCTCACTTCATGACTGCCTTTCCCATCGAGTTTCAATAAGATTTGTCTTCCCATCCATTCATCTTTCGCGAATGCTATCTCATCAGTTCTGTCTTCGCTCCCTTTCCATCGCTTCCCTTCTCTCTCCTTGTGGAGAGATGCACTTGTCTGTGCCAGATCCTTCCTTTCATCATCGCGTCTCCCCTTATCCCTTGGGACTACGGAGGCAATATTTTTGTCCTTTTCTTTCCCTTGATTTTCGTCACTACTATGAGTAGGTGACTCATATGCGGGGTTGCTGTACCCCGTGGCTGCTTTGAGCTCCCTTAACGGGTAAAATCCCTCGTCCTTAATTTCTTTGATTTTTGTTTCGGGCGGGGCAGGTGGCGTGGTAGGTGTCGCAACCCCCTCTGTGCATACATTAAGTAACCAATCTGCTGGTGGCTCTTCCTCTTTTGTCTGTTCATACATTTTTGACAATTTGAGAACAGCAAGGCCTTTTTCTAACTTCTTGCCTGTGTATGTGGCATGCAAATATGTCGTCATATGTTGTAAGATGGTTTTAGATAAAGACCCATTTTGTGGCCATGGCATAAACATCTTGTGGGCAGTACCTTTAACCCACTCGGTGCTATGCTTCTTTAGCTTGGGTGCGTGTTTGGCAATTTCTTGCATAATGGAGTTATGTCTTCCATGTTTAAATCTGTTCCCTTTCCTCTTATATAACACGTGTCAATGCTTTCGTGTGGGTTACACACCTTGTGACAATATGAGCGAGCACCAAACACTGCAAGCTCCAATCCAAATTTTCCACTAAAATTTTATACGACCAATTTGCTCAAAAAACATCAATTCATGTGTGATTCTATCTCAGTTATCGAATCGCGCAAATTTTTAATCAGTTCTCTTAACAAAAATGTTTCACAAATGATGTCACAACAAAACAAGTAAGACAGACACTTGACAGACTAGACGGACACCAGCTGGACACAGATATATCTGCCTCTAATCATTACCCCTTCATGGAGTGTAAACGAATCCCTTTCACACGTCTTTAAACATTGTGCTAGCCTAGTCGTTCCCTATTATATAGGACTTTGGGTACATGATTCTTCTAGCCGCTATATGAGCGTAGGAATAAGGCGAATCCTCTCACTTCTCAGGTGTCCGCCCTGCTAACCTCTCTCTTCTCGGGTGTCCACCCCGGTAATCTCTCATTTACCCTTTATTACTCTCGAGTCATTATCCCCTTATATGTGTATATACAGTCTATTCTACTTCTAACTATATTTTGTTTTTTCCTCCACCCTCCGTTACCTTTTTCCCTTTTACTTGTTCTAAGCATGCACTGTTTGCTAAAGCACAATATTTTTGCTTCACTCAACGTTTGCATGGTTCGTCTCTGGATCCTCGGGATCAACGCCTTTGTTACCACCTTCTTCGGATTTTTGCCCGATCAGCTGCCCGTAGGAATGGGAAAAGATGTGTTGGGAAAACGGGTCCCTTCAGGCCCTGACTGCAGTCTCTTGCTTACGCTACCATTGTCTACAGGGAGCATCACAGTCTACTCAGCCAAAGGGCAAAGGACTTGTGATATTGCCGAAGACCTAGAGTTACTTTATGTCGGCGGCCTATGGGTGTCTTACTTCAATAGTCGATAAACCATCAAATCTCTGCTGCCAAGTGTACTGGAGAGACACCCGGCCGGCCCATAGAGTCAGGGTTTGCTCTGCAGTACTTTAAGACAAGATAGCTGCACCTTGAGATGGATGGGGATGCAGGTTTTCTTACTCCAACACCAATCAATAAGGACAACTCAATTGTTTGGCAAAGGGGAGTCTGTTTAATGACAAGTACAAGAAATGGGGAAACATGGAAATCAACAGTGATGCGATAGCCTGTCTCACTTCAACTCCCAACAACTTCATACAAACAGCAACATTTATACCCAAAACTCGTCATCATTGACGTGTAACACTCAAAAGTTAACATGCAATTCTATTGGTTAGGGAAAAGGTAACTTTAATATAGGTGCTATATCTGTATATGGTAATGGAGTGAGGGGATTGGATAAATAATATCAGGTGGGCGTCTAAGTCCTTCCTTCTAACATTACTCTAGTAGACGTCACTAAAAGTACGACGTCCCATTGGTTCTACTACCTATAGGACCCTAGATTATTAGGTCCATTGTGATTGGGTTTGCATCACCCCCATGCATAAATCTCCACTTTAATTAGCAGCACGCAGAATGGTCAACAAGGTGCAGGATGCCCTAAGATTCACCCGGCCTCCCTTCCATCAATCATTACTTTAGTGGCTATGTGTCAATTAGTTGGCTGTGGTCGCCCTCAAAACTGTATCTTCTTGTCAGCAAAAGTTATGATATCTCTGTCTGGGCGACAGCCAGGCGTTGGTGTGAATCTGTGCCTCTTTCTGCTCAGATGGTCATCTGCTGCTCACACCGTGAATCTGCCTAGTTTTTTTCTATTTGCGCATTGAATTCTTATTCGGCTTGCCACCTGCCTGGGCGTCCTTATCTCGGCCATCCTGAGATAGGCTGTTCTGTTCTTAAGTTTCGATTCCACAAAGCTACGGTTCACTCCTTATATTGGTCTGACCTTGGCTCTTCCTGGCTCACGTTGCATCTGCTGAGTTTCGATTCAACCATCTCTTCTCGTTTTAGCTGGAATACGAATCATGTCCTGTTTGGCCTCTAGTAACCTGAGTTCATTCTGCTTTTGTCTAAAGTGGACTTGCACTTATATAACATGCTTCGTTGAGGTAGATATTTATGGCGTTTGGCGTTTGCGGCGGTCTATCTTCTACTAAGCATAGCAAGCCACACTGTTTTCATAGCTTCTTGCAGTTTCAAGCATATGTACAGGCGTTAGCTGGTTGAATATCTTCATCCTGCTTGCGGCTTAAGTTTCTTTATATTACAACATCGCCTCACCTCCTAAGTTCACGATGTGCTTATTCATGACATTTCGTCTCTGTGTGTCATCTTTTTGGTTGTCGTTTCTTTCATCTGTGAGTCTGTCCGGGCCCTTGTGTCATCACCATTCGTCTTCAATTAAGGCCTTTTGCGTTTCTTCCGGGACAGTGTTTAAGCAATCTTCATTTTGTTTCATTTGCTGGAAGGGTTTTCTCAATGGGTACCTTACTGTCCATGGTTGTCTGGTTATTGGTACTTCAATAGGTATTTTTCTTCTGATAGGTACTGGGCAGAGCCCTACTGCGGCTCTCTGCTGGTTTATTTGGTCATCATACTTCACATATATCAGTGTGAACGTTCCTATTGTCAAACGGGAAATTATATCGTACCTCCTATTGCAATGAATATATGTATATTGGCCTACGCCAAGCTGCTTATAAGCCACTTTTGAAGAAATCTGTGTTGCAAGGTCCTGACCTTAGAATCAATGTAAACCACCATTTTAGGTAAAATCCGCCATTTTAGGTTCTCTCCGTAAAGTCACCCTGTGAGTTAAAATGGTGGACGATGTCATTCCAAAATACAACATGGCCGTCTTGACCTCTGTGTGTAATTAATATGTAACTTGCCTGCAGGCCACTTGTTGGGGTCGTGAACTGAGACCTTGTCCTTCGCTGATCTGTGTGTAAAGGATTACTCGTGCCAATGAAACTAATCCACGAGCATATGTTAAGAGCAATGTATCCAAATACTGAACTAAGAACACTTGTTTAACTACATTGTATTAATTTTTGAGAAGACCTAATTGAGAAATCCTAAAATACACTGTTACCATGTGGACTTGTTGGCGAATGTATTATAGGCAATCCCTATGCATATAGATGTGTGAACTCGGCATGAACCCTACATCAGTAATTTATTAGAGGAATATTAACCCTTAGTAGGGTTGGACATCATGTTCGCAAATGGTATAAAAGAGCAACAAATTCTAATGTACAGCCCCACTCACTGAGCACACCGAACCATGCTGGAGTTCGCTGTGTTGTACTGAGGGCCAATAGCTATCTGATTTTGTTCTGTCCTTTGTAACTGTTCAGTATAAATTAAAGATCTTTGTATGTTCCTTCGTAACCCGTGTTCGGTGTATTTCATTTTGGGGTACTCAGCCTCGATATTTTAACTTTGTTTTCACAGTTGGCGCCCAAATAGGGACCCTCAAGATTGATGCTGGATTGTCGAAGGTTGACACACGCTATCGGACCGGGATCGGACGGTGAGACAAAATAAGGGGCACCTTCTGAACGAGACGCGACACCTCAACAGCGCTGCACGACCCGATCCCTGGACGATTAGCTTGTGGTCCGAGACGGCATCTTGACGAGGGTAAACTTATCGAGGCTGGCAGATTTGCCGAAATCACCAAACATGAGGTAAGATTAGTTAGGTAAGATTCTTTGTAATCTGATCGGACCTCCTTAGGATTGATCAGGTGAGTCGTGACCCGATTCTTAAATATGCTGATAATTTGATTTTGGGAATTGTATCTGCAGACACAATTATTGACCAGGTAAAACACCATTAATTTGATATGCCTGGGAAATTGTCTACCAGCTTCAGGGCATTATTCCGCAGCGATAGACAATCTTTGGAATTTAGCCGCCCAGCACCACAGGAGGGGTCGCCGGCATGTACTATGTACTGTAAGCATGGCATTGGAAGTATAGTGTTCAATCATATTTGGCACAGACAAACCAGACATGCCTCCGAACTTCAGTGGCCAATCAATGGTAGTTTTGAAATCCCTCGTATTGAGAATTTAGAGTTGATTCTATTAAAGAAAAAGGCTAGACCTGCAGCATTCGATGTTTTGCAGAATTGGAAAAAAGAAGCGTTACAGCAACTTAAGAGTAGGGAAAAACATGCGCGCCGTTATAAGACGAACGCCGAAAAAGCACTGTATGACCAAGATAAACAGTCTGAGTCAGCTAGGGATATGAATAGGGCTTTCTCACTTGGCATTCCGAAAATCTATCCTTCTAAAGATTTCCATGTTTCTGATGAACTTATTGACAAATTGTTAAATGAACGAAGGCCTGGTGCCTCTGCGCCACCTCTGTATGTTCCTCTTCCTGCTGCTTTGCCTCTTCCTGCTGTTATTCCTGCTCTCCCTGCTGTTGTTACTGTTGTTCCTGATCCTCCTAATGTTCCTCTTCCTCCAGTTGTTGTTCTTCCACCCCTTCCTATTGCACCAGTAACAGTACCTCCATTGAATTTGCCTGCTCCCCCTCTTCCAAGTGGTCCTCTACCGCTTGTAGTCGATCAGGGTGCAGGGTCAAGGGTTGTTACTCGCAATACTGTACCGCCAGAGAAGAAACGTGATTTGATTGCATGGGCTAAGCATTGTATGGAGAGAGATGATCAAGCTCATGTTTTTGCCACACTTTTTAATATGGATAATTTTCCTGAGAAAAATGTTTTTATTGAAGGTTTAGGTATTCATTTATTTGTAATGTGGGGCAAATTAAATAATACAGATCTCCCGCAACGATTAAGGGATCTAAATACTTTAGCGTTTTCAAGGGACACTGTGGAGAAAGTAAATGAGCATGTCAATAGGTTATTTGAGTATAAAAAGGAGTTGGAAAGGTTACAGAATGAGGATGACGAGGGGAAAAGTATGTATGTACAGAAACGGTTCCTTCCTTGTCGAAAATCGATATCTGAGGAAGCACGAATTTGTACAAAACACGCGCTTAGATGGATTTCAGATATGTCGATAACTCCAGTTGAGGTATATGACACATTTAGTCAGTAAACGCCAGAAATGCAGAGGAAAGTGATGCAGGTAATGATAGAGTACCTACAGGATGATTGTGTGAAGAGAAAAATGAGTTGTCCCACAGAGTTATTGAGTATTTATAAGAGAGCTTTTTCACTTGACACTTCTTCGACTGCTTTAGCGCTCGACTTAGCTCTGTTGCTTAGTAAGCGTTCAGAGTTGCCTATTTCTCAGTTGCCTATGAGAGAGGTTCCTCTGACATTTGTCCTGAAGGTTGAGATTGCGGCTGATCCTGCAACAAATGCAGTTGCTGTGAGCATTCCTGCACATTATGTATCACAGTTTGTTAATGTCCCGTTCTCAAGACAGGAAGTCAATACTATTAGACAATGGGCCTCATTACGACCCTGGCGCTAAGTGAAAAACGATGGCGGTAAATGGTTACCGCCATCGTTTTCCGCCAGGTCCGATCATGACCCGTGACCGTTACCTACGATGCCATTAGCGGCATCGTAGTTAACGCTGGCGCTAACTGCGCCAAGGGTGCGCGCACGCGACCGGCCACACCGTACTTAACGCCATGGCGGAAAGGTACGCAAATGCCGACCCAAGCGGACATGCACCTAACGCCATCACCCAGCCCGTTAAGTACCTTACCGCCATGGTGCAAATAACGCCATCGCGAACCAACCGTAAAGGGCCATGTTAAGTGAATGCAGCTGCCACAGGTGCACAGAAACAGCACAGGTGAAGGCAATACAGACTCAGGGAAGCACAAAAAGAGCACACCCCACCCCTTCCCACACCCAGTCACACTCCACAATGATGCCAATACGACTAGCAATGTTGGGGCTGGAGGACCTGATAGCAATGCATGTGCTACAACAGCAACAACAACAACAACAACAACAGGCAGCACAGAGGAGACGCAGGAGGAGAAGGAGGGCAAGGCAGGCCCAGCAAGCCCCACCAGCACAGCCAGTGCCACCACGCAGGCAGCCCCCAATCCCACGCATCAGAGCCAATCCATTCAACCTCACTGCTGAGCAGATCCACACCCTGTACCGTTTGGACCGGGACACCATCACCGCCATCGTAGACATGACACACAACGACATCGTCAGCATGATAGAAAGTCCAACCGCCATCCCCCCCCTACTGAAGGTAGTGTCTGTACTCCACTTCCTGGCCACAGGCACCTACCAGCACACAGTGGGGCACCTGCATGGCATTTCACAACCATTATTCTCACGAACACTCATCCAAGTGCTCGATGCCCTCCTCAAGCACACAGACGACCACATCTCATTACCACGGACTGCCCAGGAGATTGCAAACACCAAAGTGGGTTTCCATGCACTAGCCGGCATACCCGGTTGCATTGGTGCCATCGACTGCACCCATGTGGAATTGGTGGTTCCACGTGCCATGGAGGTACCGTACCGCAACCGGAAACAGTTCCACTCAATCAACGTGCAAATGGTCTGTGACTCCAACAAGATCATCACACATTGTTGTGCCCGATTCCCCGGATCAACCCATGATTCAATGGTCCTGAGGAACTCCACAATACCACGCTACATGGAGCGACATGCAGGCCCAAGATCCTGGCTACTCGGTGAGTCCAATGTCATGGAAGTGGGCAGGTGAATGACGTACCGATGCATACTCCACCTGGCAGAAAGGGGGGGGGGTGATGCATACTCCACCTGGCAGAAAGGGGGGGGGATGATGCATACTCCACCTGGCAGAAAGGGGGGGGATGATGCATACTCCACCTGGCAGAAAGGGGGGGGGATGATGCATACTCCACCTGGCTGTGAGTAACACAGAGAACGGAGACAGCGGATGGGCACTCACAATGCCCACAACCCCTCTGCATACATTGGGGGATGGCATGCAAAACAGGCCATGGGAGCCATGAGAATATACTGGTTGCATTGTGTGAATCAATCAGTGCATGTAGAAGTGAGCCAAAGTAACAGTTGGATGCGAGCCATGGCGGAACATCATGTTCCTGATCAGACGTCATGACTGACACATACATTCTCGCCTACATACAGGTGATGCAGGCTATCCCCTGAAGAGGTGGCTCCTTACACCAGTCCGGAACCCGCAGAACCAGCACGAGGAGGACTTCAACCGTGCACATACACGTACTCGTGTGGTCATAGAGCAGACATTCGGACTATTGAAGGCACGGTTCCGAAGCCTCAGCAGGTCTGGTGGCGCACTCCTGTATGGCCATGAGAAGGTGGCAAAGATCGTCATGGCATGTGTCATGCTACACAATATGTGCGTCAGACGGAATGTGCCCCTGCCCCCTGACGCAGAACTGCAACCACCTGACGATGAGGATGAGGAGGGTGCAGATGGGGCGGCACCCCATGGAGGAGGCGATGCACAGGAGGGGCGTGCAATGCGCCAAAGTATCATCGACCACTGCTTCTAGCACACACGGCTGGTGTTTATCACATGGAGACTGCACTTGGGGCACTGTGTGTCTCTGGGACATGCACACTGTGGACTGTACACCAATAAAGCACACACACGCAATGAAAATGTCCACACATTACTTTTTTTGAAAGAATAAAGTGTATTGAAACTATGAAATGTCGTGTCACACCCCCTCCCACCTCCCCCCTGCACACCCCAACACACCCCCTCCCAACTCCCCCCTGCACACCCCAACACACACCCTCTAGGTGTCAACAGATGCCTGTGACAGTGGCCACAGGCTGTTACAAGCCCCCTCTCCC
The DNA here is from genome assembly GCF_040938575.1 of Ambystoma mexicanum. NCBI lineage: Eukaryota > Metazoa > Chordata > Amphibia > Caudata > Ambystomatidae > Ambystoma > Ambystoma mexicanum. The sequence goes on along the minus strand of NC_090935.1, from coordinate 677,971,513 downwards.
GGCCCCCGGGGCACCCCTGGCTGTGGAGCGCAGGTTACGACAGGAACGTCGCACGGGGCTCTGCGCAGAACTGGCAGTGGAGGATGTCCCTGGCTGCCCCTGTGCATGCACGTCCTGTCGTGTGTGGGTGAGGCCAGTGACCGCACGACGCAAGGCCGCAAGTTCTGCACAGATGTCCCTGGACATGGCCTGCATGGCATCCCTCAGGGTGGCAGTGCTCTGCGCCACTTCCGCCCTTAGTGTCTCTGTGGCCTGTTCAATGCTAGACCTAGCCCCCACACATTCCGCGGCATGCTCATCCAGCATTGCGGACAGTTGATGCTGCCGTTGAGTGATGTCCTGGAGGGACTGCTGGCCGTGCTGGCCCATGGCCAGTGCTGGTGGAGTGATGGAGGGGCTGCTCCCCTCCTGTGGAGTGTGGACAGGGCATGGGGTGGATGGCCACTCCTCTACCTCTGTGTGCCCCTGTGTGTGACCCTCATGGGGGCTGGCGTCTGAGAAACAGGGGGAATGTAGTAGGTCAGTGGGGCTTCTGACCTCGTGCTCCATGTCCGAGTCTGAACATGCAGCTGTTGCAGCTGTCTCCCCGATGTTGCTGCTGGCCGCTGACCCCCTGCCTCCTGTGGCAGGCAATGTCGGTGGAGGTGGAGCAGCTGCTGCTGGCCTGCTGCCAACAGGGGTGCTTGCCGGTGGGACCTCCGGTATGCCTGCAGTGGGACCTGCTTGTTGTGGGGTCTGCCTCACTGCAGCTGAGGTTGAGGGTGCAGGGCCGTTGTTGATGGCCTTCTTGGCTCTCTTTGGCGCAGGGGTGTCCTGGTCCTCTGGGTGTGAATCTGTGCCTGTGGTGGAGCAAAGGACGGAGGGCGTTATTGATGGGTCTGCGTACTTTGGAATGAAATGTTTGACATTATTGTGGTCAGTGGATGAGGAAGATTTAAGGCAGTGCCATGCAGGTTGTCTCCTTTTGGTGTGGAATGTGGATGCAGGTATGCGGGTGCCAGCAGTGTATGCAGGGTGGTGCTCGCATGTGGCTATGGGCAGTGTTGATATGTGTTGCATTTACACTCTAGGGCAACCTTGTGCTACACATGATTGGACTGCTGTGACTATGGCATGTCTTGTTTGAGGCACCTACCTTCATCGCCTGATGTCGGAGCTCCCCTTTCCATCCCTCCGACGCCTTCAATGGATTCCATGCCAATCGTGGTTGCACAGATCTCCTCCCACGGTTGGAGTTTCAGGGGGGATTCCGACCCTCCACCGGTACCCATGGCAAGGTTGCGGTTTGCTGAGATGACGGCTCTGACCCGTATGCGTAGGTCATCCCAGCGCTTCCTGCACTGCTGTGGTGTGCGGGGTACGGTCCCCACCGCGCTGACGCGCTCAGCCACCAGGGCCCAGATGGCCTTCTTTTTCCCGATCGCTGTCCTGGTTATGTCCGGGGAGAAAACGACACCTGCGTTGTCTTGCAGGGTCTCCGCAAGCATGCAGAGTTCCTCCCGGCTGAATCTCTCCTGCCGCTGGCGGTCACATGCCTTTTTCACAGATTTAGGCATTTTCGGGTACTTGGATGGGTGGGTGGTTGGTTGGGACAGGTGTCAGGGTTGGGTCTGGTGTTGTTTGGTAGGATGGCGATGGATTGTGATTTTTCAAGATGGCCGACGGGCTGTTTCCCGTTCCGGCGCGATGACGCTATTTCCGGTTCGACTTTTTACGGCCGCCGCTAATTACGGCCGCCGCTACTTACGGTGGCCGCTACTTACGGTGGCCGCTACTTATGGTGGCGGAAGTGCACCTTGCTCGCTTAACGATGCCGGTAGGGGCCTTTTGCGCCATGGCGTTAATTGCATTACCGCCATGGCGTAATGCTCGTGCGCGATGGGTCGTAATGTGGCGCTCTTTACGCCATCGTCCCACGGCGTAAACGCTCATTACACCATGGCGGTAATGACGGGCGATTAGCGCCAGGGTCGTAATGAGGCCCAATCTATTCCTGATATAGCATTGACCCGAGCTTCTAAACTTTCCGTAGAGATTACAGTAAACATATATACTGATAGTCAGTATGCCTTTGGGGTGGTTCACAACTTTGGGAGACTTTGGTCAGAGAGAGGGTTCTTATCTTCACATGGTACCAAGATCCAACATGGCTCCCTAATAGAACAAATGCTCTCAGCGCTTGCGCTCCCTATTCAGTTAGCTGTCGTAAAATGTGCAGCACATCGAAAGATTACAGATGATATAGGAAAAGGGAATGCTTTCGCTGATCAGATAGCTAGACAAACTGCTACCAATCTCTTTACGGAGATGTATGTTTCAAGGGATACTGTAAATGCCTATGCAATGGATGAGGCTGTTGGGTCTGTACAGGATATCCAAGCCGATGCCACATTAGAAGAATCCAAGAGGTGGGCTGAAGGCTTGGGGAAACTCGATGATGATGGGTGTTGGGTGGACATAGTTGAAGGAAAATGGCTACTCCCTGACTCTTATGTAATGATGATGGTCATCATGGCCCATGGCCCAACGCATATATGTGCCCAGAAAGTCACAAAAATGCTAGAGAAAGTTTGGGCAAACGACAAAATTTCAAAAATTTCCCAGCGCTATGTTCAGGACTGCATGATTTGCCTGCAACACAATTTGGGAAAGGGGACATCAACTCCAAGGGGAAGTTTTGGGCCGTCCTCTGTCCCCTTCAAAGTCATTCACTTCGATTTTATTGAAATGGAACGGTGCAATAATGTGAAGTATGTATTAGTTGTCATCTGTGCCTTTAGCAAATTGGTCAAGGCTTTCCCTGTCAAAGATGCTACAGCCATGACTACTGCGAAAACCATGTTAAAGGAGTATTTTCCACGGTTCGGGCTACCAAGAGTCATCTGGTCGGACAATCGTTAACATTTTGTCGTTGCTGTAATTCTGCAGATATGTGCGGCATTACAGATCGACAAACGGTTCCATTCAGGAAGACACACTCAGAGCGCCGGACTAGTAGTAAGACACAATGGTATCATCAAGAACAAGCACGCTAAGACTTGTGCTGGCACCAAATTAAAATGGGCGGACACCTTACCGATCATGTTATTAGCCATGCGTACAAGCCCTCAAACTAAGACTGGGCTCTCTACATTTGAGGTGGTAATGGGGAGACCTGCCAATATCTGGAACCTTCCTAAATGTAGATCCTTGAGAAATGTTGAAAATGTATTACTTTCAGATTATTGCAGCCAGTTGACTAAAAACCTGTATTTGCTTTATCACCAGGTGCGAGAGGCTTTACCTGCGCGATATGAGGGCCCAGGCAACAGCATACGGCCTGGGAACTGGGTGCTCATCAAGGCAATTGAGCGTTCTTCCTGCCTTGCACCTCGTTGGCGGGGCCCATTCCAGGTACTGTTGGTCACATAAACGGCGGTGCGTATCTCAGGCAGGAAGCATTGGATCCACGCATCGCATGTCAAGAGAATTCCTCACCCAGTGCCACACGATATAGAAGAAACAGAACCTCTCGCTAATGCTGCAACCAACGATCCCAAAGCAGTAAATAGCGCTGAGAGTGCATCAGAGAATCTTTCTGAGCCCGTGAGGCTTGGGGATCCTGCCATTCTGTCTCCACACTCTCCAAATGTTTTGCTTCCGGAAACTGTTGTTTCAAATTCTGCATCTTCACTTGCTCTTGATACGTTTCTCCCAATGGGAAGTGACGACACATTGTTTCCGGATCAATCAGTACCGGGAAAAGCAAGGTACAATCTGCGTCCAAGAAGATAGACTTACGGCACGGTTTTGCTCTGCATCTGATAGACTTACGGCACGATTCGGCTGTGCATTCGGAGAAGGAAAGGATCATCGAAGGCTTGTTTTTGCCCAAATTTGAGAAAGGGGATTCTGTTGGCTAGGGTTGTGGAAGGACTAAGAAGTCGCGTGGCTGGGAGGTCGCCAGCTAATAACATTGGGGTTTGTCGTTTGAAGACTACAATGCCTGCCACCGCTACCACTCGTATGGGACTTGTAAATGATTGTGTGACCAGCCGGGATAATGGACAAGGCACTTGGGCCCCGAAAACGTTTTGCTGTGTTTTTACAAAAATATTTGGTTTTATAATAGTCACTGCCTTAGGCCTATGGTACCTCGAGGAAACTCATCCTTTAGAGTCCTTGTTACCGACTGAAAGTGTACCCACTGTTCCTACTCCCTTCGTACATTTGCATACTCTGTCCCCTAGGGACTCCCAGCATAGACAAAGCTACCATAACAATACTCTGTTACTTATTATGAATGCTACACATGCCATTTTTAATAGGTCCAACTGTTGGGTCTATTCACATTTACCACAACATGGGGATAAGGGGTTAGGTTGGTATATTCATCCTTTACCTTTGACAACTGCTTGTTATGCTTCTCTTAGAGCACTGTTCTTTAGCCAATGGAACGATAGCATCTCGGGGAATTTTGGTGGAACTAATTTGAATAGTTTTGAGAAACGTGTTCTGACTCCCCTGGGATGCTCGCTTTTCGCAAATAGGAGTAAGCTCAACGTTGCTTCTATTAGGCCTTCTGATAGACTGTCTCATCCTTTCCAATCTTTGATTTCCTTCAAGATGGTTCCAATAGGCCATAAGGATGCCATGCCTCCTTCTTACACTGTTAACCATAGCCCTGATTCAGTTTATTTCTGCATACAGAGGAATGGTACTCAGTCAATGGGAGATTTTAAAGGTTTTGCCAACGTTGCAAATTTGACTGGGGAAGACAGACCTTTGTATGTAGGCGAACCTGTCTACTTTGTTTGCGGTAATGTAGCATTTCCATGGTTACCTAGGGATTGGCAGAGAACCTGTTATTTAGGGATCATGTTACCTCGGGTGTTCATAGCTAGTACTGTAGAGGTTTCAAAGGCTCGTCCACGTCAGGACGAGAATGGTGACACTCCAGCGCAGGTCTTGGGAGTTGTAGAAAAATCATTTGTTCCATTTTGGGGGCAGATAGCGAATTCCGAAGATATCAGAAGACTAGCGAGAGTACTGGAGAGAACCATCAACCGGACCACAGACATACTCTATAATATGACATTAGAACAGAAAGCGATAAGACTAGTAGCGCTCCAGAACCGGATGGCATTAGATGTCATTCTGGCTGAACGTGGTGGAGTGTGTAAATTAGTGGGGTCCGCTTGCTGTGTTTTTGTGCCAGATTCCTCCCCAACTATCTTCAAGGCAATACAGAATCTGCACGTCCTTAGTTCAGAAATTCATGTTCCTGAGGGAAACTGGGATCTTAGTGCTTGGTTCTGGGACTTCTTGCGATCTTGGGGTTGGAAGGTACTTTCGGTTTTACTGATCATTTTGGGAATTCTGTTGTTCCTTTGTTGTTGTATCCAGTGTTTACCTATATGTTCGATGCTAGGGGGATGTTGCGCACACACGATAGGTATAATGGGACCTAAAGTGTATGCCCCAGATAAAACTTCCAAGGAATATGTGTTAAAAGAAATTTTAAGCGAATGACCTGATGGCAATATATATTTCTGACAGCGATTCAGGGTGCATGGATGATGATGCATGGAGTTATTTGCAAGCAGATCAGAAGTAGTTTAGCACTTGGCATAGGCCAAAAGGAGAGTTTGTCAAACGGGAAATTATATCGTACCTACTATTGCAATGAATATATGCATATTGGGCTACGCCAAGCTGCTTATAAACCACTTGCGAAGAAATCCGTGTTGCAAGGTCCTGACCTTAGAATCAATGTAAACCGCCATTTTAGGTCAAATCTGTCATTTTAGGTTCTCTCCGTAAAGTCACCCTGTGAGTTAAAATGGTGGACGATGTCATTCCAAAATACAACATGGCCGTCTTGACCTCTGTGTGTAATTAATATGTAACTTGCCTGCAGGTCACTTGTTGGGGTCGTGAACTGAGACCTTGTCCTTCACTGATCTGTGTGTAAAGGATTACTCGTGCCAATGAAACTAATCTGCAAGCATATGTTAAGAACAATGTATCCAAATACTGAACTAAGAACACTTGTTTAACTACATTGTATTAATGTTTGAGAAGACCTGTATAAGAAATCCTAAACTACACTGTTACCATGTAGACTTGTTGGCGAATGTATTAAAGGCAATCCCTATGCATATAGATGTGTGGACCCGGCATGAACCCTAGATCAGTAATGTATTAGAGGAATATTAACCCGTAGTAGGGTTGGACATTATGTTTGCAAATGGTATAAAAGAGCAACGAATTCTAATGTACCGCCCCACTCACTGAGCACACCGAACCATGCTGGAGTTCGCTGTGTTGTACTGAGGGCAGATAGCTATCTGATTTTGTTCTTTCCTTTGTAACTGTTCAGTATAAATAAAAGATCTTTGTATGTTCCTTCGTAACCCGTGTTCGGTGTATTTCATTTTGGGGTACTCAGCCTCGATATTTTAACTTTGTTTTCACACTGGTACTTCAAAATGGGTGACTGGATTGCAGGCTATATTTGGGACCTCCTCTACAGCCCCATCATGAAAGTTCTTCACCAACAGGGTAACTGGGTGGAGTTTACTTCTCGCTCAGTACCTCCGGCTCCAGGATGGGGTGGGCGTTTTATTTACACGTGCTATAACGTCACATTTCCCAGACCATGTCTATGCATCGATGAGATTCTGAGGGCCTGGGCACCAAAGGAGCACAGACCAGCATGAGTGGAAAATCTCCTCAGACCTGACTGGCATCCTGGAAAATGGAAGGTGTTGCCAAGGTGCTTTAAAATCATCGGTTGGGATAAACTCAGTCACGTGGGATGCAAGCCATGACAGCCTTTCAGAAGTGCGGGCATATTGAAAGGGGTGGGGGACAACCCTAATTCTAAATAGTCCCCTATCTTCAGATTGCCAGTGGTAACGTCTGAGGCTGAATATTCCTGCTCTCTCTCTCTACTATCCTAACCCACAGTCATGTACAAAAGAGCTATGGCAATCACACCATCCCTCGTACAGTACACCCCAAGCTCAGGAGCGGCTCATAGTGAAGCAGATTTAATCGCTCCCACCTCCCATCTCACCTTTCCCTCTTGTCAGCTGTTTGACTCAAAACGTTCTCTGTTAATCTTGTGTCGCAAAACAGCCTTGGAGCCAATGCTATGTAAAGGGAAGCAATTCATAGCAGGTTTCCTAGTAGAACAGACAACAGTCACGTCTAGTCTTCCTGCCTATTCACTCTGACAGTCTATAATGATAGCAAGCCCGGCCTTGACATTTCTCCGCTGGCTCCATCAGTCAGTGAAACACAAATAAAGCGGCTCTTTCTTTCCTGCAACCTGCTGGCAGGCCTGGGAAGCTCTCCACTGCTCGTGCCATCCTTGAAGTAAAAAGGGATGCTATTAGAGGTTTGGAATGAATGGAAACTGCAGTTTTTATTCTCATTGTTGCTGCTCGAATCATTTCTATTGGTCAATCTTTATTTCTTTCCATAATTGCGCTTAAATTCAGGCTTTGCCATACAGTCCGCTAAAGGCCCGTGGTCATTTGACAGAAACCACACAATTAACCACCCAATTTTATGTTTTAATATTTGTATAATAATGTGCACACTACTGATTTCATGCTAATCAATCTAATAATTGATGGCAATTCATGGTCATCTGGCCCGTCCAGTGTACCCACATGTGGATGCACTGGTGCACAGAACGGGAACTCTTTCTCATCTATGGAGTTTCCCCTCTGTGGTTGTTGTGTTCACGAATCACACAAGCACAAGGATCTTCACGAGGATTGTATTACAGCACCTGGGCAAGGCCTCTGCCATGCAGAAGATCAGAGGCTTCTTAGGCTCCCCCTTACCTGCCCTAACCTTAGTACACCGGCATCTATGTCATGTCATATTGTGATTTAGGACGCAGCACACTACGCTCGTTTTGTCGTGGTATTGAATCCACAGTTGAGACCGGTTGTTCTTGACCCTGACCATCGTCAACCATTGAAGTTTTCATGGGTGATGAATATTCCACTGAATGGCGTGAGGGCCTTCAACTTTCGAAAGTCTTTCAACTCGTCCAAACATCAATTCCAAAGGACATCTGTTTGAAGTGCTATTGGTGGTATGTGTTTATAATCCCAAAGCAGCTGGCAAAGCTCCTGAGCAAGGGACTTACAAGTGAAATAGTACACTTGTATCATCTTTTTCAAATTCCCCATAAACTCTTCCACTAGATAATTTGCCTGTGGGCACAGAGGGGCTGAAAACCCAGGTATTTTCAACAGACCTTGAATTCAGATCCATTGAAGGTGGTGATTATCAGACTTCAAAAATGTCGGCGTGCCAAGGCGTGTGCTGAAGAAGAGATGACCTAAAGTGTGGGCAATGTGGAATACTCATCCATGGCCCTGTACACAGGACACTTTGACAAATAGCCCATAGAAAGTGACAGCAACCTCCTACCATGTAACCTTGAAGGAGTGCACACATCAGAAGAGGCTCACCTTTTCATGCCGTGTGACACTTGACATGCGTGGCACAATTTTAGTGTCTAGCAAACTATCATATCAGTTTTTAATACATGGCGTTTTGTGGCTACAATGCCCTTTATGAATCACATTACAGATGCATTATCAGCTGAGTCTGTACGACTACACGGTTATCTTAAAGTAAAAGGCTGCCAGGGGCCATCAGCAGCTCAGATTGGACTATTTGCAAATCGTTAGGATCATCAAGGTCTATAGAGGGCGCTCTCCTCCTGAATCCAATGGCATGTCTCCAACTCTGTGTATGATCAAGAGACATGGCTAACGATTACGTAGGGTCTTGCTGAGACATTTTGACCAGTTCCTCCAATGTTGTAGAAAGAGGTCTGTCCATCTGAACAATGTATTTGAGGTATTGCTCAGCCACTGTGATGACATTTAAAGTACGTGGTGTGAAAATACATCGGTAGCATAATTCTCTTTCCTTGGCTTATGAATAATTTAGAATTCAGGAGCTGAGGGATGAGCCAGGATAGTTATGTGGTTTGGTGTTAGAGCGTCTGGGGAATGCCATTGTGGGGCGCATTGAGGTGACTTGGCGAGAGAGTTCCCTGTTGACCTGCTGTACCAGGATGCAGCCACAGTAAGATGTATTGCTGGTGAGTAGGTGGTAGGTGGGAGATCTAGAACAGGGATGCTGGGCAGGGGGGATTTTTTTGATCTGCCCTGCAACCTCTCATAGAGAGTTTTAATACGTTTAACCTCTGAACCTTTCATGGCCTCTCTTTTGTGCCATTTCCTAGATTGACTGGTCTCTGGGCAACCCCCTGCCGTGTTCATTTGCACCTGTGTCCCTATAGTCTTGCAGTTGGGGTCTCAGCAAGGGCCTGGATGGATGGCGATTGGGAAAGGCAACTCTAGCGAGGGTGGTGAGAAGAGTGGCATGCGCCCCAGACACGGGTATGGGGCACAGCGGTCTGAAAGTGAAGTTTGAGCTAGAGGACATAGGTTTGTCGGGATTGTTGCTTGGGGTTAGCAAGATATCCAGAGAGGCCTGTCTGCAGCATGAGTACTTGGAGACCTTTGCTGAATCAAAAAATGTGTTTGGTTACATTCGGCACACCGCAGTTTTTGCACGTTTGCAGGGAATAGATTGGTAGATTGTGGTGATTGTTGACGAAAGGATTTGTGTTGGTAGCATCATTAGGGGTGGAGAGCGGTGATGCGGCCTGATTTGGTGCAGCACTGGGATGCTGGAGGAGGACCAGACTTAGTGTCTTGGTTTGCAAGTTGCCCTTTCCCTAGAGCCTTTCCTTGGGGCATAGCGGGGTCAGCACCAGCGGTGCAGATGGCAAATTGGGTGGCATCATTGGCTTATGGAATGAGAGATTCTTGGAGGTGGGTGGGAATGAGCAGTGGCACGGGTATGGCTTGGGGATAGGCATTGGAATTTGGTGCACACATGGAAGAAGAAGTGAAAGCGGGTCAACTAATTTGACAGAGGATTTTCTGTCCGCAAAGTGTGGTGCCTAAATCCGGGACAATAAATGGTGGTGATTTACAATTGAGCTGTGCCAACCACAAGACAAACCGGGCATTTATGGCATTTAATGTTAGCTTGGCACGTGCTCATACTATAATATTACCTGTCCATCCGATGGGGTTTTGACCAACTAACAGCTGGGGCACACTGCTTGTTTGTTAGTCTGATATTGCTTCATTAACTGTCACACATTGTTGTGGTTTGCCTGGTGTGCCTGTGATTACATTTTTACATGAATACATGGGGTTTCCAAACTTTTCGAACAGACTGTAAATCTCTAGATTGTCCCCTCGGCTCAGTTATTGCTGACATCAAATAACACAGTCATGGCCTAGTGTGCAATCATGCTCAGTTGGCTCTGACCAAATGATGGTACTCATTATATTTCAACACAGATGAAATATACTGTCATTAGATGTGTGAAAAGACATTGCATGCTGATGTAAATCCCTGCTGCTACATTGTGCCTTCCTTTGCCATGTGAAGGTTGTCTGCCCCTGCTATCCAATTTGTCTTTGTCCCATGTCACTGAAGGTCCTTTTACCCCTTTTCTTTTGATGTGACAGAATGCCAGCTGAAAAAGGTGTGATACCTTTTTGATGTTTGATTTTTACCATTAAAATAATTTGGGTAATTCTGTTCCTGAGAGGAAGGTCTTCTATTCAGAACCCCCCTTTCGTAATGGTTCATGCCAAGTAGCTGCCATTTAGTGGTAGCAGGGCAGGTTCAACAGCCACATTCATTTCTAAACCGCTGCTTGAATCTAACGTTCCAATAATCAGAGGTAATTTTTTATCACCTACAGTTCCAGTTCAAATTCTCATAATTGTGTACACCAGCAGCCAAGTGGCATGTTAATGTCAAAATATAAGCCATGCCTGGTTATGCCATGGTGGCTACTGAGTTGAGTCAATTATAAAGCCACACGTATTTGCATGTTATATAATTGTCAGCTTGCTGAGGTAACACATCCATGACAGGGCTGAGTGTGTATTAGCCGTCTAGCTCGGATGTACCCACAACAACCATGTTGGACCCTGGCCAAGAAGCTTCCTTTTTTATCATCTCTGGAAGGTCAACACTGTCCTCCAGGTGACACGAACCCTCCCCAGGAGGTCCCCTGTGAACCGATGCTTTGAAGACAGTCCTGACATGACAGTGGCCATCTCACACCAGGGTGGTGATTACTAGAGTCATTTTGAAATAGGCAGAGAAAGGGGCTATTTATTTTATTGTATTGATTTTTTATGATGCACTTAATACCTGAATTCAGTTTCTAAGCGCGGATCCGGGATTCAAACCTCTGTTGCTCTGGGTGGCCTTGCTTCCAAGACTAGCACGTTCTTCAGAGGATAACACACGGTTAAAGGAGCCTAGACAAGACGCTTAGTTCAGACAGGGGTTCCACCATCATGGATTCTGCAAGGACTGCCTAAATATCCACCCACCTCCCTGCAGACAAGGCACTCTAGGTATAACATCAGAAGGCAATGGACACTTGTTACTGGAGACTGGGTGGGACCCCTGACAAAATGCTTCCTTTGGATGAATCCACGGTAGCATTTGCCCTTAGTTGATTCATCTTTGGATTTGAATACAAGAAGGAATCATCTGGATCTCTGTTGGTATATGCTCTATTCCAAAGTCCTCGGCCAAAGAGGTTGCAAGCCAGAGTCAAACTCCTGCGCCAACACATCCCCAGTGCCCATGCATCTAGCTGGAAAAGGCCTAACGCAAATGAGACCTGCTCTAAAAATCTTTCTGGTTGGTAAGAGCTGAAGAAAGTACTCACCTTGGACCTGAGAGTTTGCACTAGGTCTCTCAGCAGCAATACTAAGAAAGGACCCCCTGTCTCTCCCTGCATTTCCTAACCACCTTGAAGCTGGTTTGGGCACCTTCAATGCCATCCAAGCTGCTTTAGGGTAGCTACCGGAGCCATTGCCAATCTCAACACTCTCCACCCTCTGCATCTATAAGTCCCATTCAAAGCTAACACTGAAGCTCTGCCATCTTCACATCTGCGATCCGCTGAGTCGCCAAATCAATACTGCTTTCCAGCTTCTTTGATCTCCAAGTCGAAACCGCTGCAGTCCTCCATTGTTCTGTGGATTCATCTGAGAATGTCTGCTGCCAAAGGCCTGTCTCTGCTTCCAGCTGCACTTACCTGATATTGGCCATTATCTTAGACCCACCAGCCGTCTCTGCTGCTGAACAGCAGTGCATCATTGAAACCTGTTGCCGCTGTTCGATTGACCCTGGCCCAGCCCTAAAGCGACTGTACACAGAAAAACCTGTTGTGTCCAAGATGTAACCCACCTGCACTCTAGACGGACGGACTAAGTCCTTCCTGGCAATTCTAGAATGATTATTCCTTATCTTAAAGTAAATTGACGGTATACACGCATTTCACTGTGGTATTTTTCATCGCTGTTTTTATTTCGGAAAAAAACTCATCGTTTTGTTTTTTGGGGGGGTAAAAAAATTAAATATATGGTTGTGGGTGTAAGGGAATAAAAAAACAAAAAAAGGGGGGGCTTGGTGTGGTAACCCCCCCAAAAAAAAAAAAGAGTTTTTCGAAAAAAAAACGCGATGAAAAATACTGCTGAGAAATAACGTAGAACCTCTATGACAAGACAGGAGGCTCGCATTATACTTATTCTTTCTTTAATACTGCCAATTCAGCATTTTAAAAGTTCAACTTTTACTTTCTGTTTTTAGTTTTTCTTACATAACCTTAGGAAAACAAATGCAAAAGTTACAAGTTTCTTATCAGAACAAAATTTCACCAAAGTTCTGTGAACCACCACTCCCATGATCCTGAGGTCCTTTGTAGTCCTGACCTCCTCTTTCCCACCAATCCGGGCATAGGTCGGGGTATAAACACTCTCCTCCCCAGGTCCATTCCTCTTTCTTTTTGCTGCCATAGTCAGATAAGTGTTTGCCTTTCTATTGTTTTAGTTACAGGGTGATTACACTAATACTTAGAACGCTATACTATTAATTTCATTGGGGATTATAACAGCATGTTATATAGTACAGACCATTGAGATTTGACATGTTTTAGTCAACGGTCGGTGCGCGCAGAATTTCTGTCAGAATAAGCGCGCGTACCTGTTAGAACTGCGTGTTCTTTCTCGACGTGACTGGGAGGACAGGCGGGGTGGAGCCGCGAGCAAAGTTGCTCGTCTCAGGCAGCCACCCCACTCTCCATGTGTGAACGTAGATGCAGCCGCCCCGCCGAACCCACAGGGCACAAAGACCCTGCGGCGCGAAGGCCTGCCTACGCGCATAGGCTTGCAGTCGTCTCGAGCCGCTGCATACGAGAGTTTTAGAACCCAGCGGATCGCAGCCTTCCTCTTAAGCCTTCCCAGCATCCCCTCGGCTCTCCAACGTTCGTTTTCGTTGCGGAATACAACGGAACGAATTGGAGAGTCGTGGGGATTAAGTTCTGGAGATTTGCCTTATAAAAAAAAAGAAAAAAAGGCAAGATTTTAAGATTTTATGCAAAGTTGTCTGTAGTGGACGTTTAGGAAGCCACACGGAAACGAAGCTAGAAAAGCTCAGAGTGTGGTAAAACTAACTCTGATTAAGAGCCTGATTAATAAGCTGACTCCCAAGAAGTTAGCCCTGCTAACACATTACTATGGCTCACTTATCACACCCAGGAGACTCCCATTCCACCACACCTGAATGGACTGAGCAGGAGTGGGAAGAAGACCACGCATGGCAAGAGGAGGATTTGTCTCTCAGCTTTAAGAGAGTACTGGGTGATTCTCTCACACAAGCAGTCTCTCAAGGGGTGCAACAGTTGGCGCAAGGGTTGGAGATGCTAGAAGCATGGCTGAACAACAAGAACAATTAGCAGCCAGGAAAAGCCTGGGGAGGGAACGTCAGCTGGACACCCTTATAAAAGGGTTGACAAAAAGGGGTGTAAGAAAGCCTGAGAGAGACTGGACTCTTTGACCCCCGTGGGCACAGATGAAAGGGACAAAGCTGTTCCCCAGAGTCATAGCGACCCTGTCGCCAGATTAAAAGAAGCTTTTCTAGCTAAAATGGCTGAGTGTCATGACAGACCCCCTGCCCTAGGGGTGGACAATTCAAGGGACTATGAGGAAGTCTATGCCCCCGATGGTGAAGGTGGCGAGGAGGAAGGTATAGCTGAACCCATAGCACAAAGCGCCCACGAAGATGAAGACAACATCGTAGATATGTTCGACCCAGAGGCTATTAGGCACCCTAAGTCCTCTGAATGGGTGCCCTCGCCCAGGGTGGCATTGTATATGTCACAGCACATCAGAAAACCGCTGGACAGAGAGGTCCGATCCCGCATGCGTTCGGAATGCCCAAGACCGGTGCTGTCAGGAAGATTAGCGGATACACCGAACTTGGACCCAAAGATGGTCACCTTCGTTACCAAATCCGCGCAAGACATTAGGAAATGTGTTGATTGCGCTTGGAGGGGTTGCCAAGACAAGCTCCTGGATTTAGCAGGACCGCTCGCAGAAATTATGGATTTGGTAGAAAAGGGGAAAGACACTGGTACCCCGGTGGATGTCCAAGCATTAGGTAACTGGGCCCAGAGGGCGGTGTGCCTACTAGGCAACACCAACTGCGCACTATCATTGGAAAGGAGAAGAGGAGTTCTCTTAAAGATTGACCTAGCCACATACGAAGCCGGTGAGGGCACCAAAGGTCTTCTTATTGGGGAAGCCTTCGTAAAGGAAATGTCCCAGTTCGTGGGCACATACACGGCCCTCGAAAAAGCCCAGAGCTCGATAAGGAAAATTTTCCCAGGGCGTGTTTTTGCCGGGACTGGACGTTTTAGAGGTCGCTCGTCCGGTCGTTTCAACTATCAGCAAAGGCCTCAAGGCCCACGCGCCCAATATTGGGAGGGGCGCCAGCAAGACACCTTCTTTCCGGCAAGAGGAAGACATCCGAGAGGTCGCAGAGGAAGAGGCTCCTTCCGTCAACCCAGTGCAGCAGGCGGTGAGTGCACCAAATATTCCTATCGGAGGGAGAACTCTCCCCTTTCTGAAGCAGTGGGAAGCTTTATCAAGCGATGCTTGAGTTTTACAAGCAGTAGCGGGGCTGCAACTAGATTTCACAGACACCCCCATACAAGACAGAGAGCCTTTTCCAATTCATATGGCTCAGAAGGAGCAAGCGATATTGCACAGAGAATTAATAAGTTTAGCGAACAAGAAAGCGATAGAGCGCGAGAGCATAGTAGATCAAGGATTTCTCAGCAACATGTTTTTAGTATGCAGGAGATTGGCTAGTGCGTCTAGGCCGCAAGGACGCTTATCTAACGATTCCGATAGCAGCAGCATTTCGGAAATATCTGAGATTCATATGGGGGGAGGAGATCTGGCGCTTCACATGTCTTCCATTCGGACTAGCGTCAGCCCCACGGGCCTTCATGAAAGTTATGAAGCCGGTAGCCGACCATTGCGAGGTGAGAGAGAGAAGTGATGCAATGGGCAGGAATAGATTGATCCTTATTTGGTGCGTATTCAGCTAGAGGTGCAATGGCTTCTAGAGCGTTCGCAACAGGAGTGTCATTGCAAGATATTATGAAGTCAACCGATTGGTCCTCTGAGTCTACCTTTAAGACGTTCTATTTCAAACCAGTATCGGATATACTGAATAGAGTGATAGCAAGCTTTGAACAAGCATAATGGTAGCCTCCTGTCTTGTCATAGAATAAAGATTGCCCACGCTAATATCTCAGGAAAGTCTTCATTCTATTAAAGACAAGGAGGCGAGCATTATATCCCACCCGAATTAATGAAAGGAATGATTAAATATGATAATATGTGTAACATTTGAATGATTAAATGTGATAATATGTGTAACATTTGAATGCATGCCCGCCCTCATGTGAATGTCTCTATTCTCGTAGGAGACGACCAGAAGACGTTGTGAGTATGTTGGTCAATGAGCAGCTCTTATACTAGCAAGTTGTCCCCGTTGGACCATTTGGATACACCAGCTGCGGAGCAAGACAGTTCTGGTGGCACGAGTTGGACAATTGAAGAGTTATATGGATTTAGTCTATGATGGCAAAGAAAGACGAATGGACCTGGGGGGGTGGAGTTTATACCCCGACATATGCCCGGATTGGTGGGAAAGAGGAGGTCAGGACTACAAAGGACCTCAGGATCATGGGAGTGGTGGTTCACAGAACTTTGGTGAAATTTTGTTCTGATAAGAAACTTGTAACTTTTGCATTTGTTTTCCTAAGGTTATGTAAGAAAAACTAAAAACGGAAAGTTAAAGTTGAACTGTTAAAATGCTGAATTGGCAGTATTAAAGAAAGAATAAGCATAATGCTTGCCTCCTTGTCTTTAATAGAATGAAGACTTTCCTGAGCTATTAGCGTGGGCAATCTTTATTCTAAATGGTCAAACAATTCTTATGAACTAAAACAGTATTTCTTAAAACACAACACGCCTTCTTTCTAGCCGTTACACAGTTCACAACTATTGAACTCAATTGATATTTTTAAAAAATCCAAAATTAAGTATCAAGTAATTTTTCCTTAACTAGAGTACACATTCATTCTTATTGTAAACGGTCAGCTCAAACACAATATTGTTCCTGTTTGTCAACACTTTTTGGATAATTATTATCCATCTTCAGGGCTTTGAGCTGTCTTTAGTGACAAAGCTCTTTCCATTTCTGTTCATCTGTTCACCTATAACGTGAATAATCAGAAATTACTACTGTGCTCCTCTACTAGCTTTAAATTGCAAATTACAATGTGTAAAAAAAATGGAAAATGAATGAGACTAGCCTGAATCATTTCCTATTCGACTCACAAGGCCTCACCTATAAAACAATAAAGAGCTATTACTAGACTCTCCTCCCATAGTTGGAAAAGTTGCACCTCCAAAAGCGCCCAGAAGCCCAATTCCACACTGGAAACCCTTGCTATGCTGTTGTGTCCCACACAAAACAGCATAAGGTATTTCAAGAGGCCCGGTCCTTTTGGTCCACCTTAAAGGGCTTTAGTGACTGTTGAGCCCCCTTCCTTACCCTTTTAAAGACATCTTCATAAACTTTGGCATTTGCTGATTAGTCACTTGCCTGCACCCATTTCTTCACAGAGTGTGCTCCTTTATTCTAAAGCTTGCATTCTCTGTGTTTCCTATAAAGGGATGAGTCAGTATCCCCCCTTTACCTCACCTAGAACATGGCACTTACCTTGTCTGCATTCACTTCACCAGATATTTACTTAAGTCATGCATTTACTGGGCTTCATTACGAATCAGGCGTTAAGGGGTTAACGGCGCCGTAAACGGCGCTGACCCTTAACGCCTGATTACAAGGTCCGTTAGCGCCATGGTGATATTAACGCCTGCTTTTTGCAGGCGTTAAAATCCATGACGCTAAGGGACCATTGTGCTAATTACGCCACCGTAATTTACGGTGGCGTAATTAGCGCCTTCCCCACTCCCATTATGCCCTATGGGGCAAAAATGGGAATGGGGAAGGGTAAAATGGGAAATGGGGATTTACCGCCCCACTCACCTTGGAATGGGGCGGTAAATCCGCCATCCACCATGGTGTAAACATAGTTTACAACATGGTGGTAAGGGTACGACCCAGGCGGTAACTTACCGCCTGGGTCGTAATGAGGCCCAATGTGTTTACTTTGTCTGCATCTTCACATTGTGAAGGTGGAAAGGGATGTGGGTAAAGTCATCTTAAGGTTAGGTTTGGATTAGGGTCAAGAGGTGGAAGGGGGTAATATTATTGGGCTAGAAAAGAAAGTGTGGTACAGTCGGTCTATCCCTGTAATGATGAAGTGAATACATGGACAGGTGAAAGACAGGAAAAAGTATGGAGAAGTAAAAGTGTCAATGTGAGTTTATACCAAAGGGAATGCATGAAAAGTAAACACATGCATCGGGATAGGTCTTTATTGTTTTAACTAGTTCAAGGCACTGTTAGTTTGTATCAAATTGTCCACTTTTCTAGAACCTTTGTGGACCTTCTTTTATTTTGGTGCCCTCATATTATTGTTGTTTTCGTTGCATCTGTACCAGTTCCCACTCCTCCTGAAGAGTGTAGCCCATGTCACCAAAAGAGGGTATGGAGGTATTCCTGTCGGAATATGCCTGGTTCACCTTTATGACTGAGATCTCTGTTGGTTTAGAAGCAATCTGGGGCAGAGTAGGCACGTTAGCCACTGCTCATCCCTGTACCTCTTTGCAGAGCAGTATTAATTTAATCACAAGTGATGTCTGTTACCTGCTCCCACCATCTTTGATCTCTGTTGTCTGCCCTGTGCCAGCCTCCTTGCAGTGCAAATGTGCACTCTTCGATGGGTGTCACTTCTTACACATATCCATGGTCAGATTCCATTTACTCTTTACACGGGGGTCCATTTATGTCCCCTTCTAAAACCAACTGCCCTCACCCTTACTCCTTATGGGGATTTGTTGATTGCATCAGATTACTGTGCTGTGGTTTGTGGACCTTTTGAGTCACATGTGAAATGTGGTTCTTGTGAGGGACAATCCATTATCCATACCAAGTACTGCTGGGGGGATTTGCATTCAGGAGCCTAGTTGGCAGTCTGATGTCAGGTCTCAATTGTACCTCTTGTCTGGTCTGGGTGATCCTGGATGGGTCTGTTTTCTTCTCACTGTGACTTCTTGGCCAGAGGTGGAGGACTCTAGAAGTAATTTAGTTCACTACTCCAAAAACAAACAATACACTTATCAAATAGTTTCCTGAAAGCCAGTTACATATCTCGTCCCACTACTGTAGGGTGGGTTCTTGGGTTTCTGGGTGGCAGTCTGAAACACGGTCCTGGCCACACCACTTGTCTTGGGTATGCGGTCCCTCTGGCTCCCTGGTCCTGGAACATTCCCTGCTCCTAATCTTCACTGTACTCCTATGGAATCTGCCTTTAGACAGATATGGTGAGAGGGTAAGGCTGCTTAGGCATTCCACTGGGTTTCATTGGTGAAGAGGGGGTAGACCTTTTCAAGACTGTCTGTCTCCTTATGTATGGTGACCCATTTTTGGAGGTGCTCTGGGAATGACTTCTTTTCCTTCAGACCTCAGACTAGCAATCCAGTGTCTCTGAACTGACTGGCTCCAAGGACATACAGCTGGAAAGGAGGAGCAGTAGAACAAGACTCTTCTGATTGAGAACATACCCTCATTTTTGTCTGGTTATCATGGGATCTAGGGTATCCCTGGCCATAGATAAGCACACACATGTGGACACATCTATGATCATACAATGTATCCTTCTGGCAGAGTTGAACTGACATCATTGATTACTTGACAGCATCATAATATAAGTGGGATTAGCTCTATATACTTATTTAATTTCTCTAAACACTGTTTAGAAAATCACCTCTATTATTAACTAACACTGGGTCTCAGAGCCCTAATGAGATCGAAGTGGGGCTAAATAGTTCCTTGATAACCTACCTCCCTCTGTAAAACGGATGTGGACAAGCAATTTGCGTGCATAAAGACATCTACTACACATTTCTAAGCATTTGAGGGTCAAGTTAACATCTCATTTGGGTCAGACACATATCTGGCTGTGGCTACGTCAGCTGTGTTCTCACAATGTGACTGGGCAGCTGAAGGCCTCCATCTACAGCTGACGGCCATAATAGGCTCCTCTGGGAACATCAATTAGGAAGAAATCACCTCATCCCAGCAACATCATGGACAATATCGGAGAGACCAACCGCAGATGGACTAGGCAACGAGGTGCTCAGAAAATACACAATTGATCAGGGTCCCGTGTTTGGATAGACTAGGGTGCAGTACTGATAAAATATACCACCCATACACAGACTTTACAAAATAAATTATCTTTATAATCTAGTGCAATCATTAAAACAAAATCTCATGTATAAAATAAAAGGTCTCACATCCTGTATGGCAGAATGCCAGAAAACATAAATATAGTTCCACAGCGTTTATGCACTGTACATTGAGAAAAGTGGATGACCCAATACATTAGTCATGGGATTATAGCTCTTAATTCTTATTGTATGTCACAATTAATAGTATCCATTTTGTGCATTTCTTCAAGAACAGACTCGGTGGTCTATAGTGGATACCCTGTGTTTCGGCTTTAAACAAAGTAGTTTAAGTGCACCCAGTATGGTAGGCCTTCATCAGGACAATCCAGAAGTAATTTGGATGGGCAGATCCTGTGACTGTGGATCCCTATGGTGTAAAAGATAATGATAATGATAAAGGAGCCCGGGTAAGACATGACAGGACTATCCACATTTATTTATAGAGACAAAATCTTGTTTTTAGTTCAACAACCAATTAATGTGGAAGCAAAGGTAAGCCCTCCTACCTTAAGTGGGCTTAGTTGCAAATGTCCCGGCTCCACTTGACTGGGAGCGGGGTGGAGATGCTCGTTAGACATCCCTAAAAATAAATAAAACGGAAGTAACGGTTTTGATTTGACATCTGTCCATTATGGCGTGATGCATATATCCAAAACTGCTCATATGCATATATAAACACACTTACCACAACATATTTGTATCAAGGACACCAATATCAGTCTGATCGATGTTTGACTCTTGCAGATTGTGTCTTATATACTATTGAAGGCTGTTCAAGAGAAAAGATATGTATATATGTATTATATACTGTGGTGCATCTAAGCATGCAGTGGGCGGTAACCCCCATGGTGAATAATGCACAGTAGATGTTAACCACAGTTTCAAAGCTCACAGATTTATCATTAACCGATTTTAGGATCACTGTTAGGATACCCATGCATATATTACATTGGCTAACAATTGATTTGTATTTGTATTTTATTGATTCTTATATAGCGCTTTTGTCCAAAGCGCTGTACAAATTAAAAACAACGGTACAAAAATAATGAAGTATAAACTAATTCAAATATCGCCTCAGAAAGCAAACAATCATTGGCAGTGAAGTAGGTGGTTTTTCAAAGAGACCCGAAAGAGGGAATAGACCGTGATGGATCGAAGAGATAGAGGAAGGATGTTCCAGTGGAGAGGAGCAAGAAGCTGGAAAGAACAAAAGCGAGACTGAGCACAGGGTGGAGGGGGGAACAGTCAACTTAAAAAGACAGGAAGAGCAAAGAGTGCAAGAAGGAGTATTAAAGGACAGTAGAACCGCAAGATAGTCTGGAGCTAGCCCATAAAGAGATTTAAAGACTACACAGAGAAAATGAAATTTCAGTTGGGAATGAAAAGGTAGCCTACCAAGAGATGCAAGCAATGCTGAAATGGAATTACGGTAGGAAAGAAGACAAAGTACATGAATAGAAGAATGGTAAATGGATTTCAAAGGAGCAAGACTAGAAGAAGGAAAGCCAAAGAGCGTAACAGAACAATAGAAAAGTCGAGAAAAAATAAGAGAAAAAATAAGCAATTTAGTTGCATGAAAAGTGAGAGAAGAATGAACTTTGCGAATAATATACAAGTGAAAGCGACAAGAATGGGATGAAAGGGAAACATGATGGGTAAAAGAAAGATTACAGTTGGAATGAAGACCAAGATTATGAGCAATGGCCGAAATAGAAAGAGTTGATGGTGGAAAGGAAATAGATGGCACTGGAGAAAGTGGGTTGGCAGGGAAGAATAGAACCTCGGTCTTCCCAGCATTCAGAGTAAGCAAGTGTAATGCCATCCAAGATTTAATGGCCGTGAGACAAGAGGTAAGAATGTTGTGAATTTCTGGCGTGAAGGAAGAAAAGTATAGTAAAAGTTGTGTGTCAACATCGTAAAAGTGATTAGAGATTCAAAAGGAAGAAATCACAGGAGCAAGTAAAGAAGTAAAGAGTGAAAATAGAAACAGACCCAAGACTGAACCTTGGGGAACACCATGGTCAAGAGGGAAAGGAGAGGAAATCTTTTCGGCCCCCGGAGACAGAAATGGTTCTATTAGATAGATAAGAGGAGAACCAGGAAAAACAGAACCCCTAAAACCAAAAGAAGAGAGAGAATCCAAGTGCAACGAGTGGTCAACAGTGTCAAAAGCAGCTGATAGATCGAGAAGAATGAGAAAAGAAGAGTGTGTAGATTGACAAGCGGACAGAATAAAGTTGAGTACACACATTAAAGCAGTCTCAGTAGAGTGACGAGGACAAAACCCAGATTTAAAGCATGGGAGGAGAGATAGGTCATTAACAAAGGAAGAGATCTGAGAATAAACAAGGTGCTCCAGAAGCTTAGATAAATTGATAAACCCATTCCTTGTTTGATGGAAGTCACAAGGCCCCAAGATGGGGGTCCCCTATGCCCCTGTGTGGCTGATTCATATGCTAACTCATAGTCATGGAATATAGGTAGATCTGTCAACCAGGTTTCTTGTAGACAAATGATTGAGGCAGAACACAAAACTTTAAACAATGACACATTTGAACATAGTGCAGAGAATCATTGTACTTTCCAACCAATTACTACCATGTCAGTTCCTACACTAAAGGGGACCTTTAATGTCTTTTCGCTGTGTTATTGCCTCCCTGAGTTTAATTGTGAACCACCAAATTGATTCATCCTGCCCCTTCTGTGTCTCTTGCAGTCTTCTCCCAACCAGCCCCTCACCACTCTCCTCCTTCCAACTCCCCTCTCAACCTTCCCAGCCCCCACTATCTGAATCCACCCTAACACTATAAGGGAAAGGCCTGAGGTTGTACCCCAATTTTTGGAGATTCTCTACATCGCTCAGTAGGACACTAGTTACCATCCTTGAGGGGATCACTAGACGGAAAAGATCATATCGTTATTGATGTATAAAGTCAACCAGTTTAACATCATTTGTTGTAATTAACCTTAGAGCTGGGATTTCACTAAACCGAGATAGCATAGTCCTCCTGTTTCGGGAATCCAGTCCCCCCTTAGCAAACATGTAATTGAGCGTTAAGCTCATTTCCTGCCGGAAGACCGGTTCCTTGAAATAGGTATCAGATGCACTTTTGCTTGGGGGATTATCATAGTGCCTCTCCTGTGTTAGGGCCTTATTAAATTGTGTCTCAATTTCTGGAAGGCTAGGGGTCTATTTGTTTACCAAGTTATAGTTTTATAAGATCGATTAGAAATACTTAGGTTATTTATAGTTGTGCCTGGTTTCCTCCTCATTTTATTCGCCATTTCCTCATTTTTTATTCATCAGTTTGTATCGAGCCCACAGGCATTACCTATCCTTTTGGCTGGGACAAACGGAAGCTCAATCAGACCACCCAAGGCAGTAGGGTAAATTACTGCTGGTGTATTAAAATCATTCACCTGCTGTGGTGAATCATCACTTTTAGTTTGTTCCCCTGGGTCTGGGTTCCCCAGGATCCCTGGGTCATTTTTCTATCTTGTGTACTCATCAAAATCAATTGGTACTTTATGGAGCCTTCATTCACCTGTATAATTTTTTTGTGTTTCCTCCATAACCAATGATTTGATGAGATCTCTAATTCCCCTCTTACTCAAGGGTAATTCCTTTTTAGTCTCATCACTCATCACACAATTTTATTTTAGGACCTGGGAGTCTATATGTAGAGTTGTTAAAGCTCCTGTTAAAACTCCTCTATTCAAATTGTCCCCTTTCTTATTCTGGTTAAATATTTTGAAAGTGGATGTTTCAGGTAAGTATCCTTGTTTACTTTTCCCAGCATTTCCTTAACTAGGCCCTTCTGTTTGAGGGCATCTACCAGCCTGGTTTTGGAGTTTGAATACTGCCCTTTCGATCGCGGGTTGTCACCTTCAGTCTGCACCAATGGATTTCCTCCCTGGGGCCCACCAATTGGGGTTAGTCCCGTTTCTTTCGATTTAGATTTACATGTTTGTACTATTTCATCATGATACTCTATATAGATTTTGTTCAAGAATTTCTGAGATGATGTGTTTAAGGCTTTTTTATTTAAAGTTTTTTTTTATTTTCTTTACTATTGTAATTGTTTTATTTTTTATTTTGAGGATGCTATGAGTGTGTTTAGTGTGTCCAGAATTACTATAGGATTCCTCAATATTGGTTTGTGGGCTATTACAGGTACCCTCCCTCGAATCTTGAGATCTTGTCATTGACACTCAGCCTTCTAGGTGGAGCTTTTTTTTTTTCCTCAACTATAGTATTGGCTAGCCTCTTTTCAACAGCTATGGCAGCCTTGTTTGCCAAGTGAACAGTAGTTGTCAATTGGTTGTGGAGATCCTTTAAATAAGTGGTCTGTGTTTTAATTTCTGCTATCAGGTGTTCCCGTAAGTTTACAATGCCTGAGGCAACTTAATTAACATTTTCCTCTATTAAAACCGATGAACTAGCAAAACATTGGGGATTAGATATGCTATTTTTCTATTCATCATTGACATCTGGGTGAGTTGACAGGGCCAGGAGTGAGATTTCTCCTCTGCCAGAAATGGGGGGAGAGTTTAGTTAGGATCCATTATTCACATCTTGGTTAGCGGATTGTTTCTCCCTTAGATTCTTTCCTGTGATTTGGTTCTCTATCTCCTTTGGGAGAGAGCCCATTTCTATCACTGATGTTAAGTGCTCCAATATGTTCCCTTTTCTAGATTTGCCTCTGTTTCCCCCTCTTGGCGCAAGAGCTCCCCTTGGAGGTCTCTATTTTGTGCTCCCCACAGGAGTCTTCCCCCAAAACAAAAATGTAATTTAAAGTTTTATGATGTAATAAGTAGAATGGAATTGTGACCTTATTATGTTTTTATGTAATATTGTAAATGTTTTATTTATCTTGTGTTAAGGTTATTTTGTTTAACCAAAATGCACACAAAAATCCCTCAGGGAGAAATGGGTAGGTTTACTCTTCTTTGTCGTTCTCAATGTCCTTATTTAATTTTAGATTTTATTTTCTAGATTCAGCTGTTTAAATTTATCAATCTCTTGGTCATGTTTTTCATACTTTTTCTTGGCGTCTTGAATGGATTGATTTTCCAGCAATTGTTTTTCGAGAGCTACCAAATGTTCTCCCTGTGTCTTGCATTCTTCTTCAGCTATCTCTATTACCAGGAATACCCAATCCAGAGAGCATTTATTACCCACTCTGCTAAAGTTCTTCTTTCTATTTCTATTTCTATGTATTCATAGTGTGCCAAAGCCCTTGGGCATCCAGGGGCCACATAGAAGACAGACCAACAGGACAAAAACTAAATTACAGAGCATTAGGAGAGGAGTCTATCTAAGCAAACAATCTAATCTTCAGGAGTTTCCTGAAAATAGAATGGTTTTCCTCCTTCCTTAGTAACTTGGGGAGCTCATTCCAAGCCTGTGCCACCGGAAAAGGGAAGGAACCCAACTGATTTAATCTTAACGGTGCAAGCCTCTTTTGAGCGCAGGCTCCTACTTGGCTTATAGATTTCCAATTTCTCCTTTACGTGTCGGGAGCAGTCCCAAAAAGGCATTTGTGTTGCAGCATCAATCTTTTAAAAACAATTCTGGCTGCCACAGGGAGCCAATGAAGCTCTCAGCGGGCTATGGTTAGAGTCTCTACGTTAAATATTGCACATTATACGTACTGCTTCATTTTGGAGCTTCTGCAGTTTGTAGATACATTCCTTGCTAGCGCCCCCTAACAGTGAGTTGCATTAGTCGAGTCGCAGTAAAATAATGGCTTGCATCAACTTCTCACGGTTTCCCTCGTGATCATAGGACAGATCTGTCTCAAGACTCTAAGATAATTATTAGAGTTGCTGACTATATAATTCACATGAGCATCTGCATTAAGTGAGGCCTCCATGAAGGTACCCAGTGTTTTAACCTTACCCGCTACCGGATCAAGGCCTCCATCAATGTGAAAAGTTGAATATTCCTGTCCTAACCTCTCTCGGTTATGCTTAGACCCATACATCATGAGCTCTGTTTTACTGGCATTTAAACATAACCAGTTAACAGATATCCAGTTTTTAATTACCATGAACATTTCATTTAATTGTTCCTGGTCATAAGCATAAACTCCACTAATTTCCTTGATGACCTGAAATTCTCTGCATAATTAGCACAAAAAAAACAATCTCTCTGTTTCCTTGCATAATGGCTGAATGTAAATATTGAAGAGGAAAGGGGATAAATAAGCCCCCTACCAGACACCACAAACAATAGGGTCAGCATAGGATGAGGCATCTCCCCAATGAATCCTGGACTTTCGCCCACCAAGGAATTATTCCATCCATGTCACTGCTTCTCTAGAAAAGCCCCCAATGTCAACCAGCCTATCCAAAAAACTATCATGATATGGGAGATAGAAAGCTGTTGATAAATCGGGCAAAATCAGCAGCTCCGATCTATTCCATTCTAAGGCTGTTAACATATGGGTTTGGAGGTATACAAGGGCACTTTCAGTCCCATGGACACGCCGGAAACCATACTGTTTCCCATGAAGAAAACCCGACACTTCCATATGCAATTGAATTTGTATGGTGGCCACCTTATCAATAATTTTAGGGAGAAAAGGGGTATTGGTTATCAGCCTCAAATTAGAGGAGCCTTAGAATCTAACCCTTTCTTCTTTGAAATGGGGTAACCACTACATCTTTAATGACTACAGGTACATGGCAGTGGGTAAAGGAGGCATTAATAAACCTTCGTAAGAATGGGGCAAAAATGCCATGACGTTCAAGGATAACCTTCGACGGTAACAAATCTCTGGGACAACTGGCGGGGGTAGTCAATAAACACTCTCGGGATGCTCCTTACTTGGTGCCCTTCTGGAATATTTACAGCTTTAAGGTATACAAGCACGAGTTTGCCGCGTTGTTCAGTCCTAACCAATCTTTTCATTTTTTAAATTAATGATCTCAAGATCATCCACTGTACTGGACACACCTGTGCCAGTCGTGTTATATAAAAGAGGCAGAGCATTCATCAGCCTCTAATAGTGTTCATCTGTAAAAGCCACTATATGGACTTTCTCCATTTTCCCACTGACTTATGGATAAAAATCAATGGATTACCCTGCAACCACGGGCTGTGCTATAACATTCACCTATAAAGGTAGTGGCCCTGATCATCCAGGTCACCAAGGAGCTCAAACAATGCACAATTGATTAGGGTCCCGAGTTTGGATAGACTAGAGTGCAGCACTGACAAAATATACCACCCATTTACAGACTTCACAAAAATATCTTTTTAATCTAGTGCAATCATTAAAGAAAAATCTCATGTATAAAACAAAATGCCTCACACCCTGTACGGCAGGATGACACAAAACATAAAAATAGTTCCACAGTCAACAAACAACCTGATATGCACAGGAACAAACATAAACCCATATATATCGATGAGCGTTTATACACTGTACATTGTGAAAAGTCGATGACCCAATATATTAGTCATGGGATTATAGCTCTTAATTCTTATTGTATGCCACAATGAATATTATCCATTTTGTGCATTTCTTCAAGAAAATACTCTGTGGTCTATAGTCAACATGCTGTGTTTCGGCCTTAAGCAAAGCAGTTTATGTGCACCCAGTATGGTATGCCTTCATCAGGACAATCAAGAAGTAATTTAGATGGGCAGATCATGTGATGGCAGATCTCTATGGTGTAAAAAATAATGATAACGGTATGTGAGATGGGGTGAGACATGATTGGACTATCCAAACCTATTTAGAGAGACAAAATCTTGTTTTTTAGTTTAACAACCAATTTATGTGGAAACAAAGGTAAGCCCTCCTACCTTAAGTGGGCTTAGTTGCAAATGTCCGGACTTCACTTGACTGGGGTGGGGTGGAGATGCTCATCGGATATTCCTATAAATAAATAAAACCAAACAAATGGTTTGTAGGTGACATCTGTCCATTATGGCGAGGTGAATATATCCAAAACTGCTCATTTGCATATATGAGCACACTCACCCCAAAAAATTATGATCACGAACACTGATATCAGTCTGATCGATGTAGGACTCTTGTATACTATTGAAGCCTGTGCAAGAGTAGAGATATGTTTGTATGTATTATATACAGTGTGCATCTCAGCATAACGACCCGGTGGACGTGAATCCCCATGATCAACAATGCACAGTAATTGGCAAAGAATGTGTGGTGGTGAGTTAGTTCAGACCGCTCACATGGGAATACTCACGAGATGGAAAGACCCATATGAATGGTGCAATCGCCAACCACACTGCTGTGATGAGTGCTGCAGCGTATGTCATACTGCAGGGTGAAGCAATAAGTGCAAACATGCTATTGCACCGATTGTGTGTAGGGTGAAGGGGCTACCAAACACCAGTGGGGCTCTATGAAGCTGCCTGCAGTGGTTTAACCCATAGTGTCATCAGCTGACTCCCTCTTAGAACCCATTTCAATATATGTGGAGTACTTTTTAAAACCATTTATGGGGACAATGCCCTCATATGTGAAAGACTCTACCCAGATGATCACAATATTAAAATCAACCATCATGTCATTCTAGTCACTCTGGATGTGAGGAATTATACACCTCCATACCCCAACAAGAGAGTCTCAAGTTTATCGGTAAGACCTTGGATAAACAGGGTCATCCCCACCTCCTGCCTACTACCTTTATTCTCGAGTGTGCCAGGCTAGCTATGACACAACATTTATTTGTATGCAAACAACAGATCTACATGCAACAAAAAGGAGTCAGTATGGGTGCTACGTTCACGACGGATGTGACTAATTTATATATGGCTCACTATGAAAGTCTATATATCTTTACAGCAACCGACCCCTTTGATGCCTACATTGACATATAGAAGCGCTATATAGACAACGCCTTTCTAGTATGGATGGGTGATGAAATCCAATTGGACCAGTTCCAACAGTTGCTGAGTAATTGTGATGACAACATCAAGTTTGCCATGACGTTTGATAAGAAATCCATCAACTTTTTGGACTTGATTATTTATATCACTACAAAGGAAGCCAAAAGATTGCAATGGATTGCTCCATTTCCGCAGCTTTCATCCAGCAGGTCTAAGGTCCAACTTACCTTATGGGCAGTTCCTGAGGATACCAAGGAACTGCTCCGAAAGAAAAGATTTCTACTCACATGCAGACGTGCTGAAGAGGAGATTCCTAGCAAGAGGTTATCCAAAAAGGGCTTTAAAAAACCCGCTCAAAAGAGCCTCAAATACTGACAGAGAACTGTGTCTTACCTCTGAGGAATCTGAGGGCGTCCATGCTTCTTTTCCCCAGATATCCGGCTCGCAGGTGGCCAGGCAAAGGCTGTTGCTATCGGATCCTGACCCTGAGGGTGGATATGCAAGGGAGGACTACCTTGATGTAGGAGAATTGGGAGTGGGGCAAGGCACCCTTGGGTGAGATGCAGTACCCCCCATTTCCCTTTCTTAAGCAGTCTGATATCCCCCAAGCCTTTATAGGCTATTACCAGTACCTTCCCTATTCTTCTAGTAAAACATCCCCCAATAGATGCCAGTTAGATACTGGGACGAGGAAGAGATCAACCAGAGCATAGAATCCTCCTTTGATTAACTCAAACACACACACACACAGCATTTAGGTACTGGGACAAGGAGGAGGCACGCAAGAGCAATACGGAACTCTCAAGCCGGCAATAAGCAGTCTAATTCTTTTTGGACCAATCAACCTGGCAGGAGGTTTAAAAGCAGCAAGAACAGTGAAAATGGGGTTATCTGTGGGGTCAGCTGTGCATTCGGCTGTGGAGTCAGCCGTGGGAGCTGATCTATGGACTGCTGGATGAGAGCAGACCTATCCTGGAAGATGGCATGGCAGACAGAGTGCTCAAGGACCCTTATTAGATGCAGAGTGCATGCAGTGGGAAGTGAGCCTAAATGAAGCTGGAGGCCTGTTCAGGACTATGGAGAGGGAGTCGGCATGAATAGGCAAAGCTGCAGAGTGAGGCCTGAGCTGCGAGGGACGAATAGCTGGTAGGAGTGAAGCCACAGAGAGCCTCTGTGGAGACGGAGCGAGGCGATGCACAAGAGAGAGAGCTTGTGGCGGCAGGAAGCCTCGCTGGAATGCTGTAAGCACTGACCCGTGAGTCAGCCTGGGCAGGTGAACACCAGGATGGCATGCGACATGTGAAACCACTGAGAATTTTAATGAATGTTGATTTAAATGAAGGCAAGCGCTATTGAATACCGATCCGAATGAAAGTAAGCATTTTGAATACCGAACTTAATGAAAAGCAGTTCTGTGGAATCTCACGATATAAAGGAACAGTGTACTTTGATAGAGCGAGCATTGACAAGAGTCATACGAATATAAAGGAACTGTGTGACTTAAAAGAACAAACATTGGCACGAGTCACAGAAGTATGTGAACGTGCAACCTGTGAATAGTGTCAAAACGAGCAATGGTAAAGCATCATGAGGATGCAAAATGAGAATAAGCCACGGTAGAGCTGAAACAGTGACAACATGTATATGAAAGAGAAGCAAGTTAGGTGTACGGTTGTGTGACCTGTAATGGGTGGACAGTGTGGTCCAACAACTGCGCCTAGACCGAGGACACCCACCTATGGAAAAAACACTTTAAAACCTGCAAAGAAGCTTGTGATTGAATAAAGGAAGTATTGTGTAACTGAAATTAAGAAACTGAACTTTGGGAAATTGATGAAAGATAACCAAGTCAGAAGAACTTGGAAGAATTTCAGAGAATCTATTTTTTGGGAAAAATATGAAAGACTTGAAAGCTTGGGGAAGGGAGACCCTTTGCATTGTGAACTATCTTGAACCTTGGGGAAGGGAAACCCTTTACAACCAAGAGCTGGAAGAAGCTCTGAACTGTTATTTGACCACTTGTTATTTTGATGCTGACACCCCTATACATTGTATACAAATAGATGTGAGGGCAAGTATAGGTTCTGGGCACAAATAGACATTTACTCTGGACCTCCTGAGATAGACTATCCTTAGGTTCATTTAGGTAGGGATATCCCACCTTAGTGTGCAATAGCACCTGGAGCGTTCCACATGCCGTATGGGATTACCACTATAAGTAATCTCTGGCCCAAATAACCAGACAGACTCAAGGAATATGGCAAAATACTACTTTATTATCAGTTCAATAAAGTAGGAAAATATTGTGAACAAACAAATTGTAGCTAACACACTCTCAATGCATTTCAATTACGCAAAATGCGTTATTCCTCGATGTACGTCAGCTATAATATCATCCTATGTGGCAAACAGTAAAAACCTATTGGGCGGAGGGATTGGTTAATGGAACATGTATACCTATAGTCTGCATAGGTTTTAGTATCATCACTGGCTGTCCCGTATCTGGTAGGCAGGTCTTGAGCAACCTCTAACTATGTCAAATACTGATAATAACATAATGGAAAAAAACAGACATTATTTCACAAGCAAGTCCCCGGGAACCAGTACTCAGGTGGCCAGGGAAAGACGATCGCTCCTGGATTCCGATGCTGGGGTGGACAAGCGAAGTATGATCACCTGCGTACGGGGTCCGCAGGGAGTGGGGGAGAAGCGCCCAATGGTGAGACATGATATCCACCTTTTTCAACAACCCATCTAACACCTATCCCTGCTTATTTCATGGGAAACGCCCGCTCCCATAATTCATCCCCACTTTATATTGACAACAGTACTGAGCTGAGGAAGATGAGGAATGAGGTCAGAAAGATTACCTCCACTGAATTGCATTGGCTCTATCCCTATAATGAGGCCAGGCAGAGTTATGCATGTGGTCCTAACAATACACACCTGCCACTTGTTAACACTCCCTGTGAGGATAAGAGGTGGCGTGCACAAGCATACTCTGAGCGAGGCTGGGCAAGGAACAGCGCTCTTCCAGGTCTGATGGAACCAGGCTATGGAAGTTGGAAAGCCAGCAGGCTGATCAGCAGTTGAAAGGATCGAGAGAGAACCCGGCGAGAATTCCACACTTTCGCGAAGCTGTAAGCATTCCCAAACTGAAACCGAGTCAGCGGGGGAAAGAAACCTTCAAGTTGCAAGAAAGCAGCCCACGACCCTTCCGGGTGAACGGCAGAGTTGGGGATGAGCAGAGGAGACATTGGTTACGGCCTGGACTGCTGCATGAATAAGATGAAAGAAAACCAATTAACATGACCAGTGAGAAATCAAAGGCAATAAAAGTCTGTTTTGTGTTGAAAGAAAAAGTAAATGTAATCTGAAAGTTGAAGGTTGTGTGTGTGCCGATAAAACACAAATGGAAAAGGACAATTGTTGAATTGTAAAAGGAAAGGATACAAAGTAACAAAGTGGTCCTGCAAGGCTAAGTCGCACATTCGAAAGTCTCTGAGAAATTTTAGGAGAGTTGAAAGATATTACAGCGGGAACCAAAGGAAAGAAAGTAACTGCGATAAGGAGAGAACTTTGAATAAGAGGAAAGCAAAGCATGTGAACTCTGAATATGCCAAGATGGCAAAGTATATGATCTTTGGAAAAGGCCAAGAGGGCAAACTAAAGAGAATAAGAACAAAAAGTACAAAGAGGCATTGGTGTTGCAAATCAAAGATTGTGAATTGAAGAATTGTTGAAAGAGAGGTCGAAGTGGTCATGCAGAGATCTATGGAATATCCTTGGAGTTTCAAAAGTCTTCGACACTGAAAAGATACCTAAAATAAAATGTGTTGAAGTGAACACCCACGAAGAAGAGACAGGCTCGAGCTTAGCAGAGGGAAGCCTGTGCAGAACTGTGTGATAAAGTGAAAGATGAATGCATAGGCTTGAGCCCGTCAGAGGAAAGCCTGTACAGAACTGTGAGAAATTGAATATGAACCGAGTAATTGTGATGGGTTATTTATAACGCACTTAATACCCAGAGTTTTCTAAGTGCGAACCTGGGGATCGATACTGTCTTGCTCAGCGTTGTCTTGCTTCCAAGGCAAGCACATTGCCACTGAGCTATCCTCCCGAGACTTTGATGACATGGCAGACAAAGCAGATGAAGCCAAAGGAAGGGATTTAACTATCAGATGTTTGAAGCCCAAGACTGAACTGTTGAAGTGTACCAGTAAGACAAACTGGCAGACCCCTTTCTGACTGAGAACTTTCCCAATTTTTTTTCTGAGGATACAGAAATACAACATAACTATTTTGTTGCACTGTGGCATCAATTCAGATGATGAAAATGTTTCTTATTTGAATGTACTCAATCACGCTTCCATATGATGAAAATGCTTTTCTATTGAATGCATTTACTTATGTTTTTGTGTAACCACTACTGTTTGCTGCACTTACTGAAGGAGAAATAGTGAACTGCCTCTGTGGAACAGCCATTGTAGATATAATATTCTATCTTCTTTTCTTTTCTTTCTCTAATTTGTTATGTGGATACCCTATGTGGCCCTCACAGTACCTTTTACTACTGGGGTTTTTCTATAATCCTTTTTTCACACTTCTGCTCTCATTTTTGTTATTTATTCTAGTTCTTATCACCATTTCCAATGTTAACTTTTGTTATGTTGGTGAGCCCGTGGCACAAAACCTGAGTAAAAAACAAGAATATAACCTTTTTTTAATGAAAATATGTACCTAGTTGTCTGTGTGTTCTTATCGGGCATGTAATCTGAACAATTTGATCAATAGCCTCATTTGAATCACTGGTTGAACCAATTAGGCTCCTAATAGAATATAGCCACTTTGGTCGTCAACCCGTGCAAGACGGATAGAACTGTGCCATCCACCCATCCTTTTTTAAGAATTTCTCTAGGCCCGTTGGGACTGAACGTGGGGCAGGGAGTTGTTACTGAAGACATTCTGACATTTTTTTTTGAGACACTATTTTCCTTTTGTATTCCCTTAACACATTTATCATTTTGAGAAGGAAGGCAAGGTTAGGTTTTCTTAGTATAGGCCTTTTCATTTGACTAGACTTACTTGGACGTGTTTGTTATTTGTTTAATGGTCAAAACTACTCCCATTCTAGAGTTAAAGCCAGTTAGGAATTCTATCAACCCAACGAAAATACTAAATAAAGGTTTTTGAAACTTGCATCCATTGTGTCTGTGTCTACTACTCGATACCATGCCTTCCTTACAATAACAACAGCAACAGAGAGGCTTCTGCAACAATGTATTGTCCACCATTACATAGGCCCTCATGATTGGTTGGCACTCTCCTCCAACCTTGGACATTAGGCTTGTTAGCAGCACGTAAGCAACGAAACCCATGTGCAGGGGAACAACATCAGACAACTGCCTTCCTTAG
This sequence comes from Ambystoma mexicanum, assembly GCF_040938575.1. Classification (NCBI taxonomy): domain Eukaryota; kingdom Metazoa; phylum Chordata; class Amphibia; order Caudata; family Ambystomatidae; genus Ambystoma; species Ambystoma mexicanum. The sequence continues at coordinate 677,937,385 of NC_090935.1, read as the reverse complement.
CTAATTAGTCTAAAATCTCTCATCAATTAGGCCCTATGCCAAGGCTTCTTCTCTGTAGTTGACCTTTCTGATGGTTCTCTTTCTCGTAACTGTAAAAAGGGAGTGAAGGTAAATTACTATCTTTGTCTGGAGCTTTATGAATAGGCCTTGTCTTCTGGTCCTGCACCACGTGTGAGTAGACCATGATTTTGTCCATTCTGTTATTTTATTTAGTGCTATTTGATTCAATTATATTGGTTGAAATTACTCTCCTCGGCCTCTGGAGACTTGGTTGCTCTGTCTTGCAAGTGCGTGTTGCATCTTCGATCGTTCAATACTTGGCACTTGCAAATGTTTTTAAGAGAAATATGTCTAACATACATATCTTATCCTCTTCAACTCCATTTGTGCCTTTCAGTTGCTTCTTGCTGTGACATCCTTGATGCTGAGCCAAATCTGGGGCCAGATTATCAAAGGTTTGCACTTGTGCAAAAAACTGGTGCAAATTAATTTAGCACCAGTTTTACTGCTTTGATAATTGGGCATGAAGCACACAGGTTTTGCGCCAATTTGTATTATCCAAAAAGATTTTCACCAGAGCAAAAATAAAACAGACTGTTCTATTTACTAGGTTTTAGAAGTAACATGAAACGAAATGTAGTAAACAGATTTATTTTTGTTATGCAGAAAAAATGGTACAAAAAATAGTCTGATTTATTTTTGCCCTAGTGCAAAGCTTTGCTCCATTTTATACATATTATCAAAGCATTTGCTCCATTTTTAGAACTGGTGCAAATGTTAGATAATCTGGCCCCAAGTATCCTTTGTTCTCACACAAATCTGTATTCCAGCGCATGTCAGCTCTGCAGCTTTGGACTTTCTCCTCGAGGCTTCTCACTTACTATCATATGATGCAAACATCAATTTTCTCAACGTGGCTGATTTTACCGCCGTTATATTTCCTACCTTAGCAAGCTTCTACTTTGTGTTATCTTCCTTGCGTGTCTGCATATATACATCTACTGCATCTCTTGGTACTTATCTTCTAAGTGTATATGGTTTTATTCATATTTTCATATATATTTACTTTGTCACTTTAGTCACATCTTCATTCTGTGGATATCCAGACATCAGATTTAGTGCATCTACATGTCTTCTCTTCTTCATGGCATCACTTCACACCTGTCAGACTTTACTTTTAGTATGTCTATGTCCAGTGGTGTCTGCAGACTCAAGTCTACCGCTTCAGTTTGAGGATACATTTGGCATGGTTGTCTCAGTTCATAATGCCTCTCATACCTTCAATGTGGTATTGGTATGATACCAGGTGCCATGCACAGTGTTCTCCTGCTATTCTTCCAATAGGTCAGAGGTGAGGGGTGGGGTCTACAGATGACGAGTATATCTGCTTCTCGACATTAGCATAGGGCAAGTTAGGCCTTTTTCCACCCCTCTTTTTGGCTTAATAAAAGTTTATAGTTCAAACTTGAATTCAGTTGTCTGTGTCTACTTCATGATGCCTTTGCATACCCCAAAAGAAAAATCTGAGATTGACAGACTGGTCTGTGTCTGAAGATTCAATCCAGTGAGCAATCAGATAAAAAGATCAAACAAAAGAACTTGAATCTTGTTAAACAAGAAGGAACCCTTAAGAAAAAACCTCTTTTCGCCTTTAAAGAGAACCCCAACCTACATCAAAAACTAGTGCAGACATATCGACCCATAGCTAAAGAACAAACAATCTGTTATATGTGGGGGTTACTGCTGGTTACAGTGCACCATAAATGTTGTCATTGTGCAACACATGATTTCACAGAAACCAAACGTGTGTTTGAACAAGGCAAAATAAAGTGGCAACTGAGCTCACATACAAATTGTAATACCAAACATGTTATATATATCATTGAATGCTCGTGTCATTTACTTTATGGGGGAAAAACCATCCTTCTGATTAAACAACAGATATCGGAACATAGATCATGTATCCATAACAAAGTCCCAGCCAAACCCCTAGTTGAACACTATATAAGGAAGGGACATAATGACAGAGACCTCAAATGGTTTATTTTACAAGCTCTAAAAGCACATCCACAAGGGGAGAACATTGGAAAACAATTGTACAAACTTGAACAAAGATGGATCTAAATACAGTGAACCGGGGTCTGAACCTTTCCGTTGAATGAGATATCCTAATTTTAGAATCATAATCTGATGTACTACATTATATTAGCATGATTAGTGCATGCACCATGATGTTAAACTATATAAGTATATGAGTTACAGAATATGAGACCTTCTCCCCAACAAGGGCTTCCCGGGCCCCTGCCCAGGGACACAGATTTTTACACATTCTACCCTTGAGCCAGATATGTACACTCTACCCTTTTCTGATGTTGGCATTAGCAGTGCCTTATATATATAACACATCAATATGGCCACCTGGTTTAATCTCATATGCAATTACATACTCTTTTATTCATGTTTACTCCATGCAGCGTGAAGGCTCTGAAATCGAAGGGGGATCTGGGGCTCACGTTCAGTCAGCATTAGCTCAGTGGGTATCTCTATGCACTACTAGATTGCTGGTAAGATCCTGGCACTTAGGATTGCATGAATCACTCGTGGCAATATATAGGTTTGTCTCACCTGTCTTGGTTAAGGGATACAACATGTTCCCAACCACACCATCCATTTTAGTTTTTGGATGTCGCCTGGCTCCTCTCTATTCTAATTCATTTAAAAAGAATCTTTGAAAATCTGGAATACGCAAGGTTAAACCACTGAGGGCAGCTTCATAGAGCCCAACTCTTTTTGGTAACCCCTTCAACTCCACACACAAGCTATGTTATAGCATATTTGCAATTATTGCTTCACCATGCTGTCTGACACACGGCGCAGCACTCGTTGTCACAACAGTGTGGTTGGCGATGGCACAATTCATATGGGCCTTTCCATCTCCCGAGTATTCCCATGTGGGCAGTCTGAACTATCTCACCACCACCCATTATTTGCCAATTACTGTGCTTTGTTCAGCATGGGGGTTCACGTTCACTGGGTGGTCATGCTGAGATGCGCCACTGTATATAATACATACATACATGTCTCTTCTCTTGCACAGCCTTCAATAGTAGACAAGACACCATCTGCAAGAGTCCTACATCGATCAGACTGATATCAGTGTCCGTTATAGAAATATTTTGCGGTGAGTGTGTTTATGTATACATATGAGCAGTTTTGGATATATTCACCTCGCCATGATGGACAGATGTCACATTAACACTGTTTGTTCAGTTTTATTTATTTTTAGGTATGTCCAATGAGCATCTCCAAATGGCCCAGCAGAACACCTTATACGGAGGAAAGATGCCCACACCTAATGCAGTGCCAAATGGAACAGTGGCACCCATCCAAGGAGTTAGCGTCATGGGAGGAAACCCCTTCATGTTCTCGGGTACTTAACATGTATCCTGATTAGGACAGCCCACAGAAAGCTCTTGCATACCCAGTCCTGTTCATGACTAACCACCCTGATGAGGAACCCTTGGTGAATGATGAGATAGGTAATACGCAATTCATCTTTATGGTCAATACAGGTGCCACTAAATCAAGCATCAGTGAAGGAAACCTCCCGCTATCAGGTGAAACTCTTGACACACCAGGAATCTGTGGGGCTGTCACAACAGTTCCCTACACAGAAGAGGTAGCTATCAAAATAGGGGGAAAGTGGTGCATGCACCCTTACTATTCCTAGAGGCCTCCCCCTTACATTTGTTGGGACAGGATATATTGAGTAAGCTCAACATGACCTTTTCCTTTACAGACCGTGGGGTGGTATGCACCACACCAGGTATGTGTGTCTTAAGGGCAATGGTCATCATTCAGACTCAGGGAGGAGAGATGGTGGTCTGCAGCGTCCTCGTAGATCCACACATGTTTGATGCAGTGCCCCAGATTGTCAAGGCATGTCGGCGGGTACCATCACATTTTATTTTTCAACCCATGGTACCCCAGAACTTGTGGCAGGCACAATACTGTCCCTAGATTTGCAGGCCCTGCTTGTGTCAGCCAAAATGATTTTTGTGGTTGGGACAGATACTCATGGATGTGAGTGTCAGACATTGCTGTGTATTGACCCAACTGTGCCCCTTAAGGAAGTGATAGATGCAGAGTTGTTTCAGGACGAGGATGACGATGGAGAAATTGTGTTTGCAATTTGTATCCCTTGTGATATTCTGGGACAATACTGGAAGATACAATATTCCTTGATGGCCCTTGTCACTCCACCCCATTTACTGAAAATGACTGGGAGCAAGTACCCGAAAGGTTATGGACAACCAGCGCCTATGATGTAATGCTTTTGCAGGGGGTAGCGCCAGTTAGAATAAAACAGAAGCCAGGCCCAGTGCTGGCTCGAGTTAAACAGTACCCGCTGTCCAACGAAGCAGAGGAGGGCATACAGGATTCCATTGTGACACTCCTGAACCAAGGAATAATAGTACCCTCAACCTCTCTGTGTAACACAGTGATCTATCCAATAAAAAAGGCAAAAGGGGGGAGTTGGAGGATTTCCAGGACCTTTGTCCTCTAAATTACATTGGCCAGTCTGAAATTACAGTAGTTCTGAACTCTGCAATAATACTTTGCAGCGTCCCTAAGTAGACGACCCATTTCAATATGATAGATTTAAAAATGCCTTCTTCTCCATAACCCTGCATCCTGATTCACAGTCCCTCACTGTGTTTACGCATGGGGGAATTCATTTCGAGCACACAAGATTGCCTCAAAGGGTACTGTGAGTTCCACAGCATCTTCAACAGGATCTTTCATGCTGAGTCAGGGAACATCCAAGTGCCCAGCACCATCATTCAGTAAGTTAACGATTTGCTGGTGTGTAGTGACACTGAACAGCAGTGCAGGAAGGATTCCATCACCCTTCTGCAGCTACTGGCGTACAAAGGGTACAAGGTAGATAAGGCGAAGTTGCAATATTGTATCCAAAAAGTACTCTACTTGGGCCAACTATTATCTGAACATGGGAAGAGAATTTTACCAGCACACCACATCCCAAAACTATCAAAGGGAGGCAAACATTTTTAGGGTTATGTAATTACTTTAGGGCATAGATTTTAGATGATGCAGTGTACACCAGGCCCCTGCTACAGGGCCTTAAAGAGGCCCAAAAGAATGACCATAAGATTGCCTAGACATAGGACATGTTCACCAATTTTAACGCTCTAAAACAAGCGTTAAAAAGCCCCCACTGCTGGCCACCCCTGATTACGCGCAAAGGTTCTATCTCTTTTCCCATTCAAATGGCCATTGATGACTGCAGTACTGATACAAAAGAGTATGATGGGCCACGAGCCATTGGCTTGCTACACCAGACTGCTAGATTCTGTAATGCAGGGCCAATTCCTATGTGAACAGGCACTTACTGCAGCTGCATTTGCAATTGAAAAGAGCTCCACAATTTGTATAGGGTGCTATGTAACCCTGAACGTGGAACACACAATTTTGGAGCAGTCCAAATCAACTCTGACCACGCAACAGGCATCTGCATATTAAATCATCTTGTCCAGCCCCAACATTAATATCGTGAGGAGTAAAACTGTGAATTCTGCCACCTTTCTAGCAGAGCAGTGCATGGAGGAAGATCTGGTAGTGCATGCTTGTGTGTCATTTGAGGGGGAGGAGGATGATATCCCAAAGGCTGGGGATAGACCCCTTGAAGGAGGGGGTGCTTTTCGTTGATGAATCAGCAACTATAGACTAGAGTTCAGGTTTGAGGCATACTGGGGCGGCAGTGGTACGTCTGGTGGATGGAATATACAAGGTTCTTGTGGATGGAATATTCAAGGTATTGGTGCAGAAAAGATGTTCTACACACTATTTGGCCCAAGCAGCAGAATGTATAGTGCTCATTGAAGCGCGTTTAGCGTCTCAAGGGTGCTATGTCACTATCTATTCTGATTCAGTTTACTTCACTACTGCAGTGCATGCAGGCCTGGTGCGGAGGAAGAGAAGGGCTTTAGACGAATGACAGGTCCCCGGTAAAACATGCAGCTCTGCTAGACAAACTAATTCACGCTCTATCCAAACCATGCTTGACAGCGGTGGTGACATGCACCACCAACACTAACGATACAGACAAGGCCTCACTCAGTAACTCTGCCATGGATGCAGCGGCCAAGCAAGCAGTATATTTACCAGTGCCAAGTGTCCCTGAGTACCCAGTGGTGGGGCAGAGCAGGGAGCAATTGCCAGACTGCTACAATTCCTTGCCAATTGCCCAACTAATAGAATTGCAGGGATGAGCTCCACAGGAAGAGAAAGAATTGTGATTAAATGAGGATGTAAGCAATCACCCACAGATTTATTGTGGCAACAAGAAACATTGGATAAAGCAGTTATGCCGTATGAGTCGCTGCTGGTCCCGTTCAACCAACTGCATCACCCCTCCCATGTATCCAAGTAAAACGTTGCCAGAGATATACAGGATGACAGGTTTGTCCCCTATCTGCAGGAGGCAGCAACTAAAATGGTCTTCAACAGCACTATGTATCAGAGTTACAATACTGGTCTCACTTTACAAACTATCAGAGGTATCCTGCCCCACCATACTGGACCATTCCATGGGTTGCAAATCGACTACACGGACCTGGGCGAAAGGTGTAATGGATCCTGCTACCTGATAGTGGTTGTGTGTCCTTTCTCATGGTGGGTGGAGCCTGGTCCTTGTGCACATCCTGATGTTAAATGTGCAGCCACATTTTTTGTGAGAGACGTCTTACCTCAATTGTGCGTGTGCAAAGTTTGTGCAGCCACATTTTTTGTGAGAGATGTCTTCCATCGATTGTGCGTGTGCAAAGTTTTAAGGTTCATTAACGACACCCATTTCTTCAGTGAGATTTTCAAGGAAGTTACCCCATTATTGGGCATCAAACATCAGATGTGTACAATTTACCAGCCCCAGGCCAACAGAGTTGTGTACAGGATCAATGGTCTTCTCAAGAGTAAACTTTCTAAGCTTTGCACCACCCTAAAAAACAAATGGGTGCACTGCTTGCCTCTTGCTTTTTTCAGCATGCGCTTGGAGCCCTGTATGAATAATCATTTATCACCCCATGAGGTGGTAACAGGGCGCTGCATGCACATGCCTATATATCTTCAATCAGGAGAGTATCTGATGCTCACATGGCAGTGTCCATTCTAGAAGAAATATTCATAGCTACTGGTGCGCTCTAACCAAAGCCATCAAATGTATCTCTCAACAGATCGTGCTGCCAAGGGCTGAAGAAATGACCAACGCTGCATCTGATACTCCACCCACATTGCATCCTCTTCAACTTTTCCCTGGCAACCACGTTTTTATTAGATGTAATGGCCCCTTTGAGCTGCTGTATGCTACCCCTCTTGCAGTAAAAATGTGTGAATTACGGTACTGGGTGCATTTATTTGATGTTCGCAAAGCACCCCAGGCCGCACCCCCGCTCAATAATACCTCACCCCCAGTTGAAAAATACTATGAAATAACAGTCTGCCCAAAGTGTCCTTAACTTCCTTAAAAGAAAATTTATAAATATACCACAACAACAATACCTCTGTGATAAATAAAAATGCTGCTATGCGTTATTTGCACTGAGAGCGCTATTTCGCTCTCTCTCTCTCTCTCTCTCTCTCTATCTCTCTCTCTCTCTCTCTCTCTTTCTTTCTCTCTCTCTTTTTCTTTCTCCCTCTCTCTTCCTCTCTAATATTTCCCTCGCTATTGTTTCATCTCCAGGTATTTACCTTGCAATGGATTTATGTGGGTCCAACAATTCAATTTTTTAAAAACATTTTCATTTTCAGCGAACTCCTATGGCAACTGTGTTTTCCCAAACCTATATATGTGTAATGCATTGGATAGCTAGTATATTTGCTGTTTCTATGTTTTGATTGGGAGTATATTTAGGATGTAGTGTTACCTGGAGTAGTGATATAAAAGCGGGAAATAGGAAATGTGACTTGTATTAACAGATCACTTACTAAAAGCTTTATGGGATATCACGTGACGATGATACAACTGCAATTGCAAATACAACTGACACAAATAATACTGTGGCTGCAGTCCATAATAGACAGTTTGATATATCTCTAAATAATATCATTTTCACTCAACAACATATGGGGAGTGTTGCAAATATGCTCATCATTATTTCGTAATGTGTTCTCTAACATATTTGTGAATGACTCTTTCCTTTCTAGTGGGTCAAAATATCTTAAAAGACAAATTAGAAGGATTAAATATGATCAATACCAACCAAGGACTTGGGTTAGAGGCAAGAGGAGATGTGCACCACCCAATGTTAAGTAATAGTTGGCATGCAGACATGAGCTCAGTGGGGAAAGCGAAAGTTAATGGAATCTGTTATGTGTGCTTCTTGATGCCACTCGCGTAGGGAGCCCTCATCGTGTTAATGCCACAGGAAATGCCGATTTTGGATCTTACTGCCTCTGACATTGTGCAGGCTGTGAAGCACTTTGCAGGCACGAAGCATATGACTAGAAGTTGCGGATCCTGATCAACTGCAATGTGCCCAAAACCCCAAGAGTGTCAAGTGTTTGCAAAGGCCAAATTTAAAACTGCAGGTTGTCAGGTTTGTGGCAAATAGATGTCAAGAGACCACAATGAGCTGCATGGCTGCATGGTGCATGGCATGAGGACTATTAGGGTTCGGAGAAGAAGTGATAGACAAAGTGAGCAGTGTGTGTGGCAAAAACTGGAATGAGCCAGTGGCAAAACTCACATTGCATCGAAGCAATGGAAAAAACAGTCAAAGTGCAAAAGCAGGAAGAATACAAACTGCATTTACAATGACGGGAACGTGGGGGCCAATAGTAGGTGCAATGCATTCCCGATCTCAAAAAAGGAGCAGCTGCCATCATGGATAACTACTGGGTATGTGGACAGCAGGCGTTACTTGAACCTGCCGCCATCATGGGAGGGCACCTGCACACTGGCCTTATTGCACTCAGAGCTCCTGGTGGTGCCTGAAGAACACTTAATAATGGAGCCAGGGGGTTTGTTGGCTCCAGCAACCACACCAAGGTCCGGCATCACCCCCACAGTGCCAGTGCAGAAGCCAATCTTTTGCATCCTGTCAGAAAAGGAAGAGAAGATCTTATTATCTATCGCAAGATTCGTAACAATTATTAAAATAAATACCAGACCAATACCGACTGTACAGAAAAAAAGAAACATTGTTTGAATCGTTGCTGCTACCGGGGGTGCAGACCACTGTGAATGCCAAGTGGCTCCAGATCATGCAGTGGGAACTGATGCAGTTGGCAAATGACACAGAGCAAGGCATCAACGTGATCAAGATGGAAATGCGAGCAATACATCAGATAATGTTGCAGAATAGATATGTATGGCCCTCCTCACTGCTACGGAGCGAGGGGTCTGCAAAAGGTTGGTGATTCATGTTGTGTCTACATACCCCCTAACGATGCAGAAAATGGGTCCCTTACCAATATAATAGGGGCCCCGCATGTTCTCAACACTCATATGCAAACAGAAGCGGGCATACAAGAGACTGATTGGTTTGACAAACATTTTTTGGACACTGTCCTGAATCGGGGCGATTGTGAAGATGTTGGCATTGGTAATATTCTGCAACTGCCAGCTGGGACTTTCGGTGCTGTGCTAAAGCAATGCCTAGTGGCGGAATGACAATGGTTTCAATTGGGATACAAGAGGCACCTTGCCATAGAAAAGCGCAGTTCAAAATGGCGATCCAAATAAGCCACTCATGGTTGTGATAGAGCAGCGTCTTTACCCCCCAGACACCACCACAGTCCCCCCACCAGACCCCGAGAACTACACAGAACACTGGGTAGATTTAGCAGGGATGGGTGATGTATATATATATGAGATGTAATTCTGGGCAATATGCGCAGGCATAAGAAAGTTTACGGTCTGTATGTAAAGCATGGGTGCCCAAGGAAGGTTCACACCCATATTTGGAAGCTGAAAGATTGGAAAGAGCAAGAAGGGTCAGAAAGGACAGGGGGGCTTATATGGGAGTTTGTTAATGTAGTTTTAATGAAAAGGGGGAATGTTAGGAAGGAGGGCGATCGTCCAAGACCCCCCAGTGCTTTTGGATACAACAAAGGCATGTGAATGTGCAGTAAGGGCCAGGGGAGGGCACAAGGGGGGGTCAATAAAGGCCATAGTGCAGTGAGCAGGGTGCACGTTCCGCCAAGTATTCATGGGGAGTCAGACACCATCTTACATAGTAGGAACCATATTGGAATTGAGGCCTAGTTCTGTTCTGTTCTGAAGCCAGGCCACAGGCCCTAGGAACACACATTGAAATAACATGTTTGCAAGCAGGAATAGGTTTTAGCCCAAGCACCAGTGAGACAGGCCAGAGCTGCAGAGATTAACAGACCCCTCATTGTCTCATGTTGCCAACATTTCATATCCCCGAAGGAATGCGCCCTGCAAGGTCATGAGGGGGTTGAGAGCTCAATGTGAAAAGCGATCCAATGAGAAGGACGACATAAGCCTCAGCCCCTTCCTGTCCAGTCCTGGACTGGCCCACCGGGACATCGGGAGTTTCCCCGGTGGGCCTGGGCACACAGTGCCTCTTTTCTTGGGGGAATGCCATGGACGTCATTTAGGGGTCGCCAAAGGACTGCTGCGGCCACCACCGCGACTACTAGAGACTCCCTTGCGACCCCTGATTTTTGGAGGTAAACAAGTTTTTTTTTTTAAACATAAAAAAAAAATCATATTTTTTTTTTAAGTGGAAGCTCCTGTAGAGCTTTGCAGCGCCCACGGTGCGGGGGACACCAGAAGCTTCAAGCTCACCCCTCGCTCAGGCTTCTCCATTTGCAGCACCAGTCTGACACTGACACGTGCACTGAAGCTGCGAAATCGGTCCGGGCTGGCGCCTCAGCTGTGAAGTGAAAGAGCAACAATAAGCCATGGGGGAAGTTATCTCCTATTTCAATTGTAGATTTAACTTCTCTGTGGCTTTATTGTTGGCGCCTCTTATACCAGATGCTTGGAGGGGTCACAGGGTCAGCGTTCCAGGTGCCATAAAGGCGTGCAGCCAGAGCCGTTCGCAATTGTAAATGGTTTGTGTGATGAAGGGCGAGGTTTCAGTCAGTCTGTGTATTTTGAGGCTGGCTGTAATGGGTTCACAGTGCAGTGCTCGTGTTCGTTCTCGTGTGCGGGTCACAGTTGAGAAAGTAAGCGATGCCGGACGGGTTTAATATAGAAGTAATATAAGCAAACCATGGCTTATCGTGACTGTTGTGGAGAAGGATTGTAGTGTGAGATATGTTTACATTTGTAATTAACTGTCAATCCGAGCTTCTGGAGCACATTCTCCACCACAGGGCTTGTAATATGGAGTGCCTTGAATATGGAGAGTTAGCGCTTGTGTTTGCAGACAGCAAAAAGTTGCAAAAGTCACTGGATTCAGCAACTGCTTTCTTTTTGCTGTTAAATATGTTGCCATTTTCCTGTCCTATTTGTGAGTATGCAAAGCAAATCATTTGCACATTTCAGCTATTCTTTCAAACCTGCCAACTGTGGGTAGCTTTTAAAGGATTTAAAAATAATCCCCCAAAAAAACCTTAATTAAATATTTTAATACAACTGCTCGCTGTCGCCGCAGCCAGGCATGTGCATGAGGTTGGTACATTTTTGAAGGGCCGACCCAAGCTTTCATCCTACAAAGTTGAATGAACCATGTAGTTCGGTTAATAATACATGTATTTGCAAATGTGCCAGATTATATTTGATTACAACAGATTTTTAGGTCATCTATGCTGTTTTCTGCTTTTTTCATTTCACAAGTAAATTGAGACCAACGGAAAGATCCTCCTGCGTTTTCTGATTATTGCAACTACAGAATCAACACGTCTGAATCAGGCCCAAGCACTCATTCCCAGACGGAAATGTTGCGCTGTTTTGTGAATGTAAAGTTTCCACTGCAGCAGCAATTTCCTTTTATTCAGCCCAGTCATGCCATTACAGTAATAGCATGCAGCTGACTCCGATAGCATCTTACAAGGTCTTACATCGCACATGCTTTACCATTTCAAGTGATCGCATACAGCTGACGTGCAACACACTCGCTTCTACATCTTTTTAAGCTGACAGAGCAGTCTAATGCCTACCTGCCCACGGTTTCCAAAGTGTAGTTTGAAAGACCTCAATTCTGCCGGTGGCAGGAATGATTTCATTTTCTGGAAATGCAGACATCATATAGCCAGGCGAATAAACACTGCAGTGGCTTCTACCAGGCATATTTTATGAAGTGGTATGATGAAGCAAGCATGATAAGTGTTCTTATTGCTCTAGATTGGCTTACGTTGGAACCAGTTCGGACATGTTTTCTTATTGTGACATGTCACCTTTAATGTCCAAACCAACGGGAGTATGTTCTTACATAGGAGTACTGGCATGTTTGCGGAGCCAGCTTTGTGCCTGGTGCCAGTAATGATACTATAAAACACATCTTAAAGCGAACATGAGTATGTTCTTATATGTGAATACTAGCATATGTTAATGGAACCAGCATGGAAATGTATGGGCACAGCCAGCATGAAAATATTTTTATATTGTACTGGCATATATTGCAAGAACCGGCATGACAATGCATTGGGAAATGTGCTTGTACACCTTTGGTGACTTGCATCTATTGTACTTTTTTCATGAGTTTCGCTGCTCCCTAGAAAACTGTTTGCATGCCAGGGGAAAGATTGGAAGAGTATAGAGGGGCAGGAGACTGCTCATTCTCACAGCAGTCCTTAAGTGGGTGCATTTAGACTTAAAGGAGAGAGTGAACTGATTGTAACATTGAATATGCACTAGAATAGTCTCATTAGAATGGGTAAAGAAGTTAGATGCCACCCACACAAATAGGTTTGCCCCTCCCCAACATCTCTGAAGTTAGCCCAACTCCCAACATTTCAAGGGTTAGCTCCCCCACCCCAAATTTAGGTTTCGTTGTGCCTCTAAGGCTGTTCAAGCATAAGCGAGAAGCGAGTTTGAGATTTCATAGCACGTGAGTGACTGACTGGTGTGAGCAATGAATGTAAAGGGAAATACATATTGGAAGATAGCATAATGTGCCGGTGGAGGAATGGGAGGATAGGTCAGGGACCAAAGACTGATATGTTATGATCTGGTAATTGGAGGACAGCGTCTGCGACAGTAGCAGAAATTGTATTGCTCCGGGCGATCACTCTTTGTCTGAGGCCCTGTGTTTCTGATGTGTTCAAAAATGCTGCCACTTCCTGTTTCGTCAAGGGGTTAAAGGTCATGTGCTATCACTTCCGTTGATGTCACTTGGGGGGGATCAAATGATGCCACTTCCTGTGATGTCATCAGAGGTCAAGGGTCATGTGATGTCACTTCAGCTACCCCTGGAATTTTGATGAAATGACGTCCCAGACTGCTGCGGGTTAGAGCTCTCCTATCATCAGGCCGTCTCATGGAGAATCACGCTGCAAGGGGCAGCTCTGGGTGCCTGCAGCAGGTGGGTGTGTGTCTCTGTTTCTCTTTACCTCAATTAATCCTGTAATGTGTTTCATGCACTGCCTGCTTGCTCATTAATTGCAATCATGTAATTCTCTCTTTCCTGGGTCTCTTGTCTGACACTCTTCTTTTCCTTTATGCTTGTATCTTCCTCTCTCTGTTTGCTCCTTCCTCTCCCTTAGTTTCTCTGTTATAGACCTCCATTTATCTGTCTGAATGTCTGTATGCATCTGATTCGTCTATTTCTTTCACTAGTTCAGTATCTGCACCGGTGTCTTTATCCACTTAATTCCACACATGTTAGGTCACTGTTACAGTCAGTGTTTTAGCAAAAGACCGTTTCTCACTATTTTCAGGGTATGACTACTCGCTACAATATCCAGTTCAATACGAGTGAACATTTAACAAATGTTAGAATAGACGGTGCTGCATGCATTTGAAAGTCACCAAAATGATAGTTAATTTGTAAGGCATGTACTCTTCCTATCTTCAACATGCAGTTTAAAAAAAAATACATTTGGTGATCAGCAACAGCATTTTTTAAATCAGGTTTGTCCTCTCTAAATATCATATTCCATGTCTTCTAGGCCTATACTTGTAATCGGAATAACGAAACTACAGGTTCCAGAAAGCACAGCGTTTTACTGTGGGTGAAGGATCAGGAGTTGCTCAAGATGGCACAATGCATACACTTTTCGAGTCCTAATGACTTCCTCAAACATTCAAGCGTAAGCATCTGAATACTCGCACTACCATTCTGAAATAAGTATTGAAAAGACTGTAGTTCCACAAGACTCCAAAACAGAGTCAGATGTGCTCTCAATGAATGCTAAATATGGCATACCGAAATAGCTAATTCAGACCTTCAGCATGCAGAGGCAGATGAAACTTAGTAATAACAGCAGCTATCATAATAGCACTTAGAAGCACGAAGAATGTGTCATAAAGCACAATATGAAATTGAAATATTATTGAGCTATACATGTAAACAAATATGTAAAAATATTTATGAATGCGTAGATATTTACACATTTTGTAGGTATTTTAAATTTAAATATTTGTTGGTATTTTAATAATTTTCTAAATGATAAAATGGCGCTGTGTGTTTTGTAGATTTGCGAGGATGCTGATATTCTTTGAAATGAGTTTAATTTTTTTATTTATTTTAAATGAATGTATAACTGGATTTAAACTTTAAACGTGCACGATCAAATCCCAAGGACATGTCATCATGCACGATCATATACCAAGAACATGTCATCACAACGCTTTCATTATCCAGCAGTCCAGGAGGTGTTTTCCAAAAGGAAAAAGTGAGGAAGTAGCAGTGCAAAGCCAGTGTGCGGTGAATGCTTGAAGGAACAGGCAGATCTGGATGAACACAGCACACTTGAGGTCCATGTAGGATCTGGCAACTCATTCTGCTTTTAGACCACAGAGTTTGGGCTATTGTCATTTAGAGGGTGTAAAAACATTTAATATACAGAAAATGCTTGATCGCGAAACACTCATTTTAATTTTTCCCCTGAAATGTATGATGCAAATGGCTCTCACAATGTGTCAGGATTAATTGGCATGAATTCCTCTTTCAGACATGTCTTCTGACTTGGATGTATTGCTCTGCACTCAATAACTAGTAAGCAGTATGAGCCCAGGATGCCCCCTGCCTTGCATAGGTTTCAGCGTTTATACGTTGGGAATCATTGCCCACTACCAGTGGTGGACTGGCCTACAGGGAACTCTGGAGATCTTCTGGTGGGCCTCTTTTGAGTGGGATGAATACAGAATTTCTTACAAATCGTTCAGTTCATGTTAATATGGGGCCACTTTGAAAAACATTTCCAGGGCCACTTTTGGTTCCCAGTCCAGCCCTGTTCCTGTCCAAGCTCTAAGTATAGCACCCAAAAGCCTTAGCGCCACGACCCCCAGCAATCCAAGATACCAGTCAGTCCCAGATCACCAACTGTAAAACTGTTAAACCCCCAATTGATCTGAAAACATTTGAAAACAGGGATCAGTTGCCTTCCCCATAGGTTGCCTGATTTGTGCTGTGAGGTCCCGGGCGGGATAAAACAACATAGATAAAATGAGGGTGGGCAACCTTGGTTGGACGCCAACTTGTCTGGAATTGAGTTATAGTTTGTTAGAAGCAATGGCCTTGAAGTATCCTGTAAGCCATGTCTGCAGTACCAGGTGCATATCAGATTAGAGATAGAGCCAATATTGTTATTTTTCACATAATTGCCAATTAACTACAGGTTCTTGCCTGATGATGTGCAAGGAGAAGCCCACATGGAAGAAGATGCACGGACAGGGCTGGGACCATTGGCCAGGCATCCCTTATGTAGCAGGTAGCCAATGTATAGGGTCTCAACTAACTAGCCATGCGGGTTTACACACTATATACTTCACGTCACTGATGACACTGTATGCCTTCATAAAGTGTTGTTGATACTGATTTTGGCAGAACATTCCGTGGCAGCATAATCTTTTGCTGGCGCATTTCTATTTTTGTGGAAGAGGTGTGCTGTGCCTTTTTTTCCTATTCTGGTGTGAGCGTCGACAGGCTTCTCTACAAAGGCTCAAGTCAGGCCTTTCTGTCATACTCAAGTAGGTCCCTGCATCCGTGAGAAATTCAGTAAGTTATCCATTCAAATAAGGCAACATAATAAAATTGCTGTTCTCAATCAGATTGCGTCCCGATGTAAAAAATGTAAGCACTCGACTGATGATCAAATGAAGGTGAGTGAGGAGTACCCATCTCAAGTTCATCAATCACAAGGCATCTCAAGTGATGCTTCAGTCTTGCGACTCTGATGGTGATGGGGCAAGTCTGATGTTCTCAGTTCTACAATGCTGGCTGTTAACCCACTTTGTAAAAGGTTTCATATTAGAGGTCTAGTTTGGAGAAAATCATGTCCTCATTAATTCTTCCTTTTCTTTACAGGCTCAGATTGCTGCTTCCTTGGCTCCTGTCATTGTCATCTTTCTAATATTAGGAAAGTGTGTCATTTGTGAACCCTTGCTTATTCTAAACAAACGTTGGCTCTTTCTGGTTTTCTTTTTATCGCTGTTTTCTTTATGTTGGCATCAGGATGTTACACATGTAACGAAAATGATTAGCTCTTCCACAAGCACGCCATGGTTGACCCATGGAAGGCCATTTTCTTGCATGCGGAAAATTGGAGAGACAGTGATAAAATTCTCTCCAACTATCCGGCTCTGACAACAAAGAGCATGCAATTTGCAAATCATGGCAGGCTGAATATGCCTCCGGCTTGCACTTTCCAGGTCCCTTGCCTGAAATTCAGCTGTAAGGGAGGTGCTTCCAATTGTCGATATTTCGTCCAGTGAACATGGATTCTGGCACGGTTTCCTTCTGTTCATACCCATCGCCGTCATGGGGATATAAATGCCTCCCTACTGTCAACAAATAAGGATGAGTAAATGTATGTGTTCATTTAGACCAAAAATAGGTGTGACTAGTTTCTATACCCGGTGTTGCGCGGGACTTCATTTTCTTATAGGTGCTATTTGTTAGAAATACCTTAAGGTAGCTTTACTCTTTTGGGAAAGGCTCCTTAAGAAAGGTGAAAAGAAGAATTCACAAAAATGTTCGATAATTTAATGTTTTAAAAATGTTTTCTTATGAAGACTCGCCTCTCAGGTCCATTGACCTCCCATACGCCTCCCCTTTGCCTCCCATACGCCAACGCTTCGCCAAGCCACAACCACACGCCTCTCTTTCACCTTCCATACGCCTTCGTCTCTCGTAGGCCTTCAACTCCCATATGCCAATGCTTCGCCAAATCATGCTTTTGCCTCCCATGCGCAAATGCTTTGCCAATCCACAAACCTACAAACAAACCTCCCATACACCAACGCTTCACCAAGCCACATCTTCGCCTCCCATACGGCAACACTTTGCCAAGCCACAAACCCTCAAACAAATTATTTTTATATATAGAGATAAGCAGAGTATCCAGGGCTATTGTAATTTAAAGAGGTCATAAATGATAGAGAAATCATGAAATCTGGTTTAAGACTGTCAATCACTGTCCATGTTAGCTCGTTTTCTGTGTATTCTAATTCAAAACAGTGTTTTACTAGTGGAGTGTGGATGTACTTATGATGGATTTTTTCTCCTTGTTCCATAATCCGCACTAAACTGCTCTAGTTGTCATACCTATATACATCTTGTTTACAGGGACAGCCAATGAAGTATCACATATTTAGAGTTACAATTTAAAAATGATTTAAGCAGCCATGAAAATGACTTATATCTGCAAATTGGCATTCTACACATTCTACTCTTGAACACGCAAGCAGCACAATTTCCACATGGATAATGTCCAACTACTGGATCAACCTCTAAGTTCAACAATATACTTCACGCCCGCCACTTGTGGTTATCATCTATTTTGGTTTTGTTAGATCTTATTTCTTTCGACACAGCGGATCGTCTGCCTTTGCTCAATAGTCTGTCATCCCTAGTGATTGCTGGATCACTTTTGAGATGGTTCTCTTCTTATCTGTCTAATCCTTCTTGTGTCGTGCCCTGGAAGGATCTTTATTCACGTTCTTATCCTCTTATGAAAAGTATTCCTCGGGGTTCCACTTTTATTTACTTTATACAACTTTGTCTCTAGCAGCTCTGATTGCAGGTTTTGGATTTCAGGCTCATTTCTATGCTGATGATACTCACATTGTATTTGTTTTTCCTTTCCATCTTTTAATGATTGTATTCATCAGAGTTTATCTGCTGGCTTGGGGGAAAACAATTCTGGTATGCCTTCTTCGTTTCTCTGTCTTAACCCCAAAAAACAGATATTATGTTCGTATCTGCTTCTCTTTCCATTTGGCCCATCTTTCCATTCCTTTTCCTCCTCTCCAACTTTTTGTTGGGCAACAATCTTGCAATATGGGCTTTATTGTTGATTCTTCCTTTACTTTACAGGCTCAGATTGCTTCCCTGGTAACACTGCTGTCTGTG
Organism: Ambystoma mexicanum; assembly: GCF_040938575.1. Classification (NCBI taxonomy): domain Eukaryota; kingdom Metazoa; phylum Chordata; class Amphibia; order Caudata; family Ambystomatidae; genus Ambystoma; species Ambystoma mexicanum. Next base: position 677,918,876 of record NC_090935.1, on the reverse strand, counting down.
TGTCATTTGTAAACCCTTGCTTCTTCTAAAATTCTGTTATAAACTTTGGCTCTTTTACATTTTCATTATCACTGTTTTCTTCATGTATGCCGTACCAACTACGCCCTTTTTCTCCTTCATTCTGGGGAGGAAGGATAGCTCAGGGGCAACGTGTTTGTCTTGGAAGCAAGACAACGCAGCGCAACACAGTTTTGAATCCCAATCCCGTGCTTAGGAACCACTCCTGGTATTAAGTGCATTATAAATGAACAATTATACATTATTATTCTGCTAGATTCTTGTTTGGGGTCAATTTTTCTTTTTGTATTTCTCATTATTTGGCTCATTTGATTTGGCTTCCAATTAACTTAAGATGGGAGTATAATTGTCTTTGTCTGGTATTTAAACATGCCCATGCTTTAGCCCCTGGTTACCTTTATGCTTTGGTTTCCGTGCATCACCACTTCCAGGACTCTTGACTCTACTTCTCAGTTCCTTCTCTCGATCCTTTTTTCTCCTTTTGTGGCTTTTCATTTCTTTTCATGTAAGCTCTCAGCACCTAAATTAGGGAATTCCCTTGATTTGGATATTCCCTCATCTTCAAATTTAATTCAGTTCAAGAAACGACTTAAGGCTCTTTTTTGCATCTTGCTTTCCCTCATGGTTGCTGGTTCTTGAGCTGATTTTCTTTCCTTTCATTATCACATAGTTACTTTGTAGATCATATTTCTGTCATTTGATTCTTTGTACTGATTAATACCTGTATGGACATACACACTATACATGCAACATGACATACCTTGGCAGAGACTAAAATGTTCTGTATGTCAATACGATAACCTGCTCAAAAGATCCTTTTGTGTAAGCTGCTCCATCAGGGTGGCACCATCAAATTAAACCTTGCAGGGACGATTGCTAATGGGTATTATGGATTGTATATGCTGAGTGGCCTTTCATTTCCGTGATTAACAACTTTTAGGGTTTGCACTGTTGTTGCTACTAAGATAGAATTTGAAGCGAACATGTCTCATTCCGGTGAGCAACGGAATCAGTGTATGTGTGCAACAATCAATATATCTACCATAAACCTCACAAAAAACATACCCGTGTCAAAGTGAGATATTCCCATGTGGAACTCCCTCAAGCTGGCCATACTCTGACCTATATGGGATGTTTTAAAATACCAGAAACCATGAAGTGTCAAGACTGGGACAAAGAATCTCCTAATGGATACTGTTATCTTATGAGAAAAGATTATGTCATTTTAAATTGCAAGGTCCAATCTACTTGGACGAGTTCTTTAAAGAGCGTACATTCAGAGAGAGTGGAATGGGATGGAGGAGAGAGAGACGACAGAGAAGCAGGAGAGAGAGATGATTGCATATGCAAGCCGGGGGAGGCCCCAAGTTGTATAACACCTGGGAAGGATGAGAACCAGGAAAGCTGTGAGTTTCCAACTTGTTTCCAATTCCTACAGGGGAGACTAAAAGTGCAGCAAACCCCAAAGCCAGGAAGCGGCGGGGCAGGAGCCCAGGAGAAGGTGGTAGTGAGACCATGGAGGTGAATCTATGGTGGACAGCCAGTCTGCAGAACTTCACTGATACCACTGGCAACAGAAAAGTACACTGTGTCTGGGCGTTCATTCGAGCACCGGAACACAGGGAGAGTACAAGAGAAATCGAAGAGACAGAGGCCCGATAGGAGACAGCGTTAGTGGTTCACAAGCCGAGAGTGTGTCCCTGAGAAAAAAGGCCTCAGAAAACATTCTCCTTCAAGAACAAAGTAGTTGGGGAATGTGACAAGGAATAACGGGAAGGGATAGTGCAGGACTTTGACACGGAAGAGTGATATGCTGGTAGTGGGGGACTGTTAAGAGGAAGAGTGAGTTGGTGGTAGTGGGGTACTGTAACGAGTAAGAGTGATGTGATGTGGTGGTAGCTGGCCACTGTGATGAGGAAGAGTGATGTGGTGGTAGTGGGGTCCTGTGATGAGGAAGAGTGATGTGATGGATTGGAGGACTGTTATGAGGAAGAGTGAGGTGGTGGCAGTGGGGCACTGTGACAAGAAATAGTGAGCTGGTGGTAGTGGGGTACTGTGACAAGCAAAGGTGAGGTGGTGGTAGTGGGAGACTGTGCCAAGGAAGAGTGATGTGGTGGTAATGGGGTACTGCGATGCTTGACTTTAAAAATTATACAGCACTACATGCCCTTAGGCCTCAGGGCACAAATAAAACAGATACAAACAAACAAGAGCAATGAAGATGCATGCCAGGCTAAGAGGACTAGGCCAAAAGAAAAGCATCTAGTCAACTCTTTTGTTGAGAAGATGTGTCTTAATCACTCTTTTAGATCGATTCAGCCAAGGAATAGCCCGCAATGTGGCTGGAAGCCCATTCCACACACTAGGCACCCAGGTACTAAATCTGACTGCCCGCACCTTTGCAGTTTGAAGCGCGGCTGGAAGAGAATTTTGTTGTTGTTAGAGGACAGTACTCACTACACAGCGTAGCCTTCGGGCAGTCAGACAGATATCGGAGAGCATTACCGGAGAAACATTTATGTGCCAAAGTGAGGTCTTTGTGCCAAATATCATGCTTCAATGGCAGCTAGTGAGGGGAACATCTAGCTGCAGTGGTATGATCCTGCCTGCCAAGTCCACAAACAGCCAATGCAGCCCCATTCTGAATGGTCTGTAGTTTATTCAGATTAGACAAAGAGGGACCAACCAACAAGCTGTTGCAATATTCCAGCTTAGAGTTCATGAGAGCAGAAGCCACAATAGATCGATTTTCCTCTGAAAGATATGGCCTAATCTGTCTCAGCAATCTGGTGATATAAGCACAAGAAAAGCAAATATGAGCAGTGTGCTTATTAAGCGACACTGGGAGTCGAAAAATACTCGAAGGGTTTTGACATGGGGGTCCACTGAAATAGGACAGCCAGCTATCACAAATTGATTATAACAAGAGTCCAGTTTTCTTAACCTTTGCTTTACTTTATTACATTTATAATGCACAGCCATAGACCCATGGGTGTGAGGGCGCGAACAAAAGACAAACGTAACATAAAACAATCAGTGGATATCCTGAAGCCAAAGGAGTTACTGGAGAGATGGATATCAGATGAGTATTAATTAAAGAGGAAGGTTTTAAGACCCTTTTTGAAGTTACTCAGGACTGAGGAACTTCTTAGGTGGCTGGGCAGGGCATTCCAAAGCGCCGGGGCCGCAAACGCAAAGGCACCCATTTGTGCTTTTTTGGTTTTAAACCTTGGCTGGTAAAGGAAGTTATGGTTATTGGAACGCAAATTTCTAGGTTTTTTTCCTATGTACCTTTGTAAATAAGTGGGCATCGTACCCTTAAGGCATTTAGGGTAGCCAGTGCAGAGCTCTATGCGCTTCAGAGACATGGGCCCTATACGAGAGTCTGGCTACAACTCTAACCGCGCCATTTTGAATCACCTGAAGATGATTGATGGTAGATTTACTAGAACCTGCTAGCAGACTGCAGCAATAATCCAGTTTGGCTCCTGCAATTGCTCGGCCAATAGACTCGGCATTCTGTTTGGAAATAAGCGGTCTCAGGTGCGCCAACAATTTAATATAGTAGGTGGCGGATGAGACTGTACTGGCTACGTAGGGCTTCATGTTAAGCAACTGATCCAGAACCAATCCCAAGATTTTTACTTTAGGGAGAGGGGGGATTTGAACATCCCCTAGCTGGAAGTGCTTATAGGCTGGGTCAAGTTTAGCTAAGACGCCCTCGGATCCCACCACCATGAGTTCAGTCTTACCACGGTTGAGTGCGAGGTTATTTAGCATCATCCACTGTTCAATAATGGAAAATATACGGTTGAGTTCACTCTCGCCCAAGTCATGCTGGCCCGTGAGAGGGATGACACATTGTGTGTCATCTGCATAATTAGAAAAAAGAATACCCTCTTGAGCAAGATGACCCTACTGAATCTATTTGATAAGAAGGATAGCAGCCATTTGGTAGCGGCCTGGGAACAGTTGGCTACCAACATAAGCCTGTCTGCCAGAATGGAGTGATCGACGAGGTCGAACGCAGCAGATTGGTCTAAGGAAATTAGAAGTGAAATCTGCTGGTTATCCAATCTCTGGAGCAGTTGAGATTTAAGGTCCAGTAAAGAGGTCTATGTACCGAAGCCTTGTCTGAACCCTGATTGAAAGGGGTTGAGGATAGGGTGCGAATTAAGATGTTAAGCGATTTGAGTGTATGCAACCCAATCCAGTATTTTCAACAGAAAGGGGGTGTTAGTTATTGGCCTATAGTTGGTAGGGACAGTGTGATCCAAGTTGTTTTTTTTAAGAGGGGTGTGACCCAAGCTTGCTTCATCTCATCTGGAACAATGCCATTGAGGCATGAAGAGTTTACAAATTTGCATACAGCCTGTACCAGTGTAGGAGGGCAGGTTTTAATAATAGTGGAAGCACAGGGATCTCTGTGTAATTGGTGGCTTTAAGTTTGGTGATAATGGATGCTAAATCCTTCTCTGATATGGTAATGAAATCGAAAATGGGAATATCTGGGTTCCTAGTAAATACATTGCCAGCTATATGAGTACCCTGGATATCGTAGGCACTTTCTTTTAGTAGCTATGCCTTCCCGGATTCCGTCCAGTTTCTGTGACATAGCATTCTGGATATCCGAGCATCAATAATCATTTTGTTGATCGTGGATGCTGCGGGCTCTGGATAAACCTCTTGTTCTTTCAGAATTTTGAAAAATTCCCTAGAATTAGATGATGCGTGAACCTAGGGCTCGAAACCTACAATCAGGAGTTCAGTTTTGTTGTCATTCAGTCCTGAGGAAGAAAGACGTGGTGGTAGTGGGAGGCTGTGACAAGTAAGAGTAAGATGGTGGTATTGGTGGACTGTGATGTGGAAGAGTGAAATGGTGGTAGTTGGCTACTGTGATGAGGAAGAGTGAGGTGATGGTAGTGGGGTACTGTTACAAGGAATAGTGACTTGGAGGGACTGGGGTACTGTGATGAGGAAGATTGATGTGATGGTAGTGGGTACTTTGAGGAAGAAGAATCAGGTGGTGGTATTGGCAGACTATGATGTGGAAGAGTGATATGGTGGTAGTGAGGGCTGTGAAGAGGAACAGGGAATTGGTGGTAGTGGTGTACTGTGATGAGGAAGGGTGACGTTGTAGTAGGAGGGACTGTGATAAGGAAAGATGGCAGTGGGGTACTGTGACTAGGAACAGAGAGATTTTAGGCCCTTTCAAATATTAACACAGAGTGAAAAATGTTTTCTTTATATACATATGTAAGGATATGTATTCACTAATGTATTTTGAATGAATCAACGGTTTACTTTAACTTTTATATTTTACGCTTTTTGTTGAGGGAAATGTCCAAAATAAACAATTCCTGACTAACTGGAACGAATAGCAGTATGATCTGAAGTTATCTCCCTTTAGTGATTAGTGGCCATATAAATGTTATTAAGATGTCTATTTTCCCAAGGTTTATGTTGTTATTCGAGAATGTTCCCAGTTTTACTCCTCCATTTCACTTTACCAGATGGAAGCTATAATATCATCCTTTATTTAGGCCGAAAAATCAGTCGTATTAGTTGGGAGAACCCGAACTAAGATACAAGAAGGATTGGCCCTATCAAGTTTTCTATCTGTATTATGAGTACTTTCTTCAAGTATATGCAGATTTTCATAGCATTAAAGTGAGGGTGCCCTGCCTATTCCTGGCTCGGTAGCCTGCACTCATTCCCTTTTGGCCAAGGGGGGAACTTACTTAAGCTATTGACTAATTCTCCTCAGTCATTAGTAAAATGTGGCATTTTGAAACTATCTTGCACAATGTGGATTGGGATCAGATCTTCTTTTCATCCAAGTTTTCTTTCCCCAGTTCAAAAATATACTATATATATAGATATACCTCTGCACTTGCACGTTCTGAACACTCACAAGGCATGGTAGGTTCGTCTCCCCTTGCCTTTAGTTTCAGTATTTGTTTTGAACTACGAATGCAATTATTTATCTGTAATTCATTGTCTACCTTCCCCCGTCCCTGCCCTGTTTGCCCTGCGGGCGCTTTGAAACAGTTTTGTTAATTGTATAAGCGCCTAATATGTGAACAATAAAATAAAATCAACTAAGTAAATACTAGAAGACAGACTTTCCTGGCCATTGAGAGATGTGGTAGCAAAAATCGTAAGTCATTTGTTAGCCAATCAAAAATACAAGACGTTGTACAAATGGAGATTGGCCGGAAACTGTGTTTCGTGAATAAATATCAAATATAATCATTCCTAGACTTGTGATGATGTGGGAGAGACAAATGTCTCAATAATGGAATTAGATGTGTAAAAAGGATTTCGATTATATCAGGCTAAGGGGTACCGCTTACATATATGTCGTCTCTTTAAAGGATTCTAGTGGAAACGTTGGCTAAGCAATTCTGGACGGACGATTTCAGAGAGGTTATCCCTCTAGTGATATGGGGAAGATCATTGAAGTGGATGCTTGGTCTTCATGCCTCAAACACATCATTATAACAGGCTGTTTAACTTATATTTTACTCACAAAAAGCTGTGTAAATCCTCCAAGGATAACGAAGAATGCCCTCAATGTGCACTTGTAACTCAGATATTGGTGCCATGCAAGTCTTTGAAAGCTTATTGGCAAAATGTAGGTGGTCGATTGACACAGAGGGGTTTGTAATATCTGGAAGTAAGCCTGCTATCCTTTTAGGCCTCAGTTAATTCTGAAGTAACCAGAGGAGTTCCACCTGGTCCTATTGGCCAGATGTATTTTAATGAAAGTCTGGATGAACGCTAAGTATCCTTCCGTGAGGGAACGGCGGGAGGAGGTGCCACATTTAAAAAAAAAAGGGCATTGCATCAGCAGCAGTAAAATGGATGAAGTGCACAGGCTTGTGATTTCATGTAAGCGATTGGTGTTAGAGGGTTAGTGGGCAGACAGCTTGGTGACAATGACTGTTGTAGTCAGAATACAGTGTGGCTAACCCTGAACATACATTGTTCTCTTCGGTTGGATGTCCAGGTGATGCTAAAACTAGCCTGATGAATCAAGGGGCGTGTGTAATGCAGATGCATCCAATCGGCTGTGCAGCAGGTGGGCGATTGGAAGGCACCAATTAAGGTGATGGTGTGGATTAGCTCTGGGAGACACCCATTAAGTTCATAAGAGGCCACGCAGTGGTAAGAAATTGTGGCCAGTGTGTACAGTGACGAAGTGGGTGAATTTGGAAGTAGTGAAGGACTGAACGATACAAGCAAACATTATATAGAAGGATTTATACAATCGCAGAACGGTGATTCTGCAAAATGGAGTGCCAAATGGAGTGGCAAACAGAGGGCTGATGCACATCTTCAGAAGCAAGATGTCTTACCACACCTCCCCTCCCGAACATACCGAACACTCAACATAGATGCCTAGTAACCCTGTGCCAATGCGAGCCACCGCGAGCCATTCCTGTTCTTTTTTTTACCATTGCATGCTGGGACTTGCAGTTTTGTGGTTCCCATTGTATGTATGGGCCTAGAAGTCCCTAAAGCAAAGGGAAAAAAACAGGACCTGATCAAGGTGTCATGCAAGACACAGGACAACTTCACAGCTATGAACCAAGGAGAGGAGGCGCTGTTACATGAATGGTACTTGCCAAGTGGCCGGATACAAAAAACACAAGACGTCCTGGGAGTAGGGTTTGGTCTGTGTATCCCTCTTACGAAGCTGTTTGGCTTTCCAGTGTTTTTCTGGGGGCTTGACATGTTAGGACCCGGACGAGCGGGTAGTCAGAAATTAAGTGTATCAGAATGGGAACCTTTGGCATAAAGCCAAGCCAGCAGATTGATTTCCTTTCACAACTCTGGCACATCATTCTATATTTACAAGACAAGAGCATTACATGTTTTCAAAATGCTACAAAAATGGCTTATTTGACATATGTGACCACCATGTTTGTGTTGGAGGTCCGGCCTTACTGCATTGCACTTCACAGACTGATAATCTTCTAATAAAATTAATCAAAGCCTGGATTTTGTGTGATGGTAAAAAAGCCAAGAGATGAAGAGGAGTAGCGAAGTGGACCATGGCCCTGCGGACAATTGGGTGGGCGCTGGAGTTAACACCCGTTGCAAGGTTTCCAGTAAGTGGACTTATTGGAACTATTTTGCATGACAGCACAATATGGGAAGAGTCGGAGGCCCTTATCTGTGTGTGCGAGGAACTGGGTGCCCATTGGCCGACATGACATGTTTTTCGTACACCAGGCAACTCTGCCAGTAGGCGTCTCTAAATGAAGTGCCTCGTGTAGAGAAGCGTAGCTCTCAAAGATCATTCTGGAGCGCAAGGCAGATAATCTGCATCACTTCAAAATATGATGAATTCCTCATTCCTGCTTCAACAATTGCAACCTTCTCTGTCACACGCGCTGGTTAGACTAAATATGTATCACGCTGTTTTCACATATCTTCTGCTTCAAACAATTAACGTACTCCGGACAGAAACACGAATATCCACGCAGGCACCACGAGACGAGCTGTTTTTTTTTTGTTTTGTTTTTTTTATTTGTTTTTTTTTTAATATACGCGAGCACGTTATTCTCTGGTGTTCCATGTGATCTGTTTCTATGAATGAGTAGAACTTTGGTAAAAGTAATTTATTAGAGCGCTAAAAAGCATTAACCTGAGGAACCTCGGTGCCCCCTGCAATGTCGTTATCACACGGATAGGGGTCAGCGCAGGTGTAAGGAAGTTTTTTTTGTCAGTTTAATGGTACAGATGATTCAGCAAAGCATTCACTTTTTTTTTTTTTTTACTGGCTTTTACTGCGAATTCTCCCCAGATGGTTGCATGACCCACACCGCCCACTGAAAACCAGGGTTTTGCATGCCCAGAAGTAAAGGGAGGGGCTATTAATCACATCCTTTTAATGGCCCTCTCCTAATGAAGGCTCAACATCTGTCTTCAGTTTTTGCATGGCCAACAGCCAAAGCTAGTCTTCAGGAAGGCCTCTTCAAGTGGTCCGAAATCTACCACACAGGATGACTTTATTAGCACGCGGGGGAGCTCAGTGAATATATCAGTGGCTGTGGCCGGCTTTTACTCTCTGCATTATTCTCACTGTAGTGAGTAACTCTGACCCAATAAACATATATCGAGTGGAAACTTGCCCGGATGAAACCCGAGTTCACTTTCACTAACACATCTGCTTCGCACCATTTCTGAATTGAGCAGTAATAGGGTTCTTCTGTTGACAATGGTCAAAGCAGATGTTATCGATTGGAATGAAACAAGTTCTTTGCAGCGCACAGGTCTCCCGGCCAATGCGGTTGCACTAATGTGTTGAACCAAAAACTGATACAGTGGTCATTAAACAATCCTTGGAACCTGAGTGAAGATAAAAGAAGAGGAGTGGGGCATGGACTGGCTGAGGTTGAGTGGCATGACATCTGTCTTGGTCAAAGGCCTGGTGGAGCTTGTGGGTCTTTGTTCCTTGAACCGGAGAGCAGTAGGCGAACGAGAAGTGTATCGAGGGTGAAGCGGAAGGAGCACGAAAGGGCATGAAGGGGCCAATCCACAAAGATGTCAAAAAGAGGGAAGAGGGGATTGGCGACTTTTAGGTGACGTCCATGTAAATAAAGATTTTGAAGTGGAACATTGGACTTACATGGCCTCTGGCTCATGTGCAAAGGTTAGGTGTGGCAGGAAGAGAGGATTTGTAGGATATGGGGTTTCTGCCCCCATGCCTACCTGGCTGCACTTTGGTCTAATGGTAGCCTAGTGGAGTCTGATCAATGAGGATAGGAGGTTGATGGACTGAGTCGTTCGTGATAGTTTTATTCCATCTCACAGGCAGATGTCTGCGTATTGGTGGTACGGTTCCTCACGGAGTCCTTTTAGTTAATTTGCACAGGGTGTTTCCCCCAGGAGCTTTACCTCCTCATCTCTTCTTTTTCTTTTTTTGTGTAAAATAAGGTTAACCAGTGTCAGAAACAGCTCCACCCTTGCCCTGTTGCTTCTAAATACTGAATATAATGGTGCTCATAATCAAATTTCCCCGTAAATTACGTGGAGGAGGCTTGTTACTTTTTTCGCTGATGTGCAAACAGTTCCCTACACACAATTTTCATTGTTTGAACATCAAAGTAAAAAAAGGGAGATGCAAAGTGGAATGTGTTTCAACAAAAAATTTAGATTTTTCCTATGGGGAAAGGAATGGACAAGTCACCAACACACCCTTTATTTGACCCTTTATATTTTTTGAACCGTAATACAGATTGGCACGGAATCTTCCAGTTTTGGGGGCCTGGCATCCAAAATTACATTTCTAAAATGATGTGCTGATCCATTTTACAGCTCAAAGGTCATTAGAGATAGAATGTTTGCATTTCCTATGGATGATAGGTTTCACCTTAATTATTGGTTGACCCAAGTCACTTTATTATAGTGCAACGCTAGCCTAGCCGCATTATAGTTAAGGTGCGTAACATGAGGAAATCTTAAAATTCTATTGCTAATAACTTTTGACTTGCAGGACGATTTGGCTGATATTTACCAAGCAAAATGTTTGTCACAGGTACCCCCTCAACCTAACTGGAAATTATGTGAAAGATTCATTAAAATAAAAAAGTCAATAAGAAAGCAAAACATTCTGTTTTCAGAGTCCTCCCGTTCATTCCTCCATAGAGAAAAAGTCAAACCATTATCAAGGCGAAGCTCAAAAACCACAGGAGGGAATTGGAGCAAATAAGAAACAGCTTGGCCATGAAGCGTTTGCTTAATTTCCGGGACAGGTTTGGGGTTCAGCCGTTTTAAAAATATTTGAAGAGGAATGAGGTGCCCTTTCTACCATAAATATAGGTCTATCTCTCATGATGCTTTGCAGCAGAGAGGCTTTTCAGACATGAAAAACTGTAATTGTTTTAATATCGGGGGAATGCGAAAACAAAAACTGCACATAAGGCTTTTTGGAGGAGGTTGAAATTGCTCGCATCAGGCTAGAGATGGGGAGGGGGGAAGAGGACATCAAATGAAGTTGCAGAGTTGGGGGTTGTTTGAGGAGCCAGTTACAATTCAGACACTTTACCATTGCCCAGTAATACCAGTGGAATCTCATGAAATAACTGCAGTAATAACGCAAGACGCTCTCGGAAACAAAAATGCGTCACACGGCGCAAAGAGAGAAAGGAGTAATGGCGGGGCGATGAAGGTAAAAATCAATCGAGGTGGGTGGGGGGGCCTAGGGAAAATTAAGGAGGAAAATGGGGAGCGCATGTGAGGACTTTTTAAATGTCAAGCGTTATCGCACTAATTAGTGCAAGTTTCTGCTAGTGGCCCTTGTCAGTGGGCCCCAAAGAAATTGGTGCAAAATGTGCAGCGGCCAAGGCCAATGGCCGTGGCCACTGGCCATGGTCAAAGGCCATGACGAGTAGGCTTGAAAGGAGCCTGGTATAATAAAATATACAGTGGGCACGACCAAAGGCTGTGCTCTCTGGCTCGGGCCGAAGGCCCCAAATAACCCTATAGGTGGAACATGTACAGTGGCAATGGCGGAAGGCAGTGGCTAGTGACCCTTGAATAAACTATGGTAACAAAACCCTTGACATTTATGTACAAAACCTTAGTTAAGGGACAGTAAAGGTGAATAGATTTAACACAACAAAATCCTTGAAATTCAGAGGATGTTGGAAGTGATGATTTTAACTCGGTGTACCCCCTGTTGCAAAGCCCATGAGCACATACATACATATGGGATTCACAATGGCAAAGAAATTTAGAGGCCGGCAAGACAGCTTAGTGGGTTGAGTGCGTGCTGCTGCGATCTGTGTGTGGTCTGCAGGTTGCAAGTTTGAATCATGACAAGGCCAACTCAGCCTTTTTTCCTTCCGAGGTTGATAAATGAGACCAACTCCAGTTGGGTGATATTGTATGTATATGTGTTCTATCTAAAGTGCTAAGCACTTTAGATAGAACACATATACATACAATATTTAAGTAAAACATCATTAGATCCTAGGGGTCATCAACGTGCAGACGCCGGGTTAAGATGATCATCACTTGCCACATTCGCTGAATTTCAAGGGTTTTGTTCGCTTAAATCTTATCACCTTAGCTGTACCTTAACTAAAGATTTTTCAACAAATTAAATATATATTCAGTGAAAAAACTTTAGTTGAACCACTGTTAAGGCGAAACAATCTGATGCAGCAAGACCCTTGAAAGTCAGTAAAACAGTTGAGTTGAAGTGACATTAAGGTGCCGATTTAATGCCACAAAACCCCTGAAATTCAGGAGGTGCTGGATGCTATGCCACCTTAACTACAAGGCCCGTATTGCGCAGACCGTATGTACCCTCATCACACCACAAACTACATCACTGATGATATGACATATGACATCACTTATGACATCTTGAGTTACATCACTGGTATATCAGATCACGCTTTTATTTTACTGTATTTGAATTTATAGCACAGAAGCAATATTCCCTAGCTTTTCTGAAGGTATGAAAACATGTGTAAATAATGGTTGGGGAACTACATAAAATTGCCTGCAATACAGAAGTCTGCAAGGTTTGGATCTCAAGAGGTTTTGCATTACAACTTCCACTAATCCTACCCAGCATAGGCAATTGTGAGAATACATGGGAGTCACAGTCCAAAACGTGTAGCGGAATGCCGGCATCAAACATCGGCACTAAACCAATTACAACTTTGGTCCATTCAGTACATTATCTACTCTTGCCTTGATATCTATGTGTCCTTATAACATTAATGTGTTGGTTAACATTGTTGACCCTTGCAGGCAACCTGCCCTAGCCTTTACTATTTTACATGGTAAAGTCCTACCACTCAATTTTCTTCTAATGACAGTAAATTGTCTGCTTGGAACTTGTTATGTTGACTCCAGACGACCTCTTACGAGAAGCCAAGCGGCGCATCACAAAATGTATATGACAGGGGAGGAAACCCAGGGTGGGGTATGAAACTCTGACCCTCCTAAAGGATAAGGGAGGGGTGGGCCTTCCAGATCTGCAGATGTGCTATAGCGTGGCACAGCTTAGGTCACTGGCACCCCACCTACGAGAGGACCCAGACAAACAGTGGGTCTATCTCGAAAACCGATACCTGCTCCTAGCTACCGTCGGGGAGTGGCTCTGGGTCCCGAGGCAGAGACTCCAAAAACGTATTACGGAATACTCGATACTGGGAACCATGTGGGAAGTGATGGCTGCGGAGGGCAACAGAGTGGGGTTGACCACGTGACCCTCACCCATGAGTCATATCTGGGCCCCACTGGTCAGGGATGTGGTACCAGAGGTTGGTCAGTACCAGTCCTGGTTTGAGGCCGGTCTTTGTAGGGTGGGTCATTTGATACAGAAGAGGAGCTTCATAAGCATACAGAAGCTGGAAGAGGAATTAGACATTGGTACTCTGTCCGTGCTTCTATACCTGAGGTTAAAGGAGATACTTATGTCTGAAAAATGGAAATCATATGTTCAGAGACATCTCACCCCAATTGAGAAGGTCCTAGACGGGCACAAAGATATGAGAGGCCTCATCTTGTAAAAGCAAAGGAAAATATCGAGACTGAGTATCTCAAAAAGAAATACACCAAACACGGGCTTATAAAGATTCTCAGATCTTTATTCAAATAACTGTACAGTTTATAAAGAAACAAAGTATCAGATAGCTATCTGGCCCTCAGTACATCACAGCGAATACCAGCCCTTTCGGTGTGAGAAGTGAGAGGTAAAGGACGTATAACATTCGCATCTTTTATACAGTTTCCAATCGTAATGTCCAACCCCTCTGCAGGTCAATCATTTTTCAGTCTAGGGTTCGTGCCGAGTTCACCTCTAGTTTATCCGACTATATGCATGTGGATTATTTCCAGTTTGTACAACAACAAATCACAATGGTAACAGTGTATCTTCGAATTTAACATTTAAGCCTTAGTACACGTCCTATACAATGTAGTTCAACAGGTGTTCACGTTTAGTATTTAAACAACATTGTGTTTGATGTATGTCCGCGGATCGGACTTGTTGGCGTAGGTAATCCTCGATCTACAGGTGAAAAGTAGGACAAGGTCTCATCACACGGTCCTAACATTTGGCCTACGGGCAGTTTGGACATTAACTCTGTGCGAAGGTCAGGATGGCTAGGTTACAAGCGGGAAAACACTGTCCAACATTTTGGAACACACAGTGACTTTGAAACAGAAAACAAAATGGCGGATGTACCCAAAATGGCGGCTAGGTCGATCTAAGGTCGGAACCTTGCAACGTGGATTTCTTCGCAGAGCAACTGGGCTTAGGCCAATGTTTACAATAAAGGAGGTACAATATGATATCCCGTTTAACAAACCCTCCTTTTGGCCTAAGCCAAGCTCTAAACTACTTCTAGTCACTTTACGAGTAACTCCACGTCTCAATCCTGAATCACTATCGGAGATATCAATTGCCATGAGGTCAGAAACTAAGATTTCCTTCAGCACAAATTCATTACATATTTTCTCTGGGGCATATACCTCGTCCCCTAATGCACCCATCGCTTATGCACAACATCCTCCTACCATCAAAAACATACCAGGAAGACATTGTATACAACAGCAGAGAAACAGCAAAATACCTAAAATAATCAGCACGACCGAGAGCAGCTTCCATCCCCAAGATTGCAAGATGTCCCAGAACCAAGCGCTAACTTCCCAATTTCCCTCGGGAACATGCACTTCTGAACTAAGGACGTGCAGATTTTGAATTGCTCTGAAAATCGTTGGGGAGGAATCTGGCATGAAAACACAGCAAGCGGACCCCACTAATTTACATACCCCACCACGTTCAGCCAGAATGACATTTAATACCATCTGGTTCTGAAGTGCCACTAACCTTATTGCTTTCTTTTCTAACATCATATTATAGAGTATGTCAGTGGTCCAGTTGATGATCCTCTCCAGTACTCTCGCTAGTCTCCTGATATCTTCTGAATGTAGTATTTGTCTCCAAAATGGCACAACGGATGTAGCTACATTGCCCAGAATTTGTGCTGAAGTATCCCCATTATCGTCCCGCCGTGGACGAGTCTTTGAAACTTCTATAGTGCTAGCAATAAATACCCCGGGTAACAGACTCCCTAAATAACAAGTTCCCTGCCAATCCCTGAGTAACCATGGAAATGCTACATCACTGCAAACAAAGTAGACAGCTTCGCCTACATACAAAGGTCTGTCCTCACTAGTCAAATTCACAACGTTGGTGCAACCCTTAAAATCACCCATTGACTGAGTACCATTCCTTTGTATGCAGAAAGAAACTGAATCGGGGCTGTGGTTAACATTATAAGAAGGAGGCGTGGCATCCCTTTTGCCTATAGGAGCCATCTTAAAAGAGATCAAGGATTGAAAAGGACAGGATAGTCTGTCAGAAGGCCTAATAGAAGCAACATTTGGCTTGCTCCTATTTGCAAAGAGTAAACATCCCAGGGGCGTTAGAACGCATTTCTCAAAATCATTTAAGTTAGTTCCATCAATATTCCCTGAGATGCTATTGTTCCATCGGCCAAAGAATAGTGCTCTAAGAGAAGCATAACAAGCAGTTGTCAAAGGTAAAGGATGAATATACAAACCCAGCCCCTTATCCCCGTGTTGCGGTAGATGCAAACAAACCCAACAGTTGGACCTATTAAAAATGGCATGTCTAGCATTCATAATGAGTAGCAGAGTGTTGTTCTGCTAACTCTGTGCTGAGAGTCTCTAGGAGATAGAGTGTGCAGATGCATGAATGGAGTAGAAACAGTGGGTACATTTGCAGTGGGTAACACATTTTCAAGCGGATGTACTTCTTCCAGATACCAAAATCCTAAAGCAATGACTATTGTAAAACCAGTTAACATTATCACTAAACAACAATACGTTTTCGGGGTCCACACATTTGATCGTTCTTTTCCGTGGCTGGTCACACTGTCTCTTATCGGTTCCGTACGAGCGGGAGCGGTTGCAGGCATTGTATTCTTCAAATGATTTGCACCAAAGTTTATTTGCTGGCGACCTCCAGGGCGAGCGTCTTCTAAGTCCTTTCACAACCCTAGCCAACAGAATCCCCTTATACACAAATGATCCGGCCAAAAAGGCAAGCCCTTTGCTGATTTTCTCGGTGGCACAGCCGAACCATGAGGTAGGTCTATTTCCTCGGACGCAGATCGTACCTTGTGACTCCTGGTACTGAGTGATCTGTGAACAACGTGTCGTCACTTCCCATTGGAAGCGACGAATCCAAAGCAGGATCTGATGCAAGATCCGGAACAAATTTAGAAGACAAAACTGTTGGAAAGTGCAGAGGTAAAATGGCTGTTTCCCCAGGCCCCACATACTCAGGGACAGTCTCCAAGGCACTCTCGATGCTGTTTACTGCTTCGTGATCGTTGGTTGCAGTACTGGTAAGGGGTTCTGTATCTTCTGTAGCGAGTGGCACGGGGCACAGAATTCTCTTGATGTGGGAGGTGTGGATCCAGTTCTTCTTGCCTGTTACCTGCACTGCCGTCTGTGTGACCAGGAGGACCTGGTGGGGGCCCCTCCAACGAGGCACGAGGCAGGAAGATCGCTCAAATGCTTTTGTGAGGACCCAGTCACCCGGCCGTATGCTGTGACCGGGGCCCTCGTATCTAACAGGTAAAGCCTCTCGCATCTGGTGATAAATCAAATACAGATTTTTAGTTAACTGGCCACAGTAGTCAGAAAGAAGTACATTTTCGACATCTCGTAAAGAACGGGGCTTTGGGACATTCCAAATGTTAGCTGGCCTACCCATGACCACTTCAAAGGGATCGAGCCCAGTTTTAGTTGGAGGGGTCGTTCTCATTGACAATAATACGATCGGTAAGGCGTCCGGCCATTTCAGTTTGATTCCGGCACATGTCTTAGCAAGCTTGTTCTTGATGATGCCGTTGTGTCTCTCTACGAGTACAGCACTCTGTGCATGTCTGGCCGAATGGAACTGTTTATCGATCTGTAATCCCGCGCATATCTGCAGAATTACAGCAGCGATAAAATGTGGACCATTGTCCGACCAGATGACTCTTGGCAAACTAAATCTTGGAAAATATTCCTTCAGCATGGTCTTTGGGTCTTTGTCGTGGTCATAGCAGTGGCATCTTTGATGGGAAAAGCTTCAACCCATTTGCTAAAGGCACAAATGACAACCAGTACATATTTAAAATTGTTACAACGCTCCATTTCTATGAAGTCAAAATGGATTACTTCAAAGGGGACAGAAGGTGGACCAAAACTACCCCTAGGAGTTGATGTGCCCATTCCCATATTGTGATGTAAACAAAACATACACCCCTGAACGAATCGTTCAGCTACTTTAGGGATTTTGTCATTTACCCACACATTTTGCACAAATATGGGTTGGACCGTGAGCCATAACAACCATCATCATAATCTATGCGTTGGGCAATAACCAATTCCCTTCAACTTTGTCCACCCAACACCCGTCATCATCCAATTTCGCCAAACCCTCAGCCCACTTCTTAGATTCCTCTAACGTGGCATCAGCTTGAATGTTCTTTATGGATTTGATAAACTCACCCAAAGTACAGGAATTTGCGGCTTCCCTTGAAGTATACATTTCTGAAGAGAGATCAGTGGCAGTCTGTTTTGCTATCTGGTCAGCAAAAGCGTTCCCCTTTCCTACATTATCTACAATCCTCTGATGTGCTGCGCATTCTATAATCGCTAGCTGAGTAGGGAGTGCAAGCGCTGAAAGTAACCGTACTATCAAGGAGCCATGTTGAATTTTAGTGCCATGTGAGGTCAAGAAACCTCTTTCTGCCCAAAGTCTGCCAAAGTTGTGAACCACCCCAAAGGCATACTGACTGTCAGTATATATGTTTACGATAAGCCCTTCGGAAAGTTCACAAGCTCGGGTCAATGCTATAATCACTGCGGCCTGCGCAGAGTTATGCGTGATTCTTTTGGTCTCCACGACCGTGCTCAATGTGGTGATTGCAAAAGCAGCTATGGATGTACCATCCTGGAGTTTAAAACAGGAGCCATTACAAAACAGCTCCCCTTGTGGATTGTTCAAAGGAATGTCTCTTAGATCGATTCTGCCTTTGGTCTCTTGTTCTGCAGTGTAAAGGCATTCATGTGACTCTTCGTCACTGCAAGCAGTACCTTGCGAGAAAGGTAAAAGTTCAGACGGATTAAGAACACAACACCTCTTGATTTGGATGTGCGGTGCAAACAAGATTAATTCGTATCTCGTTAATCGTGCGGAGGTAAGGTGTTGCGTTTGTGTTCTGTTTAATAGAACATCTACAGAGTGAGGTACCATCAAGGTTAAAGCAATGCCTAGGACCATTCCCTCGCTCTGTTTTACAGACGCAGCGGCAGCAGCGACAGCTCCCAAACATCTTGGCAAAGCGCATGCAACAGGATCAAGGGCGAAGAAAAGTAGCTGCACGGCCTATTCTTCCCTCCATGTTCTTGGGTTAATACAGCCAAAGCACTTCCATCACATTCATGCACATACAACACAAAGGCCTTTTCATAGTTTTGTGTGCCCAAAACTGGTGCCGAGCACAATGCAGTCTTGAGCAGATCAAATGATTGCTGGTGTTCCAAGTTCCACGGCAATGGCAAAGAAATGCCCTTCTTCGTCAAAGCCAACATGGGTTTAATCACTAAGGAGAAATTCGGGATCCACTGCCTACAGTAAGAAGCCATTCCAATAAAGGCTCTGAGTTCCTTCTGTGTATTTGGGACAGACATGTTAGAAATTATTTTTATCTGTTCATTAAACCTTCTTCCCTCCTTTGACAGGAGATAGCCTAAATAGGCGACCTCCTGTCGACAATATTGACATTTTTTAAGCAAAGCTTTATGTCCATGTTGTGCTAAGTGAATAAGCAACAACACGGTGCCCTCCTTACAAGCGCTCTCTGAGTCATCAGCTGAGAGAAGATCGTCTACATACTGAAGCAGTGTACAAGTAGAGGGCAACTCAAGTGTGTCGAGCTGCTCTTTCAAAGCCCTACTATAGATGCTAGGACTTTCCGTGTAACCTTGCGGTGCACGGGTAAAGGTAAACAAGCGTCCCCCTAAGGTGAACACGAACAAGTATCTACTGTCCTTATGTATAGGGATACTAAAGAAAGCGTTCTTTAGATCAACAGCACTAAAGTGAGTAGCTGAAGCCGGAATCATGGTCAATATTGTTGTCACATCAGGCACAATGGGAAATTGTGGAGCAACAATCTTATTAATGGCATGTAGATCAATAATAAAACGGAAGGGAATCGCATTATCGCCTTTTTTGTACTCGGGCAAAATCTGACTATTGCACAAACTACCTGCAATTTCCTCAATCACCCCTCGATGCATAAAATCGGAGACGATGCATTTCAAAGCTTGCTCACCATCGACCGAGATCTTATACTGGAGAATACGTGGCAACTTTACTCCATGTTTCAGAATAATCTTAACGGACTCAATTTGCAAAACACTGACATCATTGTCATCAATTGCCCACAAACACTCCGTAACATTGCTAATTTCAGGCGGCAAAGGTTTGTTTAAGAATTGGGAGACAGAAAGTTGCTGTGGTGAAATCGTCAAACGCACTCCATCAGAAGAACAATGAATTACCGCATTTAATTCTTTCAACAGAATCAACCCCAACAAATTTTCTCCACAATTTGTGGTCAAAAGGAATGGACAGTGGTCTGTGAATGGACCCAAAGTAATAGGTACCAGCGATGAAACCGGACAGACAACTGGTGTGCCAGAAAACCCTACAGAAACATTGGTTTGCCCTGACAGTGAAATGTTTGGAAACCGTGACTGATCAATGGAACACTTCTGTGCCCCTGTATCTATCAAGAATAGATGTTTCCTATTTCCCACTATCATTTCAACGTAGAGACCTTTCTGATTAACAGGAATAGGCGTTGGTTCCAAACCTTGCTCCGGGCAATCCTAGTGAAACAGAATGTTCTTCAGAGAGGTAAGCAGCAGAAGGATGATCAAAAATGTTTCTATTGTCCACACTTGGTGCCTGATTGTCCTGCGAAAAAGGTTGCTGTGAATCCTGTGAAAACTGACTTTTACCAGGACCCCCTGACCCTGGGCGACCTCTGGATCATCTACCCATATTCCCAAATGCGTTATTCGACCTCTGCTGGAGGATCGGGCATTGTGCACACCAATGACCCTCTTGTCTGCAATAAGCACACTGGTTTATATTTACAGGACCCAATGGCGCATTTCCCTGTGGAAGGTACTGACCTCTAATTTGCGAAGTACCCCCTCTAGGGCCTCTAACAATTTGCTGCAATAGTACTTTTATCTTTAAGTCACCTTTTCTCCTTTCAACTCTTTCCTTTTCATTATTGACACGATTCTCATAGTACTGAGCCATGTGCAGTACTTCTGACTGAGACTTTGCTTGCCAAGCGCTCTCAGAAGACATAAATTGTGACTGGATCAGTGAGCAATCCACGCACAAATGTATCCACAAATAGTCGTTTCCCAGACTCTGTGCTTAAGTCTTGCCCACTGTTATCCGAAAATACTTGTTCAAACCGGTTAAAGAATTCGGTAGCACCCTTGGATTTTCCTTGAACACAGACCGTAAGCTTGTCCCAAATAATCCTTCTTTCAGGAATTATAGTTTTCAACTTTGTAACTATTCTATCAGTCAAAGTTAGTATTACCTGTGGAGGTCTCTCACCAGCTGGCCTTTCTCTATCGAGTCTAGACATAGTATCCCATGTATCTCCTAAACCTGGTACATCATCTACAGTCCTAATCTGCTTCCATAAGTCAACAGGCAGGAATACAGGAAATAACAAATCAATGGGGGTCATTCAGAGCATGGAGGTAAGGTAAAAACCATGCCGGCAATGATTTATCGGCATGGTTTTCCGCTCCATGCTATTCTGACCCCTCAGACCATTAATTACGGCACCGTAAACTACAATGCCGTAATTATCGGTCTTGGGTCGCGCGCGCGCCCCTCCATGCCGAAATTAACGGCATGGTGTAAACCGGAGCTGATCACAAGTAAGGAGCACACGTAAAATACGGCCTCCTCAAGGCCGTAAAGTACCTTACCTGCATGGAGTACATACAGGCATCTCAGAGAAGGAGTAAAGAACCCTGAGCAGTGGATCCCAGAGCCACAGGTGCACACATGCAACACAGATGGAGGCCAGGAGTCTGCCACAGCAGAAAAGGAACACACCCACACACACCCCCCTCCCACACCAAGATGACACCAATAGAACAAGCAAGGCCACAACCACACAAACCCCTGCAACAACACCACGCCCCCCACTGAGTAGACACAGGGGTAGAAGGAGGGGGAGACAGGCCCTGCATGCAGCACCACTGCAGCCTCTGTTACTACCCCAGCAGCCCCCATGCACACGCAGCATGTCCGGCCACTCAAGGAGAAGTCCTACCAGATAGACACCCCTGACCACCTAGACTGTGACACCGTCACCACCATATTGCGCCACAGACACAAGACAAGCAAGCAACATACAAATGTACAGTGACAACCTGGCACAAGTGACGGTGTTGCCTGTGCCCCACACCCATGCCACAGGCACCTACCAGCACACAGTGGCATGTCACAACCATCCATTAGGCGGCCACATATACAAGTGCCGTTACACCTCCTCAAGCACACAAGGGCCTACCAATCCCCAACATGGACCACCCATGAGATACACAACAGTAAAGCTGGACCTAATGCAAATGGAGGCATGCCAAATGACAATGGTGCCCCTGACAGCACCCACAGGTCGTATGTGGACCAGCATGGCATACATGTGGCGGACAGCAACTGCAAACATACCACTCCCCCTAGGTGCAGATGGAATCCAATGCTACCAAGAACTGCACACATGGGTGAGCCCGACACCAAACAACTACACATGACTCAAAGGCCCAGCAGTTCACCATGCTACCGTGCCACATGGTCTAACATGCAGGATGACCTGCCTGGCTGGCGGTTGAGTCGTCTGACTGTGTCATGTAAGTGCACTGGTGCCATGGGGTGGGTGCCTGCATGAACCAACTGTGTTGAAATGATGAAGCCACCGTACGGTGTTCACCCCGACAACAAACCTGCCACAGAACCAGTGCAACGGCACATACGAACAGATTCCCACTTTGCTAGAATAAGGCACTCACAACACACTACATCTCCACCAACTGACAAGGGCTAATCACACTACACCAGCACCACTCATTGGCGGACACCACAACCGTAAGCGCATATTGGAAGACACACTGCACATGCACAATGTGGCATCCCCCAGCTTGGCACCACATTGGAGACCCATCCCTGGGAGTGGAATTAACGGAGGGCAGCAGGGGTACGACATCACGTCACCGGCATGGCACACCCATAGGAGTGTTGGGAATCACCATAGAATGGATCAGAGCAGGATGATGACCATGATCCATAGACTACAGCCATCACACCCAAATACCTTTGCGCCTGGTTACCCCTGGGTTTGGTGCGCATTATAAATAAATACAATACAATACAATACACAGTACACAGCACCACATTGAACCGACATCAGGACAGGAGCATGCAACAAAGGAACATGTACCCCAAGATGTCGACACCATCGTTCATGGACCATCATGTAGACGCAACCCCCCACTGCATTCCATTGTATCGGACACATATTTGTGTCCATGAACGTGCGCAATACATCTATGGACATGTGCAGATGGCCATCATTGAAACCCTGCCATGACAGCCAAGTACTGTTCTCCACCATGACAGTCCACACACTCACCTCATTTGTCTACACATGCAGCTGTTGTTGGCTGTCCCTTGACAACAAGCCACATGACCCCTGTCATTAACCCCCTGAACAGGCCCATGGGGCAACCAGACAATGGCCATACCCGTGCATGTGTGTAGAGGAAGCAGTCACCTGGCTTGCGTGAAGCACATATGAGCCGGCGAAGCAGGACTGGTGGTTGACCCATCCACTGATATCTGGTGTCGAATGAGCCCATGTCATATGTGCAGATGGACCAAAAGTGCATCCCTACATGAGCGGCTATCACCCCTGACATGGTACTGCTACAACCACAGGACGATGCGGTGAAGGCGGAGGGTGAAGTGGCAACAAAGGTTCATTGAGGCAGTGCACTTGAGGGACATGTAATGCTCTGTACTTACAGTGGACAAGATCTCCAGGACACAAGTCAGTAGAGGGTGTCATGACATAGGCACACAGGGCACTGGACTCGTGTATACTTGTACACCATGCACTGGCAGTAGTCAATGAACAAATGTGCAATGATGAATGTCCACAACGGTTGTATTTTGTGACACCAATTGTGTATTGTGAGAAAAACAAAATAGTGCATACATCAGCAGCAGCCCCTCCCACCTCCCCCCAACTCCAGAACAAACCATCACCCCCCTCCCCCCTCACCCCCAACACCAGAACAAACCATCACACCCCTCCCCCCCAACTCCAGAACAAACCAGCACCCCCCTCCCCCCTTCCCCCAACTCCAGAACAAACCATCACTCCCCTCCCCCCTCCCCCCAAGTCCAGAACAAACCATCACTCCCCTCCCCCCAACTCCAGAGCAGTCGTCCCATGTAGGATGTGAAGCCCACATGTGGCAGGAATGCCTAATGTTTCTTGCTCCCCTTGTCTGGGGGAGGCATATCCCGCTGACGCATGGAACGCTGAGTGCGTCTCTCCGGGCTGCCTTGCGTGGCCTCACTGGTTGTGGCCTTGTCCTCCTGCTGTGGGACGGAATTTGAATGGCCTGCCTCAAGGGCATTCGCTATGCCGCCAAGGACATGACATAGCCGGGTCGTGCTGTCCGTCAAAGAGTCACACAATTTGGTGGTGCAGTCGGTGAGGGACTGCCGCATTTGACTGAGTTCCTCATTCAATTCTGCCCTGCCTGGCGGTTGTCCTCAATGTAGTTTTGTATGAGGTCCGTCAACTGATGCACTCGCTGCCCGCCAAAAGATGGGAAACCATCGGAAGATCCACTTGGCCCAGCATGCTCTGCAGGGGGCGGTATGGGTGGACTGGGGAGATCGGCTTCATACCCCTGCGGGTCTAGTTCCGGACTGTGCACAGGTGAAGGGGCATCCCCAGAGTCACTTCATGAGGCCAGTGTTACGATGCATGGCTCCGGGCTGTGCACTGTGTCTTGGCCGTCCTCCAACAAGGCCCCCCAGATGGGTGACGGGCTGTGCTCACACTCATCAGGCGCGGTAGCAGCTGCCTCCCCTGAGACGCTCGACTGTGCCGGGCTAGGGGTTGGCATAGTTGCAGCCGCCGATGCTGTGTGGATGGTGGTTTCGGCAGCTTCCAGTGGCCTTTTCGTAGGCAGGGGGTGGTTGTTTTTGGTGCTGGCTTTGGCCTGACCCTGCCACTACCCGTGGAGGTGCTTGGCCGGCTTGATTGGGGCTCTGTGCTGTCATGGTCAGTGCCTGTGGGGGTAGAAGAGAGGGACAACATTAGTGAATGTGCAATGTCCTATTTGCATACATGGCTGCATGGACATTTCGGTCATTTTAGGTTTTGGGGGTAGGTATGGCAGTGATACATGTGCATGGTAATGACATATATGCATGTTTGGGAGTGACTCATTGTGCCCTGGTTATGTACATTTTGGCTAGTACAATGCCTAACACGCTGGACAGTGTACATGATGGGCTGTGCAAGTCAATGCACTATGGTTGAGGTGGGTTATGTACTCGCACTTGGACCATCGTTAGGCGGCACTTGCCTCAGCATTTGTTGGATGGGGAAGCGTTGGATGGGGGGAGGGCAACACGAGAGTGTGCCTTCGATGGCCCCTGGGTCAGTTTTCATCATGCAATGTACATTGCCAGTGTACACTGTGGACACTCACCTCCTTCTGCAGAAGTCGTTCCCCCACATTCCATGGTCCCCACGCCCTCAATGGATTCAGTGCCAATGAGAGCCGCACAGGTCTCCTCCCACGGCTCAAGTTGGACTGCGGTACTTGGTCCACCTCCCGTCTGCAGGGCCTGGCTGCGGTTGCTGGAGAGGAGGCCCCGCACCCGCAGGTCATCCCACCGCTTGTGGCAGTCCCTGCGGGTGCAGGGGGTGTTGCCTACAGCGCTCACCCTCTGTGCAAGTTCCGCCCAGATGGTCCTCTTGCGGAGGGTGGAGTCCCTCCGCATGTTGGTGCTGAAGACAACATCGGCATGCTCTGCCAGGAAGTCGACCATGGCCTGGAGTTCCTCGGAGCAGAATCTCTGCTTGCGAATGCGATCCACCGCCCTTTTGGGTGCTTTGGGCATGTTGTGAGGTGCCTGGTCATGTTCCCGACTTTAGTTCCCTCACAAGGGTGCTGGCGGCTAAGGATGGCAATGGATTGTGTTTTTAAAGATGGCCACCGCTCTCCTTCCCGTTCCTGTGCAATGTCGTAATTTACGGTTCCTTTTTTTATTGCGGTGTCATATACTTCAACGGGAGTTATCGATGTATCTGAGATCCACCTAATCGCATCTTTTGTACAAATTCGTGTTTCCTCATTTATCGATTTTCGACAAGGAAAGAACCGTTTCTGCAAAAACATAACGTCCAAACTATCACCATCTTCATCTTCATTCTTCAACCTTTCCAACTCCTTTCTATACTCAAAAACCCTCTCTAGATGCTTTTGTACTTTCTCTGCAGTATCTCTAGAGAATGCTAAAGTATTCAGATCCTTTAACCCTTTTGGGAGATCTATATCATTTAGCCTATTCCACATTACACATAAATGAATTCCTAATCCTTCAATAAAAACATTTTTCTCAGGAAAATTGTCCAAATTACAGAGTGTGGCAAGAGCATAATCCTGTTCGTCCCTCTCCATGCAATGTTTAGCCCACGCAGTTAATTCACGCTTTTTCTCCGAAGACACAGTATTACGAGTTACAACCCTCGATCCCGCTCCCCGCTCTACTACAAGTGGTGTAGAACCACTTGGACGAGGGAGAGTAGGCAATTTTTGAACATCTGGAAACAAAGGTACTATCACTGGCATGGCAGGTGAGCCCACCAGACCCGTAACAGCAGGCAAATGTGGAGGAGCAGGTGGAGGAGCGACAACAAGAGGAGGAACAACGGGAGGAAGAAGAGGAACATTAAGAGGCGCAATAGGAGGAGCAGGAGGGGCTACGGGAGGAGGAATAACAGCAGGAAGAGGAACATACGGAGGCAGCGCAGTGGCACCAGGCCTTCGTTCATTTAGAAGTTTGTCAATAAGTTCAACAGATACATGAAAGTCTTTGGAAGGATACATTTTCTGGATACCAAGCGAAAAAGCCCTATCCATATTACTAACTGACTCAGACTGTTTATTCTGGTCATATAACAACGCTTTTTTGGCGTTCGTCATATGACGGTGTGCATACTTTTCTCTACTCTTAAGCTACTGCATAGCTTCTTTCTGCCAATTCTGTAATACATTGAATGCTGCAGGTCTAGCCTTTTTCCTCAATAATATGGATTCTAAGTATTCAATAGGAGGAATTTCAAAACTACAATTGATTGGCCACTGAAGTTCGGAAGCATGTCGAGTTTGTCTGTGCCAAATATCATTAAATACTATACTACCAATGCCATGCTTATAGTACATAGTACATGCCGGTGACCTCTCCGTTGGCGCCCGTCGGCCAAATTCCAAAGATTGTCTGTCACTGCGGAATAACGCCCTGAAGCAGGCAGACAATTTCCCAGGCATATCAGAATAATGGTGTTACCTGGTCAATAATTGTACTTGCAAGAACAATACGCCAAAACAAATTATCAGGATACTTAAGAACCGGGTCACGACTCACCTGATCCAATCCTAAGGAGGTCCGATCGGATTGCAAAAGTTCTAACCAAGGTCCCACGTGGTTGGTGAATTCGGCAAATCTGCCTGCTTCGATATATGGACCCTCGTCAAGATGCCGACTTGGACCGCTGGCTCACCGTCCAGGGATCGGGTCATGCAGCACTGCTGCGGTGTCGCGTCTCATCCAAGAAAGGGGCCCCCTTTTACACCGTCTGATCCCGGTCAGATAGCCGCGTCAACCTTCAACGAGCTGGCATCAATCTTGAGGGTCCCTATTCGGGCGCCATCTGCAAAAGCAAAGGAAAATATCGAGGCTGTGTACCCCAAAAAGAAATGCACCAAACACAGGCTTATAAAGATTCTCTGATCTTTATTGAAATAACTGTACAGTTTATAAAGAAACAAAGTATCAGATAGCTATCCGGCCCTCAGTACATCACAGCGAATACCAGCCCTTTCGGTGTGAGAAGTGAAAGGTACTGGACGACTAACATTCGCATCTTTTATACAGTTTCCAATCGTAATGTCCAACCCCTCTGCAGGTTAATAATTGTTCAGTCTAGGGTTTGTGCCGAGTTCACCTCTAGTTTATCCGACTATATGCATGTGGATTATTTCCAGTTTGTACAACATCAAATCACAATGGCAGCAGTGTATCTTCGAATTTAACATTTAAGCCTTAGTACACGTCCTATACAATGTAGTTCAACAAGTGTTCACGTTTAGTATTTAAACAGCATTGTGTTTGATGTATGTCCGCGGATCGGACTTGTTGGCGTAGGTAATCATCGATCTACAGGTCAAACGTAGGACAAGGTCTCATTACATGGTCCTAACATTTGGCCTACGGGCAGTTTGGACATTAACTCTGCGCGAAGGTCAGGACGGCTAGGTTACAAGCGGGAAAACACTGTCCGCCATTTTAGAACACAGAATGACTTTGAAACAGAAATCAAAATGGCAGATGTACCCAAAATGGTGGCTAGGTCGATCTAAGGTTGGAACCTTGCAACGCGGATTTCTTCGCAGAGCCACTGGGCTTAGGCCAATGTATACAATAAAGGAGGTACAATATGATATCCCGTTTGACAATCTCTCTCCTTTATAGGGCCTTATTGGAATCCAGGGAGGGGGCAACCAGGAGTCTTTGTACAAAATGGGAAAGGGATCTGGGCTCAGAGCTGGGAAACGACATTTGGGACAGGATGTGTAGAAGGGCTTTTAAAACGTCGATTTCCTGCCAGTATAAACTGTACGCAATAGAATTACTCCACCGGTGGCAATACGACCCAGTATCATTTGCTAGAATGTTTCCTGCAGTGCAACCCCACTGTTGGCATGGATGTGGAGACAGAGCCGACTACTGGCACATGTGGTGTGCGTGTCCCAGGGTGCAGGTGTACTGGACCGAGGTCTTGGGCTGGATTAAAGATGCAGGGGGTAGATCCTACACGATGGACCCTTTCCTGGTCCTCTTTGTCCTAGAACATAGTGAGGATCAGTGGGAGACGCCACCACCACTGGTGCACTTCGTGTTGCTGGCAGCAAGGGCCTGCCGTGCCAGGCACTGGAAAAGGGTGCTCCTCCCCTCAATACATGAGTGGGCCGCGATGGCTAAAGACATTTATCTTATGGAAAAGATCACGGCAGCGCTCCATGGAAGTGCTGCGCCGGTGAAGGCAGAATGGCTGGAGTTTCACAACAAATTCTAAATCAAGGAAGAAGAAGAATAATAGAACAAGGTATTTGGGCAATCGACCCAGCCCGGACCGGCATTAGATTATGTCCCGTGAAAGGGGGCACAGGTAGTAAGAAGCATGAACTGTACACCTTAGAGAAGCCCGTTCGGGGCCTCACCCGAAGACATGCTACTTGAACCCAGATCTGTCCAACCAGAGACTTCAGATAGGATGAAGATGGGGGAGGGTGGATGATATAATGGCTATTGGAAACTGCGATTTTAGGTCATCCTTTTTTCTGTGTTGCTGAAGAAAATTTTATGTGCAACTTTATTGAAGGTCCTGTGCAAAACTGTGATACTCTGGTTGCGATTTACTCTCAACCATCCCGATTGCATTCAATGACAACATCCATTTTACAATCTCACTAGAATCATTCTCCACAGCTCCTGACACTGAAACTAGTTTAGACCATACCAAGGTGAGCTTTCTGAATACTGGAAAAACATAGGAGGCTATAGGGCAGACTCCTCACCCAGGCTCCGTTACTATATTCTTCAGGGTCGCCATGAGAATTTGGAGGGCCCACTGCAGATCTTGACATGTGCCTTCTAGGTGGTGATGACGATCCACTGCAAGTCTGGCTTTGCAAGCAGTAAGTGTGCCCATCTGTGCTTATTAAATTATCTGTGGAAAGCAGCGGGATAGAGTGCAATATTAATGGGTTTTTAGCGCTGCCGTGGCAATTGTCTCTGAATACAGGAGATGCCTCAAAAAACGCACACGTAAGAGAGCAAATTTCCAGTAAATTGAACAAGTATCCTATCATCGAAGACTACAGTAGAAGACAGTACCAGTCTCATTGCTTGAAAGACCACACAAGACATTCCTTAGAGGATGAAGATTTGCGTTTTATCCAGCTACAGTCACTCAGAGGGTGTCAATGTGCAAAAACATTACACGTGATTTCCAAAAACATAAATGCAGAAGGAAGGTGATTGATCACAGTACTGGAAGACTTCTCTGGTTCACACACAAAGGATTCTCTTCTCTGCATACATAAGAAAGCATATGTGTTAGGTATTGTTTCTTTTTTTTACATTTTTGAAGTAACATTCAGAAGTAAAAGAAAGAGGAACATTTTTTTAAGGTACTAATGGTGAATAGGGAATATTAAAGAAGAGGGCTAAAGAACAAACACAAGCAGACAAAATGGTATAAACCAGGGATCAAGAAACACCAAAAACACTACAGACAACTGTCACACCCTTCCAAAACACCCCATAACTCTCCTAACCTCACCAAAAGCACCCCAAACTCCTCCACAACCACCATTGTGTGAGCCTGTCCACTACTTAATTGGCAGCCAAACAAAACCCTCAAAGGAAGCAGGAAGCAACCTGGGCCTTTTTAAGCATTTAGCAATGGCACTGGGACTCTGATTGGCTATTCAAACTCCTCTGTTGAAACTCTGACTTGCATTTGTACAGTAGGCCTCAAACCCCACCGTGCAATTCACAGGAGTGTTTTACCCTCTAGAAATCCCACCGGAATACCTTGGGGCAGGTTGAACTCACCCTTGAAAGCACACCTTTCCCACAGTGAACATTTTGGGAAGATCAAACATCTTTACAAAGCAGCAGCCTTCTGGTTTAAATGTGCATTTTCAAACTGCAATTTATCAAACATTCTTCTGCCACCATATGAAAAAAGGATTACATTTATTTATATATTGAGCATTTGTTAGGCGCCTATACTACAGGATGGTGTTAAGTGCCACAAGACAAAGCGGGAAGGGAACAAGGGGAGTAAAACAGTAAATAAACAATTGTGGTCCTCTAGGCCTTGTGACATTCGGATGTGCAAGTGCAGAGAGAAAAAAGTGCAGGAGATAAGGATGGGAGGGAGGGGAGGTCAAGGAATGGTCAAGTGCTGGTAGGAGCCTGGGAGGGAGTGCCAAGGGGAGTCAAGGGAGGAGGCCACAGGTTAAGTGTTAGGCCAGAGGAATCCCAATGGTGGGATGAACAGCCACCAGGCAGGGGGCCCTCAAGGACAATGCTGGTGGGGTGCTGGTGTCGATTGGGTAGAGGACATGGTAACCTGTAAAATTCATGAGGGACCAGGCCACCAGTCTCAGTGGCAGTGAGGTGATTAGCAGGGAAGGGAAAGAGGGAACGATGTAGAGAAAAGGAGAGTTTTGAGAAGTTCCCATAACTTAAGGAGACGCAGCTAAAATCTGAAGAGGGCAGGGAGTCTGTTACAGAGGGAGGCACCAGCCCCCCACTCTGGTCTTGGAGAAGCGTTTGACAAGCAGAGATTTGAAATTAGAGAAGTGTAGGACTCTAGCAGGGGAGTATTTAGGGAGGGAAAGTTGGAGTTACTGAGGTCCCAGGCCCCAGAAAGCCTTGTGGATGATGCAGAGAGTCTTGAATTTGATCATCATGGCTGCCGAAAGCCAGTGGGAAAATATTAGGGCTGGAGAGATACGGTCCCTGGGCTTGAGGCCGAGGATAAGTCTTGCATCCCTATTCTGGATTAGGTAAAGGGGACATAGAGAGGAAAGGGGGAGATTGAGGAAGAGGCTGTTGCAGAAGTCCAGTCCAGAGAGGACCAGAGATCTGGAGACATTGAGCTTCTGGGGAAAGGTGAGGAAAGAGAGAATGCCTCTAAGGGGGTGAAGCTGGATGTGTGCCTTCTTGGCAAGGTCCAAGATGTGAGGGGTGAAGAAGAGAGCAGAGTTGAAGATGACCCCAAGGTGTTTGGCCTAACGGGATGGTGAGGTTTTAGGGGCCAAGTAGGGGGGCCTGAGGTTAGCAGGGAAATGGGGTACATGTGTCCCAATGAGAAGGATATCATCTTACTGGCATTAAGACAGAGATCATTAGTCGCACAGCATGCCGGGTTGTCGGTCAGAAAATCGGGTGTGAGAGAGAAGAAAGAGGAGCTAATAGAGGGAAGTTTGAAGGAAAGCTGTGTTTCATCAGTATAACACTGGAAATGAGGAGAGAAAGAGGAGATCAGGTGGGCAAGAGGGGTGAGATAAATATTGAAGAGCCACAGGGATAGGATAGAGCCCTGGGGGACGCCAAAGGTGGAGAGTGAGGTGGTAGAGGAGAAAGGGCCCATTTGCAACTTGGAAGGGCGGTTGGTAAGGAAAGTGGTCAGCCATTACAGTACCTGGTCCGGGATGCTGAGGGTATCACAGAGTCATTTTATGAGGATAGAATGGTTGATCACGTCAAAGGCATAGGAGAGATTGTGAAAAATGGGAACAGCAGGAGGATTAGAGTCAAGATTTGCGAGCATGTCTTCACCGGGTGTTCAGTAGAGAGCTTTCCCTGCATCCGGATGCCCGGAATCCAGATTGATTGACATGGAGGCATCCAACAAGTTCAGTATGACGGGTCAGTTGGGGGAGGACCAGCTTCTCCAAGAGTTTACCCAGGAACGGGGTAGTGGAGATAGGGCAGTAGTTAGCTGGGTGGAAGGGGTCAGGAGAGGTTGAACAGGGGAGTGCTTGAGGGATAGAGGGAAAGAGCCAGTGGTGAAGGAGTGGTTACAGAAGTCAGCAAGAGCCAGGGCAAGAGAGAAGATGTTGTCCTTAATATCCCTAGAGCAGGGGAGCACCTTTTTGGATGAGACCTTCGTAGAGCAGACAACTTTAGAGACCTCTTCAAATGCAGGAAGGAAGAGAGTGCCTGGGGTGGAGGGAGGGGAGCCATGGAAGGCAGGTGGGGAGGAGCGGGAGTGGAAGTGAGGGTGGTACGAGTGAGGACAGGATGTCCTGAGTTTTAGATGTGAAATGGGAGGCCAAGGTGGTGCAGAGAGCCTGGGAAGGAAGGAGAGTGGTGGAAACAGCAGTTGGATTAGTGTGTTCCTTGCAGATTTTCAAAAGTTCTGCCGTGTTGTTAGTGGCTCCAGAGATGCAGGCTTGGATGTGGGTCCTCTTCTTGTAGCAGAAAGAGAAACAATATTGTGTTTGGAGCAGGCGACAGACCAGTTTGAAAGAGG
Source organism: Ambystoma mexicanum (assembly GCF_040938575.1). Lineage (NCBI taxonomy): Eukaryota > Metazoa > Chordata > Amphibia > Caudata > Ambystomatidae > Ambystoma > Ambystoma mexicanum. The sequence goes on along the minus strand of NC_090935.1, from coordinate 677,886,330 downwards.
TCGAACCCAAGGTCTGCCACTTCCATTCAGCAACTCTGCACTTACATTTCAGAGAAGGTAGATCAGAGTCATACCATCTGTTGCACTTGGAGGCAGGCTTCAGACTGATCCTCATGGTAGAGGCAAGGATGTCAAGGGTGTTAGAGATAGAGAAGTGAAGGTTATCAAGGACAGAGTCAGAGGGAGAGTCAGAAGCAGGGGTGTGGGATGAAAGTGGAGGCAAAAGCAGTTATTGACACTTGCTTCACTGGCCGAATGATGGTGAAGGAGGCTGGCAGTGCGGGGAGTGGCTCGGACAGAGGGCCGAGGGGCCCCAAGTGGCAAGAGTGGAGGCAGTGGTCGGACCAGGAGAGAGGGGTGGTGACCGGGTTCGAGATAGGGATGTCACCAGAGATGAGGGCATCCAGAGTGTGTCCTGATGAGTGGGTCGGACCAGAAGGATGAATAGTAAGCGAGAGGGAGTCACAGAGGTCACAGAACCATGAAGTGACTGATTCAGGAGAGTTGAAGTGGATGTTGAAATCACTGAGGAGGAAGAGTTTGGAAGTAGAGGTCAAGAGGGAGGAGGTGAGGTTGGCGCATTCAGAGAAGAAGATAGGGATAAGGCCAGAGGGCCTGTAGATCATGGCGAGGGTATGATATGATATGATATGATATGGTATTTGTAACGCGCCTATACACAAGTGTTTCAAGGCGCGACGAGGCAGGGAGGGGGGGACAAGGGGAGACAGACAACGATCCTACTAGGCCAGGTGTCATTCAGATCGCGCAAGTGCAGGGGTAGGGGAGGGGGAAAAAGTGCAAGGGGAAGGGGAGGGGGAAAAGTGCAGTACAAGGTAAGTGGCGTACGTAATAAATAAATAAATAGGGCCAGCTGGTGGCAAGTGTGAGGTAAGTGCAGAACAAGTGCTGGGGGAGGGGGGGGGGGCTGTAGGGATACAGAGACAGTCCCGCAGTGCAAAGGGGTTCCAGGGCATCAGTGCAAGTGGAGAGTGGCAGGGCCCAGGACCGAGGCCGTTTAGAGTGGTCCAGTTGCAGGATCAGTGCAGTTTCAGTGAAAATTAATTAGCAGTTCAGCAGGGGAGAGGGAGAAGGAAAGCAGAAGCAAAGAGGAAGGTTTTGAGGTGCTTCCGGAACCGGAGATGGTTCTCCTCAAGTTTCAGGGAGGCAGGAAGGCTGTTCCAGAGGGAGGCCCCTGCCGCGGAGAGAGATCTACCCCCAGCTCGTTGCTTCGAGAAGCGGCTAACCCTGAGGGAGTTGGAGGCGGATGAGCGAAGGGCTCGGGAAGGAAGATATTTGGGAAGAGAGAGTTGAAGGTATTTAGGACCCAGGCCCCAGAAGGCCTTGTGGACAATGCAGAGGGTTTTGAACTTTATCCTCGCAGCCACTGGGAGCCAGTGTAGAGATTTCAGTCCTGGAGAGATACGGTCCCCGGGCTTGAGGCCAAGGACAAGTCTCGCAGTTCTGTTCTGGATGAGTTGCAGAGGGCGGAGAGTGGAGGCAGGCAGATTAAGATAGAGGCTGTTACAGTAGTCCAGCTTCGAGAGAACCAGGGCTCGGGAGACAGTGAGCTTCTGGGGGAAGGAGAGGAAGGGAAGAATACCTCTGAGGAGGTGCAGCTGGTAGTGTGACCTCTTGGCGACGTCAGAAATATGAGGAGAGAAGGAGAGTGTGGAGTCGAAGATGACCCCAAGGTTTTTTGCCTTGCAGGTAGGAGCAGGGAGGGGGCCAAAGGAGGCAGGCCAGAGAGCTACAGGGAAGGAGGGAGTGGGAGTACCGATGAGTAGAATCTCAGTCTTACTGGCATTAAGGCAGAGGTCATTGGCGGCACACCATTCTTGGATAGTAGACAGACAGTCAGAGATGAGGGAAGGAGAGGGGGAGGCTGAGGGTAGCCTGAAAATGAGCTGGGTATCGTCCGCATAGCACTGGAAATTAGGGCAGAGAGCGGCGATGCGGTGGGCAAGGAGTGCCAGATACTGGTTGAACAGCCAGGGAGAGAGATTAGATCCCTGGGGGACACCACAGGTGGAGAAAAAGATGTCGGAGAGGAAGGACCCCAGTTGGACCTGGGAGGGTCGATTTGAAAGGAAAGAGGTCAACCATGCCAGAGCCTGACCAGTGATACCCAGGTTTTCCCGGAGACGGTTGAGCAGGATGGCATGGTTGACAGTGTCAAAGGCAGAGGAGAGATCGAACAGAATGAGAACACACGGGGTGTTGGAATCAAGGTTCAAGAGCAGGTCTTGAAGAGATAATGATATGTGCAGGGTGAGTGAGAGAGTAGGAGAGACTCCTAGCCTACAGACGAGTCATGCAAAGGATGTGTAGGATTGACTAGGTATGATAGAAGCAGGGACCCACTTTGGGAAGATCAGGGCCACACCACCTCCAGGGCCGGTATGGAGAGGAGTTTGTATCCATGGAGAAGGAGAGTGTCAAGAGCAGTGACAGAGCTGGCATCGAACCACCTCTCGGTAAGGGCAAGGACAATGAGGTCCAGGTCTTCAAGAAGGAGACAGACGTCAGAGGAGTGTTTGACAGCAGAACGAGTGTTTAAAGTAGCTAAGTGAAGCTGATTATCCATTTAAAAGTTTTCTGAGGAGAGGTACAGGAGCGTGGTAGTAAAGAGGTTAGAGAGGAGGAAGGAAGAATTGCAGGAGAAGGGTGGAAGTTAAGGAAAGACGGCAGGCACCAGTCAAGAGGGAGAAGAGTGGGTTGAGAACCTTGGGCCATGATAGTGCCATTGTGATAGACATTAATGTTACACTCAGAGGATGAGCAGTATGCCAAGAGTATTTCCCATCTAGTGCCACCATGAATGGGTCAAGAGGAGAAAGGGGAGAGAATGGAGACCAAGTGGGGAGTCCATAGGTCCGGAGAAGGGACAGAAAAGAAGATGTCAGTAATAAGCTCCCTGGAAGTAGCATTGACATAGGTTTCAGCAATAAGTAGGCCTGGTTTAGAGGCCAGGAGAATATTTGTAAGCTTTTTTCTTCCAGTCTTTGTCAGAAGGATAGGGTAGGTGATAGAGTAGCAGTTAGAATAGATAGGGGAGATAGAGGGCCATGTGAGTGGAAGGGGAGGTAGGAGGGAGAGAGACTGACAGGGGAACTGCACAGTGCACAAATAAACCCACCATGTGGTCTGGTAGCCAACAGGCAAATGAATAAGGACCTTAGAGTAGAGTTTCGTCAAGGGCAACATACTTAAGACCACCAAGGTGAAAATGATATGTGCAGGGAAGTAACAACATTTCAACAGGGCAGCAGATGTCAAACAACCCTAAACCCAAAAATATAGTGAAAATGCAACTTTGAATAAGGTGTCCAGTTAAAGAATACCTTTTAAGCAGAGCCTGCAAGTTAAAAAGACAGCTAGATTTGAATTTTACACAATGCAGTAAAAAGCACCTTTCAACAAACTCCTAGATTTGAGTTTCCACAACAGTCCAAGAAAGGCGGAGAAGCATACTTTAAAAATACACAGCCAATAAAGGGGGACTGGCAGATTCAACATTCCAACAGATGGGCGTGAATATACTTTGATAACATGGCAAGCAGTGATAGCGAGGTGCAGTAATTACCCTACAGGGCACACGAAGTACAACTGGTGTTGGGCGGCGAGTGAAGAGTGGGGTAGGATGCTGTAGTCCGCAGAGTTTAGGAGAGTCAGGTGGCGGGGATTCGCGAGAAGAAGTGAACAGCTCAGCCTGGGAGGCATTCAGAGAGATGGCAGCTCAACAGAGAGTAAAGGGCAGAAGTGCAGGTGAGTGGATTTGCGCCAGAGATTAAATGTGCACACATCATGGGAGGTGATGGAGGGCGAGAGAAGTCACAGAGTCACAATAGATGAAATGGATGCAGTTTGTGTTCAAGGGAGGAGCCTTAAGCATAGGCAGAAAAATATCTGTGTATCCCCCTCAGGAGCCGGGTGAAAGGCAGGAATGCGTGTGGAAATTGGGGAGGAGGGGGGACTTATCCAAGCGATAGTCCATGAAGTCCAGGCACTGAGATCCAACCAGCAGGCCCCTCCAAGACCCTCAAGGCCCGGACAGGGCCAGGCAGGGTGGGACGTTGCCTTTAGGTCGAGGTCCTTTGGTGGGGCCGGGACTCGCCTGCCGACTCCCAGGCGAATCGGGACTTGGTAGTTGCTCTTCCCCAATCAGGATGCTTCTGAGAGGCTGGTAAACTCAGATGGTAGCCACAATCCCCGGCAGCCATGTTGGACGGCCTGGGTTACAGAAAAGATAAGTGGACCTTGCGATCAAAGAGCTCGAAAGCACAGTGGAAGGGGAAAACATTGTTTGTGGTATTGCTTGTATCCTTGTTCCGAGTAATGGAACAAAGGTGGGTTCCCCACTGCCAGGGTAAAGAGCCTATAGATTTGAATGTATGTTGGAGCTAACTGCTGTGTGTGAAAACACAGCATTGTTCACTAATTTCACTAATTCCAAAGAAATGTGCTGTGATTTGTTCTTAGCGACAGGATTGCATGCTACGTCAGTGTCAAAAATGTAATTCTCAATAAGTGTTTTTAGGGATATTTTTAATATTATATCTTTCTCTTTAACACCTTCCGAGGAAATGATTTCAGTTCAAAGTCGCTCAGCATCTGCCATTTTGACGTTACCTTCCAAAAGGACCCATAATAAACAGTCAATGAATTTGACATGTCATTCTGTGATGTTCAGGGAGGTGTTTCTGCACCTCACACGTCCTTGCATACATTTTTGTCATATGCATGAGCTTTTTTGGGAATGATGCACTCGCTCAACTACATTTTCCATTGGATATTTTCACTCCTCTGAACAGCATTTTATGACCTGCATCTTCACTGCAGTCAGTGTGCAAAGGGTGAGTCTTAGCCTCAGGTCTATCGCAAAAGAAGCAGATGCACATTTTTGTACAGGGATCCTCCTTCCTGTTCACTGAGCTCTCACACGCATCTTCATGTTCTACCAGTTGTTTTTTTTTTTTAATCTGGCCTGTAATCCATCAACATTACAATTTACTTGTGCACTTCTTGTAACAGGGCAGATGCCACCTTGCAGTACCTTGGTTCATGTCTTCTGCAGTTGTGTTTTCAAAGTGTTCTGCAAGGTGTTCATTATCACTGTCTTTGCACTCATTTTGAATGCTTACAGCCTCAAGTCATTTTTCACTAGATTCTGAGTTTTAAACTAACGTTTTTTAATTTTTTTTTTATTGGAGTTGACACAATAGATCTGAATGAAAATCTATACCAAGAACATGCGTTCGTAGGACGATGGCTGTGCTATCTGCATTATGCATGACTTGAAATCCTTACTGATTACAGTGGCACCATAGTGACGTGGTTCATGTAGTGCTCCCAGGCCGCTATGTGTGTGTGTGTGTGTCTGATCTGACTTCGGCATAGCCTGATGCTCATAATGTCAACAACCCTGGGAAACTCCAGCTCCCACAGCTGCATATAGGGATCTGGAGCTGTGCCCCTCCTGTCAGCAGGCACTCCTTCCTGTGGTCTGAAATAATGGCCTGCACACTCCACTTCAGGCCGTTCCACCTCTCCTGTGCTTCTTTATTCATATGGGGAGGTGCCAACGCTGACATGTTTTGGCCCACCTGATGGCTTTGTGCTGTTTTAGCCATCATGTGGCCCAGAAACCTAGGTGCATCCTTCGCCACCTCCTCTGCTAGTGCTGTTAGCTCCTGCTCTTTTTCCCTGGCGCCCATCACAATCTTTGCCTCCTGCAGTGTCACCAAACTCCTGGACGGTGTTCATTTTGTCTGGATGGCCTGCTCAGGCTGTGATATCTTCTGGATTCTTGTGTTGTACTGGCTGCTGCGCATGATGTTCTCTTGCACGTATGCAGTATTTCCACATCTCTTATCAATATTACCAGATGAGATGATGCAATTTCAGTGTTGTCACATTCATTTTCATTGTTTTATCGTATCTGGTAGTTACCAGCACCACATGCATCATGGTGTAGGCTTAAACGTCCGTTGTGCCTCACTTCACCGTATGTGGTAAAGGTAATTATATCAGGCATGCAGTCTATTGTGATTTACTGAAAAACCTTATAGTGAGTCATGCAGACTGTGTGGTTTCTAGCCCTATAATGAAGAAGCTCAGAGCAATGCGGGAGCCCCTCGGAAATCATCGTTTCCTTTGGCAAAATGCTTAGGTGATCCAGCAAAGTGTAAGGCTCATTCGATAGAGGAGTGGCATTCATTGGAACAGAAAAAACACCTAAGTCTTGTGAACAAGTATTGTGGACCCAGAGATTAACCAGAGTGCAGAACATCTTAAAGAGGAGCCGATGCTGAACAGGAAGCCCGCCATCCAACCGAATTAGGATCAATGCTCGGGCAGTGGAACACAGTGCAGCTGGATCGAAGATCGAAGAGCGATTTCATGGAGACAGCTGGAGCCAGCAAGATTTGGAGCCCCATGGGTCCTTAAAGTGAGTGTGGGATCCAAGGGGAACCCGAGCGATTTGCCAGAAAAAGAAAAATAAACTGGTATGTTCTTTAAAATTTCCTCCCAGCAACTTATGCGAGTAAAAGTTCAAAGCGACATCTGAGTTGCTATGACTTTAGCTGTTTAGTAGAGCAGCCCATAAAATGTTTCTGCCTAACTGCGCATTGATTTTATTTAATTGCTTTTTTTACACGCCTAATACCCTACCTGAGTTCGGTGTCTAAGTGCAGATCCGGGATTCGAACCTCTGTTGCTCTTCGGCTGCCCCTATGCTATACTCGTTTGATAATGAGCAGAGGTCAAGTCCTAAAAATAAAAAAAAGTGGGTGTACTCATTAACATACCAATTGAATGTAGTGTCACTAGAAATTAGCATATCATGGTGCCATCTGAAAAAAGTGGGGGCACTTCTGAAAAAAGTGGGGGACTCCGTCCACCCGTGTGTACCCTCCACCGGAGCCCTGAGTACAGTATGCTGTGTTGCTAAACCTGGGGTGCACTACATATGCAACACATCTTGTAGCAGCTTGACAAGGAACAAAGATGGAAAGAAACGTTTCAGTAAGGACTTCTAAACTAATTATCCATTTAAGTGTATCAAGGGACAATCCTAGGTGCAAATCCATCCCAGCCACAAAAAGCATTCTGGCAAATGCGGCACTGTTATTTTAGGTAGTATTTATAAAGCGCTACCTTCAGAAATGTCATGGCTTCTTGGCGCTATGCGGCTAAACATATAAATGCACACACTTCAATGAAAGAAAGAAATCTGATGAAAATGCCTGAGCGCATGTTTTTTAACATATGCAAAGCTTGTATGCCTTTAAGTGGCAATCCATCATTGTGTATTTCAAATGCAAATTAGTTCAAACACGCACAGAAATGTAATGGCGCAGACCGATGTCACGTCCTCAGTCTGTTCTGGCTTTCAGGAAACCTCCTGGGCACCAAGCAAGCAAGAGGCCACATCTGGCAATGTCCACCCACTTGGTGAGACTCAGTGGAGGAAAACATGTGATGGATTGTCTGGCACTGCTGAAGAGGAAACCATCATATGCATGCCAGTCCAGGAAGATGCATTCCACTCCCACTTAGCATGGCATAGCAAGCAGCTGCATTCACCTTCCTGCACCTGTAGGCACTTGCCTTTGGCGTAGCCGTTCTCTGAACGCGTCCAGCAGTAGGAGGCTGAAAGTTCTTCTGGATGAAATGATTGATTTTTGTTTACACTGTTTTCAGATTGTTGGTCTTTTTTTCTGTATTAACCTCCATCTTGCCCTGCACAGGGGTCGCTCTTGTACTTCCCCATGACCCCCACCCTTTGACTCTTACCCCCAGCAACCATGTATGGTGGGGAAGGGTTTTCAAAATTCGTAAATCCCTAATTAGCTCGGGACAGGGGATGATTGGTGATTTTCAGGGCTGTATTTCTGAAAATGTAGGACTATCCAACTCGTTGTCCTCTGTTCAAACCATGCAACATCTTGGTATCCTTTTCCTTCATATACGCAAATATTCTCCATCCTTCAAGGGCTGTGGTTTGCAAAACTATTACCAGTACTCCTGGTGACACCTGAACTGGCTTTTATATACAGCGATAGTACAGCCGGGATCATGGGTACTTACAAAAACACCAGACATAAACCTGATATGAACTTACCTGACGCATTCTACTGCAGTAACATCTTACTTATAAAACGTCATTTTGATGTAGACCTCCTTTAACGAACCATATTCACTTGTACCTTCATTTTAAATTAATTGATAATTCCAAAATCCTTCTCTGTATGATATATTCAACAAATAGCCTGTCAGAGATATTGTATTTTTAATTACAATAAATCATTTAAATATATTTCAGAGTATTTCATTATTTTAAAATACTTTTGCTGTCCTCTGTCTCCTTTCCTTTTTAATTTGGTTCTGGAGCCCCTGTTGGCCTATATCAGACTGAATATTGAAGTTAGAGGGTTGTGTGTAGGGGGCGGGGAAATTAAGGTCTTGGCATATGTGGATGATGTGGTGGTAATCTTGAATAATCCGAGGGAAGGTGGACTTGTTTTGAAAAATATGATTGAAGAAGTGGGAAGGTTGTCGGGTTATAGAATCAATTGGGGGAAATCAGTAGTTTTCCGGTGAGAGTTACTCCTAATTGTGATCGATTGTTGGATTGGGATTGTAAATGGGAAAGTGATTGTGTGAAGTATTTAGGTATTTATCTGGTTTGGTATATAAATAAGCGTGTTGAATATAATGTAAATAAAATAATAGAGGCTCTCCAAAAAGACATTAGGAAATGGTGTTGTACCATCTTAAGTAGCTGGGCGAAAGTTAATGCAATTAAAATGATGCTGCCTCCTAAGGTTTTATAACTCTTACAATCAATTCCTCTTAAGTTCATGGAGAAAATACTAGGGCGTGTTGACAAAGTCTTTCAAGAATTTTTGTGGGGTGTTGGAAAAAGAGCTAGGATTCCGCGTTCTATTATGATTCGAAATGTTCGTGATGGTGGGTTGGCTATCCTATCCGGGGAACTATGTTAAATGCTTTTTACTTAGAAAATTGTTTATTTTTTCAAATTATGATTTAGACTTGGTACCTTGGTGGGTAGAAATTGAGAGAGAAATGTTGGAACTATATACTGTGAAGAGTTTATACTCTCTTGGGAAGCTAACTCGACAGGCTATGAATCTGAAATCAATTGCTGTTACAAAGGATGGATTGGTTCATTGATAACAGATAATGGTCAGGGGTTGCATATGTATAGAGATGCATCTTTATGGTGTAATCCTGGTTTGCAGGTTAATAATAGGATGTTGCATTGGAGAAGTTGGAGTAATAGAGGTGTTCTGGTGATTGGGGATGTCTGGAATGATGATGACGAAATGGTTTCCTTTGATAATCTGAGTAATTAATATGGACTGAGTAGGAGGGAACAGGGAAGGTATAGAATACTGAAGGATTTGCTTTCTGAACGATGACAGATGTTGGGCTCAGGGTTTGTGCTTAAGCCAGAGATATGTGGGTTGTTAGTGTGCTCTATAAAACATGGATGGGGGTGCATAGAAGATGAATGATTAGTGTTAGAAGCGCTAGGTGCTTTTCAGCGGTAATGCAGTGTTACTGCACCCAAGGACAGACATGTGATAGAAACCTTTTTAAAGGAACCTGTGGGCTATGCAGGAGACGTCTGCGCCGCCACCATAGTGGTGTCCCTGAGTTCTTTCTTTAAGTGTTGTTATCACTCGTGTGACCCTGGGAAAAATGCAGCAAGTAAAGAAAGGCAACATCCTGCACCAATAACAGTTAGGAAACCTCAAAATAATTGATGCAAATATAAACTTAAATTCCTTCAGCTGAACCTGAACATTAAAGACATTTTAAATGAATAGTGAGGCAGAGAATCTCGTGCAAATAATACTAACAACATGTGTAGATTCCAAGAACCCTAAAAGGGGGATTCCTTGTATTATACAGATAAACCAACAATATTAGAGCTCAAACAGGAATGTTTGCATGAGAAAAAAATACTATCTCCATCATTATTAACTTTCCGAAACAACCTCTAAGTAATAATGGACTTTGCCTGAAAAGAATAATGCTTGTACAGCATTAAGAACCATTTCTACTCAGTGAAATAACACTTAAGGTGAGTATTATCCCACTTGACTTATACTAACAAACTAACCTGTGGCAGCTGCCATCTCCCATAAATATGAAACAATTTGGGTCCCATTAAGAAACATATTTCTGTTCCTGCTCGCTGGTGTCCCTGGCACACATCTCAGTCACTTTTGATGAACACTTTCTTTGCACCTGCTGTGCTGTGGGTGGCTCTGTTGAGAGGGTAACCTCTCATGCCCTCTTGAGTGAGGACAATGAGGCATGTTTCCCTGAGTTGGAAATGTCAACCTTTTTGAGCATTTCTTGTGTAGGACACCGACTGGGCATGCATGTCTTTGTCGAGACGGTTCCTCGCAGACTCGCAATAGTTAGCACCTAAAGGCAGGTCTCCCTGCTGGGGAGAGGAAGAAAAAAGAATTGTAAATCTTTTTACTTGGTGTGAATACCTCTTGCAGTGGTCAGCAATGAGTCTCCTGGGGTCTCCCTGTGGGGGAAATGAAGAATTCATACAGGGTTGCTTTGTTTTGGAGGCGCAACCATGGGTCACAGATGTTTTGACCTCTAGTTTCTTCCTTTTCACCTTTTTATTTCCTTGCTTTCTGTGTCTATGTCCTCATCTAACATATCGCTGCACACCATGCGTGGCATTAGGTTTGTCTTTCCTTTTCTTTTATGTTACATGCACTCTTTCTTTTTCCTTTATTTCTTTTTCTTCTCGCCGACCCATCAAGCCATGAGTGGTATTGGGGTATACCAACTTTGCACTGTTCATTTCCTGGTGTTATTATTTTCATCCATGCATCCCCGCCAACCGCAGGAGGCATCGGGTTGATTTGGATTTCTTCTGTTGGTTCTGTGGCTATTTCTTCTTCTTTTTTTCAAGTGCCCCAGTGGCACTTTAAGCCTGGGCAGGCTCTCTTCTTATGTTATGCTAAAGAAACACCCAGTGGGCACACCAGAGGTCATGAGAATGATCAGCTTAATTTCTTCCCCTCTCCTTTACCTACTTGTTTTTTTTTTCTCTTTCCCTATAGCGCCTTTAGGAAGGAGCTATTGAGCGCTCTTTTCCTTGATATCTTATTTCTCTGTAATACTGTGGGCTTTTCCCTGGCTTTAGTTCATGCTTTTCATGGCACAGATAATTCTCCATGAATCTCCATCCGGCACAAAGCAGCTGCATGAGTTTGTGCTTGACTAATTTCTTGCAGAGAACAAAAAAATGTTAGAGGGGCTTGGGTAGCGTCCTGGAATTTTCCTTCTTGCAGTTGATCTATGCTGGGCTTCTTTTCTTGCCTGCTCTTTGCTTTGCCCTCAACTGAATCTCTCTCTTTTCTGCTTTTCATGCTGAAGCCACTTTGTTCCTCTCTGCTGGTTGTCTTCACATTCATGTCAAACTCTGGCTATATATATAAGTTAAAAGGGACTCATGTTAAAAGGGAGATGAGGGTACTCTTTAGGCCAACCTGCGTGGGGACCAGGTTATGAGGTAAATAGTTCACTCCATGGTTATTGTCCTATCGCCAAAGAGGCACAGCTATGGTTTAAAACACTTTGGGGGTCACTATGAGATTTGTGGTAAAAACCAAACTTTACCGGCATGGAGGCAATACCGCATCCGGGTAGCACTGATGCTGCTAACAGCAGCCGATTACGAGAATTTGTGCACACGCGTAGCGGTATCGTCAGTACAGGCATGCCGCAAATGACCCTAAAACCCCCGTTAGCGGCATCATGCAAAGCGCAGACACCTCCTCTGCCTTCGCCCACCCCTAAATAATGGGCACCGGCAATAACAGGGCCTGGCAATACCGGAACCCGGAAGTAACGGCATTGCGCCGGAATGGGAAATGCTATGGCGGCCATCTTGAAAAACACAATCCATTGCAATCCTCGAGACACAGGACCTGGATCCACACACCACCAGCTACATCTTCATCTACACCACCAGCACAATGCAAAAGGCCATTAAAAAAGGAGCATCCCACCAGCGAAAGGAGCGCTTCTCTGAGGATGAGTTAAACATGCTGGCAGACACTCTGGCCCAGAATGCATATGTTGTCTTTGCATCTGACCTCAAGTGGACTGCCCAGCTTAAAAAAAAGAAATATGGGAGCAAGTGGCACAGAAGGTCAGTGCGGTCGGCACCACCCCGCGCCGTCAAGGATGTCAAAAAAAGGTGGGATGACGTGCACCTCTGTGTGCATAATATCATATCTGCAAATCGGAGCCAGGGTCTGGTTACAGGCGGCGGGTCCAACTCCCCCATAAAGCTCACTCGATGGGAAGAAACATGTGCCAGCACCATTGGCATGGAGTCCATAGAGGAAGTGGGAGACATGGAGCGTGGAGGGCCGTCATCGGAAGATGGAGGTGAGTGTCCACACAAACTACTGGAATGCAAAGTATGATGATGGGCCACAAATGTGACAGTGACATGAGCCAATGCATGGGCCATCACACACACATGGACTCATCCCTGCCTAGATGCTGTCCCCAGCACCGTCACATCTACATGCATCCATCATGCCAATGCCATACATGAGACACACCCCACAAACAGCGAAACGGCATGTGTCACACTGTACGCAGTCCACAACAAAAAGGCATGTCACACAGCATACACCACCTTACACATGTGTGAACCAGACGTATGCCTGAATAACCCCCCTTATAGCAAGCAACCTGTATCTCACAACTCCAAGACAGCAAATCATCAAATGTGTACAACTGCACTAATACCAATGTATGCATGATGCATGTACAACCATCACTGATGCCGTCCCTTTCTCGGTCCCCCACAGTCTCAGATTCTGACAGCGATGCTCAGGACACAGCTGCACAGGCCACGACTCCTTCAAAGAAGGCCAGGGGCAGGGAAGACGGCAACAGGCCTTCAACATCTAAGGGCCCAGGCAAGCAACAACAGCCACCGAAGGCAAAGCCTACACAGGATGGCAAGGCACAGGGGCGGCAAAGAACAGCCGTAATACCAACAGTGGCTATACCAGTGGAATCCACTGAACCTGAGCCAGTGGCAGAGGGGACCCTGTCTGCTGGAAACAGCTCAGTAGGGGAGGCAGCTGCCACAGCGCCCCAGAGTGGCGATGAAGGACAGTGCCAGGCAGAGGTATGTGTCCCTGAGGATGACAACCTTTCAACAGAAGTGGTAGGCACACCCAGCCCCAGCCAAACACTCCAGGATACCCCAATGAGCAGCCCCAATAGCACCGTGCTCGACCAGTCTGGAGGAAAGGCAATACCAGAGGCCTGGAGCCCCACAGATGAACCACCTGCATTGGGCCCCTCAGCAAATTTCCCATCAACCTTTACAGGGGTCTGGGGCAGAGAGTTGTGCATGGCACAAATGGAGGGGCGGCAGAAGGAGCTCACAGGGCTTGTGAACAGTACATTTCAGATGGTGCCCTGACAAGGCAGGAGGTCTGTGAGAACACTGCGGCCATGAAACGGGCCATTGAGTCAAGCACCATGTGCATATGTGAGGGGCTGGCAGCAGTGAAGCAGGTCCTGGGCAGGATTGCCAATGCCTTGGAGGCTCAGCGTCCTGCCCCGACAGTGGAGCATGTGGGCACGGGGTCATCGGCCAGCTCCACCCAGATGAGCCCCCTGCGCAGGTCTTCGCGCACCACGCGGCACTCCGACATGCCACCGCCGGAGGTCGACAGAGAACACAAGTAGCAGGGGCAGCCTGCATGTGCAGACTAATTCAGACTTGTGTTGCAAACCATTGCACACCATGTGTGGGGGAGTTGTGGGGGGAGTGGGAGGGGGTGTGTGGGGGAGTTGTGGGTGGAGGGGCATAGGGGAGGGGATGTGTGAGGGTGTTGTGGGGGGAGGGGGTTTTGTGGGGAGAGGGGGAGGGGTGAGGCTGTGTGTGAGAGGTGGAGGGTTAAAGCACTTTGTTCATATTACCTGTTCAATACACCCATTGTGTACCATAAAATCACATGACTGGACATTGCTTATTGTGTATGTGTGCTTTATTGGTTTACAGTGCACAGTGTCCATGTACCCCCACACCCGGTGCCCAGAGTCCCACATCCATGGCACCCTCTGCATCCATGTGTCTTAAAAATATTGGCCTATCACAGACTGGCGCACAGCAGGTCCCTCCTGTGCATCACCACCTGGCTGATGTGAAACCCCTTCTTCATCAACTTCATCCTCACCTGGTGGTTGCTGTTCAATGTCAGGGGGCAGAGGCACATTCAGTCGGATGCATATGTTCTGCAGCATGGCACATGCCATGATGATCTTGGCCACCTTCTCATGCCCATACAGGAGTGCCCCACCCGACCTGCTGAGGCAGCAAAACCGTGCCTTCAACAGGCCAAAGGTCTGCTCGATCAAAACACTGGTACGGTTATGGGCCCGATTGTAGTCGTCTTTGTGTCTGTTCTGCGGGTTCCGGACAGGGGTGAGGAGCCACGGCTTCAAGGGATAGCCACCATGACCTGCATGGGTGCAAAATAAGGTATGTGTGAGTCAATTCCTAACATGACACCTGTACTTATCACTCTCATGCCTGCAGATATTTGTTGTTCACATGCACATGTCCCAGGATGTATGCACACATTTGAACTTGCCACAATGTGTGCTGTTCCATGGTCTACAGGTGTGGGTTTCGTCGTCCAGATGATGCAGGGTGTCCACCTCCTTGCTGGTGTACATGCACTGTGGATGTCTACTGCTGCATTTGCTATCATCTATGTTATGTGGAGTGATTCGTATGTTTTTTACTCGCAGCATTGGCACAAGTCTCATCATGATTTGTCATTCAACGCTTATTATTCCCATGGTGACATGCAGTGCTACTGTGGTGGTGGGCCAGTGACAAGCAGTGTATTCCCTGGGTGGGATTGATTTGTGCGCACTCATGGATGCATGTCCTGTGTTGTGTTTTGCTGCCGTCATTTACATTGTGCATACTCACAGCATGTTTCTGCATTGTGTTACAGAGGGTAAGGTCTGATGATGTGCAGTGGACGTGTTGTGTGATGTGGGCTGGTTGCAAGTCAGGCATATTGTCATTGGTGTGCAGCTTCCATCATTTCTATGACGTTTAGGTGTCATGTTCAGTTTGGGATGCTTTGGAGCACAGTATGTTGCAGTATGGGCATTGTCCAGTCACCACCCCAATCACACCCGGGTGGTGTGTGCATCTCTCCCCCCATTACACTGCCATGTGCCTGTCATGCAACTTACCAAGCAGCCATGCACGTCGTCCAGCATGTCGCTTCATGTAGCGTGGTAGCATGGAGTTCCGCAGGACCATTGAATCATGGGTTGATCCGGGATATCGGCACAACAATGTCTGATGAACTTGCTGGAATCACATACCATCTGCACATTGACGGAGTGGTATAGCCTACGATTGCGGTACGCCACCTCCATGGCATGTGGGACCACCAATTCCACATAGGTGCAGTCGAGGGCCCTGATACAATTTGGCATGCCTTCCAGTGCATGGAAGCCAATTTTTGTGTCAAATATCTCCTGGGCAGTCCATGGTAGGGATATGTAGTCGCTTGCATGCTTCAGGAGGGCATCCAGCATTTGGTTCAGCATCCGTGAAAAAACAGGTTGTAATATGCCATGCATCTGGCCCACTGTGTGCTGGTAGGTGCCTGTGGCCAGGGAGCGGAGCACAGACACTACCTTCAGTAGAGGGGGGATGGCGGTGCAGATTTCAATCAGGCTGACAATGTCATTGTATCATGTCCACAATGGTGGTGATGGTGTCCCGGTCCAGGCGGTACAGGGTGTGGATCTGTACAGGAGTTAGGTTGAATGGACTGGCTCTCATGCGAGGGATTGGTGGCTGCCTGAATGGTACCACTGGCTGCACTGGTGGGACTTGCTGGGGCTGTCTCACCCTCCTTCTCCTCCTGCGTCTCCTCTGTAGTGCCTGTTGTAGTTGTTGCTCATGGAGTAGCAATGCAAGCATGTCCTCCAGCCCCAATATCGCAACTGCAAGTGGGATCATTTTGGTGTGGGAAGGGGTGTGGTGTGTGGATGTGCTCCTTTTATGCGCGGCCAGACTCCATTGCTCCACCTGTGCTGATTGTGTGCACCTGTGGCAGTTGGGAACACTGCACATTGCTGTCAGCAGGTGATACGCGATGCCGGTGATGTCGGCATCGTGGTATCCCTTATTACTGCCTTCGTGATGCCGGTAATTGCATGTCCGCGTGACTTGTGATGTCCTCCTGTTAGCGGCATTCCGGTATTGCCGGCCCGAAGGGCCGCGTGCCCGCGCGCATGCCGGTACGGCAGAGCACAGTCTCAGCGGTGGCAGTGATACCGGGTTGTCGACTCATAATAGGCCGGAGCGGTATGCGGTGCCAGTATTCCCTTACCGGCATCGTTTTTCCATTACCGTGAATCTCGTAATGACCCCCTTTGTGTCTCTATTCTTAGGCACTAAACATCCACAGACAGAAACTGGATTACATTTTATCTACAAGGCCAAGTTACTCAGCATGGACTTAAAGAGCATGTGCCATTGTGTTTAACCTTATCTTTAACATCGGCCGAGAAAGTGTTCCTGCCAAAGTCATTAGTTAAACTTCAAAAGGGGTGTAAGCAGCTTTCTTGTTATTTGTAAACTGATCCCAGAGTGGGTTCTTCATAAACCGTGATCCGAATAACAATGGAGAGCATGAGGATATAAAGCCATTGTGTACAATGTCTCTCACCTCTGTCTTCACCGGGGAAATATTTTCGTTTTCATACACTTGACTCCCATTCAGAGGATTAGAGAACAGCTCCTTTGACGTATCACAGACCTCGAGCTGCTGGGGCATCCAGCCTGCCTCCTTCGCTCTCCCTCCTAAGCATTCCCAGGGAAGGAGTTGACAGTAACGACCTAGAGCTACAGCCGAGGCCTTGGACAGACCTTGCAGTCCATGAAGGGAGGAGGCAATTAGTAACCCGAAAACAGTGTAGTAATTTAAACCCTCGATTACACATATATTTAAATTCACTCACTAAAAAATGAAATGCCCACAAGCTGCATCCTATAGTTCTGTCTTCATGAATCCTCTGTCTGATGTCTCCCTTGTAGAATGGCTGCAGAATATGGTTTTGCAGATCCAGCTTTGCAATCTATATCTGTAGCCATCCATGGCTTATGACATGGCGGAGGTGTTCATTTGTCTACGCGTGGGCTTCGTTAGCTTTAAATCAATATTACTTCGCTTGGCTGGCAAACGCTACTACAGCATTATGTCGTTACTATATGTCTCCATTGCTCTCTTTACCCATGACAAATGCCCTTGGTACTAAAGACATACTAACCGTTGTGAATTCTAATACCTCTGGCAAACTGCAACTACACGTATGTATCACTATTTTTGTAAACTTGACCCTGGAAAGAGAATCAGATATGTTTTCACAAATGTTATCATTTATTTATGTTTTGTATTTTGTTTACACATTCTTTGGGCCTCATTACACGGACGACGGTAAGGGTTAACGGTCACCGTTAATGGTACTGGTGACCGTTAACCCTTACCGCCTTACTACGAGGTCCCTTTGCGGGTTGGAGAATTTAACGCCTGCTTTTTGCAGGCGTTAAAAACCAACCCGCAAAGGGACCAGGGAGCTAATTATGGTACCACAATTTGCGGTGCCGTAATTAGCAACTTCCCCATTCCCATTATGCCCTATGTGGCAAAAATGGGAATGGGGAAGGGCAATGGGGGAAGGGGGAATTACCGCCCCACCAACCTTGGAATAGGGCGGTAATTCCCCTTTCCACCAAGGCGGTGCCGGTATTTTACCGCCATGGACCAAGGTGCTAATAGCACCTTGGTCCACCGCCGTCCGTGTAATGAGGCCCTTTGTCTTGAATCACAGAAGGTAATGCTGAAGCATCCGCTGCATTTGATCTTCATTCTGTAAGATCGCCCAATGAGTTAAAGGTTAATTTCAAAGAATTGTGCCATCAACCCGCAGACACAGGTTTGAAGCCTGGCAATGAAGTTAACTTGGTTAATACTAAGAATACAAATAACACATAATATTGTATGGCAGCTACCGGTGGAGGAATCTGGCATGATGCATGATAGAATTATGCGTTGTTATTATTATTATCAGTAGTAGTACTAGTAGTAGTAGTAGTAGTAGTAGGTACAATAGTAATAATAATATTGCTATCATGTAGAGGTCAATTATAAAGTAATGTAATTAACAGTGAAATATAGGTTGTCTAAGTAAGTTGTTGCCAAAGTGCAACCCCAAAAGGAGTACGCATCTATGTGACTATCCTGAAGGTTTCAATGAGTCAAACTGTGGGGAAGAAATGCAAATTACAAGTAGGGGACCACCAACCTTAGCATGTATAGGATATTCTGCAATTTGCAAATTTCAATTTGTTGCAATTTTAACCATGTGCAAGATTGAAAGCGCAAAGCTACAAAAGTAAATGCTGCCCTCAATAATGCTTTGGAGGCCACCCTTACTAACGAAATCCTTTGCAGGAACCTGCAGAAGACGCATCCACTCTTCAGTTATAGCTAACGCCAAAACGTTTCATGATGGGAAACTGACAGAATGTATAATTTTCTGTCAAATCGATGTGCCTCTTACAATACCCTGTCCTATGAATTCCACTTCCTCCGTGAACATCTGAATATGACAAAAGAGTGTATTTTATGACCTTGTGGGTGTAGACCACATTATGATATTGGGGGTCATTACAAGTTGGGCGGTAAGGGATACCGGGCACCGGTAAGGAGACCGGTGCCGGTAATCCATTACCACCCAATCGCGAGGTCCCTTAGCGGGAACCGTAAAGGACGTGTGGGGCTCACATGGGAATGGAGAATGGTCGGTTCAATGGGGACTTACCGGTCCCTCCAGGGTCAGAATGCACTGGTAAGTCCCCATTGAACCAGATCGGTGCCGGACCATGGCTACCTCCAATCTCGAAATGAGGCCCATTGTTGACATAATCTTATTTTTGAGGATTACTTGTTTGGCATCCATGAATTTTTCGGGGCTTTTTTCATTATGCACTGGAATCTACGTGTTCAGCCTCTTGCACAGACGGGCTTAAACTGTCCTCGCACTGCTACTTCTAGCTTCATAACACAATGAAAATAATTAACCATGAAGTGTAAATTGCACAGAGGGGACCACCTACTTTTGCACTTCTGTGCACTTGAGTTCCCACGATGCAGTGTTTATCGTTTGAGGTACAAAGTACAAAACACACGTGTTAAACATGAGGACTCCAGGTTTACATGTTTGTTTTACACTTTGTGCTTCAAAGAATTGTAAATTCACCCCACAAGTTGTGTTTGTGAAATGCATTTACAAAGGATTCCTAGCAGTTTTAAAAACATGTGGATTCCATGAATGCATTATGTTTATGCCAGCATGAAAATGTCACCGTGGTCTAAGACCAAACATTCCACAGGCTCAGTGGCAAGGCACAGCAGGAATGTTCTTTCTGTTTCCTGCAACAACAAAAAAAACAGGAGCATGAAAATGGGGCGAATCTAGACATAGCACTTTTATTTTCATCTTTAGCACCTTTTTGGATGCTCTGGAAGGAGGGGGGAGAAGTGAAGGCTGGATTTGATAGATAACCCCTGTATATATGGCTATTTACTAACTAGCAGCGCAGTGATCCTTCTTTTGTTGACTTCCCAGCACTGTCTGTCACTATGTGGCAATTCCTTTCATGGTGACATTGAAAGCAGATCCCCCTCTTGCCACTCCATGCGCTCCCCCGCTCTGGGCCATCCTCTACAACATTTTGGTTCCACCACCCGTCCCGGAGTGTTCTGCCTAATAGAACACCCTGCCCTCCCTTCTCCAGCACTGGTGAGGCAAACCTGAGAGAAACGCTGAGCCTACAGAGGCAGCAGCAGACCATCCAAACAGTGGACATGGAGAACATGTAAACAGAGTACAAAACAATGTGTGTGTGTGAAAGTGAATACATGAGAGGGTTTGTGCATGTGAATGAGTGAAGTGTTGTATGTGGGTCTTGTTGTATGCAATATTGTCCTCCTTGTTTCAGCTTTGGATACTTAAGTTAGCGTCTCTTCCGGGTACACAATGATGTCTTTGAAATGGGAAAGAAATGAAGAGTTAATGTAAATGACACAGAATGTGGAACCATTTAGAAACTAAAAGAAACATTCCCCATATTAAGCAGAAAGTCCTGTGGCTGAATAGTGTAGGTGATGGATTGAGACACAGCTCTCATGTCCTCCTCCAAGCTTGAATCCAACTGCAAACAGGTGCTTTAATTTTATTTTCAAATAATTGTCAATATACTTTAGTGGTCACCATGAAAGCTAGTAACAATTACACTCTACCTCTACCCTTCCCGCCACCCCTCTCTGCCCTCTCTGCCGCCCACACACCATACCCCATTTCATTTTACCCTCACCACACCGCTCTATCCCGTTGCACTGCACTCTAATAGTACCACGCTCTAACCACACCCTACTACTCTAACATACCCTACTACTTGACCCCACCACTATACAGTACCAGATGCCACTAATCCTCCTCAACTCTCTACACTTTTACCCGTACACTTTTCCCCCACTAATCTTGCCTATACCACTACTCTACCCTTGCCTAGTCGTCTACCCTACTTTACCCCACACCAACTGTACCTCTAACCGATTCACCAATTGACTCCACGCCCCCTACTCCACCCCACTCTTCCCTTGTCCTGAGCTACCGATATAAAGCACAAGCTGGACATCAAGTATGCTTTATATTGTGTTTATTTGAGATTGCTGGTAACAACCCCCGGCAAAGTCGTAATGAGGCCCATTATGTTAGGTCTCGTCATTTCTTCATGACTGTTTGAGAGCCGTCGGTGACTGGATGGACCAGAATTGGCTCAAACTTAATGGAGATAAAACAGAGGTAATGGTGGACCTCTGCTTTCTGGCCCACCTCTCTAGTTCGTCTTCGTAGTCCAGTTAGTAAAGTGAAAAACCTGAGTGTCATTCTTTCCGCCTCCCTCTCTATGTCCAAGTGACTGCTGTGTGCCAAGCTGCCCACCATCAGATCAGGACCCTTAAGAGAGTGTTACCCATGATACCGGAAGCCATCCGTCCTCCTGTGGTGGCTGCGCTAGCCCTCTCGCGGTTGGACTATTGTAACTCTCTATATCTGTCACAACCAATAGGCCTTATACAGCAGCTTCAGCGCATGCAGAACTTTGCGGCCAGGCTAGCCACTGGTACTCCCAATGGAGTTCACATCTCTCCAGTGCTCCGCCGACTTCATTGGCTCCTGGTTGGCCAGCGTGTCCATTTTAAGTCGCTGTGTATTGTCCACCGGGTGGTCCATGGCCAAGGAGCTGAGTTCTTGCAATCAAAATTCTCTTGTTACATTCCTGAACGTGACTTACGCTCCTCCACTACCAACCTCCTTGCTGTTCCAAGGTTTAACCGTGAAAGGGTCGACTGCAGGGCCTTCTCCATTGCAGCTGCTAAACTCTTGAACAATCTCCCACTGCCACTAAGAAGTGCTTCCAACCATCTTGGGTTCATAAGAGCTCTTAAGACCACTCTGTTTTAGCTCTCCATTCTCTTCTGCCTCTCCTTCTGCAAGTAGCTTTCCTCTCTAGCACCGATGCCTTCGGGTGACCGTGCGCTTTATAAGTTTAGTTAACATAACATAACATAACAGCCTCTTCTCTCCATCCAAGGCTCTTCAACTGAACAGTTCAGAAACTTGAGGCACAATCTTCTGTATACACTCCATCTCCCACCTTCCATGTTCCATCTCCCTCTGTAAGTCAAATCATAACACATCTTCTCTCCTTGTGTTAACACTCTGTTTCCTTACCATCGCAATCCTATTCTTATTCCAAACTTGTCCTCCTGTGACCGCAACTCTCATCACTCTTTCCAGTAAAAGCAGTTTGGAATACAGCGTGTCACCTTTTCTTTTTACAGCGTCTTTCTTTATCCTCACCCAATCTCCACACTGAACATCCAATTCCTTTTTTCCTCTCTTCCCATTGTCTTTCACAACCCATTTCTCTTTCCTTTCCTTGATTCTTCCTCCTAACTCATCCACCACGCAGACCGAATCTCTTGCCACTCCTAACTATGGTGGCAGTACTTTTGTATTAGCCGTCCAACCTCTCATCAGTTAAAACAGACACATCTCCTTCACGGCTTGCAGGGACATTCGCAAGGCTTATAACCTTTCATGTACCTCCACTTTTATATTTTTGCTGCATGCACCAGCAATTCTAAATGTCTCCATTACGCATATATTAGTTCTCTCCACCATCCCATTTCCTTCTGGATGATATAATGCACACTTTTTTATGCTGTATTCCACACATTTTTAAATACTCCTGCAAGTAACCTCTGACAAATTGCGTACCATTGTCCGTGAGAATGCTACTCAGCACTCCCTCTCTCGCAAATACTTCCTGCAAGAACTCAACTATTCTCTCACCATGTGCCTCTCTCACTCCTTCTTATTCAACTCACCCGGACAGCAAATCGATGAGGACAACAATATACTTACCTCGACCACTTCCCATCTCAAATGGACATAACGGGCCTCATTACGGCTTTGGACGTAGCCATGGTGCTATTACTTGTTCCAAAATCAGGTCATGTTTCTTCTCACTCTCACCACACACTAAAACATCATCTTGAAAACAGAATACTCCTTTCAACGTGCTGAACAACCGGTCAATCACTTTTTAAAAAACTGAGGATGCAGATACCAAGCCAAACGGCATCCTCCTAAATTGAAAAACCCCTTCATGAGTTATGAATGCTGTTAATTTCCTACTCTCTTCCTCTAGCTCAATTTGATGATATGCAGAAGCCATATCCAATTTAGAAAACACCCTGCCCTTCCTATCATGGATAACATTTTGTTCATATTTGGTAGTGGGTGTCTTCTATAACACACTTGTTTAACTCGCGCAAGTCAACACACATCCTCAAGTCACCAGTGGGTTTCTTCACCACCAGTAAGGTGAAATCCATTGTACACCTCCTGCCCCTTCAATGATGTCTTGTTTTTGCACCTTCTCAAGTTAATTTCTTACACCTTCTCTCAGAATCAATGGTACTGATCGTAACTTGGCAGCCACAGGTACACTTCCTTTTTCAAAATTATCTGATGCCTCAACCCTTTAATTTTTCCAATATCACTGATCTGCAACAGTTGTTCCAATGTATTGGTATCGAGTCTGATCTGTAATTTCTTTTGATGACGCCATCCTAATAAAGTTGCACCTTTCTTTGTCACATATATTTTCCCAATAGTTCTATTCTGTCTGGTTGTATCCTCCGGGATTCACATCTGCATGTGTACATTCTGGACATCCCCTCAAACACAGTGTTGTGCATGAGCAATATTTTGCAATCATTGTTACTTCTCTCCCATTCACACTGATTACAGCATATGGACTTTCACAATCCTCTTCTTCAACACTTTGTATTACATTTACTGTAATATTTTCTACTGGACTGTCTTCCTCACCTTTTTTTGTGAAAAAGTAAAGTTCTTGCTGAAAAGACCCAAAGGAAATATCGAGGCTTAGTACCATCAAAAATGAAATATGCCAGTCATGAAATCAAAGTTATATGCATTACTTTCATTCTGTACAGATACAACTATGAACACAGATAGCTATCTGGCTCTCAAGCGCATCGCAGTGTGTACCAGCGGACAGCGTGAGGGAAGAGAGTGCTGGACATCACAAAGCATGTCTTATTTATACCCCATCCTGGCCATCGTCCAGCCCTTCTTCAGACTAATAAGTTACAAAATAGGGTTCATGCCCAGTTCACATGACAAATATGACAACATTATTTTACACTTTTAACATGTTGTCTTGTCCTCAGAGATACAATGCTGGCAAACTTTGTTCTATTTGGCTGTGTAGATCTGTCCTTGTTATTGAGCTTAAAGTAAGTCCAATTTCAAGAAACAAATTCAATGGGTGTCTACAAAGGCACATAGTTTTGATTGCCCAACATTCAGTCCCAGTGTGTGAATAAGGCTGAAGTTGTATGTGCTGACAACACTTGGATTGAGGTTCACTTCGGTTACAAGGTCTCTTTGCACAGAACAAACATTCTGCTCTCAGCAGCCTTAATGTTGACAAAACTCAAAGTCCACTCTGCTCAGTGGCAGCTGAAAACACAGTTTACCATTTTAGGACAGAAAGCAGGAGTTAGAAACAAAATGGCGGATGTTTCTAATTAGATCTGTTTAACCACGGTTTTTGATACAAATGCGAATGCGCTTAGGCCAATGTTCATAATCAGGCGGTTCTATGCAAAATACAGTTTTGCATTGCAAGAATTTGTAAAATGTCCTCTCCTGTTATATTTGGCGCACACAGTCTTGTGACCAGGACAGGTGGGATAAACAGCACAATGTGCCCCACTCGCACAACAAAAACATAATCGTTCATCTCCCTTTTCGGTGTTTCCCCTTCCCCCCTCTGTTTTCCACAGCATTCTTCTGATTCAACTTTTCCTTGCCCTTCTTCTTCTATCTACCTTCTGACACTTTTAGGACTGCAACCTTGGTATCTTTGTTCTCTGTTTCAGTTAGCTTGGCTACACATGCTAGTGAATATTCGACACGCTTGGCAATTTCTAAAACTTCATTGAGTGTTAGTTCATCTTTTCACCAGAGTCCCACCCTTATTTTATTGCTATTGCAATGTATCATGAATTGGTCTCTAATATACTCATCACATTTCTCTCCAAATGTGCAGGACAATGCCAAGTGGCACAATGCTGTAACATATTCTTCCACACGTTCCCCATGTTGCTGTACTCTCACCCCAAAATTGTAGCATTCCAAAATGGTGCTAAGCTTAGGATTGTAGTGCCTGTCCAACTTCAGCAGCGCTACTTACAACTCATTAGATGCATCCCCATCTCCTATCCCACTTAGGGGTGCTAGAATGTTGAAAATACAAATATGTTGCCGGTCATACCCTAGGATGTGCATTAGTCAAGAAACCTTCCTTTCTTTGCAGACAGAGTTTCTACGCGCAGACTTTATGTAGGAAGCCCTTTTTCCATTGGCTCCATTTTACTTTTACCAAACCAGGAGAAGCCATAAAGGTTGCTGGTCCCTGTACTCCTGGCATACCCATGATGCTATTCTTCAGTTATTTCTTATGCAGAAGATTAATTCACCACTCTTTACAGAATGCATCACACAGTTACTTTGCACACTTATGTAAATGTGTAGAATTGATTTGCTACACAATCTTGGGATCAATTAGTAGCAACAATGTACTCAAATTGTACGTGTTTTGTATTTCTAAAGTGGTGAACTCTTATTGCCATTAACATCCAAAATGCACAATATTGGTATCCAAGTCACTCATTCGCTATGCAATTTTGCTCCCCTCTTTTTTTAAATAAAATGTACGTGATCCAGCAATCACTGTTTGTTATTATCTGATTTGCTGGAGTTGCGCTGTGAATGCTGCTATGGCAACTGCCCCAAACAATATGGCATCTACATGCAAGAAGACGTCGATGGGTCCCTTTAATTAGTCGAGTGTTCATGTTGTGATACTTTCACTCTGTGTCTGTCTCCTCCCCTTCCTGATGATACAGTGGGGCGTGCTCTACTCTCTTCTCGCTCACGGCAGCAGCGCCCTTCTCACGTGGGAGCTCCAATAATTGAATGAGGATCCTTCAAATCCTCTGGCTTTTCATGCTGGTGGATGTATGTTGTCTTTCAGCATGTCCCCATTGATATAAATCACAAGCTGGATATCAAGTATGCTTTATATTGTGTTTATTTGAGATTGCAGGTAACAACCCCCAGCACAGCCTCTTCTCTCCATCCAAGGCACTGCAACTGAAAAGCTCATAACCTTGAGGCACAATCATCTGTATACACTCCATCCCCCACATTCCATGTTCCATCTTACTCTGTAAGTCACATAATAACAGCTACTTCACCCCTCTTTACCACTACCCACCACATTCTACTTCATCCCATCCTACTCCTACTGCACTTTACCCACACACCACTCTACCCTCACCACACTACTCTATACAACACTATTACACTACCCTACCCAACCTTTGAACGCCAACCCAACCATACTACACCATACCTCTATACCCAACACCACTACTGAATTATATCCCCACCCACTCATTCCCTCAACACTCTAAACTCCCACCATACCTCCCCATTCCCTAACCCCTCATTACCTCACTCCTCTCTTCTCACCCTCTTTACATAAGCTGTTTAACACCCATTCCCATTTAACCTCACCCGCCACCCCACTGTATCAGCACTCACAACTCCATCTCACAACACCCACTCAACTACATCCCACCCTCCCTAACTCACCCCTGCCTACTACCCCCAACCCACAGCTTGCCCCTGCCTATCCCCACCAACCCACACACCCTTACTCTCCGCTGCCTACTCATCGCAGTGCACCCATGCCTACCATTCTCAACAGTGCTTACTGCTTTCAACCTTAGCTTAACCATTGTCCATTCCAGCTTAGATCACCCCTACCCCGCCAGCCTAGGTCACCATTAAAATCCCTATCCTTTTTAAAAGTTCTAAAATCTCTGCAAGTTAGTGTTTGCTGAAACATAACTTAGTAGGACATATAGCTAACAGGCCTGTACTCAGGAGGAGAAGTATGTCTACTATGTCTTTAACTAATGTTAAGTCTATGCAAACAACAAAATATGTTTGGAGTTACTGGGCACAAATATGTTTGACATTATTGCCTGTAAATGTAACAGGCAGTAAACGGCTCCAAACACCAACATTATTGGCTTTGCCAATGCGTGTTAGTTACTAGACAACAGAAGAGACCATCTTAACCCTTTCTGTGTGCTAGGGTAAAAGTCCAACTTTTAACTTGGTATTTTATTCCTCCACATTACTGATTTGAAACTTGAACCTTTTAACCTAACGTAATCCAACTAGTCATGACCCAATTCAACCTAGCCGGAAGTAACACTTTAAATATTTCAGTGTAATGCATTTACATTCATATCAGTGGTTTGCTGAGGGTCTCGACATATGGGCTTCATATAAATCTGTCACGTGTCCATGTAAAGGATGCAATGACATTTAAACAAATACTGTAAATACGTAACTATTGGAAATAATGAATAACATATTGGGCCTCATAACGAGGTGGAGGTAGCCATGCCGTTTATACCGGCATGGCTACCCCCAAAATTGGGTCCGGCACTGGGTCCCGCGAAAGGGGAATAACCGGGCCATTCCGACCTTTGCGGGTCCGGTAATTCCCCTTGCGCGGGACCCGGAGCCGGTACGTCCCCATTCCCATTTGAGCCCACATAGGGCTCAATGGAAATGGGGAGGATGGTAGCAGCGGTACTGTTTATAATGGTACCGTTGCTACCATCCTGTTCTGCTTGCGGGTGCCACTCTGCACGCCTGGTCTGACCAGGCGTGCAAAGGGGCACCCACAAGCAGAACTCGTAATGTGGCGGCATGGTAACAATGGCGCCGGTAGCACTACCGGCACCGTTGTTGCCTTACCGCCACAGGCGTAATGAGACCCATTTTCTGTTAAATACTCTACTCCTCCATGTAAAACAGCAGCATGTTCAACTCGTGAATATCAGAACACTGGCATCATATATAAACCTGTATTTATGCATTGCAGTCACAGCAGCTGTCTCGGTTGACTTTTTTATTTGTAGGATAGATGGGCTTTAGGCCAAAGGAACATATTAGCATGTAAATTAAGAGGCATGTAGTTTAACAAGCTGTCTACTGTTATCGCGGTGGTATATTTGTATTTCAAGTGTTTGAGTATCTTTACTCTATGTCAGTACGGGTAAGAGTTTATGATGCATCTTATCGCTCCTGTAGAACCACTTTACTGCACAGATTCTTAAAAAGAAAGGGTGCACATGTAAAATCTGGTAAACACGAGGTTTGCTTACCCCCATGATGATACGCAATTTGCATTTTTACTGCCCGAGAATAAATTATAAATCTTCCAAACCACTTACATGTGTCCTCTGTACAGGCTGTTACTTTCACTCAACTTCTAGGAAACAAGGGAAGAGGAAAGATTTGAAGCCGCTGTGACCTACATCAATTTCTCAATAAAATGACTATTGGCCATTACCCCTGGCTGACAATGGCCCGCCTATGCTGTATACATGAAGCAGGCCTTGTTAAGCTCAGGGTATCTGCATTCATATTTACATTGCTTGATACCAAGTGTTTTGGCCACAAAGCTGTTTCCATGTGAGAGTTTGGTATTTTACCGCGTGGGCTGAGCAGTTTTATTACATTAAGCAATAACTTACATATATTTTTGTGTCATGGGAGAGCTATGACTTCAGTGACTGGTTTATTTTCTTAAACCCTGTGAGCAAATGTTTTCGATAGTGCAGTGATGTAGCAAGCAATCTATCTCTAGGCCTTCAAATATTCACCTCCACGGTACAGCAATTCCCGCATTAGTAGCAAAACCTGTCTCACAATCACTTGACCACTGCACACCTTTGTTATATAGCTTTCCACCCAGTTTTGAGATGCAATACGAAGACAATATGCAAGTGCGGTACCTGTGGATGTTATGGGAAGGTAGGGCTGGCCACTAGGAGGCACTCCTCAAGTCCTCTTCCATTGCCATTTCCCACCTTTAGTACCCCCATGTCTTCAACTGTCATCATTCCTCTAGGGCAGTGGTATTCAAACTGTGGGGGGTACAGCCTCATTCCAGGGGCTGGGGGGGCAGCCTGATTCCCTGGGAGAGGGGGGCTTGCGGGATCCCACCCTGAAATGGGGGGGAGAGAATGTTTGTACTTTTATTTTTAATTTAGTTTTTTTTAAAGAAAAAAAAGGCTGGCTTGGGATGGGACATGCACGATTGTCCCATTCTACCATGGCCCCCACCACACATGCTCAGTGTGATGGGGCCATGCTTACGGTCAGTGGCAGTGGCTGTCCCGGGAAATAGGCACCCTGGAAGCACAATCTCTAGCCCTTTCCAGAGAGCGCACTTCCTGGGTGTTTGAATCTAGTCGCATGAACGAAACAGTAACGGGATAATACGAGGTACGGATGGGGCCCTGGGGTTGTTTGTGGAAAGGGTGAAGGGATCTTTGGGGTTGTTTCTGGACTGTGTGGGGTAGCCCTGGGGTTGTTTTTGGAAAGGGTGGGGGGTCTTTTGGGTTGTTTTTGGAGTGGGTCAGGGAGCCCAGGGGTTATTTTTAGCTCAGGGCGGGGAGCGCTGGGGCTGTTTGTTGGAAGGATGGGGTTCTTTTGGGTTGTTTTGAAGAGGGTGGATGGGACCTGGGGTTATTTTTGGAAAGGGTGGGGGAGCCCTGGGGTTGTTTGTGGAAAGGTTGGGGGGAGTCTTTTGGGTTGTTTTGGGAGCAGATGGGCCCTGGGATTGTTTTTGGAGCAGGTGGGGGAGCCCTGAGGTTGTTTTGGAGACTATGCAGGGTGTAGGTTAGGGGGAGCCCCAGGACTAAGCAGGGAATGGGGTAGGGAGAAGTGGGGCAGGGGAAGCCCTGGGCAGGGGCGGCTCGTCCATAATGGGCGAGGGGGCGTCGATCCAGCTACCCCCTCATCCATTATGGAGGAGCCAAGGAGCCAGCCCAGTGAAACACTGAGTACTCCTTCAGTTGCTTTTTCCATATGAGACAGCACTCCTGGGCTGGCTGAACTGTCAAAGGGATACAACGTGTCCCTTTGACAGTTCAGTTCCCCAGTCGCACATGCTCAATGAGCCATGCAAGGCTGGGGGTGTTTTGCTTTCACCAGCCTTGCATAGCTCATTGGAAATGCTGGCTGGGGAACTACATGTCTGTATGTGTGAGGGGAAGATCATGCGCCTCCTCGCACATACAGACATGGAAGGCAGGAGCGTGGCATTTCAGCATCCATGCTCAGGCTCCTGCACGCATGGAGCACTGGGGAGGAAACCTCATGATCCCTGGTAATAAATATGTGTATTGATGCTTGTATGGTTATATTATGAGTGAGTGGATGATGATGGGTGCTCATGTGAGTGATAGAGTGCTTGCTGTGTGAATGGTGCGTGTGTTTGTTTGTTGGTCCATGGAGCTGACTTTGGTGAGTGGGGTAGTGGAGGGTTGTACAACAAAGGCATTTTAAAAATGCCTTATTTGCACTACCCCCTTACCTACCTGCCAAACTCAGCTCTCTTTTTGAGACAATATTGGAGGCCGGGGGACAGGGATGGTATATATTTTACTTGAAATCTATCATAGATGTCCAGTAAAGAAATACCATACCTGCCTCCTAGGCCCCCCAGCAACTCACAAACACACATCGTCACGTTGATTGTGTGAGTGTGTTAGGCACTTTGGGGCACAGGGGACAGGGATCTATCATAGATGTCCAATAACAAATACCATGCTTGCCTACCCACGTAGTACACACTACTCAAGTAGTAGATCATTCCTGGTAAAGTAATGGTTGCTGACTAAGGTGCTCCATGCCCATGTGTTTCCCAATTCCAGTTCGTGGATGTTTACCCAACCCTATTTGTGACACACACATCAGTAATAGGTCAGTGTTGGGGTGTAACTGGGTAACCCTGGATTGAGCCCTGGACTGAGCCTCATGTAAAAGATACACTGCCTTATGTGTACATTCCAACCAATCAGCACTCATTGCCTGCTATCTCCCTATCTTCCTATCCATGGCATTGGTTCATCTGCCTCCAAAAACATGTATGCAGATGAACTTGTAAACGCTCATGTACATCCAGGTCCCTACATCATGAAATACTTTTAGTTCCGATAACACCTCTGCACAGTATGTTTCTTCGGGGCTCAGTGATCACACTAACAATGGTCATCCCAGCTCAGTGAGCTACTAGGTTAAGTGCCTATGTTATAAGAAAAGACACAGCACTGGTCAGTGTTGTAACCCACAGGTTTAGGTCAGTGAAGAGGGTGACACAAGAGGTGCTTCACCAGGATCATCAACAAGCCTGCAGATTTAAGAATTCACAGGTTTATTTTGTTAATTAGTTTTGTTAATTCGTTTTTTAGCTTAAGATATGTGTTCATTGTTTTAGTTGGGTATGTATGTGTGAACAAGTAGGAGCATAAAGGGAAAGAGACAGCCCACACTTAGGGAATGGCCTGGTGACCACACTGATGTGCATGCTGGGCGGCACCGGTGCAAGAAATCTCTAGCAGCAGCCAGAGTAAGGATCAGCACGGATCATCCAAATGCGGAACTTAGTAAATTATCCTACCTTGCAAACATTTCCAGGAGAACCCACAATGCAATGGGTTCCCAGTTGGGATGGGTTCATGGTACATCAACAGGGCACTGAGGAGAATGTTTTCATCTGAAGGAGATACAGGAAAAGATGGGCTTGAGACTTCTTGTTACCTGCTCGAAAAGCAGCAAGATGGAAGGATATGGAGCCAGAAGAATCTGGAAATACAAGAAAGCACTCAACAAGCTGAAGACCAATGTTGTTCTAGATAGATACAGGTACTTTTCAAAAAACTGTTCAAAGAAGAGTCTGTGGACAAGTTTTGTTTTGACACTCAGGGGTTTGAAATGCAACATGTGAGAAGACGAGCATCCTAAACAAACATTTAAGAGAGAATGTGATGGTCTCAACAACCAATCAGACAGTACCACAAATGTTAGAGCAAGTGCATAACCCTAGTTTATACAAGGCCATGTATATAGCCTGATCCAGTGAAAGGAGAGACAAATGCATTAAGATAGTCCAGAGAGGTGGGGCGTGGTTAGCAGCACCGACGATGCAGTCGCCCTGTTAATGACCTTTGCATGAAGCCCGGCAATTAAGTTAATAACAGTGTTTCCAGCTCTCAGCCGCAGCCGATAAGCCCAGCCAAAGATGTGGGAAGCTGGGGGGAACAGCCCGCGAGAAGAGCAACGCAAACTTGGTACACACAATGAGGGACAGGCAAAGACAGCTGAGGACGTTCTGGTGCAGCGCAGTTCGATCCAAAATGGTGCCAACGGCCGGGCTGCAACGCTGATGCACATAACACCAGTACAGCAGCTCGCCAGTGCTTTTCCTGGCGCGGCAGCTCACCGGAGTTGAAATACAGCCAGCGCTGTCCTCCTCCAACCCCCTGCCTGGAGATCACGGTGAGTGGGGCAGGAGCAAAGGTCCTTGGGGAGTTAAGCTAGGTGGAGTGCCATCCGTCACTTGGAGTGCTTGGAGAGGTCTACTAGCCAAGCAGCTCCACCACAGGTGACACTTTCTTCTTGCTAGTCCAGGGGTGTGAGAGAGATAGCAGTGTGGTGGCACGACAAGTGCCCGGGACTCCCGGCGGCCAGTGCTTTCCCCGACGGCAGGGAGGAGGATCAGCTCCCAGGCTCTCGCATCATTCGTCTGGGGCACTGTGGTTGGAGCCTTCCTGATAAGGCTTGAATCTCTAGTACTAGCTACGGCTCCCCAAGCCACTTCACCTCGGCCCGGATCTGGTGCCTACAAGGTGACTTTCCAGTAAGAGTACAGGCATCTGGTCCCCACCAATGTATAGTTACATAATCACTCCCAGCCTCCCCAGTGGTGTGCATGCTCCAGGCTGCACTGGGAAGCATGTTGGGACAAGCAAAAGCCCAGAAGAATGCAGATATATCCACAATGCTGCTGTCCTCTGATAAGGGGAGGAAAAAGTGGATATGGCAAAATTCTCACCTCAGGCACCGGACTGGCCTGCCGGATAACTAGCCACTAAGGAGGACATTCAAGCTTGTATGTCTGACATTAAAACTGAATTCCAGAACTGTATGGCTGAAATATTGACAAAACTTTACCACCTAGACCAGAAGGTTGTCGAAGTAAAACAAAGAGTGTGAGAGACAGAGAACCAAGTCCTAGACCAAGCGACCACACTGACGGACTTGCCACAGAGGATCCATTCACTGGAAAGGCGAAGTGACATCTTGGAAAGTAAGCAGGAGGACATGGAGAAACGGCTCGGAGGAAAAAATCACGAATTAGAGGGTTGCCCTCCTCCGTCTCTGATAAAGCTCTAAATGACTACATGCAGAACTTTTTCCAAGCACTTTTGCCTCATCTGTATAAGGCCTTGCTCGCACTCACAGATTGCGGAGCCGTAGAGTACCTCTGTCAAATTATCCTCCCAACGTAATCACCAGGGTCCACTTCTTTACCACCATGCTTGGCTGTGGGGCGTACACAGGATGAACTGACTTTCCAGGGTTCCACACTGAAAATCTATCAAGACCTGGCAACGGTAACAATTCAGAAGCAAAGAGCTTCACTTAATGTCAAGGGGCTAAACTCTCCAATAAAATGCAAGTCAGTTCTGCGACACAAGAAGGATTTGGACAGCACTTTGATCTTCCAAGAAGAAACACACCTTCCTCCTGTGGATTGCACTCATCTATGGAACAAAGACTTCCCCAAACAATTCCTGGCTTATTGTGGCTTTAAAACTGGGGGAATGGCCATCTTACTATCAAAAGGTACAATGTTTGAGGAACTGGACATTATACGAGACCCTGGAGGACGATATGTTGGAGTGAAAGGTATGTTGTTTGGGCAGTTGTACTCCTTAATTTCGATGTATGCCCCTAACAAAGGACAGTACAATTGTTCAGAGACTTGGAGGCTACAGTCCTCCACTTTCTGGAGGGTCAGGTTTTCATTGGGGGTGACTTTAATGGGGTCCCGACCCCATGATGGATAAAACGCACAACCCCACTCAGAGAGACTACAAGATTGCACTAAGCAGTTTCCATGTTTACAGATCACTGGGGGTGGTGGACGTGTGGAGGTTATTTCACCCAGGGGCCCGGGATTACTCTTTCTTTTCTCATGTTCAATGCTCCTCTTCTTGCATAGACTTAATCCTGGCATCCCCCATTTTATGTCATACATTGAAAAGTTATCTATTGGCTCCAAGGTGGTGTCTGACCATGCCCCGGTTCAATTAAGAGTTAGGTTCTGTGACACGGCCCCATCCTCTAGGCCACAGTGGCGGTTGCATGATCCAATTTTAAATGATACGCCCATTAGGGACACAGTGGCCATAGCCACACAGGATTATTTTAGAGAAAACCCAGTCAAACTTATCTCATCTGCTACCACTTGTGATGCTATGAAGGCAGTGATCAGGGGAATCCTGATCTCGGCTTACTATAAGCGGAAAAAAACAAGCCCGCTCCCAATTGGAACAAGACATTTCCAAAATTGAAGGGAAATTTAAAAAGAGTTGGTCTCCCAAAGTCCATAAAGCCTTGCAAATTGCTCGAAATAAATGTGTGGCCCTTTACGCCGAGGAGACCTCTCACTCCCTTTTAGTAACCAAGCAGGGGTACTATGCCAAAAGTAATGAGACCAACCAATTTTTGGCGAGGAAACTGGCAAAGTCGAAAAGACGGAATATGATCATAGGCCTAAGAGACCAGCAAGGGGTGGTACAGTATGCGGAACAAGCCAAATTACAACTATCTAGATCACACTTAACCGACTCCATGGCAGCACCTCCCGCTCCTTAGAGGGACAAAAGCAGTATATTGAAGAAGTTTCTATACCACACCTTTTCAGGGAAGATAGCACAGTGCTAGAAGCCCCGTTATCCAGATGGAAGAAGTGGGGGCAGTGGTCAGGCCCCTGAAAACTAGAGCCCCAGGGCCTGATGGGTTTTCAATTAAATTTTACAAATTGTTCCATGCCCAATTGGTGTCCCCACTGACTGACCTCTTTAATTCCTTTCGAGAAACAGGAACTATAAGCCCCTGTATGTAGTCCTCTTCAACTATCTGGCTATTAAAACCCGACAAAGACCCAAGGGAGAATAGGCCTATCTCACTTCTGGATATGTATGCGAACATCTATTCGAATGTATTAGCCAATCGCCTCCTCCAATTATCCCGACTTTGATAGATTAGGATCAGACAGCTTTGTCCTAGGGTGGAAAACAGGAAATAACATCCAGCAAGCCTTGATAGAAGCAGTGACATTGGAGGGCCACAAATTGGCACTCCTGGTGTCGCATGCTACTAAAGCATTTGATAAGGTGGATTGGGCCTTCATGTATTTAACTCTGGAAGAGTTTCGATTTGGCCCCTCCTTTTGCAAAATAATTTTGGCTAACTACATCTCTCCCAATACCCTATTACGAGTAAATCGAGAACAAAGACCCCCAATTCCTCTAACGTGTGGGACACGATAGGGATGCCCTCTTTCCCCCTTACTTTTTGCTTTAATTATGGAGCCTCTCGCTCAGCGGTTTCACAATTATTCAGCATTCAAAGGGGTTACGATACAGGGCTCGCAACATAGGTACCTTTCAATGCAGAAGATGTCTTACTTACGATAACCAGCATCTGCCCTACTCTTCGAGCTGCTTTACAAGAATTGCAATCATTTGGACAGGTGGCAGGTTTTGAAATAAACTATAACAAATCTTTGGCACGAGGGGTGTGACTGAACCACAACGAAATCCAGGCCTTCAATCTCTCTGCTCGATCCGATGGGATGAGAAAGCAATAAAGTACCTGGGGTTTCAGATCACGGCTTCCCCTAATGAGGTATTTGAAGCAAATTTCCACCCGCTCTTTAGACAGCTAATGGGCGGGCTTAGATAGATGGGCAACCCAGGAGATTTCTTTGATGGGTTGGATAACTACTGTTAAGATGAACTTGCTCCCTCGCTTCCTTTATTTCTGTTTGTGCCTCCTGGTAGCAATCCCGCAAAAGTCACTTGATTGCCTTGAACGGAAGGTGTTGAGTTTCATCTGGCGGGGTAGGAAGCCTAGGATCCTCAGGGGAGTGATGTTGGGGGGAACCAGGCTGGGGATCCTGGGGGTCTGGGATCTGCATAGATAGTATGCAGCGGCACAGATCTCGCACTTGAAGGCATGGGTGGTTCCTATGTCCCCACCCAAATGGGTTGAAATTGAACAGTCTAGATTGCCACTTCCCCTTAGCTTTTTGCCATTTGTCCCTCATTCATGCAACACAGGAGCATTGGCAAACCTTACCCATCTCCTCAAAGATAACCCTGTGGTCCCGGTAGTGGACATTGCGACTTAAAAAGATCCCCAGAGGTATAGGCCTGTACTCCCCAGTCTTGAATAATCCAGCCTTCTTCACTGGCATGCATTTGGAGGCTTTTTGTAACTGAAAAGGGGGTGGCCTGCTTATGCTATCTCAGCTATTTGAAGGGGGTCTTCCACGCACATTTGAAAGCTTTGAAGCATCCTTCCACCTGTTGGAATCAGATAGGTTTTCCTATACGCAACTACGCTGTTGGATTTTACACCCACTTACCAGACAAAATGCCACACTCAGCAGAAGCCCTATAGAGCTTACCGTTCATAAGGGTCTACAAACTAGACGCATTTCCAGATTATATAAACTTTTAAGGGATGATATGTTGACCGTCTGCCCGTCTTATATGGCTCGCTGGGAAGAGAACCTGGGTAGACCACTGGAGGAACAATTTTGGTTGGACAATCGGGCTAGGAACTACTCTTCCTCCAGATGTATAACCAGAATGTGCCTTAAAACTATTGTTCCACTGGTACTACTCCCCAGTACAATTACACCATTTTCAGTCATCAGTGGCACCAACATGCTAATGAAACTGTGGGACACAAGGGACATGCTTCCATATGTGATGGGACTGCCCGCTTATCAATTACTTTTGGAAAGAGATCATTACTGTGGTTAAGGCCATCACACGCACTGAACTCCCATTGTGCCCTGAGTCTCTCCTCCTAGGTGCCCCAATAGCGGAAGTCTTTCCTAAGTCCAGGGCTCTGGCTACATTAATAACTCAAGTATTGCTGGCAGCTCGGATCATGATAGCGCACAGCTGGTGGTCCCTGGTAGGGCCAGTTTCATCTCTTTGGTGGATCAGGATTTGGGACATTCTGCTGGCACAGAAGGTGTCTGCAACTAAAGATTGGGGCATTGCACCGGTTTATGAAAATGTGGGCTGCACTTCTGTAGTATGACCAATACTTTCCAGCCGTATCATTTAAACCTAAAATGGCTAAACTATACCTGCAGGGCAACTGAACGTCATGGTGGTCAGTTTATGGTGCAGCAGGTGGGTGGGGGGTCTTGGGTGGGATTGACATGCCTAGATGTCTGCCTGTAATGTTTCTCGATTGTGCAAGTGACTCTGTATGATTTCTCATGTGCGCAACCAAATAAAAAACTGTTTTAAAAAAAAGATAGTCCAGAGAGAAGTCACCGACAAAATACCAGAAGTTGTATTAACACAAATAAGAGAGGTATGATCTGGGGATGGTGTCTTGATTCATGCCATGAATAAATATTTCAGACTGTACAAACCACAACACGGCACCCAATAAGATTCCAGGTGTAGCAACTTGGATGGTGGACATCAAGATGACCTCCAAATTTCAAGATGGAATATTTACAGTGTGCCACTAGCGGCCACTTCATCTCCATCTATAGAAGAAGTCACAGCATGGTACAAGCTGTTGAAGTAGCCCAAGAGCCAGACAAGGAGAGGTGGAATACCTTCTAGCAATGCTCAGCAAAAAACAGAACGGATCCAATGAAACTGTAGCTCTTGATGGGATGGGTGTGAGAACGTGCATTGTCTCAGAACTACCATACACCATAACTCCACAAGAGTGTTTTACAAGAAGTTTCCACTTTTTAGGAGCACATTTATTATCTAAACAAGCCAAACATATCCCCAGTGCTTTTGAGAAGGGGTTTGTCATAGTTTTGGATTGAAATAGTCAACGGCAGATTTCAAGTCAAGGCATAAATTAGTTTTCAAAAATTGATTAGCAGATTTTGCTAATTAAAAAAATGTTTTTGATTAGCAAAGGAACTAATTTGATTAGCAATTTTGTACTAATATTGAAAGTCACCAGAATTAGTTGTACCCCAAGATATAGAATTAGCAAGAATGCAGAAATGATTTCTATGTACCGCCTGGGTTTAACATCAGTGCAATGTCTGTAAAATGTAAAGGTTTGTTCATGAATGGCCAAACAAATAAAGCTCGAAAAACATTTTTTTTCAGTTCAATGATGTGTGGCTGGGTCAAGCAGTCAGTGTTGCAGTACAGTGCTATGTCCTTTAGTGCGGGGCTGAGCACAAGCAAGTGGCTGGTATTGATATTTCTCCCACCAAAACGGGCAGGAGAAAATTAATTCCCAGCACGACCACCTGCACTAATAACACATCCTGCTTGCAGAAGGCCTTTGAAATACATTAAAAAAATATTTTTAGAATAAAAAGTTGGGCTAGGCTTTGCTTACCTCTTAAGGAACGTTACTAAGTCACAGTGGGAAGGTCCTCTCTGCCTAATCTTCCTCTACACTGCAGACCAATTTAACAAAATAGTCAAAAAGCAACTCATTACCTACCCACAACAATGCACACTCACTCTCGAGGGGGGGGTCTCGAGAATCGACAGCCGAACAAATGCCAGTGCAGCCACTTGCCAACACCCAGCCCAGCAATCGGGGACAGCGTTGGGGCCTTTCACCTTTATGCAAATTAGGAGGTGTGCATGTAGTTTCCTGCATAAAACTGCAGAATCATTGGCTGCATCTATAATGATTCTGCAGTTTTATTTGTTTTTGTTATGTGTTAAAAGGTCATCTTCCACTGATGCCAGCTACCAAAAAGCAATTGGTGCTGGGGTGGGTGGTTTAGGGGCGCAGAAAATAACAGTTCAAAAGACTAGATATGTAGGCTTAGCCGCAAAAAGGGAGGGTAAATCGAGATCAGGACCTTTTGCCATGCGCTTCTGAACAGAGGCATCAGGCTGCGAGATAGCAGACAAGATCAAAGTGCAGTTGGATTCTGGTAAACATTTTTAAAACTCTGAAAGACTTTTATTGCAGGCAATGTGTGAGAGAACAAGGGTGTGTGGGGTGAGTGAGAGTGAGAATGAACGCTAAGAAACATGGGACAGGGAGCAAGGGAGAGTGGGGGGCTATATGCAAGATTATAGCGCAGTTGTGAGTGAAAGCTCGGGTGCAAGTACTGTGGGTGACTGTGATTGAGAGCTAACGTGCAAGAACGCATGAAAACTAGTTTTGAGTAAAAATTAGAGCTAGAGTGAGAGTGAGAAGTAGCATTATTTGAAAACAAGTGAGTGTGAGAGTAGTGTGCATGTTGAGAGGGCTAAGGTGTGAGAGCTAGGATGCAAGAGTGAGAACTATGGTGTGAGAACGAGAACTTTGGTGCAAGAGTGAGAACTATGGTGCTAGAGACGAGTTTGGGCAAGGTTCCAAAAGAGCCAGGGTTAAAGAGTGTGAGAGATGTTGTTGGAGAGAGCCAGGGTGCAAGAGAAGGGGTGTGTGGGAAGCTGGTAGAGACATGGTACATTTGTTTTGTGACTGGGCGCATGAGGGAAAGCAAGGGTGCTAGAAAGGGTGCCTGCATGTGGAGTGCTGGGAGGGTGAAAATGAGCCCAGGGAAGATGAAATGTTGAAATTAAGGGTCAGTTAAAAGATACGAAATGTGCAGGACAGGAGAAAGAGGATGTGAAAGATGGGTGCCTGCATGAGTTACCGGTGCGAGGGTGGGAGGCCAGAAGAGAGAGAGGGCATGTGTGTGGGAGTTAATGTGTGTGTGCATGCCATTTTGGGAAGGGGGAGTCAAACAAAAGAAATAAAGAACAGGGGTCTGGTAGGGGGAAGTTTGCAGGGAGATGGTAGGGGAGGAAGGAAGAAAGGAAGGAGCGGGCCGGGCGGCAGGGCGAAATGAAAAAATAATAAATAACGCACTTACCTGCTCCTTGACTTCTCAGGCCAGACAGGAAGGACTAAGCCCTGCCCTCTAGGCACACCAATATGAGGCCTAGGGGAGAGGGCTTATTTTGAAATGTGCGCACTACAGCGACCACAGTGCGGCCAGGGCCTTCGCCACCAGCAGGTTACTGCATATTCAGCACCCCTGCCTCTTCTACGAGCAGCAGGCTGCGTTATTACGGCAGGTGCTTGGTGTTGGAGAGCAGCCATTCTCTAACACCAAGCACCTGCCGTAATAACGCAGCCTGCTGCTCGTAGAGGAGTCCTCATATTTATTATTTTTTCATTTCAGCAAGCCGCCCGGCCAGCTCCTTCCTTTCTTCCTCCATCCCCTACCTCCCTCCCCTACCATCTCCCTGCAAACTCCCCCCTTCCCCCACCAGACCCCTGTTCTTTATTTCTTTTGTTTGTTCATTAACTCACAGAAGTTTGCTTTGAAAAAACAAAGTGAAATGTTTGATGATAAGGCTTGATTAAAGGAGCTGAAAGAGCTCACACGAGGAGATGTGTTGGCCAGAAATTGGGTGGAAATGGCCATAGGGATTATCATTGGCAGTCAATGGGTGGGCAAATAGCCAAACAACACCTACAAGCATTGTATTTTTCTCCCCGTCTGCATTTGAATCCAATAGTTTTGCCTTTTAGCACGAAAGCACACAATAGCCCAAACTAAGAAGGAATATTTCATACCAGGGAAGCCTGCTGCTCATAGAAGAGTCCTCTTCTACGAGCAGCAGGCTGCGTTATTAAGGCGGGTGCTGGGTGTTAGAGCTGCTAACACCCAGCCACTTATTCTCAGACACTTTCTAACACCAGGACCTGCAGTAATAGTGCAGCCTGCTGATCGTAGAAGGCATCTTCTACGAGTAGCAGGCTGCGTTATTATGGCGGGTGCTGGGTGTGAGCAAGTGGCTGAGAATAATATTTCTCCAGCCCGAATGGGCGGGGGAAATATTATCATCAGACACTAATACCAGCACCCACAACATTTGCATGAAAAGGGCCCGGCTCCCCCACCCAAACCTCCCCTAGCACTGACTCGGCCGCCTTATCTGAGAACGTTGAGCCAGAGTGTGAGAGGGGGGCTGAGAACGTCCTCTCACCATGTGATGATGCCGCATCCGGGCTGGGCTGACAAAACATTGATACAATGTTTTTAGCCCAACCCGGTGCTTCTGTCTCGTCTGCAGTGCACGTTGTGCACAGAGGCAGAACTTTTAAAGGCACAATCTTTTTTTTTCTTTTTTTGCTGTGGAAATCATATCGCAGTTGGTGCGACATGATTGTTAAAATAAAAAGCAAAATATAATTATTATATCGCGAATTGCGATACGATACCCCTTATTTTATGCCTTGCAAGTAGAAATCTACTATATGCAAATTCTATATGGCAGAAAAGGGAGCAGAAACGTTGGGAGCGAAGAACAGGAATCCCTGAGAATTTAACTGCAACTGGGAGAAGAGTGTCCTATTCTTAGTATGTCTATAAGTGAAAGAAGCATTGAACTTAGATATGAATATTGTAATGTCTTCTGTGACAATGTCACACTATGCAAGGTCTATAAACCAGAGGCTACAACCCCATCAGGGTTAATACCCTATGGTAGAACTTTAAAGGCAATGTGAGAATTACATCACTGAACCAATTGAATGCAAGCCCAACATTAGCATACAAATACATGCAGAATTGAGAGATGTGAACGCCAGCAAGTGGGTGGACAATCATACTTTGCCTAACCTAAACCAAATGCAGGCTGCAGTGATGTCAGCACAAAATGTGATTACTCTCAAATTATCATGACTCTCAAATATTTCTTATAAGGCAATCAAATATCTGGGTGAACAATTGCTCATGCTTAAATCCTTTGTTACACCCCTGAAGCATACAGGTACCACGGCATGCCATTGCCCAGGAGTCAGTGCCTGCATGTCTTTGACTGCTTGGTGGTATGTTGGAGGGATGCAGTTTTAAGGCTGGCATCCTGGAAACAATGGTAAGTAAAGAAGAACACAATGTCCCTATAGAATGTTTGGGGAGTTGAGGAAGAAAAGGTTCATCTTCAAATTGAAAAATTGGCAACTAATACTAAAAAATGTCATATGTTTTGAAGGGATAACCCCCAAACAGGATCTTGTCAATATGTTGAGAAGCAATCTGCAACTCAAAAACAGATCAATTGAGGTTATATTTCAGACTATTAGAATATTATCCTAAAGTTGCCAAGAAGATAGCATGCACGTGTAACCTCTGAATAGTCACAACAGTGTCGTGAGGCCTGTGAGGCATTTAAGGCAGCTATATATTGGGCACCCGCATTAAACATGTACATCATCAATGTAGCAATGGAGGGTAGTGACAATGGCCTTGGTGGTGTATTAATACAGTGCCAACATGGGTATTTGCATCTAGGGCATTGAGAGGCACTACATTGGGTTACTATTGAAAGAGTGCAAAGAAACATTTTAGAAACGTGCTGGAGTATCCTGCAAGGTGACGTTAAATTGATGATTTAATGTAACAAATACCTTGATATTTAGAAAGCCACTTTAACTCAAGGCCCCCTGGTTGCACAGCCCACTAGCACACTAATAGCATCACAGATGAGCTCACTTATGAAATTGCTTATTTCACCATCTATTACTGGCTAATTATCAAGGACTGGGTAGCAAATGTACCATGGCGTTTTGCTTTGAAGAAAGTGGGCACATCATTGAACCATTGACTGGCCTCAACAATTTGTGAATTGTTTAAGACCCCTCTTAACATTTCTTTTAGAAACATATATTTCAGTTTGGGTCCACCATATATTGAACAAAGACTTTCCTTGTATGCTAAACAGATGTTTTATCAATGAAACAATACCAATCATATCTAAACAGATGTTTACTCAATAAAACAATACCAATCATATCAATAGAAGACTTAATAATTGGTTGTCTAATTTTATTTGCATAATGTTGTGACTATCTAAATAAATGCAATTCATTTCTTGTAAAAGGCATTCTAGAGATACTGGTGTTCACACTTATTTTAACATATTTAATTATGAAGAATGTATGTACATGTAATCATCATATAAATACATGACATTTGTGATCTTTGAGTCCCAAAATGCTTCACAACTTCAAAGGATTTGCTGAAAATTATCTCATCTGCTGGTAATTTGATATGTTCAAAATCCATACATCTTTTTGTATCAATATCATGTATGCATGTTCTGTCCTCCAATGTTCAACAAAAGAGTACTTAGCATATTGTTTCCTAATAGAGCTTAGCTGTCCTCAAGTGCATATTTTCAGTTTTGTGATGATACTATCAGTGTTGACATTCACATTGTAATGCATATACCACAATGTAATGCAGTTGTTGAGAATTCCATGAAAATATTGTTATTCCGTTGGTTTGGTAATGTCTTTCTTTTTCTGTAACATATGTTTTAATATGCTTC
The DNA here is from genome assembly GCF_040938575.1 of Ambystoma mexicanum. Classification (NCBI taxonomy): domain Eukaryota; kingdom Metazoa; phylum Chordata; class Amphibia; order Caudata; family Ambystomatidae; genus Ambystoma; species Ambystoma mexicanum. Next base: position 677,842,996 of record NC_090935.1, on the reverse strand, counting down.
ATTTTCCACATGTGTAATTAACTATTATCTTTCTTTTGAATAGTTCTAGGCCTATTTTGTTATTGTTACTCTGCATTACTTGATCTTGTTTAAGGAAGGTATGAATCATCGGTTTTTCAATTGTGTTGTATTTTCTGTAAGTGAGGCAAGTTTGCTAGTGGTATAGTGCCATACGTCTTTGCCTGAAAGGAGAATATTCCAGTGTTTTTCAAGTATCTTTTCTAGCATTGGTTTTTCACTACTGTAGGTGTAAATAAACTGTGCAGAGTTTTGATTTTGTTTTATTTGTTTGACTTTTGGTTCCAAATGGGTTTTCCTTTGATATTGGTTTTCTCTTAGATAAGCTTTTTTAATAACTTTTTGTTGCATCCTTTTTAAAATCAGCTTTCATTTAGTTCCCATGCAATCATATTCCTCTTGGCACTACATGTCCACTTTGGTTGAAGGGATTTTTTGAAAGGTATATTATTGCTGTTATGTGCTGGATGGATACTGCTTGTATGTAAAACAGTGTTTTCCGATTCTGCTTTCCTACAGAACCTCGTAAAACAGACATGTGTCCATGTTTGTTCTTATTCATATTTCCCCATAAATAGGATTTCATAGTTAATGCATATTTTGCAGCCATTGCCTGTTTTTGTTTATAGATCATAACATTGAAACAATGGATATCGTTTTCAAATGTGAAGTAAAACTTCTCAATTAGCACTTTGTTTTGCTGTAAAATCAATTCTGAAGTTGATTTTGAGTTATGCCCTATTTCATTTATTATGGTTCAACATTGCTGAAACACTGGATAGCCTCTGTGTATTTTAGGAATCAAGTATATAGTGGCTAACACTGGATATTTTATGGCTAAGTGTAGGCATTCTTCTTCTTAAAGGAGTCCTGTGATATTCCATTCTTTCAATTTTTCACCCCAACATCTGTCAATATCTGATAGTGGATTCCATGTAACATTTATTATAATGTATTTGTCTGAGGCCCTCCATAACATAGTCAGTCCAGTTCATCAAAACAACTTCCCCATTTATCTGCAAGATTCACTATTGATACATCAATTTTAATCAGTTCTTTTAATGCAAGATTTTCTCTGTAACGCCATTTATAATGAAAATGTTTGTTAGTTTGTGGTGTCCCTTTCATCTGTTGATAATGTCAAAACTACCTCTGTACATTTCTGGTTTAAATTTGCTAGATGTTGTCACATTAGTATATATATATATATATATATATATATATATATATATATATATATATATATATATATATATATATATATTACATGGCCTGGGGTAGCAACAATGTAGTTATGGTTAAGTTGCTAAACCCATAGGAAGAGAACTATTTGGGCAGCTTATAACTCCGCTCCCCCTGGACGAATCCACTCCAAACTTTGCAAAAGAAGTATATTGGCCACTCTGAATTTTTTTTGCAAAGTTTGGTGATGTTTGGTCCAGGGGGGGAAATGTTATAAGGGGGGTCCCAAAACGTCTTTTTTCCCATAGACTGAATGGGGGAAAAATGTGGGCATGCCTACACGCCAAACCGGTGAACGGATTTTCACCAAATTTGCGATAATGATATCTATGTCTGCTCCGCAGTCACACTTCCCTGTTCACTCCGTAGACAAGAAATCGATTGGCTAATCCGTAGCATCATGTCCGCGTACATGTGGCGCTTTCACTGATTGGTTGTGGAACAGCGTGAAGTGTGTCAGATTTCTTCGCTGCCCCTGCCATCTTTTGTTCATGTTTTGGTGTACGCGTACATCGCCGGTAACACATACAAAGCAAGACACCAATGCACTTGTTACACTTATGAAATACTGTTTCCAAAGGTGAGCTTTAATTAGGCTGGGATGGAATGTGGCAGAAACTCAAAAAGTGGTGTTTTCTTGTCACCAAATTCATACGGTAAAGTGGAAGTTGGTGCTCAATGTACGGTGACCATTTACTGCGTCTGTGGTACAATGTATTTAGATTAATATTGTAGTCGGACTGGTGTCCGACGTTTTGAAATCTTTTTTTTTTTAATTTTATTTTCAATTTTAACAATACAACAATACATTAAAAACATCAAGGTGATACAAAAATAAACTATATACAAGATTACAAATCACTGAACACAAATTCCACCCCACCCCTCAATCGTAGAATTCACATCCGAACATATTCAATTGTCATTTTCAGTATATTGAAAGAAATCTCCCCCAGATCTTATTAAATAGCATTTTCTTGTCGTGTCTTTTGTATAAAAACTTTTCCACATCAGCCAGACTATGCATTTCATGAAACCAAACATCTGTGTGTAAGGTAGTAGCAGTTTTCCAATTCCTTAAGATGATTTTTTTTGCAATCATGGAACCTCTATATAACCATTTCTTCTGGAATTGTGTTAGATCTAACAAGTTATCATCACAACCCAAGATCAGTGTTCGAAAATCCAGCTCGATCCTCTCATTCAAAACCTTCTCGAAGATCTCCCCTAATTCCGTCCAAAATTCTCACACCTTCCTGCAGTCCAACAACATATGTTCCAATGTACCACTCTCATGAACACAATTCCAACAACCTGGATCATCTTTCAGACCTCTCTTCCATAACCTTTTGGGGGTCCAATAAACCCGATTAAGGATCTTAATTTGTCTCGACCTCTCAGTCAATCCCAAGGAACATAGTTTAACATTTTCACTCATTCTCGTCAAAGATTCCGCAGTAATTTCAGATCCAATTCTGTGACTCCATTCATCTCTCAACAAGTAATTTCCCTAATATTCGTTCACAATTACTTTGTACACTCGGCTTGGTAGACCACCTTCCCCATCCTTTTCCTCTCTTGTGATTATAGTCAGATTAAATCTAGCCTTCACATCAATCTCTCCAATAGCATTTTTTAATTTCGTGTATTCTGAGGCTCTGAAATTTTCAATACTATATTGTTGTTGTATTTCTCTTATATTCAACCACTTTCCCTCCTTAAAGAGATCTTCAATCCAATTAACTCCCCCCAAAAACCATTCCGGCCAAAATAAAGTTTTGTTCTCCAATTTAATGGAAGGATTCATCCATATTGATGCCCCAGGATCTTTAAATGCATTCACATTCAGTAATCTATTCAATTTGTCCCATGAGTTTCTCAGACAAACAGTCAATGGATCTTTCACACATTTCGTTCTAGACTCTGTAGTCAACATCGCCCTTGGTGTTAGAGGACCATTATAGCTCATCTCCGCCACAACCCACTCATCAGGTGACGGCGTTAGGAAATCTGAGGCCGCCACCTGGACTGTCTGATGGAAACAGTGGTTCTGGAGGCGTATGGCAGTAGCGGTTCTCATGACTGGATTCTCATAGGTTGTTGCAAAGTGAGAATGTATTTGCCTTCTGAGTGAAGGTCACTTGATTTGCTTTTTTGGTTGCGAGCTTAGTAGGCCCACGCATCCAAGTGAATCCATAAGGGGCAATTGTTTTTTGACCTTGAGCGAAAGGGAAACTACAAACGCAATGCAAGGAATGAAAGCTTGGAAAAAATACCATTTGATAAGGTTATGTTTTAAAAACGTTTGTAAGGAACATGAAATATCAGTTCACAAAGATTCTTTGGTCCGAACACATTGCTGTCTGACTTGGCCAAAAACAATAGATGCAGTAAATATCATGTAAGTTTAATTTTGACGACTCTACACCGAACCACGTTTTAATTTTATATTACCGAAACACTAATTGTGACAATATAACTGAAATATTATCTTTCTGCGCAGTAGTAATTTTCCTCCAATAATGGAGAGTGCAGATTCTCCGTGTTTGCAGGCTACGACTAGAGTCACCCTTGTTGACTGTTAATATTTCTTCTTTGAAATGTTATGCTTGCCCACATAACTTTGTGTATCACTTTGCACGTTCTTTTGGTCTTGTTTAAAATGAAGAGATGTAAAACTTTGCTTACGGAACATTGTGGTTCAAAGTAAAACCGAAAACCCTGAGAAATTCGCCAGTTATGGTAAGCTTAGCAACCATAACTCGCGCTACCCCTGTGCACTGCAAGGACTAACACCCATGACATCACAAATGTCGGTGCACATGTGGTGCACTATTAGTCAGTAGAGAAGTGGCAACGGTGTGCATAGGACACCCATGCACATGCACACATCATATTCCAGCCAAAACGCGTCCAGCGGACAGCCGTCCCAAAGGAGAACAGTGGCTGCGCATGGGCCCTTATTTCAGGGACAGGAGCCGGACCCTCAAACAGCAAAATGTAGGGTTGAGAAATGTAAGGAGTGTTTTTCAGAAAGGACACGCTTACAAACACACCACAATGTGCTGTTGCACATGTATGTATGTTTTGGAAAAAGGAGGGGCCTGCTTTCCAGGTGAAAGTTGTCCACAGCAACCCTACTACAGCGCATACCCCAGAGGTGCTGTGAAATCTGTTTGCAGCTTTTCAGAACAGAGTAGCAGGCCACATAGGTTTGCCCTGTAAGTAATGGTGCACCAAATCCGCTGTGCTACAGTGCGTCTGCAACTAATAGCAACCATTTCAGTCCAGCTGAGTACGCACAGTAACGGAGACCCACACTGGCAGCAGCGATAGTCCCCATTGTCCCATGTCATGGGTAGCTAGCGGAAAACTGGAGTATGCGCACGTGCTATTCCCCAAGGACGGTGAGGGCCTTGTCCCAATGAAGCAGAAACATTCCTCCTTCCCTTTCCAGTTTCTTCTTTTCAGCACGCCGTCATTGCGTACTCTCAAAAAGTTCAACACGCTTCCATCAATGACATTGAAGAGCTCTCCATGTAACAGTATCAGTTCTGCACAACAGTCCTCTGCGTACACACCACGCCCAGAAACGTTGTTGTGCAATCTCTTTGGCTCCACAGTCCGATTTCCATGGCCGCCATCCTGAAAATCCCTGGATGTGGCTTTCGTGCTGAGTGCGAGTGAGGGGGAATAACTTGCAACCAGAGTAGGGGCAGTTTCTTGTAAGGGGCAGCTCTAAAAAGAGCCTTTTATTTTTTTAGATACTTCTAAACAAACATCTTTTTTTCACTTTTTATTTGATTTTGTGTTTTCTTGTGTGGACATTGTTACAGTAGACTCTTCACCACATCTTGTTGACGGCAAACAAAACAGCATTACCAATGGACGACAAAGAAATGCAATTTGCTTTGAAAAATTCTGCATTTCCACAACCAATTAGGTCATTGTTGTAGAAGATCATCCCAGCAGCGGACAAAAAAGTATACATGATTCTGTTGATGAGACGCCTTCCTGCCTCTGGCTCGGAACAACATCCAGAAGCATTGTCCCATACTCTTCGTGGTGGTATGGATGAGAAAAGCACCTTTGCAGTGGGAATAAGCTTCTTCACTAGATTTAGCAACCTCTTCAGTCGACGGAACAAACCTAAACAAGACACGTAACCCATATGCATGCCGCCGTAGAAGATGACGATGACATCGGCTCTAGCAAAAGTGGCCAGGTCTTTGCAAAGTGCATGCATGTCGGCGAAACTGCGCTCGTAGACACTGTTCCACAATGCGTCCATTGTTTTCAAACCGAAATTGCCATCAAAGTTTCTTTCCAGAGCATACTTAGTAGAAAGGCATCACCCATAGGCAACACAATGCATTTCCTCATGTCAGCCGGCCTCACTACCCAGAGTATAATGTACATCAGTTTGACCACCCCCTCCTGTGAATCGCACCCACAGTACCTGATTGGATAATCCTGAAAGTCCCATGTCCATTGGGCAGCAAGGTATGAAGCGCAGATTGTGGCACGTGTGGTGCCCAAAGAACTGCAAGGGCCATACCCCAGTAATGCAGATGCAGTCCTTCTTCCCTTTCCACTATCTTTTGTCCACCACAGCCTCATTGGGTATGGGTAAATAGACACACACGATTCCACCAATGCCTTCGAAGACGTTAGCATCTAACACTGTCAGTTCTGCACAACACTTCATAGGTACCGTTACAAATTTAGCCTGTTAGTGTGCAGTCACTGGACAGCATATCCAGTAGAAAGTTCAGTAAAAGATTGCAAGATTTGTGCATCCACATTCATCCACATGCACACCCATCACCACAAAATGGAGGTACAGAAACCTTTTCTGTACTATGTGTATGACTATGTTATAAGTGCCTCTGCACACCGTACCTGCCACAGAATGGAGGTACAGAAATGTTTTCTGTACTATGTGTACGACTGTGTTAAAAGTGCCTCTATGCACAGTATCTGCCACTAAGCGGCCATTATGTTCTTTAAAAGCATACTGTTTTTTTTACCATCCCCTACCATGAAGTGGCACTTCAGTGGTATGTGTTTGCTATGTTCTCATTTACCCATATCATACAGTGTAATATCGAAACAGGAACTCTCTGCTTTCCTTCCGACAATGCTACAAAATGTTTTCCCCACTAACCCACCTCCTACATAAATCGTAAAAAAATGCCACCAATAGCAGCACTGAATGTATTGTACTAAGCGAAAGCAACTTTCCAAAAGATCACTGTCTGCACAGCTGTACTTCTCTCTAGGCTGCACTATTGCAACAGGCTCTTTTTAGTTCTGCCCCCTTCTACTCTCCGCCCTCTGGAGCGCATCCAGAAGAGGAGTGCGCGACTTGGGATGGTATCTCTCCTGCACTGAAATTTCACCATAGCTCCCAGTGGCTGCGAGGAATAGACTAACAAGACTCTGCATTATGCAGAAGGCCTTCTGGGCCCTGGGCCCTCAATACCTTCAACTCTAACTCCCTATATATCTGCATGAGCAAGCTCTTCCCTCATCCGCCTCCAACTCCCTCAGGGTTAGGCGCTTCTGCAAAAAAACTGTTGGTGGTAGATGTGCTTTTTCGCCTGGGCCTCCCTCTGAAACAGCCTCACTGCCTCCCTGACACTTGAGGGGAACCATTGCCGGTTCCAGAAGCACCTAAAAGCCTTCCTCTTAGCGTCTGCTGTTTCTGCTCCTCTCCCTGGCTAACTGCCTGACATAAACTGATTCTGCACTGGTTACCTGGTGACTCTGTGATGTCGGGCCCATGTCACCTCCCCCTGCCAGGCGAACCCCTGCACTGGCTGTCTAGCAAACCCTGCACTTGAGGACTGTTTCTGTATGCCTAACAGTGCGTCCACCACCTGTTGTGTGCACTTATTTGTGCACTTGGCACACTTGGCCCGTATTTTAACTTATTGTCATTTGTTCTTCTTCCCATGAACTGTACCTTCGTCTCCTTCCACCCATGCACTTGGGCGATCTAACTGACACCTGGCCTAGTAGGGTTGTTGTCTCTGTCTACTCTCTGTTTCCCCTCCCTTGCCTTGTTGCGCTTTGCTAGACGTGGGTGTAGGTGTATTACGAATGCCATAACATATAACAGCACATTATATGATATCATACACACAATGCATGCACAACAGTAGGATGCCTGCCACTTACTGTGTCCACTGCAAAGTTGTTTTTTGTTTTCCGCAGTACCCCACTTACTGCACACTTTCATAAAATATTGCGCACATGCAGAACAGCTTGCATGTTACTAACTGCAAACAAATACATATAGTTCATGCATGCACCCAGGACGCCTGCCCCTTACCTTACACACTGCCACCATAGCTTTCTGCACTGCTTTGTGCAAAGAGACCTTCTGGCACAGTGTTTGCATGCACACCAGACCCACCAACCTTATAGAGCAGTGTCTTTCACCTGTTGTGTGCACTTATCTTTGCACTTGGCACACCTGGCCCGTATTTTAACTTATTGTCATTTGTTCTCCTTCACATGTACTGTACCTTCTCCTTCCACCCATGCACTTGGGCGATCTAAGTAGCACCTTGCCTAGTACGGTCATTGTCTCTGTCTCCTCTCTGTTTCCCCTCCCTTGCCTTGTTGCGCTTTGCTAGACCTGTGTGTAGGTGCATTACGAATGCCATAGCATATAATTGCACATCATATGATATCATACACACAATGCATGCACAACAGTAGGATGCCAGCCACGTATTGTGTACAATTCAAAGTTGTTTTTTGTTTTCCGCAGTACCCCACTTACTGCACACTTTTCATAAAATATCTCACAAACGCAGCACAGCTTGCATGTTAATAACTGCAAACAAATACATATAGTTCATGCATACACCCAGGATGCCTGCCCCTTACCTTTCACACTTCCACCATAGCCTTCTGCACTTCTTTGTGTAAAGAGACCTTCTGGCACAGTGTTTGCGTACACACCAGACCCACCAAACTTATAGAGCAGTGTCTTTCGCTCCAAAGTTTCATTTCCATGGCTCCCATCCAGAAAATTGCTGGATGTGGCACATGGAAGCGTGAAAGTACAGGCTAATCCTCTGAGTTTTCGTGCTTGGGAGCGGGGTGTTGGGGACTAAGTGTAAAACACTGTAGGGGTTTGGGTCGGTAGTACTGTCATTCTGCTGGCACAGAAGGTGTCTGCAACTAAAGATTGGGGCATTGCACCGGTTTATGAAAATGTGGGCTGCACTTCTGTAGTATGACCAATACTTTCCAGCCGTATCATTTAAACCTAAAATGGCTAAACTATACCTGCAGGGCAACTGAACGTCATGGTGGTCAGTTTATGGTGCAGCAGGTGGGTGGGGGGTCTTGGGTGGGATTGACATGCCTAGATGTCTGCCTGTAATGTTTCTCGATTGTGCAAGTGACTCTGTATGATTTCTCATGTGCGCAACCAAATAAAAAACTGTTTTAAAAAAAAGATAGTCCAGAGAGAAGTCACCGACAAAATACCAGAAGTTGTATTAACACAAATAAGAGAGGTATGATCTGGGGATGGTGTCTTGATTCATGCCATGAATAAATATTTCAGACTGTACAAACCACAACACGGCACCCAATAAGATTCCAGGTGTAGCAATTTGGATGGTGGACATCAAGATGACCTCCAAATTTCAAGATGGAATATTTACAGTGTGCCACTAGCGGCCACTTCATCTCCATCTATAGAAGAAGTCACAGCATGGTACAAGCTGTTGAAGTAGCCCAAGAGCCAGACAAGGAGAGGTGGAATACCTTCTAGCAATGCTCAGCAAAAAACAGAACGGATCCAATGAAACTGTAGCTCTTGATGGGATGGGTGTGAGAACGTGCATTGTCTCAGAACTACCATACACCATAACTCCACAAGAGTGTTTTACAAGAAGTTTCCACTTTTTAGGAGCACATTTATTATCTAAACAAGCCAAACATATCCCCAGTGCTTTTGAGAAGGGGTTTGTCATAGTTTTGGATTGAAATAGTCAACGGCAGATTTCAAGTCAAGGCATAAATTAGTTTTCAAAAATTGATTAGCAGATTTTGCTAATTAAAAAAATGTTTTTGATTAGCAAAGGAACTAATTTGATTAGCAATTTTGTACTAATATTGAATGTCACCAGAATTAGTTGTACCCCAAGATATAGAATTAGCAAGAATGCAGAAATGATTTCTATGTACCGCCTGGGTTTAACATCAGTGCAATGTCTGTAAAATGTAAAGGTTTGTTCATGAATGGCCAAACAAATAAAGCTCGAAAAACATTTTTTTTCAGTTCAATGATGTGTGGCTGGGTCAAGCAGTCAGTGTTGCAGTACAGTGCTATGTCCTTTAGTGCGGGGCTGAGCACAAGCAAGTGGCTGGTATTGATATTTCTCCCACCAAAACGGGCAGGAGAAAATTAATTCCCAGCACGACCACCTGCACTAATAACACATCCTGCTTGCAGAAGGCCTTTGAAATACATTAAAAAAATATTTTTAGAATAAAAAGTTGGGCTAGGCTTTGCTTACCTCTTAAGGAACGTTACTAAGTCACAGTGGGAAGGTCCTCTCTGCCTAATCTTCCTCTACACTGCAGACCAATTTAACAAAATAGTCAAAAAGCAACTCATTACCTACCCACAACAATGCACACTCACTCTCGAGGGGGGGGTCTCGAGAATCGACAGCCGAACAAATGCCAGTGCAGCCACTTGCCAACACCCAGCCCAGCAATCGGGGACAGCGTTGGGGCCTTTCACCTTTATGCAAATTAGGAGGTGTGCATGTAGTTTCCTGCATAAAACTGCAGAATCATTGGCTGCATCTGTAATGATTCTGCAGTTTTATTTGTTTTTGTTATGTGTTAAAAGGTCATCTTCCACTGATGCCAGCTACCAAAAAGCAATTGGTGCTGGGGTGGGTGGTTTAGGGGCGCAGAAAATAACAGTTCAAAAGACTAGATATGTAGGCTTAGCCGCAAAAAGGGAGGGTAAATCGAGATCAGGACCTTTTGCCATGCGCTTCTGAACAGAGGCATCAGGCTGCGAGATAGCAGACAAGATCAAAGTGCAGTTGGATTCTGGTAAACATTTTTAAAACTCTGAAAGACTTTTATTGCAGGCAATGTGTGAGAGAACAAGGGTGTGTGGGGTGAGTGAGAGTGAGAATGAACGCTAAGAAACATGGGACAGGGAGCAAGGGAGAGTGGGGGGCTATATGCAAGATTATAGCGCAGTTGTGAGTGAAAGCTCGGGTGCAAGTACTGTGGGTGACTGTGATTGAGAGCTAACGTGCAAGAACGCATGAAAACTAGTTTTGAGTAAAAATTAGAGCTAGAGTGAGAGTGAGAAGTAGCATTATTTGAAAACAAGTGAGTGTGAGAGTAGTGTGCATGTTGAGAGGGCTAAGGTGTGAGAGCTAGGATGCAAGAGTGAGAACTATGGTGTGAGAACGAGAACTTTGGTGCAAGAGTGAGAACTATGGTGCTAGAGACGAGTTTGGGCAAGGTTCCAAAAGAGCCAGGGTTAAAGAGTGTGAGAGATGTTGTTGGAGAGAGCCAGGGTGCAAGAGAAGGGGTGTGTGGGAAGCTGGTAGAGACATGGTACATTTGTTTTGTGACTGGGCGCATGAGGGAAAGCAAGGGTGCTAGAAAGGGTGCCTGCATGTGGAGTGCTGGGAGGGTGAAAATGAGCCCAGGGAAGATGAAATGTTGAAATTAAGGGTCAGTTAAAAGATACGAAATGTGCAGGACAGGAGAAAGAGGATGTGAAAGATGGGTGCCTGCATGAGTTACCGGTGCGAGGGTGGGAGGCCAGAAGAGAGAGAGGGCATGTGTGTGGGAGTTAATGTGTGTGTGCATGCCATTTTGGGAAGGGGGAGTCAAACAAAAGAAATAAAGAACAGGGGTCTGGTAGGGGGAAGTTTGCAGGGAGATGGTAGGGGAGGAAGGAAGAAAGGAAGGAGCGGGCCGGGCGGCAGGGCGAAATGAAAAAATAATAAATAACGCACTTACCTGCTCCTTGACTTCTCAGGCCAGACAGGAAGGACTAAGCCCTGCCCTCTAGGCACACCAATATGAGGCCTAGGGGAGAGGGCTTATTTTGAAATGTGCGCACTACAGCGACCACAGTGCGGCCAGGGCCTTCGCCACCAGCAGGTTACTGCATATTCAGCACCCCTGCCTCTTCTACGAGCAGCAGGCTGCGTTATTACGGCAGGTGCTTGGTGTTGGAGAGCAGCCATTCTCTAACACCAAGCACCTGCCGTAATAACGCAGCCTGCTGCTCGTAGAGGAGTCCTCATATTTATTATTTTTTCATTTCAGCAAGCCGCCGGGCCAGCTCCTTCCTTTCTTCCTCCATCCCCTACCTCCCTCCCCTACCATCTCCCTGCAAACTCCCCCCTTCCCCCACCAGACCCCTGTTCTTTATTTCTTTTGTTTGTTCATTAACTCACAGAAGTTTGCTTTGAAAAAACAAAGTGAAATGTTTGATGATAAGGCTTGATTAAAGGAGCTGAAAGAGCTCACACGAGGAGATGTGTTGGCCAGAAATTGGGTGGAAATGGCCATAGGGATTATCATTGGCAGTCAATGGGTGGGCAAATAGCCAAACAACACCTACAAGCATTGTATTTTTCTCCCCGTCTGCATTTGAATCCAATAGTTTTGCCTTTTAGCACGAAAGCACACAATAGCCCAAACTAAGAAGGAATATTTCATACCAGGGAAGCCTGCTGCTCATAGAAGAGTCCTCTTCTACGAGCAGCAGGCTGCGTTATTACGGCGGGTGCTGGGTTTTAGAGCTGCTAACACCCAGCCACTTATTCTCAGACACTTTCTAACACCAGCACCTGCAGTAATAGTGCAGCCTGCTGATCGTAGAAGGCATCTTCTACGAGTAGCAGGCTGCGTTATTATGGCGGGTGCTGGGTGTGAGCAAGTGGCTGAGAATAATATTTCTCCAGCCCGAATGGGCGGGGGAAATATTATCATCAGACACTAATACCAGCACCCACAACATTTGCATGAAAAGGGCCCGGCTCCCCCACCCAAACCTCCCCTAGCACTGACTCGGCCGCCTTACCTGAGAACGTTGAGCCAGAGTGTGAGAGGGGGGCTGAGAACGTCCTCTCACCATGTGATGATGCCGCATCCGGGCTGGGCTGACAAAACATTGATACAATGTTTTTAGCCCAACCCGGTGCTTCTGTCTCGTCTGCAGTGCACGTTGTGCACAGAGGCAGAACTTTTAAAGGCACAATCTTTTTTTTTCTTTTTTTGCTGTGGAAATCATATCGCAGTTGGTGCGACATGATTGTTAAAATAAAAAGCAAAATATAATTATTATATCGCGAATTGCGATACGATACCCCTTATTTTATGCCTTGCAAGTAGAAATCTACTATATGCAAATTCTATATGGCAGAAAAGGGAGCAGAAACGTTGGGAGCGAAGAACAGGAATCCATGAGAATTTAACTGCAACTGGGAGAAGAGTGTCCTATTCTTAGTATGTCTATAAGTGAAAGAAGCATTGAACTTAGATATGAATATTGTAATGTCTTCTGTGACAATGTCACACTATGCAAGGTCTATAAACCAGAGGCTACAACCCCATCAGGGTTAATACCCTATGGTAGAACTTTAAAGGCAATGTGAGAATTACATCACTGAACCAATTGAATGCAAGCCCAACATTAGCATACAAATACATGCAGAATTGAGAGATGTGAACGCCAGCAAGTGGGTGGACAATCATACTTTGCCCAACCTAAACCAAATGCAGGCTGCAGTGATGTCAGCACAAAATGTGATTACTCTCAAATTATCATGACTCTCAAATATTTCTTATAAGGCAATCAAATATCTGGGTGAACAATTGCTCATGCTTAAATCCTTTGTTACACCCCTGAAGCATACAGGTACCACGGCATGCCATTGCCCAGGAGTCAGTGCCTGCATGTCTTTGACTGCTTGGTGGTATGTTGGAGGGATGCAGTTTTAAGGCTGGCATCCTGGAAACAATGGTAAGTAAAGAAGAACACAATGTCCCTATAGAATGTTTGGGGAGTTGAGGAAGAAAAGGTTCATCTTCAAATTGAAAAATTGGCAACTAATACTAAAAAATGTCATATGTTTTGAAGGGATAACCCCCAAACAGGATCTTGTCAATATGTTGAGAAGCAATCTGCAACTCAAAAACAGATCAATTGAAGTTATATTTCAGACTATTAGAATATTATCCTAAAGTTGCCAAGAAGATAGCATGCACGTGTAACCTCTGAATAGTCACAACAGTGTCGTGAGGCCTGTGAGGCATTTAAGGCAGCTATATATTGGGCACCCGCATTAAACATGTACATCATCAATGTAGCAATGGAGGGTAGTGACAATGGCCTTGGTGGTGTATTAATACAGTGCCAACATGGGTATTTGCATCTAGGGCATTGAGAGGCACTACATTGGGTTACTATTGAAAGAGTGCAAAGAAACATTTTAGAAACGTGCTGGAGTATCCTGCAAGGTGACGTTAAATTGATGATTTAATGTAACAAATACCTTGATATTTAGAAAGCCACTTTAACTCAAGGCCCCCTGGTTGCACAGCCCACTAGCACACTAATAGCATCACAGATGAGCTCACTTATGAAATTGCTTATTTCACCATCTATTACTGGCTAATTATCAAGGACTGGGTAGCAAATGTACCATGGCGTTTTGCTTTGAAGAAAGTGGGCACATCATTGAACCATTGACTGGCCTCAACAATTTGTGAATTGTTTAAGACCCCTCTTAACATTTCTTTTAGAAACATATATTTCAGTTTGGGTCCACCATATATTGAACAAAGACTTTCCTTGTATGCTAAACAGATGTTTTATCAATGAAACAATACCAATCATATCTAAACAGATGTTTACTCAATGAAACAATACCAATCATATCAATAGAAGACTTAATAATTGGTTGTCTAATTTTATTTGCATAATGTTGTGACTATCTAAATAAATGCAATTCATTTCTTGTAAAAGGCATTCTAGAGATACTGGTGTTCACACTTATTTTAACATATTTAATTATGAAGAATGTATGTACATGTAATCATCATATAAATACATGACATTTGTGATCTTTGAGTCCCAAAATGCTTCACAACTTCAAAGGATTTGCTGAAGATTATCTCATCTGCTGGTAATTTGATATGTTCAAAATCCATACATCTTTTTGTATCAATATCATGTATGCATGTTCTGTCCTCCAATGTTCAACAAAAGAGTACTTAGCATATTGTTTCCTAATAGAGTTTAGCTGTCCTCAAGTGCATATTTTCAGTTTTGTGATGATACTATCAGTGTTGACATTCACATTGTAATGCATATACCACAATGTAATGCAGTTGTTGAGAATTCCATGAAAATATTGTTATTCAGTTGGTTTGGTAATGTCTTTCTTTTTCTGTAACATATATTTTAATATGCTTCATTTTCCACATGTGTAATTAACTATTATCTTTCTTTTGAATAGTTCTAGGCCTATTTTGTTGATGTTACTCTGCATTACTTGATCTTGTTTAAGGAAGGTATGAATCATCGGTTTTTCAATTGTGTTGTATTTTCTGTAAGTGAGGCAAGTTTGCTAGTGGTATAGTGCCATACGTCTTTGCCTGAAAGGAGAATATTCCAGTGTTTTTCAAGTATCTTTTCTAGCATTGGTTTTTCACTACTGTAGGTGTAAATAAACTGTGCAGATTTTTGATTTTGTTTTATTTGTTTGACTTTTGGTTCCAATAGGGTTTTCCTTTGATATTGGTTTTCTCTTAGATAAGCTTTTTTTAATAACTTTTTGTTGCATCCTTTTTAAAAGCAGCTTTCATTTAGTTCCCATGCAATCATATTCCTCTTGGCACTACATGTCCACTTTGGTTGAAGGGATTTTTTGAAAGGTATATTATTGCTGTTATGTGCTGGATGGATACTGCTTGTATGTAAAACAGTGTTTTCCGATTCTGCTTTCCTACAGAACCTCGTAAAACAGACATGTGTCCATGTTTGTTCTTATTCATATTTCCCCATAAATAGGATTTCATAGTTAATGCATATTTTGCAGCCATTGCCTATTTTTGTTTATAGATCATAACATTGAAACAATGGATATCGTTTTCAAATGTGAAGTAAAACATCTCAATTAGCACTTTGTTTTGCTGTAAAATCAATTCTGAAGTTGATTTTGAGTTATGCCCTATTTCATTTATTATGGTTCAACATTGCTGAAACACTGGATAGCCTCTGTGTATTTTAGGAATCAAGTATATAGTGGCTAATACTGGATATTTTATGGCTAAGTGTAGGCATTCTTCTTCTTAAAGGAGTCCTATGATATTCCATTCTTTCAATTTTTCACCCCAACATCTGTCAATATCTGATAGTGGATTCCATGTAACATTTATTATAATGTATTTGTCTGAGGCCCTCCATAACATAGTCAGTCCAGTTCATCAAAACAACTTCCCCATTTATCTGCAAGATTCACTATTGATACATCAATTTTAATCAGTTCTTTTAATGCAAGATTTTCTCTGTAACGCCATTTATAATGAAAATGTTTGTTAGTTTGTGGTGTCCCTTTCATCTGTTGATAATGTCAAAACTACCTCTGTACATTTCTGGTTTAAATTTGCTAGATGTTGTTACATTAGTGTATATATATATATATATATATATATATATATATATATATATATATATATATATATTACATGGCCTGCGGTAGCAACAATGTAGTTATGGTTAAGTTGCTAAACCCATAGGAAGAGAACTATTTGGGCGGCTTATAACTCCGCTCCCCCTGGACGAACGAATCCACTCCAAACTTTGCAAAAGAAGTATATTGGCCACTCTGAATGTTTTTTGCAAAGTTTGGTGATGTTTGGTCCAGGGGAGGAAATGTTATAAGGGGGGTCCCAAAACGTCTTTTTTTCCCATAGACTGAATGGGGGAAAAAATGTGTGCATGCCTACACGCCAAACCGCTGAACGGATTTTCACCAAATTTGCGATAATGATATCTATGTCTGCTCCGCAGTCACACTTCCCTGTTCACTCCGTGGACAAGAAATCGATTGGCTAATCCGTAGCATCATGTCCGCGGACATGTGGCGCTTTCACTGATTGGCTGTGGAACAGCGTGAAGTGTGTCAGATTTCTTTGCTGCCCCTGCCATCTTTTGTTCATGTTTTGGTGTACGCGTACATCGCCGGTAACACATACAAAGCACGACACCAATGCACTTGTTACACTTATAAAATACTGTTTCCAAAGGTGAGCTTTAATTAGGCTGGGATGGAATGTGGCAGCAGAAACTCGAAAATTCCAAATTCATACGGTAAAGTGGAAGTTGGTGCTCAATGTACGGTGACCAATTACTGCGTCTGTGGTACAATGTATTTAGATTAATATTGTAGTCAGACTGGTGTCCGACGTTTTGAAATCTTTTTTTTTTTTTTTTTTTTATTTTATTTTCAATTTTAACAATACAACAATACATTAAAAACATCAAGGTGATACAAAAATAAACTATATACAAGATTACAAATCACTGAACACAAATTCCACCCCACCCATCAATCGTAGAATTCACATCCGAACATATTCAATTGTCATTTTCAGTATATTGAAAGAAATCTCCCCCATATCTTATTAAATAGCATTTTCTTGTCTTGTCTTTTGTATAAAAACTTTTCCACATCAGCCAGACTATGCATTTCATGAAACCAAACATCTTTGTGTAAGGTAGTAGCAGTTTTCCAATTCCTTAAGATGATTTCTTTGCAATCATGGAACCTCTATATAACCATTTCTTCTGGCATTGTGTTAGATCTGACAAGTTATCATCACAACCCAAGATCAGTGTTCGAAAATCCAGCTCGATCCTCTCATTCAAAACCTTTTCGAAGATCTCCCCTAGTTCCGTCCAAAATTCTCACACCTTCCTGCAGTCCCACAACATATGTTCCAATGTACCACTCTCATGAACACAATTCCAACAACCTGGATCATCTTTCAGACCTCTCTTCCATAACCTTTCGGGGGTCCAATAAACCCGATTAAGGATCTTAATTTGTCTCGACCTCTCAGTCAATCCCAAGGAACATAGTTTAACATTTTCACTCATTCTCGTCAAAGATTCCGCAGTAATTTCAGATCCAATTCTGCGACTCCATTCATCTCTCAACAAGTCATTTCCCTAATATTCGTTCACAATTACTTTGTAACTCGGCTTGCTAGATCACCTTCCCCATCCTGTTCCTCTCTTGTGATTATAGTCAGATTAAATCTAGCCTTCAGATCAATCTCTCCAATAGCATTTTGTAATTTCGTGTATTCTGAGGCTCTGAAATTTTCAATAGTATATTGTTGTCGTATTTCTCTTATATTCAACCACTTTCCCTCCTTAAAGAGATCTTCAATCCAATTAACTCCCCCCAAAAACCATTCCGGCCAAAATAAAGTTTTGTTCTCCAATTTAATGGAAGGATTCATCCATATTGATGCCCCAGGATCTTTAAATGCATTCACATTCAGTAATCTATTCAATTTGTCCCATGAGTTTCTCAGACAAACAGTCAATGGATCTTTCACACTTTTAGTTCTAGACTCTGTAGTCAACATCGCCCTTGGTGTTAGAGGACCATTATAGCTTGTCTCCGCCACAACCCACTCATCAGGTGACGGCGTTAGGAAATCTGAGGCCGCCACCTGGACTGTCTGATGGAAACAGTGGTTCTGGAGGCGTATGGCAGTAGCGGTTCTCATGACTGGATTCTCATAGGTTGTTGCAAAGTGAGAATGTATTTGCCTTCTGAGTGAAGGTCACTTGATTTGCTTTTTTGGTTGCAAGCTTAGTAGGCCCACACATCCAAGTGAATCCATAAGGGGCAATTGTTTTTTGACCTTGAGCGAAAGGGAAACTACAAACGCAATGCAAGGAATGAAAGCTTGGAAAAAATACCATTTGATAAGGTTATGTTTTAAAAACGTTTGTAAGGAACATGAAATATCAGTTCACAAAGATTCTTTGGTCCGAACACATTGCTGTCTGACTTGGCCAAAAACAATGGAGGCAGTAAATATCATGTAAGTTTAATTTTGACGACTCTACACCGAACCACGTTTTCATTTTATATTACCGAAACACTAATTGTGACAATATAACTGAAATATTATCTTTCTGCGCAGTAGTAATTTTCCTCCAATAACGGAGAGTGCAGATTCTCCGTGTTTGCAGGCTACGACTAGAGTCACCCTTGTTGACTGTTAATATTTCTTCTTTGAAATGTTATGCTTGCCCACATAACTTTGTGTATCACTTTGCACGTTTTTTTGGTCTTGTTTAAAATGAAGAGATGTAAAACTTTGCTTACGGAACATTGCGTTCAAAGTAAAACCGAAAACCCTGAGAAATTCGCCAGTTATGGTAAGCTTAGCAACCATAACTCGCGCTACCCCTGTGCACTGCAAGGACTAACACGCATGACATCACAAATGTTGGCGCACGTGTGGTGCACTATTAGTCAGTAGAGAAGTGGCAACGGTGTGCATAGGACACCCATGCACATGCACACATCATATTCCAGCAAAACGCGTCCAGCGGACAGCCGTCCCAAAGGAGAACAGTGGCTGCGCATGGGCCCTTATTTCGGGGACAGGAGCCGGACCCTCAAACAGCAAAATGCAGGGTTGAGAAATGTAAGGAGTGTTTTTCAGAAAGGACACACTTACAAACACACCACAATGTGCTGTTGCACATGTATGTATGTTTTGGAAAAAGGAAGGGCCTGCTTTCCAGGTGAAAGTTGTCCACAGCAACCCTACTACAGGGCATACCCCAGAGGTGCTGTGAAATCTGTTTGCAGCTTTTCAGAACAGAGTAGCAGGCCACATAGGTTTGCCCTGTAAGTAATGGTGCACCAAATCCGCTGTGCTACAGTGCGTCTGCAACTAATAGCAACCATTTCAGTCCAGCTGAGTACGCACAGTAATGGAGACCCACACTGGCAGCAGCGATAGTCCCCATTGTCCCATGTCATGGGTAGCTAGCGGAAAACTGGAGTATGCGCACGTGCTATTCCCCAAGGACGGTGAGGGCCTTGTCCCAATGAAGCAGAAACATTCCTCCTTCTCTTTCCAGTTTCTTCTTTTCAGCACGCCGTCATTGCGTACTGTCAAAAAGTTCAACACGCTTCCATCAATGACATTGAAGAGCTCTCCATGTAACAGTATCAGTTCTGCACAACAGTCCTCTGCGTACACACCACGCCCAGAAACGTTGTTGTTCAATCTCTTTGGCTCCACAGTCCGATTTCCATGGCCGCCATCCTGAAAATCCCTGGATGTGGCTTTCGTGCTGCGTGCGAGTGTGGGGGAATAACTTGCAACCAGAGTAGGGGCAGTTTCTTGTAAGGGGCGGCTCTAAAAAGAGCCTTTTATTTTTTTAGATACTTCTAAACAAACATCTTTTTTTCACTTTTTATTTGATTTTGTGTTTTCTTGTGTGGACATTGTTACAGTAGACTCTTCACCACATCTTGTAGACGGCAAACAAAACAGCATTACCAATGGGCGACAAAGAAATGCAATTTACTTTGAAAAATTCTGCATTTCCACAACCAATTAGGTCATTGTTGTAGAAGATCATCCCAGCAGCGGACAAAAAAGTATACATGCTTCTGTTGATGAGACGCCTTCCTGCCTCTGGCTCGGAACAACATCCAGAAGCATTGTCCCATACTCTTCGTGGTGGTATGGATGAGAAAAGCACCTTTGCAGTGGGAATAAGCTTCTTCACTAGATTTAGCAACCTCTTCAGTCGACGGAACAAACCTAAACAAGACACGTAACCCATATGCATGCCGCCGTAGAAGATGACGATGACATCGGCTCTAGCAAAAGTGGCCAGGTCTTTGCAAAGTGCATGCATGTCGGCGAAACTGTGCTCGTAGACACTGTTCCA
Source organism: Ambystoma mexicanum (assembly GCF_040938575.1). Taxonomy (NCBI): domain Eukaryota; kingdom Metazoa; phylum Chordata; class Amphibia; order Caudata; family Ambystomatidae; genus Ambystoma; species Ambystoma mexicanum. The sequence continues at coordinate 677,822,712 of NC_090935.1, read as the reverse complement.
CAATGCGTCCACTGTTTTGAAACCGAAATTGCCATCAAAGTTTCTTTCCAGAGCATACTTAGTAGAAAGGCATCACCCATAGGCAACACAATGCATTTCCTCATGCATCCGGCCTCACTACCCAGAGTATAATGTACAACAGTTTGACCACCCCTTCCTGTGAATCGCACCCACAGTACCTGATTGGATAATCCTGAAAGTCCCATGTCCATTGGGCAGCAAGGTATGAAGCGCAGATTGTGGCACGTGTGGTGCCCAAAGAACCGCAAGGGCCATACCCCAGTAATGCAGATGCAGTCCTTCTTCCCTTTCCACTATCTTTTGTCCACCACAGCCTCATTGGGTATGGGTAAATAGGCACACACGATTCCACCAATGCCTTCGAAGACGTTAGCATCTAACACTGTCAGTTCTGCACAACACTTCATAGGTACCGTTACAAATTTAGCCTGTTAGTGTGCTGTCACTGGACAGCATATCCAGTAGAAAGTTCAGTAAAAGATTGAAAGATTTGTGCATCCACATTCATCCACATGCGCACCCATCACCACAAAATGGAGGTCCAGAAACCTTTTCTGTACTATGTGTATGACTATGTTATAAGTGCCTCTGCACACCGTACCTGCCACAGAATGGAGGTACAGAAATGATTTCTGTACTATGTGTACGACTGTGTTATAAGTGCCTCTATGCACAGTATCGGCCACTAAGCGGCCATTACATTCTTTAAAAGCATACTGTTTTTTTTACCATCCCCTACCATGAAGTGGCACTTCAGTGATATGTGTTTGCTATGTTCTCATTTACCCATATCATACAGTGTAATATCGAAACAGGAACTCTCTGCTTTCCTTCCGACAATGCTACAAAATGTTTTCCCCACTAACCCACCTTCTTCATAAATCGTAAAAAAATGCCACCAATAGCAGCACTGAATGTATTGTACTAAGCGAAAGCAACTTTCCAAAAGATCACTGTCTGCACAGCTGTACTTCTGTCTAGGCTGCACTATTGCAACAGGCTCTTTTTAGTTCTTCCCCCTTCTACTCTCCGCCCTCTGGAGCGCATCCAGAAGAGGAGTGCGTGACTTGGGATGGTATCTCTCCTGCACTGAAATTTCACCATAGCTCCCAGTGGCTGCGAGGAATAGACTGACAAGACTCTGCATTATGCAGAAGGCCTTCTGGGCCCTGGGCCCTCAATACCTTCAACTCTAACTCCCTATATATCTGCATGAGCAAGCTCTTCCCTCATCCGCCTCCAACTCCCTCAGGGTTAGGCGCTTCTGCAAAAAAACTGTTGGTGGTAGATGTGCTTTTTCGCCTGGGCCTCCCTCTGAAACAGCCTCACTGCCTCCCTGACACTTGAGGGGAACCATTGCCGGTTCCAGAAGCACCTAAAAGCCTTCCTCTTAGCGTCTGCTGTTTCTGCTCCTCTCCCCGGCTAACTGCCTGACATAAACTGATTCTGCACTGGTTACCTGGTGACTCTATGATGTCGGACCCATGTCACCTCCCCCCGCCAGGCGAACCCCTGCACTGGCTGTCTAGCAAACCCTGCACTTGAGGACTGTTTCTGTATGCCTAACAGTGCATCCACCACCTGTTGTGTGCACTTATTTGTGCACTTGGCACACTTGGCCCGTATTTTAACTTATTGTCATTTGTTCTTCTTCCCATGAACTGTACCTTCCTCTCCTTCCACCCATGCACTTGGGCGATCTAACTGACACCTGGCCTAGTAGGGTTGTTGTCTCTGTCTACTCTCTGTTTACCCTCCCTTGCCTTGTTGCGCTTTGCTAGACGTGGGTGTAGGTGTATTACGAATGCCATAGCATATAACAGCACATTATATGATATCATACACACAATGCATGCACAACAGTAGGATGCCTGCCACTTACTGTGTCCACTGCAAAGTTGTTTTTTGTTTTCCGCAGTACCCCACTTACTGCACACTTTTCATAAAATATTGCGCACATGCAGAACAGCTTGCATGTTACTAACTGCAAACAAATACATATAGTTCATGCATGCACCCAGGATGCCTGCCCCTTACCTTTCACACTTCCACCATAGCCTTCTGCACTTCTTTGTGTAAAGAGACCTTCTGGCACAGTGTTTGCGTACACACCAGACCCACCAAACTTATAGAGCAGTGTCTTTCGCTCCAAAGTTTCATTTCCATGGCTCCCATCCAGAAAATTGCTGGATTTGGCACATGGAAGCGTGAAAGTACAGGCTAATCCTCTGAGTTTTCGTGCTTGGGAGGGGGATGTTGGGGACTAAGTGTAAAACACTGTAGGGGTTTGGGTCGGTAGTACTGTCTCAGAAAACAAAAGTTTTTTTTAATTATTTTTTTATCCTGCTTTTGTTATGTACTTGCTTGCATACAATTTATTTTTTTAATCTCTTTCGATGAGTTTCTGTTTGCTTCTCCTCCTGACATTTGTGCGGACTGAATGTCAACGCTTCTCTTCCAGTTTTACACGATTGTCTGCAATGCTTCGTGCAGAGTGGCAAACAAAACAGCATTGCCAATGGAGGTAAATAAATGCCATTTCCATGGAATCATTGCAAATCTTGCTCATTAATGCTGTCATTGTCGGTGCAGAACATCCCAGCACTGCACATAAAGTCACACATGCTTCTGTTTATGAAACACCTCCTGACCTCTGGTTGTGGGCAAATTACACCGGCATGGTCCCATGCACGTCTTGGTGGTATGGAGGAGAAAATTCCCTTGGCAGTGGGAAAAATCTGCATCTCTGCTGTGATCAACTTCTTGAGGTGATGGAGCAAACGTAAGCACGACATGTACCCCAAATGTAGTGCTCCATAAGGCATGACCACAACATCTACAGTACCAACAGAGGCCACACATGTTCAAAGGAGAACAATGGCACCAAAACCCCACTCATAGACTGTGCCCCAAAAAGCCTCCACTCCTTCCAACTAAAAGTTAGTATCAAAGCCTCTTTCCACGGCATACCTGTGCAGATCTTGCACAAAGGTATCACCCACAATGAGCACTCTGCATCTGTTCATCTCTGTCAACCTCACTGCATCGAGGTTTGGGGAAATATATCACTGCCCCTTCCTATGAACCACACCCTCGACAACTGATTGGATAATCCTCACGGTTCCATTTGCAAAGGCACCATGTTCAGAAGGGCAGATTGCAGCATGTGCGCCTTCCCAGCTACAGCGAGGGCCACACCACAGTAAAGCAGAGGGACTCCTTCCATTTCCACTATTGTATATGCAAAACTCCCGCATTAGGTAGTATTCAATAGTCACACACGCATATAGCATTTCCATCCCAGACCTCCGCATCGCACATTATAATTTCTGCACTGCAGACATACCTTTACACACCCAGTACAGGTCTTGTGTCATGTGAAAGCACCTCCAGGTAACAGCTCTCTAAACCAATCCACGGTTTCAGCGTCCACATTCACCCAGAGCGGCACCGAGCACCATGAACTGCAGGCAGCCATCGTTTTTTCTTCCCAGCACTCCACCAACTCCAATGATACAATACTTCAAAGTGCAGTACAGTAGTTAGTAATCTGCACAATGCACACTACTCAAGCACATATACTATACAGTTGAACCCTATGCACTGGTACACGCACACTTTCTCACCACAGTACTCAGTGCACACACTGCAGAACTGTTCACTCCATAAACTCCTGCTATGCACTGGAAAATGTACCATGTGTGAACAATCAGCACACCCATGGAATCAACAATGCATGCACAACTCACAAACCATACACAAAATGCAGCAATCTGAGGAGTAGTTGCAAGCAACCCATATAGCTGTTTGTGTAAGGCTTCCAGCCATGCATCCAAGATGCTTGGGCCTCACTACACACAGCATACTCTAGTGCACCCCACATTTTACTCCTCATGTCATGTGTAATGCATTCCCCATCTAACAATTGTGCCTGCCACCTTTCACCCTAGCCACATCTTTGCATGCATGGCTCCATCACGTTTTGTTGGCTTTGCGGAACGGTAAGTGAGTGGCTCTGTGCATTGTGCATAGTGCAACTTTCTGATGTTGATGACATCCTTTCATGGCGTAATATGTTAAAAGACTTCCTCAAGCAAGGGTCTTGTAAAGGGCATCCCATAGCAAACGCAAATGCTAACATATGGCTCCCTAATGTGCAACACGTGCAATGCCCTACACCATGTGCTTGTGAATGCACAGCACCTCACTTTGGTTGTACCACCAAGTGTGCAATGTTCTCCGCACCCATTATTCAAAGGTCACCATCCTTCGACAGATGCAGAGGCTGATGACTTCCTTTCATGGCGGAATGTGTTCAAACACTTCCTCAAGCAAGGGTCTTATAAGGGCCCCTAACCATAGCAAACGCAAATGGTGACATGTGGCTCCCTATTGTGCAACAGGGGCAATGATGAACACCATATGCTAATGTACGCATAGCAGATTACTTCTGCTGTTCTACCAAATGTACAATGTCCTCCGCAACCAATGTGTGTTATTCACCAACTTCAAATGCATGCAGAGTGACAACTGCATCACTGCATAATGTTGTGGTGGCTGTGATGAAGGCTTAGGCTGTTGGGTGCTTGGCCTCCGGCCTTCGGAGCACCCAACAGTCTAGGCCTTGGCCACACTCACCACAACATAACAGAGCCATGCAGGCGACCATGTAGGCATGTGCCAGAAATCACAAAGGCAACATACGCACCAGCACTTCCACCCAACTGCTGCACCATAAAGCAGGGAAGCAAGGACATGTGTTCCACTTCCCGTAATGCAGAAACATAGTGCTGTGTTTGGCACCGCTACCCACTTCCAATCACAAAGCATTATAAGGATGACAACCAAACAAGACCATCTTCACAACATTGGGCCTGCTCCAAACACTTTAGTACGTGCATAGAACCAATGGTGCGTAGTGCACTGCAACACTTACCAATCTGCGCAATGCACACTATGCAAGCACATATAAGAACCAGTTGCACCATGACCTCTTCCATATGTACATTATTCCGTTAGTGCACCCAGTGGACACACTGCACGACTGGTCACTGCAGTATCTCCACCCATACACCGACAACTGTAGGTTGTTCTACCAATCACCACACCCATGCAACCAACATTGTGTGCACTGCAGCCAAACCACACACAAAAAGCAACAATGTGGCACCTACTTTCAACCAGTGGACATACCTTTTCAACCAGTGGATATACTTTTCTGTGCTAGGGCTGCAGCCATGCATTGAAGGGGCTACAGACTTCCCTATCACAGCACACCAAAGTACACGCTATGTTTAAATCCTCATGTCTCGTGGAATGCACTCCCCTTCTGCAAATGTGCCTGCCACCACTCATCACAGAAGGACATCCCTGCTGCAGCTGGCATGCCATAATGAAGGCTGCCTGCAATAACCACACAAGATTGTTGCCTTTTGAGGTATCCGCACATTGGCAAAGCATGCACAGATAGCGCTGGCACACCACCTTCTTCTTCTAATGAGATATATCACATGAAACACTTCCCACTCCTGCACCCTTTCCATCCCTTCTTCCAACCGCCAGATGCTGTACACTATGTTTTTCAGACCATTTCCCCGCCACAATGACCTCCGATACAACATGCCGTCGTCATGGAACACTTTTGAAACACATCCTGTTACCGCACACTGCAGTGCAATCAAAATTGTGACCATGCCGCAAACAGGGAAATGGGACGTCGGAGCAGAGCCAGATATGACAAATTTTAGTGCGCACACTGCTACATACAAGAGGCCCAGCCATGCACACAATGGCTTAGAGCCTTGCCACACACACCACGACACTATCCTCTGTTTCCCAAAAACATTGACGCACAGCACGCTTCCCTCCAGCCAACCACCGGCCGTGTCAATGTTCACCAACAACACGGCGTACTGCAGGCCAATGAGACTTCGGTCCATGGAGCATACAGGGAAATGGGTCCGTGAAGTGGACCTAGATATCACAAATTTTTTGGGGCGTACATTTCAGTTCTTTGCAACAAAAGTACTGGTCGGATTTCCACCAAACACACAAAAGCATGCTTTCTGACCCAAGCCCCCACTCGTGCTGCAAATTTGGTGAAAATTCGTCCAGCCGTACGCAAAGTTTTTCCCCATTCAGGGTATGGAAAAAAAAAGATTGGGACCCCCTATAACTTTGACCCCCATGCGCAAAACCTCACCCAACTTGGGAGAAAAATTCAGAGCCAGCCATATACTTTTTTTGCAAAGTTTGGTGACGATTCCATCAGGGGTGAAGTTATAAGCCGCTGAAAAAGTGCTCTTCCTATGAGTTTAGTGAGCCGTGTGATTTCTATATATATGCATATATACATATATCTACATGTATATGTATTTAGTGAAAAACCCTTGGTTAAAAGAGAGACATAAGGTGATCAGATTCAACACAACAAAACCCTTTGCATCCCCTGTTGCTCAGCTTATTATGAGACACACTCACCCCATAAAAAACACACACTCACCCCATTATCATAACCACACTCGACATAAACACTGACCCACACAACAGACACACTGGCCCCATAACATACACACTCGACCCATTATCATGAGACACACTCCCCCCACAATACACACGCTCACCCTATTATTATGAACATACATAACTAACACACTCTCCCCAGTTTCATGACCACACACACCATACACATTCCTCGGCCTCAACCCAACTCAACCCCTACAGCATACACATTCCAACATACAAGCAAGAAAAGACATAATTCCAGGAACAATTTTCAGCTAACATTAATATAACCACACACAGCATATGCACTTGCCCTCACTGTGTATGTATCACAAAATACAATTAAGCAAGGAAATACATACTAACCCCCACTGTGTACAAATTCTAAACAGACACTGAATCCCTACAGCGTATACATTCCACAATACACTCAAGCTAAAGAGAAATAATTCCAGAAACAATATTCAGCCAACATTTCCATAACCACACACATCATACCCCCTTACCCTCACTGCATACGCATCACAACAAACACATAACTAAGGAAAAACACACTAACCCCCACTACGTACACATTCCAACATACACTAAAGCAAGAAAAGACATAATTCAAGGAACACTATTTAGGCAACATTACCATAAACACACAGTGCATACGTACTTACTCCCACTGCGTAAGCATCACAACATATGCTCAAGCAAAAAAAATACATAATTCCAGGAACAATTTGCAGCCACACTTACCATAACCACACACAGAATACGCACGTACACTGACTGCTTACACATCACAATATACACCTAAGCATGGGAAGTGTTAGGGAGAATTCTCAAAATGTGTTAACTCCTCTCTACCATTGAGACCCCCAGCTCTTTTGCTGAACTTTGGGACTTTTTTAATTCTGTTTGTTTTCTGTGTTTGTTTTCTTTAGTTATGGAGTTTTAACCAACTCCATAGGCATCATCTTTTCATTTTTGTGTCACACAGCACCTTTAGTGCAGTGGCAAAGGGATGTCCTTTGGACTTCCCAAGGTTTAAATACCTTCTCTGGGGTGAACTACTGTTCCCCAGAGAATGTAGTTAAATTGACTTTACTAGTCTTTTTAAATTCATAGACCCAGCACACACTATCTTCCTATAGAGTGCTGGAGGGGTTACTTAGTGTAACTGCACTCTTGTAGCTGTCAAATGCTACCCTTTCCTATTGAAATGGCTGGTGGCAGTGGTTTTATAATGAACTACCATGATTTTTCCCAACCGTGAACACCGGTAGCTATAAATCGGGGCCAAGAGCCATCTGTAAAAACAGATTCCACTCATCTTTTTTTGCCGTTTCTTGGTGGAAAGGTCCTTCTGGTGTTTAACTCTGCGCGTCAAACCAGGTTTGGTCCCTTTGTTTGTGAGCCTTTGGCGGGCTTCAGGACTGAAGTCCGCCCTTGGCGTCTGAGTGTCTGGGGTGAGCAGGAAGTGAGGGAGGTGTCCGAAACTTCCTGTGCTCGGTTACCTAGAAAACCCGAATGAACTCTGCCATGATTGGCTGGCTGACTGTACTGCAAGGACAGCCACACCGCTGGGTGAGTGGCAACTAGGCTGGAATGAATGGGAGAAAACTGTTTAAAGGCGAGTTCTCAGGACTGGAAGGCAGAGTCGACCACTGGAATGAAAGAACCGAAGACGAGCTGGAAGAGGTAGGCTGCTGCAACCACTGGACCGCTGGTTTGCCCGATGAAGCCCTGCTGCAAATCCAAATTGCCAGAACTCCATTCCACAGAGACGCTCCTTCAAGGACGGCTTCTTCCTTTGAGTTGGTGGGACCAATCAGCTCAGAAGACACCTGGATACCATTCTCAATGCTGGTTAAGGTTTAGCCAGGGAGAGGGAAACCAGTTTGTGTCTAGAAGCAACGGCTACTTGAACCAAAGTGACTCCATTTTGTTTGCTCCAATGATGATCCAGTGCAGTGCAGGAGTCCCCCGACTTCCTCCCTCTTGTCTCCACGACTGAGGCTCAGGAACAGCAAGACCTGCAGGAACTGCCAGGAACCAACCTCTTCAGCTGCATCTTTTTGCTTCACATTAAGGTACTGTGCCATCCGGTTGAGAGATCCTAACTCTCGCAGCGAAAGTTTGTGAAACTTTCCCAACTTGCAAGGCTAATCAGCTTGTGGCCCAGCATATCATTCTTTTTCGTCCAAACTACTTCTGAGAACTTTTACAAAGCCTTCTCCATTTGTTACCAGAACTGATCTGTCCTATCCAAGAACCTTAGACTACTGACTTTGAACTCACCCTCCTGGTACACTGAAAATGTGCATTGCCTAACATAAGTGTTTTCTAATCCATTGTACAAACTTATATCTTTCTATTCCCATTGAAAGTAATTGAAGTGCCATTTGGCTCCTTTTTCAGGGGAGCACAAACTATCCCTACAACTTAGAGTTTGTACTGTAGCATACTGGTGTTTCATTTTAAGTTGATTTCTACTAGTGAATGTTTTCTAAATGATTGTGTAAATAAATGTAAATATTTTTACCAAGAAACCTTCAGTGTAAGTGTCTACTTGAACCACTGTGATTGTGATACTTCTGTGTATCTTCAACTACTGCTCACATTCCCTCTTGGGTTAAGCCTGGCTGCTCAGCTCACTACCAAAAAGTGTGTGGTACAGATTTATATCAAAGGTTGTTTTTTGCTTACACCTGTAGTCCTAATTGTATGTGGTGTTCCCAGAGGGTACTGCCTGCAATTCTGTCTAACAGAAACACATAATTTAGAGAAAAGAAATACATAGCAATTTACCTACAAAAACGGTATGCCATAGAAAAAAAAACCTAAATCAGCACATTACTGTGAAACATAATGTAGGCTTTCAAGAAATATTACCTAAAATATATTATTGCCCTCATTGGTCAAATATACTCCATCCACCCAAAAAATACTATCAATTTGACTCTTAATATTCTAGTGAAGAATAAAATATGGGACTTGTTCAACTGAACATTTATATATACAGCTATTTGCAGTTGTGAGAGCATGATTTATATTCCCTGCATCCACACTTTACATGCTGCCAAACGCAAAAACATATTTTTTGTTTCTGGAAATAATCCTGCTTGGCATAGCAGACCAATTTTAATGTTAAAACAAATTTCTGTTCCTGTTTTGTATCCAAGATTGTTCCCACCAGCGTGCATTAAACTAAAATCAAGGGACTTGGCAACCCTGTCACAATAAACAAACTTTTCCTCATGAATTTCTTGCTTTTTGCCACTTAGATAAGCAAGCCATTCCACCTTCATTTTACCAAATGGTTAAACACTTAGCAGTCGGCCTACATAATGCTCAAGCCAATACATCCAGGAGTCTCCAAAACGCAACATTTATTTTCCCTACATTGGAAAAAAAAAGGTTTTAATAACCACACACACACATGAAAATACATATAAATAAGCATGCCTAGTAATTCACAAGTACATAAAAATATACAGACAGGCATGGGAAAAGCATAGTACAAGGATTTGCATTACATTTAAAACACCATACATGCATGCATGCCTAATATACAATACACAAAATTCATACACAAACATTGTGCGTATTGTATGCTGTAATAATGCTGTACCTATACTTATACTTACATGACTGGAATAATACTGCAGCACTACAAATACGCATGCATGATTAATGACTGGAATAACGCTGCAAGACTACAAATATGCATGAATGCATATTTGATTTTGAATTGATTTGATTTGATTTTTTACATTTATAGCCTGCACCAAACGAAATGAACTGTATAGTGGCACAGATGACACAACTGAAGGTAGATAAGAGAAATCGAGAAGGATCCCAGATGAAATGGGGCCATCTACCTAAAAAGGAAGGTCTTCTGTGCCTGGCGAAATTGAAGAAGTGAGCTCATAGTTCTTAACGGTAGCGGCTGAGAATTCCACAACCTGGGACCAAAGACAGAGAATCTTCTTTCAACTCTAGTTATAAAAACTGAGTTAGGGATAGTCAGGAGATGTCCGTTGCAAGATCGCAGTTGTCTCATGGGTTGATATGGCTGTATTAGCTCTTGTAAGTACAGGGGAGCGATGCCGTTAATACATTTATAGACAATACAAGCTGTCTTAAATTTGATGCGATCGTCGACTGATAGCCAGTGCAACTTCCGGCGAAAAGGTGATACATGGTCAGTTTTCCTCAGCCTAAATATTAGTCTGAAGGCCCCATTTTGTGCCCTCTGAAGCCGCTGAAGCTGTTTGGTAGAAATACCCAACAGTTGACTGTTGCAGTAGTCTAAGTGTGCACTGGTTAATGCTCCTACCACAGATGCATGATCTTTGGTTGGTATATAGGGGAGTGCTTGACGTAGCATTCGGAGGAAAAAACTGACTGCTTTGGTCTTGGCTCCAACCTGGGCTTCACAGCCCAGGTCTTCTTGCCACATACAACCCAGATTTTTAACTTTGGATACAAATTTGAGACTCTTGCCCAAAAGTTATGGACTAAGCAGCTTTGTGGCTGCTAACAACCGATTTTTAGGTCCGAATAGAATCAATTCAGTTTTAGCAGCGTTGAGTTGCAAATAATTCTTAGACATCCAGTTTCCTATTTCTTCCATACAAAGCCCCAATTTGCTAAAAGCCTCCTGGAAATTGCCAATTTGTATGAAAATCTGGGTGTCATCGGCATATGAGTGGAAATTCAGCCCATAGCGTCTCAGGATTTCAAGTAGTGGCCGAATATACTAATTCAAAAGCAGTGGGGACAGGGAAGATCCCTGTGGAACCCCACAGTTCAAGCAAATAAGGTCGGACAGGAACTCCCCCATTCTCACCCGCTCTTGGCGGTTGGTCAAAAAAAGACCTAAACCAATTCAATGCTGGGTCAGATACTCTTCCAACCTCCTGTAGTCGTTCCAAGAGAATTTGATGGTTTTCTGTGTCAAAGGCCACGGACAAGTCTAACATGACCAGGAGGGTAAGCTCCCCTTGGTTCGCAGCCTTTAGCAATTCATCTTGTACTACTAGCAGGGCAGTCTCAGTTCCATATTTTGGACAAAAACCAGTGAAATTTGTCCAACAATAGTTCATGTTCGACAAAGTCCTGGAGCTGGTTGGTTACAACCTTTTCGAGGGCCTTAGCTGGCCATGACAATCCTGCAATAGGACGATAGTTTTGCAACACCTCAACATCTAATGAAGGCTTTGTCAGTAGAGGTGAGACAATTGAAAGTTTCAAACTTTTTGGAACAATCCCTTCCCGTAGTGATGTATTAACAAAGGTGGTAATGAATGGGGTGAGATCATGTGCCAGTTTCTTTGCTGCATAAGATGGCAAGGGAGAGAGAGAATCAATTGTGGGTTTAAGGGCACTAATAAGTGGGAAAATGTCTTCTTCAGTGACTGGGTGAAAATCAAAAACAGATGGTAAGTTCTGATTTGGCGAGATGTTTACTTCAGTCACTTGTGGTCCGACATATGCCGATGGGTTTGCAGAAGCTGTTTGTTCAATTTCTAACATTATTCATTCTATCTTGTCAATGAAGAAATCATTTAAAAGATTATCTCGTGCTGCAGAAGAATCAGACACTGCATTTTACAGGTAGGATTACAGAACCTTGTTATAATGGAGAATAATTCTCTCGGTTGATTGTTAGCAGATTGTAATTTTTTCCCCAGGAATTCTTTCTTGGCCAAGAAAATGGCCAGATTATATTCGGACAGAGCATTCTTGGCCAGAATGTTGTTCTCCGAGGTTGGCCTCTTGAGCCAGGTCTGATTAGACCTGCCAACTGATTTGTGTAAATGTTGCATATCAGCAGAAAACCAAGGTTAAGAGATCTTCTTAGTCTTTGGTTTTAAAGGAGCTATTTCATTACAAATAATACTTAGGGCTGAAAAACCTGTTGAGAAGAAGTCCTCACCTAATGCTGTGGGGTCCTTGGACGCCAGAAGCCTAAACATTTCTGTGCCAATGATTTTATCTAGATCTCTGGTTTTTAGCGAGTGGGGGGCCTGTCTATTTTTACAGCTGGTTTTGACCTGCGTACGTATACTCAACCTACAAAATTTAACGAAATGATCTGACCAGTGGATTGGCACAATCTCCTTCAGAGTAGTGCATCCACCTCGTGATATTGTGAAATAAAATCAAAATATCGAGGCTGAGTACCCCAAAAGAAAATCCACCGAACACGGGTTACAAAGGAACATACTAAGTACTTTATTTTATACTGAATCCAGTCATGAAGAACAGACCAAAATCAGATAGCTATCGGCCCTCAGTGCAACACAACGAACTCCAGCATGGTTCAGTGTGTTCAGTGAGAGACGCTGTACATTAGAATGCATTGGTTTTTTATACTCTTTGTGAGCACGATGTCCAGCCCTACTTCGGGTTAATATTCCGCTAATATATCACTGATCTAGGGTTCATGCCAAGTCTCGCACATCCGCATATAACTGGTTTGCTTTTAATACATATATCAACAAGCCTATATGGCAACTGTGTATTCTTGGATTTCCCATGCAGGTCTTCTCAAACATTAATACAATGTAGTTAAACAAATGTTCTACATTCAGTATTTGAATACATTGTTTTTAACATATGCTCGCGTATTAGTTTCATTGCACGAGTAATCCTTTACACACAGGTCAACGAAGGACAAGGTCTCAGTTCACGACCTCAACAAGTGGCCTGCAGGCAAGTTACATATTAGCTACATACAGAGGTCAAGACAGCCATGTTGTATTTTGGAATGACATCGTCCACCATTTTAACTCACAAGGTGACTTTACAAAGCAAACCTAAAATGGCGGATTGACCTAAAATGGCGGCTTACATTGATTCTAAGGTCAGGACCTTGCAACACGGATTTCTTCGCAAGCGACTTATACGCAGATTGGCGTAGACCAATATACATATATTCATTGCGATAGGAGGCACAATATAATTTCTCATTTGACAAACCCTCAATTTTGGCGTATGCCAAGTGCTAAAACTACATTGGATCTCCTTGCAAATAACTCCATGCATCATCGTCCATGCACCCTGAATCGCTGTCGGAAATATCTATTGCCATCAGGTCATTCGCTAAAATTTCTTTCAACACATATTCTTTGGAAGTTTTATCTGGGGCATACACTTTATGTCCTATGGTACCTATCGCTTGTGCGCAACATCCCCCTAGCATCGAACATATACTAGCTAGACACTGAATACAGCAACAAAGAAACAACAGGATTCCCAAAATAATCAGCAAGACCGAAAGTACCTTCCAACCCCAAGATCACAAGAAGTCCCAGAACCAAGCGCTAAGATCCCAGTTTCCCTCTGGAACATGCACTTCTGAACTAAGGACGTGTAGATTCTGTATTGCCTTGAAGATGGTTGGGGAGGAATCTGGTGTGAAAACACAGCAAGCAGACCCCACTAATTTACACACTCCACCACGTTCAGTAAGAATGACATCTAATGCCATCCGGTTTTGAAGTGCTACTAGTCTTTTCGTCTTTTGTTCTAATGTCATATTATAGAGTATGTCCGTGGTTCAGTTGATGGTTCTCTCCAGTACTCTCGCTAGTTTTCTGATATCTTCGGAATTTGCTATCTGCTCCCAAAATGACACAACTGATTTTGCTATATCTCCCAAGATTTGTGCTGGTGTGTCACCATTCTCGTCCCGCCGTGGACGAGCCTTTGAAACTTCTCTTGTACTAGCTATTAAAACCCCAGGTAACACGATCCCTAAATAACAGGTTCCCTGCCAACCCCTGGGCAACCATGGGAATGCTACATTACCGCAGACAAAGTAGACAGGTTTGCCTACATACAAAGGTCTGTTTTCCCCAGTCAAATTTGCAACGTTGGCACAACCTAGAAAATCTCCCATTGACTGAGTTCCATTCCTCTGTATGCAAAAAGAAACTGAATTGGGGCTATGATTAACAGTGTAAGAAGGAGGCATGGCATTCTTATTGCCTATCGGAGCCATCTTAAAAGGAATCAAAGATTGGAAAGGACGAGACAGTCTATCAGAAGGCCTAATAGAAGCAACGTTAGGTTTACTCCTGTTTGCGAAAAGCGAGTATCCCAGGGGAGTCAAAAAACGTTTATCAAAAAATATTCAAATTGGTGTCATCAAAGTTCCCTGGGATGCTACCATTCCAAGGCCAAAGAACAGTGCTCTAAGAGAAGCATAGCAAGCAGTTGTCAAAGGTAAAGGATGAATATACCAACCTAGCCCCTTATTCCCGTGTTGCGGTAGATGTGAGCAGACCCAACGGTTAGACTTATTAAAAATGTCATGCGTAGCATTCATGATAAGTAGTAGAGTATTATTGTGGTACCTTTGTCTATGCTGAGAGTCCCTAGGGGACAGAGTATGCAAATGTACAAAGGGAGTAGGAACAGCAGGTACATTTTCAGTGGGCAACAAGGATTCTTAAAGGATGCATTTCCTCAAGGTACCACAATCCTAAAACAGTGACTATTATAAACCCAAATATAATTATAAAAACACAGCAATACATTTTCAGGGCCCAGGCATATTGTCCATTGTCCAGGTTGGTCACCCCCTCATTTACAAGTCCCATACGAGCAGTAGCATTAACATACCACGCAACTTCTTAGTTCTTCCACAACCCTAGCCAGCAGAATCCCCTTTCTCAAATTTGGGCAAAAACAAGCCCTCGATGATCCTTTTCTTCTTCGAATGCACAGCCGAACCGTGCCGTAAATCTATCAGATGAACAGCAAAACCGTTCCGTAGGTCTACCAGATGCACAGCGAAACCGTGCCTAAGTCTATTTTCTTGCAAGCAGATTGTACCTTACTTTTGCTGGTACTGATTGATTTGGAAACAATGTGTCGTCACTTCCCGTTGGAGGCAACGTATCAGAGACAAGTGACGATGCCGAATTTGATACAGCAGTTTCCGGATGCAAAACTTTTGGAGAGTGTGGAGACAAAATGGCGGCTTCACCAAGCCTCACGGGCTCAGAGAGATTCTCCGACACACTCTCTGCGCTATTTACTGCTTTGGGATCGTTGGTTGCAGCATTAGCGAGGGGTTCTGTTTCTTCTGTAACGTGTGGCACTGGGTGAGGAAGTTTCTTAACGTGGGATGCATGGATCCAGTTCTTTCTTCCAGAGACCCGCACCGCTGTTTGGGTGACCAACAGGACTTGGAACGGACCAAGCCAGCGAGGCGCAAGGCAGGAAGAGCGCTCAAATGCCTTGATGAGCACCCAACTTCCAGGCCGTATACTGTGGCCCAGGCCCTCGTATCGCACAGGTAAAGCTTCTCGTACCTGGTGATAAATCAAATACAGGTTTTTAGTCAACTGGCTTCAATAATCTGAAAGTAATACATTTTCAACATTTCTCAATGAATTGCATTTAGGAAGGTTCCAGATATTGGCAGGTCTCCCCATTACCACCTCAAATGGAGAGAGCCCAGTTGTAGTTTGAGGGGTTGTACGCATGGATAATAACATGATCCGTAAGGCGTCCGGCCATTTCAATTTAGTGCCGGCACACGTTTTAGTGAGCTTGTTCTTGATGATACCGTTGTGTATTTCTACTAGTCCGGCGCTCTGAGCATGTCTGGCCGAATGGAACCGTTTGTCGTTCTGTAATGCCGCACTTATCTGCAGAATTACAGCAGCAACAAAATGTGGACCATTGTCCGACCAGATAACTCTTGGTAGCCCGAACCGCGGGAAGTACTCCTTTAACATGGTTTTCGCAGTAGTCATGGCTGTAGCATCTTTAACGGGGAAAGCCTCAACCCATTTACTAAAAGCACAGATGACCACCAGCACATATTTTTTTATTGTCACATCGTTCCATTTCAATAAAGTTAAAGTGGATAACTTCAAAGGGGACAGAGGGTGGCCCAAAACTTTCCCTTGGAGTTACTGTCCCCTTTCCCACATTGTGTTGTAGGCAAATCATGCAATCCTGGACGTAGCGCTGGGCAATTTTCAAAATTTTGTCATTTGCCCAAACTTTCTCTAACATTTTTGTCATTTTCTGGGCACATATATGCGTAGGACCATGGGCCATGATGACAATCATCATTATATACGCCTCAGGGAGTAGCCATTTCCCATCAACCATGTCCACCCAACACCCGTCATCATCAAGTTTCCCCAAGCCTTCAGCCCACCTCTTGGATTCTTCTAACGTGGCTTCGGCTTGGATATCCCGTACAGACCCAACACCCTCATCCATTGCACAAGCATTTACAGTCTCCCTTGAAACATACATCTCCGTAACGGGATCGGTAGCAGTTTGTCTAGCTATCTGATCAGCGAAAGCCTTCCCTTTCCCTATGTCATTTGTAATCTTTCGATGTGCTGCACATTTCAAAACAGCTAACTGAGTAGGGAGCGCAAGCGCTGAGAGTAGTTGTACTATTAGGGATCCATGTTGGATTTTAGTGCCATGTGAAGTTAGGAACCTTCTCTCTGACCAAAGTCTCCCAAAGTTTTGAACCACCCTAAAGGCATACTGACTATCAGTATATATATTTACTGCAAGCCCTTTGGAAATTTCCCAGGCTCGGGTCAATGCTATAATCTCTGCGGCCTGTGCAGAGTTATGCGTAATTCTCATGGTTTCCACGACCGTGCTTAATGTGGTGATTGCATAAACAGCTGTGTACCATCCGGACGTTTGAAGCAGGAGCCATCACAAAACAGCTCTCCTTGCGGATTATCCAAAGGAGTGTCTTTCAAATCAATTCTACCCTTTGTTTCTTGTTTGGTAGTATACAGACAGTCATGTGACTCTTCATTGCCGTAAGTAGTATCTTGTGGGAAAGGTAGGAGTTCAGCCGGATTAAGAACACAACACCTCTTAATTTGAATGTGAGGAGCAAACAAGATCAATTCATGTCTTGTCAACCCTGCAGAAGTGAGGTGTTGCGTTTGGGTTTGGTTCAGTAGAACATCTACAGAGTGAGGCACCATCAGGGTTAGATTATGGCCTAGGACCATCCCCTCACTCTGTTTTACAGACACAGCTAGCAGCGACAGCTCGCAAACATCTGGCAAAGCGCATGCTACAGGATCAAGGGCGGAAGAAAAGTAACCGCACAGCCTATTCTTCCCTCCATGTTCCTGCGTTAATACAGCCAAAGCATATCCATCACATTAATGCACAAACAACACAAAGACCTTTTCATAGTTTGGTGTGCCCAAAACTGGTGCAGAGCATAATGCAGCCTTAAGCAAGTCAAACGATTGCTGCTGTTCCGCGTTCCACGGCAATGACGAAGAAAGGCCCTTTTATGTCAAAGCCAACATCGGTTTGATCACTAGTGAAAAATGTGGGATCCACAACCTACAGTAAGAAGCCATACCTATCAAGGCTCTAACTTCCTTCTGTGTATTTGGGACAGACATGCCAGAAATGTGTTTTATTCTTTCAGGTGTCAATCTTCTTCCCTCCTTTGACAGGAGATAGCCTAAATAGGCGACCTCCTGGCAAACAATATTGAAATTTTTTAAGCAAAGCTTTGTGACCATGCTTAGCTAGATGGATAAGCAATAACACAGTGCTCTCCTTACAGGCACTCTCAGATTCAGCAGCTAAAAGCAAGTCATCAATATAATGAAACAATGTACAAGTGGAGGGCAATTCAAGGGTATCAAGCTGTTCTTTCAAAGCCCTACTATAGATGCTAGGACTCTCTGTCTACACTTGAGGTGCACGAGTAAATGTGAACAAGCGTTCCCCTAAGGTGAACGCGAACAAGTATCTACTATCCTTGTGTATAGGAATACTAAAGAAAGCATTCTTTAGATCCACCACGCTAAAGTAAGTAGCTGTAGCTGGAATCATTGTTAAGATTGTCGTCACATCAGGCACAATTGGAAATTGTGGAGCAACAACTTTATTAATGGCGCGTGAATCAATTATGAGACGGAATGGAATTGCATTATCGCCTTTCTTGTACACGGGTAACATCGGACTATTGCACAAACTTCCTGAAATTTCTTCAATCACCCCGCGATACACAAAATCGGAAACAATGCATTTCAAAGCTTGCTCGCCCTCAACTGAAATCTTATACTGGGGAATGCGTGGCAGCTCGATTCCGTGTTTCAAAACTATCTTAACAGATTCAATCTGTAAAACACCAACATCATTGTTGTCAACAGCCCATAAGCTATCTGGTACATTAATGAATTCTGGCGACAAAGGTCTAGTCAAGAATTGCGAGACAGAAAATTGCTGTGGTGAAATCGTCAAGCGCACTCCATCAGAAGAACAATAAATCACTGCATTTAATTCTTTTAACAGATTCAACCCCAGCAAGTTCTCTCCACAATTCGAAGTCAACAGAAATGGACAGTGGTCCGTAAAGGGACCCAAAGAAATGGGTGCCGGCGAAGAAACCAGACAAACAACTGGTGTGCCAGAAAACCCTACAGAAACATTGGTTTGCCCTGACAGTGGAATGTTTGGAACCTGTGAATGATCAATGGAACACTTCTGTGCTCCAGTGTCTTTCAAAAACGATGTTTCCTATTTCCCACCACCAGTTCAACGTAGGGACCTTTCTGATTGATGGGAATAGGTGTAGGTTCCAAACCCTGCTTCAGGCAATCCTAACGAAAGAGAATGTCATCAAAAGGAAGCTCCTCAGATAAATATGCAGCGGAAGGATGATCAAATATGTTCCTGGTGTTCACACTCGAAATCTGATTATCCTGTGAAAAAGGTTGCTGAGGATCCTGTGTAAACTGACCTCTACCAGGGTCCCTTACACCCGGGCGACCACTGGATCGTCTACCCATATTCCAAAATGTGTTATTCGAACTTTGTCGAAAGACGGGGCATTGTGCATGCCAATGACCCTCTTGACGACAATAGGCGCACTGGTTTATGTTCACAGGACCCAAGGGCACATTCCCTTGCGGGACATACTGACCTCTAATCTGAGAACTACCCCCTCTGGGGCCTCTAACAGTTTGCTGTAATAGCACTTTAGTCTTCAAATCACCTTTTCGTTTTTCAACTCTATCTTTTTCATTATTGACATGATTCTCATAGTACAGAGCCAAGTGCAGTACTTCTGATTGCGATTTCGCCTGCCAAGCGCTCTCAGAAGACATCATTTGTGACTGGATGTTAGGCAGCAATCCACGCACAAATTTGTCCACAAATAACCTTTTCCCAGAATCTGTGCCTAGGTCTTGTCCACTGAAATCCGAGAATACCTGTTCGAACCGATTAAAGAACTCGGTAGAACCCTCAGACTTTCCTTGGACACAGGCCGTAAGTTTGTCCCAAATAATTCTTTTCTCTGGAATTATGGTTTTTAATTTTGCAATGATTCTATCAGGCAAAGTCAATATCACCTGAGGCGGGTCTTCACCAGCTGGCCTTTCTCCATCGAGTCTAGTTATATTCACCCATGTATCTCCCAACCCTGGTACGTCGTCTATAGTTCTAACTTGTTTCCACAAATCTACGGGCATGAGTACAGGGAATAACAAATCAATATCACCTAAGGTGAACACTGAGGATTGCAAGACGGACTCTATTTCTTTATAGAATCCTGTCAGATTTTTCCTAATATCAGGAATAGATTGCCTAATAGTATTCACTTCCTGTCTTGAGAACGGCACGTGAATGAACTGTGATACATAATGTTCAGGAATGTTCACAGCGACTATACCCTGTGCAGCATCGGCCGCAACCTCAACCTTCGGGACAAATGTCAGAGGAACCTCTCTCATAGGCAACTGAGAAGTAGGTGGCATCGAATGCTTACTAAGCAAAAGAGCTAAATCGAGCACTAAAGCAGTCGAACAAGTATCAATTGAAAAAGCTCTCTTATAAATACTCAATAACTCTGTGGGACAACTAATCTTCCTTTTTACACAATCATCCTGTAGGTACTCTATCATTACCTGTATCACTTTCCTCTGCATTTCTGGGGTATACTGACATTATGTGTCATATACTTCAACTGGAGTTATCGACATATCTGAAATCCATATATCAGATATCCATTTACGACAAGGAAGGAACCGTTTCTGCAGATACATACTTTCCCCCTCGTCATCCTCATTCTGCAACTTTTCTAACTCCTTTCTATACCCAAATAACCTCTCGACATGCTCATTTACTTTCTCCACAGTGTCTCTAGAAAACGCTAAAGTATTTAGATCTCTTAACCCTTGCGGGAGATCTGTATTATTTAATTTTTCCCACATTACACATAAATTAATCCCTAAACCTTCAATAAAAACATTTTTCTCAGGAAAATTATCCATATTACAAAGTGTGGCAAAAATTCTAGCTTGATCATCCTTCTCCATACAATGCTTAACCCATGCAATCAAATCACGTTTCTTCTCTGGTGGTACAGTATTGCGAGTGACAACCTTTGACCCTGCACCTCTATCGACTACAATCGGCTCAGGACCACTTGGAAGAGAGGGAGCAGGCAAATTCAATGGAGGTACTGTAACTGGTGCGATAAGAAGAGGTGGAGGAGCCGGAGGAAGGGGAACATTAGGAGGAGCAGGAACAACGGGAACAACAGCAGGTAGAGCAGGAATAGCAGGAGGAAGAGGCAAAGCAGCAGGAAGAGGAACATACGGAGGTGGCGCAGAGGCACCAGGCCATCGTTCATTTATAACAATTTGTCTATGAATTCATCGGAAGCATGGAGGTCTTTGGAAGGATAGATTTTCTGAATTCTAAGTGAGAAAGCCCTATCCATATTCCTAGTCAATTCAGAATGTTTATCTTGGTCATACAATAATACCTTTTCGGCGTTCGTCTTATGACGGCGCGCATGGTTTTTTCTCTACTTTTAAGTTGTTGCAACGCTTCTTTCCAATTCTGCAAAACATCAAATGCTGCAGGTCTAGCCTTCTTCTTTAATAGAATTGACTCTAAATACTCAATACAAGGGATTTCAAAACTATCATTGATTGGCCACTGAAGTTGGGAGGCATGGTTTGTCTGTGCCAAATTTCATTAAATACTATACTTCCAATGCCATGCTTACAGTACATAGTACATTTCGGCGACCGCTCATGTGGTGCGGGACGGCTAAATTGCAAAGATTTTCTATCGCTGCGGAACAACGCCCTGAAGAAGGTAGACAATTTCCCAGGCATATCAAATTATTGGTGTTACCTGGTCAATAATTTTGTCTGCAGATACAATGCGCCAAATTCATCATATCAGGGTTGAATTAAGAGTTGGGTCACGACTCACCTGAACAAACCTAAGGAGGTCCGATCGGATTTCAAAGAATCTTACCTAACTAATCTTACCTCGTGTATGGTGATTTCGGCAAATCTGCCCGCCTCGATAAGTGGACCCTCATCAAGATGCCGTCTCGGACTACACGCTAATCGTCCATGGATCGGGTCGTGCAGTGCTGCTGAGGTGTTGCATCTCGTTCAGTGGGGCCCCTTTTTGTCACACCGTCCGATCCCGGTCCGATAGCCTGCGTCAAATTTCCACAATCCGGCATCAATCTTGAGGGTCCCTATTCGGGCGCCAACTGTGAAAACAGAATCTAAATATCGAGGCTGAGTACCCAAAAAGGAAATACACACAACACGGGTTACAAAGGAACATAAAAAGTACTTTATTTTATACTGAATTCATTTACAAAGAACAGAGCAAAATCAGATAGCTATCAGCCATCAGTGCAACACAACAAACTCCAGCGCGGTTCAGTGTGTTCAGTGAGAGACGCTGTACATTAGAATGCATTGGTTTTTTATACTCTTTGTGAGCAGGATGTCCAGCCCCACTTCGGGTTAATATTCCGCTAATACATCACCGATTTAGAGTTCATGCCAAGTCTTGCACATCCGCATATAACTGGTTTGCTTTTAATACATATATCAACAAGCCTATACGGCAACTGTGTATTCTTGGATTTCCCATGCAGGTCTTCTCAAACATTGATACAATGTAGTTAAACAAGTGTTCTACGTTCAGTATTTGAATACATTGTTTTTAACATCTGCTCGTGGATTAGTTTCATTACACGAGTAATCCTTTATACACAGGTTAACTAAGGACAAGGTCTCAGTTCACGACCTCAACAAGTGGCCTGCAGGCAAGTTACATATTAGCTACATACAGAGGTCAAGACGGCCATGTTGTATTTTGGAATGACATCGTCCACCATTTTAAACCACAGGGTGACTTTACAAAGCGAACCTAAAATGGCGGACTGACCTAAAATGGCGGCTTACATTGATTCTAAGGTCAGGACCTTGCAACACGGATTTCTTCGCAAGCAACTTATAAGCAGCTTGGCGTAGGCCAATATACATATATTCATTGCGATAGGAGGCACGATATAATTTCTCATTTGACAATATAACCACATCTAGGCAGTGACCCTTTATATGTGAGGGTTGGACTCCCAGCGGATGGAGATCATGGATATTTGATAACTACCAGAGTTCCATGTAGTCTGGTTTCGTTCTGTCAACAAGCCATATGTTCCATTCGCCCACAAGGATCAATTCCTTATATTTTGTCCCCTCAGTACTAAGAAAAGCATCCAAATTGGCTAGACATTGTTGACAGGGACCAGGTGTTCTATAGGCCAGTATTATATGAATACTGGCTTTTGGGGAGATTTGAAAGGTCAATTGTCCCACTTACGAGCCGTCACCCCAATCTAGCATGTGCAAATGTGAAATGACTAGCGTGGCTTTATGGATAAAGGCAATGCCTCCTCCCTTTTTCCAGATCAAATTAATGTGTTTAATCAAGTAGCCATCTGGGACCAGCTTGTGAAATATACTAGGGGAAGAATCAGTAAACCACATTACAGTGACTAAGAGTCTGGGGGTCATTCCGAGGTTGGTGCTAAGGGAAAAACGATGCCGGTAAAGGATTACTGGCATTGCTTACCGCTACGGGCTATTCTGACCAGCCAGACCGCTATTAGCAGCAGCGTAAAGTACGCTGCCTCTAATAGCGGCATGGACACGGGCATGCGAGCCATCATGCCGACAACAGCGGCATGCCGTAAACTGGAGGAGATCACAAGTCAAGCGGACATGCAAATAACGGCATCATGAAGGCAGTAAAAGTGGTTACCGGCATGCCGTAAATACCGGCATCTCCGACCAACCGTAAAATGCCTTCAGCAGTGTTCCCAACTGCCACAGGTGCACACAATCAGCATAGATGGAGGCAATGGAGTCTGGCCCAGTACAAAGGGAGCACACCCACACACCACACCCCCTCCCACACCAAGATGATTCCAATAGTAGTAGCATTACTGGAGCTGAAGGACATGCTTGCATTGCCACAACATCAACAACAACAACAGCCGGCACCACAGAGGAGACGCAGGAGAAGGAGGGTGAGACAGGCCCAGCATGCCCCACCAGTTCAGCCACCATTACCATGCAGGCAGCCCCCAATCCTCGCATCAAAGCCAGTCCTTTCAACCTAACCCCTGAGCAGATCCACACTCTGTACCGTCGGACCAGGACACCATCACCACCATTGTGGACATGATACACGACCACATTGCCATCCCCCCTCTATTGAAGGGAGTGTCTGTGCTCCACTTCCTTGCCACAGGCACCTACCAGCACACAGTGGGGCACATGCATGGCATTTCACAACCCTTATTTTCACGGATTCTGATCCAAGTGCTAGATGCCCTCCACGAGCACACAAGGGACTACATATCCCTACCACGGACTCCCCAGGAGATAGTTGATACAAAGTTGGCTTCCATGCACTGGCAGGCATGCCAAATTGTAGGTGCCCTGGACTGCACCCACATGGAGTTGGTGGTCTCGCATGCCATGGAGGTGGTGTACCGCAACTGCAAGCCATACCACTCCATCAATGTGCAGATGGTATGCAACGCCATCAAGATCATCACACATTGTTGTGCCCGATATCCCGGATCAACTCATGACTCTATGGTCCTGCGGAACTACACGCTACCACCATTCATGGAGCGACATGCTGGACGACGTGCCTGGCTGCTTGGTAAGTTGCATGACTGACACATGGCATTGAAATGGGGGATAGATGCACATACCACCATGCTGCCAATGTTGATGTGACTGCACGATGTGCACATCACTGAACACTGTGCCCCAAAACATCACAAACGGCATATGACACCCAAATCCCATGTGAATGAAGGTCGACACCTATCACTACATGACTAACGGGGAACCACCCCACATCCCGTAACACGTGCACCACTCATCAGCGGCCCTCACCCTCCATAACACCATCCAGCACCATGCAGTGCACATGCACTATGTTGCTGTCTCCAGCAAATCACCACAAAGGACAAGCATCCCTGGGAGTGCATTGAACTGAACCAACTAGGGAATCCACTGTCTGTCACAGGGCCGCCACACCCACAGGAGTGCTGCATGTCACCATGGGAATAATGAGCGCTGATTGCCCAATATTGCACAGACCACTGCCAACGCTCCCTCTAAGTAAATCTCACAGAACACAACACATCACAAATTTGACATGAACATAGCTGTATGCGTACACGATGCATCTGCAACATGACGTCAGTGCACACCATGTATCATCTTTAACATGCAACCCACACCATTAGTCCATGGCAGAGGACACATTGAGGGACTGAAAATGGCGTAAATACATCCAGGGACATGTGCATGTGGTCAACGATAATCTGCAGGCATGTGTGACTAGTACAGCTGTCCATCATGAATCGCCTAACATTTACCTTTCATTGCCTCTCATGCAGGTGATAGTGGCTATCCCTTGAAGCCATGGCTCCTCACCCCTGTCCGAAACCCACAGAACAGGCACGAGGAGGACTACAATCATTCCCATACCCATACCCGTGTGGTTATCGAGCAGACCTTTGGCCTGTTGTAGGCACGATTTCGCTGCCTCAGCCGGTCTAGTGGGGCACTCCTCTACAGGCATGAGAAGGTGGCCAAGATCATCATGGCATGTGTCATGCTGCACAATATGTGTATGCGCCAGAACGTGCCCCTGCCCCCTGACATTGAACTGCTACCACCTGGTGATGATGAAGGGGATGAAGACGATGCGGCTGAACATCATCTTGGTGCCGATGCACAGGAGGGACGTGCTGTGCGCCAGACAGTGATTGCACAATATTTCTGACACACATGGCAGCAGAGGGTGACATGATAGTTGGACAGAGGGCACTGGGTGTGGGGGTACATGTACACTATGCACTGTATATGAATAAATGACACATGCGCAATGATGAATGTCCACTCAGGTCCTGCTTTTCACACAATGGGTGTATTAAATATAACAATGATGACGAAAGTGCAAAAACCATCCACCACCCTCACCCCTCTCGCCCTCACCCCACAACTCCCCCACACATGTCCCATCAAGTCTGCAATGCCTATATGAGGCTGCCCTGACTATCAATTGCACTCCCTGGTCCAGGTAGTGGCATGTCTTCCCGGCGCAGGGTATGTGCTGACCTGCGTAGCGGGCTCTTCTGTGTCGAACTGGATGATGACGGTGTGGCCGCCTGCTGGGATTGGGTAGCCAGATGCCCTGCCTCCATGGCATCTGCTATGCGGCCTAAGAACTGGCGGAGGGCCGAGACCTCCTCGCAGAGGCGGCTGGTGTTATCTGCAAAGGTTTTGGCCATGGAGGCGGTGTTCTCCGTGATGCACCTGCCTAGAGAGGCGAAGTTCTCATGCCACTCCTGTCTGCCCAGTGTGTTGTCTGCAACAAACTGCCGCACAAGGGCAATCAGCTGTTCTGACCGCTGTGGCCCTGTGGGTGCACCTGTGGAGGTTGATGGTCCCTGGCTGTTCTGCTCAGCCTGCTCAGCCTCTATACCCGTCAAAATGGGACTGAAGTGACCTTCCATCTGCTCCTGACCAGACTGCTCCGGTGGCGTCGTCAGTTTCCAGGGATGATATTTGGGGGGATGCCAGTGGACTGAGCATACAGACCACTTCCGATGCATCATCCTCAACGGGCACTCATCTGTCAACATGTGGTCCTCCACAGCCAGGGGTGCTGTGGCTGCCACCTCCCCAGCCAAACTGGACTCCTCAGAATGTGGTGCCTCGCCTGATTCCTCGGGATGACCAATGGGTGGTGGTGCTTCGGCCTCTACGCCCCTCTATGGCCCTTGGTGGCACCGGTGTACTTGCAACCTGGGGTGTCTTTCCTGTTGGTGCATGGCTGCCCCTGGGTTGTCCCCTCGAGATCAAAGAGCAGTTGGTGTCATCTCGGGACCTCTTCCGGGGTGTTGTCTTTGCGGGGGTTGCATCCTGCCCATCGCTGTGATGGACAGAGCCTGTGGGGGTCGAAGAGAGGGACGGCATGAGTGATGATTTGATAGGCATCATATATACATTTGGACAATTGACCATCCACACAATTGGGGGTAATAGGCATGTGTGTTTGGATGTGCATGTTGTTTGATACATGGGTGGGTTATGCAGGCATACGTTGACATCACTCATGTTGGTAGAGAGCTATGCTATCTTACATTTACATTATTTGGGGCCTGCACACTGTGTGACCCATGGCATTTACATATTTGTGTGGTATGTGTCAGGTACGGCATTGCCTTGCAGCAGGCATCTGCATGTGTCTGTGATGCTTCCGCCTACTTTGCTGGGAGTGTGTGTGTGTTGGACCATGGCTTGACTCTTTGGACTGACATATTGGTTGACTTTCATCAGACTCAGCATTACAATGTTTTCTTAGGACACTCACCTCCATCGCCCGATGTTGTGGTGCCACACTCCATCTCGCCAACACCTTCGATCCCCCTCCATTCCGATCATGCTGGCGCAGATGTCCTCCATGGTGTCAGCTTCATTGGTGAGCTGGGACCTCCTCCTGTTCCCATGGCCTGGCTCCTGTTCACTGAGAGTATATTTCTAACTCTGAGTCGCAGGTCGTCCCAGCGCTTACGACAGTCTTTGATGGTGCGTGGGGTGTTCTCAACAGCACTGACTTTTTGAGCAATAAGTGCCTAGATCTCCTTTTTTTGAAGAATTGCCTCCCTCTTCATGTTGTTGGAAAAGACTATCCCAGCATGCTCCTGCAGTGTCCCGACCAGCATCTCCAGCTCATCCTCATTAAATCTCTCGTTGCGCTGGGGGCAGCTCCTTCTTCAGGGCCTTGGGCATAGTGGTGTGATAGGAGAATGTTCTCAGTACAACAGCAGAATCCAACGGGTCCTGTGTGGTGAGGATGGCAATGGATTGTGTTTTTAAAGATGGCCGCCGTGCTCCTTCCAGTTCCTGTGCGCTGATGCTGCTTCCGGTTCTGCTTATTAGCGGTGACTGTTATTAGTGGGGACCGTTATTAACGGTCACCGGTAATTACGGTCACTGCTAATGCCGCATTGTACCTTGCCGGTAGTGCTATCTGCGCTATGCATGATGCCGCTAAGGGCATTTTAGGTGCCTTTAATGGCATGGCAATAATGATCTTACCCGCCTGGCGCAAAGCTTGTGCCCGAGAAGTCATAATAGTCCTCTATTAGCTGCCCGGACACGCTATTTACGCCATGCTATTTACGCCATGCCGGTAAGGACCGTTACCTCCAAACTCAGAATGACCACCTATATCTAGATCATAAGAAAGGATAAGTTCAGCGATTTCCGTGGTGTGTGCCCCAGCCGATCTAGCGTTTAACAGTGCTGCTTGATAGCTTTCTATCTTGCATTCGCTTGGCAAGTTCGCGTAAGGGGTTTACAGATTTGTGCAGTCCTGATTTTGTTTATTGCTCTTAAGGTAATAGAACAATGGGAGTTGTCTAGATATTTCAACTCTGCGCTGCTATAAACAAGACAGTTCATTGTAGATAGCCTAGGTAAGTGTACCCCTTATATTGCTAGAGTTGAGTGTATTGGGACAACCTACCTGAGAGGAACTTACCAAGCGTGAGCTGCAAACTGGCAGCGTTTACCGCCGACCGCAGAACAGGCAGAAACAGGCTAAAACAGGCTTTGCTCTGACGCGGACATTTCAAACATAAAGGTGAGCTCAGTTATGTTTGTCATGATAAATAAACACAGCATTTTATATGTTTACAACATGTCTTCTGTATAGGTGAAACATCAACATTAAGTAAAGATGAGAAGTCGACAAAGAAAAGAACACAAACATCACCATAAATCTTGTAAGTTTCATTTATTATAAGAGCACTTACAAACGTTCACCAAATTTACATTTTTCACCAAAAACAAAATCACAATTGGGGCTGATTAACTACTCTAAATAAGTAGCTTTAATAGTGCCTAAGTCATGTGTTCTACTTACACCTTTGTTTGGGCTTAGTAAATTTAGTTTTACTTACCCTATATTGTTGAGCTTAGTAAATCAGCCCAAAACAAATATATATGTGGGGCTGAATTACTAAATTAAATAAGTAGCTTAAGTAAGTGCCTAAGCTGTTTTTCTACTTACACCTTTTTTTGAGCTTAGTAAATGTACTCTTACTTAAGCTACTTATTTAGCCGAATAGGTTTCTGAAACACTTCAATATAATAATATTTAATCCCTGGTGCCATGGAAAATCTTCCATATATTTTGGTGATTTTCCTCCTTTTTGGAAAGAAACACTCCCATTCCAACTGCAAAGCAGACTTTACCGCTGCCATGTTTCCCCTGGTTTCACGTGGAACCCCTTAATACATCCATGGTTGTGACCATCGTATTCTCCAGGAACCAGGCAAAATCCAATTTTCTCTTAGTTCTGAAAAATGCATGATTTTCATTTTGTCCTTATTTATTAAAAGGTCTTTTTTACTGAGTCAATGTCTTCAGCATCCTCTGTCGGCCGATCTGTGTATAATCCATTAGGAGGACATCATCAGCATAGTTTCATTACAAACTGGAGCCCTGCCTAACGCCAGGTATGCTACAAGCCACCAGATGATTCTCGCAACTCGGAGCGCGAGCGTGCCGTTTTTCTGCAATTCGAGGCGGATTATTGATTAATATATCCGCGCCGCTCCTGATTGCCCAGGGGACCACATCCACGTAGGTCTTGCCCCATTACTGCACTTGGAGTGCATCTAGCCACCATTGGGAGACACGAGGTCTGCCCCACTTCAAGATGGCCGACCGTCACTGCCACAACACTCCACTCGGCCCCACAGCCCTACAAGCATCGTGATTGGCTCCTCTCCCCTACTTGGGAGCCAACCACAAGCCGGCAGGCTTGGAGCCGGCCCACCACGAAGGCACCCACAAAGGCACTGTGCCTGTCTTCAGCCTGTCTACACCGTCGAGCCTAGAGCCAGGACCCCTTGCCGTCCACCTACAGGGTAAGCATACTGCCCCCCTCCTCCACAATCCACTCCCAACCTTCGAGCTAGAGCCCTGATCTAGCACCTCCCAACATTGCTACGTCCAAGGTCCCACATGCACCGTTGTGCTCTTGAACTGCAACAAAAAAATATTCCAATGCACAATCCATAGCCAACCAACCATGCTCTTGCCCTGCTTTGCAATATGCAATGTAGACCATTGTATTACTGTGAAGTGCCTTATGGTCACCCAGAGACCACTGTGATATTGTGTAGTGCCTTATGGTCACCCAGAGACCACTGTGATACTGTATAGTGCCTTATGGTCACCCAGAGACCACTGTGACATTGTGTAGTGCCTTATGGTCGCCCAGAGACCATTGTATTACTGTGTAGTGCCTTATGGTCACCTAGAGACTACTGTGATATTGCGTAGTGCCCTATGGTCGCCCAGAGACCACTGTGACATTGTGTAGTGCCTTATGGTCACCCAGAGACCACTGTGACATTGTGTAGTGCCTTATGGTCGCACAGAGACCATTGTATTACTGTGTAGTGCCTTATGGTCACCCAGAGACTACTGTGATATTGTGTAGTGCCTTATGGTCGCCCAGAGACCATTGTATTGTAAACCACTTACCCACCAAACTAAGTACTAGTTACGCACAATGTCCAGCCTACTAAGCTTCTACTGCATCATGGCTATTGCTACACTTCCTGCTACTAGCAAGCTGGGCAGCTACACAGAGACCCCACTATATTCACATGCACCTCTATCACATATATCACCAGATATTATTACTAACACTCATGCATACACTGACTCTAAACACCAAGCTCTGTCAGAACCTCTAGCTTACACTTCCAAGCCTAGCTCCACCCACGATAGAAATAGCAAACTACGCGCTAGACTTAACAAACTCCATGAGACACCCAGACGACTCCTCCTTCCCACAAAATCTGTAATGAAACATCAAATTGGCAATACAGGCTACGCTTCCAACCACACCCGAGCTTCAACGCTCACCCAAATATCTATGCCCAAGACAAAATCCAGCGCTAAAAACACTCCTAATCCTACACATACCAAAGAGGAAACTAAGGATCATTCCTATAAAGGAGCACTTCTCAATGCCAGGTCACTAGTTGCACATGCCCTTGAGATAGCTGATCTAATCACTGAGAATAACCTGGACTTCATTGCTATAACTGAAACTTGGCTACACCAGGCAGCAGGCCCTTCACTCATGTTAGCCATACCTGATGGCTACACTATATGTAGACAAGACCGAGAGGGCACCCGCGGAGGCGGAATTGCCATTATCTCTAAATCAAGCCTCTCACTAAGACTAGCCCCTGCACTAACGCTACAATCCTGTGAAGCCCTCACTGCTAAACTCCTTATAAATAATAATCAATCCCTAACCATTCACCTAATCTATAGACCTCCAGGCCCGCTTGGGACCTTCGAAGAGGATCTACACAAGTTACTAACCCTCAATGCTAAAACCACCTCTCAATTGCTGGTATTAGGGGATTTTAACTTAGGATTTAATGACAAAACAGATGTGCATGCCGCGACCATCGCCCAAGCTATTAACTCCCTCGGCTTCTCCCAAAAAGTTAACAACCCTACCCATACGAAAGGTAGAATATTAGACTGGGTCGCTGACTCTAACTGTACTACAGTCATCTCCTCTATCTCGGCTTTATCATGGTCTGACCACTCATTAGTGTCCTTTGACCTCCTAACCTCCCAACCATCCTCTACAGTCGTCCCCATGGCACTCTCATGCCCCACAAGAAACAAAAAGAATATGACAATAGATAATGTCATACCCGCTATTCTTCCAACCTTAAACGCCTTGCCTGACAATTTAGACCCCGGCACTTTAGTTCACGAGTATAACAAAATTATGACTGATACTTTGGACAAAATTGCCCCACTTAAAATGCGCACAAGTAAACCCAAAGCCCATCTAAATAAATGGTTCACGCCAGAACTCAAGGCTTTACGCCTCATCAAGAGAAAATATGAATCCAACTGGAAATTATGTGCAACTGCTGAGAACAAGGCTAACCTAATATCTATCTCCCGTCAATACAAAAACGCAGTCTGTCTGGCTAAGAAAAACTCATACAACGATCGTATCGCTAACTCCAAATCAAGTATGAAGGAACTCTTCTCCATCCTAAAGGAACTTGAGTCACCTATTGCCATACCAGACACTTGCACTAAAGATCAGACCTGGTGTTCTGACATCCAATATGCTCTAACTAATAAAATTACTACCCTCCAAAACAAAATTCAACTGAAAAAAGACTCGCTTAAACTCCCTACACTGTCACCACCTAAGGCGATCCACATGCCTCAACATACCAAATTTTCCTTCACTAAAACTTCCACACTTGAGATTGAAAAAATCATCCTCACCCTCAAACCATCCAACTGCAAAGGTGACATCTGCCCAGCACAGCTAATAAAAGACGCTGCCAGAGACCTATCACCATTTATCTCCAAACTTGTCAATGCATCCTTCTCCACAGGCATCATCCCAGCTAACCTAAAACAATCCTGGGTGCTCCCGTTGCTTAAAAAGCAAACTTTAGATCCTCTCATCCCCACCAATTACCGCCCAATCACCACAGTTCCGTTTCTGCTAAAGATCCTGGACAAAGTGGCCTATATACAGATTCAAAACTACCTTGAACAGCACAAACTACTAGGATCTAGACAATCTGGCTTCCGCCCACTACACGGAACGGAAACAGCCCTGATTGACTTAAAGGCCCAAATAGACGAACTGAGAGATCAGGGTAAGACAGCCCTCCTCCTCCTTCTAGATCTCTCAGCTGCGTTTGATCTTGTGGACCACAAAGTCCTCTGCAAACACCTGGACGTTGCCGCTCACTTCTCCACCCAAGCTATCAGTTGGATAGAATCCTTTCTGAGTGAGAGAACTATGAGAGTCTTTTCCCCTTCGGCAGCAGCTGACCCTATACCCATTACTTGTGGAGTCCCTCAGGGATCCTGCGTCTCTCCGACCCTTTACAATATATTCACCAAACCTCTGTTCGATGATCTGGACAATCTCGGTATCACCTACACTAACTATGCAGATGATACACAGATTCTCTTCCCACTTTCTGGGGATCACAGCGAGGATGAGGAGTTGGTGAATAGAGTGTATCTCATCATTCAGGCATGGATGGCCACTCACGGTCTTTGCCTGAATGATGATAAGACAGAGTTGATCATTCTGGGCACACAAGCCAATATTAACAAATTGGGCCCGGATTACTCAGCCTTCAGCATAGACGGAAATGCCATTAAAGTCTCGAGGGAAGTAAAAACACTTGGTTTTTATCTCGACTCTACCCTGTCCTTCACTAAACAGGTAAACTCCCTAGCCGCCACCACTGCTTACACCTGTAAATTGATCAGAGCAGGCAAGCCCTTCCTGTCCAATACCAGCTGCCTAATCCTGGCTAGAGCCTTAATTCTTTCCCGACTCGACTACTGTAATGCCCTATACAGTAGCGCCAATAAAGCTACTACCCTAAGACTTCAAACTCTACAAAATAATGCTCTCAGAGCTGCATTAGGAATAAAAAAGAGGGAGCATATCTCCTCGACTAGGCGGCAACATAAATGGCTCTCTACTGAGAATAAAATCCAGCTAAAAATGATCTCATTAACCCATAAGGCCTTAAATAATGCTGCTCCCAGCTACTTGATGGACAAAATAAAAAGAAAAACTTCTAATAG
Organism: Ambystoma mexicanum; assembly: GCF_040938575.1. Classification (NCBI taxonomy): domain Eukaryota; kingdom Metazoa; phylum Chordata; class Amphibia; order Caudata; family Ambystomatidae; genus Ambystoma; species Ambystoma mexicanum. The sequence goes on along the minus strand of NC_090935.1, from coordinate 677,789,112 downwards.
ACCCATGAGACTCGCCAACTCCAATTGTTTGGCAGTACCTAGATTCAGACTTGCCAAAATTGGTGGCGTCTGCTTCCCTGTGAAAGCTGCTAACCTGTGGAACGCCCTGCCACCTAACCTAAGAGCTGACCAACCCTTCCCCCATTTCAGAAGGAACCTTATCAAACACATTATCGCCAACAACGACTTAACACCCGAACACTCACAAGTGTAGTCCTACCTAATGCACCCTGACGTGACATCAACCATTATGTTTATTACTGCTAATCCTGTATATTGTTAACTGTACATTCATGTAAATACGGCAACTCTTTATCTGTACATTCTTGTAATTTGTGAAATAAGGTGTAATATTGTAAATTCATTTATATAACATTGTAACATTGTAAGCTTCGCATATACTTGTTGCTGCGCCCGGTAACCTAAGGGTCTGGTGCGCAATATAAATAAAATAAACAAACAAACAAACAAACAAACAAACAAACAAAAAGGAGCAAAATAACTAACAAATATGGGAGATCGTCCATGGCACCAGGGTATTATAATATGAATGTGAACCTGAAAAGTATTTATGGTTTAGAAAAACTGTTATCATTAAACTGAAACCTACTGCATTATTTTGAGGCAAAACTGTAGCATAAGGTCTTACATCTCCATAATTGTGTCCACTTAGGGGCTATCAGGCCTTAGCTGTGCCTGCTGTCCATGCAGGGTGGACTGGAGTGGAATTTGCTACTGTTACTGAACCAAATCCTATCACCTTCCCAAATTCACTTTTTTCTAACCTTAAGGTACAGCTAATGGATAAAACGGATTATATTTGTCAGTTTGGGTTTCGAGGTGTAATGAGCTATTAGACAAGTGTATCTGTACCCCAGCTCACCCCAGTGAAACACCACAGCTAATATGGAAACAGCTGTGAGAACGGGACTGGATCAGAATATATGGCAAAGTGATGAGGTATAAATTATGATCTGGCCAGCGAACATAAAAAGCATGGTGTTCCACCTGAGAATTTGGTAAAGTTTCCAAACACACCCTTAAGATAATTTTGCATGCGAATATTCATTCAACGTAATCCTTACAGGTGAAATTTTGCATATTAGGAATCCCAAGGTATATTCAGGCCATTCATGTTGTTTCTGTAAAAAAAAGAATCTACTAGGGAAACCTTGAAACATCTGGTGTCGACTAATTATATACAAGCAATTCATACTTGTTTCATTGGCGAGTACAACACCATTACATACCTGCTAAATTTGGACCTTTTCTGCTATTAAAATGTCTGCAACATTTGAATGTATTCAATTTATTTGAGAGGTAATTAAGCCTTTCATTTCTTCTTTCATTACTTATGTTTGTTTGTTGTATCTCTTTCTTTCTTGTCTTTCTCTCTCTAGTTGAATTTGATCAATCTTAATAGATGTATTCATGTTTTAAGATTTTGAGTGTGAGGAATTGTAAAAATGTATGGTGAAACTATTTTTGTATTATTTTATATCTGATGAGATATGTGTAAATCATGTTATATGTAATATTTCTGAAACATTTATTTTTAAACCAATACACAGGTAAATAAAGCACACACATATTGTTATCCACCACTATCTTCAAATAAACATTTCCACGAATTACATTTCAACTTTACCAACAATTACAGCAGAAGTAGTTGAAAATGTATTTTTAAAAGAACAACTTACAACAGAATCAAGAACATTTATTGCTCCAGTTGATGTCTTACCATCTATATCCAAAAGTCCTTTAAAACATTTAAAAGAAAACATGTTAAATAGTTATACACTTTTAAAAACTCCCAATGTTACCAGTGAGGCTACCTGTACCACATCTCATGAATCAAACTGTCTAACACTTCAAGTTAACAAATTAAAATTACTAAAAAGGACTCAATGTAAATAAAAATATTTCAACAGTACAAACTTTGCCTATAGAAATACAAAAACAACCTTAATTGCCTAATAATAGTGCCAGCTCTCACTCTCCCCTAAATATGTTCTCCTTATGGCCACCTTCTATCGACCAACAGGCCAGTTCACTCTCTTCCTCTCGGAATGGGCTGACCCGACCTCCTCCCTACTCTCAACTCCTCCTGTTGGGTGATCTGACCATCCATCTGGACTCTCCTGACTCCTGTGATCCTTTCTGCAAACTTTGTGACTCTCACTCCCTCTCTATCCTACCCTCTGGCTCCAAGCACATCGCGGGTCACACCTTGGATGCTCTCATCTCTACTGACATCCCTCTCTCTACCCCTCTCACTACCTCCCTCTCTTGGACTGAGCACTCTCTTCTCTCAACACACCTGAAGCTCTCCTCTCCTCTTGCAGCAACACACCTGGCACAGCCACTCAGCTTCAAAGTCACCTGACCCATGAAAAAAGTTACAGTGGCTGCCTTTGCCTACACCTACTCTCCTCCACCCATTCCGGCGGGCCTCCCACTCTGGCACATCCTTCGCTAACCTAAATCTCTCTATCTCCAACACTCTTGACACTATTGCCCCTGTCCTGAGGGTCCGACTGAAGCCTTCCAAAAAGTATAACTCTTGGTATGACTCCAACCTGGCTACCCTTAAACACAAGTGTAGGGCAGCTGAGCGGAAATGGAACGCCTCAGGCAAACCATCTGACAAACTGGTCTGCTGCCTCCTTCAAAGGCAATATCGACTCTGCATCCTCTCCAACAAAAGGGTCTTTTTTCAAGCATGCATCTCTGTGGCATCAAACAACACAGCCAAACCTTTCAAAGTCTGCAAGAAACTGGCCATTCCTGCAGCAGCCTCTCCTTCTGTCACACCCACTCAGGACCTTTGCTCGGCTCTGGCTGCACACTTCATATAAAAAAAAACAAGACATATTTTCTACCCTCTCTCCCATTCCACAGCATACACCAACACAAGAGCCTCCATTGGCCCCCCTCCAATTACCCTGTCTTTTCTCTCACCCATCACAACTGATGAGGTCATCAAAAAAGTCTGATCTATGAAGGCTTCATCCAAACAGGTAGGCCCCTGCCCCTCTAAAACCTTTAAAGACAATATTGACTCCCTCACCCCAGCCTTGGCTGATCTCTGCAATCTCTCCTTTTCCAATGGAGTTTTCCTACCTGCCCTTAAGCACTCCCTTGTGCACCCTCGGCTCACAAAACCTTCTGCCGTCCCCTCCATTCCGGAAAACTACCACCCTCAACTCTTTCCTGGGCAAAATCCTTGAGAAGTTGGCTATCTCTCAGCTGACCCTCCACATTGAATCTATTGGCCGCTTCCATGACCATCAGTCTGGCTTTAGAGTATCCAAAACAGGCACAGAAACTGCTCTTCTGAACACCTGTGAAGACCTACTCTCAAATATTGACACTAACACTCCATCTGTCCTCTTTTTCCTTAACCTCTCCACTGCCTTTGACACGGTTAACCACAACATCCTGATTGCACATCTCCGGCACACCCTGGGAATCACAGGTCAGGCTCTAGTGTGGTTAACCTCCTTTCTCTCCAACTGCCCATCCCAGGTGGAACTCAGAGCCTTTCTCTCAACTATAGCTCTCTCAACCTGTGTCATTCCCCAGGTATCTAACCTATCCCCCTGGTTCTTCAACGTCTATATGGCTGCCTTGGCATGTGTAATTGCCACTTTTACCTCTAACTACCAGTGTTATGCGGATGACACACATCTATCTTTCAGGCTACCCTCAGCCGCCTCCTCCTCCTCGCTCATATCTGACTGTCTGGCCACTATTCAGTCATGGTGTGTTGCAAACTAACTCTGCCTCAATGCCAGTAAGACAGAAATCATTTGCATTGGGACCCCTGCTCCCGCTTTCCTACTTTCACTCTGGCCGGCCTCCCCTGGCACTGCGCCCGCACCCACCTGTGAGGCAAGAATCCTTGGGGTCATTTTGTACGTCACTCTCTCCTTCTCCTCTCACATTTCGGACATCTCCAAACAGTCTAACTGTCAGCTACACCTCTTCAGAGGTACTCTGCCTTTTCTCACTTTCCCCCAGTGGCTCACTGTCTCCAGAGCCATGGTTCTTTCTCGGCTGGACTATTGCAACAACCTCTTCCTCAACATCCCTTCTTCTTCTTCCCTGCACACTCTGCAACTCATCCAGAACAGAACTGCAAGCCTTATCCTTGGCCTCAAGCTCAGGGACCGCATCTCTCTGGCACTAAAATCCCTTCGCTGGCTCCCCATGGCTGCAAGGATCAAGTTCAAGACCCTCCACATTGTTCACAAGGCTTTCTGGGGCCTGGGATCAACCTACTGGCAACACCGACGATCGAAATACTGTCCCTCATGAGCCCTCCGCTCATCTACCTTCAACCTTCTGTGAGTGAGCCGGTTCTCCAAGCAGAGATATGAAGGGAAATCCTTATCCTCAGCAGGTGCCTACTTCTGGAATAGCCTCCCTGCTGCCCTCTGTCTTGAGCCTGATCTTATTGAGTTCCAGAAACTCCTCAAGACCTTCCACTTCACCTCTTCCTTCTCTCCCCCTCTACTGTGCTAAACTGGCTCTCTGCTCTTTCCCTCTATCCCTCCTCTTACTTACAGCCTGCTTACTGGCTGCCTGGTGTACATCAGAGTCTCACAGGTCCTTGACACTTTTCTCAGGACCCTATACCCCACACACACTCACTGCACTTTAGAAATAACCCAAGAGAGTGCCTCTCTTTGCGCTAACCCCAGTCTCCACCGACTGGATGCACTTGGACCTCCCCCTTGTGACCTTCTGTGCACTTGCATGATCCATACACACCATAGCCGAAGATCGTCTGTCTCATCTCCCTTGTCTTTACCCCTCAATTGCACTGGTAAAACTGCAAAATTGCTGTCAGGCCTATTTGCTGTATCTCAAACTGTTAAATGTATTTTACTCACTTAGTCTGCCTGCGTAGTCTAGCATCATCTCAGAATTTCAAGGGCTCTGAGTGTTGTTTTTCCCCATGTTCCCACCCTCCCTGAGCACTTTGAAACATTTGACTGTGTGTAGGTGCTTTATAAATAAAAAATACTATAGCATACCATAGAACTGCTTTAATAATTGAAAGCACTGTTACACCTCAAAAAACTAAACATACCAGACCTAATAATAAAAATACTACTTTTCCAACAGTTGAAAGTACACAAATCCAAACAAACACAAATGCATTCCCTATAACTACTACTAGTGCTATTATAATGGTGCGAAGTGATTTTATTGAAACAGAAAAACTACATTATAGCACTATGACTACTTCTATTTCTAAAAATAAAACTTCTGATATAACTAAAAGTAAAACACTGAATGTTCCATGCACCTCCTATAAAATCAGCAAAAAAAGCAACTTAAACTACATTACTTTCAAGTAGCAGTATTTTAAAAAGTTAATAAGTTAAACAAGTTCAAATGGAAAAGTAGTGTGGCCCACAAAAAAAAAACAAATAATGTAGCTATTACAACTACACTACTACACCTTTTACTTATACATCACAAGGTTTAACAACTGAACGAATATCACAGCTAAATTCTTGTACTGACAGTAGTCAGAGCATTTCAAGTGCGAGTCTTAACAAAAACTAAAATGCAATATCCCACAAATATAACAACCTCTGGAACAATTCCATTCGGAAAATAAAGATTGTGTATTTAGGACGACCTTAAACTCCTGCACGAGATGAAGTGTGAAATTTAACCGACATAATATGCACCATCTGCAAATCAAAATTAAAAAGGGGTAACCCTCGAAGATATAATTTAGGAAATTCACCAATGTTAGCACATATGCAAAATTGACATGAGCACATAGGTTTTAGAAATGTTTATAAAAATGAAACTACCAAACAAACTCCAAAATAAAACAGTTCTATACTAGTTAGTAGAACTAAAAAACATAATACTAAAACAAAACATATAGAAATTGTACCTGTAGAAAAGGGAAATGTACCTGTTCATTCTAAATGTCCTAAAACATATCAAGTTGGTGATTGTGTGTCACTTCTAAATTTACCAATTATTGATCCAGACTATGCCTATTCTTTTTGTATGCTGCTTACGATGTGGGACAATAATTGCAGTAGGAGAAACACATACAGCTACTTGTCTGCAAAAATTTAAATTTCATCAATTAAAACATGCTTTTAAAATGTTAATATTTATTGAGACAATTTATTTTTTTACAAAACAGTGAACATATTAAAATTATTAAATTGAAATGGCTGTGTGTGTATTTAAAAATATGGGAAATTGCTGTTTAATAATAATTAATGTACTACAGTAAAATATGAGTACATTAATAATAATAAATGTAGTACAGTAAAATATTTGTGTATTTTCAAAGTAAAATAACATTTTATTTAAAAAATATATTATAAATCCCACCACAAAAAACTAAACACACCAAAATACATAATACAATTTAAAATGTTGCTTAATGTTGTACAAAACATTAACATTAAAAAGAGTTTACTAATTAAAAACATTTAAAACCGCCAACATAAACAAAACAAAATAAAAGTTAAACAAATACATGTTTTTAATATTAATAACATTTAAGTCTACTTTTACATAATTCCACAATTTCTGGTGATTTTCATAATGATACCTGTAAACAACTGAACAAGTACATAAAGGTTTTCAAATTATAACTTAAAGAACCTTTCATTGGTATTTTTCAAAAAGCTATTATACATAAAATAAGTGTTACTGTAATTCTTACAGTTTTAAATTTGGTATTTTCTATTTTCAATTGGACTCTTTTTCAGAGGTTTTTATTAAAATCGGAGTTAAGGGGTGGCTTTAACGGGTCATGTGGAGGTTGACAAAAAAATTATATTTACATTTTCTGAAAATATACATCATTTAATTTTCCATAACTACTTCAGAATAACACAATTACAACACATTATAACACATAATAATTGTTCAAATGAAAATGTACTTGAAACATTTTTGAAGACAATTCCAAAACCTTAAAAATACAGGAAATTACTTTATACATTTAAAATAATATGATATTCTCTGATTGCCTAAAAGCCATTCAAAATTGGTGTGTCGCCAATGATCTTTGTCTAAATGGCAACAAGACTGACATCCTCCTCATTGTTACACCTTGTTACACCTTCTCCATCCTTTCCCCTCACTCTATGGCCGGCCTCCCTTGGCCCTCCTACTACCCCTACCAGTGAGGTCATCTTTGTCTCCACACTTTTCTTCTCTGCACACATCTGCAACGTCTCTAAAAAGTCAAACTTAATACTGCACCTCCTTAGAGGGACTCTGCCTTTACTCTCCTTTCCTCAGAAGCTCACAGTCTCCCAATCTCTGGTTCTCTCTAGGTTTGACTACTATAAAAGCCTCTTTCTAAATCTAATCCAGAACAGGACTGCAAGACTTGTCCTTGGCCTCAAGCCCTGTGATCGTATCTCTCCAGCTCTGAAATCCCTTCATTGGCTCCCAGTGGACGCAAGGATTACATTTAAAATCCTCTGCATTGTCCATAAGGCTTTCTGGTGCATGGGTCCAAAATACCTTCAACTATCCCTCCCAAAATACCTCCCCTCTCGAGCCCTTCGGTCCTCTACTTCTAACTCCCTCAGTCAGTTGTTTTTCAGAGAAATGAGCCGGGTGCAAATCTCTGTCTTCGGCTGGGTGTTACTCACCACTCCGAGTAAGCCGAGGATGCAGAGATAATGCCTTGGAGATGTTTTTGGTATAAGATCCCAACTCAGCCTTCCATCCCAGCTCCCCTGAGTACAAGACTCAGGCTTCCATAAAGAGGGGCTCTTTTCCACAATGTACCTCTCTGCTGTTTTAGTTAGAACAGACAGAGATGTCAATTGAATAAAAGAGCGGGGAGAACACACACCGCCAATACCAATGCTGCAAAAGAATGCCAAGATATTAGACAGTGTTGATATTATGCAAGTAATTAGAACAGATGAAATGATGGGACAACTACCTATATAGATATTGGAGTGGAGTTGAATTTCCCCGGGAATGATCTAAAATAAGAATAACATAAATGAGTGGAATTGAACTAATTCAGTATCGGTTCCCACTATAGCTATAGGATTGATAATCACTGACCTGAAATAAGATAGTATTGTAAGAGGAGTCCAGGATTCTGAAGACAACGACAGGAGAAAATAACAAACAGGGAAGTTAGTACAGGTAAGTAACCCCGAACGGCACGAGGGACGCACTAGTGCCGGGTTGGTGCAATTCAGGAGGGCGTTCATGTGCACTTAAGAGCAATCACAAGAAAAGTCACTCAATGTCCCAGAATCCAACAGAAGACAATATCCAAGGAAGGCAATAGGAATGTACCTGAGTACACGAGTATAACTGAGTAGCTGTTGAGATGATCCGGATAGAAGACGGCAATTGAATAGTAGAGCAGCAGCTGGGAAGAACCGCCACAGAAGAGAGTCGTATCCAGTAACGTTCCGAATCCAAAAACCAGATGAGCACGGCAGGAATAAAGGATGAGACGAGGCAATCCAAAATTCAGGCAAAGGGTCAAAACCAGGAGTTCAGATAAGGATTCGTGTAAGGAAACACGAAGAGGAAATGGTACATAAACCGCGTGTAGCTGGTAACGCTAATTAGCAGCAACGAGCCCCTTGGAAGACGGTGATTTTATAGTCGTAAGAGGGACGTGGCTTGCTGTTTGTCTTCCACGTACAATATGTGTCACGTGATCTGGAGTGCGTCGACGTTTGTACAGATGCCATGGTAGCTTGTACCTGGACCATAGAGGAGCCTGTAAAGAAGTTGTATTTTGCAAGGATGCCCGCGGGGAAGTCTGAAGTGTAACAGCATCCTCCCCCAAAGACACCGGCAACCCCCTGGCAGAATGGAAGCTCCTCAGAAGAACCGGACAATGCAAATTGGAGAGTGGCTCCCAAGTACGATCCTCAGGACCATACCCCTTCCAATCCACGAGGTAGAACAACGTACCCCTAGACACCCTGCAGTCCAGGATACGCGAGACCTCATATTCCTCCTCACCATCCACCAAGATTGGCGAAGGACGAGTAGGCAGACGGGTCCCAGGGATGAAAGGCTTGATCAAGGAGACGTGAAAGACTGGATGTATGCGCCAAGATCGCGGCAGAGAAAGCTTAACTGCCACAGGATTGATGACATCAGTAATGACATAGGGTCCCACAAATTTTGGCAAAAGCGAGCGTTTGCCTGCAATTCGCAAATTGCGGGACGATAACCACACCTTCATGCCACTGCGATAGACTGGAGCAAGTGATCGATGTACATCGGCATACTTCTTGGCACGATCTTGAGCTCGGAGTAAATGACAGCGTACGTCCCGATGAATCTTATCGAGATCTCTGATGCAATCTTTTGCTGCAGGATTAATGGCGGGTAATACCGGATCAAGTGGAAGTGCCCTAGGATGACCACCATACAGGGCAAAAAAAGGAGAAACTCCAGTTGATGTATGCATAGAGTTGTCATATGCAAATTCTGCATAAGGTAAAGAAGTAAACCAAGACTGTTGGTACTGAAGGCATAAACAGCATAGATACTGTTCGATGGTAACATTAGTTCTCTCAGTCTGCCCATCAGTTTGAGGATGGTACGCCGAGGAATACCTGTCCTCAATACCCAAAGAAGCTGTAAGAGCCTTCCAGAATCGTGACGTAAATTGTGTGCCACAATCGGAAACAATAACCGAGGGTAAGCCAAAGAAACGAAACACATTTGTCAAGAACAGTTTAGCCAATTCTGGAGCTGCAGGCAAACCTGAACAAGGTATGAACAATGCATATTTAGTAAAGTAATCAACGATTACCCAAATAGTGTCATAGCCCTGAACGTCTGGAAGTTCCACAATGAAATCCATTGACAGCATCTGCCAAGGTTTGTACGGCACAGGAAGAGGTTGCAACAATCCAACTGGTTTGCTCTCGAAGTTTTAAGTTTTACACTGAGTGCACATAGAACTAGTCAAAATGTAATCCTTTACATCACGAACCATGGAAGGCCACCAAGCCCAACGCCGTAAGGTTTCAAGAGTTTTTTTACTTCCTGGATGTGCAGCAATCAAGGAATCGTGAGCCCATTGAAGAGCTAATTCTCTAGCTTGACCTGAGGGTATATAGACGCGTCCTTGAATAAACGGCATCCCTTGAATGATTTCTAGATTGAGGTCAATGATCTCCTTTGGATGTTTTGAAACCCAATCAAGGATGATTGAACGCAAAGAGGGCTGAACCGAACAACCACAAACAACCTTGTTCGGTAGAAGAGGAAGAGCTTCGAGCTGTTGAGACTGACCATCCGCATGTAAGCGTGAGAGAGTATCAGCCGGAACTTGGGCTCTAGCAGGATGGTATGTGATAACGAATTGATATTGTGAAAAGAATAAATGCCACCGCGCCTGTCTAGCCGTAAGACATTTCATAGAGTTGAAGGCTAACAGACTGCGGTGATCAGAGTATACAGTTACAAGGTGCTTGGCCCCCAAAAGATGATGCCTCCATTCCAAGAATGCATCTCTGATGGCTAAAAGTTTGCGTTCTGTAATGGAGTAATTCTTTTCGTAAGCTGTCAATTTACGAGAGAAATAGGCAATAGGATGGATCTCTCCCGAATGCGAACAGATTTGAGACAATACCGCCCCAATGGCATAACCTGAGGCATCAGCTTCAACAAAAAAAGGAAGCTCAGGGTCAGGATGTTTGAGGACAGGAGCAGAAGTGAATGCTGATTTTAATTGGTCAAAGGCTTTCTGAGCTTCTGAAGACCATACAAATGGTACTTTGGCACTTGTCAAAGAGGTAAGTCGTGCAGATATTTCCGAAAAGCCATTGATGAAGCGTATATAAAAATGTGCAAATCCCAGGAATGATTGTAATGATTTGAGTGAATTGGGCACAGGCCATTCTAGGATCGCACTAATTTTGGATTGACTCATGCGCACACCATTGTTAGTGAGGTCATATCCCAGAAATTCCACCTCTGAGGCATGAAATATGCACTTTTCGGCTTTAACAAACAATCTATGTTCTCTCCGCCGTTGGAGTACTGTCTTGACATGTTTTTCGTGGTCTTCCTGGTTTTGAGAGTAAATCAAAATGTCATCCAGGTAGACAATAACAAATTGATCAAGAATGTCATAAAACAGATCATTCATGAAAGCTTGAAAAGTGGCCGGGGCATTACATAAGCCAAAAAGCATGACAAGATACTCAAATAGACCGTAACGTGTTTTAAATGCGGTCTTCCATTTGTCCCCCTCTCTCATGCGGACGAGATTGTAAGCTCCTCTGAGATCGAGTTTAGTGAATATCTTGGAAGAACCCAATTGATCAAGAAGGACAGAAATCAGAGGAAGAGGATACTGGTTTTTTATGGTTGCTGAATTCAAAGCACAATAATCAATACAAGGACGTAAATCCCCTTCCTTCTTAGGAACAAAGAAAAGTGGGGCGGAAATTGGTGATTTGGAAGGACGAATAAATCCCATGGTCAAAGCCTTGTCTATGTAATTTTTAAGGACTTCATCTTCTTTGAGAGTGAGGGAGTATACTCTGCCGAATGGTATTTTTACTCCCGGAATTAGGTCTATTGGGCAATCATAAGCTCTATGTGGGGGTAGAGTCTCTGCCATCCCTTTGTCAAAAACATCTGTGTAATCTGCATATTGAGAAGGTATCACAGAGGTAACGTTTTTAGAGACAGCTCCAATATGCATCGTAGGCGAAACTAGCGCCCTGACTGGACTATCATGTGTAATACCGAGTAATGTAGTACATCGAGTGTTGCACAAATTGGAAGGAAATTGAATCTGGGATGTCAATCAGTCAATGGCAGGATTATGAAGTTTCAACCATGGAATTCCCAGAATGACTTTGTAAACTGGTGCTTTAATGATATCAAATGATATGTCTTCAGTATGGCCTTCATCAGTACTCATATGTAATGGAACTGTTTGGTGAGTAACCATTCCTGAGACAAGAAGTGAACCATCCACTGCATTCACGGTTTCAGGTATAGTTTTGCGAACCAGTGGTATTCTTGACATGGAGGCAAAACATTGATCAAAATAATTTCCTGTTGCACCTGAATCGATCACTGCTGTTGTCTGGAATAAAACACCATGATCGAAGGAAAATGTAACTGGTAGGCGGACTAAATGACTCGGATTCTGTAATGTAGAGTCCAAAGGTGAGTTTCCCGACATAGGGACTCTGTCTACTGTCGGGATTTGGCGTTTCCCGCCTTTCTTTTAGGTTTTTTGGTACACTCAGGTAATAAGTGGTCAGAGGCCCCGCAATACATGCAGAGATTGTGTGATCGACGATATTCTCGTTGAGCAGGGGTTAGTGGTCCCCTAACCACCCCAATCTGCATGGGTTCAGGCGCAGGAGATGACGAAGACGAGGCCTCTGCTGAAACCGTGCTGAATAATGCTGTTTTCTTTTCACCGCGTCTTTCAGACTTGCGAGCATCAATCTGAAGGACTAAGTCTAGTAGTTCCCCGAATGCCGCGGGAACTACAGGAACAGTGGAGAGAATGTCCTTTAATTCATCTGAAAGGCCTTGATAGAAGACAGCTGTCTTTTTTTCTTCAGGCCAGTCAGTTTCTGCTGCCAACTGATTGAATCGTGCCAAATAAACCAATAAAGAATTGTTTCCTTGTCGATGTTTTAAAAGTTCCAAATCAGTAGCTTGAGTAGTATAACGTGTATCAAATACTTTACTCATCATAGCAAGAAGGCCATCACAATTGTAAAGAACATGACTATTAGATTCTAACAACGGGTTAGCCCATGCAGCTCCGGTGCCTCCCAAATGAGACAAAACAAAAGCCGCTTTGGTTGTAGATGTGGGAAATGAGGCGTGGCGACACAGAAAATGCAATTTGCATTGATTAATGAAGGTTCTATATTGTTTAGGGTCGCCTAGGAAGCGTTCAGGAGGAGCTAGAGGGAACTGGGTGGTAAGCATGATCGGGTTTGATTCCTGCTGTGGAGGTGGAAACCCTGAACCTGATGCTGTAGCTCCAGCACATCTGTGATGCTGGTGTGGTAACCAAAGACTGAATGGCGTCCATGCGTTGGCGCAGTGCTTCTTGTGCATTTGTCAAGTCGGTAAGTAGATCGTTGACCATTTGCACGATTTGATTCAAAGCATCACAGGCCTCTGTGGACATTTTTTACAGCTGCTAATTCTGTTACTCACCACTCCGAGTAGGCCGAGGATACAGAGATAATGCCTTGGAGATGTTGGTGGTATAAGATCCCAACTCAGCCTTCCATCCCGGCTCCCCTGAGTACAAGACTCACACTTCCTCAAAGAGGGGCTCTTTTCCACAATGTACCTCTCTGCTGTTTTAGTTAGAACAGACAGAGATGTAAATTGAATAAAAGAGCGGGGAGAACACACACCGCCAATACCAATGCTGCAAAAGAATGCCAAGATATTAGACAGTGTTGATATTATGCAAGTAATTAGAACAGATGAAATGATGGGACAACTACCTATGCAGATATTGGAGTAGAGTTGAATTTCCCCGGGAATTATCTAAAATAAGAATAACACAAATGAGTGGAATTGAACTAATTCAGTATCGGTTCCCACTATAGCTATAGGATTGATAACCACTGACCTGAAATAAGATAGTATTGTAAGAGGAGTCCAGGATTCTGAAGACAACGACAGGAGAAAATAACAAACAGGGAAGTTAGTACAGGTAAGTAACCCCGAACGGCACGAGGGACGCATTAGTGCCGGGTTGGTGCAATTCAGGAGGGCGTTCATGTGCACTTAAGAGCAATCACAAGAAAAGTCACTCAATGTCCCAGAATCCAACAGAAGACAATATCCAAGGAAGGCAATAGGAATGTACCTGAGTACACGAGTATAACTGAGTAGCTGTTGAGATGATCCGGATAGAAGACGGCAATTGAATAGTAGAGCAGCAGCTGGGAAGAACCGCCACAGAAGAGAGCAGTATCCAGTAATGTTCTGAACTAAAAAACCAGATGAGCACGACAGGAATAAAGGATGATACGAGGCAATCCAAAATTCAGGCAAAGGGTCAAAACCAGGAGTTCAGATAAGGATTTGTGTAAGGAAACACGAAGAGGAAATGGTACATAAACCGCGTGTAGCTGGTAACGCTAATTAGCAGCAACGAGCCCCTTGGAAGACGGTGGTTTTATAGTCGTAAGAGGGATGTGGCTTGCTCTACGTCTTCCACGTACAATACATGTCAGGTGACCTGGAGTGCGTCGACGTTTGTACAGATGCCATGGTAGCTTGTACCTGGGCCATAGAGGAGCCTGTAAAGAAGTTGTTTTTTGCAAGGATGCCCGCGGGGAAGTCTGAAGTGTAACACTGGGGCCTCCCTTTGGAACAGCCTCCCAGCCACCTTGAAACTTGAGGAGAACCATCTCTGGTTCCGGAAGCACCTCAAGACCTTCCTATTCGCTTCTGGCTTTGTCCCTCCTCTCTCCTGCTTATCTGTTTTTCTCTCTCAGCACTGTGCACCCGGCCAGCCATTGTCCTTCGGGCCCAGGTACCTGCTCCCCCTGCCTCCTCCTGCACTGTCTCCGGACCACCCCCTTGCACTGGGATCTGTATCTGTACCCATACAGTCCCCCATTCTTCTGTGCACTTATTAGATATACCCTATATGACTATCATTCACTTGCCACTTTCTGGCTTCACTACCACTTTTCACTGCCTTTATTATTTATTTATTGCACTTACTATTTATTCTTTTCTCTCTTCTGTTTCCGCACTTCCCACTTCTCCCCCTTCCACGCACTTTCCCCCTTTTTCTCATTTCCTAGCACTTGCGCATTCTTAATGTCACTGGGCCTAGTAAGATCGTTGTTTTTGTGCTCCCTTGTTCCCCTCCCTTTGCTTGGCTGTGCTCCGAAACACTTGTGTATGAGCGCGATGTAAATAAAATATCATATCATAACATAGGCTTTCGCTTGGCAGAGTATCTCTGCTGCAACACAACAACTACTGGCATGGGCATTGTGGGGCTAAATGGGCTGATGCAATGGTCTAATTTAGGCCAACTAATGCATGTAAAATATGACAGTGTCCCGGATCTGATTGTCCTACATGTTTATGGCAATTGCCTTGGATATTTCAAGAAGGCAGACCTCCTATGGCAAATGAGCAACCACCTGCAGTTTCTTTTGTGCTATTTTTGTGTGATTTGTTTGAGATATTGTGGGCTTAACAGCTTATTTTTTAGCCTCTATGGAAAGCCCCATGCAAAAAAGTAATGTTTTTTCAGCAATCATTTTAGGCATGGAAACGTTGGTGAAACATAGCCAAAAGGTTTGGCCAGCTTAGTCGAATGCCAAATTGAATGAACCTTCATGGCTGACAATGAAAGTTACAAGGCAAATGTTTGAATTTTCCTAAGTAAAGTTCGATATAACTTTAAATATACTGCCAGACGTATAGTTAGGGTGACACCATATTTGAGGTTACACGACACTTAACAAAAGAAACTTAAACATTAATTTTCTTCAAACTTTTAACCTCATCCATGAATTTCAACAGATTTCTTAGCCTGTAAATAAAGCAAATTAGAGTATGCGTTGCATTTTCATAGTTTAAAATCAGTGTAAAAAATCTCACCGCATATTCAAAAGTGAAGTGTATGCTTCTAGCTGAATGGCACTGAGAACACCCTCAAAAACGTTTTCAGCTCCATCAGCCCATCAGAGGAAATTCCTGTATTCCATATGGTCAGTCTAGGAATGGCCAACAAGCACCCGAATTTCGCTCTAGGCCCCATACGCCGCTTCCGTGAGATGCTTTTATTTTGCCTGTACCACCTAAAACCGTTGTGACTCTAATGCCCCTCTGTAAATGCCCCCTGCTAGGAAAAGTGAAGTCTGACATATTTTTCACAATAAACTCAGTTTCCTGAAGCCAAATCATGATCTTATTATTCCATGGAAGAAGACAGCGTGAGACCATATCAGTTTACATTGCTAAAATCAGCCATATTCGTAAACTGGGGTGTTCCCTTCTGCCCCGTCTTTTATGCTAGTAAGGTATTTGTGCGAGCTGCACACTCGCCCCATCTCTGCATGCAACTTTAATTCACGTTTCAATCCCGACAAGACCAATTTAACTTTTCATCCTTTCAAGGTTGGTGTATTGGGCCGCATTTCGACTCTGCCGGTCTGGAAAAAAAATGCTGGCATTTTCATATAACAGCACTTTTCCAAACCGGCAGAGTACCCGGTGGGGGTTTACTGGTCTAAGTCCAGCCAAGGACTGGAGGTAAGTCAGGCCCCTGCTGTAAAAAAAACAGCTGGTATTACCGGCATTAGCTGTGCCGGTAATACTGCCAATCCCCTCCATGGAGTCCTATGATACCTGGATATCAGGTGCCGGTAATGGTAAGTCCATTTGCCAATATCCTGGTGGATTTACCACCAGGAGGTTGGCAAAATCGGGATGACCCCCATTGACTACTGATAGCGTAAGTATTAATAACACCCAAGATAGCAGTGCTTAGAAGCTGTAATGATCTGGTAGGGAGGGCTATGTAATGACATTGGCCCTCATTTCGAGTTTGGAAGTAAGTAAGGTCCCTTACCGGCATGGCGCAAATAGCGTGTCCGTGCTGGCACCAGTTCGCTAATAGAGGACTATTACGACTTCGCGGGCATGAGCTTTGCGCCATGCCGGTAAGGTACCCAGCGCCATGCCGCAAAAGGCTCCCAAAAAGCCCTTACCGGCATCAAGCTAAGCACAGATTACACTACCGACATAGTCCAATGCGTCATTAGTGGTGACAGTAAATAGTGGTGACCGTAATTAGCGGACACCGCTATTTACGTTCACTGCTAATAAGCGGAATCAAAAATAGCGTCATCGCACAGGAAAGGGAAGGAGCACAGCGGCCATCTTTAAAAACACAATCCATTGCCATCCACAAAACACCGGACCCCTGGGACACTGATGATCAACTGAAAAGTACCTCCCACAAGACAAGAATGCTGAAAGCTCTGAAGAAGGGATCTGCCCGCCTCAGAAAGGAAAGATTTATTCAGGACGAGCTCCAGCCGCTTGTGGACACTTTGCACGAGCATGCAGGCACAGTCTTCAGAAGCAACATGAGGAGAGAGGAAGTGCTGCGTAAAAAAGAGATCTGGGCACTTGTTGCCCAGAGGGTTAGTGCAGTGGGCAACACACCCCGCACAGTGAAAGACTGCCGTAAGCGGTGGGACGATCTGCACCTAAGAGTCCGCAAAATATTATAGGTCTATCGCACCCAGGCCATGGAAACTGGAGGAGGACCTAGTTCACCCATAAAGCTCACCCTGTGGGAGGACACATGTGCAAGCCTGATTGGGTCGGAATCCATTGAAGGCATAGGCGAGATGGAGTGTGGCACCACGACATCTGCTTATGGAGGTGAGTGTCCAAAGTAAACACTGCTATGCCAAATCTGATGAAAGTCAATGCCATTGTTTGTCCAAAGAGTCACGCCATGGTCAGCCACACACACACTCCCTGTAAAGTAGGCCAGGCAATATCGTGCATGACACATACCACACAAAGTGAGAAATTCCACGAGGCACACAGCATGCATGACCAAAATAGTAAGCATGTCAGACAGCACTGTTCCTGGTCAACATGAGTGACACTGACATATGGCTGCATTTACCACCAATGTATGCAATGACGTGCCCTTACGAACACAAATGCCTATTTCCCACAATTGTGTGGATGAGCAATTGTCCCAATGTATGTATGATGCTTATCAAAGCATCACTCATGCTGCCCCTCTCTTTCACACCCACAGGCAGTGAGCTTGACAGCTAAGAGCAGGACACCACCTCTGCACAGACCACTCCCAGTAAGAGGTCCCAGGAGGACAGCAACCGTCCGTTAACCTCCAGGGGACAAACCAGGGGGCGCCATGTCCCAGCAACCAAGCCACCGCAGGTACACATTGCACCTGTACCAGCAAGGCCCGTGGAGGGCACAGCACCACCACCCACCCACCCACTGTTCTGCCTGGAGACACCTGTGAGACACCTCATTCGGAGGAGTCCAGTGTGGCTGGGAAGGTGGCAGCCACGGCACCCCTCACAGTGCATGACAGCCAGAAGGAGATCTGGGGCTCCATGGAGGATGATACAATGGATGTTGTCCATACCCCAACCCAAATTGCATCCCCACAAGTATCAATACCGGGAACACCAACACCCCAGAGCAGTTTGGCCATGACCACACCCAGGGACATCTCAGTCTGGTATTCAGTGTTGGGGAAGATGAGCAGGCTGGGCATGACAGCCAGATTCCCAGCACACCCACAGGTGCAGCCGCAGGGCCACAGCGGGCTGACCTGCTCACTGCACTCGTCTGTGAATTTGTACAGGACAACCGTCAGGCCAGAGAGGAGTGGCGTACAGAGTTAGCAGCACTGGCCCGGTCCTTTACTGACAACACCAACCGCCTCTGTGAGGAGGTCTCAGCCCTCCAGCAGGTGCTAGGGCGCATCGCTGATTCTTGGAGGCAGGTCATCCCGCCCCACAAGCTCAGCAGGAGGCCAAACCATCATCCTGCAGTTCCACCCAAATGAGCCCGATCCGCAGGTCGGTCCGTGCACAGCGCCGATGGGACATGCCACCCCCTGGCTCTGGGAGTGCCGAGTGAATGTTATGGCAGCCTCATGTAGGCTTCATGGACTCAATGGGGCTTGTGTGGGGGAGTTGTGGGTGGAGGCGGAGGGGGGGTGAGGGTGTGTGGGGGAGATGTGGGGGGAGTGGGAGGGGGGTGAGGGTGTGTGAGGGAGTTGTGGGGGGAGGGGGGGTGTTGGAGGGTCTTGTCGCTTATGTTCATATTGTTACATTCAATACACTGGTTGTTTGAAAAAGAAGACCTGAGTGGATCTTCATCAATGCGCATGTGTCATTTATTCATATACAGTGCATAGGGTACATGTACCCCCACACCCAGTGCCCTCTGTCCAACTATCATGTCACCCTCTGCTGACATGTGTGTCCGAAATATTGTGCAATCACTGACTGGTGCACCGCACGTCCCTCCTGTGCATCGGCGGATGCACACATTGTGCAGCATTACACATGCCATGATGATCTTGGCCACCTTCTCATGCCTGTAGAGGAGTTCCCCACCCTACCGGCTGAGGCAGTAAAATCGTGCCTTCAACAGACCAAAGGTCTGCTTGATGACCACACGGGCATGGGTATGGGAATGATTGTAATCCTCCTCGTGCCTGTTCTTTGGGTTTTGGACAGGGGTGAGGAGCCACGGCTTCAAGGGATAGCCACTATCACCTGTATGAAAGGAAAATGAAGGTAAATGTCAGGGTAATCATGAAGGACAGCTGTACTAGTCAGACATGCCTGCAGGTTATCGTTGCCCACATGCACATGTCCCTGGATGCATTTCCACCATTTCTGTCCCTCCATGTGTCCTTTGCCATGGTCTAATGGTGTGGGTTGCATCTTCAAGATGATACATGGTGTGCACTGCCGTCTTGTTGCACATGCATGGTGTTTGTATACAGCTGTGTTAGTGTCAAAATAGTGAGGTGTTGTGTCCTGTGAGATTTGCTTAGAGGGAGCATTGGTAGTAGTCTGTGCAATATTGGGCAATCAGCATTGGCATTCCCATGGTGACATGCAGCACCCCTGTGATTGTGCCAGCCCTGTTCTGGACATTGGATTCCCTAGTAGGTTCAGTTTGATGGACCCCCGGGGATGCTTGTCCTGTGTGTTGATATGCTGGAGACAGCAACATGGTGCATATTCACTGCATGGTGCAGGATGGCGTTACGGAGGGTGATGGTTGCTGATGGGTGGTGCACGTGTCGTGGGATGTGGGGTGGTTTGCTGTTAGTCATGTCGTGATACGTGTTGACCTTACTTCATTTATATGGGATTTGTGTGTCTCGTACGGTATGTGATGGTTTGGGGCACCATGTTTGGTGATGTGCACATCGTGCAGTCACATCAACATTGGCAGCATGGTGGTGTGTGCATCTCTTCCCCCTCAATGCCATGTGCTAGTCCTGCTACTTACCAAGCAGCCAGGCATGTCGCCAAGCATGTTGTTCCATGAAGCGTAGTAGTGTGGAGTTCCGCAGGACCAAAGAGTCATGAGTCGATCCAGGATATCGGGCACAACAATGTGTGATTATCTTGTTGGCGTCGCATACCATCTCCACATTGATGGAGTGGTATTGCTTGCGGCTGCGTTACACCACCTCCATGGCATGCGGGACCACCAACTCCACGTGGGTGCAGTCGAGGGCACCTACACAATTTGTTTTGCCTGCCAGTGCATGGAAGGCAACTTTTGTATCAAATATCTCCTGGGGAGTCTGTGGTAAGCATATGTAGTCCCTTGTGTGCTTGAGGAGGGCATCCAGCACTTGGTTCAGTATTCGGGAAAAAAAGGGTTGTGATCTGCCATGCATGTGCCCCACTGTGTGCTGGTAGGTGCCTGTTGCAAGGAAGTGGAGCACAGACACTACCTTCAGTAGAGGGGGGATGGAGGTGTGTATTTCAAAGAGGCTCACTATGTCGTCGTGTATCAGGTCCACTATGGTGGTGATGGTGTCCCGGTCCAGGTGGTACAGGGTGTGGGTCTACTCTGGGGTTAGGTTGAAAGGACTGGCTCTGATGCGAGGGATTGAGGGCTGCTGGCGTGGTAACGGTGGCTGCACTGGTGTGGTGTGGGGCATGCTGGTCCTGTCTCACCCTCCTTCTCCTCCTGCGTCTCCTCTGTGGTGGCGGCTGTTATTGTTGTTGTTGATGTTGTGGCAATGCAAGCAAGTCCTCCAGCTCCAGTAATGCTACTACTATTAGGATCATCTTGGTGTGGGAGGGGGTGTGTGTTTGTGCTCCTTTTGTACTGGGCCAGACTCCATAGCCTCCACCTGTGCTGATTGTGTGCACCTCTGGCAGTTGGGAACACTGCTCAGGGCATTTAACGGTAGGTCGGAGATGCCAGTATTTACGGCATGCCGGTAAGCACTTTTTCCGACTTCATGAGACCGTTATTTGCATCTCCGCCTGGGATCTGCTCCAGTTTACAGCATGCCGCTAATGACGGCATGGTGGGTTGCGTATGTGCGCCCAGACCTTTATTAACGGCTCTGTACTTTCCGATGCCATTAATAGCAGTCTGGTAGGTCAGAATGTCCCGTAGCGGTAATCGATGCCGATATTCCTTTACCGGCATCATCTTTTCCTAAGCACCAACCTCGGAATGACGTATCTGTACTGCACACAGTACTCTTCTGCCTTTTCTGCTTAGCTACTATTCATGTCCCAGACTGCCCCCTTAAATATCCTTCTTAACCACTTGCAAATGTGGGTGTGGCAAGCATGGGAAAACAGCTGGAGTTCGGAGAAAATGTGATATATCATTCATCCCACTCAACTCCCTTTGTCAAAAGTATTCCTGCAAACTTAAACACAAAGGGCGTCATTACACGTTATGCGGTAAGGGATTACCGGCACCGGTAAGGGCACCGGTCCCGGTAATCCCTTACCTCCCTACTACGAGGTCCCTCAGCGGGTCCCGTCCTGTGGTCTGACCACACGTCTGACCACACGTTAAGCACCGGACCCGCTGAGGGACTTCAGAGCAAATAACGGTACCGCTAAGAGCGGTACTGTTATTTCCTCCTTCCCCATTCTCATTGAGCCCTATGGGGGCTCAAATGGGGAATGGTAATTGGCATGGGGACTTACCGGGTCCTCCAGGGTCGGAATGACCCGGTAAGTCCCCATACCCCCTACCCGGACCCAGAAGGCGGTAGGGGGTAGCCATGGCGCTAATAGCACCATGGTTACCTCCTACCGTGTAATGAGGCTCAAAGACTCTTTAGAATGAGTTCCAAGCAACATCTTGCAAAGTGATGAGTGCTATACCTTTATTTCAGGCCAAGTTTCAGATGTTTTGAATTTGGTATTGTAAATAAAAAAAGATGTCTGCATTGAATTCTAACTTTGACATTGCTTATTTTAGGGATGCAGCAAACGTTGATTACTGGATGTTTATACCAAAAAGAACATTTAATACATTTAAACGATGTTGGACCTCATTACAAGTGTGGCAGTCCGGAAATAAGGGTGCCGGTCGCACAGTACTGGCACCCTTTCCAGACCACCACACTACAACTGTTTCTTCTGGGGCCGCACCGGATGGCAGATATTTCACAGAAGCACTGGCATTGTTAACAATGGTGCTGATGCTCCCGTGAACCCATTCCCTACTGGACTCAACAGGAATGGGGACATCCCGAATCCGCCACCTAAAATTGTGGGCTGCTGGGACTTGAAATGTCACGTGGCACTGGGATATCAGGTGGCGGATTCGCTGTTACGAGGGCGGGCAGGTTACCGCTGTCCTTGTAATGAGGCTCGTTGTGACTTTTGTACTAAATAACTTACACAAAAAACAATTTGACATGAACTCTCTTTTGAAAAAATTAATTAAATTGGAATTGGGCAAAAACCAGGTGTGGAAGGGAGTAGAAATATTGTCTTACGTTACCCTACACATCAGATAGATGGGGATCCAGATGTAAAGCATTGTAGGAGTACCGTCTTTTTAGGGTTAGATTACCTCTTCTTCCTTCCTCAAGTCCTATTTCCTTGTACATCAAAGCTTTGGCTACCTTCAGAATTTGGCCAAGCACCAGTCCCCTCCGCCCCAGGAATGTAATTGTAATTCCATAGCATCTGACTGAAACAGGCCCTGCCTTATTAATCCAGAGCAGAACCTCTTGCTGTGTGGGTGGCATTACACAGTGTGAAAACAAGCTTGTTGGTAATCATAGCATAGACATGGATCATACTCCACACAGCCATGCTTACTGGTAGGGTACCCAGAGGGCTCATGGACCTCTGCCCATATATATGCGGAGTGGCCTGCTAGAAATAAGGCCACTCTGAATAGTGAATTGCACAAGCTGACAGAATGAGTGCTCGTCTATTGGTTACAGAATCATGAAAAACACTTGAGTTCTTTGAACAACGACTAATTAGATGTAGCTTTGTCTTAGTGAAAGGGGCAAGGCAGCCGACTCGTAGACTAAGCGAGTATAGCTTATTCAGCTTTATTGTAAACTTGGTAACACTCTTTCTTCCCCACCCGAGGGAGCTTCTCTCCCACCATGGCATCCTTATGCTTACCTGATAGATTGCCCCATAACCTCCACCTGCAACATTCACATGAATTGGTATCCAAAGTACCATGTCAAGAACTGTTGTCCAGGGTCCTTGCTTCATTTGTATACATGACATTGACCTTCTACTAAAAATGGAACTCCCTGTGCCTGTTTAGGCACAGTTCTGATGCCCAACCAGGTGTGACTGTTCTAAAAATATGTAAACCTGTATAGTTTTCATTCCTTCTTCTGGTTACTGTGTCTGATCTTTCAAGAGGTCCAGAACCCACCAGAAAATGTCATCAGGTGTGTGGTGGTTGGCCAGAAAGTGAGAGACTAGCGGAGAAGTAGTATTCTTGCACCGGATTCTCGAGCAATGCTCAGAGATGCGGGTGCCCACGCTACGTGTGGTTTGTCCCACATATCGAAGCCCACAGGGGCATTCGATGCAGTATATGGCTTGATTAGTCTTGCAGTTGGTCAGATTATTAAGGACCCATTGTTTGGTGCCAATCATGAATGTTTGTAATTTTCTGGTGAATCTACATACTGTACATGACCCACATGGGTAGTGTCCAGTCACTTTACGTAAATTCCAAAGACCTGTACGTGGTACGGTTTTGGTAAAAGATGAATGGACCACATATTCCCTGATACTCGTAGACTAAGCGAGTATAGCTAATTCAGCTTTATTGTAAACTTGGTAACACTCTTTCTTCCCCACCCGAGGGAGCTTCTCTCCCACCATGGCATCCTTATGCTTACCTGATAGATTGCCCCATAACCTCCACCTGCAACATTCACATGAATTGGTATCCAAAGTACCATGTCAAGAACTGTTGTCCAGGGTCCTTGCTTCATTTGTATACATGACATTGACCTTCTTCTAAAAATGGAACTCCCTGTGCCTGTCTAGGCACAGTTCTGATGCCCAACCAGGTGTGACTGTTCTAAAAATATGTAAACCTGTATAGTTTTCATTCCTTCTTCTGGTGACTGTGTCTGATCTTTCAAGAGGTCCAGAACCCACCAAAAAATGTCATCAGGTGTGTGGTGGTTGGCCAGAAAGTGAGAGACTAGTGGAGAATTAGTATTCTTGCACCGGATTCTCGAGCAATGCTCAGTGATGCGGGTGCCCACGCTGCGTGTGGTTTGTCCCACATATCGAAGCCCACAGGGGCATTCGATGCAGTATATGGCTTGATTAGTCTTGCAGTTGGTCAGATTATTAAGGACCCATTGTTTGGTGCCAATCATGAATGTTTGCAATTTTCTGGTGAATCTACATACTGTACATGACCCACATGGGTAGTGTCCAGTCACTTTACGTAAATTCCAAAGACCTGTACGTGGTACGGTTTTGGTAAAAGATGAATGGACCACATATTCCCTGATACTCGTAGACTAAGCGAGTATAGCTAATTCAGCTTTATTGTAAACTTGGTAACACTCTTTCTTCCCCACCCGAGGGAGCTTCTCTCCCACCATGGCATCCTTATGCTTACCTGATAGATTGCCCCATAACCTCCACCTGCAACATTCACATGAATTGGTATCCAAAGTACCATGTCAAGAACTGTTGTCCAGGGTCCTTGCTTCATTTGTATACATGACATTGACCTTCTTCTAAAAATGGAACTCCCTGTGCCTGTCTAGGCACAGTTTTGATGCCCAACCAGGTGTGACTGTTCTAAAAATATGTAAACCTGTATAGTTTTCATTCCTTCTTCTGGTGACTGTGTCTGATCTTTCAAGAGGCATGTTATAGTATCCCACTGACCATTGAGTGGCCTCCCCTTGTTCCTTTCCTGTGCATCTTTCGACAATCCCCAAGGACTGTACAATTCACCACATGCAGTTGGACCAAGTGTAAAAAGAGGACACAGTAGATATGTACAAGAGGCGGAGACTGACGAAAGGTGTGAGTGAGAGGCAGAGCAGCCAGGCAGAGCAGCCAGAATCTGAGATATAGGCCTGTTTGCATTTCACAGTTCTAACGTTTTCAGTATCTAACAGCATTGTGGGCAAAGCCAGCTCATAAGGAATGGATTAGTTGCTTAGTAAGAAAATAGATTATTGACATTTTGTCTCAATAAAGCCCATTTATCGACTTGAGTGGTGTTACAGATGAAACGTACACCAGTTGAAGGCATCCATAGTTCGGGATCCCTTCCAAGTAATTGACAAGATATATTGGTAAAGAAAGAAAAAAGCATTGTCTCGGAAATACGACATGCAACATCTGGTCGTTTTGTGTGTCCTGACGAAAGCCTTGGTCGGACGATTAGTGGTCCGGGTTACCAGATGACACTTTCTACTCAGGTGTCTATACATCTAAGGCTGGAAACAGACTCATCTCTGTGGCACATTAAACACGGGGGCTTCCCTGAGAACAATTTGTATTTGATAGTAATGGAAGTCACATTTTTGTCTACTAACACCACTCAAGTCGATAAATGGGCTTTATTGAGACAAAATGTCAATAGGCATTTGTATGTTTTAGAACTCAGTGCTTCACTTTGCTTGTGTTTTATGTTATCATGTGTGTCTTTATTTAGAAGACGGACCTTTGATGTCCTTTTTACTATGTACCAAAAAATAAAATCAAGTATTTCTTTGTAAACCAAACCTCTCCTAGCATCTTGTGGTATATGCTTCACATAAGATTTATTTTCTGCAGTCACCCATTGTTATTTTGAATGTCCTTCCTGTATGTGACATCAATAGGTAGCTTGCCAGGAACCCCCTTTTCTTATTGACCATAGTTTACATACAGAGAGACATTTTGAGTCAAGTGATATCCTTAAAGTGGAAAAGGAAGGAGGTTAATTTGTCCACTTTACTCCCAAGAAAACAATGTCAAGTTAAATAACCAATGTCGGACTCCTAATGCCAAGTAGAATTAAAGTGTTGATTCTAGTTCTATGACATAAAGTTATGTTTTCATGCTTGTGTGACACTTTAAATGAACCTAGATTGTGTGATCTCTAAAGTGAAAGCTTACATTCTAAACCCAAGCCTGTAAACAAAGTAGTCAAACATCACCCCTTGTATTTCATAAAGAGTCACAAACTTGAAACCAACAGTGCACTACATTTAGAATAGGATTATCCCTCAAATAAAAATGTTATATGTGAATACAATGTATTTGTTTCTCTGATGCCACCATTTATCGATGATGTTAGAGAAAATCAATATAGAAAACAACAGGCAGGTTATTTCTCTTTTTTGTAGGCAAGCTGCCTGTGTTTGGAAAGAATATTGTAGCTGAAACATGGGACTGAGATTTTGATTCAGGCAGTGCATTTGAAGAAAAATATTGCAACTTATTGTGGACAACCCCAATACTCCAGTGTATTCCAAAATGAGCAACAGGGCAGAATGGCTCACAGTATTGTAAATTAATGAAAGGTTGCATAATATTAGCACTGTTACACGTCTGTTATCCAATTTGAGTCTTGTTGCATGATCGAATGAAGGGTGAAGACAGCCATTTTGTAAAGGGCATTTCTTGACCAATATAAATGGAGGGGCAATGGGAAGTACTTGCAAGAGATTCTTGAATATGTGTGGTGGACAGGACTAGAGAGAGGGATCAGTGCATATGCCGGTAGCAACTAGTTCCCGCAGGGTCATTTCATTCAGAGGTTTGAATGCTTGAACGTTATGTGCATGTTTCGCTTCTGACTAGCTCAGTAGAGGTGGTGAGCATAGGCAATGCAAATCAATGTTCATGTAGTTACTGTACATTTGTGTCAGACAGGTGCTGGTGAATAATTTTCAATTATTCTAAAACATATCTTTTACAGACAGTGATAGTCATAGAATGTATTGGCCTGAGCAGGTATGAGGGGATTTTCCATTTCAGTTATCATTTGATACAGTTCATTCTGTTTGTTTATTTGCAGTTCTACCTATGCATTGATTATAGTGACCTTGTTTGACCAATCAGATGTATTTCTTAGGCCTTGAAGTGGTGTGTATAAATGGTGTTCACCTCATTCAGTAAGTTGGGTTCTAATCTTATCTGTTGATCTTAGCTTAAACGTACGGTATCTGAGGTAATTTTTTTCAAATTTTCGGAATTGTCCCTTTTGTTTTGGGAGATAATATGGAGGGGCTGCCAAGATTGAAGAGTACTAAGTTTGCCAGAATGTTCTTTATTTCTCATTGGGGAGTTTAGGGTGTTTCTTACTTCAGTACAGTATATTGTGCTCCATTTACTTAGGACTGTTGTTGCCCTAGTGCCATTAACATGAGGAAATGGGGATGCAGTGAAGAATATCATGAGATGGATACATTAGGTTTTCAGGAGATATTTTTCAAAACAGTTACTAGGATCATTGAAGAAATCCATGTCAATTGAATGTACATCCCAGTGAGTACCCATCCAGAAAGATATGGTTCATAGCCTAAGGTTGTACATTAAGCTTTTTGGACACTATTTGTGAGTTAATTTAGACAGGTATTGACAACTTCCAACACAGAAATCAATCTGCAATTCATGGCAAGACATGGTCACATTGTGTTTTGTAAACTCCGAACCCAAGTAGGAACAAGGAATTGTAGCAACAGACAACTTAGCAGATCAGAACAATAAATAAAGAAGAACAAATATACCAGCCTAAATATTATGCAAAGATGGGAGAAACAACCTTTTTCAGAGTATGGATTTATTGGGACAGGAGTTGAGACTCTTCAAGTTCATCAAGGGAAATAACATTGAACGCCAACCTTAGAGACATAGGGGATCATTACGAGGTTGGAGGTAAGAAACAGTCCTTACCGGCATGGAGCAAATACTGTGTCCGTGTAGTAAAGAGCCCGCTAACAGTGGGCTATTACGAGTTCGCGTGCACAAGCTTAGCAGCATGTCGGTAACGACATTACCGACATGCTGCTAAAGTCCAAAAAATGGCCCTTAGAGGCAACATGGAAAGCGCAGACAGCACAACCGCCGGCGTCCTCCTCTACATAACGTGACCGGCATCACTGGATACGGCATTAGTGGGCACCGCTATCAGCGGTGACCGCTTATATCGGTGCCCGTTAGCAGAACCGGAGGTAGCGTCATCACTCAGGAACGGGAAAGAGCATGGCGGCCATCTTGAAAAACACAATCCATTGCCATCCTCACCACACAGGACCTAGAGCCTATTTCTGAGTGCAGATATCAACCATCACCACCAGCATCATGCCCAAAGCTGTAAAAAAAGGCGCATCCCGGCAGCGCAAAGAGTGCTTCAATGAGGACGAGCTGACTATGCTGGCAGAGACACTGGCAGAAAATGCAGAGGTAGTTTTTGCCAACAGCCTCAAGAGAGAGGCATAGATTAAGAAGAAAGATATCTGGCAACTTGTTGCCCAAAATGTCAGTGCCGTAGGGAACATCCATGCACAATCAAGGATGTTCGCAAGCGATGGGACGACCTGTGCCTGAGAGTCATGAACATTTGTTCTGCAAACCGGAGCCAGGCCATGGCTACTGGCGGTGGTCCCAGCTCACCCATCAAGCTAAGCTGTTGGGAGGAAATCTGCACTAGGTCTATTGGCATTGAGGCTATAGAAGCTGTGGGCGAGATGGAACGTGGCACCACCTCATCAGCGGATGGAGGTTAGTGTCCTAAGAAAACACTGTAATGCAAAATGTGATGATAGTCCACCAATTTGTCCATCCAAAGAGGAAATGCATGGCCCATTACATAAACATATGACAAATCCCTGCATAGATGCAGTCCGCAGCACAGACACATGCACATGCATGCAGCATGGCAATGCCATACCTGACACACACCACACATATATGAAAACGGCATAAGTCACACTGCACGCAGTCCACAACAGAAATGTATGTCACACAGCATACACCAGCTCCAACATGAGTGACCCTGATGGATGCCTGCATGCTCCACCCATATAGCAAGCAACGTGAATGTCAAAACACCAATACCTAATACTTTCTAATGTGTTGAACAGCAATAATACCAATGTATGCATGATGACTGATGAACCATCACTGATGCCGTTCCTCGGTCCCCCACAGGCTCTGATTCTGACAGAGAGGCACCGGACTCTGCCCCACAGGCAACAACACCCCCGAAGAGGGCCAAGGAAGAAGGCAACAGGCCTTCGACATCCAAAGTGCCAACCAGGCCACAACAGGTACAAAAGGGGCAGACACCACCGGATGCTACGGCACTGGTCCCGCTAAGGGTCACTGCTACAGTCCCCACAACACCTGTGTCCCCTGCACAGGAGACAGTGGCTGATGGGGTCCTTTCAGCAGCAACCAGCTCTGTTGGGGAGGTGGCAGCTATGACACCCCAGACAGACAAGGATGCACAGAGCCAGGGCCAGGTGTGTGTGCGCGTGGAGGATGACTCCTCGGAATCACCTCCCACACCCATTCCCACACCATCACCCCAGGTCACACCTATGTACTCCTACCATGACACCACACCGGAGTAGTCTGGAGGGGAGACAGTTCAAGGGAGCATGAGCCCCACAGAGGAGCCACATGAATCTGGAGATGTGAAACATGGACCATCCACCTCCACCGGTGTTCGGGCAGAGGTGCAGCAGATCGAACACACATGCAGCGCCAGGAGGAGCTCACTGTCCTAGTCAGGCAGTTTGTGTCAGACAGTGCCCAGGCAAGGCGACAACACTGCATCCCTGAGGCAGGCCATTGAGGCCAGCACTACGTGCATATGCGAGGAGGTGTCTGCTCTGAGGCAGGTCCTCTCCCGCATAGCGGATTCCTTGGAGGCTGAGCGTCCAGCCCCCAGACTGGAGCAAGCGGCCACACCATCGTCATCCATCTCCACCCAAACCAGCCCCCTTCGCAGGTCAGTGCGCACCTTGCGGAGATCTGACATGCCGCCACCAGGTGCAGGAAGTGGACGTATGTAGATGTGGCAGCCAAATTTAGACAATAGATGCAGCCACCATCTGCATTTCCTTGGACACCATGTGTGTGGCAGTTGTGGGGGAAGGGGGAGGAGGGAGCGGGTTGTGTGAGGTGAAGGTTTTGAGCACTTTGTACTATTGAACAGTTAAATACACCCGTTGTGTAGCAGAAAAAAAACGTGAGTGGACATTCCTTATTGCATATGTGGCATTTATTGATATACAGTGCATAGTGTACATGTACTCCCACACCCAGTGCCCTCTGTCCCACTTTCATGTCCCCCTCTGCACCCATGTGTGTTAGAAATAATGTGCAGTCACTGACTGACGCACAGCACATCCCTCCTTTGCATCTGCACTGTGATGATGTGCGCCCACATATTCTTCATTCCCTTGATCATCACCAGGTGGTTGCAGTTCAATGTCAGAGGGCAGGGGCACGTTCCATCGGATACACATGTTGTGCAGCATGACACACGCCATGATGATCTTGGCCACCTTCTCATGCCTGTAGACGAGTGCCCCACCCGACCGTGCCTTCAACAGGCCAAAGTTCTGCTCGATGACCACACGGGTATGGGTATGGGAACGATTGTAGTCCTCCTCGTGCCTGTTCTGCAGGTTTCGGACAGGGATGAGGAGCCACGGCTTCAAGGGATAGCCACTATCACTTGCATGAGAGGAAATAAACGGCATATGTTATTCGATTCATGATGGACAGCTGTACTTGTCACACATGCCTGCAGATAATTGTTGGTCACATGCACATGTCCCTGGTTGTATGCACACATTTTTCATGCCCTCAATGTGTTCTGTGCCATGGATATATGGTGTGGATTGCATCTTCAAGATGATACACGGTGTACACTGCCTTGATGTTGCTCATGCATTGTGGACGCATACCGCTGTGTTTGTGTTAAATATGTGATTTGTAGTGTTCTGTATGATTTTCTAACTGGCAGTGTTGGCAGTAGTTTGTGCATTATTTGCAATTTAGCGCTGATTATTCCCATGGTGACATGCTTCTCTTCTGTGGTGGTGGCCCTGTGACAAGCAGTGGATTCTCTTGGTGGTTTTGTTCAGTGCACCCTCATGGATTCCTGTCCTGTGTGGTGATTTGCTGCAGACATTTACATAGTGAATACTCACAGCATTTTGCTGGATTGTGTTACGGAGGGTGAGGTACGATGATGGGTGGTGCACGTGTTGTGGGATGTGGGGTGGTTTTAAGTTTGGCATGTTGTGATAGGTATGCAGCTTACTTCATTGCTATGGGAATTGGTTGTCATGTTCAGTTTGGGAAGCTTTGTGGCACAGTGTTTTGGGATGGCCACATCGTGCTGTCACAACAACAATGACACCATGATGGTGTGTGCATCTATCCCCCCATTTCACTGCCATGTGCCTGTCATGCAACTTACCAAGCAGCAGGCACGTCGTCCTGCATGTCGCTCCATGTAGCGTGGTAGCATGGAGTTCCGCAGGACCAAAGAGTCACGAGTTGATCCAGGATATCGGGCACAACAATGTGTGATGATCTTGCTGGCGTCACATACCATCTGCACATTGATGGAGTGGTATTGCTTGCGATTGCGGTACACCACCTCCATGGCATGCGGGACCACCAACTCCACGAGGGCACCAATACAATTTGGCATGCCTGCCAGTGCATGGAGGACAACCTTTGTATCAAAGATCTCCTGGGGAGTCCGTGGTAGGGATATGTAGTCCCTTGTGTGCTTCAGGAGGGCATCCAGCACTTGGTTCAGCATGCGAGAAAATAAGGGTTGTGATATGCCATGCATGTGTCCCACTGTGTGCTGGTAGGTGCCTCTGGCCAGGAAGTGGAGCATCGACACTACCTTCAGTAGAGGGGGGATGGCGGTGCATATTTCACTGAGGCTGACAATGTCATTGTGTATCATGTCCACAATGGTGGTGATCGTGTCCCGGTCCAGATGGTACAGGGTGTGGATCTGCTCTGGGGTTAGGTTGATTGGTCTGGCTCTGATGCGAGGGATTGGGGGCTGCCAGTGTGGTACCACTGGCGGCACTGGTGGGGCATGGTGGGCCTGTATCACCTCCTTCTCCTCCTCCGTCTCCTCTGTGGTGCCTGCTGTTGTTGCTGCTGGTTTAGCAATGCAAGTATATCCTCCAGCCCCATTATTGCTACTACTATTGGAATCATTTTGGTGTGGGAAGGGGTGTGGTGTGTGGGTGTTCTCCTTTTGTGCTGATCCAGGCTCCATTGCCTCCACCGGTGCTGATTGTGTGTACCTGTGGCAGTTGGGAACACTGCACATAGCAGTTTACGGGTGTTTTACGATGCCGGTATTGCTGGCATGCCGGTATCCCGTATTAGCGCCTTCATGATGCCGGTATTTGCATGTCCACCTGACTTGTGATATCCTCCTGTTAGCGGCATCACGGTATTGCCGGCCTGAAGGCCCGCATGCACGCGCCCATTAGTGGAAACGTTATTAGTGGCACCTCTAATACCGGGATCTTGGGTCGGAATAGCCCGCAGCGGTATGTGGTGCTGGTAATCCTTAACCGGCATTGTTCTTCCATTACCTCCAACCTCGTAATGACCCCCATAGATTCCAACATTTTCCACTATTGTTCATAGGTGGTAAGGTTAAAAGTGTAAAGCAAGTCCTGATCCAAGTATCAAAAATCAATACAAACGAGCCAAAAAATAAATGCACGCAACTTGAGCAAAACATAAAATGTATTATAACAGCCTAGGAAGGGTAATATCTAAAAAGACATTCAACTACAGGTTCTATGTCATCTCATTGACACTCATTTTTACGACGGGTGTTTAGCTGAAAAAAACTTTTCAAAATTATTTTTAAATAGTTTTTGCAGGGTTTCCACCCCAAGCGCCTGTCAATAACCTATTTTTTATATTCCTGATCCCCCCAACCCGTTATATGCCCTTTCCCAGCCCCCCCAAAAAATGTAAAAAGTTTTTTTCAGCAAAGATTCTGACGAGTAACACCCATCGTAAAAATGGGTGTCGATGAAAGGACTTTGTACCCAACTACGCAATGAAAAATTGCTAGTTTTGTGGCAAATTACAGAAAGGAAAACACAATAAATGTCACAAATTGGTCTCATTTTCCACATCTCTGATTGGCTATCATCATAGGCACTAAAGGTGCTTCCTTACATTTCTTAACTTTAATGGGTTATTCTAGCCCTGTGACAAACTATAATGCTAAACAATTTGCTCATTTGCATTGAGCTAATCTACTTTCACAAGTTTTTTGATTGGATGTTACTCTTTTAAACTGCTAGCAGTTAAACACAACTTGCAGTTGGTTGCTTCAAGAGGAGCATGTGTGGAGGGAATGATTACGTAAATTTCAACCAATCTCTATATGAGGTGTGACAGAGTAGCATTGAAATTATACTTTTACATGCTTCTTTTAACCCAAGCCGTTTGGCATCATTTTACCATTCTCATCATTGTGAACTGTTTATCTCCAATACACTTTGCAACTCGTCATTGCAAACATTACTTGTAAGCCCTTCCTTTCTCATGATTTCATCTGCTCTGCCTTTGACCTCAAGTTCTGGGGCTTAGCTGCTTGCGCACTGTATTATCTTACAATGACAAGGATATGTATATATGTACGGGTTTATATAACTTGTGATTTAATGAAGTTGTCTTTACTACTATTATGTACATGCTGTGTGAGTTATGTGTGAGCTTCTGAAAAATGTATGACTCCTAATTAATTCTACTTCATAGGTAATGGTGCTTTGCATGACGTCTTTCTTAGCAGTTGGAGCTCTGCTAATGGAAGTTATCCTGCAGAGGGCGTGTTGTACTCTGACCCTTCTATTTTAATGAGCACACTCTTCACTGTCTGCCATTTGGTTCCTGCCAGTTTGTGGCCGTCATTGTGGTATGTTTTAGTTGTACTGCCTAGGAACAAAAACTGTTATTTCTGTTGTGAACACTGGCTTGGGAACCTAGCTAGACGGATGTGTTTGGACCAATCAGTGTGCAGTGCTGTGTCCTTTAGCTCCAGGGTCTGATATATTTCTTTGTTGTTCTTTCATGGCCTCACTATGTCAGGCCTGGGAAGATGTTCACCACCCCTTGCCTTAAGCAATCACTGTGTGGCATTCAGCCTTTGGCTCTTGGAAGTTACAACTTGAGATGTGTGTGCTTCTTTGAAGGGTCTGGCTAATGTTTCCTGCTGTGGGGATGAGGGATTTCCTCCTTGCGGGGCATCTAACTAGAACTGAAGGCCTACATGGACTGTGTGCTCAGTGATTGTAAAAGGGTTATTGTCACACATTATTATTATTATTATTATTATTATTATTATTATTATTATTATTATTATTATTAATAGTCTTTTATATTTCCCTAATTAATGTTAAATGCAGCTGTTGTCACTAAGGGCATTGGGTTATTTTCAGCTATAAGGTGAATGCACTATGGCTCACTGAAACATGGCTACTTCGGCCTAGACAAGTGAGAGAGAGAGAGACAGAGAGAGAGAGAGAGAGAGAGAGAGAGAGAGAGAGAGTGTGTGTGTGTGTGTGCGCGCGCGCTGACTTATCGCAGCTTGTACTTTCATGCACGTTTAGGGCACTGGATGTATACTCCAATTTTGCTGAACTCTTCAGCATTCTCAAACTCTCCGACAAAAGTGAATAAATCACCATACAGAAAGAGGCAATTACAAATCTGAATAACATGGCAAAATGTGTGATGATGCTGTTGTATCATGCTTGGTGTGAAGGCTGGTGCTAGGGAATGCATCAGAGAATGTTTGTGTGTCTGAGAGAATGTTTGGTTGTGAGTGCAGAAATGAGTGGAGAAATGCCTATTGTGAAGGTTCCAGAGTATGTCCGTTGTAGAGGCCCAGTCTGGGTGAAGGAACCCAGTGGCTCATGTTTACCATCTTAAAGAATCATTGTGTAATATGGAATTAAGCTGACTTATGGAACCTACCCAAGATAACTAAGGATCTTTGATTATTATAGATACAAAAAGAATGATGCGTTCTGCAAAGACAAATATCATGAGGAATGTTATAAAGAAGCTCAGCTCATGAGAAAAGAAACATGTCAGCAGTGCATAAAGTATTATTGAAGAGCTGAGATTCCCAGTTCTCTCCTATGCATGTTTATCGTAGCGATAGAGTTCTGTTGCTTCTGAGCTCGGTTTGTGCTATACAAAACACAAATAAATTCAAATATAAAATGCAAACATCATGGCAAATAGTTCAGGTGCACATAGTATCAGCTATGGCAATGATATTGTATGTCATGTAATAGAAGAGAAATATTGCAATAATTATGTGGATTTCTCAGAAAAAGTGGGTGCATGCAGGCACTTTTTTGTGATAGTGAATCATAGTGCTGTATGCATTACACTAATAATATTTAACAAATACCTTCAGTATCTAATTATATTTTGGACTATTTAATAATGCATACTAAATATTTGAGTGAACAAAAAGAGATGGGGGTTTTTGGCACCAGTATGTATGAAGAAAAATTAAATCTGAACAAAAGGAAAGGCAATCATGTTGCTTTGATGAAATATTATAGTGTCAGTAGTACCATTCAATGATGAAAATCGTACATCCACCCTTTCTCTTGTAAGTAATACTAGATTCCACAAACTAAGTGGACAAACTACAAGTACCACCATGATGGTACTGTTTCCATGGATTCCAAAAACGACATGATGCAAGCAATGCAGAGAAAAGTTTATTTTTCACAAAGGGTGGCCTTGAGCTTTCTTTCAACCATTCATATCCAGAAACCACTGTCCTCACTTCCAGTCTCGCAGCAGGATTAGCATCTTGCTTATGTTGATGTTCCACCAGAAGGAGGGACCTACAAATGAGGATGTTTACAATGCCATCAGCCCCCTTAAAAGCAAACCATCGAGCAAATCAGGAGACAACACCCCACCAGATTGGGACACTGGTCTAAACCAAGCTAAATGGGAGTCCACACCCTAAACCTTAGGCTATCAATTGCTTCAGCCAGTGAATTCACCAGCATCTTCACCAATGGCAGCCTTGCTGGTAAGCATTTTTGTTGAAAGTCAAAACCCTGCTGCACTGTCAAGTGAGGAGTTCAGTGTTAGGGCAGCCGATAGCACCCCTCCTACTGACCTTGCGTTGCAGCTGCCAACTTCCTCTTCCCCCAAGTCATCAACCCTGTCTTGTTCTTGCTTACATATACATTTTGAAACATAATGTTCTGGGACATAGTTACAGATTTGCCTAAACTTGCTCAATCCGCGTGTGACCACAATGGCAGCCGAACGCTGCAAGAGCTCTGAGGACAGCTACATCACAGAACTTCTTAGTAACTCTGCTCTGTTTGGAGGAGAGCTGGGAGACACAGCAAACCTGACTAATTGGGATGTATTATCCCAATTAAAGAAAAAGCTAATTAGGACAGAGCCACACGGGTCAATAATGTTGGAATATTTATGCAATGGAATACTACCACAGGGCCTAGTAGTCAGGAATGAACCGAGACTCTTCCTGGATAATAAGAACTTTATAGTCCAATGGAGCTACATCACGAATAAGTGCGGAAGAGACTGGGTTAACTTAAGTATAGATACTCTGAAAGAAGTGACCGAGAAGGTATTGATAGATCTACAGAAATAGGAGGCAGAGATTAAAAAACTGGTCCCATATGCTCAATATAAAAAAAGAACGGAAGAGCTTTTGTCAGGCACGCAAGAATTTAAAGAAGACCTGATGAAGGAAAGGATCAGAAGAATGAAAAAAGACGTATAAAACTTCACCCAAGAAAAGGCTTTCAGATATACCCAGGAAAATTATAACCCAAAGGAACAGGAGGAAGCAGGACAAAACCAAAGACAATTCTCTGGAAAGAGGAGAGTGAGATTCGGAGATACATCTAGCTCAAGTGATGAAAGCACAGGAGTTGGAGGTTATACTGGTAGAAGAGGAAAAAACTCAGATTTTACCACAGGAAGAAGGAACTCTCGAGGCAGACAAGGAGCTAATAGAAGGAACAGCAACAGGGCTGGATATAATGGACAGCATTTTTTAGAGAAGGACCCACAAGATTTGGAAGTAGATCTGAGAATTACCCGCAGCATGAAGGCGCTGTGGTAAACCTCTCTAACTACAGCCTAGCCAAATATAGAATTACAACTCTAGAGAAAGGGCTGGCCTATTTAACCATCAACAAACATAACCGTTTTGCGTTCAGGGAGGAGTTTGCTGAATATATGCGGAAGATCTATTTGAAACAATATTTTTCACAAAAAAGAGTTTGAAGGGGAAGAAGATAGCGGATTGCAGAATAAATCAATGTGTATACCCCAAAACAAACTCAAAATGCTGAAGTCAAGGTTTTCGAGAACAGAGTATTACAAGAACTAGGAGAACCAGTGAAAAAAGCTGAGAACGAAAAGATTTTTCAAAATATTAGTAGGGCAGATAGAAAGACATTGAAAGCATTATTGGAAAATGAAAAGATCATAATTCGGAAAGCAGATAAAGGAGGAGCAACCGTTATCCTAGACACACAGAAATAAATCCAGGAATGTCAAGAACAACTTTAAAATGCAGAGAACTATCAAGGGCTGGAGACAGACCCAACACAGACATTAGAATACTGATACAACATAAGGTCAACAAAGCTCTTGACAGAGGGTGGATTTCCAAGAAAGAGACAGAGTTTCTTAAAATTGAAAAACCATGAACTTCACAGTTTCATATTCTTCCAAAGATACACAAATCGCTCACTAGGCCACTTGGAAGACCAATTGTGTCTGGTATAGATTCAGTGCTGGAGACTTAGGGCCTCATTACGAGGTGGGTGGTAAGGGATACTGGGCACCACTAAGGAGACCGGTGCCGGTAATCCCTTACCGCCCAATTCCGAGGTCCCTTAGCGGGAACCGTAAAGGATGTGTGGTCTGACCACACATTCTTTATCGGACCCGTTAAGGGACCTTGGAGCTAATAACGGGCCCGCAATTAGCGGGCCCGTTATTAGCGCCTTCCCCCTTCCCTTTGAGCCCTATGGTGGATCAAATGGGAATGCGGAATGGCATTTGGAATGGGGACTTACCGGGTCCGCCTAGGGTGGAATGTCCCGGTAAGTCCCCTCTCCACCAGACCGGACCGGGACACGATTTTGGAGGAAGCCATGGCGCTAATAGCGCCATGGCTACCTCCAAAGTTGTAATGAGGCCCTTTATCTAGGTTTGCAGACAGCTTCATGCAACCAATGGTTAAGAAAATGAACTTGTATGTCAAAGATACGACCCAAATGATACGAGAGATAGAAGGTATCCCCTTCTCAAAGAAGGAGGATGCCCTGATTTGTCTGGATGTTGTTGCATTATACACTAATATTCCGCAAAGAGTCTTCAATGACCTCTTAGAGAAGGCCTACTGATGGAGAGACAGAACTCTGAAACTCCGACATCATTTATTTTATAGTGTGCAGAGGTGGCCTTGACAGAAAATTACTTTCTTTTTAATGGATAAATCTTCAAACAGATTCAAGGAACCGCAATGGGGGCAACACTAGACCTGAGTATAGTGAATCTATACATGGAAAGTTTTGAGGAGAGCATCATTGATAAAGAAACAAATCCATTTAAAAACATCTCAAATGATGGCGTTGATATATAGACGATGTCTTAGTATTATGGAATTGGAGTGAAGAGGAAGCACTATCATTCTGACTATGGATTAACAGACAAGAGAGACATCTGCAGTTCGCCAATAACTATAGTACAGAGAAGATGAATCATCTCGACATCCCATTTAAAGTGGACATAGAGAATGGACCACTGTTTGTAAAGCCATTTAAGAAAGCAACAGATAGAAACTCACTGCTGCATTACAATAGTTTCCTCCGCGACATGTCTGGGACAATTTGCCCCTGGGACAATTCTTACATCTCAAAAGGAATAGCTCAAATAGAACTGATAATAGAAGTGCATCATGTAAACTCAGAGAAAATCTGTACACAGATCTGAAGACTTGACATGGACTGTGCTATATCAAATAAAATCAGGAAATGATGTGAATATGGATAAAAAGAGACTGTTGAGAAAAGAAAAGGAATTGATTTTCCTGTCAAAAGGTATGTAGGTAGGACTAAATGAAAGAGCAGAATAAGACCCGCATTCAGAGAAGGAACAAATCGGGGGAATCATGTACATTTTGAAAGTACCGGGCTTAAGATCAGATCAAGGTGAGTCAAAAATGAATGTGAAAGGTTGAACACAAAGACAGAGAAGAAAAACATATCAGCCCTATAATCAACAACTGAGCCAGACTTTGAAGAAAAGCTGTGACTGTGATGAAACATGTAATTATTGCAAGTACCGGTCTCGAGACCATAACGAGTTCAATCAAAAAGGAATATGCGAGCTTAAACAAAGAAAGAAAAGGAATGACATCAACCCCACAAAAAACAACTGAGCTAGTCTATGAATAAAAGCTGTGATTGGGATGGAGTGGAATGTCAAGCAGCCCTGCTAAAGAATGCTGGAAGAAAATGCTAAATGACTAGACAGCAAATGAAAACAGGTGGCGTCTAGCACGGGGAAACACTACACCAAGTAAGATATAGCAACGTGAACACTATGGTTGTCTGGGGATATTAAATATAACATCAAACATTTAAAACAAAAAGCACATGTTGTTTTGATAGTCTCCATGGAAATACAGAATAATGAAATGCATTAGAGAAAGACATCGCACAGATGGCATCATAAATAAAGAGAGCTCACCAAAGGCTTCTGCAGCCATAGCACACCAGGGGTAAGACAGAGTTAAGGTTAACTAGAGGGAGGAGCCTGGTAAAATAAATACAGAGGCCCGAATACCGAAGCTCAGGATCCAGGAAAGAGAGGAAGTTACTGGTGACACAGAAGAAACATGGGAGCCCTGCTCAGGCAACACAAAGGTAAGCAAATGACGGGCTGGACCAGAGACAGGCAATGCAATTTCATTAGGTGTAGCGGAATGTTAACTTTACATACGGCCTTGACATAACATGTGTTAATTTGAAATTTTTGCTAGTTCATTCAAAAAGGACCTGATGAAATATTGCGTTTGCCACAAATGGATCATTATATGGATGGCCCGTGAGATCGGTTGCTTAGTTGGAACACTTTTTTGTAGGACTGTAAGAAAGTGTCTGACGAAAATATCGTGAAAGTTACTTTTCCGGCTAAAATATGTAACAAAGGAAGCGAGAAATAGGTTGGATGCAAATTGCAATTGACGAAGGTCATTAACAATGCCAGGTGTTAAGATGGGACTGTCTGTTACTATAGTAGCAAAGTGTTTGACAAATTAATGCGGCAATAATTGACTGATTACAAAGACGCAACAAAGGTAGCAAGAAATAGGCTGGCCCATAGTTGCCAACCCTACAGATTTAGGCATTAGGCTACTGCTTTTTAAGCAGTCCTACCACCTACAGATTTGGGTGGCAGATCCTACTGCTTTTTACAGGGGCAGGTAATTTATGTGACTCTAAGGCAGGCTGCAGGATAAAGCATGGAACACATTAGTCTGTCTGTACAGTGGGCTGGTAGGTGATTACTTTGATTGGGTTCAGGCCAATCCACTGACCTAACAGCCATGTGACTCTGTCCTGCACTCTTGCCAGAACAACCCTTAGGTGAACCACCAGTGTAGGCAAGTGGCAGACCGTAACGCCATCACACAGCATCTGCCTATCGGACTGACGGGGGTATCAGTCTCCATGTCATTCAGTGTTCAACTTACACTGCAGGAATACATATGCACTGCCCAGGCTGCAGCTATAGAGCAGTGGCAAACGTTGCCTACCAGCTCTTTGTGAGTATTTTCTGTGAAGTTAGGTAATTGAATTTGGTGTTAACTTACCATTCTGAATTATACATTTTTAACATTTGAACATCTTTCCATGTTGTGCTGTTTGATGGGTTGTGTATTTTAGAATGCTTGAATGGTGCCATCAATGTATGTTTTGTATTTACCTGTGATGTCATTGTTATGCAAATTATTATTTTTGAAAACCTATCCTGAAAAAACCTACATCTTTTTGGTCACAGAATGTTGGCAAGTATGTCTGGCCTCATAATGCAACTGACTGAAGGAAATTAAACAGCATATCTGAATGAAGGTGGTCTGAAAAAGGGAACAAGGCTGAACAAATATGTTGAAGACAAGAACTGGCGTTGATTGTTGGCTTTTTTAACAGGACTCACATGTGAACAAGGGTGAGTGAGGACTACTGGGTCACAACAGAAACTGAATTTCAAAAACAAATTACAAAGCAGGAACAAAACGTCTGCTACAAATTTAAAACAGACACAGAGGTGAGCGTTAATGAACAATAGGCAAAAATTAATATCTAGAATAATGAGGGATGGCAGATAAAACCAAGCCTCAAAGATGTGTGCTAATAGATGTGACATGTTGTGTTTCCCTATTTTTCATAGAACCTCTAATTGTCAATAATAGACGTGTTGAACAACGAGCCAGGGCCGATAGCCGAGGGGCAAAGAATTCCGGCAACTGGTGTGTTGCATGGTCATCTTTATTTATTTTTTTAGATTTTTGATTGCTAGTTACAGAAGCCTAGCAATGGAAATAGCTAATTACTGTCAAGTCTGAACCCTCTAACGATCTAAACTACGTATGGGACTGAGTCAGGTGGAGAATGACTCCAAATTAACTACCAGAAGAATGACATAGGTGGGTCCTCTTTGCCCTGATACATTAGCAGGAAAGGTGAGAGGAACCTCTCTCGGGAGTTCTGAGAAATAAATGGTTAGAGATAAAAAAAATGCTATGGAGACAGCTTGACATAACATATGAGGTTGAGATAATCTAACCTAAGAGTAGGTACCTGTCAGAAAAGAGGCACCCAGAGAATCAAGCTGTGTAAGTAATGAAGGGAATTAACCACCCTGAAGATATAAAACTAATTAGAAGAAATGTAAAACAACTCAAATCTAGTTGACATACCCAAAGTTAATTTGGCGTATGGTTTGTCTTTTCAAGAAGTCACCCTGACTGCCAAAGAATTAAGAGTAGCGAGGAACTGAACCCCGCTGAGAATCAACCTGATAAAGATTGTGTCAGAGAGAACAAAAAAGTCTATTTTGGATCAGTATTGATTGTGCATTGCCCTGACAAATTTCCAGAATAACGAGTGTGTGAGAATGAATGCTGTGGAATGAAACATGTTGGGATAAGTGGTGTGCAAGGAAAAAGGATGATTGGAAAAAATGTAAAACATATGCAAACGGTAAATTTCGAACTCTGTATCACTGTTATGAGGTTTACTCCAAAAAACAAAATGATATGTTGTTTGAACTACTGGCGATAATGAAGAGCGAGAAAAATGTAAAATTTTAAGATATATTTGTCAATATTTGATCAATTGAATATGGCAACAATAAGATTTGCCTTTTAAGATGGAAAGTGTTTTTAAGATAAATAAAAGGTATATTTTTTTATAAAAGATGTGTTGAAGATGTATTAAAGAAATCAAAAATAAGATGGAGATATAATTGGAAACAGGCATATGGTGACAGTTTGAAAAGACAAAGTACCGCCCAAACACACTGCGTGTAAGCAATTGAAAAAATAGTTTTTGAAGGCGGGACTGTTTGGTAGGGTCCATATAAATATCCCCTCTTGTCTCTCTTTTGTTGATAAGTCTGGAACACACTTACCACTGCAACAGCTTGCTAGAATCGAGATCTCTATCAAGCCCTCTACGACCATCTACCCATCTACACGTGTCGGAAGTGGCCTCAGCAGTTCGTGAGGTGTGGTTTGACACACAGCTAGGTCCCTTCCTCTAATAGCCACCTGAAGCCATTGTGTGAAGTCCGGTGAAGCAGCGGTTGTGCTGGTGCTGCTGGGGCAAGTGCTGTGTGCCAGGTGAAGCG
Organism: Ambystoma mexicanum; assembly: GCF_040938575.1. Taxonomy (NCBI): domain Eukaryota; kingdom Metazoa; phylum Chordata; class Amphibia; order Caudata; family Ambystomatidae; genus Ambystoma; species Ambystoma mexicanum. The sequence continues at coordinate 677,746,090 of NC_090935.1, read as the reverse complement.
GCGCTGGTGCTGCGGGTTCAAGTGCTGTGTGCTAGTGATGAAAGTGTGTAGCATGCAGCAAGCTGTAAGTGGAAGGCTGCAGGGGCGTGGAGGCGAGGAGGTGAGAAGATGGCTTAAAGCAGTCTACATTAAAATGGGTCCTGAGGAGCCAGGCTCTCACAAAAACTTACTTACCTTCAAAGGTACAGGGCGCATCACAGCCCTTAGCCTGTGTCTCACCGAAAACTGCTGACTTGAGCAACTTACACATACTCCACCCACAAGTGTCTTTTAGGCTTCTTTCCAGTTCTTTGGCCAACTACGGTCTTCCCTGTCCTTCCAGCCTGGCCCAAGCATATCTCAAACTACGTGCAGTAGCCCATATGCTATTGGGGCCCCCCTCCCACTAGGCTCAAGCTCAGGGAGTGTGGTGTCTTGGTCTGTCCCCATGTCCAATCTGTGTGTTGGAAATTTTGCAGTGGAAAATGATTAAGGACCTCTGTTTATATCAAACCCTGCAGAATTCTGTCTAGCTTTGGGGCTTCTGGATAGGGATACTCTTGAGGACAGAGCAACTCTCGAGGCTCTAAAGGTCTCCATTGACCGTCACTATGAAGAAACCTGTGTCCTCAGACAATCAAGCGTGATGGGCACTCGCGGCATACGTGAGGGCTCGAATTTGCTTCCCTACACTGTGGATTTCACAGCTGACCAATCGGTAACACCTTTGAATAGCCAAGCGTGCAATGTTGAATTCAATTCTAGCCCACCTGTAGGCGTGCACATTTTTCATCCAATTCCCAGTTTCTCTAACATTATACTTGATCACCCTTCCATCCCAGCCGAGATTCCATCTAACGGTGATCAAAATGGACAATCACTGCATGCCTTATTACACCCTTTGCTGTCAAACAATCCCAATGCTGTGGCCCACGTCTAGCCACCGCCATGTCTATTCTTTCAGAAAAGGCAGAGTTCCAGACACTCTTGAAAATGCCTCTTTGTCCGAAACGTTGGATGTTTCCATGCGTCATCAAGTTCATGTAGACCTGAAACAAACCTGGGCAATCCAAGTTTCTTAGTGGAGTGTGTGAAATTCCTAACCAGTGCTTACTGGGAGATGAGCAATTCCCTTCACACATTACATGATTTAAGAATAAAAGGTGCTGCATGTCTGGATAAATGCCTGAATATAATTGACTCTCTATCTCAGATGTTAGAGACCTCAGGCAGGCAGGCGTCTATCACGTGAACTGCGAAAACAATGTCACTAATGGATCTCAAGGCGAGTGCCACCTGTACTGCAAAACACATCACGCCAGCAAAATCTTCATGAGGAGCGGCCTCGAAAAAACTGCAAGGGCCAGATGTAACACGTGGTAAACTGGATCTGGATAGTAACCAGCTCCTCAGTGTTCTAGTAGCAAAAACACTGCCCGGTTTGGCATCTAAGCAGGTTGCCACCAATAGTACCAAAAGAACACTTGTGTACGAGCGCGATAAAAATAAAATATCATATCATATCATAACCTTCCTCAAGATAAGTGTTTGTGTACTTCCACCAGTCAAGTCGGCTTACTATCCCCTGGTCCAGGATCTCAGGAGAACGCTCAAGCTTTTAAGCCGGACTTCAAAAATAAGAAGCTGCCCGTATCTGGACAATCTACCTCTCACCCTTATGAGGTCCAAAATGCTAAAATAAACCCTGTAGTACAGCCTCCTATGACAACATCGGGTGGTGCAAAGTTGAAGCTCCAGCGTCTCTTTCAAAATACAAGAGAGGAACAGCTGAAGGTGAGGGCCTCTTGGCGGGTTGGAGAGAGAATCATTTAATACTGTGCTTTAAAGGCCATACACATGGAAACAAAAACTCCTATAAAAGAACTTTATTCACAGCTCTGTCAGAAATTCTAAGAGTTAATGATATCTCTTTCAATTTGTTTCCCAATGTTCGAATTCTCTCAGTCTGTATGTATTGTAAGGGCTGCAATGTTCATTTTTGTTTTTCTATTGTTTTCTTCCACTCATGCATTGTGAATTGCTGTGAAATGCTGTCCATTAAGGGTATTCATGTACATAGGGACGGAAAGTCCACGAAATGCCATCTGCATGATACCTGGTACTCTTCATGCTCTGAGAATAACTGTCCCAAAGTATTTTGTAGCCACGCGAAGTGTACAAGTCATAGGTTGAATGCTTCATGTGGTTTAATCAAAGAGTTAACAAGAGACGAACCGGAAAAACCTCTTGCCCAGCATTCTGTACAAGGGTTTTGTTTGTTTGTTTTTTTATTTATATTGCGCACCAGACCCAGGGTATGCGGGCACGAAGGCAGTAAGAGGATTGTTAAGCTTAGGTCACATGTTGCAAATAAACAGGGGTACAGCTATGGTTACAGTGCTGTAGACAAGTAGAGACAAAAGAACACGTTTTCTACATCTAAACAGTCCCAGGAGCAAGCGTATGCTTTTGTGCAGAGAAGGAGTTCCTTTAAGACCACTCTAGCCATTTGTGCAAATTGCCCTATTGTTAGAGTCGAGCAGTGCAATCCATACAATATAGCTAATGCAGCGTCTAGGTTACTTGCATCATCTCTGAAAATACTCAGTTGGAACATAGCTGGTGTATGTAGTAAACTGGACGATTTGGATTGGCTAAATTGGTTGAAAACACATGATGCCTGAAAGAAAATTGGCTAATGGATGATTCTGTTCTGCTTGCTCTGTTAACAGAGTATTGCCTGGCATCCTTCACAGCGGTCCGTGGCGGGTTTGGCAGGCCTAGCAAGGGCCTTGCGACCCTTGTGCGCAACGCACTTACATGGAATCCCATTCTTATCCCTAGTACCACTAAGCAGATTTTAATTATCTCTACTGCCAGAGGCAATAACAGTGACAGCAAACTTGTGCTAGGTATTATCTATTTGCACCCAAATGGGTGGCAAGCTGCTTTCCTTATTCAATGAGACTGAGTTGAATATAATCATCATGGGTGATTTGAATGCTAACATGTGTGGTCTTGTAGACCTTGATTCTGATAGATATCTCCTTGAAGGCTCATGTGCTATCCCAAAGAGAAATTTGAAGAGGAATTTGAAGTTAATCCCGGGTGACACTCGCAGAAACCTTGTTGATGCTTTGCTTCTTCATATGGCCCTCGTGAAAGTAAAGTGTCGTCAGCCTGGTGATGTCCCTTCTAAATGTATTTACAGATCAGTACTCAGGAGCTCCCTGAATGTATTTGACTTTGAGGTGCTTGAGCACCCCGAAAGTGATCACAACCCACTGATGCTTTCATGGAATGGGCTCCCTGCCAACCTGTGTGTAACACCCGTGGTTTCTCCCTCGGAATTAGTTCCATTTATAAGCTCTAGGAAGCTACCCAGACATAAGCTACAAATCATCTTTTCATTGGTGGAAACAGTAAGGTCACAAATGCTTTTCCAGGTGCACGACGGGCTCCTAGTAGACACGTCAGTGTTATATGAGAAAATAATTGTTGCTATTACCAACAAATGTGTATATTATCATTATGACCATAAATGGCTGTGTACATCCGAAGATGCTTCCTGGTGTGACGCGGAATGTCGCACGGTGAACATTTATCTGTGGTTAATCACTAGCACCAAATCTAAATCAGCAGGTGTCTTACACAATCTAAAAGTGTGAATATAAAAAGCTCTTGAAACATAAGAAGAAAATGTTTACCGAGTTGCAGTGGGACCGGATGAAAGAAGTCATATGGGACAAAATCGTCAAAGGTTTCTGGAATTTGGTCGCAACTGGTTTCAGAGATGGTCATCACGACAGTGCTAGCCTGATACTCCTATCGTCTTGGGTGGCCCACTTTAAGGGTATTTTGTACAAACACGACACTCTTGGCCCTGTTCTATCTGACAATGTCCAATGCAATAGTACCACCATCACTTTCTCAATTGAGGAAGCACTGGCAGCTATTAAAACCGCCAAGCTGGGCAAGGCTCCTGGCCCTGATGGAGTTAGGCCGGAAATATTGAATTGGTTCCCGGAATGGTGGACACCCGTGTTTGTCAAAATGTTTAATGGAATTGCTTCTGCCTTGGCTCATCCAATATCATGGACAAAGAGTCATATTAAGGCAATTTTTAAAAAGGGAACTCTTCGGACCCTCATTGATACTGCCCAATATCGCTATTAGACAGCTGGTCCAAGATCTTGGCCAGCTGCCTCCCGAGTAGGCTTGAGCAATGGGCACTGGAGAATAATATACTACTCATCTACCATGCAGGAATTTCGCAAGGGGTTTACGTCTGCTGACCACGCATTTGTGCTAGCCCCTATAATAGATAAATATGTGTGTCTTAGAGGCGGTACAGTGTATGCAGGGTATTCTTGGACCTAACTAAAGCTTTTGATTCTCTTGATAGTTCGCTCTTGTGGAATAAAATATATAAAATAGGTGTTCTGCCACCCCTTTTGAATTTAATTACTTCTCTGTTCTCTAATACTACAGCCTCAGTGATCAGTCACCCAAGCTATGGGGTTAGGAGGAGTTTGTGACAAATAAGTGTGTTCGGCAGGGCTGCCCAATGGCCCCGCTTCATTTTATTATTTTTCTCTCAGACTTTATGCGGAAACACTTGCAGCAGGGCTTGTTTTCTCCTTTTTTAAACAGAGTTCTCTACCCTTTCCTTTCATATTCAGATGATGCCTTCTTATTAGATTTAACACCAACAGAATTAAGGGCCAGATTGAGCTATGCAAACAGATATTTTGAGGCTAATGACTTGAGCTTAAATCTAAACAGGACAAAGATAGTGGCTTTTGGTGCTAACAAAAAGAAACTCATTTGGTCTGTAAATAATACAAATATTAATATGGCAGACTCATATTCCTATCTACGTTCTGGCCTGGGGGGACTTTTGCGATTTTATTACAAGTATGGTAGCCTCCGTTTAGACATATGTATCCAGGTGATAGAAGCAAAGGTGTTTTTGTATGTCTTGTTTTGCAACAAAATCTGGGGTAGCTCATCGTGTATTGCCCTGGATTGCATTTTGAACATTTATTTTAGGACGTTACTTAGCGTGGGACCAAGCAACCCTGGCTTCGCTCTTGCCTTTGAAGTAGGCATTTTAAATATTGGCGTGCTTGCTGAGTTTGGTTTCCTTGCTTACTCTCTTAAAATACACTTAGGTCTGTTTAATAATATGATATCAGCAATGTTCGGGGTGAATTGACAAAAGCTGTGAACAATGGAGATATGGTATAAGAAGTGTATGATATTATGTAAAAAGTGGGGCATCGATTTTAAACAGTTGTACGAGAGACGGGTGTCCTTGTATGATTTGAAAAAGAAAGCAAGAAACCTTGAATTTAATCTCGCAATAAACAACATGCTAAATCTCTGCTCACTGAGCTATTTGGTAATGGCAAGGTCTTCTCAACAGGATTTCAGCATACTGAGCTATATTTGGTCTCCCATTCATAGACGTATCTTTCAGTGGTAAGATTGAACGTTTTACCACTCAGGGGCTGTACGTCGTGGCAGTTCAGATCCAAACACTGTACCTAAGGAAGAGGTGCAATTGAGGAGTTACAGCACTTCTTGCTTATCTGTTCAAAATGTGTGGATCTAAGATGGCAATGGCTTAAAAGACACATTGTTAGTAATGATGTTAGAACTGTTTTGGGGGCAATGCATTTTGTTCTGTCTTGCTTCGACACATGTTTTGTTAATGATCTGTGTGAGTACATTGTCGCCGCTTTTGAGCATAGGGAAAGAACATTTTAATTACACCCCTGCAGCATAGATGGTTATACATGTGTACAATTTTATATTTGTATAAACAATGTTTTACTAAATGGAGAAAGCCAAGATAAAGTATTATCTCTCTGGGACACACAACTATCAACTACAAAATATGTACTGCCCATGCTCCTGTCAAAAAGGCACAATTTCTTCACCCATAGAGGATTGTATAGGTCCCTGTCTTTCAGCACATGCAAAATAGAGTAAACATGGGGCAGACACAACATTTACAAATGTAGAATATTAGCACAGTCTTCCTCCTTTGGTATTTGATGAGTGATTTAAAACTAACCATGTATTTCAATGGCTATTTTGCTACACATGATAGCATGTAAGTCTTGATTGATTCTAGAACAAGCTTGACAGAAAAAGAAAATTCCTGCAAAAAATGCCTCAACAAATATCATTTTGTGCCTCGCAGTGTGCTTTTTTCATGCCACAAAATGTTCAATTTCATGTCACAATATCCTGGAGGGTCTGTATGTTGTCACCTAGTTCTCAGTCGGTGGTGGAACAATCAGCTGAACTATGTGATGACCATTTCTGGATTTTGTTTGCTAACATTCATACAGTAAATGTTGTCAACATTTGTGATATTATCTGACATATCATATACCCCCTTTGCCCGATATGAGACGCTTTATCTCGAGGAGTGGTCTCTGGGGAATGTATTTATTTTTCCCACCCATCACTGATAGGTATAAAGCAAAAGTAACTGCACCTCTCCAGGGTGTAGCGCGAGATGGATATCAAAGTGCAGGGTGCAATTAGCCTCACAGCTTGGTGTCCAAGGGGATATTTTGTGAACCTCAGCTGGTATGTCCCAGGAGACACTACAGTTCAGAGCAATCAATGACATTTTCTTCCCTCTCTATAAACAGTGTTTCACGTTTTAACTACTGGAATCATTTAAAATCCCAGGCTGCTTTATTGTATTGTTGTGTTTTTTTTATTTCTTTGATTTGCATTATTCAGGACTAAATAGCCCCAAAACACAGGCCAATGAACCAACGCATTCCTTGGTTGCAGGATGCACAGAGAGCAAGTGCCTTCAATGAGTCAGGTCTATTCCTGAGTTTCCAGAAATAAATCCACTTGAAATAGTATGGAGAAACCTCAACGGATATTCAAAGTGGGTTCATAAAGAAATTAAATAGGCTAAGCTAATGGCTGTCCTCGTAAAGATTTGGCTTACAGTGACTTAATTGCTGCAGAAAAATTATTTATGATATATTAGTCGTATTAGTAGTCATTGAAAGGAATGGGGCAATGATAAATGCATGATGGATGTATTTTAATACTTGCTTCGTTCATTTATTTACATTTTCGGGCATTCAGCATTAATTAAATAGAACAAATATGAAATCATTTCACAGGATAATGTATGTTATGCTCTTTCTGGATGTGTTTTGGGGGAAAGGAGATGTTGCAGAGTGTTCCGGAGACTTTCACCATGCAATGTTACCCTCGACTATCATGGTGACATGGGCAGAGGCGGGGGTGCGACAGGAAAGAGTTTGCTCTAGAACATATGAGAACAAAAAAACAGAGTAAAATTAATGTTAATCAGTAGGTCATAAATACATATTTCCAATTCCAAATGTCTGACCCCAGCACAGACACAGACAAAAGCGCACTATTTAAGTGTGTTCATGTTTTACTGAAATATTATTTTAATATAATATAAATATATTGACACCAAATGAAATTCATCATACATAATTGCATGTTGCTATATCAAAGTTGGAGTATACATAGATCAGGTGTATTCATCAGGAAGATGTCAAAGGGTGTGCAAATGATAACAGTGTGAGGAGTCAGGGCTGGTATTGATTTTCCAGAGTACTGGAGTGGAAGGCATGGAAGGCAGGGATTGGCCATGTACAGTTGAGGTCGTGGGCAAGGTGTCAAGTGGAAGAAAGTGCAAGAAGTGCTGTCATTCATCCTATGGTATTCCCTCAAACAGCACACGGTAGCAGTCAACTCCTCTTGCTGGTTTTGTAAAGGTGTTTAATCCCTTCAGAACTCCCTACGGGTGTCCAGCCAGGGATGTCCCAGCAAAGTGCAAAACAGTGAAGGGTGATGTCTACCTGTTGACCAGCCTCTTTGCCCCTTCGCCTATGAGAGCCCTTGCTTTTGCCTTTCTCCCTTTTGTACCTGTGAGTACCCCAAGATTCCTAATTGCTCTGCTGTCTCTCCATACTGTGCTACTCACCTATAGCGAATTCACTCCATCTCCTCCTGCTGCCCCTCCTACTCACCTCTCCCTATGCTTTCTCCAATCATGCTGCAACTTCCTACTTTCCTATCCCTATTAAAAAACTCACATCTCAAAACTCCCACTACTCCATCTCTTTTCGCCCTCCTTCTAACAAACAAAGCTGACGAGCTAACTATACCTCCTCTAACACCTATCCACCTTGCCTCTCTTCCTCTGACACTAAACTTATCTTCTCTTCCTTAACGCATCAACTGAACATTGCACCCTGGAATGCTCAGTTTGTATGCAACAAAACTTCCTTTTTCACTGACTACTTTCACTCCAGCTCTCCTAAACCTTCACTGGAACCTAGATTTCGCTATCTGAGACTGCTAACTGGACAGTTCAACACCATAAAACAAGAGGTCCGAGCAGTAAGGTTGATGGCCCTCGAGAACATGTATGTCCTGGACCTCCTCACAACAATGAAAGGAGGAGTTTGCCCCAAGATCGGATCATCACGCTGTACGTTCATTCCAGCAAATGATGAAGCAAATGGGACACTAACTGAAGCAGTTATCAGATTGTCACAAATGCATGCCAAAATGGAGGAAGAAGCAAAAGGGGAAAGAAAAGATGTAGGGTGGTTGTCATATTCATTCTCATGGATACCCACATTGATGGAGAACGCACTGGCACAGGGCAAAAGTTAGCCAGTAGGCTTGGGTCAGCCCCTTTCTTTTTTTAAGAGAGGGATGGGATGACCGTGGCTGAACAGAACAGGGTCCCAGGTCTGGAGAAACCCGCTCTAGCCAATCAGGACGCTCAAATCCTGGGGTGGTGTTTAATGGGCAAGGGCCAATGGTAGTCCTGCGACCCTGCAACACTGTAATAGATAGTTTTTGGGATAGGCACAGGCAAACGCACCTGACATGGAAGGACCAGTTAGTTAACTCCTATAGGGGCTACCTATAGGTGTTCTACCCGAGCTACCCAATAGCTCTGGCTCTTAGGGTTTTGGGTAAGAGTTAGAGATTGCAATGTCATTACTGGATAAAATCTCGTGACGCAGGCACAGGAGCTGTGATTGCTGGAGATTTTTGTGTTTCCTGTATGATCCCTGTCTGGTTGGAAAATAAAAGAAATGTCTGCTTTGCCCCATGGCTGAGTCCTCCGTCATTTCCATTTGATGGGCCTTGGTACTCTGCTAAGCAGTGATTTTGTAGCACAAACCCTCCATCCTCTGGTATACCTTTTCACCTGGCTGTGGACTGGTTGACCTCCTACTTCTCTGACCAACCCTCCCAGGTTCAATTGGGCCCTTTCCTCTCCACCATCTCACTCTCCACCTGTAATGTCCCTTAGGGCTCTATCCTCTCGACCTAGCTTTTCCATATCTACCTCACTAGCCCATCTGATACCCCCACCTTCTGTCCTAATTCTCAATGTTATTTGGATGACACACAGCTTTCTTTTAAGCTTCCCTCCTCTGCCTCCTCCTCTTCCTCTCTCATTCCTGACTGCCTGTCTGCTATTCAGGCATGGTGCACTACTACCAATCTCTGCCTTAATGCCAGTAAAGACAGAGATTCTTCTCATTGGGACCCCTGCTCACTCTGTCCCTCCCACACTGTGACCATCCTCCTTGGGCCCTCTCCCCTTACCCTTGTGCGAATAAAAAAACCTTAGCAACATCTTTGACTCTTCCCTCTACTTCTCTCCTCACATCATGGACCCGGCCAAGAAGGCCCCCTTTCTGCTGCACCTCCACAGAGGCATTCCCCCCTTCCTCACTTTTCCCCAGAAACTCAATGTCTCCAGAGCTCTGGTACTCTCCAGGCTGGACTACTGTAACAGCCCCTTCCTTAATCTGCCTAACTCTTCCCTTTGCCCTATTCAACTAATCCAGAATAGGACTGCAAGACTTATCCCTCACCTCAAGCCAAGAGACTGCATCTCTCCAGACCTTAAATCTCTTCCCTGGCTCCCAGTTGCTGTGAGGATGAAACTGAAGACCCTCTGCCCCATCCACATGGCATTCTGGGGCATGGCACCATGCTATATCCAACTCTCTCTCCCTAAATACCTCCCCACTAGAGCCCTTCACTCGTCTAGCTTTAACTCTCTGCCAATCAGACGTTTTTCCAAGCAGAGAGTGGGGGTAGATCTTTCTCTTTGGAGGTGCCACCCTCTGGAATTGCCTCCCTGCCCCTCTCAGACTTGATCTGGATCTCCTTAAGTCCCATAACCTCCTCCAGAGATTATTTTTCTCTTCTTCCTTCCTCCTCCTACTCCCCTGCTAATGTCCCCTATGCCTGAGACAGGATGCCAGTCCCTTCTTGCTACCACACTTGCACAATCTAAATGTTGCAAAGCCTATTAGGATCGTTACCTTCCGTCTTCTGTTCCCCCTCCTCCCTTGCTGCACCTTCAAATACTTGTGTATAGGTGCATTACAAATGAACAATAAATAAATAGAGGTGTTATGTCAGTGTCATGATGCCTATCGCCGGCATCCGGATCAAGCCCATCAGCCCCGGGAGCAGGAATCCAGATATTTAATAAAACCCCAGCAGCCCTGGCTGGGGGCTGCCTGGGTTCAGTCGTTGCACCTTAGGCGCCAGGCTCATAATAGAAATCAGTCCTGGCGCCGTATGCGCCAGGCTCATAGTCTTTACTTACCTCATGCAGGCCATGCTGCAAATGAATCCAAGCCAACGTGAGACCTGGATGGGACTATTTTACTACAGGGACTCTTTTTTACTTGAGTGTGGTTCTAGGGACTTCTTACCTGGAACTACTTTGGAGGCTATTTAAACCACGCCCGAACAGCAGTGCATGCTTTGCGTTATTATCCATCCAGCAGCATAACGCTCACTATGCCTGCAGTGCAGTCAGCATCCAGTCTTCAGCCACGCCCGTCTCGAATCCAGAGCTCCTAGCAATAGAAGAAAGAAGAAGGAAAGGTTAGAAAACAGATATTATTTCAATCCTTACCTGAATTCCGGATCCATCACGTCTTCGAACTTGAAAAGGACATTATTCTACACGTGTCGCATCGCCAGCTGCAGGGCCGCGCCATGCTCACCAGTCCTCACAGCATTTTTCGATCCGGCGCAGCTTCCATCATTTTCTCTGCCGAATTCCACCATCTAGGGGACAAAAGAAACATTAGGTGAGCCGAAAAAGCCAACAAATACAACCTCTCCACCATAGACTTACCTGATTAACAACCAGAGGAATTATTCTGTAACAAACCGCAACTTCTTACGCCGCACCTGTAAGGAGAGAGAAACCAGCAATTTAAACACACGCATCTTTTGCCGGACAGTGTTAGGTAATACAGACTCTTACCTGAACACCATCAGCTGCCACAAGAAAACCTTCCCTTGGACTCAGCTGCAACACAAGAAAGGAATTTAGAAGAGTGAACATCGGACATATTGAACTCTTTGAACTTTATACTTACGGGTTCTCGGCTGGAACCTCAGAGTCTATATTCATGCGGAACTCTTCCAACGCCTTCAAACCAGTGAAGTAACTGGTATCTATGCGCCCCTGCATTCCGCGCAGGATGGAGAGCTCATCATTTACAAACATAAGGTGAGCTCACTGAAAGTGAATATCGGTGGTGATTAGTGGGGAGAACAGTGGGGTGCCATTACTAGAATCCACGGATGACTAAATCCCTTTCTCCACTTGCAGGAGAATACTTCTACGGGTCAAGCAGACGAGGTTAGGTGGACCAGTCCAGTCTGTCATCTCTGCACTACGCTTCACGCTGGAGGAGGTCGCAGGTGTCCGGGTCCGATCGACGCCCATGTGGGAGCCAGGTGAGCATAACAGTCAGCAACTCATTTAAATAATTTTTCCTGCCTGTGCATTGCATTTGTGCCCCAAGAGAAGAACTCTGCTTGACTAGTGCTGAGACACCAGGAGCCGAGAAGCTCCTTGGCAAGTGGCGGCAAGGTGATCAATATGCCTTATAGCAGTGACCAATTCAGTGCCTGCACCTCCCTGGATCAACTGTCCCTAATATTGAAAATGTATCATACATTGCCTTGTCTGTGCAGCCCTGTCCCCAATTCAAGCAACTCTGACCCATTCCCAGTCTCCGATGAATTCAAGCACTAAGTGACAGTGGGTGCTCACAGTAGCAAGTGCTTGGCTGTGGTGTTCCTGCCATGATATCCCCAGTGAACAGTTTATGAGTTTATTGGGACCCCCGGTGTAAATAATTGCTGCGAATCAGATTTAATGGTGATAGGCTTCTGATTAATGATGTGGCTGCAATTTTAGGAGGTTCCCCTATATAATGGTCTGCATTCAGCTGAAGGCAATCTTGGGGGGCCCCACCACTGTCAGCTACTCCCCCAAGTGCAGAGAAAAGCACAAGGCAGAGAGAGTCAAAAATCAATCTCCCCACCCGGGTGTGTCTTACACAGTGCGGCACAGCACATTGGCATTGCCCCATACTCTGACATTGATGATAATAAGTGTGCAGATGGTTCTCTAATCATCAAGCCAAAGCAGGCCCACCACTTAAGAAGTAAGTGCACGTTTGTACGTAAAGCAAGTTTATAGAACAATAGACTGGGTGGGGCTAGATGATTCTATAGAGTCAAGCTAACCTGAGTATCCCTGAACCACACAAACTGACACATTATATACATGTTTGCAACAGTTAAAACACTCCCATATATTTTATTACAAACAACCACCACACTTGATTGGTCAAAACCTGTACAAAAGAAATCCAAAATTTCTCCAATTCCCCCATTCTCATTGGCGCCAGTTATCTTCACTACCATCTTCAGCTCATGTGTACAGCGCACCCCCTTTTAGGATTTGTCCATAGTAGGTCATAACATCATCACATAGTTACACATTCACATACACGTAATTCATTACAAGTCCCTGCTGGCCTGAGACTTCCTAACCGTGGATATAATTGCAAATGTTTTGCAAGAGTACTTCAAACAATGTGAGGAAGGGAAGAATAAACAGGTTCCCTTTGATAACCATCTCACCCACCTCAACTTGCTGGAATCTTCAGAACACTCCCATCTAAACGATTAACAATTCAGCATGCTTGGCCTCTGGTCATATCCTGAGAAATCAATCGAAATGAAGTATCGTTCACTCTGGCCTCAGGTGTCCTTTATCCCAGAGGTACTGGGAGTGACAACGCGTGTGGCTGCATCCCACGAAACAATAAATGACAAGTTCCTATGCACTTAAAAGTTTTCATCTTCTTTCCACAGTACTGTTGGCTGACCATCTTCTTAATGTAGTGGCTAATCATTACATTTCCTTCAGCCTCCAAACCCTGCAAAACCATTTTTCCAAATAACAGTGGTTTCTTCATAACAAATCTCCTTTCCTGAATGTACATTGTGAAGCTCCTCATTTCCCAGCTTCCAGGTGCTTTGTGACACACCATACCCAGTTTGTTTTTATTTTTCATTGGATATTTTGACATTTTATCTTGCTGTGCATGTGCAAATCTTAAATGTATCACCTTGAACACAAAGTAACACTTAAAGTAAGACATATCCCATTCTTCTTAACTACACTGGATGCATAGAAAATTGCAACATCGAGCCAACTTCAACGCTCCCCAAGTCACAAAAATCACATGCACAACGTGCACCCCTCTTACTACTTGGAACCTTTCCTGATTACCCCAACAAAAGTGCTGCCAACAAAAAGCAATGCCAAGTTGGCTCAAAGGGGGATCTATCTGTCAAAAACCTTTGTTCACCAGACCCAGTCTGCATAGGCGCAGGACATGAGGAGTATAGTGGTGACAAATCCTCCCCACAATTTTAAGTGCAGGGGATACAATGGCATTTATCCCCCCAGTTTCCCCCAGTTTGTGTGTCTCTCTGTTGCACCAGTTTGAGTGTCTGCATCGTGTCCGTGTGCAGGGATGCATGCTAACTTAAGACTCTGAAGTTTGCATGCAGTTCATACACTGGAGTAACAGGGGCCCCCAGAGCCCCCGCAGTGCAGGGGGCCCGCTAGCACATGTCCTCAGAGATGCCCCCCCTGGAGAATAAAATGAAAAAATATATTTCTTCAAATTTTTTTTAAATGTTTCTTTTTGTAGTGACTCTGCATTCATAAAGAAATTATTTCTGCAACAGAAATAATTTCTTCATGAAGACAAAGTGACTACAAAAAGAAACTTTCTTTTTGAAGTCTGAGGCCCTCCCCACCCCATGATATGGAAGACCCCAAGCTGAAGGCCTCCATGTCATGGGATGGGGGAGCCCTATGACATCAAAAAGAAATAGTTTATTTTTGAAGGCACTCTGCCTTCATAAAGAAATTATTTCCGTTATGGATCGGTCCTTAATGGAAATGATTTCTTTATGAAGTCAGAGTGACTTCAAAAAGAAACAATTTCTTTTTGAAGTGATAGGGCTCTCCTCAAGCCCATAATGTGTGCGTGCCTGAGTGTATTATGAAAGGGTGTACACTTAAATGTATGGGTGGCTGCCTGAGTGTGCCTGCATGGTGAAAGGGTGCACACTTAAATGTATGGATTGCTGGGTGTAGGTGTGTGTATATGGTGAATGGTGTGCATGCTTGTGTACAGGGGTGCAACAAAACCAACATTACGGGGGGGCTAATCCTTCAAATGTTGGGAGAAGCGCTAACTTCACGGGCGGTGGTGGAGGGGCAAACTTATTTGTGTGGGGGCATCTAACTTCTTTATGCATTTTAATGAGACTATTCCAGTGCAGCTTCAATGTTACACGCAGTTAACTCTCTCCTTTAAGTCTGAAAGCACCCATTTATGGACTGCTGTGAGAATGAGCGGTCTCATGTCCCCTCTCTACCCTTCCAATCACTCTTCTGACATACAAGTACTAAACCCACATCACAATTTCAATTGCCTAAAAAATGTGGCATTTGAATGCAGGTACTAACAGTGAAATGCTTTATGTTAGTAATTGTTGGGCCCTTGTTAACAGTGAAACCCAGGCGCTGTTTAACATATGTGTCCTGTTCTGTCCGGCAAATGCTCTGAAGGTCAGCTAGGTTGAGTGAACATAGCCCAAAATTTCAGGGGGTAGGGGGGTGCTGAAGCCCAGTCAACTCAATGGTGTTACGCCACTGCATCTGGGCCACTACACCTGGGCCACTCTCACCGACCTTGGTTCCTTGGCCCAGCCACTCTCCACTTGCACTGCCTCCCTGGCAACCCCTGCACTGCGGGACTGTCTCTGCATCCCTACGGCTAACCCCTTCTAGCACTTGTCTGCACTTACCTTGCACTTGTCACCACCTGGCCCTACTTATTTATTATTTATTTATTTTATTCTACTTACCCTGATCAGCACTTCCCCCCTCCCCTTCCCCTTGCACTTTTTCCCTTCCCCCTACCCCTGCACTTGCGCAATCTGAATGACACCTGGCCTAGTAGGATCGTTGTCTGTCTTCCCCTTGTTCCCCCCTCCCTGCCTCGTCGCGACTTGAAACACTTGTGTATAGGTGCGTTACAAATGCCATATCATATCATATCATATCACTACTTGTGTTTAATGCCTTGATTACTTATTGGTAATCATCATTACTCCTAGCCCTATTCTTCCTCGTCCCTGTACTTGTGAATGAGGCACTGTGCCTCATACACAAGTACTGGGATGAGGTAGATGTACATGTAGGTAATGCCTAATTTAGCTACCGGTAATCTTCATTACTCCTAGTCCCACTCTTCCTCATCCCAATACTTACCTGTGAGGCAAGGAGCCTCATACGTAAACTCTGGGACAAGGAAGAGGGACGTGAAGGCAATTATGGGCCAATGAGCTGATTTTGGAGGATGGGGTAGGAGGTGGGAGAAAGAGGGGATGTGTGGGGGTCGGGATTGTGCGATAAATCATAATGGTTGTCCATGTCCAGGCTAAGCAGGCATGATATGTGCTATTAGTGCCTAGAGAGGCATTTTGGTGAAGCCAGTCTAGTCATTCCTAAGATTGGTATGACTCTTTTTTTTAACTGCGCATTTCTAATATAGCAGACCTGCTAAATGTAATTACCTGGCTAGACTGGCATTTGGGTGCTTCCAGTCTAGCCGTTTCTTACTGTGGCATTGTATATTTTTCTGAACATCTGTGATAAAATGATATGATATAAGCCATTTATAAAAGGCCAGTAGACAAGTGTTTCTAGGCACGACAAGACAAGTTAGGGAAGATAGATGGAGAACAAGACAAACAATCTTACTAGGCCTTGTGTCATTCAGATCTGGAAGTGTGAGAATGAGAAATGGGAGGGGGAGTGCAAGGAAAAGGGGAGGGGAAAACAGGGCAGTAATGCTCTGAGTGGGTGCAGCCAAGGCAGCGCGGCTCTGGGTAGTGCAAGGAGAACAAGGGACTGTAGGGTTACAGGGGAGATGGCCAGCTTTTCCAAGAGTTTTCCCAGGAAAGGGGTGATGGAGATTGTGGAATAGTTTGCCGGGCAGGTAGGATTGGCAGACGGCTACTTGAGGAGGGAGTGCATAAGGGAGTGCTTAACGGGAGAGGAGAACATTCCAGTGGCGAACGAGTGATTTCAGAAATCGGCCAAGGCTGGAGCGAGGGTGTCAATATGGTCCTTGATGGTTCTAGAGGAGCACCTGTTTGGACAACACTTTCATAGATCGGACTTGTCCAGAAACCTTGTCAGGTGTTGTCAGAGAGAAAGAGGAGAAAGGTGGAGGGGTGGTAGAGATGGCCAAAGGTGGGCAGAGAGAGGAAGAGGGAGAGGAAGAGGAGATAGAGGACAGCATGTCCTGAGTTTTAGCAGAGGCGTGAGAGGCCTGAGTCATATAGAGGGCCTGGGAGGGAACAGGAGGGGTGGAGACCGCAACAGGATTGACCAGTTCCTTGCAGAGTTTGGCCATGTTGTTAGAGGCCATAGAGACCCGGGCCTGAATGTGTGCTCTCTTCTTGATGAGTGTTATTGCTTCGACTGGCATTTTGGTGCAACCAGTTTAGATTTGTCTAAATGTGGCCTGGCATGCTTTCCTGTAATGTTATTATGTGTCTACACTGGTCTACATTGTGCAGCCAATGGGACATGTTTTCAATGTGGCATGGAATTTTTAATATCAAAACATTCATGTTCCTGTGCACTGTGGGTGACTTGCATGTATTGGGTTGGCATTACCCTACAAACCAACTGCAAACACTCTGACTTTTTAGCCAATTTTTCTCAGAACATGTGCTGTATATTGCATTTAAACACATATTTTCATATTTCTCCTAATACAGTGTGCGGTATACCCCTTCAGCAGCACGTTTGTGTGTATTGTGCAAACGTGATAATCTAGGCCGGCCCAGAGTGTGGCACAACCCGTGATTTGTTGCCGAGATGGGCCTCTCATCATTGCTCGCAGTGGGGCCCCCACATTTTGTATTATGCCACTGAGTTCAGCCAGTCAACGCCGCGGCCCGGGTATTGGTAATGGTAAACAAATAAGATTCTTAACTCTGCTGCCTGCTGCGCAGCTCGCTCATGCGTTCCCTCTCCACTCCCCCCACGCCTGCCGCCTGCGCATTTGGAGCATCATGGGCCCAGGTCGGCATACTGCATGTGCCTCTGCGAATGTGCAGCATCAGCATCAGAAGCCACTAGTCAGGCAGCGACACGTGCTCCTGACTACTGACAGCTTGAGAGAAGTGTGACTCCGCCGACTCGACCTCCTGGAGACTGGAGTCCTGAGGAAAGACCTCATACTTATGCATACTTAAGGTAAGTCAAGTCAAAGTGGCCACAGGCAGGTGTGTTTTCGTGCAGGGGTGCTACAGCGATGCAAGTCTGCTTGTTTAGTAAATTTTTTGAATTCAGGATAATCCAGCAAGCTCCTTAATTTCTCCCACTTGTTAATTAATTTGCACGTGCTAAATTGTAACACTTCCCCGGCTTTCCTGTCTGGCACCTTTAAAGCTGCATAAACTGCTGATGGCGCCGAGCAGGGGGAGAGGGGGGTTTGTGCGGCACGGTTTCTCACCACACAAACCTGCGCTGCTCGTTCACATGCTGTGGGTCTAAGCAAAAGATCGTGCACAGCTGTGAAGTGCCCCCCGTGCACATCCATGTCCTGTCTGACACCCTGGGAGGTGCAGTGCAGGCCGGGCCAGTATCGGGTGTTGGGGGAGGAGGATTGAATTAGAGGGAACGAACGAGCGACTGTCATATTTAACACGCTGCTTGTGTTAACTGTATAAATATGATATTTATACAGTTAATGCACACAGCGCATTGAAGTTGAAGGAGCTGCTAGTGCTACCTAAGTGTGGGCCTGCCCCCATGCAGCCTTGCATGCCCCCCCCCCGTGGTTAGGTGGCATACTTGGCAACATTCTGTGACCAAAAATTCTATGATGTAGGATTTTTCAAAATAAATAAATCAATCAATCCATCAACAATGATATCACAGGAAATTACAAACCATACATTGTTGCCACATCTGGAGCATTCTAAAATGCACAACCCATTAAACAGCACAACATGGAGAGATGTTGAAATGTTTACAATATATAATTTTGAATGGTAAGTTAACACTAAATTAGGTCCCCACCTTCACATAGGTAATCACACAGAGCTGGTAGGCAACGTTTTCCACTCCTCTGTAGCATCAGCCCGGGTAGTACATTTATTACTGCAGTGGAGGTGGAACACTGAACATCATGGAGACTGATACCCTCCTCAGTCTGATAGGCAGATGCTGCATGATGGTGGTACGCTCTTCAACTTGCCTTTACTGGAAAGGTTAACATAAGGTCTGTCCCTGCAAGAGTGCAGGGCAGAGTCATGTAGCTGTCAGGTCAGTGGATTGCTCTGAGCCCATCACTCAAATGTATCACTTATCCACCCACCGCACAGACAGATTAATTACCTTATAGTCACATAAATTACCTGCCACTGTAAAAAGCAGTAGGATCTGTCACCCAAATCTGTAGGCAATAGGACTGCATAAAAAGCAGTAGCCCGCCTACTGCCTAAATCAGTAGTGTTGGCAAGTTTGATGCGGTACCAAGGCCCAAAACCGATGTCAGTCTGGGGCCATGCTGTTTGCACAAAAGTTGAGGGGCAGCCATTCCAGACCTCTTATACCTTGACGGCCTCCAAAGAACAAACCAATGCTATCTATGTCTTGCCCTTTAGGCTCTATTCAGTAAAACAAACATGTTTTTGAGCAGGACCTGCCCCTACAGGACCCCACAAGCATTGCACTGCCTGGCAAACAGCGGCATCTTGCTAGCTAAATGTCCCTGGCTGTTACTTCTTGCTAGGAACATTGTTAGTTTTGAATTTGAATCTAAACTTATATCTCTTTACAAGAGGGCAGTGTCTTTGCCCCCAGACGCACAGCCACCACTGTTACATCTCTCCAGGGAGACATGAGAATACAAGCTTCTTCACAACACCCTCCCAACCCTCCTCCCCCTGCACCGCCTCGCGGGAAGAACATCTTTCTTCCCAATCCAACAATGTCAACCTAATAATGTGCTCCCAACAAGTATTAACCCCCACACACTCAAAAATAAATACTAGCAAATATTGTAATTTTAAGCTGAGGTCCCAAAAATAGGCTGCACACACTTTAAACCAGAACATTGCACTCAAACTGTGTGTCGTAAAGTGTATCACCCCATCACTGTGCATCCCAAAATGCTGAATTTCCACAGCCCAATTTCACTGCATATATATATGGGGGGGTGGGTAAAGTTAATAATAAATGTGAGTGGTTATGGGGGGGAAGGCTGCACAGGGTCGCTCCTCTGCATATATATGTAGTGAAATAGGGGTAAAACAAAAACTTCTGCATTTTGGTGATACACAGTAAAAAATGCGTAGTGATCACATAGAGTTAAGGACGTAAATAGAAATGTCTGGTTGAATGCACCACTTTGTTGATAACTTTTAAGTTACTTACCTTCATGCAATGTGTCTAATACATTTAGGGGCCGATTCATGGAACAAACGTGCGCCGAAAATCCCAGCCCAAGCAGGCACAAGGAGGCGCAACCGGAAGAAAGCAAGAGCACGCGCACGCATGCGATTCAAGGAAGGCGCTGCGCTACTTTCCCACTGGTTGTGCGCCAAATCAGTGCATGGCGCACGCTGGCACACAACTCCAAACAGCGTGCGCTAAGCGCACAGCGAAAGCGCACATAGAGCAGCGCACACAACAAAAGTGGGTGGAACAGTGGGCGTAACACGCGGAATGGGGAATAACGTGTGAAAAAGAAGGCGTAACTGGGGAATACTGCAGGGAACTACACGGAACGCCCACAGGCACGCGAACAACCCGTATTCATGGATTCGATTACGGGAAAACCCGCGCACGGCAAAAGACGCGCACAGGCGTCAACGCGTCCGCCACACGAAGGCAGGCGGAAGCGTCCCCGCGCACAGCATAAAAGTGCACGCAAACAACAAACACATATATACAGCTACAATGAATGCCCCATTTGTCGCATCACTGATCATGGGACACCTCAGGAGGAGGAGAATAGCCAGAGCACGCATTTTTTCACCACGGACAAGCCTTTTTGGGATGCCTGACGACCAGGTCTATGGCAGGTATAGGTTTCCACCCCATATCATCCTAGACCTGGTCAGGGAGTGGGAAGATGACCTAACATGCCCCACCCTCTGCTCCCAAGCATTGAGCCCCTTGTTGAAGGTGCTCAATGTCCTGCATTTTTTGGCCACTGGGTCTTTTCAGCAGACTACTGCCATAGTGGGGGGGGGGGCCTCACAGGCCATGCAGTCACGCTGCCTACACCAGGTATTGGCAATCATGACAGCGCGCCCCTCAGTCCGCAGGCACATATACATGCCCAGAACACCCGCAGAAAGGCAGGCCGTTGTCCAGGACTTTTACAGGGTGGCACACTTCCCCAAAGTGCTTGGTGCCATTGATTGCACCCATGTGGCCCTACGTCCACCTAGGGCCACTGAGCACATCTACCGAAACCGCAAGCACTGGCATTCCATCAATGTACAGGTGGTATGCGATGCAAAGGGAATCAACACCTCTGTCTATGCAAACTACCCTGGCTCCACCCATGACAGTTTCATATACAGAATGTCCGCCCTGAGCCGGGCCCTGGAAGCTGGGCAGCATGGCGACACATGGCTTCTAGGTGAGTACAAATGCCTGTGCACATGCATGCATGTCACACACACACACAAATACACAAACCCCAATAATCACAACCATAATCACCTCTCCAGGGGACAGTGCCTACCCTCTGAGCAACCACATGATGACGCCAATCCGGAACCTCACCACACCACCCCAGGTAAGATACAACGCGGCCCATATTGCAACCAGGGCCATAGTGGAGCGCACATTCGGAGTGCTCAAGTCATGCTTCCGCTCCCTGGACCGCTCTGGTGGGCAGCTACTCTATGCACCCCCAGTAGTGTGCAGGATCATTGTGGCAGCATGTGTCCTGCACAATGTTGCAACACGGCAGGGCGTACCGGTGGACATGGTGGTGCCCCCACATCCCCAACCACAGGCACAGGTGCTGCCCATGGGAGGGGATAGGGCACATGGCGAGGAAGCCCGGACCCAGCTTGTGGCCAGATTTTTCACCTAAACTCCCAACCCTGTGGAGTGCACGCAGGCCTGGCACATCCCAGGTGACAATCGATGATGACAAAGAGACAGTCAACTGTCACAACCTTACCACCCTGAGATTGTTGCCGTGGAATTACCACATTGTGTGCATCCCTAGCTACTTAAACACAAGCAATCCTGTGTGACCAAAAGGCACACATGCAAGGTGTGAATCACACAGGCCTGCAAAACAGGGCATGACTATCACTGGTATGTCACTCAAACCCTCCCAAACTACAACATGACATGGCAAGCAATAGCCATACACCAGCACAGTACCAAAAAGGTACACATTGCCATGTGAAAAATGTAAATGGGCATCAGACAATGATGCCTGACATGGAATCAGATGAAATGACTGACCAACAACCTCCCACCCAAAATAAGTCATACCCAAATGCATTCCAGAAGTTGTATGTTAAACATAACAATGAATGCCTGTCCACATGCACAATGTGCATTGCAAAATTAACACTCCAGCTACTGTGTGCCGTGTCCACCTCCTGCAACACACTGCTCAGCGCACAGCACAGTGAACAGCCATTGTGCGTGATGCACACCCTGAGCATCACATCTAAGTGACAAACTACATAAAAAAACAAAATAGTCATGTACAGGATCCACAAATGGTCATAGAACATGTGCTGCAGGGACACAGTGGGCACCAGAAGGCAAACAGAGTGTACACGTGGACATGGAAGGGTGGTTGTACATGTAGTGGATCATAGTGCGAGCGGGTGGGTCAGTAGGGACATGCACTCAACATATGCATGTGAAATCAAGTGACCATCAGTGTCCTCTACACATCACATGTGAACATTCACCATGTGTATACCCCAGCATGTAAAATCACAACTATCCCCTCACACCTGAAAGGTAAACACAACACATGAACAGGCATTGATCAGCAGAATACATCATGTAAATAGGAAAGCACAATTACAATTTCAGGGTGCCCATCACACTGCAGGGCAAGGCAACTATCAACAACAAAACACCCGCCCTCCCTCACAAATCACCACAACCCAATGAACAACTGCATCTGGGTTATTCATCCAACATCCTTGAATTCCACCTGGCCACAGGATCACCTTTCCCCTTTGTCACCATCTCCCACCTTGTGTGTGAAAAGTTACCAGCACCCTCAGAGTCCACCTAGATTTGCAAAAGCACAATATCCAACAGAACTTAAAGCAGGACAACACAGAAGCCAAGCAAATAGCCTGCAGGCAAAACAACAAACCAGAACAGCCTCCAGTAGATGACTTGAAGTAGCAGTACGCCACAAAGGCCAAGTACTACCACAATGATGTTAACAACCAAGGTAGCACAGTAAAACAATGTCACAACAGGATCTGAACCATGTGTGGCACATAACATAGAATGATGCACCACAAACGGATGTCTACTGTCACAGCTCCCGTGTACAGGTGCAGGAATGGCATGAAACACCCACCCCCACCGTGGTCTGGGTGCCTGCAAGGTCTAACTCACACAGGCCTCTGAGACCCTGGTGGGGAAGGAGGGTCAGGGATATGCAGTCGGGACAGGCATTGGCATACTGGATAACCGGAATGAGGGGCAGAAGAGGGGAGTAGGATTGACACGGGAAAGTAGGGAATGCCCCAAAATGTAGTACACACATTAACACATACACAATTAGATCAAACTTGTTCACATGCACATAGCATCAAATTACTCAAATGTAAGTCAAAGAGAAACTTATCTCTGGAGTGTGTGCTGGCCTCCTGCCTGCGCACTCTCAGGTCCGGTAACAGAAGCATTTCAATGCTGCAAAGAGAGCTACAGTTAATAACCTGTGCGTGCCCAAAACACACAATCACACCACCAAATATGCCCCAAAGTAACAACATACACTACAAACAGACAAACTTGTGTGGATGCTTCATACCCATACGTAACATTACCCCTCTGATGGTTCATACACAGTCAATGCAGTAAGTCAGGCACCGGTGGATGCGTGGCAAATGGAACACCAATGTGTCACGATTCACACAACATGCAATGTTCCCTGTGTAAGCAGACAGACGCATATAGCAAGGTCTGACTTCAGAACAAGTTCTGTACCACCATGACCAAAATAAAGTAGCCATTGCATGTATCAATTTCTACTTGGAAATGAAATGCACTTCACCCGAGTCTGTCCCTTGCTGTCTGTCCCTGTGAGCTGCTTCATTCCATGTTTCAGAACGCTACATGGCTAATACAACTGCCTCAATGGACCATGGTGGACCGGAGGGTATGTGCCACTGCCCCTGCAGGTGCCCCAGACAACTTTCACATCAACTAGCCATCAGTCCACTAACACATCTGAGTGTATTGTGCACTTCTACACCAATATGTGTCCAAGTTCACCATCAGTGCTGCTTCTAAGCATGCATGTTCAACTTGCTGTGTTGTGACCCCCCTGTGCTGCTCACCTTGCCTGGAGTCCCTTGAAACACGTCATCGATTTTCGGATGTATGATGGCAATCCCTGTGCCTCTGCTTGCGCACACATGCGCATGTCGGCAGCACCAAACGTGTCATGATTCTAGACGTCCAATGTCCCATGTCTGCTGGCAAAGGTGGTCTTGAGTCTCATCCCCCTGCAGAAAGTGCATGAAACACACGATTAATGCTTAATATTCATCTGTGTGTGTCTCTTCAGGCATTACATGACTGGACCATGTCAGAGACGTACATCAGAAATCACACCATCAGTCCGTCTTTCACAGCAACAGTGTGGAACACACTATCTACGGCATGATTTGCAACAAGCACATGTTCATTAAAGACAAGAAACATACTACACAATGCATAGCAATGAATGTACACATGAATCATTAAACACCCCATATAGCAAAAGATGAACAGTGGACAATTACACCCCAATCATCCCCACTAGGGGTGTTAACCCAAGTTCCACAGCAGCAGACATGCCACAGATATGACAGTCCATTACCCTTGTGTAATAGGCTGTTACACCGAACCATCCTTGCGAGCCCATGGCTAAGGGAAGCAGGAGTGGCATATGTGAGTCAAGGACCCCAAGCAGCAAACACATACACAAGACAAGCTTGAAGGGCCCAGCTGGAACAGACAGTGGATGCTTTCGAAAGCCACAAAGCACCACGCCATCACATGAAAGCACAATAGACTAGCAATTTTAAACTATATTAACTAATTACACTAACTATGAAAAACCTACTTTACCTATTTAAACTAACTATCAAATAGAAACTTAACTAACTAAACTAAAAGAAAAATCAAAAATGGCCACATATGACCCGGGGGGGAGGCACACAGGAGGGGGAAAGTACGGGGTGCTGCTTAACACCCACATACGATGATGCTGAGGAAAAAAAACCTCCATGGGCTCAACGCCTGCACAGCCCGACCTATGTGGGAGATAGATTGTCGTCCGAGTCTTGCTCTTCCTGGAAAGGAGTACGTGCACAGGAGCATGACCACGCCTAGCTGCAGCTTGCCCCTCATCGGCAGCAGGTCTGCCGGACGGGTGAGCCTGGTTCTGTGTGGTGATGACATGTAGGTCTGCATGCAGAACCTCCCGTGATACATGTGCTTCCTATTGCAAGGTAGCACGTGTAACACGGAGTTCCTCCTGCAAGGCCTGACTTGACAACTGCTGCACCTCCTGGCAAGCATGTAGCTCAGCCGAGATGGTACGCTCAAGCTGTGCAAACCTCTCCTCTGCCCGCTCCCTCTGGGACAACAGAAGGACACCCAGAGTGGATCTGAGGGAAGAATGCTCCTCCCTCAGGGCCTTCATGTGTGCCTCTGCGTGAGCTGCAATTGCTTGACGCAGAGACGACATTTCAGCCTGGCGTGCCCTTTCTGAGGCCACCATGCCCAACCTGAGCGAGCGGGCTGTGGACCGTGCCGCCTGCTGCTGGAGAAGCACCTGCCTAGCAGGGGAGAGCACAGATTGGGTCACACGCTCCATGCTCTCAGCGATGTTCTCCATTGCTGCCCCCTGCCGTTCAGAATTGGCAGTCATGTCTTGCTCCCACTCAGTATACTGTGGTTGCGCGCGGCGACCACGTTGCTGGGCTTGACCCCTGAGGGACCCAAGGACTGGGTGTCCTTGTTGTGTTGGCACCGCCCGCGGCTGCACGACTACATGCCCCGGTCGACGTGATGTCCCAGGCACATCAGTGACCTGTGTGGAGGGTGACCCTGCGTCCCGATCCACCACGGGCAGAGGTTCCAAGACTGTCTGACCCCTCAGTGCAGGTGTCGCGGACAGAGGAGTGTCCACATCAGAATCACTCATCCCTGACATATGGACCTGATGCTCATCCAACTCGACATGGTCGTCAGAGTGCTCTTCAGGGCTGGACTCATAGACAGCCAGAGACAAGATGGACTGTAGCACTTGGGTGTTTTCATGGCCTACCACCCCACTACCCCCACTTGTGCTGGGTTGATGTAGTGATAAAAACCCTGTGCCTGGCATGACAACACCATCCTCCGGCTCCATTGCGTCATCATCTGAAAAATAGAGAGAAAAAAGGTCACTACACATGTTAGAAGCACACAACACACACACACACACACCGACACCAAACACATCAGGCAGACCTGTGACACACAAAATGGAACCTGGCATGCATGCTGGGTCAACTTGAAATTGCTTCTGTGATCAGAGCTGTTGAAAGGTGGCAGTTTGCATTGAAGTGGGTCTACGCAGTGCAGCAAATATGTATGTCACTCACTACCTACATGTACAGGGACTTCATGGTGTGTGTCAGAAAATGTGAAGGCAGTGCAAGGTCAACTTCAGGCATCACGTGCAATGTGCATTCAATGGGTAGCATATCTACAAGCAAAGCACCTCTCCACCCAAGTGCAAAAGCAGGGAAGCCTAGCATGGTATCAAAAGGCTGACCATAGACCTGCATATTGACAGACAGTGTTGACTAGCATCAACAGCTTCATGTGAGTCAAGTGACAACACTGCAAATGATGATGGGACAGCAAGCAGGACACATGATGAAACCTCTGGAGTCCACCTACGTGTGAAGAAGACACTACACCAGTTGGACAGAGTCATTGTCCATTAAACAGGCTGAGGCCTGTGACCCACACAGATTGTCAGACCCTAAACATGTGTGCAATGCAGTACTGAGCCACAGTTGACATGGGAAGGCAGATGAAATGCTATGCAATTTGGGTCATCATGGACTTGTGTAACAGTGATCATCCAGTCATGGACACATATGGGCATGTGTGAAATGCACATAGAGCATGAATGGGCACTCATCTCCCTGGGGGCATCTGACCTCTGCACAGTCCAAGTGAGACACCCTGCATCAAGTACTAAGGATGTACCACACAGCATATGTCTGGCAGATTGACCGCTGGATGTTAGAATGTACACAGGAGGCATGACCAGGGAAGTAACCCAGGGCAATATTGTAGCAGACCAGTGCTAAAATGGAATTGGGGTGCAGAGCAGGGGGTTGAGGGGCAAGGGAGCATGCCTACATTGGCTAACCCCTTGCAGGCAGAGGACACATGCACGTCAGTCATGCTATGCATAGTTCCTGGGCTGAGAGGAAGGTCACCCCACGCTACATGTAGAAGTGCCAGTGAGCTGGAACATGGACCAGAGGGGCATACTGGTAAACAGCATGTGACTAGGGTGCAAAAGTGGTGATGTGGACAGTCCCCGTCTGCTCCACATGTCCACCATCCAGCAGAGTAGACATGCATCAGGGAAGCATTGCATTACTCGCACATCATAACCATGTACACTGGCCTGCTGCTGTAGACGTGACATGTAGTGGCAGTC
This sequence comes from Ambystoma mexicanum, assembly GCF_040938575.1. NCBI lineage: Eukaryota > Metazoa > Chordata > Amphibia > Caudata > Ambystomatidae > Ambystoma > Ambystoma mexicanum. Next base: position 677,718,671 of record NC_090935.1, on the reverse strand, counting down.
ATGCACAACACATCACACAAGTAAAACACACACGTCTTCGACAAACACGCATCAACACTCACTGAACTGGGCATCAAAGTCCGGTATCTCTCCCACTCCTTCCACTCGATTCAGATGGTATGAACTCTGCAACGAGTGACTCATACGGAGTGAGGTCTTCCTCCTCCGGTGCAGGCCCACCGTCAGTCACCAGAGTCAAGTTGTGATTCAAGGCACGCTTAGCCTTAGCGCTGCGTTTGAGGTCATTCCAACGCTTTTTGCACTCTTGCGCCGTGCGCACCTCATGGCCGAATGCACTCACATGTTCCGCAACTTGCTTCCAGTGGGTATCACGGTGGGCAGCCGTAGTCTAACAATTAGCACCCACTAGCATGTCACGGCTGTGGTCCCGCACATAGCCCATGAGGAAGTTCAGTTCCTGGTTGCAGAAAGGCTTCTTCCTCGACGTGCATGAGGTTGTGGCTGTGTGTGGGGTCCCAGTCTGTGCTGCAGGTGCAACCTTCCTCCTCTTGGGTTGTGGCGCAGACCCTGGCTGGCTGATGCCGCACTGATCAGTATGGCCAGTGGGACCGGTGGATTGAGCCAAGGGAGTGGCAGGTGGAGGGATGACCAAAGGGCTGACTTGTGTCAGTGGCAATTGGGTGCCCTCTAATGGACCCTGCGCATCAACATCCCGTGTGGTAGGGTCATTGACCGCAACTGTCCTGATTGGCAGACTCACAACCGGGGTGTTGTTGGCTGCATCTGCCCCTGCACTTGCCAAAACCCGGCTGTTCGGGGCAGCAGATGACATTACTGCCCCAGGGACACATGTCTTGGTCAGGGCAGCCCTGCGTGCCCCTATGGTTTCCCTCCGGGCCAGTTGGAAATCTTCCAAGGGCTCTTCAATTGCCAACGCAGCGTGCGCTGGCAGACCCTGAGCCTGGATGGTGGTGTCCACAGCTGCACCTTCAGCAATCACTACCCTTGGGCCCGTGGCAGTCGATGAAACGGACTGTCGGGTCACACGGGCGCCAGTGCCAGATGCAGAAGCTGCATCTCCCGGAACCACAGTGGGTGGTGGCATGACTGCACCGACACATGGCACAACATCGTGCTCAAGTGGCGCACCCCTGCCTCTTCCCCCTCTAAGACTACCCTGGACACCATGGAGTCCCCTGACTCCCTGGTCACCCCGGCTACATCCCTGACCACGCCCGCCACGAGGAGTACGCCCATCTGAGGTGCCCCTCACCTTTGGTGGACTCCCAACCATGGCACAGATGGAGTAGTGCCAGCACAGATGGAGTAGTGCCAATGGGAGGTGTACACCACAATTGACCTGGGCAATTGGGGAGAAGGGGGTGGGATGCAAGATGTTAACAGCCCCCCTGCACCTGCAAGACTGTATGTGACCCCGGTGATGTAGTGACAGGGTCACGCTATGCTCAGGCACCCCAAAACTGCAGTAAAACCATGCACGCAACCCTGCAGCCTACGTGCATGGAATCAACCTCCCACAGTATGCAGTGGCACCCAGTAACACGAAAAACACATATGAGTGGGACACGCAGGCTACTATGACCTTCGAAAACGGGTGTGATACACAGGGGCACCCGCAGTGGGAAAAATAGCGTGCGCGACTCACCGTCTGACTAGAGTGATAATGAAAAACATGCGTAGCCAATATCCCCATCAAAAGAAGAGATACGTCCTCGATCGCTGTGAAGATGTGATGGCGCACGAAACAACACGAAGCAGCTACACACGTCGGTCTCCACGAAAGGCACATACAGCGAACTGCTGGCCCCGCTCACCTTTAACCTGTGCTGTGGGAAAAGCCCCTGCGCATCACATCACTTACGCACGTAGGCCCTTTCCTCGGATTACACGCATTCACACGCGGACGTGCAGTTTTTTCACGTGCGCTGAACCACTATGCCCACGTCACGAGTGAAACACCCGCGCGCGTAACGTCAGAGAAGCGCTTATGCGCTAAGGGCCTTTGGTCCAATGAAAATGCGTACTTGTGCTGACGTTCTTACGCGCTAAAGGCCTTTCCTCCAATTACACGCTGACGTGCAATTTTTTCACGTGCCAAATCACTCCGTATCAAGCTGGCCACACGAAAGCTCATGGAAGACCATGCTCCTGCCCAGAAGGCCGAATTACTGCCCCCCCAGAGCCCTGAGCACGCTCCCACCTGCCATCTGCTGCTGCCTGACCGCCTGCTGCCCACATGCCCTGCCATTTGCTGCCTGCATGTCAGCCAGGGGTGCAGTTGCTGTGACCACCCCTGCTGGAACCGAAGACTCCCGACTGGGATTCCATTGCTCCACAGTCCAGCCCCAGGACCCAATTGCCCACCCACTCCTGCCTCTGGGGTTGCGATGTCAGGCACAACAGCATCTGAGACCACTGGCAACCCCCAGCCAAAGAGGCAGAGGACCACCAGCTTCAGTGCCGGGGAAGTTGGTGTCCTGGTGGAGCAAGTCTTGGGGCAGTATGATGCTCTCTTTGGAAGTTTGCGCGCCGAATATGAAGGATGGACCAGGATCTGGATGGACATCGTGACTGCCATCAACGCGGAGGGGGTGGCAGTCTCCGACTTACATCATGTCAAGAAGCGCTGGGAGGACTTCAGGTCCAGGACCCTCAACAAGGCCCGGCGCCTCTCGAAGGCAGTGGATGCCAAGGGGCGCTGGGGCCAGCTGTCGGACCACCAAATGAGGGTCCTGGAACGCATATGCCCAGCGCTCTACGTCCAGATCCTTGAGAGGCAGACCCGTCTGGAGTCGAGCGGTAAGTGTACATGCACGGTGATTGGACGCTGTGCGTGTCGTGGTGTGCCAGTAGTGTGCAGGTTGCACATGTGTGTTTGTAGGGCCATGTAGGGATGTGTATGAACATGGGCGTGAGGCTGCCACATGTGAGTCCTCTTAGGTGTGAGACAAATTGATAATGTATGTGTTGGTAAGCATGCTGGGCAAATGCAGGTGTGGGAGCACACATGTTTGAATTTCTGTGTATGTACATTTGCATGGTTGTGGCATGGGTGGTGGTTCATAATGCATGTATCTGCACTGTGTACATGTGCATGTATGTGTATTTGACAAGTGTGCAACTGTGATGCAACATGGATGCACGTGACATGGGGGAATGGCTGAGTGTGGGGAATGGCTGAGTGTGGGGAATGGCTGAGTGTGGGGAATGGCTGAGTGTGAGAAATGGCTGAGTGTAGGGAATGGCTGAGTGTAGGGAATGGCTGAGTGTGGGGAATGGCTGAGTGTGGGGAATGGCTGAGTGTGGGGAATGGCTGAGTGTGGGGAATGGCTGAGTGTGGGGAATGGCTGAGTGTGGGGAATGGCTGAGTGTGGGGAATGGCTGAGTGTGGGAATGGCTGAGTGTGAGGAACGTACATAATATGCATTGATATGCGGGAACATTCGAATGAACATATATCATACCACACCTCACGCCTACTCTCCTCTTTACACCATCACTCAAATAGAACACAGGGATACTATGACACCATTCGGTATAACTGTTCTCATATCAACATCTCCCGCTCACTCCCCATCACTCTAAGTAACCACCGCTGGTTTAACACCCCCAGCCAGGCGTTTCTCCTCAGGCCTAACGCAGCCACTCTCGAGCTGGATTAATTCTGCCAGAGCGTACACATTCTCCTGACCTCTCAACCACCACACCTACCGCTAAGAAGCAGCCACCACAATAACCCCGCACCAGCTGCACACATACTCTGTGCGCACACGCACCTTTTGTCTCTCTTCACCCTCTCTACTGACTCGAACCTCGGTTCCCAAGGGCGTTCAACCTACCAGCGCCTTCAGACCATACCAATGGTATATAAGGCGCTATATAAATGCAAAATACAATACAATACAATACAATATGTAGAAGGCTGAATGTCAGATGTGACATGTATGGCGATCTCATCACTGCGACAGTTGGAGGAATGTACACATGCATGTAAGTGTGGTGGTGTGTGTGCATGTCTAGTGCACTCCCAGTGTTCCAGGTGATGTCAGGCTCACCTTTGGCTGTACATGCTGTTGTATGTGTATGGATGGTGCTGCCTAGTGCAATATTGCTGTGGAAATGCTCATGTGTGTGAGTTAAAATGACATGTGTGTCGTGGAGTGTGATGCTGTGTCTGAAGTTTGACAATGCCACTCATGTACAACTGTCATGTGTGTATCAGTCCAATGTACTGTGCCCTGATGCTGTGTTTTATCTCTCCCTGTCTGCAGCGTCGACTGATGAAGAGGGCGGAGAGGGTGCTGTGCAGCGGCAGCGATCACACTACCAGCCGGAGATGCAAGGCCCGGCTCCCCTCCCAGATTGTCATCTCGTTGGGGAGTGACGAGTCTGGTGCCATGTCCCAGGCCGCAGCTGCCGAGGGTAGGTCCAAGAGGCGGAGGTTGGAGGTGGACTCCTCGGCAGCAGAAGGGGCAGCTAAGACCCCACAGGGTCCAATGAAGGAAGATGGCATGGAGTCATCCAGGTTGGTGGGGGGTTTTGGTGGAGGGGGAGGCCGTGGAAGGGACACACACGGGGTCTAGAGGTGGGGATTCCACTGGTGCTAGTGGTGCAGTGCAGGACCAGGGACAGGAGGCAGCACAGGCCGCCGCGGAGGTGCCTGTGTGCAATCCTGTCCCTGATCCTGTCACTGCATCATCTGGCACCAGCAGGGATGCCTACGTCCAGACCCGTTTTCAGGGAGGGGATGAGCGCACAACAGCTGGCCTTCCTCTCCCTGCGGACGTGGCTATCCGGGACCGTTTTGAGCCTGTCCTGGCCAGGATAGCGTTGCGTCAACGGGGCATGCCAGTTGACGTGCGGTCTTTTGTGAAGAGACTGCACGTCATCTTGGGTGCCTCTTTGACCGTGTTGACCTGCTGGGACAGGTCACCAGTGCTGGATTCCTAAGTGTGCTGGACCTTCTTGCGACCCCCTCCTCAGCTGAACCCCCTACACGCCAGTCGTCCTCCATGCCATCTTCCCATCCATGTATCACCTGGGTACCCTGTGGAGCTGCCTCTGACCCTGCGCCAGGCTGGTGGAGGACACATCCCTGCCACAGTCGGGAGTCGGACGTCCAGCAGGGGTGGCCACCTCAACAACTGCACCCCAGCCGGAGGAGGATGTGCAGGCAGCTAGAGCCAGGGCACAGGCAGAGGCACAGCAGCAGCAGCAACAAGTTGGAGCCATGATGGCTCGGGGCCTTCAACATCGGAGGGGCAGGCATCAGCCAGAAGGCATGAGGACCCAGGACTGGAAGAGTCTTCCACGTGGCAGCAGTTAGGCCATGCTTTAGATGCAGAGCGGCAGCGGGCAGAAGAGGCACGGCTCACAATGGTCAGGGAAGAGAACTCCATGCGTAGGGCTCTGAGGTGGGCTGAGTGCCTCGAGGCAATTCGCAGGGACCTGGAGGTCCACATGTCATCGTCCCTGCGAACCCTCGGGGCCATGGAAGAGGACTGCAGGAGTTTGATGATGCCCTGGCCTGGGAAATCGGGAAGTGAGCCGTTGGACTAGCCCGCTGCCATTGTAAATAGTTTTTAGAGTTAGGTTTCCTTTTCCTTTTCCTTTTATTTGTGGTCAATGGACAATGCCACACACATTTGTACATAGTTCTATGTTTAGGTAGTTTCTTAGGTAGGTTTAATTTGTTTGGTTGGGCTCATGGACCCTTTACATAGTTGGGCAATGGATTGATTTGATATGTTTTTTTGATTTTGCACATGGAATCATGGAATTTTCTTTTGGACCATGGATTGTGAATAGTTTGATCATGGATTAATTTGATTTTTATTTTCCTTATGGACATGAAGCAATGGATTTTCTTTTTTTTTACATTTCCTTTGGATTTACGTTGGTGGAGGGAGAGTTTGGACTGTTTTTCTTCGATTTTTTTTGGATTGGTTATAATTTTCATTCACTCATCTTTTGCACATACTTTTCATTTCATGTTTGGTATTTTTGTGTGATTTCATTTCATTTATTTATTTTTGTACATAATACATTTTCATAGTTTATTTCCATGTGTGGGTTTTGCTCATTGGGTTGATGCATGTGACAATGTGGGTTTAAACAATCAATGCCAACCAACCAGTGTATCTGTGTGACGGACATGTGTTGATGTACATAGTTGACTTTTGGTTTGTGTCTTGAGATAGGCATGTCAGTGTGAGGTGGATTGGGAAATCATTGCGTCTCAAGAATGGGGTAGCGTGATGTAGTTTTCTGGTGCAGAAGTGGGCCATGATTGTGCTTCTTTATTTTGTGTAGGGGGGACATGGTTGGGGGCCTGCTGGCAGGTGCCCCTGACTGCTGGTGGGTGGGGGTGCAGTGGGACATGAGTGGGAGCCTGCTGGCAGGTGCCCCTGACTGCTGGGGGTGGGGGTGCAGGGGGACATGAGTGGGACATGAGTGGGGGCCTGCTGGCAGGTACCCCTGACTGCTGGGGGGTAGGGGCGCAGGGGGACATGAGTGGGGGCCTGCTGGCAGGTGCCCCTGACTGCTGGGGGTGGGGGTGCAGGGAGACATGAGTGGGACATGAGTGGGGGCCTGCTGGCAGGTGCCGCTGACTGCTGGGGGGTGGGGGCGCAGGGGGACATGAGTGGGGGCCTGCTGGCAGGTGCCCCTGACTGCTGGGGGGTGGGGGAGCAGGGAGACATGAGTGGGGGCCTGTTGGCAGGTGCCCCTGACTGCTGGGGGCTGGGGGTGCAGGGGGACATGAGTGGGACATGAGTGGGGGCCTGCTGGCAGGTGCCCCTGACTGATGTGGGGTGGGGGTACTGGGGGACATGAGTGGGGGCCTGCTGGCAGGTGCCCCTGACTGCTGGGGGTGGGGGCACAGGGGGACATGAGTGGGGGCCTGCTGGCAGGTGCCCCTGACTGCTGGGGGGTGGGGGTGCAGGGGGACATGAGTGGGACATGAGTGGGGGCATGCTGGCAGGTGCCCCCGACTGCTAGGGGATGGGAGTGCAGGGGGACATGAGTGGGGGCCTGCTGGCAGGTGCCCGTAACTGCTGGGGGGGCTGCAGGGGGACATGAGTTGGTGATCACTAGTGGAAGGTGACATGTGTGCTGGCTGGGGGGCATGGCCAGGGGTGCAGGGTAGTCCCCTGTGTTGTGGGTTGCCTGTAGGGGCCGTGGATGGGGTGGAGGGCACACCTGGGAGGACCCACACTGCCAATTGATGTGTGGGACTCCCCGTGCACCCCACTAGATACATGTACCCGCTCTGACAGCGGAATCGCGTTTGAAAGTTCACGCGAAACCCAGTAATAGACTACTCCACGCGCACAGGGCTTTTCACGTGTGAAAATTCCTGCAAACCCCAGTAATACACTTACCCCACTCCACAGGGCCAATCGCGTGTGAAACTTCCCACGAACCCCAGTAATACACGTACCCCACTCACACAGGGCCAATCGCGTGTGAAACTTCCTGCGAACCCCAGTAACACACGTACCCCACTCGCACAGGGCCAATCGCGTGTGAAACTTCCTGCGAACCCCAGTAATACACGTACCCCACTCGCACAGACCCTTTCGCGTGTAAAACTTCCCGCGAACCCCAGTAATACAAGTACCCCACTCGCACAGGGCCCTTTCGCGTATGAAAATTCCCACGAACCCCAGTAATGCACGAACCCCACTCGCACAGGGCCAATTGCATGTGAAACTTCCCGCGAATCCCAGTAATACACGTACCCCACTCGCACAGGGCCCTTTCGCGTGTAAAACTTCCCGCGAACCCCAGTAATACACGTACCCCACTCGCACAGGGCCAATCGTGTGTGAAACTTCCCGCAAACCCCAGTAACACACGTACCCCACTCGCACAGGGCCAATCGCGTGTGAAACTTCCCGCAAACCCCAGTAATACACGTACCCCACTCGCACAGGGACCTTTCGTGTGTGAACATTCCCGCGAACCCCAGTAATACACGTACCCCACTCGCACAGGGCCCTTTCGCGTATGAAAATTCCTACGAACCCCAGTAATGCACAAACCCCACTCGCACAGGGCCAATCGCATGTGAAACTTCCCGCGAACCCCAGTAATACACGTACCCCACTCGCACAGTGCCCTTTCGCGTGTAAAACTTCCTGTGAACCCCAGTAATACATGTAGCCCATTCGCACAGGGCCCTTTCGTGTGTGAAAATTCCCGCGAACCACAGTAATACACGTACCCCACTCGCACAGGGCCAATCGCGTGTGAAACTTCCCACGAACCCCAGTAATACACATACCCCACTCGCACAGGGCCAATCGTGTGTGTTCCCTGCTTGCCGTGTGCTGTGTGGCGGCCATGTATACTGGTACAGGGTTAGCGCAGCCCTTTGCGCTGGATTGGGGATTTTGATGGCTTTTCCCTGCGTGAGGGGCGTTCTTGTGGGCGTAACTGGCGCTGCTGCAGGGTCGCTGCGCCACTGTGCGCAACGGCTGGTTTTGGTAGCTAAAATCCATGAATACGCTGTGCGCCACCTGTGCGCTAAATTCTATGAATTACCCCCTAAATATATTTAAAAAAATATTCTGTGTTAAAAGTCATGGCACTACAGTTAATCTTTTTGGGACACATTTTAAGTAAATCAAAAGTTATCAATAAAGCGGTGCATTCAGCCTGGAATTTCAACTTACATACATGGATAATGCGCCCAATGTGATTCAATAAAGGAAATGCTGTGCAGTTTGAGTGTTACACTTATGTCCAGCAACAATCAGTAGTAGTACAGTGCTAATACTAACAAGGGAGACAGTGACAGTGACCTGGCCAGTATGAGCAGCAACCACCCGTGCCTTCTCTCTCATGAGTGGGGTATTATTTCACCATCTGTGGTCAGATAAGGGTCAGCATTGAGGGGCAACAGTAGTTTGTTACCCGTCTACACCAACTTCTGCTTGGTGAATCGCTTGGTGACTCAGGTGAACTTTAATCTAATTTTGGTTGTTCATTCATTTCCATTAAGTGAATTACTTTTGCAACCGTGCAGCCCTTCTCAGCTTATAGCCCACTATGCAGGTGCATTTAATCACGAAAGGCCTAATCAGGGGTATTGCTTGCAGATCCCATTTGGATGACTCTTATTCTGCTGACGCTTCATATTGGTGCTTTCCTGTCCTGTGTCGTGTCCCTATGCCTCAATTCATTTAGCAATAGCAATCATGTGAACCCTAACCCTCTTTCCTGGGCAGGTTGCGGATGGTTCCTGTTTATAATTAAGGTGCAGGTGCCAAGACTTTACGGGGAGGTAGGAGTTTGTGCTACCTCTCCGCAAGACCCACAGGCGATCCTGACAGCAAGGCTCTCATCATCTTGCCCATAGAATAAGGCAACACATTCCTCTCGGCTCCTCTCTACCCCCTTTAAAAGGACTTTATGTGGCAACTTGCGTAATCACACGCTCTTCTCAATACAATCACACTCACAGTGCCACCACGCTGGTTGTTTTTCACAGGCTTTCACTCCCAACTCACCTTCTCTACACAATGTTCTACATCATAATTAAGGCCCCCCCATCAAGAAGACGTTGCCAGTAGCCTAAAAATCTAACTGCGCCATGAGGCTACCATTCCACTGAAAACTAGTCAGGCTGGAAATCTCTAGGTGTAAGAAAGAGAAGACACATGCTAGGGAGAATTCTCAGAAAAAAATGTTGTTTTCCCTTGGAGGGAATGTGAACATTTTTCCCACTCTCTCAGGTATTTTGATGTGTGTTTTACTCTTGTGTTCTTTTATTATGGATTTTTAGCAAACCCCATAAGGCATCAACTTTTTATTGTTGTGTCACAGAGCACCTTTGCGCAGTGGCACAGGGGTGTCCCTTGGACTCCCCCAGGTTTCAATACCTTCTCTGGAATGAACTACTGTTCCCCAGAAAATGTAAAGTTAAATTGACTTTACTAGTCTTTTTAAATTCGTAGACCCAGCACACACCATCTTACAACGGAGTGCTGGAGGGGTTACCTAGTATCCCCTGTGTCTAAACACTCTTGTAGCAGTCAAATGCTACCCTTTCCTATCGAAATAGCTGGTGGGAGTTGTTTTATAACAAACTACCATGATATTTCCCGACCGCGAACACCAGTAGTTAAAAATCGGGGTAGCCATGTTTTTCAATATTGTGCCCAAGACCCTTCTGTAAAAACAGACTCCTGTCATCTTTTTTCGCCGTTTCTTTGTGGAAAGGTCCTTCTTGGGTTTAGCTCTGCGCGCCAAACCAGGTTTCATCCCTTTGTTCATGAACCTTTGGCGGGCTTCAGGACTGAAGTCTGCCCATGGCGTCTGAGTGTCTGGGGTGGGCAGCAAGTGAGGGAAGTGCCCAAAACCCCCTGTGCTTAGTCTCCTAGGAGACCCAAATGCTCTGGTGTGATTGGCTGACTGACTGTCCGGCAAGGACAGCCACCCCGCTGGGTGAGTGGCAGCTAGTCTGGAATGAATGGGAGAAAACTGTTTAAAAGGCAAGTCTCCAGGAGTGGAAGGCAGAGTCGACCACTGGAATGAAAGAACCGAAAACGAGCTGGAAGAGGACAGCTCCTGCAACCACTGGACCATTGGTTTGTCCGGTGAAGCCCTGCTGCAACCCCGAATTGCCAGATCTCCAATTGACAGAGAAGCTCCTTCAAGGACAGCTTCTCCCTTTGAGTTGGTGGGACCAATCTACTCAGCAAACACCTTGATACCATTCTCTGAGCTGGTTAAGGTTAACCAGAGGGAAGGACACCACTTTGTGTTTGGAAGCCACAGTTACTTGAGCTGAAGTGACGCCATTTTATTTGCTCTGACAATGATCCCATGCAGTACAGGAATCCCCCGACGTCCTCCCTCTTGTCCCCACGACTGAGGCTCAGGAACAGCGAGACCTGCAGGACCTGCCAGGAACCAACATCTTCAGCTGCTTCTTTTTGCTCCACTTTAAGGTACTGTGTTATATGGTTGCGAGATCCCAACTCTTGCGGTGGAAGTTCGTGAAACTTTCCCAACTCGCAGGCCTAATCAGCTTGTGACCCGACATATCTTGTTTTATCGTCTGAACTACTTCTAAGAACTTTTACAAAGACTTCTCCATTTGTACCAGAATTGTGTTATCCTATCCAAGTACACTAGACTATTGACTTTGGCCTGGCCTATTGAAAAAAATTGACCCTCCTAGTACATTGAACATTGAACCTTTGCATTATCTAAAATAAGTGTTTTCTAACCCTTTGTACAAACCTATGCTTTTTATCCCTATTTAAATGTACTGAAGTGCTATCTGGCTCCTTTTTCAGGGGAGCGCAAACTGTCTGTATAACTTAGAGTTTGTTACTGTAGAATATTGGTGTTTAATATTGAGTTGATTTCTATTAGTGAAAGTTTTCTAAATGACTGTGTAAATAAATAAATGTTTAAGTATTTTTTACCAAGAAACCTTGAGTGTAAGTGTCTACTTGAACCACTGTGATTGTAATACTTCTGTGTAACTTCTACTACGGCTCACATTCGCTCTTGAGATAAGCCTGGCTGCTCATCTCGCTACCAAAAGTGTGTGGTACAGACTTATACCAAAGGTTGTTTTTTGCTTACACCTGTAGTACTAATTGTGTGTGGCATTCCCAGAGGGTACTGCCTGCAATTCCGCCTAACAACACACAGGATTTAGCATGCTCTCCCCAGTTCCGTCAGACAGTGGGACTGCAAAGTGAAAAAAGGTCAGAAATGGTGCAGAGGACAGAAAAAGAGAGGAGCAAGGGAGGGGAGAGATGGGAACAAGAACGGAGTTTGGATGAAAGATAGGGATGGTTTGCAGCACGCGGTGACCAGTGTGTGCATGGGACAGAGGGGTGCTGGAAAGACCAGAACACAGGATAAGTCAGGAATGGTGGGTGGACACCCAATCTTTATGGGACGAGATATGCTTTTGACTTGGGAAATTGTAACATTTTATGTGAACTGAGCCTTCTGAAGTGAAACGCCAAATTGAAGGATTGTGTACTCTGAACTGCTTTTAATTTTCTTAATTGTCTTCTGTTTTCTTTTCTTCTTTTCTCTTGTTTTATACAGTGATGATATATGTGATTTAATACGTACTGCTATTTTAATTTTGGGGAAAGTCGAGTTCTTTGACTAAAACACAATAAATACATTTAAAAAAGTCCCAAGGTGTCCCCTGCCCCCCCAGATTTTATGGGTCTCCTACACCCCTGCCAGCCTGCTGTTTTATAAGACCTCGTAGGTGCATTGGTGTTCACCCTAAATAGAGCAGGGACGCACTGTGTCACAGAATTTGCAGTTCAATTTCAAAAGTATCCCAAAATGTTGGACTTCTAGACTGGAAACTGCCCCTGCTTATAAATAAATAGATCTATGTCCAAAGGCTAGGAACAAAAGACTGACTTTGCAACATCTAGGCAGTGAATGCCAAACCTGCAAGTTCAGTCTTTTGCTCCTGGCCGCCTCTCACAGTCCTTTTTGGGAGATATACCCAGCCGCTACCACCGCTGTGTGGTCCCGTCCTCAAAATTGTCCCCGACTCACTATGGACAACTATAGGTTACTGGCCCTTGCCTCAAGCCAGCTCGTCGCCAGTGTTGCGGGGTGAAATGAAAGGTCTGATAGTGCAGGTAAGGGAAGTGAAATTCTTTACTAAATTGCAGTGACAAGGAATATATATCAGGAAGGTCCAAGCGTAAGTAAGTAGGAAGGTACACAGGAGACATCCACCGGCCTCCGCTCTCACAGGCTGCTTCACTCCAACTGACATTCATGGAGCTTACAGGTGCACCCACAACACAACATTCCACAGTCATAACATTCCGTCAGGCATTCTCTCATGCAAGCATTCATGCAGGACCAAGGCAGGGAACACAAGACACAACACTTTGCATTGTAAAAGTACTCTTTGCATCACACTAAATGAGCATTATTTTTTTTAAAAAGCACTAAGGGGCACAGACAGTGCTTTTCTTGTGAATTATGCCCATTCAGCACGGTGCAAAGAGTACATTTGCGGTGCAAAGTCACTTTGCACCATGCTAAATGTTACATGAATTAAGCCCTAAGAGCCCAACAACAAACCTTGCTTATAGGCCCTTAGTGTCTAGAATTAGCTTTGAGGAACTGGGAAGGCTAAATTGGGGGTGGGTCGTATATTGTTACAGCAAGAAGATGAAAAAGTGCTGCCAGATTCTCTGGATTTTCTTGTATGTGCAGGCCTCTCCACATTCTGCTACTTTGGATGGCACTGTGAGGTCATGCAGTGCTAGAAGGAGGTGCAGGTCACTGCATTCTGCTGGGGCGCATCAGCAATTGGGGGTAAAACTTCACAACAGTAACAAGAAGGCAGCCATCAAGAGGAGGTGTGCCCAGACCCAATACATTGTAAAGTAGCCTGGTGTTAGAAGACAAAACCTGTACCTTGATAAAACCTCTTCCTCTTTGGTATTTATTTTGTTTTTGGTATGTAGACTGCAAAGAAGGAAGCCTGAATCACAAAAGGTTGCATACAGAAGTGTGCCATGCTGTTTGTGGGGCTTCCATCTTCGTGGCCTGCAGACCAACGATAAAGGCAGGCAAAGGTCACAGCCGATAAGTGGAGGGCGTAGGGGACAATATCGAGGATTGGACCATGCAGCAGATGTAGCGGCTGGGGAGACCTCCCAAAAAGGACTGTGAGATGGGGCCAGGAGCAAAAGTCATCAGTCCTCAGGGTGCCTTGCTGGGGTGCTTGGAGAGCAGCATTGTTGCAGAGCGGGAGAACCATCCCTTGGCGAAGCATTGTCACTAATGATGATGTAAGCATTTTCCCAACCAAGCGCTGCACTGACACGTGCAGTTCAGGTCCTTTACTCTAATGGGCAGCACTTTGATTCACCAAGCAGGAAGAGCTCAGCTGCTGTGAACACTCACTTTGAGGATGGTTGTGAGATCACAGAGGGTTGCCACATGCCCAAAATAAAAAACAGGTTGTAGTTGCCGTGCGGCGAGTTTGGAAATGGGGCATCAGTCACGCCGGTAAACTTTCTGTAATGGAAGTCGGCCCCGGAGGGAATGAACGGAGAAGGCTGTCCTCCAGTTTTTCGAGGTACTGTGACAAAGGTGCTTATTCCTGCGTTTGCTGTGCATCAGCAAGGAGGGAACTGAACGCACACTGGGAAGACGGCTAGGACTATTGCCAGTGCTGTGGCAATGAGCTGGCAGATCCTGTAAGCACGTCCATGGTTGTACTTGAAGAGTTGGATCCAGATTGTGTAGCTTTCTTCCGGGGATTTGTCAATAATGAATAGAGAAAATTGCAAGCAAAACGTGATAGAAGTTTTGTGATGTGAGGCCTGTGATTTGACTTAGGTCCTGCCTGTTTAAAGTTCATGCAGCTCTGTTTGCTTGGTTATGGCTGAGGTTGATTTTTGGCTGATGGGAGTATATATGATGTGGGTTCTGTAATAGCAATTGCTATGTTTTTGAGCATGAAATTACTTGATTATTTGTGTCACAGCAATGCATTAGTGAACAGTGATGTGTCTTGCACTAAGAATTTTCTTCCACAGCACTAACGTGTACATTATGGACTTTAAGGTTACAGTGTTATTTTCACAAAATGTTTGGAGTTTCAATATTTGGATTGCAATTTTACCATCCTTGTATGTGGCTTAGGGTGATGGATGTAACGTGCACGTGACGTGCATTGGGAGAACGTTTGAAATGGTGCCTTATAACAAATTTGGAGGGTTTGGAACCCAGCACATGTTTTATAGGGGTGTTCTGCCACCCGTGCCATAAGTATTGGGATTTGGAACCCGGCACAGGTTTTATAGGGGTGTTCTGTCACCCAGGCCATTGTATTTGGGATTTGGAACCCGGCACTGGTTTTATAGAGGTGTTCTGCCACCCGTGCCACTAATATTGGGGTGTTGGACACCGCACTTGAGGGGGTTTCCTGCCCGTGCCTTGGGGAGTTGTATGCTGGTACCTTAAGGGGTGGTCCTCTCCTCCTGCCGTGCACTGTAGTGGGTGTCTGTGCTCTGTGCAATTTGAGCATTGATTATTTGTTCTGGCTTAGTATAATAGAAGATGAAGGGTGTGCTGCATTTCAGCCCACCTTGGTTGTTGGCAGCAGGATGAATGAAGGTGCTGTTTTGAGATGTGGCATGGTGGTGTGTTGAGTCAGGGCTGGTTCCTTTGGTTGAGTGACTGTTGTTACGCCTGCAACAGACTGTTAGGTTTCAGAAGGGTTTGACTTCATTGTAGGTCATTGAAGGGATGAGGTAGGTGGGAGCAAGTCTCCTTGTTCTTCAGAATGAAATGAGTGGGACTTGGGTTGGAGTTTTGGAGTGGAGGTGGCCAGAGTTGTGTTGGTTTCATACTTTGGTCGCATTACCCTATGTACTTTCCCTTGCACTTCCTTCCATACCCTTTTCTTGGTTTCTGTTGAGGAGGGAGATGTGTTGTATCTTGTGTTCCCTGCTTTGGTCCTGCATAAATGTTTGCCTGAGAGATTTCCTAACATAATGTTATGCTTGTGGAATGTTGTGGTTTGAGTGCCCCTGTAAGCTCAATGAATGTCAGTTGGAGTG
Source organism: Ambystoma mexicanum (assembly GCF_040938575.1). NCBI lineage: Eukaryota > Metazoa > Chordata > Amphibia > Caudata > Ambystomatidae > Ambystoma > Ambystoma mexicanum. Next base: position 677,703,099 of record NC_090935.1, on the reverse strand, counting down.
AAGCAGTCTGTGAGAGTGGAGGCCAATTAATGTCTCCTGTGTAACTTCCTACTTGCTTACCCTTGGACTTACCTGATGTATATACCTTGTCACTGGAACTTAGTAAAGAGATTCACTTCCCTTACCTGCAGTATCAGACCTTTCTTTTCAACCCGCAACACAAAGTGATCTTGCTCCACAAAAAAACACTTTGCACCACTCTGTGAATTAAGCTTGGTTCAACGTGTTGGTTGGCAGTGCAAAGTCACTTTGCACCGTGCTAAATGTTCCATGAATTAGGCTGTAAGACCGTTGCCTATAACCGTTTCAAACGTAGCCAGGCTGCAAGCCTCGTCCATCCAGCAGACAACACCCCTCTCCCTGGTTTCATTAAGGCCTACTGGCCATTTCTTTCTTATTGGCCATGTTAATGCCTTTTTCCAGTCCTACGTGGCCATTCTGAAATAATCCACTTCGGAACTCCTGTTGCGCTGGAACTCTTGAACAATGGGAGTTGCAAAATAGATCCTTCATCATTGTATGCTGTCTCTCCGCCACCCCCCACTGTCCTTGGCTACCAATCCGGGGGACACCTCTAAACTCACACCCTTTGCCCTCATCATGCCTCCTCCCCCCCTTCAACCTCTAAGCCTTTGTATGCCTAATTTGTGCGGTGTGTAGCCGGGAACCCTCGCCACTACCCCCAGTATTCTTCCCTCACTGCCCCTCCAGTCTCAAGTCTGCTCAACGCCCTCCTCGTCTCATTCCCCCACTGACCTCCTCTTCCAAGTCCCACTGGCCCAGCCTGCCCCTTGTGTGAGTATGAAGGAAAGAAGTTGCTGTTTGTTCACTCTAATTCATGTGCTAGTTAACTTCATTCTTCAATTATCAGCTTTCGCGTCACTAGTTTTTAGGTTAGCTGTATCATGTTCGAGGTCATAGTGCCATGACTCTTTTAAATAGGGGTTTAGGAAGTTCCTCGGAGCAAAGGGGTTGATGTTCTATTTCTTTAGACAAGAATTTCAAATTAATAAAGCATGCTTTTAAAACTAAGATGATAATCATGGGCTTCTAACCCTAGTGTATAGAAAGCATATTGTTTAATTTATTTTATTTTATTGTGTTATAGTCACAAACTTTCCACATACAGCACTATATACCTTGAAAAAACATTATAGAAAGCATATATTTGTGGGGATTGTTTTGTAAGACTTTGTGTATTCAATGTATGGGAAGAAAAGTGGCACAACAATAGTATGAATGTGTATTAACATAACGTAGGCCTTAATTGGCAAATCCCTTCTTATGGGTGAATTATTAATATGCACACGATTATCGTATTTAATTGGATATTTATTATCCCTTATCACTGCAATATTTTTCAATATATTTTTCATTTTCCTATCGATATGGCAGTCACAACACTTGAAAACAGAGCCCGCACGACACAATCGTCACCCGGTTCTAACATGGCAGGCCCTTAGCTGCCCCTCGAACCAGTTTTTTCTGTTGCTCCAAAGGCACAGTCTCGCTCCCTCTGCACTCCCACTGCCAGAGGGCACAACCTTTGCCCATTTACAGGAGGGTGCAACTGCTTACTCAATCCACTGCCTGTTTATCCCACGCACCCATCCACCCATGCTGCAAATCACTCCCTCTCCCACTTACTCACCAATGCACCCATTCATATATTTATCACGCCACTGACTCACCTCTCCGCTCAGCCATCCACCCTTTCATACATCTATCATTGCCACTGACTCACCTCTCTGCTCAGCCATCCACCCATCCATACATCTATCATGCCACTGACTCACCTCTCTGCACAGCGATCCACACTTCATACATCTATTATTGCCACTGACTCACCTCTCCACTCAGCCATTGACCCATTCATTCATATAGCATTGCCACTGACACACCTCTCCGCCCAGCCATCCACCCATTCATATATCTATCATTGCTACTGACTCAGCTCTCCACTCATTCATACATCTATCATGCCACTGACTCACCTCTCCGCCCACCCATCCACCCATTCATACATCTATCATTGCCACTGACTCACCTCTTCACTCAGCCATCCACCCATCCATACATCTATCATGCCACTGACTCACCTCTCTGCTCAGCGATCTACCCTTTCATATATCTATCATTGCCACTGGCTCACCTCTCTGCTCAGCCATCCACCCATTCATACATCTATCATTGCCACAGACTCACCTCTCTACTCAGCCATCCACCCATTCATACATCTATCATTGCCACTGACTCAACTCTCCACTCAGCCATCCATCCTTTCACACATCTATCATGCCACTGACTCACCTCGCCACTCAGCCGTCCACCCTTTCATACATCTATCATTGCCACAGACTCACCTCTCTGCTCAGCCATCCACACATTCATGCATCTATCAATGCCACTGACTCACCTCTCCGCTCAGCCATCCATCCTTTCACACATCTATCATTCCACTGACTCACCTCTCCACCCAGCTATCCACACTTCATACATCTATCATTGCCACTGACTCACCTCTCCAGCCAGCCATCCACCCATTCATACATATATCATGTCACTGACTCACCTTGCCGCTTAGCCATCCACCCTTTCATACATCTATCATTGTCACAGAGTCACCTCTCTGCTCAGCCATCCACCCATTCATAAATCTATCATGCAACTGACTCACCACTCCACTCAGGCATCCACCCTTTCATACATCTATCATTGCCACTGACTCACCTTTCCACTCTGCCATCCATCCAGTCATACATCTATCATGCCACTGACTCGCCTCTCCACCCAGCCATCCACACTTCATACATCTATCATTGCCACAGAGTCACCTTTCTGCTCAGCAATCCATCCAGTCATACATCTATCATTGCCACTGACTCACCTCTCCACCCAGCCATCCAACCATTCCTACATCTATCATGCCACTGACTCACCTCTCCGCTCAGCCATCCACCCTTTCATACATCTATCATTGCCACTGACTCATCTCTCCACCCAGGCATCAACCCATTCATACATCTATCATTGCCACCGACTCACCTTTCCACTCAGCCATCCATCCAGTCATACATCTATCATGCCACTGACTCACCTCTCCACCCAGCCATCCACACTTCATACATCTATCATTGCCACTGACTCACCTCTCCACCCAGCCATCCACCCATTCATACATCTATCATGCCACTGACTCACCTCACCACTCAGCCATCCACCCTTTCATACATCTATCATTGCCACAGACTCACCTCTCTGCTCAGCTATCTATCCATCCATTCATACATCTATCATTGCCACTGACTCACCTCTCCGCTCAGCCATCCATCCTTTCACACATATATCATTGCCACTGACTCACCTCTCCACTCAGCCATCCACCCATTCATACATCTATCATGCCACTGACTCAGCTCTCCACCCATTCATACATCTATCATGCCACTGACTCACCTCTCGGCTCAGCCATCCATCCTTTCATACATCTATCATGCTACTGACTCACCTCTCCACTCAGCCATACACCCATTGATACATCTATCATTGCCACTGACTCACCTCTCCACTCAGCCGTCCACCCATTCCTACATCGATCATGTCACTGACTCATCTCTCCACTCAGCCATAGCCTCATTCACATATCTATCATTGCCACTGACTGATCTCTCTGCTCAGCCATCTGTCCTTTCATACATCTATCATGCCACAGACTTGCCCCTACACTCAGAGATCCATCCTTTCATGCATCTATCATTGCCTCTGACTCACCTCTCTGGTCAGCCATCCATCCACCCATTCATACATCTATCATGCCACTGACTCACCTCACCACTCAGCCATCCACCCGTTAATACATCTATCATTGCAACTGACTCGCCTCTCTGCTCAGCCATCCACCCATTCATACATCTATCATTGCCACTGACTCACATCTCCACCCAGCCATCCAAACTTCATACGTCTATCATTGCCACTGACTCATCTCTCCACCCAGCCATCCACCCATTCATACATCTATCATGCCACTGACTCACCTCTCCGCTCAGCCGTCCACCCTTTCATACATCTATCATTGCCACAGACTCACCTCTCTGCTCAGCCATCCACTCATTCATACATCTATCATTGCCACTGACTCACCTCTCCGCTCAGCCATCCATCCTTTCACACATCTATCATTGCCACTGACTCACCTCTCCACCCAGCCATCCACCCATTCATACATCTATCATTCTACTGACTCACCTATTCACCAAGCTATCCACACTTCATACATCTATCATGTCACTGACTCACCTTGCCGCTCAGCCATCCACCCTTTCATACATCTATCATTGTCACAGAGTCACCTCTCTGCTCAGCCATTCACCCATTCATAGATCTATCATGCCACTGACTCACCACTCCACTCAGCCATCCACCCATTCATACATCTATCATGCCACTGACTCACCTCTCCGCCCAGCCATCCACCCATTCATACATCTATCATTGCCACTGACTCACCTCTTCACTCAGCCATCCACCCATCCATACATCTATCATGCCACTGACTCACCTCTTTGCTCAGCGATCAACCCTTTCATACATCTATCATTGCCACTGACTCACCATCTCCGCTCAGCCATCCACCCTTTCATACCCCTATCATTGCAACTGACTCACTTCTCTGCTCAGAAATCCATCCTTTCATACATTTATCTTTGCCACTGACTCACCTCTCCACCCAGCCAAACACACTTCATACATCTATCATTGCCACTGACTCACCTCTCAACTCAGCCATTGACCCATTTATTCATCTATCATTGCCACTGACATACCTCTCCACTCAGCCATCCACCCATTCATCCATCTATCATTGCCACTAACTCAGCCCTCCACCCATTCATACATCTATCATGCCACTGACTCACCTCTCCGCCCAGCCATCCATCCACCCATCCATACATCTATCGTGCCACTGACTCACCTCTCTGCTCAGCCATCCACCCTTTCATACCCCTATCATTGCAACTGACTCACCTCTCCACTCAGCCATTGACCCATTCATTCATCTATCATTGCCACTGACACACCTCTTCACTCAGCCATCCACCCATTCATACATCTGCCATTGCCACTGACTCAGCTCTCCACCCATTCATACATCTATCATGCCACTGACTCACCTCTCGGCTCAGCCATCCATCTGTTCATACATCTATCATGCCACTGACTCACCTCTCGGCTCAGCCATCCATCTGTTCATACATCTATCATGCTACTGACTCACCTCTCCGCCCAGCCATCCACATAATGTCACTGACTCACCTCTCCCCTCAGCCATTGACCCATTCATTCATCTATCATTGCCACTGACACACCTCTCCACTCAGCCATCCACCCATTCATACATCTATCATTGCCACTGACTCAGCTCTCCACCCATTCAAACATCTATCATGCCACTGACTCACCTCTCGGCTCAGCCATCCATCTGTTCATACATCTATCATGCTACTGACTCACCTCTCCACTCAGCCATACACCCATTCATACATCTATCATTGCCACTGACTCACCTCTCCACTCACCCATCCACACATTCCTACATCGATCATGTCACTGACTCATCTCTCCACTCAGCCATAGCCTCATTCACATATCTATCATTGCCACTGACTGATCTCTCTGCTCAGCCATCTGTCCTTTCATACATCTATCATGCCACAGACTTGCTCCTACTCTCAGAGATCCATCCTTTCATACATCTATCATTGCCACTGACTCACCTCTCTGGTCAGCCATCCATCCACCCATTCATACATCTGTCATGCCACTGACTCACCTCACCACTCAGCCATCCACCCTTTGATTCATCTATCATTGCAACTGACTCGCCTCTCTGCTCAGCCATCCACCCATTCATACATCTATCATTGCCACTGACTCACCTCGCCGCTCAGCCGTCCACCCTTTCATACATCTATCATTGTCACAGACTCACCTCTCTGCTCAGCCATCCACCCATTCATACATCTATCATTGCCACTGACTCACCTCTCCGCTCAGCCATCCATCCTTTCACACATCTATCATGCCACTGACTCACCTCGCCGCTCAGCCGTCCACCCTTTCATACACCTATCATTGCCACAGACTCACCTCTCTGCTCAGCGATCTACCCTTTCATACATCTATCATTGCCACTGGCTCACCTCTCTGCTCAGCCATCCACCCATTCATACATCTATCATTGCCACTGACTCAACTCTCCACTCAGCCATCCATCCTTTCACACATCTATCATGCCACTGACTCACCTCGCCACTCAGCCGTCCACCCTTTCATACATCTATCATTGCCACAGACTCACCTCTCTGCTCAGCCATCCACACATTCATGCATCTATCAATGCCACTGACTCACCTCTCCGCTCAGCCATCCATCCTTTCACACATCTATCATTCCACTGACTCACCTCTCCACCCAGCTATCCACACTTCATACATCTATCATTGCCACTGACTCACCTCTCCAGCCAGCCATCCACCCATTCATACATATATCATGTCACTGACTCACCTTGCCGCTTAGCCATCCACCCTTTCATACATCTATCATTGTCACAGAGTCACCTCTCTGCTCAGCCATCCACCCATTCATAAATCTATCATGCAACTGACTCACCACTCCACTCAGGCATCCACCCTTTCATACATCTATCATTGCCACTGACTCACCTTTCCACTCTGCCATCCATCCAGTCATACATCTATCATGCCACTGACTCACCTCTCCACCCAGCCATCCACACTTCATACATCTATCATTGCCACAGAGTCACCTTTCTGCTCAGCAATCCATCCAGTCATACATCTATCATTGCCACTGACTCACCTCTCCACCCAGCCATCCAACCATTCTTACATCTATCATGCCACTGACTCACCTCTCCGCTCAGCCATCCACCCTTTCATACATCTATCATTGCCACTGACTCATCTCTCCACCCAGGCATCAACCCATTCATACATCTATCATTGCCACCGACTCACCTTTCCACTCAGCCATCCATCCAGTCATACATCTATCATGCCACTGACTCACCTCTCCACCCAGCCATCCACACTTCATACATCTATCATTGCCACTGACTCACCTCTCCACCCAGCCATCCACCCATTCATACATCTATCATGCCACTGACTCACCTCACCACTCAGCCATCCACCCTTTCATACATCTATCATTGCCACAGACTCACCTCTCTGCTCAGCTATCTATCCATCCACTCATACATCTATCATTGCCACTGACTCACCTCTCCGCTCAGCCATCCATCCTTTCACACATATATCATTGCCACTGACTCACCTCTCCACTCAGCCATCCACCCATTCATACATCTATCATGCCACTGACTCAGCTCTCCACCCATTCATACATCTATCATGCCACTGACTCACCTCTCGGCTCAGCCATCCATCCTTTCATACATCTATCATGCTACTGACTCACCTCTCCACTCAGCCATACACCCATTGATACATCTATCATTGCCACTGACTCACCTCTCCACTCAGCCGTCCACCCATTCCTACATCGATCATGTCACTGACTCATCTCTCCACTCAGCCATAGCCTCATTCACATATCTATCATTGCCACTGACTGATCTCTCTGCTCAGCCATCTGTCCTTTCATACATCTATCATGCCACAGACTTGCCCCTACACTCAGAGATCCATCCTTTCATACATCTATCATTGCCTCTGACTCACCTCTCTGGTCAGCCATCCATCCACCCATTCATACATCTATCATGCCACTGACTCACCTCACCACTCAGCCATCCACCCGTTAATACATCTATCATTGCAACTGACTCGCCTCTCTGCTCAGCCATCCACCCATTCATACATCTATCATTGCCACTGACTCACATCTCCACCCAGCCATCCAAACTTCATACGTCTATCATTGCCACTGACTCATCTCTCCACCCAGCCATCCACCCGTTCATACATCTATCATGCCACTGACTCACCTCTCCGCTCAGCCGTCCACCCTTTCATACATCTATCATTGCCACAGACTCACCTCTCTGCTCAGCCATCCACTCATTCATACATCTATCATTGCCACTGACTCACCTCTCCGCTCAGCCATCCATCCTTTCACACATCTATCATTGCCACTGACTCACCTCTCCACCCAGCCATCCACCCATTCATACATCTATCATTCTACTGACTCACCTATTCACCAAGCTATCCACACTTCATACATCTATCATGTCACTGACTCACCTTGCCGCTCAGCCATCCACCCTTTCATACATCTATCATTGTCACAGAGTCACCTCTCTGCTCAGCCATTCACCCATTCATAGATCTATCATGCCACTGACTCACCACTCCACTTAGCCATCCACCCATTCATACATCTATCATGCCACTGACTCACCTCTCCGCCCAGCCATCCACCCATTCATACATCTATCATTGCCACTGACTCACCTCTTCACTCAGCCATCCACCCATCCATACATCTATCATGCCACTGACTCACCTCTTTGCTCAGCGATCAACCCTTTCATACATCTATCATTGCCACTGACTCACCATCTCCGCTCAGCCATCCACCCTTTCATACCCCTATCATTGCAACTGACTCACTTCTCTGCTCAGAAATCCATCCTTTCATACATTTATCATTGCCACTGACTCACCTCTCCACCCAGCCAAACACACTTCATACATCTATCATTGCCACTGACTCACCTCTCAACTCAGCCATTGACCCATTTATTCATCTATCATTGCCACTGACATACCTCTCCACTCAGCCATCCACCCATTCATCCATCTATCATTGCCACTAACACAGCCCTCCACCCATTCATACATCTATCATGCCACTGACTCACCTCTCCGCCCAGCCATCCATCCACCCATCCATACATCTATCGTGCCACTGACTCACCTCTCTGCTCAGCCATCCACCCTTTCATACCCCTATCATTGCAACTGACTCACCTCTCCACTCAGCCATTGACCCATTCATTCATCTATCATTGCCACTGACACACCTCTTCACTCAGCCATCCACCCATTCATACATCTGCCATTGCCACTGACTCAGCTCTCCACCCATTCATACATCTATCATGCCACTGACTCACCTCTCCGCCCAGCCATCCACATAATGTCACTGACTCACCTCTCCCCTCAGCCATTGACCCATTCATTCATCTATCATTGCCACTGACACACCTCTCCACTCAGCCATCCACCCATTCATACATCTATCATTGCCACTGACTCAGCTCTCCACCCATTCAAACATCTATCATGCCACTGACTCACCTCTCGGCTCAGCCATCCATCCTTTCATACATCTATCATGCTACTGACTCACCTCTCCACTCAGCCATACACCCATTCATACATCTATCATTGCTACTGACTCACCTCTCCACTCACCCATCCACACATTCCTACATCGATCATGTCACTGACTCATCTCTCCACTCAGCCATAGCCTCATTCACATATCTATCATTGCCACTGACTGATCTCTCTGCTCAGCCATCTGTCCTTTCATACATCTATCATGCCACAGACTTGCTCCTACTCTCAGAGATCCATCCTTTCATACATCTATCATTGCCACTGACTCACCTCTCTGGTCAGCCATCCATCCACCCATTCATACATCTGTCATGCCACTGACTCACCTCACCACTCAGCCATCCACCCTTTGATTCATCTATCATTGCAACTGACTCGCCTCTCTGCTCAGCCATCCACCCATTCATACATCTATCATTGCCACTGACTCACCTCGCCGCTCAGCCGTCCACCCTTTCATACATCTATCATTGTCACAGACTCACCTCTCTTCTCAGCCATCCACCCATTCATACATCTATCATTGCCACTGACTCACCTCTCCGCTCAGCCATCCATCCTTTCACACATCTATCATGCCACTGACTCACCTCGCCGCTCAGCCGTCCACCCTTTCATACACCTATCATTGCCACAGACTCACCTCTCTGCTCAGCCATCCACCCATTCATACATCTATCAGTGCCACTGACTCACCTCTCCGCTCAGCCATCCATCCTTTCACACATCTATCATTCCACTGACTCACCTCTCCACCCAGCTATCCACACTTCATACATCTATCATTGCCACTGACTCACCTCTCCACCCAGCCATCCACCCATTCATACATATATCATGTCACTGACTCACCTTGCCGCTCAGCCATCCACCCTTTCATACATCTATCATTGTCACAGAGTCACCTCTCTGCTCAGCCATCCACCCAGTCATACATATATCATGCCACTGACTCACCTCTCCACCCAGCCATCCACACTTCATACATCTATCATTGCCACAGAGTCACCTTTCTGCTCAGCCATCCACCCATTCATAAATCTATCATGTCACTGACTCACCTCTCCGCTCAGCCATCCAGTTTTTCATACATCTATCATTGCCACTGACTCAACTCTCCACCCAGCCTTCCACACTTCATACATCTATCATTGCCACTGACTCACCTTTCCACTCAGCAATCCATGCAGTCATACATCTATCATTGCCACTGACTCACCTCTCCACCCAGCCATCCACCCATTCATACATCTATCATGCCACTGACTCACCTCTCCGCTCAGCCATCCACCCTTTCATACATCTATCATTGCCACTGACTCAACTCTCCACCCAGACATCAACCCATTCATACATCTATCATTGCCACCGACTCACCTTTCCACTCAGCCATACATCCAGTCTTACATCTATCATGCCACTGACTCACCTCTCCACCCAGCCTTCCACACTTCATACATCTATCATTGCTACTGACTCACCTCTCCACCCAGCCATCCACCCATTCATACATCTATCATTGCAACTGACTCGCCTCTCTGCTCAGCCATCCATCCACCCATTCATACATCTATCATGCCACTGACTCACCTCACCACTCAGCCATCCACCCGTTAATACATCTATCATTGCAACTGACTCGCCTCTCTGCTCAGCCATCCACCCATTCATACATCTATCATTGCCACTGACTCACATCTCCACCCAGCCATCCAAACTTCATACGTCTATCATTGCCACTGACTCATCTCTCCACCCAGCCATCCACCCGTTCATACATCTATCATGCCACTGACTCACCTCTCCGCTCAGCCGTCCACCCTTTCATACATCTATCATTGCCACAGACTCACCTCTCTGCTCAGCCATCCACTCATTCATACATCTATCATTGCCACTGACTCACCTCTCCGCTCAGCCATCCATCCTTTCACACATCTATCATTGCCACTGACTCACCTCTCCACCCAGCCATCCACCCATTCATACATCTATCATTCTACTGACTCACCTATTCACCAAGCTATCCACACTTCATACATCTATCATGTCACTGACTCACCTTGCCGCTCAGCCATCCACCCTTTCATACATCTATCATTGTCACAGAGTCACCTCTCTGCTCAGCCATTCACCCATTCATAGATCTATCATGCCACTGACTCACCACTCCACTTAGCCATCCACCCATTCATACATCTATCATGCCACTGACTCACCTCTCCGCCCAGCCATCCACCCATTCATACATCTATCATTGCCACTGACTCACCTCTTCACTCAGCCATCCACCCATCCATACATCTATCATGCCACTGACTCACCTCTTTGCTCAGCGATCAACCCTTTCATACATCTATCATTGCCACTGACTCACCATCTCCGCTCAGCCATCCACCCTTTCATACCCCTATCATTGCAACTGACTCACTTCTCTGCTCAGAAATCCATCCTTTCATACATTTATCATTGCCACTGACTCACCTCTCCACCCAGCCAAACACACTTCATACATCTATCATTGCCACTGACTCACCTCTCAACTCAGCCATTGACCCATTTATTCATCTATCATTGCCACTGACATACCTCTCCACTCAGCCATCCACCCATTCATCCATCTATCATTGCCACTAACACAGCCCTCCACCCATTCATACATCTATCATGCCACTGACTCACCTCTCCGCCCAGCCATCCATCCACCCATCCATACATCTATCGTGCCACTGACTCACCTCTCTGCTCAGCCATCCACCCTTTCATACCCCTATCATTGCAACTGACTCACCTCTCCACTCAGCCATTGACCCATTCATTCATCTATCATTGCCACTGACACACCTCTTCACTCAGCCATCCACCCATTCATACATCTGCCATTGCCACTGACTCAGCTCTCCACCCATTCATACATCTATCATGCCACTGACTCACCTCTCCGCCCAGCCATCCACATAATGTCACTGACTCACCTCTCCCCTCAGCCATTGACCCATTCATTCATCTATCATTGCCACTGACACACCTCTCCACTCAGCCATCCACCCATTCATACATCTATCATTGCCACTGACTCAGCTCTCCACCCATTCAAACATCTATCATGCCACTGACTCACCTCTCGGCTCAGCCATCCATCCTTTCATACATCTATCATGCTACTGACTCACCTCTCCACTCAGCCATACACCCATTCATACATCTATCATTGCTACTGACTCACCTCTCCACTCACCCATCCACACATTCCTACATCGATCATGTCACTGACTCATCTCTCCACTCAGCCATAGCCTCATTCACATATCTATCATTGCCACTGACTGATCTCTCTGCTCAGCCATCTGTCCTTTCATACATCTATCATGCCACAGACTTGCTCCTACTCTCAGAGATCCATCCTTTCATACATCTATCATTGCCACTGACTCACCTCTCTGGTCAGCCATCCATCCACCCATTCATACATCTGTCATGCCACTGACTCACCTCACCACTCAGCCATCCACCCTTTGATTCATCTATCATTGCAACTGACTCGCCTCTCTGCTCAGCCATCCACCCATTCATACATCTATCATTGCCACTGACTCACCTCGCCGCTCAGCCGTCCACCCTTTCATACATCTATCATTGTCACAGACTCACCTCTCTTCTCAGCCATCCACCCATTCATACATCTATCATTGCCACTGACTCACCTCTCCGCTCAGCCATCCATCCTTTCACACATCTATCATGCCACTGACTCACCTCGCCGCTCAGCCGTCCACCCTTTCATACACCTATCATTGCCACAGACTCACCTCTCTGCTCAGCCATCCACCCATTCATACATCTATCAGTGCCACTGACTCACCTCTCCGCTCAGCCATCCATCCTTTCACACATCTATCATTCCACTGACTCACCTCTCCACCCAGCTATCCACACTTCATACATCTATCATTGCCACTGACTCACCTCTCCACCCAGCCATCCACCCATTCATACATATATCATGTCACTGACTCACCTTGCCGCTCAGCCATCCACCCTTTCATACATCTATCATTGTCACAGAGTCACCTCTCTGCTCAGCCATCCACCCAGTCATACATATATCATGCCACTGACTCACCTCTCCACCCAGCCATCCACACTTCATACATCTATCATTGCCACAGAGTCACCTTTCTGCTCAGCCATCCACCCATTCATAAATCTATCATGTCACTGACTCACCTCTCCGCTCAGCCATCCAGTTTTTCATACATCTATCATTGCCACTGACTCAACTCTCCACCCAGCCTTCCACACTTCATACATCTATCATTGCCACTGACTCACCTTTCCACTCAGCAATCCATGCAGTCATACATCTATCATTGCCACTGACTCACCTCTCCACCCAGCCATCCACCCATTCATACATCTATCATGCCACTGACTCACCTCTCCGCTCAGCCATCCACCCTTTCATACATCTATCATTGCCACTGACTCAACTCTCCACCCAGACATCAACCCATTCATACATCTATCATTGCCACCGACTCACCTTTCCACTCAGCCATACATCCAGTCTTACATCTATCATGCCACTGACTCACCTCTCCACCCAGCCTTCCACACTTCATACATCTATCATTGCTACTGACTCACCTCTCCACCCAGCCATCCACCCATTCATACATCTATCATTGCAACTGACTCGCCTCTCTGCTCAGCCATCCATCCACCCATTCATACATCTATCATGCCACTGACTCACCTCACCACTCAGCCATCCACCCGTTAATACATCTATCATTGCAACTGACTCGCCTCTCTGCTCAGCCATCCACCCATTCATACATCTATCATTGCCACTGACTCACATCTCCACCCAGCCATCCAAACTTCATACGTCTATCATTGCCACTGACTCATCTCTCCACCCAGCCATCCACCCATTCATACATCTATCATGCCACTGACTCACCTCTCCGCTCAGCCGTCCACCCTTTCATACATCTATCATTGCCACAGACTCACCTCTCTGCTCAGCCATCCACTCATTCATACATCTATCATTGCCACTGACTCACCTCTCCGCTCAGCCATCCATCCTTTCACACATCTATCATTGCCACTGACTCACCTCTCCACCCAGCCATCCACCCATTCATACATCTATCATTCTACTGACTCACCTATTCACCAAGCTATCCACACTTCATACATCTATCATGTCACTGACTCACCTTGCCGCTCAGCCATCCACCCTTTCATACATCTATCATTGTCACAGAGTCACCTCTCTGCTCAGCCATTCACCCATTCATAGATCTATCATGCCACTGACTCACCACTCCACTCAGCCATCCACCCATTCATACATCTATCATGCCACTGACTCACCTCTCCGCCCAGCCATCCACCCATTCATACATCTATCATTGCCACTGACTCACCTCTTCACTCAGCCATCCACCCATCCATACATCTATCATGCCACTGACTCACCTCTTTGCTCAGCGATCAACCCTTTCATACATCTATCATTGCCACTGACTCACCATCTCCGCTCAGCCATCCACCCTTTCATACCCCTATCATTGCAACTGACTCACTTCTCTGCTCAGAAATCCATCCTTTCATACATTTATCATTGCCACTGACTCACCTCTCCACCCAGCCAAACACACTTCATACATCTATCATTGCCACTGACTCACCTCTCAACTCAGCCATTGACCCATTTATTCATCTATCATTGCCACTGACATACCTCTCCACTCAGCCATCCACCCATTCATCCATCTATCATTGCCACTAACTCAGCCCTCCACCCATTCATACATCTATCATGCCACTGACTCACCTCTCCGCCCAGCCATCCATCCACCCATCCATACATTTATCGTGCCACTGACTCACCTCTCTGCTCAGCCATCCACCCTTTCATACCCCTATCATTGCAACTGACTCACCTCTCCACTCAGCCATTGACCCATTCATTCATCTATCATTGCCACTGACACACCTCTTCACTCAGCCATCCACCCATTCATACATCTGCCATTGCCACTGACTCAGCTCTCCACCCATTCATACATCTATCATGCCACTGACTCACCTCTCCGCCCAGCCATCCACATAATGTCACTGACTCACCTCTCCCCTCAGCCATTGACCCATTCATTCATCTATCATTGCCACTGACACACCTCTCCACTCAGCCATCCACCCATTCATACATCTATCATTGCCACTGACTCAGCTCTCCACCCATTCAAACATCTATCATGCCACTGACTCACCTCTCGGCTCAGCCATCCATCCTTTCATACATCTATCATGCTACTGACTCACCTCTCCACTCAGCCATACACCCATTCATACATCTATCATTGCCACTGACTCACCTCTCCACTCACCCATCCACACATTCCTACATCGATCATGTCACTGACTCATCTCTCCACTCAGCCATAGCCTCATTCACATATCTATCATTGCCACTGACTGATCTCTCTGCTCAGCCATCTGTCCTTTCATACATCTATCATGCCACAGACTTGCTCCTACGCTCAGAGATCCATCCTTTCATACATCTATCATTGCCACTGACTCACCTCTCTGGTCAGCCATCCATCCACCCATTCATACATCTGTCATGCCACTGACTCACCTCACCACTCAGCCATCCACCCTTTGATTCATCTATCATTGCAACTGACTCGCCTCTCTGCTCAGCCATCCACCCATTCATACATCTATCATTGCCACTGACTCACCTCGCCGCTCAGCCGTCCACCCTTTCATACATCTATCATTGTCACAGACTCACCTCTCTGCTCAGCCATCCACCCATTCATACATCTATCATTGCCACTGACTCACCTCTCCGCTCAGCCATCCATCCTTTCACACATCTATCATGCCACTGACTCACCTCGCCGCTCAGCCGTCCACCCTTTCATACACCTATCATTGCCACAGACTCACCTCTCTGCTCAGCCATCCACCCATTCATACATCTATCAGTGCCACTGACTCACCTCTCCGCTCAGCCATCCATCCTTTCACACATCTATCATTCCACTGACTCACCTCTCCACCCAGCTATCCACACTTCATACATCTATCATTGCCACTGACTCACCTCTCCACCCAGCCATCCACCCATTCATACATATATCATGTCACTGACTCACCTTGCCGCTCAGCCATCCACCCTTTCATACATCTATCATTGTCACAGAGTCACCTCTCTGCTCAGCCATCCACCCAGTCATACATATATCATGCCACTGACTCACCTCTCCACCCAGCCATCCACACTTCATACATTTATCATTGCCACAGAGTCACCTTTCTGCTCAGCCATCCACCCATTCATAAATCTATCATGTCACTGACTCACCTCTCCGCTCAGCCATCCAGTTTTTCATACATCTATCATTGCCACTGACTCAACTCTCCACCCAGCCTTCCACACTTCATACATCTATCATTGCCACTGACTCACCTTTCCACTCAGCAATCCATCCAGTCATACATCTATCATTGCCACTGACTCACCTCTCCACCCAGCCATCCACCCATTCATACATCTATCATGCCACTGACTCACCTCTCCGCTCAGCCATCCACCCTTTCATACATCTATCATTGCCACTGACTCAACTCTCCACCCAGACATCAACCCATTCATACATCTATCATTGCCACCGACTCACCTTTCCACTCAGCCATACATCCAGTCATACATCTATCATGCCACTGACTCACCTCTCCACCCAGCCTTCCACACTTCATACATCTATCATTGCCACTGACTCACCTCTCCACCCAGCCATCCACCCATTCATACATCTATCATGCCACTGACTCACCTCACCACTCAGCCATCCACCCTTTCATACATCTATCATTGCCACAGACTCACCTCTCTGCTCAGCTATCTATCCATCCATTCATACATCTATCATTGCCACTGACTCACCTCTCCGCTCAGCCATCCATCCTTTCACACATATATCATTGCCACTGACTCACCTCTCCACTCAGCCATCCACCCATTCATACATCTATCATGCCACTGACTCACCTCTCCGCTCAGGCGTCCACCCTTTCATACATCTATCATTGCCACTGACTCAACTCTCCACCCAGCCATCCACACTTCAAACATCTATCATTGCCGCTGACTCACCATCTCTGCTCAACATCCACCCTTTCATACACCTATCATTGCCACTGACACACCTCTCCACTCAGCCATCCACCCATTCATACATCTATCATTGCCACTGACTCCCCTCTCCACTCAGCCATCCACCCATTCATACATCTATCATTGCCATTGACTCATCTCTTCACTCATCCATCCACCCATTCATTTCACCATGCGCACACTAACTCCACCCGTTCGGTCCCATTTTTATTCATCCACTCACTGTTTCCCCACTAAACACACTTTTCACTAAAATAAACATTCCTGTCCACTATTTTAATGCGTGTTTGATAGTTGCAAGCACAGCCTGGGAGAGTTTTTCATTGGGGAGATAAGGGAAACTAAGATGGGGCCACTGAGAACCACGGTGGACTTGGATCGATTGGTGGGCACCACTGCGGGCACATAATGTGAAGTGTGGTCCGCCAATGGGTCTCTTTGGATGACAGAGTTCATGTGTGCTCGTGTGGTGCTTTGACCTGACAGCCGCTGTTGTGCTCTGCTTCCCTTCGTTTCTCTGTAATGAGCTCGTCACGCTCCCTCTCTGTCATTCTGAGCATTCAGCCCGATCCAGCCCTAACTTATGCGGCCATCGCCTGGGTGAAGGTGCCCCGCGATCGTTTGTCATCGCGATTGTTGCTACGAGGCCGCCCTCGCCCTGTCTAACTCATTACTCTGTGCCTCCCTCCAGCGGCTCAATGGGGTGCCGGCGCACATAGGGGAGCTCGCGCCTTGACGTTCTAGTGTTTTTTTCATGTGCCCCGGGTCACAGTGATGTTTAGGGAAGTGGCGGAAAGTGATTAGTGTCGAAGAGGAAACGTGTGGAAGGAATGAACTTATTTTATAAATCCAACCCTATGCTGTACGGTGTGTTTGTTAGCTACATCCTCATTGAAATCTAATTTCTGGAAAAAGGGTGTGTCCCAAATACAGTGGCGCTAATTGACGACCATGCATGCAGTGCATACTCCGGAGCAAGGTAAAGTATGATTTCCAAGCCGACCAGGTGAGCTGATTCCGCTACAACAAAGCAAAGTTCCAACTGAGTTTCAAGGTACTAGTTAAGCACCACTTCAGTGGACACTAGCCGCAAGCACGGCCGCCCACCGCACGTAATCGCCTCCATACACCAGACTAAAACACAAAGCACAACATCTCTGCCATCACCGTGCAGCTAAGCCCCACGACAGAAATTCGATCTAGCTGGACACATACAGGTCTCTTGCACTCGCGCACTCTCCTGACCACATCTCAGCACCCACACACATGCCTGACCATCAGTAGCTTACCGGGGCTCGGCCAGCCCACCCAATGTCCTATTTGGCCTAAGGCTGGGCACCATTAGCTCCAGCAAGCTATCCTCTCCTGGTGCTGTGCAGATTGGCCCGCCAGGAAAAAGACCCAAAATCTGCGTGTCCTCCGCACTGTGCTAGATGCACGCTGGAACCCATAGCTGCCTCCGCAAGTTAGGGGTCTGCACCCTTTACATGGTGTCTGCCTACAAGGATAATTCCTCAATCTGAAAGGTCACTCCCCAACCCTGTGTACCGAGGGAGCTCCACTCGCATAGTGCACTAGCAGTTCCCACATTACAGGCGGGGTAGATGGTGTGTTCCGTCATGTTAAAGTTTATCTGGCGCACACAATGCACACATGAGGATACGTGCCTCTACTGTGTTCCACGGAGCTTAGTTCTCCAGGTGCCTGGGCATTCATAACACTTCATATAAAACCATTCCTGCCACCTCCTGTCGGTACACTGTTGTGAGCATTTAGTTGGGCTTTGTAGATTTATTCACAGAGAGTTCACGTTATTCAGCATGGTTTTTCTCAATAAGCCCCCTTTGTGTGACTTTAATTTGCCCAAAATGCAATATGATGGCTAAGATAATGCCCTCATAGGAGGATCTAACTCAAATATAACAATGGGTCCATTGGACATTTTATAGCCTGGCGCCCTCCTTTTCCCCCACCCGTCCTCCCTGCTGGGAAGCCACAATTGTACTGATTAAAAGCAGCTTTGTTCTTTGCTGTCGCGTTTTTGCAGTCACTAAACTGACTGGATTCGAGAGATTTTCGGTATTAAAAAAGTGTGACACGTTTGCCATCTAGTGGTCAACAGTAGTGCTTAACTGCAATCATAAACCGCAGCCTGTCAACGATCCTAAAGCATGCTTATTTATTTATTTGGGTGTGTGTTACAGACAGTACATGCTACATGTATGTACACGACGCTTAAGACCGATAAGTGCAAAATTAGCAACGAGGGGAGGCGGTGAAACAAAAGGCCAGCATATTGGTCTCATTAAACGCAAGTCAGAAGTATGCATTCCCGAAATCCCGGGCATTACGTGTGTTAGAGATCATTAGGTTGCGATAAAAGCGCGAATGGGATCTGAAGATACCTTCGCCAGGAAGTATAAGGAATTCATACCCTGAGCAGTGTTGAGGGCTTGTGGAAGAGTAACATCTTTGCACCCTTACTGGCCCTTGGTTAGTTTGGTCCCCATATACGTTCTAGACTATTGTAAGGCTGGTCTGCAGCTTCGGGCCTTCAATGGATATTCCTTTTCCTTAAATCCAGTTCAGTCAGTGGGAGGGCTCGAGCGGTGTGATAGCTGTGTCTGTTCAGTCAGTAGGAGGGCTCGAGCAGTGTGATAGCTGTGAATGGTCGAAGGGTTCCCGAGGGAAAGTGCACGTGTCATGTTTTTGTGAGGCCTGTGTGCTGTCCAGCTGCTCTACGGGCAGGGGTGGACTGGGAACCTAAAGAGGCCCTGGAAATAATTTTCAAAGTGGCCCCATAGTACACATTTTCAGCAGGCCCAAACCGTTTCCTATTAGAAAATGTAGAAATTAAATAGGTTACCACACAAAAGAAGCCCAGGGTGCAGAGGCCTACCAGGAAATCTCCAGAATTCCCTATAGGCCAGTCCACACCTGTCTATGGGGTTTTAGATTGGGTGCAATGCTGAACCAGGTGACAGGAGAGGCTCTGAAGGGCTTTCTATGTTATAGGTGTATTGACTCAAACCTTCTGTCAGGCGTGCCGTGCCGCTCTACCGGGATTCTCTGAGTGTCCTCTTAATGGCGGGAGTGATACCGTTCCAATAAGACCAGTGCCTGGATGAGTGCAATGTGTTGTTGTAGGTCCAGAAAGGTGATGACTCTCTTGAACACAGGCGAAGATAACACTTATTCGTGAAGATGTGAAATGCGGAGTGAAGGACAGGTAGAATCCAGTGCTTAATTTGTGGGGGTGTTTGCCAGGGCTCATCCTTGACACTTATTTCTGAGCCCCGGAACTTATTATCTCGGACTCCGTTCAATTAATATTTGGTGTTTAGGCAACTTTATTATTTTCACTGTCAGTCACCTAAAAAGCGCCTATAAAACCAGAAAGGAATGTCAACAAGACACACTTCAACATCTGTCTCATATCAAGACACAGCAAGTATGTTATTTTATGGTATGTTGATTAAATCACAAAGCTGCCATAGTCAGTGCATCCATCAACCCCCTTTACCTAGCGGGAGTTGCAGCTTTTATCCCATACATGTTGACATTGAGGGGAGCAGCCGTGGGGCGTGGCAAACGTGAGCAGGAAGCCACCTGCCCTGATGTGTCATGGGTATGCTAGAAAATGTTGGAGCCTTGGCACTTATTCCTTAATAATTTGCTACCCGTCCTGATGTCGAAACAAGGAGGTTTGTCCCCAAAAGGACCATTCAAAAACCTGATTATGCTAAAAGATATTTAAGCACACAATAAATGTGGCTGCAGGCAGTTGTGGGCTAGGTCACAACATATGAGTATGACAGAGAGAGAACACCATTTTATTATATTTTAGCCTAATAAATCGTCAAAAGAATGTGGGTATTCAATATCCCATACTGAACATACATACAACAAATTCAAAATTAATTTGAAAAATATACAAAATACTTATTCTTTTTTAGAACAACATAATGCAAACGTAGATCAACGTATTAAGAAAAACAGGGAACGCCGTTTCGCCATTAGCTTGAAAGAAATTACACTTTATAAATTGCTGTCGGGATACCCCCTACCTTGGAAAGGCATGGAAATGAAAAACCAACCCACATGCAGACACTAATCTAGCGAATAAGGTGGTTGTTTGGAGGTCCAGAAGTAGGAGGCCAGTGATGAATGTGTTTTTCTTCATGCCACGAAGAAATGACTTTCTAAGGTAGGGGGTCTCCAGACAGCAATTGAACATGTAATTTCTTTCAAGCTAAGTGGGGAACGGCGTTCCCTGTTGTTCGTAATGTGCTGATCTCCGTTTGTATTATGTTGTTCTAAAAAGAATAAGTATTTTGTAAATTTTTCAAATTAATTTTGAATTTGTTCTATGTATGTTCACTTTGGGATATTGAATACCCCCATTCTTAGGACGAGTTATTAGTCTAAAATATAATAAAATGGTATATTTTGTATTATTAACATTCTCTCTATGTCATATTCATTTTGTGTGACCTAGCCCCCAACTGCCTGCAGCCTCATTTCTTGTGTGGCTAAACACCTTTTACCATAATCAGGTTTTTGAATGGTCTATTTGGCGACAAACCACCTTGTTTCGACTCATTTGTTCCCAACTGCTTTTGAGTTTTCCCTTTGGGTCCTGCACCCATCCTGCTGTGTCATGGTTTGCTAGAAAATATTTCAACCTTAGCACTTATTCTTTAACAAACGAAGCTCTGGTTGAATCAAAGATTATTCCCCAGTTTGTCACTTTGTTTAGTGTTTTAGGGAGAAGCTCCTGTAATTAAATTCTGAAAAGGGATAGTTTGCTCCTGGTGTAGGGACACAGCATAGAAGATAAGTCATTCTTCCAACTGTATTTAATTATAATTGTTATTTTATAGCACCAGTGGTTCTAATACCAGTGAGTGGTTTCTAAGCACAGGATAGGGCTTGAAAGTGATTTCAACCCGGCACTCCACCTAAGTCAATGCCTAGCATGTGATGCACAGCTGGAACCCTTAATTATATATTTGTGTCTATAAGTTCTTTTATTTCTGAATGATGTACCTTTATATCATGCCTCTCTTTGAATCCCCCCGGTCTCATTGAACCAGGAAGCAGGCTGTTTTGCAAAGTTAAAAGATTTATTTTATGAATTTGAACAATATATATATTGCACTATTTAATATTTATACAAGGATCACCATTGGGGTGATGTTACAATCAACAATCTCTTTAATCAGGAGGAGTATGGGTAGCATACAGTAAAACTTTGTGTGGGTTCAGTCAAATGCAATGTCACTTTTCCCCCCTGCACACTACTCAATCCCCCCAATATGCAGTGTAAAGAGTGGAAGGAGAGAACACAGGTTTCAGGAAATACACACTCAACAAATACAGTTTCAATCCCAATTCCCCCCAGCAAGCATAGAGAGAAACATGAATGATTTCAAACAGGTCAAAAGCTTTTGAATGTGTTTTTGAATGAATGCTTAAAAACACTGAAAAAATAGATTTAATTCACTTAATTGGAGTCAAAACTAGTGGGAGCCGCTTTGTATAGTTTCAGGTAAACACTAGCAATGATGATTGAAGACTGAATTCTGAGGTTGGATGCAAAGAATAGCTGTTTTACATGTGATGAAATTGAGCCAAACAAAACATTTGAGGCAAACTTTTCTGCGCACGGTAAACGCGATTGCGGGAAAACTATAAGGAATGCAGATGTTACCTTCAATTTGACACTTTAATCTTGTTTCTAGCATGCACGGTACGGAAGTTATGGAGGTTTTAGTAGAGGTCGGTTTTTCTCAGAAAGAGTCAGAATTTTCAAATGAAAGATGTGCTTTTGATTTACAAACAGATTTTCTTTACATTAGGGAGTCTATGAAGCCACAAGCTACACAGCCACCAATCCAGAGACATCTCGGGCTGGTTTCTACCTGCCGAGACGCTTGTCTTTCTTCAGCTACTATATAAGCGCAAAGATGATATTATCACTACAATTAAAGGACTATAGGGATGAGGGAAAGATTCGGGAAAACAAGAGATTTTTTACAATGCAGTTCTGGATATGATAGAATGGTTTGGATAGGATTACTTAAGGATAAGATACTGGCTATGGACAATTCTATGCTATAGATACTCACAACTACTGTTTGGAATAGACCCGTCAAGGATCTGGTCAAAGGTTTCTGGACTGGAATTCTGCTAACCCACCGGACAGGATTCAGGGCTCTCGGTTCTGCACTCAGCACAGCATTCTGGACACTGCATGGCCTCTGGACTGGATCTGACAGGTTGGTTCTGGGTTGCAACTATCTGGTTACAGCTCTGCTCTACTGGTTTGGATATCTGGATTCTAGCAAGAGTTCTTGGCGAGAAAGCAGAAACAGCACAGCCAGGCTGCTCTCTTTTTGGTGTGCCCCTTGGAAGTCTGGGGTAAAATCAGGTTTCAAGATTTTAAAGGCCAAACTGAGAAGGGTTCAGCTTTGGAATTGGGCCTCTCTGCTTTCAAAGTTCTGGAGTCTTGGATATGGGTTTCTCCTGCAAAGTGCTTCGCCAGTAATTAGTGGATGGGTGAATCTGTGTGTGTGTCTGTAGGTCCTAAGCTGTCTCTATTTATGTATTTCCCTAAGAGGTGGGTAGGCTGAATTATACTAGGCACGCCCTCTAGGAATCCTATTGGTTAGGGTCTGTCCTCTCTCCTGATTTGAGAAGGAGCTCTGGCGCCATGATGATGCTATATTTTACAATCCAGGGAGTACCTCCCCTTTGTTTCTGTACAGTAAATCTATTTTTCATATAAAGCATATTTACAATATTACCAACTTGCTAGCAATAACATATTTACATCACAGATTTAGGGGAGCAAGTATCCGTCCGAGTCCCATCACATTGAGAGCTTTAGTTCAGATTTGACCGTTTTTCATGCTTTTGTTTGGGTACCTAATGTCAGATCTGTCCACATTTTTCTACATATATGCGCATGACATCTGGTCATAATCCTGTGAAGTTTCATATTTCTAGCATCATCACAATTGCTACAAAAGCACAATTTCGGTAGTCCTGTCTCTGAACATAGCACAGAGTTCAGAGTAGTTTCAAACTGTGAGCAGAATTTGTATGTTAACAACCTATATTTTACAGATTTTTACACATTTTGCACAGTTCTCTGTGAGTCTTTTTCAAAAAGATATTGTGGGCCAATAGCAATCCAGGCCTCTCTTCCTGCTGGCAGTATTTTCGGTTGAAACTTAAATTTGCATTCCCTTTCAGGAAGTCTATTGTCTCTCCCCAGAGACACAGAGCAAAATCTCCTCCTCCTTTCATTAGCATCTAACTGAAAGTTCCTGGGCAGAGAGCAAAAGGAAGGAACCTTTGTTTGGGGCACGCTGTGGAATTTGCCTTTGAAGTTCTGTGGCTGGCATCAGAGGTTACTTTAACACACTTTGTTTAAAATTGTCTTTGATAAAATAAACTTACATTTCAAAATAGGCAAACAGATCTCTAATTCCAGTCTTTTTAAAACAGAGATTAAATAGTGGAAACCTATATTGCTTTTGATGGCAAGTCACTTCTTTTCAACAATTTGATTTTAATGCACAAGTTTTAAACTGCCAGTGTAATTAAATGACAGCTCTGATACAGGCAGCTGGTGGTACTGCGCCCATATTCTGACAGATCTTTCCAGGCAAGCCTTTTTTTTAAAGTGGATATTCTTGTGATGAAATCTGCTTCTCATGACATTGTGGGCTTATGGGGATTCCTTAAATAATGTGATGGTTAACACCCAACAAGGATGTTGATTTTTCTGAGGTTTGGGAACCATTATTTTGCAATTTCAACAGCCAAGGAAAAACAGATTTTAGAGCACTTCTCGGTTTTCCTGGCAATGCAGCACTGCCGTTTCAGGTAGTTCCATTTCACTCTGTGGGCAGCCCAATGACAGGTTTTGGCAGTGTGCTCGCCTGTTCTACCACTGACACAGGCAAAGTAGATTGGCAGCCTATTTTTCTGGTTTCCCTGCGCACTTCTCAGAGATTTGTAGTGCGCATAGGGCTTTTTGGCGGCCATTCTGTTGTTTCTGGTGAAAGCAGCACACAGTGATGTCACAGGGCAGAGCCTAGTGGGTCAATGCATCTCACAAGCCCCCCTCGCGATTTGGCGTTGGCCATCCATCAAGAGAAGTCACGAGACTGGGATGATCAGCTTCTTTTCCTTTGGTTCAAATGGCAAAATTCATCAGCTTCTCCCATCAGGGGTGGATTGACCAGTTCTCCTCGCCCAGTCCTGATGTGAGTATGAAGCGATACCCCGGGCCCCTTGGATCTTTCCTTCCGGTCCCTGGGTGGTCCTCCTTAGTTTTAGTCTCCATGGTTTCCAATTCTAGGATGACAAAGCAAAAACATATTTGTAGACATTTCTCCACCATTATTGATGTAGTGGGGCAGACACATACATTTTGACAAATCAGGACACATTTTTCTATTTGCAATTTATTGACTATGTAGATGGAATATTTTATAGTGGGAATTTTAGGGAGCTGGAGTGACCCCCTCTGGGGTTCCAGAAGACTCCTCCAGTTGCTGCAGAGTGTGCTTAGGATGGCAACGCTTCAGTTGGTTGATATGGACCCACTTATCTTCCCCCTCTGCCAAACTGCCTTTGGGGATGCAGATTTTGTAGGCGACTGGTGAGATTTTGTCTACAATTTCAAAAGGACCACTCCAGCTAGGCAAAAATGTGCGCTGTTTGGCCTGGTTCCTTTGGAAATTGTATAAGTAGACCCGGTCTCCTACATGGTATTCTTTTCTAGTAGTCTGTAAGTCATAGTGGGTCTTCATGCTGTCGGCAGATCTTTCTAAATTTCGCTCAGCATAGGCAAATGCATGTTGACAGTGTTTTCTTAGATTTTCAACATACTCATAAGTTGTGGAGGCATTGATCAATGTCTGCTCTTGGGTTCTGTAGAGCAGATGCTGGGGAAGCACCATTCTGTGTCCAGTCATCAGCTCAAATTGTGACATTTTAGTTGCAGAGGAAGGGGTAGATCTGATGGCCATTAGGACAAGAGGTAATCGAATATCCCAACTTGGCCCACAATCTGCCACAAACTTTTTTAATATGCTCACAATTCTCTTGTTGTATCTCTCTTCTACACCACTAGAGGCTCGCCGGTAGGCAATGCGTAATTTCCTTTTAACCCCAAGTATCTCCCACATCTTTGTCATTACTTGACTAGTAAAGTGGCTACCTCGGTCTGACTCGATCCTTTAGGGTAGTCCAAAACACGAAAAGATGTGGTTGATCATCAGGGCAGCTGCTGTTTCTGCCTTGCAATTTGGGGCCGGGAGACATTCCACCCACTTAGTAAACAAGCATGTCACGGTCAACATGTACTAATTCCCCCTAGAGAAGCGAATCACAGGCCCGATAAAATCGACTTGCAAATCTGACCATGGCAGTGTCACCCCCCTCTTTTGGAGAGGCGCACGGTGTGTGAGGGATGGTGTCTGAAATTGTGCACACACAAGACACCCCTTCAAGTATTGGTCGAGGTACTGCCCCATGTGTGGCCAGTATGCAACCTCTCTTAAGATTTCAAGTGTTGTATGAAACCCCCTATAACCGGCTATGGCCGCATCATCGGCGTGACTTAACATCAGGCTTCAAAATGAGGTAGGGACCACCCACTGATCATGGCCAGCTAGGGATATCCTTACCAACAAACTGTCTTGGATTCGGAACATTTTTGGACATTTCATCAACCTCTTTCCCAATGTAATCGGTATCCGTCAGGGGAAAGTTCTCAGGGTCCTCAATGTGTTGATAAAACTTCCCAATTATTGGATCCCCTTTTTGAGCCGTAATCAAATCAGCATCTGGGGTCTCCTTACTCCATTGTGCAGTTGAGAGTTCATTGTGAGCATTTGTCTGGGACCGAGTGATAGCAGTGACCTGGATTTCCCCCAACAGGGACTCGATCTCAATTTGATCCCCTTGGATGGCTCCGGTCTGGGCCAGCTGATCAGCTAGGTCATTTCCAGTTTTGTCTGGTTCCTCTACTTTAGAATGGCCCTTAATCTTTTTCCAGTAGATGGTCATCCCATCTAAGGTGGCCAGATCACCAATGTTTTGAATTAATTTCCCATGTTTCAAGGATTTATTATTAGCACATAGCATGCCTCTGGTTTTCCAGTTAACCAGGTGCACCACGAACCCGTTCAGTACATAATCCGAATCTGTGATTATGACCAATTCATGGAGTTGATGTTGGACAGCAGTGAGGATGGCTTGATGCACAGCCATCAACTCTGCCACTTGACTACTTTGGGGACCAATCTTGTACCCAGCGGAGGGTTCGGGGGCGTCATTCACCCATGCATTCCCTACGCCGCCACAAGTTCTTTTTCCCCACTGTTGTCAACATGGTAAGAGCATCAATCCACATAGACAGTGGGCATTCCCTCAAACTTGTCTTCTTCAAAGACTTTGTGTGGGAAATTGAGGTATGCCTCCATGTTGTCCTTAATTTTAAGACATTCGTCCTCGAGACAGTTTTCTCTGGCACAATCCTGAAAGTCAGCCAGACCTTGCGCGAGGGGACTCTTCTTGTTTTGGCCATATCTGACCTCCACAGGAAAGCCTTGCATTGACAGGATCCAGGAAGTAATTCAGGAATTACTCACATTTCCAGCCCGGATTCTGCCACTTTGGAGATATTGCAGATGCTGGTGTGGAGTCTCCACTATGATAAACATGCGGTAATTCTTCAATGCCCACACTGTTGCCAGAAGTGCCTTCTCACAATCGTTGAATTTTTCCTCCACAGATGATAAAGATTTACTCGCATAGGAGATTACTTTATTGACCTTGTCGTGCTTTTGGTATAATACTGCAGTCAAGCATGTATTAGAGAACCCTGTCTCCAAGAAGAACTCCTTGTTTTTGACAGGGTAAGCTAGGCAAGGTGCTTGTGGGAGGCTTCTTTTGAGTTGTCTTACTGCCTCAGCTTGTTCTGGACCCTACTCCCACTTGACCCCCCATTCAAAAGATGGATGAGGGGTCTTGAGATCTATGCGTAGTCCTCAATGAACTTTCTGCTGTAATTAGTCAGTCCAAGGAGGCTCCTTAGTTCCCGCAGAGTTGTGGGGTCTTTCAAATTCTAGAGTGCTTCCACTTTCTTTTCCTGGGGACAGAGACCCTGAGGAGTAATCCCATGCCCCAAGAAATTGACACGGGTTCTACACCACTGTGCCTTTTGAAAAGAAAGTATTGCTCCGGCAGCCCTCATCTGTGTCAGAACATAACGGATCTCCGCTATGTGTTCCTCCACAGTTGAGCTTTTGATGAGAACATCATCTACATAGGCCAGGTTAACCTGTCACCCAGGTTGGGCATGGCCTTATTTAGAAAAATGTTAAATTCATTGCCGGAGTTCATTTATCCGTAGGGAGTCCGGGTCCATGTGTACTGCTGTCCCCCGAAGGTGAAAGCCAGCTTGTATTGGTCCTCCCTACTGACAGGTACAGTCCAGTACCCATTGGTCAGGTCTATTGCAGTGAATACCTGTGACCCCCTGGATCTGTGCCAGTCCTTGGTCAATGTAGGGAAGAGGCCATCGGGAAGTATGGACCCATTTGTTGAGCTCCCTAAGGTCAGCGCAGAGTCTCCACTGGCAATTTGGCTTCAAAATCCCCAGCACCGGATTATTGAAGGTGCTGTGGACTGGACGGATTATCCCACGGGACTCAAGGTTCTTAATTATTTCAGTAAGGGACTCCATTGATGCGAGAGGCAAGCGATATTGCTTCACAAACACTGGAGTCATGCCAGGGTCCGTGGGAATTGTTGTAGTGTGGATGTCGGTGCAACCACAGTCATATGAGTCCACCGCAAAGAGATCTTGAAAATCCAAGAAAACTTGTTTCAATTTTTGCTTCTGCTCCAGAGTCTCAAAAGCGTCAGCTAGGTTGACTCTCTCTTCAACCGTCTGCCTGAAGCCTGGAAAGACTTCCGGTTTTGCTATCTCAGTGGCCTCCTCCAGCTGTGTGGAGATGTCCCTGGTCAGAGTGCTGATTTGGACTGGTGGCTTCAGGTGGGGAAGGCAGTCCTCGTGGACATGGAAAATCACCCCATCCCACCTGAAGTCACAGGTCACATCCTCTTTACAATAAGGGCAGGAAGTGTACACCAGGAAATTCTCCCCAATCCGGGTAAAGATCCTGTCTGGTGTTGTGTTGTCATCACTATCACTGTCAAAACAGTCCTTGGGGATAGGTCCTAACAGTTCATTACCTAAATCTATGGAAAAATGTCAGTCATCAACAGCCATTCCAATAATGGTGCCTGCGGCTAGAGTGACACTCTTTAAGTCACTGTTATCCACCTCTATTGGAATGGTGTCATGTTCTAGGTTGACTAGTGGTGTTGGGTTTACCCCCAACCCTTGCTTTTGGAAATACACATTTAGATGAATATAGGCATCAGGGTTTTTCAATTTCTGTCCTCTTTTAACTTTCACTTCCAGGGAGAATTGTCTGGTCCTTTCTGGGATGGTGACTTCCTCTCCAATCTGAATTTCACCTGCAAAGGCAGCAATTTAGCTGACCTAAATGCTTTCTCTGGGTCATCAAAGCCCATGGGATTATCCGCTAATCGGGACCAAGCTTTAAAATTGATTAGGTCCAAACTAATGGCAAAGCGATTGAGAATGTCACTGCCTAAGTAAAAGGCGACAGTGACGTCTCGCATGACCCAACAATTATGGACTATGCTCTTGTTGCCTATGGAGATTTTGAGCATACACCGGCTTGGCAGGAGATGTTTGGAATTGGGTGTTTCCAGATGGATTTCCCATGTGTCTATCAGTTTAAATGTGGGAATGGCTGGATCTTTTGGGAGTTTGCGGAACAAGGCTTTGCTGATGAAGCTCTTACCGTTGTTCACACACACTCGGGCGAGCACAGAGTCCTTCCCTTCATTTAACTTAACAGGGATGAACAACTGCTCTCCAATTTGCTGAATATCAGCCAGGCTTTGAGCTGATTTCTCATCTTTCTGGACTATAGTAGTGGGAATGTCTGATTGTGAATTTGTAAAGAATTTCAGAGTTTTTCCTTCCAGTGTGGAATGCCACCTTAGACTGGAAGGAAGGTTGATTTTCAGAAATAGAGAGGCCCCCCCAATACCAGTTTGTTGTCCTACTACTATTACTGTCACGCCTGGGATTTGGTTGTTTTGGAAGTGAAATTCTACTTGGTCAGATTTTTGATCAACCATGTGGCAGGTGCCATTTAAACTAACATGGTTGATGCTCTGTTTTCATTTTATTGGTCGGTTAGTCTGGGTCCAGAGGACCTTGTTTACGCAATCTATTAGGGGTGACAACCTTCGCAGGATGTCATTCCCTAGTAAACAAGGGGTGCCCTCGGAAGTTACAACTATGACCAGGTGCTTCACCTTGTGTCACCCTATTTTAATATCCAAATCCGCAGTCCCCTCAACAGGAATTTCCTTCCCGTCAAAGTTCTGAAGTTGTCCAGGATGAGGGGTCAGAGGAGTTTGGTAATTCTCCCCCCTTCCCGAATTCAGTTCATTAAAGGCCTTTCTGGACAGAAGGGTAGCTTGGGATCCAGTGTCCACCAGTGCCAAAATTGTACACTGCCCCTGTATCTGGACTGGGGCATAGAATCTTCCCTCCTTCTCCTCAAGGGGGCACAGACAATGTACATTTTTGGACAACTGGTGGGTTAGTTTTCTAATTTTGGACACTGATAGAGAAGAGATTTGGACAGCACTCTGTTTGGAGTCTAGGGAATCTGAAAAGAAAAGGTGACAGCTAGATATGGAAGAGGTTTTGGGTTCCCCTGGTTCCGGTTCTGGGCCACCCCCCCCCCCCCCCCTTTTTGGAGGCAGTCACCAGGATGGTGTTGAACCAGGGGATTTTCATGTTGTTGGTTCTGGGGTTGGATTATGGGTGGCGCTAGCCCAGTCCCCACATCTACCCAGTCTGGATTTGGATCCTTTGGGACCCATTTTTCTTTGGGAGGAGTTCCCCCGTCTCTGAAGGGGAAGATCCTTTTCCCAGGATCCTTTGAGGATCCCTCTCCTTCAAATTGGAAGATTTGTACCTCCTCCTCAAAATGGGTCTGTTTGGGTTCTTTGTTTCTCCTACCCCCCCTCTGCTCCTTGGGTGGCAGACTTTCAGGGGCAGGAGATTTTGGTTCCGGTTCCTGGGTTTCCAGGGGCTTTTTACAAGTGGGAAAGGAAGCTTCCTCCAAGGCTTTACACCACCTTTCCCCTTGTGCCTCCTCCCTGGGAACCGGTGGGTTGTCGGGGTTCTTTTCCCGTCATTGCTCTGGTGCACCAGGTCCGGAGTTTGAGGCATTCTGCGCCGGCATGCTCATCTGAGGGTTCTGTTGAGCCCTCAGCATGCGACCCAGATCCTGTGCCATGTTTTGGACCTGGCTCTCTAGTAGTGACACCCACTCAGGCTGATACAGGGTCCTGTTGTCTCCCCTGGGCTGATCCCGGGAACGTTAGCTATCCCTTCTCTGAAAATACCCCGGGTTTGGAAAATTTGGGTACCCCTCCACCCTTGGCCACCCCTCTCCCGGATTGGGTTGTCTGGGCTCAGGAAATTGAGGAAAGAAGGATGGATGGTTTTGGGGTTGAAAGGTTTGCGGGTACCTGGAGAAGAAGTTCTGTCCGGGATTTGGGGAATTTCTGCCCTCCTGGGGGAAGTGAGGAGGGACGTTCCCTTGTTTAGCTGCTGTTTGGTTAGATCCCCCCCCTTGGGCTGGAGGAGTCCACACATAACCCAGGATGGGTCGGTTCCCCTGGTAGTGGGGGCTTATGTAGTCAGGGGAGTGAGGGGTCCCATTTGTGGGACTACCTCCTTGGCTCCCTGTTTGTGACTGGCCCGAGGGCCTTCTGGGCTTGGGATTGTTCTGATTTTGTGCAGGCAGGTTTTTAGGCCCCCCCATCTCTAAATCTAAAATGGGGGCAACCTTGGTTGGTTTGGGGCTTTTTGCAATATTTTTGTTTTCTATAGGCTTTTGCACCTCATAAATTTGTGTGGCCTGTTCAATGACCCAGTCTAGTGATCTTTTCTTGTGAAAATCTCTCACTAGCTGGGTCATGATGTACTTGGGGAGAGCGTGGAAAAAAGTATTCACAAATTCTTTGCTGTCCATATGCACCCTTCTGGTGGTCTGCGCAAAAGCATGCTTTAATTCCTGCACAAATTCTTGTGGGGCCTGATCCTCCCCACATTGCAAGTTGTAGGCTGCCTTGCAAGCCTCCTGAGGATTTCTGTCCACAGAAAAATGCTTCAAGATGGCCACCCTCTAGGTGGACCATCTAGAACGATTTTGGTCCTCCAGCCCCGCAAAGAAGCTGGAGTATTCTGGTGAGAAGGTCCATTTCACATATCGAATACAGCTTTGGCTCTCCTTCAAATGGAAAGTTTCCACCATCTGTTCAAAGAGCTCTAGGTGCTCCCAAACAGAATATTTAGCGTTCTTATGATAGGGCGTGATGATGCTCCTTATCACTTTAATTTGTTTTAGGGAGTCCTTGAGCAAGGCCCTTTTTGCCTTATTGGCCTTTTTGGTTCGGGTAACCCTGGTCCACTCCTCCTCTGACTCAGATGCACTGCTCCCAGAGGTGCCCGTCTGGTCTTCTAGGCTCTCCCGGATTCTGCCAGCCTGGGAATGGCTGGCAGAATGTGGGGACCTAGTCTCCTGTGTCCTGGGGCGCTCAGAGGAGTCTTCTGACTCCTCCTTGCTCCCAGGAATTGATGAGTACCCCCCACCCCCTACTGTCCGAGCTGGGCAGAGGTTTTCAGGATGCCCTTAGTGGGCCTACTTTCATGGGGTTCCTCACTAAATTTTACAGTACATGGGAACCCATACCCAGATGCCCGCCCATCCATTCCTGGGAGGTGCTGGTCTATGAGCCCCATTTCCCTCATTGGATTGAAGTCTGCATCCCTGTGGCCCCTGGCTCATGTGTGCCAGTGGACATGGGGGTGGCAGAGTCCAGGGATTGGAAGAGATGAAGGCCTCTGGTATTAGGGTTCCTGAGGTTATGCTCAGGTGTTTCCCTTTCCCAGCGAACCTCATCCCTCTCAGCCCCTGCTCCCTGTTGTCATGCAAGAATCTGTGCTTTCTGTTCCTCTATCAAGGCCTTGCTAGTTTCTATAAATCTCTCTTGCATGGCTACCTGTCTGTGGGGCCTGTCATTGTTCTCACAGAGAGCCTCATGTTCTCTCTGTGCTTCCTGTGTTGTTTTAGAGTACTGGGCCAGTCTTTGCTGCAGGAGGGTTGCCTCCTGAGTCCTGTCCATACTAGCCTGGTCCTTCCTTGCTAGAGCATCTCCCACCTTCCTGGCTTGCTGTAACAATTTTTCATGGTCTTTTTGGAGGTCACCCAGTCCCTGCAGGGACAGGTGATTTTCTTCTATCTTCTCTTTTAAATAGCAGACTTCCTGGCCTAAGGTGTCCCTTTCCTGGGCAAGAGCCTGCCTCTGTGCAGCCAGGTCGTCCCTCTGTCTTTGGAGTGCACCAGCTTTCTGGTGCTCTTCATCAAATTCTGCCTGTGTATCCATACTTTCAGGATTAATTTATTACTCTCTTCTTTCTCTCCGTCTAGGTGGCTTTGCAGGGTGACTACCTGCTCTGCGCATGCCGTGTTGAAATTTATATGTTGTTCCAGCTTTTTCTGGCTCTGCAGTAGAGAGTCCAAACTTTCTTGGTACTCCTTCTGCATGGCCAGCATTCTGGTATCCTGGTCTACCTTTTCCTGCTGCAGGATACCCATGTCTTCTTTTATTTTGGTTAGGTACTGCCTACTTTCATTTTCTGATTCATGGCTCCTCTGCAACCTCTGCTCAGCAGAGTCCAGATCAGTTTGGGCCTTTTCTAAAACCTGCAGTTGCTTGTTTGCCATATCTCGGCCCTCGGCATATTTGTCCTGTATTGCTCCAATATATAGGTATAGATATGCCACTATTTTGGCAATCTTGCTTTGCTCTTCCTTTGCCTTAGGGGCCATATATAGTTCACTCAGGGCCACATGTAATGGACCCTGGTCTTGCCATTTGTCTAGCCCTGTTGCAGTGATCTGTTCTGTGATTGCCTGCAACCACACACTCTGATCCTGCTCTGTCCATTCACCTCTTACAAATATTTATGCAATAGGTGTTCTTTAGCCATATTGATCTCTACTAAGGTCGCCATTCTGGAAATATTAATTTCCTTCCTGATTTACAGAAGTTTATTTTATTTTTGCAAAACAGATCAATTCCTTAGAGCGTTCCTTTTTTTTTATAACTCTGTTTATTGAGTTTGAACAACACAACGAAGAAATAGACATTAATCATAGGCATACATCAGAAAAAGGAGACATGGCAGTATCAAAAGCGTGAAGGGACCGCCGGGCCAAGGGGCCGTGAGACGGTTGCGAGACAAAGCAAATAAATATTGGTAACCCAGCGTATTTTAGTGAGCATCAAGCCATTTACCCCATATCTTTTCAAATTTGCGGGGGCAACCCTGTGCGTTATAGATCCGGCGTTCTGAAGCTACGCATCTGTCCAGTTCATTACTCCAGCGGTTCAGGCACGGTAGGTCTGCAGAGCCCCATTTAACCGCAATAAGTCTTTTGCCCACCCCCAACGTAATCACCAGAAACATTTTTTCGTATTTTGACAGGTCCACTTCCCCCCAGATGCCCAAAAGTACCTGTAATGCCTGGCAGTCCCATATCATATGATAGAAGGTGGCCGGCTCAGTTTTGCATCTAATGTATGTCCCATCCTCGGATCCCCCCCATCTAGCCATAGCAGTACGCGAATAATAAGAACGGTGAAGGATTCTCAATTGTATTAGTCTGAGTTTTGTTTCTATCCCAATTTCCCTAGGGGACATTAATGCATCAACCCAGTCTTCAGGTTCCAGTTCACCTAAGTCCCTTTCCCACTTTGCTTTGAGCCCATCCAGTTGTGTAACCCCGAAGGAGTTGAGGGCCTGATAAAGGGTAGAGGTGATCTTAGAGGGAATGCGTTGTGGGGGGATATTGGTCTCAATGGTAGAGCAGGGAACTGGGTGCAGATGGCGTGGGCCAACTGCGCATGTCGAAACCGGTCCATGGGTGCTAAATCAAATTGCGCTTGCAAAGCCTCGAAGTCCAGGAGGTGACCCCCCTGAATCACGTGTGCTAGTGTATGTATTCCCTTTGCGCGCCAGTGACCAAAAGAGCCCATTTTCACTATTTCCAGGAGGTGCGCGTTCTGCCCTATGGGTTGGGATAGTGTTGGTTTTCCTTTCCAGCCGATCAATTTGTGTGCTTCTCGCCAAGCTCGGCGGATGTGGTGTGTCATTTTTGGTAACGTCGGGAGTTGGTTGTAGGTGGCATACAGGATCTGCAACAGGGTTATCTGTCATGATTTCTGCCCCTCATGTCCCCAGTCCTCCAAGATGTCAGGCTGGAGCCAGGCCATGATCACCTACATGGCCCTCAAGGGCCTCTCCATCCCTCCAAAGACCCACTTGGAGTCAGACTTGGTGCTTGTGGCACCAGACTCACTCACTCCCATAGGATAATATTGGGGATTGGACTTGTAGTGCATTGATGGGGACAGGATGGATGCCCCCACATATTTCTGTTCCCAGAACTGCATGTGCGGTCTAGTCTTTTGGGTGTGGTTCAGCCCAGATACACCTGGGATACCCAGAGACTATTTAAGCCACACCCAGGCTGAGAAACATGCTTTGCGTTTTCTGCACCTGCAGCGTGACACTCACCATGTTCGGATCGGTCTCCAGTAGGCCTGCATCTTTCTTCTGCGCTCAACTCCAGCAAGAACAAGAACACAGTTAGGAACAGCCTTACCTGTGGCACTTCTGCCCATCATTCATCTCTCCTTCTGTTCTGCCGGCATCTTCGGCGGTGTCATTCCCATCCCGGCACGCCGCTTCCTAAGGAAAAGGGAAAAGAACAGAAAAAAGGCATTAGTAAGCATTCTGCAAATCTTCGCTTATTTTTAAATACTGTACGAGCTTCAAACGCTTACCTGAATCCCAGCCTCTCTGGGGGAACTCTGTCTCCGGAACTTCTCATCCATCTGCAAGAGGGAAAAGACACTCCAGGTTAGCGTGGAAACATCTAGAGGCGCCGCATACTGCGCTTACCCACCGCATTTGTTCTTCATAACCGGCATCTACGCTGAAAATGTTGCAGCACCTAAAAGACACAGAAAAAGAACTCAGTTCAATACAAATACGGAAGGGGTGCATCACGCTCTCACTCGCCTTCAGCGCTACTCATCTCAGCAGTACGCCGCCATCCCCGGACGCCGGCCATCATCTAAGGAAGGAAAGGAACGAAGTTAGAGAACTGTTCATAGACTCATTATACTTACCTGTCGGGCTCTTGCCAGTGAAGTAACTAGGCAGCAACGAGCCCGCATCAATCAATGCGCCCCTGCGTTGAAAGGAGGATGGAGAGCACACTATCCAAGAAAACAAGGTGAGCTGTGGATCAAAGGGAAGGGTTGGACCCCGGGCAAGAATGGGTTCAAGCACACAGAGACAATAGGGAGTTAAACTCTACCAATCCTGTGTTTCAGGCCCAGTCTCCAGTCGAATAGCCTCCAGGGAAGGGTTCGAGGTCGTAAGAGGTCAGAACAGGCTGAGTGACGCCTCCGTGGATACCAGGTGAGCGTTACAGAACGCAAAGCCTCACATCAAAATCCACCTGGGCATCATGGAAACGTCAGAAACCGACCAGTTAGCCCACATTTAGGGGCTGCTACGTTCCGAAGTACATGCAGCAAGGAAGGAGACCAACACCCTGAGGAGAGAGCTGATAGTAGCCAAAGAACACACTGATGATTTAAGCCGGCAACTTCTCCAGTCACAAGCAGGGCATGCACCATTGCCGGAAGCGTGCCCTCGATGCCAGCACCATCAGCCAATCCCGTTCAGATAACCCTTCCTGGGGCAGTTCCCTTGGCCCCGAACGAACGATTTACAGGGGATCCCAAGAGGTTTACAACGTTCATGAACCAGTGCCGCCTGCACTTCCTTTGCAGGCCAGGGGCCTTTCCGAATGACTAATCACAGGTCGCTTTTGGGCTATCCTACCTGAGTGGTAGCGCGGCGGACTGGTCTGTACCCTTTGTAGCCCATGACGATCCTTTGCTGCATGACTTCAGGGGCTTTCAGCAGGAGATGGAAAAGCTGTTCACCCGTCGTACTCATGGGCAGGCATTAGACAACGAACTTCTGTCCCTACGCCAAGGGAATCAAGACCTATTCACATACATAGCCACGTTCAATAGACTCGTAGTTGAAGCAGAATGGCCAGTGGAGAAGAGAACCACGTTATTTCATCGGGGGTTGCGGGGGAGCTCAAGGATGCTCTCGCACAAAGCAGTGAACCTCCCGAAAGACTGCTCAGAATTCATTGACCTTGTTGTTCAACTGGATCATAGGTTGCAGGACCGAAGAGCAGATCGAACCAGACAGAACAACGGAAGGTTCAGGAGAACCAATGCAAATCGGGGGTCAGATTCCCCTTGACTAAAGCGGAAAGGGATAAAAGGGGACAGCAGCAGTTGTGTCTGTACTGTGGAAGGTCAGGTCATTTCCTTAAAGAGTGCCCTGTGAAGCCACCGAGGAAGACGGTAGGGGCCACGGACAAGGAAGATACCATCAAGGAATCGGAAAACTCCCCAGCCCGGCAAGTGTAGGGGTCCATTTGTCGAGTGAAGAAAGTGAACTACAGACCTCCCATTTTGCACTATCTGTGGTCTTGATCAATCACCAACAACCATCTCGGATGCACGCAGTAAGAGCGTGCATAGACAGTGGAGCCGTTGGGAATTATATCAACCAGGATCTTGCGGCAAATATGGGGCTTCCGTTATGCCATAATTCAACCATCAACACTGTTACTACTGTCGACGGCACGGAAATAGCCTCTGGTCCAGTATCCCAATGCACTGCAGCTTTAACCCTTCTGTGCCAGGATGGACACCAAGAATCTATTGTTTTCGACTTCATTAACGCACCACAGTTCCGGTTGATTTTGGGAATGCCATGGTTGGTAGCTCACAATCCTCGAATCGATTGTCAAGCAAAATAATTGGCCTTTCCCGAGACTTGCGCCCACACATGTTATCGGCAAGAGAAACAACCAATAGACATCAGAACCTCCACGCTTGCGACTGCGGCAATCGGCACCCTACCAAGTGAATACCAGGACTTTCAAGATGTCTTTCAGAAAGAACAGGCTAATACCCTGCCACCACATAGACCATACGATTGTCAAATCGACCTGATACCCGGCGTACAAATCCCTTGTGGGCGAATTTACGCACTCACTGAACCAGAAAACCAGCACCTGAAGGCCTATCTTGACCAATACCTGGCCAACGGGTTCATCCGTCCCTCGAAGTCTCCAGCGGCCAGTCCTCTATTCTTCGTACCAAAAAAGGAGGGGGACTTGAGAACGTGCATCGACTATCGCACACTGAACCAGATTACCGTAAAAAATCGCTACCCCCAGCCACTGATCCCTGAATTGCTTGATCAAGTCAAAGATGCCCTAATCTACACAAAACTAGACCTGAGGGGGGCATATCACCTTGTTCACCTAAAACAGGGGGACGAATGGAAAACCGCTTTTCACACCAAATACGGCTTGTACGAATATCAAGCAATGCCCTTTGGCCTTTGCAACGTGCCTGCTGCATTTCAATACTTCATGAATGATGTCCTACGGGAATTGATTGATGTCTGTGCTCTAGTGTACATCGACGATATCCTAGTATATTCTGCATCAAAGCAGGACCACGTTAAACACGTCCGATCCATATTGGAGAAACTCTGTCAACACCAGCTCTACGCCAAGCTCGAAAAGTGCTCATTCCACATCTCCGAGGTGGAATTCCTGGGCTTTATTCTCAGCCCGAATGGAATCCGAATGGATGTACACAAGGTAGATGCTATCCTGAACTGGCCATCCCCAAATTCATTCAAGGGGGTTCAAAGTATGATGGGTTTTGCAAACTTCTATCACCGGTTCATCCCAGGATTTTCGCAAATCGTGCATCCCATCACGTCATTACTAAGGAAAAGCAACAAAAAGTTCCAGTGGACAACAGAAGCCGAGGAGGCTTTCCAGGAACTCAAAGCGAGATCCACATCTGCCCCAATCTTACGGCACCCTCGCCCTGATCTCCCATACCTGGCGGAAACGGACGCCTCAAGCATGGCTATGGGAGCCGTCCTCTCACAAAAGGACCCCGAAACGGTCCAGTTACACCCTGTTGCCTTCTGGTCGTGTAAATTCACAAACCTGAACTCAATTACGCTATCACAGACAAAGAACTCCAGGCCATTAAGTAAGCCTTTAAGGCATGGCGGCACTACCTCTTGGGCGCCAGACACACAATCACCGTAATAACTGACCACCGGAGCCTCCACTACCTAAAAATGGCAAAGTCCCAATCCTCACGACAACTACGTTGGGCTCTTTTATTGCTGAATATGAATACGTGATTAAATTTCGACCAGGGGTGAAAAACGGGAAGGCCGATGCCCTTTCCCGTATGGGGGTGGAAGAGTAAGGGTATCAGACCCCTGACCCAATAGCAATCATCCCAAGTGACAAGCTCCTAGGAATCACAGCAACCATAACTCAGAAAGAATTACATGAAGAAATCCAAAACCTGATGAGTCCGGAGCAATTACAAGCGTGGAGTGCACAAGGAGAGCATTACATGATAAAAGATCAGTTGCCCTACTTCAGGAATTGTTTATTCTTACCAAACCAAGAACTACGAGAACAAGTCATGTCCGGTTATCATGATTCCTTGATCGAGGGCCACCCCGGAATCGCTAAAACCCTAGCCAAGGTAAAACGAAATTATTGGTGGCCCACGTGGCATAAAGACATTATCCAATTCATCCTATCTTGTGGAGTGTGTGCTCAAAACAAGTCATCCAAGCAGAAACCGGCTCGGCTATTACAACCATTGGAAATCCCACCAGCACCCTGGCACACGTTGTCCCTCGATTTTATTACCGACTTACCACCCAGTCAAGGGTTTAACACTATTCTTGTGGTCGTGGACCTATTTTCAAAAATCGCACATTTCATTCCTCTTAAGGGGCTCCCAAATGCTTCCACTCTGGCAAAGGTATTTCTTGAAGGCATCGTACGGCTCCATGGGTTTCCTTCAGTTTTGGTCTCAGACCGAGGTACTCAATTCGTATCTAACTTCTGGAGAAAATGCTGCTCTATGACCCAGATAGACATCCGGCTATCCACCAGTCACCATCCCCAAACGGATGGTCAAACTGAGAGGACAAATCAGACGCTCGAGCAGCATCTGCGTTGCATGTTACACCAAGCTGAAGGAAGCTGGTACGACCTATTATGGATAGCTGAATATGCTTATAATAATTCCCTACACACCAGCACTGGGCAGACACCCTTTTATACCATGTATGGCAGGCACCCACGTACTTCTGAGTTGGACGTTCCTACAATCCTGGAAATGCCAGCAGTCAAAACCTTGCACACGACCATTTCTCAAACCTTTAAAAGGGCAGCTGAACACCTACTTCAAGCTAAGAGTCGCCAAAAGAAGTTTGCTGATCAACACTGAGCAAAGGCCCCCAACTACCAAGTGGGAGACAAAATCTGGCTGGCATCTAAACACATGTCCATTAAAGGAACCCGAACTTTCCGTCCAAGATACCTGGGTCCATTCACCGTCATCTCTGTGATAAATCCTGTGGCGGTCAGAATAGCTTTGCTGTCAAACATGCAGATTCATCCTGTGTTGCACGTGTCTCTCCTTAGACCTGTTCAACCTGGGACCCGGGTAGCAATGCCATCGCAGCCAGTGGTAGTCGCCGGGGAGCCAGAATTCGAAGTCAAGGACATCCTAGATTCAAAGTACGTCAGATCCAAATTATACTACTTAGTAGACTGGAAGGGGTATGGTCAACAAGACAGGACATGGGAGCCTTTTGAGTACATCCATGCACCTCGCTTGCTTAGACGATTTCATCAAAACCATCCAACCAAACCAGAACCAGACAGAAGAGCCCCCTTGAGAGGGGCCTTGGGGGGGGAGTGCTGTCATGATTCCTGTGCCTCATGTCCCCAGCCCTCCAAGATGTCAGGCTGGAGCCAGGCCACGATCACCTACATGGCCCTCAAGGGCCTCTAAGTCCCACTTGGAGTCAGACTTGGCGCTTGTGGCACCAGACTCCCTCACTCCCATAGGATAATATTGGGGATTGGACTTGTAGTGCATTGATGGGGACAAGATGGATGCCCCCACATATTTCGGTTCCCAGAACTGCATGTGCGGTCTAGTATTTTGGGTGTGGTTCAGCCCAGAGACACCTGGGATACCTAGAGACTATTTAAGCCAAACCCAGGCTGAGAAACATGCTTTGCGTTTTCTGCACCTGCAGTGTGACACTCACCGTGTTCGGATCGGTCTCCAGTAGGCCTGCATCTTTCTTCTGCGCTCAGCTCCTGCAAGAACAAGAACACCGTTAGGAACAGCCCTACTTTGCGGCACTTCTGCCCATCATTCATTGCTCCTTCTGTTCTGCGGGCATCTTCGGCGGTGTCATTCTCATCCCGGCACGCCTCTTCCAAAGGAAAAGGGAAAAGAACAGAAAAAAGGTATTAGTAAGCATTCTGCAAATATTCGCTTATTTTTAAATACTGTACGAGCTTCAAACGCTCACCTGAATCCCAGCCGCTCTGGGGGAACTCTGTCTCCGGAACTTCTCATCCATCTGCAAGAGGGAAAAGAAACTCCAGGTTAGCGTGGAAACATCTAGAGGTGCCGCATACCACGCTTACCCACCGCATTTGATCTTCATAACCGGCATCCATGATGAAAACATTGCGGCACCTAAAAGACACAGAAAAAGAACTCAGTTCAATACAAATACGAAAGGGTTGCATCGCGCTCTCACTCACCTTCAGCACTACTCATCTCAGCAGCATGCCGCCATCCCCGGACGCCGGCCATCATCTAAGGAAGGAAAGGAACGAAGTTAGAGAACTGTTCAAAAGATTATACTTACCTGTCGGACTCTTGCCAGTGAAGTAACTAGGCAGCAACGAGCCCGCATCAATCAACGCGCCCCTGCGCTGAAAGCAGGACAGTGAGCACACTATCCAAGAAAACAAGGTGAGCTGTGGATCAAAGGGAAGGGTTGGACCCCGGGGAAGAAGGGGTTCAAGCACACAGAGACAATAGGGGGTTAAACTCTACCAGTCCTGTGTTTCAGGCCCAGTCTCCTGTTGAATAGCCTCCAGGGAAGTGTTCGAGGTCGTAAGAGGTCAGAACAGGCTGAGTGACGTCCCAGTGGATACCAGGTGAGAGTTACATTATCGGGGACATGGTCTCTAGTTCAATATGGACATGCGGTAGTGCGGGGTCTGCGTGTATCCTGTCGTTTAGCACCCCGAT
The DNA here is from genome assembly GCF_040938575.1 of Ambystoma mexicanum. NCBI lineage: Eukaryota > Metazoa > Chordata > Amphibia > Caudata > Ambystomatidae > Ambystoma > Ambystoma mexicanum. The sequence goes on along the minus strand of NC_090935.1, from coordinate 677,659,989 downwards.
CTGTGTCGCAAGGTAATATGTGCGTATGCAGGGTAAGCCGATGCCCCCTCCCATACCGATCTCTGGAGCGTGTCAAAGGCGATTCTGGGTTGTTTCCCTCCCCATAACAGCGTACAAAGGTTTTTTTCAATAAGTGTGAAAGTTTCCCGAGGGATAGTGAATGGGGCATTTTGGAGAACATACAAAAGTCTGGGGAGGGTCATCATCTTGAAAAATGCGGCTCATTAACGATAGAGGGAGTGATTGCCAATGGGAGGTGTCCCTGTTAAACCGCTCTATTACAGGCTGAAGGTTGAGTTGGAGGAACCCTTCTAGTGTCGGGTCGAGCCGTATGCCCAGATATTTAAAGTCCCTGATACAGATATGGTATGGGCAGGTCTCAGAAATCGCTGATTCGCCACCCTAGATCGGGAAGTAAATGGTTTTGGCTTCATTCACCTTTAGGCCCGCAAAGTTTTGATATTCCCTAAGGATGAGGGAGACAGTTGGGCATGAAGTACTCGGGTTACTAAGATATATGAGGAGGTCATCCGCATAGAGCGAGAGGCGGTCCTCTCCTCCCCTTGGCCAGACGATTCCGGTCCAACTGGTGCTAGCTCTGAGCTCTATTGCGAGTGGTTTGATGGCCAGGAAGAAGAGGTGCGGAGACAGCTGGCACCCCTGCCTAGTGCCCCGACCCAAAGGAAATGGTTTAGAGGACCTGCCGTTCACCCTTACCGTGGTCTCTGGGGATGCATAGAGAAGTTTGACCCATGATATAAATGTTTGCCCGAGGTTCATTCGAGCCATAATTGCCCACAGGGCGTCCCACCCCACAGAATCAAATGCCTTTTCGAAGTCCACAGCCAAGAGGTCTAGTGGGGCGGTATTTCTTTGGCTCTACTCAACACCAGTTGGATTCTGCGTAGGTTCATGCGGGTGGATTTATTGGGCATGAATCTGCATTGATCTGGGTGGATTAGGGTCTCAATCACCTGCAGTAGTCTGTTAGCAAGTGTTCTGGCGAGGACCTTAGCTTCCCTGTTGATCAGTGAAATGGGACGGTAGGAGGCACAGTCCTCTGGAGGTTTCCCTGGTTTATGTATGACTACTATGCATGCCTTTCTGAGGTCCGGGGGGGGAGTGCCCCTTGTTCTTTATATGTAGGAACATACGGTGCATATGGGTCGATAGTGTACCACCGAGGCATTTCCAGGTCTCTGTAGGGAAACCGTTGGGACCCGGAGTTTTCCCGGGTTGGAGCTGTGCGAGCGCCTCTTGCACCTCGGTCTCTGTGACTTCAACATTCAGGAGGTCTGACTGGTGTTGTGAGAGTTTCGGGATCTCGATCTGGTCGAGGTTGCAGAGGGGCTCGATTGGAGAATTTCCAATGGGTGGGGTATAAATATTCTTGTAGTAAGCAGCGAATGCTTCTACAATGTCAGCTTCATCCGTCAGCATTGTTCCGTCCAGAGATTTGATGGCACGCACGTGTCCTCTGCTTTGCTCACGTCTCTCCAATCAGGCCAGGGTTTTAATTGGCTTTGTTGCCTGTTCATAGATTTGGCTCCAGACGAGCTGATGGGCTGTTCGTGCGTTGTCTAGAGCAAAGTTGCTGAGGGTATCTTGTGTCGTGATCAGGGCCTCCTTTGCTTCTTGATTGTTGTCTGTTAGGATTTGCCGTTCGCATTCCAGTACTCGTTCTTCTGCTTCTCTGATCTTTTGGAGTTGACTTTTTCGATGGGCGGAAACCGCCGAGATAGCTTCTGCCCGGAGGACTATCTTGTATGCCTCCCAGATCGAGATCAGGCAATCCACTGAGCCTTTATTGATTTCAAAGTATTCTGCTGTCTTTTTTTCGAGTTCTTCTGCAATTTCAGGGAGCCGCAGGTGGTATGTGTTCAAGCGCCAGTTGCGATCCGGGCATCGGCAGGCGTTCTTCATGGTTAGAAGGAGCGGAGAGTGGTCCAAGATTCCCCTTGCGAGGAATTCAGCAGCTAAGAGTCTGTGGTTTGTGCTGCGGGGGATGAAGGCGTAATCAATCCTTGAGAGTGACTTATGCACGACGGAAAAAAAGGAGAACCCAGCCTCGTCATTGTGGAGTGAGCGCCATGTGTCTGTTAGCCCCTGAGCTTCGGCGAACGTGGCGAGTGGTGTCAAGGCGGGGTGGCTTCCGGATCTCCTATGAAACCTATCGACTGTGGCGTCCATCTCTTCGTTGAAGTCCCCTCCTATCACCCATAAATCGGCCTCCTCTTCCAGGAGCAAGTTCCGTAGTTTGGACAGCAGTTCTTTCGTGAGCGTGGGGGGGGCATAGATTGCGGTGAGGCCCTATTTCTCGCCCCAGATGTCGGCAAGCAGCATTACATAGCGGCCCCGAGGATCAGTTCTGACTTTCCTGACCTGTAGGGGGACTCTCTTGTGGACGAGTATCATCGTGCCCCTGGCGCCTTTTGTGAATCCGGCGTGGTAGGTATGCGAGGAGTAGTTGGATCTTTTGAAGAAGTTGGTGCTCGTGCCAATCAAATGTGTTTCATTCAGGAGAGCTATGTCTGGTGAGTACCGGTTGAGGTATTGGAGCACCAGTATTCGCTTTATGCTGGAGCCGAGGCCGTTAACATTCCAGGACAGTAAGGATAACGTGTTGCTGTTCCCTCTATCTGCGTGGGTCTCTAACCGGGGCGTCTGGCAGGATCAATGCCGGTCGTGTATTTTTCGGAGGTGTGCAGAGGTATTCATCTAGGGGAGACGTTCGGGGGTCACCCCGTGGCGGTGTGACTGATGACTGGGTAATTTGGGTGTCATTAGTCCTGCCCATAGACCGTGCTTGATTCTTTTGCCAGAGTTTGTCGGTGTCATGCCTTCTCGTCTTGTGGTTCTGATTCTTTACATCCTTAAAACTCCCCCCACCCTGTACTTCCCCCCCAACTGGTAACACCTGTCGCCCAAACATTAAACTTATAACTTAGTAAACTTCTTCCGGATAACCCGGACTGAGATAGTGCCTGTGCCGCTTGAGGAGCGGCAGCCGCTAAGTGGGCGTTCCCATGTTATTGTACTGCGGATTAACCCCCACGTTTGCGTAGGTCTTATCCCTTTTCCATGGGGCTCCCAGCCAGGTGCTGCGCAGTGTCACCATCCGCATTGGCCGGAGATCGAGAGGGCGAGGGTCGCTCGGACCAAGGCTTCTGTGTGGGCGGGCCCGGCGGTACGCGCTGCGCTCTGGAATCCTTGAGGACTTTGGTTTCAAGCCAGTCCCATGCATCTTTGGGGTTGTAAAATAGATGAGTGGTGCCCTCATAGTGGACTTTAAGCAATGCCGGGAAGAATAGGGCATATTTGATAGACTTCCTTGGTGTAATCGAGGTAGAACCCGACCCTGTAGCCACTGTATGTGATTGGGCCAGAGGCCCTTGCCATTTGTAGGATCGCATCGCGGTCGCGATAATTCAGCAGGAGTTCAATTATTGTTCTAGGCGGGGCTCCCGGGGTAGGTTGGCCATTGGGGACTCTGTGTGCCCTTTCTATGGAGAAGAATTTGGATAGTTTTTTGGGGGCAAAAAAATGAGCAAGCCAATCTTCAAGGAAAGGTTCAGCGCTGGGGCCTTCCTCCCTCTCCGGTATCCCGAGGATCCTAAGATTATTGCGCTGCACCCTCCCCTCACTGTCCTCAGCACGGTATTCCAGTTGACCAACTTTTTGGGTGATTGCGGTGAGTTGTTGCTCCAGCCGGTGGACAGTGTCTGCTGTGACTGACACACTTTGTTCCACCTCACCAACCCTGGCCTACAAGTTGCGGAGGTCCTGGCGTATGAGGGACACTTCAGTGGATAGGCCACCTATTTTGAGTTCCAATGATGTCCTTGAGTCCCCAATCGCCTTCATGAGGTCTATCAAAGAGACTGGGGGGTCATGGGGCTCATCGCAGGCCCCTTCCTCTTCTGGAGACTGAGTCCCGCGGCGGGGAGTAGTCACCCACGGTGTAGAGGTCTTGCTTTGTAGAGTTTGCTGCTTGGACTTTTCTTTTCCCATGTCATGGTTGATCGGCCCTGTATGGCGGGGATCCGGGTCCTTCACGTTGTCGCCCCTGGGGTGAGTGTGGAATTGGGAGAGGTTCTGCTTGGGTCAGGCGACCATGTAGAAGCTGCGCAAGGTGCCCACAATGCATCCGTGTGAGGGCTGCGCCAAAGACAGAAAAACACGGTCCCTGTGGGTGTTGATCTCTCTTCTAGGGTCGCAGGGTGCGAGTGGAGGGCATAGCATGCGCGTGGGAGAACTCGTTCCTCTAGTAGAAGTGCCCCATGAGGGTCGTTCTGACTTGTGCTCCCCCCAGATAGCGGTCGCTGCTCAGCGGGGGGGGGGGAAAGTCTGGGGGTCCCCCATGAACCGGGAGGACCCGATTGATTGCGTGTAGAAGTGCGTCTCGTACCCCGGCTCGCAGTTCAGGTCCACTGCGCCTAAGTCACGTGGGGAGGACCGTGTCCCTATGCCATACACTGGTGTGGAACTGCCCTGTGCCTATCTCTGTCATGTGTAGTAGCCCACGTGGGTCTGTGGTCTTTTCAGCTGGTTTGGGTTGTGTAAGGGGCCTTGAGGGGGAGATGGGGCAGATCCCCAACCCCACACACATGCGTACCTTATCGTAGATGTGTCCGTCTGCAGCGTCTCATCCATCAGCAGGGGAGCGCAGCACACAGCTCTCCTTGTCGTGCTACAGCTCGACCCCGGGCATTGTAGTCTTGCTGATGGAGGGAGGGGAGGAATCACTGGGGGAAGGCTGGCGGCGTGGGCCCGGGTCTAGGGCAAGCGCCCGGGCCGCTCGTGGGCCTGTACGTGGGGACCATTGGAGCTGGGCGCTCGTGGGCGTCTTGCAAGTCCAGGAAGGAAGGAGGGGGCATCTCGGTTGTGTCGCACCGCCGGGGCAAGGGAGGGGTGCAGTGTATCAGTGGGAGCAACCGCTCCAAACCCAGCATCCCGCGGTGTCCCCAGGATCAGGTGGGATCAGGCAGGTGGGATGGACCCCAGTTATGACTCCGGTGGAGTGCCACGGGGTTTCCTCTGTCGGTCTGCTGGCGTTTCTCCGGCGCATCCCTCTGCCCAGGCTCTTCTGTGTTGGAGTGTCTCGGCGGGGGAGGGGTGGGCGGACGCTTCCGCTCACGTTGCTCTGGCCGCTGATCACATGCCGGCGGCGGCCTTCAATCTGTTACTGGAGTCCCCCGGTCCGGTTCATCCCCAAATGGCAGCAACGGCAACACAAGTATGTCCGTTGCTGCTCGTGAGCAGATGGGGTACCTTCATGCAGCATAAGAGGGTTATAATTGAGGATAAATGTAGCGGCCGCCGGGAGCCAAAATGCTTAGGTCCGCATGCATCGCATGCGCATGCGCAGTCCCAGAGCATTCCTTTTGAGAGGTGCTTTTCATAGTGTAACACAGCATAGTAGCCCAAAAGGGATTGGGTCCCCGTTAGTTAGCACACTATATTAGACTGTCACAAGTGGTATATCTAATTCAGAAATCCCGCAACGAGCCCCCAATCTTGTAAGTGATTTCAAACAGGCACTCCACCTAAGTCGTTGCCTAGCGTGTGATGCACAGCTGGAACCCTTAATTATATATTTCTGTCTATAAGGTCTTTTATTTCTGAATGATGTACCCTTACATCACGCCCCTCTCAGTCTCACTGAACCAGGAAGCAGGCTGTTTTGCAAAGTTAAAAGATTTATTTTATGAATTTGAACAATATATATATATCACACTATTTAATATTTATACAAGGATCACCATTGGGGTGATGTTACAATCAACAATCTCTTTAATCAGGAGGAGTATGGGTAAGAAAAACAATGCAACAGAGAGTAAAACTTTGTGTGGGTTCAGTCAAATGCAATGTCACTTTTCCTCCTGCTCACTACTCAATCCCCCCAATATGCATTATAAAGAGATGGAAGGGGAGAACACAGGTTTCAGGAAATACACACTCAACAAATACAGTTTCAATACCAATTCCCCCCAGCACGTGATGAAATTGAGCCAAACGAAAGATTTGCAGCAAACTTTTCCGCGCGAGAGAAACGCGATTGCGGGAAAACTATAAGGAGTTGGAATGCGGTTTTGGGTTTGTTGGAAAGCCGAGGATGTTAGCTTCAATTTGACACTTAAGGATTACTTAAGAATAAGATACTGGCTATGGACAAATCTATGCTATAGATACCCTCAACTACTGTTTGGAATAGGCCCGTCAAGGATCTGGTCAAAGGTTTCTGGACTGTAATTCTGCTAGCCCACCGGACAGGATTCAGGGCGCTCGGTTCTGCACTCAGCACGGCACTCTGGACACCGCACGGCCTCTGGATTGGATCTGACGGGTTGGTTCTGGGTTGCAGCTATCTGGTTACAGCTCTGCTCTACTGGTTTGGATCGCTAGCAAGAGTTCTTGACGAGAAAGTAGAAACAGCACAGCAAGGCTGCTCTCTTTTTGGTGTGCCCCTTGGAAGTCTGGGGTAAAATCAGGTTTCAAGATTTTAAATGCCAAACTGAGAAGGGTTCAGCTTTGTAATTGGGCCTCTCTGCTTTCAAAGTTCTGGAGTCTTGGATATGGGTTTATCCTGCAAAGTGCTTCACCAGTAATCAGTTGATGGGTGAATCTGTGTGTGTGTCTGTAGGTCCTAAGCTGTATCTATTTATGTATTTCCCTAAGAGGTGGGTAGGCTGAATTATACTAGGCACACCCTCTAGGAATCCTATTGGTTAGGGTCTGTCCTCTCTCCTGATTTGAGAAGGAACTCTGGTGCCATGATGATGCTGTATTTTACAATCCAGGGAGTACCTCCCCTTTGTTTCTGTACAGTAAATCTATTTTTCATATAAAGCATATTTACAATATTACCAACTTGCTAGCAATAACATATTTACATCACAGATTTAGGGGAGCAAGTATCTGTCCGAGTCCCATCTCAGTGAGAGCTTTAGTTAAGATTTGACAGTTTTTCACACTTTTGGTTGGGTACCCAATGTCAGATCTGTCCACATTTTTCTACATATATGCGCATGACATCTGGGCATAATCCTGTGAAGTTTCATATAGCATCATCACAATTGCTACAAAAGCACAATTTTGGTAGTCCAGTCTCTGAACATAGCACAGAGTTTCAAACTCTGAGCAGAATTTTCATGTTAACAACCTATATTTTATAGATTTTTACAAATTTTGCACAGTTCTCTTTGAGTCTTTTTCAAAAAGATACTTTCTTGTGGTTTAAGATACACATATCTGTCTGGTCCCGCCACCATGGTTTTGCTGGGACAAGAGCAACCCAGTCCTCTCTTCCTGCTGGCAGTAGTTTCTGTTGACACTTGAATTTGCATTCCCTTTCAATCCAGGAAGCCTATTGTCTCTCCCCAGAGAAGCAGAGCAAAATGTCCTCCTCCTTTCATTAGCATCTAACTGAGAGTTCCTGGGCAGAGAGCAAAAGGAAGGCACCTTTGTTTGGGGCACGCTGTGGAATTTGCCTTTGAAGTTCTGTGGCTGGCATCAGTGGTTACTTTCACACACTTTGTTTAAAATTGTCTTTGATAAAATAAACTTACATTTCAAAGTAGGCAAACCGATCTCTAATTCCAGTCTTTTTAAAACATAGAGATTAAATAGTGGCAACCTATATTGCTTTTGATGGCAAGTCCCTTCTTTTCAACAGTTTGATTTTAATGCACAAGTTTTGAACTGCCAGTGTAATAAATGACAGCTTTGCGCCCATATTCTGACAGATTTTTCCAGGTGAGCCTTTTTTTTTAATGTGATTATTCTTATGATGAAATCTGCTTCTCCTGACATTGTGGGATTATGTGGATTCCTCAAATAATGTGATGGTTAACACCCAACAAGGATGTTGATCTTTTCTGGGGTTTAGGGACCATTATTTTGCAATTTCAACAGCCAAGGAAAAACGGATTTTAGAGCACTTTTGGGTTTTCCTGGCAATGCAGCACTGCCTTTTCAGGTAGCTCCATTACACTATGTGGGCAGCCCAATGACAGGTTTTGGCAGTGTGTTCTCCTGTTCTACCACTGACACAGGCAAAGTAGATTGGCAGCCTATTGTTCCGGTTGCCCTGCGCACTTCTCAGAGATTTTAGCATGCATAGGGCTTTTTGGCGGCCATTCTGTTGTTTCTGGTGAAAACAGCACACAGTGATGTTGCATGGCAGAGCCTAGTGGGTCAATGCATCCCACAGGCTTCAAGCCTATGTTGCCTGTGTTATCTTGCTTCTAAGACGTGTTGCCCATGAGCAATCCTTCCCCCCCTATATATGGCGTCCATACTGGCTAATATCTTGCGTTGCTAGGGGGCCATCCGCATCCAGGCAAATCATAATCTCAGGGTGTCAGCATAGAGGCTTAACGACATGTCGTATTTCTCGATTAGAGATGCCATCGAAGAGCCACTTGGAGTGGTTTCTTATCTCCACCTCTTCTGGGCCCCCTCTAGGGAGGAGGAGATCCATTTAAGTGAGGTTTCTTGGATGCCCATGTAGTGCAGGAGGCGGGAGAGCATGATGTGGGGGTTAACGCTATCACATGCCGCCATTAAGGGAAGGAGAATCATGGCCCTTGGTTGATTGGCTTGTATTGGCCGGAGTATTTCCTCCCTACTGCTGAAAAGAGTGGCTATGAGTCCTAAAGCCAGTCTACTAATCACAAAGGAGGTGATTTACTTTGTTGAATTGCCTGGATTGTTTAGTTATCACTCTATCACTAAGTTTAACTCGAAAAGTAAGCTTGGAATTGGCCTACACTTTGCAAGGACCAACATTTCTATATGGGCCTTTTTGAGTGGGGGCAGTTTTGCAGTGGTCTATGAATAGGTAGCCGAACATGCTGTATATTTGGCGCTTGCGGTTTCATAAAGCAGCTCATTGTGTTGATATCCTCTTGGGAGACGCTCCAAACTGCAAGAAATGTGTTTTCAGGTTTAGTGCATGGATCATTGAAGTTATATGTTTTGGGAGAGCTTGGGTGCTTGTGTTGATGATAGTCTCTAGGGATGCGAGTCGCCAGTGGCTGGGATGGCTGGAGTGATGTAGTTTCTTGGCTGGGTTGATCATCCTCTTGATGTAAAATCTGAGCAGTTGTTGGTTGCAGTGTGGGAATACCTGGACACATGTGCACCGCTGAATGCCGTGTGCCAATACAATTGTGGGATAAAAGGTATCTCAAATGTTTCCTTCTATGCCGATCCAGGGACAATAGAGTAACACAACGCAACAATCCAACATGGAGAGTTTAAATATATTTCCAAAAAAATAGATATTCATAATGTAATAATATATACTATTTCCCTTATCCTCAGATTTTAAAGTAAGCTTCTCTAACCTATGGTCAATACAGTGGTAAGCTAATTCAATCAAACATACTTGTCGCACCTGGATCCATTCATAAACATTAGGAAATATGTGTACACAGTGAGTGACAATAAAGGTAATAGTTCAGTGCAGTGGGCGACGAAGATTTGGCTGCACCGTGCTGGTATTATCCAAGGCAATGCAATTTAAACTGGATGGATGGATGGACGGGCGGACGGACGGTAGGACGGAGTGGCGGGCAGACATCAACGCCCTGTCAGTTATGCACTTGTCGCTGGGGGCTTGCTAACTGATATGAGACGTAAAAGGTTTGCTTGCTGAACCCCTGAAGAGCTTGGCATCAGGATATTGATTACTGATTCAACGTGAATAGACTAGTCAAGATAACTTGTGGCTGTGCTTAGGGTGCGTGTTCTTGCAATGAAGGGTGTAACCCCATGAGCTAGTGTCTGTGGTAGTGCTCATATATGTGTGATTGCAGATTAGGCAGTGCATGTGGCCAGATGAGGGCAGGCAAGAGAAAAGGCCTCGGTGGAAGGTTGCCTTCCCAGGAGAGTACTCTGGGAGAAGGCTGCTGCTCTACCTAGTGCACTTGAAAGAGACGGTGGGCCTGATTTACAAACATCTTTTCAATGGGACTTTCCCATGTTGAAACATTTGTGTAAATCAGGCCCTGAACGTTTCTAGATGGATGATGCAACGGCTTGCTTCTTTCCGCCTAATGCGGGAGCACGTTCTAACCTGTTTTGAATGTATCGAGAGAGCCACCCAGTGTGTAAAATGGAAGCCCACATGCAGTGTGTACAGGGGGCTGCAGGGGGTAGCAGCAGTCATCTGACCCCACACCTGACTGGCAGACTTAGTGCTAGACACCCCGGCACAGCATCAATGATGGGAGTATGGGCCAGCAGCTGCAACACATTGGCACATACATAGAAGACATGGGGGAGACTAGACGATCTATGAAACTAGCAGGGGACGGGCTGTGTGGTGAGCTGCCTTTACTGCCAACCTTACCAGTATGGCCTATATTCCAGAGTAGGACTTACCCAGAAGAATGAGCCAGTGTCAGGAAACAGGCAGTGCCGAGGACACCCTCCAGATCCCGCCAAGAGTGATACAGTGTTTATAGGGAGCATTGCGCCTCTGCCAGTAAACCCTGGAACTCCCTCGCCCCTCGATACTAGATCCTCTCTCACTCTCCATCACTTCCTCTCAAAAAACATTCTGTCCCCTCTACCTCGGAGATTACTATTGTTATGTATGGTCTGCGTCATAAATGGCACCACCGAATTGTGTGCAGCTCCTTGGCAAAAACACAACAAAACTCAATAAAATACAAAATGCAAACGCAGGCTGGTGGAACCCCAGCTGGATTGGGAATGAACAAGTCTGACATCATTCCCTGCACCACCTGTGCCGGACAGGGACTGGGTGTGGAGCTAGGCACGGGTTCAAGGCACATCCCTTACAGCATGGCCTGGGCTGGGAGCTGGTTACTATAGTACTACAGTCCATTTAAATCAGGGAGGCACAGAACCTAGTGCTAGTTTATTATTCTGATTAGGGTTCAGAGTTCAGGATTGTTAATGTGCTGCCCTGGGGGACTCTACAGAGGGGCATCCTGTGTTTGATCTTTTCTGTAGGTGGGAGCGCGAGGCTTACAGTTTAGTGCAGGTTGTGCCATAAACATACATTCATACATTTTACACACACACACACACCCCCTACTTGGTAAGGAAGAAGGTGTAAATCGACTTTTTATTTCGCTTTTTATATATGTATGCCTAGGTTAGAGGGCAGTGGTGGGTCAATGATACAGGGTATAGGGGTACCAACCAAATAGGTCAAAAACGGAATAAAGTTGATTTACGACAGTCGAACTAGCAGGCCACAAACACATTGTTATAATAAACACATAGAACCGGGTATATGTGAAGGGAAAGAGCCTGGGTAGCTCCCATATTAACTAAGAATCCTTGTAGAGAAAAAGTGCTTTTCAATTTCAAAACTGCTTTAATGTGGAAAAGCCCAGGGAGTATGAGTCCAGGTAGGCACTTAAAAATAAAATCCTGGCTTGGCTATATCAAAGAGTGGGCCGTAATTGTGTCAGAACACAGGATTTGAGAGTCCTTCGGAGGGTGTAGATTGGTAACTGGTGCTCCGTGGATAATACAGACGGCATCACCATTGGATGTGGACTTAGCAGTTTACCCGTGTTTTTGAATAAAAATATTAACTTGCGGGATATGTCCCTCCGCACTAAGTTAAGAATTATTGTAAACGGATTTTTTTTTTCATGATTCTAAACTCGTTGTATACCCTTTCGTCCCATTGTTTTCCATATTGCTTGTTTATGCTGCCCTGTGTTTTTATGTCATGTTTGTACTATTGTTGTTCTTGTTTTGTCTAGCGCGCAGAAGCCCATGGGTGTGTTGCGCTATATAAGAAATAAACTGAACTAAACTAAATAGTACCAGATTTCAAAGTCCATTTAGTGACAACCACTTTATATTACTATAACACCTTTTATTGCTTCAATAGCTTAAAATTATTTATGCCTTCAACTTCCTCTTACACTTATCATTGCCCTCACACAACATGTCTCAACACTATATCGTCTCATTATTCACGAGAATGCCTTTGCTCGGGCAAAGTTACTTGGAGGCAGGGAATCAATATCCATCAATGTAATGGCATGCCACGTAGACTACCATAATGCACTATTATGTTCTTGTTTTTTATAGCAGCAAGAACAAATAAATAAACTAGAACTCCCACAACCCATTCTTGACACTCCACCTTCTTGATCCTCCACCATTCATGTCCACAGTGTCTAGTATTGCCTTCCCGTGTGCACCTTGTTTCTTGCTGCTGTCGTACTATATTGCATATCAGGGATGTCATTTCACCAAAATGCCAGAGGTAGCGGAAGAGCATCACATGACCTTTGACCACTTTTGACATCACAGGAAGTGATGCCATCTGACCCCACCCAGAATTGACATCACAGGAATTGATGGAACAAAACATGTCACCCCTTCACAAAACAGGAAGTGGCATCACATAGCATTGTGCCTAAGTACACTATGAAAAATATGGTTATGGTATCACTGTCCAAGATCAAACGATAATGATGTGTTATAATATAGCACTTATGCTTAAGCGCTTTTTATAGAACAAATATACATACAATATCATCCAACCTGTGTTGGCACTCATTTATCAACCTCAGCAGGAAGAAAGGCTGAGTTGACCTTGCCCGGAGTCAAACCTGCAACTTGCAGATCACACACACATTGCAGCAGTGAGCGCTTTACCCAATGAGCTACCTTACCGGCTACAGCTAACAGAAAACCAGCCACTGCAGAAATAGCCAAAGCCTGGGAACCACAATAAAAAAAACTAAAAAATGTGTTTTAAAAAAATAATGTTTTTAGAGGTAGCGTGGGGGACCACAGGGGAAGTCGGGGAGACTTCAGGGGTCACAGCTGCAACCCCTGGTGGCCCCTAAATGACGTCCCTGTTGAATATATAAATATAAATGTAAATTGCTGGACAAGACTTTATGTAAATATATGGCATGTTTTTCAATACTTATGGGAGACTGAATTGCTACAGTAGCAGTGAAAAATGTCATGCTTTTTATTGTCGTCGCCCTACTTGCCTCGCTGTGCTGGTGTACAGACATTCCAAATATCAGAAACAATGCAGTGGGAGCTGCGCATGCGTATAGATAACGGGGTGCACCTCTGACACACTTTGGTACAGAGAGTGTTAATTTTATAAACCAAAGTAACTGCTCATCAGTGAATAAAGGTAGCCCTTTGGGCATCATAAAGTTTCCTGGTCTCTCTCAGCAGGATCATCTCTCTCAATCTCCCTTTTTGCTCCCTTCGCCCCCTCCAACTAATCCAAAATAAAACTGCAAGAGTTATCCTTGGCCTCAAGTCCAGGGACCACATCTCTCCAGCCCAAAATTCTCTCCACTAGCTCCCAGTGGCTGTAAGGATCAAATTCAAGATCCTCTGCATCATCCACAAGGCCTTCTGGTAGCTGGGACCACGCTATCTCCAACTTTCCTTCCCTAAATACTGCCCTACTAGAGCCCTATGCTCCTCTAATTCCAACTCTCTGTCTGTCAAATGCTTCTCCATTGAGAGAGTGGGGGGCAGGTCCCTCTACACGGCTGGTGGCTCCCTTTGGATCAGCCTCCCTCCCCCCTCAGACTTGCGCTGCACCTCCTTAAGTTCCAGAAACTCTTCAAAATGGTGCTCTTGTCTACCTCTTTCCTCCCCTGCTAATCACCCCAATGCCGCTGTGAGTGGTGACCTGTTCCTCATGATTCTTACTGGATCCCAGGCCATCCCTCCCAGTCAATACCAGCACACCTCCCCCCACTGCACTGCCCTACTGGCGCCTGCTTGGTGGATCCACACAGCACCCTTGAGAGTCACCTGTACTAGCACTTAGCCTTGGCTCCCCTTAGCACTTCCCTCTGGGATCCTCCTCCAGCACTTGTCCGCTCCTCTACTGCCCCTCCCATGCCCTTCCCCTGCACTTCTCTTCAAGGCACGTGCGCAGGCGGATGCCACAAGGCCTAGTAGGACAATGATTGTATTTGACTGTTTTTACCATTTTTATTATTTCTCCTGTTCCCTTCCCATGTAGCCTTGGGGCGCTTTGAAACACAATTCAGTTTTATAAAACACCTTACAAATGCTCAATAAAATAAAATAAAAAATAAGGGTCAAACATAGGCCAGTCCAGGACTGCAAAGCTGAATGGATGAACGGTATCATGCATGGCAGCCATCTTGTCATTGGCAGCAGAAAAAAACAGGGCAATCCAGAGGACTCAAAGCCTGTAATACAGAAACATGATGACAATGAAGAGGAGGAAGATGTGTAACGGCACAATCTGGCCAACTTTATTGCCAAAACTCTGTCTCATGCTGTGACGTCGTCAGTGGGGCTCGTGGTTCAGAATGCAATCACAGCAACATGACAGCTCTGTATGTGAGCTGTGGGAAATATGTCCCAGAGGGACAAAATGGCTGTACAGAAGCTCGGATCTTAGAGGTGGTGATGTGGGATAGTCACAAGAGTATAGAGTTAACTCACAAGTTGCAGTCTTGCAGTGTGCATATGTGACAGGTGAGTCAGGATCACCACTGTTGCCTCTTGATGGGTGAAGAACAATATCCCATTAAGAGAGGCAGATCTTTTTGCCAGGAGGGGAATGGTGGAAGTTGCCAGCTACTGTAACCACCGATTCTCCTGGTTTGTGAACTATCCCTGAATCAGAAATGGATCTTCCTGATAGTGATATTGCCACACTAAGCACATCTGGCGTGGGGCAGCACCTGGAGAGCAAATGTCCAATCCCTCTTATTTTGCCCACACAAGTTGTGAACATTTTCCTTAAGGAAGAACTGGATAATATATATCCTGGAGGAAAATGATAGTGAAATACCCAAGACCAACCATGAGAGCAGCATTTCACTCAGATGTGAAAGTGGGCGGGAACTAAAGGATACAACTAGATATAGTTCCCTTACTTTATTTAACAGAGCGCTCCGCTCCCGGACAGTAGTGATGGACACCTTTGTTTATGTATTTAGTAACAATTTCCCTACACCACGCTGAGCTATCTATCTTGAAAGTGCTGGGTTGCTATTGTTCCTTTATGTAGACAGCTTGGCACATAACGCTCAATGTTAAGCAGTTGCAAAGGCCTGTTCTCGGCAATGATCTGTGCCTTCTGGAATTAATCATGGATTGCTGCAGACAAGGTGTCTGTACAGGTAATGCCAGGGTGTGTGGTTACAGCCCAAGGCGTGTCCCTTAAGAGGTGGGAATGGTGACTGATTGGAAGGGGGAGTCTGCTTAAAGCTGCATGTTGTGGGGGACAATGTCCAACTAATGGTGGTCATTTAAATGCTGCATGTTCTTCCATTGTGTTCTCATCTGTCTTAATAGTACTGTTGTAAACACAACTGTGTGGCGTGCAATGGAGAAAAGGATGCTATGGTGTTTGCATGGTGGGGTGTTTGAGTATGGGGTCACTGGGGAGTGAGGAATGGGGGTGGTTGGTGTTTGTTTGTTTGTATATTTATTTATTAAGCTCTGCAAACCCGGAGGTATCTAGGCGCATTACAAGAGATTTTCAGTTCATACGTAACATTACATGTAGAAACAGATATAGGTTTGGAAGGTTACAATAAAGCACATAATTACATAATAAGACATAGGTTATATACAAAAAAACCGTTTACAAAGTTACAATAAAATGCTGTCTACCAAGTACTAGGTTAGGAGTGCTAGGATTGTAGTAGGTCCTTGGTGTGGGAGTAGAAGGAGACTGAGCAAGGTAACATAGTTCCACTAGATTTTTTGTACACTTAGACCACAGAGTTTTCTCTTATCTTAGACCTTAAACAATCCATGTATTTCTGCAAATTTGGTAAGGATGGCATCGAGGAGATCAACAGGGCATAGTCTACATGCCACACAACGTGCCCACTCCTGAAAATCCTTGTTTGGGTGGAGGAGGACAGAGCCAATGGAAAATCCTTAAATCAGGACCTGATTGGTGGCTGGGCACAAAGAACATTATTGCCTCACTAATGCCGAAAAGAAAAGGGATTATCAATGAAAATCAAGCCCAAGCTGTTTCGCCAAAATGAATCTCAGGCACTCGATTACTCGAGTGAATAATTATTTGTGAATAACACCGTCAACAAAATAGGCAAATTGTGTTTACGTTTCACGGCTGTTGACAACGCACAGCCCTTGACAATTTAGGTACTCCAGACTCAGAGCCAGACATGACAGGGGCTGTATGTCTGGCCGAGTTCATCAACACTGACATCATGGTAATGCAGGCCCTGTATTTTGATGCTGTGAAGATATCTGCTCTACTTGAAAGAACGTTCATTTGCTGCAACATTTTCCTTGGCACTGCGAATCACTGAGGGCTCTTGCTGAGGCACGCTCGCTTCGTGGAGGAGGCGGAGCCAACCGGCGATCACGTGGGCAATCACGTGACTTTGTGCATCCACATAGAGCAGCCCAAACTGCCCGAGCAGTGTATTTTGATGCTGTAAAGAGATACGCTCTACTTGAAAGAACTTTGGTTTGCCGCAACATTTTCCTTGGCACTGTGAGTCACTGAGGGCTCTTTCCGAGGCACGCTCGCTTCCTGAAGGAGGCGGAACCAACCAGTGATCATGTGGGCAATCACGTGACTTTGTGCATCCACATAGAGCAGCCCAAACCACCCGAGCGGTGTATTTTCATGCTGTAAAGAGATCCGCTCTACTTGAAAGAACCTTTGTTTGCTGCAACATTTTCCTTGGCACTGCGAATCACTGAGGGCTCTTTCCGAGGCACGCTCGCTTCCTGAAGGAGGCGGAACCAACCAGTGATCATGTGGGCAATCACGTGACTTTGTGCATCCACATAGAGCAGCCCAAACCACCCGAGCGGTGTATTTTGATGCTGTAGAGAGATCTGCTCTACTTGAAAGAACGTTCGTTTGCTGCAACATTTTCCTTGGCACTGCGAGTCACTGAGGGCTCTTGCCGAGGCACGCTCGCTTCCTGGAGGAGGCGGAGCCAACCGGCGATCAAGTGGGAAATCACTAGACTTTGTGCATCCACATAGAGCAGCCCAAACCACCCGAGCAGTGCATTTTGATGCTGTAAAGAGATCCGCTCTACTTGAAAGAACGTTCGTTTGCTGCAACATTTTCCTTGGCACTGCGAGTCACTGAGGGCTCTTGCCGAGGCACGCTCCCTTCCTGGAGGAGGCAGAGCCAACCGGCAATCACGTGGGCAATCACGTGACTTTGTGCATCCACATAGAGCAGCCCAAACCGCCCAAGCAGTGTATTTTGATGCTGTAAAGAGATCCGCTCTACTTGAAAGAACGTTAGTTTGCTGCAACATTTTCCTTGGCACTGCGAGTCACTGAGGGCTCTTTCTGAGGCACGCTCGCTTCTTGGAGGAGGCGGAGCCAACCAGTGATCACGTGGGCAACCACGTGACTTTGTGCATCCACATAGAGCAGCCCAAACCACCCGAGCAGTGTATTTTGATGCTGTAAAGAGACCCGCTCTACTTGAAAGAACGTTTGTTTGCGGCAACATTTTCCTTGGAACTGCGAGCCACTGAGGGCTCTTTCCGGGGCACGCTCATTCCAGGAGGAGGCGGAGCCAACCGGCGATCACGTGGGCAATCATGTGACTTTGTGCATCCACATAGAGCAGCCCAAACCACCCGAGCAGTGCATTTTGATGCTGTAGAGAGATCCGCTCTACTTGAAAGAACGTTCGTTTGCTGCAACATTTTCCTTGGCACTGCGAGTCACTGAGGGCTCTTGGCGAGGCACGCTCGCTTCCTGGAGGAGGCAGAGCCAACCGGCAATCACGTGGGCAATCACGTGACTTTGTGCATCCACATAGAGCAGCCGAAACCGCCCAAGCAGTGTATTTCGATGCTGTAAAGAGATCCGCTCTACTTGAAAGAACGTTCGTTTGCTGCAACATTTTCCTTGGTACTGCGAGTCACTGAGGGCTCTTTCTGAGGCATACTCGCTTCCTGGAGGAGGCAGAGCCAACCGGCGATCACGTGGGCAATCACGTGACTTTGTGCATCCACATAGAGCAGCCCAAACTGCCCAAGCGGTGTATTTTGATGCTGTAAAGAGATCCGCTCTACTTGAAAGAATGTTCGCTTGCTGCAATATTTTCCTTGGCACTGTGAGTCATTGAGGGCTCTTGCAGAGCCAGGCTCGCTGCCTGAAGGAGGCAGAGCCAACCGGTGATCACGTGGGCAACCACGTGACTTTGTGCATCCACATAGAGCAGCCCAAACCACCCGAGCGGTGTATTTTGATGCTGTAGAGAGATCCGCTCTACTTGAAAGAACGTTCGTTTGCTGCAACATTTTCCTTGGCACTGCGAGTCACTGAGGGCTCTTGCCGAGGCATGCTCGCTTCCTGGAGGAGGCGGAGCCAACCAGCGATCACGCGGGCAATCACGTGACTTTGTGCATCCACATAGAGCAGCCCAAACCACCCGAGCGGTGTATTTTGATGCTGTAAAGAGATCCGCTCTACTTGAAAGAACGTTCGCTTGCTGCAACATTTTCCTTGGCACTGCGAGTCATTGAGGGCTCTTGCCGAGGCACGCTCGCTTCCTGAAGGAGGCGGAACCAACCAGTGATCATGTGGGCAATCATGTGACTTTGTGCATCCACATAGAGCAGCCCAAACCACCCGAGCGGTGTATTTTGATGCTGTAGAGAGATCCTCTCTACTTGAAAGAACGTTCGTTTGCTGCAACATTTTCCTTGGCACTGCGAGTCACTGAGGGCTCTTGCCGAGGCACGCTCGCTTCCTGGAGGAGGCGGAGCCAACCGGCGATCACGTGGGCAATCACGTGACTTTGTGCATCCACATAGAGCAGCCCAAACCGCCCAAGCAGTGTATTTTGATGCTGTAAAGAGATCCGCTCTACTTGAAAGAATGTTTGTTTACTGCAACATTTTCCTTGGCACTGCGAGCCACTGAGGGCTCTTGCCGAGGCACGCTCGCTTCCTGGAGGAGGCGGAGCCAACCAGAGATCACGTGGGCAATCACGTGACTTTGTGCATCCACATAGAGCAGCCCAAACCGCCCAAGCAGTGTATTTTGATGCTGTAAAGAGATCCGCTCTACTTGAAAGAACGTTTGTTTGCTGCAACATTTTCCTTGGCACTGTGAGCCACTGAGGGCTCTTGCCGGGGCACGCTCATTCCTGGAGGAGGCGGAGCCAACCGGCGATCACGTGGGCAATCATGTGACTTTGTGCATCCACATAGAGCAGCCCAAACCACCCGAGCAGTGCATTTTGATGCTGTAGAGAGATCCGCACTACTTGAAAGAACGTTCGTTTGCTGCAACATTTTCCTTGGCACTGTGAGTCACTGAGGGCTCTTGCCGAGGCACGCTCGCTTCCTGGAGGAGGCAGAGCCAACCGGCAATCACGTGGGCAATCACGTGACATTGTGCATCCAGATAGAGCAGCCCAAACCGCCCAAGCAGTGTATTTTGATGCTGTAAAGAGATCCGCTCTACTTGAAAGAACGTTCGTTTGCTGCAACATTTTCCTTGGCACTGCGAGTCACTGAGGGCTCTTTCTGAGGCATACTCGCTTCCTGGAGGAGGCAGAGCCAACCGGCGATCAAGTGGGCAATCACATGACTTTGTGCATCCACATAGAGCAGCCCAAACCGCCCAAGCGGTGTATTTTGATGCTGTAAAGAGATCCGCTCTACTTGAAAGAATGTTCGCTTGCTGCAACATTTTCCTTGGCACTGTGAGTCATTGAGGGCTCTTGCAGAGCCAGGCTCGCTGCCTGAAGGAGGCAGAGCCAACCGGTGATCACGTGGGCAATCACGTGACTTTGTGCATCCACATAGAGCAGCCCAAACCACCCGAGCAGTGTATTTTGATGCTGTAGAGAGATCCGCTCTACTTGAAAGAACGTTCGTTTGCTGCAACATTTTCCTTGGCACTGCGAGTCACTGAGGGCTCTTTCTGAGGCACGCTCGCTTCCTGGAGGAGGCAGAGCCAACCGGCGATCACGTGGGCAATCACGTGACTTTGTGCATCCACATAGAGAAGCCCAAACCGCCCAAGCAGTGTATTTTGATGCTGTAAAGAGATCCGCTCTACTTGAAAGAACGTTCGTTTGCTGCAACATTTTCCTTGGCACTGCAAGTCATTGAGGGGTCTTGCCGAGGCACGCTCGCTTCCTGGAGGAGGCGGAGCCAACCGGCGATCACGTGGGAAATCACTTGACTTTGTGCATCCACATAGAGCAGCCCAAACCGCCCGAGCGGTGTATTTTGATGCTGTAAAAAGATCCTCTCTACTTGAAAGAACGTTTGTTTGCTGCAACATTTTCCTTGGCACTGTGAGTCACTGAGGGCTCTTTCTGAGGCACGCTCGCTTCCTGGAGGAGCCGGAGCCAACCAGTGATCACGTGGGCAACCACGTGACTTTGTGCATCCACATAGAGCAGCCCAAACCACCCGAGAGGTGTATTTTGATGCTGTAGAGAGATCCGCTCTACTGGAAAGAATGTTCGTTTGCTGCAACATTTTCCTTGGCACTGCGAGTCACTGAGGGCTCTTGCCGAGGCACGCTCACTTCCTGGAGGAGGCGGAGCCAACCGGCTATCACGTGGGCAATCACGTGACTTTGTGCATCCATAGAGAGCAGCCCAAACCGCCCAAGCAGTGTATTTTGATGCTGTAAAGAGATCCGCTCTACTTGAAAGAACGTTCGTTTGCTGCAACATTTTCCTTGGCACTGCGAGTCACTGAGGGCTTTTTCTGAGGCATGCTCGCTTCCTGGAGGAGGCGAAGCCAACCAGCGATCACGTGGGCAATCACGTGACTTTGTGCACCCACATAGAGCAGTCCAAACCGCTCAAGCTGTGTATTTTGATGCTGTAAAGAGATCCGCTCTACTTGAAAGAACGTTCGTTTGCTGCAACATTTTCCTTGGCACTGCGAGTCACTGAGGGCTCTTGCCGAGGCACGGTCGCTTCCTGGAGGAGGCGGAGCCAACCAGTGATCACGTGGGCAATCACGTGACTTTGTGCATCCACATAGAGCAGCCCAAACCACCCGAGCTGTGTATTTTGATTCTGTAAAGAGATCCGCTCTACTTGAAAGAATGTTTGTTTGCTGCAACATTTTCCTTGGCACTGCGAGTCACTGAGGGCTCTTTCCGAGGCACGCTAGCTTCCTGAAGGAGGCGGAACCAACCAGTGATCATGTGGGCAATCATGTGACTTTGTGCATCCACATAGAGCAGCCCAAACCACCCGAGCGGTGTATTTTGATGCTGTAGAGAGATCCTCTCTAGTTGAAAGAACATTCGTTTGCTGCAACATTTTCCTTGGCACTGCGAGTCACTGAGGGCTCTTGCCGAGGCACGCTCGCTTCCTGGAGGAGGCGGAGCCAACCGGCGATCACTTGGGCAATCACGTAACTTTGTGCATCCACATAGAGCAGCCCAAACCGCCCAAGCAGTGTATTTTGATGCTGTAAAGAGATCCGCTCTACTTGAAAGAACGTTTGTTTGCTGCAACATTTCCCTTGGCACTGCGAGTCACTGAGGGCTCTTGCCGAGGCACGCTCGCTTCCTGGAGGAGGCGGAGCTAACCGGCGATCACGTGGGAAATCACTTGACTTTGTGCATCCACATAGAGCAGCCCAAACTGCCCAAGCAGTGTATTTTGATGCTGTAAAGAGATCCGCTCTACTTTAAAGAACGTTTGTTTGCTGCAACATTTTCCTTGGCACTGCGAGCCACTGAGGGCTCTTGCCGGGGCACGCTCATTCCTGGAGGAGGCGGAGCCAACCGGCGATCACGTGGGCAATCATGTGACTTTGTGCATCCACATAGAGCAGCCCAAACCACCCGAGCGGTGTATTTTGATGCTGTAAAGAGATCCGCTCTACTTGAAAGAACGTTTGTTTGCTGCAACATTTTCCTTGGCACTGCGAGTCACTGAGGGCTCTTTCCGAGGCACGCTCGCTTCCTGAAGGAGGCGGAACCAACCAGTGATCATGTGGGCAATCACGTGACTTTGTGCATCCACATAGAGCAACCCAAACCACCCGAGCGGAGTATTTTGATGCTGTAGAGAGATCCGCTCTACTTGAAAGAACCTTTGTTTGCTGCAACATTTTCCTTGGCACTGCGAGTCACTGAGGGATCTTGCCGAGGCACACTCGCTTCCTGGAGGAGACGGAGCCAACCGGCGATCACGTGGGCAATCACGTGACTTTGTGCATCCACATAGAGCAGCCCAAACCGCCCAAGCAGTGTATTTTGATGCTGTAAAGAGATCCGCTCTACTTGAAAGAACGTTCGTTTGCTGCAACATTTTCCTTGGCATTGCGAGTCACTGAGGGCTCTTTCTGAGGCACGCTCGCTTCCTGGAGGAGGCGGAGCCAACCGGCGATCACGTGGGCAATCACGTGACTTTGTGCATCCACATAGAGCAGCCCAAACCGCCCAAGCAGTGTATTTTTTAATGCTGTAAAGAGATCCGCTCTACTTGAAAGAACGTTCGTTTGCTGCAACATTTTCCTTGGCACTGCGAGTCATTGAGGGCTCTTGCCGAGCCACGCTCGCTGCCTGAAGGAGGCAGAGCCAACCGGTGATCACGTGGGCAACCACGTGACTTTGTGCATCCACATAGAGCAGCCCAAACCACCTGAGCGGTGTATTTTGATGCTGCAGAGAGATCTGCTCTACTTAAAAGAACGTTTGTTTGCTGCAACATTTTCCTTGGCACTGCGAGTCACTGAGGGCTCTTGCCGAGGCACGCTCGCTTCCTGGAGGAGCCGGAGCCAACCGGAGATCACGTGGGCAATCACGTGACTTTGTGCATCCACATAGAGCAGCCCAAACTGCCCAAGCAGTGTATTTTGATGCTGTAAAGAGATCCGCTCTACTTGAAAGAACGTTCGTTTGCTGCAACATTTTCCTTGGCAATGCGAGTCACTGAGTGCTCTTGCCGAGGCACGCTCGATTCCTGGAGGAGGCAGAGTCAACCGGCAATCACGTGGGCAATCACGTGACTTTGTGCATCCACATAGAGCAGCCCAAACCGCCCAAGCAGTGTATTTTGATGCTGTAAAGCGATCAGCTCTACTTGAAAGAACGTTCGTTTGCTGCAACATTTTCCTTGGCACTGCGAGTCACTGAGGGCTCTTACTGAGGCATGCTCGCTTCCTGGAGGAGGCGGATCCAACCGGCGATCACGTGGGCAATCACGTAACTTTGTGCATCCACATAGAGCAGACCAAACCGCCCAAGCGGTGTATTTTGATGCTGTAAAGAGATCCGCTCTACTTTAAAGAGCGTTCGTTTGCTGCAACATTTTCCTTGGGACTGCGAGTCACTGAGGGCTCTTTCTGAGGCACGCTCGCTTCTTGGAGGAGGCGAAGCCAACCGATGATCACGTGGGAAACCATGTGACTTTGTGCATCCACATAGAGCAGCCCAAACCACCCGAGCGGTGTATTTTGATGCTGTAAAGAGATCCGCTCTACTTGAAAGAGCGTTTGTTTGCTGCAACATTTTCCTTGGCACTGCGAGACACTGAGGGCTCTTGGCGGGGCACGCTCATTCCTGGAGGAGGCAGAGCCAACCGGCGATCACGTGGGCAATCATGTGACTTTGTGCATCCACATAGAGCAGCCCAAACCACCCGAGCAGTGCATTTTGATGCTGTAGAGAGATCCGCTCTATTTGAAAGAACGTTCATTTGCTGCAACATTTTCCTTGGCACTGCGAGTCACTGAGGGCTCTTGCCGAGGCACGCTCACTTCCTGGAGGAGGCAGAGCCAACCGGCAATCACGTGGGCAATCACGTGACTTTGTGCATCCACATAGAGCAGCCCAAACCACCCAAGAAGTGTATTTCGATGCTGTAAAGAGATCCGCTCTACTTGAAAGAACATTCGTTTGCTGCAACATTTTCCTTGGCACTGCGAGTCACTGAGGGCTCACGTGGGCAATCACGTGACTTTGTGCATCCACATAGAGCAGCCCAAACCGCCCAAGCAGTGTATTTTGATGCTGTAAAGAGATCCGCTCTACTTGAAAGAACGTTCGCTTGCTGCAACATTTTCCTTGGCACTGCGAGTCATTGAGGGCTCTTGCCGAGCCACGCTAGCTGCCTGAAGGAGGCGGAGCCAACTGGTGATCACGTGGGCAACCACATGACTTTGTGCAACCACATAGAGCAGCCCAAACCACCCGAGCGGTGTATTTTGATGCTGCAGAGAGATCCGCTCTACTTAAAAGAACGTTCGTTTGCTGCAACATTTTCCTTGGCACTGCGAGTCACTGAGGGCTCTTGCCGAGGCACGCTCGCTTCCTGGAGGAGGCGGAGCCAACCAGCGATCACGTGGGCAATCACGTGACTTTGTGCATCCACATAGAGCAGCCCAAACCGCCCGAGCGGTGTATTTTGATGCTGTAAAGATATCCGCTCTACTTGAAAGAATGTACGTTTGCTGCAACATTTTCCTTGGCACTGCGAGTCACTGAGGGCTTTTGCCGAGGCACGCTCGCTTCCTGGAGGAGGTGGAGCCAACCAGCGATCACGTGGGCAATCACGTGACCTTGTGAATCCACATAGAGCAGCCCAAACCACCCAAGCGGTGTATTTTGATGCTGTAAAGAGATCCGCTCTACTTGAAAGAACGTTCGTTTGCTGCAACATTTTCCTTGGCACTGCGAGTCACTGAGGGCTCTTTCTGAGGCACGCTCGCTTCTTGGAGGAGGCGGAGCCAACCGGTGATCACGTGGGCCACCACGTGACTTTGTGCATCCACATAGAGCAGCCCAAACCACCCGAGCGGTGTATTTTGATGCTGTAGAGAGATCCGCTCTACTTGAAAGAATGTTCGTTTGCTGCAACATTTCCCTTGGCACTCCGAGTCACTGAGGGCTCTTTCCGAGGCACGCTTGCTTCCTGGAGGAGGGGGAGCCAACCGGCGATCACATAGGCAATCACGTGACTTTGTGCATCCACAAAGAGCAGCCAAACTGCACGAGCGGTGTATTTTGATGCTCTAAAGAGATCCGCTCTACTTGAAAGAACGTTCGCTTGCTGCAACATTTTTCTTGGCACTTCGAGTCATTGAGGGCTCTTGCCGAGCCACGCTCGCTGCCTGAAGGAGGCGGAGCCAACTGGTGATCACGTGGGCAACCACCTGACTTTGTGCATCCACATAGAGCAGCCCAAACCACCCGAGCGGTGTATTTTGATGCTGCAGAGAGATCCGCTCTACTTGAAAGAACGTTCGTTTGCTGCAACATTTTCCTTGGCACTGTGAGTCACTGAGGGCTTTTGCCGAGGCACGCTCGCTTCCTGGAGGAGGCGGAGCCAACCAGCGATCACGTGGGCAATCACGTGACTTTGTGCATCCACATAGAGCAGCCCAAACCACCCAAGCGGTCTATTTTGATGCTGTAAAGAGATCCGCTCTACTTGAAAGAACGTTCGTTTGCTGCAACATTTTCCTTGGCACTGCGTGTCACTGAGGGCTCTTGCCGAGGCACGCTCGCTTCCTGGAGGAGGTGGAGCCAACCGGCGATCACGTGGGCAATCACGTGACTTTGTGTATCCACATAGAGCAGCCCAAACCGCCCAAGCAGTGTATTTTGATGCTGTAAAGAGATCCGCTCTACTTGAAAGAATGTTTGTTTGCTGCAACATTTTCCTTGGCACTGCGAGTCATTGAGGGCTCTTGCCGAGCCACGCTAGCTGCCTGAAGGAGGCGGAGCCAACTGGTGATCACGTGGGAAAAAACATGACTTTGTGCATCCACATAGAGCAGCCCAAACCACCCAAGCGGTGTATTTTGATGCTGCAGAGAGATCCGCTCTACTTAAAAGAACGTTTGTTTGCTGCAACATTTTCCTTGGCACTGCGAGTCACTGAGGGCTCTTGCCGAGGCACGCTCGCTTCCTGGAGGAGGCGGAGCCAACCAGCGATCACGTGGGCAATCACGTGACTTTGTGCATCCACATAGAGCAGCCCAAACCGCCCGAGCGGTGTATTTTGATGCTGTAAAGATATCCGCTCTACTTGAAAGAATGTTCGTTTGCTGCAACATTTTCCTTGGCACTGCGAGTCACTGAGGGCTTTTGCCGAGGCACGCTCGCTTCCTGGAGGAGGCGGAGCCAACCAGCGATCACGTGGGCAATCACGTGACTTTGTGCATCCACATAGAGCAGCCCAAACCACCCAAGCGGTGTATTTTGATGCTGTAAAGAGATCCGCTCTACTTGAAAGAACGTTCGTTTGCTGCAACATTTTCCTTGGGACTGCGAGTCACTGAGGGCTCTTGCCGAGGCACGCTCGCTTCCTGGAGGAGGTGGAGCCAACCGGCGATCACGTGGGCAATCACGTGACTTTGTGTATCCACATAGAGCAGCCCAAACCGCCCAAGCGGTGTATTTTGATGCTGTAGAGAGATCCGCTCTACTTGAAAGAATGTTCGTTTGCTGCAACATTTCCCTTGGCACTCCGAGTCACTGAGGGCTCTTTCCGAGGCACGCTTGCTTCCTGGAGGAGGGGGAGCCAACCGGCGATCACGTAGGCAATCACGTGACTTTGTGCATCCACAAAGAGCAGCCAAACTGCCCGAGCGGTGTATTTTGATGCTCTAAAGAGATCCGCTCTACTTGAAAGAACGTTCGCTTGCTGCAACATTTTCCTTGGCACTTCGAGTCATTGAGGGCTCTTGCCGAGCCACGCTCGCTGCCTGAAGGAGGCGGAGCCAACTGGTGACAACGTGGGCAACCACCTGACTTTGTGCATCCACATAGAGCAGCCCAAACCACCCGAGCGGTGTATTTTGATGCTGCAGAGAGATCCGCTCTACTTGAAAGAACGTTTGTTTGCTGCAACATTTTCCTTGGCACTGCGAGTCACTGAGGGCTTTTGCCGAGGCACGCTCGCTTCCTGGAGGAGGCGGAGCCAACCAGCGATCACGTGGGCAATCACGTGACTTTGTACATCCACATAGAGCAGCCCAAACCACCCAAGCGGTGTATTTTGATGCTGTAAAGAGATCCGCTCTACTTGAAAGAACGTTCGTTTGCTGCAACATTTTCCTTGGCACTGCGTGTCACTGAGGGCTCTTGCCGAGGCACGCTCGCTTCCTGGAGGAGGTGGAGCCAACCGGCGATCACGTGGGCAATCACGTGACTTTGTGTATCCACATAGAGCAGCCCAAACCGCCCAAGCAGTGTATTTTGATGCTGTAAAGAGATCCTTTCTACTTGAAAGAACGTTTGTTTGCTGCAACATTTTCCTTGGCACTGCGAGTCACTGAGGGCTCTTTCTGAGGCACGCTTGCTTCCTGGAGGAGGGGGGAGCCAACCGGCGATCACGTAGGCAATCACGTGACTTTGTGCATCCACAAAGAGCAGCCCAAGCTGCCCGAGCGGTGTATTTTGATGCTCTAAAGAGATCCGCTCTACTTGAAAGAACGTTCGCTTGCTGCAACATTTTCCTTGGCACTTCGAGTCATTGAGGGCTCTTGCCGAGCCACGCTCGCTGCCTGAAGGAGGCGGAGCCAACTGGTGATCACGTGGGCAACCATCTGACTTTGTGCATCCACATAGAGCAGCCCAAACCACCCAAGCGGTGTATTTTGATGCTGCAGAGAGATCCGCTCTACTTGAAAGAACGTTCGTTTGCTGCAACATTTTCCTTGGCACTGTGAGTCACTGAGGGCTCTTGCCGAGGCACGCTCGCTTCCTGGAGGAGGCAGAGCCAACCGGCGATCACGTGGGCAATCACGTGACTTTGTGCATCCACATAGATCAGCCCAAACCACCAGAGCGGTGTATTTTGATGCTGTAAAGAGATCAGCTCTACTTGAAAGAACGTTTGTTTGCTGCAACATTTTCCTTGGCACTGCGAGTCACTGAGGGCTCTTTCTGAGGCACGCTCGCTTCCTGGAGGAGGCGGAGCCAACCAGCAATCACGTGGGCAATCACGTGACTTTGTACATCCACATAGAGCAGCCCAAACCGGCCAAGCAGTGTATTTTGATGCTGTAAAGAGATCCGCTCTACTTGAAAGAATGTTCGCTTGCTGCAACATTTTCCTTTGCACTGCGAGTCATTGAGGGCTCTTGCCGAGCCACGCTCGCTGCCTGAAGGAGGCGGAGCCAACCGGTGATCACGTGGGCAACCACGTGACTTTGTGCATCCACATAGAGCAGCCCAAACCACCCGAGCGGTGTATTTTGATGCTGCAGAGAGATCCGCTCTACTTGAAAGAACATTCGTTTGCTGCAACATTTTCCTTGGCACTGCGAGTCACTGAGGGCTCTTGCCGAGGCACGCTCGCTTCCTGGAGGAGGCGGAGCCAACCAGCGATCACGTGGGCAACCACCTGACTTTGTGCATCCACATAGAGCAGCCTAAACCACCCGAGCGGTGTATTTTGATGCTGCAGAGAGATCCGCTCTACTTGAAAGAACGTTCGTTTGCTGCAACATTTTCCTTGGAACTGCGAGTCACTGAGGGATCTTGCCGAGGCACGCTCGCTTCCTGGAGGAGGCGGAGCCAACCGGCAATCACGTAGGCAATCACGTGACTTTGTGCATCCACATAGAGCAGCCCAAACTGCCCAAGCAGTGTATTTTGATGCTGTAAAGAGATCTGCTCTACTTGAAAGAACGTTTGTTTGCTGCAAAATTTTCCTTGGCACTGCGAGTCACTGAGGGCTCTTTCTGAGGCACGCTCGCTTCTTGGAGGAGGCAGAGCCAACCGGTGATCACGTGTGCAACCACGTGTCTTTTTGCATCCACATAGAGCAGCCCAAACCAACCGAGCGGTGTATTTTGATGCTGTAGAGAGTTCCCCTCTACTTGAAAGAATGTTCGTTTGCTGCAACATTTCCCTTGGCACTGCGAGTCACTGAGCGCTCTTGCCGAGGCGCGCTCGCTTCCTGGAGGAGGCGGAGCCAACCGGCGATCACGTGGGCAATCACGTGACTTTGTGCATCCACATAGAGTAGCCCAAACCGCCCGAGCGGTGTATTTTGATGCTCTAAAGAGATCCGCTCTACTTGAAAGAATGTTCGTTTGCTGCAACATTTTCCTTGGCACTGCGAGTCACTGAGGGCTCTTGCCGAGGTACGCTCGCTTCCTGGAGGAGGTGGAGCCAACCGGCGATCACGTGGGCAATCACGTGACTTTGTGCATCCACATAGAGCAGCCCGAAAAACCCGA
Source organism: Ambystoma mexicanum (assembly GCF_040938575.1). Taxonomy (NCBI): domain Eukaryota; kingdom Metazoa; phylum Chordata; class Amphibia; order Caudata; family Ambystomatidae; genus Ambystoma; species Ambystoma mexicanum. The sequence continues at coordinate 677,630,815 of NC_090935.1, read as the reverse complement.
GCGGTGTATTTTGATGCTGTAAATCGATCCGCTCTACTTGAAAGAACGTTTGTTTGCTGCAACATTTTCCTTGGCACTGCGAGTCACTGAGGGCTCTTGCCGAGGCACGCTTGCTTCCTGGAGGAGGCGGAGCCTACCGGCGATCACGTAGGCAATCACGTGACTTTGTGCATCCACAAAGAGCAGCCCAAACTGCCCGAGCGGTGTATTTTGATGCTGTAAAGAGATCCGCTCTACTTGAAAGAACGTTCGTTTGCTGCAACATTTTCCTTGGCACTGCGAGCCACTGAGGGCTCTTGCCGAGGCACGCTCATTCCTGGAGGAGGCGGAGCCAACCGGCGATCACGTGGGCAATCATGTGACTTTGTGCATCCACATAGAGCAGCCCAAACCACCTGAGCGGTGTATTTTGATGCTGTAGAGAGATCCGCTCTACTTGAAAGAACGTTCGTTTGCTGCAACATTTTCCTTGGCACTGCGAGTCACTGAGGGCTCTTGCCGAGGCACGCTTGCTTCCTGGAGGAGGCGGAGCCTACCGGCGATCACGTAGGCAATCACGTGACTTTGTGCATCCACAAAGAGCAGCCCAAACTGCCCGAGCGGTGTATTTTGATGCTGTAAAGAGATCCGCTCTACTTGAAAGAACGTTCGTTTGCTGCAACATTTTCCTTGGCACTGCGAGCCACTGAGGGCTCTTGCCGAGGCACGCTCATTCCTGGAGGAGGCGGAGCCAACCGGCGATCACGTGGGCAATCATGTGACTTTGTGCATCCACAAAGAGCAGCCAAAACTGCCCGAGCGGTGTATTTTGATGCTGTAGAGAGATCCGCTCTACTTGAAAGAACGTTCGTTTGCTGCAACATTTTCCTTGGCACTGCGAGTCACTGAGGGCTCTTGCCGAGGCAGGCTCGCTTCCTGGAGGAGGCGGAGCCTACCGGTGATCACGTGGGCAATCACGTGACTTTGTGCATCCACATAGAACAGCCCAAACCGCCCGAGCGGTGTATTTTGATGCTGTAAAGGGATCTGCTCTACTTGAAAGAATGTTTGTTTGCTGCAACATTTTCCTTGGCACTGCGAGTCACTGAGGGCTCTTTCCAAGGCACGCTCACTTCCTGGAGGAGGCGGAGCCAACCGGCGATCACGTAGGAAATCACGTGACTTTGTGCATCCACAAAGAGCAGCCCAAACTGCCCGAGCGGTGAATTTTGATGCTGTAAAGAGATCCGCACTACTTGAAAGAACGTTTGTTTGCTGCAACATTTTCCTTGGCACTCCGAGTCACTGAGGGCTCTTTCCGAGGCACGCTCGCTTCCTGGAGGAGGCGGAGCCAACCGGTGATCACGTGGGCAATCACGTGACTTTGTGCATCCACATAGAGCAGCCCAAACCACCCGAGCGGTGTATTTTGATGCTGTAGAGAGATCCGCTCTACTTGAAAGAACGTTCGTTTGCTGCAACATTTTCCTTGGCACTGCGAGTCACTGAGGGCTCTTGCCGAGGCAGGCTCGCTTCCTGGAGGAGGCGGAGCCTACCAGTGATCACGTGGGCAATCACGTGACTTTGTGCATCCACATAGAACAGCCCAAACCGCCCAAGCGGTGTATTCTGATGCTGTAAAGGGATCTGCTCTACTTGAAAGAATGTTTGTTTGCTGCAACATTTTCCTTGGCACTGCGAGTCACTGAGGGCTCTTTCCGAGGCATGCTCACTTCCTGGAGGAGGCGGAGCCAACCGGCGATCACGTAGGAAATCACGTGACTTTGTGCATCCACAAAGAGCAGCCCAAACTGCCCGAGCGGTGAATTTTGATGCTGTAAAGAGATCCGCACTACTTGAAAGAACGTTTGTTTGCTGCAACATTTTCCTTGGCACTCCGAGTCACTGAGGGCTCTTTCCGAGGCACGCTCGCTTCCTGGAGGAGGCGGAGCCAACCGGTGATCACATGGGCAATCACGTGACTTTGTGCATCCACATAGAGCAGCCCAAACCGCCCCAGCGGTGTATTTTGATGCTGTAGAGAGATCCGCTCTACTTGAAAGAACGTTCGTTTGCTGCAACATTTTCCTTGGCACTGCGAGTCACTGAGGGCTCTTGCCGAGGCATGCTCGCTGCCTAAAGGAGGCGGAGCCAACCGGTGATCTCGTGGGCTACCACGTGACTTTGTGCATCCACATAGAGCAGCCCAAACCACCCGAGCAGTGTATTTTGATGCTGTAGAGAGATCTGCTCTACTTGAAAGAACGTTCATTTGCTGCAACATTTTCCTTGGCACTGCGAGTCACTGAGGGCTCTTTCTGAGGCACGCTCACTTCTTGGAGGAGGCGGAGCCAACCGGTGATAACGTGGGCAACCACGTGACTTTGTGCATCCACACAGAGCAGCCCAAACCACCTGAGCGGTGTATTTTGATGCTGTAGAGAGATCCGCTCTACTTGAAAGAATGTTCGTTTGCTGCAACATTTCCCTTGGCACTGCGAGTCACTGAGGGCTCTTGCCGAGGCGCGCTCGCTTCCTGGAGGAGGCGGAGCCAACCGGCGATCACGTGGGCAATCACGTGACTTTGTGCATCCACATAGAGTAGCCCAAACCGCCCGAGCAGTGTATTTTGATGCTGTAAATAGATCCGCTCTACTTGAAAGAATGTTCGTTTGCTGCAACATTTTCCTTGGCACTGCGAGTCACTGAGGGCTCTTGCCGAAGCACGCTCGCTTCCTGGAGGAGGCGGAGCCAACCGGCGATCATGTGGGAAATCACGTGACTTTGTGCATCCACATAGAGCAGCCCAAAAAACCCGAGCGGTGTATTTTGATGCTGTAAAGAGATCCGCACTACTTGAAAGAACGTTTGTTTGCTGCAACATTTTCCTTGGCACTGCGAGTCACTGAGGGCTCTTGCCGAAGCACGCTCGCTTCCTGGAGGAGGCGGAGCCAACCGGCGATCATGTGGGAAATCACGTGACTTTGTGCATCCACATAGAGCAGCCCAAAAAACCCGAGCGGTGTATTTTGATGCTGTAAAGAGATCCGCACTACTTGAAAGAACGTTTGTTTGCTGCAACATTTTCCTTGGCACTGCGAGTCACTGAGGGCTCTTGCCGAAGCACGCTCGCTTCCTGGAGGAGGCGGAGCCAACCAGCGATCATGTGGGAAATCACGTGACTTTGTGCATCCACATAGAGCAGCCCAAAAAACCCGAGCGGTGTATTTTGATGCTGTAAAGAGAGCCGCACTACTTGAAAGAACGTTTGTTTGCTGCAACATTTTCCTTGGCACTCCGAGTCACTGAGGGCTCTTTCCGAGGCACGCTCGCTTCCTGGAGGAGGCGGAGCCAACCGGTGATCACGTGGGCAACCACGTGACTTTTTGCATCCACATAGAGCAGCCCAAACCACCTGAGCGGTGTATTTTGATGCTGTAGAGAGATCCGCTCTACTTGAAAGAATGTTCGTTTGCTGCAACATTTCCCTTGGCACTGCGAGTCACTGAGGGCTCTTGCCGAGGCGCGCTCGCTTCCTGGAGGAGGCGGAGCCAACCGGCGATCACGTGGGCAATCACGTGACTTTGTGCATCCACATAGAGTAGCCCAAACCGCCCGAGCAGTGTATTTTGATGCTGTAAATAGATCCGCTCTACTTGAAAGAATGTTCGTTTGCTGCAACATTTTCCTTGGCACTGCGAGTCACTGAGGGCTCTTGCCGAAGCACGCTCGCTTCCTGGAGGAGGCGGAGCCAACCGGCGATCATGTGGGAAATCACGTGACTTTGTGCATCCACATAGAGCAGCCCAAAAAACCCGAGCGGTGTATTTTGATGCTGTAAAGAGATCCGCACTACTTGAAAGAACGTTTGTTTGCTGCAACATTTCCTTTGGCACTCCGAGTCACTAGGGCTCTTTCCGAGGCACGCTCGGTTCCTGGAGGAGGCGGAGCCAACCGGTGATCACGTGGGCAACCACGTGACTTTTTGCATCCACATAGAGCAGCCCAAACCACCCGAGCGGTGTATTTTGATGCTGTAGAGAGATCCGCTCTACTTGAAAGAACGTTCGTTTGCTGCAACATTTTCCTTGGCACTGCGAGTCACTGAGGGCTCTTGCCGAGGCAGGCTCGCTTCCTGGAGGAGGCGGAGCCAACCGGCGATCACGTGGGCAATCACGTGACTTTGTGCATCCACATAGAACAGCCCAAACCGCCCGAGCGGTTTATTTTGATGCTGTAAAGGGATCTGCTCTACTTGAAAGAATGTTTGTTTGCTGCAACATTTTCCTTGGCACTGCGAGTCACTGAGGGCTCTTGCCGAGGCACGCTCGCTTCCTGGAGGAGGCGGAGCTAACCGGCGATCAAGTGGGCAATCACGTGACTTTGTGCATCCACATAGAGCAGCCCAAACCACCCGAGCGGTGTATTTTGATGCTGTAGAGAGATCCGCTCTACTTGAAAGAACGTTCGTTTGCTGCAACATTTTCCTTGGCACTGCGAGTCACTGAGGGCTCTTGCCGAGGCAGGCTCGCTTCCTGGAGGAGGCGGAGCCTACCGGTGATCACGTGGGCAATCACGTGACTTTGTGCATCCACATAGAACAGCCCAAACCGCCCGAGCGGTGTATTTTGATGCTGTAAAGGGATCTGCTCTACTTGAAGGAATGTTTGTTTGCTGCAACATTTTCCTTGGCACTGCGAGTTACTGAGGGCTCTTTCCGAGGCACGCTCACTTCCTGGAGGAGGCGGAGCCAACCGGCGATCACGTAGGAAATCACGTGACTTTGTGCATCCACAAAGAGCAGCCCAAACTGCCCGAGCGGTGAATTTTGATGCTGTAAAGAGATCCGCACTACTTGAAAGAACGTTTGTTTGCTGCAACATTTTCCTTGGCACTCCGAGTCACTGAGGGCTCTTTCCGAGGCACGCTCGCTTCCTGGAGGAGGCGGAGCCAACCGGTGATCACGTGGGCAATCACGTGACTTTGTGCATCCACATAGAGCAGCCCAAACCGCCCGAGCGGTGTATTTTGATGCTGTAGAGAGATCCGCTCTACTTGAAAGAACGTTCGTTTGCTGCAACATTTTCCTTGGCACTGCGAGTCACTGAGGGCTCTTGCCGAGGCATGCTCGCTGCCTAAAGGAGGCGGAGCCAACCGGTGATCTCGTGGGCTACGACGTGACTTTGTGCATCCACATAGAGCAGCCCAAACCACCCGAGCAGTGTATTTTGATGCTGTAGAGAGATCTGCTCTACTTGAAAGAACGTTCATTTGCTGCAACATTTTCCTTGGCACTGCGAGTCACTGAGGGCTCTTTCTGAGGCACGCTCACTTCTTGGAGGAGGCGGAACCAACCGGTGATAACGTGGGCAACCACGTGACTTTGTGCATCCACACAGAGCAGCCCAAACCACCTGAGCGGTGTATTTTGATGCTGTAGAGAGATCCGCTCTACTTGAAAGAATGTTCGTTTGCTGCAACATTTCCCTTGGCACTGCGAGTCACTAAGGGCTCTTGCCGAGGCGCGCTCGCTTCCTGGAGGAGGCGGAGCCAACCGGCGATCACGTGGGCAATCACGTGACTTTGTGCATCCACATAGAGTAGCCCAAACCGCCCGAGCAGTGTATTTTGATGCTGTAAATAGATCCGCTCTACTTGAAAGAATGTTCGTTTGCTGCAACATTTTCCTTGGCACTGCGAGTCACTGAGGGCTCTTGCCGAAGCACGCTCGCTTCCTGGAGGAGGCGGAGCCAACCGGCGATCATGTGGGAAATCACGTGACTTTGTGCATCCACATAGAGCAGCCCAAAAAACCCGAGCGGTGTATTTTGATGCTGTAAAGAGATCCGCACTACTTGAAAGAACGTTTGTTTGCTGCAACATTTTCCTTGGCACTCCGAGTCACTGAGGGCTCTTTCCGAGGCACGCTCGCTTCCTGGAGGAGGCGGAGCCAACCGGTGATCACATGGGCAACCACGTGATTTTTTGCATCCACATAGAGCAGCCCAAACCACCCGAGCGGTGTATTTTGATGCTGTAGAGAGATCCGCTCTACTTGAAAGAACGTTCGTTTGCTGCAACATTTTCCTTGGCACTGCGAGTCACTGAGGGCTCTTGCCGAGGCAGGCTCGCTTCCTGGAGGAGGCGGAGCCAACCGGCGATCACGTGGGCAATCACGTGACTTTGTGCATCCACATAGAACAGCCCAAACCGCCCGAGCGGTTTATTTTGATGCTGTAAAGGGATCTGCTCTACTTGAAAGAATGTTTGTTTGCTGCAACATTTTCCTTGGCACTGCGAGTCACTGAGGGCTCTTGCCGAGGCACGCTCGCTTCCTGGAGGAGGCGGAGCTAACCGGCGATCAAGTGGGCAATCACGTGACTTTGTGCATCCACATAGAACAGCCCAAACCGCCCGAGCGGTGTATTTTGATGCTGTAAAGGGATCTGCTCTACTTGAAAGAATGTGTGTTTGCTGCAACATTTTCCTTGGCACTGCGAGTCACTGAGGGCTCTTTCCGAGGCACGCTCACTTCCTGGAGGAGGCGGAGCCAACCGGCGATCACGTAGGAAATCACGTGACTTTGTGCAAACACAAAGAGCAGCCCAAACTGCCCGAGCGGTGAATTTTGATGCTGTAAAGAGATCCGCACTACTTGAAAGAACGTTTGTTTGCTGCAACATTTTCCTTGGCACTCCGAGTCACTGAGGGCTCTTTCCGAGGCACGCTCGCTTCCTGGAGGAGGCGGAGCCAACCGGTGATCACGTGGGCAATCACGTGACTTTGTGCATCCACATAGAGCAGCCCAAACCACCCGAGCGGTGTATTTTGATGCTGTAGAGAGATCCGCTCTACTTGAAAGAACGTTCGTTTGCTGCAACATTTTCCTTGGCACTGCGAGTCACTGAGGGCTCTTGCAGAGGCATGCTCGCTGCCTAAAGGAGGCGGAGCCAACCGGTGATCTCGTGGGCTACCACGTGACTTTGTGCATCCACATAGAGCAGCCCAAACCACCCGAGCAGTGTATTTTGATGCTGTAGAGAGATCTGCTCTACTTGAAAAAACGTTCATTTGCTGCAACATTTTCCTTGGCACTGCGAGTCACTGAGGGCTCTTTCTGAGGCACGCTCACTTCTTGGAGGAGGCGGAGCCAACCGGTGATAACGTGGGCAACCACGTGACTTTGTGCATCCACACAGAGCAGCCCAAACCACCTGAGCGGTGTATTTTGATGCTGTAGAGAGATCCGCTCTACTTGAAAGAATGTTCGTTTGCTGCAACATTTCCCTTGGCACTGCGAGTCACTGAGGGCTCTTGCCGAGGCGCGCTCGCTTCCTGGAGGAGGCGGAGCCAACCGGCGATCACGTGGGCAATCACGTGACTTTGTGCATCCACATAGAGTAGCCCAAACCGCCCGAGCAGTGTATTTTGATGCTGTAAATAGATCCGCTCTACTTGAAAGAATGTTCGTTTGCTGCAACATTTTCCTTGGCACTGCGAGTCACTGAGGGCTCTTGCCGAAGCACGCTCGCTTCCTGGAGGAGGCGGAGCCAACCGGCGATCATGTGGGAAATCACGTGACTTTGTGCATCCACATAGAGCAGCCCAAAAAACCCGAGCGGTGTATTTTGATGCTGTAAAGAGATCCGCACTACTTGAAAGAACGTTTGTTTGCTGCAACATTTTCCTTGGCACTCCGAGTCACTGAGGGCTCTTTCCGAGGCACGCTCGCTTCCTGGAGGAGGCGGAGCCAACCGGTGATCACGTGGGCAACCACGTGACTTTTTGCATCCACATAGAGCAGCCCAAACCACCCGAGCGGTGTATTTTGATGCTGTAGAGAGATCCGCTCTACTTGAAAGAACGTTCGTTTGCTGCAACATTTTCCTTGGCACTGCGAGTCACTGAGGGCTCTTGCCGAGGCAGGCTCGCTTCCTGGAGGAGGCGGAGCCAACCGGCGATCACGTGGGCAATCACGTGACTTTGTGCATCCACATAGAACAGCCCAAACCGCCCGAGCGGTTTATTTTGATGCTGTAAAGGGATCTGCTCTACTTGAAAGAATGTTTGTTTGCTGCAACATTTTCCTTGGCACTGCGAGTCACTGAGGGCTCTTGCCGAGGCACGCTCGCTTCCTGGAGGAGGCGGAGCTAACCGGCGATCAAGTGGGCAATCACGTGACTTTGTGCATCCACATAGAGCAGCCCAAACCACCCAAGCGGTGTATTTTGATGCTGTAAAGAGATCCGCTCTACTTGAAAGAACGTTTGTTTGCTGCAACATTTTCCTTGGCACTCCAAGTTACTGAGGGCTCTTTCCGAGGCATGCTCACTTCCTGGAGGAGGCGGAGCCAACCGGCGATCACGTAGGCAATCACGTGACTTTGTGCATCCACAAAGAGCAGCCCAAACTGCCCGAGCGGTGAATTTTGATGCTGTAAAGAGATCCGCTCTACTTGAAAGAACGTTCATTTGCTGCAACATTTTCCGTGGCACTGCGAGCCACTGAGGGCTCTTGCCGAGGCACGCTCATTCCTGGAGGAGGCGGAGCCAACCTGCGATCACGTGGGCAATCATGTGACTTTGTGCATCCACATAGAGCAACCCAAACCACCCGAGCGGTGTATTTTGATGCTGTAGAGAGATCCTCTCTACTTGAAAGAACGTTCGTTTGCTACAACATTTTCCTTGGCACTGCGAGTCACTGAGGGCTCTTGCCGAGGCACGCTCGCTGCCTAAAGGAGGCGGAGCCAACCGGTGATCTCATGGGCTACCACGTGACTTTGTGCATCCACATAGAGCAGCCCAAACCACCCGAGCAGTGTATTTTGATGCTGTAGAGAGATCCGCTCTACTTGAAAGAACGTTCATTTTCTGCAACATTTTCCTTGGCACTGCGAGTCACTGAGGGCTCTTGCCGAGGCACGCTCGCTTCTTGGAGGAGGCGGAGCCAACCGGTGATAATGTGGGCAACCATGTGACTTTGTGCATCCACATAGAGCAGCCCAAACCACCTGAGCGGTGTATTTTGATGCTGTAGAGAGATCCGCTCTACTTGAAAGAATGTTCGTTTGCTGCAACATTTCCCTTGGCACTGCGAGTCACTGAGGGCTCTTGCCGAGGTGCGCTCGCTTCCTGAAGGAGGCGGAGCCAACCGGCGATCACGTGGGCAATCACGTGACTTTGTGCATCCACATAGAGTAGCCCAAACCGCACGAGCAGTGTATTTTGATGCTGTAAAGAGATCCGCTCTACTTGAAAGAATGTACGTTTGCTGCAACATTTTCCTTGGCACTGCGAGTCACTGAGGGCTCTTGCCGAGGCACGCTCGCTTCCTGGAGGAGGCGGAGCCAACCGGCGATCACGTGGGAAATCACGTGACTTTGTGCATCCACATAGAGCAGCCCAAAAAACCCGAGCGGTGTATTTTGATGCTGTAAAGAGATCCGCTCTACTTGAAAGAACGTTTGTTTGCTGCAACATTTTCCTTGGCACTCCGAGTCACTGAGGGCTCTTTCCGAGGCACGCTCACTTCCTGGAGGAGGCAGAGCCAACCAGTGATCACGTGGGCAATCACGTGACTTTTTGCATCCACATAGAGCAGCCCAAACCACCCGAGCGGTGTATTTTGATGCTGTAGAGAGATCCGCTCTACTTGAAAGAATGTTTGTTTGCTGCAACATTTCCCTTGGCACTGCGAGTCACTGAGGGCTCTTGCCGAGGCGCGCTCGCTTCCTGGAGGAGGCGGAGCCAACCGCCGAACACGTGGGCAATCACGTGACTTTGTGCATCCACATAGAGTAGCCCAAACCGCCCAAGCGGTGTATTTTGATGCTGTAAAGAGATCCCCTCTACTTAAAAGAATGTTCGTTTGCTGCAACATTTTCCTTGGCACTGCGAGTCACTGAGGGCTCTTGCCGAGGCACACTCGCTTCCTGGAAGAGGCAGAGCCAACCGGCGATCACGTGGGCAATCACGTGACTTTGTGCATCCACATAGAGCAGCCCAAAAAACCCGAGCGGTGTATTTTGATGCTGTAAAGAGGTCCGCTCTACTTGAAAGAACGTTTGTTTGCTGCAACATTTTCCTTGGCACTGCGAGCCACTGAGGGCTCTTGCCGAGGCACGCTCATTCCTGGAGGAGGCGGAGCCAACTGGCAATCACGTGGGCAATCACGTGACTTTGTGCATCCACATAGAGCAGCCCAAACCACCCGAGCGGTGTATTTTGATGCTGTAGAGAGATCCGCTCTACTTGAAAGAACATTCGTTTGCTGCAACATTTTCCTTGGCACTGAAAGTCACTGAGGGCTCTTGCCGAGGCAGGCTCGCTTTCTGGAGGAGGCGGGGCCAACCGGCGATCACGTGGGCAATCACGTGACTTTGTGCATCCACATAGAGCAGCCCAAACGGCCCGAGCGGTGTATTTTGATGCTGTAAAGAGATCCGCTCTACTTGAAAGAATGTTTGTTTGCTGCAACATTTTCCTTGGCACTGCGAGTCACTGAGGGCTCTTGCCGAGGCACGCTCACTTCCTGGAGGAGGCGGAGCTAACTGGCGATCACGTGGGCAATCACGTGACTTTGTGCATCCACATAGAGCAGCCCAAACCACCCGAGCGGTGTATTTTGATGCTGTAAAGAGATCCGCTCTACTTGAAAGAACGTTCGTTTTCTGCAACATTTTCCATGGCACTGCGAGCCACTGAGGGCTCTTGCCGAGGCATGCTCATTCCTGGAGGAGGCGGAGCCAACCGGCGATCACGTGGGCAATCATGTGACTTTGTGCATCCACAAAGAGCAGCCAAAACTGCCCGAGCGGTGTATTTTGATGCTGTAAAGAGATCCGCTCTACTTGAAAGAACGTTCGTTTGCTGTAACATTTTCCGTGGCACTGCGAGCCACTGAGGGCTCTTGCCGAGGCACGCTCATTCCTGGAGGAGGCGGAGCCAACCGGCAATCACGTGGGCAATCATGTGACTTTGTGCATCCACAAAGAGCAGCCCAAACTGCCCGAGCGGTGTATTTTGATGCTGTAAAGAGATCCGCTCTACTTGAAAGAACGTTCGTTTGCTGCAACATTTTCCGTGGCACTGCGAGCCACTGAGGGCTCTTGCCGAGGCACGCTCATTCCTGGAGGAGGCGGAGCCAACCGGCGATCACGTGGGCAATCATGTGACTTTGTGCATCCACATAGGGCAGCCCAAACCACCCGAGCGGTGTATTTTGATGCTGTAGAGAGATCCGCTCTACTTGAAAGAACGTTTGTTTGCTGCAACATTTTCCTTGGCACTCCAAGTTACTGAGGGCTCTTTCCGAGGCACGCTCGCTTCCTGGAGGAGGCGGAGCCAACCGGCGATCACGTAGGCAATCACGTGACTTTGTGCATCCACAAAGAGCAGCCCAAACTGCCCGAGCGGTGTATTTTGATGCTGTAAAGAGATCCGCTCTACTTGAAAAAACGTTCGTTTGCTGCAACATTTTCCGTGGCACTGCGAGCCACTGAGGGCTCTTGCCGAGGCACGCTCATTCCTGGAGGAGGTGGAGCCAACCGGCGATCACGTGGGCAATCATCTGACTTTGTGCATCCACATAGAGCAGCCCAAACCACCCGAGCGGTGTATTTTGATGCTGTAGAGAGATCCGCTCTACTTGACAGAACGTTCGTTTGCTGCAACATTTTCCTTGGCACTGCGAGTCACTGAGGGCTCTTGCCGAGGCACGCTCGCTGCCTGAAGGAGGCGGAGCCAACCGGTGATCTCGTGGGCAACCACGTGACTTTGTGCATCCACATAGAGCAGCCCAAACCACCCGAGCAGTGTATTTTGATGCTGTAGAGAGATCCGCTCTACTTGAAAGAACGTTCGTTTTGCTGCAACATTTTCCTTGGCACTGCGAGTCACTGAGGGGTCTTGCCGAAGCACGCTCGCTTCCTGGAGGAGGCGGAGCCAACCGGCGATCACGTGGGCAATCACATGACTTTGTGCATCCACATAGAGCAGCCCAAACCGCCCGAGCGGTGTATTTTGATGCAGTAAAGAGATCCGCTCTACTTGAAAGAATGTTCGTTTGCTGCAACATTTTCCTTGCCACTGTGACTCACTGAGGGCTCTTGCTGAGGCACGCTCACTTCCTGGAGGAGGCAGAGCCAACCGGAGATCACGTGGGCAATCACGTGACTTTGTGCATCCACATAGAGCAGCCCAAACCACCCGAGCGGTGTATTCTGATGCTGTAAAGAGATCCGCTCTACTTGAAAGAACGTTTGTTTGCTGCAACATTTTCCTTGGCACTGCGAGTCACTGAGGGCTCTTTCCGAGGCACGCCTACTTCCTGGAGGAGGCGGAGCCAACCGGCAATCACGTAGGCAATCACATGACTTTGTGCATCCACAAAGAGCAGCCCAAACTGCCCGAGCGGTGTATTTTGATGCTGTAAAGAGATTCGCTCTACTTAAAAGAACGTTCGTTTGCTGCAACATTTTCCTTTGCACTGCGAGCCACTGGGGGCTCTTGCCGAGGCACGCTCATTCCTGGAGGAGGTGGAGCCAACCGGCGATCACGTGGGCAATCATGTGACTTTGTGCAGCCACATAGAGCAGCCCAAACCGCCCGAGCGGTGTATTTTAATGCTGTAAAGAGATCCGCTCCACTTGAAAGAATGTTCGTTTGCTGCAACATTTTCCTTGGCACTGCGAGTCACTGAGGACTCTTGCCGAGGCACGCTTGCTTCCTGGAGGAGTCAGAGCCAACCGGCGATCACGTGGATAATCACGTGACTTTGTGCATCCACATAGAGCAGCCCAAACCACCCTTGCGGCGTTAAGCCCGGTGGGGTAAAGGGCGCTGGCTGTTGTGCGGCTGCTTGGCGCTGTGGTGCTCCCCTAGGGCAATAAGGTAACTTTTCAGCTGATCATTCGGCATTGCATTAACGCCGCCCAAAATCCAAATCACTTCATCTAAGTGCTATTCCACCTAATTGGTCTATTTACATTCTGCTGATCAAGCCTCAAATGAGACTGCAGAGCTCTCCCCTCATGGAAGACATGGCAGACCAGGATGGTTCATCTCTGGGTGGAGGGGGTGAGGCAGGGTCATTAGCATCCAATACTCCTGCCCCAGTTCCATCTCAGCCAGCCCTAATGATCACTCATGCCCTCATCCATACAGATAGACAGCAAATAACAGAGGGAATCGCTCCATCAGTCCTTATCCAAAAGGGATGGAAAAGAGGGCTGGAATACACATTAACGACAAAAAAAATCCAGAGCAGAATAAATGACAATTTCCTTAGAAAAAGGAATAAGAGCGCAAATGATTTAGCTGATTTAACTGATATTACTTGGCAGCTTTCTGATCACAACCAAGAGGAAGTCGAAAGCACCCCTCCAACAGAATGTCCCCAGGTCAACCCATCGCCTTCGGACATCATTCTAGATAACAGAGCAAGATTGCCCATACTTCAGGACCAACAAGAAGGGCTCATAATGAACTCCTCAGACAAACCCTCCTCAGCCAGTGAAAGTACCCAAGCAGGCCTTCTGTTGGAACTTACAAATGAAGTTTCCAAAAATGAATTCTGCAATGACAGCGCTGAATAACATCATGAACACTATTCTGATTCCGACCCTAAAAGAAACACAAATAGAGGGAGTCAAACAAGGGATGGACATTTCCCAAATCCACATTTTATTAAAGGAGGAGGCAAAGGGTAATGTCGCAACCCAAGAGCTCTTAAACAATCTCCCGTTAAACTCCAGAGCCAGATTTTAAGTGAAGAGAGTCCTATTGATTGTTTTGACGACACCCCATTGTCAGATTCAGTCCTAGAGGAATTTAAAAGACTGGCAAATGTAGACATTGAAGAAATAGAAGAGATTTCCGAGAGACCACTAAACACAAATGCCGAAAGCTCTCACAACTTTTCGATTAGTGAAGCAAACCAGAGCTCAGGGGTTTCCCAGAATCCCAAGAGAAGAAAGAGGCAAAAGCGGAAAAAAAGGGGCATTTCTAAGGACACTACCTCACAGAAGCAGCTGGAAAAAACTCTGAAAAAATCAAAGAATCAGAAAAATATAGCCTAAAAAAAACCAGGCATAAACCTATTCCTGAAAAACTTGTCAATACCATCTGGTGAGAAATTATCCGAAACCACTGCTCCTGTACCTCCAGCTATAGAATCATCTCAGAGTTCAAACCCTACTGAATCTATTACTAGTAAATGTGTTTCCGGGAAAAAAGGGAAAAAAAAGGCTCCCGCAAGATGTAAATTTGCAAGATGGAGATTATCCCCCTCTAAGGACCATAAAAACAGACTCACGGAAATCTCCTCCCGATACAAAAAAGAAATCTATCTGGCCAAACAAAACACTTATAACACGCGCATAGCGAATGCCAAATCAAACATGAAAGAACTGTTCACTATCCTCAAGGAACTACAGTCCCCCATCCCCATCCCAGACATATGTTCTAAAGATAAAACATGGTGCTTGAATATCCAACAAGCACTTTCTAATAAAATAACAATGCTCCAAAACAAAATATCTAAGAAAAAGGCTACCCTTAGTCTCCCACTCCAGTCCAGCAACGTCAATACAGTACTACTCCTAAGGAACAGGGCACTATTGCACGCTTCACATTCTCTAGAGTCACCATCCTTGAGGATGAGAAGGTCATCCTTGCCCTTAAGCCATCTAACTGCCAGGGTGACAAAAGACGCAGCCAGAGACCTCTCTCCATTTATCTCAAAACTTGTCAACTCCTCCTTTGCGACAGGTATTGTACCGACTAATCTAAAATAACCCTGGGTACTCCCTCTGCTTAAGAAGCAAACCCTAGACCCACTTATTCCCACAAACTATCGCCCCATCACGACAGTCCCGTTTTTGCTCAAAACCCTGGACAAGATTGCCTACAATCAGATTAAAAAATTCCTGGAATTTCACAAGCTCCTAGGAGTACGCCAATCTGGATTCCGGCCACAACACGGCACTGAGACAGCCCTCATCGATCTGAAGGCTCAGATTGACGTCCTGCGAGTCAAAGGCAAAATGGCTCTCCTCCTGTTGCTGGACCTCTCGGCTGCATTCGACCTCGTGGACCACGGGGTCCTTTGCAGCCACCTGGATTCGGCCACTCACTTTTATAAAGAGGCCATAACCTGGATAGAGTCCTTCCTCAGCGATAGGACGATGAGAGTTTTCTCCCCCTCAGCAGCAGCCGACCCGATCCCTATCTCATGTGGAGTCCCACAGGGCTCCTGTGTCTCCACCACCCTATACAACATATTCACTAAGCCCCTTTTTGATGATCTGGACTATCTTGGTATCACCTACACAAACTATGCAGACGATACCCAGATTCTCCTCCCTCTTTCTGGGGATTACAACAAGGATTTGGCCTTGGTGAATAGGGTATATATCATCATCCAGGCATGGATGGCCTCACACGGTCTATGCCTGAATGATGATAAAACAGAACTTATCATCCTGGGGACTCATGCCAACTTAAAAAAATTAGGCCATAACTATGCCTCATTCGTGATTGATGGAAACTCCATCAAGGTGTCCAAGGAAGTGAAGACGCTCGGCTTCTACCTGGACTCCACCCTCTCATTCGATAAACAGGTGAAGTCCCTGGCATCAGCCACTGCCTACACCTGCAAACTTATTAGAGCTGGCAAACACTTCCTATCTAATAAGAACTGCATCATCCTAGCCAGAGCCCTAATCCTATCTCGGCTGGATTACTGCAATGCCCTTTACATTGGTGCCAATAAACCTATCATACACAGACTACAAACCCTTCAAAACAACGCCGTGCGAGCTGCTCTTGGTGTACCCAAAAGACTACACATATCGCATATTAGGCGCCAAAATAACTGGCTCTCCACTCTGAATAAAACCCACCTAAAATCGGCATCATTGATTCATAAAGCCCTGCATAATGCCGCTCCTAGCTATCTCACAGATAAATTCACTAAAAGATGCTCTACTAGACCAACAAGAACCTCCAATGTCAACAGCCTCATCATACCGAGATTCAGATTGTCCAAGGACGGAGGAAGCAGCTTCCAGGTACAATCAGCCCAACTCTAGAACTCACTGCCACCTACCCTACGTGAAGAGCCGCCCTTTCTGAAATTTAGATCGAATTACATCAATCTCCTAAAAGCTGCCGACAGCTAGTCAACCTGCAACCACCCAATTCCTTTACCTCCAGTGCAGACCTGCCACTCTCACCAGCATCCATGCCAGCTCCCACCTGGCTACTGCGCCGCCACTACATTTGCACCCCCCCTGATTAGTGTTAGCAAGCTTGCCTGGACCTATTCCTCGCCAGTTCATCCGGCCCCTAGTTGACCCTACTGTCTATGTATATTTAGCTTGGCTACAGCCGGCCATTATATTACCCCATACCGCACTCCATTGCATTACAGCTTCACTTACACCTAGCCAGCCTGCCCTACATAATCTCTGCCCTCCAGTCATCGCATAACCTGTATATATTTGCATAGACATGTTTATCATTGTACATTAATGTAACGTGTCATAATTGTATATTTATCTTCGTCACTGTACATTTTCTGCAGCCCGCAACTTAAGTCTCGCATTTTCTGTACTGCTGCGCCCGGTAACCTCCGGGTCTGGAGCGCATTACAAGTGATTAAAACAAACAAACAAACAAATGAAGACCCTAATGTTCCTAAGGTGCAAACTTCAAACACTGGTATGCAAACTGAACCCATAATTTCCCTGATTGCAGCCTCAAATAATCAAAATCAAAAATTGGGCCAAGCAAACATCAAGATAGCCCCAATATTTTTAAAAAATAAGGTACAAAAGGGGAAAAAAGACAAGGCCAGTTTGATCCCTACAACATCAAAGTTATATTGGCTCCAATCTTTTTAAAACAAGTGCCAAAACCAGCACTCTCAATACCTACCACCATCCCCTTCTTTCCACCCTGCACTCAAGATGAGGTGCTACCAAGACCTACACCAAGTGAAGTCGATTGTCGGAATGGCTCGGGGAAATCCAGAAATCTCGAGCCATTCCCCCAGGGCAGAGAAAGAGAGGAGCTAGATGGAATCCATTATAACATAGCTGTAAGAAAAGTGGAACCTGAGATGGACAACTTTACAATCCCGAAGGCTTGGTTCAGACTTAAGAGACACAATAAGAGCTAATCACTCTGCAGATCAGTCCTATTATCGGAAATTAAGAAAAATCATAATCTGTTTCTCTTTGCCTCAGAAGACATAGAGTACGTGAAATTTCCAGCAATTGAAGACAAATTTTATGTGGAGATAGGTCTAGCCTACAGGCTCTATTTAACAATAAAAATGAGTTGGCCAAAGCTGGCCTGATGGTTTATGAATCAGAAGAGTAAGGCAGGCTAGGAAACTACCCCAGTACAAAACGGACGGGGTCGGAGGGTGCAGTTAACACTGTTGGAAATGCCGGAATATCAAGAGAGCTATCAAGGAGTATGGCATCTGGGCTTAAGCTAAATGAGAATCTTATAACAAAACTCCCCGAGATCATCTCACAAATCTTTTTGAAACTTGGCGAGGAGCAAAATAGTCTTTAGACAAAAGGGTCTAAGACTAGTCTCCTGGAACACGAGAGGTCCTAGCTTTCTGAAAAAAAAGATACTAAAAAAGGACCTATTGAAAAATAATGACATTCTGATATTTCAGGAGACCTGGCTCGTCAACCCTATTGAGATTGAGGGTTTCACAATCTTAAATCTCAGGGCTTTGCAAAAGCTCAAAAGGAGACCGGCATGAGGACTACTAATAGCACTCAAAAACTCGAGCATTAAAGAAATCGTATCCCTGTTCAATAATATGGCGGGCATACAAGCCTGTAAAGTAGAGATAGAACTGGATGTCCCTCGCGCCACTGTGGTGCTTATTAATATTTACTGGAACCCAGCCAGCACGAACCTTCAAGAGTTCTTAGAAATCCTGCATTCCATACTCACAGAGGTGAAGATCGATTATGAGAGAGCCCACATCATCCTAGCAGGGGATTTCAATACAGATCAAATCACCCCAGGGAGTGTGAGGAATGGGCAATCCAAGTTGAGCACACTGTGGAAGGGTGAATATTGGTGGGATTTTCTATCATCTTGGAATTTCGAAATGATATATGAGAAAAATAGGGGTGTGGACAAAGTAGGACCAACTTGGCGTCAAGGGTCTCTCCAATCTACCTTAGATTATATCTTTGTTTCTTCGGGCCTTACAGTACATTGTTCTAGCCTCACTGTAAACTGGGAGGGGGTAGTGACCACGCAAGTTTGGAACTCCTGTTCTCTGAAATACAGAAACCCTGCAATCAATATATCTCCCAGGAACTTGAAGGTCTAAAGGGTAAACTGAAAGTTGTTAAATATAAACACGGAGGAGAAAAGCTGAATGAACTTCTTGAAGCAGTTCCATCCTCAACGTGGTTAGAGGAATCCCACCCGGAGAAATTTGGGAACTTTGTGTGGTCCATTTGTTATCCAAGTGAGGTAAAGGCTGCAGGCAAACAACTACATTTCCATCACTTTGACGAAGAAACATAAAATAAAAAGAGAATTCTGCGACAAACACTCCGCCATATAAGAAAAAAATGGAGTTGAGGACCCCTATGGTTCTATGCAAAAACTTAAGAAGGTCAAACAAACTTATAGAAACTGGTAAAAGAACCAGAAACATCAAACATTGCAGGAAGATGGGGAGAGAATGCTCTATGCTAACAACTGTAGAAATTTCTGGGCAGCGCTAAACCAACTTGAGACTGGCCATAACAGTTTGCTTTGTAACCTGGTCCCAGAGCATAAATGGGTCGACTATCTGACCAAAAACCTTGAACTATCGGGATCCAGAGATTTCACCTTGCCCAATACTTGCTGGTCCCTGACATTCAACGAGCAAGATATTGAGGATCTCATAGCATCTTCTTCTACATCAAGGGCGGCTGGCCCTAATGGACTCACCTACCAGGTGTTAAAGAATCAGCCAAAATTATGGGTAAAGCTGCTATATCATCTTTTTCAGGGAATCCTCAAGAACAGGGTTTTCCCTTCGTCTTGGAAGAGTGCACTAGTCATCCCGTTCTTTAAGGGGGGCGATAGGTTGAGCCCAGCAAGCTATTGACCTATCGCCCTCCTGGATATAGATAGTAAACTTTTTATGCGATTGCTGTTGAAAGAACTCACATCGTGGGTGGATTCCAGGCAAATCCTTTCCCAGCATCAAACGGGCTTCAGGAAAGGACTCTCTACCAGCTTAAATTGACTCTTTTTGAATTTAATTAGCGAAAGATCTAATGAGAAAGAGGTACTCCGATATATGGAGCCTGGGTTGATCTGTCCAAAGCATTCGATCTAGTGGACAGATCCCTCCTTTGGCAGAAGCTCTATAGCTGGGGGATTCCAGCTCCCCTTTTGGCTATGCTCATAGAGTTACACAAGAACACTACCATTAGGGTGAGGTTGGATGATCTTGGCAACCTTTCGGAGGTAATACAGGTCCTCAAGGGAGTACGGCAAGGGTGTCTGGGTGCACCTTTATTTTTCAACTTATTCTTGTCAGATCTTGGAGATTTTCTTGCTTCTGCATCGATGGCCTGTCCTAGGATTAACGGCAGAAGACTACACTGGTTGGCCTACGCGGACGACCTTGTCCTGTTGGATGGCTCGGCGATTGGTTTGCAGCGGCTCAGCGGCTCTTGTCCCAACTAAGTGAATATGCCAAACTAAACAGACTCATAATCAATCCACTGAAGTCCAAGATCCTCATATTCAAACATCCTAAAAAAAAATCTTTCCTTAAGGAACTGGATATTGGATGGCAAAATAATTCCTCGTGTGGATGAGCTTTCCTATTTGGGCTGCCAAATCCTAGCCTCCCCAGCCCTAAATAAGGTGATACCGGTCATCTTTGAAAAGACTCCAAAATTATTGCACAGATGAAGAATTTGAATGGAAAATTTTGCAAATTCTCAATACTCCCGCTCATTAAATTCTATATAGGCAAAGCAGTCCTAGTTCTTCTCTATGGCTTTGAAGCGAAGCCTTTGCTTTGGAACTATGATTGGAATAAAATTGAGGGCCTCTTGTGGAAAACATCTTTACATCTTCCAATGTGTACCCCACTCTCTAGTTTGAGATTTGAATTGGGTTTGACTTCCTTGGGCTGCCGAGCGGATTGGAAACTCCTGTCTCTTTATCGCAATATAATAACAGCAAATGCGACCACCCTTTACTTCGACGCAAACGAACATCTTAAAAAAGCAAAGTCGAAGCAACTCTGCGGTTTGGAGGAAAAAGTGGGAGGTATCTTGCTCAGGCCGGATTTAACAACAGAAACGCTCACTCAAAACCCTATGAAAGTCAAAAAACATCTAGAAATGAGCGATTGGATTCAAACAATCAACGGAGTCAGGAACCTTAACCCACCAAATCTCTTTCTGAAGGTAGATAGAAAGCTTGGTACCCTCCCACGCTAAAAATTCCCTGAACAACGTATAAGAAACAACCTTCTTAGACTCAGACTGAACATAGCTCATACGGGGGAAATTCTAGCCCGAAGAAATCAGGGTGATAAAGCTAAAAACCTTTGCAGGAACTGTGACTCTCCGAATCTACAATCACTCAAACATCTGTTATTGGAGTGCGAAGGTACCTGGGACACAAGACTGTTGTTGCTGGGGAGATTTGTAACTAGAGAGGAGAGTTTAGCACAGGATTCCTTCTGGGACAGACTGATCACTGGTCAAGAAATGATGCTCACAGCTGCAATAGTTCAAGTCTTAGAAAATGTTTCCATACTTGTGAACTATTAATCCACAGGACTTTTAAGTGAGCTTAATAGACAAGTCTGACCTGTCTTCCTTTTTCACCCCTGGTGCTTCGGACCATCTTCTGTAAGCTTATCCATGTTTTATTTTGGTGTAACCATTTTTTCTGTTCATCTGATAATTTTAGATAATGATTCTGTTTGTAAAGGTTTTTTCTGTAAAACCAAAAACAAATAAACAAAAAAAAAAAATGCAGGCCCTGGTCGACAACATCTCAGACGTAGTACTCCGAGGGCAAAGCCTTACTGCTTTTCAAAGAGTGAGCTCTATTAAAGGGGTAAGGAGCCCAGAGATAGGAATGGTTCTCTCAGATCACTAGGGTGGTGCACACTTCATAGCTTAACAGATTGCTTACATGTTTCAAGAGACACATGTGCGGTAGACACAGTTCAGGAATTCCACACGGAATGGTGACCAAACCCATTCAGAAAGCCAAGCCTGGACCCTATCATATAAATCAAGCAGCACATCACTTGCTGATGCATCAGGAATCACAACCGTAAAATGAAATGGCAGTTCCAACCAAAATGTCTAGATCAATATCTTTTTGGCGAGGATAAAAGACAGGGCTTTTGTTCTAATGTTCAATCTAAAAAAACTCTACCAATATGAAATGTTGGTAATTGCGTATTGAGGCCAGCAGTATTGTTAATTCAAATGGGACAGCTATTCCTGTCGTACTCTCGCGATCACTCCAGAGCAAAGACATGTCATGCATTCTCTATACCAACACTGACTTTTCATGTTTTCTCTTCGCCATTCAGTCTTTCTTCGGTCCCCCGGTCACTTTACAAACCTAGCACACTTAGTAGTGGGACTTTTGTGAGTGAAGGCAACCAGATTATTGGTTTATCCAGGAGATATTGTAATGATACAGCAAAACAAGAGAACTGGCGAGACATATGCACAGCAGGGGTACGTTTTATATCATACCGGTCATTTTTAAGAATTAGAAAAAGTTAAAGTTACAATTAACACAAACAAATATTACTCCTTAGATTTGCGGTAAACTGTCCGCAAGGCTGCCACTTCCCAGGTCCTGAATTTCAGCAATAAAGACAGAAATGCATGTGCTAAGCAGGTCATGCCTGGTGACTTTGAAGCACTTGGCAAGGGTGATAGCCCTGGATCCTGCTGCACTTCAGGTGATATTTCGAAGCCCACTACTTGCCAGGGCTCGGCAGGGGTTAAAACCTCATCATATATGAGCAGGCACATATTAGACAGAGCCAGTTTGGTTCTTCCCAGGTCTTGTATGAGAATTATAAGCTATCCATATAAGATGGGGTGCAAGGCGTGGGCGACAATCCAATGAAGGAAAATTGACACAAAGGAAAAATGGACAGATAGGCCAATCTCGCCCTAAACTAATTGGAGCTTCTTGCAGGCTCCGTTTGCAGCTCAGAGCTTTGAAAAGGGCAGGTCCTGTTGCAATGTTCACCCAAGAATGGACAATCTGTTGGTTATCAAGGACACACCCAAACCTGGGGGGTTTGGGATCCAAATCTGACAGACATGGCCATCGCAGATTGGGAATGTTGTCTTCCTAGACAGCTAAACACTCAAGCAGAATATCTATCAGGTATTCACAACAGAGTAGCAGACTGGTGTTCCAGGCCTTGTGTGGGCTGCGCAGACTGGTATTTCTGTGAGTTCAAATGATATGAGGACCATTCTATACATAACTTTTTGTATCTCGTCCTATTGCGCAACTTCACCAGTATTTCAGTTGGAGACCAGACTGCTTAGCAGTAGCAATTGATGCTTATTTCAGGACCGAGGGACTGGGGATACTGAATGCTGGTCTTCCTTTTCTTTTATACAATTCTCAAGGCATCCTTACATGTTCGATGGCTGAAGTCAGAAGTGGGCCTCATAATTCCCATTTTGGCAGGCCCAGTCTTATTACTCTTTGCTTCTAGAAATGTCCAGTTCAGTGCCCATGCTGTTACCATCTCCTCCTGACCTGCTGCAAGACCCTCAAGGAAACTGGTTCTCATGACATGAAGAATTCTAAGGCCGATGGACAACCCCATGAATTTCGCAGGCAGCTGTGGGACAGATCAAACTATCCTGGGGACCCAGTGCCATATGTACCTGCTCTGCTTGGAAATCCTGAGGTAGATGGTGTTTGTAGAGCAGTAGCATCCCTGACAGACAGATAGATATACATTGTAGTTATGCGCTGGCTGGTGTAGCCACTGGAACACCTTGCGTACAGTTAATGTGTATGGACCAGCCATAGAATGAAACTGGGTAGGTTAGCTTAGAGGAAACTATGAAGGGTAGCAGATGTACTGCTCTAGATAAAATTGGGAAGGTAGCACATATATCCCACTCTGAAGACCTCTGAAGGTTAGACAGATTTGTGGATGGGCAGTGTGTTGCACTTAGATGGACTTGGGAGTGGGCACTTGTGTGGCACTTTATAATGTTAGCCTGCTCGTTGCACGCAACAATATGATGATAACCTATCCATTGCACTTAGATGATCTATAAGTTAGCCATTTTAACACATCATAGAAATATGGAATTATCCTTGATACTGAACTTGGAAGATGCCTGAAGATATCCTATTATAGAACCCAGAAGAAGATATATAGTAAGACTAGAAGGGAAACCTGTCTATTGCGTTTTAGGGAATCCTATGATATCAAGATTTTATGGTAGCCTGTCTGTCATGCCTAGAAGGTAGCTGGTCTAATGTGCTTCGAAACCTTTAAGGGTAGCCTGTGCATAGTGCCTAGAAGAGCCTAGGAGGGTACGTTCTCTTTTCATACAGATGATCTGAACAAACAGTGAGATCAAAATTAAGCTTTCTCTGAGCCTTCGGTATGTATAGCGCACCACTTAGGTGGATGTCAGTCGCAGGAATGGCTATCCATTCAAACACATTAGAATGCAGCTACGACTCCGACAAATTCAGTCTAGATGAACACTTACGTCTTCGCCTCCTTACACCAGACTTGTCTCAGCACCTCTGCCATTAGAACACTAACAACCTACGACAAATTTGGTCTAGCTGGACACATAACAAGTCTCTCGCACAAGCGTTCTGTCATGACCTCCCTCAGCACCCATCCACAATCCTGACCTCTTAGGTTGCTTACTGGAACCTAGCCAGCCCACCCAATTTCTAATCTTGGCCAAATGCACACGCACACACACTCAAAGCCTTTTCTGAGAATGTTCCCATTCCTTGGACTTTGATCCCAGAGGTTGTTACTACCACAATGCGCGCTGAGGCCATACAAATAAGAAAATGCGCTATAAAAATGACAACTACAGTACAATAAAATTTCCACTCACCATCCCACTCACCACCGAATGGCAAGACCTGCCCCCCATTCAGCAGCAGAGCATCCTATGTTCTGTGGAATCCAGGGCATATTAGAGTTACTTCTTCTCCGCTACCTAAATATGTCTATGTGTGGATGGTTCTCTGTCTTCGCAATTAGCCTGCCAAACATTTATTGTCATTAAAATCTTAGTCAGACAAAATTGGTAACGCTGATATCCACAGTGTCCTTTAGTAGTTTGTGCTTTGGATCTTACAGGAAGGGTTTTCAGTCTAACATGTGTTCCCTATCGTTTGTTAAAACGTACAGGGCCTGCATCTAAAGTTATTGGATTTGCAGACTTCCCTTATAGTTCCTGCAGTTACGTGTCATGGATTATTTAAGCCATTGTAAACTGTTGACAGTGGACCTGAGAAAGTCCAAGGGCGATTAGTCACTTTCCTTCCAAAAACCTTTAAAACCTGGATCGTCTCCTGCATTGGCCAGGTGGGTTAGATTGGGCGCAAAGGAAGAAGTGTGGACAGGTTCGTATTTGGAGTGACATGGAGATCAAGGATTTATGGCCTGGGGCAATATTGGAGGATATTCTCAAATCAGCTGTCTGGCCCAATGTCTCTGTTTCTTTTACAATCTATTGTAAACCTGTCATGCATTTGTTCTCTGTGGTTACTGTATGGCTTAGAAACACTCAATGACACTAAGGGGTGTGTTATCCATCCCACCCCTTCCTTTCATGGCTCATGTATGTTTCTCTCTCTTTTCATAGAGTATGGATGGGCAGTGTCAAAGGAAGGAACAACTGCCCTACACACTAAATCCTTGAAATCTTGGGTGTTCTATGGAGTTTGCACAATATGGTTCCAGAAGGATATTTTTGGTCACGGAAAGAAAAGGGAAATGGTGGTGAGAGACAGCGAGAATAGCTCAGGGGCAATACATTTGTTTCGGACGTAAGACATCAGAACAACTCTGGCTCAAATCCTGGTCCTGTACTTAGAGACTGATATCTGGTATTAAGAGTATTAAATATGATTCATTGAGAGACAAGGCTGTCGACATAGTGGGAGAATATACTGAGCACTACAGACATGATTGTGGGAGGGTCAACGAGGGGTTTATGGGAATTGCAGTTTGCTATGTTCTTGCTGCTGCAATAAACAGGAAAGGAATAGTGCATTATACTCGACTCTGTGTCGTTAACAGTATCTCTCGTGCCCATCATCATTTTACCAGCACTAATCTGACCTCCACACTGTAGGCTCCTCCCTCATTGTAACCCTGAGCAAAGAATTATCCTTTAACTAAGACACTTCCTTTTCTTTAGTGCGCTTTACAAATCTAAATAAATAAAAATAAAAATAATCAGCATCAGAGTGCGGGCTGGATCAGCACTGGATTCTATCAGCACATGAAAACACCCTGAATCTCAAGGAGTCTCAAGTCCTGACAAATGCCTTTTTAAATCAGAGTGTATTTGTTTCCAAAGTTGAGTGTACATTTGCCAGTACTGCATGTGGGAACAGTTAGGGTCTGCATGATTCCGAGTCGGTTATTCCCCATTTTGGAATCCCGCGTGACTAAACAGGAAATGCCATTTTTGTTAATATCGAAGTGATATTCCACGCAAAAACCTATGTAATTGAAAAGTTTCAAAAATGAAATACCTCATGTTTTAAAACTTCCACCAAACTCTTCACGAGGGGGTTAGTGTTCATTTTCACAGTGGATCCGCCATGTGTTTGTTGCATGCATGCAGAGTTTGGTCTTATGTGCACCGAAGAAACATTAGACCTGGCAAATCAAACACAAGCCCGTTTTGACAACTAAATGCCTGATTATGATAAGTGTTTAAAATTCCAAATCTGTCCAAAAGGGTAAGTGTGACAATTTCGGTATTTCACACCCATTCTCGACATTGCCTAAAGTGGTGTTAATTTGGTAACAACGGTTTCGTAACGGGCTGGAAACTGTCATGGTAACCTCAGGATTTGGAAATGTATTGGAATAACATTTATTCTCAAGAGGTTCTGACACATTGGGCCTCATTGCGAGTTTGGAGGTAGCCATGCTGTTCTTAGCGGCATGGCTGCCTCCAAACTCGGGTCCGGGTTCTGAAAAAAGGGAATTACCGGGGCCATTCCGACTTTTGCGGGCCCGAAAAATTCCCTTTTCTCAGAAACCGGTACATCCCCATTCCCATTCGAGCCCCTATAGGGGCTAACAACGTTAATGACGGTCCGTTGTTAGCATCATGGTCTGCTCGCGGGTGGCGGTATGCACGTCTGGTCTGGCCCAGATGTGCATACTGCCACCTGCGAGGAAAAAAGTAATGTGGCGGCCAGGAATGAATGGTGCCGGTACCTTACCGGCACCGTACATTCCGCAGCCGCCAGCCTCGTAATGAGGCCAATTGAGATGATTTTGCAGGCAAGGGGATGTGGTGCCTCTATCGGTGGAGATGACAGGTTGAGCATTGCCTGTGATCTCCGTGTCTGCATTTTCTCAGCGTGTAACCCCGACAAGGATGTTTTAGGTGATCAGACTCTTTTCTGCAGCCACCTTCCCCTGAACACTCTGGGCATGGTCCATCAGATGAGACGAAAGCTCTATCAGCATCCCTGCTGTCTGAGTGGTCGATGCGGAGCAGCGGGACTATGAACAGGGAAGCGAGAGGGTACCAGGTCCGTCCACTGGCCCTGTGGTTGGAAAAGGATTGGAAGTGGAGGATAACAGAGAGGTCATGTGGGTGCGGTCGGTAGTTGAGACCAATTGCTGATACAGTGACATATAGAGATAGATAGATAGATAGATAGATAGATAGATAGATAGATAGATAGATAGATAGATAGATAGATAGATAGACCCTACTCTCCTCCCCCAGAGCTGGCCCATCCCCTACTCCTACCCATCCCAGTTCCTTTGTACCCCGAAGTGTTTCCCCTAAGTGCAGTGCGGGGTTGCTTCCCAGCTAGCTTTATAAATCCCAGTCATACCTACATACAGCAGGCATACCTACACACTTGTATCACCCCTTGAGGTCAAGACGTGTAGAAAGCTGTCATGAGCAGGAACAAGCTCTTTATCAGAACTGAGGAAGGCGCCATTCTTCACGACGAGCTACAAAGCAGACATGTCCTTGCTACTTAGCAATATTGAAGGGCTTCCTAGCAGAATCAAGTCACGGGGGTCTTCATATTTTCACTGGGCAGCACCTACGTGTTAGCATCAATACTTCTGAGCTAGAGCTTACAATAATACCCCAATCTAAAGGCTGAGTCACTTCAAAATGGTACTTAGTCTAACAAAGATGCCGTCTCTCAATGATCTTCCACAATGAGAGACACATTGCCAGTGGGGTGTAGTTAACATGCCTTGGGGCGTGACTGAATGGAATGCAGGCTCATATAAGGAGTGCACAGTTAAAGAATACAGACTTGAGAAACGCAGCAAGTTTCTTCCCAGCCAACAGACATATTTTCACAATGGCAACTCGTTAGCCAAGAAGCCATTAGATGCTCTATTTAGGTTTAAAGCTACAGAGTTGCTGGGTACTTGTTATTTTAGCTGAGCTGCACTGCCATTCTGCTCTCTTTTCCCAAGGAAGCTGGACCAATACTAATGGGAAAAGCCTTAGACGAACAAGCGTGCATTGCTAAATTACAACCGCACCCGAAGATAATTTCTTGAGAAATCCCTTCTTATCCGACATCGAAGTTCCCGCGCTCCGCTGCATTGATTTAATCCGCGTTCCTTGTTGCTGTCAGTGACCGACAGAAGCAGCCAATGTGAGCAGCGCTGCATCCCGGAAACCGTGGCCTTGGCCTGCGGCGAGCACAGCCTAGAACCATCCGTCTCCATTGATGTGGGAATACCTGCAGAGACAGTGGCGCGCGCGCTGCAACCCCCTGAACCGCCGGCCGCCTCCTGCCGAGGGCTACTCTGTAGCGGCGACGTAAATTACTGCGCTGGCCTATCGGCAGCCTTTCCCACCTAATGGCCTCGATGCGCGTCACGAGTGAAAAACGCCCTCATTCTGAAGACAGACACAAAATCCATTTTCTAAAAATTGTCCAGTAGCCACATAGAGACGGGTTTCCTGAAATAATAGCGTGAACTCATACTATGGACGTCGGTTGATGCTGCATCTTCAGTTCGCCTGCATATAATACATGGAAATCCTCATAAAAGGCTGGGAATGATGTTCTTATTAAAGCCTTGTTGTGACATCACAAATGGCCTGTAATAAGAAAATGAGATCACAGACATCATAACTTCATAACTGCCCTGGCTGCAATCCGCTCTTACGCTTCGTTATGACATCACAATAGCTCCTGCTTCAGCCAGCAGAGTGTTAATAAGAGCTTTTGAAATTCTTTGCTTGCAGGGTAGTTTTTTGTAACTCCTTGAAGCCGGTAATTGACAAGGAACTGTTAATGACACAATTGTTTAATTTGTGCACTGCTGTGAGCAATAGTCTGCATGTTATTACTTATTTTATAGCACCAAATAAACGTTTATTTTCAATACATTTTATCAAACTCCTTCAACCATTTTTCTGCAACGTTAGGAGCTGCATTTTTTTTAAACCTACCAGATTCTAAATTGATCACAGCAAATTGACGATCTCTTACTTTATATTAAGCAAGAGACGTGGTACTAAAGGGAATGGCAGTGGTTGGGCATGTATTATAAGGAATGAAATACCCATTACCATACATAGAAAGGATATTCCAAGGCACCTTGGAGTTCTGTGACCTTATAAAGGAACGAGGCCAAACGTTCCTCTATTTGGTCACAAAACTCCTCATTGGCTTCCAATATCCTTATATGTACAGTAGGGGGTAGATTAGCCCTATATCACATTACTGTGCTTCCAATGGCTCCCAGTTGCGTGGCCCATCTACCTCTGTACCAGTCACAGGTTCAAATGCTCACTTTTCTGTTGTGAATGTTGGACTCATTTTCCCTCTAACATTTATTTATTTATTTATTGTGCATTTGTAAGGCGCTTAAACATCAAGAATTTGTGTTTCAAAGCACCCACCGGGCAAAGGGGAGGGACCGGGGAACAGAAGGCAAATAAAATAACACTGACAAACAGTTTCCAGAAGCGGTGCGTGCCACTCGAGTTTCAGTCACTGTTGAAATGCCGCAAACTGGCATCAGGATATTTTTAAATGCAAAGGAATATTCTGGAAGACCGGTACAGCAACAAGCCTGGCAAGACGTGTGGCTCAGAAGTGATATGTAGACTTGTTTCCACTGAGAGATAAACTCAGCTTGGTGGAATTTGTTTTATATTTAGAATACTATATCCTTCAACCAGGATATTTATGCAGCAGGAGAGATAACGGTAGGAAAAGATAAAGCCCAGCGCGCGTTGGGTCTTCCGGCGGAACAACACCATTGGAAAATGTGCCACTCGGTACTCCCTTCCTGCGTCACCGATCATTGCACGTTTGACTTTTCCAACACTGATCGTCAATGTGCACGCCCAGAAAGCCAGAGCTATATATGTGCCAGGACTGATTTAACTCTAGGCCGCTTGTGGTATTTCTATTGAAGCATAAGATAGGGTGACCAGATTTAAAAAGTAAAAAACCGGTACAGGGCAACTAACATAAAAGTAGGACTAACTCTTGAAAATGGCTGTCAAGGCACTACATGTCAGTAGCGTTTGGAGGAGAAGGGGATTTAAGTCTTACTGTTCCTTCTGTGCGAATGCATTCCTGCCTGCCACCTATAAAGACGTACTGCAAAAAACCGGAACCACTGCAGTTTCCAATGGAGTCACAATATTGAGAAAGGGGGACAGAGCACCAAATACCGGGCAGTCCTGACAAAACCGGGATGCCTTGCCACCCTAGCATAAGAGCCCGCACCAGCCTAGTGCGTAATTGTGTGATAGATGACTGTCGCTCAGTTTAGTGGTCAGAAGTCGAAGGTGAGAGCCTCTAAAAAGGGCAGTCTTGTCCTCTTGAAATGGATCTGGAAGAAGGTTTGCTCATGGGGATTAACATCTCACTGAACAATATGGAAAGGGAGGGGTTAATGCTTAGATGTGTATTAGCGCCCTATACAAGGGGATGCAATACCCTCCAGGTGTAGAATCGACCTCACAAGCTATCAACTGGTGGTAACATGTTCACCAGTGGTAAATGCACTGCTGGCAGAAAAGCAATGTGACACAAATGGTGGGAATTGTCACCTAACATCAGATCCACTCTGGGCTGTCCTTTAAAATGGGCAAAAACAGAACCCAGAGGTTGGTACATAAAGTACTGCTCAGGTGTAGTCATCACACAGTCAAGTGTTGAGTGGTGTTGGGACTCCTTGAATTGACTCTCAAATTAGCGTCTGTCAAGTCAGCAGTGTTTGTTTATGTCACAGCATCATTTTGCCACAGTAGTTCTGTGGGTGACATTGCAAGCTAAATTGTAGTAGGTTAGCGCGTGGTAAATTTACCACCAACAGTAATGGCAAACCATCAAAAGTAATGCGGTATGGTAAACATGTATTGCTTTATTGTGTGTTTTAGTTAAATTAAAACGTTTCACACTATGGAGCACGGCTGTGTACTTTTTAACTGTAACATTTCTTACCAAAGCAGTGAATGAAAGTACACCCAGCCTTAATCACACTGCACAGCATTCACTCACTCACTCATTTCCAAAGGTTCACCATCTTATAATTACATGACAGCACATATTTGTCAGCCAAAAGTCTGCCAATATTTTAACCTACACTGATATTTCCTACAATAAATCCTTTTGAAGGATTAGTTGGTGGGGCCACTATACAGTTATGTATCATAGCTTACTACTTCCAGGGGAATAAGAAGCAGACATGTTTTTTAACCAATACCTTACATGGCAAATGAACCCCTAGAGCCGCTATCATACACTATTGGGAGGTATGGCAGGAAGAGCTTCTGATTCTTCAATTGACGAAAGGCTGCTTTATTTCAAGGGTGGTCGATTTACAAAGTAAACATTCTTGGCATGTTGCTTTTCCTCTTGTGGGCTCTGTTTTCCTAATTTCGAATGTTCTTCTTGATATCGTCCCTCCTCCTCTACCACTCTCTTCCCAAGGACACGGCGCCCTACTCTTGCCCGGGTGGTGTCTCCGAAGGTAGTACTTTCTTCTCCACACTTCTATCGGTTCTGCTTTTTCTTCTGGGACGTTCCTGCCCACTCCAGGGCCAGGTACTATTCTTCTTCCCCATTTTGCCCCGGCTTCACCAACCCAAAACTATACTTAACTTTTCTTTCACAACTGTTATTAACTGTTTTTCTCAGGAACCTGCCGCAATGACCGCAAACCACAACAACACGTACATCATTTTATGCAAAAAGCCTGCCTTGGCCCAAAGCGTCGTCACTGACTCCACCCGTACCCCTAAAACATCTAGACCCCTTCATGGGAATCTTTTTAAACAGGGAGGATGGTTGCAGCATCACGTTGTCTTCCCTCAGGAAGAAATCACGTTGTCTTCCCTCAGGAAGAAAAGAACGGTTTTGCTCATGCGCAATTCTATGAGGCGGGACGCTGGCCTTCCGCGTAGCAATCTGTGTCGCCGCGGTCACTGCGTCCTTCCCTGACACCTTCGTCCCCACGGAACATGCCGCTTCTCCTCCCGCAGGCCCCCTTTTTCTCGAAACGCCTTGTCGCTTTCCAGTTCTTTTTCTATTCATTTTAGTCGTACTCCCTGTTGTCGTAACCACTCATATGTTTCCCTTTCCCACACAGCTCACGTTCGAGAGGGCCCAATACCCCCTTATCCGGACAAGGCTTGGCACTGCAAGACTAGAGCACTATGGTGGTGATGGGCGCAATATAAAAGCTTATTAACATAACATATAAAACAAATTATCACAGGCCTCTGCACTTGCAAAGCTTTTAGACAGATTTGTTTTTGTGGTCGATATCTGCTTTGTCTTCTCTTCTCACGGCTTCATCTAGAAGTCCCAATTTATCAGATACTAATAATTGAAATGTCTTGGGAGTGTTTTGTTCCAAGCTTTTTCTAAGGAACATTGGGCCTCATTATGAGGCTGGCAGCCGAGGAATGAGCGTGCCGGTAAGGTAAAGGCACTGTTCATTTCGGGCCGTCACATTACTAGTTTGCTCGCGGGTGGCGGAATGCACGTCTGGGCCAGACCAGACGTGCATACCGCCATCCGCGAGCAGACCGGGATGCTAACAACGGACCCGTCATTAACGGGTCTGTTGTTAGCATCCTCCCCATTCTCATTGAGCCCTATGGGTGCTCGAATGGGAATGGGGATGTACAGGGTCCGGGTCCCGAGAAAAGGGAATAACCAGCCCCGCAAAAGTTAGAATGGCCCTTTAATTCCCTTTTTTCGGGACCTGGACCCGGACATGAGTTTGAAGGCAGCCATGCTGGTAAGAACGACATGGCTACCTCCAAACTCGTAATGAGGCCCATTGTGTTTTCATGTTTAAGAGAAATTAAATAAATACAGTTAAACTACTCGAACCAAATCAGAATAAAATGCTGAAGACAGCAATCGTCATCACTAGGCCTTACTCAATGAGGGGTGGCAGCGACTGTGCTCATGGCGCTGTTTGTGGTGATACATTTAAGGTCAGCCAGTAGCAGCCATCTCTTAAGGAACCAGGAACAAATATGGAGAGGTCAGTCTTTCCATTTTCCCAGAAGCACCCATTGTAGGGCACTATATTGGCTCCAAAGAAGCAAAAAAGGAAACAGATGTCCTTGTTTGCCGCTCAGACCTGTGGCTATGGGACATGGCTTTGACTCTGCCTTATCCATGTGTCACCCAGGAGGGCCTAGTCATGCCACTAAAACACCAAGCAAAGGTTTCTCACTAAAACACCTCGACAACAAAACAGGTGATGCCGTAAGGAATCTATGAGCATTCTGGTGGATTTAGTTCAAATTCAAATTGCTCTTCATCTGGGCTTGGATGTACTGAGACAGTAGTACCTCCGCAGTGCTCAGCAGCGTACAACGCATTCCTAAACAGACATAATTCTGCAAGTGACCTTCCTCCACTGTATACTCCAGAAGAAGTTGTGCTACGACCACCATTGTATGCTTCAATCGCCTCCCCTCCGTCGCTCACAGCATTCCACACAGTGTGTATCCATTTGCTTTGCATACAGAGGGATACACAAGCTTGGAATATTTGGGGTGCAGTATGTACTTCAGTCAATCACCTCAGACCACTAGCATGAACATGGCAACAGTTGCAAAGTGGAGTCAGATAGGATAAAAGGACAGCCATCAGAGCATTAATTTAGAGACCATCAACTCAGTTATGGAAATGTGGCCCACCAAGAACACATTTTCTTTATTTAAAAAAACGTGATTTCTAAAATGTTATTCTATCTTTTCAATGCCTCTGCTTGATTTGCATATTTGTTCACAATCTGTCTGCACCCAGTTGCCTCTGCAAGAGTCATGCGGGATTATCCACAGCTGTCAAGAAGGGAACCATCAGCTAGCGTGTGCAGGGAATCATTGAAAAAGACAGCCAGCCCTTAGAAATCAGGAAAGCAAAGTAGGTTAGAACAGGATGCCAGAGTAGCCTGGGATATCAAAGTTCAAAGCCATAGCTAGGGAACTCAGGGAATCATTACAAAACTAGCCAGCACTTAGGAAATCGAGAAACCACAGCAGCTAAGAACAGGGTGCCAGAGTAGCCAGGGGCATCAAAGTTCAGAACAAATAGCTAGCATACTCAGGAAATCATTGGAAAGGCACCAGGCACTTAGGAAATCGGGAATGTACAGCAGCTTAGAGCAGGATGGCAGAGTAGCCAAGGGCATCACAGTTCAGAACCATTATCTAGCATACTCAGGGATCATGGGAAAGGCAACCAGAACTTGGGAAATCGGGAAGGCACAGCAGCTTAGAACAGGATGCTAGAGTAGCCAGGGGCATCAAAGTTCAGAACCATTACCTAGCATACTCAGGAAATCATTAGAATGGCAACCAGAATTTAGGATTTTGTGAAAGCCGAGCATCTTAGAGCAGGATGCCAGAGTAGGCATGGGCATCAAAGTTCAAAACCGCTAGCTAGCATACTCAGGGAATCATTGAAAAGGCAGCAGCACTTAGGAAATTGGTAGAGTACTGCAGCTCAGAACAGGATGCCAGAGTATCCAGGGGCATCAACATTCAGAACCACTTCTTAGCATACTCAGAAAATCATTGGAAAGCCAACCAGAACTTTGGAAATCAGGAAAGCACAACAGCTTAGATCAGGATGCCAGCATAGCCAAGGACATCAAAGTTCAGAAACACTAGCTAGCATACTCAGGGAATTATTTGAAAGGCAGCCAGCAGTTAGGTAATCAGGAAAACAAAGTAGCTTAGAACAGGATGCCAGAGTAGCCTGGGGTATCAAAGTTTAGAGCCCTAGTTAGGATACCCAGGGAATCATTATAAAACCAGCCAGCACTTAGGAAATCGAGAAACCACAGCAGCTGAGAACAGGGTGCCAAAGTAGCCAGGGGCATTAAAGTTCACGACCACTACCTAACATTCTCAGGGAATCAATGGAAAGACAACCAGATGTATGGGAGGAATCGGGAATTACTGGGCCATTCCGAGTTTGGAGGGTCCGGTAATTCCTCCCTCAGGGAACCCAGGCCCGGACCTTCCCCATTCCCATTCGAGCCCCCATAGGGCTCAATGGGAATGGATGCAGGGAGCTAACAATGGGCCGATTATGACCGGCCCGTTGTTAGCTCCCTGGTCCCCTCGCGGGACCCGGTAATGACACCTGGTTTTACCAGACGTCCTTACCGGGTCCCGCGAGGGGACCTCGTAATCAGGCGGAATGGGTTTAACGGGTCCGCATCCATTAGCGGCACACGTTAACCCATTCCGCCAAGATTGTAATGAGGCCCTGTATCTCTCGCCTTCCTCCATCCATCACTGACATGTGAATGACAGGGCAAGAGCCCGGGCCTGGAAAAAAACAATACATCTCCACAAACATGCCTCATCACTTGCAGACTCTACCCTTAAGATATGTGTTAATGTTAATGTTAATGTTAATGTTAAAGTATATTTGTACCGCGCACTATCACCACCGGAGTGGTCCCCTGGCGCTCTGGCGCCTCTAAAAGAGGGAGGGGGGGTGAGTTAGTGGCAATAAGATGGAAAAGTGCAAGAGAGCAGTGATGTGCTGTTGGCAGCCTCAGCCCGGTGGGTCAGTCGGCTGGGCTTGGGGTGTTTTACGGTCGGTAGTCATTGAGTGCTGTTGTGCAAGTCAATGTGCAGTTTGTTTTGTTGTTGCAGTATTGTGAAGTTTGTGCGGATTGCTGCGTTTTAGGCTTGTGGTTGTGTTTGGTTAGAGTTTGAGAGGTGTCTGCAGAGGGATGACATTGTTAGTGGTTTGGTTAGTTGGCATTGCTGTCCTTGCAGTTATGTCTAGGTCTGATGCTTGCTAACATTCACTATTCCACCAGGGAGTGGTGCTTGCTAATTTCTGTATTCTGTCTAGATGTGAGCCAGGCCAGTGATCAAGATTCCATTCAAGGGTTGCACTTGTCATCATTCACAGTTTCGTTTAAGTGTGGCGCATGCTTACATTCCCATTTCTATCTAGATGTGACGCAGGCTAGGGTTTAAGAATTCCATCTAAGTGTGGCTCATGCCAACATTCACATTTCTATCTAGATGCGACGCAGGCTTGGGTTGAAGAATTCCATGCATTTGTGGCACATGCTAACATTCACATTTCTATCTAGATGCGACGCATGCTAGGGTTTAAGAATTCCATCTAAGTGTGGCACATGCTAACATTCACATTTCTATCTAGATGCGAAGCAGGCTAGGGTTTAAGAATTCCATCCATTTGTGGCACATGCTAACATTCACATTTCTATCTAGATGCGACGCAGGCTAGGGTTTACATCACAAATGTACACCTCTAACTACACCCCGTGGCCAACACACACTTGCACTGTAAGCACAAGGCCGCCCCAATGGGCACAAAGCTCTCAATCGCTCCTGCATTTCACACCTAGCAGAATTTACACGCATGCTGCGTTCAGGATACCACCGATCTGCAACCTCAACACAAAGCTCTGCAATCTTTCCTCTCCTCCCAACTATGTTGCCCACCCATTCTCTTCCAGATCGGTCAGAGCACCCAGAGACCAGGCAAATCGCAGCAGTGCACATTGCAAATCATAATATAAAGGGTTCAAAATGTGCACTCAGAAGTAGCCATTGGCTAGTGATAACGGAATAAGAAATGGTGTGCTATGTGCATGTGTAGAGTTGAGGTGAGGTGCCGTTTTTATGGCTGGCTAGTGGCTGAGCAGAGCAGAACTCCAAAAGTAAAAAAATAAAAAAAGAAAGAAAGACAACTTTAAAAAAAAACATGAAGCAATTTGCACCCAAATGTCATCACTGTTGCACTTGCAACAGCCATTATCTGCATCCTCTACGGTCTGCACCCACAACTCACCCACCTGGGGCCCTCCATCAGTCTTGCTCATGGATGCCCTTTGCCTTAAATATGCCATTGTCCCAGACACAGGCTGATGTGTGAGCCTTCCTGAGTATATACAACTATATACTGTGTATAACCCCCCCCAA
Source organism: Ambystoma mexicanum (assembly GCF_040938575.1). Classification (NCBI taxonomy): domain Eukaryota; kingdom Metazoa; phylum Chordata; class Amphibia; order Caudata; family Ambystomatidae; genus Ambystoma; species Ambystoma mexicanum. The sequence goes on along the minus strand of NC_090935.1, from coordinate 677,594,082 downwards.
CTTCACACCCCTTTTGTGTAACAGATGCATACCCCACGACAGTGCCACCCTGTTTCACCCATGATGCTAATCCCCCCTGTAAGGCTATACATTCCCTTCTGTGTTTGTGTATGAGGGGGATGACTCTATGAGATGTAACAGAACGATCAATAATCTAAATCAATTGCAATGAATATGATATCATGATCCACATGCCGGTGTCCCATAATGTTGGTTTCATATCGTTCACTACCAAATATTCCCGCAAATGTACGGGATGTTAGGTGACTCATTTGTTATGATACAAAACATATGGTTCGCATACTCACTTGTTTTTCAGAAATGTGTATACTCGCAAATGTATTCAGATGTTATAAGATTTTCATGTACAATATAAATGGTGCGGCCACGAGTCTAATGTAAATAAAAGCCATTCTGTAGCACAGGTGATCACGGTATATGTGATAATAGTAAACATGATCGAACCCCATACCAATGGTTTAGACATAATTCCACTGATCAAACTGGGCCAAACTGAAAGAGCCAAAGTGCCGTCTCTCCCCTCTCCAGCAGCGCCGCACACGAAGGGCGCACATCCCCCACCCGTTTCCCCCTTCCACATGACAGTGCTGCTGACGGAGGTCCATGTCTCACTAATGCCTTAAATGCAACAACTGTATCTTCTCCCACTTCTACAGGGGCCACACAAAATGTCACCATCCTGCCTCTTGACACAAGATGACCCCCCTACGTTTTCCCCCTTTCAGGTGCACAAGACAAATGTATGTATAGATAAGTGTGAAATATATGATTCTCCTCCCCACTGTCAGGATGTCAATGATATTTTTTATGAGTGTCCTTTTATTGCTTACTTTGAAGTGGTGTTTAGATTAGAGAGTTAGTATCCATGGCCCCATAACCTTGACCTCACACTGACCAGCCCGGCTGAAGCATGTGATATCCGCCTTCCCCCCAAGAAACTATCCAATCATCTGGAGGCGGCGCCTACACAACTATACTGGATTTGTGAATCTACCAATGAGAACGTAATTAATGTAACATAAGTAGTGACGTCATTTATGATGCTGTAACACTTTTTAAAGTACTGTTAGAGTGATGTTGGGCAGAGCGCTCTCAGAGTTTTCAGAGTTCTCTGCTTGCCCTATTTTGGTTTTTAGATAAACTTTACTTTTACTTTCACACGCACTTGGTCTTGGTCTCATTCCCTCCTGGGGTGTGTCTATTATTGACTCTCATTGGGGAGTTTTGATTGAATTTCGGGAACTCTCACTTTCACAGATATTTGGAAATTGGGAAAGAACATCAGCTTAGAACAGGATGCCAGAGTAGCCATGAGCATCACCGTTCAGAGTTCGAGCTAAGATACTCAGGGAGTCATTGGAAAACCAGCCAGCACTTAGGAAATTGAGAAGCCACAACAGCTGAGAACAGGATGTCAGAGTAGGCAGGGGCATCAATGGTCAGAACCGCTGTTAGGAAAGATTCCCATTTATGTGTAATTTTTCCTACAGTTGTGTACCCCCCAACATTTTGCTGATGTTAAACACCATAGTCTGACTTTACCAAAGGAGCCAAGCCTTCTGCTGCACTCCTCTGGGCTTTTCACTCACTTTTTATGGGGGAACTGACCTGCCCTTAAGACAGTTAGTAGTTGAAGAATGTATTTACCTTAGTCCTTTCCAATGTTGCAACTTTTCTGCAACATGTAACAAGTGTACAATGTACCTTCCAGTACAGTGCACTTGGGTCTATTAGTCATGTCCAAAGGCCCTAGATACTCTCGAAGGATTTTTTAGCAGAAGTGCAGATGTGCTCTGGACAGGGCTGGTGGCAGCTTATCATTTTGCATATTTTTAACCCTTTCCTGCCAGGTAAACTGCGATTACCGCGTTTGGCACAAACAGGTGGCCTGGATCCAAAATGACCATGCCACAAGGTTCTTTGTCTTGTCCTTTGGCCATTTTGCCCCTTCACCTTCCCCAGGTCGAGCCAACCCAGGTCAGTCCTTATTTGGGCATGCATTTTTCTGCAAAGCGCCAAGCTTTTGCGGGCTTCTGCATGCCTTGTGTGTGTGCCTCCAGGATGTGGGCTGGAATGTCTGATTCCAATACACATCCTGGGTGCCAGAGAGTCTGGAGTGCTGTGAATGCCTGGGACCACGTGGTCCATGACTGGTCCACGTATGGTATGCCTGTATGTGAGCAGATTTCCCATTGGGTCCTCTTCATTTTGGAGTGAAGGAGATTCTGGATAAGAGAAGGCCCAAACACCCATACCATGTCGATCTCTGGAGTTCTCACTGAACGAAGGATAGGATCCAAGTATCCTGAAACTAAGAAGCCGAGTCGAGGAACCGCTGGTGACCCACTGGAAGGTTTGGCACCCTGAGCCCACTGTCATCCAGTGGGACCCCTCTGCATCTGGTCATCCTAGAAGGTCTGCAAAGACGCTTCGACCGATTGGAATAGTGGGACCAACTACTCTCGGCATCTTCATCAAACCATGCAAGTAAGCTCTCTCGGAAGTGTCCCTGGGCCAACCAGTGGGCTGACCAGTTTACGCAGACTCTCTGCCCTGATACTGCCGTCCTTTCACACATGCCCTCAAAACCTGGTGTATCGCTAGCTCTGTATTCACGGCACTCTCACACCAAATTTCATACACTTGGCATTCCCAGGTCTGGAGTGAAGTGAGTGCGCCCTAACTGGAGTATATGCGGTTACTGTCTCACCCAGCCGTGGTGATGAACTTTGCAGGTGCGCTGCATTTGTGCCCCTCTTGTCCCTGAAGCCTGCTGCAGTGAAACTGGCCTGATCCATCCACCTGGAGCGGAGAAATCGCCACTGTCCCATTTGGGAATCATCATTGTATCTTTGTCGCTGAAAGCCGCAGAGCCACACAATTGCTGCACTTGAACCTGCAACCGAAGTGGACTCGACTGCCGAATTTTGGTCTGGAGTGCACCGGGGGTCGGTGAGTAATCGCAACCAAAACCGGTGGCCCCTAGCACCTCCATCCATTTTTATGCACAAGTGACCTCTGAGGGCCCCTCTCCTTTCCACTGCTAGTGCGAACTAACAAACTATTCCGAACTCTTGGAATTGACTTTGCCCTCAAGTGGAGTGCAAAGACTGGAGGGGTTGTCTGTACTTCTGCTCTCTATATGGTAGAGAAGAGGCACAGAGGACCCCAGCCAAGATTCTCTATTCGGTAGCTATGGTTGAGCAATCAAGGCCTTGCTTCTCAGGAGGTGATGCAGGCTGGTTCTTAAGTACAATGTACTCCCCAAGCACCCACAAAGTAATATCCACACACTGGCTCAGTTTTAACACAGTATTTATATAATTAATATTCAAGGTCAAGTACACTAACACGATAACTCACTTTGTACTCAGAAATAAACAATGGTAAATATATACAGTTCTAAAGTGGTACCACTAACATTATCGGATCTCATCAAAGTGCATACGGTCAGAATGACACACAGATCACAATAAAGAGGAAACCAGCAGTAGAGAGAGAGGAAGGAAAGCAAGATGGTTGAGCAATTGGCAGAATACTGGCCCAGTTACCTAGACACAGTTCTGTGTGGAGATCCCCCCCACCTGGGCAACCTGTAGAAGAAAGATACAAGCCCAGTCCATATATTGTTCACACTAGACTTTCCAATAGTTCTGCAACCCCAAAGTACCTTGGCGTTGTAGCGTTTCGCGTAAGGGAAGCGACGGCCCTTCTTGAGTGTCCTCCATTTCAGGCAGGAGTCACGGGTTATCAAACGCCCGACAGAGAACAGGTCGAGCTACGACGGTGAAGTGGCCGCGTCATTCCTAGCGGTGCTCATTGACGGGGAAGCGTAAATGTCCTGCCAGGGAGAGGCGTGCGGGGCACCTCAGTGTCGATAGTTCTGGACCGCAAAGAGTTGAAGAACTGTGAAACAGCAAGGGCATCTAGTCATCGGCATCTCTGTGGTCTTTGGGTGGCAGGAAACCCACCGGTGGATGCTCCTCGGCGTGTCGACGGTCAGCCCTTCTCTAGCAGGATACAGCAGCGACGATGCGGACGATAGCGTCCTTGGATCAATGAAGTTCTTAGGCAACGGGAGCACAGCGGCTCCAGTCGGCGATGGCAGTCGTCGACAGTGGCGGACAACAGTCCGGGCGCTTCTCCTTGGAGTTCCACAGCAATCCCTGTATCGGGTCAGCAGCCTGTCGAAGGTCTGTCTACCAGGGAGCTTAGGCAAAGATTTGCTCTGCACGATGGTCCCTCGTAGCTCGGGAAGATGGTACCTTACCAGGTCCTCTCTGGGTCAGTTCTTGAAGCACAGCAGCTTTCAGATTGTGAAGGAGAGCAACAGCAATTCTTCTCTACCAGCAGGGTTTCAAGATCAAGCTTCAGTTACTCCAGTTGCTTGTCGTAGTGGACTTCAGCTTCTGAACACGATTCCTAGCAGTGAGAGGTCCCCAGATATACTGTTGATCTCCCATTCATTCCGCTGGGTCACACTCAAGCATCCAATCACGACTACGGTCATTCATGCAGGCAGGCAGCCAATCACACCCACGGGGCATTCAGGCCATTCACTTCTCTCCAGACACTCACAACAAGTTATGTGTATTGGGACAAGTACCAAGCCATTCAACATTCCAACCTGCATTCATGCCGGTTTCAGGCAGGGCTGCCTCAACCATTGTGTCAACTACCAGATACTAGACAGCCACAACATAGAATGCATATTCATCACACACTCCATTCACCCAGGTCCCACCCACAGGCGTAACCACAACATACGGTCATTGAGAAGGCTCCAGCCAGTCTGTTCGGCACTTCCCCACACTACCATATATGGAACTTCCACCCAACAGCCAGTCAGGGGGAAGGGACAGAGGCAAGGCTTCCGGGACTTCGGGAAGATCAAGGTTACAGGTGATGGAAGGCAAGAGGCCATGGGGGCAATTTTGTATCCATCTGGAATCTACCGATTCCAAATGACAGGGCCTGGGCATCCCAAAATGGAGGATGCTCAGGACACCAGGCATTTCAGCACGGAGCTGCCACCAGCCCGTACCCTGCTCTGTGGGTCACACACAGGTGCCCAAAAACATACACTAGGGGTACAGATTTGCACTCCTACCCATGGGTGCCATAAGGGTATCCCATGGGTCTGTTCACCAGACCAAAAGAGAGAGACCTGCACCACCAGGAGTCCCACATGAACTCCTGCGCGGAAAACACGACAGAACACACGATAAAAAGCAGTAAAGGCCAAGGATACAGAGGCCCTGTCCCTCCGATGCATTTCCAGCATCACAGTCGCCCCCCCCCCAGACTGAGGTTAGGGTGTATGATCTCCCACGGGATAGACACCCTCATCCAGACGGTCAGCGTACCTTCTGGAAAGGCCATCTGCGTTATCGTGACGCTTCCCTGGTCTGTGCTCAATGGTAAAGTCTAGTCATTGCAGACTAATGGACCACCTGAGCAGTTTCGGGTTTTCACCCTTCATCTGCATAAGCCACTTAAGGGGCTTATGATCTGTTTGGACCTTGAAGGTAGACCCGGTAAGGTAGGGTCTAAAACGCCTAAGGCTCCAAACTATACTAAAACATTCCTTTTCAACAGTAGCCCACCTAAGTTCCCTATCCTTAAGTTGTCTACTGATGAATATGATTGGATGTTCTCTTCCTTTGTCATCTAACTGGGACAAGACAGCTCCAATTCCGGTGTCACAGGCGTCAGTTTGAATGATAAAGGGCTTGCTCTAATCCGACGCACACAACACGGGTGCCCGACACAGACTTCCTTTCAAGCAATTGAAGACCTTCTGACAGTCTTCCGTCCAATTAACCTTCCTCAGTTGCTTGGGTGAAGTCAGAGCTGTCAGGGGTGCAGCTATGGTTCCATAGTCTGCCATGAAATTGCGATAATACCCTGTGAGGCCCAAAAAGGCTCTCACCTGGGTTTGAGTAGTGTGAGTCTCCCAGTCATGTACATCCTGTACTTTACTAGGGAGAGGTTGGATCTGACCCCCTCCTACCTCATGACTAAGATACGTGACTTTCCCCTGAGCGATCTGGCACTTGGTGGCCTTGATAGTGAAGTAAGCCCTTTTTAACGCCTGCAACACTTTATCCAGATGAGTCAAATGCTCCTCCCAGGTGGAACTGTAGATGGCAATGTCGTCTAAGTAGGCCACACAAAAGGCCTCCAGCCCACTGAGCGCATGGTTGACTAATCTCTGGAAAGTGGCAGGGGCATGACTCTAAACTGGTAGAGTCGCTCTGGTGTTGAGAACGTCGTCTTTTCCTTGGCATGGTCCGTCAGAGCTGTTTGCCAATAGCCTGAGGTAAGGTCGAAGGTGCTCACAAATTTGGCAGCACCTATCGTGTCCATGAGCTCATCAGCCCGGGGCAGTGGGTGCGCGTCAGTTTTGGTGACGCCATTGACTCCTTGGTAGTCCACACAGAATCTCCAATCCTTGGTACCTGCCTGGGAACTTGCCTTGGGGACAAGGACCAAGGGACTGGACCAGGGACTGGTTTAGGGTTCAATAACACCCAGATCCAACATCTTGGCGTCCTCAGCCTGGATGTGGTTCTTGACAGTATCTGACATACGGTAGCACCTGCTTTTGACAGGCACACTGTCACCAGTGTCAATCTCGTGCCTACACCACGGTGTGAGGCCTGGTGTCAGTGAAAACAGAGAGGTGTACTGCTGGAGCAGAGCCCTCCAGGCCCTCTGCTGCTCTGTTGTCAGATCGGGAGAGAGATGTACCCCCTCCACGGAGCCATCCTGAGGGTTCCTATGTAGCAAATCAGAAAGGGGCTCACTCTCATCCTCTTCTTGCCCTGAAGCTAGCAAGAGACATGAGACTTCGGCCCACCTGTGGAAAGGCTTGAGCCTGTTAACATGGAATATCTGAGTGGCTACCCCAGATGCTCCCATGTCAACCAGATAATTGACTTCGCCCATCTTGGAGATGATCCTGAAGGGTCCAGTCCATTTATCTGCCAAAGCCTGAGGCTTGGTAGGCTCCATCAAGAGGACCTCCTGTCCCGGAGTCCAATCCACTTGCGATGCTTTAAGGTCGTGCCAGAACTTATTCAATTCCTGGCTGGCCTTAAGATTCGCTGTTGCTTGACTCTGTATCTTCCTCCGTCTGAGGCCTAACACATAGTCCCCCACTTGCTTGGCGGGACCTGGAGGGATGGCCTCCCAACTTTCTCTGATCAAGGCGAGTGGCCCCCTCACGAGATGTCCGAAGAGTAACTCAAAGGGGCTGAAACCAAAACCCTCTTGAGGTACCTCTCTGTAAGCAAACAGCAGGCATGGCAGGAGAAGATCCCACTTCTTCTTGAGGGGCTCTTCCAAAGCGCCTAACATGCCCTTGAGAGTTTTTTAAATCTCCCAACCAAACCATTGGTCTGTGGGTGGTAAGAGGTGGAGAATTTGTAAGTTACTCCACATTCTTTCCACATGGTTTTCATGTAACTTGACATGAAGTTGGATCCTCTATCAGAGACAACCTCCTTAGGGAATCCAACACGGGTGAAAATGCCCAGGAGAGCCCTGGCAACCACCTTGGCCGTACCCGTCTGAAGGGGTATAGCCTCAGGGTACCTGGTGGCATGATCTACCAAGACTAGGATGAACCGATGTCCACCCGACGTGGGAGGGTCAAGGGGACCGACGATGTCGATGCCCACCCTCTCAAACGGTGTGCCAACCACTGGCAATGGTTGCAGTGGGGCGATGACTCTGCCTCCAGTCTTGCCAGACAACTGACAAGTTGGGCAGGTCCGGCAGTGGGACTCCATTTCTACTCCCATCCGTGGCCAGTAGAAATGGGCCGAGAGCCACTGCTTCATCTTCTTGGTCCCAAAATGACCAGCTAAGGGCACCTCATGTGCCAACTGCAGCAGGAAGGGCCTGTAAACCTGGGGTACCACCAATCTCTTGAGGGCACCAGGTTCAGGCTTAGTGGGCTCACTAACAAGGAGCTCACCCTCCCAATAAATCTGAAATGTCCTACGCACTTCTCCTTGTGCCTGGGACAAGGCCTGTGTCCTCAGATCCTGGAGAGAGTGGCACTCTCTCTGTCCCTTAAAAAAGTCTGCCCGGGAGGGTCCCCCTTCAGCCAACAAGCATTGAAGGTCGGGATGATCCTCCGGGTTAAGAGCCTCTCCCACAGGAAAGTCTTCTGGCTCGTCTCCGACAGGAGTCGAGACAGGAATTACCACTGGACCCAGCCCATCCGGGGTGCTGTCCCAATGGGTGCTGTCGGAACAGCAGGACGAGCGGGGGCTCCCTCCACAGGGGCGGCCTTCTTACTCCTCCTTTTCTTTTGTGCCTTGGGTTTCCCGTCGGCAAGGGTACCGGGCTCGCAGCCGGACCCTGTGTGACCTGCGATCGGGTGACTGCCACAGAAGCCATGGATAGACCATCCGTGATCATCCCCAATTCGACCAAATCGTTTCCCAACAAAATGTTCGCAGGCACATTGTGCTGAACCAGGACCGGAAGCTTTGCTGTCTTGTCTCCAATCGTAATGTTGACTAAGGCTACAGGTGATACTTTGGGAGCCCCACCAGCAAACCTGGTGGTTCTCAGAGGAGCACCTACATAGTCCTCTGGCTTGAGCAGGGTCCTGTCCACCACTGACATGCTTGCCCCAGTGTCTCTCAAACCAGTAGAAGGCTGGCCATTCAAGAGGACACTTCTCAAAAACCTACAAGTGTTTTGTGGGATAGTCACCAGTACTTCTGCGTACTGGTCCCAGGCCCCAAGGGACACTAAGAAAATCTCTACGGGAGCACCAAAGGTGTTTCCAGTAGAGGAGGGGAGGACAGTGGCCTACACCTCAGGTACGGAGTAGGTGTAGGTCAGGCTGGCAGCCTGGACTCCAAGTGTCTTACCCTTACACTTGGGGTCACCCCTTCGGTGGTCCAGAGCCCCACAATCCCAACAAGTGCCAGGAGTGCGGGGTACGGTACTGGAGCCACTGGGACCCTGCTTTGCAGCAGGCGGACCACTACTCTTACTCCCACCCACAACAGACTTATCCCCACTAGGTTTTTGGGTCTTCGGAGAGGAAGGTTTTGGTTTGCCCGACTGTGACTGCTTTTGGGACTCCTCAGCTTTCTGAGAGGCCCCCTTTTCTTTGTCCTTGTCCTTCCCACTGAACCCTTAGGGGACACCCGGTGGGAGACCCACTTGTCAGCCAACCTAGGCAGCTTAAAGGGGTCCAAAATGTTCTGATGCAGCTCTGGTGAACAGGCTTCTGGAAAATGCTCAAAAAACAAGAGGTGAGACAATTCAACAAACGTTTTCACTTTGTAACCATCAATCCACCCCATCATGTTCATGTGCGCAGCACTCACCCATTCAACCCAAGACACATTCTCTCATTTCTTAAAATCCCTGAACCGTTTAAGATATTGGGTAGGCGTTTTGCCAAATTTGGCGATTAAGGCAGACTTCATGGACTCATACTGACCCCTTTCTTCCACACTCAGTTTCAGAATACAGTCATATCCAGTTTGGGGCACTCTGCTTAACAAACACTTAGCCCAATCTCTCTTATCAACATTGTGAATTGCACAAGCCATTTCAAATGCTTCAATCCATTGGAGGATATCAGAACCCTCCGCATACACTCCAACCAAATCTTTCATGAACTTGGTGGCTGGGGACCTGACACTCTCAACTGGTTTCGCTGAAGTCTCCATCCGAGCTTTCTCTAGCTGGATTCGCTGACATTCAGTGGCCTTGTCTTTGAGTTGAAGATCCCTATTTTTGTGCTCCACTTGCTGAGCCAACTCCTCTTTCTTAAGCTCAGCATCAATTTCCAACTTGCGATATTCAAAGGCCAACTTCATCCTTAATAACTCAAGTTCCAAGGAACTGCTGGGGTTTCGAACAGAGGCAGTAGGAATGGTGGCATTCCCAGAATCAGATTTGGGCACAACCCCCGGGGTAGAGTCCTCATTGGTTGCATCCCCCATTTCAAGAGTTTCACAATCGATCTGGTAGTCCACCAGGGCAGTTATCAGCTCAGCCCTAGACTTATCCACAAAGTTTGATTCCCTGACTTCAGAAGCTCTCTGGAGAGCCTACAAGCTCATCCGAGTCAATTTACCATTCGCAATAGATTCCATTGCTTGTAATGCAGTTATCTTGTACACGACTAAACCTTAATTTAACAAAGTGCAGATATCCGTCGTAAGTGGCACAGATATACACTGAATCTTAAAACCATAAGCATCACACCGCTGCCACCAGCTGTAAAGACTGAAGGGGGTGTCTGTACTTCTGCTCTCTATATGGTAGAGGAGAGGCAAAGAGGACCCCAGCCAAGATTCTGTATTTGGTAGTTATGGTCGAGCAATCAAGGCCTAGCTTCTCAGGAGGTGATGCAGGCTGGTTCTTAAGTACAGTGTAGTCCCCAAGCACCCACAAAGGAATGTCCACACACTGTATCGGTTATAACAAAGCCTTTATATAATTAATATTCAAGGTCACGTACACTATCACGATAACTCACTTTGTACTCAGAAATCAACAATGGTAATACAGTTCTAAAGTGGTACCACTAACGTTATCAGATCTCATTAAAGTGCATACGGTCAGAATGACACACAGATCAAAATAAAGAGGAAACCAGCAGTAGAGAGAGGAAGGAAAGCAATATGGTTGAGCAATTGGCAGAATACTGGCCCCGTTACCTAGACACAGTTCTGTGTGGAGATCCCCCCCACCTGGGCAACCTGTAGAAGAAAGATACAAGCCCAGTCCATATATTGTTCAAACTAGACTCTCCAATAGTTCTGCAACCCCAAAGTACCTTGCCGTTGTAGCGTTCCGCGTCGGGGAATCGACCGCCCTTTGTGAGTGTCCTCCCTTTCAAGCAGGAGTCCCGGGTTGTCGAACGTGCGACGGAGAACAGGTCGAGCTACGACGGTGAAGTGGCCACATCGTTCCTAGCGGTGCTCGTTGACGGGGAAGCGTAAACGTCCTCCCTGGAAGAGGCGTGCGAGGCACCTCAGTGTCGATAGTTCTGGACCGCAAAGAGTTGAAGAACTGTGGCCCAGCAAGGGCATCGAGTCATCAGTGTCTCTGTGGTCTTTGGGTGGCGGGAAACCCACCGGTGGATGCTCCTCAGAGGGTCGACGGTCAGGCCTTATCCAGCAGGATACAGCAGCAATGATGCGGATGAGAGCGTCCTTGGATCAATGAAGTTCTTAGGCAACGGGAGCACGGCGGCTCCAGTCGGCGACGGCGGTCCTCAACAGTGGCGGACAACAGTCAGGGCACTTCTCCTTGGAGTTCGCAGCAATCCCCGTATCGGGTCAGCAGCCTGTCGAAGGTCTGTCTACCAGGGAGCTTAGGCAAAGATCCGCTGTGCACGATGGTCCCTCGTAGCTTCCTAGGTCCTCTATGGGTCAGTTCTTGAAGCACAGCAGCTTTCAGATTGTGAAGGAGAGCACCAGCAATTATTCTCTTCCAGCAGGGTTTCAAGATCAAGCTTCAGTTACTCCAGTTACTCGTCGTAGTGGACTTCAGCTTCTGAACACGATTCCTAGCAGTGAGAGGTCCCCAGATATACTGTTGATCTCCCATTCATTCCGCTGGGTCACACTCAAGTATAAAAAGAAGGACCTAGGCAAAGTTGCCTGCGGTGCGGGCCGCACACCCTATTATCCCAGAGGAATTCTTCAGATATTATGATATCTTAATGATTCAATTAGATAAATGTTCGATGTGAAGATTAACAAATTTATTCAGTAGTCTTCCAAAATAATAATTATTTTTCTTTGAGCAAAACAACATCAAAATGGCCAATGCATTTCAGACTAACTAGTCCTTCGTCGGGGCCTTGTCTAATCAACATAGTCATCCAATTCAATAAGCAATAAGCATAATTATCATGTAACAAAAGTGCATTAGGTTAAAAAACAAATAAATCCAAAGACATACAATAGAACAAAAGAGGGTACCCACATACATAGAAATAAGACATACATGGAGCAAAAAGAAAAACATAGAGAAAAAGAGTATGGAAATTCATCATTCAGCATATATTTAACCACAATATACTGTAATGTTACTATCTTTAATGTGTTCATGTCACCTTATCAAATATCACCACTGCGGTGTATCAATATTGATAAATACATGCTCTTCAAATGAGAATCAACGTGCTTACCAAGTGAGTACCATAGAGATATGTTGAATACCGAATGAATATGTATTATCTGTCTATGCTGGAAAGCAGCGTGTTATTATTATGGTGATGTTAGATGCTTCTCAAGTCAGAACCATCGTGCTCACTGAGTAAGTGCAATAAAGATATATTACGTGCCAAGTATATGTGTTATAGCTGTCTATGATAGAAAGAGACATGTTAGTGTTCTTGTCATAGTGCTACATGATAGGATTGTTAATATGCGCATGCAGGAAGGGCTTCTCTCTGAAAGGCTATGTTAATTCTAGAGTTTCTGACCTTTAACAATGTTGTTACTGGGAGCAATATTTTGCGTTACGAATTGCGGCGTGGCCGCTACAATATGAGTCAAGGCGTGGACCTGTGTATACAAAGTAACTTTACTAAACATAGATATTACTTGTATGTACAGTATCTATCGATCGTGTCTTGTTTAGAATCACATACCTTTTTGTTATAACGTTGAAACGTTCTCGCGCCAACTCCTACGCGTGTGTCATCTGCTGTGTAAACAAAGAACTTTGCTATGAAAACGAGGCTTGGGTTATTGCATTGAGTGCCACACTCAACATGGATGGTTAGTCTATGTGGTGACGCCATATTAGGAGGGGCATTCTAATAAACGGTAAAAATGTAATTAAATACTCGTGCAGAAAAAATATTCAATGTATTGAGACAACATAGAAAATGAAGTATGGACAAAATGTGATGATAGAAAATATAAATAAAAGATCAATGGCAGATCGTTAAACGATCAGTGTCCAAAACTGTAACTAATGGCTAATGTGCATGATAAGAAAAGATATAGCTCTGTGCAATATAAAGCACACTATGCAGAGTAGTCCTGAATGTATTATAGAAATGTGTGGGCAGGTACCAGGAATAGAATTAGTAGTGTGCCCTATGTCTGGCATATTATGTTGCAACAATTTTTTACAAACATGTAAAACGAACAATACATAAACCAAAAGTTATTAAAGATCAAAAAGGAATATTTCTGGTAGGGAAAAGCACTTATCATAGATCTGAGTATTAAAGTGCTCTTATACATTGCATGAAAAAAAAAGATCTCTGGTGATTGTGGTGGTCTCATAGAAAACAATTCAAATCAAATTCTTCGTTCATTCCTCTTGGTGATAATGTGTCCAATCGATTTATCCAATATGCCTCTCATTGTTGTCGTCTTCTTTTTGGGTCAATACCTTGTTGATGGTAGTCAAATGTCTCTAATATTTGGAACCTCAGTTGGGCTATTGAATGATGTTTTTGGTTGAAGTGTCTAGCAACTGCTGAGTTTGTGTTTTTATTACGTATGCAGGACTTATGTTCGTTCATCCGAATTTTCAACTTGCGTCCAGTTTCTCCTACATAGCAAAGTCCACATGGGCAGCGTATGCAATAAACACAATTCTCGGTATTGCATTTTCCGAAACATCTTAATTATATTTTTTCGCCAGAGTAGGGATGCAGTACTATAGACCCTTTGATAATGTTATTAGAATTATTGCAATTTAAGCACGGATATGTTCCTTGTTGATTCTGTTGCTGATGTGTGCCTTTATTGCTTTTAGTATTCACCAGTAGGTCCCGTAAATTGTTGGTGCGTTGGTATGCAAATGCTGGCTTATCTTGGAATAATCCGGTTGTCCGTTCATCACTGGTAAGTATGTCCCAATGTTTAGTGATGCATCTCTTTATTTGTGCATTTTGGGTGGAAAATGTAGACACATACACTATTGTTGGAGCCTCTTTTTTGATTCTTTGTTTGAGTGTGCTGGCTCTGGTCTTTACTGCCAGCACACTAAAACAAAGAAGAGGAATGAACAAAGAATTTGATTTGAATTGTTTTCTATGATATCACCGCAATCACCAGAGATCTTTTTTTTTCATGCCATGTATAAGAGCGCTTTAATACTCAGATCTATGATAAGTGCTTTTCTCTACAAGAAATATTCCTTTTTGATCTTTAATAACTTTTGGTTTATGCATTGTTCATTTTACATGTTTGTAAAAAATTGTTGCAACTTAATATGCCAGACATAGGGCACACTACTAATTCTATTCCTGGTACCTACCCACACATTTCTATAATACATTAAGGACTACTCTGCATAGTGTGCTTTATATTGCACAGAGCTATATCTTTTCTTATCATGCACATTAGCCATTAGTTACAGTTTTGGACACTGATCGTTTAACGATCTGCCATTGATCTTTTATTTATCTTTTTTTATTTTCTATCATCACATTTTGTCCATACTTCACTTACTATGTTGTCTCAATACATTGAATATGTTTTCTGCACGAGTATTAAATTAAATTTTTACTGTTTATTAGAATGCCCCTCCTAATAAGGCGTCACCACATAGACTAAGCGTCCATGTTGAGTGTGGCACTCAATGCAATAACCCAAGCCTCGTTTTCATAGTGAAGTTCTTTGTTTACACAGCAGATGACACACGCGTAGGAGTTGGCGCGAGAACGTTTCAACGTTATAACAAAAAGGTATGTGATTCTAAACAAGACACAATCGATAGATACTGTACATACAAGTAATATCTATGTTTAGTAATGTTACTTTGTATACACAGGTCCATGCCTTGACTCATATTGTAGCGGCCACGCCGCACTTCGTAACGCAAAATACTGCGCCCAGTAACAACATCGTTAACGGTCAGAAACTCTAGAATTAACATAGCCTTTCAGAGAGAAGCCCTTCCTGCATACGCATATTAACGATCCTATCATGTAGCACTATGACAAGAACACTAACATGTCTCTTTCTATTATAGACAGCTATAACACATATACTTGGCACGTAATATATCTTTATTGCACTTACTCGGTGAGCACGATGGTTCTGACTTGAGAAGCATCTAACATCACCATAATAATAACACGCTGCTTTCCAGCATAGACAGATAATACATATTCATTCGGTATGCAACATATCTCTATGGTACTCAATTGGTAAGCACGTTGATTCTCATTTGAAAAGCATGTATTTATCAATATTGATACACCGCCGTGGTGATACTTGATAAGGTGACATGAACACGTTAAAGATAGTAACATTACAGTGGGCCTCATTCCGACTCAGGCGTTAAGGGCTTTACGGCGCCGTAAACGGCGCCGACCCTTAACGCCTGATTACAAGGTTCCCTTTGCGGGATGGCTGTTTAACGCCTGCTTTTTGCAGGCTTTAAAAGCTATGCCGCAAAGGGACCTTGGCGATAATTACGGCACCATAATTTACGGTGCCATAATTATCGCCTTTCCCCATTCCCATTATGCCCTATGGGGCAAGAATGGGAATGGGGAAGGGGCCATTGGTGAATGGGAAATTACCGCCCCACTCACCTTGGAATGGGGCGGTAATTCCGCCATCCACCATGGCGAAATTGCAACCTTAGCGGCATAGACCATGGTGCTAATAGCACCATGGTCCTCTGCCAAGGTTGTAATGAAGCCCAGTATATAGTGGTTAAATATATGCTGAATGATTAATTTTCATACTCTTTTTCTCTGTTTTTCTTTTTGCTACATGTATGTCTTATTTCTATGTATGTGGGTACCCAGTTTTGTTATATTGCATGTCTTTGGATTTATTTGTTTTTTAACCTAATGCACTTTTGTTTCATGATAATTATGCGGATTGCCTATTGAATTGGATGACTATGTTGATTCGACAAGGTCTGGACGAGGGACTAGTTAGTCCGAAATACATTGGCCATTTTGATGTTGTTTTGCTCAAAGAAAAATATTATTTTGGAAGACTACTGAATAAATTTGTTAATCT
The DNA here is from genome assembly GCF_040938575.1 of Ambystoma mexicanum. Taxonomy (NCBI): domain Eukaryota; kingdom Metazoa; phylum Chordata; class Amphibia; order Caudata; family Ambystomatidae; genus Ambystoma; species Ambystoma mexicanum. The sequence goes on along the minus strand of NC_090935.1, from coordinate 677,578,060 downwards.
TCACATCGAACATTTATCTAATTGATATCATATTATCTGAAGAATTCTTCCGGGATAATAGGGTGTGCGGCCCACACCGCAGGCAACTTTGCCTAAGTCCTTCTTTTCATGTAATTTTTTGTGCTGATACACGGTAGCACAAGTTAGTGGGCTGCACCCCAGAAATAGCATTAAAACATCAAACATCTACCTGAAGATTAAGTTTACCAGCAGTGCCCGCTCAGTTTTCAGCCTTTTGTCACACTCAAGCATCCAATCACGACAACGGTCATTCATGCAGGCAGGCAGCCAATCAGGCCCATGGGGCATTCAGGAGATTCACTTCTCTCCAAACACTCACAACAAGTTATGTGTACTGGGACACGTACCGAGCCATTCAACACTCCAAGCTGCATTCATACTGATTTCGGCCAGGGCTGCCTCAACCATTGTATCAACTACCAGATACTAGACAGCCACAACATAGAATGCATATTCGTCACACACTCCATTCACCCAGGTCCCACCCACAGGTGTACCCACAACATACGGTCGTTGAGAAGGCTCCAGCCAATCTAGTCAGCACTTCCCCACACTACCATATATGGAACTTCCACCCAACAGCCAGTCAGGGGGAAGGGACAGAGGTAGGGCTTCCCGGGACTTCAGGAAGATCAAGGTAACAGGTGATGGAAGGCAAGAGGCCATGGGGGCCATTCTGTCTCCATCTGGAATCTACCGATTCCAAATGACAGGGCCTGGGCATCTCAAAATGGAGGACGCTCAAGATACCAGGCATTTCAGCACAGAGCTGCCACCAGCCCGTACCCTGCTCTGTGGGTCACACACAGGTGCCCAAAACATACACTAGGGGCACAGGGTTGCACCCCTACCCATGGGTGCCATAAGGGTATCCCATGGGTCTGTTCACCAAACAAAAAGAGAGAGACCTGCACTGCCAGGAGTCTCACATGAACTCCTGCGCGGAAAACACAACAGAACACACGATAAAAAGCAGTAAAGGACAAGGATTCGGAGGTCCTGTCCCTCCGATGCATTTCCAGCTTCACATGAAGACCCTCCTCGAATAGTGATAACCTATTCTTCTTCACCTCACCCACCTTCCTGAGCTGCTACAGACCCCTGAGGAGACCCTGTTTTGCCCATCTGCATTACCGCGTGCGCCAGCATTGCATGTACATTTGAGCAATAGCCTCCACTCTTCTTAGGGATTGGACTGTCTCTTAGTTAGGAGTGTGTTGGATATCAAAGGGACTAGAGACTACCTGCACTGCTTGTTTCCTTCCCCTTTTAGGTTGAGGACCCATTTCGTGCATTAACCCTTTAGACGCCATTGGTCTTGTATATATTTATTTAGAATTGTATTGGCTTACTAGTATTACTGGGATTTGATTTGTGTGTTGAAACTCAAAGGGCTTGAAATTAATGTATTTGTATTTCTAATATATATATATATATATATACACGTGACTGGGAGTGATTTGTAAGTGTCCTTGAGTCTGTGTGCTCATTGAGGTCTTTCACTCAACCTCACCCCTCCTGAGACCTAGGGGGTCATTACAACCCTGGTGGTAGGGGATTAACAGGGCCAGTAGAGCTGTTGGCCCCGTTAACCCCCTACCGCCTCATTACGAGTTCTACTCGCAGGACCCGCTAAGGACACCCGGTTCCCGCGAGTGGTCCAGCATGCTAACAACGGGCCCATCATTAACAAGCCCGTTGTTAGCATGCTCCCCATTTCCCATTGAGCCCTATGGAGGCTCGATTGGGAGTGGGGATGCACAGGGTCTGGGTTCCCTGAATGGGGAAATACCGGGCCCTCCAAGGTCGGAAAGGCCTGGTATTTCCCCATTCAGGGAACCCGGACCCGGTAGCTGCATGGCTACCTCCAATGTTGTAATGACCCCAGTAGTCTTGACTGCCGCCAAGCTACCATGATTGTTCTGGCTTGTCCAGAAGGTTACCCTGTTGCAAGAAACTAGGTCGGTCTCCTGAACCTCTGTCCACCAGGTCAGAGTTCAGAAATCCATCTTAACAACCGCTAGCCAGCATACTCAGGGAATCATTGTTAAGGCAGCCAACACTTAGGAAATCGGGAAAGCAAAGCTGCTTAGACCAGGATGCCAGAGTAACAAGGGGCATCAACGTTCATAACCACTAGCTAGAACACTCATGGAATCAATGGAAAGACATCACACACTTAGGAAATCGGGAAAGCACAGCTGCTTGAATGCCAGAGTGGCCAGGGGCATCAAAGTTCAGAACCACTAGTTAGCATACTCAGGGAATCATTGGAAAGGCAGCCAGAACCTAGGAAATCAGGAGAGCACAGCAGCTCAGAACAAGATGCCAGAGTAGCCAGGGGCATCAAAGTTCAGAACCAATAGCTAGTATTCCCAGAGAAACATTGAAAAGGCAGCCAGCACTTAGGAGATCAGTGAAGCACTGCTTCTTGGAAAAGGACACCAGTATAGTCATGGGCATCCAAGTTCAGAAACGCTAGCTAGCATACTCAGGGAATCATTGGAAAGACAGCCAGCACTTAGGAGATCGCGAAAGCAAAGCAGATTAGAACAGAATTCCAGAGTAGGCAGGGGCATCAAAGTTCAGAACCACTTCCTAACATACTCAGGGAATCATTGGAATGGCAACCAGAACTTTGGAAATCAGGAAAGAACAGCAGCTTAGATCAGGATGCCAGCATAGCCAGGGGCATCAAAGTTCAGGACTGCTAGCTAGCATACTAAGAGAATCATTGGCAAACCAGCTAGCACTTAGGAAATCGGGAAACCACTGGCAGCTTAGAACAAGATGCCAGAGTAGCAAGGGACAACAACATTCAGAACCACTAGATAGCACACTCAACGAATCATTGGAAAGACATCCCGCACTTAGGAAATCGGGAAAGCACAGCTGCTTGAATGCCAGATTGACCAGTGGCATCAAAGTTCAGAACCACTAGTTAGCATACTCAGGGAATCATTGGAAAGGCAGCCAGGACCTAGGAAATCAGGAGTGCACAGCTGCATAGAACAGGATGCAAGACTAGCGAGGGAATCACAGTTCAGGACCGCTAGCTAGCATACTCAGGAAATCATTGGAAAGGCAACCTGAACTTAGGACATCAGGAAACCACAGCAGCTGAGAACAGGATGCCAAAGTAACTAGCGGCATAAAAGGTCAGAACAACTAGCTTGCATACTCAGGGAATCATTGGAAATTTACCAGCACTTAGGAAATTGAGAAAACAGGAAAACACAGCAACTTAGAACAGGATTCCAGAGAAGCCAGGGGCATCAAAACTCAGAACTGGCAGCTGCCGTACTCAGGGAATCATTGGAAAGGCAGCCAGAACTTAAGACATTTGGAAAGCACAGCAGCTTCAATCAGGATGCCAGAATATCCAGGGGCATCAAAGTTCAGAAACACTAGCCAGCATACTCAGGGAATCATTTGAAAGGCCGCCAGAACTAAGGAAATCGGGAAAGCACAGCATCTTAGAGCAGGATGCCAGAGTAGCCATGGGGATCAAAGATCAGAACCGCAAGCTAGCATACTCGGGGAATCATTGGAAAGGCAGCCAGCACTTGAAATTAGGAAAGCAAAGTTGCTTATAACAGAATGCCAGAGTAGCCAGGGGCGTCAAAGTTCACAACCACTACCTAGCACACTCAGGGAATCATAGGAAAAGCAGCCAACACTTTGGAAATTGAGTAAACACAGCAGCTGAGAACAGGATGCCAGAATAGCCAGGGGCATCAAAGGTGAGAACCACTAGCTAGCATACTCAGGGAATCACTGGAAATGCAGTCAGCACTTAGGAAATCGGGAAAGCACAGCATCTTAGAACAGGATGGCATTGTAGCCATGGGCATCACATTACAGAACAGCTAGCTAGCATCCTCAGGGAATCATTTGAAAGAAATCCTGCACTTAGGAAATCGGAAAAGCGCAGCAGCTTAGAGCAGGATGCCAGAACAGTCAGGAGCAATAGTTAGCATACTCATGGAATCATTGGAAAGGTAGTCAGAACTTAGGAAACCGGGAAAGCACAGGGGCATCAAAATTCAGCACCACTAGCAAGCATACTCAGGGAATCATTGGAAAGGCAACCAGATTTTACGAAATTGCAAAAGCACAGCAGCTTAGAACTGGATTCCAGAGTAGCCAGGGGCATCAAAGTTCAGAACCATTACCTAGCAGACTCAGGGAATTATTGGAAAGGCAGTCAGAACTTAGGACAATGGGAAAACACAGCAACTTAGAACAGGATGCCAGAGTAACCAGGAGCATCAAAAGCTAAAACTGCCAGCTACCATACTCAGGGAATTGTTGGAAAGGCAGCCAGCTCTTAGGAAACCGGAAATGTACAGTAGGTTAGAACAGGATATCACAGTAGCCCGGGGCATGAAAGCTCAGAATCACTAGCTATCCAATGCAGGGAAGTATTGGAAATTCTGTCCGCCAATCTGAAATTGGGAAAGCCCAGGAACATAGAACAGGATACCAGAGTAGCCATCGCTCGCTAGCATATTCAGTGAATCATTGTAAAAGTAGGCAGCCCTCTGAAAATGGGGAAAGCACAGCAGCTTAAAACAGGATTGTAGAGTAACCAGGGCCATCAAACCTCAGAACCGCCAGGTAGCGTATGCAGAAAATCATTGGAAAGGCATCCAGGCTTTAGAAAATCAGTGAAGGACAGTAGTTTAGAACAGAATAGCAGCGTAGCAAGGGGGATCCATGTTCAAACTGCCAGCTACCATACTCAGGGAATTATTGGAAAGGTTGCCCACCATTAGGAATGAGGGAAAGGACAGCAGCTTAGAACAAGATACCACAATAGCCAGGGGCATCATAGTTCGGTACCATTAGCTAGCATATTCAGGGAAACATTGGAAATGTAACCAGCCATTACGAAATAAGGAAAGCACAGTTGCTTAGAACAGGATACCAGAGTAGCCAGGGCCATCAAACCTCAGAACTGCCAGGTAGCGTATGCAGCAAATCATTGGAATTGCAGCCAGTCTTTAGGAAATCAGCGAGTGACAGCACCTTAGAACATAATACCAGAGTAGCCAGGAGCATCCAAGTTCATAACCGCCAGCTAGTGTACTCAGGGAATTATTGGAAAGGTTGCCCACCATTAGGAATGAGGGAAAGGACAGCAGCTTAGAACAAGATACCAGAGTAGCCAGGAACATCAAAGTTCAGAACCACTAGCTAGTGTAGTCAGGGAATCATTGGAAATGCAACCAACCATTAGGAAATCAGGAAAGCACAGTTGCTTAGAACAGGATGCCAGTGTAGCCAGGGCCATCAAACCTCAGAATGGCCAGGTAGCCTATGCATGAAAATGTTTGAACGGCAGCCATCCCTTAGGAGATCGGACAGGACAGCATCTTAGAACAGGATACCAGGGTAGTCAAGAGCATCCAAGTTCAAGGCCCTTCTACCCACACACACATCCACATCTACAAATATGCCGATGACACGCAGCTATACCTCAAGATCGACTCCATCAAGGACAACCACAGGCTCAAAACCTTTCTCTCGCTGATCAGGTCTTGGGTGTCCAGTGCATACTTGAAGTTCAACCTCTCCAAGACCGAATTCCTACTCCTCACTAACAACACCGAATACCCAGGCATACAGACCTGGCTATCAACCATGAACCCTGAGGGCTTCACACCCAAGCTCAGCTCCTGCGCCAAGTCCCTCAGGTTCCACCTTCGACAAACTCTTCTCCTTCAACACACACATAGCTAAGAAATCTCAGACATCTTGGTATCAGCTATCCCTCCTGCAGAAAGTCAAGCCCTTCCTCCCACTGGACAGCTTTAGATCCACATTTCAAGCACTGGTCTATCCCTCCTGGATGGGATCAATGCACTACTTGAAGGCCTCTGTCATCCTCCCTTGGGCCACTGAGAAGTGTCCTGCATGTGGCTGCATTGCCTCATCAAGAGTCTAGGCCAGTGGTCTTCAAACCTTTTTGTCCGGGGCCCCCCTGAGCAAAATTTGGGCAGGTTGGAACCCCCCAGAAATGCCAAATGGCCAGTATGTCAGATACAACCACATCTCCTCGGCCCTCATCGGCCTTCACTGGCCCCCACTGCATGCACAAATTGCCTTCAAGTGTTGCTGTAATATCTGTAAGGCAGTCACCCTCAAGTCACCCAGCTACTTAACTGAGAAAGACCCCAGTGCACCACCAGAAGCCATGGCACATGCAGACTTGAAATCCTCTGCTGTAAAAATGAAAGAACCAGAAAACAAGCCTTCTCTGCCTACGCCCCAAGACCATGGACCTCGTCCCCATCAGAATCAGACTATCTCCCATGCTCCCACAATTCAGAAAAGAGCTCAAGACCCACCTCTTCAAGGAGTCTCTCCTCCTCAACAACAAAGCCATCATGTTGGCCCTGTGCCACCTGACTCGCTAAACACTGTGCACCCACCTCCTCCCTGCCACCATGTACAGCTGTACCCCTCCTCTGTGCCCCTCGGTTTCCTACCGCCCGCTGTATATCTTTTCTGTAGTTACATCTGAAAAGTGCTTTGTTATGCAGCTGTACTATTGTTTACCTCTGCAAAGCACTCCATTGTGTATCTTTATTGTTTTATACCTCTGTAAAGAGTTCCGTTGCTCCTCAAAACTAGGTCTGAACTCAATCAATATAATAATAATAATAAAAATAATAATAACCAGCAGCTAGCATACTAAGGGAATTACTTGAAAGGCTGCCTGTTCTTAGGAAAGCATGCATGAAAAGACAGCAGCTTAGAAAAATATGCCATGGTAGCCAGAGTCATCAAATGTCATAACCGCCAGCTGCCGTACAAAGTGAGTCATTGAAAAGGCAGCCAAACCGTAGGAAAACAGGGAAGGACAGCAGTTTAGAACAGGATAGCAGAGTAGCCAGGAGCATCCAAATTCAGAACGTCCAGCTAGCTAGCATACTCAGGGAATCATTGGAAAGGCAGCCCGCCCGTAGGAGATATGGGAAGGACAGCAGTTTAGAACAGGATAGCAGAGAAGCCAGGGGCATCAAAGCTCAGATACAAGTCAAGAAGTGGAAGACAGGGAATACAATTTAGAGTCTTTAATGGGTGCCTCCTTCCCTAAGCACCAATCGGAAAAGAACAGAACAGAGCATGTGCAGAAGTGTATCGTCCCTATCACTGCACATGCTCAGGTTCTTCTGCACATGCTCAGGTTTCACCTGACAACAACTTACAATGATGCTTTCCAAACTATCACTATGCTCTGAATCGATGCAGTCCCTGCCACTATTCTTTGCCCAAAAATAGCAATGACACTGAGAGTATGCAGAGGTTGCCTGAAGAACCAGCATTACTGGGAAAGGTAGGTCACAGCTTAATGGAAGGGCCTTCCTGTCTCTCTCCACCTTGAGCCGGATCTATTTAAATTCCAAAAAGCTGGTCCGATAGCACAGCGAGTAGAGCGCTCGCTTTGATATCTGTGCAGAGCCTGCTGATGCAGGTTCGAATCCCAGCAGGGCCAAACTCAGCCTTTCATCCTTCTGAGGTCGATAAATGAGCACCACACACCATGGGTAATAATAAGCAGCACTCAGATACATGAGGGTTTGTAGCGCTATATAAATGCTAAATTATTAAGACCTTCCTTTTCTTCTCTTCTTTAACCCCTGTTAACCTATCCTTGCTCCTTCATCTGTCTTGAGCTTAGAGCCTTTTGGATATTGTGCATGCAATGGATGAGGATGCAGAATAACTCTGACACCAAATAATCAAATCAACTCAGGAAGATGGCAAAAAGTGCTGTTTTAATATCAATTGTCTAAAACAGGGAGTTACAACAGACATCAACGGACGTTAGATCGAGCTCTCAAATAATTTTACATAACATCACCATTATATACAAATAATGTGTCATAAGTGACGCCATACTATGTAGCAAATGAGAAAAACCGATGAGGGGTTGTGATAGGTTCAAGCGGAACATCTAAGTATACATTCTATAAGGGGTGGGATTGTGATTGGACATTTACTGTCAGGGGGACAACTTATGCCAACCTATAAAACATGAAATCTTCAACAATATTAAGTATGCAGTATATCATTGGCTTTCAAACTATAAGTCTCTTGGTTATATGGCCCTCTACAATTGGTTGTCCCGCTCGTGCCATATCTGGAATATTTGGTTCACTTAGCAGCATGTAAGCTCAAACCCACCTTAACAAGTGATGATTCAGCTTCTCCTGTTCACTGCCTTTGAGAATAGATAACCGGCCTTGGCTGCCTCAATTTTGACACTAGGCCAGACAGCCTCACCTCTCAGCAAATTCTTGCTGCAACACAGTTCACAGCCTTTCCTCTCCATGGGTCCAGGCTTACTAGATTCATGACACCGATGTCCAGCTTCTATACAATGGTGGCTCTGCCGGCAGTCTATTCACTACATACAGCCAGCTTCTAAGACTTAATCTACTTGCGTTACTGCATCTGTACAGTTATTAAACGGCTTGCATTTTTTGCAGTGCATCACACACGTGCAATCTTATTTTTGCATATGAAAGTTTACTCAATTCTTAACTTCGTCATCAATTACTGTAAGATCCATGCATTCTCTTCAGTCAGTCTTCTCAGTGCGTCACGTTCATCTCCTGTGATGTCACCAGCTCCTCTTTCGCTCGTTCTCATATTCCTTCGGGGAGCTCCTCCCTCAGATTGTCTCTTTGGGAATACATTTGATAAGGTTTTCTCAGAGGGTATCTTCTTTCGAATATTCGCCGTGGTATGGTCACAACTGCTGGTGTCAAGCATGGCACAATCTCAGGCTTCCAACATACAGGAGGTAGGAGGGGCGGGACTTCCTGCAGAGGCATTCAGCTTCTCCTCTACACTCCCCCATTTGGTCGATTCATCGATCACCTCTTCAACAATGGTGTTCACACCTTGGTATTTTCTCTTGAAGGAGTGCTCCTTTGATGTCCAGATCTTCATCACCCCCCTCAGGGTGCCGGCTGATTTAACATGTTCATCCACACTCCAGGTCATATAGCTGCACTGTCCATTCGGATTACAATAGACCCATCATCCCACGTACTTATGATTCTTCAGATAGCGGAACTTCATCCCTTCAGGTGCTATGATGCTGGTCTCTAAGTATTTTCTGACATCCTCATCAGCCAATTCCTTGGGTGCAAACCAAGATTCGACATCGATCATGATCTTCATTTCTACTGCCTTCTTTGCTGTTTTGTTGCGCTGGGTGATCATTATCTTGATCACACAGAATCCAAACATCACCAGTATTGCTCCAAGAAACTTGAAGATGTTTGCCATCCACTGCAGAATCCATGAGAATATGGAAGCAAACCAACTGTCATCTGTAATGTCTGCTATCTCATCTTCCATCTGATTATGCAGGCTTGTCAACAGTGTTATGGCCTCTGTCAAGGTCCCATTTTTTGTCATTGTGGGAAGGTATGAACGTGCAACATGATGGCCCGATGATGGAGCAAGCTCCTCCTTCCATCGCTGTGATCATGTCAAGGACATATCTGTTCTACAGGGTCATCAGTCGTATAGCCCTCAGCTCTTCCTTGATAGCATTGAACTCCTTTATAGTAGTGTTGATTGTCTGCAAAAGTTCCCATCTGGTACTTTGCAACCATTTGGCATTGCCCATTGTCTAGATCCCAGGCTTGAATATAGTCGTAATTATTGAAGCAGTCTTGCTGAACAACCTGTGCTCACAAGGAATGGAATCATATGCTTCTATTGACTTGGCTGAAAAATAATTCTCTCTTCTGGTTCGATTGAGAAATTCAAGCGATCTTCTTTTTCTCAAATGGGCATCTACCTTTGGAAATTCTCCAATGTTCAGGTCACTCTTAGGAATCACTAATGCTGGAACATGGACAAGCCCCAAAGAGCACATTCCTCCCCAATCATTGGGCAGCTTCATGTAAGCCCTAGGCCCCCAAGCCCAATATCAATCAATGAGGACGGATGTCCCTGCTCCCATCCTGGAAACGTCAACTGTAAATTTTGCAGCCTTTGTTGTCTCCCACATGATTCGTTCCTTCTCTTCGGAAACACAATGTCGCATTTGCCAATGGGATCACAATCATTGGACCTGATTCATCGTCTACCCATGTCAGCAGTTTGGGATGTTTAGCTCATGACTTCCAACATCCCTTGTTTACTCTCTGTACTCTTGCACATATTCTGACTTCAGTAGATGAGCTGCACAGGACATCATTCCTCCTTCATATCTCTTTTTTGGTCTTTACTCATCCATAGACTAAGACTTGAGTTTGTTCCCAACATCCAGGCGATACAGCTACTCCTATTGTACCAGGACAGTCTTCATATCTTCAACAGCCACCTCCTCCCGTCCTGCTGCAGGAAGCACAAGCATCTTGCTCTCCCACCCCGTTACCTTTTCCATCTGTGAAGCCTTGATATAATCATCCTGGAATGGAAACAACCCTTTCGATCCCCAACGGAAAGTGGCCCAACTTCCCTGAAATTGTCCTCTGGTCATACATGCTGCAAGATGAACAAGGCATCTAGCATTGTGTTCCAGAACTTCTCTGGAAATGAAAGTTCACACTGTATTCATGGAATAGGGTATGAGAGTGCAGACGGAGACAACTCTCCTTAGCCGTTCTCTCTCCCACATTTCTCATGTGCTGATACCACATGTTATTACCCACGTGTGCTGCATTATCTAGATAAGTGTTTATCCCTTCTGCATTTCTCTTACGTCTCACAAAGTCAGTGTTTGTATGATACTTATAAAGCAAATCAAAACCAGTTCTCACAGTGGGGGGGAATCATAGTGGCTTCTACTTCAGTGGAAGTACTAGTATGATAGAGACTGTGAAAGCGAAGGAACAGAAAGACAAAGAGTGTAGTCATGCAGGCATATAATATGCACCAAAGCATATCCAACCGCCTTTTGCAACATCCTGGTACTTGTTGTTCATTCTCTAGAAACGTGCCAGCTTCTGAATTTCTCATCTTTAATACATTCATCAAATTACTTTATAATTGTACTGTAAAATGTGCTCAATAATTACAATAGCAGCCTGCTAATCACAGGGCCATTCTTAGGATCAAGTAAAAAGTGCGAACATAAACGTTTCTTCTGACAAGAGCAGGATAAGCTTGAAGTATAAATACAAAAACAGCAAGCACAAGCTGATGCACATCACTGTCAGTAAGTAGCAAATGTTTAACTGTTTAGAACAGATTTGCACCACAAAATGAATCTGGATACTGATCTCATTTCCAATTTCTGATCAAGAACTGACATTTAAACATAACTTGAAACGTCAATGTATTTCTAAAGTTCAGTCTTCAAAATTTGTGAGATTCTCAGCAAGTCCTTGCACTCCTACTAAAATATCTATAAGGAGTGTCCGTTCGAATCACAGTTCAAATGCAAAATCTGCATTAGCAGTTGGTCACTTTATTGTCCTTCTTCTTCGTCATCGATTGAGTCTGCACACGCTGAAACTCTTCTTGTCTTGCTTCTGCATAGGCAGCGGTGGCAGGGCTGGTCTCACCTTTGTCAACTTTCACGTCGCCCAAGTGAAGCCAAGATCATCTTCCCTGGACATTCACAGGTGAAGGGGTTATATTTTCAATACAAAAGGGGCAATTAAAGTGTGGTTCATGTCACTTTCGGGTAAAGTTCTTTATGAGCACTAGATCACCAACATACAACTTGGGTGCCGATAGAAGTTCAATTGGGCTGGTTGTTGAATTGTCTTCATCTGTGTTCTGAGACCCACCCACCAGTGCTTGAGTTGATCTGAAATGAGAGAGATGCTAAAGGTCAAACATGTCAAACAGTCATGCAATTCATCATCTATGATTTTAGCTACACTCTGGGTATCACTTCTACTCCTAGACGGAGGTGTAAGAGGCATTCTCATTCCCAGCCCAGTCTTAGCTCATGAGGGATGAGGTGATGGTCTGAACCAGGCTGATTCCGAAGGGAATAAACTGCTAGTGGTAGGCAGTATAGCCGTCCCTTCTTCAAAGTAAATTTAATCTTGGCAATCCTTTCCTTTAGGAGATGTTCAGTCTCTCACATACATCATTTGCTTGCGGGTGATAAGCAGAAGAAAACTTGTGTTTCATTTTCAATAGAAGCCCTATTTGTTCAAATAGCTCATTAACAAAATGGGGCCCATTGTCGGATCTCAGCACTTCTCACATACCCCATCTCTGGAAGATTTCACATACTAAAAACTTTGCTGTTCAAGTGGCATCTTGGTGTGTACATGGACCTGGCTCGATCCACCTAGAAAAGGGACAGACCACCAGTAATAGATACCTATATCCATTAAAGACTTGCAGCATATCGACATAGTCAATCTGTAAATGCTGGAACGGACCATTCAGTCGAGGTATTATCCCTCTAACTGTGCTCAGTGTATACCCAGCAGTAAACCTTTGACACATGATGCAATTGGCCATAAATAGTGTAAAGTGTTCTAACAAATTCGGAATTAACCAGTCTTCTGCAATCGTAGCAGCAAGACTCTCCCTAGTTACATGCGCGGGGTAATGTAGCTGTTCAAGCGCAACCTTTAATAATGCTACTGGCATCACCGGCTTTCCAGTGCTGTCTTGTCTCCATAATGCTTCAGTGGGGGATAAAGAACGCACCCTTCGTTTCCATAATTCCTGCTTTTCCTGCGGTGCACTTCCTTGAATCTCCATCAATTGTGTTATCGACAATGTATTAAACCCTTCTTGCACTAACACAGTTGTGACTACCCTCTCTTTAATATTCTCAGTATCAAAACTCAAAATATCAGGGGAATATGCAACCCTTTCGGCTTCTACGTCTGCAGCTTCATTCCAGCAAGAGATAAAATCTGTTTGCTTAGTGTGAGTTGCTCATTTAATGAATGCTATGGCCAGTGGGAGTTGTAGTGCTTTAATAAGTCTGTCCAATAAGGATGCGTGCTGCACTTGAGTGCCGTCCTCATGTAGGTAGCCCCTCCTTTTCCAACGTGCTTAGCCTGCATGTATGGTTGAAATTACGTAGGCAGAGTCACTGTACACCGTCACTTCCTGCCCTTTGTGTTTCTCGAGTGCAACAATGAACGCTAGTAATTCTGCTGCTTGCACTGAAAAGTGAGACGGTAGTCTTGCACTTGCTACAACTTCAAATTCTCCAATTCAATCTGTGTCTTATTACTGCAGCGTCTGAATGCCGTTCCCCACTAGTATGATCAATTTTCGAAGAACCATCAATAAAGAGAATTTCCCCTCCTGCTAAGGCATTTTCTTTCACATGCGCTATATCATCATACAATTCAACATAATTAGCACAGTCATGCACATGATCACCTTATTTTACTGCCTCAGCTATAAACGTAGCAGGATTGACTATTTTACATCATACAATCCAAATTTTTGGGTTCAAAATCATTACCTCATAAACTGAAGCTCAATAGTATGTCAATGTGCCTTTGGGTTTCTCGAAAATGGCAAAGAGAGCATGCTCCATGAAAAAGAATCATAGAGCAGCCAATCACAATACTTGTAGAATTCTCAATTGTGAATGTGGCGGCTGCCAATGATTGTTCGCAAGGAAAATGTTCTCTCATAACTGGGTCTAAAATCCCACTGTAATATGCTAAAGGCTTGTACCCCAATGTAGTCCTCTGTGTAAGCACTGCTGTCATAACTATCCCATTTGTGTGCGAAACAGATATAATTACTTGGCATAATTGGGAATTCGCAAAACAGGGGCCATACAAATTGCTTTTTTCAGCTCCTCAAACCCATCATCCATTCCCTCAGTCCATTCTATTTTCACTGTATCTACTTGTGCTTTCTTTAAAGCTTGCAAAAGGGGTCTCGTCTATGAACTGTAATCAAACAGCCAGGCTCTAGCATAGTTGCATAGTCCCAAAAACAATTGCTTTGAGGTTTTCATAATCGCCTCAGTTCTTTCAGGTGTCACCTTATTTCCTTCATGCGAAATCAACTGGCTTATGTATAACACCTGTTCTTGTCAATATTGTAACTTTGCTTTGTCTACCTTATATCCGTTGCCTGCTAGAATAGTCATCAACTGAATAGAATATTGTCTGCACTCATCTTCCATGGTGCTACAAATTAAAATATCATCTGCATATTGTATCACCACACTCTTAAGGTGAATATTGCCTAAGTCCATCTGTAGGACTCTGTTAAAGATCAATGGGGACTCACAGTACACCTGGGGCAAACAAGTATGTTTCAGTCGAGTTTGGCGGAACGTAAGGGAAGTCAAGTCATGTTAGTCCTTGTACAACGGGATCGAGAAAAATGCATTTTTGAAATCGATCACTGTGAAATATCGTCAGGTTAGGAACTAAAGATTACTCTGCCTCTACAATCTGGTTAATCGGTCTCATATTTTGGGTAAATCTCTACAACCCTCCTTTAGATTTTTTGATCGGATACACCGCTGTGTTACACAACATTTCCGCTGACACCAGAATTCCTTGTTCCATCAGTGCCAAGATAGTCTGAAATATACCCTCATCAGCCCTTCGAGATATGGGGTACTGTCTTGCTCGAGGTAAAATCTCTTGTGGCTCCAGCTTTATTTTAACCTCCCTTATTCCCTTTAATAAACCTACGTCATAAGGGTCTGTGTTCCAAAGGACACTTGGCACCTTCTCCAAGTCTTCCTGAACATATGCTGGTCGCTGCCACGTTATTGCCATTTGCTGAGGGACTTCCCTTGTCTCTATTCTTATCCAATAGTGATGCTCATAAAGAACACCACTTCATCATCTGTTTGGTCATCCCTTAAAATATCGTCATCAGTGAAGTCAGTCAATTTGTACCCTTCCTCGAGAGCTATCACTGTTCTCCATGGTCTACCCTCATCTACTCCTTGAACCATTGCACAATTCCCTTCATACTATGGCTGCTGTTTTTACGTCTAAAGGCATAGTCTGTTGCCCCTCTTCGTCCATAGCTATTCAAGGTCTAAACAAAAACTCATCAGGTATCCTCACATTTTTTCCCACTAAGCCAGGTAGCCATGTCAATAGAATGCTTACTCCATACAGAAAAATCTCTGATCTACTGGAACACCTCGCAAAGCCACTTGCCCTGTGAACACCAGTATAAATTCACCCATGTTTAAATAGTGCATTCCTGGAGTGGAACACACTATTCCTTGATCATGAATGAAATCGTCATGTTAGGTTTCGTCATTAAATCTCTTCCCAAAATGTTAACCGGTGTCTGTGGTGAATATAACAAAGGAACAGACATGTCACACTCTTCTATAGAGACTGGTAATTCATTAGAAATAGGAACTCGACTCATGGCTCCAGAGAACCCTTGAGCATTCATGGCAATCCCCGACATTGGATATTTTCCCTCGCGTATACATGAGCAAGTAGCTCCAGTGTCTACTAGAATTGAAACAGATTTGCCTCCTATCGTTACATCAAACCTTGGTTCCTCTTGGGGGTCTGGTGTCACAGATAGTACTGAACACGTCAAGTCATCCCGTGAACTATCCTATTGTGGGTACAGGCTCATCCCTGTACCTGTGAAAGGATTTCCTCCTACCACAGTGACACCTCCTATTCTTGGTGTCAGCACTTGTCCTGTGTTTGCATACTGCTGTGTCTGGTCTGCATAGAGGTTTGTTGCAACTGCCCTTGTGGTGGATTCATTTGCACTTGCTCTTGCTGCTGTACCTGCTGCACTCACTGCGCTTGTGTCTGATACACTGTGTGATCTTGGGCAAACCCTTCCCTAGTTTGTTTGCTATATGTTGGAGGATATGCTGTCCCCCTTTTGCGAATTGGCCATTCTGTACATTCCCTTGGCTCCCACAAATGCGTGGAATGTGTCCTGTCATCCCACAAGTCCAACATGCTACGGGTGCTTGTCTGACAAGTCCCCCTCAGTTAAATCCTTCCTGGGTGCTCTGAGTCTCATTCTGTGCATTCTGAAGCCCACCTTGATTATTTTGGAATCCTCCTCCTCTTCTTCAATAGCCCATACCTCTGCCTCATGGCACGAACCCATATCCACCTGATAACTCGCCTGCGATGTACCCATTGTTTCCTGCACTCCCAATCCATCTCCACTTGTCAATACCACCCCTTCTTTGGCAGAATTTGACCATTCTTTCTGAACTAGCTTGTCTTCCTCGATTTTCCTAGTCTCATCTTTCTTCCTATTCTTCTCTTATAACAACGACAGTGATGCACTATCGTAATCTCAGCCCACAGCTTTGCCTCCATCACCACTTGTTTCTTCATTAGTCTCAGTACTGGCTCAGGCAACCCCTGACATAAAATGTGGTAAAATAATGCCACTGTTTTTTCTGATGGCTCGCGAGTTTCAAACTTTCATTTCTCCTGAATGAAGGCAATAGGTTCTTCCTCTTCCTTCATCTTACGCGTCATAAGTGCACCCACATCTGATGCCTCGGGGTACTGTACCCTGAGAGCCCTCCATACGTCTGCTCTACAATTACTAAACAGCGCTCTGTTGTGTGCTGTGTTTTGGGCTGTCACACACTTAATATCCTGCTCTCCTCCATACATCATCAGCTCTTTCCCCAGGAATAGCTGCCAGGAGACCTTTTATGTCCCCTATGGCCAGTGTAGTTCCTTCTGTCATTTCTTCTAATTCATATATCCATTTCCCAGCACCCAAAGTCAAACTCAGGAGCTTGCTCCTTAAATGATCTTTTTCCATCTGCGGCCATGGAATACACTGTGGTCTTGCTCCTCCTTTTTCCAATAAGGGAAACTGCTAAACCCCAACCCGCAGTCGGTTCCCATCTTTAGTCTATCAATGGCAGGGACAATCATCCATGCCTGTCTCCTCATTGGTAGCAATCTTAACCTGCTCACATATGCTGGCAATTCTCCCTTCTCACTATACGATCATCCTCGGGGGCGCTGTGGATATGCAATGGGATCTGGCATCCTGTCCTTAGGTTGTTGCAGATCTGACCATCTTACTTCTTTATCCATTCCCCCTTCTACACCAAGACTGGATTATTTTATCTTGTCTGACATGTCTTGTCCCCCACTAGTATGACTATTATCCCCTTCACCCTTGTCTAGGTTCAGTCTGCTTAAAGACAATGCTCGGAGTTCATCACTGAACAGGCTTCCCTTTGTGATCGAGCGGGATTGATCATCGTTCCCTCGAGTTTAATGCTTGCTATTTTGTCTCAACTGTTGATGGGCCTTATTGATCCAGTCTCCGATGCTTTCCTCATCAAATATTTCCTCATCTAACGCAACTCTAGATACTCCTGTTGTTACTTACTTTATCAGAAGGAACTCTTCTGTTCTGTCCATCATATTTCTGGGCTTGGCCATACTTGTTCCTTATGAATGAGACTAGTGTCAAGACCCTGTTGTCGCCTTCTTCGTTCTATTTCTTCATCTAGTTCTCTTCGCTTTCTCGCATCCCTTCTAATTCTTTCTAATTCTTTGTTCATCTTGCCTTCATTCTTCTCTCCTTACTCGTTCCCTTTTTTCCTCTTCTTCCCTCTGTCTCTGTATTCTTTTGTCCCTCAATTTATGCACTTCCTCCTCTTCCCTCGCCCTTTCTATTCTATCCCTATCTTCTATCGTTCTCTGTCTATTGTCATACTTTCTTTGTTCTTCTGCCCATTCTTCTGTTTTCTCTTGCTCCTCCTGATACATCTGTTCTCGTCGATCCCCGCTCTTCCTTTTCTGCTCAACTTCTTTCAATCTCTTCTCTCGTTCTTTATCTCTTTTTCTTGCTCGTCCTTATCTTCTCTTTGCCTAACTTCCTCAATGCTTTTCCCATCGATTTTGAATATCTGTCCTCCTATCCATTTGTTCTGCACGAACGCTATCTTGTCAGCTTTATCCTTCTCTCCTTTCCATCTCTTAATCTCCCTCTCTACTTCTGTTGACAGATTCAATCGTGCACTCTTTTCTTCTTTGTCTTGTATAATCTTATAGATCTCTTCTTTTCTCTCATTCTCTTCTGGCGTGTCATCGCTATAAGCGGCCGGTTCGTATATCAGATTAATATATCCTGTCATCGCTTTCAACTCCTTTAAAGGGTATAACCCTATTTCTTCCGTACTAGCGTCTTTTACTTCAGGCGAGGTAAGGGGAGCTGAGGGCTCAACACCTTTCTCCTTACGCTGAGTAAGCATCCACTCCTCAGGTGGCAGATCCTCTCTCTCTCTTCCTGATACATTTTCCAGAGCTCTAGAATAGCTAACCTTTCTCTAATTTCTTCCCCGCGTACACAGCATGCAAGTATGTGGTCATGTGTTGCAATACTGATTTTGACAATGGTCCCCCTAGTGGCCACGGCATGAACATTTTATCTGCTGTGCCTTTAACCCATTCTGCACTATACTGTTTGAGCTTGGGCATGCGCTTTGGCAGTGTCTTACATAAGTGCTTGAGAGGAGTGTCTCCCATAATGACAAGTCTCAATTGACTGTCAATACTTACCAGACTTATGAAATAACCTTTATATTTTTACTTAAATCACTAATTTTTCAATGCCTTAAAAACAACTTATATGAGCATGCACCGTCAATCGCCGCTCAAGCCTCTAATTTCTTAATCTGCTATCTGTACTTGTTGATTTGTACCAACCACTTCTTTTTTCAATGACTTCACATTTTCTATCACTCTTCAATATTTGTACTCAACAACATATAGACTGTTAGGCAGAATTATATGCAGTACCCTTTGGGAACACTACACACAATTAAGACTACAAGTGACAATACATTTTCACCTTTGGTACAAGATTGTACTACACAGTTATAGTGGTAGCAGTAGTGGAGAAGCCAGACTTATCTCAAGAGTAAGTGAGCAGTACAAATAGTTACACAAAGGACAGCAATTACTATGATTCAGGCAAACACTAACTCTAAGTAAAAGAATATATATTTATTTACTCAACAGTTAAGCCCACAAAATGAAGTGGGAGCAAAGTGGCACTCCAGCAATTTAAAAGGGAGGGAAAGATAAGGTTATTAGAAATTAGGCAAAACCAACAGGTAAGTAAGCAAGAGGGGCAACTGACCAAGAGAGGCTACAAGGGTAAAATCAGATAGAAAAGACGTAGGGACAAAGTGAATGGTTCAAAAGTCTTTTGCTCAAGATAATAGGTTCAATGTAGTTCACGGGAAAGTTTGTGGCACAGATTCCAGACGAGGTTGGTTGGTAGAAAAGTTAGTTCAAAGAGAAGAGAAGGACAAGCCCTCGGATTGGAGAAAGATTTCAAACACTTTCACCACGGCTGAGCGAAATGCACAACCGGATTTGCACAGTACCTTAAAACGGAGAGGGAGCTGTAGCTGAGGAGGACGTTCCTGGTGGTTCCTGTAGGCTCACGGTTCCTGAAGCGACTGTCGGACTGACACAAAGTAGGAAGACTGGAGGGTGCTGCACCACACAGAGAATAAACCAGCAGCAGAGCAAAACAACGAATAAAAGGTGCGCTTCTTAAAACCCAAGCAGGGTCCGACCTTCCTGTCTAACCGGTCCACTGTAGCTCTGTACAGAGAATTCGACCAGAGGAGGGGTCCTGGCTTGAAGTTTGGGCAAACTGGTTGGTCCCACCAGCTCAAGGGAAGAAGTTTCCTGGAGGATCTTCTCTGTTGTCGGATTTGGAGATTTGGACCTGCAGCAGTGCTTCACCGGGTGGTTCAGTCGTGGTAGGGGTCCTCTTCTTCCTGTTCCTCATTGGTTCTTTCGTTCCAGTGGTGACTGTGCTCTTCCAGTCCCACAGACCTGCTTTTTATGCAGTTTTCCACCATTCATACAGCCTGGCTGTCAATCACACAGCAGGGTGGATAGTCCCCTTAGCCAATCAGACAAGAGTGTGACGTGGGTTACTAAGGCAGCCCATGGCAAGGGTCCGAAGATCCCTCCCTTACAACCTTTCCCTCTAGACTATCAGGCGCCTTAAGGAGGGCTTCTGTGCAGAAGCCCGCGAAAAGACAGCGAACAAAGGAATCATCCAAGTTTGGCGCGCAGAAAAAACCATGAGAAAGACTTTAACAAAAAGAAATGGCAAATAAACCCAGCCGGAACCAAAATAAAATGTATTTGGTCAAGCGGGTTTATGTTCGAGGCTACTATAATAGCCTGGAACAATACCACGTTTATATAATATAATCGCGGTAGGAAAGCTAGGGTAGATACCACTGCCACCAGCCAAGTCTTAAAGTTAAGGGAGCGAAACAAGGCTCCAAGAGGCACAGACAAAAAGGGATAAGAGTTAACCCTTTCCAGTACTCCATGTAAGATGTAGTGTACTGGGTCTGCAGTTTAAAGTGACTATATAAAGTTAATGGCAACTTTGCCTGTTTCTGGGGGACAGTAGTCAGCCCCAGAAAAATGGAGTCAAAGGGAAGTCTCAAAGACAACCCTGTGTCACTGCACTGAAGGTGCTGTGTAACACACACAAAAAGTGGTGCATTTGGAGTAGGTGAGACTCCAGTGCCCAAGATCACACAAACAGTGAAAATACACACAGCAACACACATGTAAGAGTGGGAAAAAAGGCTCACACTCTTACCAGGTGGAAAAAATAGACCCTAGAAATCCAGCAAAGCTGCTGGGGGACTCTTTAGGTAAGCTTACATGAACCTATTCATGCGTTATATATTTCACTCTAATCCCATTGGAGTATGAGACATCTCCTTCTGAGCTACCTTGAGCAAGGACTCTAGGCGCTATCAAAAATGATCACAACACTATCCCCTTAATTTGCCATTCCACTTAGTCTACTCACCATACGTTTGTTAATCGACCCGAGGCTTTCAGTATTGACTTCTCCTTCAGTCGTACCACGTCGCCTTCCATCCGCAGAGCGCCCGTGGAAACCGGGCAGGGATTTCCTCAAAGGGGGACCTGTCCACCGTCTCGGTTCTTCTTGCAAGTTTATTTCTATTTGGCCGCTCTCCATAGGAAACCCTGCAACCTTCCAGCTAATGGTTGCGGATACTCGATTGTCTGAAACTCTGGAGACAAACTAGTTTGGATATTGAACCATCTGCAGTGCCACCAAGTGAGCTTAGAGCTCTTTGGATAGCATGCATGCAATGGATGGGGATGCAGAATAACTCTGACATCAAATAATCTAACCAACTCAGGAAGTTTACTCTTAATATCAATTGTCTAAAACTGGGAGTTACAACAGACGTCAACGGACGTTCGCTCAAGCTCTCAAATCACTTAACATAAAAACTCCTTTATAAACTAAAAATGTGTCATAAGTTACGTCATATTATGTAGCAAATGAGAAAAACCTACGAGGGGTTGTGATAGGTTCAAGGGGAACATCTAAGTATACTTTCTATAAGGGATGGGATTGTGATTAGACATCTACTGTCAGGTGGACAATTTATGTCTACCTCTAAAACATGTGATCTTCAACAATATTAAGTACATGGTATGTCATTGGCTTTCAAACTATAAGGTCCTTCATTATACGGCCCTCTACAATTGGTTGGCATGCTTGTGCCATGTCTGGAACATTCGCTTCACTTAGCAGCACTTAAGCTCAAGCCCAGGTGCCAGGTGCCCAATTAGCCCAAGCTCTCTCATCACCCATGCCTTCTGCCATGAAGATTGTCTTTGAACGTGGCCTTGCAGAGTATTCCTGTCTCTGGGAATATAAGGGAGTGCGAGCACGTACTCTCGTAGTCCTGGAACTCCATGCTCAACTCTATTTCTATCCTTGGCTCATGTGACAGGATAGCACGATTTGGACCATTCTTCAGCAATTAAATGTCTTAAATGAACAAAACTTGGCACGCATGGTGTTCTTTCTTTGCACCTTAACAAGGGATGATTAAGCTTCTCATGTTCACTGCCATTGAGAATAGATAACCGGCCTTGGCTGCCTCCGTTTTGACACCAGGCCAGACAGCCTCGCCATTCGTGTCCACGATCTCAGCTCATTCTTGCTGCAACACTGTTCTCTGCCTTTCCCCTCCATGGGTCTGGGCTTATTAGATTCATGGCACTGATGTCCTGCTTTTATACAATGGAGACTCTGCCTGAAGTCTATTCACTACATATAGCCAGCTTCTAAGATTACTTAATCTACTTGCGTTGCTGCATCTGTACAGTTATTGAATGGCTTGCATTGTCTGCAATGCATCACACACATGCATATGAAAGTTTACTTGATTCTTAACTTCGTCATAAGTTTCTGTAAAATCCAGGCATTCTCTTCAATCAGTCTTCTCAGTGTGCACATTCGTCTCCTGTGATGTCACCAGCTCCTCTTTCGTTCTTTCTCATATTCCTTTGGGAGTTCCTCCCTCAGATTGTCATCTCTTCGGGAATACATTTGATAAGGGTCACTCAGAGGGTACCTTCTTTTGAATGTTCACTGTGGTATGGTTACAACTGCTGGTGTCAAGAATGGCACAATCTCAGGCTCCCAACATATTGGACGTAGGGGGGGTGGGACTTCCTGCAGAGGCAATCAGCTGCTCCTCTACAGTCTGCTGACTGGCTGCTTGGTGTCCTCTGAGTCTTAAAGGGCATCTTCCACCCCCCACCCCTGACCAGACCCCCTGCACTTGCTGCCTGGCCCACCTTGCACTGCCGCCTGATTTAGCTTGCACTACCACGTTGGGTTGTTCCCTGTAGCCCCAGACTTCCTTGCACTTAACTCAGAGCCTGCTGCTCTAGTTGCCATTCCCCCAGTACTCTCTCCCCTACACTTCTTGTTGCGCACTTACTTGCACGATCTAAATTACACCAGGCCTAGTAGGATTGTTTGTTGTGTCTTCCCTTGTTCCCCATCCCTTTCTTGGTTGCACCTTGAAACACTTGTGTATAGGTGCATAATAAATACGCAATCAATCAAGCAGGGGAAACAGCAGCAGTAGTAGCACAGTATATGTGACCCACAGATAATCAGATCACCAGAAGGGGGTCAGAAATGGTGGCATGCTGGTAGGTGTCTAGGCCACCTACAACAGCAGCTGAACATACCGCGCGTTCTGGGATATATCGTGGCTAAGTGCAGATACCTGCATAATCCCAGATGAAGGCGGCAGGAACCATCAGTATGACTGGCAGAGTCAGAGCTGTGAGGATGGAAGAGCCACCTGGAACTCGATGGTTAGAAGGAGGCAGGCCCTACAGATCAGCACTAGTGCTGGGGGATATATTTGACAGCAATAGAGCGGCACTGCTCAACGGAGCTAGGACCGCAGGAGTCACACTTTTAGAAGAAGCCACAGCAGCAAGGCCAGCATTGCTAGTTGGAGCCACGGCAACAGGAGCTGTGCAGTCAGGAAAGGGAGCACAGAGCATGGCAGGACTTTTTGAATGTGTGTGTCCTTTGACTTATGGTTGTATATTAGTGGTCTTTCAAGAGCAGTGCAATGGATGATGCTGTAGCTGTGATTGAGGGCCCCACTCAGATTGCATTGGGATCTGTGATATAAATTCACCAATCGTTCAGAACAAAAGGTCTGAGATCCGTGTGGACAAAGGCAGCGCGAGGTACTAACCAATATATGACTTGATTGAAAAGTAACCGAAATTGGTACTGGTCAAAAGGGTCGCCGCTGAGAGGTCCATTGTCATTTGTGTCGAAATGGCAGATGTGCCTGCTTACACATTAGTAGACTAGCTTCCGGATCGGGAGGCGACTTCACCTGAACTCGCCAATTGTTAAAACGTTAAATGATTGTGCCATGAGGACATTTTTAAATTGTCCCAGGAAATGTGTTTTAACAGTAGCCTCGTAAGTCAGAGGGATACAATATTTATTGTTTCTTTTTTAGTAGGCATTTAGTTTATTTAAACCTGTCACAAATTCTTTCATAGAGTCCAACCACAAGCCCGGTCCTGCCGGTAAAATCATTAAAAAAAATATAGAGGGTGCCATGTGCAAAGGGATCTAGTTTACCACAACATCGAAACATTTTGAAAAAGCAAAAGAGGGAGTGAGAGGAAGTGAGAAACGCAGAGATGGACCAGGAGGAGTTTTCCAGACCCAAAACCCAATCAACCAAGGAGCACATCAATAGTAAATATTCCAATTTTGTTCACTGGTGAAGAGTGACAAATGTCCACCTCGTCCCCTTTTTGCAAGTAAGAGGGCTCCATGATATAACCAACTGTGAGAAAAACAAATTGATATTTCAAACTTCGGATGATATGATATGGCATTTATAACGCGCCTATACACAAGTGTTTCAAGGCGCGACGAGGCAAGGGAGGGGGAAAAAAGGGAAGACAGACAATGATCCTACTAGGCCAAGTGTCATTCATATCGCACACGTGCATGGGAAAGGGGAAAAAGGGAAAGGTGCGAGGGGGAAGGGAGAGGGGAAAGTGCAGTTCACAGGATAGTAGAATAAATAAGATAAATAAAAATGGCCGGCTGGTGGCAAGTGCAAGGTAAGTGCAGACATAAGTGCAGGTAGGGTGACAGTAGGGATACAGAAAACAGTCTCCAGGTGCAGGGGTTGCCAGGAAGACAGTGCAGGTGGGCAATTGGCTGGGCCTGGGCCTGGGCCTGAGATCAGAAAGGGGGGCCAGGAACCCGTGCAGTTTCTGCCAGGCATTTAGCAGGGGAGAGGGAGAGAGAAAGCAGAAGCGAAGAGGAAGGTTTTGAGGTGCTTCCGGAACCGGAGATGGCTCTCCTCAAGTTTCAAGGAGGCAGGAAGGCTGTTCCAGAGGGAGGCCCCTGCAGAAGAGAGAGATCTACCACCAACTCGTTGCTTGGAGAAACGACTGACCCTGAGGGAGTTGGAGGCGGATGAGCAAAGAGCTCGAGAAGGAAGATATTTAGGAAGAGAGAGTTGAAGATATGGCGGACCCAGGCCCCAGAAGGCCTTGTGGACAATGCAGAGGGTTTTGAACTTAATCCTCGCAACCACTGGGAGCCAGTGCAGAGATGTCAGTCCTGGAGAGATACGATCCCTGGGCTTGAGGCAAAGGACAAGTCTTGCAGTTCTGTTCTGGATAAGTTGCAGAGGACGGAGGGTAGAGGCAGGCAGATTTAGATAGAGGCTGTTACAATAGTCCAGCCTAGAGAGGACCAGAGCTCTGGAGACAGTGAGCTACTGGGCGAAGGAGAGGAAAGGAAGAATACATCTGAGGAGGTGCAGCTGGTAGTGTGACTTCTTAGAGATGTCAGAGATGTGAGGAGAAAAGGAGAGTGTGGATTCAAAGATGACCCTGAAATTTTTAGCCTTGCAGGTGGGAGCAGGAAGAGGGCCAAGAGAGGCCTGCCAGAGAGCTACAGGAAAGGAGGGAGTGGGTGTGTCGATGAGGAGAATCTCAGTCTTACTGGTATTAAGGCAGAGGTTGTTGGTGGCACACCACTCCTGGATGGCAGACAGACAGTCAGAGATGAGGGAAGGGGAGGAGGAGGCCGAGGGTAGCCTGAAAATGAGCTGAGTGTCATCCGCATAGCACTGAAAGTAGGGGCAGAGAGCGGCGATGCGGTGGGAAAGGAGTGCCCGGTATTGGTTGAACAGCCAGGGGGAGAGGTTAGACCCCTAGGGGACACCACAGGTAGAGAAAAAGATATCGGAGAGGAAGGACTCAAGTTGGACCTGGGAGGGTCAGTCGATCGAGAGGCAGGAAGTCAGCCACGCCAGAGCCTGACCAGAGATACCCAGGTTATCACGGAGACGGTGGAGCAGGATGGTATGGTTGACAGTGTCAAAGGCAGAAGAGAGATCAAGCAAGATAAGAACGCAAGGAGTGTTGGAGTCAGGGTTGGAGAGGGTTGTAGGTGAAAGGGTCGACTGCAATTGATTTGAATGCAATAGTTTCAAGTCAAAAGGACCGAAAAAAAATCTTTTTTTTTTTTTGGGCTCCCCTCCCCCAAACCCTTGTTTTTGGTGTAAAAACCACTTTTTTCCCTATATTTTAGCCAAAAAATAGAAATACATTTAAAAAAATGTATTGGTTGTGTTGAGCTAAAAGAAGTCCTCCGTATATTCGAGTGTCCCGAATATACGGAGGACTTCTTTGTCCAGGAGGGATTCATCCCTGTGAACATCAGTTTCTTCATGCATTATGCAGTGACCTATGAGCTAACCATATAGCCTGGATTTGAAAAAGGCAGCTCTGCCGAAACACGTGTCATCCACAAAGGCTCTAATATCACAAAAATAAAAGGAATTTATAACTCTGATCATAACTACTTGCCTATTCCATTATTTTTCGGCGCACTACGAAGGTATAGCTCAACACAACCAATACATATTGTCACATACGGAGTGGAGGGGCTCTAAGTGTCCGTAGTAGCTAAACCTGGTGCGACGCAAGATCTCTAACATCACCTTAACTCTCAAGGACAAATCCTTCTAATTCAACGGGGCGCGTAGGTACCGCAACAGGTGTCATCACAAACAGTCCCTCACTAGCAATGCTACATTTAAAAAAAGGCATTAAACCTTTTTTTTCAGTCCTTTTGACTCTAAACTATTGTAATTCAAATCAATGTATTCGACCCTTTGACTGGAAACCGTTGGAGAGCAGATCTTCACGGATGTTCAGGAGAGCAGTTTCCATGGTTCTGGCAGCTCTGAAGCCAGACTGATGGTCATGGAGACAACCAACAGATTCAGTGTGGAGATTAAGCTGGGAGATGGCCAGTTTCTCCAGGAGCTTGCCCAGGAAGGGAGTGATGGAAATTGGGCGATAGTTAGCTGGGCAGGAGGGGTCTGCCGAGAGTTTTAGAAAAGGGTGCACAAGGGAGTGCTTCAGGAGTGATTGCAGAAATCAGCTAGGGCAGGAGCCAGGGAGTCGATGTGGTCCTTGATAGTTTTGGAGGAACTTGGGGTGAACCTGTTTCGACGAGACTTTCATAGATCAGACTTGTCTTGAAACCTTGTCAGCAGAGAAAAGGGGAAAGGCAGAGAAGGCGGGGGTGAGAGTCAGCCAAAGGGAGGAGGGGTTGAGAAGGTGGCGGCGAAAGCCTCAACTGACACGCACTTCATGGGTCGGATGACCGAGAAGGTGGGTAGCAGTGATGGAGGTGGCCTGGCATGAGGAGTAGGGAGGGTGAGGTGGGAGGATAGGAGAAAGTGATCACTCCAGGAGAGAGGAGTGGAGAGAGGGACACAGGAAGGTCTGAGGAGATCAGAACATTGGGAGTGTGCCCTACAGAATGAGTCGGGCCAGAGGGGAGAATAGTGAGTGAGAGAGAGTCACAGAGGTCGCAAAAGAGTCCAGAGGGGGGACAGGAGGCATCAAGGTGAATGTTGAAGTCTCCAAGAAGGAGGAGCTGAGAGGTTGAGGCCAGGAGTGCAGAGCAGAGGTCCATCCACTCAGAGAGGAAGGAAGAAATCTGACCAGGTGGTCGATAGATGGTAGCTACAGTAAGGGAATGGTGGCTAGGGGAGAGAGAGAGCCTGCAGACGAGGCATTCAAAAGAGGAGTAGGCCTGCGTAGGAGTGACAGAGGCAGGAATCCACTCAAGGAACATAAGGGCTACACCCTCGCCGGAGCAGTCGGGCCTGGGCGTGGAGAGAATCTTTTAGCCATCAGGCAGGAGCGTGTCAAAGGAGGTGACAGAGCTGGCCGTGAACCATGTCTCAGTGAGACCGAGGACATCAAAGTCAGTCATTTCAAGGTAATTTCCTGAAATTTTACGAGGGCAAAATTAAGTTTGATATCCCTCCCCCCCAAACAAGACCTCCCACCAAGACTCTGCGTCCACACGAATGCCTGACATGGGAGTCGATGTGGCAATGAACCCACGGGGGGTGAGAAGTAATCCATGTCCCCCCTTCAGATCATCCGTATATGTGTGATCCATGCCAAAATAGTGCTCACTTGCACTTCCTTAAACTATGATCTCTGAATACCGACGTGCATCATTTCATGTCATCAAGATGCAGCCATACACTGGCCACTGGCTTCCAGTCACCTGGGGAATGTGATAGAGCATGGGTCCCCACTCATGTTTTTAAGATTACATGTGAGCGATTTGGGGGATCACATGGAAACCGGTTACACTGCTGGTCGCCCTGTGCGATTTTGTGAAGAAGGTAGGACATTTCTATCGATCCAAAAATCTTCTGGGGAGACCAAGGGGGGAGAGGGACACAGACGGGGCAAGGTGATATGGCAGTGATGTGAGAAAAAGTTCAAAGAATAGATAGCACATCGCGTGTGTTAAAGTCGGATTACTCAGTTGGTTAATGCAACTGCTGCAGAGCTCTGTTTGGAACTTGCAGAGAAGAGGCTCTAAGATGAGTAGGGATGATTGAGTCTTAAGAGGGCCTTGAAATAACTACCACTGAGTTGGTTGAGAATAAAAGGATTGCATTTTGGGGCATTGCCTCTGTATGGAGGTTGGGTGGTTACATGTGCAGAGTGCTTGACTTCCTTATATTCCCTCTGGGGTAACTTAAATATATATTGTATAGGTGGGTTGCAATGCCTCAGTGCTCTTTAGAGGCCAGTGACATTGGAAGGTGGAGAGTCTAAAGGAAAGCCAGCCGCATGCGCAGTGTGCCTGACTTGAGGCCTTCACCATGCTGAGGTTGATGGAG
Organism: Ambystoma mexicanum; assembly: GCF_040938575.1. Lineage (NCBI taxonomy): Eukaryota > Metazoa > Chordata > Amphibia > Caudata > Ambystomatidae > Ambystoma > Ambystoma mexicanum. Next base: position 677,549,508 of record NC_090935.1, on the reverse strand, counting down.
TGGACTTAGAAATAGGCCTGGCTTTTGCTGAGCACTGAAGGCATTCTACATACTAGCCTGTTGGGAAAACTTTCAATTTTTTTCACTGGTGAAGAGTGACAAATGTCCACCTCGTCCCCTTTTTGCAAGTAAGAGGGCACCGTGATTTACTGTGACTGTTGGGGAGATGTGTGTTTTGATCCGCAGGCCAGAGAGTTCAATTTCAGTAAAATAGCTCATTGTGTCAAAGCCCCAGCTTCGCAGGTGTGTGTAACCAGTAGCTTTAAGGATCCCGTAATAGAAAAACAGCTAATTTGATTCAGGGCTAGCACGAGAGATGTGTGTGTACATAATCAAAATGTTTAGACCATGTAAAACAGCTCTGTAAGTGAATGCCCAAGCTTAAAAGATTTTTGTGCCCCTTATAGTTCACAGGTTTTATTTCATGAAAGACCATCCTCCGGGATAGGGACTTGGCTGCAGAGATCTGTGAGAAATATGTTGGTAGCATGTTACTTCCAATCCCAGTGAAATAGCTCAGGAAGTTGAGGCCCCATCTGCCAGAAACTGTATAACCTGCATGCCATGGGTTTCGGGCCCAAATACCCGTGATCTGGAAGTATAAAACAACGTCTTTTCTGACTCCATTGACTCCAGCCTTTGGCCATCATGACTTCTGCCCAGCCTTATGGGACCACGAGTGTGACGCCTGCAAAGAGAGGGAGAGGGAGCAGAAGATTTTGAATTATGTAAAACCACCTTTGGAAATTTCAGTTCAGACACTGGTGTTTAGAATGTGTGACTTGGCCTGCAGGGATCCTACCCCTTATTCCATTCAAACACTTGGATGGAATAAGGGGTCTGCTAAGTGCCTCCTCTGGCTGCCTGATGTGTTTGCCTTTTCCCTCTTACCATAAACCAAGACATACCGGAAGACTCCAGTGGTGTTATCTGAAGGGGAGCAGCGTCCTCACCTGCATGCGCACATTACCATAGCAGTGCCTGTGGTGATGTTATACATGTCCCTGACCCCAGACATGTTAGGCCAGATGTTTCCTGGATCCTCGCATAGTTGCTGGAGTGAGTGTGGAGGTCTGCGAGACTTGCTTCCCGTCGGGGGTCGTGCCATGGGATTATGGGAAGCAATTGTGCAGTTCGTCAGATCTGTGGTGCTGGTATTGCTTCCGCTGGAGCCCAGAGTTCTGTTGCTCAGTTTAGCCGGCTCAAACCAGGCACGCATTGCCCAATCAGGGCCAAATTCATACACCGAAACTGGTCTACACCCCACTACTAGACCTAATGAAGAGCAAAATGTGGCACCATACCACTATGGAACAAATCATGCCCTCGACTCCCTCCCAAAATGTATCAAAGTTTTCTCAACTTGGGAAACTATACACATTCACATGACCATGAGGCTAACGTACATTAATTGCTGAAGCGCTTTCTCAAAGTTAATTTAATACACAATTTATAATTTTAAGTGACGGGGAAAAGGGTGATCTGTGCATTTGTAAATGATACCTGCAGGTTTTAGTTAACACAGTAGGACCACTATAAATCCTAAGCCAACAGCTCCCTCTAGTGGTAATAACAGGCAAAGCTATACAAATTGGCATTGTCTCTATATATCCTAAGACACCAGCTCCCTCTAGCGGTGACAGCAGGTGAAGCCACTGCATCTGACAAACATACATCTGGCCTTTTATTATACTGTAGATGGGGTTTCTACGCCTTATGCAATTCTAGATGGGGTTACTCGCTTATTGTGTTTTTCCATTTGTTATGTGCTGTCAGGGCATTGTTTTTAAAAAAGAATGTTCTTAATAAAGTCAATACCAAGACAGTTAGATCATGGAATAGAGGTTTTAGCTGAACACATGTGGAATAATCTGCAGTGCACAGGTTCTTATAGAAGTTAAATAGCTCAAAGGGTTAATCCATTGGTCTGTATGTAACCTGGTGGACACAGGTTACAGTTATGACAGCTCAGTGCAATGTGTATATAAGCAGCAGCTCACAAGACGCATTGCCGTTAAGATTGCTCAATTGGTCAATGCACCTGTTACAGAGATCTGTATGCAGCACGCACCTTGCAAATTAGAATCTGATTGGGGAAGGCTGAGCTTTTATTCTTCCAAAGTTGAAGAACTCAGCATGGTTGAGGAATTGTATCCAGAGCATAACGTGCCTAAACAGGGTTCAATACAGTAACCTCAGATTACAATCAGATGGTTGCCAAGGATGTGCATCCCACACAGCTGTTGGAAAAAGTATTTTCTTGCCACTTGAATTCAAAGAGTGAATTTCCTGAATCTACTGACAAGTGGCCTTTGTACAGCAAAACCAGGTCTTATGCTATGCTAGATAATGTTATATTATGTTGTGCAAGAACGTGTTATGTTTGTTTTGTAAGAAGCACACTGATACAAGCAAGATGCACTTTTGGAATTGGCTTGAGTCCCAAATCACCGTGAGTTAAAGCCATGCGTACTCATGTTAAAAAGATGCCTAATAGTATCTGATAATAATTGCTTAATGGAAAGAGCCAGATCATAACCTCCTTTTGCAATAGAAAGTTATCCTCAAAGGACAACATTGCAAGGGGCCTCATCCGACTGAAAAGAGGATTGCACACAATGGGGGTCATTATAAGGTTGGAGTTAGCCATGCTGCTAATAGCACCGTGGCTACCCCCTTACCGCATACCGGGTCCGGGTTCCTCAAATGAGGAATTACTGGGCCATTGAAGCCTTGGAGGACCCGGTAATTCCTTATACAAGGAACCCGGACCCAGCACCCCCATTCCCATTCGAGCCCCCACAGGATTCAATGGGAATGGGGAGCATGCAAATAATGGACCCGTTAATAACGGGCCTGTTATTAGCATGCTGGTCATTTAGCGGCTCCCACTAAGGGTGCCTGGTAAAACCAGCCGCCCTTAGCGGGACCCGCTAAAGGACCTCGTAATGCGGCGGTAAGGGGTTAACGGCGCCGTTAACCCCTTACCGGCAAGGTCCTTATGAGGCCCAATATGTTATTTTTTGATTTTCTATAGTGCAACCACTGCCATTTTCTGGGACCTGTAGGAGAAAGGGTTTGGAATAGTTAGAGTGAGGAGGGACCGTGCAAGATGGCTTTGCTGTGTGTCGATGCATGCAGAGAAAGTGGCCTCTGTGTGCATCTATGGGTTTCAGTGGTTTTGGTCTGATGCCTGTTTAGACATGGCCTGGGCGCACTTCTAGGTATGGTGAGTATCTGGTCTTAGGTGGTTCGTTTGAACCAAAATGTTGTGAAGGTGGCCTCAGGCTAGTGTCTGTGCTTTTAACAGGTCTGTGTGGCGATTCACCCCAATATTTCGGTGTCCAGTGTAAAGGTCACTGGCAAAAAGGCAGTTTTCACAAAATATCGATGGCAATAAGGCCTTAGTGTGACCTGGCAAAAATGTCTCCATTATACCGTACAAGGGGAGCAGGGCTTGCAGGGGTGTCCCCCGCTCTCCTTGAATTGCATAATGCGTCCGGAGGTTGCGGGGGTGTCCTTGCATCCACTACATGGATTGCAGGGGCCACACCACAGCCTTTTTTCAGTGATTTTTCGTGAAACCTGCCTTCTTGGTCGGCAAGATTTTCACATGGAACCAATATTTCTATGTTCTGGCTGTGCTTTTTGGTGACTCTAGTTGTGTTTTGTGTAGGTGTTAAGTGATAAATCTAGGGGTGATATACAGAGGTGCAGGTAATTTATTTGAGCAGGATATGTTAAAAGCACTTGAAAGTGTCTTTAACAGGCAAAGGGCCTCATTACACGGAAGGCGGTGAGCCATGGCGCTATTAGCGCCATGGCTCATGCCGGTAAAATACCGGCACCGCCTTGGCGGAAAGGGGATTTACCGCCCCATTCCAAGGTTGGAGGGGCGGTAAATCCCCATTCTGCCATTGCCCTTCCCCATTCCCATTTCTGCCCCATAGGGCTCTATGGGAATGGGGAAGGCGCTAATTACGGCACCGCAATTTTGCGGTGCCGTAATTAGCTCCGAGGTCCCTTAGCGGGTTGGTTTTTAACGCCTGCAAAAAGCAGGCGTTAAAACACCAACCCGCAAAGGGACCTCGTAGTACGGCGGTAAGGGTTAACGGTCACCGTTGCCATTAACGGTGACCGTTAACCCTTACCGCCGTCCGTGTAATGAGGCCCAAAGAGTGAGTATCAGTCACTAGGGCCCTTTAAGGTGGACTAGGGGGACCGAACCACTGAAAATAAATGTATTGCTTGTCTTGGAGACTTCACTGTTGAACCAGTCACTCGGGCTCTTTAAAGTGGACCAGCAGGACCAGTGTGATAGAAGGACTGAAAATAATTTTGATGGCTTGACAGCATTGAGCCAGGCTTCTTGGCGCTCTTCTGCAGCAAAGCCTGTGCAGGGACGGTCAAGTCTTGCTGTACCAGTGCTGAGTCTGCAACTAGGCAGTTTCCACATGGGGCTCTGTGTAGCTCGAGACAGCATTCAAGATGAGTCAATGGCTCCCAACAGGTCAATTCAGTGGTCAAGTCAGCTCAAGACGATGCTTCCAACGAGCCGAGTTGGTGTTCAAGATGTGCAAGTCGATGACTTCCAGTGAGTCAAGTTGGCTATCGAGTCGGGTCAAGATGATGCTTCCCTTGGGTTGAGTTGGTGCCCAGCATGCAGTAAATTGGGTGTTTCCACAGTGGTAAGCCAAAGGTTGAATCGCAGCAGCGATGTACTTACTAGGTTGATCAGTGTCGAGGTGGCTAGAAGAAGCAGCTAAGTAGTGCCAAAATCAACACCACAGGTCCTGTGGTGACCTGTGACACATATCAAAGTGAGTCGAGCCAGCTTGAAACTCTCTCAAAGCCATAAACAGGGTTCTAAACTGCTTCTGGGCTTCTGAGTTGCTGAGATGTCCGGTCCAGGGTCTCCAGGGCAGAGGTGAGTTATGTATTCTGTGCTTCCACTCCAGGAAGATTGTCTGGCACCTACAGGGGTCCATCACCTCCAATGATCAGGATCCAGGTTCCAATGCACAGTCATCAGAGAGGCCCTGGTCCTAAACAGTTTTAGCCCAAAAGTGCCCTTAAGGTTGGTGGGTAAAAGAGCTTTCCTTTCCTTGGATCTTTCTGTCTTCACCTCTATGGCAGAGGACTATGGGTTAGACTGTGTCCCCCAACAGAGATTCAGGTGAATCCTTCTTGTCTTGAAGTCCAAAGATGAATCAACTTAGGGCAGGGGTTTCTCCCTGGCAAAATGCCCCAGTGGATTGGTCCACAGAAAGCTTTTTGTTAGGAGTCCAATCATGGCTGCTGTAACACGTGTCCTTTGCCTTCTGAAGTCATACCCAGAGTGGTAGAAATAAAAAAGGTAAGGACTCTACATCCTCGCAGATGGCATCCTCTCACAGAGTTAGATTCCAGAACACACACCATAATAATGAATGCCGACAGAGTTACAGGAGCTGGCAAGGCTACAGTTATCAGTTTTAATTTCTCAAACAGGATACCAGGGCTGAGATGGTGCACAGCTTTGTAGAGAACACAAAGGGAATTCAGTTTTACCCTCTGTTTGTCGGGAAGTCAACGCATCTGGGTGGGAACTGGATTGGTGATCTCCAGTTGTTAGCAGAGATCCATAGCTGCACAATACATATAATCACACTTCTTTTACAAGTATTGAAATTGACACATTCTTGTCTTGATTAGCTCCGAGCAGAAACTGCTATCAACTTTATGCCTGATGTTATCTAAAACTTTGCATACGTGCCAACTTTCACACAGTTTTTTAAACAAACTTCCAACCATGTGTAATAGGAGGCAGCATCTAGGCCACCTGAGCTAACAAGTTTAACTATACCATTGAGGAGTTTGCCACAATGTGATCTGACAAGTGCCATTGGAATCTCTTGGCTGTATTTTGGGAGGGGTTCCCACGGTACAGAGCTTCCACAGAGCATCACAGAATATTACAAGCGTGTCACTTTACCTGCTACTGCCAAGCCTGTTATTGCATGTCAGTCGCCTGTACCAGCATGAACCTCCACTGCTGTCTAAATAAAAGGTTGCCCATGAAATGTGTCCCCTCCAAGATGGCGCATAAGTGGCCAAATGGCATATTCCATAATCCAAAGAACTGATAATGTGGTTTTTGGAGCGTTCTTAGTGAAATAAAAGCACTTGCTAAATTGCAGATTAATTATGTTTTCTTTAAAAATATTGTTTGCAAATCTGATTTGTGACGCGCTGTGAGAGGTTGTGTGTGTTGATTTTCTGGGTTTTAAGTTAACTGACGTTATGACGTGGGTGATGTTTGGACGCGTTTGGCTACGCTGCCCACTAATGTCATGAAAATAGGCAGAGCATATCGTTTGGAATAGTGATGTCAGCTTCATATGATTTAGTGCTGCAAGGGCACTTGAGTTTACGGCGATGCAGCAATGGATAAGATTAGCACAAGATGGCCGCACCCAACCCGTTGTTATCACATGTGTAAAAGTGAGGAAAACTAAGGTAAGATGCACAGGAATTTGTTTTACGATCGATCGAAGTATGCTTAAAAACACATGCCCAAACGATTGGGACAGTAACATTTTTTAGCACACTTTCCCTTTAATTGTTGACTCATCACACCTTCTTTTTCTTGACCAAATACAGGTATTGGATGCTGACCACCACCTCACCTCCTCCCTTGGGAACAGAGTGCTGGGATAGTTTTTTGGTTCCGGGCAATGGGACTTGAGTGGGCCAACGGATGACCACATCCCTTGAATTGGAGGCATATGTATGCATATACAGTTTCTAAGGGCACTACGGGATTGTTAGTCAATGGATGTACAGTGTTATATTATCATTCTAGTCCCAGTTTCTCTAGAATCAACGTTGTACGCACTGCCCTGTGGCTACACTTCTTCTTGGCTCAGAGTCAATCACTATGATGCTAAATATTGTATTTAAATGTAATTATAATGCTATTGGAAAAGGGGTGACTATTCTGCCCCAGGTGTCTGTTAAAGTACATTGTGAAACGCTTGATAATTGAGGACAATAAATAAAGGAAACAGATTGAGGAATGAAAATAACAATAAGGCATCAATCACAGGGCAGTGAAGCTGTCACAGCACAAGAAATTAGTTTGGAAGAAATTCAATTTGACCCCTAGATGCCGAGCCAAGGTTCTTTAGACTAGTGAATGATGGCTAGTCTGCCTCTGGCGGGAGAGGTCTGTTCCACCAGAGGATCTCTCGCATGGATTAAAACATGACAAGCCTTGTAAATCCTTTCAAGGTGCCATTCACAGCCAGACTGGAATGCCAGGAAATTACTTTGAAAAGACGAAACGAATCTGGATGTCACTCCAAAGGTATCCCACATGAACCATGAAAGAGCAACACACAGAACCTACTCTGACTCCAAATACGACGGGCGTGCACACATACACACATTCTCCACACATCGCAGACAAAAACAAAGGCATGCAGTCATGCATACGGTACACAACAGACACACACTAAACACAAGCACCCACATAACAAATGCCAAAACACACAAACACACAGCAAAAACAGAAAAATAGAGTCACACACATAAATACATACAAACACTTTTTCCAGGACAATGCGCACGTTTAAACAATATTCTTAATACTCTTCACAAGATAAAGCTTTTGAAACAGTGCAGCTAGGTTTCTGAACAACATACTGTTTCACCAAGTTACTGTACATGCACTAAAATATTTCTTTCTTACATGCACTGACAGCAGATTTTGATTTGCTATGTTAGGAGGTACTTACAGAGTGTGGATTTTGCCAGATGCAGGCATCTTGGCGCTATTATCTATATTACGACATCAGGGGGGACCAGGAGATCATTTAGTTAGGCTATGTAGTTGGGTTAGAAGTAATAAGAAGGATGTCAAGTCTTTTCTGCCCGCTAGATAAATAAATTGCTCTTACCTAGGGTGGTATAGCATTCCATTCCAGAGCACTTAAGCGATAGACAGATCTTCGCTCTTAAAATAACTCCCTTCAGCTATAGGCACCCCTGCTCATAACTATAACCACCACTGCTAGCTAATTGGGAGGCTGTATGTATATTTGGATCCATATTTATATATATATATATATAGCATTGTAACCTTGTAACCACTGTACTTTTTATTGACTAGTCTCACCACCATAACCTTGTAACTGTGATGTTTTTACTTATGTCAAGAACAGCACCAAGATGCATCCGGGTTGGGTGCGCTATGCACATTTCTAAATAAATAAATAAATGAGTTTTATGCACAAATAGTGCACCTGTCACTGACTGCCCACTGTATTTTAGCCAATGCATATTGAGGGAGTCCCGGACCGACACCATTGGCATAGTCTAGTCTAGAGGAAAGCAGGGTCAAGACAGCCGGTTTGTTGCTGTTTGTCCGTGTATTGAAACCATGCAATCTAGAGTGACCCATAGCATCATTTCAGTCCCGAATCTAGGTCGACAGCCTGCATGTAAAAGGTCTGATATATGTTTCCTCCTGTAGCTTTGCAGTTGAGTACACGATGGGCCTCATCACGAGTTGGGCTCTATCCTGACTGTAATACCGCCCGACTGTAATAGCCTTAGCACCCACCGGTCCGGCGGTATTACCGCTGAGTCAGAGGTTGGCCATTAACAGTTAATCCCCATTCCCCATCGGGTCCATTGGATCCAATAGGGCATTTTGGCGCTAATACTGCGGGCTGATACAGCTGGTGATAATACCACCAAAACAGGGATTCTCACCTCCAGAAAAAAGCTGAAGGTAAAACAGCCCATTTAGCACCCAACTCGTGATAGGGCCAGCCCTCGTTACTGCCGCATTTAAGGGCTACAGCCCTACTCGTGACAATGCTCTATGTCATTTATTTGGGGAATGAGTTTACATTGTTTTGTGAAGCAATTTAACTTCTATCTAAAGAGTGCTCATGAAGGATGGAACAAGTTAAAAAGAAACATTAAAGACGCAAGAAATGTTTTAAACGATATAGACATTGTGATTTTTTTTTTATTGTGATAATAAAACACCCATTAAAAGTAACTTGGCACTATGGCTTGTAAAACTTGCAGGACAGTAGGGCTAAAGTTATCATACGTTTCTATTATTGAATTCTTTTAAGGAGAAGTGTGGTCAAAAATGGTATTGTCCCAATGGTTCCAGCATGTTTTTTTAAGCATACTGTAATCAATCCTAAAACAGTTTCCTATGCATATTACCTTCATTTTCCGCACTTTTACACATATGAAAAACACTGTTTGGCCGCAGCCATCTTGTGCTAATCGTGTCCGTTGAGGTATGTCTCTAAGTTCAAGTGCACTCACGGCAAGAATACAGAGTGCCCGCCCCTGAAGCTGACATCACTAGACACGTACAGGCCTTTTCACAATGCCAATGCACATCTCGGTTCAACAGGGGCATAGGAGACACATACAATCTGGGGGGTAGGGGCAGGGGACACCTTGAGGACTTTGCTACAGACACAAACCACAGCGTAAAATCTGCCCATTTATTTGTAGTGAGTGATGATCATGCACATTTGTTCAAATGAACAAATATTTTTTGTGGCGTTCAGGATGCATGCCAAATTCTGTTAGTACTGTTTGTATGTGAACTAGATTAATTATATCTTTCTGTATATTGCACACCCAAACATGATTGAGTCTTTTCTGAGTCATAGTTCCACACAGCCACGTTTTCAGTCATCGCAAAGCACTAAAGCTCCTCTCAGCCTCACAGGAAGATACTGGAACAGTTAGGTGGATCCGCAGTAGCTACTCCACCGGTGCAAATAAAGCTCTTTCTGTAGTAAGCATCCTTTGATGTCTACCAATTCTGAGATAGACGAATACTTATGGACACTTGATAATGTTGTTAATTGTGCAGAGAGGAGGAAATATTCGATTTCTGGGTACTTAACAATATTTTCCGCACTTCCGCCTGTTAGAAGCAGCTGTGCCACGTGAGATGGTGTAATGCCATTATTTTACATATTCTACTCAATTGACTTTAGTAGGCAGGTGTTGGAAAACGATCAAGAGAGTTCAATTTGATTTGTACCTCCTCTAGTATGCGGCTAAGGCCTTCACGTACCGCTGCACTAAAGCCATGCTTAACCAGCAAGTTAACACACCTTCTAGCAAACCGAGTTTCTGAGCAATGCTTCGCTTAGCAACGAATCAGGAGTATGCGCCCATGATTTCATTATTTTAACATACAGACCCAGAGACCCAGAGCACGACCCTGGATTAAAAACTCAGTAGCTGCCAGCCTAAAATCACCCCAGATTAATTCCATAGGGGTGCTCTGGGGTAATCCCAACAAAGGTCTCCAGCATGTTCCCTCAATTTGTTTAGTGTCAAAAAGGCCTCTTAAGGCCCACACTGCAGACCCACATATATCGTATGCATTACTTTAGAAATGTATATGTTATTATGGCTGGCCTTAAATTATAGCCACAGTATGTAATATAGTAGGGCTGCCTGGCCTGCATGTACTGGATAGATTATTCAGAGGAATACTGCCCAATGCAATTTTTACATAGCGCTCTGCGCCACCTCACAGCCACTTCATGGCACTGTACAGGCATTTCTCGGAAGAGCTTCAATACATTAAAATCAGAAAAAAAGCTTTATACTTGAAATGACTGCTCCTTTCAGTAGAGCTGATAAGCATTTGTTTGGACAGAAGAACATTTTTCAAATGCTCTTTTCATGGTTCTATAGAAAACCTTTCAAACTGGCTGCTATTAATTGTATTAGGCAGCATTGGATTGTTTAATGGAACTGTGCATCACTTGCCAGTAAGGTAACTAAACTATCAATGGGACAGTATCGACAACTCTCTGAACACGACTGGTACAGATTTAATAAGACAGTGTGGCACTTGCCTTGTGTCTCAGAAGTGATCTTGTGATTGAAGTGTAAAGACTCTGAACTTTACATGCCACATCACACAGTCCCCTCATTACATAGACTAATTACAGAACTATTTAGTATTACGCGGCATAAGGCTATGATTTCGTTTTAGCCTTGCAGGGTTGCATTAAGAATGAGTGATATATGATTCGCTCACTAGGCTAGATAAAGATTCTGGGCTTATTTTCATTTTTGTGTGATCTGCCTATGCTTTTTTAGCACAGAACTTAAGGAGTAATGATGTATGGCTTTTAAACCTGTACCTCCTACAGATATCCCATTCCTGTAACACACACTGGGCCTCATCATGAGTTTGGCGGTAATGCAGCGGTTTTCCCCTCGTGCGTAAATAGCGTTAATGCCAAGCCCCCCGGCAGATAATCTGCCAGATCACGAATTTTCATGCACGCGCACAGGGACATGGTGGTAGCGAAAATAGCGTGCGACAGGTAGAACCCTTAAATCCAGCGCACTGTGCGCTACCGCCATACTGCGCTTCACCGCCGGTACGGGAAACAAAGCGGCAGCCATCTTGGAAATCACAATCCGTCGGATATCACAGCCCCTGGAAGCCATCCACCACTGTGAACACCGAATCATGTCACAGGAGCGCACTAGGGGCAAGTCTGCCCTGGACAGGGTGAGGAAGCCCAAATTTAGCGACCAGGAGCTGGCCGTAATGGTGGAGGAGGCTGAGATCCATCATGAAGAGCTGCAGCAGCGCAAAACCAGTGGCCAGCACAGAGCACAGATTTGGCACAGCATCAGCCAAAGAGTAACTGCAGTGGGGTGCGTGCCCCGGGATGGCGAGGATTGCCGCAAGCGCCTCAACGACCTGCATGTGAGAGTCCGCGGCATCCTCTCACAGCACAGGAGTGCAAGCAGGGGCACTGGAGGAGGGCCACCACAACCTCCACCCGAACTCACAACCTGGGAGGAGAAGATGAGTGCCCTGATTGACATCGGCACCATTGAGGGAATTGGGGGAGCAGAGGCAGGCACTGGCATTGAGCAGACTGCAGGTTAGTCCCACCCCAAATGCACGCAACTGAAAGTACAAGACATGCAGACCCTGAGTGAATGAATGTGAAAAATGCGTGTGAGGCACTGCAGACACCCATAAGTGACCCCTTGATCCATTGAACCGTAGTGCTGCCTAGACTACCCTCCACGTGCAGTGCATCAATAGAAGGGGCAAGGGACAGATATCCATAGCCATGGGACAGCTACGTAGAGTGTGAGTGTGCAGGAATACACCCCCAGGACCCTGAGCGCAGTGCACCCCAACCCTGCATGATATCTTGTCACACAAACATTCCCATGCAGTGTACCTCCACACTCACACCAAGCACCACATGCTGACTGAACAAAATGCAAGTTGAATGCATGATTGATACTGTCTACAATCCCACTTGATAGCATGAACTGCTTGATACACATGTAGGTTGCCTTGAACTCAATCCACACCCTATGTACCCCACAGGCACACGGCAAACCCCACGGGATGAAGATGATGGGGAGGAGGCCACACCATCACGGCGCCCGATGCAGCGTGCCTCCACTAGCACTACCACCCCACAAAGGGGTCGCATGGAAGGGAACCGACCCAGGCCACCTCCCACTTCACCACAACACAGCCCAACCAGACCGCTGCAGCACCCACATGTCCACAGGGAGTCCAGGGCCAGCTCGCCCCAAGCCACCAGGCATAGCCCCGATGCAGAGGGAGTCACCTGTGGATCGGAGCCCGACGAGGGAGTGACACCTCCATGTGCCCATCAGGCTGGATGTCTGCATTCACCCGGAAGCAGTGACGCTGAAGGGATGGGCACACCACAGGGGACCCCAGGGCCAGGCACACAGCTAGCACAAACCTCACCTGTGCATGTGCGTCATGTCTGCACACCACAGCCAGACGAGGACACGCCATCATGTGGCAGCCCTATAGACCGGCACTCAGAGACCGGCAGCCCAATCCCAGCCGGCAACATGTCCTCATGCAGCCCCCCACAACAGCGCACAAGTGCCAGGCCGGTACCTGCCCCACCAGGGGTACCCTTTATCACGGGGCAGCAGTAATGGGAGAACTGGACGTGATTGAGGCCAAACAGGCCAAAGTTGAATCCATGGCCAAGGTGCACAGCCGGCACATCAAGGCTATCTGTGCATCCATATGGCATGGATGCAAGCACATAGCGTGGAGAATGCGCGCACACGCAGAGTGGTGGAGCAATGCACCGCAGCCCTGACAGGGTTTGGACAAAGGGTGAGGGAGTTGTGCGAGGCAGTATCAGCACTTGCTGAGCAGACAAGGGAGGGGAACAACCTTCTCCGACAACACTTGCAAGCAACCGGGTCAATCCCATCAACCTCCACTACACCCACGGAGGGATCCCTTGAGCCATCTCCTAGGCGCCGTTCAATGTGCCACCTGAGGTCACACACAGCAGAGGGGCCTGGACATGGAAAACACCCACGACTATCGTAGTCGGACATGGCATCGTTGTGGGTGCCCTGATAACAAACATGCACCTACCTGCACTGTTGTGGGGAGTGCACTGGGGGTTGGGGCGATTGTGTGCTGGGTGTTCACTGGGGGTAGGGGGGTTTGTGTGCTGGGTGTTCACTGGGAGGAGGGGGGATTGTGTGCTGGGTGTTCACTGGGGGGAGGGGGGATTGTTATACTGAGAATAAATCACGTTTCAAAAATCACAAAGCATGGACAGTATTGATTGTGAAAATGTGTTATTTAATGTTGAAGTGACATTTGTTAAATGTAGCTGTCACCCGTTTAAAAAAAAAAAACATCAATCAATCCCTGTCTGGCCAACCTCCCCTCCCTCAGCCCAACCCTTTGTGCACATGCAATACCTTGGACAAAGTGGACCTTCTGTTTTTGAAGTGTGCATTTTCAAATTCTTGAACTTCAGGTCTTGATTGTTCGATGTGTGACCTGTGATGTCTTTGTCTCTTATCAGCCATGGTTAGGAAGAGTGGTGACGTCGGCTCTGCTGTTTAAATGGGTGGCAGGAGCTGTTCCTCCTGATCTGCATCGTTTGTTGTTGCACTCTTGATCTTCCCGTTTGTTTCGGAGGATTCATCAAGCGAGTATGTTGAAAAATCCAGCAGATTTTGTGTTGGTACACTTACTTTGTCTAATATGAATGGTGTTTTAGACTTGTGTTCATTGACATTCAAACTCGTTGGCAATGTGTTGGCTGGTGTCACGGTTACTTTAGACTGGGTGTTTCAGGGGTGGGTTTAGGAGGTTCCCTCTTTGATTTCATTTGTGGGATGTTTCTTCCAAGGGTTTTGTTGGTGATAGAATGCTTGAGGAATTTTTGTCAGTTAAAATTCTTTCCGTGATGATTTGTTTCTGTGATACAAAAATTGCATAGGTAGTGTCCGTCAGCTGAATTGAGGTGGAGTCTGTGCATTCAATTATGTCAATATCAGGAGAAGAAGCTACACACGGTTCATTCATTTTTTAAGAAATAGGACAGTTATTATGAATTGGTTGGACGAATGAGCTTGTTCTTAAGGTCACAGGCAAAGCCTTGCATTGAGTTCATGTGGTTACAGACGCCACAGAAGGTGCAATAGGCCAAGGAACAGATTTGTTGGTCAAATCGACCAAATGAGTTGGCCAGGCAGTCGGGGAGCTCCTGGAACAACAGTTGGGTTGGAGATTGAGGGGGTTAATATTGTGGGTGGATGAGTTTAATTGCCCAATGCGAGATTTCCACACGCTGTCACCTTGCCTTCTATGAAAATGGGTTTGCTATGCAACATAGCTAACAAAGTCGTGTGATCTTTTAGAGTTTCAATCAGGTTTTCTTTGCTTCTTTTAGTTCTTTGCTCTAAATCATTTACCTGTAAACCTTTGTCGGAATGTGGACTCAGGTGGGCTAAAGTTGTCTCAGATTTTGACTGGATGGGTGAAATGTTTGCAGAAGGGAATTGCTGATGTGTTGACGTTTTTGACTTTGCACGAGACATGTCAATTATTAAGGTGGTAAATTGTTGCGTTTCGATGAATGTGTTTGCAACTGCTAAATTGGGACTTTCAATGCTCTCCAGTAAATCGGGTTCGGAAGGATCCGTAGAACCTATGGTTTGAACAAAAAAAGGTTCTTTAAATAGATTTTGGGTGGTTGGTATCCCGGGACAGGGACTTCCGGGGAAAACCTTTTTGTAGATTCTCGATTGCTTATCACTGTTTTGTTAGTGCTTTCAGACCTTTGTTTGGTGTGAAGCACGAAAAGTGTATTATAGTGCATGCAGACTCATTTTGTATATTCTTTTCAGGACACTGGAGGTTGACCACTTCCATTGTGTTAAACCATACTGTAAATGTCGGAAGATCAATAGCAGACATGGTTATGTTCTTAACTGGTAAATCCTGTGATGAGCTGCTAAAAAGTTCACAAGAAGGTTTCAGACCTGCTGTCACGTTGATGGTGGATGGTACGTTATGGATTATTGCTTTCATACTCTGTTCACTAAGATGAGGAACGATGTTTTCAAAGTATCAACCGTCGTTGTTTTGCTCATGGGGACATTCGTGGTTGTAGCCCGTGTCAGACTAGTGTCCGTGGAGGCACGTTCAAGTTTGTTGTTTTGTTGAGATGCCACATGGATAATAGGTGAGCTATGCATGGTAGTGGCGACAGACACGCATTGCTGCATCACATTGTCAAGTGTGTCATTTGTTGATGGAGCTGCTGATACTGGAGCTTCTAAAGCCCCTATGTTTGATATGACGAAAAGAGGCTGAGGTTCAAGTTCAGAAGAGCCGATGAATGAACGCTGTCGTTGAGCACTTAGAGGGGATGTAAGTGAGATATTCAAGCTAGATGACTTACATGCTCGCTTACCTATGTCGTTGGCTGCTGCGGGTCCTCCATGCTCAGAGTCCACCAGGTTGTTAACATGGATATGTCGTAGATGTTTTCACTGCCAGAATGCCCTCTCTTCTGGTTTTAGATCTATGCAGGGTTCTCCATTCGTCCATGAGTCCGCCGTCCGCCATACACCGGACACCAGACACTCACCACACTCTGCTACGCTTCACCAAGAAGCAGGTTTTGAGAGCAGGTGTTAGCAGGAGGCGGGGTCTGGTGGGATGGTGCAGGCAGTGTAGAGAGACTAGCTGGATGCTACCATGCTGGAAACAGTTGCAATTGGACGTTAAGTTCCAAACAAGGAAAAAGATCACTGGGAACGTAGAGTCCAAGATTCCAAGTGCCCGAGTAGCCAAATGTGGCAGATGCAGGTGAAAGTCTTGTCAAGACACGAGACAATCACCACACTGAGCATGTTTTTCTATACATCTGTTAGAGGCCCAGAAGGACAGTGAGTACAAAGACTCAGACAACAACTGAAACGAAAGGTGTCTCTTGACAAACTGATTTAACAATGGAGCAAATACTATTTGAGGCGCAACGTGGTCCAGCCAATAGTCAGACTTGTGATGCATTTATCCAGTGGCCAGAAAATGAATGGAATCTCACCTGCGAACCTTACAAAGGGAGCATGGACCATTGCTACTATGTGCGACCTCGAACAGATGAAACTGACGACAATAAAGATGCATTGCAATTGCTTGCAGAAACTTTGACACAATCAACACCCTCTAAAAAGGTTCCATCAAACAAACATTCAATGTTACCAGTTTCTCCAATTCATTCAGAACTATCACAGCCTGAAGTGGCAGAGGCCGAAGCTTCAACACAATTGACTGATGAATTGGCTCAAGATTTCCACTACAGTTTGCCCAGTTTATGGGCATTGTCCACCACTGTCGAGTCACAAAACACAGTACTGCCAGACGATTGGCAATTAAAGGAGCAAAAATACATTGTATTCGACAGCTGCCTGCTGAGATTGTACAAATGCTGAAATGTGATCATACATTACAAGGGCAGATATGCGGGAGCCATTGGTGAATGTGCCTCGTGTATTGCAAGGCACCAACATGAAAAACCATGGCAGCTGTGTTCACCTCCATAGTACAATTTCATGGTCTGCTCAACCAATGCTCGGCAAAGTGCCCACTGGAAATCTACTTTGTTCAGCTGCTTTACTCTTCAGCGGATTGACTTTCAGTAAGATTTCCAGTTTCTGTCAATTTGTGGGCCTTGAGTTCCTTGCTAAAACCCAGTACTACAAATATCAAAGGGAATTTTTATTCCCCGCTATTAGTCACTGGAAAGTCAAACAGATGTCAATTGACAGTACATTCTCTGGAAAACGTTTCAGACTAGCTGGCGACAGACAGTGTGGCAGTCCAGGATTTCCTGCTAAGTACTGCACTTACCACTTTCAAGGCATGAAAGTAAAAATAGTCAGTTCAGTGATCGTGCAGGTGTCTGAATGTACATTTTCTGTGTCCACGAAGAAACATGGTTTCATTAAATCCATCGAACATCTGGAATCCAGGGGAAGGCAAACAGACCTGATAGCCACAGACAGACACGTTTCCATAGCCAAGGCCATGCGAGAGCAGTTTCCACACATTTGGCATCAATTTGATGTATGGCACGTTGCTAATTCAATCAATAATAAAATGACAGCTGCTGGTAAAAAGAAGGGTTCAGAACCTATTCTAAAGTGGTGTCAGTCTATCAGCAACCATCTTTGGTGGAGCTCCAAAACTTGTGCTGGATCTGTAGAAATCTACTGGAAAAAATTAGTTAATTGATGCACCATTGTTCCAACATACACTCATGGACAGAAAACCAACATTTCCACGAATGTGCACACAGACATTTATCGAAGGAGCAGGAATGCAAGAAGAAGTTGTTGGTGCCATTTTCCCCTCCGCACAAAGTACTTGAGAAGATCGTGTATGATAAAACGCTTTCAAGAGACCTGAAGGGACTCACAGAATTCAGTCATACTGGAGATCTGGAGGTGTTCCATAATATGTGCCTAAAGTACAGGCCCAAATGGTTGCATTTTGGCATAGACGATATGGAGACCAGGACAAGACTAGCTGTACTTGCACATAACGAGAATGTTGAAAGGGAACAAGCAAAAACTACAGGAACATTCGGGATGCTTTGTTACCTCTTGACCTTTACAAAACAAGGCAAACACTGGGTGGTCGAGCCAATATATCAGGAAATGGATTCTGAATTTGTAAAAGATCTGACATTGACTGTGTTGGCCATGCATACTCATGAAATGGATCCTGAATTTGTTCCCAGGAAACATAATGCCACAAAACATTGCAAACGTGCCGTGTCCTCCAAAATCAATTTAAATGATTTGTAGGTGTCTTCAAAATCTGCTCATAATAAATTTGAAATGAAAGCAAACTGTAATTGCATATAACACCCCAAGGTTGTGATTGCTCACATTGGGACTCCTGCTCCCCGCTTTCCCACTCTCACTCTGGCTGGCCTCCCTTGACCCTGCACCCACCAGCGATGCTAAAAACCTTAGGGTCATGTTCGACTCCACTCTCTCCTTATATTCTCAAATTCTGGACATCTCTAAAAAGTGTAACTATCAGCTCCACCTCCTGAGAGGTACTCTATTTTTCCTCACTTTTCCCCAGCAGGTCACTGTCAACAAGTTCCCGGTTCTCTCTAGGCTGTACTACTGCAACAGCCTCTCCCTCAACCTCCCAGCTTCTACCCTGCGCCCTCTTAAACTCAGCCACAACAGAACTGCAAGAATTATGCTTGGCCTCAAGCACAGAGACCGCAACTCTCCGGCGCTGTGTCAAGGGTTTTGACCCATGTTGAATCAATAGACTTGGTAGATGTGGGGATGAGCTGTCGCCGCCCATTATTCTATCCCAGAACAAACTAAATCAATAGACTGGGTGGATGTGGGGATGAGCTATCGCCGCCCACATTCACGCCAGAATAGGAGAACTGCTCAGTTGGCAAGAGACCACTCCAAAGATAGAACCTTCTTGTGGGGGGTTCCACATCACCACTCTACTGTAAGGATGCCATCAAAACAATGTTAAGCAAGGGTCCTATACTATCAAGCAAAAGACCACTCTATTGAAATGATGTAATTCAAGACAACTCAAAAATGGATGCAGTACCGACAAAATCCCCAAGGCGGCGCTAGCAGTCTAAACTCTGACAGGGAAACTGTATTTAGGAGTTGCAAGAGGGGCAGGGACTTCAAAGCTTGTTGGTTAATTGAAAATCCTAGCCACCTGCTGTTCCCAGAGGCCAAGAGGCTGAGAACTCTTAACACCCCAGAGACTCACCACAGGAGGCAGGATATCACATGGCCCTTCTGAGTGAGAGGGAGGGGGTTTCCCCTTCAGCCTGGAGGAGGGAGACAATAGCCCCTTTCTGTTGAATGGGGTATGTTAATTTTGAGTGTTTCCTGTCAACAGCCCTCTGCCAGCAAGGAGAGACATGTGATCACTGACCCACCCAGACTTCTGGAGGCAGACCCAAACACTTTGGGGAGTTGAATTGCAACAAATACATATTTTATAGAAACAGTGATAACTTATTGTAACCAAATGACAGGAATGTACAACTTTGAGAGTCTTAGTTTGAAAAATGCCCTCACGATTTGAGTCCAAACTCCAATTTGTACCATGTTCTGGGGCAAAACCCCGCTAATTATGAATATTGTAGACAATGTGTTTAAGCTAGAGACATGGAAAGTTACTGTGATATATGTGGAAGGGAAATGTACCTTTGTATAATTTTTGATGAAAATCCCATATTGCACAACCCACTAAAATCGAAAATAAGTTGCCATTTTTGAATGCAAGCTCCTAGAAACGCCAGAGGCAGAACAGAGACTACCTTAAGCAAGGTGTAATATGTACATGTAATGTCAACCACTTGTGTACCTGGGAAATATGTATTTGAATCAAATATAGATTTGTGGGCAAATTGACCAGGGGAGGATCCTCTGACCCATAAACAGACCTCATCACTCTGACTCACAACCCAATTCCCCCAATCATGGGAGAGGGGAGAATTGGGCCAATGACAAGTAGAGAGGGGCAGGCTCAGTTATGCCACACACACACCCATTTTCAAAACACATAAAAAGGGCCACTGAAACCCAGGTAGGGAATTCAATTCCATTTTCTGCGGGACGCTCTGCCGGGAGACTCCAGACTTCACATCCATCAATCTTCAGAGACCAGAAATTTACTTCAGAACTTAAAGCAAGGGCCTAAACCAACAAACTGAGAACTCTTCTCAGCAGGCCTCAGCATCCTTAAAATCATTTGCAAACTATTCAACAGCCGGGCGAGCTGTTTGAATTCCCTGCCAAGAACTTTTGCCGGAACCGCAGACCAGACCCAGACCGCTGTGAGCAGAACCAGAGATCCGGATCGCTGTGAGCAGAACCGGTGCCTGATTGACCCACCGAGCAGAGAGAACCGCCGCTGGACGTGTTGACCAGATCCGTGACGAGGCCCATTAATTTCAAAATTAGGAGTGAGTATCCGCCAGAACTGTGCATAACCCAATCTCTTAGTTAAAAT
This sequence comes from Ambystoma mexicanum, assembly GCF_040938575.1. NCBI lineage: Eukaryota > Metazoa > Chordata > Amphibia > Caudata > Ambystomatidae > Ambystoma > Ambystoma mexicanum. The sequence continues at coordinate 677,529,095 of NC_090935.1, read as the reverse complement.
AATCTAATCCAAACTATTTTAACCTAATTAGAACAGCCTCCTAGAAATCGTGTCATCAGTCATTTTTAAAGCTGCACAAATGTCACCTGTCAATTCTGCAGCTGCAAGCTGTCACCTGTCACTTTGAGTTTTACTTTAAATCCGAAAATCTACCTTTATTAAATCGTCCGTATCTCTTGAACCGTTTGGGCTAGGAACGAAATTTCATTTTAAAGCTGTGATTCTAGGCTTTACAACGAACCTAGAATCGACTTCTTACTCCCTATACTTTTTCCGCAATCGCGATTTACTCACTCGCGAAATTTACCGCGATTTGCGATTTGGCTCAGTTTCTCCACTTGTTAAAATAGCAGCTCCATTCTTTCCTTTGTTAAAATTCGTTTTAACCTGCTGGTTACACATAGAGCATTGCTAAAGTGAGCCTGAACTAATATAAACTAGATATCTCCCAGCCTGAACCTCTAGAGGAATTAAAAGCATTTTAGCACATTTCTCAATTCATTGTCATCACATTCAAAGCATTTTGGGCCTGTGTTTCAAACCTCTACCTGTTTCCTCTAAGCTTGCTCGGGGGGAACTGAATTTCGTATTGTATTTGATTGCATTCCTGAGAACTGTGTGCTCCTCTTTCCATCTCCTTCCATTTCTTACATTGCATAGGGGGGGGGGTGAATTTCCAGAGAAAAAGTGATTATCTTATCTTGTGCTAAAATCATATCAAGTATTTCTGTACTGCATTTATTCCACCTTGCATTTCCTTGAAACCATAAAGCGTTTCAGCTACCTCATCCTCTATACTACTCCTAAGTAATCAAGTGTACCACTGTAACATTACCCATTGTGGATCCACATCATATGTCTAAGTGTACTATCAGATATTAATTTGTTATAAAAGTGTGACACATATATATTGTTTAATTTTTCAAATAAACCTTTTAATTTGCAAAACAAACCTACTTCTTGGCTCAGTGGGGTGAGGGGGGTTCTAAGAGAGGGGTGTTATACAAGGGTTGTCATCCAGAGTACTGAACTGGACATAAAAATACATCAATAAGGGTTTTCCTCAGCATCCCAGACTAGACATTCACTTAGCTGTAGTGTTGATTGAATATCGCTTACAGCTGACATCCCTTCACTGACTCCCCGTGGCTGCAAGGATCAAGTTGAAGACCGTCAGTATTGGCTCCCTGCACTTACCACAGTATCCAACGACCGGGTGCACTTAATCTTCCCTCTCACTGTTACCGAATTGCACACACGCTTTATACACAGACGCTTTATAAATAAACATTACCAAGATCCAACTCCCCGAGAACTACTCTGTTACCCTGAATCCGAGTTATTGTTTTATACTGTGCCTGGTATCTGAGTTTCACCAAATCAGAGAAATATATTGTCCAGTTGATTGTAGTATGTGATTTCTTGCTGAGCGATACAACTGATAGGATCTACAACCCTGGTATTACTGAAAGTAATGTAGATGTAACAATTGGTTCTGACTTCCCAAGAGCTTCTGTTACGTGATCCAAATAAGGTTATATGCTTCAGTCTGTGTACCTTCAAGCATAGTGTTGTCTTTTTATACAAGTGGTTGCATATAATCTGATATTACTTATTTGCTCTGAGATTTATCCTGTCCTACTCTTATTCAAATAAAACATTTTTTTCATTACATACTGTTTCAGTGTTTCTTTAGAACGTTTGTATTACAATATCACTTGAACTAATTCCACAGCCCCATCCCCATCCTTAGACAAACATAGATGCTCTGCCTACGCAACCTTGAACTTATGTAGCACAGCATTAGACAAAGATTGTAGTACTGGACTGCTTTAGTTAAATGCTTTCAATAAGCCCTTATTTTGACTTTAGAAGAACTGCACTAACACCCTCCCTGTATTTGACCCAATAAGTAACTACAATAAGGTATATCTTTTACATATGTACGAAGTGGAGGTGCGTGCTGTCAATAATAAGATTGAAGAAACAGTAATTGAAAGGGGTAAAAATCATGTAATTGCGGACATAAAATCTATCACATTGCTCTAATTGGCTACGTGGGTAAAGCCTTCGCAACACATAACTTTCATGCACAAATATCCCATAAAGGTATTCAATGTTGGCTGGGTTAGCCTGCCCCCACAAGCGATTCTCATCTCATGAAAAATGATTTCACCAAGGGCACAGCCTACTCGGATAGTGGGAACAAATTCTTCATCACCTAAGGCCCCTTCCTGACTTTGCACAGCCTTTACAAGAAGAACTAAGCAATACTGCAATGTTGAGCACAAGGTTACCCGATTTGTATCAACCCTCCCAAGACTAAGGGCCCGATTCAAAGAACATTTTCCTATGGGATTGCGTCACTATAAAGCACTTCTTTGAATCAGGCCCTTAGACTTGACCACATGCCAAGCCACATCGAATGGTCTGGCTTGTCCACAAAGTTATTCTGTTTCACTAAACCAAGGTTTAATTGTACAGAATACAAAAAATATTAGCAAAGGTCTCTGCTACTCTATAACATTCTGACTCCACAGTGAATGTTGGTGCCTTTTATGAGGCCACATCGTCAGTAATGGCATCACACATATGGTCTGAACCCGCACGGTTGTTTGGTTAGACAATATACATGATCCTGCTCCATAGGAGATGCCAAGGCACAATTGGTTTGTTTCTCAGTGGACTGTAGATTATTTCGAAATGCACAATAATATGCTAAGCCTATTAATGTCTCACTGCGGAATGCACCAGGAATGCTCATTAGACGTAGCATGGGTGAAGGGTGGAAGAAATAATCACACTGACCAGCACATTCTTTGCTTTGTCCCTTGAAAGAGTGCAGGACGAGGGAGAGGGTGAGTTTCTATTGAATTTTCTTACAGAGATCATTTCCATGGTGGTACCAGCAACACATACCTTTCCCAATTGTTCCTAAATTCCGGTTGAGAAACATATTTTACATAGCTGTTTGTAACTGTCCTTGGCTTTCCGATCCATTTGCACACTCCAGCATCTTGCTCTTTCTTATTTTTGCATTCTTTCACAGAATTGAAACCTACCGGTCTCTGTCTTCCAACACTGACAACAGGCTGTTATTTGGCCTTGAGCAAAAGTTAGAAACTGCTCGAAGGACGCAAGCTGTCGAATAGCCGCACAAAATTATAACATTTACTATATTTCAAGTGGAAATACAAGAAGTTTGTTTCCATTCCTGCAAGCTGCGGTTACTTGGCGCGAGATCAAGAAAATGGAATATCCCGAAATTATGTGAGTTGAACTTTACATAATCTTTTTGCGATTAAAAACAGAACATTTGCTCGATGCATAATAACAAATTAATCGGCGTGCAAATGTGCGCTCTGACCAAAGTAATGGACACAGTACATTGTGTTATGTTGATTTCTATTTATACTGTGCACTATAAAATAATGAGTGCGTAACTTGCGGATTGACATTTCGCTTTTCGATCACTAAGCATACGAGTTCTGTTATAATGCCTTCTGGCTGTGGTTCAACATAAAACGTTACTATCTTTGTCCTTATGTTCTGCATCTGCTTCTACATCCCATTGGGAGCTACACCCGCTTCACAGCGCTAACCTTTCATGCATGTCGTGGTACGAAATACTCCCCCATTTTGTCATGTGTGTGTTCATTTTGTGTGGATTTTGTTTATTATTAGGTTTCATTGGGTTTTGAATTGTACGTTAATTTGTTATATTCGATTACAGAATGGCAACTAAAATATATTTTTATTGTGTTATCTACACAGATATATTATACCGTTCTGCATATGCCATAGTTTCCAGCTACCGGAGAATGTATTCTTCAATCAACATTGATGGATGACCATCAACGGTGCTTATAGTGTCACTGTTATGTGGGACGACCGACATGGACCAATCTGTCCTTTGACATTACCAGTAACAAGGAGCAACCTGTCGGCGTTCACAATTTAACATTGTAATGAAGTGAAAACGTTGCAGTTGAAAGTGCTGACCATGAGCGTCATTCTAAAGTTTTGTAGGTGTAACATATGGAAAGAAAAGAATTGGATTAGTGGAGTTAATCGATCATTGATCGCGTTCGTGTACCTTAAGAAAGCTATAAACAACACTGGAATCATGCGATGTTCGCTAGCTCTTACTTCTACGGCAAAAAAATATCATTCATTCCGTGGACTTAATATTCTCTTATGAGTGTTCTTTGATAAATAAAAGCACTTGTTACATTGCAGACAATTGATGTTATCTTGAAATATAATGTTTTCCTATCAGATCGGGGACAAGACAAAAAAGTTACGGGCTGTGTGGAGATGTGTGTTTATCTTCCTCGTTCTGCGTTAAGTAATGTTTTGGCGCGGGTGATGACTGGGCACGTTTGGCTAGGGTGGCTGCGAATGTCACGAGAATAGGTGGCGCTCAACGGATGGACTAGTAATGTCAGCTTCAGGGGCGGGCGATCTCTATTCTTGCTGCGAGCACACTTGATGCCTCAACGGATAAGATTAGCACAAGATGGCCACACCCAACCCATGGTTTATGCATGTGTAAAAGTGCAGAAAACTAAGGTAAGATGCATGGGAACATTTTTTAGGATTGATTACAATATGCCTAAAAAAATGCCAGATCGATCGGGACAACAAATCTATTAAGCGCACTTCCCCTTTAAGTAAAAGTTCCAATGTCATCAAAAGGCACCAAATATTTTAATGAGCAAATATTATTCTCTCTGTTTATAGGTTTATATCTTTGAATCCAGCTAGCACTTCATCATCAGTTTCATTATATATGGTTAGCACATCATTTCTCGTTGCCAGTATAATCAATTAGCACATCATTACCACCAGTTCAAATTATTTCCAATTATCAAATTACTTCATGCCCTCTCAGAAGACAATGCCACTTCATAATACGTGCTGGCAGCAAACAAGTTGTATTTGGCAGCCATAACTGGAAGAGCAGGTTGAAGTGTCAAGTCCACTCTGCACTACAACTCTGGCTGCCTAATAATAGAAGATTCCACAGGGCATAACATTAATTAATTAAACTTATGGCATGCGCTTAATACCGGATTTGATCCTGTATTTCTCTGCATTGTCTTGCTTCCAAGACAAATGCGTTTCCCCCTGAGCTATCCTCCTGGCCCTTTACCACCACTTTTTACACTCAGCAGGACATACAACAGGACTCTCTCAGTATAGTTCTAGTTTTACTTTGCCAATATGCTAGGGGTTTGATAACCCAGAAAACTCCTGTTCTTCAAGTCCAGTTTGCAAGATTCAGATATAATCCTACGTTGACAAAATTCTGACATACTTGTAGTTTTCAGAACCCAGAGGGGGTCATTGTATATGTGGTGGAGCAGTAAATGAAGGCACACAAGCAAGGTGTAATGATTTTACACCTTCATTTACCACTCTGGCCCATTTTCAATTTCTTTCAAGGAGAAGGCACGCAAAGCAGAATTAACATCTCCGCCATGCTTTTTAAGCCTGCATGAGATTTTTATGCAGGCCTAAAACTAATGGATTCCTTTTTAATCCGCCTCCATGTTGCACCTTATAAAAGCAGGCAGATTCCAAAGGAAAACATTGGTAAATGCCGTCTGCAAAGGCAGTATTTACTCTTGCACAAGGCGGACCAAAAAGTAAAATCTTTTTCATGGTCTTACTCTTTACTTTTTCACTCTGCCTTGCAAAAAATGAAAATTTCGTCCAGGGCAACCAACAGCACATAACTGCTAATGTTGACAGCCCACTGCATGCAATTAGCATTTCATGTAAAAGTGCCCACAGTATACCCTCAGTTTAGAATTTCTGGTTTGCAAAATATAAGTATGTTATACTTGTGGAGTAAGTTATACACCACATAATCACTTACTCCATCCCTATTCCGAGTAAACAGCCTACAACCTGCACAAACATTGGCCCCCCTATCACACCACTCTCTCAAGTAGTACCCGCAAACCTCACCAGTGCTCGCATCCTCCCCTTGCTCAGCAATCCCATGACCACTGTCCAGGATGCTGCCGCCCTGGTGGATCTCTATATTACAGTCTTAGGTAATGCAGTTGACTCCTTGCCCCCTCCCCCCCAAAGCCTGCAAAACCAAATATGCCAGACGCCACAACAGGTGGTTCACTACTGACCTCTTTGCCTTACACACACAAAAAAGGGTAGCTGAAGCCGCTTGGCAGTATTACCCTACCACCACAAACAAAGCCTTTTTCTCAGACATTGCCTTAAAATACAAGCAAAGTATTCACACAGCCAAAGCTACTACCTACAACAATAGAATTGCCAAGGCCCCATCCAACGCACAAGAACTATTTGTAATCCCTTGCGAGCTAAAAACCCCTATCACTCCTCCATCTCTAGCGGTAAAACACAACATTTGGTGTGGCAATGTCCAAGACACTTTCACTGGGAAAATTACACAGCTCCAAACTCTCTTTACAACCATGCGCTCCCGCATGACAGCAGCCCTGCCACTGTCTCCTCAACTTGGAATGCCTACTAATACACCCCTCTTCCAATTCCAACCTATTTCAGTCCCTGACTTGGCCACTATAATCAAGGGTCTTAAAGCATCCAGATGCAAAGGTGACATCGGCCCAGCTTCCTCTGTAAAAGACTACGCTGAAGACCTGTTTCCTGTAATTGCTACTATCACCAACTCTTCCTTTGCTTCTTGCTCTGTCCCTTCCATCCATAAGGAATCTTGGATCTTCTGCTGCTCAAAAAACCTTCCCTAGACCCAATGATTCCTACCAATTAACAGCCTTTGTTCAGCACCCCCTTCCTTCTGAAAATTATTGACAGAGTGGCCTACCTCCAAATCCGAAACTTCCTTGAATCTTACCGCATTCTAGGCACCCGGCAATCAGGCTTTCACCCCAGACATGGAACTGAGACGGTCCGCCTGTGCCTAAAAATCAAACTGGATGACACAATTGATGCAGGAAACCTCCCCCTCCTTCTCCTCCTTGACCTTTCGGGGTACTTTAACCTCATCGACCCCCAGACACTTTGCCACTACCTCACAACCCTTGCGCACTTCTCTCCTGCCACCGCCAAATGGATCTCTTCCTTTTTATCCGAAAGAACCTCCAGAGTCTTTGTGGGGAACACAGTGGCTGACCCCACACCTGTCTCCTGTGGTGTTTCCCAAGGCTCCTGTGCCTCACCCACCCTCTACAATATCTATACAAAGCTCTTCTTCAACTTCCTCGGCTCCCTTGGCACATTGTATACAAACTATGCTGATGACACACAAATTCTCATCCCCTGTCCGGCAACTGCACTCAAGATACTACCAAGGTAAACACCACTTTTCAAATCATGGATGGCCCTGCATAGCCTCTGCTTGAATGAAGGAAAACCAGAGCTACTGCTCATCGGCTCCCCAGCCAGCCTCACCAAACTAGACAACTCATTTGAATCATTCATCATCGATCACCATAAAATCCTGGTTGCCTCTCCGGTAAAAACACTGGGGGTCATTACGAGTTGGTCGGTAAGGGTTAACGGTCACCGGTAATGATGCCGGTGCCAGTAAAACCTTACCGCCCTATTCCGAGGTCCCTTAGCGGGTCCCAGCAGGAATGGCTGGTCTGACCAGCCGTTCTCTGCGGGTCCCTTTAAGGGACCTTGGAGCTAATAACGGGCCCGCAATTTGCAGGCCCATTATTAGCGCCTTCCCCATTCCCATTGAGTCCTATGTGGGCTCAATGGGAATGGGGAATGGTTAACTGAATGGGGACGGGTCCGCATAGGTCGGAATGTCCCGGCAAGTCCCCATTCAGCCAGACCGGACCCGGGTTTGGAGGCAGCCATGGCGCTAATAGCGCCATGGCTGCCTCCAAACTCGTAATGACCCCCGTGTCTACCTGGATGCCACCCTTAACATGTCATGGCAGACCAACCACATCGCCTCAACCTCAGCCTATACCACCAAGTTTATCTATGCTAGTAAACTGTACCTCTCCACGGAAAATCACGTTACTGTCGCCCGAGCACTCATCGGTTCCAAGTTGGACTATTGTAACTCACTACTCTGTTGCACTCCAGAAAACAAACTACAAGTCAGACAGAACAATGCCCTTCGGGCAGCTATCGACTTGGGTAAACATGCCCACATCTCCGAAGCAAGGAGATCAGTTCAATTGGCTCCTGATAAGAGAGAGAATCAAATTAAAGACTCTATGACCCACCGTTGCTTATTCAACCATGCACTGACATACCTACCCAGAAGCTTAAAAGACAAGCCCCCATGAGGGCTCAGCGATCTGCCGACAAACATTGTCTGAATGTACCAAGATTAAACCACAAAAGGGCAGGAAGCTCCAGTTTCTCAGTCTGAGCATCTAGCCTCTGGAACAACATCCCCCCTCACTTGCGGGCTGAATCACCCTACCAGCTGTTCAGAAGGATACTCTTTACCCCTGTAATTCCACAGTCTGAGTGTTTTGAATGAAACTGTTGAATTATGAGAGAAGAAGCTGGTATAAAATTGGTAAAAAAATTAGCCTATACACTGATAGACTAATGTTAAAACAATGGTGATGGCTCAAGAATGTTCATATTTTTAGACTCTACTTACATAGCGAAGAATATACGAAAGTAGCCTCATCTTTAGGGAATTATAACTACATTTAAGAAGGTTACCTTATGTCTATTTTTGGAACTTAAGTCATGTGATGTTTAAATAACCTGCTCTTGATGTAGTTGCAATGTAGGGAAGCACAAAGTGCATTCAGGAAAAGGTGTACATAGTCACATGACAAAGTTACTGTTCTAAAGAATTTTAAACAGAAAAAATGGGGAAAAGAGAATTGAAGAATGTATCCTTTGCTTCTTTTCCTTCTTTTTTCGTCCTTTTTTTGAAAATGTCAACTTCGGTGAAGTTTATAGTAATTACTGAGAGGTGGCTTTGTCCACATAAAAGACATCTTGTTTTATATGTTTAAGTTTTGCTGAAATTGTTGTTGCAAACTGTACACAGAACAATAATAGAACTGCTGTAAAAATGTGTAGCAATCACTTTTTCGACATCTGATGGTTTATGCTTAATTTATGTTTAAACTTTCTGTAAATTGCATAAGAATAACATCATGGTTGTAATAGTTTGTTAGACTAACTAAAAAACAACAAAAAACAAAAACAAACAAAAAAATGAAGGAAAAATAAAAACGCACCTCTTCAACTAACTATTGCACTGTTTTTGTCATTGCTCTGAACCTCTGTATGTAACTAGCGCCTACATGCCTACGGGCTTTGTGCGCTGCTATACATGTATAAATAAATACATGTTTCTAATATCCCAGCATTTGCAATATGTTCCCAACCATAATAAATTCTCAGTTTGACAATAGAAGCATTTTTTCCATTTTACTGTTGCACGCTTTTGGTGTACTCCCAGTGTGCTATAACATAAGGCCATGTTACGCACAGTTTAACATTGCATAATGTCAGTATATTCTCAGCTTGCCCAATTCTAGTATATGTCCAGTCTCTGCATTTCCAGTACACCCTCAGACTGTCAATCCCAGCAGGCTCTCAGTTTGACACTTAATGCATTTCATAGCCTGTAGTAGCAGTTTGACAACCACTGTATACACCCAGCTTGATAACCTTAATATAAACCCAGTTTGCACAACTCCTGTATAAAATACCCCTTCCAAAATACCTTCTCGAGCCCTTCACTCAACTACCTCCAACTCTGGACGGGTTAGACGCTTATCGAGGCAGAGAATGGGGGGGTAGATCTCTCTCCTCTCCAGGTGCCTCGCTCTGGAATGGCCTCCATGCCCCTCTCAAACTTGAGCCAGACCACCCGAAGTTTCGGAAGCAGCTCAAAATGTTCCTCTTCTCCTCTGCTTTCTCTCTCTCCCTCCCGTGCTGACCTACCTGTCTGCTGTACTGACTGGTTCCTTGGCTACCCTCAGAGCCTCACTGTGTACCAGGCTCTTTCTTGATCAGCCTCCCCTGCACTGGCTCTGTGCTACCACCCACTTACGGGCTGTAACTGTAACCCCACAGTCCCTTGTTCTCCTTGCACTACCCAGAGCCGCGCTGCCTTGACTGCACTTACTCAGAGCATTGCTGCCCTGTTTTCCCATCCCCTCTCCCTTGCCTTGCACTACCCCCCCTCCTCTTGCACTTCTCAGTCTCACACTTGCATGATCTGAATGAAACAAGGCCTAGTTAGATTGTTTGTCTTGTCATCCCTATGTCTTCCCTCCCTTGTCTTGTTGCACCTAGACACACTTGTGTACAGGCCCGTTATAAATGACTTATCATACCAAACAATAAAAGAAAACTCTGAGGGTCAACATTCTCTCACCTGGGAGCAATAACATGGAATGAATTACCATAAAACATATGCAACACAAGGGATCATTTGGAATTCAGGAAACTACTCACATCTTGCCCCAGAACCAGAAGGAAACGACTAGAAAGTACACACCCGATCAGGAAACAAGAACCCAATGATTAGCCCATGACCCTGACTTAATCTTCCCTAACTGGGGCGCGGTGGGAGGATACCCCAACAACCTATGCCCACATACAGCTAGTCCGCAGAGGAAGCATTGTTATGTAAGAACCCCCAAGGGGCAGGCAGGAAATTACCAAAACCCCAAACTGTGACATTGCCAATCCGGGGCAAGGATGACCCTGGCCTCAGCCAGATAGAAACACCATTAGCTTAACACAGAGAAAAACTATGGCTCCCAGACACGCCTGCCAATTAGGTGGATGGACTGCAGTGCCTAGCACACAGGATGGTTGTGGATGTTGAGCGCAGGGACAAAAAGGTAAGGAAAACGAGCAAACGTAATCCTAAACCTCAATTTCCACATATTGTTCCCATACACAAACTCACACAACCACATCTCTGCACAGCAATTCGCATGCACTTCACCACACTGCAACAACAGACCAACAACATCACACCTGGCACAACAGCACATGGAAAGCCCCGAAAACCGCACTCAAGCTCAGCAAACAGTGCAAACTGAACTGAAGCTGCCAAAAGGACATCACAACTCTCACTTTCCTATTCCCAGTACACCCTAATAACCACCACACTCCCACACCCTCTTTTTTCCGGATCCGCCAGTGCACCTGAAGACCAATCCAGTGGTGACGGTGCACGGTACAAATTCCTTTAACATATTATTATTGAAGTAACTCAGCATTGGATGCATTGTTTTATTGTAATGGCGGAAAACACCTGCAAAACTGCTTTTAATACATAACTTTAAATATTATTTGATATTGTTGCAATCTTTCAGAAATACCAATGTCTGAAATAAAATGGATATTCTTTCTTAATAATAGGTGTGCAACTATAAAATATTCATGAAACAGTCTGTTTTAGAAAACGTCTGCTTATTCATAGAAGGGAGAGCCTAGAAGCATGGCATAGGAGCAAGGAAGAGAAATTCACAATTACATCACTGATTCATGAAAATAACGTTTCTAAGTTTTGACAACTCAACTGGATAAGCAACCTTTTTTTTCTTATTTCATTTAGTTTTTACAAACTTTTTGAAAACTTTTACTTTTACCATTCTTAAATCCTAATTTCCATGGTGACAGAAAAAAAACAGAAAAAAAAAAAAAAACGCTCAAATAACTAAAAAGCGACTGATTGGTCGTGAATTTGCACTTGACTCATCTCATTTAGTTCCTGTCTTATGGCAGCTGAGAAAGTTCATTTGCACACTTTCTTTAGTTGCAGTATTATTTGTTTGCTGAGTGTGTCTTTTCTGGCTTACTAGATGTGGCATCTATTGGGGTCATTCATTCTCCCCATACGGTGTTGTCGCCTCTAGTCGTGTTTGCATTTGGTCAAGGAATCTCGTCGTTGCAATCACCAGTGATCGGTTCTCGCCAATGTGAAGGTGCCTCCACCATTCATCTAGATCATAAGTTTGAACTCTGCATCTCTCCTTTCCAAGGCATTTTTCGCGTTGGACTTTAAGGGGCCGATTCATGGAACAAACGTGCGCCGAAAATCTTCGCGCAAGCAGGCGCAAGCAGGCACAAGCGGAAAAAAACAGGCGCACGCGTGCGATTCATGGAAGTCCCTGCGCGTGTACACCTCGGGATGTGCGCCAAACCCGTGCATGGCGCACAAGTCACTGCAACATCCCGAAAGGCGTGCGTGACGCGCACAGTGAAAGCACACAACCTCGGCGCATACACCAGAAAGTGGGCGGGACACAGGGCGTAACGCGCGGAATGGGGAACAACGCACGAAAATAAGGGCGTAACTGGGGATGTACTGCAGGGAAGCAGACGGAACGCCCAGACGCACTCGAACCACACGTATTCATGGAATCGAATCAGGCAAAGCCACGCATAGCCAAAGACACGCACAAGCTGAAACACGTCCGCCACACGAAGGCAGGCGGTAGAGTCCCAGCGCATCACAAAAGTGGCAACATACAGCAATTGGGCCTGTATGAGCGGGGCATGTGTATTGCGGGGGTGCGCGGGAAGCAACACACGCGATCGAGCAGGGTACGTGTATTTCGGGGGCGCGCGGGACGTTACACACGTGATTGAGTGGGGTACGTGTATTTCGGGGGTGCGCGGGAAGTTACACACGCAATTGAGCGGGGTAGGTGTATTTCGGGGGTTTGCGGGAAGTCACACACGCGATCTCATCAGGGTACGTGTATTTCAGCGTGCGGGGGAAGTATCCCACGCAACATCAGCAGGGTAAGTGTATTCCAGGGGTGCGCGGGAAGTTCCACACGCAATCTCATCAGGGTACGTGTATTACAGGGGTGCGCGGGGAGCAGCACACGTGAATTGCACGTGTGGGTCCTCCCAGGTGTTCCCTCTACAGCCTCCACGGCCCCTGCAGGTGGCTCACACCACAGGGGCCTACCCAGCACATGTCCTGCAGGCACCCCATCCACCATGGCCATGCCCCCCAGCCAACCCACATGTCAACTTGCACTACTGCCCACCAACGCATGTCCCCCTGCACCCCGAGCCACCAGGGGCACCCTCCACCAGGCCCCCACCCATGTCTCCCACCACCCGCACCCCACAGCAGTGCAGTGGCAGCCTCCACCAGGCCCCCACCCATGTCTCCCACCACCCCCACCCCCCCAGCAGTGCAGGGGCACCTGCCAGCAGGCCCCCACCCATGTCCAACTCATGTTCCCCACCACCCCCACCCCCCAGCACTGTGGGGCACCTGCCAGCAGGCCCCCACCCATGTCCAACTCATGTTCCCCACCACCCCCACCCCCCAGCACTGTGGGGCACCTGCCAGCAGGCCCCCACCCATGTCCAACTCATGTTCCCCACCACCCCCACCCCCCAGCACTGTGGGGCACCTGCCAGCAGGCCCCCACCCATGTCCAACTTATGTTCCCCAGCACCCCCACCCCCCAGCACTGTGGGGCACCTGCCAGCAGGCCCCCACCCATGTCCAACTCATGTTCCCCAGCACCCCCATCCCCCAGCACTGTGGGGCACCTGCCAGAAGGCCCCCACTCATGTCCAACTCATGTTCCCCACCACCCCCACCCCCCAGCAGTGCAGGGGCACCCACCACCAGGCCCCCACCCATGTCTCCCGCACCCCCACCACCCAGCCAGCAGGGGCACCCACCACCAGGCCCCCACCCATGTCTCCCACCACCCCCACCCCCCCAGTCACCCTTGGGCAGCCTCCACCAGGCCCCCACCCATGTCTCCCAGCACCCCCACCCCCCAGCCACCAGGGGCACCCACCACCAGGCCCCCACCCATGTCTCCCTCAACCCCCACCCACCCAGTCACCAGGGGCAGCCTCCACCAGGCCCCCACCCATGTCTCCCAGCACCCCCACCCCCCAGCAGTGCAGGGGCAGCCTCCACCAGGCCCCCACCAATGTCTCCCAGAACCCCCACCCCCCAGCCACCAGGGGCAGCCTCCACCAGGCCCCCACCCATGTCTCCCACCACCCCCACCCCCCCAGCACTGTGGGGCACCCACCACCAGGCCCCCACCCATGTCTCCCACCACCCCCACCCCCCAGCAGTGCAGGGGCAGCCTCCACCAGGCCCCCACCCATGTCTCGCAGCACCCCCACCCCCCAGCCACCAGGGGCAGCCTCCACCAGGCCCCCACCCATTTCTCCCACCACCCCCACCCCCCAGTCACCAGGAGCAGCCTCCACCAGGCCCCCACCCATGTCTCCCACCACCCCCACCCCCCAGCCACCAGGGGCAGCCTCCACCAGGCCCCCACCCATGTCTCCCACCACCCCCACCCCCCAGCAGTGCAGGGGCAGCCTCCACCAGGCCCCCACCCATGTCTCCCACCACCCCCACCCCCCCAGCAGTGCAGGGGCACCTGCCAGCAGGCCCCCACCCATGTCCAACTCATGTTCCCCACCACCCCCACCCCCCAGCAGTGCAGGGGCACCTGCCAGCAGGCCCCCACCCATGTCCAACTCATGTTCCCCACCACCCCCACCCCCCAGCACTGTGGGGCACCTGCCAGCAGGCCCCCACCCATGTCCAACTCATGTTCCCCAGCACCCCCACCCCCCAGCACTGTGGGGCACCTGCCAGCAGGCCCCCACCCATGTCCAACTCATGTTCCCCACCACCCCCACCCCCCAGCACTGTGGGGAACCTGCCAGCAAGCCCCCACCCATGTCCAACTCATGTTCCCCACCACCCCCACCCCCACCCCCCAGGACTGTGGGGCACCTGCCAGCAGGCCCCCACCCATGTCCAACTCATGTTCCCCAGCACCCCCACCCCCCAGCACTGTGGGGCACCTGTCAGCAGGCCCCCACCCATGTCTCCCTGCACTCCCACCCTCCAGCCACCAGGGGCACCCACCACCAGGCCCCCACCCATGTCTCCCACCACCCCCACCCCCCCAGTCACCAGGGGCAGCCTCCACCAGGCCCCCACCCATGTCTCCCAGCACCCCCACCCCCCAGCCACCAGGGGCACCCACCACCAGGCCCCCACCCATGTCTCCCACCACCCCCACCCCCCAGCAGTGCAGGGGCAGCCTCCACCAGGCCCCCACCCATGTCTCCCAGCACTCCCACCCCCCAGCAGTGCAGGGGCAGCCTCCACCAGGCCCCCACCCATGTCTCCCAGCACCCCCACCCCACAGCCACCAGGGGCAGCCTCCACCAGGCCCCCACCCATGTCTCCCACCACCCACACCCCCCCAGCACTGTGGGGCACCCACCACCAGGCCCCCACCCATGTCTCCTACCACCCCCACCCCCCAGCAGTGCAGGGGCAGCCTCCACCAGGCCCCCACCCATGTCTCCCAGCACCCCCACCCCCCAGTCACCAGGGGCAGCCTCCACCAGGCCCCCACCCATGTCTCCCACCTCCCCCACCCCCCCAGTCACCAGGGGCAGCCTCCACCAGGCCCCCACCCATGTCTCCCACCACCCCCAGCCACCAGAGGCAGCCTCCACCAGGCCCCCACCCATGTCTCCCACCACCCCCACCCCCCAGCAGTGCAGGGGCAGCCTCCACCAGGCCCCCACCCATGTCTCCCACCACCCCCACCCCCCAGCCACCAAAGGCAGCCTCCACCAGGCCCCCACCCATGTCTCCCACCACCCCCACCCCCCAGCAGTGCAGGGGCAGCCTCCACCAGGCCCCCACCCATGTCTCTCACCACCCCCACCCCCCCAGCAGTGCAGGGGCACCTGCCAGCAGGCCCCCACCCATGTCCAACTCATGTTCCCCACCACCCCCACACCCCAGCACTGTGGGGCACCTGCCAGCAGGCCCCCACCCATGTCCAACTCATGTTCCCCAGCACCCCCACCCCCCAGCACTGTGGGGCACCTGCCAGCAGGCCCCCACCCATGTCCAACTCATGTTCCCCACCACCCCCACCCCCCAGCACTGTGGGGCACCTGCCAGCAGGCCCCCAACCATGTCCAACTCATGTTCCCCACCACCCCCACCCCCCAGCACTGTGGGGCACCTGCCAGCAGCCCCCCACCCATGTCCAACTCATGTTCCCCAGCACCCCCACCCCCCAGCACTGTGGGGCACCTGCCAGCAGGCCCCCACCCATGTCCAACTCATGTTCCCCACCACCCCCACCCCCAGCACTGTGGGGCACCTGCCAGCAGGCCCCCACCCATGTCCAACTCATGTTCCCCAGCACCCCCACCCCCCAGCATTGTGGGGCACCTGCCAGCAGGCCCCCACCCATGTCCAACTCATGTTCCCCACCACCCCACCCCCCAGCAGTGCAGGGGCACCCACCACCAGGCCCCCACCCATGTCTCCCAGCACCCCCACCCCCCAGCCACCAGGGGCACCCGCCACCAGGCCCCCACCCATGTCTCCCACCACCCCCACCCCCCAGTCACCAGGTGCAGCCTCCACCAGGCCCCCACCCATGTCTCCCAGCACCCCCACCCCCCAGCCACCAGGGGCAGCCTCCACCAGGCCCCCACCCATGTCTCCCAGCACCCCCACCCCCCAGCCACCAGGGGCACCCACCACCAGGCCCCCACCCATGTCTCCCACCACCCCCACCCCCCAGCAGTGCAGGGGCAGCCTCCACCAGGCCCCCACCCATGTCTCCCACCACCCCCCAGCAGTGCAGGGGCAGCCTCCACCAGGCCCCCACCCATGTCTCCCAGCACCCCCACCCCCCAGCCACCAGGGGCAACCTCCACCAGGCCCCCACCCATGTCTCCCACCACCCCCACCCCCCCAGCACTGTAGGGCACCCACCAACAGGCCCCCACCCATGTCTCCCACCACCCCCACCTCCCAGCAGTGCAGGGGCAGCCTCCACCAGGCCCCCACCCATGTCTCCCAGCACCCCCACCCCCCAGCCACCAGGGGCAGCCTCCACCAGGCCCCCACCCATGTCTCCAGGGCTGGACTGGGACCCAAAAGTGGCCCTGGAATATTTTTTCTAAGTGGCCCCATATTTCGCCGAGTGAGCACAGCGCGTGAGCCCAACTCTTCTATGAGCGGATTCAGAGTATTCCCCAAGAAAATGAAAAGGAGTCAAAATAAGTGCATTTAAAGCAGCTTTTAAACATATATGGATTAAATAGTCATCTTTTAAATAAGTTACCAAAAAGTACATCTTCAATGATAGAGGGACAAACCACGAGTGCAATATCAGTCTGAATAAAAGTAATCCTGGAGAGGTTATTTTTCCTCATTGTAGCCATGCGTTGCTTTTCAGGGCAGAAGTAGAGGATACTTGTGGGTGGTCACTCTTTTTTCAGAGAGTGGCCGCTACCCTGCTTTGGTGTTTTTGAGTCCGGAAAACTTGCTCAAGTGTTTGGCTACATGAATTTCACCTGGGTTATCATGTACCAAGTGCACACGCTTACCCACAAGACCACATGAATGGGATTTTGTTTTACTGGGAATATTTCACCATAAATTGTTGGGATTAAATGGTGGGCACGTTTTATACTTTGCCAGCGTACTCATGGGAAAATCTACCCTCTCATGTCATTTTTCTGGTGTTGATTAATGCTTTTTTAATGCCGTTGCTCTTTTCTGTGGTGCACTTTCTTCTGTGGAGTGATCCAAACATGTATATTTCACTTTAAGATATGTACACTTACTGTGCTTATATTGATAGGTGCCAGCTTTTGATTTTTGCTATCGTGCCAGAAGTCTCCACACCTAGTGGTGTGAGGGAGCCGTACCCATCTCCTAGTTGAAACACCTCATTTTACAGCACATTTTGCAGCAGTAATGGGGAAAAAAGTCATATGATTTACAGGAAGATATAAAGATAACATCTCAGCAGCAGTCACCTAACCTTCTCAGTTGCCGATGCAACTTTCTGTTATGGGATCCCCTGCTTCGCCTTTCAATTCCTGCACCCTGCCAAACAGTTTTGGCCTGCTGACCCCCTCAATGAAGGCTCAGGGGGTACATTGATAAAGCTCCCTTCTCATTTTGTCTGCTACCTCAAAATAAAGCCTCACTCCTGATATTGCCACATATGTAAATGTTAACAGTGACAAATGAAATACTGGACGTCACTGTGTATTTGTATCCTGCCTTAATCATGGGAATGTGTTTTTAATGTAACTTCCTATGATACCTGTGTTTATTAAAGATTTATTCTGTGATATAGGTTTAAGTTTCTGTAATATCACGGGTCATCATTCATGCAAATAAGGGGGCCCGCACATCTTATGTCGCCCAGGGCCCAGCAAATCCTAGGGCCAGCCCTGGGCTGGGTAATAATAATTGTTCATGGAAATATATTATGCAAAATGCTTTGTCGAAAGGGCTATGTTAACAACCATTCATTAACACATGTACCAACACACTTAGGCGTCATTACTAGCCCCAGTACCAGAAAAGAAAATGTAAAGCTTGTGTCTATCGGTCTTATTTCAATTTCCTTTCAACCAACTCCAGGATCTCATATCACCTTCACTCTGTCTGCGTAATGTTGCCACCAGGAGGATAATAGGTTAGAGAAGACTGAGGGTTAAGTAATGCAGTGCTACAGCAGAGCTTATTCTAATGAAACCCGTGAGCTGCATCAGTCTTCTCACACAAGCAGCTCAGTAATGAAGTAAGAGTCAGTAAATCAGACTGACGCATTAACTTTATTTTTTAGGTCGGGTTGCATGCACCTCATAAGACACCAGTCACCCTCAAAATCTCAATGAGATGGATTCCCCATTATACGATGTGCTCCGCCCTCAATAAACACCTCAGCATCGAGATTACCCACTCCTTCGGCTCACATTATCATCTCACTCACATCTAAACCTAGGTGACCCTGAATGCATCTCTGATCTGATTCTCACACAGTTCATCTTTAAAAAGCCTCCTGATTGCACTACCACGGTATGGAGACAACACAATTAGCAAGTCAATTATAAAGAAAACCAACTACCTATTAAGGCCCATTCAGTGCCATGTAAGTCACCCCGAGGCCTCACACACATACACATAGAAGTTCCATTTATACAGAGCTTGCTGTCACCTTGTAATGACTTCTTAGTCATGTACATACCAGCTAGTGCTGCCCCTCTTCGATAGCAATCATGTCAAACATCTGAACGTTGAGTCAGCCCTGATAATAATCAAAAGCTCCATAATACACCTGATAATACCCTAATTGCAAAGCACTGCTGAACATATACAATGCAATATCAATAAAGCTCGCTCGTAACAAGCACCTTTTATGTAATGCACATCCCGGTGTATGTTCTGTTGGAACTTACATGATGAGTTGGGCTGTTATTAGGCTGTACAATAGTAAGCATTTTATGCACCTCAGGAGAGTGAAAACCTGTCTTCACAGTCGTGCTTCAAACCTGTAGACTGCATGTAGGCCGGTCGGTCGCACACGTCCCTCTCTGCCCTCCCCCCCTCCTCCCCACAGCACGCCAAAGTACCCCACGCAGGTTTCTGATCCATAAACTCCATCTAGACACCACTGCCAACAACCACACCATCTTTCGCTCGAAATGCTCCCTCACCTTTCTTGGTACAGAGAATCTTTGGGCAAGGACCTCCACTCCATTGACTCAGGTGCACATGTGAATTCTATACAGACCATGCTCTGGCAAGATCAGCATGAGCTCCAGCCAGTAGTTTCTAAGAATTTATGAGAAACGCAGTGAGATTATGGGAACAACTCCAGTGACATGCTTATGTCGATATCTCAAATAAAGTCTGAAGAACATCAATAGCAAAGGTTTTATCTCCAGGTAAACGAGCTGTTGCATTTAGTGCCACAGTTTCCGCAACATCTCCCCGTGCTGCTGGACAAGGAACCCACATGCTCTGCCGAAGGTCATACGATTTCACCCCAGGGCATTCTGGGTCACAGGATACGTGGAAATCCAAGGCCCAACGCTAGATCTGCCGCGCAGATGCCTGCTTCACGCCCTCCGACCTTCAGAATGCACCCACAGCTGCAGTGTGTCAAGAAAGGGTGCCATGCACTGCATTACCAAAGGCAATGCATTAGAGAGCATTATATCATTTAAGCATTATATCATTTTAAAGATGAAATACAAACTTGTCGGATGCTGACAACGGTCCTTTTATATATGTCTGCAGGTACACCTACAGTTTGCAACACATCACCCTACTTCCACCCTCTGCCGTCATGCTCAAAATTGGGCTCGATTTTGCCAGGAACAAACATGTCCACAGACCAAAGTGCCTATTGAGTTGCATCAAGTGCCCAATAATAGTGCCAACCTAAAGAAAAGGCGCGGCGGGGAGGGTTCCATCTCTGCAAGATCGTGTGGGTGTTTAAATACATTATAATAGAAAAACACACACTTCTTGCGTGGGGTCGTACACAGACAAGTCAGACAAACAAGCGTGAATATTTTCGGATAGGGCGTTACTTTATGGGACTTGAAAGCGTGATCGCAAGCTATTACATCTTTAAAAAAGCATATATTTCACACAGAAACTGACAGGAAAAATGCAGGGTGTAGCTGCAGTGGAAAGGATAAAACAACGTGGCAAGTACCCATGGACACCGACGGGAGCTCTCCTCACCTTGGACAGGTCCATGTCAAGCTCGAGGAAGGGGCTCAGCGTGTCAGACAGTATGGTCGCAAGTGCAGCCTGATGAACAAGGCCTTCCTGTCCTCCAAAGGAGCTCTGCATTGATCGTAATGTTCTCATTTAATGTATATCCTTCCCCCATGAAAAGAGGCCCTATGTTCTGAGGCCTAGCGGGGAAAGTCCCGGTGTCCCGGTGGGTCTGTCCAGGCCTGCATGTCTCCCACCACCCCCACCCCCCTAGTCACCAGGGGCAGCCTCCACCAGGCCCCCACCCATGTCTCCCAGCACCCCCACCCCCCAGCCACCAGGGGCAGCCTCCACCAGGCCCCCACCCATGTCTCCCACCACCCCCACCCCCCCCAGTCACCAGGGGCAGCCTCCACCAGGCCCCCACCCATGTCTCCCAGCACCCCCACCCCCCCAGGTCACCAGGGGCAGCCTCCACCAGGCCCCCACCCATGTATCCCACCACCCCCACCCCCCCAGCAGTTCAGGGGCACCTGCCAGCAGGCCCCCACCGATGTCCAACTCATGTTCCCCACCACCCCCACCCCCCAGCACTGTGGGGCACCTGCCAGCAGGCCCCCACCCATGTCCAACTCATGTTCCCCACCACCCCCACCCCCCAGCACTGTGGGGCACCTGCCAGCAGGCCCCCACCCATGTCCAACTCATGTTCCCCACCACACCCACCCCCCAGCACTGTGGGGCACCTGCCAGCAGGCCCCCACCCATGTCCAACTCATGTTCCCCAGCACACCCACCCCCAGCACTGTGGGGCACCCACCACCAGGCCCCCACCCATGTCTCCCAGCACCCCCACCCCCCAGCAGTGCAGGGGCAGCCTCCACCAGGCCCCCACCCATGTCTCCCAGCACCCCCACCCCCCAGCCACCAGGGCCAGCCTCCACCAGGCCCCCATCCATGTCTCCCACCACCCCCACCCCCCCAGTCACCAGGGGCAGCCTCCACCAGGCCCCCACCCATGTCTCCCAGCACCCCCACCCCCCAGCCACCAGGGACAGCCTCCACCAGGCCCCCACCCACGTCCAACTCATGTTCCCCAGCACCCCCACCCTCCAGCACTGTGGGGCACCTGCCAGCAGGCCCCCACCCACGTCCAACTCATGTTCCCCACCACCCCCAGCCCCCAGCACGGTGGGGTACCTGCCAGCAGGCCCCCACCCATGTCCAACTCATGTTCCCCACCACCCCCACCCCCCAGCACTGTGGGGCATCTGCCAGCAGGCCCCCACCCATGTCCAACTCATGTTCCCCACCACCCCCACCCCCCAGCACTGTGGGGCACCTGCCAGCAGGCCCCCACCCATGTCCAACTCATGTTCCCCAGCACCCCCAGCCCCCAGCACTGTGGGGCACCTGCCAGCAGGCCCCCACCCATGTCCAACTCATGTTCCCCACCACCCCCACCCCCCAGCACTGTGGGGCATCTGCCAGCAGGCCCCCACCCATGTCCAACTCATGTTCCCCACCACCCCCACCCCCCAGCACTGTGGGGCACCTGCCAGCAGGCCCCCACCCATGTCCAACTCATGTTCCCCACCACCCCCACCCCCCAGCACTGTGGGGCACCTGCCAGCAGGCCCCCACCCATGTCCAACTCATGTTCCCAACCACCCCCACCCCCCAGCACTGTGGGGCACCTGCCAGCAGGCCCCCACCCATGTGCAACTCATGTTCCCCAGCCAACATGTCATCACAATCTAGATCCCTGGTCCCTATGGTCAGCCTCCAAATGCAAAACACCCACCCGAGTATTGCATCCACCCACTCATAATTTGCAATTACATCACAGAACACCAATTGCAAGTTCCGAAACAAACACATTTCCCTCACATACACCCAATGGGTGTCAGTGAATCTCAAAACACATATCATGAAATGCATGAAACCAATGAGATACCACACATTGAAGTTCACCAAAAAAATATATGTATTAAAGGAAACATAAATAGAATAAAAAATGAAAAAACAGAAATGTGAATGTACAAAAATTAAAAGAAGCATGTCCGTGAAAAAAAGCAAAACCAAAAATAAAATTCCAAAGTAATGTTGTGCAAAGTTAATGTCCACAAAACAAAATCCAATGGGAAATAAAAAAGAAAGTCATTGCTCCATGGTTAAAAAGTGAAAAAAAAATACAATCCAACAGTGAACTATGTACATGGGAACAAGCCAGGGTCCATTATCCCAACAAAAGAAAGGAAACCTATCTAACTACACTAACTAATAAAATAAACTATATACAAAAATGTGGCCAATGTCCAAAAGGTCCAAATAAAATCAAAACAAAAATGAAACCTAACACTACCTACATAACTATGTACAAGGGCAGCGGGCTAGTTTCACGGCTCACTTGTGGATGTCCCGGGCCAGGGCATCATCGAACTCCTCCTCAATGTCCCGGAGGCGGTCCTCCTCCATGGCCCCGAGGGTCCGCAGGGCCGTCGACGTCTCCACCTCCAAACCCCTGCGGATTGCCTCGAGGCACTCGGCCCGCCTCAGGGCCCTCCGCATGGAGTTCTCCGCCCTGACCATTGTGAGCCGTGCCTTTTCCGCCCGCTGCCGCTCCGCATCTATGGCGTGGCCCAACTGCTGCCACACGGAAGACACTCTCTGTCCTGGGTCCTCCTGCCCTCCGGCCGATGCCTGCCCCTCCGATGTTGAAGGCCCGAGCCTTCATGGCTCCCACCACGTTGCTGCTGCTGCTGTGCCTCTGCCCGTGCACTGCCCCCTGCTGCCTGCACATCCTCTGCTGGCTGGGGTGCAGTCGTAGATGTGGCCACCCCTGCTGGACGTCCGACTCCCGACTGTGGCAGGGATGCCTCCTCCACCAGCCTGGCCGCACCGTCAGAGGCAGCTCCACAGGGCACCCAGGTGACTGATGGGTGGGAAGATGGCACAGAGGACGACTGGCACGTAGGGGGTCCAGTTGAGGAGGGGGTCGTAGCAAGCCCCATCAGACGGAGGAATCCGGCCTGGGTGACCTGTCCCAGCAGGCTGATGTGGTCAACGAGCCATTCGAGATGACGTGCAGTCTCCTCATGAAAAGACTGCAGGTCACCTCACATGGCCCGTTGACGCAACGCCACACCAGCCAGGACAGGCTCAACCCGGACCTGGATAGTCACGTCCGCAGGCAGAGGAACCACTTGACGTGAGCTCATCCCCTGCCTGAAAACGGGTCTGGGTGTAGGCATCCCTGCTGGTGCAAGATGATGCAGGGACAGGATCAGGGACAGGATTGCACACAGGCACCTCCGCGGCGGCCTGTGCAGCCTCCTGTCCCTGGTCCTGCACTGCACCACTAGCACCAGTGGGATCCCTACCTCCAGACCCCGTCTCTGGTGCTTGCACGGCCTCCTCCTCCACCAAACCCCCCACCAACCTGGATGACTCCGTGCCAACTTCCCCTGTTGGGCCCTGTGGGGTCCCAGCTGCCCCTTCTGCTGCCGAGGAGTCCAACTCCAACCTCCGCCTCTTGGACCTCCCCCCGGCAGCTGCGGCCTGGGACGTGGCACCGGACTCCTCACTCCCCGACGAGATCACAACATGGGAGGGGAGCCGGGCCTTGCGTCTCCGGCTGGCGGTGGGATCCCCGCCGCTGTGCTCCACAGCACCTTCTCCGCCCTCTTCATCAGTTGACGCTGCAGACAGGGAGAAACAAAACACAGGCATCAGGGCACTGTACAATGGACACATACACACATGACAGTTGTACATGAGTGGCATTGGCAAACCTCAGACATGTCATCACAATCCCCAACACACATGTCATTACAACTCGCACACATGAGCCATACCACAGCCATATCGCAACTGCCACCACCATCCATACACATACAACAGCATGAGCAGCCAAAGGTGAGCCAGACATCACATGCAACACAGGAAGTGCACCACACATGTACACACACCACCACACTTGCATGCATGTGTACACCTCTGCCAAATGTCGCAGTGTTCAGACGGGCATCCATGTCACATCTGCCAATCAGGCTTCCACATACCGCTGTCACATGCATCCATGTTGCATCACTGTTGCACCCTTGTCAAATACACACACATGCACATATACACAGTGCTGATACATGCAGCCAAAAACAACATACATGCGTGACATCACGGACATGTCTACTTACATACACATTCATCCAAACATGTGTGCCCACACAACTGCATTTGGCATGCAAGCCTACACACACAAGCACCATCCATGTCTCACACATTCCAGCCCTCGCATGTGTTAGCCCCATGGCCCTGTACACCCCCACCCATACTCGACCCCATACAAACAGATGTGCAACCTGCACACTACTGAATAATCACCACACGCATTGCTCACAATCAGGATGCATGTACACTCACCGCTCGACTCCAGACGGGTCTGCCTCTCAAGGACCTGGACGTGGAGTGCTGGGGATATGCGTTCCAGGACCCTCATCTGTTCTTCCGACAAGTGGCCCCGGCGCCCCTTGGCATCCGCTGCCTTCAAGAGGCGCCGGGCCTTGTTCAGGGTCCTGGACCTGAAGTCCTCCCAGCGCTTCTTGACATGTTGTAAGTCACGGACTGCCACCCCCTCCGCGTTGATGGCAGTCACAATGTCAGTCCAGATCCGAGTCCGTCCTTCCTTGTCGGCGCGGGAACTTCCGAAGAGGGCATCATACTGCCCCAGGACTTGCTCCACCAGGACACCAACTTCGGTGGCACTGAAGCTGGTGCCCCTCTGCCTCTCTGGCCGGGGGTTGTCAGTGGTCTCAGATGGTGTTTGCCCCGACATGACAACCCCAGAGGCAGGAGTGGGTGGGCAACTGGGTCCTGGGGCTGGGCTGTGGAGCGATGGAATCCCAGTCGGGAGTCTTCGGTTCCAGCAGGGGTGGTCACAGCAACAGCACCCCTGGCTGATGTGCAGGCAGCAAATGGCAGGGCACGTGGGCAGCAGGCAGTCAGGCAGCAGCAGATGGCAGATGGGAGCGTGCTCGGGGCTCTGGGGGCAGTAGTTCGGCCTTCTGGGCAGGAGCGTGGTCTTCCGTGTGCTTACGCGTGGCCAGCTTGATACGGAGTGATTTGGCACGTGAAAAATCTGCACGTCAGCGTGTAATTCGAGGAAAGGCCCTTAGCGCGTAAGCGCGTCTGCACGCATACACATTTTCATTGGACAGAAGGCCCCTCAAGCCAAGCGCCCCTGTGACGTGACGCGTACAGACGTGCATGGGCATTTCAGCGTGCGTGAAAAACTGCACGTCCGCGTGTAATACGAGGAAAGGGCCCATTCGCGTAAGCGCGCGTGGAAAACTGCATGTCCGCGTGTAATACGAGGAAAGGCCCTTAGCGCGTATGCACGGCAGCACGCATATGCGATTTCATTGGACCAAAGGCCCTTAGCGCGTGAGCGCGTCTGTGACGTGACGCGCGCAGGTGTTTCCCTCATTGCACGTGATGACAGAACACACGTGGATTTCCACCAATCGCGTGTGAAAGTTCCCGGCACCCCGGAACACACGTACCCAGGCTAATCGCGTGTGGAACTTCCCGCGCACCCCGAAACACACATACCCAGGCCAATCGCGTGTACGCTCACTCCCCTCCAATCACACGTGATGACACTCGGACCTACAGTCTTACCACGTATCCGAATACGGGAAACCCGCGCACGGCAAAAGACGTGCACAGGTGTCAATGCGTCTGCCCACACGAAGGCAGGCAGAGGAGTCCCCGCGCACAGCATAAAAGTGCGCGCAAACAACAAACGCGTATATACAGCTACAATGAATGCCCCATTTGTTGCTGCACTGATCGTGGGACACCGCAGGAGGAGAATAGCCAGGGCACGCATTTTCTCACCACGGACAAGCCTTTTTGGGATGCCTGATGACCAGGTCTACGGCAGGTATAGGTTTCCACCCCATATCATCCTAGACCTGGTCAGGGAGTGGGAAGATGACCTCACATCCCCCACCCTTTGCTCCCAAGCATTGAGCACCTTGGAGAAGCTGCTCAATGTCCTGCATTTTTTGGCCACTGGGTCATTTCAGCGGACCACTGCCATAGTGGGGGGGTCTCACAGGCCACGCAGTCACGCTGCCTACACCAGGTACTGGCAATCATGACAGCGCGCCCCTCAGTCCGCAGGCACATATACATGCCCAGAACACCCGCAGAAAGGCAGGCCGTTGTCCTGGATGTTTTCAGGGTGGCACACTTCCCCAAAGTGCTCGATGCCATAGATTGCACCCATGTGGCCTTACGTCCACCTAGGGCCATTGAGCACATCTACCGAAACCGCAAGCACTGGCATTCCATCAATGTACAGGTGGTATGTGATGCAAAGGGAATCATCACCTCTGTCTATGCAAACTACCCTGGCTCCATCCATGACAGTTTCATATACAGAATGTCCGCCCTGAGCCGGACCCTGGAAGCTGGGCAGCATGGCGACACATGGCTCCTAGGTCAGTACAAATGCCCTTGCACATGCATGCAAGTCACACACAGACAAATATCCAAACCCTAATAATCTCAACTATTATCACCTCCCCAGGGGACAGTGCCTACCCTCTGAGCAACCACATGATGACGTCAATCCGGAACCCCACCACACCACCCCAGGTAAGATACAACGCCGCCCATATTGCAACCAGGGGCATAGTGGAGCGCACATTCGGAGTGCTCAAGTCACGTTTCCGCTCCCTTGACCGCTCTGGTGGGCAACTACTCTATGCACCACCAGTAGTGTGCAGGATCATTGTGGCAGCATGTGTCCTGCACAATGCTGCAACACGGCAGGGCGTCCCGGTGGACATGGTGGTGCCCCCACATCCCCAACCACAGGCACAGGCGCTGCCCATGGGAGGGGAAAGGGCACGTGGCGAGAAAGCCCGGACCCAGCTTGTGGCCACATTTTTCACCTAAACTCCCACACCTGCGGAGTGCACACAGGCCTGGCACATACCAGGTGACAATCGATGATGAGAAAGAGACAGTCAACTGTCACAACCCTACCACCCTGAGATAGTTGCCATGGAAGTGCCACATCGTCTGCATCCCTAGCTACTTAAACACAAGCTATCCTGTGTGACCAAAAGGCACACATATGACATATGACATGATATGGGCCATACACAAGTATTCCAAGGCGCAATGAGGCAGGGAGGGGGGAACAAGGGAACACAGAGAACGGTACTACTAGGCCAGGTGTCATTGAGATCGTGCAAGTGCAGGGGTAGGGGGAAGGGAAAAGTGCAAGGGGAAGGGTGGGGGGAGTCCAGTACAGGGGAAGTAGCCCAAAAAAATAATACATAGGTCGCCTGGTGGCAACTACAAAGCTAAGTGCAGACAAGTGCTGGGAAGGGAGGGCTGTAGGGATAGAGAGACAGTACTGCAGTGCAGAGGTTGCCAGGGAGGCAGTGCAAGTGGAGAGTGGCTGGGCCAGGGACCGAGGTCGGTGAGAGTGGCCCAGTTGCAGCTCCTGTGCAGTTCCAGTGAAGAATTCTGCAAGGGAGAGGCAGAGAGTAAGCAGAAGCAAAGAGGAAGGTCTTGAGGTGCTTCCAGAACTGGAGATGGTTCCCCTCAAGTTCAAGTCAGGCCAGAAGTCTGTTCCAGGGGGAGGGCCCTGCTGCGGAGAGAAATCTACCCCCAGCTAGTTGCTCTGAGAATTTTATGACCCGGACATGCAAGGTGTGCATCACACACACCTGCAAAACAGGCCATGGCCATCACTGTCATGTCACTCAAACCCTCCCAAACATCAACATGACATGGCAAGCAATACCCATACACCAACGCAGTAACGATAAGGTACACATTGCCATGTCCTAAATGTACAGTGGCATCGGACACTGCTGCCTGACCCGGAATCAGTGAAATGACAGACCAACAAAATCTCCCACCCAAAATAAGTCATTTCCAAATGCATTACAACAGTCGTAGACGTAACATCACAATGAATGCCTGTCTACATGCACATTATGCATTGCAAAATCAACACTGCAGCTCATGTGTGCAGTGTCCTACTCCTGCATCACACTGCTCAGCGCACAGCACAGTGAACAGCCATTGTGTGTGATGCACACCCTGAGCATCACATCTAAGTGACAGACCACATCAAACATCAAATTAGGCATGTACTGGATCCATAATCGATCACAGAACATGTGCTGCCGGGACACAGTGGGTACCAGAAGGCAAACAGTGTACACGTGGATATGCAAGGGTGGGAGTACATGTAGTGCATCAGAGTGCAAGTGTGTGGTTCTGCAAGGACATGCACTCCACATATGCATGTGCACTCAAGTGACCATCAGTGTTCCCTACACATCACATGTGAACATCCACCATGTGTACACCCCAGCATGTCAAACCACAACTATCCCCTCGCACCTGAAAGGAAAACACAACACATGAACAGGCATTGATCAGCAGAACACAACATATACATAGGATACCACCATTACTATGTCAGAGTTCCCATCACACTGCAGGGCAAGGCAACTATCAACAACAACCCTCCCCCTCCCTCACAAATGACCATGACCCACTGAACAACTGCACCTGGGTCATGGAGCCTCCAAACCTCAATTCTACCTGGCCACAGGATCACCTTTACCCTTCGTCACCATCTCCCACCTTGTGTGTAAAAAGATGCCTGAACCCTCAGAATCCACACTCATTTCCAAAATCACAAAATCCAAGGCATAAAAACGAACCCGAACACCCTCCAGTAGATGACGTGACGTAGCAGTACCTCACAAAGGCCAAGTACTACCACAATGATGCAACAACCAAGGTAGCACAGCAAAACAATGTCACGACAGGATGTGAGACATGTGTGGTACATGACATAGGATGATGCACCATGAATGGATGTGTACTGTCACAGGTCCCCTGTACAGGCGCGGCGAGTGTCACGAAACAACCACCCCCACCATGTCCCGGGTGCCTGCAAGGTCAAACTCACACAGGCCCCTGAGACCCTGGTGGGGAATGAGGTTCAGGGATATGCAGTCGGGACAGGTGCTGACACACTGGATGACTGGAATGAGTGGCAGGAGAGGGGAGGAGGAATGACACATGAAACTAGGGAATGCACGAAAATGTACAACCTGCATGAACACATACACAATCCAAACAAACTTGGACATCATTGTCATGGCCTTCTGTAGTCCAGGCTCAGGAGTGGTACAAACCAACCACCCCCTCTAGGGTTTTGGCGCCTGCAAGTTCGGGGCTTACACAGGCATCCGCAACCCCAGTGGGGAAAGAGGGCCAGGGAACGTTGCTTGGATAGGCACGGGAAGCAGGAACACCGGGTAGAGGGTACAGGTTTCAAAATTGCATAGGATCACGGGTGATTAGGGAGAAAAAACATACCAAATTGAACCACACATACATCCATGCATCAGTACACTTCCCAGCAAGCCTATGCAGAGCAGTTCATAAGAAAAACAACAAGACACTTAGCTCTGGTTTTGAGTGCTGGCCTCCTGCCTGCGCACTCTCAGGTCCGGGTACAGGAGCACTGCAATGCTGCAAAGAGAGCCACAGTCAACAACCTGTATGTGCCAATTACACAAAAACACAACACCAAACATGCCCCATAGCAACAAACTACTCTACAAACAGACAATCTGTGCTTGATGCTTCGTACCCATATATAACATCACCCCTGTGACGGGTCATACACAGTCAATGCAGTAAGTCAGCCGCTGGTGGGTGCGTGGCAAATGGAACACCAATGTGTCACAATTCACACAACATGCAATGTTCCCTGGGTAAGCAGACAGACCCATATAGCAAGCCATGACTACAGAGCAAGTTGCGTACCACCATGACCGAAACAAAGTTGGCAGTGCATTTATCATGAAGTACGTGGAAAAGACATGCACTGCACCCGAGTATGTCCCTTGCTGTATGTCCCTGTGAGCTGCCCCTTTCCATGTCTCGGAAGGCTACATGGTTGATACAAGTGCCTCAATGGACCTTGATGTACCGGAGGGTATGTGCCACTGCCCCTGCATGTGTCCCAGACAACCCTACTATAAACAGCCATCAGTCCACAAACACATCTGAGCTGCATTGTGTGCTTCAACACCAATATTCGTCTAAGCTCACCCTCAGTGCTGTGACTAAGCCTGCATGTGCAATTCGCCTGGTACAAGCTTTGCTATGTCGTGGCCCCCCTGTGATGCTCACCTTGCCTGGAGTTCCTTGGAACATGTCAGCAGTTCTAGGATGTGGGTCTGCAATCACTGTGCCTCTGCTTGTGCACACATGTGCGCACCAACAAACGGGTCCAGAATTCCGTCGTCCAATGGGCCATGTCTGCTGGCAAAGGTGCTCTGGAGGCTCATCCCCCTGCAGAAATGGCATGAAACACATGATTAATGCTTCAAAGTCATCTGTGTGTGTCTCATCAGGCATCTCATTACTTGACCATGTCAGAGAGTCACATCACGAATCACACCATCAGTCCGTCTTTCACCTCCAAAGTGTGGAACACTATCTACAGCATGAATTGCAACAAGCACGTGTACAGGAAAGATATGAAACATACTACACAATGCATAGCAATCAATGTCCACATTAATCATGACACACCCCATCTAGCAAAAGCTGAACAGTGGACAATGACACCTAAATAATCGCCACTAGGGCTGTCAACACAAGTCACACAGCACCAGACATGCCACAGATATGACAGTCCAAAGCCCTTGTGTAATATTCTGTAACACCGAACCATCCTTGCGAGCCCATGGATAAGGGAGGCAGGAGTGGCATATGTGAGTCAAGGACCCCAAGCAGCAAACACATACACAAGACAACCATGAAGGGCCCAGCTGGAACAGACAGTGGATGCCTTCAAAAGCCACAAAGCACTGCACCGTCATATGAAAGCACAATAGACTAGCAATTTTAAACTAACTCAACTATTAACTAATTACACTAACTATGGAAAACCTACATTACCTATTTAAACTGACTATCAAACAGAAACTTAACTAACTAAACTAAAAGAAAAATCAAAAATGGCCACATACGACCCTGGGGGGAGGGGAGGCACCCAGGATGGGGGAGGTACAGGGTGCTGCTCAACATCCACATGCGATGATGCTGAGCCAAAAGAAAAATCCTCCATGGGCTCAACGCCTGCACAGCACGACCTATGTGGGAGATAGATGGTCGTCCGAGTCTGGCTCATCCTGGAAAGGAGGACGTGGCACAGTAGCCTGGCCATGCCTAGCCGCAGCTTGCCCCTCGTCGGCAGCAAGTCTGCCGGACGGGTGAGCCTGGTTCTGTGTGGCGATGTGACGTAGGTCTGCATGCAGAACCTCACATGATACACGTGCTTCCTCTTGCAAGGTAGCACGTGTAACACGGAGTTCCTCCTGCAAGGCCTGGATGGACAACCGCTGCACCTCCCGACAAGCCTGTAGCTCAGCCGAGATGGTACGCTCAAGCTGTGCAAACCTCTCCTCTGCCTGCTGCCTCTGGGACATCATAAGGACACCCAGAGTGGATCTGAGGGAAGCATACTCCTCCCTCGGGGCATCCACGTGCGCCTCTGCGTGAGCAGCAATTGCTTGACGCAGAGACGACATTTCAGCCTGGCGTGCCCTGTCTGAGGCCGCCATGCCCAGCCTGACCGAGCGGGTCATGGACCGTGCCGCCTGCTGCTGGAGAAGCACCTGCCTAGCAGGGGGGAGCATAGATCGGGCCACACGCTCCATGCTCTCAGCGATGTTCTCCATTGCTGCCCCCTGCCGTTCGGAATTGGCAGTCATGTCTTGCTCCCACTCAGTATACAGCGGTTGCGCGTGGCGACCGCGTTGCCGGGCTTGACCCCTGCGGGAGCCAAGGACCGGGGGTCCTCGCTGTGTTGGCACCGCCTGCGGCTGCACGACTACATGCCCCCGTCGACGTGATGTCCCAGGCACATCAGTGACTGGTGTGGAGGGTGACCCTGCGTCCCGATCCACCACGGGCGGAGGAACCAAGACTGTCTGATCCCTCAGTGCAGGTGTCGCAGACAGAGGAGTGTCCACATCAGAATCACTCACCCCAGACACATGGACTTGATGCTCATCCAACTCAACATGGACGTCAGAGTCGTCATCAAGGCTGGACTCATATGCAGCCAGAGACAAGATGGACTGCAGCACTTGGGGGTTTTCGTGGCCTACCACCCCACAACCCCCACGAGTGTCGGGTTGATGTGGTGTTACCAACCCTGTGTCTGGCATGACAACACCATCCTCCGCCTCCATTGCGTCATCACCTGAAAAATAGAGAGAAAAAGGTCAATACACATGTCAGAAGCACACGACACACACACACACCGACAGCAAAGGCATCCAGCAGACATGTGACACACAACATATGACCTGGCATGCATGCTGGGTCTACTTTGAATAGCTTCTGTGATCAGACCTGTTGAAAGGTGGCAGTTTCCATGGAAGTGGGTCTATGCAGTGCAGAAAATGTGTACGCCACTCACTACCTACATGTACAAGCACTACATGGTATGTGCCAGGAAATGTGAAGGCAGTGCAATGTCAAATTCAGACATCACGTGCATTGTGCATTCAATGTGTACCATGTCTAGAAGCCAAGCACCCCTCCACCCCAGTACCAAAGCAGGGATGCCTAGCATGGTATCAAAAGCATACCATACACCTGTGTATTGACAGGCAGTGTTGACTGGTATCAACAGCTTAATGTGATTCAAATTACAACACTGCAAATGATGCTGGGACAGTGGGCAGGACACATGATGAAAACTCTGGAGGCCGCCCACGTGTGAAGAAGACACAAGAGTTGGACAGAGTCATTGGCCATTGAACAGGCTGAGGCCTGTGAGCCACACAGATTGTCAGGGCATAAACATGTGCGCAATGCAGGACTGAGCCACAGTTGACATGGGGAGGCCGATGAGATGGCAGGCAATGTATATAACCAAGGACTCATATTACAGTGATCATCCAGTCAAGGACACATAGGGGCATGCGTGCAATGCACATGGAGCATGAATGGGCACTCATGTCCCTGCGGGACATCTGACCCATGCACAGTACAAGTGAGATACCCTGCATCGAGTACTAAGGCTGTACCACACGGCATATGTTTGGCAGTTTATACGCTGGAAGTTAGCATCTACACAGGACACATGAACAAGAAACTACACATTGGCAAGATTGAAGCAGACCAGTGCAAAGGTGGAACTGGAGTGCAGAGTGGCGGAGGAGGGGCAAGGGAGCATGCCCACATGGAGTCCCGCATGCAGGCAGAGGAGACATGCATGACGGTAGCATTGCATTACTTACACATCAGAACCATGTACACGTCACATGTAGCAGCAATCATGCACAACACATCCCACAAGTGAAACACACACGTCCTCAACAAACACGCATCAACACTCACTGGACTGGGCATCAAAGTCCAGCATCTCTCCCACTCCTTCGACCAATTCAGGTGGTATGAACTCTGCAACGAGAGCCTCATGCGGAGTGAATTCTTCCTCCTCTGGTGCAGGCCCACCGCCAGTCACCAGAGTCAAGTTGTAATTTGAGGCACGCTTGGCCTTAGTGCTGCGCTTGATGTCATTCCAACGCTTTTTGCACTCCTGCGCCGTGCGCACCTCATAGCCGAATGAACTGACATGTTCCGCAACATGCTTCCAGTGGGTGTCACGTTGGGCAGCCGTAGTCTGACTATTGGCACCCACTAGCATGTCACGGCTGTGGCCCCGCACGTAGTCCACGAGGAAGTCCAGTTCCTGCTTACAGAAAGGCTTCTTCCTCGACGTGCAGGAGGTCGTGGCTGTGTGTGGGGTCCCAGCCTGTGCTGCAGGTGCAACCTTCCTACACTTGGACTGTGGCGCAGACCCTGGCTGGCTAATGCCGCCCTGATCAGTATGGCCAGTGGGTTCGGTGGATTGAGCCAAGGGAGTGGCAGGTGGAGGGATGACCAAAGGCCTGACTTGTGTCAGTGGCAGCTGGGTGCCCACTAATGGACCCTGCGCAACATCAACTGTGGCAGGGTCATTGACCGCAACGGTCCTGGTTGGCAGACTCACAACCGGGGTGCTGTTGGGTGCATCTGCCCCTGCACTTGCCAACACCCGGCTGTTCGGGGCAGCAGATGACATGACTGCCCCAGGGACACATGTCTGAGCAGCCCGGCCTGCCCCTATGGTTTACCCCCTGGCCTGTTGGAGATCTACCAAGGGCTCTTCAAGTGCCAACGCAGCCTGCGCTGGCAGACCCTGAGCCTGGGTGGCGGTGTCCACAGCTGCACCTGCAGCTACCACTACCATTGGGCCTGTGGCAGTCGATGGAACGGACTGCCGGGTCATATGGGTGCCAGTGCCAGATGCAGGAGCTGCATTCCCCGGAACCACAGGGGGTGGTGGCATGGCTGCACCGACACATGGCACAACATTGTGCTCAAGTGGCGCACCCCTGCCTCTTCCCCCTCTGTGGCTGCCCTGGACACCCTGGAGTCCCCCTACTCCCTGGTCACCACGGCCACGTCCCCGACCACGCCCGCCACGAGGAGTACGCCCAGCTGAGGCGCCCCTCATCTTTGGTGGCCTCCCAACTATGGCACAGATGTAGTAGTGCTGGCACAGATGGAGTGGTGCCAATGGGAGGTGTACACCACAATTGACCTTGGCAATTGGGGTGAAAGGGATGGGAAGCAAGATGTTAACAGCCCCCCTGCACCTGCAAGGCTGTATGTGACCCCGGTGATGTGGTGACGGGTCACGCAACGCTCAGGCACCCCAAAACTGTGCACGCAACCCTGCAGCCTACGTGCGTGGATTCAACCTCCCGCAGTACGCGGTGGCACCCAGTAACACGAATAACGCGTACGCGTGGGACACGCAGGCTACTATGACATCGAAAATGGGTGCGATACACAGGGGCACCCGCAGTGGGAAAAAGAGCGTGTGCGACTCACCGTCTGACTAGCGCGATGCAGAAAAACACGCGTAGCCAATACCCCCGCCAAAAGAAGAGATACGTCCTTGATAGCTGTGAAGTTGTGATGGCGCGCGAAACAACAGGAAGCACCAACACACGTCGGTCTCCACGAAAGGCACGTACAGCGAACTGCTGGCCCCGCTCACCTTTAACCCGTGCTGAGAGAAAAGCACGCGGGCGTCACATCACTTATGCGCATGGGCCCTTTCCTCGTATTACACGCGGACGTGCAGTTTTTCACGTGCGCTTACGCGCATGGGCCCTTTCCTCGTATTGCACGCGGACGTGCAGTTTTCCACACGCGCTTACGCGCATGGGCCCTTTCCTTGTATTACACGTGGACGTGCAGTTTTTCACACGCGCTGAAATGCCCATGCACGTCTGTACGCGTCACGTCACAGGGGCGCTTGCGCTTGAGGGGCCTTCTGTCCAATGAAAATGCATATGCGTGCAGACGCGCTTACGCGCTAAGGGCCTTTCCTCGAATTACACGCTGACGTGCAGATTTTTCACGTGCCAAATCACTCCGTATCAAGCTGGCCACGCGTAAGCACACGGAAGACCACGGTCCTGCCCAGAAGGCCGAACTACTGCCCCCCAGAGCCCCGAGCACGTTCCCACCTGCCATCTGCTGCTGCCTGACTGCCTGCTGCCCACGTGCCCTGCCATTTGATGCCTGCACATCAGCCAGGGGTGCTGTTGCTGTGACCACCCCTGCTGGAACCGAAGACTCCCGACTGGGATTCCATCGATCCACAGCCCAGCCCCAGGACCCAGTTGCCCAACCACTCCTGCCTCTGGGGTTGTCATGTCGGGGCAAAAACCATCTGAGACCACTGACAACCCCCGGCCAGAGAGGCAGAGGGGCACCAGCTTCAGTGCCACCGAAGTTGGTGTCCTGGTGGAGCAAGTCCTGGGGCAGTTTGATGCCCTCTTCGGAAGTTCCCGCACCAACAAGGAAGGACGGACTCGGATCTGGACTGACATCGTGACTGCCATCAACGCGGATAGGGTGGCAGTCCGCGACTTACAACATGTCAAGAAGCGCTGGGAGGACTTCAGGTCCAGGACCCTGAACAAGGCCCGGCGCCTCTTGAAGGCAGCGGATGCCAAGGGGCGCCGGGGCCACTTGTCGGAAGAACAGATGAGGGTCCTGGAACGCATATCCCCAGCGCTCCACGTCCAGGTCCTTGAGAGGCAGACCCGTCTGGAGTCGAGCGGTGAGTGTACATGCATCCTGATTGTGAGCAGTGCGTGTGGTGATTATTCAGTAGTGTGCAGGTTGCACATCTGTTTGTATGGGGTCGAGTATGGGTGGGGGTGTACAGGGCCGTGGGGCTAACACATGCGAGGGCTGGAATGTGTGAGACATGGATGGTGCTTGTGTGTGTAGGCTTGCATGCCAAATGCAGTTGTGTGGGCACACATGTTTGGATGAATGTGTATGTAAGTAGACAAGTCCGTGATGTCACGCATGTATGTTGTTTTTGGCTGCATGTATCAGCACTGTGTATATGTGCATGTGTGTGTATTTGACAAGGGTGCAACAGTGATGCAACATGGATGCATGTGACAGCGGTATGTGGAAGCCTGATTGGCAGATGTGACATGGATGCCCGTCTGAACACTGCGACACTTGGCAGAGGTGTACACATGCATGCAAGTGTGGTGGTGTGTGTACATGTGTGGTGCACTTCCTGTGTTGCATGTGATGTCTGGCTCACCTTTGGCTGCTCATGCTGTTGTATGTGTATGGATGGTGGTGGCAGTTGCGATATGGCTGTGGTATGGCTCATGTGTGCGAGTTGTAATGACATGTGTGTTGGGGATTGTGATGACATGTCTGAGGTTTGCCAATGCCACTCATGTACAACTGTCATGTGTGTATGTGTCCATTGTACAGTGCCCTGATGCCTGTGTTTTGTTTCTCCCTGTCTGCA
The DNA here is from genome assembly GCF_040938575.1 of Ambystoma mexicanum. NCBI lineage: Eukaryota > Metazoa > Chordata > Amphibia > Caudata > Ambystomatidae > Ambystoma > Ambystoma mexicanum. The sequence continues at coordinate 677,491,608 of NC_090935.1, read as the reverse complement.
GCGTCAACTGATGAAGAGGGCGGAGAAGGTGCTGTGGAGCACAGCGGCGGGGATCCCACCGCCAGCCGGAGACGCAAGGCCCGGCTCCCCTCCCATGTTGTGATCTCGTCGGGGAGTGAGGCGTCCGGTGCCACGTCCCAGGCTGCAGCTGCCGGGGGGAGGTCCAAGAGGCGGAGGTTGGAGTTGGACTCCTCGGCAGCAGATGGGGCAGCTGGGACCCCACAGGGCCCAACAGGGGAAGATGGCACGGAGTCATCCAGGTTGGTGGGGGGGTTTGGTGGAGGAGGAGGCCGTGCAAGCACCAGAGACGGGGTCTGGAGGTGAGGATCCCACTGGTGCTAGTGGTGCAGTGCAGGACCAGGGACAGGAGGCAGCACAGGCCGCCGCGGAGGTGCCTGTGTGCAATCCTGTCCTTGATCCTGTCCCTGCATCATCTTGCACCAGCAGGGATGCCTACATCCAGACCCGTTTTCAGGCAGGGGATGAGCTCACGTCAACTGGCCTTCCTCTGCCTGCGGACGTGGCTATCCAGGTCCGGGTTGAGCCTGTCCTGGCTGGTGTGGCGTTGCGTCAACGGGCCATGCGAGGTGACCTGCAGTCTTTTCATGAGGAGACTGCACGTCATCTCGAATGGCTCGTTGACCACGTCAGCCTGCTGGGACAGGTCACCCAGGCCGGATTCCTCCGTCTGATGGGGCTTGCTACGACCCCCTCCTCAACTGGACCCCCTACACGCCAGTCGTCCTCTGTGCCATCTTCCCACCCATCAGTCACCTGGGTGCCCTGTGGAGCTGCCTCTGACGGTGCGGCCAGGCTGGTGGAGGAGGCATCCCTGCCACAGTCGGGAGTCAGACGTCCAGCAGGGGTGGCCACATCTACGACTGCACCCCAGCCAGCGGAGGATGTGCAGGCAGCAGGAGGCAGTGCACGGGCAGAGGCACAGCAGCAGCAGCAACGTGGTGGGAGCCATGAAGGCTCGGGGCCTTCAACATCGGAGGGGCAGGCATCGGCCGGAGGGCAGGAGGACCCAGGACAGAGAGTGTCTTCCGTGTGGCAGCGGTTGGGCCACGCCACAGATGCGGAGCGGCAGCGGGCGGAAGAGGCACGGCTCACAATGGTCAGGGCGGAGAACTCCATGCGTAGGGCCCTGAGGCGGGCCGAGTGCCTCGAGGCAATCCGCAGGGGTTTGGAGGAGGAGACTTCGACGGCCCTGCGGACCCTCGGGGCCATGGAGGAGGACCGCCTCCGGGACATTGAGGAGGAGTTCGATGATGCCCTGGCCCTGGACATCCACAAGTGAGCCGTGAAACTAGCCCGCTGCCCTTGTACATAGTTATGTAGGTAGTGTTAGGTTTAATTTTTGTTTTGATTTTATTTGGACCTTTCGGACATTGACCACATTTTTGTATATAGTTTATTTTATTAGTTAGTGTAGTTAGATAGGTTTCCTTTCTTTTGTTGGGATAATGGACCCTGGCTTGTTCCCATGTACATAGTTCACTGTTGGATTGTATTTTTTTTTCACTTGTTAACCATGGAGCAATGGCTTTCTTTTTTATTTCCCATTGGATTTTGTTTTGTGGACATTGACTTTGCACAACATTACTTTGGAATTTTATTTTTGGTTTTGCTTTTTTTCACGGACATGCTTCTTTTAATTTTTGTACATTCACATTTCTGTTTCTTCATTTTTTATTCTATTTATGTTTCCTTTAATACATATATTTTTTTGGTGAACTTCAATGTGTGGTATCTCATTGGTTTCATGCATTTCATGATATGTGTTTTGAGATTCACTGACACCCATTGTGTGTATGTGAGGGAAATGTGTTTGTTTCGGAACTTGCAATTGGTGTTCTGTGATGTAATTGCAAATTATGAGTGGGTGGATGCAATACTCGGGTGGGTGTTTTGTATTTGGAGGCTGACCATAGGGACCAGGGATCTAGATTGTGATGACATGTTGGCTGGGGAACATGAGTTGCACATGGGTGGGGGCCTGCTGGCAGGTGCCCCACAGTGCTGGGGGGTGGGGGTGGTGGGGAACATGAGTTGGACATGGGTGGGGGCCTGCTGGCACGTGCCCCACAGTGCTGGGGGGTGGGGGTGGTGGGGAACATGAGTTGGACATGGGTGGGGGCCTGCTGGCAGGTGCCCCACAGTGCTGGGGGGTGGGGGTGGTGGGAGACATGAGTTGGACATGGGTGAGGGCCTGGTGGAGGCTGCCCCTGCACTGCTGGGGGGTGGGGGTGCTGGGAGACATGGGTGGGGGCCTGGTGGTGGATGCCCCTGGTGGCTGGGGGGTGGGGGTGCTGGGAGACATGGGTGGGGGCCTGGTGGTGGGTGCCCCGCACTGCTGGGGGGTGGGGGTGCTGGGAGACATGGGTGGGGGCCTGGTGGAGGGTGCCCCTGGTGACTGGGGCTGCAGGGGGACATGCGTTGGTGGGCAGTAGTACAAGTTGACATGTGGGTTGGCTGGGGGTCATGGCCATGGTGGATGGTGTGCCTGCAGGACATGTGCAGGGTAGGCCCCTGTGGTGTGAGCCACCTGCAGGGGCCGTGGAGGGTGTAGAGGGAACACCTGGGAGGACCCACACGTGCAATTCACGTGTGGTGCTCCCCGCGCACCCCTGTAATACACGTACCCTGATGGAATCGCGTGTGGAACTTCCCGCGCACCCCTGAAATGCGCGTACCCTGCTCGCACGGGCCCAATCGCGTGTGGAACTTCCCGCGCACCCCTGGAATACACGTACCCTGATGGAATCGCGTGTGGAACTTCCCGCGTACCCCTGGAATACACGTACCCTGCTGATGTCGCGTGTGAAACTTCCCCCGCACCCCAAAATACACGTACCATGATGAAATCGCCTGTGGAATTTCCCTCGCACCCCTGAAATACACGTACCCTGCTGAAATCGCGTGTGGCACTTCCCGCGCACCCCTGAGATACGCGTACCCCCAATCACGTGTGGAAATTGCCACGCACCCCTGAAATACACGTACCCTGTTGAAATCGCTTGTGGCACTTCCCGCGCACCCCTGAGATACGCGTACCCTGCTCGCACGGGCCCAATCGCGTGTGGAAATTCCCACGCACCCCTGAAATACACGTACCCTGCTGAAATCACGTGTGGCACTTCCCGCGCACCCCTGAGATACGCGTACCCTGCGGAAATCGCGTGTGGAACTTCCCGCGCACCCCTGAAATACACGTACCCTGCTCGCACGGGGCCAATCGCGTGAGGTACTTCCCATGCACCCCAGTGATACACGTAGCCCACTTGCCGTGCTGGTACAGGGTTAGCGCAGCCCTTTGCGCTGAATTGGGTATATTGATGGCTTTTCCCTGCGCGAGAGGCGTTCTTGGGGGCGTAACTGGCGCTGCTGCAGGGTCGCTGCGCCACTGTGCGCCACGGCTGGTTTTGGTGGCTGGAATCCATGAATACGCTGTGCGCAGAAATGGATTTTAGCGCACGCGGCTGGCGCAGGGATTTGCACGCGCACACTGTGCGCCAGCCGCATGCGCCACTTGTGCGCTGAATTCTATGAATTACCCCCTAAATTTGGTGCACTGCAAGACCAGATGTTTTAGATCTTCTGTTTCAATTGCACAAAACCTGCATTTCGAATTGTTCATAGGAATCTTCCTGCGATGAATTAGGATTTCCTTGGTTTCGTAGATGTTCAAATGAAATTTCAGGTATAGCCTTCTTAGGCGTTTACAGGGTGACAATATTAAATAGGACGGAAGCGTATTGCGTCTTTTAGCTTCTGGAGGGGTATTCTTCATAGCTTTTTGTGATGACCTTTTGTCATTGATTTCAATCCAGTCCCAGTCGAGCAGTTTCCTCTTGACAAGGTCTGGATTCCACCACAAAGTTTTTTCGTCTGTGCCCAATTGTGCTAGCATCTCTCTGCAATGATGTTTCCAAATATGCAAAGCCGATTTTTCATGTCCTTTTTCCTCCGACAAGAATTTTACAGATGGGAGGTTTGCCTCCACGTGTGTCTTCCTGAATAACGCCAGCTTATTCCAGGTGATTCTTGAATTGAGGGTAGAGACTCCAACTTCATACAATACACAGGCTGTAGGTGTACTTAAGGGAATCTGGAGAATCTTTTTCCAAAAGAGACTTTCACATCGGGCCCATACTTTATAATCACACCCGAACATGTTATCGGCGCCGTAGATGAGAATTGGGGTCACTTTACCTTGATAAAATCTCCTTATCGGCTTGATGGAAAATTTGCCGTATCTTTGCTGTAAAATGGTACCTTGAGCTATCAGTAATTTACAGCTATTCAGGAGTTTTTTTTACCATTGGGGTGTCGTTAATGCTAGAGTTGATCGTGATCCCTAGATATCTTGTAAGGGGTACCTGGTTTAATTTATTTGCACCTATGGACCACGTTGTTTTTTTTTACTTGCAGATATACCTCTTTGGTTTCCTAATATTAGGATCTCCGATTTGGCCACATTGATGTCAAGGCCTAAGTCCTCTGTGAAGATTTTGAGAGCTGAAAGTTTTCTTTGGAGGCCAATAGGAGTCTGATCTAGAATCACCATATCGTCTGCATACAAGATATGGTTTATTGGCACTCCATTTATCTGTGGTGGAAATGACACGACATCGGCCAGAGCTGTTCCTACTTCGGATATATAGAAGTTGAACAAGGTGGCCCCTAGCGGGCATCCTTGTTTCACACCTCTCTCTGTTTTTACATGCAATCCTTGATGGACCTTTTGCTGAGAAAAGATGAGTCAGACAGGATGAATGGATGCATAGGAAAGCCCATTGGTGGCTAAGTATCTTTTGTAATCCATGCTCAAAATTAAAGTTCCTTTCTTTGAGGCAAGAGGCCAAGATGACCAGAGGGTAGAATACATGCCACTGCAAGACACCCCAAGGGCCCAATAATGTTCTTATCCCTATCATGCACAACCTTTACGCATTTAATATTAATAGGTGTATTTTGTCCCATTCCCCGGCCTCCATTCTGCCTTATGCTTTCAGGCATGCTGAAATAAATAGTATTTGGAAGTTTGAAGCATTATAAATCATCAATAAAATAAAATAAAATATAAAAATACTGAAACATATATGCAGATATACAGACATACACACAACATACATGCACATTTCTTGACAACGTGCGCCACTTTATGTTAGCAGAACAGGAGAGCAAGTTTGTACAAGCAAAACATAATTGGGGAGTTGGGCAGTGTGGGAGTGACATGGTGAGATTGAGTGACACATCTACATCATATGATATTACAAACATGGTGGTGACATGCAGGTGGTAGATAAGGAATGGTCATGACTCCGTCCAAACATACAGGGAGGGTGGGAGGCTGTCCCCATTGCCATCATCATCTTGGGCATGGGATTATGTAAGGTGCCTGAAAAGGTTGCAGCAGAAGAGGCTTAATCCATGGAGTGCACCTTGTGCCCAGGGTCAAAAACCATTAGAGGGGAAAGGGGTCTGCCACTCATCCACTGGGTACGACAGCCCGCCTGAACCACATATAACACTGGAACCAATATATTAATGCAAGTACTACCCACCCAAGTTGCAGTGTTATTGGAAAGTTAATCCTAACCCCTTACCCAAAATCCCTTTCTGTCACTGCTAACAAACTACTCTCTACCATCCTACAATCATTTCACCCCTTTTAGGCCACAGTGCTGCACATTTTGAGGAATCCACAGATCCCTTCAATCTTTTCTGCTCCTTGTGTTCTAGTAAAGAACCCCCTGGTGGGTTTGCAGCATTACTCTGATACAGAAGAAGTCCTGGTGCTGCATCAAAATCTGGTGAATTGTGACCATTGGGGTGGGGTAGAGGCTTGTGGGGTAGACAGTTTTTCATTCTTGGCCATGTGAGAAGAGTTTGCCCTGCTTAGGCAGGCCCCTACTATAAATGGGCAAATGTCACAGCAAGCCACTGAGCATGACAATGTGAGGTTTGAAGCATTACTCATCCTACCAACCAGCATAGTAAGGAAGGCGAAATTGGTGGCTGCAGCCCTCAAATTTAAAGGAGCCCTCTCTCTGAACCAAAAGTTCCCCCTTCCCATAACCTTTAGATGTTAGCTCAAGGTAATATCTGCAGTTTATGGACGGCTCCTTTCACTCATCGGACCAGATGTCTGTTTTTTCCTCATGGTATACAATATTTGAGAGAGAGACTGCGAGAGCAAGAGGGAGACAGTAAGGAGGTTGAAAGGTGGCATCATGAATTGGAGAAATTGGACCATTCTGCTAATGGCCAGGGTTAGAAATGCAGGGTTGCATGCTCATAAGGTCTACTATGCCCTTCTCCCGACTAACCAACTCCCTGCTAAGATTTCTTAGCACCTTTTACTAAAGATGCAGATGGTAACCACAGGCCTAGCCTTTGGCACATCAACAGTAACTGAAGCATGGCTAATCCTTACTCCTATCACACCCTTCCACATCAGTGGCTAGCCAGACCCAGAGCACTGTAGTCTATCAGATCTTGGGCTCTTCCCTATGGTTACCATACTTCAACGTTTCTCTGCCAAACCAATAAATAGCACATTTAGACACAGAACTAAGTACTTCCAACCTGAAAGCACCCACACCACAGATTTCACATCTGCCTCTCCCAATGTCTCACTAACAACTCCCCAGCCCCTTCTTTCTTACAGAACTAGGGGCAGTGAGGGCACCAAAAGAGGTAGAAGGGAGCTATACAAGACAATTTACCTTATATTACATTTCACCCCAATCCCATACCAGTGAGGATGATAACACTGCAGCAGGGACCTCCCAGGACACAGGGGAACGGAGATGTCATTATACGTATGGCCTTGTCCATGCAGTGAATGAGTCTTGCTTGTGGAGTGATGGGGAGGTACCTACACACAAAAGGGCCAGGCCAGTCTCGTATCCCATTCATGTGCGTGGCAGGATCAATGTCCCAGAGAGCGTGGCCATGGGCAACAATGTCCAGCAGAACAGAGATGTGTGCTTGGTGTGAGGGCACATCTTCAGACAAGTCTTCATGTCCTCTTGCAGGGTGACTCATGAACTCCTGCACCGAAGAAGGTCGTTCACATAACCTCTTTCCACTGGACCGTCCTAATGACCATCCAATGGCTCCTCTGATCAGCAAGGAGATAGATATATAATGTTCAGTATACATATAGTTTGGTTGTGTGTATTGACATTACATGGGATGTAGGCATTAGCTTATTAGCACATGGACCCCAGTCACTCTGACATCAAGTACAAGGAAAACTATTTATTGTTGAACTATGTATCAACATAGGATTCAAACTCAAATGTGTTGTCCATAAAAATGTGTGGTTTGTTTAAACACTGTACAATATTTCATTTGTTTTGCTTGTGTTTTTTGTGTATTCTTTTCTGAGTCACAGTTACACACTATTATTGTCCACACCACTGTTTATGTATTTTTTTCTCTATTTTGCCTTACTTTGAACGACGAACACTTTAACTTATAGCTGCATCCTATTCTGTGTATAGCTATGTTGTATTCCGTTCTTAAATTTGAGATTGATTGTTGACTTTTCCAGAAGAGACCACATTGGCTTGGCCATGTTTATGAGAATGTGTTGCTTTATTCTGTTTTCTCCCTTTTGTTTCTGTAAAATAAGATGAAACATGTTCACTGCAATAAATGTTTTTCATAAATGAATCTGTTTATGTTGTAGTGCCGTATCATAAAGAGTAATGTGGAGATGTTTTGGTTATACAACCGGAAATAGCAGGTTTGAGTTAGTTCATGTCAGGAGCCTTTTTCGTATTACTGTTTAGTTTTTGTGAGGGGATGCCTCACCGACAAACATCCAAATTCAGCCTTCGATCTTCGTAGACATGGCACTGGGATCATGAGGGCTGGTGTTTAATTGGAAATAACAGTGGCATACTGACCTTTCTACTCCCATTATTAAACTCTATATTTATTACACCTTATCTATGCCCAAGGCTGCCACACTCAACAGTTACAAATCAGCACTTCATAAACGGTTGTAATCAATTGAAAGCCTGCAAAACGTGAGTGATAGCTTGACTGTTAATCCTGTTTTACCGCTGATTTTTGTTTATTGGGAGTTAAGACTGAGTTTACCTTGTATCCAGCATACTCCATCCTCTGTTGGCACTTTCTTTTGGCAAATACCAGATCAAGGGCTCTGTCACTTTTGGGCCCTGGTGAACAACTGACAAAGGGCCTCATTACGACCCTGGCGGAAATGGAAAAATGATGGCGGAAATGCAATACCGCCATCGAACACCGCTCGTTGCGATTATGACCCGTCACCGTAAAGTACGATGCCATTAGCGACACCGCAGTGAACGGCAACGCTAACTGCACCAAGTACGCGCACGCGCGCCTTGCAAAACCGGAATCACCGCCATGGCGCAACGGTACGCGAATTCTGACCCTAGCGGACATGTACTGAACGCCATCAAGCACGTCGTAAAGTACCATTCCGCCATGGCGAGAAATACGGCATCGTGAACCAACCGTAAATGGCCCACTGAGTGCCTGTACTCCACTCCCTGGCCACATTGCACAACTCCTGGCAGGCGCAATGTACTCACACTATGCAACCAGTGAAATCTACAATTCACCCATGCATGCCAACGTAGAAATGCATGCAGGGGCTCAAAGCGCCCCGTGAGTGGGCATCCATGTACGGCATGTCACCATAGCCGTACTGATGCAGCACAGGCATGTGAAGGTACAATACATCAAAATGAAAATCAAGAACACATGACACAAAACAACAGTAGTCCCCCATCGCTTGCCACCAGCGCAAGGCAACATCCAAAACAGCATCCTGAGGGGGATTGCACCAGCCCTGTACTCTTGCCAGTAAACAAACCAACCATCAGCAGAAGCATGTACCACACAAGTTGGCAGAGTGACTGAGCAGCCAGGCTCATCCCAAGAGGGGCCGATGGGAGCTGCAGGGCACAGATGGCATGAATACAGAAGCTATTCCAATGGACATGACCCCAGTCCCCCTCCAACAAACGCACGCAAACACAGGCACCTGTGACCAGCCACATTCTGAACATCCCATCATTCCACCAATCGACCTGGCTGACAGGCACCAGTCGGCCAAAAGCCAATCCCCCGCCCCTGAACAGCACATCATGTAAACAGTCACAATGGCAGCCCCTATCCGTGACCATACTGTGCTACGTAGGCAAACGCGGCCAGTACTGTACCACACAACTCAACTCAGAAGGCGGAACACAATGCAGATCATTTCGCAATACATACCGCCACAAATCGAAAATCGCCACATCACCTGCAAAGAATAACGCAACACGACAAATATCGGAATACAATTTAAATGCACATCCAAATGACAAAGGCCCCACAGCAATTTGCAAAATAACACCAAAACATCCATCATCACCGAGGGCTGCATCTGCAATAATTGACCAGCTTCCACTTGTGTGACGCCCTGTACCATCATGGCACACAGGGCCTACATCAACGTTCCAAAAGGCAACATGGAAGCGGCAAGAACCGCAGGTCCGTCCCATGAGGCAGGCACTAGTCGAGCTGAAAGGCCGAAATGTTGCACCTAGCCACCAGTACAGAGTAAGGGCATGTGGCCCATTGGCGATCGTCCCATAAGATCGAAATGGTGCTCCACTGATTCACCCGAAGCTGCAGGTGTCGAGAGTAAAACCCATCTGGAGGAGTGGCGTAGAGATGGCATCTGCAATAGGGCAGGAGATACCTGTCACCCAAAAGAAACACAAATTAACCGATTGCATTACGGGACACATGATGCATTACAATCTTCATTCAACACACCAAATCCACACCCATATGCATGCTAGCCCACTCCAAAGGAATATACACACCCCTAAATCAGTATCGATTCATAACGAAATCAATCGAGGTAAATACACCATTGGCAACGTCGGTTACTGTGCATGCGTCCGTCAAGATAGAACCCATGACATGGGATTAGTAACGTGCCTAGACACAAGTGTATGAAGGCGCGTCGAGACAGGGAGGATCCGACAAGGGCAGATAGACGTAAGTCCCACTATGGCAGCCTTGCATCACATAGCGCAGGGGAAGGGGAGTGATTCAAAAAACCCATGTACATGGCAGACCCTAAACGGAATCATCTGTCCATGCATCCATTCATCATTCCCTCATCCCGCAATGAAAACGCATGAATATTCACTCACATAATATGTGAAACTTCCATCGCGTCTGTGCGTAATGCAGTCTGCAAAAACCACTGTGCTCCTGGCCGGATCTGTAGTGTTGTGAAGCAAGATGGATTTGGGAACGTCCTGCCTTATCGTCCACTACGCTATTGCGCATCCCATTCAATTCATATCATTCATTGCTTGCTCGTTATGGGCCATGTCCCAAGGACATTCTACAATAGAACGTTACATTTCCAGCCAGACCTGTGGGCGTATCCTCGCCGCTACTTCAAAACCAAAAATGCTGGCCTTCGAATTCCTCACTTGCAACATTACGTCGAAAAGGCTTCTGTGAACGCTTGCATTCACAATTACATCAATGTAGTGCGGCTGTGTGTCATAATGCTAACTGGCTGCAATCACAAATGGGACGCCACGCCCGTCGGTGAAGTACGTTACTGTGCTGCATGAGGGTCGGCCATCGATCGAGCCCTACATACCACTGACTCTTCACAGGTATGTAAGCGGCTGCAATTATAGCATGTGTAACAATGGGAGCATAGCATGAAAATCAGTCAAAGTACATCACACTGCCATCGGGATTTGATACATGATTCCAATCCCAAGATGCCATGCGGCCAAATGCAGCCTTACGTGCGGGACGTGCTCGGCCAGAAGGGATTGCATCTGCCACAGATTCATACAATCAGCACAGGTGGAGGCCATACAGGCCGACAGCACATATATAGCAGACCCAAACCCCTTCCACAACCACTCCCACTCCAAAATGCTACCGGCAGGACTAGCGATGTTGGGCCTGGGGGACCAGATAGCACTGCAAGTGCTACAACTACAAGAAGACGATGAACAACAACAGGTACAACAACCGGGCGCACAGGGGAGACGGAGGAGAAGGAGGAGGAGGAGGGCAAGGCAGGGTCAGCAAGGCCCACAAGCACTGCCACTACCACCACGCAGGCGGCCCGCAATCCCAAGCCTCCGAGCTGATCCGTTCAACCTCACTGCTGAGCAGATCCACACCCTCTACCGTTTGGACCGGGACACCATAATCGCCATTGTGGACATGACACATGCTGACCTCGTGAGCATGATAGATAGCCCAACCGCCATCCCACCCCTACTGAAGGTGGTGTCTGTACTCCACTTCCTGGCCACAGGCACCTACCAGCACACAGTGGGACAGTTGCATGGCATTTCACAGCCACTGTTCTCACGGACACTCTTCCAAGTGCACGATGCCCTCCTGAAGCACGCCGACGACCACATCACACTACCACGCACGTACCAGGAGATTACCAACGCAAAAGTGGGATTCCATGCACTTGGCGGCATCCCGGGTTGCATTGGTGCCATCGACTGCACCCATGTTGAATTGGTTGTCCCACATGCCATGGAGGTCCAGTACCGCAACCGGAAACAATTTCATTCAATCAATGTGCAAATGGTGTGTGACTCCAACAAGATCTTTACGCATTGTTGTGCCAGATTTCCAGGATCTACCCATGATTCTATGGTCCTGAGGAACACAAGAATACCACGCTACATGGAGCGACACGCAGGGCACAGATCCTGGCTACTCGGTGAGTCTCATTCCATGCATGACATCGTGGCCCATTTGATGCGTCAATGACCTTGCAGGAGGGGGGGGGGCTACTTAGCACTATCATTCCACTGACACCCTTTATTCGTCTCATACAGGTGATGCCGGGTATCCACTGAAGAGATGGCTCCTTACACCAATCCGGAACCCACAGAACGAGCATGAGGAGGACTACAACCATGCCCACTCACGTACCCGTGTGGTCATTGAACAGGCATTCGGCCTACTGAAGGCTCGTTTCCGCAGCCTCAGCAGGTCTGGCGGGGCACTCATGTACAGCCATGAGAAGGTTTCTAAGATGGTCATGGCATGTGTCATGCTGCACAACATGTGCATACGTAGGAATGTGCCCATGCCCCCTGACGCTGTACTGCATGCACCTGAAGATGATGATGATGATGAGGGTGGGGATGTGGAGGCACCTCAAGGAGTCCATGAGGCACAGGATGCACGTGCAATCCGACAGAGCATCATAGATGCATGCTTCTAGCAACCACGCATGGTGCCTATTACACGGAAAGGGGACCTGTGGCACTGTGTGTGTGTAGTACAGGCACATTGTGGACTGTACGCCTATGAAGGCCTCGTACGCAAATATCAATGTCCACACATGTCATTGGATGATAATGAGGTGCTGTATTGTTAATGTGATTTGATTTATACACCCTATGGACCCGCCACCCAGTGAAGCCCAACACACCCCCTCCACCCTACTACCTCCCCCCCCAACACCAGTGTCCAAATATGCATGCTGTCCGTGGGTAGACGCTATTGCAAGCCCCCTCTACGGGTATCAGGGGCACCCCTGCCCGTGGAGCGCAGGTTCCTGCCAGATCTGCGTTGGGGGCTGCCCTGGACGGAACTTGCCACGGATGATGTCTCTGCCTGCTCGCGTCCATGCATGTCTCTGAGGGTTTGTGAGAGCTCCGAGAGCACACGGCGCACAGCAGCAAGTTCAGCACAAACGTCTTTGGACGTCGCATGCAGTTCCCCCCTCAGGCTCTCGGTGCTTTTCTCCATTTGTGCTCTCAGGCTCTCGGTGCTTTTCTCCATTTGTGCTCTCAGGCTCTCGGTGCTTCTCTCCATTTCTCCCCTGAGGCTCTCACTACTTTTCTCTATTTGTGCCCTGAGTGTCTCGGTGGATGTTTCCATGGCTGCCCTGGAACCCCCGCATTCATTTGCATGGTCCTTGAGTAGCGTGGACACTTCCTGCTGTTGCTCGATCAGCAGGTCGAGGGACTGTTGCCTCTGCTGGGCCATGGACATTTGCGGTGGTGTGACAGGGGGGCTGCTCAACACATGTTGCCTTGGCACAGGACTTGTGGGGGTTGGCCAGTCGTCGTCTTCAGGGTGCCCCTGCGTGGTTTCGTCATGGTGTAGGGGATGGAACATGCAGGGGGATTGGGAAAGGTCATGGATGGTACCTACGTCGCCAGCACTGTTTTCCGTGTCGGAGCATGCTGGCATGACAGCTGTGTCACCTATGGTGCTGCTACCACCAGAGGCAGTGCCATCAGATACGTTCTTTGGGGGGACCTGTGGTGCTGGGGTTGTGGACTTGCTGGCTGCTGGGGTGCCTGTTGCAGTCCCCTCCAGTGTGCTGCCACTTGATTCCTGCTGCTGCCGTGTCTTGATCCTTGCACCTGAGGTGGAGGCTCTTGGGACGTTGGTCCTGGCCCTCTTTGCAGGCGTGCTGGTAGGGGTGTCCTGCAGCTCGTCGTTGGTATCGGACCCTGTGGTGGAGTAAAGAGGGGCGAGCGTTAGTTATGGGTCTGTCGGATTTGGAATGGCAACGTATCAAATGCATTGGGGTGGTACATGAGGCTGATTTGGGACTGGGCCTTGGAGGTGGTCTCATTTTCGTGTGGATTGAGGATGCATTCATTTGGCTGCCTGCAGTTAGGGGGTGCATGCTGCACATGTAGGGGTTGTTTATGGCATCTTGATTGATTTGTTTATTCATTCTGACTTTTAGAGGGCGCTGTCAGGGCAAAGTATGTATTGCACTATGGGGTCACATGGTGCTGCACATGTTCGTGTTTTGTGGATTTCGCATTGTTTCTCTTGGCCAACCTACCTGATTCTCCGGATGTCGGCACTCCTTTCTCCATCCCTCCGACTCCCTCTATGCTCTCCATTCCTATGGTGGAGGCGCAGATATCCTCCCAGGGGGTCAACTTGATGGGCGACTCTGAACCCCCCCCGGTAGCTGTGGCGATGTTCCTGTTCGCAGAAAGTATGCTGCGTACGCGGATCCGCAGGTCGTCCCACCGCTTGCGACATTGCTGTGGCGTGCGGGGTGTTGTCCCCACCGCACTTACGCGCTGTGCCACCAGGGCCCATATGGCCTTCTTGTTGGCAAGGGCCGTCCTGGTCATTTGACTGGAGAAGACGACGGCGGCATTTTCCTGGAGGGTCTCGGTGAGCACGGTCAGTTCCTCTCGGGAGAAGTGTACCTGCCGCTTGCGATCACACGCTTTCTTGGCTACCTTTCCCATATTTATTTTTTTAACTGGGGTTGCTAACGGGTTGGGATGTGTGTCAGGGTCGGATTTTTAATGGTTGTGTTGGGATTCGGATTTTATAGTTGTGCGGCGTGCTGTTTCCCGTTCCGGCCACATGCTTTTACTTCCGTTTCCGTATATTTACGGTGCCCGTAATTTGCGGTGCCCGCTCGTTACGGTGACCGCTCATTACGGTGACCGCTAAGATGGGTGGCGGTATTGCACCTGGTGCAGCGTACGGCGGCGGTAAGGGCCGTTTTGGGGTCATTTCCGCCATCGCAGCCTTTCGGATTCCGCCATGGCGTAATGCTCGTGCCCGATGGGTCGTAATTAGCCGCACTTTGCTCCTTCGTGCAATGGCGGAAACGCTATTTACGCTGTTGCGGTCCGGTCAGTCACTTTCCGCCAGGGTCGTAATGAGGCCCAAATACTTTTTGTCTCGTACAAATAAAAGCAATGTAACACTGTATTTCCAGTGTCTGCTCCCACCCTTATTTGCAGGGTGAATTGTTATAGTAGTTTCAGAGTACAATGTTCACATCTGTGACAACTCACCTCTGTTAAGGTTAGTGTACCTGAGTTTACCAAAATGGCGTTTTTTCAGATCTGCAAATACCATTTTCTGAAAAAGCTTGATGGAGGGAACTGCTATCGAACAACCAAAAATGCTTCTAACCTTGAATTCTGTGTAGTCCTTGTTAGTAATAGGATCATCAAAGATTAAAATATTGTACCTTGACATTGTACTCTGATACTACTATTACAATTCGCCCACTCCTACTGCATGCCCATGCCTTTGTTCTGAAAAGAATTATGATTGTCTAACATAACCAATACTGATGATGCTTTCCCCTTTATGTTTTTTTTTCACTTATGTTTTTGTATGATTTTTTGGTTGTTGTCCACATTTTTTTCTCCACTTTATGATTTGCCATTTCATTATTGTGGTTAATTGTTTGATCATGTATACATTTTGTTATCATATGATTTCTTTATTGACGTTACACAATTGTGTTTTTCGACCTAGACATACGATTTTGTTTGGAATCACGCCTGGTTGCTATTCTGAATTACGATTGATGGACACCATGAGCTCTATTACTTTCATTACATGTTTTCTGTTAAAACATTGTTTTTCAGTGAATGTGTTCTGTTTTTTTAATTCAAGAGTTTTCCCTGGTGACGGTACACATGGTCCAAAATGCATTGGCCTCAATTGTCATCTGCTGACTATTTGGAGTTATTAAATTGATCACTTTTCATCCTTTGACGAAGTGTGGAACTTTTCTAGGATTACAATACCAACTTGTTATTTAATGATTTAACCAATTCATAGATTTCAAGGTGTGCAGCCCTTATTGAAGGCTATCCAGCCTTGGTCTTTTTTTCCCTTTCAAACACTGTTGACACCCAATAATTTCCACAAAAAACCCTGATATGCACAGATTTTTACATTTTGTGGAAACACTGGACAAAGAGTACTGAAGCATAAACATACAGAAACCATAATAATAGCCATCCTAGAACTGCCTCACCCCATGACACTGCTCTATGTGAAAGGCTGTCCATGCACAGCTGGCATACTATGAAGCTGCAGTAACAATTTCTGCATCTTGCTGTCAAATAGAACGTTTCTGCCTATAGCCATTTCACACCCTGTGTCTAATCAAATATCTTTCAACTTTTATGAATGCGACTTTTCGTCTCTTAGCAGACTTGGATCAGAGATATACAGATGCCCCGATAGACCTGCTCAACCATAACATTACACTAATCTGTCAAATCTCTGAAGTGGTGAAGTCTTGGATGGGCCAATAATAAAAAAAGAAATTTAAAAAGACCTAACCTTCTTCTCTTCCTGACAAGTTATGTTGGGTAATGCCTTTGTATCAGCTCATTTTGAGTACTGTTAACTCTGTGAGAAGTATTAACTCTGTTAAACACACTTATTTCTCTGATATTCTCTATACTCAATCTACTCAATCTACTCACCCTCGGCGTCTCTTTCAAACACTCACTCGCCTTCTTTCTCCTCCTTTACCTGATCCTTCTAATAATTCTTTATGCCAGAATATTCTGCTATCACCCTCTTATAACACCTCTCTTTCACTACTCCCTACCCCTTCCAACACTATCTCGGCCTTCACCCCTGTTTCTGACTCTGAAGTTGCTCTTCTCTTGGCTAAAGCTCACCCCTCTGCTGCCTCTACCGACTCTATTCCTTCCTCATTCATTCCCCAAATCTATCCACTGGTGGTACCTTTCCTTCCCTCTTTTTTCAATATCTGTCTCTCCACTTCTACCTTCCCCTCTGTTTTCAAACATACTATCATCATTCCTATCCTAAAAAAACCTACATCTAATCCCCTTATTGTCTCAAACTTTCATCCCATATCTCTCTTACCTTTCCTATCTAAGCTCCTGGAGCGTCTTGTATATTCACAAATCTCTACATTCGTCTCTGGTTTATCTCTTCTCCCCCCCCACTCAGTCTGGCTTTTGTCCCTGTCACTCCACTGAAACAGCCCTAACTTGCATGATTAACTCTCTTCTCACAGCTTGTTATTCTAAACGTTCTTATTCTTCTTGACTTATCTGCTGCTTTCGACACTGTCGATCACTCTTTGCTTCTGGACTCTCTCTCCTCATTTGGCTATCGTGGCTCTGTCCTATCGTGGTTTTCCACTCACTTATCCAACTGCACTTTCGCTGTCTCCTGAGGTGGCAACACCTCCTCGCTTTTTCCCCTCAATCATGGTGTTCCTCAAGGATCAGTTCTTGGACTAACTCACCACTTCTATGCCGATGACGCTCAGCTCTTTCGATCCTTTTCTTCTTTCACGCCTGACATTCATGCTACTCTCTCAACTTGCCTGTCTGCCATCAAATCCTGGATGACCTCCCCGTTTCTCACTCTAAACGCTGGAAAGACTGAAGTCTTATTCTTTCCCGGCAATACTCTCTTACCACAGTCTCCTCCACCATGTATTTCTTTTCCTCCCTCTAGTCTATCTATCTCCTCTACTGCCCGTAATCTTGGTCTCTACTTCGATTCTAACCTTTCCTTTGCTCATCATATCTCTCTCACATCCCGTGCCTGTCGATTTCATCTCTACACCATTCGCAGAGTCCGCCCTTTTCTCACTTTCCACGCCTCAAAACTGCTTATCTCATCATTAATCTTTTCTCACCTTTTCTATTGTTCTGTCATCTTCTTTGGTCTTCTTCAATCACATCTTGCTTCTCTTAAATCTACCTATCACTCGTCTATTTGTTTTCTTTGTCTTCTTTCATATTGTAACGCCACCTCTTCTTCTCTTACCTCACTTGGCTGGTTGTCTTTCTACTCTCAACTTAAAAACAATTTTCTTTGCCTAGTGTTTAAATCTCTCTATGGCTCCTGACTATCGTGCATCTCTCCTTTCATTCTACTCTCCTTCTCGCTCTCTCTGTTCCTCAGATATTTTTAGACTGACCATTCCCCGTCCCCCCTGCGCTCAATCCCGCTTTCATTCTTTTCAGCTCCTCGCCCCTCTTCACTGGAACATGCTCCCTCTGTCCCTTCACTCTATTATTTCCTCCTTCCTTGTTCCGTTCTTCCTTAAAAACTCACCTGCTTCAGGACCATGATTGATTGTTACCGGCTGTAGCTGAACCATGATCTGCACCACAGTTTTTTTTATGTACCATTGATTTCCTATGTAAAGCACTTTGGATAAAGGTGCTATATAAAGAACAATAAAAATACAAAATACAAATCCAAATGCTTCAATCCTGTATATGCAGGTCTCCCTGTTTACTGCAGTAAAAGGCATATACAGCAATCTGTCAGCCTAGATTCTACTTAAACTACGAAGGATGGCCTATTTTACGACTGCACTGATATCTCTTCTTTGGCTTCCTGTGGCTAATACATGTTTTGGTATAATACATCTTATTAAATATATGCATCATCATTATTGTTATCATGATTATTATTAGTGGTGTTATTAAAACAAATAAATCACTGCCTGCATGAACATGTACAACAAAGGTGAGATGTAAAAAAGGCAAAACATTTTTTTACAAAAAAATCTCTACTTTGGGAAGAAATCAATAAAGTGTCACACAACATGGAATTCATTATAAAGGGTTCTTTTAACTGTCCATGTGTTGTTAAATTAGAAATGTACCTCTATAATTCTAGTTCTGCAATAAAGTATTCTCCATAATTACATGGCCCTGTTTGTGCAATTTGTAAAATATGTGGTTGGCCTAGGAACACTGTAAATCATGCTTGACATACGTTTTTATAACAGGACATTTCATTGGCTGTAACAGCTCCTTCCGTTTACTCAGTGTCCTTCAATTACCAGGGAACCAGACTTCCGCGAAAAACTGAAATTCAAAAGAAATCTTTTTTTATATGCCTACCGGCAGATGTACTTGTACCACTGCTACTGCCTCTTTTTTGCCTGTGGCCTTTCGATTATGGAGAATTATTTAGGAAGCCAGAGATTCCTCATGGAAGGCTTTGAAAGGAGTGCATATGCTTAGACTAAGGCATTTGCATAATCTCACGAGATTACCAGCACATACCCTTTGTTCTCTGACGAAATGATACTTTTTGGTTTTGCATTTGTGTTTGCAAAACCACTGCTACAAATAAGAAAGAGGTGCCAAGAAGCAGTCTTTGTGGTTGTCATGACAACTGGCAATGCTGTGACATAAAATTGCCAACACACTACGTGTTAATTCCTTTTGTACTACGCAGATGTATCAAATAGTGGCTTGTTTAATGTATTTTCGCCGAACCAGGAGTACTGTCACATGGCATGTGTCTGTGGGACTTTCAAGGCTGGAGCAGTGGAGTGATCTCTTTTCCAGATGGAAAATGAGGCAGGCCTCACTTCTCACAACTGGGCGTGCCTCTGCATTAGTTTATGCCTGCATGTGAGTGTTTTGTATATGTGTGTGGCATTTACCTGCATGTCTATGCCCATGCGTGTCTATGTGCCTGCAAGGGAATGTCAGTGTGTGCGCATGCATATTAGGAAATGTAGGGTTGTATCCAGTCTGAGCTTCTATCACATTATAATATATGTGAAACTCATAAATCTTATGGGAGCGGCTGGCTAGCAAAGGACAAATTCTGGATCTAGAAGACTCAGCCTCTAAACCTCTAAAGTACTATGCAGTACTAAATGATCCACCTAATAGCCTGCACCAAAGCCACATGCATCATCAATAAGCACATAGTAATTCAAAGTGAGAACAAGTTATTCTAACTCAAAGTTTCCACTCGATACATGTGTGACTACATTCTTTTTATTCAAGCAAGATATGCTTAGAACAGCCTACACCGGACACGTGTTTCAACCTTTCACATGTTTTCCTCAGGACCGTGTTTCGTAAATTACACAGTTATTTTAGTAATGTTAACTCAACCAAAACATTGTATATTTATCATATAGCCCACATTTTTCATATATTACATTCATTTAGATAACTTTGGAAAAAGGTGCAAAGTATTATGTTTCAAACATGCACCAGAAAAGATTCATTGAGGGGGGGAAAATGAAAATGAAAAATGGAAAAGGAAGGAAGACAAAAGACAAAACAGAGAAAAGTAAAAAGAACATCTAATTAGTTTTAGTGTTCCTTTGCATTGCAAATTAATAGTCTGAAAACCTTAAAATATCCTATGCTATAATCTAAAATCCAAAGATTTGTCAATCTTAATTTCCCAGTAATCACCTATTGATGCCATATACCTCTCTTCTAATTACTTTTATTACTGTGCCTTCAATCAGTGTCCACCAATATTCTGGCAAGCTATCTCACCACCATCACCAATGTATCTGTGTTACGGGCGAATATCTAAAAGGTTGAAATCCTACACCAACCATTTCTAGGGTATATATTTATCTATTTATTTTCACTCTGTTCTTTAAATTCATTGCTTGAGACATAGGGCCTCATTCCGAGATTGGAGGTAGCCATGGCGCTATTTGCGCCATGGCTGCCTCCAATACCGGGTCCGGCACCGGTCTGGTTGAATGGGGGCTTACCGGGTCATTCCGACCCTGGAGGACCCGGTAAATCCCATTCACCAAACCATTCCCCATTCCCATTGAGCCCACATAGGGCTCAATGGGAATGGGGAAGGTGCTAATAACGGGCTCGCGAATAGCAGCCCCGTTATTAGCACCCTGGTCCCTTAGCGGGAACCGTAAAGGACGTGTGGTCAGACCACACGTCCTTTACGGTTCCCACTAGAGACCTCGGAATTGGGCGATAAGGGATTACCAGCACCGGTCTCCTTACCGTTGCCCGGTATCCCTTACCACCCACCTCAGAATGAGGCCCATAGTGTTCTATGCCACTGTTCCATTATAACCCAATTTCAAGTGGAATCAAAGCCCAACAGGGACAATATTAATAGTGGCTCTCATGGCATGCTATGTAGCCTTCTCCAAATTGTGAGATTTTTTATGCAAGATTTGCTTCACACACTTTAAATTTTAATTCAGTCAATCTTATCCTGACTATTTTTTAATCCAATTATATAATTTTTCTCCTTTCTCCTTTTGACACGAGTTGTAGCAGTTCCTTTATTCAATTTCTGTCAAGTGACAAGTCCCCATCAATCTAAATAAACATATTTATTTCATAATTTAGGAGAAACTCTTCTTAGTGGTCAGTATATGTCAGTTAAAATCCTAGTTTCATTGCCAATGTGGCATAATCCATCATTTAACCAAAAATAAATAAAAGTGGGTGATCCATTGTCCTTACATGTCCTTTTCAGGCTCCCTTCTCTGTGTGCCTCGTGGCAACCAGTTGTGACCATGTTGAAAGTTATACTTCTCCACCAACGTGTGATGTCACGTGTTGTGCTGCGTGACGTTGCACATTAATAACAATGTGTAAATAGATGTCTCACAGCGTCGCATACTGACCATAACATGGTGGCCCGATTCTTTCTCATGTTATCAGCGTGTGACATCATGCATTCATTTCCATTTGTAAATAAATGTATCCCGGCGTTGCCCTCTAACTATATAGTAGCCATATATTTAATGTATGTTGTTAATAATGTCAAAAAAACGTCCAAACCCAGTGTTTGGGATAGTGTCACTTTATGCACGCTATCCGTATTAAGGCATCCACAATCTTTCCTGAGTTGCAACATCCACATGAGAAAAACGTCCCAACTTAACTAAACGAGATTTATGCCTAGTGCCCCATCGTTTCCAACAAATTGTTCAAGTGTTGTTGGTATCCATACTCCTTGTCATAGTCATGATTATGAACACTGATCAGAGCTCCTTGTGAAGAACACTGCTCTGTGTGTTTCAGTGTCCATTCTCCTGTCTGCAGTCCAGTAATACCCGAAGTATGCTCTAGGCGATTTTTTCAAATTATTACTTTGTTTACAATGGCATTTGCTCTTACTCAAGTGATTACAGTATCTTGTGATTACTCCTCAATTGGTACCTTCTAATGTCCTTTATAATGGGTAAATATGTGGCGATGATGGTGAGAGTGGCTCTCGTGTTCTATTTCTCTCTTGTTTTTCTTCTTCAAAGGGTCCCTATCACCTCCCTTATGATAATAATGAAAATCATACCTCATATGTGTAGTCAATACTTCACCCCCTTGCCTAGGGTAATTCACTAATTGTTCACATTGTCCACATCGGGTTCCAACCAACTGTTATGTATGAAAATCATTCTACCTTTATTTACAACATTCACGCCCCGGCAGGGCGCTCAGACAATCAGGTGACTGGAACAGTGGATGAGATAACATAATCACTGCCTGCTGTCCTAGTCACCCAAGGCCATTCCCGGGTTACCGTTTTTCTTTTTTTTTTTACATTGCGGGGAGGCAACAGGCAGCCTCTCCCTGTTGTCCCCCAGCCGGAAAATGCCCCGCTTTCCCTCCCCAATCCACCTTCACTTGCCAGTGGGACCGGAGGATTGTGCACCGGTCCCGAGCTCCTCCTGTCTGACCACCACCATAGACATGGAAAAGGGACTTTGACCATTTCCATATGGCGGACATCTTATTTTCAAATTTTATATCGGCAGATTGGCTGTGCAAGCAGGGCGTATCTCCCGATACAAAATTGTGAAAGACATTTGCACCCTGTCGAACCCCGGATGCGAATGGCTTTCATGCCCTGGCCTCCAGGCATGGCATGAAAGCTACTTTATTCCAGATACCCATGTATAATATTGGTCTTACTCACTCCATTCTTCCGCTCTTCTTTACATCATTTTAGAAAGGCAATATTGTCAATCAAGATTAAATATCTAAATGTTGAAACTGGAGACCATATGGCAAAACATTCCTCCATGTTTTGCAAGAAGAGCCCCATTTCATAGTCCGTATTTAGACGTTTCCCAACTGTCTGATATTTGCAGATCATTCTTGCCTTCATTGGCCTTAGATGCTTCTCTCTGTCTCCTCCTCTAGTATTTGGATGTGCCAGTTTCAATCCCGCAAATCTTATTCTAGCTTTATCGTCCATTTGATGCTTTTGTTGCCAATGCATCGAGAGTGGTAATCTAGGGTCATCATTTTGCAAGGCATACAGGTGTTCTCTTATTCTGGTTCCTATTTCTCTTATTGTGCTGCCAATATATATAAGACCACATACACCAATCTTGCCCGAACATGTTCTCTGCTGTGGCTGCTCGGCCCATTGTCCCCATTGACAGTCAAAAGCCACGGGTAGTATAGCTCAGTGGCAACGTGCTCGTTTTGGAAGCAAGATAATGAAGGGAAACACTGGTTTGAATCCCCGGGCCACGCTTAGAAACCGCTTCGGTATTAAGCGCATTATAAAAAAACTATTATAATTATAAAGTCAGGTCCTGCATAACATGCTCTGACTTGGGGGGGTGTCTCTCTGTCTGCTCGCCCAACTCCTTCCCACACCTGAAGGTGAGACCCATACATGCATGCTGCTGTGTGGGTAACAAGGTGCTAAACGGATTAAGCAAACCCGTCAAGTCGTTTACCAGGAGGCAGTTTCTGATGAATTCTTAAGGACCTCAGACGAGGTTAAGCCTGTGCTCACTAGCGTTCTCTTGCCCAGCCAGACTGCCCTGGCAGCGCTGCTGTTTCTCCACATCAAAAGCACAGACTGTCCTGCAGTCAGGGCTGGTTTGACACCTCTCCACAAGATTGCACCAAGGGAGGGTGCGCCTGGCTCACATTTGCAATGAACAGAGCAAGGAGCTTGCAGGTTTCCCATGTGTTAAATCCCCGCTGTGTGCTCTAGCCCACCTGAGTTCCCGACACAGATTATAGAAGGTTGCTTGCCATCAGTGGGGGAAAGGTCTGCAGACTTGTTGGGAGAGGGGGCTGGCTTCAAATGCTGTATGATCCCAGACCTTGGTAAATCCCCCGCCATTGCACCAGGCATCTCAGGGTTGACACTAAGTGACTCATCTCCCACCAGTAGGGGCATGGGAAATCACAGCAATGTGAGACTAGCAGCAATAAGTGTGAGTGCTGTACCTGTCAGCTTAAATAGGTTTGCGGACTCTGTGCCGGACTCTGGCACAGACAATTATACAGGGGAGCGTGAAAAAAAGAAACTGCTCCACAATACTTTGACCTTTGCAGCACTTTTCAGTGTTGCTTTGCCAATTATATACAGATTTTAGACCTCTGTGTAGGGCCGTCAAGCTAGCGAGAAATCATGCGCAACCTCTTGCAAGGTACGTAGCCCGGCGCCATTCTGAGCCAAGCCAGCCCCGGCGTTCTTCCTAACATTGGCCCAGCACCTCACTGCAGCTGGTCCTGCGAAATATTGTGAACCTTTCCTCATAAGAGGGTTACTCACAAGCACAGAGGACAGTAAGATATACTAAGCTGTTATTCATCCATGTTAGCAAATTAAGCCCCTATTTAATCTATCAGTGTGTGCATGATCTCTGTTTGGGCCACAACATAATTGGCGACGAGGATTCCCCGACAGCCCATGACTATCAAGATGCAAGGAGCTACGTCACCCCTGCAATTCTTACAGGCCCCAGGTAGGCCCGTCATTCCATGGCTTCAGCGGGAGCCTCTGTTTCAGATGTATTTGGAGGCAGTAGGTGGAGCTGATTACCCTGCAGCGTGAAAGAAGGCCATGTCACTCAATGCACTATGGGTCGAAACCCAGCGGACTTTTGCGGGTCTGAATCCCGAAGCTATGGAAGGGGATGATGACGATGTGTATAAAGAACCAGTGAGGAGGATCGCAAAGAGTTTTTCATCCAAAGAGAACATAGTCCTACATAGGATCATCTTCTATAGCAGAAAACAGGAGCCAGCGGAACCGGTTGATGACTATGTGGTCAAGCTAAGAGAATGGTGGCAATGTGTGCATGTGGCGGCACGTCGGAAGACAGAATTTGCATCATGGTTATGGTGCACAACAACAATTGCAAGGCCCAGGACAAATTCATCCTCGAAAAGGAGCTGCAACTAGACAAAGCCATCCAGATTGTGAGAGTGTTGGAGGAAACAACCTGCAGGCGCAAGGAGTGAGCAGGTAGTGTCTCAGTACCCAAAGTGTAAGTTGTACAATACCAAGGAAGGTGAGATAGATGGCAGCGCAAAGCCAAGGAAGATAACACAGGAAGACGTGAGCCACTCAAACACCATAGGTGCGCCAGCACCACTCACTTGGCGAATAGTAGAGATTGCCCTGAAAGAAACAGGGAGTGCTCCAAATGCAGAAGGTTTGGACATTTGCCTCGGTTTGCACGTGGAGAGGTAAGAAAGGAGTGATGGCGGTACAGAGCGATGAGGTCAGGGGTGAGTCCTCCTCTGAAGAAGAGGGATGTCCCACAGTCATTATGGCCAACAGTGTCACAGCTCACAGAGAAAAGCCCCACTGCACCATCAAAGTGGACGGACGTGAGACGAGTGATGGCAGATTCCGGCTCAGACCTCACCATATTGCCGTTAGGCACATACAAACAGATGTTCTGCAAAGAGAAAGTGGAGGTTTGCATGACCAAGCACAACCCCACAGTCTTTGGTGGGGTCACAGTAAATCTACTGGGATACATCCGAGCTACCGTGGAATTCAAAGGAAGAGTTACAAAAACCAAGGTATACTTTGCAGAAATGGGCCCAGTCATATTGCGATGGCATGACCAAGCCAACCTGCAAATCAGACTGAATCCCAGTGTAGAGGGACAGGTTTTGCCTGTAGCCAGAGGAGGAGCATTGATCATCAAAGAGGAATTTCCAGAAATGTTCTCCGACACACCCGGGAAGATCAGGAATTACATACACAAAATCAAACTGAAACAAGGCACTGTGCCAGTAAAGCACAAGGTGAGACCCGTACCAACAACAGCTACAAATGCACTGCAGGTGAAGCTAGACAAGATGCTGAAGGAAGGGACAATTGAAATGGAAGAGTCGTCTGAAGAGCTCAGCCTGCAAGTACTCATAAAAATACAGGGGATTTAAGAATGTGTATCGACCTGTGCAGCCTAAATCTTGAAGTGGTATTGAACAGCTACACGTTACAGAGCATAAAGGAACCAATTCTGTGAATTAAAGAGGCCAAAGTGTTTTAAAAACTCTACCAGAGAGATGCCTATTACCAGATCAGTCTACATCTTGATTCAAGACCCATTACAGCTTTCCTTACTCCATTTGGTACATACCAGTTTACACGAATGCTGTTCGGCCTGTCATCGGCTGCGCCGGCTTTCCAATGCATGATTGACTCCTTGCTGAAGAACATAGGGAACGTGTCCTACTTTCAGGATGACATCCTGTTATATGCAGAGTATCAAGAGATGTACGAAAAAGCGCTTTGCAAAGTGCTAGCCACATTACAGGAAGCAGGAGTTAGGCTACGCTACAACAAGTGTGTTTTACAGGCAGCAGAAGTCGAGTACCTGGGCTACGTGATATCCAAGTCAGGGATCAGCCCAAATAAGGATCTATTGCATCCCATAGTCAAGGCACCCCCAACCAACAGTAAAGAGGAGTTGAGGTTGTTTTTAAGCCTGTCCGAGTACTATGCAAAATTTGTGTCTAACTTTTCTGAAACCACAGCCCCCATGAGGGAGTTACTCAAGAAAGGAGCAGATTATCAGTGTAGAGATGAGCAGTAGAAAGCGTTCGAAGAGGTCAAGAAAGGTATCACGCATGTGCCCTGCCTCAAACCATTTAACCAACCATGGAAAATGGTGATCACCACTAATACGAGCTCATATCGATTGGGGGCAACGTTAACCCAGAAGAAGGGGGATGAGGAGCACATTGTGGCATTTGCGTCAAAAGCACTTTCACAAGCAAAAAGGAATTACTCCACCATAGAGAAGGAAATGCTAGCGTGTGCCTGGGCAGCAAACAACTTTCGAATGTATGTGTGGGGAACGAAGTTTCAGTTGTTAACCGACCACAAGCCCCTGGTGCACATGTTGAGTCCAGGAGGCATGCAAACATCCACTCCCCTCCTGGCCCGCATCACGCCACAATTGTAAGCATATCCATATGAGTGCATATTGCAGGCTGGAAAAATGCTCAGGCAGACTGCATGTCCAGGTTGCCCGAACGAAAAAAGATGGCGACCAGCTTCCTCAAAGATGAATGAATAGTTGAATAGCTAGGTGATTCCAGGAGCAAGCGGTTCCTGGGGATGAGTGATAATCATTGGAAGGAGGAGGCTGCTAGAGATACCATGACAAAACATGTCACAGAATGGGTCAGGAAGGCTTGGCCAGATGAGTGGGTGATCCTCGAAGGCCTGCGTCCATATTAGAAGGTAGCTGATGATATTTTTGAGCATGAGGGGATGCTAATCAGAGGAGATCAAGCAATCCCACCAGTGTCACTCAGTGTCACCCCCATCATGGCAGGCCTCACGCAGGATACCTGGGGAGCAACAGGACAAGGAGGCGAGTGAGAGAATCATACTGGTGGCCTGGCATGGACCTGGACATAAGAGCAATGGTGGAAAGGTGTCATGAATGCCTCAACAGCAATAAAAGACTCAAGGTCAGGCAAGCTCCATTACACACAATGGAAGTGCTGGAAGGGGTGTGGCAGAAACTGGGTCGGGACTTTAGAGGCCCATTAGATTTAATGAATCCAGAACACAAGCATGGGATCGTATTGGTAGACTGCCTATCGAAGTTGGTCGAGGTAGAGTTTGTCCCGGACATCGCTACTTCCACCATGAACCGCTTCCTCAAAAATATCTTTCTAAGAGAAGGGTTACCAAAGGAGCTAGTCACGAACAATGGAGTCCAAATTGTCTCAAGGGAGATGGAAACATTTCTGAAGGAAAATAATATCCACCAGATGAAGGTGGCTCTGTATCACCCTCAAGCCAATGGCCTGGTGGAACGCACAAACAGGTTCATCAAAGCGGCCATGCAACTAGCCACAGCAGTGGGATTAGACCCTCATAGCACGGTTAACGAAGCTGTGGCGGCCCATCATATCCCCCGCCAATGGGATTACAAACATATCATCGTTCTGCCTCCTCAGAGGGTGCATAGCAGCGTCCACCTTAGTCCGACAATGGCTATCAAAGATAAGGGAAGATGACACCGTGGACATGGAGGAAGTAGTCTTGCGACTGAAGAGAAGCAAAGATTGCATGAAAAAGTGAAATGACAGGAGGAGAGCTCTACAGCGAAGCACCGTCCAAGAGGCTGACCTTATTAACATTAAGCTGTCACATATAGACCCTGTGAAGTGATCCAAGTTTAGTCGACCAATGAGAGGGTATCAGCGAAGCACCAATCATGTGCGCACCCAAGATGGGGGGAGATGGAACCTACAATGTGTAGCTCTGTATGAAAAGAGGACAGCAGACGTGCACAGTGCGACTGTTCAGGAACATGATAGCTGTGAGACCTCACCACGCAAGGGAGAGGTAGAAGGGACTCACCGGCAAAGAGAAAGGAGAAGACCTGGGAAGATGCCACGGCAGCCCCGGCGCTCCTCCTAACATCGGCCCAGCACCTCACTGCAGCTGGTCATGCGACATATCCTGAACATTTCCTCATAAGAGGATTACTCACCAGCACAGAGGACAGTAAGAGATAGTAACCTGTTGTTCATGCAAGTTGGCAAATAAAGCTCCTGTTTAATCTATGAGTGTATATATGCAGTGCTATAACGATAATGACACACCTTATTCAAAATCACTTTTATGGTGCCCGCCTGGTGTATTTCTATGCTGGGGAAACCTAAGGGGGCTAGGTTCATTCGAAATATCCCATTTCAAAAGAAGGTCTTGCCTATTTTATCTCAAAGAGGAGGGAGGGGGTGTTATGCCACTACCTGTTCTCCAGGTTTCTGCTT
Organism: Ambystoma mexicanum; assembly: GCF_040938575.1. Classification (NCBI taxonomy): domain Eukaryota; kingdom Metazoa; phylum Chordata; class Amphibia; order Caudata; family Ambystomatidae; genus Ambystoma; species Ambystoma mexicanum. Next base: position 677,462,974 of record NC_090935.1, on the reverse strand, counting down.
TCCCACAACCTCCTGGTACAGCAGCACGGCACGCTCACCCTGGCGGTGCATGTGCAGGGCAGCCCCCCTGCCACGGCCTCCCCAGGATTGATGGCACGAGATAGCACGTCCTTGCAAATTCCTTATAGCACGTTTATACTGTGGAAAGATAGGGATGTAGGGTCAGTTTAGGGCAGGCTCGCTAGGATGTTTCAAGAAATGACACAAGTCGACTTCAGGCGATGAACCGATAGGTCAGGGGTCAAATCAAGCAATTACAGGACAGACTGGGCAGTAAACCGCTGCCCATGTGTATGCAGCAATAGTGGAATACCTCATATGCTGATACACAGGTACTCCTATATTTAAGAAAAAGTTTAATATGTAGCGCAATACGGATTCAACAGGTTCCTGTTGTATTCAAATATTGAAAATATAAGCTATGAACTGAATTACTTACCGGGATTCCAGAATCACTCACCGGGATTCCAGATAAGACAGTGAAATAACAAGTTCTGTACAAGAACAACACACACTTCAGTTAAGTGGTCAAACCGTGATGTGGCCAATTTAGCCAATTAAAAGAGACATACATGAGCCCTTGTCACACAATAATGGCGTACTATTATCTTTGAGTAGTACAGAATCTTTGCACAAAGAGTATTGTTACTAACCCTCACTACAATGCACAGTTTAATATATCATTGTACATGTTTGCCCTCATGGGCCCATGTATGTCTTTTTTAAGGCCCAGTCTGAATAAGTGGCCTACCAACTTTTAGATGTGTGTTCAAAAATAAATAGTATATACACTTTACTCTTTCCCTGACCATGTTTTGTGACTAGCATTTGTTAAACCTAGCCTTCTGCTGCAAACCTTACCTTTGTCTTTAAACAGGGGTAGCTTCTGACTCCTTTTGTTTCTCTCGTCTATTATCCTTCCTTCATATTCTCTTGCGCACTCGCACCCCTTATTGCATCACCCTTTGAAACTTTGCACTTTCCTCCTTGCACCCTATAGTGCAAAAATAAGATAACGTCAGTAAATGCCAAAACTATTGGCATCGCCAATGCTTGTCCTTTTGGAGGTCAGCGGCGGCTGTGTCACACATACATAAATAGCACAGGGGAAGAACATCTCTTGAATAAGCAGCAGGGATGGGCCAGCACGTTGGCTGGCAACTCTTGTAGGGTCTTATAGAAGAGAATCAAGCAAATTGAATGCTTTTTTTTGCGAAACCCAAAGCGTCTGGCTTTGTATGGAGCTTCGAATTTATTTTTAGTGAAATTGCGCATTCTGAAGCCAAGGAGAAAACAAACAAATTAAAACATTCTGTTGTTTGTTACACTACGCCCTCTGCGTCTTCTACCAGTGCCAGTTCTACTGATACACAAGACCGAACTGAACCTGTGTGGGTTCAGAGCCTCTTCAGGACTATTAGACTTAAGAAGAACTAAAATGTCCGTCCACCGAGCGTTGTACTTCAGAAAAGTTGATATTTAGCTTTCATAGGACGCTTTTTCAGTATGGTAAACATTTCCCACTTTGCTAGCAATGGGTGAGTCTTAGACTTGGAAGAAATCAGGCACGAAAAACATACAATTCAACAAATGTTAACAGACAAAAAGAGCCAGGCACTGTCAACGAACCAAACTAAACATGAGTTTGCTTTACGTTTGCACAAGGGAGACATTGGCTCCATACAAAATGATTAAACAACCCATTTTATTTCATTCCCATACAGTTGTGCCAGAGTCAGAAAGAAAACAACATTTGGGCCTTGCCTCGGAAGCAATGCCCCACCCCCAGAAGCCTGCAGGCCTATGAGGGGGTAGGCATTGCCCCTAAACATAAATCCATCCAAATACTACCACAGAGGATAGTCATGGCGAAATATGCATAGGATGTCCACACGGCATAGGAGAGCCCCTGCCCTACACCGTTGGGCAAGCCATTGAGTTACAGACAGGTAGTCCATGGCACAAATATGAACTTACTAGTCTTAAGGGTTCTCCTATATGTGAACACAATAAAATAAGGCGCATATAAATGTACAGTTGGACACTTTAAGGGTGAGATTGAAACAGACCATATGCATTCTCTACAACCATCTAAAACACATGAGTGTGCGGGTGAGTAGTGTTGCCTGAAAAAATGGTGGTAAAGAAAAGCATGACACTGCTGGAAGCCAAGTCTTGGAGCCCGCACAGTGGAAGCAATGGTGAGAAGAATCGTGCTGCCATGGACAACATGACAACTAATGAAGGGCATCATTCTGAAGGCTGGTGGTGGCACAGGCATGGGGGGTGCACACATGGAACCCTAGACGCCAGACAACTATTGGTATTTTATGTTTCAAATGTGTAGAGCACACTATTGCCATAAATGTCCTCTTCACACTAGATGCTGCGGTGAAGATGTTATATGTAGCACTTGGCGATGGGGGGAGTGATACATCTCAAAATATAAAGAGGGCACATAGGTTTTCAGTTTTTTCTTGACGATTTTGAACTGAGGGACAGAGCAAGTAGATAGTGGAAGAGTGTTCTAGAGTCACAGTGCAAGAACTGAGAAGGGTCTTCCACCAACTCGAGATTTAAACAAGCATTGGCAACGCCAATAGTTTTGGCATTTACTACTGTTCTTTGCATTTTACATTTCTAGGCACAAGGTTGAAAGGACCATATCACAAAGTTTCAAGGAGGATGTGACAAAGGATGAAGTCGTGCACTAGAATGACAAAAGGAAAAGAGAGTTGAAGGAAGCCATTGATAGAGGGTGCCATCGACGATGAGCAAGAGGAAATATGAGTGGGAGGGTAAGAAAAAAGGCGAGGGTGTGAGAGAAAGGATGAGGGAAAACGTAAGGGCTGCGGGCAAAGGTGAGAGTTGGAGAAGCTTGAATGAGGGTGCAGAGACATGCCTGGGCGGTGCCTGATATGTGTTAATATAGGGCGCCACTGCAAAGGTGATTCTTAGGAGATGGCAAGTAATAATGGGCTGGTTGTAGAACAAATTGACGTGGATGCGAGATGGGCAATATGGACACAGGGTCTCTGGTGGGGGAGGTGCTAACAACTGTGAGCATGGCTAGTTCTTTGTTCTGAAGATTAGGTGTAATGGACATCTATGGAGAGGCAAGCGGGAAGCAATGTGTTAAGGGAATCTCGGGGGTGAGAATGAAGCCAAGGTGGTAGTGCGAGGAGGGAGGTGAGAAGAGGGCTACATTTCTGACATAGCAGGAAATGCTTTTTCCTGTTCAGGTAGGCAAGTCACCTTCTCTGGTGGAGATATAGGGTTCTGAGAGCACTCAGAAGTTAGTGTGGAGAAGGCCTATTAGAGATGGGGTGAAGGGGAGCCTGTCCACACCTTGACTTGATTTCAGGCAGTCAAACAAGAAAAGTAGCCAAAGGGCACAGCTTGGCACACATCTATCTATCTATCTATCTATCTATCTATCTATCTATCTATCTATCTATCTATCTATCTATCTATATTTGTTTTTGTATAGCACTGAATCGCCTGAGCGCTCAAAGGACGAACGGAAGAGACAAGGACACGAAAACTGGTGGAGGATCGGTTTACAGGCAATAAATGGATAGGGTACTCTATATAAGCTACTCTATTCCTTTGTCAAACAGCCAGGTCTTAAGCTGCTTTTTAAATGTGTTAATAGATCCGCAATTTTTTTTACAGAAAGAGGAAGTGAGTTCCAGACCTTAGGGGCCGAGAGGTTAAAAATTGATACTGCCAACTTTTTTAAAAAGTTGACAGGGTGGGAATAGGTCCTGATAGTTGTTTGAGCGCAGGTTTCTCCTAAAGGGAGCTTTCTTTATTTTATCAGAGGGGTATTTTGGTGCAGTACCAGATATACATTTGAAAACTAACATTGCACCTTTAAATGTAATTCTTTGTTCAACTGGGAGCCAGCGAAGATTCCTCCTCTCGGTAGAGATCTTAGAATGTCGGCTCATACCATTACTGCCCTAACCACTGAATTCTCAATGGTTTGCATTTTTTTTTATATTGGATTTAGAGGTGCCCATTAATAGACTATTACAATAGTCTCGTGTTTAGTTTATAATGGCACCAGCAATTATGGCAAGATTAGGCTTGGATAAATATGGGCAAATTTGCCAAAGAAGATTAGAGAAAAAGGCACACGTGGATTTGAGATAAGAGGCATGCCTTTTAAAAGATAGGTGAGAATCCATAAAGATACCCAGCGTTTTTACACAGTCCGATATCATTATATTGCTGTTGTTGATTTTAAAGCTTTGATATTTATCCTCTAGTTTTTTTAGTCTCTGGGGAGTGGCAATTATCATTAGCTTAGTTTTGGCCTCATTAAGGACCAACGACTTTGATGGCATCCACTTTTATATGGTGGAGAAAACCTCTCTTGCTCTATGTGCGTCTTTTTTGTAGTCTCCTGACAGAGTGAACACCAACTGGGTGTCATCGGCGTAGTCCGTGAACCTGACACCCAGGGTTCGTAACATGTTGCATAATAACTTTGAGAAGATGTTAAAAAGTAGAGGCGACAAGCAAGATCCCTGTGGGATGCCACATAGTAGCGGTATTTTTAGGGAAGTAAAGTTCCCCTTCACGACTGCTGCCTATCTGGGACCCAAGCAGGATTGAAACCAGTCTGCTATGGCGTGTGAACATCTACCGACAGTTATGAGTCTTTCGGCAAGAAGCTCAAGATTGATCAAATCAAATGCTGAGGAGAGATCTTGCAGGAGAAGCAGGGCAGGGTTTCCCTTTTCAATGATGGAAGCAATATTAGTCTGGAGATCCAAGAGAGCTGTCTCAGTGACATGATTGGCACGAAAACCAGATTGTTCCTCCGCAAGTATATAATTTTTTTCTACACATGTTTGATATTGTTCGTATGCAATCTTATCTATGCACATGAACGCCCTCACCGCAGCCGACCAGCATTAAGCGTCCCCTCACAACAAAGTCAATGCAAATTGAAATGCACAAATGTCCTACATCTAAAGCAGAGCTGAGGCTGTACACTGCACTGAAGAGAAGTATTTCAACTATGTCTATTCCTAATGTATTGCAGACCTTTTTGGAATTACTTGGTAACTAGAGCCGACGTTTTTACTACATTACCTATGCATGTAGCATGCAATAAACAACTTCAAATGCCAAAATTACATTGTTTTACCCCACCATATAAATAGAAATACCAGGGACGGAATGCAATGGAAATACAGTGCTGGGTACAGTTGAAATAGTTCAACCGACAATCGGTTTAAAAAGAACGCCATCCTATTTTCCCCAACATTTCTTACGAGCATGTTTTTGGGCCTCATTACGAGCATGGAGGTAAGGAAAAAAGGAAGGCAGAATGGAAAAAAACCAGCAATGAGTAGCGGTCTGGGCCATTACGAGCCGTAAACCCAGCATTACCGCCACCACCTGTACCATGCCCCTTCTTACCGCCATGCGCGCGTAGATTCGCCCTTTGTGGCGGCAATACCGGGATTTTGCTAACAGGAGGACATCACAAGTCACACTGGCATGCATCTACCGGCATCCTGAAGGCGTTAAATATAGCCTGGACGATGGCGGTATTACAGGCATCACGGATGACCCGGAAATAGCAACCTACTGTGTACTCAACTGCCACAGGTGCACACAATCACAACAGGTGGAGGCAATGGAGCCTGTCCCAGCACAAAAGGAGCACACCCACACACCATACCCCTGCCTACACCAAAATGATCCCACTTGCTGTTGCAATCCTGGGGCTGGAGGACATGCCTGTACTGCTACACCAGCAACAACAACAACAGGCAGCACAGAGCAGACGCAGGAGGAGAAGGAGGGTGAGACATGCCTAGCAAGTCCCACCAGTGCAGGCAGTGGTACAACGTAGGCAGCCACCAATCCCTTGCATCAGAGCCAGTCCATTCAACCTAACCCCTGTGCAGATCCACACCCTGTACCGGTTGGACCGGGACACCGTCACCACCATAGTGGACATGATACACAATGACATTGTCAGCCTGATTGAAATCCGCACTGCCATCCCCCCTCTACTGAAGGTAGTGTCTGTGCTCCACTTCCTGGCCACAGGCACCTACCAGCACACAGTGGGCCAGCTGCATGGCATATCACAACCTCTCTTTTCACGCATGCTGACCCAAGTGCTGGATGTCCTCCTGAAGCACGCAAGCAACCACATATTGATACCACAGACTGCCCAGGAGCTCGCTTGCACAAAAGTTGGCTTCCATGTAGTGGCAGGCATGCCCAGTTGCATCGGTGCCCTTGACTGCACCCATGTTGAATTGGTGGTCCCTCATGCCATGGAGGTGGTGTACTGCAATAGTAAGCAATACCACTCCAACAGTATGCAGATGGTATGTGACTCCAGCAAGATGATCACACATTGTTGTGCCCGATTTTGCCGGATCCACACATGATTCCATGGTGCTGCGGAACTCCTTGCAAGCCCACTACATGGAGTGACATGCTGGATGACGTGCCTGGCTGCTCGGTAAGTTGCCTGACAGGCCCATGGCAGTGCAGTGGGGGGGGGGGTGAATACTCCAACTGGGTGAGATGGGGGGAATGCATACTCCACCTGGGTGAGATGGGGGAATGCATACTCCACCTGGGTGAGATTGGGGGGAATGCATGCTCCCCCTGGGTGAGATTGGGGGGAATGCATACTTCACCTGGGTGAGATTGTGGGGGGGATGCATACTCCACCTGGATGAGATTGGGTGGTGAGTGGACAATGCACATAGAGGAAAACATCGTGGCCCTAAACATCCCAACCTGAACATGACACATCAATGCCATACATAAGACCAATGCTGCACACCAATGACAATATGCCAGAGGTACAAGCAGAACACATCCCTCAACACGTTGACTGCACATCAACTGAGCATACCCTCTGCGACACAATCCAGCAACATGCAGTAACTATGCGCAAAGACATGACTGCAGCAAAGCACAACACAGGACATGCACCCATGAGTGTTAACAAAGAAATCCCACTGAGGGAATACACTGTTTGTCACTGGCCCACCACCACAGTCATACTGCATGCCACCATGGGAATGGCAACCGATGGATGACAAATCATGATAACACCTGTGCCAATGCTGCTATTGGCAATACATACATAGTACTATACATCACCTCACCAATATAGGTGCAAAAACATTGTTCTGCATCAGTACATCTGCAACAGCATGCAAGTGAACACCCTGCATCATATGGACAACGCAATCCACACCTGCAGACCATAGTACAGCACACATTGCGACAAATTAACCTGTTTGCATACATCCAGGGACATGTGCATGTCAACACCTAATAGCTGCAGCCATGACATTGATTTCTACAAGTGTCATGTCAGATATTGACTCACACATACCGCATTGTGCTCCCATGCAGGTGATGGTGGCTATCCCTTGAAGCTGTGGCTACTTACCCCTGTTCATAACCCGCAGAACAGGCACGAAGAGGAGTACAATCGGGTTCATACCCGTACCCGTGTTGTAATCGAGCAGACCTTTGGCCTGTTGAAGGCACGGTTCCGCTGCCTCAGCAGGTCTGGTAGAGCACTCCTTTAAGGGCTTGAGAAGGTGGTAAAGATCACCATGGTCTGTGTCATGCTGCACAACATGTGCATCCGGAGAAACGTACCACTGCCACCTGACATTGACCTGCATGCACCGGGTGAGGATGAAGATGATGATGGAGGAGAAGCCGCACCCCTGCCAGTTCGTGATGCACAAGATGGCCGTGCTGTGCGCCAATCAGTGATTGACGATTTCTTCTGAACCACTGGGATGCTGATGTTTCTGTGTTAGTACTACACTGGGCACTGGGATCATGTGCATATGGACGCAGGGTGTGTGATGAGTTGGGCACTGTGCACTGTCATGAATTGAATAAACACACAAGAAATGAACAATGTCCAGTCATGATATGATTTTGAACACAACGGGGGTATTGGAGATTAAACATTATTGTGGTTGAACCCTCCACCTCACACACACCCTCCCCCCTCTCCCGTCCCCCCAACACCCCCATCACCCCCAACACCCTATACCTCCTCTCCCCAACACCCCCAACACCCCATACCCCCTCCCCCCAACACTCCCAACACCACTTCCCCCCTCCCCCATTGACATCCCACACATGATGTGCCAATCATGGTTTTCCTCAGGATGCAGTCTGCACATGCAGGGTGGCCCTGCTAGTGGTGGCCTCTCTTTTGTTCTGGGGGCTGCATGTCTGTATAGCGTGTGCTGAGCCTGGTCTGGTGCACAGGGCTTGTTGGACCCGAGCTGGCAGGTGTGCTGGATGGGGTAGAGGTGGCTGCCTCTGCAACCGTCGGTGCAGGTCGTTGCTGCTGCAGTTTTTCAACAATCCTGCCCTGGAGGGTCACTGTTGCTAGGCTGTCGTGGATCACCATAGTGTTATTGTTCATGGCTAGGATGTTTGCTGCATTGGCATCACGTATTTCCCGGCGGGTCAGTTCCCCCTCCGCCACGCACTGCCGGACCATCTCTATGACATGGTCCTGGCGTGCCTCAATCCTCATCATGCGGGCCTCCATGTTAGTGGTGGCTGTGGAGGTGGACGGGGCAGTGGCAGAGCGGGCCAATGCTGGACTGCCCTCTGATGGGGACCACAGATGTGGACTCCCCAGTACTCCGGCCTGTTGTTGCAAGGAGCTGATGGTGTGCCCTATGTGGAGTGCAGGGGGTGTGCTGGGGGGCGTCCTGAGGGGTCGGCTGAGGGCTCGGGGTATGTGGACATTCCACATGGGGGTTGCCGTCCATGTCGGATAGTTCTTCGATGTGGCCCTCTACTTCGCTGAGGGGGGCTGAGGCAGCTACCTCCCCAATTGAACTGGTGGCAGCAGACTGTGTACCATCAACTTCAGCCTCTACGACAGTGGACAACTCCGGTGTGGCTGTGTCATCGGGTGTCTCACTTGTTTTTTCCTTCTCCGGTGGCCTGCCCTGTACTGCTGGTGCTGGCCTGTGTGGCAGTCTGGGCGTTGGTGTTGCCCTGGAGCTAGATGGCCCTGTGCCTTCTTGGCTGGCCCTGGATCCCTTGGAGGATGTCATGGCCTATGCGGCAGGCTCCTGGCCTTCACTGTCAGCATCTGTGCCAGTGGCGGAGCAAGAGATGCAGGGCATCAGTGATGGTGGTATGTGCAAGATGCATATATTGGTGTTGTTCAGTAGTTCACATTTCATGCATTGCATACTTGTAGGTGTGACGCACAGGGTGCTTACAATGAGGGGGGCATATTGGCATACGTTGTGGACTGTCCTTTTTGAACTGATGTGTGCTATACCGTTGTATTGCGGTTTGCGTGATGTGTGACATGTGATGTTTTACTGTGTGTTGTGTGTCTGTTGATAATGGGATTGGTTCGCAGCATGTGATGTCATCTTTGATGTCCTGGGTGTTAGTCTTAGCAGGGCACAGTGGTGACACGAGTTATGGTTGCTTAGCTTACCATAACTGGCAAATTTCAGGGGGTTTTTGGTTTTACTTCGAACCATAACGTCCCTTTAACAAAGTTTTTTCACTGAATTTCATAGGTTTTTAGTAGCGCAACTTAACCATAACGACCCTTTTTTTTCACTGAATATAGATATAGACAATATATATTTGGATAAATGTTTCCTAGGATTCCCTTACTGTATATACATATAACACAGAACATACTGAACCCCCCCACCTGCGTTAGTGGGTCTGTTGTGTACTGACCATGCGTATGTTCGCGGACAGACTCGATCAACATCAACACTATCCAAAAACTCAGGGACTATCTTACATTGTGGTATCATGCAATAAAAACACTGACATGTTCAAAAAGCAGCACATAAATACATTACATTCAATAATAAATAAGAAGTGGAAACTGTATATGTAACACACCAACCTTCCAATTACATAACATATGGAACATAATGCAATATAAAAAAACAAATAGTTATGCCTCCAACAGAATTATCTCACACAATTTGCACAGCAAAAATCAGCAGCACACCTACGCAGCAGTAACACCAAAACTTAGCAAGAAACTAGTGAGTAGACTGCATTTATTTTATATAATTATAAACTTTCTGTATTAGTGAAAACATTGATACTAATGGTAGACACTACACTTCTCTATATAAACCAATTATTACCCATTACTTTATGTGTAATTACCACATTTTCTTTAAACACACCATACAGACATTAAAAATAATGCATAAACAGACCTAAGAAAATCATCTGCAGCAAATGCAGCAAAAATTGATCTATTAAAAGAATTGTGCACTCAGAAATATTATTGTCCCAAGTGTGCGGGCATGTGCTTCTAAGCATAAGTTGATCGATCGTACAAACATTTCCTATGCACCTTACTGTCATTTTCCTCTTTTTTACACATGCAAAATCAGACACCAGGGCGCGGCCATCTTGTGATAATCTTATCCGTTGCTGCATCGCTCAAGGTGGACTGCCCTGGCGGCACTAATTCATATACCCGGCCCCTGAGGCTGACATCTCCAAACCTAGTGATATTCTCCACCTATCTCCAGGACGTTACTATACAGCGTAGTAAAATGCACCCAATCATCACCTAAGATATAATGTTACTTGACGCAGAGGCCGGAATATCAACACACATCATCTCAAAACACAGCGCGTCCCAATTTTGAATATAAAACCATACTTTTAAAGGAAATAGCAAAACTGTACAATTTGTAAAGTACTTTTATTTCACAATAAACTCTCCGAGAACATCCAGCGATTGCCATATTCAAACAAATATGTAATTATTTTCTTGGTTCTAGATCCACAAATGTTTATCGTGAGTCAGTCACGCGGTGTTCCTTTTGGGTATAAGAAGTGCATTGGACGCACTGTGAATCGCAAGACTTTAGCATTAACTTGGCGCTAGGTCACCATAAATGATGTCAAGTTGCTCCTTATCGCTGGTACTGCGTAAAGGCATATCGGCCCGTGGCGATCGTCCCAAAAAAGCGTCACTGTGATCCACCCATTCATGTGTATTTGTAGCTAACGGTTAAAAAAAAGTCAGTTGGTATCTGGAATCCATGACAATCGCAGAAAGCCAAGATGTAGCTGTTTAAAAAAAATAACAGAAATGTGTCTCAGTAGCCAATCTTTATTACAGTTTATCATTTTAACCATTAATTTGGCCCCCTGTTACAACTATTGATAAACATGGATGTGAAACAATGGGAACTCAGACAAAACACAGTGCAAAGTGCTCTTCAATTTGCTTCAGAAGTTACCGCTGTGGAGTATGGTGAGCTCGAAAGGGGATGCAGAGGCAGACGCTGCAATTAGGGAGCAAGATAAGGCCAAGAAGAACACATACACAGAATTTAAATTAAATATTAGCATTGAATTACGTGTTTGTGGAACCTGGGGGAACCCACTAGTGGACTACACGCATCTCGATGCTGGACTGCCTATATGGCCACGACAAAACCAAGTACACACACAAGTTGTAATTGCGTGTCATTGCAATATGCCGCACACAACAAACAATACAATGTAACCCACCAATAATGGTCAGCGAACGATAATTTGACTAGTTCGTCTATAAAATCGTCGAAAGTAAAACTTACATAATGTTCAGCTTTTCCATTCTATCAGCGTAATGCAGACGCTTGGTTCAGGACAACGAATTTTCATAAAATGAAATGACATGTTCCTTTGTCCAATTTTTTAATGGTACACATTATTATATTTGAAAGTGTACATCCCTCCCTTCATGCATTCCTTTTGGAATCCTCCTTTTGTTTCAAGGTTGAAAAACAATTGAACCTTATACTTTGTACTATGCGTGGGTTTGCTCAGCTAGGAAACAAAAATTCAACGGCTTTTACCTTCACTCAGAATGGGAGCCGACATCCCTTCAGACCACAGTGGCATTACAAATATTTTTTGAAAAACATGAATTGTTTGCTACCATTCAACAATGCGGGCGACATTTCTACAGATTTATTTTGTTCCTCTGGAGAACTTCGCACTCTCCCAGCGACTCTCACAGTCAGGCCACACCACCTGTCACCTCATCCCATCTCCTCCTCACACGGCAAATCACATAAACATTTCTCAAAGCAGCAAGTCTCGAGCCCTGACAAAATGTGCTCTTATGAGAATGTCCAAACAAATCCTGCTGCAACCCCCTCCAGCCACGCCGTGGACCCTGACCCCAATGACCGCAGTTATATATTAGAGGCTTATAATTTTCACACGTTTGTTTGTACTATCCCGCTTTTGGTCACTAGCGAAATGAATGCTGTGGGTGTCTTGCCACCTTACAAATACAACCACATAGTAAATACGTAATAGTAATGCTTTCACGTTAGAATGCAGATGGTACCAAAAACAACTGCAAGCTAACTGTATTTACACAAGGTAAACTGTCACTTGGTAAGAAAACCTTCACAACAGTAGGTATAATCTACCACGCAGGAGCCACAACCAATGCAGGTCACTACACTGCATATATAGAAAAGAAGTGTGGATGGGTCAAATATAATGATACCAACATTACTGTAAAATAGAGAATGAGAAGGTCTGCAACCTACCTCAATAAAACACAACCTACTTCTACCTCTTTCCACCTGCTGAGGACAAAAAAAACAAAATTATTGTCCCATATTGCCCTAGGTACTAAACCATAAAAAATAAACCTTGGCATTTGGAAGTATTTTCATTACTGCCTGAACCAAATGTTCCAAATCTGCCAACAAAGTAAGGGCACTGACATACCCCAAATACAAAGCACCACAGTGAAAAACAACTACATCTGGAATGTTTACCCTGCCCATATCTCCACAAACCTGTACAATTCTCTGCACATTAAAACCAGGCACAGTGCTCCACACCACCTCCACTCCTTTAACATCAATATTGTTTGCCACATTCCTATATTTAGCAAACCACTCCAAACCATGCACAAACATATCTCCAACCACCACCACCCTGATTTTCTCCACCTCTACCATCTTCACTACACACAGCCTCTTACAACACAAACCACAACCTCAACATCTGATTGGCTGATCCCTACAGTCCCCTTTCCATGCTGCATTTGCTGAGAAAGCCCGGATGTGGCACGCCCTGCCCGCTGACACCCGCAATGTCAGTGGAGCGCGAAACACTGGGGCAGCCCTCCTACCCTTTCCACTTCACTCTCTGCACCATTTCCTCAATGGCTACTGTTAAACAGTCGCACAATCATCCACCAATTACATCCAAGAACTCTACATCTAACGCTATCATCACAGATCAGCACTTTAGATGTACTATTGATCACTCTCAGTACAATTCGGCTGTCACTGCAATAGACCTACAGCAACAACTACTATAAAACTCCCCAAGATTTCTACTTGCAGATGCATGCACATCCACATGCATGAACACATACTGCAGGTATGAATATTTTCTACACAGTACATGTCCAGCTCTTCTAGGAATACAAATAAACAGAGTAAATGCCACTTACCCTGTTTAAACGGTAAAATGAACTTACTGGCATGTCTCCCATCTGCTATGATGAAGTGTCAATTGCAAACCTATCTGCTCTCCAAATTTGTGTTTGCTCACACAGCTATCTAAAAAAATGTTATTTCATATGTAAAGATGGGAGAGATAATAATATAATTATGAAAAAGGTTGTCCAGTGTGTTTTAAAATTACACGCAGCCATGATGAGTACATGCATCTTCATTCAAGCACACACACAGTCAATATCATTACAAAGGCTTCCAGCTCAAACAACACCACTGCTTCTATATGAAATCCTACTGCTTTATTTCCCACACCTTCACAAATGCATACATTGCATGCTATTCTGTACAATCTCTGCCATTTACCCTGTAAAAAATAGCAAAAAATGCATATGATTATTTCTTTTATCTCTTAACATCCAATAACATAACATTAAAAAATACCAGTGTGCTCTATACTTTTACTATTATACTCATTTCTAAAGCATATTCAACTAACAGATTCTAAATAAAATATACAGGATGCACATAGGCAAAGGAAAGTGCATATGCATACTATGATCAGTTGTAAGAAAACACTACTTCTACAAAAAAAAAAAAAACAATGTCTACATTAACAAAAGTGCTATAAACACACATATTCACTAACTTCTTTCTTTTTCAATTGCAGTAAAGACCACTCTCCTGAAAAGCAGCAGCGTCTGAAGTACGAACAACGACTTAGAAGAAATCTACTCTTTCCATACAAAAAAGTAAGTACAATGCTAGCATATTGTTCTAACTGTTACTCAAACACACTAGCATTTTAGTATTGTAGAACAAAGATATATATAACCCTTTCCCATTAGATGTAGTATTAGTGCTTCCACTTAGCAGTTGCATACTTTATATTGTCATCTCAAGCCGAGTATAGTAACACACAAATACAAGAATAACCTTCCCAACTTGATGTAGCTGACCATTGCACAATCACATACCTCCACAATCATCCTTACCATCATTCTCAGACACGCATGCACAAAGCACGCATAAACTGCACAACAGCCCAACCCACACTTTCTTTTTTTCTCCAACAAACCCCAAAGAATGCCTAACAAAAAGCAATTCCGTACAAAGCAACGCAGAAGTAGAGGTAAATCACAATAAAAGTATCCAAAATAAGAATCCATCTCTAGCAGATTTTGTACAAAAAGTTCAAACAAAACAGCTAATACAGTCATTAAGTGAAACAAAACAAGCTTCCGGTACAGAAATGTTGCCTCCTCTATCAAAATGTAAAACGAAACAAAAAGTGATTAACAAGACTTCAGCTACCACTACTGCTAACGCTGCACCTATAAATCTTGATATAGTAGCAAGTAACCATACCAAAAAAACATATTTTACAAAAAATGTTCCACCAGTGAGTCCTTCAGAACCTTATAAAAAAAGAAGAGAAATCATGGACAACCCTTAAAACCTACCGTAGAAAAGTAATCCTAAAAACTGTCATAGACAGTGCAATACTTCTGAAAAGGAAGTTATTTTTTTTTGTAAACAGAATGAAACCACTAACAAAACTTACTACTAAATTACAAAAAAGACTGCTCAATAAACGGAATATCAACAAATACATCTTCTGAAACATCTGTCGAGGTGAATGGAGTCACACCACAAGCACAAACTATATTTTAATGAAGAAGCATATAAACAAAAGCAAACAAACCCAAATGCCATACATAGCAGTGGGCGAGGGTATGAAAAACTTAATAACACCATTATGGAACACAAAACTCTGCTCACAAAAATATCCCCAGAAAACTCAGTATCACCTCTCCATTCTACTGAACCAGTCTAAAAATGGCCGTGCACATCAATTTGTAACATTGCCAAAAAATCTTTCAAATCTTTACGCCACTTCCTCAATCAGTATGTAAAGACCAAAGACAAATTTAAAATGAAACTACTACAAAATGTGGATGCCTGTCCAGTGCACAAATACACAGGACTATAAGGACATTCATTAGCCTGCATTTCAGGACCTATTTGCAAAAGCACCTTCCATCATATCAAAATGATATCAACACATTATTCAACTATAAAAATCTGGTCCATAAGCTCTACTATGCTAAAAGTCCTGCTTTAGCACTAGTCAATTTAAATAACAATCTTCTACATGGTACAGTCAAACAACTACTCGAAGAAATAGAGCATATCCAGAGAAAATATTTTGGAAGTAAAAGTCACTTACAAAATGCATTTGCTTTACAACAAACTAGCAACTACTGTACAAATAGCAACCTTCTATTAAACACATACAAAAAAGAAATACTAAACTTTAAAATTACCTCCGCTGAAGTACCAAACCATGTGTGTGTGTTGCTGCAGGACTTTTATAAAAGTAGCACAAAAACTGTAGACATAACGTACAAAATAGAAGACAATGAAGATTCCAAAAGGTTCCAATTAGCTCTCTACCTTATAGCAGAAAACAAACACGAAATTAC
Organism: Ambystoma mexicanum; assembly: GCF_040938575.1. Taxonomy (NCBI): domain Eukaryota; kingdom Metazoa; phylum Chordata; class Amphibia; order Caudata; family Ambystomatidae; genus Ambystoma; species Ambystoma mexicanum. Next base: position 677,446,965 of record NC_090935.1, on the reverse strand, counting down.
TGACCCGTTAATACTTTGCAATTACTGAACTGCAAAAATTCACAACAACCAAACACCTTCACGTGCTATCACAAATAACTTTGAATTATTCCCACTACCAAAACCCCTGCAACAACTACATTTATATGAGAGCATCATAATTCAAACAGTGCACCCATTTCAAGCAATAATACGCCTTCAACCAAAAACAGCAAAATTAACTCCCTCTGAATTACTGAAAGGCATTTGTGGCAAAGTAGTTTATTTACCATTATATCTCAAAGAAATTGTACACACTCATACACCACAATCCAAAATATTTACTTCCAAAGGTATCTTATAATGCAGTTCTATTACAAACTCTACAATCTTAACTGCATAGCTTAGCCAAAACTTCCCATACAAACTCTACAAATGAAACAGTACACAAACATTTGGCTTGTGGATATTTGATGGGTGTTTGATTCTATGGGTGTGTTATACTGCGGTGATTGTGGCCAGGTCCTAGACTCTTGGGTGCATGGCCCAAGGCCTATGGCCTTCGGCTATGCACCCACGACTCTAGGCCCTGGCCACAACCGCTGCAGCATAACACACCTATGCTACCAAACATTCTGACTGTGGTATGTGGGCTGCTCATAGGGATATTAATTACAATCAATCCTCTACTAACAACCCAAAACCAACATCATACTTAAGTAAAATAGCTAGTAGAGCATTTATTATGTCCGCGGACAGTCGTGAAGACCGCGGGCATGGCAAACACATCAGGGGTACCTGCCACCTAAACAAATAAAGTATTTGACCCATTTCTTACTCCCCAGCCAACCCCAAACACTTCTGCACACCAACACAATCCCCAAAATTGCATTTTGCCTCTGTTCGCCGCCACGCTGTCAGCGGATCCAAGATGGCAGGCGCATCAAAACAATGTGACACACCTCACGCCTCACTCCAGCCATTCGGCTGACACGTTGCTTGTCCGCGGACATGGCGCAAACCGATTTGCCAATCGGCGTTGTGTCCATGGAGCGAACAGGGATGTGTGTCCGTGGACCGGACATAGATATAATAATAGATATTAGCAACTTAACCATAACTACACAGCCACTACCGTGGGCTGTGTAATTACATGGCCACGGTAGTGACCATGTAGTTATGGTTAAGTTGCTGTTTCCATAGGAAGAGCACTTTTTGGACGGCTTATAACTTCGCTCCCCTTGGACAAATCCTCAACAAACCTTACAAAAAAGGTATATGGCCCACTCTGAATGTGTTTGCAAAGTTTGGTGAGGTCTGGTCCAGGGGGGGCAAAGTTATAGGGGGGGTCCCAAAACTTCTTTTTTTTCCCATAGGCATAATGGGAAAAAACTTTGCTCACGCCTACAGCCCAAACCGCTGGACGGATTTGCACCAAATTTGCGGCAGGAGCAGCGGGTTGGTCTCGAAAGCCAGTAGTTTTATATAAAATGACAAAAATGTAAGTCAAAAAAATGTGTGATATTTATGTCCGCTCCATAGACACACTTCCCTGTTCGCTCCGCGGACAGGACAGGGATTGGGCAAGCGGTTTGCGTGACGTTTGATGACATGTGACGTGCTTTCCCATTGGCTGCAGTGAAGCGTGCAGTGCGTCGTATTCTCAGAGACGCCTGCCATCTTTGTTTATCGTTCGCATCGAGAGGGGCTTTCTCAACAGAGACCCTGGGTGTTTCCTGGTTTCTGGAGAGGGTCTGCCAGGGTTGTCTGAGAGCGAAGGTAAGCGGGAGATAGTGGCGCTGTGTACCCCATGTCCCAGATATCGGTCTGTGTTTTTGGCTCATGCTCCACGTCTCTCTCCTGTTCCCCCAACCCCCGCTCATGCCCCGTGTCTTCCTCCTGTTCCCCCCAACCCCCGCTCATGGTCTGTGTCTCTCTCCTGTTCCCCCCATTCCCCGCTCATGCCCCGTGTCTCCCTCCTGTTCCCCCACCCCCTGCTCATGCCCCGTGTCTCTCTCCTGTTCCCCAGCCCCTGCTCATGCCCCGTGTCTCTCTCCTGTTCCCCCCACTGCCCGCTCATGCCCCGTGTCTCTCTCCTGTTCCCCCCACCCCCTGCTCATGCCCCGTGTCTCTCTCCTATTCCCCCCACCCCCGTTCATGCCCCTTGTCTCTCTCCTGTTCCCCCCACCCCGGGTCATGCCCTGTGTCTCTCTCCTGTTCCCCCACCCCCTGCTCATGCCCCGTGTCTCTCTCCTGTTAAACCCCACCCCCTGCTCATGCCCCGTGTGTCTCTCCTGTTCCCCCCACCCACCGCTAATGCCCCGTGTCTCCCTCCTGTTCCCCCCATCCCCCGCTCATGCCCCGTGTCTCTCTCCTGTTCCCCCCACCCCCCCGCTCATGCCCCGTGTCTCTCTCCTGTTCCCCATCCCCACCCATGCCCCGTGTCTCCCTCCTGTTCCACCCCACCCCCACCATGCCCCGTGTCTCTCTCCTATTCCCCCCACCCCCGCTCATGCCCCGTGTCTCTCTCCTGTTCCCCCCATCCCCGCTCATGCCCGTGTCTCTCTCCTGTTCCCCCACCCCCTGCTCATGCCCTGTGCCTCTCTCCTGTTACCCCCGACCCCGCTCATGCCCCGTGTCTCCCTCCTGTTCCCCCCACCCCCCACTCATGCCCCGTGTCTCTCTCATGTTCCCCCACCCCCTGCTCATGCCCCCTGTCTCTCTCTTGTTCCCCCCACCCCCCGCTCATGCCCCGTGTCTCCCTCCTGTTCCCCCCACCCCTCGCTCATGCCCCGTGTCTCTCTCCTGTTCCCCCACCCCCCGCTCATGCCCCGTGTCTCTCTCCTGTTCCCCCCACCCCCGCTCATGCCCCGTGTCTCTCTCCTGTTCCCCCCACCCCCCGCTCATGCCCTGTGTCTCTCTCCTGTTCCCCCCACCCCGGCTCATGCCCGTGTCTCTCTCCTGTTAACCCCCACCCACCGCTCATGCCCCCTGTGTCTCTCCTGTCCCCCCACTCCCCGCTCATGCCCTGTGTCTCTCTCCTGTTCCCCCCACCCCCGCTCATGCCCCGTGTCTCTCTTCTGTTCCCCCCACCCCCTGCTCATGCCCCGTGTCTCTCTCCTGTTCTCCCCCACCCCCGGCTCATGCCCTGTGTCTCTCTCCTGTTCCCCCACCCCCTGCTCATGCCCCGTGTCTCTCTCCTGTTCCCCCCCCACCCCCGCTCATGCCCCGTGTCTCTCTCCTGTTAACCCCCACCCCCTGTTCATGCCCCGTGTGTCTCTCCTGTTCCCCCCACCCCCCGCTCATGCCCCGTTTCTCCCTCCTGTTCCTCCACCCCCCGCTCATGCCCCGTATCTCTCTCCTGTTCCCCCCACCCCCCGCACATGCCCCGTGTCTCTCTCCTGTTCCCCCATCCCCACTCATGCCCCGTGTCTCTCTCCTGTTCCCCCCACCCCCCGCTCATGCCCCGTGTCTCTCTCCTGTTCCCCCTACCCCCGCTCATGCCCCGTGTCTCTCTCCTGTTCCCCCATCCCCCGCTCATGCCCCGTGTCTCTCTGCTGTTCCCCCACCCCCTGCTCATGCCCCGTGTCTCTCTCCTGTTACCCCCAACGCCGCTCATGCCCCGTGTCTCCCTCCTGTTCCCCCACCCCCGCTCATGCCCCGTGTCTCTCTCCTGTTCCCCCACCCCCTGCTCATGCCCCGTGTCTCTCTCTTGTTCCCCCCACCCCCCGCTCATGCCCCGTGTCTCCCTCCTGTTCCCCCCACCCCTCGCTCATGCTCCGTGTCCCTCTCCTGTTCACCCACCCCCCGCTCATGCCCCGTGTCTCTCTCCTGTTCCCCCCACCCCCGCTCATGCCCCGTGTCTCTCTCCTGTTCCCCCACCCCCTGCTCATGCCCTGTGTCTCTCTCTTGTTCCCCCACCCCCCGCTCATGCCCCGTGTCTCCCTCCTGTTCCCCCCACCCCCCGCTCATGCCCCGTGTCTCTCTCCTGTTCCCCCACCCCCCGCTCATGCCCCGTGTCTCTCTCCTGTTCCCCCACCCTCGCTCATGCCCTGTGTCTCTCTCCTGTTCCCCCACCCTCCGCTCATGCCCCGTGTCTCTCTCCTGTTCCCCCACCCCCGCTCATGCCGCGTGTCTCTCTCCTGTTAACCCCCACCCCGTTCATGCCCCGTATGTCTCTCCTGTTCCCCCCACCCCCCGCTCATGCCCTGTGTCTCTCTCCTGTTCCCCCCCATCCCCCGCTCCTGCCCAGTGTCTCCCTCCTGTTCCCCCCACCCCCCGCTCATGCCCCGTGTCTCTCTCCTGTTCCCCCACCCCCCGCTCATGCCCCGTGTCTCTCTCCTGTTCCCCCACCCCCTGCTCATGCCCCGTGTCTCTCTCCTGTTCCCCCCACCCCCTGCTCATGCCCCGTGTCTCTCTCCTGGTCCCCCCGCCCCCCCGCTCATGCCCCGTGTCTCGTTCCTGTTCCCCCACCCCTCGCTCATGCCCCGTGTCTCTCTCCTGTTCCCCCCACCCCCCGCGCATGCCCCTTGTCTTCCGCTTGTTCACCCCACCCCCGCTCATGCCCCGTGTCTTCCTCCTGTTCCCCCACCTCCTGCTCATGCCCCGTGTCTCCCTCCTGTTCCCCCACCCCTCACTCATGCCCCATGTCTCTCTCCTGTTCCCCCACCCCCAGCTCATGCCCCGTGTCTCTCTTCTGTTCCCCCCTGCTCATGCCCCGTGTCTCTCTCCTGTTCCCCACACCCCTCGCTCATGCCCCGTGTCTCTCTCCTGTTCCCCCCACCCCCTGCTCATGCCCCGTGTCTCTCTCCTGTTCCCCCATCCCCGCTCATGCCACGTTTCTCCCTCCTGTTCCCCACCCCCCGCTCATGCCCCGTGTCTCTCTCTTGTTCCCCCCACCCCCCGCTCATGCCCCATGTCTCTCTCCTGTTCCCCCACCCCTCGCTCATGCCCCGTGTCTCTCTCCTGTTCCCCCACCCCCCGCTCCTGCCCCGTGTCTCTCTGCTGTTCCCCCACCCCCCGCTCATGCCCCGTGTCTCTCGCCTGTTCCCCCCACCCCCCGCTCATGCCCCATGTCTCTCTCCTGTTCCCCCCACCCCCGCTCATGCCCCGTGTCTCTCTCCTGTTAACCCCCACCCCACTCATGCCCCGTGTGTCTCTCCTGTTCCCCCCACCCCCTGCTCATGCCCCGTGTCTCTCTCCTGTTCCCTCCCACCCCCCGCTCATGCCCCGTGTCTCTCTCCTGTTCCCCCCACCCCCCGCTCATGCCCCGTGTCTCTCTCCTGTTCCCCCCAACCCCGCTCATGCCCTGTGCCTCCCTCCTGTTCCCCCCAGCCCCCGCTCATGCCCTGTGTCTCTCTCCTGTTCCGCCACCCCCTGCTCATGCCCCGTGTCTCTCTCCTGTACCCCCACCCCCCGCTCATGCCCCGTGTCTCCCTCCTGTTCCCCCCACCCCCCGCTCATGCCCCGTGTCTCTCTCTCATTCCCCCCACCCCCCACTCATAATCCGTGTCTCCCTCCTGTTCCCCCACCCCTCTCTCATGCCCTGTGTCTCTCTCCTGTTGCCCCACCCCCGCTCATGCCCCGTGTCTCTCTCCTGTTCCCCCACACCCCGCTCATGCCCCGTGTCTCTCTCCTTTTTTTCCCCTCACCCCCCGCTCATGCCCCATGTCTCTCTCCTGTTCCCCCCACCCCTGCTCATGCCCCGTGTATCTCTCCTGTTCCCCCCCACCCCCGCTCATGCCCTGTGTCTCTCTCCTGTTCCCCCACCCCCCACTCATGTCCTGTGTCTCCTTCCTGTTCCTCCCACCCCCCGCTCATGCCCTGTGTCTCTCTCCTGTTCCCCCCACCCCCAGCTCATGCCCCGTGTCTCCCTCCTGTACCCCCACCGCCCGCTCATGCGCCGTGTCTCTCTCCTGTTCACCCCACCCCCCGCTCATGCCCCGTGTCTCTCTCCTGTTCCCCCCACCCCTGCTCATGCCCCATGTCTCTCTCCTGTTCCCCCCACCCCCCGCTCATGCCCTGTGTCTCTCTCCTGTTACCCCACCCCTGCTCATGCCCCGTGTCTTCCTCCTGTTCCCCCCACCCCCCACTCATGCTCCATGTCTTCCTTGATGCCCCTTGTTCCTCCTATGATGCCCCTTGTTGACCTCTTGTTCCCCCCCACCCGCTGATGCCCTTTTGTGTTCTCTTTATACACCCCACCTTCCCTTTCCATGGTGGCCATCTTGGTAAAAGATTTTCCCTCCTACACCGGGACGCCGCAGGCGTACCGGTTTGGGAAGAAAAATCTTTTTTTTACCACCACGGGTTCCCACTTTGAGGACCTAGGATGCTAGTGGTCTTCACCTATTGAAAAGGACGTTATGGTTACGTTGCACTAATAAAAACCTATGAAATTCAGTAAAAAAAATGTATTAAAGGGACGTTATGTTTAAGTTGCACTAATAAAAACCTATGAAATTCAATGAAAAAACTTTATTAAAGGGACGTTATGGTTAAGTTGCACTAATAAAAACCTATGAAATTCAATGAAAAAACTTTGTTAAAGGGACGTTATGGTTAAGTTGCACTAATAAAAACCTATGAAATTCAATGAAGAAACTTTGTTAAAGGGACGTTATGGTAAAGTTGCACTAATTAAAACCTACGAAATTTAGTTAAAAAAACGTTGTTAAAAGGATGTTATGGTTACAAGTAAAATCGAAAAACCCCTGAAATTCGCCAGTTATGGTAAACTAAGCAACAATAACTCGCGCCACCACCGTGCACTGCTAAGACTAACACCCAGGACATCAAAGATGACGTCACAAATATCAATGATGACATCACTGATGTGCCCAACCAACGACTCCATTATCCGCAAGTCTATGGGGAGGATAGGGTGCAGTGGTCTACTATGCCTATGGCGACACATGGGTCCAGGATGACAAGGTTGGTGGTGTATCCCTTGGCCACCTGTATCTGCACATCATCTACTGCTACCAGCAGAACCAATGCTGTTCCTCTGGGAGGGTGAAAACTAGACTATAAGAACTCTAGGATGTTAATGGTTTCCACAGAATTTGACACAACTTAGCTGCCCATACCGGATTCAAAAGCCTAACTGTATAGGGCATATCTGAGATGGGATGGTAGTTATTCAGTTATTCAGATCTTGTGGTTTTGAGGTATGCTTTTTCAAGATAAGAGCAATCAAGGCTTCCTTGAGGCAGGTGGGGACAATGACCAAAGAGAGGGATGAAATAATGCAACAATGAAGGGGGACGTCAGTTAGAGCACTTCCAGCTGTTTAAATTTTTTTGGTGGAAGATCTGAAGGGTAGTTTTTTATTAGGGAGTGCAGATGGTCAGAGTCAATTGATAAGACGTTTGAGAGTTTTATTGTTAGGGGTTTAGAGTTTGAATTGTATTGAAGGGGATTGAGAATTGTCTGAACCATTGATTTAAGATGTTCATGAATGGAGCTGAATGTTAGAAAAAAAATGAAAATTGATCACAGTTGTTATTCACGAGGAATTGCCAGTGCTAATACTTTGGGTGTTCACAACTCAGGCAGAATTTTAAAAGTTATTTCTAAGTATAATCTGCTTCATTGATATGCATGTTATAAAACTGTTCCTTTCTTGACCAAATTAGCTTCTAGTAATTTCAAGGAAAATTAGCTCATTGGTAAGCTTTGGATTTAAAAGAGGATCTTATTTCCTTTCTAGAATTGAAAAGTAGTGTGGCAGCCCCTCTGCAGAGAACGAACATGGGTCAAATACCCTGTTGTATGGAATTTCTTCCACTCAGGAGGGTCTACAACCACGTTTTAGCTCGCTGATCCCTTCACAGTGGAGAAATAACCATTTGCATATCAGTCATTGCCCCACCCACAAGGGCAGTCCCGCACCGAAATGCTAGGCAATTCTTCTCTGAACAAGAGTACCATCAGCAACCCCAGACACATGTTTTGGCCTCGTTGGACCTTCTGAGTGAGGTGAAGCTGATCCTCTCTAAGGCACAGTTAGCAAGGGGTCCACATATGGATTACCCTTGGTTACTTAGGGTGAAAACCCAAATTTCTAGTTGCAACATTTTAGTTTTGGCTATTAACTATAACCTGAAACTATTGCATGAAAGTACATCAACGGAGAAAAGGCATATGAGACACAAACCTGGAGGTGTTGTTTGGTTATTTGCCCACCCATTGGCCACTCATGGCCATGCCATTCCCTATGCCCATGTCCAGCCCTTCCTACCCATCCAGCCAAAAACATGTCCTCCTGGGATCTCTTTGAGCACATTTTATTAAGACTTAGCGTCATACTTTGTGCTAGAAATGCCTGTCAGTGTTTTTTCAAAGCAGTCTTCTGATAGTTGTTTGGAAGGAAGTAGGGTCCTCCCGAACCCCCAATCACTTTAGAGTTAGGCAATACATCTTTAAGGCACTATAATGGAGTAGGGGAGAGGAGGGCCACTGTGAAGGCTCTCTCATGCAAGCATAATTACATACACATAGACATAGGCAAGCACTGAAGAAGGTAGTTATCGTCTATATATAAGGTGCATTTAACTGTTAGTTGATAGATTTGTAATGTTAGATCCCAGGCATTTTAAAAGCTTGGTTAGTGCTGTAGAGGAGTCAAACTCCCCCTTCCCCCAGAAGGAATGCAGTCCGTGGGATCAAATAGACAACAGGAGCTTAAGTGTGTGGTGTTCTTCACTATGGCCAGCACAAACTGACTCACCTGGTATCCACTGTCCATCAAGGGTCCATGTGGGTTAAACATAGGACTCATGCTTTGTGCAGCAAAGTGCATTTAGAGAGAAAAATTACAGAGTCTAAATTGTGGAGAAAACTTCAGGACCCAGATAACGTGAGTAGGATGAGTGAAATATAGACAGAATGAATGAAAAATGTTTTTACATAGATAACAATGTTTTGTTTTCTTTGGGCTAGGCCTCAAGGTTTGTAAAAGTCTGCAGAGCTGCAGTGTGTTTTTGCATAGTTAGCAAAATGGAGGAAAGCATGAGCTGCAGTGCATTTTTGCATAGCTAGCAAAATGTAGAACAGCATGCCGTGACAAAACTGCTGACAACAAAGAAAGAAGGCTTTGGAGCATCCCTGTTATTGAAATAGGACGGATTTGGCTGAAGTCATGATCCAGCTCCAGTGGCATCATCATGGCAAGCCAGACCTATATAAACCCCTGCTTGAAACCACTTTGTGTCATGGCCACAGGCCCCAGAACACAAAAACCACACCATCTAGTGATCGGGGCAATGGGTCACTTGACTCACTTATGTCGCTTCGGGACCTATAAACACAGGGTCCCTGGCTGGACTCAGTCCTGGTGCCTTTGGCGCCAGGCTCATATAGATATGTGAGCAGCAACACTTTATTTCAGTGCAGGAGTGCTTTTACTTTATTTCAGTGAAGGAGTGCTTTTATTTTACAAGAACTTTCCAGGAGCTGAAAGCCTTTATTCCAGAGAACATCCTCATGTGCTGACTCATCGGTGTGGCTCCCTAGGCCTGGTCTTCATGTGCTGACTCATTGGGTGTGGCAGGGTGTGGCAGGGTGTGGCAGGGTGTGGCAGGCAGGCTGAACCTGATGGGCGTGGCTTTAGAAGCTCAGCTATATAAGCTGCTCTACCCTTAAGGCCGGTGCTTCGCATTACTATGCACCCGTGTGCAACGTGACGCTCACCGCCACTTGGACCAGTTTACTTACCTTTGAAACCAGGCGTTCTCCTGCATACTCACCTCCAGGAAACCAGTGCTTCATCGCTTCATCTGCAGACTCATCTCCTGACATCCAGTGATCTTGATCATGACGCGCAGCATCACACTCCGCATCCACAAACTCGGACCCTGTGAAGAAGAATAAAGACAAGGTTAGAACATCCGTCCTAGGGCCGCTCCGTATTTGAACCCCACGCGCCCCCTAGTTAACAATTTACCAGCTACTGTACCACTGCAGCTTCGTTCCTCATTCCCTCTGGCTGTCGCCTCGAGCTCCGTAGCTTCTCCCAGGCCAGCAACATCACCTGCAAGGGAAGAATGCAAAAGAGCAAACATCAAAAGTGGAATAGACAGCAATACAAGACAACAAACTTTACAATACAACAAAAACAGACGAGAAAAGACAAAGGCAAACAGGAACACTTACCTGAAGTATAGTGGCTTAGTCGCAGCAGGACTGGACTACCACATGCAAGGGACCAGTGTAGGAACTCGGTCCAGATCATACAAGCGCCCCTGCCAGAAGCAGCAGGACGGAGTGCTTGCCAAAACTAATCAACAGGTGAGCTTTCCAGAGACAGCGCATCCCACGGGTACAACGTTTTGGGAGAAGGGGTCTGGAAAGGGATCAGGCGCACAAGCTGGCATACTCATGCCCCCTTTTCTCCATGCAGGAGCAGTCCCGAGCAGCATCACCTATTACCACCAGTCACAACATAAGCGTGGAGGGCGAAATCGGACCCGAGCGACCTCACCCCTGGGAGGGCTGCAACCGTGCCCCAATGCCTCTGCAGAGATCAGATGAGCTTAACACTTTGACAGGAAGGAACGGGAAGCGGGACAGGAGAAGACCATTCAGGCAGCAGAGTGCTTTGCTACCATCCTCATTTGTAAGATTAAATTGTTATCCTTACAAGATCGCCTTTGGCCTTATTGCCCAAGCGGGTTGTATTAAATCTGGTGTGAGCATACTTAGGTACACCCTTACAAGTGGTGACTATCCCAACATGATCCCAGCTTTCCCCATACCTTGTGGAGGCTCCAGGCCACTTCTCCAGAAAAGAGCCATGCCCACCTACAGCGACCGGTCCACCAAATAAAAAAACGCGTGTTTCCTGAGCAGTTTTAGGAGACATTTTAATAGAAATTCTAATAGAGACATTTTAATAGAAATCCTCTCTGCTCTCTGAAGCAGGGCATGGCTCCAGAGAGAAGTACAGGCCGGTATTGGACCATGTAATGGAGAAACTTGGGGGAACACGCACATGTAAGTAGACTCTTGTAAGAGATAACAAGAAGGGGACATGTGTGTATGACAGCATGTGAGGTGTGAATGGATGGAGTGCGAGGTCAATGACATAGATTGGATAGGAGGATAGGACTTTTGGTGATGTGTTAAGGTATAGATTGGATAGGATTTCTGTGATTTGGTAAGGTACAGATTGGATAGGAGTTGTGTTATGTATTGAAATTGTTGTGTATTTCTGTGTTTCTACTTTTTATAATGGAAAAAGGGAGCCTAAGCGTGTAAAGACTGTGAAGAAAGGGAGCCTCAGCGTATAAAGACTGGGAGGTAAGAGATCCTCAGCCATAATAGATTGAGAAGGTAGTGCCACACAGAAATATATTATGATGATAAAAGCAATGGGACCCTCAGCATGTAAAAAAAGCTGAGGTGGTACTATGAGGATATAAGGAAAAAATAATTAGTGGCTCGGTATAAGGAATGGGCCTGGATTTTTGTCAATTATTTTAGTATATTTTCTCTTGCTGTCTTTTGTGGTAAAAAAGGAAGAAAGGTGGATGAGTCACAGTGTGTGTGAAAACAAAGTGGAGAAAAAAGGGGTGGGGAAAAAAGTCGGTTGATCTGTATTTCCGTGTAACAAGCAGCAGCATGTGCAGCATAGCAGTAAGGTTCTGGGACAAGGAGTTGAATCAGCGGGGGAAAATGAATGGGAAGATCAAGATGGCAGAAATAATGAAGAGGCAGGGGAAGAAAGAGATCAAGGAGAGAAGGCGGCAAAAAACCCATCCCCGCCACAAGAGGCAGGGGGAAGGGATAGACAAAGAAATCAACCAGATTTAATGCTGGTAGTAAAAGATCAGAAAAATACAAAAAAGGGGTTGAAAACAAAATAGACATGCCGATGCCTCTTATACATAAAGGAGTAGGGATAATGTGGTATGTGCCATGGCCTCAAATGGACAACAATAATTTGATTAATACTCTCCACCAGCTTACAGCCGGAGCCAGTAAATGGAACTATGAATATGAGAAACAAACAGCAGGGGTAGCCTTAGCACTACCAGACCTTAAGAGTGTACTGATCGCCATAGTTGGAGACCAGGCTGGGAACATGTGGGTAAAGGCTGGGTACCCTGGGATCATTCTTGCAAACAACGAACATGATGGAGCAACCTTTAATGAAGTAAGTACAAGGATATGGGATGCCCTATCAAAGATGTAACCAGACACCCCTGACTTACATTCTTTAATGCAGAGCACAATGGGTGATGATGAGGACCCAGTTAGGTTTATTTTTAAGTTACAGGAAATGTGGAGAGTTGAGACAGGAGGGCAATGGGACCATTAAGTACCATGTTTCTACTTTATCGTAAAGACGGAATTACCAAAAAAGGGCCAGAATCCACTATATAAAATTGTGGGAGTTGAAGCCAAAGGGTGAGCGGAGATACAAAGTATAATAGTCCATCATTGTAAGAGAATCAAGGAATGGGACAGGGAGACCACCCTGAAGCAGCAAACGGATGAGGCAAAACCAGTGGGAAAGAAACTAAATAAGGTTGTCGTCCAAGCACCAGTGACGACACCGGCTCAGGGGAAGAGGACAGGAGATACTCAACAGATTGTGAATGCCACAATTGCAGTACTATGGGACGAAGAAGAACAGTGAGAATGGGGTTGGGGGACAGTACCCCAACCCACAGTTGCAGTATGGAAGAGGGGAATTTCGATGAGCAAGGGCAGGAGGCCGTGGAGGGATAGGGCTCTGGGGAGGAGGATTGGGAACATCACAGTGTTGGTATTGCTGGAGGTGGGGGCAGTTCGTAAGGGAATGCAGGAACAGGCCCAGGATGGGATTTAATTATGGAGCATCACCTCCAGGGCAGGATTCCAAGGGCCTCAATGAATGGGACACCTGCAATTTAGGCAAGGGGGTCAAATTCAGTTCCCTTATGGGCCTGACAGGCAAGGGCAACATTGGCAACAACCGCAGCAGGGTGAGGGAACACAGTTTAACAGGATGACAGGGGGAACGGACATCCCGTTCCAAGGAGTTATGATGGCGGGGGTGGCCCTTTTCCATTTCCTGGGACAAATACATATCCTGATTAGGACAGCACACAAAGAGCACTTGCGTGTCCAATCCTATTGACAACCGCACACCCTGAAGAGGAGCCCTTGGTGGAGGCGGAAATAGGAAACAAGCAATTTATGGGAGACTCAGGTGCAACTAAATCATGCATTATAGAGGGGAACATTCCATTACCAGGTAACACTTTTGACAATCAGGGATTCTCTGGGGCTATTCCTACAGTTCCGTACACTGAGGTACTGGATATAAAAGTGGGAGGAAAGGTAGTATGAGCCCCATTGTTATATTCAGAGAGTTCCCCTGTTAACCTGTTGGGTATGGATCTGCTCAGTAAACTAAATGTAACTATATCATTGACAGATCAAGGGGTAGTGTGTTCCACTCTGGGGATGTATGTAGCTTGAGCAATGGTAATAATCAATGCAATGGCAAGGAAGTCAGTAGTCCGTGGAGTATATGATGTCCCAGACATATTTGTCTATGGCATCAAGGTACTAGCAAAAGCAGTGCCTCAAATTGTGACAAAATGTTTTATTTTCCAACCCATGGTTTCACCCGAGGTCAATATTGTCACTAGATTTGCAAGGACTAATAGTGTCAGACAATAAGTAGTCCTCATTGGAACAGATCAGGATGGGTACAAGTTGTGCACTGTACTATGTGTAGATCCCACAGTACAATTGAAGGAAATGACTGATGAGGAGTTATTTGAGGACAGTGAGCAAAATGGGAAGATAATTTTGGAAATCTGCATCCCCTGTGATATCATGGTGCAGTATAGGAAGGTACGGTGCCCCCTGATGGCGGTGGTGACCCTGTCTTTCTTTTTTGAGGAGAACATGAAATATGTGCCAGCACAATTATGCATTGTTAATCCGCATGATGTTGGGTTACTGAGAGATGTGACCTCAGTGCAGATCAAGTTGAAATTAGGAGCAGTACTCCCGACAGTGCGGCATTACCTGTTGCCAGGGGAAGTAGAGGAAGGGATAAAAGGCACTATTCAGGCTCTATTAGAGCAAGGGATCATCGTGTCATCACATCACATGTAATACAGCCATATCCCCCAGTCTCGGGAGGATATCTCAGGGGCAACGTGCTCACCTTGGAAGCAAGACAACACGTAGCACCACAGGTTCGATCGCCAGGTCCACCCTTCAAAACCTCTGGGTATTAAGCGCGTTATAAATAACCTATCATATCAGATGATATCATCAAGAAAGGAACAGGGGGCAATTGGAGGATGATCCAGGATCTACGTCCTCTTAATGATGTGGTGCAGAAGGAGTTTCCGGTAGTTCCGAATCCTCTGACGATCCTATCTAGCATTCCGAAGACAGTGATGTACTTCAAATCGGTGGATCTGAAGAATGCGTTCTTTTCAATCACACTCCTGATTCATGGCATCTCACTGCATTTACAAATAGTCAACGGTGCTTCGAGCACACGAGATTGCCTAAAGGGTACTGTGAAAATCAGAGTATTTTCAAAAGAGTGCTGCATGTCGACTTGGGAAATATTCAGGTGCCTAGCACTATCATCCAGTATGTGGATGATCTGCTGGTATGCAATGAAAATGAACAGTGGAGGAGGGATCCTATTGCATTATTGCAATCACTGGCTCACAAAGGGTACAAGGCAGATAAGAAGAAGCTACAATACTGACAACAGGAGGTACTATATATGGGGCAACTTGTATGCAAACGGGAAAATAATACTACCAGATAAGGCGGCAGCAGTACGCGCCACCCCTAGGCCCAGTACTGTCAAGGAAATGCAGCAGTTTTGGGGCTTATGTAATTATTGTAGGGAATGGATCCGAAACTATGCAGCCTACAAAAAGTCTCAGATAAGGACAGAAGACAAAAAACGATAAATTGGAATGAACTGAAGAAATGAATAGACAATTTGAGGACTTGAAAGAAGCTATTTGCATGCCCCTGTTTTTGCAACTCCGGATTATACACAGGAGTTTTATTTATTTTACCACTCTGATGGACGGCTCATGACTTCATTATTGACTTAGAAGAGCACAATGGGCCACAAGCTATTGGCTTATTATAGTGGCACGCTCAGCTCAGTCATGCAGGGACAGTTTACATGCAAACAAGCACTTGCTCGCAATGACTGCATTTGTGAGAGAGAAAAGTTCCACAATTGTCATGGGGTGCTCTGTTACCTTGTTTGTGGAACGTTCACGATTCACCATTTTGGAAAGTTCTAAATCGACCTTGATGACTCAGAGATCCTCTGCATATGAGATTTTAATATCCAAACCTCATATTCATATAGTGGTTCATGGTGAATCCTGACACATTTTTGACAGAGGCATCCGCTGATATTGACCTGAAAACGCATGACTGTGCTGCTTACAAGGGTGAAGAGGAGGGTAAATCTAAAGCTAGAGATATTATATGTTGATGGGTTATCAACAATTGACCAGGAGTCAGGACGGAGGCACACCGGGGCGGCAGTGGTGCATGGTAAATGGGGGGAGCATGAAGTTCTGATCATGAAAATATTACTTATGCACTATTCAGCTCAGGCAGTGGAATTTGTACATTGAGAGCATCTCAAGGGCAGTGTGTCACCATCTACTCAGACTCAGCATATGTCACGACAACAGTGCCTGCGGGTCTGTCACAGTAGAAGAGGAGAGGATTTTCAGAGGGCAGATGGCTCTCCAGTGCACCATGTAGGGCTGTTGGAAGAACTGATTGAAGCCTTATCATGGCCCTCCACTGTGGCAGTTGTCAGATGTGCTGCCCATATGTATGCCAAGGATGAAATCTCTATGGGCAACGCAACTGCAGACCAGACAGCCAAGTTGGCAACCTATCTCCCAGATACAATGTTAACAGAGTGTATAGTGACCACCTTTGTAGAAAGCAAGACCACAGTTTCGTACACAGCATTGCCCATATCACTGAACATAGAGTTGCAAGAGAAAGTGCCTGAGGAGGAAAGGGAGATATGGTTGCAGATGGGATGCAAACAGTCTCCAACTGATTTATTGTGGAGGCAGGAGAGTTCTGGGAAGGTGGTGATGAACCTATAATTACTATCGGTGGCATTTGAGCAACTATAGTTCCCCTCCCACAGCTCCAAACAAAATATTGTGGCAGATATCCAGGAGGACTGGTTTGTGCCAAACCTCCAGGACAGCACTTCAAAAAAAGTAATACACTGTCTGACATGCCAAAGTTTCACCACAGGGATGACATTACAAGCGTTAAGATGTACATTACCTCGCCCTACGGGGCTATTCTGTGAATTGCATTTAGATTATGCAGATTTGGGGCAAAGGTGCAATGGATATAGGCACCTTATTGTGGTGGTTTGCCTCTTTTCAAGGTGGATGGAAGCAGGACCATGTACACACCCAGATGCAAAGTGTGCAGCATGGTTCCTGGTCAGAGAAGGGTTTCCACGATGGGGCATGTGCAAAGTATTGAGATCGGATAATGGCACACATTTCTTTAATGCACTATTTCAACATGTCGCAGCTCTATTGAGCATAACACATCGAATGTGCTCAATTTACCACCCTCAGGCTAATGCCGTTGTGGAGAGGGTCAATGGACTTTTGAAAAGTAAAGTGACAAAATTGTGCTCCACGTTGAAGAAAAACTGGGTACACTATTTGCCCTTGGCCCGCTTCAGTTGACGCACACAGCTTAGTAAGGACCACCATTTGACGCCACATAAAATAGTCATAGGCAGGCACATGCAAAGCCCCATATCCCATGTGAGGAAAGTGGCAGATGCACATCAAGCAGCGACAGTACTAGGAGAGGAATTTAGGGAATATTTAACTGTACTAACACGTGCTAACAAAAATATCTTCCAACAGATTGCGCCACCATGGAGTGAAGGACAGGACACACCGGAAGGGAAGGAGACAGCAACTGCAAACATATCTGCCGCAACTGGATCATTATAACCTGGGGAGCTGATCTACGTCAAACATTTTGTTTGTCGATGAATCAGTCCCAGGTTTCAAGGTTCATATGAGGTGGTGTTCTGTACGCCTCTCGCTGTCCGCATGAAGGAGTTACGATATTGGGTGCATCTCTTGGATGTCTAAAGAGCACCTGAGACAAGTGTATTGCAAAGCTCAATTGACAGATCAAGGACATAACTGATGAAAAAGACGTTTAGTAAGGGATCCATTCCAGGGTTTCGTTTCATTTTTCATTTTTTCATTTTTTATTTTTGATCCTTTTTCAATTTTTCAATGCTTCAATTTTAAAAGGTCTAGAACACGGTCAGCCCTGGTGGGAAAAGGGTCTCTTTCTCTCCCTCTCTCTCCCTCTCTCTTACTCTCTCTCTCTCTCTCTCTCTCTGTCTGTCTCTCTCTCTCTTTCTCTCTCTCTTCCTCTTTTTCTTGG
The DNA here is from genome assembly GCF_040938575.1 of Ambystoma mexicanum. NCBI lineage: Eukaryota > Metazoa > Chordata > Amphibia > Caudata > Ambystomatidae > Ambystoma > Ambystoma mexicanum. Next base: position 677,429,550 of record NC_090935.1, on the reverse strand, counting down.
TTACCTTTTTTCTCCTCTCCAGGGATAAGTAAGGATTCCTGACCGACATGTTCAAACCTCTCTCTTATGTAGGGATAATGATAAACTGAATGTAATTTGTTGTAGGAATTTAGCATTATACTTTCTCAGTAGACGGATGATTGTTTTTCTTGCAAGCTACCAGAGGGGTGTACATTGAGGCCGAGTATGCCCTACCCCAAAAATAAATCACAGGCAAAATAGGGGATTCAGATTTAATGCTGCCACTGAGTTGGTGACTCGCACTTCTCCAAGTACTTTGGAATATTTCAGTTTTTCACATTACTGGTGAAGGGTAAACACCACATCTTGGTCTAGAAATTGGACACCCTGGTCAAAGTTGTAGCTTTGCAGCAGAGAACAGAGAAACTGTGCAACAGGGGGGTCGAGTCAGAGAACCAAATTGGAGGCGCCAAGGACATACTTGCTATGCAGGATGCAAGAGTCACAGCCCTGGAAAAAGAATTGGCCCCTAAGGTGAAAAATGAAGATCTGGAGGCTAGGTGGCGACATAACAACATCCTCATCTTATCTTGGGGATCCCACAATCGGCAATTCAGGACCTGGTGGAAAATTACCTGGAGAAGGTCTTGCCCGAGATACTGGGACACCCTGTGTTCTTTGCCCACTTCAAGGTGGAGTGGGAGCACAGCACAGCTGGTCCCAGGCTTGCCCCAGGTTTACCACCAAGGGCCATTATAGTGAGAATGTTTAATTACAGGGACAGGGTTTTGTTCCTGAAGGAAGCTAGAGAAAAGGAGAAGCTCTGCTTGGGGGTTCTATAATGAATCCCTGCTGTTTTTACTGAAGCATGGTACCCTGGGCTCAGTTTCGGTGCTGCGCTAAAGCATCATTCACCTTGCATGCCTCCTTCACTGGCCTCTATAATGCGGGGGACACCCTGTAGCCCTTGTTCCATCTAAAGCCCCTTTTCCCCCATGGCTGGTTGCTTGCTTTGTTGGGGACACCCCTGGACTCCCAACTCCTTCTCCCGGTTCTCGACATGTAAATCATGCATACACACACACGCCCGCACCCCTGCACCCAACACACTTAGCTACACACATATACATAGCCCTACTCCTCCCTAAACGCCCTCACTACATCAGCGCAGCCACTGCCATCTGCACCGATTCCATGTTGCCCTGTAAATGTATGCGTTGCTCCCCGACAGGGCGCAGTTCAGTGAAAGTGTCCTGTCAGGGAAATGACTATGAACAAACTAGGTATTTCTGCTTGTGGTCTCCACAACGACTGCTTTTTCGTGATTTCAACCTGGTGGTCCATGCTGCACATAAGTCGTTCATGGCGTTCAAAAAAGCCTGAGAGAGAGGTGTCAGATGCTCTTCCCAACCCATCTAAAAATCATTTCACAGGGAAAATCACATTTCTTCAACACTGCTGAGGAAGCATCATCCTTCATCGACAGTCATGTTGATACATCTAGTCATGTCCCCTTGAGAAATGTAAGCCACAATAACACATGATGATGCTTTGACAGGAACCTTGTAGTTTCCAATAGGCCTGGAGGTAAAGAGTGGCCTCTTGTCATTGATCTACCAGACCCCTGTTGATATACATGACTTTGTTTGGCTATGGCTGCAGTGCTAGGCTGCCCCACCTTCAGTGAGTCACCCGGGGCTTGGTTATTTTCATTAATAGTTACTTCAATTTACTTGGTTAATTCTGTGTGTGCAGTTTAGTGTGATTTTTTATGGTTGTTAAGGGGGGAGGAACAGAGAATGCACTGGTGATTCATGGTGGTTCAGTGAGGGAGTTGTGTACGGGGTAGGTTTTCTATCCCTCATTTCGTTATCTGTTGTTGTAGGTCAGAGCATTGGTCTGGGTGGATGTTGAGCAATGCTGGTGCTGGAGTTCGTGGGTTGCAGGCGTTGGGTCGAAGGAATAAGAGCCCAGTTACACTTAAGCGTTGTCACATGGAATGTAAGGTGGCTGAATAATGTCATTAAGGTACGTTAATGTTGTGTTCCTGCAAGAGATGCATTTGTCAAATGTTGGCCCCCATAAATTCTGGCAGAGGAGTAACATAGCAGAATTGTACTCCTAATACTCCGCACAGGCCAGGGGGGTCATTATCCTTGTGCAGGCAGCGATAAGTTTTAGTCCTCATAATGTGCTCATTAACCCAGGTAGAATGTACATACTAGTTTCTGGGACACCAGTTGGTAATCAAATTTCCCTCATTAACATATACGCCCCAGCATAGATGAAGAAACTTCTTTGAAGCCCTATCGAATAGAATGATCTAATTGGTGGACCAAAAGATCATATTGGAGGGTGACTTTAACACTATCACTGATCTCACTTTGGACAGGTCTTCCTCCACAATTAGACATCTGGGCAGTGCCACCAAAATCCTTCTAGCCCTGTGCGACAACTACTCACTGAGTGGTGTATAGAGAACCCAGCAGGGGTCGAATAAAGAGTACACATTCTACTCGGGCATACGCAACTTTCCCTCTAGAATCGATATATCATATGTTGCCAATGAGCACTCTCCCTTGGTAATAGACTGCTTCATTTTGCCTCAGACTCTCTGATCACTCGCCTGTGATAATGTTTATTAATTTGACTGCCACTGATGCCTTGTTAGGTAGGGCGGTTCAAACCTAAGGCGCTTAGTGATGTGGCTTTCAAAACCGATCTTGGCATGTCACTAAATATGTTTATTTACACTAACGCTGGGTCAGTCTGTACTTTGGCTACATACTGAGAATTGGTCATGGTGTTAGTGAGAGGAACGTGTATTTCTTGTGAATCCGGTGTCCTTAGGTCGCTTAGAGGAGCCTTGCATGGGGTGGAGGCTTCCCATAGAAAACTGGAACAATAATATGAAACAGCACAAGACAATAATATTCCCACTGAGATTAGGGCATTAGCAGTGGAATTTCAAGAGATGGCTGATCAGGAAGTAACGTTCCTTTACTGTAAAGTCATGGCTCGGCTATATGCAGAAAGTGACCGCCCTGGGAAGATACTATCCAGGGCAATTACAACACAATGGTAAGAGATCAAAAGTCCAGGCAAACATTATGAATGCCTTAGTGGAATACTACACTGAGATGTATACGCTGCATCCGCCCATAGATCCAACAACTCCAGAACAGAGCAGGCTTGGCATGTATCAATGATTCACACGTGAGACACTCAAAAGTCCAATTACTCCCTAGGGGGTAACTTATGCTACAAAAGATTTGGCATCTGTGGAGGCCTCTATCCCTGATGGCATAACTATGGAATTTTATAAAGAGTATATTGGCATAGTCGCTCCCTTGTTGGCAGAGGGGTACAGTGAAGCTTTCTGGACAGGCGAGCTACCTAAAACAATGAGAGACACCACCATTGTATTACTCCCTAAAAAGTGGAAGACATCATGGTCTGCACTTCCAACAGGCAGCCATCTAATGCCTCTGATTTCGAGACTAGTCCTCCTAGACCAGTTGGGATTTATCCCTGGTATGATGCAATTGAATCCCAGACGTCTATTTGCCATCTTGTCCCAAATTGACCCCTAAATAAGCGTTACTGTTATTTTTCAATGCAGAAAAAGCCTTTGATTAATTAAATTGGGAATTTGTATTTGCAGTTCTGATGCACGTGCGAGGACAGGCAACACATGTAAGCCATTGTTAAGGCTATTATATCATAATCCGACTGACAAAACCATTGGATGCTCTCTCCCTCTGTTGAGCTACACAGGGGCTCCCAGCAGGGTTGCCCCCTGTAACTCTTACTGTTTGTGCTGGCATTCGAACCCCTGGCATCTATCAACGACTGGTTCCGCGGGCACACTTTCATTTTCCGGGAAGAATATGTAGGGATGCCGCCCATCTCTCACTCATGCACCAGATGTCATACATCAAAATAAGGAAAACGCTCAAAAATAAAATCCCAACTTTTCCCATTGCCCCGATTAGTGACCCAGTTTTGTCAACACTTGCAGTGGGTGACTCGCACACCAGGGTGGTATCGGGTCTATACAGACTGGTGTGGGAATGGAAATCTAGTAGTGTGGAAGATGTTAGCCAGGCATGGAAAGCAGATATTGGTGTACCGCTGAGAGGTAATGAATGCAGTTATATAGTGAGCAAGTCCAGAAGGTCTCAATGAATTGTAAACATGGGCTGCTGCAATTTATATGTTTGCAGAGAGTTTATTACATTCCCTATAAAATCAGAAAATGTCATCATTCAGCCTTGGGTGCATGCCCTAGGTGTAAGATGAACAGGTGGCAGGTGTTTCTGTACATATCCTGAGCATTCGTGAGGCTAGTGCAGTTTTGGTCTGGTGCAGTCTCTAGACTCTCTTCTATGTTAGAGTGCTATGTAGTTATCCAGCAGAACATCAAAACCTGCTTATTAGGGTACTTTGAGGATCAACACAGAAGACTGTGTACGGCATTGATCCTGGCCAAATGCAAAGTTGTTCTCAACTGGTGGGCGACGTCGCCACCTGGGAGAAATAAATGGCTATGTGACTTGGCATGGTGCAACATGCAAGAGGACACATATGGAGAATGCGCATCCCAGCACAACCAGCCTAAGGACTACCGGGGCCCACTGTAGGAATACTTACAGAGAGACTCTGACATTTTACGGGATGGGGCTGCGGTGGAGGTTACCTCGATGGCCACCATCTAGTGGCAGTCTGGCGGGAACTCCTCCTGCAGGGGATCACGCAGATGCTCCCAATACATGCCGGAGTTGTACAGGCCTGGACTGAAGATGGTTGCCCGTGAATGCTTGCATGCACCTCGCTCACCCCCTTCGGGCTCACTCCCAACCGCTGCAATCTGTTCTTCTTAATCTGTCTTGTTATGAATGTTGTCTCTCGACCAATGCTGTTAAGGTCTGGTTATATTTTAATTTGATATTTTATAATGATAAATAAAGATGTTTGAAAAATCAACATCTTTGGAAGCCAGTGCAAAACCATAGGTCACAACATCAACGGGGCGGAAAAAAGAACAGACATTTTCCTGCAATATACCCTTTTTTTGGTGCAAGTTAACAATGAAGATATGACTGCCCCCCTCTACCCTACACTTCAGTAGGGATGTAAGGCCCAACACTTCAAAAAACATCTAGCCAATCGCTGATTGTTCCACTCAACTATTTCTCCCTCCTCTGAAGTTGCCCTCCCTCCTCTGCTACGCTCAGCGGCAACATGCGCGCCTTGGAAGCAAGACAACACAAAGCAACACAGGTTCGATCACCGGGTCCACGCTTAGAAACCCCTGCATGTTTAAGCGTGTTATAAATAACGCAACTAAGACAAAAGAAACAATTACAATATTTAAAAAAAAACTATTCCTGTAACAGCGCCTCGATGCCCCTGGGCTGTGTGAGCGATTTAAAAATGCTAAAATAACCATTGGGAATGTCCCCTTTCTACAGCACTCTGTTGCTTCATAGGTATGTTTTCATGTTATAAAACCTGTACCTACATACATTCACCTCTTTGTGTTCCCCCAGTTGCTGCCCCTTAATTCCTTGCTCCATGAGTACCACCTCCTGCTGCCGTCCTTTTCTGCTTCCTCCTTCTCTATGGCCTGCTGGCCCTCCCCCTCTGCCTCCTCGTGTACCCTCCTCCTACTGCTGACCCTAATCATCCAACAGGCTCCCAAAATGATCCACTTGCTCCATCAAAGTTGTGCAGAGCACTAAGAGAAATGTGTACACAAGTGTTTTGGAACACACGGTTTCACAATAGGTTCTTCTTTTGAGTCGTGGCGTGGTGTAAGGCAAAGGAATAAAAAAAATACAAACATGAAGGGTTTTCACAAAAGGTTTCTTTTGTTTCCTTTTTTGGAGTGAAAGGAGGACAAGAAAGAATAAGAGAGTAGAAATTACAAAGGGATTCTCAGCTGGTGAGTCAGAATTCCAGGAACTTCACAAAAAAGCACAATACACAAGAAAACATCACAGAGAATGTGAAAAAGAAACACAAATAATTATTTCAATGGCTACAGCATAAGCTCTCCTGAACTCTGAGTGGATGATCCCTGTTTTCATCTCTAACAACCAAACATGAACCCACAGAGAACCTTGAAGTGAGCGCGGAATCTTATCAGCTTATCCCCCAGCTTACCCTCCAGGGGCACCGAAACTGCCCTCCTGAACACCCGTGAAGATCTGCTCTCTAACCTTGACTATAACTCTCCCTTTGGCCTCATTCTCCTTCACCTTTCCTTGGATTTTGGCATGGTGATTCACAACATCCTGAACACTCATCTCCGGGACACCTTGGGCATCATGGATCAGGCTCTGGCGTGGCTGTTCTCCTTCCTCTTGGAACGTCCTTCTCAGGTTCAACTTGGGAATTTCCTCTCCTCCACCACACTCTCCACATGTGGTGTTCCCCAAGCCTCTATCCTCTCCCCCTGGTTTTTCAATGTCTATCTGGCCTCTTTAGCCTCCTGATCTCTACCTTTTCTTCTAACGTTCAGTGTTATGCGGATGACATGCAGTTCTCCTTCAGGCTTCCCTCAGCCTCCTCCTCACTCATCCCTAACTGTCTGTCCGCTATTCTGGCAAGGTGCGTTTCTAATGTCGGGAGGATAGCTCAGGGGCAACGTGCTCACCTTGGCAGCAAGAAGACACGGAGCACCACAGGTTCGATCCCCTGGTCCGTGCTTAGAAACCTCTGGGTATTAAGTGCATTATAAATAACCTATCATGTCATATCAATGATCTCTGTCTGAATGCCAGTAAGATGGAGATCCTTTTGATTGGTGCCCCTACTCCTGCTTTTCCCCTTTCCCTCTGGCGGGCCTCCCTGTCAGGCAAAAAGCTTTGGGGTCATCTTTGAATCCACTTTCTCTTTCTCTCCACACATCACAGACCTTGTCAGAAATTCCCACTTCCAGCTGCACCTCCTTAGAGGTATTCTTCCTTTTCTCACCTTCCTCCAGAAGCTCACTATCTCCAGAGACCTGGTTCCCTTTAGAATGGATTACTGCAACAACCTATTTCTCAATCTACCCAACTCTACCCTTCGCCCTCTACAACTCATCTGGAACAGGACCGCAAGACTTATCCTTGGCCTCAAGCCCAGGCACTGCATCTCTCTGGCTCTGAAATTCCTCCACTGGCTCCCCGTGGCTGCAAGGATCAAGTTCAATATCCTCTGCATTGTTCACAGGGCTTTCTGGGGTCGGAGCCTTTACTATCTCCAATACTCTATTCCTAAGTACCTTCCTTCTAGAGACCTCAGCTCGTCTCCTTCCAATTCTGTGTGGGTGAGTCGCTTCTCCAAGCAGGATCTGGGTGGTAGATCCCTATCCTCTGCAGGTGCCTCCCTCTGGAATGGCCTCTCTTCAACTTGAGCCAGATCGTAAGTTCCCTAAACTCCTCAAGACTTTACTCTTCTCCTTTCCCTTCTTCCTGCACCGTTATGCTGACTGGTTGCTTGTTGTTCCTCTGAGTCATACAGGACACCAGTCCCCGCCATGTCCAGTCCCACTGCACTTGCCTGTTGGCCTCCCTGCACTGCAGCCTGGCCTACCTTGCACTACCTTGGTGTGACTCCCTTGGAAGGCCCAGGCCTTCCTTGCACTTTACTCAGAGCCCTGCTGCTCTGAGTACAATCCCCCATACCCTTCCTCTGCACTTCCTGGCTGCGCACTTGCACGATCTAAATGATACTAGGCCTAGTAAGATTGTTTGTCTTGTTTCTCAGGTCCCCGCCTCCCCCTTGCCTGGTTGGGCCTTGAAACACCTGTGTATAGGGGCATTATAAATAACATATCAATCATATCAATATTCACGCTCTGAAACACGTGTACGAGCGCGATATAAAAAAAATTATCATATCATATTAATCAGGCCACTTCTCCCATTCTGATCTGCTCACCAAAGTTCTGCTGGCCATTCTGTGGCTCTATGGAGCCGACCAATTCATTACCCAACTGCTGAATCTCTTGTGGGGGTTCACAAGCTATTTTGGACTGCCGTTGAGTGCTGCAAGACCGTTAGGTTGATATTACAGCTGTTTGTGGTTCAAGATGGGAGAGGTTCAGCCACCCTTAGTCAATTATCTACTCTAAAACGGATGAGTTCTTGCCATTAGATTTACGCAAATATACATGCAACAAGGAATATACATAATATCTCTGGAAATCAAAACATGTAATGTAAGCATGTAAAACATGAACATTCTCAAGGCACTTTGCATATTGTTGTATGTTTTTCAAACCGTAATTTCTTTATGTCTGTGCAGGAGGGTATATAAAACACACTCCTCCAGCCCCTGCTGTACTAAATCACATATGAAAAAGATGCTCAAGACACAATTTTGCTGTCTGCTCCTTTTATCTCATAAAACACAAGCCTGTAGGTGTTGCTGCCTGTTTTAGAGGAGTGTGCAACACTTCATTGGTTGCCACTGTAACCAAGAGCATTACTTCTCAACTAACAATGCATGGATCTAATAGAAAAGTGAGTGCTGAGATAAAGGGACTCATTACAAGTGTGGCGGTCTGGAAACAAAGGTGCCGGTAAGCTCACCGGCACCCGTCTTTCCCTAAAGGAGTCTGCCTACCAGGGCCGCTCCACCCGACAGGTCTGACCCTGCCGGCGGATGCAGCAGCCCCGGCAGGCAGAGTTGCCATGGAAGCACTGGTACCGTCTGCAATGTTGCCGGTCTTTCCGAGTCCCCATCAAGTCCTGTAATGGTAATGTCCCGTGCCACTGGGAAGTGAGGTGCCAGATTCAGTGTTACGGGGTTGGCGGCAACCCGCCGGTGCCGCCATCCTCGTAATAAGTCCAAAGAATGGAATTACATTTGCTTCACATGTGCCCCGCAAATGAAGTAGTGTCAATGTTATAAAATGTCTCCAACTGGAACTGCAAGTGGAAATGACACTGGTTTTACATTCTATAGGCACATCAATGATTAAAAAAACAGTTAATGTAGTTTTACACATCTGAGTCCTTAGAATAATGTACCACCGGAAGATGCTCTTATAGGGTGCAGTGTTTGTATGGTAGGGAGAGGACCGCCTATGTCTTATTGCTGGTGTCCGGTCAAATGGTCGAGAGACAAATGGTCGACAGGACAATTGGTCGACACAATTTGGTCGACAGGTCAAATGGTCGAATTTTTTTTATTTATATATATTTTTTTTAGATTTTGGTTTAGGGAAAAAGGGTTTTTTTTTACCAAAAAAAGGGGGCTGGGGGGACCCCCCCCAAAAAAAAAAATTGAAAAAAAAATAAAATAATTCGACAAGTTGACCTGTCGACCTTTTGGTGTCGACCAATTGTCCTGTCAACCATTTATTTTCGACCAAATGACCTAGAACCCTTATTGCTTCTAGTGCATATCTGCCTGGTGCTCATATATTCCCGAGTGCTGTGTCAGGATCATTAGATGCTGCAAAAGTATCCAAGGATGTTGATAACAATCTGATTCATTGTGTCATCCTGGTAGGCTACTGCTCAACAAGAGGAGGGTGCTGAAATGCGCTAAGCCACTGCTCAAATAGGCCAATTATCTGCTCAGTGTAAGGCTGCCTGATGTGCCAGTAGTGCTGTTTGAATCTGCAAGTGCTGATTTATGTGTCAACGTTGGTGTTCAAATGTGCAACCATTGCACTTTATAGCAGTGGTGCTGCCCAAATGTGCAAGGATTGCTCCGCATACCATGGGCGCTGCTAAAAAATGCAAGGGTTGCTCAGTATACCCGCGCTGCTGCTCAAATTTCCAAGAGTTGTTCAATATGCCAGTGGTTATGGGGCTGATTGGCGTGCTAGGGTTGGGGAAAGTTAAAGATTAACCAGGTTACAGATCTTACAGTCTCAGGCATCAAACATCAGAGCTAACCATGAGGGTAGAGCAACCATCAATATTCCGGTTTCCACATTGTCACAGTAAAGAGCATGTGGAGGCGTTGCCATGGCCCTAGAGGAACAGCGCCATTGGGGGCTGCCTCGTGGGCCATGGCGGCAGCTCATTCATTTAGTGGGGGCTTCCAGGAGAATGGTGGTGCGGGAGCACAGAAAGGGGGCCTCCGGTCCAGTCCTTACCTGCATCCGGTGGGCGTGGGGGGAACCAAGTAAATAGGTGGGTCCACCCTGGGAATACTCCTCTTGCTTTCCCGCCGTGGTCGTCCTCCCGCGCCTTCCCTGTACAGGAGCGTTCCCGCAAAGTTGCAAGATGTAAAAGAACTATTGGGTCCCCATCATAAGTGCTGTAAAAATTCTGTAATAAAATGCGGCCTGTTTACTTCCACAAATCGGTGTGTTATCTTTGTTGGTGAATTACTGTATATATTATGTTCTGGAGCCAGGGGCATACTAGGAGTGCACCTCTAGTGTCAGGAAGCCAGATTCCATTTTTCCCCAGATAAGAGCATATATTCAGAGCATGCAAAATAAGAGGTTCGCCAGTGACCGCATAAAGCACACATTGCAATGCTATTTCCCACATTGTAAATGTAAAACATGCATTGTTGTGGCAGTTTCCACCTTGCCATATTATAGCAAACATGTCTCCTCAGGTTGTATTAACAAACAGTTGCAAGATGCTCATAGTGGCCAGTGTGCCAATTGCCACACCCACACACAGGGAGACACTGACATAAACACACACACAAACATACAGAGGCAGACATGCATACAGTTACACAGCCACTCACTCCTAGGCACATGCTGGAGCAACTCCTCCACAGGCATGCATCCAAACAGAGAGACACACATACATCCATACACCCCAAAGCAGATACCAAATACAAACACTCGCACACCCAAATAGGCAGAGACATACGGGCGCGGGCCAACTTGTACTCACACTCCACGAGACATTCAAAGACTCTGAAAGACAAGTACACACCAACACGCATGCGCACACAGGCATTTTATCTCCAGGCCATTCACCTTAGCACGGCAGCTCTACTTCCGCCATGTACGGGTTCAATCCAGGGATTGATAGGAAGGAAGCAGCTGGCATGCAGCACTTTAGGCTGGCCATGGAGCACTAGGGTATAGATATCGTTGCATTGGTTGCCAGTTACTTACTGTGAGAGCCAGACTGCAGCTGTTAGCGTTATATATTGAGGAGATTTCAGTTTTAGGCACTGCCATCTTTGCAACACGTCTTCCACTAATGTTTTCTATATAATAGTTGTGTAACCTAGCATCGAATGTGACATGAACTCACGAGTCATCAGCTTGGTTAAAAAAAAAATTAAACTAAGCATAAAAAATAAAAATTACGCACATGGTATAACGTAATTATCGGCGTTCATGTTGGAAGTGAGCACGAGAGCGTCTCTCAGGAAGCAAAGGAGTCTCTTACATTCATGCGCAGCCTAAAAAAATATTTTCATACGTTTGTAGATTAAACGATTTGTTCTTGCACGCCCCCTTTAGATGTTGTGAGAATCTTGGTAAACGCCTTACCTGGAAAACGCTCGAGTTTCAGAAGCCGTGGCACTGGCTAACAGAGACGGACGGTCTTCCCACAACATCAGAAGGAGCAGCTGAGAGCAGCTCAGCCCTCGGAGTAATTAATAACTGTCAGGCTCTCTCATTAACTGTTCTCACGTTGAGCCATTTCACCGATTACGCTTGACAGGCATTTCAGTCACGACCTACATCGCCATCACCAAGGGCAGCGGTGAAAAATGAGATTTCAAGAAAGTGTTGACGCCTTCCTTTGTCATACGAGTGTCCAAGGAAGAGCAATATTGACCGCACGTCTTCCAGACCCTTCTTATAGAATCAGCTGGACCAGAACTTCCCTGATCCACGTACAACAAACAGCTAAACGCAGCTTTAATTTGCTTGGTTGTGGAAAAATAACGTGCGTTGACAGCTATCTCTATTTTCTGAAGGAACAGCTGAAGTTAATCTATTAGAATCATGAATTCTGTTCTTGAGGCGCTCAGAAAGGGGAACTATGTCCAATGAAAAGTCAAGAATTGGTAAATCCCAGAGCTATGTGCTGCGTTTGTCAAGTGCAGCCTCACTTACTCCCAAAATATAAGCTTCTGCTTTCTCTCGTCCTCTCCCCTGCTGAACTCCTGGCTGAAACTGAAACTGCACTGGTCACCTGGCTACCCTCTGATCTCAGGCCCAGGTCCCCTCCCACGCCATTTGCACACCTGCACTGCCGCCCTGGCAACCCCCGCACCTTGGGACTGTTTTCTGTATCCCTACAGTCCCCAACCAGCACCTGATGATATCTGCACTTACCCTTGCACTTCCCACCAGCTGGCTGCACTTTTTACTTATTGCTCTTATTTGTCTATTTATTTCTTACTTTCGATCCCATGTACTGCACTGCCCCCTCCACCTTCCCCCTTCCCCTGCACTTGCGTGATCTCAGTGTCACCTGGCCTAGTAAGACTGTTGTCTCTCTTCCCTCTGTTTCCCCTCCCTTGCCTCGTCGAGCCTTGAAACACTTGTATATAGGCGCGTTATAAACACCATATCATATCATATCATGCCATTACAAAAGGGCGCAATGAAGTTTTCTCTACTACAAGTGATAAAATAAACCTTAAAGTACTTACCAGAAAGCAGGTAAACAATTCAAATAAAAAAGTAGACCAAAGTTATCATTGTGCTGTCAAGCCACCAGCATCTGGGACTCTTTCCATCAAATTGCATCACACCCAAGCAAGTGCAACAAACACATGCAGAAAGTGTTCACTTTTTAGAAAATCACAATGCCAAAAACCATAAAAATACAGAATGTTGACACCAATAACTTGGAAGTCATACACACGTGCCATCTCCAACTAACCATACCAATCAATTTTGCTCTACAAGGTGTTGGTAATCCGACACCTGTGTGCCAAAAGTTAAACATCCTACAGCTTCCATGGTAATTTGCCATGGAAAAGAACATTTTTTTCAGGTAATCTGCAGAGCACATCAACATAAAAGTGATTTCACACCAGATCAAAGAAGAGGCAGGAGCTGCACGTGCTCATATTTTCTTTTAAGGACAGACAAATTTAGCCCCAATGTGTTTATGCTTGCAGTCTTCAACCAGTAGATAGCGAGCCACTGGTAGCTCGCCTGAGTAGCTCCTTGCATCAGACACCAAACTGATCACAGTGTGTTGATTATTTTGTCTGAAGTCCATGGACCTCCTCCTCTAGGCCCTCCCTCTCTTATTTGTATCAGACACCAAACTGATCACAGTGTGTTGATTATTTTGTCTGAAGTCCATGGACCTCCTCCTCTAGGCCCTCCCTCTCTTATTGCAAAGCAAACAGTTAAAGGTTGTGTTCACGGTGAGAGGAGGGGCTGCATCTGTGCTTGAGGGGATCAGGACAATGTCCCAACAAGGGGTTGACTATCAATAAGAAAAGCAGATGGGAAATGTGTGTTGTGGCCGTTGTCATCAAGAGGTGCATATGATGGGCAATTCAAAAGGGAAGGGGTGCATACAACTGCATGCCACATGAAACAAAGCTGGGGCTGTGATCATTTCAGTCTCACTGTGTCTCTTAAGATTTATTTCAATTAGAATTACTTTGCATTCTGATAATTGTAAGCTTTTGACCAGAATGGGGAAAATAAAGCTATAGCTGTAATAGTTTTTTGCTTAACGAGCGTGTGCGTGTGCACAAGAAAGACATCCGTGGGAGTCTTAGCTCCGACAAAAGTACACTAGCGGTGCAGGTTGCTGTTTATGGTAAAACTGTCAATTAATTTTTTATTTGAAGATACAGAGTTCTTTGCTTTAAGGAAATAGTACCCCGAATGTATTACCGGTTAAGATAGAAATTGCTGTGAGAAGGAGGAGCCAACATCTATGTGTGTCCCAATACAGGAATTAAAGCACTAACAGAAATTGTACAAATGGAAAACTACTAGCTGAATAGCATTCTGGTGCTTGTCCACTTACATTTATTAAACTAAACAGGACATTCAAATGACATGTACTATCAATGCCAGGACTTAAAAACATTATTTAAGAGTTCTGTTTCAGCCTATGTTTTATGAAGCAAGAGTAATTAGGTGAGAAAACTGAACAGTGGTTTTTATTTATATATTTTGATAATGTATAGGATTAATGTAGCTTAAACCTAGTTACAACGTAACAGAGCACTGCACAAAACATGGTGGTAAATTAATTAATTAATTATTTAATGTGATATAGTAAGAAAATAAATTCAAACTTTACACATATATCAAAAATCAAAAAGTTATACATATAAAATCATACATAAAAGTAAAAACTCATAAGATCATCAAGCATTAGTCACTAAAATAGCATCTAATACAAAATACACAATCTAAGTTCGAAGAAACTAACTAACTTCCTTCTTTACTGATATTTACAACTACTTTCACTAGTTAGCCAATGAACCTACGCCACTTTATGCTAATTGATAATGGGGTAAGCTAAAATTCCCAATCCAAGTTCTATCTGTTGCCAGACGTTATAAAGGGCTATGAATAGGTGCATATTGGATGTATTTGTACAATACAGCCAAAATGAAAATTTAGGTATAGTGCAAGGATCATGCACGAATTCAGCCAAGAACTTAACAATAATCATCTTAAGTGCAGTGCATTGAGTTAGAACGTGTCTGGCAGTTTCAGGGCACAAGGGAGATTTACACATGCGACAGGTTCGCTCTGCAGTAGGAATGTTTTCCCTAGCTCCTGTGGTCGACAGGGTAGGTAGTTGACCTAGACGGAATAGAATAATGAATCGGCGGAGTCTTCTGGTGGGACAGAGAAAAAGGTAGTCCTGCGGTTTCATGAACTTGAATATTCTGTGGTTCACAAAACGATAAGATTTAAGAGTATCCAGATGGGCGAAATTCTCCAGCCAATTCCATAGGTCCACCTTTTTCCCTAGGGCATTTAACATTTCCTTGGTCACCGTAGACCCTTTGTGAATCCAGCCAATTTCATTAAGGAATTTTCCCATGTCTTTGTACAGAGATGAGGAAGTACATTTTTTACTAAATTCCTGATGTAAGACTGCTAAGAGAGGATTGACCGATCCACTTGTCATTTTCAGGTAGAGCCCAGTTCTTCTTTTCAATACCATGGCCTTCAATGATGGCAGGCCCAATTCTAATCTTATCAGGGCCATCGGCACCCCCGGGGGAAGCCCCAAAATGCGTTGCCAAAACTTTCCCTCTAGCACTTGGAGCCATGCCAGGTTCACCGTCAACAGAGATTCTAGACCATAGATGACCATTGGTGCAAAGACTTGCATGTAAAGGTGACGTGTTCCCCACAGAGTGAAACCCCCTTGTTTGCTAGTGAAAGATGCAATAAGTGAGATCACTTGGAGGGCCCTGGTGGTACGGCCCTGTTTACATAGTTCATAATCACCTAGGGGCTCTATTTCCACTCCTAGGTAGCGATAGGACGGAACGTACATAATTATGTGTTTGAGTACTGTTAGATTCACACGGGTCACCCTTTTCCTGGTGAAACGCAGGACATTAGTTTTCTCTAGGTTAATGGTCAGGCCATTGGTCTTTGCATATTCCCAGAGGGCATGGGCAGAACGCCTGAGGCCACCGATGGTGTTATCAAGGACTACTAGGTCGTCTGCATACGTCAAGACCGCACATAACATATCCCCTATTTTTGGAGGACAGTTGTTAACCTCCGCTAGAGTCGCCGGGTGGTAAATACAGGGGGAGAACATTGAAGAGAACCAAGGGATGGGAGAACAATAATAGAGTTGATCCCCTTTGGCTATGTACACAAACCATGAGATCTACAGAGATCTGCGGGGAACCTTTATGTATATGTACACCTTTTGGCAGTGAGTTTTTAGCCTATTGATACTGGGTTGAAATGGGCAATTTATGAGCGCTGTTATTGCTAGAAATTGGGTAAAACACCATAAAATATGCAATTATTTCTCTAACATATGGAAAATTCAAATAGATGCCGGGTCACCAATCATACACGGGATATGCCGGCAGTGTGTCAACACTGCCACATAAAACATGTTGATGCCATTGCAAAGAATGGGCTCCATTCCAACATTGCCAGTATCTTGGTGGTAGATCCACCATGATACCAAAAAATGTTACCGTTTCCGGCACCCGGTCAAATTATGGGTGTCCGAGTGATGCTGTCAATCCCCATTGATGGAGACCCATAGGGGACTCCACGAAGGAATTTGCCATCATTACTGGTACCAGCAATACCGGAGCTGGTAATGAAGGCTTTGTTTGCCGGTAGGGTGCCTGCCTTACCTCCAGCTTTTTGCTGGAGAGAACTCAGGTGGCCCACCGGCAAACCATCCGACTTAGAATGAGGCCCATATACCCTGACTGCAATTTGAAACCATTTATGTGATGCTAGAGCCCACAATGTGTCTGTGACAGCTAAACATGCAAGCCAGGTATGGCACATTGATCATGAACCAGAATGACTGATTCCTGCAGGGTGCGCAGCAATACTGTGAACTGTTCTCTGTGATAATAAAAAGGCAGACAGGTGGCAGGTCTACACCCATTATGAATAAGTCACCTTTTGCTACAACCAAACTATTTTGTCTAAATCCTAATGCTAATGTTAATATATCAATTCATATTTTGGGCCTCATTACAAGTATGCCGGTGCAGTGTTAACATGCCAGTAATTCCGTATACCCACATGTTACCGCACCAGCATACTACTACAGTTTGATGGTGGGGTAGCCAGATTTACCTGCACCCCACCACCAAAAAAAGCAGGTATTACCAGCACTGGGATTGCTGGTGCGGTAATATGGGCAATTCCTCCCATGGAGTCCTGTGGCACTCCATGGAATGGGGAATTACCACTGTTGCTTGCACTTGGAATATACTGGAAATTCCAGCATTCCAAGTGCTGGTAACGGTAAATCCATTTGGTGGTATCCCGCCAGATTTACCAGCGGGATACCACCAAACATGTAATGAGGCCCATTATCTGGTTGGGTGTTTTATTATTCTTGCGCGTTTAAGTCACCGCTATAAAATGGAATGTCATTTTAGCCTGTTCATTTCTTCAATCTTGACAATTGTTTTGACATAAAAACCTTTGACGATAGTCAACCAAGTAGCATTTGGTTTACTTTTTCTTGGCTGAATTCTGTGGCCTGGCATGTGAGCAATTTGCACAAATCTGGGATATGCTAAACTGGCAGTGGATTTTATTTTCTGACAAAGCAAAACATGAAAAATGCTGAATTTCTCAAAAACCATATAACACATTGATTGAAATACTCCTCAGATTGTTTTTGCACATGCAACCCCAAAAGAAAAAAATAGATGCACTATCCAACAAAAGGCAAAGGATGTGCCATTTACATCCAGAGTGGGAACCCGATCTTATTTCGTCCAGCGCAAAAATAAAATGTGCCTCTTTAATCTATGGTGCCCAAGTTACAGTGGGAAAAAAGATTAACATTGAGAGGCATTTTCCGATAATACAAAAAACATTATGAAAATAGTTTTCCTAAAGGAAGCTGCCTGCAATCTTAAAGAGTAGGTAAACTAAACAATGCAATGCAAATGCTGTCACATTGGAATCCTTCAAAGTTGCTAATTATTTGATGAAAAACAAATGTACTTTTACAGATGTTGCAATTAGTCTGTTTTAAATGATTTTAAAAATGGTTGTAACTGTTTATTAAGAAGCCACCCTCAACACAGGGGTCCTTTCTCTCACCACTCAAGGTGCGGTGCAACAAACTGTTTAACAGATTATTTTATTCAGAACAGAGACACCCCTCTTCCTTAAAGAAGTTGGGCGTCAAAGGGACAAAAAGGATTACCCAATTCAATTATAGGCTATAGTTTTTCAGTGCACACTGGGAAGTGAGCTTTGTTAATTTCGAATTTTAACAAAAATCTACTCGTAGTGTTCCAAGAAGGCTAAGGATCTACGCAGTTCCCCCCACCCCCCTGCCCACTATAAAGGGAAAATGATTTAAGGCAAGCATACTCCACACCTTTTTATTTCCTTGGGCTCAGTTCTACTTGCATAGAAAGCCTCTGTGGCATTTATGAACAAAATCTTGGTTGAAAAGGGGTTGGAAGGTGAACTCTTGGATTAACTTGTGAAAAGTGTTAATAATATTGGATATCAGGAGGTCCTGTTTTAATTTTGCAAAAGATTGTAATAAATGAATGCAAATAATAAAAATAATAGAAAGCCTCTGTTTAAAGTTCAGGACAGCCAGCTGCATGTCAGGAACCTCTGGAACGATAGGGCAGGATTCTGGTCACTCTAATCTCAAGGATGGCCTCCCGTTCTCCACCATAGGACCCAGCTCTTAGGCCTTCCTAAAAATAGACAGCTCTACTCAGATGCACTCTCAGCATTCTCCTCTAGTGTTTCCTTGCAGCTGTCAGATCTTCGATGGTACATTTCAGCCGCTCTCTGCCTTCCTCCTAGTGTAGTCCCCCTTATATAGCAGTGATGACCCCACCAATTTTACAATCTTGGGGAAGTACCCTGCCAGAGTTTGCGCAAATAGGATTGGACAGTTACCCTTCTCTCTACTACCCACTCTAGCCCCTCTTTACGGATTTGTTTAAGTGTCTGGAGAAGACACATGGCAGCTTAATCTACAAGCCCCATTTGTTCTCAATTATGTTGCGAAACTCCACAATTTTACTAATAACTGCCATAATATACATATTTTCTGATTGAGCTAATCATGGGGAATTAAAAAAGACGACAACCAGATCCGCAACATGTTGCATGGCCATGTGGCACATTTCTGCCATTTCCATAAAAAGCATAACAGTTATGAATATGTAGTTTGTTACCCATATTCCTAATTTTATCCTCCCCCCCATTCACCAACTCTCACATTTAGAACATTTTCAGATTAGCCCGAAACACATCGTAGATGGTCATTAAAGTTCCATAACTCGTAAGTGCATGCATTTTATATCTCCAAAATCACCAAGAAATTACCTAAAAATGGTACATAAATTACAAAAATCCACCTTATGGTTGCAGGGACAAAGGCCTAAATGATAATATTCCTTTTAAATGAATAGTAAATCTTCATGTGGGACAAATGGCAATTATCCTGCCTCCAGGCTATTTGGTCTCTCTGGGCTTGCCTGTAACCAGAGTTTGTATTATTCTCTTTGAAGTTGGAGTTACAGCCTCCTTTCATTTTCACACATTTTGGTCATGCTCCAGCCAAGGGAAATTGGCCTGCAGTGACTGCCTTCAGAGCCAGCAAGTATGGGGGACACTGGGTTTTCAACACCTTTAGCGGAACACTTTATTGCAGTTGGTAATTAGCTGGGGATGTAAATTCAAGACTGGAATTGGGTAATTTCTTTGTGAAGTGTCCCACAGCCAGCAAAAGAGTGTGCATCTGGCTTAGAGACACTTTTTCATGAAAACAAATTGGCATTTCCTTTCGAATGAATGCTGGTATTTTGCTTGTGAAACATAATATACATTACTGTTTGTAAACATGCACCATGTCTTTTTGCTTGACATTTTTCTGTTAGCAGTGGTACATTTTCACATTTAAACTGCAAAGCCGTTTTTGTGTCAGTGTTGAAAAATCCTGCTTTTCATGTGAATGGGACTTCAGTTTGGGGCCTTTGAATGCACCCCACACTGTCCTGAATATATGTCTGCACTGTCAGGTGTGCATTTAGGTTCAAACACTATGGCAAGGAGGGTATCTGCACGATCAGCCTATGTGATTGATTATCTCTGCAAATCTGCCCTTTTTAGATATGAACTTCCTGAAATCACAACTTTGATACCATCTGACAGCCCTTGGGTGCTGTTGCTGTTTCAAGCTACACACCAGATCACTGGGCACTGGTGGATAGCATCCAGTGTCTTCCTTCATGTAGACTGTCCCATATGGACTGTCTCTACTGGTTTACTACATTCTGACATGCTTGACAATTGTTAGGAGACAGATACTATTACAAAATAATGAAACAAAGATGTTTTCGAAGTGATTAATATCATGGTAAATTCATATGTGTTGCTTTTTTATATAATAAGCAAGTAAACTGCCATAATAAATCTTGGTACACATTCTCATACTCATAGATATCACCACCCCAGTAGCACTAGTCAGTAGCTCCCACCTATTGGCCATTAACTACAAGTAGTTCTTGCAAATGTAAAGGTTGGAGACCACTGGTCTAAGCAAATCTCAGAATACTGTCCTACTCTAAATGTATTGGCACTTTAAACCTTACGGTGCCACTGAAGATCAGACTTCTCTCAGTGTTAGGCATTCACCCTGTGTGGGGAATGACAGTGTGATGTGGCTATAAGCACGCCATGTTTATACCTAAGATGGAAAGGTGGCTGATAATATCGTTGATAATATCGCCTCATTCAGTGTTATGTATAATGAGTAAGAGTAAAAGGAAAAAAGTGGAATTTCATCTAAACAATATGTAACCATCATTTCATCAATTCTATTGCAAGATTTAAAAATAAATCTTATCATGTACTCTTTTTTTATATTTCTGGATTTCTGTGTCCAAATTGGAGGAATAGAAGACCCTCCCTTTAATCCCCATTTCCAGCCTCAAACCCTAACAACTGTTTCCCATCACCCCCATCAACTAACCCCTCTACTTACAAAGACTTCCAGACTATGGGCCTCATTACACGGATGGCAGTAGGGATTTACCGGTACCGGTAAAATACCGGTACCGGTAAATCCTTACCGCCTTACTACGAGGTCCCTTTGCGGGTTGGGGGATTTAACGCCTGCTTTTTGCAGGCGTTAAAATCCAACCCGCTAAGGGACCTCGGAGCTAATTACGGCACCGCAAAATTGCGGTGCCGTAATTAGCGCCTTCCCCATTCCCATAGAGCCCTTTGGGGCAGAAATGGGAATGGGGAAGGGCAATGGTGGAAGGGGGATTTACCGCCCCTCCAACCTTGGAATGGGGCGGTAAATACCCTTTCCGCCAAGGCGGTGCCGGTATTTTACCGGCATGAGCCATGGCGCTAATAGCGCCATGGCTCACCGCCTACCGTGTAATGAGGCCCTATGTGACTATGTTTCTCCACCATCTGTAAATGTGTTATTGTAAGTTCTTTCTGATTGAAATTGACATCCCTGTTCTTCAAAGAAATACAAACGATACAAGCACAGTCATAATGTGTTATTAGCCCATTTAATCATATTCAATGTCATGATCTTGGTAGAGATGAAGGGCTGGATCAACCCTGCTAAGATCCAAAACAGTCAGTGGCTGAAGGTTGCGCACCAACCTCAGAAGCGATCACTTAACATGCTGAACAATCTTTGTTGCTTATAGCGCATGGGCACAGGTGGAGATTATTTCTGTAGATCATGGAGTTGAGATTTGTGCTTGTGGGTGGGTTTCTGTGTGTTCTGGGGGATGTGTGCGGTGTGTGTAGCAATAAACATACCGTTTTCAGGGCGGTGAAACCTCTGGTTGTTCACGGCATCTCTTCCCCCAAGATAAAGTACAGCCTGTTGCTATAATGGTTTGCGCCAATGCTTTTTATGGAATGGGGCTTATTTCTTTTGGTATCCAAGTGGCCTGGAAATAATGTTGGGCTACAATGCCAGAAGTGAATACGTTTCTTATTAGCGTGGCCTAATCTACGCTAATATGTCCACTATCGCAAGGAGGTCTACGAGAACTAGACATCTGTCTATTAAAGGAAGCAACAAGTTAGAGACATGAAGAGGACTCAACCATACATATGAGATTTGGAGCAGCATAATACATGATTTACATGATTTAAAATAAATATTTTGTTTACGAACAACAGCACAGAGATAACTGTGAAGTTTCCTTTCAGTTTAGCTCCCGGGGTCACGTTAATTGGTTTCCAATTTATGATGTGGATTTGTGTCCACAGACTACATAAAATGTACACGTGACCCATTCCTGACAAAGAGTCTGTTTTTCATTTCAATCTCCGCGTGGTCAAGCCTACAAGATCACAGGCCCTTCAAAATCAAGTCCGAATACATTTAGGAGGGGAACATCTGCTTGTTGAAAGTGAACCATATTGGTCTGGAGGAGTGAAACCAGCCACTTAAGTTGCACGCAGTGGAGAAGTGCTGAGACAGAAGTGCCACCGACTGATGTTGGGGAAGTGTACTAAGCAGAAGATGCTGAAAAGAAGGTAGGTACGCGCTGACCAGACCACAGAGCCAGAACATGGAAACGTAGCCCGCAAACACTGAAGCAGGAGGACAGAAGACTAGTACGAGAGTGGACATATACCCCAGGTAAGATACAGAGTGCATGTTCGACAGTGAGAGGCCGCCACATTACGAGTTTGCTCGCGGGTGGCAGTATGCACGTCTGGTCTGGCCAGACATGCATACCGACACCCACGAGCAGACCAGGATGCTAACAATGGACCCGTCATTAACAGGTCCGTTGTTAGCATCCTCCCCATTCCCATTGAGCCCTATGGGGGCTCAAATGGGAATGTGGACGTACCAGGTCCCAAAATTAGGAATTACCAGGCCCGCAAAAGTCAGAATGGCGCTGTAATTCCCTTTTTTCGGGACCCAGACACGAGTTTGGAGGTAGCCATGCCGGTAATGATGGCATGTCTACCTCCAAACTCGTAATGAGGCTCATGTAGTTGTATTTTATTGACTTTTTAAAGCACTTTTGCCAAAGTGCTGTACAGGAAATAATGGTACAAAATTATAGAAATATGTAGATAAATATATAGTATATGGTGTGACGAATCCTTGGATGTCATTGCTTCTCCCGGAAACGAAGCCCCTTCCCATGAGGCCAGGGAAGTGAGGCTGCTGCTTGATAGTCCCCCTGGGAGTGGTAATCAGCAGATGGAACTCATGAGGAGGGGCCCCTACCTCTGTGGGACTGATGACGACCATCCAGGCTGAACGCAGTATACATCACCTCAGTCCCCCTCACCCAACCCTCCATTACCTTGCCATCCCATGTACATGTGTCATGTACATAGTAATAACAGTACTGGGACGATGAAGAACATAGTCGACCCAAGGGAGTTCAATCATAAATGTACTGGGACTAAGTAGAGTCAGGTCTACTTTAAAGAGAACTCTCAGGGAAATACTGGGATGAGGAGGAAGTGCAGATGTATGAAGCACACTCCTCAAAACACTATTGAGTAGTCTAGTGTTTCACGGACTCCTATTGGTCAAGGCCAATACAAAATAGAAGAGGGAAAGTCTTTGCTGGAGGAACCACAGGTGTGGGGAATGCTCAAGCTGTTGGAGAAGAGGCTGCAGATCCGGGGCTTACCAGGATGGTGGTGCTTCCAATTGGTCCAATGTGGAAGGACCGTACGAACAGAGGGAGAAGCAGCAGTGTAGGTGAGCAAAGCCAAGGGACAGCACGGTCGAGAGGAGACACGCTCGCTGTCAGGGGCCGAGCTCTGAAGAGCTGCTGCAGCATGCCGGAGGCGAGAAGATGACCGTGGAAGCCTGAAACCGAAGTCAAAAGACCTAGAGACTGACCAAAACCTAAAGAGAGAGACCCTAAAGGTACAGGGGTGACCGGGACAGTTGATAGGGGCAGAAGGGGATACCCTGACCCAGCCAATCAGGGAGAGGAAAATATACTTGAGAACAAAGCTAACTTCCCGAACACCCAAGAAAGAAACCAAGAAAGATGGTCTGGGACCCACACTCAATAACGAAGATCAACATCAGTCATCTTCATAGTCACAGTACTTGGCAGGATAGTGAACAAGGTCTGCCAGAAAGAAGTTAGAAAAGTCACAGTACTTGGCAGGATAGAGAACCAAGTCTGCCAGAGAGAGAAGTAAGAAAGTGAGAAACAGGGATCGGGGACTCCCTCTGAGAAGTGGGGCATCTCCCTTGCATCCTTACTTGGCGGGAGAGCAAGCCAAGGGAACTGAACATAAAAAGGAGAGACCCGGGGTCTGAGACCCAAACCAGAAAGTGAGAAGTCTTTCTAGTGATACTACTTGGCAGTTAGAGTGAACCAAGTGGGCAGAATCAAACAACAAGTGAAACCAGGGTCTGGGGCCTGAAATCTGCAGACAGCACGAGTCATCTTCCTTGTTGCAATACTTGGTAAAGGGAAGATACCAAGAAAACCCCAATCAAAGAAGAACAGTTAACACAAGTGTGTTTGAAGCTAAAGTGTGGAAGGCCAGGGGAATGGAGTAATTCCCGCTGGCATTGCAAACTGTATTGTGAAGCCTGATAAAGGCCAGTGGAAGGAAGGCATGCAACCTGACATTGCAAACTGCTCTGTTAAGCCTGAGAAAAGCCAGGGGAAGGAAACCCTTTCCTGTGGTACTTTGAAGGGAGAAAGATCACCCCAGAGGACATCCGTGAAAGGCGAAACTCCCCCTGACAGTCCAATTAAGGCTACAAAGAACCATAGGGGAGGGAGACATCCCTTTGGTATTGTGACAGGACAAGTGACTTTGAGAGACTTTCTTTTCTGTCTTTATTGTTTTTGAAGAAACCACCCAAGAGAACTATTGGAAATGTTTGTTTTGCACATTTTAGTGAATCTATTTTGTCACCAGGAGGTGCACACTAACCCTCACCCCAAAAGAAGGGAGTCATTCTTCTGGACCAAGAAGATTTGTTACTTTATTAGTTTACATATAAGTGTGAGGGATAGAGGTGGGATTTCTGACACAGCAGGGTGAACATTTTAGCTGCTTGGAAATTCTGACAGGACCCTTAGTATTTCAGTAGATGTAGGGAAACCCCTCATAGAGTTTGGGAGGGGTAGATTGGCTCTTTATTTTGGTATAATACATTTTTATGCCAACAACCGTGCCAACTGTGTGCCAGTCTCCTCCTTCTGCGCCCTTAAAAAGGGTAACGATTTAGGGCGAGATAAAATGTGTTTTAAGATAAGAACTAAAGACAGAAAGACAGCAGCATGATTGAGACACAGAGGTCCTGTACCTGGGTGCAAGAAGCTAAAAGGAGCAAAAGCGAGATTTGGCACACTGAATCTTATAGACAGTAGAAAGAAACTAGAGACTGAGAGCGCAAAAAGTGGGAAGGTATATAATGAGAAACAAGAGATGAAAGATAAGTTGGGGCAAGGCCATAAAGACATTTGTAGATGATGGCGAGAAAATAAAAAAGAAGACAAGAATCAAACAGAAGTTAAGAAAGAGAGGAAAGAGAAGAAGAAATACAAGTGTGAGGTAAAAGGCCAAGGAAGAGCCTGTATAACGAAACTTTAGATAGAGCGAAAGTGAGCTGTGAAGCTGGAAGAACTACAGGGAGGACAAATCAATAGTCAAGATGAGAAATAACATTATTATTGAAACTAAGTTTTACACAGGACCTGGGATCAAATGTAATAATAAAAATGAAAGCATACTCAAAAACAAAATCCTATCAAAGACCGAGATTCAAATGTGATCATCAAAACTGTTGCACATGGAAAAAGACATCTTTAAAAAAACCAAGAATCGTTGCTTATGGAAACAAATCCTAACAATGACCGAAGGTCTCCTGAGATAGTCAGACTTGATGCATTTTTGTAATCAATTTCTTATCAAAGACAGAGACAGGGTGATTGTTTTTTGTAATAAAGTCTTACCTGAGACGAAGAGACATTGGGCCTCATTACAACTCAGGCGTTAAGGGTTAACGCCACCGTTAACCCTTAACGCCTGATTCTGATTTTAACGCCTGCTTTTAGCAGGCGTTAAAATCCATGGCGCTATCCTGCCATGGTGCTAATTACGCCGCCGTAATTTACGGCGGCGTAATTAGCGCCTTCCCCACTCCCATTATGCCCTATGGGGCAAAAATGGGAATGGGGAAGGGAAAATGGGAAATGGGGATTTACCGCCCCACTCACCTTGGAATGGGGCGGTAAATCCGCCATCCACCATGGTGTAAACGGAGTTTACACCATGGTGGTAAAGTTGGTGCACTTAGCACCAAGGTTGTAATGAGGCCCATTGTAAACAAAAATGCAGTCTAACAACAGACTGTGTCATAACAATGATCAACTTTAACGTTATCTAATGAATGCAGAAAACTGAGGCCCATCAAAATGCATAAATCAAATCTAACAATACCAACTTGGACATCCGGAAAATCGACAGCAACACTTGATTACATATATATGTCGCCGATCCTCAATAACAAAGTACTGTTGATGGACAATATTAGATCGAAGAACAGTGACCATCATATCATTAGTATCAAATGGGACATCTTTAACATGCCAACATAAATAATTCACTTACCCAAGATGGAAACTAATAGTTCAGTATCCAGATTACGCATCAATGGAAACCAAATTAACCAACTAATAATGCTTACATTGGATCTCATCGTGTTGGCATGAGCAATGTTAATTGTGAGTGGATGCTAAAACCCTTCCTACAAACAATAAATAAACACGATAATGACAAGGAAAACAACATTCATGCATTCAACCCTCAGCTGGTCGAAAAGAAAAAAGAACTCAAGAGAAAGACTGCAGAGATAAAAAAAGAACCTGCACAATGAAAAATGGTTAATAGACAAGGCAAAACAAAAATACAGAAATTGGACAAAAAATGCAAAAGTGCAGCTACTACAAAATGATGCAGAAACAATCTTAAATCTCATGAAATGAAACAATACTAGAGGTATGTGGAATCTCCTAAATCCTCAAATTAATAGACAACATAAAATGATCCAGGTGATTGCAGAAGTTACTTGTACTTGTCAATTTTAGGCAATTTATAAACAGAGACCTTCTGAACAGCCCACACATATTGAACACCCAGATCCTATGCCATGGCTGACCTCTTGGGACCATGAGACTATCTTAACAACTATAAAGAAACTCAACATATCGAGAGCTCCAGGGCCTGATGATCTATCTAATGCGACCATCAAGAAAAATCCAGACGAATGGGCAACCCTCTGTGCACACTTATTTGCCACCATTGAGGAGTCTATACAAATCCCAAGCACCTAGAAAACAGCCATACTGATCCCAATTTTTAAAACTGGAGATAGGCAAACACCATCCAATTATCGACCGATTGCTCTATTGGACCCGATTGGGAACATTTTTATAAGCCTTTTGCTCAACAATCTTAATATTTGGATCAAAAAGAATAAGACATTTGATGTAAAACAGACCAGGTTTACCAAAAATACAGGTACCAACGTAAACTTAATGATCTTGAACCTTCTAAAACATTGGCCAACAAATAAACCATATATGCAGCTTTCATTAACCTCCACATGGCGTTCGATCTGGTCAGCAGACAGAAACACTGGGAAAAATTGAAAAGTTGGAACTGCCCATCGACTATACTGGAACCGATCAAAAAGCTTTATAGTAACGCAATACTTCGGATCAGATAATCACAACATGGAGCACTGTCAGCACCCATAAACTCAGACCCGATCAGACTACAAAGAAGTCTCAAAGAGTTGGAAACCTACATGCAGCTAAATGACCTGGAAATAAATACAACCACGTCAAAAATCATGGCCTTGACAAGCGTGCGACAATCTAAAAATAAGACCTCTAACTTTTATATGAATGGCAAAAAACTTGAACAACAAACATCAATCAAGTACTTAGGAATATTAGTGAACCAATCAGAGGTAGAGTTAGACTGGAAGATGCAACAAAGAACGAAAATGTCTTCCCTGACACGACAAGGTGTACATTTACACCGAAAATTTGGAAAGTTCTCAATGAAACTGATTCTAAACTTCTACCGACAGAAAGTATCCGCAATCATCACCTATGGGAGCGAGGCCATGATCAACTTAGATCAAACTTTATGGGATGACTTCAAAGGTCTCTTTTGGTGAAAAATATTGCAACACAATCCCTCCGATCCATGGTTATATGGGAAAAAATGTACCTATATAGCAAAATGATAAACAATGACGATACTCCAGTCTTCAAAATATTTTCCGGAAAAAAGAAAATGCGGTAGCTAACACAGCACTGACAGCATGGAAAATTGCAGTCAAAAATATTATGACAGCAAATGACATAACCCAATAGATGTTAATGAATCGTCCGCAATGCGCCAAAAAAAGAATACATTTGAATGACTGGATGTAAACCTATCTAGGACAAATCTGTACCAGATGAATTTGAACTGCGAAATAGATATCCGAGCCCTCAACCAACCCCAGCTTATCTGATTCAATTTCCGGATCGGTTGATCAGAGATCAATTTATGAGACTACGCCTTAATCAATTACCAATGCATCAACTATTGGCTACAACCAGACAGATCCCCAAATCTCAAGCATACTGTCGCTCTGCGAAGAAGAACAGATTCCTGAGACACTATTCCATGTCTTGATGGTCTGCTTGTCATTAACTGAGAAAAAATAACTGTTCAGAGGACTGATATCTAAACGTAGCCTCGATCTGAACCCCAAAGATAGATGGAATACTATACTTTCAGTGGAAAAATAGAAGCTTTACCATCATAATCATTCAGTTTTGGAACAACATAACTGTGTCAACTAATCTAGAGAAACAATGCTATTTGAGGATTAAAACCCAGAAATGAAGACTTTCCCAAAAAAGAACAATAGGGATGATCGGACCATGAAGATATCATAGATATTCAAGCTACCTTTTGTAATCTAAACTCATTTTATAACTCTTATTTTTTTTATTTTTTATTGAGTAAATAATCTATGAGAATGCAAAAATGAATAGTTTTGTAATTGAAACTATGGGCCTCATTACACGGATGGCGGTAAGGATTTACCGGTACCGGTAAAATACCGGTACCGGTAAATCCTTACCGCCTTACTACGAGGTCCCTTTGCGGGTTGGGGGATTTAACGCCTGCTTTTTGCAGGCGTTAAAATCCAACCCGCAAAGGGACCTCGGAGCTAATTACGGCACCGCAAAATTGCGGTGCCGTAATTAGCGCCTTCCCCATTCCCATAGAGCGCTATGGGGCAGAAATGGGAATGGGGAAGGGCAATGGTGGAAGGGGGATTTACCGCCCCTCCAACCTTGGAATGGGGCGGTAAATCCCCTTTCCACCAAGGCGGTGCCGGTATTTTACCGCTAATAGCGCCATGGCTCACCGCCTACCGTGTAATGAGGCCCTATATCATTTAAATAAAAAAAGAAAAGAAAAAAATGAATGCTGGGAAAAGAAGTTCTGTTAACCAAGAGTAATTGTTGTTGATAAGAAATTATTTTCAAAGAGCAGGCATAATTTCTATGAATCAGTCTAACAAACATTGGGAAATAACATCCTGCCAAAAGATCAAGAATCAATGTGACAATCAAGATATGTTGGAAGCAAATAATGATATGATATGACATGACATTTGATTTCTATCGTGCCCATACAAAAGTGGTTCAGAGCACGAAGAGGCAAGGGAGGGGAAACATGGGAGGACAAAACAACAATCCTACCAGGCCCAGTGACATTGAGAATGTGCAAGTGCAGAGGAGAGGGAAGGGGGAAACTGCAGGTGGAAGGGGATGGGGGAAGTGCTAAACAAGTGATAGAATAACAACACGTAGTGCGGACAGCAGGTGGTATATGCGCGAATAAGGTGAAGACAGTGGGTGTCTGATAAGTGCTGGAAGGGGACTGTAGGGTTGCAGATACAGACCCAAGTTCAGGGGTTGCCATGAGGCACTGCGGGTGTGTGGCTGGGAAGGGCAGGGATCTGAGCCCAAAATTAGAGGGTAACTGAAAAGAAACGCAGAGTCAGGCAAAGTAAGTTACTCAGCTTTAATGTAGTGGGCCCACCTCATCACAGCTCCTCCAACTGTCTCCTTTTGAAACCTGCATTCCAGCTTCACGAGCCACACAGAACGGGTGGTGTAGCTCGTGAAACTGGAACGCGGCCACACACAAGAAACACAAGTCATTACATATCTTCCTCCTTAAAACATAAAGTATAACACACAAGTAAAACACAACAATGCAAAATGAACCTAATAACTCTAAACAGAGAAGGAGAAAAGAGAGGGAACTGAGTACTTATACTATGGTAGACTTAAACTAGATTAAGACAAAACCAAAAAAATAATGTAATATACAAAAACAAAATAATTCACTGAACAAAGTCCCTCATCCAACTGGGTTTGCGTGAAAGTCTCATACTTCTCCTCCATCCATGATGACAACACTGCCCCGTACTGCAGCAATTCTTTTCGGTCCCATGAATTTACTTTCCACACACTTTTGTGTAGACGTGGGATTTTCTACCCATACCCAATCTCCAACCTTCCACTCTCTACTCTTGACACACTCCCTCCTGTGAAATGACTCTTTGTTCCTTATTTGACTTTTAGTAATCTCATAATGGCGTCCCTATCCACTGCAACTGTCCCTGCCAAACCTAACCACCCAGGGCACAACTTGGTTCCAGGTTCCCTCCCCTCAAGTGAAACAAAAGGAGATATGTTAGTAGTGAGCAGTCATTAGATAACTCCACATCATGTGATTCATTACCTCCCTCCGAGGCTGGCCATTACACATTGCGAGCTGAATCCCCCCTTTGATATATCTATTTACTCTCTCGACCAGACCATTCGCTCTTGGGTGATAAAGTGCTGTTCTGACATGTTTGATACCGTAGTCCCCCAAGAATTTCTTCATGAAATGAGAGACAAATTGTACACAGTTGTCCGAAACTAACTCGCAGGACAACCTTCCCTAAGAAAAACTCTTTCCAGGAAGGAAATTAATTCTACAGCCGCCACTTTTCTGACTGCTTCCCACTCCACCCATTTAGAATGGAAGTCCACCAGCACAAAAATATATTTAAAATCCTCTCCTAACCCTGCTACAGGTCCCAAAATATCCACTTCTAGCTTCTGCCATGGTTGACTTGGTACCGAAATAGGTATCAAAGCCACTTCTCTCACTACCTTGTTTTTGTCACCCAGTTGACAAGCATTACACTGTTTCACCAGATCCTTAGCCATTCTGCCAATCCTGGGACAACAGTAGCTATGTCTCACCCTCCTCTTGGTAGCTCCCTCACCCATATGACCTTGATGCGCTAACTCCAACAAGCTCCTTCTCACTCCTTCAGCTGGCACTATACAACACCCCCTCCTCAACCTGTTACCCACTAGACTCAACTCGTCTCGTATTTCCCACCATATCTCAATCTTTTTATCAAGCAACTCTTTATCAGGCCTCCCTTCAACCGTCCACTGCATTATAAGTCTGAAATCCTGATTTGCAAGCTCTGCTTGCTCCCACTCTTCTCGGTCCACACTCACTAACTCAGCAACAACATACTCTTTACTATCCTGAACATGAACTGTTTGAGCTTGATCCACTGGCATTCTCGATAGTCAATCCGCTAACCAGATTCTTTTTCCCTGGCAAATAACAAACTTCAAAATTGTATAATTGAAGGCCTAGGCCCCATCTGCTTATTCTTGGTGATCCTACGGACCATCTGCCACTATTAAATAACTGTACTAAGGGTTTATGATCTGACCGTACTGTAAACCTCCTTCCCCACAGAAAATATTTGAAATGGTTGACCGCCCAGAACATGGCAAACGCCTCACGCTCTATTACCGAATAATTTTCCTCAGCCCCTCTGAGCGGTCTAGAGGCAAATGCTATAACCCTTTCAACCTTGTTACCATCATACTGCAGCAGAGTAGCTCCCAAACCTAAAGTACTGGCATCAACCACCAACACAGTACTGTCATTTGCATAAAATGTCCCTATTGAGGGAGCCTGTGCAATCCCTTGTTTGATCAATCTGAAAGCTTCTTCACATTGTGTGGACCACTGAAACCTTACCCCTTTTTTTAATAAGGCCCTTAATGGTGTGGAGATACATGCAAAGTCTCTCACAAACTTGTGGTAATACTCAGAGCGCAGAGTTGGGCAAAGTAAGTTACTCAGCTTTAATGTAGCGGGCCCACCTCATCACGGCTCCACCAACAGTCTCCTTTTGAAACCCGCAGTCCAGTTTCATAAGCCACACAGAACGGGATGCGTAGCTCGTGAAACTGGAACGCGGCCACACACGAAAAACACAAGTCATTACAGTAACCAGGTGCCCGGTGCCAAAGCAGACAGATTAGCAGGGGATAGGAAGAGCAAAGGCAGAAGTAAAATGGAAGGTCTTGAGGTGCTTCCGGAAATGGGGATGGTTCTCCTCAAGTTTCAGAGAAGCAGGGAAGCTGTTTTAGAGGGAGGCCCGAGCCGAGGAAAGGGATCTACCACCAACTTGTTGCTTGGAGAAGCGACTGACCCTGAGGGAGTTGGAGGTGAAGGAGCAAATAGCTTGAGTAGGAATGTATTTATGGAGGGAGAGCTGAAGGTATTGCAGACCCAATAATAAGGATTTCTCTGAAACACAAGAGGAATTATAGTCTAACAAAGCCTGGGGCTAAATCAAGAGTGGCTGGGGCTGAGAGAGAAAAAGCCTCAGGAAACGTGGAATGTTCACACAGGTACACAAAGGGAGACCGGGGGAGAGTGACAAGTCCTTGTGGATCCACCGGAGAACTACTATTGAAGTGATACAGTAAGGAGTCAATTACATGTATTACATTGTGTATACCTATTGAGTTACGATCTTTGCATTGGCAAGGGAATCAACACATAACAAAACATGATACCCAACTCCAATGGCTCATGTTTCCAAAAGACTGCAGTTATCAAATAAACACAGATAAAACCACTATACTCTCACATGAAATAGTCAGCAGGCGTATAATATGGCCACAACCTACTGAAAGGTAGCTATTTGAAGTTGCACACACCTTTGTGGCAAATCACCTAGAGCCAAGCAAGATTGGAGATGGTAAAGTGTAAGAAGACAGACTTACAACTTTGCAATGTCCGTGCCCATTCTATGATCAAGTGAACAGGTGCTCAGCACTGCAAATAAGTAGAAGTGAGAGGACATTGAGTATAGGAACTGTGAAGAAGTCTGAGATATGGCAGCTGAATTGAGTTTGGCAAGAGAGAGTTCAGAAGGTTGAACAGCAAGACATTCAGTGGAGGGACAGAGAAGCCATACAGTATCAGTGAGCAAAGTTTGTACGTATTGCTTTTTTGGAAATCAGTCATTTTGGCCACATCTGCCACAAATTTCTATCCTGGTTTGGCCCTAATCTATCTTCAATATTGGTCGGGCACATCCTTTCGAGATGCTGGTCTAGGTGGCTCCTTGCCATGCAATGGGGTGGAAGCACCTGCACTCTCATGTGCTGGCCCTTGTGTCTACAGGTGGAAGTGAAGTGTGGCATAGGCAACCTTTCACGCCTTGTTCCTCTCTGTAACAGTGGTGGCTGCGGGGTTATAATCTTACCTGTTGCACCTTGATAGACTGTAGATCAGGGTTCGAACCTAGTGTGAGCCTCATCAACTGAGCAAATGCCTCATCAATTGGGTGAGTCCCAAGCACGTACCTCCCAGGATTCGATTCACACCACACTGTTGTTACTTTAAATACATTCCTTAATTAGTACATTTTAAACCTGTGATTTCTATCGAGTATTTATTTATGATTTACGTTTTTGATTTACCCACTTGTTTTTCTAAACGTCTTTTTCTGGTTTTTAATTTTTTCAGTCCAGGAAATAAACAACACTAATAAGTGCCTGCAAATGTGTACATAGTTCATTGATCTTACAGTGCATCTTGAATGAATTTACATTAACTATAAAAATCATCAACAGAAACATTGAACTGCAAAGTACACTTTGCAAATCCCTACTCCAGTACCTTGCTCAAAAGTGGTGTTCAGCTCAATCATTCTTCCATTCACTCGCCTCCCCTTTTCCAAACAATGACACCAACAGTGTCTGAATTGAAAAGGTTCAAGCACTGTGCAAGAGTTTAACCTCTCCATATGACTAGTGAGCGCTCACTCTCACATCACAGCCATTAAAACAGGCCAACTATTGTAAATGCAAAAATAAAGGTCACTATAATAAAGAGACATCATTCTGATTATTATTAGTAGTTTACTCAAAAGCTAAAAACATGGTTGGTTGTCAAGTAGTTCTGAACCTGTGCTATTTGTTAACTGGAGAGATTATTTGAAACCCTCCCCGGGTGTCTTAATGCACGTATGTACTATCTCCAAAAAGCGAGCACGTGCACAGAACCCAGCTGCAATGGTAGATGCTGCTCCGAGTGTACCAAAGTTAAATACAGTACTGTGAGCAACAACTAGTATTTGTGGGGGCAGGGTTGTATTTTATTTGCTTGAAGATATTAAAACAAAAGCATCAAAATACATTTAAAAAAGTCCAATTCGAAAAAGGTACTGGCGGAGGTGGGAGTCAATCTAACCTTACTAATACTAAGCTTTTATCGGACTCATTACATTAATTAGATTTCTCCATAATTATTAAAGACCCCAAGCAGCGCCATAGACACACACTTGATGTCATTTTTTCTTCTTCTGCTATCTACACCATTCAGCAAGGTTAGGTATTTTACCGTGATTGAGCACTTCCATTTTCCCTTGCTTTTAAATGGTCTGCAATATGTGAACAGAGAATGCAAGCATTCATTATTTTCCATTCACCACTTTACCTGAAGCTGGCAAAACGATAGAAGCTTTAAATATGACTACTAATGCAATAAATCCAGGGCTAGAAAACTCACTCCACAGAAACTTATAGTTACAAAGAATTGGAACAACCCTAAATAACCCTGGTATACTAATGAGTTTAGAGAGGAGAAGCAACTAGTTTGCAAAAATGGAATGGAAGTGGTGGTGTTCAAAATTAACTAATGATTTCTTGATTCTTAAACAGAAATCAAGACAGTACAAGCGAAACAGGATATATTTAAAGTTCTAGATTAATTAAAATTGAGCACATGCTCAGATACTGATGTCAAACTTAGTGAGGAATTTTGTGAAAAAATAGCGAATTATTTTGTTCATAAGATGTCATAATACAACCAGAGCTTACTCGTCAAATGTCCTACTCCTGACACAGATGTGCATCAGATATCCTGAATATTCTATCCCTAAGTCATTACTTAAGCAATAAGCCCGAGCTGTGGGGGCATTACTGAGTTAGGCAATGCCCCAAGGCCCATAGTTAACTTAACAAAGGCAGCGGGCATTACCTAACTTGGTAATGCCCCCGCGGCGATGGGCTTATTGCTATTCGTACCCCACAACAAAAAAAAAATCAAAAATTGGCCACTGGTGAAGGAAAATGGAGTCCATTTTCCCTTTCCATGGCGGCCATCAGGAGCGGACGTGCTGGGGACAGAAGTGTTCCCAGCGCGTTCGCTATCGAAAAAGGAGCAAAGAGAAGGTAGGAGGGGTTGGAAGGATGGGGAGGGGATTATTTGGGGGGAGAAAAACCTTACCTGAATCCCTGGTGGGGGAGGAGTTGCCCCCGCGGCGAGGGGCTTATTGCTATTCGTACCCCACAACAAAAAAAAATCAAAAATTGGCCACTGGTGAAGGAAAATGGAGTCCATTTTCCCTTTCCATGGCGGCCATCAGGAGCGGACGCGCTGGGGACAGAAGTGTTCCCAGCGCGTTCGCTATCGAAAAAGGAGCAAAAAGAAGGTAGGAGGGGTTGGAAGGATGGGGAGGGGATTATTTGGGGGGAGAAAAACCTTACCTGAATCCCTGGTTGGGGAGGATGGCAGCCTCCAGCCTTATGGTGGCTCGGAACGGGGATTACCCTGTTCCGAGCCTCCTCATTGGGTGAGGGGCTGTCACACCACCCCGTTGGGGATGTGAAGGAAGCTTAAGCTTCGAGGGATTCTGCGTCGGGTAAAGCCCGGTGAGAGCCAATCAGATGGTGTGTAACAATCTGATTGTCTCTCGCCGGGTACTAATAAAAATTCAAAAATATGCAATGGTTTTACCACTATTAAAAGGGGGATGGCTGCACCAGCTAACCCTGCAATTTCTTGCCCCATCTCAAGACTCCCCTTTAATGGGAAGTAGTTTGCATAAGTGGTAACACCTAAATTATCTATGCATGTTCTGAAGATGCGGATCCTAGGTCTTAACCAGAAAGTTTCCTCCCAGGGTTCACTAGTGAACTTGTGGTGGTTCCAGTGATCCGTGACATCAAGAGACGGGCAACGACAGTGGTGTAAGAGTGTTAGTATTTCTGGATCTGTCAGTCACCTTCAGTACCATTGACTCTACTAGATAACTACAGGTTGGTATATCTGGCACAGTGTGTAATTGACTCAAAGTCCTTTTGGTTAATCACACACAATCTGCTACCATAGATAAACATGAGTCATTATCTACTAGGTGCTTCAATCTCTCCATTGCTTTTTTACCTGAACCTACAGCAACTGGCAAAACTCCTTCACTCATATGACATGTGTATTATACATATGCAGATGACACTCAGATGTTGTTATATTTGGACAGTAATACCATCTCCAAAACCAGATTTTCTTTGGGTATGTCAGCCAGTAATAGGTTGAAATGTAATGCTAGTAAGACCAATATCCTCCCTTGCGGACACACTGGAATTCCATGGAGCCCTTCATTCTGACTCACCAGCTAATGCCCCTGTCCACCGGCCTCTGAAGAAGTACGAATAACTTGTCGTCATTGCAGAAAGTTGAAAATGTATACATCTTGGACAGAAAATGTACTCTTTCTCCACAAGTAAATGAAGTGGTGGGCTTTTGTTTTGTGGCATATCCACCAAATGCAAAAGAATTTGTTGTTGTTAATGTAGGCACCAAATCCAGATACCTAATGCATTTGTATCTTCCAGGATTGATTTCAGTAATGCTGTTAATCTAGGGTTATCTACATTTCTAGCGCAGCATCATCAACAAGTTAACATTTCCCTTACTCACAAAGTCCTAAAGTTACCTTAGTGAGCTTCCACTACATCAGCACCAAAACAGTTACACTTGCTTCCACTGTCTGGATGCATACATTTCAAAACTATTTGTATGGTCCACAAAGCTATTTACTAATCTGGCCCAGAGTTTAGGAGGGTGTGACGAATCAAGGTGTTCAGTCACTTCTCCACGCAGGGAGAATTACCTTGTAAGGCTAGGGAGGTGAGCCCGCTATGCAACATTCCCCCTAGGGGTGGCGATAAGTGGGACCTCACAGGGAGAGACTCCTCTCTTGGGGAGAAAGACTCATTTTCCAATAAGGAACTCCCTTTGTATTATCCTCAAAAACCCATTGCAGTTCTATCAAGTGACAGACACCAAGACTCCTCCCACATATGCTATTGTTATGTAATTATTGGAGACCGGAATCAGTATGGTACTGTGAAAGTAAGAATACAGGAGTCATGAAGAATGACTGTCTAGCACCCACTGGGTCGAAAAAAGAATACAAAGTTATAAAGAATACAAGTGCAACACAAAGGAAGGACTATGTTAAGAAATTGGGGAAGCCCCAGCCTTGCGTAATAAAAGTGGGAGGATCCAGAGTGCCAGGAAGGGAAACCCAGGAGATTCAAACCAGCTAGCTGAGGGAAGCTGGTGAGAACAGGGAGAATGCTAGTTTGCACAGTGGCAAACCGAATGAGACAAGCAGTGCCCGGTGATGACCACACCATGAGCTGCCGACAGAAGGAGTGTCCATAGCCTGCTGGTCCCAGGAGGGACTTTCTACCATGGCTGAAAGAGAGCCCCGAATTTGATGTGCCATGGGAAAAGCACGCTGAATGCAGACCACGGCAGGTCTTCCAGACTGAGGCATACCCCAGGAGGGAAATAAGCATGAGAAGTGGTGGCTAACAGAGAGAGAGGGAAAGAAGAACCCTGACGTAGCCGACATCATGTTCAGAGACCAGAGCCTGTCTCCAGAGAAATCAGGAGAAAGCGGGAAAGCCATTGTGAAGAACAATGAAATTGATGCAAGGAAGAACGCCTAACCTGTGACACAGCCCCATTACATTCCAGGTAAATAGGAGAGTGGGAGACCCAGGAAAATGGGTGTGAAAACAAAAAGGGTACAGTACCTACAAATGTTGTGAAACCGAACATAATGAGTGGAGTATACATACTCATCCCAGTGAGTGGCAAACTTGTACGAAGAGTGAGAAACACAGCAAGACTAATCATACTCATCCCAGTGAGTGGCAAACTTGTACGAAGAGTGAGAAACACAGCAAGACTAATCATACTCATCCCAGTGAGTGGCAAACTTGTACGAAGAGTGAGAATCACAGCAAGACTAATCATACTCATCCCAGTGAGTGGCAAACTTGTACGAAGAGTGAGAAACACAGCAAGACTAATCTTAGTCATCCCAGTGCGTGGAAAACCGATATGAAGAGTAAGAACCCTAGTGAGATAAATTATATATGTCCCATTAGAAGAGTGAGCATCATAGCGAGACTAATCATACTTGTCCAAGAGAGTGGCAAACCTGGTACTAAGGGAAAAGAAAACTTTCACTAGCCCAAATTCTAAGAAGATCCATTTAGAAAGACTCCTTTTTGACCGCACAGAGCGGCCTCTCTAAATCAAACTGTCATGCCCCTGCTGTACACAAGTGCGCGCAGGGGCTGATAGTCACGCAAGAACAGGTAAGTGTCATTGTGTGTCTCTGCATGGGATATCAGCGTTGGGGAGTGAGAGGGTGGCGGGTGAGCGGCAGGAGTTCAGGGGGGGTGGAACCCCTCAGATATCGAAGTCATTCAGGTAGAGAGGGTGGGGGCAAGGCAAGGGGATATTTTCACTTTTTGTGGGCCACCTAAAGTCAGCCGAAAACAGTCTGCCTTTTTGTTAAGCGACCCGCAAAAGCAATAATATGACATAGAACAGCAAACCTGTGGGAAGAGTGAGAATCCTGCAAAGGCTTATAAGAAAAGTGAATCTTTAACAAAGACTCAGCCTGTATGGTTTAGTCAGAAGAAGAACATAGAAAGGAGAGAGAAATACTACTAGGGGAATAATAAGAGTCTGATTACAAGGGCCTGGAGGAGCCCTTTCTAGAAATAGAAGACTTGCTACAGGAAGTGGCAAGGGGCTACTGAAGCTTTCCTATTAAGGAGAACTGTGAGAACTGAGCTGAAAAAGCAATCCAGGAGAAGGGAGTCATGCTACTGGCCTCTCCTATTGTTTAATACAAATGGTAGGGTCAGGTTAGGATAGTTTTGGGACAGAGGACAGGCCTTTGGTTACAGACTTCTCGTTGAACATGTAATCCATTGGTCTGTCTCCTCCTTCTGACCTACCACATGGGGCAAGTTCAGCAAGTATCTTCCCCCATCGGTCTTTGCACTCAGTAGAACCAGTGCAATTTGTTAGGAAATAAACAACCCTCCCTTACATGCCACGCTTCCCTAGTCCCTGTGCCCATTACAAAACTGGACAACAGAAATAAAACAACCCTCCCTTACATGCCACGCTTCCCTAGTCCCTGTGCCCATTACAAAACTGGACAACAGACTTGGTCTAACTTGTGTTCTCAGTAAAGCATCTACTAGCGCCCTTTTGCCCTTCCAGAGCACAGCTGTACTTTACAAAAGGCAATCCACTAAACTAAAGAAAACAATTCCCTGCTCCTTCACTGGTTTTTGCCCCCGGAAGTAAATGCTCTTGCCACTTCACAAGCAATGCCACAAATATGAGGCCAGGAGAACCGTTGAAGAACAGCAACCCACCCCCATTCTTCACCATGCACACAGCGAAAAAGGGACGAGTCCGTGGCACCATAGCCCAGTATATAAGGCTCTTTAAAGCTCTGAGAGTGTGTGTTCTATTCTATACAAAACCAACACTAACAAGCACCGACAAAGGTAGATTTGGCATTTTTCAGACATTCATCATATACCATTTATTACCATCATTTGCTTTATTTTCACGTCATATGAGAGATGTTACTTTAAAATACCAGCTATTGCCATAAAAAGACGAGGCATTCACACATTTTGGCACCAAATGTACAGGCACGTGCACCGTTAGATAGGAGTGCCCTCTAATGTGTAGGTGCTCATGTAATGGACAATGCAAATGCCCTCTATTCACATGCCTAGAGACCACAAAACAGAGGTCAATTGCCCTTCTTGCGCATTATTACATACATAATGGCCAAGGAGGAGGCACACACTTTTTGTCTCTTGTCTATTGTCATCACTATCACCCGCATCCCACCTCTGCCTGTACCCCATACTGTGCACTTGACATCTCTCTTGTCTCCACCTCTGAATGCCTTTACAGGAGAACAGCACATTCCCACCTGCACTACTTTAATTGTTCCCCTTTTGTAATGCAAAGACATCGTAGTTGCCGATGTTTGCCAATGGTTGCCATTGCTTTCCAATCAACTTGCTAGTGAACACATTTGGCGGCAGGGCTCAACTACATACAGCAGCATCCGTGGTCACAGATAGTGTGAGGTAAGGGTCAGTGTGAGGAACAAAGTACGGCCAAGACTACAGCTATTAAAGGTTGATCAATCATATAGTACAGTACAGCATTTTTCTGAGTGGCTGGTAACAGAACATTACAAATTGATAACCACAAGATAAGCATGTTTGTTGATATTGGAAACATTTTTGCCATTTCATGGCGGGTTAGGGCGCTCCTCTGTATCACAAAGCTAGGAACCTTTAGTGATAAGACAGGTATATGACTGAAGCCATTTTTAAAAACGGGACAGTTTCGACACCTTGATGCACACACTTTTACATGAGTAGCTCAGCCCTTTTTAGTGGGGACCTTATTTTGGATTGCATTGTTTCATTGAATAGACAGGACAAAGGTCAGACATTTAGAAGATAGCAAACATACACACATGGTGGAGAGTTCCGGACTTTGGTGTATTGGAGAGGTAAAAAACCTGAATCATGGGAGGGTCCTCTCAGCCCACATCCTCACTGCCCTATTAAAAAAGAAGGAAGGTGGAAGCTTTGGTGCTGCACCTGTTTAGACTTTTCGCCCTTTTGAAAGTGGTCCAGTGGTATGTACACATTTTTACTCAGGTGTCTGCAACCTTTTCCTTTCCAGATGTTTTGGACTACAACTCCCATCAGCTGTAGCAAGCGTTTTCGATGGTGATGAATTACAGAAGTTGTAGTCTAAACATCGTGAAAGCAATAGGATACAGACCCCAATATGAAAGCCACAACTTGCTTTGCCAATGCTTGATTTTGTTGCTTGTGTAACAGTGTAAAAGGAAACAGAAACAGGCACAGTTGTGGCGGCACTGAGCATTGTGTGCAGTACCATGGTGCAATGCGATTGTCACTTTGTAGCAGAGAGCATTGCTATAAATGGGAATGCAATCATGATCTTCTACGCCTCTCCAGGATTCATCTTCATGGCGTTGGTTGAAGCAGTGAAGGTGTGCTCCTCGGGTCGCAGGAGGCCCTGCCAACACCTTTTTGAATGGACATTTTAAATATATATTTTGATGCTTTTGCTTTGATATCTTAAAGTAGTTCAAATATCAAAAATGAAAAAGTACTGCTTGGCTTGGTTGGCTGAGTGGTTCTTTCCACTGAATTAGATGGAATTAGATAGATAGATAGATAGATAGATAGATAGATAGATAGATAGATAATCCCTCTATCTGTCATATAGCGCAGGTTCAGAACTGCCTAGCAACCACTGTAGTTTTGCCTTTTCAATAAAATAATAATCATGCTGGTTTCTCCTTATTGTGAAATCTTTATTGAAATATTCATTAAAGTATAGGATGCCTTTTTTAGTTCCCTAACTTTTTGCACCTTTACATTTGTTGGGATGCAAGTGAAAAGTCCCAATTGTTGAAAGAGGTTTAGGCTGCATAAACTGTATTAGCAAGAAGAGCTGGTCATTAAGTGTCAGTATTTTGCCATTTTATGTGGCAGTTCTGCACATGTGTTATTTGTAGTTAGCATTATCACACTTTAGAGAGCATCACAGAGCCTTACACAATGAAAGTAGGAGCAACAATGTAATGACATTGCGTATTAACTGTAGAGGTAAGAGCCTGGGTAGGTCTAATAATGTTGTGCGTTGATTGTATTAAGAATAGTTTTGAATACATTATGCTATTTTATAATTAGGAACACGCTTGGTAGCAGGTCAAAAGGGAGCTGAAGTGACCAGCAGTAACCTTTAGTAACATGAGGGTTGTGTGACACAACAGCAGGGGTTCCGCCATTTTGGATTAAGCTATGTTAAAAGTTGCAGTCCATAGTAGAGAGAGAATTTGGCTGCCTTTTGGAGCTTTTTGCTCTGTCCATTTAATTCGAGTTTATGCATCCTTCCCCCCAGTGCGTGTGCAGACAGCCAAAGTTACGAAGAAGAGAAGACACGCACTTAATTGTATCAGGATGAGAAGCTCACAGAAGCTGAGAACGGAATGTTGGGGGTACATGATTAGATAAGTGGTGCAGCTGTGAATGATATATTTCATGAGAACAGAGCCTGCTATTTAGCAGTGTTAAGAGGTCAAGCTAGGCTTGGAGTAATATTACCCCCATTGAGGAGTGACCGTTCCATTTGAACTACAGGTGTCTGAGCAAATAGTGGGTACACAATTAGATTAATGGTGCAGCAGTGGAGGATATATTGCATGAGAACAGAGCCTGGTATTTAGCAGTGTTAAGAGGTAGAGCAAGGTTTGGAGTAATACTGCCCCCATTGAGGAATGACAGGTCCATTTGAACTACAGGTGTCTGAGCAAATAGAGCAAATAAATATTAGACATTCATCCTCAAGAGTGGTGCCCGGACTGCATTTTCTATAAGCACTTTGAAGGCATTAGGAAGTAGACACAGACACAAGATGTATCGTTTTGGCTATAAACCTTTGTTAAATGAAAATAAGGTTAGGAAAAAGGCCTAACTTGCCCTATTCTAAGGGGAATTTTCCCAACCTAACAAAAGCTAAGGAAAGTCTGCATCAGGATGTCCAAATTAAAAGTTCTGTCTGTGTCCTACCAAAACTTGGCCCTCACTTAATACTTGGAAAAATCGGTATTGGTTTAAATATTTAAATAATAACTGTTCAATAACTGTTCAGAGCTTCGCCCAGCTCTGGTCTTGCAACGGGGAACTTTTCCCACATTTCGAGACAGTTCCCAATGCCAAGGGATTCCTTTACACAAGCTTCAAGACAGTCCGCAATTCAAAGGGGTTCCCTTCCCCTAGCTTTCAAGTCTCTCAACACAGTTCTCAGGTATAAGCTCTAGCTCCTCTGATTTGGTTCATTTTCACTGGTTTCACAAAGGTACATTTCACAGGATTCACAACACAAAGGTTCCTTGACTTGAAAGACAAAACTTCTAACTAGATAGATAGAGATAGATAGATAGATAGATAGATAGATAGATAGATAGATAGATAGATAGATAGATAGATAGATAGATAATCCCTCTATCTGTCATATAGCGCAGGTTCGGAACTGCCTAGCAACCACTGTAGTTTTGCCTTTTGAATAAAATAATAATCATGCTGGTTTCTCCTTATTGTGAAATCTTTATTGAAATATTCATTAAAGTATAGGATGCCTTTTTTAGTTCCCTAACTTTTTGCACCTTTACATTTGTTGGGATGCAAGTGAAAAGTCCCAATTGTTGAAAGAGGTTTAGGCTGCATAAACTGTATTAGCAAGAAGAGCTGGTCCTTAAGTGTCAGTATTTTGCCATTTTATGTGGCAGTTCTGCACATGTGTTATTTGTAGTTAGCATTAACACACTTTAGAGAGCATCACAGAGCCTTACACAATGAAAGTAGGAGCAACAATGTAATGACATTGCGTATTAACTGTAGAGGTAAGAGCCTGGGTAGGTCTAATAATGTTGTGCGTTGATTGTATTAAGAATAGTTTTGAATACATTATGCTATTTTATAATTAGGAACACGCTTGGTAGCAGGTCAAAAGGGAGCTGAAGTGACCAGCAGTAACCTTTAGTAACATGAGGGTTGTGTGCCACAACAGCATGGGTTCCACCATTTTGGATTAAGCTATGTTAAAAGTTGCAGTCCATAGTAGAGAGAGAATTTGGCTGCCTTTTGGAGCTTTTTGCTCTGTCCATTTAATTCGAGTTTATGCATCCTTCCCCCCAGTGCGTGTGCAGACAGCCAAAGTTACGAAGAAGAGAAGACACGCACTTAATTGTATCAGGATGAGAAGCTCACAGAAGCTGAGAACGGAATGTTGGGGGTACATGATTAGATAAGTGGTGCAGCTGTGAATGATATATTTCATGAGAACAGAGCCTGCTATTTAGCAGATATTCAACCACAGATTTATATGTTGTTATTTGAGTGGCTATTCAATAGATATATGTCCTCGGACTAATTGCAGTTGTTGGACAACACAGTCCACCCACAAGAGGTCACCAACCAATATACATTACTTGACACTTCTCATCAGTTCCTCGTATACATGGTACCACTGCTTTGCCACCTTTCATCTGTTACTCCTTTCATGCATTCATATGGCTTTTGCCAATGGTCATTCTCACAACTCAAAGTTCCTTCATAGATTTAGAAAATGCTATTTTCTGAAAAGTTCCCTTTGCATTTCTCAATGGGTCACAATTGCTCTTTAATCGGGTATTTCAAAAGTAATAGCTTTTGTTCAAATCGGTATTCAAAAGTACTGGCTTCCATTCATATCGGTATTCAAAGACAAATGTCCTCACGGGTTTGAGAGCCCGTCTGTTGTGCCCGTGCCATGCCCGATGTCCCCATTTTCTAGGCTGACTCACCGGTTGTTGCACACCGCGATGAAGCAAGGCTTCTAACCGCCACGGTCCCTCTCTCTCGTGCAGCGCCTCACTTTTTCTTTACAGCAGCTCTCCATGG
This sequence comes from Ambystoma mexicanum, assembly GCF_040938575.1. Lineage (NCBI taxonomy): Eukaryota > Metazoa > Chordata > Amphibia > Caudata > Ambystomatidae > Ambystoma > Ambystoma mexicanum. The sequence continues at coordinate 677,384,877 of NC_090935.1, read as the reverse complement.
CTTCTCGCCTGCCAATGATGCATCTCTCGCTGCTCGTGCCTCACTCCGAAAGTCCACCTGGTCATGACTGCTTCCTCTCTGCAGTCTGCCATAGGCTTCCAGCTTCATCAGCTCCGCATCCCGCTGTACACGCTCTGAATCTGTCTGATGGTGTTGAGTGCTTCATCTGCCACGTCACCTTTCAGTAAGGGTCTGAGCTCCTCCAGCAGTCCGTGGACCCGCTTTCCCAGCTGCCGCCATTTTCTCTGTTCATGTCAGTTTCAAACCTCCCACCAGGTTGATTAGTTCAGAAAAGACTAGACCGCTCACAACCTGTTTAGGAGTTCTGCATTGCTCTTGCTTGCCTCCTCCTTGTCCCAGTACCTAACAGGTATAGGTGATTGTGTAAGTCAGTGGAAAAAGGATGCATTGATCTTGTTTGCCTCTACCTCATCCCAGTACTTAACTGGTGGATTTTAGTAGATGACTCACAGAGAGAAAGGTGAAGGCGATGACAATTGTATGCAAAGGCTTGGGAAAGGGGAGGTTCATCATGGAAGAGAAAGGGGGGATAGCGTGTCTCATCTAAAGGTACCCCACATCCTCTCCCCAAGTTACCTCCCACAAAGTATTCCTCCCTCGCATGTCCACTCCCAGGGTCCTGATCTGGTAGCTTCAGCCTTTCCCTGGCCACCTTGGTGGAGGTATTGCCATGGAAAGGGTCGAGGCAACCCTCAGATTCCTTACAGCACCTGGTTCCCAACAGAGATAGGGTAGGAGGCATGTTCAGGAAATAACATGTTCTGAAATGGGAGTAGCAAGAGGTGATGCCAAAGAGTACAGCTGCAAGGTTTTTTTTCTCCACTTTATTGTGCATTTGGTTAAAAGAAAAAGAAAACGTAAGCACATTTTATGGCAATGCCAACAAAGGATAAAAAAGAAGAGAAATTGAATCTATTGATCCAATTCAAGGTGAGCAATACAGCTGACCAGATCTTTATAGCTCTTCCAATATTGGGTCTGTAGAACGGGGCAAACAGTCAGTAAGTTGCATCCTGTCTCCAATTGTTTCAAGCAAAATCGACATGTGCGTTCTTCCAACGATAGCCCCTTCCAAACCACTTGATACTCCCTGGTAGGCAGGATGTTTAGCCGTAGTTATAGAATGAAGCGTTTCAGGACCTTTGAGCAAAGATTTTTCAAATACGCCCTGGGCATGTCAGGGATAAAGGCCTGTTGAGAATATTCAATATATCTCTTTTTTTGAGAGAGGTGTTCAATGTTTTTAATCCTGTCCCATTGCTTTGTCTGCTTTTTTAAGATGGATTCCACAGCAGGCGAGCTGTCCAGGAGCGACATTGGGAGATGCACTTTTTCTAAATGGTAGGCTGTGCATTGTAGCAATTCCTCTGTAAACTTGATTTTAGCTTGGTGGGTTTTCGTTAATCTGAGTAATGTCATCAGGGCATTAGTATTGGCATATGGTGATATCAATTTACAATATAACAGAGTAAGCCATACTCCAATCTCAGTGCCTCGACTGGCACCAAAGAGGGAATATTGATGTTCAAATGTAATATTTTTCCCTCAATATTATCCAACCATCCTATCTGTTTCAGTGAGAAAGCTTCTAGCCCGTATAGTAGGCTAGGTACAATGCAGACTATGTAAATCGCCAGCATCCCTTCTGTGTTATCGCCACATTGGCTGTTTATGTAGTGTTTTACTGCAAGCCACTTTCTTCAAATTTTGTGGTTAAGGATCTTGTCGTAGTTTTGGTTCGAGGGCTTGCATTTTATTGGGAATCCCAAATATGGAAACTCTTCAACTATGTCAAGTTTGTTGTCATTGAGCATCCATTTGAAAGATGTATTATTTGGTATTCTTCCAGCCAGACATATGATTTTTGTTTTAGATATATTTATAACCATGTGATTTTCTCTTGCGTAGTGAGCCAATATGTCCAAAGAGCGCTGGAGACCGATAGGTGTACTATCAAAAAGGATTGTATCTTCTGCATATGTCATGCTCAATATTACCTCTCCTTTGATTTTTGGGGGAAGTTGTGTGCAGATCTAAGTGCATTGTCCAGGTCTGCAGTATATAAATTATACAGCAGAGGAGCCAATACACATCTTTGCTTTAAGCCCCGGTTGGTTGTGATATTTTTGCTGAGGCTTCCCAGTGGTTAAGGCGAATTGAGACATAGGTTTTAGTATGGAGCATTTTGATGAAATATAAGATCTGGGCATCTATGCCCCATTTCTCGAGTTTAGCCCGGAGCAGGGAGCACGGAGCAGTCAACCAGGTCAACGGCCTTGCTAAAGTCCACAAAGGAGCAGAATGGATTTAGCTTTTGACCGTCCAAGGCCTCGGCCATGAGGAATTGTAAGGCACAGATGTTATTAGAAGTGCTGTAGGTCTTTCTGAAACCGGTCTGAAAGGGCATGGAATCGAGCATAGCCATGAAGCTGTAGTTGGTGGATTCAGATCTTTCAACCTTCTTAAATACTGGGACAAGTACTAAGTGCCGCCAGCTATCAGGGCAGGCGCCACTTGATTCGATTTCAGTGAATAGGCTCATCAAGAACTTGGCCCCAAATTGTGGATTATCTTTAAACAATGTATTTGGAATGCCGTCAGGTCCCGGAGCTCATTTTGATTTGTAATTAGGTTTTTTATCTCCTCTATTTCCAAACCCAGTCCTCTGCCCAATTGTTTGTACTTGAGCGTGCTATTTTCCATCAGCGTTAGCTCCTTTTTTGTGTAGAGCTCTTGATTGTGAGTGGCCCATACTGATTCTGATATAGGATTAAATTCAATAGCCATAGGAGCTTTTTGATATTCAATGAACCTCGACCAAAGTTTACGACTGTCGTCGGATCTCAGCAAAGCAGTCACTTTTTGCCAATTGGCACTCACAAGGGAGCATTTGTGTGGTTTCATCCAGTTTTTATATCTGGTAGAGAGGAGAGTGAGGTTGGCCACCTTCTTGGTTTCTGTTTGCATGTAGTTGCTGCGAATGGCTAATCTGTCCTTGCAGAACTGTATTTTCCGTGGAAGGATGATGGTGTCAAATGGCGCCAAATCACTGCGACCCTTCTTCCCAAATGGATTTCTACTGTGTATTTGGGAAAAATGAGTTGTCCTCCTCACTAGCGCCTCCAAGTCCCAAATTTGTTCCCAAATTCAGGGGTCATCCAGAGACTACTTTGTCTGTAGGTAGTGGTTGATATCTTTAATTCTTTCAGCTGACCATCTTATACGATTCCCTGAAGCATTAATGGTGATGTTTTGACTTATTTGACTCAACTTACTACTGACAGATGGTAATATGTCGATTGACCAGGTCAGCATGGCGTTGTCACTGAGGGTGCCTGGAGTGCTAAGCACTGAGCTACAATGTATAGTCATTACGGAGTCCTTCTTGAGAGAAGGGTTAAATCATGCGATGTCAGAAATTGGTTCCATAGGCGGACCTTACATCCACCCCATTTGTTCAACATTTAGATCACCTATTAGCATGATAGGATACTTGGAGTGTAGATCGTACCACTTTATAATTATTGCTCCAATAATATTTAAAATTATTTTTGTATGGATTCGCATGGGTGGATCGTATACGTTTATAATGAACATTTGTTTACTAGAGGGTAGTGTTAAGAATGCATTTAGCACATATGGTGAATACATGTAAGTCTCAAAGGGCTCAAGCAAATAATTGGCTCTGGCTCCTGTCACCAGCCCCCCACTGGCCCTTCCTCGCTGTAACGGCACTGCAAGGTTAAATGCCAGCAAATAGCCGTCAATGTTGGGGTCAGATAGAAAAGTCTGATACCCCCTCGTATTCCATGAGAGGCAAGTGAAATGGTAACTGAGAGGGAGAGAAATGTATTTCTTCAAAATCCCAGTCATTTGCCCGGCGGGTGAAGAGTGTTCAATATTGGTTTGAGTTAAATGTTGGGCTCTTACAGATGCAGGATTTGAGGATGTACCCACTGCAGAAGATGTTGTTTGGTGCAGATTATGTGCAAGCCCTTGTGCAATCGTCAGTTTAGCATTGCAAAAGTTGTTTGGTTGCTCAATATTTAGGTCCACAGGCTCTGTAGGGTTTAGCAGAAGCTTTCCTTCCAAGATTGCCAATGTTTGCTTAATTGCCTGCTGCTCGCTTTGAACACTGATAAGTACCTCAGCAATTGCATCTATGCTCACTGTCACAGAGTTAAATGCGAGTGCTCCCGCGAGACCTTCTACTGTCACTGGCAAGGAATTAAGTACCTGTGAGGGCGTGTGTTCATCTGTTACCAGTGAATAGTCTTCACGTGTGATGCCTTCCTCTTCCTTAGCACTGTCAGCTTCATCAGATTCAGACGAACTAAACACTTCCGAGGAGTTAGAAGATGATCGAAGGGCTGATAGACCTGGAGTTGCTGACAAAGCAGTTACAATAACATCTTTCTTTGTGTGCCTAAGGGTAGGGTTTTCTCCCCACCCACGGAAGCACGCCGGAGACCTATGCACATATTTAGGAGGGAATGGTTATTGTCAATAGTAGGGGATAAGACTAGGTCAGAAGTTTCTAGTGGGCAAGGCCGTTGTTCAATATAATTATTTTGGGCTGCAATGCTATCAAAGAACCCGGTAGTTTCCGGTTGCAGGCCTTTGTAGAGGGTCTGTCTTTCTCAGCATTGTGTGATGGATCATACTGTTTGTCTGTTGCCTCAAGGCTCCTCTGCCTTTTACCAGCTCTGGCCGTGGCGCTTCTGAGACCATATTTTCGAAGAGCAGTGCAAGGCAGCAGTGCAAGGCATGTGGAGCAGTTTTTTGTAATGCTTTTTATCTTACGTTATTGATCCTTGACTCTATGGTGATGCCAGCGAATATATATTCACTGCTTACCGGAGGTCACTTATCGTGCAAGACTCCAAGAGGCAAAGATAAAATAGAGTACAATATAATGCACAGTTTAATGTACTCACTCGTTTATCTGAAGGTGGTATCTACTGCAGTTAACTCCCCGAAGAGTAGAGTTGGCTTTTGCCAGTAGCAGAATACTGCACTGCCAAGTCACCCGCAGCCTGCGGGCCGCCTTCACTTTGCCCTACTTCCCACATGGAAGTTTGCGATGTGAAACAAGATCAATAATGGCTACCCCTATTCCAGCTGTTGCAGCGAGGTGCTAATTGTACTCACCGCTGCGCCTGCTGGTACAGAAGCTTGTTGGTCCCTAGGCAGACACTCTCATCTTCAGGCAACCACAGCAGCCCTTGCCTATAATTTCATTTTTTTCCCACTGCCACCACTGGCTCGACAGCGCCTCTGTTACGGCCAGCACCTTCAGGAGCAGGCGAATACTCAGGTCTGGACTAGGGTCTGGGCTCCGGTCTCAGTACTCAGAGGCCACACTGTTTAATCGCCCTTCACCAGCAAAACTGGAGTCACAGGGTGTTCGGATCACAGGACCACAGGAGCAGTCACCCGTCCATACTTGTTAGAAGAAAGGACCACAAGGCTTGCTGAACCTTACGTAACAAGTGTGTTAAGCCATACAGCTGCAAATTCGAAGGGGCTTCCTGGAAGTACCAAATTGTCTGGTCTCATGAGGCTGACCTTGTATTACCATGGGGGATGACCTTGTTGTTCACTTTCGGTCCTTGATTAGGTCCTTTCATGGGTATGCACATCACACGTTGGCCTAAATTGCCCTGTCCAATAAGGAGAGTCCATTATTGCAACAATTTACCTGAATGTAGTGGACTAATCACATCTCAGTGTTTTCTGCTGACTGCACACTCATGTTACCTTGTAAGAGGTTGTATTTAGATATGCACGACCAATGGGGTAATGAACTATAGAGGAATGTTACGTTTTTGTATAGTTGTTAACTGATGGGCAACATGGGATTATGTTGTATTGGATGATGTTTTGCTCATGTTAATTTTCTGTTTTCCACTATAAAAGATGTAACTTGAAGGGTGTGCCGGACGTGGTTTCAGTTTTCAGTTCTACGGGACTGACTGGCACTCCCGGCTGTATTTGCATGCAATATAACTTTGTTTTTTCTTGCAATTGGTGCACTTATTATTGACCCCCCCCTTTGGAGTGATTTTTATAGATTGGTTTTTGGGATTACCCTACACATTTTAAGTTTTGGTAGCTATTTTGGTGGAGGAGTCAACCTCCTGGAGAGTGCTTCATTCGATCTCTGTTGAAATCCTCATACATCAACACACATGTGGCTCAGGCAAAACCTGCACATGGGAATCCCGGTTTCTGTCTAGCCTCACGCTGTAGGGTGAGTGAGGAGGTGCAGCTGTTCACTATAGGAATATAAAGCATATAAAAAAGAAATAAATCAAGCATAGGTCATTCAACGAGACAGCAGGTCTCACATCAGGGAAAAGGCCAATAAAACAACTATCCTGTGTGTGCTGATATCACAAGTGTTGAGGGCAGGTACTGTTGATTGAAGGTTATCTAAGACATAGCTAGTGATGGAAGGTGAAGGTGAGTGGCCCAGTGTAGATGTTAGAGACTGAAGAGAGATGGAATTATGGAGAAATTCTGAGAGTGAGAGACTTGTGCAAGGGATCCAAAACTGGAGATGCACAGAATTGCATAGGAGAAACAGCTGAGAGATCTCCCATGTGCTAGCAGTTTTGAGATAAAAGCATTGGAGAGAGACTTAGAGTGGAGGATCATAGTTAGAGAGAGGTTTTGTGAGCATGAAATATGAAACACCTGAGACAGAATGCTGTCAAAGGGCACAGTGGAAGGGCTGGTAAGCAAAGTAGGAGACAGTAAACAAGAATCAAGAGAGTAAGATTGTTGAACTTGAGCAACAACTGGAATTCTGGGAGCTGAAGTCACACTGTCATATTGTACAGAACCAACAGTGGAAGATTGTTAAAGTTAAGCCAAACTGGGAAAAAGTGTACAATTCCGAAGTATTAGGAAGGTAAGAGAAGGAAACTAATTTCAATGCTGCATTTGGGGAAAACAAACTACAATCCAAAAACATGAAGAAAGTAAGTGAAGGGAACTCATTGGAACAATCAATTCGGAAAACAGTGTAAAAGCTAAACACTTACTGAAAGTATAAGAAGGAGACTAATTGAAATGCTGCATTCTGGGAAAAAAGTCAAATCCCAAAACCTAACAAAAGTAAGAAAAGGAAACTAATCGAAATGCTGGATTCTGGGAAACAGAGTAGAATCCCAAGAAATTATTAATTCTAGCAAACAGAATACAATCATAAATCGTAACACAAGTGAGCAAAGGAAACTCATTGGAACACTGCATCCTGGGAGACAAAGCAAGATTCCAAAGTGTGACCTGATCAGAGACATGAAGAAAGGCATAGACAGTAAAAGGACAGACAGGAAAGTGCCTCAAAGCTTAAAGGAACATTTTAGAGACATTAAAGCTAATCCTGATAAAATATTTTCTATTAATGAACCTTTTAAAATTACATTCTGCAGAAGTGCAGTTGCTTACGTGAGTTGCTGTCTCGCTGTCCGTGGTCTTGCGCTTGGACTTGGAATTGGACTTGGAACTTTTACCTGCTGAAAGAACGTGATTGGAGCTGTACAATCAGTCTTGTTTAGTGGGAATCTTATGGTTCATCAACGGTGAATGGCGGCTAGGAACCACTGCTAGGAACTTCTAGGAACCGTCAAACAACTGAAATACTCACCTGGATTTTTTCTTTTCTTTTCTCCTCAGCGTTGCTCTGCTTATATTCCCAGAATTCCATATCACTCACTGTGCACGCGCATATGCAGAAGTGCAGTTGCTTAAGTGAGTTGCTGTCACGCGTGAGAGCGGGAGGCAGAGGTACCATTGCACCTTATTATTTCTTTTTCATTATTTTATATATTCGTTCAGTTCCATATATCTGAGTGACTACCGATTTAACTGCTATCAGGTTTTGAAATCATGTCAACTAATGCATATACCCTTAAATCTGGCATGCCTTCAAGCATGGCCCCCAAGGTCGGGGTAAATGCGGTTGTTCCCCCGATAAAAAGGAATGGGCCTGCCCCAATTCATAAATCACGTGTGTCCAAAAAACAGCTATGTTCACTCTCTCTATCATCTGATATAAGACCCTTTTGCACCCCTGATACTAAACAAACCTTTCAGTTCGCCAAAGGCCCTATTGAAAGGGGCCGTGACACAGTGATGGATGTTCCATCTTCGGGTGCCGGCACCAATAGGGAACTGGCCGCCATAGTGGGCAACCCAGCGGTACAAGAGGCTTCTAACCTACAACGACTGCCAGAAATATCCGATTCCGTTCTAGAATCGGCATTTCTTACTGATGAAGTCATCTTCACGCAGGGAACACAGGTGAATGAAATGATGCAGGTAGAATTCCACTCTGATAGTGAACCTTTATTAAAACTCCTTCCTGTATGTTCTGTTCAAGCCCAACACAAACTGCGTAAAGCTTACGATTTGTTAACACTTGCAGGTGATATTGATGATGATGCAATTGATTTTATGAATACACCTAACAATATATGTCTCGATTCTGAGGACATTATGTATATATGTTCGAACACATGTGATTTGATTCAACTACATGAAGAGTCAAGTGCTCATACCCCGATGGCCTCCGAGTCCCAAAGGAGATTAATGAAATCCACAAGGTTCCACTCGATCTTACCAAATCACCAGTTAAGTTTGACAATTCTGACAACCAATCATTGAACAATTCACTCCCTTTTATAGCCCCGACGCCACGCCGCTTGAAGTTCACTGAACTGGCGGGAGAGCGTCAATTCTTTATTCAAGATAGCAATTCCCAGCGATTCTCCTTTCCCAAGGCCCCAGCACTCAACAACACGCTTATAGCAATGAACACTGCTCTTCTTACAGTGGCGCGAATATATGAGGTGTTGGAACAAAAAATAGTGAAACAATCTGACCTATTGGCCCAAGTATTGAAAGAAAGTCTGTTAACAAAGTCCATGTGTGAAGCACAAAACCAATCACTCCTATCACTAACAACACTGATAACACAAAAGTCACAGTTAAACACACCTCGTACCAATATAGGTACAGAGAAAATGGCACATTAAGATGATGCGAATAACCAACAACAGTCTGCCAGGGCAATCAACCTGGACCTAATGCATGCAGTAGAGAATATAAAGACTCCAGCCGGAAATTATGGTGATGCAAAACTCTCCAATGAGCCATCAGTGGCCCTAAATGTAGTGTATATGGCACAACCAACCCCAGAACTCAGAGAGGTTGATACGTCCCAGACTCAAAATTCATTTACATTGTTTGCAAAGCGCCCACTCCCCCAGTCCAACCAGGTGAGAAAACCACTTAAGGAAGTAAAGAGGAAAATTCTAGCCGCAAAAGCATCCCAACTTGGCTCGCAAAAATCTAAAACACGGCGGTTTATCAAATAATTGACTAATCCAGCCAGACCAAGAATATTGGAGAAACCAGCATCCATGAGCCAACAGATACAGTTTGATTGCCATGTCAAGACTGCTAGTAGTGCAGCACCTGAGTATCAACCGTTGAATGATTTGGTTAATATGGTAAACTGCGATAAAGTGCCCGATCAGCTGGCTTCACAGGCCTCTGAATGCCAATTGTCACACCCGGAAGCCATAACAGAGGCTTCGACAATTACGAATATTCAGCAATTGAGAGAAGAAATAAAAATTTCAATTGCTCAATATATGGGTGATACACAAGCCTTGTGCCATCCAAACATTGAAAATCAATCTCTGAGGGTGCCTGCCCACTTTTAGCTCCCCTTCTCAAAGGGCCAGTTTTTTTTACAACCAGGGAGTAATCAACCTAACAATTCTTCAAATACAATCAATCCTACAAAAAACATTAATAATATGCCATGCAACTTAGTGTCTAGCCATTCCAGTGGTAAACCAATTACAACTACTAATCCTAATTGGTTGCAATATAAAAAATGTCATCGGCTCTTAATAAAATGTAGAGACCACCCGTTTAGTCAGTATGTTCTCAACCGGGCAAGCATAATAACCATTTGCAGAGATGTGAAGATTAGGTTTCGTGGAAGCAAAAACCCGTACCGGGAACACGCACATCTAAAAAGATTAGTGTTGGGGCTGGTGTATAATATAAATTGAGAAATAGCTGCAGTCGTCTGGTTAGAAAGGTGATCTTCCACTGTCACCTGAGTGAAGAACAAGTACTTGAGAGTGCTAACCTCACAGGCTGCACTTCTAACAACTGAAATGCCACATTTGTGACGAGTTTGTCAAAAAGGGAAGTATTCAGATTAGAACCATCAATGAGTCAAACCTTTAATGTCAGGGACACAATGGGCCTCATTACAGGTCGGGCGGTCCGGAATTAACAGTGGCGGTAAACCCGCCGCCACTGTTAATTCTGGACCGCCTGATCCCGAGTCCTGCAGGCGGGAGGTGATGTTCCCGCCAAGTCAGACCTGGCGGGTTGAACACCTCCCGCCTGCAGGCAGACATGGAAACACCAGCACCATCACGAGATGGTGCCGGTGTTTCCAATTCCAAATTCCCATTGAGTCCTATAGGACTCAATGGGAATGGGGACTTACCGAATTCCGCCTCCGGAATTCCCGTTACACCAGGGTCGTAATGCCCTGGTATTTCCGGGAGTCACGGAGGCAGAATGGTAAAACGAGTCCGGCGGTAACCAGGCGGTTTTACCACCTGGTTACCGCCGGACTCGTAATGAGGCCCAATGTTGTTTAAGCATAAATAGTCACAGCTATATTAGTCAAAAATTGTTTTAATCACAATGTTGTTGAGTTTAAACTCATATAGGTCACACAGGATAGGTCACATAAGGGTAAAACACATAACGTAGTTTTTAAACACAGTATTGTTTAGTTTGAACACATTTAATCACCATTGTGTTAAAGAGTAGGCTAGTTTCTACTCTGCATGATATTAAGTTGCAATTAATAACACCATTGTACTTAAAAACGCCAACACGTGTTTCAACCTAAAAAGGTCGTCCTCAGGGCGTGAACATCTGTATAGCTCCAACCAGTAAACTGAAATATTTGTGTGTGTAGCTTATTGTCAGCTACTATTAGTACCCAAAAACCCAAGGAGGGAAAGAGAACAAAGACAAAAAACAGACACAGAAAAGAGAAAAAGTAAATAAATCGTCAGATGTGTATGAACATCGATAACAGAGAAGATCATTATAAAAACATCATATAACGAATCACCGGTTTTTCCAAAAAGAAATATTCAAGTGCATATTGTGAATACTATTCTGATCGATTAAACTACTGAAAAAGAAGTAAGCTTTGGATCGTTTGACTGTTATAATAGGTAAAATGTTTTTTCAAAAAGTACCACAAGGTTTGCAGAGATGTACCAAGTCTGGCAGATCTAGTCTCTACAGACATTGAACTAGATGAATTCACTGATGACCGAAATTTGACAGAGGCAAGACTATTATAAAATCAGGAGTCACCGCAAACATATTATGGCAAGCCAGAACATCTCTGTTTAATCTAGGATTCGTTTTGTCCCAAGATACTTTGGTAAATAATCGTGACAGTCTTCAACAAGAGTCAACAAACATGAGAATATATAACACGACAAATCATTCTCAAAACATATCTTATGATGATAATAAATCAGGTCCATGGACCCAACGTGCTCATGATGGAAGACTGTAACAATTTTTGCCAAATGAATGTGTGACCCTGGTTTCCTGGAATACAATAGGTCACAGGCACATTATTAATTCTAAAGAGTATGAGCTGAGTGCCTGTGACATCATTGTGTTACAGGAAACATGGCTAATTGATGCCCCGATATGGGATACATTTGACATCTTCACAGTTCCTGTGATATGCAACAAAATAGGTCGACCTATGCGAGCCTCATGACAGCCATTAAGAAATCAATGAATTTTAAGAGTAGTGTCTACACCTCCACTACTCCCTATATTCAGAAGATTAAACTTCAAAGAAACAAGTTGACTTTTATCATCATAAATATATACTGGGGCCAAGCTCATTTATCATCGAAAGATTTTTTCGAATTTCTTTGCTCCATGCTAGATGAAATATCTTTGGATTCGATTATTAATTATGGGAGATTTAAATCTTCATCTAATGTCGTCAGACAGAACCCAGATAACAGCTGATGAGCTTCAATGGAAGCAGTTAATTGGAAGCAGGAACTATGTGATGTGAAACGGAGCCATAAAGGGGGATATACCTCCGAATACAACCTGGATTATATTTATAGTGATTCCAAATTCATAAACATAGCGACATCACTATTGATTAAATCTTCTGACCACAGTGATCACAAGCAACTGTGCCTATCGTGGATGTGGCCCTTAGGTCAATCTACGATTTCCAGGAATACGGATCTTGTACATACCGCGATAAATAACTCAGGGTCTCATATAATATGGACAGTCTAAACTATTCCAATTTGAACAAACACTTGTTGATAATAACATGAGTCGGAACCATCTAGGAGAAGGATGTTATATTGTTTCAATGCAAAAGTTTGCACAGAAAAGATTACGTGATGGACAGTGCAGTCATAGGCATTTACATGCCTTGGACCTCGAGTTGAAACATAAAAAGTCTGCCTTAAGGCAAAATATAAGAAATTTAAAACATATTTCTACCATTAGCAGAAACATCCAGATAAATGCCCTAAAAGCGGAATATAAAAAATGGTTAAGGCGCCGCAAGATCATCAGATACTAAAAAGATGGTGAGTTAATGATGTCCCAGATTAAACTGAAATCAACATGGGGAATTTGGGCCTTACTGAACAAAGCAGTATGGAAAACTCAAGCTTCTGTTCAGACAAACTCCATAACTGACCGAACCTGGAGTGATTATTTTGGCACAGTCTATCAAACCCCCCTCCCTGGATGCAACATTAAATTTGATGAGTCACAGCTTGATCATAATTTCTTCTTTGATAAGGAAGATATAAAAAATGGTATAACCAAACTTAGCAGACCAAGAGCGGCAGGGCCTGATGGCCTTCACAATTGCACAATGAAACAAAATCCACAAGCCTGGTCCTCAATTTTATATAACATTTTTATGCAAATTCTGAGCACTGGCTCTATCCCCCTTTCTTTGAAAAAATCTTACATCTTGTCTATTTTCAAAAAGGGGAATAGAACAGATCCCAAAATCATACCGGCCAATCACATTGCTCAATTGTCCTGCCAAGATTTTTGCGTGGCTAGTGCTTGTGAAATTCAACAAATGGCTAACTATTTCAAACTTGAGACATCCTTTCCAGACAGGGTTTATCCCTGGTCTAGGCAGCCATCAACCTACTCACTTTCCATCATCCATGAGGCAAGTCAGCGAAAACAACCGATATAAACAGCTTTCATAGACTTTCGAACAGTGTTCGATTCAGTTCCACGTGAGCTGCTACTTAAGAAACTAATACATCATAAATGTCCGTGGTCTATATTGAAATGGCTATACGAATTCCATTCAGATACATCTATTCAAGTTCGTTTAAGTCGAGAGGGTCTTCTATCCGAAGCAATAAAGACTGATCGAGGGCTGAAGCAAGGATGCCTGTTAGCCTCAGCATTATTTAATGTCTTTATCGCGGATGTAAGTGACAGCTTTGAAGGTTTGGATGTTGACGCACCCAGACTTAAGGGAATACCTATTCATTTATTGTTGTATGCGGATGATATAATCTTAATATTCAAAACTCCACAAGGGTTAAGAAATATGCTAAAGGCATTAGAGAGCTATGCTAAAAATAATTATATTACCATAAATACAACAAAAATGGAAGTTGTACAATTTGGAATAGAAAACAAAGAACAAAGTGTTATACATGGACCCTGCAAAAGACTAACCTACAGACAGTCACAAGCTATACTTAATTAGGAGTGTCTATTAATAATCATCCGCAAGATCTTCCATATGAAGTCATCTTAAAAAATAAATTGGCTACAGCATTGTCTCAAACTAAAGTGATCAGAGCCAAGTATTGTAAATTTTCTATTGGCCCAATAATTATGTACCACAAGCAAAAAATGATCCCCGTCGTGCTGTATGGTACGGAAACTAAAAGCTGGAAACCTTATTCATATTGGGCAAAAATAGAGGGACAGTATTGGAAGAATGTGTTACTCTTACCTATGTCAGAATCTCTTGCAATAGTTCGACATGAGCTAGGTCTGATCTCACTCCATGTTGTATACAAATGGAAAATCTGTAATTTGCATCGGAGATGTATCATGAGCAATAATGACAATGGACTGTTAGTTATAATATCCGATTACATAAACACATCAGATTATGTGTTTGCTAGACAATGGCATTCTAGGGCCCTAAAAATTCTGCATGATGCTGATATTTCCATTAACCTTCACATTGAAAACCCAAATAAAGGGAAGCAAAAGCTACATGAGTATGATTGTATTAAAACTCGAGAACAATGCCTGTGCTATAAAAAATGTAACTCTAACCCGTTTCTTTTGAAAAGATATGGTATAACAGCTCCTTATCTGTTACAGTCGCCAAAACCACATCATCGTGCAGACTTTTTGCGCTTTAGGTTACATTTGTGGCCCACTAAGGAAATATTATGTAGATGGAAAATAATGTCGCAAGCTAACATAAACTGTCGTTATTGCAAAAGAGAACCAGAAACACTGCAACATTTGATGACAAATTGTGATGAATTATTATCGGTGAGATGCAACTATTTTAAATCTTACTTTGAGGATCATGCAGATTTAACACACATGCAATTGTGGTCTGCAGATAAAAAATCGATTAGATATGCTATCACAAATTATCTTTGTAAAGTGAATCTAAAACATAATACCATAATTGAGGATTAACCATATCCACGGGGTGACATGGGAAGGAATAAATGAATTGAGCTAATATACAGTAGAAAACAAATGTGGTTGAAATCTTGGGCCTCTACCAAAATAGCGTTCGTGAACTCTAAGTTTCAGAATATGAGCAGTATATTAATTATTTTATATAACAAAATGGATTTGGTGTTAGGAAAAAAATGTATCTGATTTTACTGGTTTGCTTGATTCTTTTTTTAATAAATTGTATTATTAATTGTATTATAAATTGTATTATTACTATGTTGTTTATACGTTGAAAGGTTGATATTTTTTCAGCCATAACAACGTAAATAAAAATAAAAAAGTTAAAATGTTTTTTTTTGTTTCCAGTGAATTCCTTGGGATGCCCCACTACACACTATCCACTTTGTAAGTTGACCGGCCTTTTACAAAAAAGAAAAGAGCACTATCCTTAATATTTCAGGTGGAATACAATGTAATATGAATATATATCATGGCAAGGCAAAGCCAAGCCGACACATTTGTGCTAAAAAATACTTGTGTGGTACTCCATATGTGGCCTATTGTTATATTTTCTATGTCTATGTTATGCCATCCTTTAATTATTCAGAACTCTACCACCTTTGCTCTGAGGCTGTTGACAACAGCTCACTGCCCATCACTTAACAAAATGTGTTCTCATGTTATTCCTGAAATATTCCTCTAACCATTATATAGTATGGTTTTCTGCATTAAGAGTGTTTTCTTGTTTAATTCATACTCCCATTATGTTGCAATGTACAGAGTTCCTTTCTGATTGCTGCTTTGCAATTTCCATCATTTGCTCCAGCATTACCTTAGCTCTGTGTAGGCAGATACATTGTTCAATCTACGTCCCCAAGACTGGTGCTGAATACAATGATCACTGTGCAGCTCAACTCTAGATTGCCTTAAATCTGTCTTTATTGCTTTGGAATTGTGGACCCCAGAATTGGAGACAATATTTCAAGTGTGGCATATGTACACTGCTAATATAACCTCTCTTTCAATGCTGAATTGACATCTTCCTACGTGTCACACTATTGACTTGTTCTTACACTTGTTTGTCAGAGTGCCTCTACCATTCCCACTTTAGAAACCATGGGGACCACATTGGTACTACAAAGCTACATGAGGTTAATGGGGTCACATCAGCTCAGTGTTTTTTCCCTGAGCTTATAGCACTGCTAGTACACACGGGACCTAATGTGTGAAACACTACTTTTAGGGCTTGCAGTGGTCAGCCTGGTCGCTGCTCCATGCCTCAATTATAATTGGTTATTTATAACGCACTTAATGCCCAGAGGTTTCTAAGCGCAGACCCGGGGATCGAACCTGTGGTGCTCTGTGATGTCTTGCTTCCAAGGCGAGCACGTTGCCCTTGAGCTATCCGCACTCAGCCCACATCCTCACTGCCCTATGAAAGGTGCAATCGAAAAAGAAGAAAGGTGGAAGCTTTGGTGCAGCGCCTGTTTAGATGTTGGCCCTTTTGAAAGTGGTCCAGCACTATGTACACATTGTTAACTCAGGTGTCTGCAACCTTTTGCCTTCCAGATGTTTTGGACTAGAACTCCCATCAGCTGTAGCAAGCGTTGTCGGTGGTGATTGATGGTGATTGGTTATTTATAACGCACTTAATGCCCAGAGGTTTATAAGCGCAGACCCGGGGATCGAACGTGTGTTGCACAACGTCGTCTTGCTTCCAAGGCAAGTGTGTTGCCCCTGAGCTATCCTCCAAAGACGTTGCCCCAGAGCTATCCTCCTTTCGCGCCTAGAAACACTTGTGAACAGGCGCGATATAAATGCGACATCAAATCATATGATATCACATCATCCAAATTCATGAGCCCAAGAAGGGCCTTACAGACCAAAACAACCACCTTTGCTCCAGAGTTGTGCTTGACCTCCCACTAACACTTCTACATCCGTTGAGTGACTGCTTAGAACCCACCCCCAGCCTTAGGGGGTACAGTCCCAGATATACCCTAACTAAAGGCTAGGAAATATGGACTGCAGCCTCCATACATGTCAGCCCTATGCACATCTGGTAACTAGAGGCCAGGAGATACGGACTAAAACATCTGTGCATTTCAGAGCTATTTCAGTCATTCCTCGTGTTTCACTTCCTCACTGAGCCTGGGCAGACCCGTTTCAGTCAGTCACTGAAACATGGGGAGCATAAGGAAGGACTTGCATAGCTAGACCCCTCTCTGCTTTAGTGTAACCTCTGCCATGGGTCATCTATGTGCAGTCGACTTCTGTGCTGCCATAAATGAATATTCGACTGCACATTATTGTTTATGACCGAAATTCTAATAGCTTGTATCGTCTGATTGGCACTGATATTGGTAAATGTTTCTTCTTTCATTTGCAATATCTTTTTGGCGCTAAGCTTTTATTAACAGATGTTTTGGGGTTGGCCCTCGGGCTCCAGCTCCAGGTAAACAAGGACAACACTCCATCCTGCTGTTCTGAGTGGGCTCTCTGTTCTCTGTAGTTCAAGCATCTCCTGTTAGAAAATGTTGCGATCCCGGGCACAACACAATACTTGTGTGAATGAGCACATGTGTGTTTCCTGCAATATGATTGGCCTGTTAAAACACATATCAGCAAGCCTTGACAAAGAAAATAGTTGTTGCTCTTTTATTGTCAACGTATAACTAGTTAGCCAAAACATTACTGAATATCTGCACTTTTGTCATGGCATTCCATCAAATATACTTTGCTATGCATGTTCATCTAATTCCCTGGGACTCACATCAGCACCAGAGATAGACATCAAATGCAGTGCGAGGTTGTATGTGTGATGTATGTGTTTGTGTGTATGTGTGTGTTTGTGTGCATCTCACAGGCCCCCCACAGACCCCTCTGCCATCACCCTCCCATCCTTCGACATTCCTCTCCACCCCTACACACCCTTACCCACCCCTCTCTACCCATACACACCCTTCCCCACCCATCTCTAGCCCCACCCAGCCTTCCTTACACCACTTTTCCTTCACCCATCCTTGCTCACCCCTCTCTACCACCATCCACCTTCGTCATGCATATATCCCCAACTCACCCATCCTCTCCCATCACTATCTCCACTCATCCTTCTAAACCCCTCTCTACCTCCACCCACACTTTCTCACGCTTCTACATACAGAACCTTCCTCACCACTCTATACCCACACCCTACCCCACTCCTCTAGACCATGCTCCTATCTACACCCATGCAACCCACCACACCCCACCCCACTATACCCCGAACACCCCCCACCTCACTGCACTATACCCAACACTACTCACTCCACTGTACCCACACCTTAACTACCTCACCTCTTCCCACCCACCCTACACTCATCCATTCTATCTTACCCCTATCTATACCAACAACCCACCCACTCAAGCTCACCTCTGCCTACCCCGGCTAATCATAGCTAATCCATGCCTACCATTCTGACTTCTGGCTACTGCCTCCCACCCTAACTCATCACTTCTCCATTCCTCCTTAGCACACCCTTAAAATCACCATACTTACTTTTCAATTCCGAACATAGTGTTTTCTGACATGTAACATTAGTAATAAACATAGTAAAAAGACGTTCATACACTGCGGAGCACTAAACATTTTATACCAAGTCAATTAATAATGTTATTTGTTGATATGCTTGGCATTACTGACTAAGCAGAGACCACGTATTTACTGTAGTCTTACCTATAAATCTAAAACGCAATAAATGCAAACGGCAAAACTACTGGGTCTGTAAACGATAGTGATCTGTTAGTGTTTCTAAAACATTATTAACTTTATTTAAGGTAGCTGGGAGTGTGTATATATAAGGACCCTCGCCCAGCTGGAGCATCCTGCCGCCCAAGGGACCTGATATCAATAGATATTGCCTGCTACTGCAGCGGGGCGAGGATGCTCCCTGCCGCGATCTAGAAGGAACATATCATCTCCTTTTCCTGTGATCAGGGTTTATTTCGCTTTCAAAACCAATTAAAATGAATGGGCACAAGTTTCTTTTTGTCATAGCATGCAACATTCACTCACTAGGAACTTCCCCAAACCTTTAATGTACTTACAGAGGTAGCTATTTTCAGTCCACAATTTGACGGCACCTAATGCACAGAAGTGAGGAGGCAGGAAAACATATTACCAAACCATGGCACACTTTGATATGCAGGTTCCAACAAATCTCTGATGGGCATAGCACCATTCAGAGGGAGGCAAGAAACCCAACCACAACAAAATCCCTCAAGAGTGAACATAGCTCAGTTCAACACCTTGACTGTATCACTAATTGCTTGGCTTTTCCCACAACACCTTTATGATAACCAGCACATTCTGATAGCTGTTACGCACCTTCCAACTGTCATCACTTTACTACTGTGAAGTAGCATCTAAAACAATTCAAAGTATCATATTGCGCATACAAGAGCAAGGCACAATGGCCATCACAATTCAATCGAGTAAGGCTCCTGTCTGTGTCTACTGCATCCATTTCACCACTGAAAGCTTGAAGAAGCCTTCACGCAACATCATCTCCTTCTACCATTGGACACTGCAGGAGCAGCGAGTCACCAGTCCAGGGCCACGCTTAAGGTAAGCCCTGTTGGGCTATTTAATGCTGACAATAATCAGATGTAAAAGAAAAGATAACAGATTGAAAATATTGCAACAACCGCTCACACACGCCTTTTCTGCTGGAAACCTGTCCACCTCACACGTTGATAGGCGCCCATGTTTTATCCAAGATATGCACCCGTATGCCCTCTGGCCTGGTGCACTTTACAAATACAATAAATACAAATAAATATAAATACTGTGTTCCTGATGGTCAAAAACTGCATCTGATATGTATTACAATCCTTCCACTGTAAAATGGCCGAGTCATCCTCGTGGTGAGGAGCCACCCACAGCCCAGCCAGCTGCCCTTCTCTGATTGGGCACACCTCTCACTGAATAGCCAATCCATCTACCTGAAGTCAGAAGTCGTCCCCCTCATTCACGGCCCCTCGAGTAAGGTTCCTGTTTGTGCCTGTCTGTGGCTGGCAGGGCCCACACCCATTTCCCCCCACCACTAACTATGCTGTTGCCTGCTGTGTACATCCTGCTCTTCCATAAACTTGGGCCTCAGCACCCCTACGACCTGTTGAACCTCCAGTGCGTGATGGCTGATCTTTTCATGTTGATTCCTCCACTGGCACCCTGATCCATATATGTGCCTTTCTCACTTTACTTATTTGCATCACCTTCTCTACTCTCTCTCTCTGCTTTGTGTGCATCGCACAAAACCGACTTTAGCTCTGTGTAGTTTACATCTGCAGGGATGGAAATGAGCCTATCCCACCCCCTAGGTGCTTTAGAATGAGACAAATCCCATAAGTAGCTGTGTAAGGGGCTAGGAGGAAAGTAACCATGCTAGGACACTAGGCACAAATATAATGTAAGCAGGAATAATAGATGCATAGATTCAGTGTGCACATAGAAAGAAATGCGATTTTGGAGTTATGGTAGACGCATAGTCCTGAATGACCACGAAGCACAACTTTAGCTCAATGCAAGAACTTGAATAGGCCCAGAGCTTTAATATGGGATGAGTCCGCTTGGCCAGTTCTCACGGAAGCTTCCCCTTGTCCCTGCCTTGTTGCAATTATTTAGTATCACTGAGAGGAATGTGTCCTGCAAGGCCATGAGACAACACCAGGCTCCTTGCACCACATTTATCACAGCCAAACCATCAACAGACCCCTAATCCCCACCCAGCCTACCAAGAATAATGGTCCACACCACTGACCTGGTCCAAGAACCCCTGCATTCCATGATAGTAAGTGACCTCAGCCATAAACCAATGGCCATAAAAGATCTGAGCATGTGCGGCCTTTTCAATCTCCCCACATAAATACATCATTTGTAACGCAACGTACAGGGAGGGATAAACTATAGATCAAATGAGGGTGGAGGCCTTAGGTGCGAGGGGTGCGATATCAACAAAGCACAGAATGTGTGGGTCTGCGTGACTGTATTTCTTCTTCCCTTCCCCCTGGCACCTGTCCCTGAGCCTCTCAGCTGCATGCCACAATGATATAGTAGTAGTCTTAGTGTATCATAGCAGTCCTGATACTGTAATTTATGAGGAACCTGGCCTTCACTCCTCAGAGAGATCAGCCCAGCTGACCCACATGGGAACTGACAGATGCCGGAAAACTGAACCAATCATAGCCTGGCATCCCCTATGGAGCAGGCCCATGTATAGCGTCTCGCCAATCAATGATGCTAGTTTTTACTGTATAGTGATGATGATGTTCTGCCTTTTAAGCTTCCGCTTGTACTAAGTTTGACCAGAATGTTCTCGAGCAGCAGAATTCTTTGCTGATGCCTTTGTATTCTGTACAGTTAAACCTTGTTATCCTTGCAAGCAATCTCTTGGCCTTTTTCCTTAGAGGATTGTATTCTTTCTGGCGTGAGCGTCCCTCACATCCTGCACCCTGATTTCACTGCATTTGTGCCTTTTCCTTCAAAACCGATTTTAGCTGTGTGTATTTTACATCCATTTTACATCCTGCACCCTAATTTCACTGCATTTGTGGCTTTTCTTTGAAAACCGATGTTAGCTGTGTGTATTTTACATCCTGCATCCTAATTTCACTGCATGTGTGTCTTTTACATCCTGAGCTCAAATTTACATTGCTTTTTGTCCCCCCTTTGTTACTACTAGGTCACCTGTGTGATTAGGCCAGAACTGCGCAGTGCAATCACCCTTCTCCTTTCAACCACCTTCTGCCACCCTAATGGCACTCACCATCTCTCCTATCTTCTCTAATTGCTACTCTATCTCTTACCCACCCTCTCTCACTGAGTCTGGAATGAAAAGCACCAAAAGGACATCCTCTGTGCAAACCCTGGCCTTCCCATTGCAGACACCTATGTCAGAGCAACCTCCACAGAAATCTTCACGGATATCCTCTTCTCTGTCCTCTCTCCAGATCTATGTACTCCTATTCTCATCTTCCCTCTCCCCCTTTCACTTACTCTCCCATTAACGGTGGCGCCAAGTGGGAAGTCCTCCTGGCTGGCTTTTCATCCTCATGTTGCATCGTTAATATCTACCACTCTGGCACTATCATGGTTCAGGGTCCACAACCCAACCTCCTTCTCTTTGACCTGATCCTGCCTTCCCTCATCAACATCCTTCCTTCTGCTACCTCTCCCTCCACCACTTTCACGCTCCCTCCACCTCTGACCAGAGTACCACACCCCTGTACTCCTCCTCAGGAAACCTACAAAGGCAGAGACCTCCTCCACCTGGCGACTCTCAATGCCCGCTCAGACAACAAACACTCTGCTGACATGTGCCTCCTTCTTGAAGACACTGACATCGACATTCTAACTCGCACCAAGACTTGGTTCAATGCCAGCTCAGTCACTGCTTTTGACTCACTCCTCCCTGACGGCTTCAAGATCATTTCCAAACCTCAACCTCACTGTGCTGGCGGTGGGTTCGCCTTAATCTATCCTGAGTGTGTTCCTTCTTCCATCGTACCCACCCAACTCTATTCTTCCTTTGAGAGCCTGGTTTGCAAGTTGTTCATCTCTCCCTCCTCCATTCTGACCATTGCTACCATTTACTGGCCTCCAGGCGCTTTCACCCTGTTCCTCTCTGAATAGGCTGATTTCTGCTCCTCCTTACTTTCAATCACCTCCAACCTCCTCCTTTTGGGTGACTTCAACATCCAATTGGACTTCCCCGCCTCTGCTTCCACTCTTTTCATTGACCTATGCACCTCTCTTTCCCTCCGGTCAGACCCATTCGTCTGGACACACCCTGGATGCCATCATCCACTCGGACCTCTCTCTCTCTCTCCCTCTGAGCACCCCTCTCTCTTGATCAGACCATTCTCTCCTTTCTTCCCACCCGGGTCCCTTCAGCCCTTCTACCACACCCTCAAAAGCTCTGCCAACCTCATTCTCGAACATCGGCCCAATGAAACAAGTGGCAGCTGCTGCCTTTGCTTCTACCTTCATCCCCCCTTTTCCCTCTAGCTCAGACTCTACCACCAACTCTGCTCTCAGCAACCTTCACTCATCCATCACTAATACTCTTGACATCCATGCCCCAGTCATGAGGATCCCCTGAAACCTGCCTCTAAGCCTAACACCTTGTATGACTCTGAACTTGCAGCACTGAAACAAAAGTGCAGAGCAGTGGAACTGAAGTGGCAAACCTCAGGTTAACCCTCTGACAAAATGGCCTGCTGCCTGCTCCAAAGGCAATACAGACTCTCCATCCATGGCTAGAAAAAGGAAAACATCATCCAATAACATGGCTGAAGTTTTCAAAATCTACAGGGAGCTTGCCAACCCTTCGGCAGTCTCCTCCTCCCCTCTTCCCTCCCAGGCCCTCTGCAATGCACTGGCCGCAAACCTTGCCACCAAAACTCAGGACATCCTGAACACCCTTGTTACTCACCTACCAAACCAATCCCACACCCCCTTGCCTCCCTTCGCCACTCAGTCTCCTCCTTCCACCTTCTTCTCCTTCACCCCTGTCACACCTGAAGAAGTTACCAGAGTTGTCCTCTCTATGAAGGTTTCTTCCAAACAGGTAAGCCCCTGCTCGTCCAGAACCGTCAAGGACAACATTGGCTCTCTTGCCCCCGCACGTGCTGATTTCTGCAACCACTGTTTCGCCGCTTGTTCTTTCCCCTCCTCCCTCAAGCACTTTCTTGTGTGTCCACTTCTGAAGAAACCTTCATAAGACACTACCTGCGTGTCCAACTACCACCCTATTTCCATCACCCCCTTCCTTGAGAAACAGCTGGAGAGGTTTGCATTGCCCCATCTCAACTCACACAGTGAACGTGTTGGTGGTCTTCATGATCATCAATCTGGATTCCGAGCATCCAGAGGCATGTAAGCTGAACCCCCGTGAAGAACTGCTCGCATCCCTGAACTCCAACTCCCCAGCTGTCCTCATCCTACTTGATCTCTCCTCTGCCTTTGACACTGTCAAACATTCCATCCTCATTGGTATCTTGGAACGGGCACGAAAATGGCTGACCTCATTCCGAACTGACTGCTCTTCCCAACTCATCTTGGGCACATTCTCCTCTCCTACTTCCTTCTCCACCTGTGGTGTCCCCCAGGGATCTATCCTCTCGCTCTGGCTCTTTAACATCTAACCTGTTCAGCTGGCACTCCTCATCTACGCCTTCTCCCCCAACTATCAGTGTTATGCATATGACACTCAACTTTTTTCATACTTCCTGCTGACTCACTTGCACCTTCCTTCATCCCTGACTGCCTATCTGCCATCCAGGCCTGGTGCACTTCCAACGAACTCTGCCTCAATGCCAGCCAAACTGAGATGCTTCCGATTGGCATCCCTGCTCCCTCCTTCTAACCTTCTCTCTGGCCTCCCACCTTGGGCTCTTCCCCTGCTCCTTCTTCTGAAGTTAGAAACCTTGGAGACATCTTTGACTCCTCTCTCTCCTTCCTCCCTCAGACTCAGGACATTGCTAAGATGTCCCACTTTTAACTCTTCCTTTTAAAAGGAATTCTCCCTTTTCTTACTTTCACCCAGAAGCTCAATGTTTCCCGAGCTCAGGTTCTCTCTAGGCTTGACTATTGCAACAGCCTCCTCCGCAATCTACCTTCTTCCACTCTGCAACCCCTTCAGCTAATCCAGAATAGAGCAGCAAAACTTATCCTTGGCCTCAAGCCCAGGGACTGCATCTCTCCTGCCCTAAAAAGTCTCCACTGGCTCCCGGTTCCTGCACGGATCAAATTGAAATCCCTCTGCATCATCTCAGGAGGATAGCTCAGGGGCAATGTGCTCGCCTTGGAAGCAAGACGACACGGAGCACTACAGGTTCAATCCCCGGGTCCATGCTTAGAAACCTCTGGGTATTAAGCATGCTATAAATAATATCATATCATCATCCACAAGGCTGTCTGGTGCCGGGGAGCAGGCTATCTGCAAATCTCTCTTACAAAATACTCTCCTTCCAGACCTCTATGTTCCTCCGGTGCCAGCTCCCTGTGTGTAAAGCGTTTCGTTAAACAGAGAGCAGGAGGTTGTTCGCTTTCCTCAGCTGGATCCCTCCTATGGAACAGTCTCCCCCTCCCTCTCTGTCTTGAGCAGGACCTTCTTAAGTTCCGAAAACACCTCAATACTTTCCTCTTTTCCTCCTCCTTCCCTTCTTCCCTCCTCTGCTAATCTCACAGTTACTTTAATTGGTGTCTTGGACCCTTATGCATCCTCAGGGCCCCTGACCACTCACACCCAATCTCCCCAGCTTCTGTCTACCTGTAGTATTTGCACCAGCACACCCTCCACACTGGAGACTAACACGTTTCCACCCATCGCGGCTCCTGGCCGCATAGCACTTACCATAACTTGCACTTCTTCTGTGGCTCACCCTCGAGCACGAACACCCCAGCACCTACCCCAGAGCCCTCTTCCTTGCTGCACTTGCATGTTTTGAATACTCACAAGGTATAGTATTGTGGCCGTCCCTTCCCCACTGTATTTATTCTATATTTATTTGTACTGCAATCTCATGATCCCTCCCTGTTGCCATGTGGGCGCTTTGAAACAGAATGTATTTGCTGCATAAGCAGCTAACAAGCAAATAATAAACTAAACTAAATTAAATGAATGCAAATCAACATCAGCAGTAAAAGGTATTCTGTGAAAAAGTTGTCAGCAGAAATGTTGCGGTGAAAATACCTAAGTAGCCAAACATGTAGTGCTGCTGGGGTAATTGTAACGGGTAAGGAGAGTTTTGTGGGCTTGTGATTGCCTAGTTTAGGGTTACAATTGTGGTTATGGTAATGATAGGTGTATGGGTTAGAGTAAAGATTTTGGTTAGAATTAGCGTAAGAGTTAGGGTCAGTGTGGATGTTGCAGGGCTGGTGATGTTGGGGTTTGGTTAGTTGTTAGGGTAGATTAAGTGCCAGGTTAAGTGTTAGGGTAGAGGATATGGTAAGGCTAGGCCTAATAGAGTAATGGTTTGGGTAAGTGTTAAAGGAAGGGATAGGGAAATTGGGGAGGGCTGGTGATGTTGGCGTAGAACAAGGGTTAGGATAAACCTAATGGTTAGAGCAAAGTAAGAATTAGGGTATGTGCTGCAGCTGGCGTAAGGCTATGATTAGAATTAGAGCAAGGGTTTGGGTTTGGGCAAGGGCTATGTCATTTGTGGCAAGCTGGTGTTAAGGTTGGAATTAGGTTCACTCTTTATTTCCCATTAGTTTTGTATTGAGTAGCATGCAAATAAAATGCTTTAGCATGCTGAAGGGTTAGTGTTCTGTAAGAGTTCAGGTTAGTAATTAGATTTAACGGAAGATTTAGGAACAGAGGTAAGGTGATTGTGGAGGTTTTATCAAAGGTTCGGGCCATTGTTAATGTTACCATCTGGTACTTTTGTGTTTTAAAAAATAGGTTTTTGGAGACCTTATTACTGGCAATATGTTCACACTTTGCTTTGATTGTATTGAATGTCTTCATATTTTAAAACAACTTTTTGCTGGCTACATTTTCACATGACTACATTTATCTGGGGACATTTTCACATAGAACTCAGGAAAACATAGCTTCTTTAGTCATAAACCATTATATTAAAGCATTTAGCTGTTCAAAGCAATACAATGAGACGCCGTCACTGTCCCTTGCTTCCAGCATCAGACCCAGTCTAGGGGAAGACAGGTTTTTAAAAGGGTCTCAACTGTGGAAATCCACTTCTTACCTAATCCCCATTCGATCTCTTCCCTCCGACTCCTAAAGCTATACCCCACATACTCCCGGGTCCCTCTGCCCTCTAGGTTATATTTTCCATTTATTTTCAAATTTGTTTATTGTCATTTTTCAATAATATCAAACAAGTTGTGTACAATGGAGCCAATCTCAAATAGTTATAAACATATGTTTAACTTAACGTCAAAAAATTACAAATACAAAAACAAAACAACCATAACTGTCTCCATATTCTGTCCGTTTCATATATCATTAACTTGTCGGGGGGAAATTCTGCCGGGGTCGGCCGGGCCGTCCGCAGACCTCCGGGCAGGGAGGCCCCAACTCCTCCCGTATATCCCAGATGAGATAGAGTATGAGACACACACAAGGAGCAAGGTGACTCTGCTGTTTATTAGACAAAACGGCAGGGATGGGTCAAGGAGCGTACGCGTTCGTCCTGACACACACACAATCGTGGGGCTCGCAGGCCCTTTTACTGTATTATGACGCGCTACTTGCGTCACTTCAGAAAGTTAACAAAAAACCTATCGCCACTCTTAATTGGTTGCTCGAGTGGTAGGGTTAGTATAGCACACATATAGAGAACGATGTTAGTGGACAAAGGGTAGTCAGGTGGTATATCTGGGTTGTCCCTACAATTAGATACATGAGAATTGTTACATGATGACTCCTGGGGATTGGTTAACATTACTGACGTCAGTGATAGGAGCCCCATGTTCTGATTGGTGCGCCCGTGAGCTTCCCAGTCTGGGACCACCGCTGTTCCCAGCTCTCGGTGTACCTGCAAGTTGCAACAATGTTTCACTATGGGTACGTGCAGACAATGTGAGGACTTATTCATAGCTGGAAGGCTGACCGCTCCCACTGTCGCAGATGTTCATTGAGCCTTTCATGTGTATCTGCCTGTGTCCCGTAGCGATAGATCCAGACGCCTCTACTCTCCTGGGTTTGGCATCTCGTCAGGTTCGGCTTGGTCACGTGGGGAGGGACCGTGAAAGAGGCAGAATTCTGCACAATTAATATTGTTTTTCCACTGCGCGTCTGGTTTAATTTGCCGGTGTGACTTTAACGTTGGTGCGCGGAGTACGAGGTTGCAACATCGTGCCTTTGATGATTTGTTCTTGGAATGTGGGTTTGCAACATTGCGACCTTGGCTGGTTGCTCCACCGGGCTCTTTCTGCAGGATCAGCAACCTGACTCTTGCTTTGTTAATGTCCACGGGAGCTCTTGTTTGAGGCCTACTCGGGCCTGGTGCATAAGTAGTCCGTTTGGTGCATAGGTGCTTCAGGTTATAGTAGCATATAGTTCCATGACCAGTATCGTGTCTCCATTATACCTCTCATGGTGGTAACGGGTTTCAAGAGAAGCGTGAGCAAGCGTTATAGATGAGTTCATGACGCGTCTTGCGTTTCTGCATTCTGAAAGCCTATGTAAAAATAATAAAGATGCACGTCCGTGAATATGCCTGTCGCCTACGTCATAGCACTGAGTATATTCTTCGTGTAGATTGGTGTGGGAATGTTCAGTGTGTATATTTGTACAGATGTGCTTCCCGTTGTCTAGGTCGTCATGGCATCTCTAACGACGTGTAGATTTTAGTCTAGCTGATCCGTGCCGCAGGTGTCGGCATGGCCAGTGCGGGCTGCTGGGCAGGCAGATGGACACATCCATATGTTCCTGTACCAGGGTACCTGGTCGTCTGGTAAATGGACAAACTCTTCTCGCGGCGGGTGTCTGGGTCGTGACCCTCTAGGCCAAGCGCGAGAGGTGAAGGACGGGAGCCTGGTCTTCCATTCTCCCACTTCAGTCCCCCCTCTGGTCGACTTGTCGACCACAAACATATCCTTCTCGTTATCTCCTCTTACTCTCCATATCTTAGTTATTCCTCCGAGATGTCCATAATGGTTTACATGATCTTCAAATGACCAATACATATATTCACAGGTTCCTCCAGGAGTACAGTATACCCATCTTCCTATGTAGCTCCTGGGGTTCCTCGGGTTCTCGATCTTCACTGATGGTGGGTCTAGATGGTTGGTGATGATTTGGGTGCGCAACTTCTCCCTCTCCTGTATTATCACACCTGTATGCTGGCCGTCATCTGCTGGCATTAAGGGGTGCATTCCCACCATTTCCAGCAACTCGTCAGTCGTGCGTGCCTTCCGGGCCTTCCAAAATCTAATTATGATCAGAGTAGCTCCAGCCAAAATAGTACAACCCACTATTATTTTCAGTCCATCTGACAGCCAGGATGGCATCCATGACCATAATAGTGAAAACCAGCTCTTATCCTTGTTTACACCGTTACTTTCATCCATCATTTTGGAGTGCATCTGGGCCAATTGTGAAACTGCTTCTGTCAGTGTACCATTGTCAGCATCGTTGGCAGGTATGAACGTGCAGCAAGATTGTCCTATCTTTGCACAAACTCCTCCTTCCATTGCTGTGAGAAGGTCCAATACATATCTGTTCTGGAGTGCTACCATCCTTACAGCTCGCAGCTCCTCTTTAATTGCGTTAAACCCATTTACTGTTGAATTGATGGTCATCATTAGTTCCCATCTAGTTATTTGGAGCCATTTTGCGTTTGCGTAAGCCTGCAGTCCCGGATGTATTATTGAGGAGAAGAACATTGCTGCTCTGCTGAATAGTCTGTGTTCTGGCGGTATTGATGTTAGTGCCGTTTCCGACCTTCCCCACAGGTAATTTCCTGTCAGTGGCTCTCCTTGTCTTTTTCTCCTATTTAGGACAGTATCATTGCTGTTGGTCCTGTTCCCTTGCTCCTCCTGAAGTGGTGCAGATCTCTTTCTTCTCTTATCCCCTTCATCCATTTTAGGAAATTTCGCCACATTGACATGCTTCTTAGGTACCACTAGTGATGGTACATTGACGTGTACCATTGTGCACAAACCATTCCACAGGGGAGGCAGTGTATGGTATGCCTTTTCTCCACAGGCCCAATAATGGTCCATTATTACTGCTGTTCCCGCTCCCCCCTCAGGTAACTCCATCACGCTTGCACAATTGGTGTTATATCCTACGTCCACCTCTCCTTTATGCTGGTAGCATACCTTGGGCGCAGTCAATGGTAGTATTGTTATTGGGTCTTCATCTTCTTCTACCCACGTGAGCATTGGTACATACTTGATCCACGTCGTCCAACATCGGTGATTGTGTGTCTCGATGGTTGAGATAGTTTCTTTTGTTACCATGTTGCTGCCAATCACTCCTATCTCCCAGCTGTTGTCCAGATACACCTTTCCTGTTATCGTCACCAGCGGCCTCTCCCAGCATCCTTGTTTACCCGGAACTTCAGTGGCGTACCAATCACATGGTAGATACTGCAGTGTTACTTTCTTTGTTTCTCCTTTTGCAGGGCCACTTGTTATGTATTTGAATGCTTCAGCATGTAAACTGGTCTTGTGATAACTCAAATAGGTCTTGAGGAAGTTGTTTTCATATGGGTATGAGTCTCGTGTTTTCCATGTCATGTGCACTACTGTTCCTTGAAATCTTCCTTTCGTTTGGAACAGGGCCAAGTATATTATGCACTGTGCTGTCTTTTCATCTATTTCTGTGGCAACAAATGTTCGTGAAGCGCTCATGGCGTATGGTATTAATGAGCAAACGTAGCAGCTATCCTCAGTTGTCTGCTTACCAATGCGGGTCATGTGTTGGTACCATATGTTGTTTGTGACGTGTGCTGAATCTTGTATATAATTATCAATACCTTTATTGTCTGAGTATGTGCTGCATTTAACTCTATTTTGCTTGGGTGCAATGTTACTATTACCACCTGACGTAACACCTGTTGCAGCGGGGAACGGGGGTATATTAGGTTTGGGTGCAGCAATAAAATTGATAGCATAGCTGTACTGCCAGACAGAGGCAGCCAAGAACCCGGTGATCATAAAAATCCCTATTATTTTTATTACATATGCTAATCTCACCGGCATTTTGCTCTTACCTTGCTGCAGTCCTGGCAGCGTATTCTTGCGACGTTAAAGTTGCCCGCCTAAAAATTCTCAAAAATGCTCGTTATTAAATGTTAGTTTTGTTTCCTTTAAGCTCTCCCTATCAAATAGTCATTCAGTGCCCAGGCGAAGAGCTGCTCCCATGCTACTCTAAGTGACCGGTCTCTTAGGACCGGCAAGTATGGGCGGAGGTGGGGCATGGAATATTCTATGGCCAGGAGGAAGGCTGTGTAGTAGACACGTACCCTTCTCCTTTTTAGGTATGTTGGCCTTTTTATTTCGTATACAAATTGGTTTGACAATTCTTCTGGGTAGTTATCGTCTGGGAGTACCATCTACGCCTGGACAGTGAACTTGTTAATTAGCTTTTTCTTGACAATACAATATTACGCAGTTCCTGTATGTGCGAGAGAAAAAAGAGAACATTCACGTGTTTACATGTGTATTTGTGCAGGCAATGTCTTTCAGTTTAAGTTAAAATTGTACTTGGGAGTCAATGGGCGGGGTGTTTGGGCTCAGATGGCGGAAGTATTTTTACTCTTTGAACGTGTGACCATGGGGTGGGCAGTATGGGGATCACCCCTTTCTTCGTCAGTTATTGTCTCCGGGGTAGCTGGGTAGTGGCACGGTAAGGGAACAATTGGGTCGTTGTCTGAGGTGGAACTTCCTTCCGCTGTCGGGGATGTTGTTGCTGTTCTTCCAATGGACCTGTCGTTGGCGCTGGGGCGGGTCTGCAGTTTGTAGATCTTTACATCATGTAGGTGGTTCCAGGCACGCTTGTCCTTTAGTTTTACTGCTCTTGTTGATACGTCCTCTACCAGATTGGGGCCGGTGAACCTCTTATCGTTCCATTTTCTATTGAAATTGCGAAGTAGCACGTGGTCACCTTTGGCAAGTTTGCACAAGTTCTCCTTTTCCAATTCTGTACTTGCGCCTTCTTCTTGATTGCTGGTAGATCCGCCCCGTGTGCGCTCGAGCAGTTGAGACACAAACACGACACTAGTAATCAAAGAAGACACATATTGATACATTTCATCACCTAACACACTCGCTGAACTTTCGTGGTCGGTGAATGCCCTTGACGTTGGGGTTAGGGGAAGGCGCATTTGACGTCCAGTAACCACCTCGTGAGGGGTGAGGTGGTGGTCGGACCCTGGCCTATTCCTTAATTCGAATAGGGCTAACGGAAGGCAATACAACCAACTTTTCTTTGTTGTTTGTTGTATTTTTGCAATTGCCTCCTTCAATAAGCCATTCAGCCGTTCACATACACCATTAGCCTGTGGGTGGTATGCACATGCAAATTTGTGTTTTATGCTCAGCAGGGATGTGATATGCTGGAACATTTCGTTTGCGAAATGCGGGCCATTGTCTGATCTTAACACCTCGCACACTCCCCACCTGGGGAAGACCTCCCTTACTAGGAATTTGGCTGCTCTAAATGCATCTGGGTGTGAACAGGGCCCTGCTTCAATCCACCTAGAAAATGGGCATACTACTACAATCATATACCTATTACCTTGACATATGTTGATCATATCAACATAGTCAATGTGAAGGTGACGAAAAGGTCCTTCTGGCCGGGGTATGGTACCTCTTATCACTTTTAGAGTATGACCGGCCGTAAACTGTTGACATGTGAGACAATTGCTGATAAAATTTGACACATGAGAATTTAACTCAGGACAAAACCAATCTTCTCTAATTCGTGCTGCAATTATTTCCTTGCCTGTATGGGCTGGGTGATGTAATTGGCTCAGGGCGGTATTTAAGAGTGCCAACGGTATTACAACTTTCCCAGTGCCACCCTGGCGCCATAGTGCGTCGGTTGGTGACATTGTACATCCTCTTTTTACCCATATTTCTTTTTCAGCCATTGGTGCAGCCGCTTGTAGCTCCATAATCTGTGTGGCTGGGAGATGGGTGTACCCTTTTCTTATTAACATCTCCCTAGCCATTCCCCTCCCTCTCCCTCTCTGTGAGTCTGTGGGGTTCCATATCTCACCAAAGTATGCAGCATATTTCGCATGTGCGTCTGCTGCTGCATTCCCTTTTGAGACGTGGTCTTCACCATTGGTGTGTGCGGTGCATTTGACTAGGGCTAGTTCTTGGGGGTCGTTTATTACTTCAATTAGTTCAGCCAACAAGAGGGCATGTTGCACTGGAGTGCCATCAGCTCTCCTAAACCCTCTTCTTCTCCATTTTGATAACCCTGAGTGGACAGTGGATGTAACATATGCACTGTCGGAATATATGGTTACTCGTTTGTTAAAACTTTCCTTTAATGCCAATATTAGTGCAACCAGTTCCGCGGCTTGAGCAGAGTAATGCTGTGGTAATTGTACACACTTCATAGCCACACACACCGGCGCCTCCATCATTTTTACTACTGCTGCCCCAGTCCTTCGTATCCCATCTCCTTGGTCAATAGTTGATGACCCATCAATAAACAAAAGCTCACCTCCCTCTAGTGCGTTTTCTTCAACTTTTCTAGTACATGAGTACATTTCAGTTATTTGGGTGCAGTCGTGGGCGTAATCTCCCTCCTCAATTACTTCTGCTAGGAACCTTGCAGGGTTAACCGTGCTACATCTAACAATTGCTAGTTCAGCTCTAGACAAAATGATCTCATAACCTGATGCCCTCTGTGCCGTTAGTGTGGACTTGGGTTTATTCAATATTGCAAATAGTGCATGTTCCACAAACAGTGTAGTTAGACACCCCATGGTTATTGCTGATGCTTTTTCTACTGCAAAAGCAGCTGCAGCGAGACCTTGTTCGCAAGGGAAGTGGCCTAACATCACAGGGTCTAAGTGACCGCTGTAAAATGCTACTGGTTTATAGCCCATGCTCGTTTTTTGGGCCAATACTGCTTTCATCACTGCTGAGTCGCAATGTGAAAATATAAAAAAGCGTCGCTCATAGTCTGGGGATGCCAGTACTGGAGCAGTTGATATCGCGTCTTTCAATTCGTCAAAGGCCTCCCTCATTTCCATAGTCCACCCCAACTTTTCCTCCCCTTTATTGGCATCCCTCAAACCCTCAAGCAGGGGTCCTATGTATGAACTGTAATCAAATACCCATGCTCTACAGTAGTTGCACAGCCCCAGAAACTGCTGCAGTTCTCTCACAGTCTGTGGCACGGGAGTACTTGAAATGGCCTGTGCTCTTTGTGGTGCAATCTTTCTTCCATGTTGGGATATCAGTTGGCCAATGTAAAGTACCTGTTCCTGACAGTATTGTATCTTTTCCATGTCTACCTTGTACCCCTTTTCAGCCAATATTGTCAACATTTTTAAGGAGTCCTCTCTACATTTACTTTCGTTTGTACTGCAAATTATTATGTCATCCACATACTGTAACACTGTGCTTTCCACCTCAACGTTACCCAAATCCATCTGTATTACTCTATTGAAAATTGAGGGTGATTCACAATACCCCTGTGGTAATCTGGTATGTTTCCACTTTGTATTTCGGTAAGTGAAGCTTGTCAAATCTTGTGAGTCTGGGTGTAATGGTATTGAGAAAAAAGCATTTTTAAGGTCAATCACTGTAAATCGTGATGCTTCTGCTGGAATGCCACACAATATTGTGGCCGGGTTTGCTGTTACTGGATACTCTGCTTCTACTATGTTGTTCAAGGGCCTGAGGTCCTGTATGAAGCGCCAAGACCCCCCTTTAGCCTTGCGCACCGGGTACACAGCTGTGTTACATGGTGATTCTGAGGGGACCAATATGCCATTGTTTATAAGGGCCGTTATGGTTTCATATATGCCCTCATCTGCCTCTTTAGGTGATTTGGGCACCTTTGACATATCCTCCTTAAAGAATGGGACTGGGGTGCCTGCGGGTGCCTCAAGTGCCATTGCAATTTTCTGTGCTATTTGTTTGTGAGCCACTCTTAGCTATATTTCTACACTCATCATGAACACCATTTCACCTTCCTCCTTTTCTTCTGAGAACAGCTCTTCATCTGACACCTGGGTCAGCCTACATCCTTCTGCTAGTGCTATCACTGCCCTCCATGCTCTCCCTTCTTTATCTTGGGCGTGCACAGCAACATAATCAGCTGTTGCAATAATGCTCTCGATGTCCATTACAAACACCTTTCCTTCTGGTTCATTAACTGGAGTTTCTGGTCGGAACAGATAGGCTGCTGGCCTCCTCCATATCTTCCCTTCTATCCCTGGCATCCATGCAAATGCCATGTCTGTGCCATACTGGAATAGCTCGCCATCTACTGGCTCCGCCCTAATCGCTGTCTGTCCACAGTATGCTTGCATAATCTGTCGTGCTGCGAGCATGTTAATCCCTGGAGTAGAGCAAATTATGCCATCCTCTGTAAAGGAGATCGTCATATTCAACCTGTTCATTATGTCCCTCCCCAGTATATTTACTGGTGAGGCACTATAATACAAAAGTGGGACTGACAGATCATAATCTCCAATAGATAAGGGAACGTTATCAGTAAATGGAACCAACCCTTTAGCCCCAGAAAATCCTTGGGTGTTCATGGCTTCGCCTGACATCTTAAATTTACCTTCCCTTATGCAAGACCGGGTTGCCCCGGTGTCAACAAGGAATGATAATTTTTTGTCACCTATCGTTACCTCTATGCGTGGCTCCTCCGCACTATTAGGTGTTACTGACAGGATGGGACACACCAAGGCCGTCTGTGGGCTGTCCTATTGGGGGTACAATGATTGGCCATTCCCTGTGTAAGGGTTGTGTCCCAACACCGTCACCCTACCCAATTGCGTTTGTTGAGTTTGGGGTGGTTGTATTAACGCTACTTGTTGTTGTGGCAGTGGCAGTTGTTGTGTTATTTGTTGTTGTTGTGGCAGTGAATATGTTTGTTGCTGCTGTTGTGTTGTTTGTTGTTGTGGGTCACTTCCTTGTTGTGACATCTGCTGTTGTTGTATGCCCTGCTGTTCTTGTGAGGTCCTAGGTTGTGCTTGTTCATTCCATGCTGGTGTTCCTGGCCTGACCCTACACGTACGTGACATGTGTCCTAATAGTCCGCAGTTCCAACACACGGGTGGTTCCCTGCTTTGCCATGGGAAGCTCCCTGTGTTGTCCTGGTATACGGGTTGCCCTGTGGGGTAGGAATTTCTAAGTCCCCCCGCCTGTTGTTGGGTATTATATCCGTATCCTCTCCCTCTCATAAATCCTCCTCTCCCCCTGTTATAACTATAATACCCAGTTCCTTGCATTGGGTACCCTCCTCCCATGTTTGGTGCGTGTAATTGCAGAGGCGGCACTTGCTGTATTACACTTTGTGGAGGTGCTATTTGAGCGGGATCTTGTGCAGCCACTACTTGCGTGGGGCTTTGGGCCATTGGTGTGGGCGTAGTTATTAGTGCCCCTTCCATTGTGTATTTAGTAAGTTTTTTCTGTACCAGTTTGGCCTCTTCTGTTTTCCTGTCCTCTTCCTTTTGTTTCATTTTTCCTTGCCATGTCCTGCAGTGATGTACTATAGTCAGTTGTATTTCTGGCCATGGTTTTGCTTCCATTCCCACTACTTTCTTTAGTTGTTTCTGAACTCCTTCTGGGAGCCCTTGTACTAGTATATGATAAAATATGGCTGGTGTTTTGTCCCATTGTTCTCTAGTTTCCATGCGCCACTTCTCTTGAATATCCTGGATATAATCAACAGGATCCTCATTCTCACGCATCTTACGGGAAGTAATGGCTCCTATGTCTGATGTGTCTGGGTATTGTACTCTCAGTGCCTGCCATAGCGCATGTCTGCAGTTTGCAAATGGTGCCCCATCATGCGATGTGTTCGTTATTGTTACCCCATGGAATCCCGCTCTCTTCCAAATGTCATCCGCTCTATCCCCTAATATTGATATTAACAGGCCCTTCACATCTCCTACTGCTAGTTTCTGTCCTGCGGTGTGTTTTTCCATTTCATATATCCACTTACCCGCACCTCCACTTAGTGATGGGAGCCTACATTTTATATTTTCTTTATCCGTATGTTTCCAAGGTACATACTGTGGTCTAACCCCTCCTCTCTCCAACAGTGGCATCAAGTTGTGTCTTGTGTCCCCCTTTACGTTCCATAATATCGAGTCCTCACACCCCTCCTCTTCTCCCGTTTCCTTTACCTCTTCAAGTTCGTCCTTATTACCCCTGCTCCTACCTCCTTCTCCGTCCTTTCCCCTTTTTTCATCATTTCCTGTGTTTAATGTGGGCATGTTTATTTGTCTGTCTTGTCTGCGACTAGGGAGGTCTCTAAGCCGACATGCATAGGGAGTCAGTTGGTCCATGAAGGGCGCGAGCTTTATTGTGCGCAGCGAGCGTGTGGCGGTTGAGCTTGTAGGGTGCGATGGGGGAGGGCGTGATGGAGATGGGGATGGCGTGGTTTCATGGGTTTGTTTTTCCACTAGTTTTTGCACCCCTTCTTCACTTCTCTCCAACTCCTCCCTTCTCCTACTGATCCATGGCGAGTCTATGTTTGTTCGAGTGAGGTATAGCTTATCTAAGCTTTCCCTTTCACTCTTTCTTCCTTCCCTCTCTACTCC
Organism: Ambystoma mexicanum; assembly: GCF_040938575.1. Taxonomy (NCBI): domain Eukaryota; kingdom Metazoa; phylum Chordata; class Amphibia; order Caudata; family Ambystomatidae; genus Ambystoma; species Ambystoma mexicanum. The sequence continues at coordinate 677,347,779 of NC_090935.1, read as the reverse complement.
TTCTTCCTCCTCACTGCAAAAGTCAGTCATAAAGGGTATCCCCCACTCTGCCTTTTTCCCTTTTATTGTTACTGTTTCTAAGTCTATTAGGTCCATTTCTCCTTTTCCTTTGTTATCAACTGCTCCCCCTAGTGCTGATGTTGTTGCTACTTCTCTACTTCTATATAAATCCCCCCATTTTTCACTCTCCCTACTCCTCCCTTCTCTTTCTCCTTCACTCCTCTCCTCCATCTCCCTACTATTTTCCTCCCTTTTCCTTTTTAATTCCTCCATCACTTCGTTGCTCATCTGTTCCAATATTCTTTCATCCTCTTTCTTCCTTTCCCATTTCACCCTTTCTCTTTCTATTACTTTCCCCTCTTCATATTTCTTAGCTGTCTCTGATAGTACCCTCCTCCTCCATATTGCCATTTCATTTTCCTTTTCTTCTTCTTCCTTCTTCTTTTCTCTCAGCACTACTCTTGACACCCTGTCTGCTGCTGCTTTTACCCTTTCAGCTTCTCTCCTTTGCTCCTCATTTCGTTCCCTTAATTTGTCCAATTCGTCCTTACCTTCTTTCCTTTTCCTCACTCTCTCTCTTTCCTCCCTCTCAAGCTGTTTGATCAATTCATTCTGCTCATCCCTTAGTTTAGCTAACCTTTCCTCCAAAATCTCTTCCCTTTGTCGTAATAGCTCCTCCCCCCTTATCTCACTCTCTCTTGTACTATCCTCGTCTGTTCTCTTTACTACCTCCCTCTCTTCTCCAGTTAGTGAACCTCGTAATTTTAATAATATCTGTGCAGCTACCCACTCATCATTTCCTATCTCTACAGTCTGCTCTTCTCCAATCCTCCCCTCCCCCATTGGTATCTTCCTATGAGCCACATATGGTGGAGGGCTGTATGCCGGGTTCGAGTATCCTTCAGCCGCCCTTAACTGTCCTTCTATTTCTCCTAATTCTCTTAAAGGGTACAACCCTCCTCCCTCTGTTTTCACTCCCGGTGTAATGGGTATCTCATTGCTCGGTTCCTTTTTTATGTCATCTGATTTATCAATCTTTTCTCCTCCCTGTCCTCCGTTCCTCGTATTCTTTGTGCTCTCACACCCCTCTTCCCCATCCGTTCCTTCTTTCTTAATCTCCTTTTCTTCCGGTGTTTCCCCCACAGTGAACATTCCATTTGGTCCTGGTCGGGACCCCTGGAACATCCTCCATAAGTTAAACACCTCCACATGGTTTGCCAACTTCTTCCCCTTGTATGTATTGTGCAGATGGTTTAGCAGTGAATGTTGGGCATATGGATCGAAACTACCATTAGGTGGCCATGGTGTTAACATTTTGTTGTCCGTCCCCTGGGTCCACTCTATACTGTACTTAATTAATTTCTCCCTATGGGGTGGGAGTGTGGTGCATATGTGTTGTAGTGGGGTAGTGAGGGTGTTCCCCCACCCTCCCGACCCTGTCCCGTATGACATAGTGGCGCTCCCCTTGTTACCCTTCCCTTCACTAGCAGTTTACAATATACAACCTTATATTGTTTACCTGGCCCCGCAAGTGTGGGGACTTACGACAATCCTTTTACAGAATATGCAGTAAAACTTATTAAAAACATAGAACAAAATATATATATATATCATTTTATATTGTATATTCCTTCCCCTACGGCCCCCTGCGGCCGAAGCGCACGCAGCCCCCTGCGGCTGCGTACCCCTTACGACGCTCTTATACAGTCGTCCTGTTTCCCCGTTCTCCTCCTCCTTTTACACTTGCCGTGGCCGGCGTTCTCCGTGCGCAGCCACGCCCCTCTCCCCTTCTCCTCTTCCGATCCACTCGTCTATCGTTTATTTGCGTATCCGCTCCCTTATCATATTTCTCTTCCCCACCACTCTCAAAAGTTCCTTGTGCTCGCTATATCCTATTAAATCCCTACTGGTGACGTCACCGATTTCTTCGAGCTACTGGTACATTCTTATTATGTTCTTTAAGTTGAAAATACACTTGCAATCTACCCCGCTAACCCTACAGCTGTCTTCCTGTCTCTCCTGGAACAAGGTTATCATATCAATGATATAATCGGACTGAGCACCTGCGTCGCCTCACGTGTGATACGCCCCTCAACAGGAGGGCTTAACCAGCCAATTATCTTCTGTATTGGGCAACTAGGCAACTAGCTACCGCCTACAGGGAAACGTCATCTACCTATCGAGTTTCTTGCTCGAACAATAGGAATCCTCGTCTACTCATTGATCAATAAATGCCAAATCGTAGGAAACCACACACCCCCACCCTCACACGTAGTCGCAATTTAGGCCAATCAGTGTCTTACGAGCGGCCGCACGTGATGTTTTCGTGCCCCGCCCCCCTCTTTCGTGTAACGTAGCCGACTGCTCTCGCACTCGTTTCGCTACCATTCATTCCATTGGCAACACTAAGTTGTTAGACCTTCGCCGCGCATCTGTACAACACCTCCCTCCTCCCTTATTTACTTCCTCCCCCTCCCTCACAATTTCGCATTGCTTGTTGTGCGTGTCATGCTCACCAAGTTCTCTCGATGCAGGGCCGCTCGACTGCGTGCACCCCTCCAAGCGGCTCGCCACCTCCCCTCGTCTGGACCACGTCTGGACACTCGCCGACCGCGGGCGGGATACTTCTCAACCGGCTCCCGAGGGCCAATATCCGGATTGCGCTGTCCGGTCTTCTCGCAGCTCCGCGATGGTCCTGTAGTCCTCAGAAGGGGGCAACGGCAGAGGGGGCCGCGCCGCCGGGCCTCCTCGCAACGGGAGTGCCTGGAAAAAGTAAAAATAAAAAGTCGATCTTAAACAGATCTCAGCAGTGCCTCCAACTTGTCGGGGGGAAATTCTGCCGGGGTCGGCCGGGCCGTCCGCAGACCTCCGGGCAGGGAGGCCCCAACTCCTCCCGTATATCCCAGATGAGATAGAGTATGAGACACACACAAGGAGCAAGGTGACTCTGCTGTTTATTAGACAAAACGGCAGGGATGGGTCAAGGAGCGTACGCGTTCGTCCTGACACACACACAATCGTGGGGCTCGCAGGCCCTTTTACTGTATTATGACGCGCTACTTGCGTCACTTCAGAAAGTTAACAAAAAACCTATCGCCACTCTTAATTGGTTGCTCGAGTGGTAGGGTTAGTATAGCACACATATAGAGAACGATGTTAGTGGACAAAGGGTAGTCAGGTGGTATATCTGGGTTGTCCCTACAATTAGATACATGAGAATTGTTACATGATGACTCCTGGGGATTGGTTAACATTACTGACGTCAGTGATAGGAGCCCCATGTTCTGATTGGTGCGCCCGTGAGCTTCCCAGCCTGAGACCACCGCTGTTCCCAGCTCTCGGTGTACCTGCAAGTTGCAACAATGTTTCACTATGGGTACGTGCAGACAATGTGAGGACTTATTCATAGCTGGAAGGCTGACCGCTCCCACTGTCGCAGATGTTCATTGAGCCTTTCATGTGTATCTGCCTGTGTCCCGTAGCGATAGATCCAGACGCCTCTACTCTCCTGGGTTTGGCATCTCGTCAGGTTCGGCTTGGTCACGTGGGGAGGGACCGTGAAAGAGGCAGAATTCTGCACAATTAATATTGTTTTTCCACTGCGCGTCTGGTTTAATTTGCCGGTGTGACTTTAACGTTGGTGCGCGGAGTACGAGGTTGCAACATCGTGCCTTTGATGATTTGTTCTTGGAATGTGGGTTTGCAACATTGCGACCTTGGCTGGTTGCTCCACCGGGCTCTTTCTGCAGGATCAGCAACCTGACTCTTGCTTTGTTAATGTCCACGGGAGCTCTTGTTTGAGGCCTACTCGGGCCTGGTGCATAAGTAGTCCGTTTGGTGCATAGGTGCTTTAGGTTATAGTAGCATATAGTTCCATGACCAGTATCGTGTCTCCATTATACCTCTCATGGTGGTAACGGGTTTCAAGAGAAGCGTGAGCAAGCGTTATAGATGAGTTCATGACGCGTCTTGCGTTTCTGCATTCTGAAAGCCTATGTAAAAATAATAAAGATGCACGTCCGTGAATATAGAGGGAACAGAGGAACACAAGCTCAATTACCCCTCTTTTTGTCCGCCTCGCAGAAGGGCAGGGACAGAGGGATTTTTTGGATAGATATATTTCTTGTCTATCTGAGAGTCGCATAAAAATATTTCATTATTCAGGGAGTAGTCACAGTAAAAAACATATTTTAATAGTATAATTTATACACTTTTGTAAGTGGTTGGTGCTTTCCACCAGGCACCTCCAGACTTAGAAAACAATACATACAACTAAAAAGTCCACACTACCACATACATATTCTGCTTGTGGTGTCTAGGTTAGTAGAGTGACAATTCTAATGATACACTTTGTCAATTTTAATTTGTTGACTTTCGAAAAAAATGGGGAAACTAAGACATTAAATGTACAGCATACAATTTTAAACGCTGCAAAAAAACACAGTTGTTTCAGTGTTAGGATGTCTACATATGTTTCGGCACATAATATGCATCAACACCATCCCTGGTGTTCTGCTATTTTAGTTGTGGCCCTCTTCAGGACAGAATATTGTTTTTCGGAATGACAAAAGTTCAGAAAAACCCCAGGTGTTCACGTTGTTTTTCAGTGCTTTGTATGCTTTTGTGGTCGGACTTAAGATTCTTATTTTTGTTCAAGGCAAGCGTCGAATTCGCTGTCATGCCCTAGATGTCATCATACAGTTGGTTGCCTATATCTTATTTGGGCTTAGTGGTTGGTCCTTGCGTCGAAGTAATTCAAACTTTCGAGCCTGAGGGTTTCGTCAGAGGATATAATTTAATTTGGCGCTAGTTGTTTTTGCAGAGATGCATGTCCCCTGCATGTGGGTTCCCAGGGGTACCTTCTTTTCCTGTTTAGCAGAACCTTCTATTTGATTCAATGGGACGATCTTTACGTATCGTAGTGCAGCTCCTCTCAGTTTCGACGCAGAGGTACCCACACGTCCGTGAATATGCCTGTCGCCTACGTCAAAGCACTGAGTATATTCTTCGTGTAGATTGGTGTGGGAATGTTCAGTGTGTATATTTGTACAGATGTGCTTCCCGTTGTCTAGGTCGTCATGGCATCTCTAACGACGTGTAGATTTTAGTCTAGCTGATCCGTGCCGCAGGTGTCGGCATGGCCAGTGCGGGCTGCTGGGCAGGCAGATGGACACATCCGTATGTTCCTGTACCAGGGTACCTGGTCGTCTGGTAAATGGACAAACTCTTCTCGCGGCGGGTGTCTGGGTCGTGACCCTCTAGGCCAAGCGCGAGAGGTGAAGGACGGGAGCCTGGTCTTCCATTCTCCCACTTCAAACTGTTTCGGTGGAGGGTGGGAGCGAAGGGGAACCATCCAGCAACTACAATAGGGGAAAGGCTTCCGCAAGGTCTCTATCCTCTGCAGCACTTCCGCTGCTGCTGGCTTTATGACAGGTCCCCCATGGGCCTGGATTAAGTTCCGATTCAGGGGGGTTTAACATCCGAGGGGTGGAACATGTGTCTGGTGAGTTCCTTCCATGCCTCGAGTGACATACTAGAGTCATCCGTGGATCTGGCCACACAGTCCTCCCATGCCACGGTCTCGGCCAGCACCCACCGTTCAGTCTCTTTGTGCCATAGTTTGAACTGAAGGCCCATGGGTTTCTTCCAGGCCATTGGTATAGTTCTTTTGGCCAGTATGCACGATATGTCCATGAGCCTTGTTACATGCTTGAGTTTGGCTGGTCTGGGGTAGGTTCCTAAGAGGCACTCGCCGGGTGTCCAATTATATTTACTCAGGCCTGCTTTTTCGCAAGTTTGTTGGACCCTGTCCCACAGAGTCCTTGTCCTGGGGCATTCCCATAACATGTGGATCAGATTTGCTTTTTTCCCCCTTGCACCAGTTGCAGGTCGGTTGTGCCTGGGGATTAAAGGTGGCTATACGGCACGGGGTCAGGTAAGTTCTGTGTAGTATGTTCAACTGAATCTGCCTAAATCTATGGTTTCTGGACACCGTTTTGGGGAATGTGAGAGCTCTGTTCCACTTCCCTTCAGTCATTTCCCGGCCTATATCCTCCTTCCATTTGCTTTTCATTTCCATGCTCCGAGGATTTGGCATGTCGATCCGGTGGCCATATATTTGCGAAACGGGTTTCCCGCCCTCTCCCAAGTTGTACATCAAGGTGAGGAGTGGGTCTGTATCTGGTTCCACCGGCCACGAGTCCCATTTGCGTCGGGCCACAGCACAAGTTCTTTGGTACCACAGAAACTGGCCGGTATGTATGCCGTCCGTCTCCTGCAGCGAGGTGAACTCCCTGAAAGTGCCTTCATCATACAGATCTCCCCAGGTGTAGACCCCTTCCCTCTCCCAGAGCCTGATATGTTTCAAAACCGAAAGTGTTGTGCATAGGTCTGCGATCAGGGGGACCTCTGGGGTATAGGAGTTCCATGAGTTAGTGAGCATTTTCGCCCTGTGCCAAATTTTCCTTCCCAGGTCAGCCAAAAAGGGAAGAGTTCCCAGCAGTTTGGACGGTGCCCAGACCAGTTCTTTCAGATGGAATTGGGGCAGCATGGCCTGTAGCAATGGTGTTTCAGATGTGGGTTCATCATCTAGCCATTTGGTCACAAAACTAAGCTGTGCTGCTATGTAATATTTTTCTAGGTTTGGAAGTTGAATACCGCCTTGGCTATATGGTAGGGTTAGCAATTGCAACGCTATTCTATGCCTGCCTTTCCCCCATAGGAACTCTCGCAGTATGGTCTCAAGCAGTGGGAAGAAGGGCTTGTGTATATAGTAGTGTACATTTTGAAACCCATAAAGGAAATGTGGGAGAACGATCATTTTAGTTATAGAAGCCCTGCCCATCATCGAGAGGGGGAGTTTCGCCCAGAACGCCATTGATTTGCGCAGGGCGGGGAGTGATGCCTTTGTGTTTCGTTCGTGCATTAGCTCAGGGGTATGCATAATGTGCACTCCAAGGTAGCAGAATGACGTATTCTGCCACTGGATCCCAACTTCAGGGAGTGCTTCTAAACTCTGTTTTCAGGGCCGGTAGGGGGAACATACAAGACATTGACCTGCTAAAACTTATCCCAGAGACCTTGGAATAATTGTCCAGCACTTCTAACATGGTTGGTACGTTGAGGTGTGTGTCCCTGACGTATATGAGAACGTCATCCGCGTAGAGCGAGATGATGTGATCCACGTCTCCCAGTCTAATGCCTGCATCGAAGAATTGCTTTCTAAAGTAGACAGCTATGGGTTCTAGTCCCAGTATGTAAAGCATTGGGGATAGTGGACAACCCTGTCTAGTCCCCTTGCATATATCCCAGGCCTCCGACACATACTTCCCAGATTTCACCCTTGCCTTAGGTTTAGCATACAAGATGTTAATCCACCTGATAAACCCGGGACCAAAGCCAAACTCCCTAAGCACTACCACAAGCCATTCCCAGTAAATGGAGTCAAACGCTTTGACTGCGTCTAGGGACAGCAGCGCGTATGAGTCCTTGTCTTTATCGGTTGGCGCTATAATGTGCTGCAGCCTGCGTAGGTTCATGGACGTATTTCGGCCCGGCACAAAGCCGCACTGATCTGGGTGAACTATGTCTCCTATTATTCTAGACAGCCGCTTCGCTAAGATCGTAGTCAGGATTTTAACATCATAATTTAACATTGCAATCGGGCGATATGAGTCGCATTGGTCTGCCGGTTTATTGGGCTTGAGGATCGGGATCACAACCATCTCCCTCATACTTTCAGGTAGTATCCCTTCTTCGTATGCCTCCTGGTATACTGCATGTAATAGGGGGGTCAGGGAGGACTCATACATTTTAAAAAACTCCGTGGGCAACCCGTCTGTTCCCGGTGCTTTGCCTGTGGCCGGGGATCTGATTGCATCGGTGATGTCTTCGGGTGTGATTTCTGCTTCTAGGGAGTCGGCTTGCTCAGGGGACAGCCTGGGGAGCCCTATCTCTTCTAGTGTTTCTATCAACCGTTCATGGGGGACCTGCTCCTCACGTGAATACAGGTGGGTGTAAAAGCGAGTGAAAGTGTCATTTATGCCCTGCTGCATAAAGTGTGTGTTTCCATCCTCATCTTGTAGTGAGGTGGTGGGGTTTTTGGAGTGCTCTTTACGGCAGAGCCAGGCTAGTAGTCTGCCCGGTCTGTCGGCCTCAACATGTGCTCTATTTGTTCTGACAGTATAGTCGAACTTTTCCAGCCTGTTCCACGCAGTTATGTTCCGCTCCCTAAGTTTCACAAGCTCCTCTTCCCTCTGTTGGGTGTCTACAGGGGTAGCCTCAAGTCGCTCAATCTGCCGTTCCACTAGGTCTAGTTCTTTCCTGAGCAGCTTCTTGATACCTCCCACCTTTGCAATTACTTCTCCCCTGGTTACCACCTTTAGAGCCTCCCACACTGTGCTATTGTAAACTACACTACCGGTGTTAACCTTTAGGTATGCATCAATAGAATCGCGTAATTCTTCTCAGAAGGCTGGGTCCCTCAGGGCGTCTGTGGGAATTTTCCACATGGGAATGGGGGGTCTGGGCCCTCTGTGGTTCCATGTTATCAGAAGCGGGGAGTGATCAGAGATAGTCCTCCCCAAGTATTGTGCTCCCTCCACCCGGGGTAAGTGTTCCCTGTCTATGAATATATAATCTAGTCTTGTGTGTAACTTATGTGGGGATGAGTAGAATGAGTATTCGGGTGCTTCAGGATGTTTTTCCCGCCACACATCCGTCATTTCCAGCCTCCCCAACATGGCAGATAGTGCTGTCGTAGTGGTCGATGGGCCTCCTAGCTGTGGTGTGGATCTGTCCAGCCGTGGGTCATGTACACAATTAAAATCCCCCTCCCAAATAAAGAGATCGTTCCTGTACTATGCAACTCTAGGGTACAGTGAGTTCAGGTAGGACGGTATGTTATTGTTAGGGAGATAGGAGTTCATGATGCATACTGCTTCTTGTTCAATGAATCCCCAAATTACGACGAACCTACCTTCCGGGTCTATCTCAGTTTTGTCCACCCGGAATGGGAGCTGTGGGTGAATCCAGGTGTAGACCCCTCTTGCGTATTTAGAATAAGTGGTACCAAACCCCTGTCCACCCCAATGTGTTTGTAGCTTGGCCACCGAGTCCGCCGTGCAGTGGGTCTCCTGTAGTAATGCTATCATTACCCCTTTTCTGTGCAGGTAGGTTTTAATCCTGTTCCTTTGGAGATAAATCCTTAGGCCCCTTACATTCCATGTCATTATTTTTATGGTGGTCGCAGCCATAGGGGTTTAGTAACAGCTCTGTTGTCCCCCTCTTTCCCTGCCTCTGCCGCCCCCGGGCCTGGACCTCCCTCCCTTCCCCCCTTCCTCTCAGTGTCAATTGGAGACTTTGATAACATTAACAATCCTCACTCTAGTGAATAAGGGTAACAAACCTTTCAACTCAAAACTGCCCCCAGCAGTTGCCTCAAACTTGCAGCGCTCGGGGGCACCCGGTCCTTCCAGGCCTTTCCGGGCCTACTGGTGTGGGTGGTGTGTCGGCAGTCGGCCTCCACGTGTTGCAGAGGGGTGCGTCGGCTTCGTTGTAATTTGCATGGGTCGGTGCGCTCCTGCCCGTCATGGCGTACGTAGAGTTGTAGATCTCAAGCGGTCCGGTATTCATTCGGCAGTTGTGCGAACCTTCATTTTCCTGTCGTTTGGTGCTTTCAATGGCCTGTGACTTCATGCGTAGTCCTTTCCTTATCATCAGCAAGGTTGTTGTCCTCAAGCCACATATTTGCCGCTGCCGGAGTCTCAAGAAAGATAGCTTTCCTCTTGTATAGTACCTTAAGGCGGGACGGGTACAGTAGCATGTACTTGAGGTTTAGCTTGCACAACCTAGCTTTCACCGGTACAAATGAGTTCAGTGCTCGCTGCACCGCGGGGGTATAGTCTGGGTAAATGACTATTTTGGCACCATGTTTCTCGATCTCCCCTCCTTCTCTTGAGAATCTCAGTATAGTCTCTCTGTCGCGAAAGTTCAAGACTTTTGCAATAATAGGGTGCGGTTGGGAGCCCGGAGGGGGCCTCTTCTGAAGTGATCTGTGGGCCCGTTCTATTGAGAAGCCCTGGGTCAGTTTGCCAGCCCCGATTTCTTGCAATAGCATAGTTTCTAAGAATTCGGTCGGGTCTGAGCCCTCCGTGTCTTCCGGTACCCCCATGATTCGGATGTTGCCGCGGTGGGCACGTCCTTCAGCGTCCTCTGATCGCGCCTCTAGCCGCGCTACTTGCAACTCAAGGTCTTGGACCTTAGATTTAAGTTCTGTGGTGTCGTTAACATTGTCTCGGAGCGTTGCTTCCGTTGTGGTCACCCTTTCTGTAAGGTTACGGGGGTCCTGTCTCATCAGTTGCATGTCCGACTTGATTTCATCGATCCTGGTTTCGATGGACGTTCGTATCTCTGCTATGGCTTGTAGCACTTGCGTATTTGTCGGATCGTCCTCCTTAGCCGTCGGGTCGTCTGCTGCCTCTGTCCCCTGTTGTTGTTTCGCCCTGACCGTGGTGAAGGAGTCCATGGTCGCGGTTTTTAATTTGCTTTTGGGGGGGGCGACATCGACTGCCCTTGGGCGTGCTCCGCAGCCTTTTCCCGTTCAGCGGGGACGTGTATGTAGGGTCGATTGCGAGGGCGGTCGTTGCAGATGGGGAGTCGTCAGCCCGCGGATGTTCCGGAGGGAACCGCCCGTCGTCTTCTTTCTTCTTCGTGTCTCTGCGTGTCTCTCGCGGCCTCCCGCCGGCCAGCGCCTCTCCTGCACGCGGTCTCGCGCCGAGGGTCCCCCCCTTCATCTCCTCCTCCTGGCACTCGGTCTCGGAGATAGAGACCTGGGTCACAGCCGGCCACGGGGGTCCGTCCTCCCCGGGGTGTCGCCGGATCACTGGGTTGGATGCTGTGGGCCCTCCTCTCTCGCCTCCGGAGGCTATCCGACCTCCAGCGGTGCGTCTCAGATGGGACCGGCAGGCGCCGCCATTTTGTTGAGCCGGGGCCTCCTCTCTGTTCGCTTCGGATAACCGTTATCTCGGTCCGATTTTCTTACGGAAACTTCGTCGAGGGTAGGGAAACGGTTCTTCTTCCCGTAGCTACTTCAGGCGTGCTTGTTCAGCTTAAGCAGGCCGAACGATTCGGTCCATTGTAGGATCTCGGGCAGGAGCGCGAGGAGAACACGTCCTCACTCCATGCGCGCTGGCCACGCCCCCAGGCTATATTCTCCATGTGTATGCATAAACAATATTCCCCAAGTGCATGGATCAAGAAACTTCGAGAATATGCCACTACTCCAGCTATCTTACTATTCCCTTTCCAAGGCCTTCACGTGACTGGCAAAAATCTTCAGCGGGATATGTAATGGGCATTGAGCATGATTCTAGTAGCTTAGTATAGTATGAGGCCTTGAGGCCTACTCTGATGGCATTCTGAAGAAAGTATTCTCTTTACTTACATGGGGTTGTCTAAAATAAACACCCTTTTCACAATTATAATGTGTATATGTTGCAGGCTGAAACTGTTTAGCGCCTTGCTATGCTACCTTCAATGAGATATATGGTTAAATAAATGCTAACCCAAAAATACATCACTCGCTGTTTGTGGTATAACTTCAGCAAGCATCATTACTCTGTATAGATGCTGCTTCTCACTAAAAGGCTAATTAATTATTCCAATAGGAACCTCTTTTGTTCATTAAAGCACTTTAAACTCTTTAGAAATATTAATCCACTTCTTTGCACTAAAGTCTAAACTGACATGAGGCCTATATCACAATTATACTTTTACTGCCTACACTAAGAATATGGTAGGATATGTCTTGACAGGATATCTCTTTTAAAACACCAGAAATGACTTGCTTACCCCATTCAGGTGGTACAATTCTGCCTAGGCCTGTAGAGCCAAAACTATAATGGTCTAACATGGATGAACATGATGAGTAAATATGTGATTTTCCTACCCTTATTTTCCCCCATAGGGTAGAATGGGCGGCAAAATGCCATGAAAAGCGTATACAATAAATGTATGAAATATTTTTAGAGCGATACAGTCAAATTCCACTGATTCCGTTGGGTATCTTGTGTTTCCATCTAAAAGGTTTCCAGCTAAACCTTTTCCATCGAAACCTATCCATCGAAAATATATGCATCGAATGCATATATGTGATGGGTAAAGGGTTTGATTTTCGTAGGGTGGGTTTTTAAGGGTAAAAAACTAAGGGTTGGAAGGGGGAACCTCCCCCAAAAAAAGACAAAAAATGCATTCAATGGTAATATTTTCTATAGTTAGGTTTTCGATGCAAAAACATTTGTTGGAAAGTTTTAGATGGAAAGACCATAAACCATTCCGTTGTCACCAGTTGTTTACAACGAAAGACGTTTACAAAAAATACAATATAATATGACAGAGTTCTGCATTTTTGATAGATCTATACATACAAACAAATGCACAACAGATAGCTTTCTCCTTTGAACGTATAATTCTGTTAAGGCAGATCCAATAAATCAGAAAAGTCTGTAAAATCGAATTGAAACAGTCTCAAAAAGATGGCATAGGCATACAGTTTTAAAAAGAGACAATAAACGGACACAGAAGGAAATACCGTACTTCAAGCGCTGAAGACTTTCCTCACTATGCAGCAATGAAAATACACAGGGGTCCCTCCCCTCTTCATAAGGTTGCACTAAGTCCTTGTGGAGGTGGCTCCTAGGCTTTCCTTGGGAGCCACCGCTGTTTACACTTCCTCCCCCACTAGAGGATTTGTTGGCTTCTCTCTGGGCTTCAAGCTTCAGCAAGCGCAACGTCACATAGTCCCTTTGCTTCTTTTCCTCCCTCCTTTACTCCAGGACATAGAGCCTATCAGCATCCAGAGATGCTAGGTTTTCCTGTTGACTAGCCAAAGCATGGGATCCCATGGACGGGTGCAGTTTGCGGGAGGCCTTGGGACACCACTGTACCAACCCGGTAGGAGAAACGCTGAGAAGCGCTATCACTGTTGCTTTTTTCTGCAGTTTCCAACCCCCCAAGGTGTATAGGCAATAGGGTTAGGGTCTCCAGCGTGCTGCTGGCCCCCTGAAAACCCTCCACCCCCCTAGATTCCTCAAAAGCTTGGAGGCTTTTTAACAGTTGGGCGTTACTAACTTTACCTCCATGAGGGAGACCCCTCTCTCAACAGAGGTTGCACAAGCCGCTTGCATTCAAGGTCTGCACCACGCACATGTCATGTTCCATGCTTGTAAAAATCCCTTTGCAGTGAAAACTAATGTTAACTGCACACTTTTATTTTGGCTGGCTGGACTTTAGGCACAGTCTTTTATAAATCGCGCTGGATTCAGTCCTTAACGTGTGAAGGCATCAAACCTGGATTCGGATGTTGATACAAACTGATCAGACTCAGTCGGGCACGCAGGATCATGGCGGCCCTGGCAGCAAGCGGGCGTCAAGTAGGGTCAAATGCGGGTGCTCTGTGTGGTTGACCAATGGCAGGTCAATGATGCAGGTCAGACGATCTCAAGAATGCTTCACAGTTATCCAGGCTGAGTCAGGCTTTGGCCGCTGGGAGTGGTTGGCGAGTGGCGCTCCAGCAGCTCGAGTCGGTGGATGATAGTCGTGTAAGTGGTGATCGAGGGTGCGTCAAGGTGCAATTAATGTGGTGGTGTTTCTTGGGCTAGCTGGGCCGAGCCGTAGTTGTAACCCTCAGAGTCATCGAGTGACCCCCCCAAAGATTTGGGTTGGATACTGGCGTTGAGCAGACACTTAGGGCCTATTAGGTGACATGCTTTGCTACGACACGATGCAGTGTCGAGCTGGTTTAGATGCAGTGCAATAGTTCGGCTGGTTGGAGGAACTCACCAGCACCAACGCCTTCCCTATTATTCAGGATGCATCCTTGTACTCCTGTGAAGCAGAATCCAATTCGTCACACTGGTGGCATCATAACGATTTGAAACAGATTGTGTCGACAGCTCAGCCATCTAAAATAAGTGTGCGCAGTTAACATTAGTTTTTAATGCCAAATCATTTTTACAACCATGGAACTCGACATGAGCAGGGTGCAGATCTTGACAGCAAGTGCTTTTTACAAACTATGTCAGCTTTCTTAATCTTACCCTCATGGTGGTAAGATTAAGAAAGCTGAACAGCTAAAAAGCCTCCAAGCTTTTGAAGAAGCTAGAGGAATGAAGGGCTGTCCGGGGACCAGCAGCGAGCTGGATTCCCTAGCCCTACTGTACACACACATGGGGGGCAAAGAAACCACTGAGGAGAGCGAATTCAATAGTGCTTCTCTGCATTCCTCCCATCAGGCAGGCACTGTGGTATCCCATGGGTGTGAGAGTCCTGCAGGTTGCACTCAAGCTTCAACAAGGCAATGAGAGAATGTTGCAGAACCTAGAGGAGAGGAGGTTATACCTGGAAGAAGAAGAGGAAGAGATAGTCAACGTGGGCATCTTAGACGATGAATTCCCACTCGGCCTGGGGTTGGCCGCATGCACCCCAGTATACCTGAGTGGGAAAGGTACTGGGTCTCCCACAGAGGCCTTGTTTCCCGCTAACACAGAGATCTTTTTGGACCACATGTTCATTAACAAGAGAACAGCCCCAGCACTTTGTGATACCGCTGAAAGTATCACCGCTGTCTGACGACAGTGGGTGCGAGAGGAACAGATGATCCCTGGTCCACCCAAAGTAGTCAGGGGATTCTCACCTGATGCTCATTGGCTATCATGGAGTTCAGTTGGATGGAGAAACCTCTCAGCTACATGTTGGTGTAACCTATGCCATTCTGGTAGATTGCCTGTTAAGAAATAAAAGACCTGATGCTTACATTATTGCAGTGGTCATATGATCAAGGGCCAAGGAAGCACCTCAGGTAGCAGCCTTGGTGGCCATGGGTCAAGGGACTCTTCCGGGTGACGATGGCATATGATCGTCTCCAGTTCCAGATTCCACAGAGATGTCTGCTCCTGCTCAAGAGTGTCTAGTAGCCCTTCAAGTGCCTGCTGAGGCAGCACCCGACCCAGTGACCTCAGATTTGCCTACAGACATAGGACCCAAACCTGAGGTTTGAACCTCAGGGGAGTCCCCGAGCTAAGTAACATGTGCTTACATGGGGGATCCAGCAAGGCTGACTATTGACAGGCGAAGCAAGACTGTCCAACTGTGGCATATCTGCATAGCAAGTCCTTGGATGTTGAAGGTGTACTGGGAGAATGGACTCCTGTACAGTAAGTCCAAGATTTCTGACATACGTCCAGCTGGTGTTGGGTGGTTCCCCAAAGCCACAGAAGGTTCCTGTTCGACTTGGCCCACAACATTCCATTGGCAGGTTACTTTGGGATGGCGAAGACAGCTGACTGGCTGCCAGCCCATTTCTACTTGTTCCAAGAGGGGGTTAGAGATAAAAGCATTTGTCTTGTCCTGCCAAACTTGCCAAGCATCCGGCAAGGTGGGCAGAGCGACCAATGCCCCCGTAATTCCACTACCCATTGTTGGGAGGCTATTTGAGAGAATAGGTATGGGCATACTGGGTCTGTTGGATCCTCAAACCTCTCAGGAAACCAGTATATCCTGGTGGTGGTGGATCATGCCACCCAGTACCCCTAGGCTGTCCCTCTGAGGAGCAAACGGGGACTGAATGGCAGATAACTGGTTAAAACTCAATGGGTAGAAAACTAAGGCCATGGTGATCAGCTCTCCCAGTCCCACTACTAACTGGTACACAGACATCTGGCCTGATTCCTTGGGGTCATGCCCTGCTCCTAGTAGTTCAGTGAAGAGCCTAGGTGTGAAGCTCTTGCCATCCGGCTCTAGAGACTCACACATTACATCAGTATGTAATGTCGGTTTTGCTAAATTAAAAACCCTTTGGAGGATTCTTCCTTTTCTTCCCTCCGATTGTATAGTACATGTTGTCACGTCATCCATTACGGGGTCACTTGACTGCTGCATTGGCATATATCTTGGACAACCTGCTTTTCAAAACCAGCTACTGCAAACTCTACAAAAGTCTGCAGCGTGCCTACGTTGGATACCCCTCGTCTTATTTCATCACAGGCCATGCTACATCAGCTTCATTGGCTTCCGGTGAACTCCTGCATTAAATGTGAGATTCTGTGTATTACTCACCATGAAATTCATGATGTAGGCACATAGTATTTACAAACAAAAGTGAATCATTACCACCCTACTAGGTGCCTAGACTCTGCCTCTCAAATTTTACTAAAATGTCCATTCCATCGGAGAGTGCGTTCAGGAGGATGTTCCTTCTCAGTTCTTGCAGTCCCTTTGTGGAACGCTCTGCCTATTACGTTACGCCAGATCACTGATCATGCCCGGTTTCATAGGGTTTTTAAAACGCATCTGTTCTAGCTGACTTTTTCCCATTGGCTTGCCGGTTTTCTGCTTCTTAGTGCCTAGTTGCCTCCGGGCCTTAGTCTGCGCTCTATAAGTACATTAAGATTATTATTACACATTAAGTCCTCCAGGATCGCAAAGGATCTCATCAGGTATTCTCTTGTGTGGGATTTACTAAGGAAGTTATTTCTGACAAGAGATTCAACTTTATATCCTCATATATGAAGGGAATATGGGATGAGTGTGGAATTACCTATACATTCTCCACAGCCTTTCAACCACAAACAAACAAGCGTGTTGAATGGTTCAAAAAGAACCTCAAGGGCATGCTAGGTGGCTTGGAAGAGCCACTCAGGAGAAAATTGGATATTCTCTTGCCATACCTCCTGTTCTACTACCAGGAAGTGACTTAGAGCAGTGTTGGGTTCAGTCCCTTCAAAGCTCCTGTTAGGCCATCCTGTTAGGGGTCTACTAAGCCTAGTGTGGGAAGGATAGTCCACTATATCGTATATTCTTACTATATAGTGGACTATGTGCTCAGCCTCTGATATTGGATAGCCAAGTACAGGGAACAGAGCACCCAGAAACTGAAGGCCATCCAGGAGCTTATGAAGTACTGGCATGACCAGAAGATCACCATGGCAGAGTACACGCCAGGCCAGATGGTCTAGATCATGGAACCTGTCAAGCCCAGTGCCTTACATGACACACATACTGGGCCCTACGTGGTACTGGAAAGGATCAGTGAGGTTAACTAACTAATTGATACGAAGACCCCGAGGCAGACGCATCAGGTGTTTCACATCAACTGGCTAAAACCCTTTACAGGCGGGATGACTTGGTGATGTCTCTGGTCACGGATGACAAGACAGAAGAGGAAACAGATCCCCTCCCTGACCTGTTACACGCAGAACCCACTGACAGGTCTCTCGAGGGAGTCCAAGTCTCTCCAAGCATTACCGAACAACAAGGGCGAGACTGCCAGCAGTTGTTGGACCAGTACGCAGCTCTGTTCGCCTTGACTCCTGGGATTATCGATTGGTGCATCCATGACATCGACACTGAAGCCAGTAAGCCAACGAAGAGTAGGATTCACCGGACGTTGGACAAGGGGAAGGATACCATCAAGGAGGAGGTCTCCAAGATGTTGGACCTGGGGGTTATTGAGCCTTCCTGCTGCCCCATGTCCCTAGAAATTCCAGTAACCGGAAGACTGAGGTCTGCTTTTGTGTGGACTGTCAGGGGCTCAACACTGTTACAAAGAAGATGCACACCCAGGCATCCCTCGGGCAGACTAGCTAATCGACTGGTTAGGCAGTGTCTGATTCATGAGTATCTTTGACCTCACGGCCGGGTACTGACAGGTCGATCTGACCGATACTTCAAAAGGAGGGTCTGCATCCTCCACCCCGGGTGGGCATTATCAGTTCACCGTTATGCCATTCAGACTAAAGATTTACCCTGCCACCTTCCAGAGGATGGTATACCAGGTACTAATGTGGCAGGAAGAGAACAGTCACCTACAGCGATAACATTGCCATATTTAGCAATGCTTGAGACGACCATCCATCCCACCTGGAACAGGTGCTTCAAGCCATGCGGAAGGCTGGCTTTACTATCAATGTATCCAATTGCCAGATATTGTAGGGTACTGTAACATATCTAGTAGACTATGTTGGTGGTGGTAAGAAACAGCCTCTCCAGACCTGGAATGTCCTCACCACCAAGACTCATGTGTAGGCCTTCCTAGGCCTAATAGGTTACTACCAGCCTTTCATTAAGGAGTATGGGACTAGTGCCCTTCCCCTGAATTACATAATTGCAAAGAAGTGGCCAGAAAGGGTTACTTGGGCCCCTGCATGTCAGTCATCCTTTCAGAGCTTTAAGGTTGGTCGGAGCCAGGCCCCCGTTCTGAAGATCCTGGATTTCGGAAAAGAGTTTATCATACACACTAATGTTTGTGAATTTGGCATCAGTGCAGTGTTGCCCCACAACTGTGAAGTACAAGAACAACCTTGTACGCCCCTAAGTAGGTGCTTGACCAAGCGAGAGCACAACTGGGCCACCATTGAAAAGGAGGTGTTTGCAGTAGTTTGTATAGTATGCAAGCTGGAGTCCTACATTGTTGGGTCTCGCTTCACTGCCCAAAATGACTGCACACCTCTGAGATGGCTTATGACCATGCAAGGAGAGAACCCCAAGTAACTGTGGTAAACCATAACCCTACATTACTAATGTTTTTAATGCACTGTTGTGCTCGTAATGAGTAGTGCTGAGTAAGTATTCCACCCGTGAAGCGAAACCACCAGAAGCCACACTGGTTTATGCACGTTCTGCGACATTACCCTTAGAGTTCAGCTGCTGACTGCATTTTGCACCAAGTAGAATATTTCGTCCGTCATTGCCTGGATTAGCCGATGCAAACCTTTTCACGAGCGCAACACCATGTTTCGTGCACCATTGTCATATTTGGCCCACGCAAACCATTCTGAGGCACACCAAAACATTTTGCGGCATGACAAACCTTTTCAGACTGTCAGTGTCCTAACACTGCACTAAGCACATGCGCAAAATCATGAAATGTGCATCCCGCATGGGTGAAACTGGAACTGAAACGTGAGAATCGTGCGGGCCACACAAAATTTGTGAGGTAAACAAAAGCATAACACGGTTTGCTTTGGCAGGTTTTGCAGTAAGGGGAGAAGGGAAGCCAGAGCACGACAGTCAATATTTTGCAATTCAGGACCCGCCAGATGAGTCTGAACATTTCCTGGAAAATCCACATACATTTGCGGAACAACGTCTGAGAGATTTCGTTTCCGTGGCGGGCAGAGCGGAATCTTGCAATTTCGATCCAGCACTAGTAATTAGGCCCTTTTTACCAGCCCTAATATCTGGGTGAGCACAAACATAATACTGATGCCTGCAAAGCCAATATGGCAGAAAGATGAAGGCCATAAATGGTAAGGTTTAGTGTGAAGGTTACTTTTAGTAGCAGCTTTTGTAAACCAACTCTTCACCAATCCTTGCACTTTGCCAATTGTTGACAGTATGTTCAGGTTTCACGCTACCATTCTAATGACCCCCTATCCACACTTGTATAAATTTGAATCAACTTGGACTTCCAGCGCTATCTTTTCATAGACAAAATGTAAATTACATTGTGTGTAGGTGAATGTGAGGAATTGCCACTTGGCAAGGTTGCAAAGCCCTGACTTTTTTATTTGTATTCATAAACAAAATGCTGCGGGTAATACCATCTCCAAAAGTGTAATCTGTTAACCAGATTCCCAATTTTGTCCACTCCATGACAAAGGCATAGTGTACTTGTGCCCTCCTGCATCAGTAGCCTGATCTGCAGTGCCTACTCTGCCCATGGCACAGGGAAGGTTTGAAGGTCAGAAGATGCCCATTCGACACCTTCCCAGGACAACTAAGGCAGGTGAGCTTTAGCCCAGTCACCTGGGGATGTTTGCCTTTAAAAAACGGGGTCTCCCACACCTTCTTCAGATCCTCTCAAGATACTCTAAAGATTCACTCTGAAGAAACTGAGAATAAATCACTGGACTTCCTTTGGGAAAGTTGCACTTTTCAAAGCCCTCAGCCTGAGATAAAGACAGAGCCATCCAAGACAGAAGAGAGCTCTGCCCACTACTCGATCCCAGGACACATTGGGGGTGACCTTAATTGTGGACCAGGACCAGCCACTCTACACCAAAATAGCCTAAGCTGGGAGGGCAGACCCTGAACGGAACCCTCCTGTCCTCGATTAGCTCTGAGTGGGCCTCCCAGCAGATGGAGGACCAGACTAGCTAAAGCTCCCTGTTCCACTGCACCAAACTGGTCGTACCAAGTTCATTGCACCTTGAATGAGAGGAAAGATACCGGTGCTGGCTTTTTGGCTCCACCAATCCAAACTATTACTTGCACTTTGAGCAAGATCAACGCTGCATCATGTCCTAGCTGAAAAGAAATACTCAATACGCTGCATCAGGTCCTAGCTCAAAAAAAATACTGAATGTCGAGACCCGATCTGAGTCGCTGTTGAGTTATCCGCTGACTCTGACCAATGGTTACAATCATGGCTTGGCCCGGCTAGCCATTGAGCGGCCCTTTTCGGAACCTCACATTGCGGCCCTTTTCGGAACCTCACATTGGAATACCCAAGATCACCAACTTGATAACCGTCTCCCACCAACTCCAACCACTGGAGTATCATGTATCAAACCCTCCCAGCAGCAAAAGCCAGACTCTTCCAGGCCCAAAATCAATGAGATCCTAGTGAACATCCCCACCTGCATTTCTGAAAGCCCCCTTCGACCTCACTGAGTGACCGCACTCATCCCTGCTCAACACTTGCTTGCTGCTTAGGCCCACACAATCCACCGTACCCAAACTGAACTTGATCTGCTCATTTCCACGTTCAACACCGGGTTCGACATCGTCAACCCACCCAAGAACTGAAACCAGGTACTGTTCACCACAAACTGCTCTCTCGGTCTGCCGAGACCGTAGAGACTAGTTAAGTCACTGCAGCACCTTCTTTCACCTAAGATATAGCCTTTTGTGGTTGGTATTGGTCAATCACCCCTGTATTGACACTCAGAGGGCTACTTTCTTCAGTCTGTTGATTCCCTTCAATGGGGCCGGGGGGTTGCACAGTGTTTCACATTTTGTTGAATTGCAGATAGTGTGTTTAATTAAAGTACATATTTGTGTAGAACCTTTTATTTTGGACTGTGTTACTGTGTCGTTTTGGGTCACTAAAGGTTCACATCCGCAACCCTCTTAGTCTTCCATTGGCCCACATTACCACAAAAAGACGAAGGAGGTATATCTCTTACCTTTCCGTGTTTGACTTTATGATTGTGTTGGGTTTTGGTTTGCAGAAGTGTGAGGGCTGACTGGGCCATTTCACCCCTACTCATCCTTGCACTCCTACGGAGCACAATTCAAATCGTCATAATGGTGGCAACGGTGGGTTTTAAAACAGCCTATGCCTAAACCCCAGCAAATAAATATTTGCAGCTAACATTAGTTTTCACTGGCAAGGTATGTTTACAACCATGGAACCGACATGAGCACAGTGCAGACCCTGAAAGCAAGCATCTTGCACAACCTCTGTCAAGAGAGGGGTATCCCTCATGGCATTAAGGTTAAGAAAATCTAACTGTTAAAAAGCCTACAAGCTTTGGAGAAAGCTAGGAGGATGGAGGGTTTCCAGGATGCCAGCAGGATGCTGGTGGCCCTAACCCTGTTGGCCAAACACCTGTGGGGCTTGGATCTGCTGAGGAAAGTGACAGTGATAGCGCTTCCGAGCATTCCTCCCACCGGGTGGGCACAGTGGTGTCCTAAGGGTCACAAGCCTCCTGCAAACAATACTCGTTCATGGGATCCCATACTTTGCCCATGCCATGGGAGAGCCTAGCGGCACTCGATGATGACAGGCTCTACCTCCGGGCAGAAACGAAGGTGGCCCTGGAGGAAAAGAAGCAAACGGACTACCTGAAGCCCAGAAGGGACCAACAACACTTCTAGTGGGGGAGGAAGTGTCTCCAGTGGTGGCTACCAAGGAAAGCCTAGGCGCCACCTCCCCAAGGACTTAGTCCAACCTTATAAAGAGGAAAGGGCCATTTTGGACTGGTTAGAAAAGCTGGAGTTAGCTTTCCACCTCCAAGAAGTGGAAGAGGAGTTATGCAAGGCAGCCCTTATGAGCTGGCTACCGACAGTCAGAACTGATGTAATTATTCAGTTGACTCCTGAGGAGAGGCCTATCTATTCTAAGATGAAGGCCGCAGTCCAAGAAAGTTCTGTGAAACCCCACTATAATACGTCAAGAGCTCACCAACAATGGGTTTCAATCTTTTGAGGCATTTATGCATCAGTCCCTGAAATATTTGAGTGGTTGGATCACAGTGTAAAGGATCCTAATCGGGCGTCACACACCGGACCAAGACCCTTGCCCTTAACCTAGGATGTAGCGCTCAATTAGAATAATTTTTGTTTATTTCCTAGAATTCAGATTGAGCTGGCACCCAACCCACCTCACACCCCCTTTTACAAATACCCTGGTCACAATGGACCATGAACCAGGCCGGTTGGTGGGAATACAATATTTATTTATTTTAAATTCAAAGAAAATCACCCAATTTTAATATTGGGCAGAAATCACCAATGAGGTGATAATTACAATGTAAACTGATGAAATACGCTTGTTTGACCTCATACTAGAACATATCCAAAGCACAGCAATTTTACTGTTTGGGTAGATAGCACCCGAGTTAATATTTCCCCCTAAAATGCTCCCTCAAACCGCTATTAATCGACTTTTGAGTGAATAGATAGGTGCAGCAAGGAGCCAAGAATCCTAAGCAGCATAGAGAATTAAAATCCGACCTTCCCCCATGAAATTAGAGGAAAAATCAGATTTAAAAAACTATGCAATTGCCTCAATAACACTCGGAATTGGTAAATAATTAATTTAAATGTGTGGTTGAATAAATGAGGTAAATATGAGTTATCACGGTATCAGGTATGTAATAACACTAGCAACTACAAAGCAAGGTACCAACAAAGGGCATATAATTCAAAAATCAACTTTGAAGGGACAACACAGTGCAGCCAGAACAATACGCACAGAACTTGCATTTGCTAAATTACACTGGTTTAAATGTCAGAAATGGTTTGAAAAACAGGTGAAATAGACAGAATCAGAACGTGGTTTTTAGGCTGGGTGATAGATGCACATCACAGGGACAATAGGAAAGTGAAAGAGGGACTCTAGCTGAAGAACTGGATGAGATGTTCAAGGTGAAAGGAAACACGGTTTTAAAAATAAAAGCAGTTAAAAGAGAAAATCGGTTCAAATAGGACAGGACAAGTTTTACCTACACTAGATTTAGTGGCTAGATTGTTAAAGAAAGACACGGTATGCTCCAAGGTTAATTTGCAAGGTTAACCTTTTCACCCCACGTTCAGCTCTATGTGGGAATTAATTAAATTATTCAAAATATGGGTAAAGACTTATGCAAGCTATAAATGAATGGAAGAATTGTGCTAACACTATAGGAACAGAATACACAGAGGATTCAGACTCAAAAAAGTTATCAGGGTATGGATGGGATTACTTAGAAGGTGGAACAAAGATAATGTATCAAGTTGGGGTATACTATGTGTTGCTATGGGATGGGGTAATACTCACAATCAGCGCTTGAGTTTGGGATTTTGGGACAGCCAACCGAGTTTTTGAACAGCGAGGAAATATCTGGTCACTGGTCACAGCAGCAGGCTCTCCTAACAGAAAACAACTGGGCAAAGGTCTGGTCACAGCACAGCGGCATGCAGGTAGTGTGGCAAAAAGCCGGTCTTGTCACAGGATACTCTCCAAAAAGGGTACCACAGCTTTTCCCACTTTCTCCCTGAGATAGTGGGATTTTGGTATGGGGTTTAGTTCTGAAGGGTGGTTTTGCCTGGATAGGAGGGCATGGATCAACTATCCCTTTTCTGGCAGTGGAGTCTGGAATCTGCAGGCTGAATCTGGAATGTCTGGATACGCAGGATGCACAGGAGCTGGAAAATTCAGAAGAGTGTGTCTTTTGTCTCTGTGAGCTTCCACTTTTTATAAGCAGGGTGACATCACAGGATTTATTGTTGGGCAGAACTAAGCTAAAACTACTCCTAAAAATCAGATAGGTCAGCCTATGTTATGTAGCCTCCTTCTTAGGGGCTGATTGAACTGAAGAAGGGGACTGAGTTTTATGGGGTGTGTTTTTATGAGGTACAAAGCCACGACCCAGTCATTTTTGCCAAAAATCAGTTCTGACATAAATTGCACCTTTTTACAGTTGTGGCGCTTTCACAAATCATACTGGCAAATTGCATATTCCACACAGAGCATGGCAGTCCAACTCCCAAGTTTGTAGGACTTTGTTTCATCCTTCTAATAATTTGTTGTGATTTTCAGTGGGAAATATTTCACCTAAAATTGTACAACTTTATACATGTGTACATATTATCAAAAGGCATGTTAGTATTGAATTTCAAAGTGGCACCATATACACTTTCCTCAGAATATAGAATTTCCCATCATTTCCGTCCCCGATATGCTAGTGAACTCTACCATGTCTTAATTTAAAGCCCAAAAAATTGCATTTAAACTGTAAAACCCTCACATTACTGTGTTGTCCAATAGCAGATGTACAGTCTTAAAGTTTATTAATTAAAATAGTCTTTTGAAACAGATGGCCAGCATTGTCTCCCAAATAAGGGCATAACTTCCAAGGCTGCTCTGGAGTAGGCTTTGAAGCCCCCCAGTTGAAGTTGAGAGGAGGTGTTAATTGCAATTTCACACCTAAGTGTCCTGGAACTACATTGTAACAGGCCCAAGATCAGACACAAAGTCTGACGAACATGTGATATGCTTCCTCTTGCTCCATTCAGAGTTTCCAAGGGGGTGATCCCTATTGGGGGAAGGCAACTCCTGTTCCCAGCAAACAAATGTCCTTTGAAGCCAAGCAGGAAAACCTGTTTTACTGGTTCCCCAGTACAGCAAATGCATTTTTTTTTCTGAATCAGAAGCCAGTCTTTTGAAATAAAACATCCCATATATGTTTTCAAGCAAACCCCCCTTTAGATTGCTATTCAAGTACAGTGCCTTATTCAACATTACACTTTTAAACAGACATTTTTCTTGTTTAAAAAAACAAGCAACCATTTTTAAACATGGTTAATTCTGCTGGGATGTCACTTTCAAATGTGGCCTGCTTACATCCATTTTTTGAATCTTTCCAAAGCCCCAGTCATGTTTCCAATGCACAAGCATCTGTCAAAATAAAGATCCCTTGAAAATGATATATGCACAGAGAGATAGGGTTTCTTTTGAAGAGTTTATCTGGGATATTTTGTAGCAAAAAGTTAAATGTTTTTCTGTATGGCTCGCAGTAAAGTTGTTTGTGATTTCGCAGATTTTTCCTGACACAGCCTGTCATTCAGTGAGAAATGCTATCTTTAGCTGGGGCACAACCTGAATATGGCTGGGCATAGCTGGGTCTCACTGGATCAGGTCTGTGTATTGTGGAACAGATGAAAAAGGGCATCATGGTGGCATCATTTTAAATGGAAAATATTTCCTTTTTCAATGGGAAATTCTGAGCTAGCAGCAAAGCAGCGCTGCTTTTCATTCTCTTCTTTGGTGCACACCAGGAAACACATTGGCAGCCTTTCTTGGTGTCTTCCCGGTTCCATCTTGCCCCATATGTGCTTGGCAAAGACAGCACAGCCATTATTTTGGTGACTGCAAAACACAGTTTTTAAGGCAAGGCGATAGTGCTCAACAGTGCCAGCGCAGCCATTTTGCTGGTAACTGCTGAAGTGCAGATTGGTGATGGAGCGGAATTCTGTTGGGTGGGTAAATGTACCCCACAACAGGTAACAAAGTTGATACATTCTTAAACAATGTGAGATGGAGTTACAACAGCATTTATTGGACAAGAATATCACTGACCCGCGGGAGCTTGCAAAGGTGCCTGACCAGTTTGCGGCTACTTATGTCCAAAAAAGGCTGTGGTCAGTGCATCCAAACCAGATGACAATGAGGTTCAGAAAATTTAATCTAAGGAGGGTAAGGACAAAGATTTGCACCCTCCTGCTAAGAAAGGGCCCCAACAATCAAAGGGCATATTTCACCTGAAGCATCCTCTCCAACAGAAAGAAGAAGTGAGGGCACCCCTAACACTGGCATGCCACTGCCCACATTCCAGCCCCCCAGGGCTGCATTACCTGCAGAAATCATAGACATGGAAGGGAGATCCCACCTGCAACTGTAGACCCATACTGGCAGTAGTTAATGCTACTCTCATGGAAGAGGAGGGTGAATGGATTGTAAATGTGGGCATTTTATATGATGAATTCACACTTGTTCAGATGCTGGCGGCCGAATGTACCGGGTGTCACTGAGCAGGAAAGGTTCTGGATCTCCCACTGAGGCCCCGGTTCTGCTACTCGAGTGATGTTCTTGAACCATGTGTTCAGCAACAGGAACAGAGGCCTAGCCCTTGGTGATACTGCTGTGAGTATCACTGCCGTCTGACGACAGTGGGTGCACAAGGACCAAATCATCTCTGGCCCTCCCAAGCTAGTTAGGGGATTTGATGGTCTCACCCGATGCTCACTGGCTATCGTGGAGTACAGTTGGAAGGGAGAAATCCCACAGCTCTGTATCACTGTTAAATATACCATTCCTGTAGAAAGTCTATTGGGAAATGAAAAACCCGATGCCTGCTGGAGGGAGTTTTGTGGCCACTGAGGTGCGGCCTCCAGAGGCATGAGACTCAGTGACCCCAGGGTTGCCAGCAGGCATAGAACCTGTACCTTGGGTGGAGGACACAGTAGTTTCAGACCTCAGGGGTCTCCCTGCACTAGGTGACTTGTTTCTGGGTGGGGGGCTCGAGTCAGGCGGACTTTTGCCAGGCTCAGCACAACTGCCCAACCTTGGCAGATCTGCATGAGCAGGCAGAGAAGCAGGCACAGGGGGAAACCCCTGGGATGTTCATGGTGTTCTGGCAGAATGGTCTCCTGTACAGTGAACACAAGAACACTGAGGTCGGGGCCCGCCGGCATCTGGTGGTCCCTCAGTGCCAGAGGAGGTTAATTTTGGAATTAGCTCATAAAATTCCATTGGCAGGTCATCTACGAATGACAAAAACAACCAACGGGCTATCTGCCCTTTTCTACTGGCCCCATGGGAATTAAGATCAAAAATGTGCCCAGTCCTGCCACAATTGCCAAACAACCAGCAAAGCTGGCAAAGCCACCAAGGCACTGAAACACAAAAAAACCTCAGAATTTCAAGTATTTTTCACAAAACCCACACAATCAAAGATTTAAATCCAGCCTTATTACAAACATATCAAAATTATTTTATTAACAATATTTTCAAGTAAACATTTATTTGAAGAAAGAACAGAAATATCCTTTACAACAACGCCACAATTATTGTACAAGAGTTATATATTCTTAGGATTACCAATTATTAAAGCCAACACTGTACCCAGTGACAAAAGTGTAAAACATATTTATACAAAACAATGTAACGCAATTATAAAACATATAGGTTTGTAGAGGAGCAGAAGTATACATCCGCAGGAGATCCTGCCCCTCTACCTCGCCTGTATTGTAGACATGAGAATGTGCCTTGTCTGACACCAGCTATCGTGCCAATACCACAGCAAGTAGTTGGAAGGAGATATTAATTAAGACAACCCTATCAGATGTACCCTCAAGTTGATGACAACCTACAGGAGGAACTCCCTGAAGGAATATGAGAAAGAGCTAAGAAAATGAACTAATGACGTCATAAGAAAGTGTGCAAGACGTCCCAAGACACTAAATGAAGACAATGTATGGATCCTAGAGGACAAATGATGAAATTAAGCATCGAGTGGGCTATCAAAGTGGAAAAGAAGAAAATTACATGTTAACATGAAACTTTAGGAGAATCATCTCCGTTTCCGGAGGCACCTCAAGACCTTCCTCCTTGTCTCTGCCTTTGCCCCCCTTTTCCCCTGTTGATCTGTTTTCTTTCTTGGCATTGTGTATCTGGCCACCCTCTGTCATTCGGGCCCAGGTACCTGCTCACCCTGTCACTCTCCTGCACTACCTCCAGGCCACCCCTGCACTGGGGTCTGCATATTTACCCATATAGTCCCCCTCCCACTTTTCGTCTGCACTTATCAGATATACCTTATCTGGCTAAACTATCACCTGCCACTTGCTGGCTGCACTACCATGGTTTTTTGCCTTTATTTGTGTTTTATTTATTTGTATATTTATTTATTTTATTTAGTATTTATTCTGTTCTCTCCTCTGTTCCACACTTTCCGCTCCCCCCCCTTCCATGCACTTCCCCCTTTTCCCTTTTCCATGCACCTGCGCTTTTTAATGTCACTGGGCCTATTAAGATCACTGTTTTATTTTTTGTTTTCCCTTGTTCCCCTCCCTTTTGCCTGGCCACACTCTGAAACACCTGTGTATGGGCGCGATATAAATAAAATATCATATCAGATCATATTATAAAGTGCTGCGGAAAAACAGAAGTTCAATGAATGTGCAGATGCTGAAATGCAAGGTAGTTCAAGTCATCGTATAGGCTAGCTATGAGTAGTGAAGAGAATGCAGGCAAATCCGCTATTGTATAGAAACTGGACATTGGAATCATTAAATAAATAAGACAGAAACCATGAAGGGGAAATGAAAAGTTGTGTCGCAGTAGAATAACAGGTTGCTGAAGCTGCTTGGCGAGGCTGTCTGTCCTGAAGTGAAGATCCTAGAAATCGTGGTCAGCTATCTAGTCTGAAGAAGAACGAGTGCGCAGAGGATGGATCCTCTCATGTTAAGGTGCCAAAAAGAACACACAAAAAATGCCAAGTTTTAATTAATTTAAAGCATTTAAAAGCTGCATAATGGACCAAATCGTGGTCTCTTGTCACGTGAGCCAAGGATGGAAATAAGATCGAACCTGTAGTTCCAGACAGGATAGTGAGTGCCCTTACTCCCGTGCATTCCCAGGACGAAAATACTCTACAAAGCCAAGTACAAAGACAATTTCATTGCAGAAGGCATGGGTGATGAGAGATGTTGGGCTAATTGGGTGGTGAGGTAGCTTTATGTCCTACCTCCCTGCACCTGAGTTTTGGCTTACATGCTGCTAAATGAAGCAAATGTTCCAGACATGGCACAAACGTGCAAACCAATTGTATTAGTCCATTTAAAGAAGGACCTTATAGCTTAGTTGCCCAATGAAACACAATGTAACAATTCAATTTTTTCTTAAATTACATGTTTGAAGAGGTAGGCATAAGTTGTCCACCTGATAAAGGACAGTTGATAACAATACTAGCTCATATATTATTGTATATCTAGATGTTTTCCTTAACCAATCCCAACCCTTGGTAGGTTTTTTGCTATTGCCACGTAGTATGACATCACTCTGACGCATAATGGAGTATATGAAGTGTATTTTCTGTGGACATCATTGAGAGACTAAGCGGTCATCCGTTGATGTTCGTTGTAACCTCCATGTGTTAGATAATTGTTAATAAAACAGTAACTTGCCATCTTCTTGAGTTTGTCCTGTCATTTGAACTCAGAATTATTCTGGTGTAATCCCATCCATTAACTAAGTGCACGTTCAAAGGGCCATAAACTCAGGTCATGCAAATGTATAGCCAATAACGGTCACTAAAGCACAACATGTTTCTGTTCTCTCTGATTGGGGACAGTCCTCTCGGGCAAACAAACGGTGTGTTACATGCAATCATTTGCTTCTAATTTGAAAGTGGATGACTGCTCAGAGACACCTGTGAACAATACATGGTTCATAATTAATTGTGTCATATTGCAAAACAACTCTATTAATTATTCTAATGGATACACTCAATATGTCAGAGTACCACATTACCATATCAGACAACTGCCCATCTTGAGCTTTTTTTAAGTCAAGTTATGGATCTCTACATGTAAGCAGTCTTCCTGGGGAAGAACACATTAATGAATACCTCCAGCATTGAAAGTGCTGCATGCAGAAAATACGGACCTTCTCTGAGGCCGAATTCACAATGGCCAAGTACTGGATATTGCCAGTGAAAAAAAACCCACAATGGGTCATAAGTTGTGAAGATAGTGCTGTAGATGAGCATCGTTAAGTTTCCTTCTGAAGCAAAACACAGAGAATACGAATACATAAATCCATCTAATTGGGATTGGAATTAATGCCCCATACAAATTCTAATACAACAAATTGCTGTGCGTATAAGGCAGACATATAGATCCACATCAGGTGCTGCAACAGTACTTAAATCACTACAGAAATGATCACATAAATTGCTCATGAAGACACTCCCACATGCAAGTTCAAGTTGCAACACAGTGCTCCAGTGCCAGAACAATACCAACAAACTACACAATACAGCAGACGTGTAGATCTGCATCAAGTGCCTAAAGAGTGACTAAATAGCTGCATCCAAACAGTACAGTACAGTGATGTGGACATTATCCACTCATACTGGTGCTCCCAGTTGCATGTTCAATAAGCTCCCAAAACAAGCGCATAATATTGCCTTAATGGTGTAAGTTAGAACGCTGAAGCCAAATCAGGTAGAGCGAGCCATGGAGTTTTTATCACAAACTCGCATTTGTATGCGTCTACATACTGTGAGTGCTCCCTGGACGTCTATCACGTGAGAGCAACTACAACGTGAGCACATTCCCACTTAGACACGTTCCCATATTAGTATTTATTACCAATGCCAATGCTTCAAGATAATGGAAATAACAAACTTTCACAACGATCTAAAATAGATCGAAAAAATTGGAAATGATGAATAATGTTTGTTCTCAAGGGCATGCAAGAAAATAAAAAAAAACATTAGTTACAGGTTTATGATGTATGAAAAGACTACCCCAAGGCAATGTAACTCTTCATTCAGTCTTACCACATGGCTATTGGTCATACAAATAAGCCTTTATTCCCAATTGTCTAATATCTTATTAGCATGGGGACCAACAGCTTATAGTAAAATGGACCTCGGAAGATCATTTTCACTGTGTTGGTAACTTAGAAATGCCGGACCAAAGCAGCATTGATGTTCTCAGTGCACATACAACATCTTTGCTCTGTTATCTTCACCGTAATTTTGTGTGTGGTCATACCAATGTATGGGCATTTTATGCAATAAATAAACATTTTGCAATTGTTGAATCTTTGAGTTGATCAACAGAAGTTGTTCCCATAACTATGGCAAACAAATATCAACACTAGTGGACCTTGTTCTGAACTTACACACACATGGTACATGGCCTGTGACTTTGGGCAACCCCCAAGGTGCAGGCAAAGTTATTGTGCTGCTAGGGTTGGATTTGGACACATCTGATCTCACCATTACATCTTTGATTTGTCTGCTTTTCTTAAAAGTGAAGAGGTTGGGGAGCTAATGCTAAAGGTCCCCTTTGTAGCAAATGCCAGTGTTTTGTGTTGTATTTATTTTATCTCAAAAGATACATTGAAAAGGTCATCAACCTATCCTCAGGTGCTTTTTTTTCCTGAGGTTCTAAAAGGATTCCTCTGGGAATATTCGTAACACCTTTTTCTGGCATTGCAGATAATTCTATTGGGGTAGTTCTAAGCCCCTAGTTTCTTGGTGAGTTCCCCTGCCGCCTCCTTAAAATGGAGCCAGTTTGAAATATTCCATCTAACATTAACAAATTGGCCAAAAGGTAATTTCTCACAAAGACATTTGGGGTGGAAACTGTGAAGGTTCAAAAGTGCATTAGAGTCTGTAGGTTTTCTGAAGGGTTTTACTTTCAAAGTATTTTTTCACAGAAAATCGAAATGTCCAAAAAAGCGACTGCACAGACACTAACAGTGTGTGTGTGAAATGCAGTCTTGGATCCAAATTGTTAAGCCAATTGATGAATGTGGTAATCTTCTCCATAGGCCATTCCCAAATTAATAGGACGTCATCAATATACCTCTTGCAAAATGTTATGTGGCAATGAAATTGGTTGTCTGTGGCATAACTGTGGGCCTCTTCAAAATTCTTAACATATAAATTGGCTAGGTTAGGGGCTATGGTGGAGCCCAATGCTGTTCCCTCAATTTGATGATAAAAGTCTTCTGAAACCTAAACCTAAAAAAACGATTGGTTAGATACATTTCCGTACACCACATCATGATATCTTTATGATCCCTAAATAACTCATTGACTTGCAATTCCAAATGTTCTGCTACAATCTCTAGAACTCGCATTTGTGGCAATGCCACAATATCCATGCAAATAAGTGCCTCTTTTGTTGGATCAACACTTTGCCCTTCCACCATAGAAATGGCATGAGATGTATCTTTGATATATGAGCTCATTACTGGAATTTTTTATTTCAGAAGTCTGCATATTGTGATAATGGCTCTAAAATAGAGCTATTACCATAAACTATTGGACAACCTGGAGGAGGAATTTTGCCTTTATGGTTTTTCGGCAATGTTTAAAATATTGATGTTTTGGTGCCGTGCAGTGTCAAAAAATATGCCTCTTTGGTAGAAATAATCCCTTTCTCCTGTACTTCCAGTATTTTATTCACAATGATTTATTTGAGCTCCAATAAGGGGTCACAAGTGAGAGATACATAGTTCTGAGTGTTATTAACATGTTGTTAGCATTCAGAAATATAGTCTCCCGGTATAGTCTCCTGTATTCAGTACCACAATAGCTCCCCCCTTGTCAGCATATTTTATTGTAATAAAAGTATTCTTTTTCAAAGAGTCTAAGGCTGATCTTTCTTTAGTGCTCATACTATTCAGAGAGTGTGTCTCCCTTTGATCCCTGAGATAGATAGACAGAAGTTAGAAAGTCTGATAACGGCAGAAGAAGTGTGCCAGCTCATTCGCTCCCTTCCCAATAGAAAACACCCAGGCTCTAATGTTTCCTCGGCTCTATTTTATAAGATGTTTTATGAGAACCCCACATCTGGTCACTCTCTTTAACAGCTTTACAGAAACTGGGGTAGTTATGCCTGCATTGGGGAAGTCTTTACTGAATCTGTTAGGTAAACCGGGAAAGGATGCCACAAATATCACGTCATATAGGCCCATTGTGGTCCTTAATTATGATGCTCACATTTATTCTAATATTTTGGCTAACAGGTTAGCAGACAATCCCCTTGGAATTATTTGGAAAGATAAAATGGGGTTCATCCCTGGGCGACAAGCCCAAGACAATAGTCAGAGAGGTATAGATGTAATCGAATGGGCGAGACTGAGAAATCAAGAGTTAGCAGTACTCCCGTTTCGACGCCGAGAAAGCGTTTGACAGAATAGATTGGGCTTATCTTTCTGAAGTATTACGAGTATTTGGATTCAGACTTGTCTTTATCAAAAGGGTGTTGGAGGACTTTGTTCACCCAACTGCACGTATTAAATTAAATGGTACAGTCTCAGTCCCATTAGCATTAATGAGTCGTACTCAACAGGGGTGCCCACCGTCCCCTCTTTTATTCGCGTTATCTATGGAACCGTTAGCATGTAGAGTGAATTGACCGGTAGACATTCAAGGAATTGCCGGTTATCTACACATGGTCGCACCTTATGCGGATGATCTCTTCTATACACATGATTCACAGATCATATTGCCCCAGATAGTCTCTCTGTTAGATTTATTTCACCCAGCATCGGGATTTAAAATTAATTTCACGGAGTCAATTATACTTAATATTTCTGAGCGTCGCTGTACAGTAAGTGGCCTGAAGGACCGGATTTTAAATTTCAATGGACCTCCGAAAGTCTGAAAGACTTGGAGGTTCAGCTTATGCCCAAATATGATCAGTTATACTACAACAATATCCCACGACTCATATCTACATTGAAAAATCCAATCTAATAAGGTGGGAAAAAACAGATACCTCAATATAGAAAGGGTGGCAGTCGTTACAATGACCCTGTTGCCAAAGCTATTGTACATCTTTCAGGGTCTCCCAGTTTTAATCCTGAAAACGGTTATGAAGATCTTACAACTGGATTTTTAAATTCATTTAGGCTGAAAGGTTTTCAATGGTTTCTAGATATACACTAATGGCAGCAAAGGAGAGAGGAGGTCT
The DNA here is from genome assembly GCF_040938575.1 of Ambystoma mexicanum. Classification (NCBI taxonomy): domain Eukaryota; kingdom Metazoa; phylum Chordata; class Amphibia; order Caudata; family Ambystomatidae; genus Ambystoma; species Ambystoma mexicanum. The sequence goes on along the minus strand of NC_090935.1, from coordinate 677,313,795 downwards.
AGGGGGCCCAGGTCTCGAATATTACCTTTACGCAGTGCAACTGTCCACTCTTCTGGATAGTAAAGGGATGGAGCAGGCCCCCGAAACACTGAACTGACATTGAATTACCCCCAGGTCGGCAGATGGGGAGATTTGTATGATGTAAAGATGGGGAGCTTGAAAGATTAGTCCAGCAATTTCAAGGGGGGCAACACTTGACCTTTGACAAATGTAAGCAGATGTTTGTGGTGGGTGATGCAGATATGGCTATATTCAGCTTCGGCATTGGTCATTGAATAGTAAAGTCGTGAGGCAGGCTAAAATGGAAATGACGCAGTTTGAGGATTTTTTCATGGGAGACCCATGGTAACTATACAAAGTTCCTAATGCTAGTCAATTTAAATCTTCACATTGCTATAAGGTCGAATGGGAGGGAGACCGGGGTTCAACGATAGAGGAATTGGAGTGGTATAACATATGAATGAGGGCCAGGAATCCATCCAGATGTATGCAGCTCAAAGAGAATTAATTTAAATTAATGTATAGATGGTATTTCGCCCATGAGCAACTCCATAAAATGAATCCAGTGACTTCCTCCAGCTGCAAGAGATGCGCACAGGCACCGGGCACACTATTTCACATCTGGTGGTCATGTGTCCTCCTTCAGTCTTATTGGATAGAGGTGCTTGCACAAATTAAATGAATCAATAGAGTAGAATTACCAGCAGACCTATTAGTGGTACTATTGGGGAATGAAGATCTGGATGGTCAGTACAAATTAGGGGCAGCATCCTCAAAATTAACAACTCATTTGTTGGTATCAGCACAGGTGCTTGTAGCCCGTAACTGGAAAGCCCCCACTACACCAGATATACTGGAATCGTGGGCAAAAATATGGTTTGTGGCAGCAATGTGCAAAATCGAGGCAGCTCTGAAGGTTGAGATGCCGAAATACCTGATAGAATGGGGCCCATTCATTAATGGTGTAAGCCCGAATGATTATCCAGGTGTGCATCACAAACCTCAGGATTTGGTGTTTTTACGTTAATATACAACTTGATAGGAATGTAAAACCAGTACTGGACAGTTATAATTATACAGCAAAAATGTTGGGGGAAATGTTATTGCGATTGGGTAGAGATTTGTTGTCATTCCTCAGGGCATGATGGGTACAATGGAAGTATGGTTAACTGTATTAGCCAGACCGGTGATATTATTATATATGTCTTTGTGTCATTATTTTCAATGAAAAGTAAATGACAAATGAAAAGAACAAAAAAAGCATATAGGTTCCTACGGATATACAGCTAATCAGAGTCACTCAAGCCCAACATGGTCCCCCCTTAAATCCACTACCCGTGGTTGGGCAGCCTTTCGAGAGAATAGGTATGGACATTGGTAGAACACCCCACCCGTTAGCCTGAGGCCGTACCTCTGAGGAGCATCAAAGCCCCTGTGGTGGTGAAGGCCCTCAATAGCAGCACTCAAAAGCCAGTCTAGCCAGGTAACTGCACTTAGCAAGACTGCTTTATCAGAGAGTCCCAGTTAAACAAAAGTCAAGCCAAACTAAGAAATGACTAGACTGGCTGCACCAAAATGCCTCTTTAGCTATTAATACCACATAGCATGCCTGCTTAGCCTGGACATGGATAACCATTAGGTTTTATCACACAATCCTTGCCCTACCCCAACCCTCCACACATCCCCTCTCTCTTCCACCCCGTGCCCTAACCCCCAAAATAAGCTCCTCTGGCCAGAATTACCTCCATGCCCCCCTTACTTGTCCCAGTGATTACGTTTGAGGCACTTTGCTCATACACAAGTACTGGGACGAGGAAGAATAGGGTTAGGAATAATGAAGATTACCAATAAGTAATCAAGGCATTAAACACAAGCAGTGGCGCAAAACCATTGAGCTGACTGGGCTATGTTGACTCGAGCTGGCTGACCTACAGAGCTGTTGCTGGACAGAACAGGACACAGATGTTAAACAGTGCAGGGGTTTCCAGCAATTACTAATATAAAGCATTAGACTGTTAATACCTGCATTCAAATGCTTAATTTTTTAGGCAATTGAAATTGTGATGTGGGTTTAGTACTTGCACACCAGAGGAGTGATTTGAAGGGTAAAGAGGGGACAGGAGAATGCTCATTCTCACAGCAGTCCATAAGTGGGTGCTTTCAGACTTAAATGAGAGCCTTAACTGCTTGTAACATTGAAGCTGCACTAGAATAGTCTCATTAGAATGTGTAAAGAAGTTAGATGCCCCCACACAAATAAATGTGCCCCTGCCCCACCGCCTGTGAGGTTAGCGCCTCTTCCAACATTTCAAGGGTTAGCTCCCTGCAAAATGTAGGTTTTGTTGTGCCCCTGAACACAAGCACACACCATTCATCATAGACACACCCAGCCACGCATAAACGTAAGTGTGTACCCGTTAACCATACAAGCACACCCAGGCAGCCACCCATACATTTATGTGTGAACCCTTCCACCATACAAGCACACCCAGTCAACCACCCATACATGTAAGTGTGCACCCTTTCACCATACAGGCACAGACACCAGGTAGCCACCCATATTTAAGTGTGCACCCTTTCACCATACACTCACACACACAAGGTAGCCACCCATACATTTGATGGTGCACCCTTTAACCATACACTCACACAGGCAGCCACCTATACATTTAAGTGTGCTCACTTTCACCATACAGGCACATCCAGGCAGTCACCCACACACTACTCCCCGATGCAGGCAGACCCAGTGCTGGCAGGTTCAGATACGAGCAGGGGACGTCTCAGCGTCGTGTAGATTCCGTTGCAGCAGAAGTTAGAGTTGAGGATGTCCCAAACGCAGTGAACCGGCACAGATTGTTACCACAGCAGGGCAACGGCGAAAGCCCAGAGGAGTGCGGCAGAAGGCTGCGCTTCTCTGGCAAAGTCTAGATCAGGGTGTAAAACAACAGCAAAAAGTTTAGGGGTTGCCACATGGAAGGAAAATTACCTACAATTTGAAATCTTTCCTAACACTTGCCCCTCCCAGATTAAGGACAGGGGGAACTAATCCACCCCTGGATGAGTCTCTTGTTCAGGTCGGGTAAACATTCTGGACAACCCATCAGCATTGCTATGTTGGACGCCTGGCCTATGCTCAATAGTGAAGTCAAAGCCTTGAATACTTATGGACCACCTAAACAACTTTGGATTCTCTCCCTTCATGTTCATCAGCCACTTTAAGGGTTTATGGTCAGTTTGCACAGTGAAGTGGGTCCCATAGAGGTAGGGCCTCAGCTTCCGTAGGGCCCACACAACAGAGAAGCATTATTTCTCTACTGTGGTCCATCTGAGCTCTCTGTCCTTAAGCTGGCGACTAATGAAACCAATAGGGCGTTCCTTACCCTTCTCATCTACTTGCGATAGTACAGCTCCGATCCCAGAGTCAGAGGCATCTGTCTGCACAATAAAAGGTCTTTGATAATCAGGGGCCCTGAGGACAGGGGCCTGGCACAAGGAGTCTTTGAAGCCGTTGAAGGCCTTCTCACACTCGTCGGTCCAAGTTATCTTCTTGGGTTTCTTCGGAGTGGTGAGGGCAGTCAGAGGGGCAGCTATGGTGCCATAGTCTGCCATGAAGTCGCGGTAATACCCCGTGAGTCCTAAGAAGGCTCTCACTTGGGTCTGTGTAGTGGGGGTAGGCCAGTCTTGTACTGCTTGTACTTTACTGGCAAGAGGCTGTATCCTCCCTCCACCAACTTCATGTCCAAGGTAAACCACTGAGCCTTGTCCAATCTGGCATTTACTAGCCTTTATGGTCAAGTGTGCTTTCTGAAGAGCCTGTAGCACAATCCCAAGGTGTTTCACATGGTCTTCCTAGGTGGCGCTGAAAACTGCTATATCATCCAGATATGCAAGACAGAATTCATCCAACCCATTCAACACATGATTCACAAGCCTCTGGAAAGTGGCAATTGCATTCTTCAATCCGAACGGCATTACCCTGAATTGGTAAAGACCGTCTGGAGTGGAAAACGCTGTCTTCTCCTTGGCATGTTCTGCTAAGGCTATTTGCCAATAGCCCGCAGTGAGGTCAAACTTGCTGAGGTACTTGGAGGCACCCAAGGTATCCACCAGCTCATCTGTTCGAGGCAAGGGGTGTGCATCTGTCTTGGTGACAGCATTCAGAGCCCTGTAATCCATGCAGAATCTCAAGTTAGAAGTGCAAGCTTTTGGAACCAAAACCACAGGGCTGGACCAAGGACTACTAGAGGGTTCAATCACCCCAAGATCTAACATTTTGTTGACCTCTGTCTTAATGTAAGACCGTACTTTGTCTGACATCCTGTATCCTCTACTTTTGGTAGGAATGCTGTCTCCTGTGTCTATGTTATGTTTGCACCAAGGTGTCAAACCAGGGGACTGCGAAAACAGGGGGGAAAATTGCCTAAGCAAACTTTTCACCTCAGCCTGCTGATCAGAAGTCAGGTGAGGGGCCACTTGAACACCCTCAAAGGAGCTGTCTGAAGGATCGCTTTGGAACAGGTCGGGGAGAGGTTCAGACTCCTCTTCCTCAACATCTGAAGCCAGTAGCAGTGCTGCAATTTTGACTCTTGGACGAAAGCCTTCCGCCTATTTACGTGGAACACTTTTGGAGCCTGTTCAGGCCTTCCAAGATCCACTAAATAGTTGACTTCACCCAGGGGCTCCACCACTGTGTAAGGGCCTGACCATTTGTCCTGTAAAGCTCTAGGCCTTATGGGATTCATGATCAGGACTTGCTGACCAGGTGTAAAGTTAATGAGGGAAGCTTTCTGGTCGTACCAATGTTTCACCAGCGCTTGTCCTGCCTTCAACTTGTCACTAGACAGACCCATCAGAAATACCATCCGTTTTCTGAGCCCTAACACATAGTCGACTACGTTGGTAGTAATAGGGGGAGTGGGCATCTCCCATCCCTCCTTGACTATGGCTAAGGGTCCCCACACAGGGTGACCAAACAGAAGTACGAAGGGGCTGAAGCCAACACCCTCCTGTGGTACCTCTCGGTAGGCAAACAGTAAGCATGGTAAAAGAAGATCCCATTTTCTTCTCTGAGGTTCTTCCAGAGCCCCAATCATGCTCTTTAATGTTCTGTTGAAACGTTCCACCAGACCATTGGTCTGGGGGTGATATGCAGAAGAGAACTTGTAGGAGACCCCACATTCTTTCCACATAGCTTGCATATACTTTGACATAAAGTTGCTGCCTCTGTCAGACACAACTTCTTTAGGGAAGCCAACCATAGTAAAGATGCCAAGTAAAGCTTTTGCAACTGACTTGGCAGTTACAGTTTTCAATGGGATGGCCTCAGGATGTCTGGTATCATAGTCGACTAGCACCAGGATAAACCTATTGCCTGAGGATGTTTTCGGGTCAAGGGGACCAACGATGTCGATCCCTACCCTTTCGAATGGTATTCCCACAACTGGGAGTGGTACCGATGGAGCTTGGATTGTTGAGCCACTCTTACCAGATAACTGGCAGGAGGCACAACTCCTACAGTGACTTTCTACTTGTACCCCCATCTTGGGCCAGTAGATGTGCATGGATAACCTTTGCATGGTCCTCTTAATACCAAGGTGACAAGCAAGGGGCACTTCATGCGCCAGCTGCAGGAGGAAGGGTCTTACAGCAAGGAGAACCACCAACCTCCTATGGTCTCCTTCTGTAGACTCTGTGGGCTCACTGTACAGGAGTCCACCTTCCCAATAAATCCGATGCTTCCCAGGAGGTTCACCCTCAAGCTGGGAGCAGGCCTGTCTCCTTAGGCCTTCCAGAGATGGGCACTCACGTTGGCCTTTACTGAATTCTTCCCTGTCAGGACCACCTTCTACTAACAAGTCTTTTAGTTCAGGATGGTCTTTGGGGTAAAATACTTCAGGTATCGCTGCCTCCTCGTCAGGTCCGGGTGATTGACCAACTTCCTCCACCGCAGTGGTAGGTGCGTTCGGGGGAATATTTTCTTTCCCTCGTTTTGATTTTCTTACTCCTTTAGCCTTGGGTTTCCCCTTTGGCTGGGGCAGCGCATTGGTCTTGGCCAATGCTGCCCGTGTTTGAGACCGTGTGCAGGGTCTGTCAGCAGTGTCTCCTACAAGCCCTAAAGCTCTGAGATCGTTGCCCAACAAGACCTTTCCTGGGACGTTCCTCTGTATGCTCACTGGAATCCTGACTGCTGTACCATTTAGAGTAAGATTTACAGGTATTACTGGAAACATGCGAGGTGGGCTGTCAGCCAACTTAGTGGGCATCAGAGTAGCTCTGGCAACTTCCTCTGAGTCTACCAAGGTAGAATCCACTACAGTTCGACTGCACCCACTATCCCTAATAGCTGTAGTATCGACTCCATTGATCAGCACACTGTCTTTAAAATAGTACTTGGTGTTATCTGGAATCCTAGCATAAGCCTCTGCGACTTTAGGCTCCCAGGAACCCAGGGAAACTAAAACTACCTCAGCTTCTATCCCACTGAGGAAGGGGTCTGAGGAGAAGGATGCTCCTGTAATCTCTTCTTCCTCGTAGGAGGAGAAGGCCAGATTAGCGGAGTGGACCCCCAAAGGTTTAACCTTACACCGGGGATCCCCCTTCACGTGGTCAGTTGCTCCACAAGCAAAACAAGATCCATTGGGTCTGTTTACATATGGAGGCTTATTATAACCAGAGTTCTGTTTCGGAGGCTGACCTCCACTACCCTGTGAGTTCTCTTGTGTCTTACACTTATTTTTCTTTTTGTGGCCCTTTTGAGAAGAAGATTTATCAGATTCTCCACCCTCCTTATCTTTGGACTTTTTCCCTTCCTCCTGCTTACCAGGATGAGTTTTGTCCTAATGGGACACTCTGTGTAACACCCATAAATCTGCTGCAATGGCAAGCTTCTTAGGATCTATCTCCTTTGAATCTGCCAAATGCTGCTTAAGCTCAGGGGAAGAATATGCAAAAATATGTTCCAGCATGACAAGACTTATCATACCTTCAAAGGTAGAAACCTTATAACCTTCGACCCAGCAAGTCAAGTTTTTTAAGGATTCGGTTACATAAGATACCCAAGTACCACCTTCTTTTTTCTTATACTCTCGGAATCATTTTAAATATTGAGCAGGAGTCTTTCCAAACTTTAAAATGAGAGTTTCCTTCAACATTGCAAAATCTGCTCGCTCAGCCTTCGACATTTCCATAATGGCACTGCAGCTGAATGGGGGAGTCTGCTGAGTAACCAGACAATTTTATCAGCATTGTCAACTTGTTAAACTTCACATGCATACTCAAATGTATTTAGCCAGTCCATAATGTCATTCTTTTCCTCATACACACTGAGCAGATCTTTTGGAAACCTTGGATGAGAGGAGGACCCAGACCCATGTCCAGGACCCTTGGATCCATTTGCAACCTGAAGCTTGGCCAGTTCCAACTGGTGATCCCTATCTTTCTGTTTTTCTGCCTGTTCGATTTTTAGTTTGGCTATACTGAAATCAAGCTCCTTCTGCCTAAACAGCAGCTCTTGCTTCTTGAATTCAAGCATGGCCTCCCCATCGGCACTGGCAGAGGAAACATTAGACATCTCATCCTCCCTGTCCTCATGGTCGCGGTGGACCAGTGCAGCGGCAGAACTGTCAGTTCTACCAGAGAGAGCAGCCCCACCTCCTTCTGCACTGTCCTCAGAAGCTATAGCGTCAAGCTGAGCTTCTTGCCACGCCACGATTCTTTGGATCATATCCAGTTTGGTGCCTTGAGAGGAGACACCTCTCTCCGCACACATCTTTTTCAATGTTTCGGATTTAGAAGCATTTAAAGTTAACAAGGTATTTGTTTCCATACTGTTAGATAGGACTATGGCCTTTTTAAAAGTTATACTACGACAATTCACTACGTGTCCTGGTAGGAATAACTTGAAATGCATTTGCTCGTGCGCAACACTGGATACCTTCAGTCGTATCCCACCGCTGTACACCAATTTGTTAAGATGGATTTCTGAACTCTGTCCTGGAGGGGCAGAGGTTCAGAAGGCCAGCCTAGTTTCTTGGAACAGGGTAACCTCTGGACAAGCCAGACCAATCAGGGTAGCGATGGCGATGGTCAAGACTAGGTCTCAAGAGGGGTGAGGGTGACTGAAAGCCCGCAATGAGCACACAAAGCAAGGACGCTTCCAAATTTCTCCAAGCAGGTTTTATATTAAAAATATAGACACATTTATTACAAGGCCTTTGTAACATTGACCATAGTAAAGAATCACGGTCAAACTCAAGTAAACCAACACATCACAATCAATTACCGAAGGGTCTAAAGAGTTCAAAGCACGAAATATGCAGACCACCTAGATGGGGAGGAAAACAGGCAGTGCAAGTAATCGTTAGACCCAGTTCGCCTTCAGAGGCCACCTAACTAGAAGGAAGTCCGAGCCCTACGAAGAGTGGAGCCTGGTGCTCAAAAGTACCTGCACACGCTGGTGCCAACGGGCCAAGGGGAGTCTCTTCAAGGAAATCAGGCAGTTCAGAGCGGCAAACAAAGGAGGGCAATCAGATCTCCGCTACTCAAGCGCGGCCTCCACTTGCGGGCAGAAGCAGAGCGCGAGTGCGAAAAAGGTGTGCTGTTTAACACTGCAAGGAAAAGCTACAGGCTACTGCAGGAGGGTGACTGGTTCCTAGCGTTGCTACTCACCGGTCCCTGATGCAGGCAGACCCAGGCTTCTCCGCGTCAGTTTCAGTGCTGGCAGGTTCAGATACGAGCAGGGGACGTCTCGGCGTCGTGTAGATTCTGCGGCAGCAGAAGTTAGAGTTGAGGATGTCCCAAACGCAGTTAACCCGCACAGATTGTTACCACAGCAGGGCAACGAAGTGGCTGTGTGTATTTCAACCCAATGTACACTTCTCACTTCAGACCTGAGAATGCCAAGTGTACGAATCGTGTGAGAGTGTCAAGGACTCGGAATACAGCAGCAACCTGATGGCGGTGACAGAGCAAGACTCCTGGGTAAGCTGGTCAGTCCACAAGATGACCCAGAGACGCTTCCGAAGGATTATGTGCAGGAGATGATGAAGATGCCGAGAATAGTTGTTCCCACCATTCCAAAGGGTCGAAGTACCAGTACAGGCCTTCTCGTTCGATCAGAGGCAGAATGGTTTCACAGGGCGACAGCAGTGCAGAGGAGAAGTCCTTCAGCGGGTCACCAGTGATTCCACGGTTCAGCCTCTTAGTTGCAGGATACTTGGCTCCTGTATCCGTCGTTCGTGAGAACTCAGGAGATCGACCTGGTAGTGGTGTTTCCAGCCTCCTCTTATCCATAGTTCCCTTTGCGCCAAAACGGAGAGAACCCAATGGGAGATCTGCTCACAAAACACTCACACCACACGTGGACCTATCACGGACCACGGTGGTCCCAGGCATTCAAGACACACTAGACTCTCTGGCACCCAGGATGTGAATTGGGACCAGACATCCCAGCCCACATCCTGGAGGAACACACAAGGCCTGTAGAAGCCCGCAAAAGCATCTGTGTTTCGTGGGAAAGTACATGCCCAAATAAGGATGACCCTGAGTCGGCTCGACCTGGGGAAGATGACGGGGCAAGATGGTCAGCGGACAGGACAAAGAACATTGTGGCACGGCCATTTTGGATGCCAGGCCACCCATTTTGGCCGAACGCGAGAAGCGCGGTTAACAGGGAAAAAGGGAGTTCAAAACACAAACAAACGATCGCTGCCACCAGTCCCGTCCGTGACATACTTGCACAGTTCGTTATAAATCCATCGAGAGTTACTAGGGCCTGTAGAATGACTCGAGACCCAAGAGCGCGGTAATGTAAGTTACGGTGCACTCTTGTGCCATGTTGCGCGAAAGCTGCAGCATGAGAAAAGAACTACGGAAAACAACGTTTCCCGGTACTGACTGTCTTAAGGGCATGTCAGTTTCCCCGTAAGAATGGAGCGAAAGCCCAGAGGAGTGCGGCGGAAGTCTGCGCTTCTCTGGCAAAGTCTAGATCAGGGTGTAAAACAACAGCAAAAAGTTTAGGGGTTGCCACATGGAAGGAAAATTACGTACAATTTGAAATCTTTCCTAACAGCACAATTTTACCATACAGGCACACACTTATACCCAGCCAACCATACATTTAAATATGCACCCTTTCACCATATACTCACATAGGCACACCCAGCCACCCATACATCATGCACTCACTCATTCATGCTCATTACATTAAATACATATATAGTGATCAAGAGGAGAGGAATTCACTGACGGGCCCATAGGTCAGCGCTCACCCTCTAGAACTTGTAAGAAAACATTGCTGCACCATGTGAGGACAGGGGGTGCAGGATTCACTTACTCCAACACGACTCAATAATGAGGACTCAGTAAGTTGGCAAAGGGAAGTCTGTTTAAATACATCAAACAGAGAAACAAATGGAAATCAGCAGCATTGCGATCACCTGTCTCGCTCCGACTTCCTCGAACTTCAGTTGAACAGCAATAGTTATAGGCAAAACTCATCATCACTGACGTCTAATTCTAAAAAACTCGACAAGCAATACAATTAGTTAGGAAAGGTAACTTAAGTATAGGTGCTATATCTGTATATGATAATAGGGCATGCGGATTGGATAACTCTTATCGGGTGGCCGTCTACGCCCATCCCACTACATCACACGTGATTGACATCACTACACGTACAACGTCTTATTGGTTGTACTATCTATAGGTCTCCAGATAACTTGGTCCTTTGTGATTGGGCAGGTTACACCACTAGACATAAATCCCCATTTTAATTAGCGGCATGCAGAATGGACACCCATGTGCCTGGTGTCCCAAGTTTCACCCTGCCTCCCTTCCATCAATCAGTATCTTAGGGCTATGTGTCAATTAGTTGGCTGTGTATGGCCTCGAAACTGTAGCCTCTTAACGGGAAAAGTTATGGCATCCTCGGGTCCTGGATGACATCAGGCAGTGGTACTTCTTCGCGCCTGGCTGATCACGTGTTAGTTCACCATGAATCTGCTTCAGTTTCCAGCTTTTAGTGCATTTAATTCTGTTTCAGCCTCGCCGCCTGCATGCACCCCCCTTATCTTGACCTTCATGGGGCAGGCTGGTATGCTCTGAAGTTTGAGTCTTGTTAGCTGATGCTCTCCTCCCTTTCTCTGGTTGACCTCGATTTCCTAGGCATGAGCCGCTCTTTGTTGAGTTTTGATTTCGCTCCTTTTCTTGCCTTTGGTTGGGTTATAAAACTTGGCCTGTCAGGCCTCTCTGGCAGCTTGGGTACATTTCTGCTTTTACAAAATGGAGTTGCACTTGTATAATGTGCCTTATTGAGGTAGATATATGGTTGGCGCTTGCCGCTCTAATCTTCTACTAAGCATTGCAAGTAGTATCATTTCTTTTGCCTCTTACGTTCCAAGCCTATTTACACACATTTGACAGGTCGGTTGCTTCCATCTTGTCTCAAAGCAATGTTTCCTCACATTTTAACATCGTCTCTTCTCTGTGTCCATTACATTTATTTTCGTAGTTCCTCGCACTGGCGTGCTATCTTCCATAGCCATTTTTGTTCATTCACGAGTCTGTTCAGGCCCTTGTTTCATTTCCACTGGCCTTCCATTAGGGCTCTTTGGGTCTCTTTATGGACCGTCTGTAGGTACTCTTCATTTCGCATCAGTGGCTGGTACGGCTGTCTGATAGGGTACCGTGCTGCCCAGGGTTGTCTGGTTATGGGCGCTTCAACAGGTATGAATCTTCTGATGTATACTGGGCAGAGTCCCAGTGCAGCTCTTTGTTGGTTCATTTGCTCCGCATACGTCACATACCTTGGCGAGTGCACTCCTGGTACATCGAAATGAGGGGATGGGGTGCAGGTCATGTCTGGTACCTCCTCTACACTCCCCCCTCTGGTCGGTTCATCGACCACTTCTGCAACCTCTTTTGCATTTATTTCTTTTGATTCTTCGGTGTCATGTTCATCGTCTTCAGGGTTTGTACATGATGGTGTGAGTGTGTGAGCCATTGGAGCCCATATTGTTATCACTCCTTTCAAACTCCCTGCTGTTTTCACATGTTCGTCTTTGTTCCATGTCATTAGCTGGCATTGCCCATTTGGGCTGCAGTAGATCCATTTTCCTTCATACCTTCTTCGTTTCTTAGGGTATGTGAACCTTGTTCCTTCTGGCGCAAATTTGCTGGCTTTCACAAAGTCTCTTATTTCTTCATCAGTCAGGTCTCTGGGCTTCCACCCTGGCTCGACATCAACCATTATTTTCATCCCTATGGCTTTCTTCGCAGTTTTCTGGCACTGTGTAAGGATTATCTTGATAACACAGAATTCTAGCAATACCAGTGCTAGTAGAGCTCCCAGAAACTTGAATATATCTGCCAACCATTGTGGGACCCACGAGAATAGGTCTCCAAACCAGCTGTCATCGTCCAACGTCATCACTTTCATCGATCATCTCTTTTTTCAGGTTTGTCAACATACTTATGGCCTTTGTTAGGGTTCCGTTTTCTTCATTGTGTGATGGTACAAATGTGCAACATGATTCTCCAATTTTTGCACAAACACCTCCATCCATTGATGTGATCATGTCAAGCACATATCTGTTTTGGAGGGTCATCAGTCTGATTGCTCTCAGCTCTTCTTTGATCGCGTTGAATCCTTTTATAGTGGTATTGATGGTCTTCAATAACTCCCATCTGGTTATCTGCAACCATTTAGCATTCGCTCCAGTTTGGATCTGTGGCAAGAGCATCGTGGTGAACACTGTTGAGGTGAGGCTGAACAGCCTGTGTTCATATGGGATTGACTGGAATGCCTCTTCTGATTTGGTAGAAAAGAAATGTTCTCTCTTCATTCTGGACATTAGTTCCACAGACCTCCTTCTCCTTAGATGAGCATCTGCTTTTGGGAAACTGTCCAACTTCAGGTCATTTTTAGGGATCACCAGCGCGGTAACGTGGACGTTCACTATTGTACATATACCTCCCCAGTTTTTCAGCAGTCTTATGTATGTCTTGGATCCACATGCCCAGTAATGGTCCATTAGGACTGTGGTTCCTTGTGTCATTCCTGGGGCTTCAAAGATTCGTCCGCAGTTTACATTCTCTCCCATCTTCCTCGTGCCATTACTTCTGAAGCATAGCTTTGGGCTTTCCAGTGATACTATCTGCAGGGGTCCCCCTCTATCTTCGACCCATGTTAGTAACTTTACTAGCTTTGGCCATAGGGGTTTGCACAGTTTTTGAGAGTTTTCTATTGCTTCCTTGCAGGCTCCAAGGGCCATCCAAGCTCGGCAGATCACTCCTTCTTCCCATCCATTTGGAGAAACCACTGTTCCCCAGATCTGCATTTGGCCTCTGTTCTTCCAGATTTGTGCCTCTTCTGCAGATTTTCCTTGAATGTTCAGTCTTGGGTTTATTTCCCATCTTATCCCTGATCCTTTGACGCCAGGGATCTCGTATCTGATCACGTGATTCCTTGTGTGAGCCCTGTTTATTGTCTTAATGTCCTGGACGTAGCCGTCTTCGTCCGGGTAGTTATTTACGTTGGCCCATATCACCATATCTCCCCATAAATTGTCCTCTGGTGTTGCACATTGCTACATGTGACATACAGTGTGCTGTCTGGACATCAATTTCTACAGCCAAAAAGATCTTTGATTTTCCCATACTGTATGGTAGGAGTGCACAGACAAAGCATTCTCCTTCCAATTTCCTTTGTCCTACTTCCTTCATGTGCTGGTACCATATGTTGTTTCCGAGATGGGCTGTGCTGTCCAGGTAATCGTTGAGCTCATTGTCATCTCCGTACGGGCTTCTCTTGATTCTCAGCATTTTTCTATAGTTTGCTATGACTATGTTTCTAAATGCATTTGTGCTGCTTGTCCACTCTGTGCGTCTTGGTGGAGCAGGGTCCTTTTGCCACATTGCTGTGGTAGGAAAAGGATTTTCGTTTCTCTTCCTCTCCTCTTGTAGTTTTTCATTGAGGTTCTCTGGCCGCCATTGGCTCACCATCTCTTCAACGTGTGGCTGAGTCGTAGATCTGGTGCTTGCTGGCAGTGCTATAGTCTCTGCAGTTCTATGTTCCAGCTCCTCGTGCAGTTTCTTTGCTCTGATTATGAGTGGGAATAAATAATCTATCAGAGTTTGTGTTTTCTCTGTGAGTTCCTTTGTGGCTACTTCTGTTCTTTCGAGGGATTTTGCTATGCCCTCTCTCTTGAGTTTCTCACTTGACTTCTCTTGGTCACTTCCACTATTTTCTGGAACTGATTGTTTGGCAGGCTGGCTCCTCTTCTCTGCAACCTTCGTTGGAGCCCCTGTAGCCATTGACACTTGTCCTTGTCTGTGTGCATCCTGTGTGTGGGTGCGTGCAGTGGTCAGTGCAGCGATTTCATTCATTCCGTGCTGACCCTGTCTCCAGCTTTTCTCTTCATTTGTTACCTCAAATGTGTCTAAATTACTGCTAATTACATTTAATTTTAGTTTGTTACTTTTATCATCTGGTTTTCTTGGGACTGGAATGACTATATAGGGTCTGGGTGCTTTCGCAGGCCCCAGACGTTCATCATCTGGTGGGTACACTGAGATTGGGATACTTCGTGCACCAATAAAGAAGGCAGTTCTTATTGTTAAGGACAGAAAAACAATAATAATATCTATGCATATACACATAATCGTTTGGAACGATAATTTGCAGCATTTTCTTCCAGGGAAGTGGGGGTGCCCTTCTGTTCGAGGTAAAACCAAGTTACTGTTCTGGGCCCCCATTTCAAATGAGTTCATAGTCCAGAGGTCTTCAAACTGTGGGCGTGGCAGCCTCCCAGGGGCGGGGGGGTGCCAGAGCCCTGCATGAAATGTAAAAAAAAAGAAAATAATTTTATTTTTTATTTTGGTTTGGAGGAAATGGGAAGGGGCAGCTCATATGATCAGACTGGACCATAAAACGGTCTTAGGTACCAATGAAAACATGGCCAGCAGTTGCAAATGGATATTCAGTCCCTTAGTCACAGACTGTTTGAATAGTACCCAAGGGGTTGTTTTTTGTTCAAAAGTAAACAAACGGTGTTATTTAAAGAATATTTATTCAGCAACAATGGTCAAAACTACTAGCTGCATAGTCAAGTAACTCCTCAAACTGGTCCACATTGGCCAAAAAAGTGGCCCATTTTGACTGGCCTAGACTAGCATTTTGCATTTTTGGTACGGTCATCGCCCCATAGGCCAGTCCAAGCCTGCCGGCTCATCCATAATGGGTGAGGGGGCGTCCACCCACTGGCCACCTCACCCATTATGGAGGAGCCAAGGAGCCAGCCCAGTGAAACACTGAGCACTCCCTCAGCTGTTTTTTCCAGCTGAGGGAGTGCTCCTGGGCTGGCTGAACTGTCAAACGGAAACACTGTTTGCCTTTGACAGTTCATTTCCCCAGCCGCACATGATCACTGAGCCATGCTTCACCAGCCTTGCATAGCTCATTGGAAACGCTGGCTGGGGCACTGCATATATGTATGTGCGAGGGGGTGCTCCTGCGCCTCCTCGCACATACGGGCAGAGCAACCTGGAGCGGGGCATTTTAGAAACCACGCGCAGGCCCCTGCAGAAGGTACGTTTATGGTGATTTATTTTTTATTTAAATGTGTATGGATGTGTGTATGCTTGTGTTATGGGACTGTGGTGGGAGCAGGATGGGCGGCAGCACTGGGATAGTGGTGCGAGTAGTCTGGGGAGAGCCCAGTGTCTGTACTGGGAGTAGAGTGAGGTGACGGCACGCAAAAGTTCATAGCGATTTCTACATACTGTCCATCTGGCACTTTTGGGGGGGCCCGAAATGCCCAAACTTTGCTCAGGGGGGGGCCCAGGCCAAAAAGTTTGAAGACCACTGTCATAGTCAGTTATTTATTCCTTCTCTTGCTCTGATCTCGTAGTTCGAGAGTTCATTACTATTAAAGTGACGAGTGCTTTCCATATGTCCACCCTCTTGTGGGTGATGACGGTAGTCTCTGGGTATGCAGTGCAGTTCCTGTGCCAGACTATGGAAAACAATTAGGCTAGCAACTTTGGTACATCACATTCATTATGCATATCTATAGTAGGTAAGGTTCCAGTGCACTCCTCGAATTTGCTTTGGTCCTGAGGATATGCTGGAATCTGCTCAATGCGAAGGAATGAAAAAGATGGGACTGCTAAAATCACACAAAAATAAAATGTTGTAAAAATAAAAACACAAGCGAACATGAAAAAATAAAAATAAAAATAAGGAACAGTAGAGGAAAAGTACAAAGAAAAAATAGGACGGTGTAGTTCTTGTCTTTGCTCTTCTCGATCTGCCCTGCGGTTGAAAATTGAAGAACTGTGTCTCTCGGCTTGTTCCATGGCGGAAAGTCTTACTGGAATCTCCTAAGGTATTCTCGCTGGAAATTGTATAGCTCCACCTGGAGCATTATGCCGTGGAGGAGTGTGCCCATGTGTGGGAAGTTGGCTGGGTCTCTAAGAAAGGTGATGACGTCAACATCTGCAGGCCTCCCCACCGTTTCCGGATAGTCCGTGACTAGTCTAAGCAGGGCATTGCGCGGCAGCCGGGTGTCCTCGGGGGATAGGGACACTTGTCCTGTTTGGCTGGGTCTTGCTCATGGGCTTTTCTTTTGATTCGCACAGTCTCTGCACCTTCCTGTTGCGTGGACTACCACGAGGTGATTTAGTTTAGTCCACAGCAGGTTCAACTTAGCTAGATTTCTTGGGTCTCTGATGAAAGTGTGTGTGTCAGTTGTTCTCCCGACAAGTCCTGGGCATTTCTCGATTACTTGAAAGAACAAATTAAATGTGTGTTCATCAATGTCTACTGGCGGTGGAAGCATTTGTGTCCTCCTCTCTGTGCTCGGGTAGCTCGGCGAAGGCTTCCGTGATGACAGTCATTAGTCGCCTGATCACTTTTTTGTTGGCTGCATCTTGAATAAAGTCTGTGACACTGGCTTCTCCCCCTAAGATAACACCACAAGTTGAAAATAGGTGAGTACTTCCCACTTGCGATTTCTGCTGGCATGTACCATAAATTCTGTGAACAAAGTCTCATTACTGGTTGCTTCAGGATACTGTGTTACACTCTCTCTCAGAAAGTATTTTTTTTGCAGTCTATCAGAGTCTTGATTTTTCGTACTACTTGTGCATGATGTGGTTTCAAAAGTTTGTTTTAGCAAAGTTGTTGTGGCTTTAGATGTGCTTCTCTTTACCCTGCAACTGGGGTGTACAGAGTGTTCGTTTTTATGTCCTTTATTATGTTTCACTGGTTTGAGAAAATGTCTTGTTTATAAGCCACAATTTAAATCAGTGTTCCTTTTACCTTTATTACGCTGCTCATGCGTCCTTCTTCCTCGCCATGGATGTTGTCTGCACGTGCTGAGGTTCTTCCCCGTTGTCTGTGGTTTCTTCGCAGTTGGATGCAGCAGGAGGGCTCTCCCCTATATACGGTTTAATGTCATTTATGAAGATCCATGCCCTTCTGCCCTGGAATTTGACGGCAGAAGGGGTGCAGTCCTCTATGATGAAAGGGCCATTGAATCGTGGCTCATCCCACCTCTTCCTGGTAAAGTTCTTCATGAGCACTTTGTCACCAAGGAAGACGAGGGGTGCATGTAGACCTTGTGCGGGGTCTGCTTCAGCACTTCCTGATGTGTTTTGTGCTGCACTGTCCCCTTTTCGCCGTCGCTGCAGCTAGCCTGAAATGACAGAGGTGCTGGGTGTCATAAAGTTAAGGTACTCCTGCATCTCTGTTCCCAGAACCTCTCTAGTTGGCTGGGCATCACATCTAGCTCAATCTCGGAGGGTAAGGGGGGTCCTCATCCTTCTGCCTGTAACTATCTCATGCAGCGTAAAATGATGGTCAGAGCCTGGTTGGTTCCGAAGTGCATACAATGCCAGTGGTAGACAGTGCAGCCATCCCTTTTTTAAAATGAGCTTCAACTTGGCTATCCTCTCCTTTAACAGGGCATTGAGCCGCTCACATACCCCATTCCCCTCCGGGTGATACGCCGACGAGAACCTGTGCTTTATACCATGCAACAATCTGATCTGTTCAAACACTGCATTAACAAAGTGAGCCCCATTGTCTGATCTCATTACTTCCCACATCCCCCATCTAGGGAACACTTCCCTCACTAGAAATTTGGCGGCACAGGTAGCGTATCGGTGTGTACAGGGACCTGCTTCTATCCATCTAGAGAATGGACACACCACCACAATTAAATACCTGTACCCATTGCACACTTGAATCATGTCAACATAATCGATGTGCAAGTGCTGGAATGGTCCATTCGGCCGGGGGATAACTCCTATCACTACTTTTAATGTGTGCCCAGCGGTGAACTGTTGGCAGATAATGCAGTTCACCATGAAAAATGCAACATGATCTGCTAAATTCGGTGTGAACCAGTCTTCTGCGAGCTTTGCAGCTAGATTTTCTTTTGACATATGGATGGGGTAGTGTAGTTGTTCTAATGCTACCTTTAGCAGGGCGACAGGCATCACTGGTTTACCAGTGCTGTCTTGTCTCCACAACCCATCAGAGGGGTTTTAAGAACACCCTCGATGCTTCCACAAATGTTTCTCCTCCTGAGGTGCCTCCCCTTGGAGTTCCATTAGCTGAGTTTTCCCCATGTAACTATAGGCTTCAGGTGTGGCTCGCGCTACCATCATCCTCTCATGGGTACGTGCCACCTTCACGTCCATGATTGTTTCAGTTTTGGATGCCATGTGCTTGGCTTCTGTGTCCGCTTCATGGTTTCCACCTGACACAAAATCTGTCCCCTTGGTGTGGGCGGCGCATTTCACGACTGCTATACCCATTGGGAGCTGTAGTGCTTTTAGCAACCTGTCTAATAAGGCTGCGTTTTGCACTGGCGTGCCGTCCGCTCGGAGGTAGCCCCTCCTTTTCCAGTGCGCTAGACCTGCATGTACTGTGGAAGTCACATAGGTTGAGTCACTGTACACAGTTACTTCCTGATCTGCATGATTCTCAATGGCGAGTATCAGTGCCAATAGTTCTGCAGCTTGCGCAGAATAATGAGATGGTATTCGCGCACTGACGAGTACTTGGAACTCTCCATTTGCTAGGTGTTTTACCACGGCCACGCCTGTATATCTTTGTCCGTCTTCTTGATCGATTCTTGAAGAACTGTCAATGATCATGATTTCGCCACCTGCCAGGGCATTTTCCTTTACCCTGGGGATTTCATCATAGAATTCCTCATAATTCGCACAGTTGTGTATAGGTTCTCCTTCTGCGACTGGCTCAGCTATGAATGTAGCAGGGTTCACAGTTTTACATCAAACTATTTTGATCCATGGGTTGGAGATAATCACCTCATAGGCAGAGGCTCTCTGTGATGTCAGCGTTCCCTTTGGCTTCTCTAGTATGGCGAATAACGAGTGCTTGATTTCCAATGTCCTTTTCCATCCAACTTCAGTAATATCTGACCTCCCATCCATTGGTTTTTCGCGAATGCTATCTCATCAACTCTACCTTCATTTCCCTTACGTTTATTTCCCTCTTTCTCCTTATCTGGAGGTACACAACTCCGTGCCCAATCTTTTCCTTCACCTTCGCATCTCTCTTCGTCCATTAAGACCGCAGAGGCAATATTGTTTTCCTGTTCCTTTCCCTTATTATCATCACTACCGTACGTAGGCGACTCATATGCTGGGTTGCTATACCCTGAGGCTGCCTTAAGTTCACTTAGTGGGTAAAGCCCCTCTGTTTTACTCCCTTCAATGACTGGCTCAGGCTGGACTGGTGGCGCGGTAGGCGTCTCACCCCCCTCCGTACATACATTTAGTATCCAGTCTGTGGGTGGTTCTTCCACCTTCGTTTCTTCAAACATCTTCCACAATTCTAGAACAGAAAGATGTTTCTCTAGCTTCTTGCCTGTATATGTGGCGTGTAGGAAGGTCGTCATATGCTGTAAAACAGCCTTAGAAAGGGACCCATTCGGTGGCCAAGGCATGAACATTTTGTGGGCGGTACCCTTAACCCACTCTGTGCTATACTTCTTGAGTTTTGGTGCATGCTTAGGTAGTTGCATGCACAGATGTACAAGTGGGTTAACCTCCTCCATTTTTGATTCTGCCACCAACAATGTTTATACAATATCTTATCCTTCCAATAGTCTGAGCAAGCACCAAATACGCAAGCTCCCATCCAATCTTTTCCCGCCAAAATTTTACTATCAATTAACTCAAAACCATCAATTCATTAGCGATTCCCTCTCAGTTACAGAATTGCGTAAAACCAAATTTCATTTCACACAATCAATAATACAATTATTTTACATTCGATGTACAACAAATCACATGTGACAGACACTTGACAGACTAGACAGACACCAGCTGGTCATACATATACCTGCCTTCTAATTAATACCCCGTCATGGAGTTTAAACGAACTCCTTTGATGCGTCTTTAAACGTCACTGTAGTCTATTTGTCCCTTATTATATGGGATATGAGTTCACGTTTCTTCTGACCGCTGTATTAAAGTGCAGGAATAAGGTGAATCCTTATGTTTTTATCTCAAGTGCCCCCCTGGTAATCCTTCGTTTTTATCTCAGGTGTCCCCCTGCTACCCCTTGTTGTTCTCTCGGGTGTCCCCCCGGTACCCCTTGTTTTTCTCTCGGGTGTCCCCCCGGTATCCCTTATTTTTCTCTCTGGTGTCCTCCCGGTATCCACTCTTTATCTCTTATGCTCAAGTCATTACCCCCTATATATATACAGTCTTCTCTACTTCTGACTATTTTAATTTTTTCTCCGCCACCCACCGTTACATTTCCCTTACTGGCTCTAATGCCTGCACGACATTTGCCAAAGTAACAAGTTTGTTGTTTCACTCACCGATCGCATCTTTTCCTCTCTGGAACTTCGGGATCGCCCCTTCCTCTTCAAGCCTTTTAAGGTTTTTTCGTCCGATTGGCTGCCTGTGGGAATGAGAAGGGTTATGCTTGGAAAGGCGGGTTCCTTCAGACCCACTGCAGATTTTTTATGGGCCTACTCTATCATTTGGCACGGGGAGCTTCTCAGTCTACTCAGCCGGAATGGCAAAAGGACTCGTGATATTGCAGAAGGCCCAGAGTTACTTTGTGCCGTTGGGCAAAGGTGTCTTAGTATTATATAATCAATAATTAATGGCCGAAACCATCCTCATGCTACCAAGTGTTCACAAGGAGAGGAATTCACTGACAGGCCATAGGTCAGTGCTCACCCTCTAGAACTTGTAAGACAAGATAGCTGCACCATGTGAGGACAGGGGGTGCAGGATTCACTTACTCCAACACGACTCAATAATGAGGACTCAGTAAGTTGGCAAAGGGAAGTCCGTTTAATGACAAGTACATCAAACAGAGAAACAAATGGAAATCAGCAGCATTGCGATCACCTGTCTCGCTCCGACTTCCTCGAACTTCAGTTGAACAGCAATAGTTATCGGCAAAAGTCGTCATCACTGGCGTCTAATTCTAAAAAACTCAACAAGCAATACAATTGGTTAGGAAAGGTAACTTAAGTATAGGTGCTATATCTGTATATGATAATAGGGCATGCGGATTGGATAACTCTTATCGGGTGGACGTCTACGCCCATCCCACTACATCACACGTGAATGACATCACTACATGTACGACGTCTTATTGGTTCTACTATATATAGGACTCCAGATAACTTGGTCCATTGTGATTGGGCAGGTTACACCCCTAGACATAAATCCCCATTTTAATTGGTGGCATGCAGAATGGACACCCATGTGCCTGGTGTCCCAAGTTTTACCCTGCCTCCCTTCCATCAATCAGTATCTTAGGGTATGTGTCAATTAGTTGGCTGGGTATGGCCTCGAAACTGTAGCCTCTTATCGGGAAACGTTATGGCATCCTCGGGTCCTGGATGACATCAGGCGGTGGTACTTCTTCGCGCCTGGCTGATCACGTGTTAGTTCACCATGCATCTGCTTCAGTTTCCAGCTTTTAGTGCATTTAATTCTGTTTCAACCTCGCCGCCTGCATTGCCCCTCTTATCTTGACCTTCATGGGGCAGGCTGATATGCTCTGAAGTTTGAGTCTTGTTAGCTGACGCTCTCCTCCCTTTCTCTGGTTGACCTCGATTTCCTAGGCATGAGCCGCTCTTTGTTGAGTTTCGATTATGCTCCTTTTCTTGCCTTTGGCTGGGTTACGAAACTTGGCCTGTCAGGCCTCTGGCAGCCTGGGTACATTTCTGCTTTTCCAAAATGGAGTCGCACTTGTATAATGTGCCTTATTGAGGTAGATATATGGTTGGCGCTTGCCGCTCTAATCTTCTACTAAGCATTGCAAGCAGTATCTTTTCATTTGCCTCTTGCGTTCCAAGCCTATTTACACACGTTTGACAGGTTGGTTGCTTCCATCTTGTCTCGTAGCAACGTTTCTTCTCTGTGTCCATTACATTTATTTTCGTAGTTCCTCGCACTGGCGTGCTATCTTCCATAGCCGTTTTTGTTCATTCACGAGTCTGTTCAGGCCCTTGTGTCATTTCCACTGGCCTTCCATTAGGGCTCTTTAGGTCTCTTCATGGACCGTCTGTAGGTACTCTTCGTTTCGTATCAGCGGCTGGTACGGCTGTCTGATAGGGTACCGTGCTGCCCAGGGTTGTCTGGTTATGGGCGCTTCAACAGGTATGGATCTTCTGATGTATACTGGGCAGAGTCCCACTGCAGCTCTTTGTTGGTTCATTTGCTCCTCATACGTCACATACCTTGGCGAGTGCACTCCTGGTACCTCGAAATGAGGGGATGGGGTGCAGGCCATGTCTGGGACCTCCTCTACACCACACATACACTTGCATGCAAGCACACACAGTTAAAGAAAATACATGTCAATGGAGGTGCAGGTTCACGCTGTATATGGTGCAGGCTTTGTTAAGCTCAAACAACTACAAAAAGTTCTCCCCTTTATTCCAGACAAATGTCATGGTCAAATTGTGGCAGCTTGTGTAAATGGGAGCCTGGACTACTGTAACACCATCTTTCCTCATCCAGCACCTGCAAGTGCTACAAAACGCTGCAGTGCATCTGGTTACACACATGCCTGTTGGAACAGGAGTAAATAAGAACAGACAATCTCTCCACTGGTTTCCGATTGAAGCTCGGGTAAAATTTAAGGCACTGTGTATTATGCACCATGCCTTAGGTGGGAAGGGATGCTTAGCCATCCAAGAAAAACTGAACAGATATCTCCGAGCTCGCCCTCTGATATCCTCAAAGGCAGCTTTGCAATGGATACCTAAATATAAGAAACAACAATTGGGGGGCCGTGCTTTCTCAGTTGCAGTGCCTAGGCTTTGGAATTCATTGCCGGAACGGTTGAGGAAAATCAATGATTTCATATCTTTCAAACTAAGTTTGAAAACTTTCCTTTTTAGATAAATTCTGCCTCACACGGTTAACCCTGATTTCTTAAATCTGTCCTGTTACCAGTTCTTTTAAGCGCCATCATGCCTTGGATGAAAGAGCGCTATATAAATAGCTGATTGATTGATTGATTGATGTTCTTAACTTTAATCGGTTGTTCCAGGGAACAAGGCCTTCCGCTCCCTGCAGCAGCCATGAGCGTGTGTTCCTGTCATCCCCAGAGGATCTTGAGGCCCCCATGCTATGGGCTGAGGGGAGCCCTATTACTCCAAAAGAAATGCTTTCTTTTTTAAGTCACTCTGACTTCATAAAATAATTATTTCCGCTAAAGGACCGAACCGTAACGGAAGTAATTTCTTTATGAAGGCAGAGTGACTCATTTTTATGTTCCCTGAGTGCCCCCCTCCCAGGACATGCACTGTCGGAGCCACCAGCACCCCGGGGGGCCCCGCCCCACCAATGCCTGATACTGCATGGTTCCTGCTTCCTTTTTACTTCTCCTCTGACCCAGGACACTAGATTAGTGTCCTGGATCACCATCCTTGTCACCCGTATAATAAATCAGCCCCACAGGCACTTCAGGTGAGGTACAAGTAAGTTCCTTATTGCTGCTCATTAAGTTACATTAAGATGACTCATAGGAACCCACTGGCTCCCATCACCATGGCTTACATCTCTCCAACTGACTGGGCTGGAGCCTCTTCACATAACCATTCCCTCACTCATACATCAGCACTCTTATGCCATTCTCTCTGACCTCATACATTCCATGCATCCATCTAAGCAATTTATTTAGCCTTGTACACCAGGTAGACATGAAACTAAAAGTCAGTCAAGTAGCACGTGAATTAGTTTATTAATTCTTTCACCCCTCTATTTATTCATTAATGTATTAATAATAAACACAGACACATTATGCCCTGCCTTTTTTTATTATACATCCTAGTCAGCACGTTTGGCACAGTGAGTTTTATTAGATCGCAGATATCAAATAATAACTCGCACAAAAGATGTAAGGTTTAATTTATCATTATAGTCACTGTTATTGGAGTAATTCAAAGAATATTTAAAGTTGCAATCTAGCAGAAGGTTACACCCAATCAGGATAAGGCTCCACATCCAGAGAAATACATGCAGCTATTTATTGCAAAAATTACATGACATAAAATCACACTTTATAATATAACACAAGAATATTAGATGTCTAAAGTAAATAGTCCAACTAACCAATATGAGATATTCTAGTTTGATTATCAAAACAGACAAATACAAAATGGTGTATTTGATCTGATCTGGCTGTCATCATTCAAAAGACAATGTCAATAAACAATTGAAGACCCAATAAGAAACACAGGCAGGACCAGGGGAGTTGCTAGGTCTGGAAAAGACCCGGGGCTAAGCTGATGTCGGAACTGTTGGGACTGGGGGCTAGCTAGTCTTTTGGCTGTAGCTCCTGAGATTCTATCCGGGGCTACAACCAAAAGATCAGGGGCTATAGCCCCTTTAGCCCCCCTAGCAACGCCCGTGGGCAGGACCTCAGCTGTATAGCCCCGAATCCAAAGGGAGATACCATCCTCCAACCGGCACTGGAAGCGCATCACGAAACCGGGTCCCCCTCAAATCCACACAAACACTCAAACACACCAATATGTTAACTCTACCCTATGCACCAACAAACAATAGAATGCATCTATACCGCTCGATTAATTTGGCCTAGCTGCACACATACTTATACACCTCCATGATCAACCCAGCAGTCTTTAGAATGCAGCTATACCCCACAAAAATCAGCCTAGCTGCACACATAATCCCAATCACAAACCCCACCGCCACCAGAATGCAGCTACCTAAGTCCAATTGGCCCTGCTGCTCACATTCTACTGATCTCACACAACACTGCACCACGCCTAGCACTAAAATGCAGCTACACACCACTTAATCGGCCCTAGCTGCACACATACTGCGTGCACCAAAGTACTATTTACTACACTACTCTCTCCACTGACCTGGACTACGGTCTCCGAGGGTGTTCAACCCACAGCGTTTTGGAATCATACCAATGGTAAAAGGCGCTATTCAAATGTCCAATAACATAACATAGTACAACATAACATATAATCAAACATGTTCAAGTATTTGCAAACTATTACACATGCATTGAAGCAACAAGGCATAGGTATACAAATGTGGCTACAGTTTTGCAATCTAGGAGGACAGATATTTTGGATACACTACCTTCTTCAGGGCCCAATCAACTGTCAATGGGCCACTATTGGGGATTTTCGCTATTTCCTCAAGTCTGCGCCACAATGTGTGTCAGCGAGCATGGTTCTATCACAGGCCGTACCTAAGGATTCTTGTTTTTAAAACATTTGCAAGTTATTAAAGCCGATGGGGAACATTGAGTACTATTCACAAGTCATCTGTATTCTGCAGACGTTAATGACAGAGACTAAATAATTCTCCAGAAAATGCTTAATTTTTGAAAAGCTGAAGATTGTGCCAATTCGTTAATAGCCTTCAAGCCATTTAGACACGGGCACTAAATATTGCAGAACACTGATGACTTTGGGAGCACACTAGCAATCCTCATGGTGAGTAAATTCCACATGTACCACCATAAAAGTAGCCTTACATTTTCAAAAGAAAACATAACTAAGTTACCATTTTGAAAGATTGAACAATACGTGGAGAAATTGGAACTTACCTGTAACTGACATTGCGGCCGAGTAGGTAGGAAGAGATTCCAAGGCTGCAGGCACGCACAGATGCTTTAAATAAATATATAACGTGTTTGGTTGGCACACTGTAAAATAAGTCATGAACTTAAACAATTAGAGAACTCTCAGTCACATGTGTATACACACGGGGCTATCTCAACAAACGCAGGACCAAGATGAAGAGATTGGTTCTCAGTTGCGCTCTGTCGGATGTCATGCGTGAAGTTCAAAAGGACGCCGCATATGAAGACAATTAAATGAATGAGTGATTTAACCATGCCAAGAAACCAAGCAAGAATACGAGCTTGGACTCACAGAGTGGCATATAAATGCTCCTTTTGTGTTAGTCTCATGGGTTTATATCGCACACTGATGCATTGTCATGCGCTCTTGGCATTTACCTGCATGCAGATGGGATGCCTGTGAGTAGGAGTAGCAGAATGAACAGTGAAAGATTGCCTTACTGCTGTGTTGACGTGTGAAGATTGGAAGGACCCAGACTATGTGTGCTGGTAGGGCACTTTGGGCATGTGTGTCCAAAAGGAAGCCCCAGGTTCAGGTACCCTGCTAAGCTTGCTGCTACATAGATCTATCGTGCCACCAGCAATGAGTCAAAGGTGGCAAGAGGGCTGTGTGCGTTAGGCATCCTGCTCAACATGCCACTAAAAAGATCTATTCTGACGAACAACGATGAGTCGAGGGTGGCTAGAGGGCAGTATATGTTAGATATCCTGCTCAGCTTGTTATCAAACATATCTATCCTGCTACCACCAATGAGTCAAAGGTGGCTCTCGGGCTGTGTAGTTAAGTATTCTGCCCAGCTTTCTAAATAAGAGATCTATGCTGCATTCAACACTGAGTGGAGGGTGGCGAGAGGGCTGTGCATGTCAGGTATCCTGCTCAGATTGCTACAAAAGGGATCAATCCTGTGAATAACAATGAGTCCTGGGTGGCTAGAGGGCAGTATATGTTAGATAAACTGCTCAGCTTGCCACTAAAGAGATCTATCCCCTGACCACCAATGAGTCAAAGATGGCTAGAGGGTTGGGTACATTAGATATCCTGCTCAGCTTGCTAAAAAGAGATATATTCTGTGACCAACAATGAGTTAAGGGTGGTGAGAGGGCTGTGTATGTTAGGTATCCTGCTCAGATTGCTACAAAAGAGATCAATCCTCTGATTAACGATGAGTCCAGTCTGGCTAGACGGAAGTATATGTAGATATCCTGCTCAGCTTCCTATTACACATATCCATCATGCTACGAGCAATGAGTCGAAGGTGGCTAGAGGGTTGTGTACATTAGATATCCTGCTCAGCTTGCTAAAAAAGCGATCTATCCTGTGACCAATATTGAGTCGAGGGTGGTGAGAGGGCTGTGTATGTTAGGTGTCCTGCTCAGCTTTCTAGTAAAGAGATGTAGCCTGTGGCCATCGATGACGTGAGGGTGGCTACAGGACTGTGTATGTTAGGTATCCTGCTCGTCCTGCTACTTAAGAGATGTAGCCTGCGACAATGAGTCAAATGTGGCTAGAGGGCTGTGTTTGTTAGGTATCCTGCTCAGATAGCTACAAAAGGGATCAATCCTGTGATTAACGATGAGTCCAGGGTGGATAGACGGCAGTATATGTTAGATAACCTGCTCAGGTTGTCACTAAAGAGATTTATCCTGTGACCTCCAATTAGTGAAAGGTGGCTAGAAGGCTGCGTACATTAGATATACTGCTCAGCTTGCTACAAAAGAGATGTATCCTGCGACCAATGCCGAGTCGAGGGTGGTCAAAAACTGTGTAGATTGGGTATCATGCTCACCTTGCTATTAAAGATATCTACCCTGTGACCAACAATGAGTCGATGGTGGCTAGAGGGATGTGTATGCTAGGTATCCTGTTAGCTTGCTATTAAATAGATGTGACCTGCCAAAAATGAGAGTCGAGGTTGCCAGGGGCCTGTATGAGTTAAGTATCCTGCTCAGAAGAGATGTAGTCTGCAGCCAACACTGAGTCAAGGGTGGCTAGAGGGCTATGTATGTGAGCTATTCTGTTCATCTCGCTACTAAAGAGATGTAGCCTTCTGCCAATGATGAGTCGAAGGTGGCAAGGGGGCTGTGTATGTTAGGTATCCTGCTCATCTTGCTAGTAAGGAGATCTGTCCTACCAAAAATGATGAGT
The DNA here is from genome assembly GCF_040938575.1 of Ambystoma mexicanum. Classification (NCBI taxonomy): domain Eukaryota; kingdom Metazoa; phylum Chordata; class Amphibia; order Caudata; family Ambystomatidae; genus Ambystoma; species Ambystoma mexicanum. Next base: position 677,285,506 of record NC_090935.1, on the reverse strand, counting down.
CGATGTGGCCAGAGGGCTGTATGAGTTAGGTGTCCTGCTCAGTTGCTACTAAAGAGATGTAGCGTGCAGCCAACAATAAGTCAAAGGTGACTAGAGTGCTATGTATGTTAGCTATCCTGTTCATCTTGCTACTAAAGAGATGTAGTCTGCAGCCAATGATGAGTCGAGAGTGGGAAGAGGGCTTTGTATGTTAGGCATCCAGCTCATCTTGCTACTAAAGACATATATTCTGCTACCAATGAGTCGAAGGTGGTCCGAGGGCTGTGTATTTTAAGTATCCTGCTCAGCTTGCTATTAAGCACATCTATCCTGCGATCAACGATGAGTTGAGGGTGGCTAGAAGGCTGTGTATGTTAGGTACCCAGCTCAGCTTGAAACTAAAGAGGTCTATCCTGCGTCCAATGGTGAGTCGAAGGTGGGCAAAAGCTGTGTATGTTAGGTATCATGCTCACCTTGCTATTAAATAGATCTACCCTGTGACCAACAATGGGTCCATGGTGGTTAGAGGGATGTGTATTTCAGGTATCCTGCTCAGTTTGCTATTAAAGAAATCTGTCCTGCCAACAATGTTATGATATGATATGGCATTTATAACACGTCTATACACAAGTATTTCAAGGCGCGACGAGGCAAGGGAGGGTAACAGAGGGTAGACAGAGACAACGATCTAACTAGGCTAGGTGAAATTGAGGCAGAGGTGGGAAGGGGAAAAGTGTGAGAGGGAGAGGGAAGGGGGACAGGACGTGCAGTACATAGGATAACAGTAAAATAAAATAAATAAATAAGAACAATAAATAAGAAGTGTAGCCAGCTGGTGACAGGTGCAAAGTAAGTGCAGACATTGGGTGTCGGGGGCTGTAGGGATACAGAAACAGCCCCAGAGTGCGAGGGTTGCCAGGGGGCAGTGCAGGTGTGCAACTGGTGTGGATGGGTCCTGGGCCTGAGACAGAGGGTAGCCAGGTGACCAGTCCAGTTTCAGTTTCAGCCAGGACTTCAGCAGGGGAGAGGAGGAGAGAAAGTAGTAGCAAAGAGGAAGGTCTTGAGGTGCTTCCGGAATTGGAGATGGTTCGCTTCAATTTTCAGAGGCGCAGGGAGGCTGTTCCAGAGGGAAGCCCCAGCCAAAGAAAGAGATCTACCACCAACTCGTTGCTTGGAGAAGTGACTGACCCTGAGGGAGTTAGAGGCGGATGAGGGAAGAGCTCGGGAAGGAAGATATTTAGGAAAAGAGAGTTGAAGGTAATGAGTCCCCAGGCCCCAGAAGGCCTTGTGGACAATGCAGAGGGTTTTGAACTTAATCCTCGCAGCCACTGGGAGCCAGTGCAGAGATTTCAGTCCTGGAGAGATATGATCCCTGGGCTTGAGGCCAAATACAAGTCTCTCAGTCCTGTTTTGGATGAGCTGCAGAGGGCGTAGTATAGAGGCAGGCAGATTTAGAAAGAGGCTGTTGCAGTAGTCCAGCCTACAGAGAACCAGAGCTCTGGAGACAGTGAACCTTTGAGGGAAGGTGAGGAAAGTAAGAATACTTCTGAGGAGGTGCAGCTGGTAGTGTGACTTCTTAGAGACGTCAGAGATGTGAGCAGAGAAGGAGAGTGTGGAGTCGAAGATGACCCAGAGGTTTTTAGCCTCACAGGTGGGAACAGGAAGAGGGCCAAGAGCGGCAGGCCAGAGTGTGACAGGAAAGGAGGGAGCGGATGTGCCGATGTGGAGAATCTCAGTCTTACTGGCATTAAGGCAGAGGTTATTGGCGGAACACCACTCATGGATAGCAGACAGACAGTCAGAGATGAGAGAAGGAGAAGAGGTGTCTGAAGGGAGCCTGAAAAGGAGCTGAGTTTCATCCGCATAGCACTGAAAGTTGGGGCAGAGAGCGGCAATGCGGTGGTCAAGAGGTGCCAGGTATTGGTTTGAACAGCCAGGGAGAGAGGTTAGACCCCTGGGTAACACCACAGGTCGAGATAGAGGTAGAGTAGAGGAAGAACCCAAGTTGTACCTGGGAGGGTCGATCTGAGAGGAAAGAGGTCAGCCAAGACAGGGCCTGATCAGTGATACCCAGGTTGTCACGGAGACAGTTGAGCAGGATGGCATGGTTGACCGTGTCAAAGGCAGAAGAGAGATCAAGTACGATGAGGACACAGTGGGTGGTGGAATCAAGGTTGGAGAGCAGGTCTTCACGGATGTTCAGGAGAGCAGTTCCATACTTCTGTTAGCTATGAAGCCAGACTGATGGTTATGGAGGCAACCAACAGATTCACTGTGAAGATTAAGCTGGAATATCGGCTCTTTTTAAAGAGTTCGGCCGAGTTGTTAGATGCCGCAGATACGCGAGCTTGGATGTGAGCTCTCTTCTTGGTGGAGACAGAGAGCCGGTATTGCCTTTGGAGCAGACGTCAGGCCTGTTTGTCAGAGGATGTACCGGAAGCATGCCGTTTCCTCTCAGCCACCCTGCACTTGCGTTTGAAGGTGACGAGATCATAGTCGTGCCAGGAGTTGCACTTGGCTTTGGGGTTCAGGCAAATACTCATGACAGGAGCAAGAACATCAAGAGTATCAGATATAGCAGAGTGGACCATGGAAAGGGCTGTGTAAGGGTGAGAGATAGCCAACGGGGGAGGGGGGCTGAGAAAGTAGCAGCAAAAGCCTCAACTGACACACGCTTCACGGGTCGGAAAACTAAGAAGTGGGTGGCAGTGCTGGAGGTGGCTTGGCATGTGGGGTGGAGAGGGTGAGCTGGGAGGAAAGGAGAAAGTGACCACTCCAGGAGAGAGTGAGAGGGATAGACAGGGGAAGGCCTGAAGAGATCAGAACATCCAGAGTGTGCCCTGTAGAGTGATTCAGGCCAGATGGGAGAATAGAGACTGAGAGAGAGTCGCTGAGGTCGTGAAAGAGTCCAGAGGAAGAACAGGAGGCATCCAGGTGGATGTTAAAGTCTCCAAGGAGGAGTTAAGTGAGACCAGGAGGGAAGAGAAGAGGTCAGCCCACTCAGAGAGGAAGGAGGAGATCTGACCAGGTGGCCGGTAGATGGTATCCACAGTAAGGGAATGGCCAGGAGAGAGAGAGTGCCTGCAGATGAGGCATTCGAAAGAGGAGTAGGCCTGCGTAGGAATGACAGAGGCAGGAATCCACTCAGGGAATATCAGGGCTACACCCCCTCCGGAACGGTTGGATCTGCGCACGGAGAGGATCTTGTAGCCATCAGGGAGGAGAGTTTCAAAGCTTGTGACAGAGCTGGTCGTGAACCAAGTCTTGGTGAGACCCGAGGACATCGAGGTCAAGTTCCTCCAGTAGGCGGCAGATGTCAGAGGAGTGTCTGACAGCTGAACAAGAGTTTAGAGTGGCAATATGGAGGAGGTTGTTGTCCTTGAAAGACTTCCGGGGTGGGGTACAAATCAGAGGTACGCCTTGCAGAGGTGTAGAAAAAGCATGAGGGGGAAGGAGGAGAGGGCAGGCTAGCCAGGGAGGCAAGGAAGCTGAGGAAGAGAGAGAGGGGACAGCAGGAGAAGACAGGAAATTGATTAGGCGTGGGAAGCATCTAACAAAGAGGAGAAGGTTGGCTTGAGGGCCTTGGACCAAGACGGTACCATTCAAGTAAACATTAATGATGACCTTAGAGGAGTGGAAGGAGGTCAGGAGGGCATCCACCGGGTGCCACCTCCAATGGAGAAGAAGAGAAAGGAGAGAGCACAGAGACCATATGTAAAGTCCATAGTACTGGCGAGGGAACGACAAAGAGGATGTCGGTGAGGGTTTGACTCGAGGAGGCACTGGTATAGGTATCAGCGATATGGAAGCCTAGGTTGGAAACCAGGATTTCCTTTTTAAACTTCTTCCTACCAGATTTAGTATGGAGAGCAGGATAGTCGATAGAGAAGCAGTTGGAAAAGATAGGAGAGACAGAGAGCACCATAGCGTAGGTAGGAGGAGGAGAGAAGAGGAAGGGGGTGGGAGAAAAAACTTTTGTTTCAAAGCTCCATTCCTTCATTGCATAAGCAATAGTTGACATACCATTCGCACTTCTAAGGAACCAAGAAGGACAAATAGACAAATAGAACTTTATCTCAGAGTTTCATAGATCAGTTGTCCAGAAAACAAATCAAAACCAGTCATACTTCTAAGAAACAGAAAAGGGAAGAGAAAAACCAGAACAGAACTAGACAAAAGGAAGGAAGAAAAGAAGTAACAAACACAGTTGTCCAAGCAGCCGTCTTTCACACAACAAGTTGATGCGGAATTAGCTCTGCCAACTTGGTAACCCACAAGATGTCTACTTTGTGGCCATAAATTAAGGAGGGAACTTCAAGAGCGCATTCAGATAATTTACAATGGCACAGACATGTTTGAAATTATTGCCAGAGGAAATCAAGCACCACCAAGCTGCCATGTTCCCATCTAGGGGTGCAAATTGTCCAAGATGTGTAGAACGTAAGTCACAAATTGCCTGGTAGTCCAAAATTAGATGTTTCAGTGATTCAACTGTACCAAAGCAGAAGCAGCATTGGTTGTTTTTTGTCAGGGGATCTTTTCTTTGCCATAAGATTTCCTTAGATTTCAGGATGACCAATTGAAATCTAAGGACTCGCTCACGATAATATCGAGAGTAGCATCGCACCAAATAGGATGGCTGAGAGTTTAATTTTTTTTGTTCGTTGCCCTGCCAGTTGGTTGAGGCCAGCTTTTCATGTTTTTCTAAGTTGACAATCCATGCCCAAACCTCAAATTTTCTTTTTGCATGTTGTGGCCGAGTGAACAAGTCGTAGTTACTAATTGCCGTGGCATCGACCCATTCTTGCACTCTTGACCGCCAGTGATCCAGCAGGCAGACGTATTTTGACTCGTGTCTGTTTATGAATATTTGATAGGCTGATGCTTTGCTGTCCACTGTCATCTTTCGCATAAGCGAGATGGATTTCCAGATCACGTGACTAAACAGAGAGTTCAATAATAGTTCATGGCATATGGATATGATTGGGACACATTTCGGAAGGTTGAGGGCACGTCGCCAAAAGCGGCCTTCGAGTTGATTCCATGTTTGCTCATTAATGTTCCAGCTTGCTTCAGCGCTGAAAGTTAGTATGGGCACTACCTTTTCCAGGTAGAACATTAGGATTGGTGCTAGGGAAAATTTGACAAAACCTTTATTTATTTTTGTGGTTTGAAGAGCTAATCTTGAGGACTTCAGTTTCAGATCTTTAACCCACTGATGTTCGCAAATTGAGTTATTAAACTGAACTCCCAGATAACGTATGAAGTTGACTGAGGAAAGAGGTTGGCCACCGACAGCCCACCTAAAAGCTCTGTCTTTTCTATTGGTCACAGATCCAATTGACACGATTTTCGTTTTATCTGTGTTTATTGAAAGTTCGTTGGTAGATAAGTAGTCATAAAGACAGAGGAGAAGGTGTTGTAGTCCAATTTGGTTTCTGTCCATCAAGACCAGGTCATCTGCATAGGCAATGTATTTTACAGGAGTCTGGTTTATTTTAGGCGGAAAACAATAAGCCTGTTCAAGATGAATGGGCAGATCTGCCAAAAATAGTTTAAATAAATCAGCTGCAAGGGGGCACCCTTGCTTGACTCCCCTTGATGTTGGAATGTTGGCTGATAATTCTCTGTTCTTGTTGAGATGCACTCGAATCGAAGTATTCGAGTGGAGGGCTATTATTGGGTTGAGGATAATGGCAGGGCAGTTCCATTTGTGCAGTTTTGACCAGAGCAGGTCATGATTTATACTATCAAAAACCTGCTTCATATTGATGAAGGCTAGATGGATTTTAAATCTCACTTTCTGGGCTAACAATTTCAGAATTGTTAGTATTGAAAGATTTACATCAACACCTACACCCTTTGAAAAGCCAGTTTGACGTTCGTCAAGAATACCAGCCCCTTGAGCCCAATTCACCAGATTCAATCTTAGGTTGGAGCCAAAGATTTTACCGATTGAATCGAGCAGGGCAATGGGGCGGTCATTTTCGGGGATGTCCGAACTGCCCTTCTTGTGAATCGGGACCACAAATGCTGTTAACCATGACTCTGGAAGTTTGTTAGATTTGGCAATTTTCCTGAAAAGGCACTCAATGAAGGGAGCCCACATCAGTATGTTTTTCTTAAGCATCACATTGCTGATCATATCAGGGCCAGCAGCGCGAGAGTTTTTTAACATCGTAATTGCTTGAGTAATGTCGGCCTGTGACATTTCCACATCCCAGGGCGCGGCTTCGACCCTAAGGTGTGGTTCGGGCACAGATTCTGCGCTGTTAAACACTTTGAAGAAGTGCTTGCACCAAATATCACCAGAGATGGTATTCTGGGTCGAATTTAGGCTGTTCACATGATCCATATTCAAAATTTGCCAGATGTCGCAAGTATTTTTCGTTATCATGAGATTCATAATTAGTTCTGCACGGTCTTGCTAAACAATAATTCTGTGAGACGTTGCCCAGTTCCTGTAGATCGCTCTTCTTGCCTTCACTTCTTCTGACATTTTGTGTCTTGGGATGTTTTTTTTTTATTTGTCTCAACTCCCTTCTTAGATCTTTCTTTTTGTCATGCATGATCTTACTGAACAGATATTTGTGGCATTTAAGTTGTTGATTTGGATCATTGTTATCTGTTTTATAGGTCGATAATAGGGGGTATAGTCCACACCATGTGGCGAGCTCAGAAGTCTTTCAGTTAGGCAGCCGATCTGATTCACGCTTAGCCGAAGGCGGTTGCCACTGGTGTTTGCCTCAACTGGTAAATTGTATAAAGAGGCAGAGGATGTTACTGCCAGAAAGCAATCAAGTTTTAGCAGCATATGATAGCTATTAGTCATTTTTTGAGAGTACAGTGTGGTGACCTTCGACTCAAAATTCCTTGAGACCCAGATGTAATCGATAATGCTGTGCGGTAGCTGTCGGTGCCAGGTTGGTTGCGCGGGGATGTCACCTCTGACCGTGCCATTTAGCATCACACAGTCGCGCATTTTCATTGCATTTGACCATCTTTGCTCTTTCTCACCAAGGTCTTCTTTGGCAATTTGCCTGTAACTTTGGTATTTTAGATCATAGTTGAACCATGAGCAGTTTAAGTCACCATTTAAGTCACCACAGCATATAATTGTCAGATTATTGTGCCTCAAAATTGTGTCATCCATTAAGGAACATATGGCATTAACAAAATACTTGTCGTTGATTTTAACAGGATTCCAGTAGCAGCTGATAATCAAGAGGGATTTTTTTTGCCTCTAAGTTGTCACTCGTTGAGTGCATAATTGAACCTTGTACAAATGGATTTGGGTTTGAACAAACCGGGGTTGACCAATTTTGAGACAGACGAACCATAGTTAGTAGGCCTGCACTTGGACGGCCTTGTGCATTTTTGATGGCCGGGTTGACTAGTATGGTATAACCGTCTCTCATCAGAGCTTCGAGAAGCCACGTCTCTTGTAGACAAATTGCAAACACATTTTCAAGTGGTACATCAAAATCATTGAACAAGTGGTTAAACCCACGAGTATTCCAGGACAGAATGGAGTAGAGTGCGTCCTTAGGTCTCAATCATAGCTATTCCTGTGCATGTTGTCTCGAGCGGTTTGCTTGTTTGCCATTTGAGTGCCCTGAAAGACCATGTGTGGCAGCAGAACTCAAAAGATTTCGTAGATGTGTCACATCTACTGCATTTTTTGCAGCTGATTTGTTGTCAAGACTCTCAAAGTTGTTATTTGGATTAGTATTCTCAGGTTCGAAAGAGATGTCAAAGCCAATCATCAAAAGGTAATCTGCTGCTTTAAGTATTGTTTTGCGGACTCCAGCTGATTCGATGTGAAGCAAAACTGCATCAGAGCATTGCTCAGTTACATATTCGACGATTTTGATGTCGTCTGAATTAATCTGGCGCAGCAGCGGTATGTGTTTAAATAGCCTCAACACATTTGCGCGGTTGAGGTTCAACTCATTATCGTCTCTGTGAATATTTTGTAGTCTTAATTTACAGCTGTAGTTGACTGCCCGATGTGGTTTATTTTCATATGACCTTGATTTGAAGCAGTTAAGCTGTTTGTGTTGATTTAAGGTCAATTTAGGATTTAGGCTCGGGACAGCCAAGACAGGTTTTGCAGAGTCTTCATCTGCAGCGGCCAGACTTGAAGGCTGGTCTGCTTGACGCTTTGGAGGTATGGAGCTCTTCCTGGGTTGTGCTGCTCGAGAAGGGAGACCTGAAGAAGGCCAAGCCACTTCGCCAGGAATTTAAGGGTTTTCGTCATCACCTGAAGATGAATACGTAGATAAGTCGCATAAATCGCTGAGGCCGATTTCACTGAAGTGACAGATAAACAATCATCAGAGCTTACTCAAGGCCGTTTTGATCTAGGTTTCGAAGGTAACAATTGACCGTTTTTTTGGTTAGTTAAAGGGCCTCTGTGGACTTCAGCGTTATGCTTGAACAGGCCCAATCGGGGTGGTGTAGTGAGATTCCTTATAAAACATTTAGTAGATGAGTGAGCTGGTAACTTCTGTTTCTTCACTATATTAGTAGTCTTTTCCTTTCTCGCTGGGGCCGGAAGCTTGGCAGTCGAGACAACTACTTTCGTTTTTGGCAGGGTTCCCACTGCGCCTGTTTTGACTGATCCTGAGAAGATACCAAATGAGGAAAATGGATTTCCAGGTAATTCAATTTGTGGCACGGCTTGTGGTGTTGATCCCTCATCAGTTGGAGGGTCGTCACCAGCCACGGCAAACAGATAATTTTCCGTAGGAGATTGCGAATGAACGGCATCAGATGAAGGTTGTAAAGATGCCTCTGCAGATTCTTGAACGCTTGAAGTACCTTTGGATGGAGCTACTGTGCTACCATTTTGCGCATGATTTGAGTAAGAAATCTCTGATGTTACATTTGAGGCAAGAGGCTTAGGTATTGAGCTTGGCAATATAGCGGAGATCAACTTAACAGCGTTAGAATTTTCTGGGCTGCAGACTGAAATAGACTTTTGCACAAACTCTTTTAACGCATCCAGGAGACCTTTTATCAAATGTTTGTGTCTCCCCTGCTGGATTGTGACAGAGTCACTTAGGCGCGATTGCCAATGCAAGCTTGTGTCTGTTCTGCTTGCATATGTTGCTTTATGTACATGGTAAAGTTGTCGATTTTTTCCAGTTTTGTAGATAGGTTCAGTAACATCGCCCCTTGGTCGGAAATGGTTTTGTTCATTGCCTCATACAATTTCATGAAAGGAATCATTGCTTGGGACGACGCCGCAGGCACATTATTGTGTATTTGAACTGCAGCAGCAACTGAAAGACTGGATTTTGAATTTGGCGTCTTCAAGCACTCATTTCCTGGACTTGGGGTGCTTGATAGCTCCTTGTTAGGAATAGGGAGCTTTGACAGAGTCGCTGAGGCCGTAAGTACACTCGTTCTTTTTGAGCTAAAGCGACCTTCTGACTGGTTGGCTGCGGTCATCATTTTTGCTGATTTTCCTTGTTGGCCACATTGAAATGTAGGCTGGGGCGTCAAGGTTAGTGGGGCCAACAATGAGGTATTAGATAAGTCCGAGTTCCGCTGGTTCATGGTGAATTGGGGGCGTTTTAATTGAGGCCACTCGTTATTTTGGAACAGCTGCTGAATTGGTGCACTATGGATATCGTTTTGTGTTTGCAGTTGCAAAGGCACCTCAGAGGTTGAAATCAAGGAACCGTTTGCTGGCTTTGCAGGAGCGCAAGCAGTACTCAGGGCGCCAAGTGCAGGAAGAGAGTCGTATTGCACAGTACATGCCTTTCTTAAAGTGGGGTCTCCGCTTTCCAGCGGCACAGAATTTAACAAGGAATTCGATGTTAGCCGCAAGTCTTGAGTGGACGTTTGTGGCAACGGTGATAGAAAGACTTTCGGCGTCGCTGTTAACCTACTGACAGGTATCTGTGTTGAAAGGCCAGGCAAGTCATGGTCGCTTTCAGGTTGAGAGCTGGATCTTGTCGGAGAGATCAAACTAATGTAGGCTGGTACCGTGGTAGCAGAGCTTTTGCTCAGACATGCATTCTCATCAATTTTAGCCGCTGAATCGAGTAGAACCTCAGTGGATTTCTCCTGCACTACAGTCGATGCACTCATGATTTCCGCATCAGTTAAGTCAAACAGCGAAAAGTAGATGTCAGGAGAGACAGTTTGCCTTTGCAATAAAACTCCTGCCGCAACGTTCTCCACTGGCGGCACCGGAGCTAAATTAGCGAGTGAAAGCAGCGCGAGTGGTCTCGTTGGGTTTTCAAGTAGCACGACACACTGCGAGTTGGTTAAGAACTCGGCTGCCTCTAAGGGTGTATGGCTGAGAGAGTCAGTGGTGACATGGGGGACAGCTTGGTGCACTTGAGCAGTGACCTGAAGAGAGACGGCAGGTGTCATTAAGGTAACTACTTGCTTGCTTACCTTACTGCCTGCAGTGCTCTTTTGAGGGATAGCAGTGCAAGGATTCATCATTCGACGTTTCTGGAGGGTCTTATGGCGAGTCTGAGGCCCACTGGCCGAGGAGGCCTTTGGGGAAACAACCATGCCGACCTCCGGCACTCCGGGCACACCCGGGCGAACTGGGCAAACTGGGACTCAGTGCTGGACTCTGCGAGGTTTTATGCAAAAATCTGATGGAAATAGAAACAGGACTGAAGTTTCACAACGTTGTAGCAGCAGCTCCTCAATAGAAAGCACAAAGGTTCTGGGCAAACTGGGACTCAGTGCCGGACTCCGTGTCACACTCCGCGCGGGAAAAGAGGTTTTATGCAAAAACCTGATGGAAATAGAAACAGGACTGAAGTTTCACAACGTTGTAGCAGCAGCTCCTCTATAGAAAGCACAAGGGTTCTGGTAAAACTGGGACTCAATTTTAGATACTTTCACTATACAATTTGAATAACAGAGGAAAACACACCTAAGTCTGAGAGTCTGATATGTGGCCGGGTTGGTTAGAGTCAGGCTCTATCCCAAACCAGGCCCCTCCTACATTTCTTAGTCGCTGCAGGTTGACAGCTGGCACCTGGCTTCCCCTGCTGACACCTGCAGACACTAGCTGGAACTGCTTAAATAGGAGCTGTCCTTTGCCAGTGGGCCCTTTGCCACAAGGGTTGCCGGACAGATTGCTGTCCTAGGAAGGTCAGTGAAGACCAGCAACACACCAATCACGGGTTGGGTGGGTTGGGAGGCGGGAGCGATCGGGGAAGGAGGGAAATGGAAGCATGGGACGGGTGTGAGGGAGAGAGTGCAATCGGTGCTGAAAGCTCAAGAACAGCCAGCAACACCAAAAACTATGAGGCCCAAGGGGTCTCAGGCAACGTTACCCTCACCTGGAGTGGAGGGCCAAAGTGGCGAGTGAGGCATACTGTGGGCCGTTAGGCCTGGAGGACATGTTCTGCAAGTCAATCACAGGGGTGGTGGGCGGGCTGGGATGCGGGAGGGATCAGGGAAGGAGGGAAATGGAATCAGGGGACGGGTGGGAGGGATAGAGTGCAACCGGTGCTGAAAGCACAAGAACATCAAGCAACACCAAAAACTATGAGGCCCAAGGTGTCTCAGGCAACGTTACCCTCACCCGGAGTGGAGCACCAAAGTGGCGAGTGAGGCACACGGTGGGCCGGTGGGCCTGGAGGACATTTTCCACAAGCCAATCACAGGGGAGGTGGGCGGGCTGGTAGGCAGGAGGGATCGGGGAAGGAGGGAAATGGAATCAGGGTTCAGGTGGGAGGGAGAGAGTACAATCAGTGCTGAAATCGCAAGAACAGCCAGCAACACCTAAAACTATGAGGCCCAAGGGGTCTCAGGCAACGTTACCCTCACCTGGAGTGGAGCACCAAAGATGAGTCGAAGTGGCCAGAAGGCTATATGAGTTAGGTTTCCTGCTCAGCTTGCTACTAAAGAGATGCAGCATTCAACCAATAATGGGTTGATGGAGGCTAGAGGGCTATGTATGTGAGCTATCCTGTTCATCTTGCTACTAAAGAGATGTAGTCTGCGAACAATGATGAGTCAAGGGTGGCAATGGGGCACTGTATGTTAGGTATCCTGCTCATCTTGATACTAAATATATGTAGTCTGTGACCAACAATGAGTCATGGGTGGCTAGAGGGCTGTGTGTGTTAGGTATACAGCTCATCTTGCAATTAAAGAGATCGGTCGGAGCCGAAGGTGGCTAGAGAGATGTGTGTAATGAGTCAGCTTCTGGGGCACCAGTGAGCCAGGGATGAAAATTGGTTTCAAAACCATCAATCAGTCCCACACCTCTAGTACACCAGAAGGTATCTGAACAGATTGGAAACACAAGCAAATTATAAACCTCCTTGTCCACCTTTGGTAACGTGGACAGAATGGCAGGCTTTTCTCTAAAATCTGTGGATCGTTGGTAAGTTGCAACACAGCGAAATTACAATTTTTTCCCAATGATAAAAGACAGTGTCCAGTTAAGGTTATCAAAACATATCTGCTTTATTATTATCACAACAGACAGTTCTAGCACACTACAACATACAACCCATCCTGTAAAGGAATGTAGAGGACAGACAGTTTCAAAGAAGGAAAAGGGATACATTTTCGATACTGACTGGAGGGTAGTTGGTATAGTAATTACTCGCAATAGTTCAAGGATACTTGGTTTTAACACAAAGGGAACAATGGGTCATAAAATGTCACTAGGGGCCTTTGGAGAAGTACCGGGGGACAGAACCACAATGTACCTTGTGCTGTAGGAGTTCTTGGTGCTCGGCAGGGTTGTGTCAGTCTCAGGGCACTGTGCAGCTTCTGTGACAGATTTTAAGATGGGAGACAGCTGCAGGTATTAGGCGGCAGGCAGTTTGGCAAGTGAAGTTGGACAAACGGCTGCAGGCTGGCCTAAATGGCGACTCGGGGTCAGGAATCATTGTCTCAGTGCTGGTCTGTGGTTCTGAAGCACTGGTTGAGGATTCTCAGATGGCTTTACCGATTGTACCGTAACAACAGTCAGTGGTGCAGTCAGTTGCAGCACGAGGGGCTCGACTGGCTCGAAAATGTCCTTTGAGGCGGATATCAATAGATGTTTGTTGATGCACTCCTCCTAGCCTCTTCACTGGGCTTGTATCATCCTTTATCGTGGATGGCCCAAAGCTGAGGATAGTGCATTGTCTTTGGTTAAGAGTTCAGAGACTCTCTGGCACTTCCCAGCTAGGAAGCTTGCTGCAGAGCCTAGCAGGGCATGCTGTGTGCTGGTTGGGTACCGATTCTGGGGCTGCTGGACGGTCCTCTGGATTCAGTATCTCCCTCTGTTCCCTGGGAGATGTTTAGGGGAGGGACCTTGCTTCCCTCTTGCAGGTCTTGGTGTTCCTTCACTGGCAGAATATGTAAGGCAGACTGGGACTTCAGTCAGGGTCCAATGATGAGTTCTTCCTTCTGCTTCTCGTGAAACCTTCAGATGATCTGGCAAAAGAGGGCCTCTGTATCTTAGGAATCTTGGTCAACGATTAGTCGAGGGCGGCTAGAGGGCTGTGTATGTTAGATATCCTGCTTGTCTTGCTACTGAAGAGATATAGCCACGACAAATGATGAGTCGAAGGTGGCTAGAGGGCTGTGTTTGTAAGGTTCCTGCTCAATTTGCCTCTAAAGACATCTATCCTGTGACCAATGATGAAACAAGATTGGCTAGAGGGCTCTGAATGTTAGGTACCCTGCTCAGCTTGCAAATAAAGAGATCTCATCTGCCAACAGCAATGATTCAAAGGTGAATAGAGGGCTGTGTATATTAGATATCCTGCTCAGATTGCTACTAAACAGGTCTGTCCTACAACCTACAGTGAAACAAAAGTGGTGAGAAGGCTGCATATGTTAGGTATCCTGCTCAGATTGCCATTAAATAGATTTATCCTGAGAACAATGATGAGTCCAGGGTGGCCAAAGGGCTGTATGAATTAGGTATCCTGCTCAGCTTGCTACTAAAGAGATGTAGGCTAGAGGGCTGTGTATGTTATGTATTTGGCTCAGCTTGCAATTAAACAAATCTGTCCTGCTACCAACAAGAAGTCAAAGTTGGCTAGACAGTTTTGTACATTCAGTATCTTGCTCAGCTGGCTACAACAAGATCCATCCTATGACCAACGTTGAGTCGAGGGTGACTAGAGGGCTGTGTTTGTTAGATACCCTGCTTAGCTTGCAACTAAAGAGATCTTGACTGCCACTAGCAATGAGGCAAGTGTGGCCGGAGGGCTATGCATTTATGTTTATTTATTGCATTTGTTACATGCCCAAACCCAAGGGTATTACGACATTGGTTACTTAAGAAACTTTACTGTATTACAGGCTTAGGATACAGGTTACATACATACATTCAGTTTACAGCATATTAGGAACATTGACTGAATTAGATTCAGTCTTAATCGAATTTGTCAAAGAGCCAGGTTTTAATCATTGTCTTGATGGTGTGATTGCTCATTTCTAATGTGTGCCAGTAGAGTTGAATTTAGGGCCCTTTGCCGGGTAGCGTGGCATGCAATTGGATGGGAGGCAGAGTAACTCTTTACACCAAATAATGAAACCAACTCAGGAAGATGGCAAAGTTTGTTTACTGTTTTATTATCAATTGTCTAAAACGGGAAGTTACAACGGACATCAACGGACGTTGCACAGCGTTCTCCCGAAGCATTTCATTAAAAAAAAAAACTTTTATATTAAAAACTCATCATACGTGACATCATACTATGTGGCAAATATGAAAAACCTATGGCGGGTTGTGATTGGCTCAAGGGGAACATCTAAATATACTTTCTATGAGGGGTTGGTTGTGATTGGGCCTCTACAGTCAGGTGGATAACTCATGCCCACCCCTAGTGTAAGTCATCTTCAACAGTAATTAGAAACACTGTACATCATTGGCTCTCAAACTATAAGGCCCTTCGTTATATGGTCCTTTACAATTGGTTGGCATGATCGTGGCCTTCTGGAACATTTGGCTCACTAGCAGCAAGTAAGCTCATACCGCAGGTGTCAGGAGGTGGACATGACTTTACCTCCCCAGCCAATTAGCCCAACATCTCTCATCACCCTCGCCTTCTGCCATGAAGATTGTCTTTGAACTTGGCCTTGCAATGTATTCTCGTCTCTGGGAATATAAAGGAGTGTGAGCAGACGCTTATCATAGTTCTAGAACTGCGTGCCCAACTCTATTTTCATCCTGGGTTTACGTGACAGGAGACCCCAAGTCAGCCCATTTTGCAGCATTGAATTGTCTTCAAATTATACAACTCAGCACTCATGGTGTTCTTTCTTTTCACCTTAACAAGGATTGATTCAGCTTCTCACGTTCTCTGCGTTCAAGAATAGATAACCAGACTTGGCTGCCTTCAGTCTTGACACCAGTCCAGACAGCTCTTCTTGATTCTTCCATGCTCCCAGCTAATTATCTGCTGTGACACAGCTTTCAGCACTTCTTTTCATGGGTTTGAACTTACTAAAATTGTGACACTGATGTACAGCTTCTATATAAAGGCAGCTCCACCTGCAGTTGATTCACTACGTATAGCCAGCTTCTAAGATTACTTGATCTATTTGCGATGCTGCATGTGTACAATTATTGAACGATTTGTATTTTCTACAGTGCTCTTCATACATGCAATCTTTGTTTCACATATGAAAGGTTACTCATTTCTTTACTTTGTCATCAGTTTCTATAAAGTCCATACATTCTCTTCTTCAGCCAGTCTTCTCTGTGCATCACACCTGTTTCTTGTGACATCACCAACTTCTCTTTCTCTCTTTTTCATATCCCTTCAGGGATCTCCTCCAAGAGACTGTAATCTCTTCAGGAATACATCTGATACGGTTTTCTTAGTGGATACCTTTTCTCAAAGATTCAACGCGAAATAGTCACAACTCCAAGTGTCAAGCATGGCAAAATTTAAGGCTGCCAGCATACAGGTAGTGGGGGGAGGGTGGGACACTCCCCCTCTGGTTGATTCATCAACCACACCTTAACTAATCTCCACATTTCTGATTTCTTCTTTTGATCCAGATCTTCATCACACCTTTTAAGGATCCTGCTGATTTTACATGTTCATCCACACTCCAAGTCATGTAGCTGCCCTGTCCATTCGGATTACAATAGACCCATCGTCCCATGCACTTCTTGTGATTGTTTGGGTACAGGAACTTTGTTCCTTCAGGTGCTACAAAGATGGCCTCTATGTATTTTCTGATATCTTCATCTATCAACTCCTTGGGAGTCAACCCTGATTCGACATTGATCATGATCTTCATTCCTACTGCCTTCTTCACTGTCTTCTTGCACTGTGCAATTATAATCCTAATCACACATAATCCAAACATCACAATCACTAATACTGTTTCAAGAAACTTGAAGATGTTTGCCATCCACTGTGGAACCCATGAGAAAATAGATGCGAACCATCCATCATCTGTTATGTTTTCTGCCTCATCTTCCATCTTGTTGTGCAGGGATGTCAGCAACTTTATGGCCTCTGTCAAGGTCCCTTTCTCGTCATCGTGAGAATGTATGAATGATGGCCCAGTTTTGGTGCAAACTCCTCCATCCATCGGTGTGATCATGTCAAGGACATATCTGTTTTGTGTGGTTATTAATCTTATGGTCCTCAATTCTTCCATGATAGCATTGAATTCATTTATAGTGGTGTTGATGGTCTGAAGAAGCTACCATCTGGCAATATGTAACCATTTGGCGTTGGCCATCGTCTGGATCCCAGGCATAAAGATAATCGTGAATATTGAGGCAGTCTTGCTGAACAACTTGTGCTCATTTGGGATAGCATCAAAGACTTCTGTTGATTTTGCTGATTATTTGATTGAGAATTTCGAGCGATCTTATTCTTCTGAAATGGGCATCTGCCTTTAGAAATGCACCAATGTTTAGGTCAATCTGAAATATCACTAACACTGGAACATGGATGAGCACAAAGGAACACGTCCCTCCCCAGTCCTTGGGCAGCTTCATGTAGGCTCTGGGAACCACAAGCCCAATAATAATCCATTAGAAATGCTGTTCCTTCCTTCATGTCTGGTATATCAAACATTCGGTCACAATGGCGATTCTCTCCAACCTTCCTCGTACCAGTATTTCTGAAACATAAGGACGCATCCTTCAGGGGTAGTATCTTCAACAGTCCTCCTTTATCGTTGACCCATGTCCACAATATTGCAATCTTCAGCCATTGATCTTTGCGTTCATTTTCTGTATTTGCCACAACTGCTTCCCACTGTCCGGTTAATGCTGTTTCTTTGCACATTACCAGTCCATTAGCCCATCCTTTGCGAGTAAGCACTGTTCCTTTGATTTGTAGTTGAGCTCTTTCCCAACATTCTCGTATTACCTTCCCATTCTTATCTTTGCATTGCAGAATCGTGTTTTCTTCAACCTTGATTCCTGCTCCATTCATTCCAGACTGTTCATATTTGATTATTTGTTGCTTTGTTTTTGGCTTCTCTCTTGTCTTTAAACCTTGCAAATAATTGTCTTTTCTTTGAGATGTCACTTTATTCATCCACACCATGGATGCTGTTCTGCATTGGAACTGTCCTCTTGTCAGGCAAAGTGCGAGATATGCTTTTTTCATTGATACTTCTGTGGCTATTTATATTTTATAGGTTTCCAAAGCATAGGTTAATAGGGAGCCCACGTATCAACCCTCCTTAGATTGTCTCTCTCCCACCTTTTTCATGCGCTAATACCACATGTTATCACCAAGTGTGCTGCATTATCTAGATACGTGTTTATCCCTTTATTATCTTATGATATGGCATTTATAACGCGCCTATACACAAGTGTTTCAAGGTGCAACGAGGCAAGGGATGGGGATCAGAGGGAAGACAGGGACAGCGATCTTACTAGGCCAGGTGACATTAAGATTGTGCAAGTGCAGGGGAGGGGTGAAGGGGAGAAGTGCTGAGGGAAAAGGGGAGGGGGCAGTGCAGTACATAAAATACACCGTACAAAAACAATAAAGATAAATAAATAAATAAATAAAATAAAGACAATAAATAAAAAGTGCGGCCACCTGATGGCAGGTGCAAGGGTAAGGGCAGACATCAGGTGTCAGGTGATGGTAGGGGGCTGTAGGGATACAGAAACAGTCCCCGAGTGCAAGGGTTGCCAGAGGGGCAGTGCAGGTGTTCAACTGGCAGTGAGGGGACCTGGGCCCGAGATCAGAGGGTAGCCAGGTAAACCAGTGCAATTTCCGTTTCAACCAAGATATCAGCAAGAGAGCAGAGGAGAGAAAGCAGAAGCAAAGAGGAAGGTCTTGAGGTCTTGAGGTGCTTCCGGAACTGGAGATGGTTCTCCTCAAGTTTCAAAGAGGTAGGGAGGCTGATCCAGAGGGAGGCCCCAGCAGAAGAAAGAGATCTACCACCAACTCGTTCCTTGAAGAAGCTACTGACCCTGAGGGATTTGGAGGTGGATGAGCGAAGAGCCAGAGAAGGAAGATCTTAAGGAAGAGAGAGTTGAAGGTATTGAGGCCCCAGGCACCAGAAGGCCTTATGGACAATGCAAACGGGTTTTGAACTTATCCTCGCCACCACAGGGAGCCAGTGCAGAGATTTCAGTCCTGGAGAGGTACAATCCCTAGGCTTGAGGCCAAGGACAAGTCTTGCAGTCCTGTTTTGGATGAGTTGCAGAAGGCGGGGAGTAGAGGCAGGCAAAAAAGAGGCTGTTGCAGTAGTCTAGCCTAGAGAGAACCAGAACTCTAGTGACAGTGAATTTCTGGGAGAAGGAGAGGAAAGGAATAATACCTCTGAGGAGGTGCAGCTGGTAGTGTGACTTCTTAGAGATGGCAGAGATGTGAGGAGAGAAGGAGAGTGTGGAGTTGAAGATGACCCCAAGGTTTTTAGCCCCACATGGCTAAGAGATGTCGGCCAGAGAGTGACAGGAAAGGAGGGAGCAGGTGTGCCGATGAGGAGAATCTCAGTCTTAATGGCATTAAGACAGAGATTATTGGCAGCACACCACTCCTGGATAGCAGACAGACAGTCAAAGATGAGAGAAGGAGAAGAGGTGGCGGAAGGGAGCCTGAAAATGAGTTCAGTGTCATCCGCATAGCACTGAAAGTTGGGGCAGAGAGCGGCAATATGGTGGGCAAGAAGTTCCAGGTATTTGTTGAACAGCCATGGAAAGAGGTGTCAACTTCTGAAGCTTTTTTCTTTCCTTCACCCGATTTCCCCTCCTCCTCCTCACCTGATGCTCCGGAATACGGGTTGGTGGATAATCTGGGCCTACTGGCACTGTAATACATCTTTATTTTTTGTAGAGAGGGTCTCTACCGGAAAGAAGCCTCTTCTGGAGGGAAACAAATGGGGGAAAAGCAGGATAAGGCACAAAAAAACCCATTGAGCGAGATGATGAATTGAAGACTTCTGCTGCAGCAATACAAGCTTGTCGAGGGAAGATGGGCTCCTTATGGCAGAAATCAAAGGTAAGTTTCCTTGGGAAAAGACGTGAAAGCCTGTGAGCTAAATAGCCGAGAGGGCCGAACAACAGCTAGAGAAGGTAAATGAGAAACGGCTAGCACAAGACCGGAAGCCCTGCGAGGAAGAAAGAATAGGAGCAGAGAAAAAGAGGAGGCCTCCCGGAGAAGCTCCAAAGAGTAGCAGGAGAGAGAGTGAGGAAGAAGGTATGGCAAATCCGTCAGCGAGATAGAGGGAATGAAGTAAACACGGCAAAGCCGAAAGAGGGAGAGAGGTATGGAGAGAGAGCAAAGTGGTGAACCACGGAGGGGGTTTACTGGAAAAAACACGAGAGAAAAGGTACAAAGCCCAAAAGGGAAAATACTAGCATAGGAGCAACAAAGCTGCAGAAAGGGTACTGCAAGGGTTGCAATGCAACAGTGGCTCTGAGAGGCGTGGCTTAAGTACGTGAGGCATACCTGGCACAAAACGCTAGAACATGGCCAGCGTTCAAACGTGAGGAACAATGCGATCCCTCAGGCTGTATCGGGACCATATGCGCTACGAGACAAGGCACATGACAAGAGGTTAGACCCCTGGGGAACACCACAGGTAGAGATAAAGATAGAGGAGAGGAAGGACCCAAGTTGGACCTGGGAGGGTTGATCAGAGAGGAAAGAAGTCAGCCAAGCCAGGGCCTGATCAGTGATACCCAAGTTATCACGGAGACGGCTGAGCAGGATGGCATGGTTGACTGTGTCAAAGGCAGAAGAGAGACCAAGTAAGATGAGGACCCAGGGGGTGGTGGAATCAAGGTTGGAGAGCAGGTCTTCACGGATGTTCAGGATAGCAGTTTTGGTGCTTCTGGCAGCTCTGAAGTCAGACTGATGGTCATGGAGGCAACAGACAGATTCAGTGTGAAGATTAAGCTGGGAGATGGCCAGCTTTTCCAGGAGTTTGCCCAGGAAAGAAGTGATGGAGATTGGGAAATATATTATATTTATAGTGTAGTAGCTAACATCTAGAGATTTAAGGCGGGCAGGGGAGCCTACAATGAGGATCTCTGTTTTCTCATCATTCAGGCATAAGCTTTGGGTGGCCATCCAAATTGGATGATGGCATAGATCCTGTTGATAGTGGCAGTATCTTCTTTGTGGTCCCCAGTGATAGGAATTAGTATCTGGATTAGTATCAAAATACGTGTAGATGACGCCAATGGCATCAAGTGCTGCGAATAGTAGTTTAGTGCATGTGTTGTAAAGTGCAGGTGAGAGGCAGGAGCCATTGGGGACACCTTGAGGAACAGTGATGGGGTCAGCCGCTTCATCGCCGATAAAGACTTTGGAGGTGCATTCCGACAGGAATTATTTAATCCATAGGGTGGCTTCTGGGCATTTTCAGCAAGTGCGAGGCACAGTTTGTCATGATCTACCCGGTCAAATGCAGCTGATAGGCATCTTCCTATAACGCAACCTATGTTACCAGAGACTTGGATGCCGTCCATCTGGATTTTTAAGTCTAGTAGCACTGTTTCAGTGCTATGTTAAGGGCAGAAACCTGATTGTTTGGCTCCCACCAGGTAGTTGCTTTCCAAGTATTGCTGCATTTGTATGTAAGCTACTCTGTCAATTATTTTCAGTAGGAATGGAACAGTAGTGATGGGGTGATATTTGGTAGGGATGGTGGGATCAAGGGAGGGTTATCCAGGCAGATTTGATGCAGGACGGGACTGCGTTGGGAGTAAAGGAGGCATTGATAATGTTGGTACTAGGGCTGGTGTGCAGAGTTTGACCAGACGGGTGATGATGGCCAGGACCTGATCTTGGGATACTGTACTGAATTTGAATTGGGACACAGTGGTATCAGCATTAGTGCTAAGTAACTGTGAGGGCAAAATTTTGCCAGCTGGCACATTTCTCTTGTTATTTATTTTCTCTTGTAGGGTGGAGATTTTGTGTGTCAGTGCATTTTGAATAGTAGTACACCAGGCTTTATCTGTGTTGGCAAGTGCTACTGTGGGGATGGGTGATTCCAATCCCCTCAGAATGGAAAATAGTTATTTAGTACTTGAAGATGCATTAGTAATGCAGGTGTTAAGGGAGTTAGCTTTGTGAGCTATCACTGTCGATGTATAGCTTTTATTAGCTAAGCCAAGCTCATTAGAGGTATTGATGGAGGGTTATTTTTGTGAAGGTGCTCCAGTGCTCTTATGTTACAGCGTAGGAGTATGAGTTCTTCATCAAACCAGAGGTTCCCTCGTTGGGTTTGTGTGGTATTTTAGAGGTGAGTGTGGCTACTGTGTCCAGAGTGGATTTCAGACATGTATTATAAAGAGTGGCGATACTGTCATGGTTAGTGTCTGTGGGGAAGTGAGTGTAAGCGTGTCTGCAAGGAGAGGGATGTGATTTTCTACAGTGAGCTTTCTGGTGTTTCTGATAGAAATAGGGCTGTGACTGGCAAATGGTAGGGCCTGCGCTTTAGTGGCGAGGATGTCGAAACGTATTAGGAAGTGGTTAGACCAAGAAACATCAGAGATGAAATCTACGATTAAGGTTACATTAGACGTCAGAATCCAGTCAAGGATTCTTCCTTTGATGTGGGTGGCGGAATAGACAATTTGTGTAAAGCGCATGTCATAGAGGGCAGAGGTGAGAGCAGTAGCTTTGCGGTCTGATTTATCAGCAAATACCAGGTTGACACAGTTTCTTACTGTGGCGGATTCATACCCAACCTAGCCACCATCTCAGAACCCTTGAGAAAACTGACCAAGTCCAACACAAAATGGGAATGGAGCCCTCGCTGTCAAGAGGCATTCGGGCAGATCAAGAACTCGCTGTCGGCTAACACTGTGAGGCCACACTACAGACAGAGCTATACATAGATGCATGCCCCATCAGCCTGGGGGCGATCCTGGTACAAACCTTCCTATCTGGTGAGACAAAGCCAATCGCATATGCTTCTCAGGCCCTGATACCCACAGAGCACCAATACTCCCACATTGAGAAAGAGGCCATCTCAGCTTTGTGGGACTGCAGACATTTACACCTCTACCTCAACGGGCGGAAAACTCAAAGCGCAAGTGGGCCACAAGCCACTACTCTCAATATTCATGGACTCAGCCCACACCCCCAGCGAGGATCGAGAAGTGGTTACTACACCTCCAACAGTACGAATTTTACCTACTCTACCAAGTGGGAGCTGATAACCCCACAGATTTCCTGGCTAGGCACCAGAGGGCAGCAACGGCGACAAAGCTCAAAAGCCTATGGAGACAGAAGAACACATCTGCCAGATCATGAGCACCATGAAGCCAAAAGCGGTCAGAAATACAGACATTGTCAAAGCCGTCAACGCAGACCTATGTTGCTACCTAATGAAGAATGCAGTACTGGCAGGAAAGTGGAAGTCATTCCTCAGCAACAACCACCACCGCATGGCAACGGCTAAGGTGTTCATAACAGGGGTGTCACAGTTTGTCAGGAATTGTCCATCACAAGCTGTAGGCTAATCCTGAGAGGCGCACACATCCTCATCCCGGTCCGTCTGCAAGACAGAATGATCACCCTGACACACGAAGCACACCAGGGAATTGACAGGACCAAAGCCTGAATATGCCACAGAGTGTGGTTCCCGCAAGTGGATGTAAAGGTCGAGTGCCTGGTGTCACCATGCCACCCGTGCCAGGGGACCAGTGCACCAACAAGGCCTGAGCCGATCCGATCAGCCACACGGGGCACATCGCATTGGGATGCAATACGTGTTAATTTTTGCTCTGTGCGGGAAGCAACGTACCTCCTGGTTGCTGTGGATGACTACTCATGGTTTACGTGGTGAAGGTAATACAATTAACAGCGGGAGAGACAGCGATACCAGCACTGGAGAAAATATTTGCCAGACACAAACTACCAAAATCCATTAAGAGTGACAATGGACAAAGAGATGGCAAAATACTTGGACGACCTGCACATCCAACAACACCATATCACCCTGAGGTGACTGCAGGCCAATGGCAATGCTGAGCAGTTTATGAAGACGATAAACAAGGTACTGCGCATAGTAAAAGTCCCAGAACAGCCTATTGAAAGTGGAACTATACCGGTTCTTGCTGAACTAAAGGATGACACTGCATGCCGTGATTGCCGACTAACACCCAGCGTTTACTTCTGCAGGAGTCTACACTGCCACGACTGCCGGCATCTGAAACAGAAACGGAAATACTTGAATGAAGAATCACGGAACTGATAACAGCAAGTAATTACCAAACTAATGAAAGTATGCTGTGAACACATCCATGAGGTTTCTGAACAATTAAGAAGGCTTTTAAAAGAACATTATATTGAACCTGCAATTATTAAAATCTGCGCCAGGAGATCTATTAACAAGATGACGATCCTCTACTCTAAAACCTTGAGATGATCATTTGAATTATGTGATATAAGAAAAAGAAAAAAGAAAGAAACTGCTGCATCTTTGACAGGGTATATGCGGGACATTGCCCTGAATCTCTGTACTCGCCTCCAAAAGTTGTTTAGTCGAGATCACATTGCTCACCCCATCCATCTGCGAGGCAATACACAGTGGGTAATTTGCCTCAGTCCTGATGAAGGTTGGAACAACTGAAGGAGGCGAGATATGTTTTGCCCTGTTTAAAACCAACTGAAACACGTGTCGACTGCTAGATCTCCTGTAATAAATACAGAGGGACACACCTGTAAATAGGAAAGGGTGCAAGCACATTATATTAACAAAATTGTATGATATGCTGACATTGTTAATGACACACATTTTTTGAACAAAATAGAGAGATTGTAGGTATGAATGTTTGAAAGTGTATGAATGATGGTGTAAAGGCAATGTTCTTTTTTAGATATGGATATTGATTTTGCTATGTAATTGTATGTGATGACATAAAATAATTTCTCTACGAATTAAATAAAAAGAATTCAGAGTACATTATCATCTTTCATCTATTCGCCAAATTTTTTGTTGTTATTATTGTGACTGGTGTACCCCCCGCCGACATAATGTATGGAACCGTCTTGAACTCCTCAATACCTCACCACCCAAGCAGAAAACGCACACAAAAAGAGTGGCTGCAAATTAATACATGAGCATTAAACTATGAGCTAGAAGAACTCACCACGAGGTGGGAGATCAGGTGCTAACCCTACGGAATGCCACAAAATCGAAGCTGGCAAGCCAACATGACCCCACCCCATGGACTGTGACCCGGAGGAAAGGGACGATGATAATAGCCGTGTACTTTTGTTTTTGCCATTGGCACACCCATATTCCAGTATCAGGATCTCTAGAGCTGTCTTGCTGCTATCATGTCTTCTAGGTGCAATTTATTGTCTGCTATTCAAAGGAAACGGCAGGTAAGATTTTCTGCCTTGTCGGAAGATGATGTTCCGGAATATGTTTCATCCACGTCACCGACATCAGAGTGTTTGCCTAAGTTGAATAAAGCGGACTTGTAAGCCTCTCCCTCTCTCAACAACGTATGTACTGATGAGGAAGTTCCAATATTAATGCAGGATGGGTGTAAAACAAACATAGTTGTTATGATTCAGTCCAAAAGTGTTCTACTGTGCCATTACCAACCTCTTTAAAATGTGCTTTACTTAATACTCGTTCTATGGTCTGCCATGCAGTGGAACTGGCAGATTCTATTGCTGAGCAAAATGTTGACTTTGTAACAATAACTGAAACCTGGCTTCATAAGACCGCTCTCCATGCTGCACAAGTGGCCGTTCCTGAAGGCTGTAAAATTCTTCACATCGATCGTGAAGGGTTGAGAGGGGGCGTGGCATTGATTTTTCATCAAGACCTTAATTTTTATATGTCTGACAAACCCAGACTTGATCATTGTGATTTTATGTTACTCAAATTGAATATTTATACTGTCAGTACCCTTAGTATTCTAATATTGCATAGACCACCTATGGTGCCACCTCTGTTTGAGGAGCAACTTTAAGCCCTTCTTGGCCTTATTTCCAAACCTCATTCACCTTTATTGGTTTTAGAGGATTTTAATTTATGGCCTAATGATATTTTGGACTATGATGCAGTGTCCTTATTAAATACGCTAGAAATTCTTGGCTTTCAGCAACATGTTAAATCAGCAACACATGTTAGTGGTAGTACACTTGACTGGATTTTGTCCAGAAGCTAGGAGGTGGTTCCAACTGCAATTCAAAACTGCTTGTGGTCTGATCACTACTATCTTGTCTTCAAGCTTCTTTTTTCTTCCCATTTTAAGAAATATATCCAGCCAATTAAGCAACTTTCACTAGAAATTATAGGAAGGTCACCCCTGAGGATTTTGCCTCTTTAATCTTTCCATCATTACCCTCCCTGGAAGAAAACATTCCCCTAGCTGATTTTATTCATCTTTTTAGGTCCACTATCAATCAGACTTTTAAAACCTTAGCACGCTTGAGACATTCTACTCAGAAAAAAGTGGCTCAACATGATTTATAGTTTTCAACAGATGTCCTGCATGCCAAGACAGCAAAACGGAAAGCTGGGCGTAATTGGCGGAAGCATCCACCTGATGCTCCCCTCCACACATATAAGGCCATTATGTTCAAGGCTAAGGAAATCAAATTCAATGCCAGGATTGAGGCGACAAAATCTAAACCTACGGAACTGTTTGTAGTCTTACAGGAACTAAAGGGTAGTTTTGTGGAAACACGTTAATAACAACTGTTGTCAATTCATCTACGATAGCTTTGTGCAGAAAATTCAGTCACATAAACAATGTATATTGATCAACTTAAATCTCTAAAAATGTCAGGAAATGTAATATCCATCTCCTGTACAGCATCTAGCCCTGAAATGTCTCCTTTTGTCCTTCAAGAAGTTTCTGAAAGAGAAGTTACTGATATAGTACTTAAGATGAAACCAACATTGTGTAAAGGTGACACTCCCCCCCCACCCTTTGTTTTAAGAGTTTCTGAGCTCTCTCCTGCCTTGGCGACCACATTTATTAATTGCAAATTTTTGGATAATATTAAGGAGGCATGGATCACACGGTTATTAAAAAATGAGAATCTTGATCCTGGACATTTCAGGCCTATCGCAAATGTTCCTTTTGTGTTGAAATGCAAATACTCGACAAAATGGTGTATTTCCAATACCAAAATTTTGTGGAACAATACAATATCCTTGCCCCTGGACAGTCTGGGTTTTGTGTGAATCACAGGACTGAGACTCCACTATTGGATCTCAAATCCATTATAGCTGGAATAATTGATAAAGGTGGTCTGGCATTGCTATTACTTCTGGCCCTGTCTGCTGCAGCTTGTTGGTTCAGATCATTTCTTGGCCAAAAACTGTGAATGTGACTGAGGACAATGCGCAATCAAAAACAGCTTCCTTTATGTGTGGCCTATCTCAAGGCTCCTGCCTGTCACCACTACTGTTTAATGTTTACATTTGGCCGCTGTGTGATTTGCCATCTTCTATGGCAGAAGGGTACGTAAATTATGTGGATGACACTCAGATTGTGATGGAGCTATCGCGTATCTATAATAAAGATCTAGACAGGGTCAAAGAAGTCTTTATGGCAATAGAGTTCTGGATGGCTACGAATTCCCTGGCTCTAAATAATAAGAAAACCTGGTTGCTTATTTTAGGAACTCCACAAAAGTTAAAACAACTTGATATACTCTGTAACAGTTTTACTATCACCAGTAATACCATCAAGGTATCCAAATCCGTAAAAGAATTAGGGGTATTCTTTGATTCTCACTTATCTTTTAAAAAACATGTTTCTCACCTTAAGTCTTCTTGCTCCTATTTTGTTCATTTGCTACAGCAGATTCGTCCATATCTATCACAGACTGACAGGTCTATGATTGCGGCAGCTATCATTAATACAAAGTTAGATTATTGTAATAACTGGCTTGTTGGAACCTCTCAAGCCAACATGAAAAGTTTCCAGGTAATCCAAAATGCAGCAGTACGTTCTGTTTGTTGAATAGTTTGTTGGTCTCAAGGGTCAGAGGCCCGTAGAAAATTGCGGTGAAAGAATTCAGTTCAAAGGCACAATTTAGTGTTTAAAAGATTGGTGGCTCAAGCTTTGAAGCCTGGGCGCCGAATCTTTGGAATTCTCTTCCCTCCAATCTTAAGGGATGTGTTTTGACTGATCAGTTAAAAAGTGTTTTCAATACTCATATCTTCGATATGGGTATAGGTTAAATCACCTCTCATGAACTTTCTTCCTTTCTGTATTTCCTCTTTATGATTTCCGTTGTTGGTTTTGTGAGAGCCTAAGGGCTTTGGGCGAATGGCGCAGTAAAATAAATGGATGGACAGATAGATAGATAGATAGATAGATAGATAGATAGATAGATAGATAGATAGATAGATAGATAGATAGAGCCAGGCAGCAGGGGCAGCAAAACAATGCATCTTGGTTTAAACGAGTCCCCAAAACCATGTGGAGAGAATACGAAGGCCAGGCGCAGGAGGAGGAAGGTGAAGAGACAATCAACACCAACCAATGCACCATAGAGGGCTCTGAGCCTGTTTCAGACTTCGAAGCCTTAGCGCCGATACCCGATCCACTGGCTAGTCCTGCTGCCGACAGAGAAGCAAGGGGGAGCCTGGCGGCAAGCCCACCCCACCGGCACAGAACCCCGCCGGCACAGCAGTTACAACCCGAGGGAAGTCACAAGGCGCCCAGGTAGACTAAATGACTATGGGCCTCATCACAAGTTGGGCGGTATCCCAACAGTATTATGGCCGGGATACCACCCGTGCTAATAGCTTTACCGCCACCCGGTCCGGCGTTGGGCAGTAATGGGTATTCCCCATTCCCCACCCAATGGGGATTTTTCGACACAATTAGCACGCATTAATTGCACCCGGAAATTGCCATTTTTCTGGCACAGTTACCCACTTGGAGCTGGGGGTAAATGCTGCCAGACTCATGTTTGGGCGGACACTTAAATGTGGCGGTAATAGCATTACCGCTGCATTTAAGGGCTACCGCCCAACTCTTGATGAGGCCGTATTGTGCTAATAGGGACTGGAAGCGATAGCATAGTTTGTTAATTGTTCATTTGTTTCATGTTGTATACACGCTGCGTCACTGCGCAAGGTGGGACAAGGCAGAATAAAGTCGGGAGGTTGGACTTCCGAGGGGAAGCCGCCACTTCCGGGAGTAACCCACAACTTGCCTCAAGTGCCTTCTTTCTCCACTCCAGTTCAGCCCGTAGTTTCGGGCATATGCTCCCTCAGCACTGCGCTGGGTTTGGCTTACAGCCAACCCAACAGCGTGTAGGTGTATGCCATCCTGTTGAAGAAATAAACAACGATTTTTTGCATGATAGGAAGAAGAAATCTTTGCTCCCTGGTGCAGCACAGCCCTTGTCTTCGGCATTTGTAACATTGACAAAAACACGATGTGCCCTTGGCCACAACACAATCGACTGTACCTCACTTGCACAACAACCACATTGTTGCCTCCCACGCTGATCTGCCAAAAACGGAAAGGAAAAGTAACTTGCAGAAGAGTGGTTGCAATCTTAGAATGGCAGTTTGAGGCACTGTTTTGTACTGTGTAAGACAAAGTTTCATCATCCATTAATTCCCTGGCTCCATGTGCATATCTAGCAATATGTTCCAAAAATATGTTTGAAAGCACTACACCAAATGAGGTTGCAACCTGATCACATTCACAAAATGAGTCTTAGATCTGTGAATGAACACTGGAATGCAGGATTGTACATTCTGAAATGGCAGAGTATGGTTTTTCGTTTCCGATACCTCATTGCATTCCTGAAGTTCACAATCAGATTGAGGTTGCCGTTTCCATAAGGTATTCATCTGCTTAGTTTTTGATATTAGGCGATGTTTAAGTGCCATCAAAAAAGCCTAAACTATAAACTATTGCATTCGGTGCAGCTAAAAGGGAGATGACATGTGAGGAGAAACACACAGCACATTGATGTTGTTTGGTATATTCCCACCAATTGACTGTCAATGCCCTTGTTAATCCCTAGGCCCATTCCCACCCACTACTTTCCCCACCCAATACACATCCACCTGGGATCTCTGTGAAAATGCTCTATCAAGAAGTAACTTCAAACATTGGGCTGCTGAAAGTTGATGACTTAATTGCGGCTGTAAATATGCTACTGGTGTAATAAAAATGTCTTCAGCAAGCATGCCTTCAGCCACTTGATTTCTATCTCTTAATTTCAATGAAGCCCTGTTAAAAACAAGCATCGACAAAGTCAACAGTTTGGCTTGTTTATATGTATCAGATAGGTATTTACCCGGTGCTGCTATGATACGCCATTTCCCAGCTGTTACCATCTAATGACCAAGAAGAACCATTATGGCAGTGCCCATCAAATGCCTTTCCCATGCCTACTCAAAAGCCAGAACTGTTGATTTTGTCAGTGCTTGTTTTTTCTCATTGAGATGAGCATTTCCATCAGGAGAAGAGAGTGATATATCCAAATCTCCCTCTCAAGTACCATGCATACAGTTGTGCCGCAGTAGAAATGTATAAAACATAATAGACATCATCACGAGTTGGGCGGTATCCTGGTGGTATTACTGCTGGGATACCACTGTGGCTAATAGGGTTACCGCCAACCGGTCCGGCGCTATTAGCACCGGATCATGGGTTGGACGGTAATGGGACATTTTCAGTGCAATTAGCATGCACTAATAGCGCTGCACTAATTGCACTTGAAAAAGGTAGTTAAATTGCCTCATTTACCCCCAGCTTAAATCTGGGGGTAAATGCTGCCAGACTCATGATTGGGCGGACCCTTAAATGCGGCGGTAATAGCGTTACCGCCGCATTTAAAGGCTACCGCCCAACTCGTGATCAGGCCCAATGTGTTGATAGTGTATTCACATATTGGGCAGGGGTTCCACTCAAGCTTATAGTCAAAAAGGATGACAATATGAAGTCAAAATAAGGTATCGATATTTTAAATAGTGCTTATATTTTTTTAAAACGGTACCAAATTGATATGGTTAACATACTTAGATAGCAAAGCATCAAGGTCGGATTGGCCCCTTGGCCTTTCAGCCCGTAGCTGGGCCAAAATCGTCCCTGAGGAGGGGCTGGGCCTGTTTGGAAGAAAAAGAAATTGAAAATATATATATACTTTTTTCACTTTTTTCTTTTTTTTTCTTCAAAAAGCCTTTCATCCTTCTCAGGTTGATAAATGAGTACCAAGACAGGTTGGGTGATATTGTATGCATATTTGTTCTATAAAAAAAGAGCTTAAGCGTAAGTGCTATACAATAACATATTATCATTTGGCCTTGGACGTCTGCTTGGATTCACAGTAATTTAGTGTACTTGGGAACAATGCTATTTGATACCACTTCCTGTTTTGTCAAGGGTCGAAAGGTTGTGTTTCATCACTTCCCCGGGATGTCACTTTGGGGAGAGGTCAAATGAGATCACTTCCGGTGATGTTATCAGAGGTGAAGGGTCGTGAGGCGAGGGGTGGGCCACTTTTTTTTGGGTGACCGGGCCTATTTCTTGTCCCAGTCCGACCCTGCAAAGCATCCAGGGACAATAAACCAGAATACTTGTGGAAGTCATCTCATTAGATAGTATGTTGTGCTTTCAATAAGGCCATCAATGCCTGCTTTCCTATTTTGATTAGCAAGGACCCCGCCAGTGGCCTGCTACATATATGTTTTTCCATTAAAGCTTGTGATTGAAGTACTGGGTTTAAAGTGGGAGGCCCTGTGTAACATAACATTTTCTTTAACAGGAGGCTCCACAGGATGGTTTCATTTATCAGGAAATAGCCGAAAGTGACCTTGACTACAAGTTTCTGTAGATATAAAGGTGCTGCCAAGTGAAAGGTGAACGTTAGGGTCACTCTTTTAAAAAAAACGATTTCCTCTTGCAAACAAAGGAGGAACCTATACAATGCTTGATTTCACCCCATCACCAGTACATGCAGTAAACTTACTACTGCTGGATCAGGCTGATCAGATGCTAATGAGGCCGCTATTTTCCAGGTAGCGGCTGGACAGACACAGCTTCTGTGGATAGTGTTTGGTACCCACTGCTTTATGCTTCCTGGTGAAGGCTACAGAAGTAGCATGGAATCTACATGTAGTACTCAGCTCTTTGCAGCAGTCCTCATGTATCAGTACTGGTCAGTAGGTGTCATCGTTTCTGCTCCAGATCCCTCTTGCGCCACAGCATCCTGCAGCCGTGGGATTGCAGATTGCATGCCTGCACTGGATGAGCAGCCCAAAATCAGTGCAGTGTAGATGCAACAGCGTGTTTGTGATTCAGTAGATGGACAGTTGTATTGTTCCAGTGGTACTGCACGGGACCTCTCTGCTCACTGACAACTTGTGGATATGGGTATACATGTACTCAGTCCTATAATCTTCAGTGAGTCTCACTCAGCACCTGGCATATAAAAAGAGTTTGACGCTCATGCTCTTCTTTTCCCAGTATTTTTGGGCTACTGGATTGCACCTCTATCTTCTAGCCGTTCAGATATTCCACAGAGCGGCCACCCTAAACTGGTCTATTCATGGCCATATTGAAAAAACAGACTTGGCCATCAGAAAGTGGATAGGGATATGGAAAGGGGACATACAGCAGGATGTCTTGTTAGTGTTGCAAGGGGAACATGCTGAGTTTCCGATGTGTAAAACAAGAGAGATTTACAGCTACGCCTTCTGCGTTCCACAGAGCCCCCAAGTCTAGGGATGGGCAAAGAAGACAGAAATCATAAAACCCAATCGGTACTCGCACCCCCGAGGATTTACCTCCCTGCGGGAAAGGTGAGGGTGCAGCAGAGCAGACACCCTTTATCGTGACGTTGATCCCTTACTGTCAGGTTGCCACCATGCTAGCTAAAGTCCTGAGTCTCACTAGCACATCCAAGCAACAGGCAAAGCCTGTGTGACTCCCTCCTAGGGGAACCAATCTGAACCCATTAAAGCACTAATGAAATAAATCATGCAGGTTGCACTGCCCAAATGTTAGGAGTCGTGATGGATCACCAGTATACATTTAGGGAAACACCAGCAAATGTATTCAGGATTCAGTTTGGCATTTGCAACACTATAGCGGTCCCTGTTATCTCATTCAACATCGGTCTTCAGCTGTCCTTTCCCTGTCCCTTATCATTCCACCTCATTCTCACATTTCTACTTTCTATGGCATCTAACGTTCATCGGGAGTGCTAGACACCCCATTTCCTCCGAGGTGTAGAGTGGCGCATTCCCTGAGTCATTCTTAATCAACCCTTCCACAAAGTGTTTAGTTTACAGTTCCTTCCAAGAATATGGACTTAATGCACACTGCCACTTGCCCTTTAACCCACACTATGTTGTAATTCAGACCCTTGTTGGCAAGGGTGGTATCAGTAAAGGCCACCATTGATCAAATGCTGCCATCGTGGACCCTTCCAGGTCAGACGTCCATCAAATCCTTTTGCCTGTGTGGATGTCTGTCCTATATTAATATATTAATGAAACACGGCCACACTTGTGGCAGATGCATCTAAAACATACTTCAGGATTAAGGAGCCTATTGAAGAATATTGTTTGTTTGTTTGTTTGTTTGTTTGTTTGTTTGTTTTATTATTTGTAATGCGCGCCAGATCCGGGGTGGGGGGGGTATCAGGGTGCAACAATTACAAGAATGTGCAAAGCTCAGTAACAGTGATACATAGAATGAAAAAACATTACATACAAATACAGGATTTACAAATATTACATAGCAGTACAAGAATTAGAGTTCTACCCATAGGGATCACAGGTGGGCAGTGCTAGATTACATTTCCGTTTCACAGGCATAGGTTATCCCAGGGTGGAGGTTACATCGCCCGGGTTTACTGGTCAGAGGATTTGAACCATGTGATAGTATTAGATCTGAAATTCTGGTACGACTGGTCTTCTCTCAGTGAAGGGGGCAAGGAGTTCCAGAGTTGGGACGCTTTGATGGGGAAACTATTACCTCCAATCGTGGCTAGTTTGAATATTGATTTTCACACCACTACTTTTTCATTTAAATGGTAAAGTGCAAAGTCTAAATACTGAAAGTTTAAACCCCCACTCTGCAGGGCCTCATAATGAAAACAAGACTGCCATAAACACATATGTACAGATAGCACGACGCAGGGCACTGACAGTGGCCTCTCATGATACTGCCTCCAGCACTGACCTCAACTGCACCGGCACCCTCATCAATATTTCACGACGAACAGCTCCCACATTTGCACGGGTGATGTTGCAGGATGTTCATGACAGTTGTGTGAACTTTGGCAAAGAGTCTAAGAGGTGCTCAAACTTCCCAGAATGTGCTCAATAAGAAAGTAGAGCTTTACTGGGTGGGTTATACCCACCCTTAGGGATTCCCATTGTTTTCCCATAAGGGCCAACCCTGTGAAGGATCTTAAGGCAGGGTTCAATACCCCAAGTCCATTTGCAAGATTCAAGACTAGAGAAAGGAGTTCAGCCATACAATCAGAGGCCCTAAACTATTCTAAAACAGGTTTGAGGTCCTTTAGAAGGACCAGCTTGCATCCTACTGCCATTGTTGGTTTTGTTTGCGTGTCATGTTAGGACTGGACATGACAGGCTTACATATTGGTGGGGGTTTGGAGGCCTTGTGGGTAGTGTTTGGCAAGTGTAGGGGTGTTATAATATGTTGTGGAAGAGTATGTTGTTTGTGATGTTTGTGTGGTGTTTGGTGTTTCTTGATCCCAATTGTATCCCCTTTAGCCTGTCTGTGTGTTTATCTTTATGCTTCCTCTCTAATCTTCATGCTTTACCTATACGCCTCTTTTACTTGTGCTTTTACCTTCCCTTGTATTTTAGTGTTACGAGAACCATTTCCCATCATGTGAGCATTGCATTAATCCCTTTGTATCTGCCTGCTGTTTTGTGTTTTGTAGATTGGTACCCTTAGGCAACATGTCCTTTAATTTGGAAGTAGTGCCAGGGGGAGAAGAGGAAGAGCTGGACTACTCCTCAACCTCTATGTCAGAGTTTGAGGTAGTAAGCCATGAGCGGGACACAGCGCCTGAGGAGGAGCAGACAAAGATACAGACAGAGTTTATGGAAGGGGTGTTAGTGGATGAGGAGGGACAGGCAGAGCATGAGGAGGATGTGGCTACCTATCCAGGGAAGGTTGGAGTTGCTGCAGAGACACATTAGGCACACCTCCAGACAGTGGTCAAGTGACTTTATCTTGGACTTGATGTGGAGGATCCTTAAACTGTAG
Organism: Ambystoma mexicanum; assembly: GCF_040938575.1. NCBI lineage: Eukaryota > Metazoa > Chordata > Amphibia > Caudata > Ambystomatidae > Ambystoma > Ambystoma mexicanum. Next base: position 677,250,882 of record NC_090935.1, on the reverse strand, counting down.
ATAGTTACCCTTAGGGTTGATTGGCTGATTTATACCAGCCCCTGCTCCACACTTAGCTCTGCTCCCATAGAATGCAGCGCAGTCCCATGAGCAATGTGGTCCACCTATCACACAGTCAGTGATATAGCAATCCACACCATACCTGAACACTCTTCATACTGTGAATAACTAACCTTAGCCCATTTGTACAGTTCTCAGTGTGAGTGGTATTTTCTTCTGAGAACAGTATATTGAGTACTCACTTTCATGTGTGGCTAATACCACTTAACTTGCCTTTGAATGTCATATAGGTCTGGTCATTCTCAAAAAGGGCATGACAAGTGGACAGCGATTGAAGGTCTTTGACAGCATTGAAGGTCTATTTGACATATCTGACACATGGGCGTGTAATTTGCATGTGATTGCATGTTATTCGTTGTGCATGTGTTCTGCATGAAAAGTATAGCAGATCCCACCCACAACTGTAGACAGTTGCCCTTCAGGGTTGATAGACTGATTAATACTGGCAATCTTTCCAACTTAAGCATAAAATATGTCTTAGTTCCATGACAATTTCAATCCACCTGTCACATGGTCACTGATATTGCAATCCATGCTGCGGCTAAACATTCTTAATGCTACAGCTAACGAAAGGTCACTGCACTAGTCATCTCTGTCAATAATTCTGAATGCTATTTGAATACAATGTAAGGCTCCTTTTATTTAATGTATGTTCAGACTTCGGTCTGCTGAAGGGCCATTTACCCCATAGTGCTTCGAAGATATAACAATTCAGCAGTTATACAAACAAAAAGTAACATAACAACATGACTTTGGCTGGCTTCTCATCATCAGAGGTATCTGTTGTCTAGACTTCCAAAAGATGGGCCTGGTGTTTCCTCCTGCCGTAGACTTCAGCAACATTATGCTAATATATTTTTATGAATGCAAGCTCCCTCCCATGTGTGTCATTGAGGCTTCTTCAGTGGTGTAAAACACTAGCCAATTGACTTTAAACTGGGGGCCAAGAAAAAATGACAGGGTGTACAACTATTTCCTATTCATCCCAACAATGCATGGATTCTGTCAGAAGGTTGAGGGAAGATTCATGGCCAGTTGTCCTGCTTCTGCATTGTAAGACATTTCATGTTCATGTATTATTTTGAATTCCAACAAATACACCAATGACATCAACTCTCTGAGTCTCAACTATGTGATACCCCTATCGCAGACACCTGGAGAGTAAACATTAAGAGAACTACAAACATGGTGTCTTTGTGAGACACCATGCTTGTAGTTTTATTAACTCCATGAGTGACATAGAGTAAAGTCTAACCCACTGAGTGAACTCTTCATAAGGCTGAGCAACAAACAAACATTGCCAACCTTTGCAACTATGTAGGTTAACTAGGAACCTTCCACTTGCCAGCTCTGGTTCTTTCAGTAGTCGGTCAATATAGCACTCTTTTCAAAGATGACCCACCATATGGAGGGTTGAATGCCATTGAGTTGGCATTGCAGTATTCACAGCCAATGTTCCACAACCTCCTTTCTCCCAGACATCCACTCCCAATGGGAACTGGTATCAAACCCTTCCATACGTAAGGTCGGCAAGAGATATTAGGCAGGTGCTGTCCTGGGCCTTGCTGATGAAAGATAAAAGGGAAGGTGACCCAGCAACAGGCAATTATGCTGAAATGTGCTCCTTGAACACTGGTCCACATCTCCATTGTTCAGTAGACTGTCTTACCCTCACAGTGGTCCAATGCCAATTTCTCCTGCATCCATGACATGGTGCTACAGGCATCGTATGGACGTTCATGTGATGAAGTGCTGACTAGGAATTCTGCACAAAGGATCAACGAGACCAGGGAGCCATATGAAGCTACAGTTGTCTGCAAAGTATGGCGGGCCATATGAAGGAGTCAGACACAACACAAACTTTTTTAGGTGCGTTATTTTAAATAATAGAAAAGGCCTAGCTTGCCCTATCACTATAGGAGAATTCCCTATCTAACTAAATTAAACTAAGGTGCTCATCTGTCATCAGGATGTTGAAAATCAAAAATGTCCTCTGTCCAAACCTAACCCTATCTGACCCCGATCTTAGTAGGTTGACATTGAACATTAGCGGGACGTTTGGAAAGTTCTCAACATCCCTGTGAACACAAGTGATCCTGAAGGCTTGTTCTCCCTGGAGTTCTTCGGGATATCTCGGGTCCTCTTGTATGGCCACCTGTTTACTCCCTGAGTAGAGAAGGGCTTTAGCTCAGATGGCATTTACTTTTATGGTTTCATGAGTCTGAAAGAGTCCTGGTGTACAATAACAGATCTCAACCTTAGCATCTCCTAACTCTCCTCTTACCTACGACACTGTTCAGCCTCTAACCATCCTACCTCCATAGGTTCTTCCTGGATGCTTTTGGGGCAAGCCTGGGTGAAGTGCCCTTTTTCCCCACCGGAGAAACAGGTAGGAGAAACTGGAAAGGAGGATTTTATTCTGTTATCTCCTTTGTAAAGGAGGGCCTAGGTGTTGGTGATGGTAGAAGTGGAGCTTTTTTAGTGACTTCCTCCTTTGTTAGGCTTTCTCGAAAATAGGCTCTATTGGTCTTATGTGATTTTTTTTAATTGGTAGGACCCAGGGGTTTTATCTGATATCCCTTTTTAATTCTATGACCTTACCAGTGTTTTTAGGGTACGTGTCAACTTCAGAATGTGCCTGTGCCATTTGGATGGTAGTTTCTAGGGAGGGATGTGGTTGTTGCAATATACCCAGCTGGAGAGATGGAGGTAGGGCACTTATAAATTGCTCGACTTATGGGCCCTCATTACAACTCAGGCGTTAAGGATTAACGCCACCGTTAACCCTTAACGCCTGATTCTGATTTTAACACCTGCTTTTAGCAGGCGTTAAAATCCATGGTGCTAACCCGCCATGGTGCTAATTACGCCGCCGTAATTTACGGTGGCGTAATTAGCGCCTTCCCCACTCCCATTATGCCCTATGGGGCAAAAATGGGAATGGGGAAGGGAAAATGGGAAATGGGGATTTACCGCCCCACTCACCTTGGAATGGGGCGGTAAATCCGCCATCCACCATGGTGTAAACAGAGTTTACACCATGGTGGTAAAGTTGGTGCACTTAGCACCAAGGGTGTAATGACCTCCATGGTTTCTAATATTTCTGGTAGGGGTTTTCTCTCGACTCATTGGATAATGATATTTTGTGCCCGTCCTGTTAATTCTAAGGCACTTTAATTTGGGAGTAGCTGAAGATTGCAAAATCTGAGTCTATAGAATGCTTCCATTTGTCCTACTCAATTAAGTAGGGCCCTTTTTATTTTGCAGAAGGAGCTTGTCCCTTGGGGATTGACGCTCTGATAAGATGCTTGTATTTCTCCTCTTAATAAGCGGGCTAAATAGCAGACCTTAGGATTGTCATCCCAATTGAATTGGGTTGGCGTACGTTAGAACTTGATGAAGAAAGCCCAAAGTCTTCTCCCTTATGATAAGTTTGGAGTACACAATGAGGTTGCAGCCAGTGCGTTGGATCCACTTTAGTTGATTAAGGCTCTCTTGGAAACATAGATCTACCTGTATCTGATGTTCTATGATTTGTTCTAGGAGGGTTTTGAGAGTACTCATTTGAATTCCTGAAAGTTCTGAGGAGATGGACATTTCTGAAAGTATGTTTCTTACTCCTTCCTCCTCGTCTGACTCTTCAGTTAGCTGAGAAGTGAATGCAATAGCTTTCAATGTGCCGGGGTCTACCAATTTCGGTCTTTATTCCTAGAGCTGGGATTATTCCCCAATGGCCTATGGGTGGGAGCTTGCCGATGGGTGTGGCCATGTAATTAGAATGTGATTCTGACTTGCTATTGGGTCAACAATTTCCCACTCTAAAACCATATGTGGTGGGTCCAAAGAAGTTGTCGGACACAACACAGACATTTTTAAGTGCTTTATTTTAAATAATCAAAAAGGCCTTGCTTGCCCTATCAATGTAGGGGAATTCCCTACCTAACCAAATTAAACTAAAGTGTTCGTCTGTCGTCAGGAAGTCAAAAATCAAAAATATCCTCTGTCCAAACCTAACCCTACCTGACCCTACCTCTAATAATACTAACTAAACTGGACACAAAAGAATCTCTCTTCTTATGGTCTCACCTTTGCCTTTTTTGTCTTTTGGCTTCTCCCAGGGTCTTCTGGTTTCATACAAGTCTGTAATATCTAAATGTCTCTTGTATCACAAAATACTCCTTATGATGATCTCTGGTACTGAAATGTCTCTTTTATGAGCTCCTGCAGCTCTTCTCAACTGTTGGTGGGTCGTATTAATTACCCTTAATATTGTTCTGTTGAATGTAGTCTCTGGGTTCTTCCTCTGACTTATTCGTTTTCAAAGTGCTTCACCTCTTAGATGGCTTTACCAAGTTCCTTCTTTCTTGGTGGACATCCATTTTGCACGCCTAACCCACAATACGTTTCACAACTTCTCTTACACAGGTCTCCCCGCTCTTCAACAATTTTCTCTCTTGAAATCCCTTCTTGGGATTTTCTCTCTCTTCCCCACGATAGGTGTTTTCTCTTTCTTAATGCTTTACAACCTTTTTCCTGCTTTAAGCTTTTTAATATCGCTTCAGATAGTTTTTTCTGCTCACTCGTTCTACCGTTAATACATGTATCACAATCATAGTGTCTTCGCTTAATTGTTCATCCCCCCGGTGGCCGCCCACTCCTCCAACATACTGCTGTACCTGCATCAGCCTTGGGTGACTTCGCGAGAGTCGGCTCACTCTCGGGTAGGTCAATTTCCTCTCTTCGCTTTCCCTTTTCAGTTCTTGGTTGCTCTGCTCTCGGTTTCTCTGTAGCTCACCATGTTCCCTGAAAGGTGACAGGTGGACTTTCTTTGCTTCCTATTATCCAGGTTTCAGCATGGTTAGAAGGACTCCAGGCCCACCAAAGCACCTCTGTGGTCACACCACCTCTTTGCGTGTCATCTGATTCTGTCCTGACAATGATTCTCCTGCTGTCTGCTACGCCGCTCCTCTGGCGTCTCCGAATTGCCGTCCCTGCTTCTCGGAGAACCGCAGGTTCTGCGGCTGCACTCAGCTCCTCCTCTCCCTGGCGTTCTGATGTCAGGGGGCTTCCCCTGTGTACCACGCTCTCTCTTCAGTTTGGGCCTCCTCATCCGATTTTCATAGCCGTTTCTTCTTAAAATGATTTCTCCTATATTTACAGATTATGTGTTGGTTACCTCAATACCTGCAGCTACACAGAAGGAGGACACAGTGTTTTGGAGGCAAGGCAGTCCCATGTTTGCAGATAAAGTGTCCTACATAGGGGGTACGCTTTGGGAATGGGAGTCCTTGTCCCCTAAGGGGGAGTCACTCCCAGTGAGGTCCCACTTGCCCAGACCCCTAGGGGGGTCTTGCGGTGCAGGCTCACCTCCCTAGCCTCAAAGGGTGTGTCTCTCCCTTTTGGAGAGGGGACAAATACTCCAGATTAATCAAATAATTAATCTATTGACAATATTACATTAAGGTTATCATTGCAGAGAGAGAGTTTGTTGTGTGTCTTTTAATATTTTCATGTTCAAAAGCCTCAGCAGCGGCGGGCTGGCACATTGAGGGGGAAATAATATATCTGCATGTCATGGGATCTGCATGCAGAAATGGTGTGTTACGGGTCTATGCACCATGTTTCCTGGACTACCTAGAAAAGGGGCCACCAGAGAAACGCCACTCACATAAGCGGACCAACAGTGGAGAATAGATGCAAGCAGTTCTGGAACACAGGAGGGGAGGGAGCAGAAGCAGGGCTTGCCAGAAGGGGAGATCTGTGAAGGAGGGCAGGGGGACAGAGCAAAACATAACATGTAGGACAGGGTGGCAGAATGGGGGCGGTGTGGGGAAGAAATGGCACAGTTGTGGAGGCAAGGTGTGGCAGGGATGGAAAAAAGGTCAGGGCAGGGACTGGGGATGGCAGCCTGGTATGGGAAATTCCGATGTGAAGCCCCCAATGAATGTCAAATCATGGTCTATTTGAGGACACTCCAAGACAGCCAAATAAGGCAGCTTTTTTAGAATCAGCCTGAAAAGGGTGGGATAAAGAAATAAAATGAGATGGTTCTCAAACAGGGCTTGTGAAAATCTGTATTTCTCTGCTGTAATAGTGTGGTGTAGTGGTGCACATGTGCCTATTGACTTCATTTGAGGAATTAGAACTTTGTCCTGTCATCCTTTCCTTCATCCAAGAATGCAGATGATGCTCTCTCATGTGGGCTCACGGATAAGAGGTGTCCAAATTGGTATTCAGTTTACCTCATAAAACACATGTTTTACATGTATGGCAGATAGTAATATGTGTCTGTTGCTTTTCTGCTATTAAGTAGCTCCACACTGCAGCTATTTAGATTAGGATGGCCTTAATCTCTCATCCATCTTGGTATCTGCTCTGTGTACTTTGCAGTGGATGCTGTGTTGGTGCTGTTGATGGAGGAGCCAGTGCTGTTAATGGGATTGACTGCAAAGTTGTGCTATCACTAGCCTCTGTGTTTGCAGACCATTTCTAGAACAGGCTGTACACTGGTGCACAGGAATGTTTGATGCTTTCTTTATTTGCACAGTGCTTGCACTTGACTATTTCATTTGAAGTGCTTCCAGTGCAAAATTCCTGCACTTGACAATAACGGATTTGTCAATGCCTGCACCCTCTTGTTCTGTCTGTTGGTCTTTCTGCCTATCAGGGTGTCAAAACCACCTTCCTCCTCCTCACCTGAGTCTCAAAATGATAATGAAGATGAAGGGACTTGCTGGAGATCCCTTTGTTCTTCTTTTTCTTGGTGGTTCTTCTCTCCCTCTGGAGGTAGGGTCTGCCACGGAAGGATGCCATTATGACAGATCAGCGGGGGATTGATAACAGAGCATGTGTCTGAACACAGGAACCCCTTCCGCAGCTGCTAGTAAGGGGAAAAAGCCACAAGGCTAAAAAAAGTACCTGGGAGTTGGAGGTTGTCCGGCAGAAACAAAGTAGATATCCAGGTCCAGTGTCCAACAGGAGAGTAACAAACAAAGACCAATTGCAAGCAGGAGGGAATCTTGCAAGCACCAATGCAAGAGCAGAAGCAGCAAAGCAGTGGGGAGAAGCACAGGTAATCAACAAGGCAAGGTTGAAAGAAGGACAAAGCAGGGGCAGCAGGAAGCAGCGAGCAGGCAGGGATTCAGGTGGAGGCAAGCAGAGAGGATAAGGAGGGAAGGCAGAGAGCTAGCACAAAGAAGGAAAATTGAGCGTATGGCCCAAAGGAGAAGGGCTGCAATGCAGTGAGTGCCGGAGCTAGAATGAAAAGAAACTCGCGGCGGCCATCTTGGGAATGCATAGACCACTAAGTCACGTTACAAGGAAAATGTGGTGGTGTGTTTAATGGCGGTGCAGTCCCTACTTGTACTAAAGTGTGACAGTATGCCCCGCACAGTACCGGCCCCCCCGGGTTTACCAGGGTGAAGACGAATGAACTTGTACAACAAACAAGGTGGTTTGACATGAGAGCTCAGTTCCTATGAATCTTCAGACGAAGGATACCCTTTCCAACTCACCAGGTATTGGAGAGTACCTTTGTCAGGAATCACTGATTTGAGAGACCTCACATTCATCAGTCTGAGGTGGAACTTGTGTCCGGTGTGGCCGCTTTTAGCAAGAGTGGGTATCAGGAACATACAAGCGAAGAAGAGAGGAAGAATGAAACACTGGGTGTAGCCGATGTAGGGACTTAGGTAATCACAATCTGAAAGTAACAGGATTCATTTTTGTTAATATCTCATATGCTCCGATGTATCTTGGTGATAACTTGGATGGTCGAACACATCTCGGTAAGAATTTAGTCAAAAGACAGACATTGGTACCTATATCCCTGTCAGGTACTCCTCTGCGATGATTATCACCTTGTTGTTTATTTCTTGATTTGCTGTCTTCAAGGTTTTCATAAGTCTTTTTGTGAGCTTGTGAAATGTCTTCAAACAGAGTGTCTATAGATGGTATCAAAGATGGAGGGTAAGTAGACATAGGGCCTCATTACACGGTAGGCGGTAGCCATAGCGCTATTAACGCCATTGCGCTATTAACGCCATGGCTACCCCCTTACCGCATTCCGTGTCCGTGTTCTCGGAATAGGGACTTACCAGGTCATTCCGACCTTGGAGGACCCGGTAAGTCCCCATTCCGGGGGGTGCACGGATAGATTTACATGTGATAGGCCGGGCGCAAGCGGGGTACGTGTATTCCGAGGGGTGCACGCAGAGTTTTGCACGCAATTCTGCTGGCGCGAGCAGCGTACGCATATTCCGAGGGGTGCACGTGGAGGTTTACACACGATTGGCCTGACGCGAGCGGGGTACACGTATTCCGAGGGGTGCATGGCTAGTTTTACATGCGATAGGCCGGGCGAGAGCGAGGTACATGTATACCAAGGGGTGCGCATGGAGTTTTAAACGCGGTTCTGCTGGCACGAGCGGAGTACGTGTATTCCGAGGGGTGCGCAGGTAGTTTTACACGCGATAGGCCGGGCGTGAGTGTGGCACGCATATTCCAAGGGGTGCGTGGGGATTTTCAGATGCGATTCTGCTGGCGCGAGAAGGGTACGCATATTCCCGGGGGTGCGCGGGGAGTTTTGCATGCAATTGGGTTCTCACGTGTGGGCTGTGTGGCGTATTTAGCACGTTTTCATTGTTAGGGGGCTGTATGCTGGTCCACTGGCCTTTGCGGCATGTAGGGGATTTGTGCGGATGTTTTTTGCGCACAGGGCGGGTTGGGGCATAACTGGCGCTGCAGCAGGGTTGTTGTGCCACGCTGCACCATGGCTGGTTATGGATGTAAGTATTCATGAATACACTGTGTGTCAAAATGGGTTTTGGCGCAAGCGGCTGGCGTAAGCTGGCGCACGCTCCCTCTGTGCGCCAGCCGCATACGCCACTTCTGCACTTGATTCCATGAATTACCCCCAGTCTCTCACTTACACTAATTACATTGTGTGAAATACGATAGTATACTAATTCGACTGTTACACATCACTACGGAATGCACCAGGAATGTTTGTGGGATACTGCAATGGTTAAGCAGTGGAATAAATACAGTCACAATAACCAACCCCTTTTGCGCTTGCTGCATTAAACAGTGCTAGACCAGAATGAGCTGCGCTTTCTATGCACATTTCTTGCAGGGATGATATATCCAGGACCGTTGCAGCAACACACACCATTCTGGAATATTCACACATTCACAGCACGTAACGTCTTTTAAAATGCTTTTGAAGACTTCAATTATAATCCTTGCCTTTTTTTACTGGCATGTTTTAACGAAATCGAAACCTACCATCTCTATCTTCCATGACTGTGAATAAGCTTCTTTTGTTATTTGACCTTCAGCGTAAATCAGCAACAGTTGAAATGACACAAGTTGTCCAATAGATATCAAATATGATAACATTTACTATATTGTGAGTGGACATTCCAAAAATGTGCTTACACTTCCGCAATCTGTTCTTCAGACCACTTCTTCATTGACAGAAGAGCACAATGGAATTTCCTGAAATTATGTAAGTTGAAGTTTACATAATATGATTTTTAAAATTAAAAGCAACCAACATGCTACATGCATAATAACTAATTAAACAACGTGCAAAGTAGCCTTGTTCTGAGTTGTTAGCTATAGCATATTGTAACTATTATTCATCAACGTCCCGCAAACACCAGTGGTATACAGAGTACTAATACATAAACGTCTTTGTCCCATGGCACATACCGTTGTATCCTACAGACTCATAAAGTCTCAGTTCGGGACACTGTGCAGTTGGTAAACATTATTTATGGGCGCTGGGTCCACTTTTCCATCAGTAATCTTGTCACTGTACTTATAATAACATCTGTCTGTACTACAACCTGAAACGGTCATATCTTTCTCCTTGTTTTCTGCAAATATGTCTCTATTCCATTGCGAGTGACAGCCAGCGGTGCTCAATGAGTCACATTTCACCAGATCCAACACCACATACGGAGCCGATCTCAGGATCCGACCAGCTTCACTACCAAACAGCACTTTCCAAAAAAGCCTTTGAAAAGATAAACAAAAAACTAACAAAGCGCTTTCCACACTACGGTAGGGAGTAGGGGGCTCACCCGCACACAGCACATTGGCCCCATGAGCGCTACTCTGGCTCCGCCCCCTACCTATGTGACAGGCAACAGGAGCCAAGGCAGACCCTCAGGGAACCTCGGAGCTCCCCTCTCTAACGAAATCTGCTCTGTGTTGTGTTGGCAGCTTGTCGACATTTTTGCTAAATTTTGCGAAAATCACGGTCCCCTACCGACTTTGCGCTGAAAAAGCAGCTACAGAGAAATCAAGCTATTTTTTTCTGTTGGTTTGGAGAGTTACATTTATTTCGACTGGTTAGCAGAGTCGCGTCATTTACACAAATTTCAAAAACCAATAGAAAAAAGTGTAACTCTCAAAAACAATACAAGTAATATTGACCCGCAGTGCTGCGCGCCGCTTTCGCTGATTATGAAAGGCTCCTTTAAAACTTCTTAAGAGAATGTAAATTGACTATGGAGTTTGCACGATGTAAACCGGGAAAATAAGTGATAAGAAACAGGAGTGGACTTAAAAGGGCACGGGAAGCGGTGCCAATGGGCATGCATGTAGGCACATAGAGTTTAGCCGTGCGTGCTTTCATCAACCTTAGCATTTTGAATGGCTGGGTGGTGTCGCTCTTGAAGCTTGTTAGACTTTACCACAGTAAGTACATTTTACCACGGTTGGTCTATGTTAGTAATTCTGCTTTCATTCGTCCTGCTACCCATATTTGCACATTGCATTTTGTACACGGGCACGCAAACGATGCATTTCGTAAATTCCAGGAATGTATCACATTTTTTAAATGCTACAGTGATATGGGCACTGGCCCCTTGGCAATCACCCACCATGCACATGGGCAATTATGCAAATTAGGCAATGACGTAATTTTGCTACTTCTAGCTACTTTTAGGACAACCAATAGCTTCTATCCTTACTAAAAAGCTTGCTGGACTGGCTGTCTGCGACTGCACTGTGCACAGCGTACTCACACATACCACATTACATCACTAAGGCGAGCAACCACGTTCCCCGAGAGTTAAAGATCCTGTGATTGACCAAAAAACAGATCCATTTTGAAAACACAATTATCACAGAGCCTCCAACTTTTCGGGCTCGATGAAACTTGCCGTTCTCAAAATAATTGTGGTATTTGTATTTTTGGATGTCTAAGTACATTTTGACATGGACGGAGTTCGCTTGAACAATACAGAAACCATAGGAAGAGAAGCTTACTAAGATTTTTGTACTTTTCAAGCAATTAAACAAACTGCGCAATTTTCAAAATATTATTTTTAACATTTCCTTTCATCTGCGTTCAAATGCTTGCTCCTTTTCAACTCTGCCTCGTTGGAACTCCGCCCCCCTACTTCAAACCCCACCCCTGCACGGCCCTTGAGGAATCCCTCTGCATATTTCTTGCATTTCCACCACTTGCTATACCTACTTTACAGGCCTCACCTTTTACGCAACTTGTGCTCTAAAATACTCCCCATGTTGTCATGACTGTGGTCAATATCTGTGGTTTGTGTTTATCCTTACGTTCATCCAATTATCAGTTATACAGTAACTTGCTGGCTGCACTACCACAATTGCGCTTTTATTATTTATTTAATTTATTTATTATTTATTTATTTTTATTCTTTTGCATAGCACTTTCCACTTCTCCCCACCCCCATGCAGTTTCACACTTTCCCTCTCCCATGCACTTGCACATTCTGAATGTCACTGGGCCTAGAAAGATCATTGTTTTGTTCTCCACTATTCCGCTCCCTTCCCTCATCTTGCTCTGAAACACTTCTGTACGAGCACGATACAAATAAAATCTCAATATCAATTGTTACATTCCATTACAAAACAGCAACTAAAATGTACTTTTTTTGTCTTATCTCAACAGATATCTTCTACCGTACTGCAGGTGCCTCAGTTCCAGCTACCATCCGACGGATTTTTCAACCAGCACTGGAAAATAAATATCCACTGAATTTTTACCATCACCATCATATGGGATGATAGATATGGACCAATCTGCCCTTTCGCTGTACCAGTAACAAGAAGCAACCTATCAGCCTTCCACATGTAGCAACGTGCACAAGTGAAAACGCTCAGCTTCAAACTGAAAAAAATGAACTTCTTCTCCAACAAAACCCACCATGGATGTCACTTCAATACTTCAGTACTGCAACATGAACATACAGAAGAATGTTCATTCTTCATAATCAGCATATCATGCAGAAATTGGAAACCACAATGGAGTCAAGCGATGTTCCTTAGCTATAACATCCATGGAAAGAAAATATTGTTAGTTTCGTAGGCTTAATGATGTCTTGCAAACGTTCTTTGTTAAATAAAAGCACTTGTAACATTGCAAACTATTACTGTTTCCTTACAAAATTCTGTATATCAATACCATTTTTCACAAGAAAGAGAATGTACGCTCTGTATGACGATATCTGTGTTTATCTTCCTGGTTCTGCATTAACTAACAGTATAGCGTAAATGATAACAAGACACATTTGGGAACGATGCCCATGAACGTAATGAAAACAGGTGGTGCACATCATTGGGACAAATTACATTAGCTTCAGGAGTGGCCCATCTGTATTATTGCCGCAAGGGAACTTGAAGTTAGGGCGACACATCAACTGTTAACAGTGGCACAAGATCACAGCACCCAACATGTTGTTTTCACACGTATGAAAGTGACTAAAAGTAAGGTAAGATGCATAGAAAAACGTTTGTAATTAATCACAGTATGCTTAACAGGCGATGCCCAAACGATTAGAACAATAATATGTTTGAGCGCACTTCCCCTTTCATTTCACAAAAAATGTGCCACCGTGCTGCACTATATAATCTTATAAAAACAACATAAAAATCACGATATACTTTTACAAAATAACTGCACAAAACGAATCCTGGAAGGTCTCAATAACAGTGTTTATCGCTCCTCACAAGGAAATTGTTTATATTTATTTTAACCAGAATAAAACCACTAACAAAATGAATCAATAAACTACAAAAACTACTTCAAACCATGTCAATGTCAACAAATAGAACTTGCAAACTGCTCTACAGATGAGTGCATTCACACAACCAACACAGAACAATATTTCAATGAAAACGCACACACATGGGAGTATAAAAACCCAATTGCCATACATAGCGGGGGTCGAGGATATTACATTTGTAGACAACACTTTTATGTCAGAAGAAACCCTCATTGAAGAAATGTCCCCAACAAACTTACAATCAACTCTCCAATCTACCAAACCAATCCGTCCAGTCTACAAATGCATGTGCACCTCACTGTATAAAGTACGAAAGCAATCCCTCAAACCTTTATGCCAGTTACTCAATAATGATGGCAATGTATACGAGAAAACTAGAATAAACACTTTGCAAACCATTGACTCCTCTCCAGTACACAGTGACACTGCACCGGGAAGACATTCATTAGCCTGCATTTCAACACCTGCTTGCAAAAGCACCTACCACCACATGAAAATATTAGCAACACGCCATTCCACTCTACGGAAGCTTGTCCACAAACTGCACTCTGCAAAAAAAACCTCCTTGACAACTACAACACTTTAATAACATTCTCCTGAGGGGGAACACCCAAAGAGCTCTTTCAAAAATTGACCACACCGAAACCAAATATTGTAGAAGTGAACATAACTAAGAAAATCCAGTAATTGTAGAAAACAATACCGAAAACCTAACAAATGCAAATCTTCTAATGAACATATACCTAAAGGAAATAGCAAAGTTGAAAAGCACATCTACTGCCTACAGCTCCAGCCATGCACCTAAGAGTCTACAAACTAGCCACAACCACCACAGCATAATACGGCCATGCACCCAAGAATCTGGCCACTGCCACAACCAACACATGACAATTTGCCCTTAACTTCACAATGTAAACACAATCTACAGATATGAAAGCACACCGCCAACCCTATTTTTCACAATGGCTATATCACCATATCATCTACATTCCACTCTCTACTCTCAAAATACCTCTTCACTCAACTCTCCACCAAACACAGAGAAAGAAAAAGATGTCTCCTGCATTACAATGCACAACAAACTCAATCTGTGCCTTCAATGGTACATCAATAAAAAGTACCGATTCCACTTCAATTGTTTTGTCTGACTGTGTTCCAAAAAGTGTATACTGCCTGTACAGTATGTGTAAACATATTATTGCAATACTTATTTGCAATAGCCACATTCCATTGCTGTATGCCCATTATTGCAACGCTTACAGCCAGTGGCCAGATTCTTGGGTGCATGGCCGTATTACTACACCCTATGGCCTCTGGCCATGTACCCAAGAGTCTAGGGACTGACCACAACCACCACAGCATAATACGTCCATGCACTCAAGAATCTGACCAGTGGGAACAACCCACACACATAAGCCAGGCGTCTGGATATATTATTACTGTTATTGCCATATGACACTGCAGTAGTTGTGCTAGTGCCTACATTCTTGTGAGAAGAGCCTATCTGGAACCTATGCAAACATCCTCATATCACCTAAATTCCACTCACCTACCCTAATGAAGCCTCCCTACATTCACCAATGAAGTCACCCAGCAGTCCTGTCCGCGGACGCCTGCTGTGTCCGCGTGCTGCTGCGCCCCAAATGGTCTTCTTCCACCTAAACAAATACATCATATCAACCATCTTGCACTCTCGCACCCTTCCCAGACCCTCTTCCAAACACCAAATACCCCAAAACCTGTTTCCCAGCCCTGTCCCCCACCGCTCTATCCACGGATATCTCTGAAAACAACATGGCAGCGTTTCATGATAATGTGACACACATCACGCTTTCCTCTGGCCAATCAGCGGGCACGTCTCATGTCCACGGACATCGTGCACCCCCTGCACCAATCAGAGATCTGTTTGCGGACCGAACAGGGAAGTGGGCCCGCTAAGCCAGATATCACAACATTTTTGGAACCTACATTTTGTCTATTTTTTAAAAAACTATTGGATCGATTTTCACCAAATTTACAAAAGCACGCTTTCGGGACCAAGCCGGCGCTCCTAACACATATTTGGGGAAAATCTGTCCACCGGTTTGGGCTGTAGTCTTAAGCAAAATATTTTTCCATTCAGTCTAGGTAGACTTTTTTTTTTCAGACTCGCCCCGTAACTTTGCCCCCCCCCCTTGACTAAACCTTACCAAATTTGCCAAAAAGATTCAGAGCAGGCCATATACTTTTCTTGCAAAGTTTGGTGAGGATTCCTCCGGGGGGAGCGAAGTTATAAACCTCCCAAAAAGTGCTCTTCCTGTGGGGTTAGCAACTTAATCATAACTGCACGTCTGCTACCGCAGGCAGTGTAATATATATTCAACCTTCTTCCTCTAGGAAGACAATTTATGTAAGCTACAACTTGATCTCCCTCATTGCCTTGTTAAGTAAAATGATGTTGCCACAAGTCTGCCCCGGAATCAGTAATTACTTCAGAGTGAAAAACACATTTTTGAAGTTGCCAATGGCTCTTCAACTAACACCATTGCTACTCTGCTTACTATTAACTTTGTATGCCACACTTTCAGTCCATTTTGGCTCCACTTACTTACTTTACAGGTTCTGTTCCCTATATGCTGATGTGTCCTAAGTAGGGCTGAGCACATTTAATTTACCTAAGGACAATGTTAGCAGTTTTGGGTTAGAAACTGGCTTTGTCAGAAATTGGCCTTGCTGGTGAATTATAAACTACATGAATGTTTGCCACACTTACAGTCCACTTTGTCTCACTTGACCTATTTTACAGGTTCTATTCCCTGCACTGTGTGGTACTTCATAGTTAGGTCTACGCAAATGTAATTCAGACAAAGGCAATTTTGGCAGTTTCTGGTGAGAAATTGGCTTTGGTGACGAATTACAAGCTGCGCCAATTTCACCTAAATAGTCGTTTTTTAACTAGAGAAATTAATTAGAAAGAACTTGTCTTTTTATGTAAACGTAATGAATTAGCTAAAAAAACAATATGCATACATTTACAAAAACAAAAATCAATACATTAAGCAATACAAACTATTTGTACAAAACAAAAGAAGCTACTTATTCAATCATTAAAGTAAATCCAATGTAAAATGTCTATTTTTTCCTTTCCGCCCCAACTTAATTGAGTTAAAACATTAGTTCCTAATATGAGAGACTACAGTAACATGTGAGGCTTCACTGAACGCCCTGAAGGCCATGTTGTCACTGGAGTTAGAGGTGCCTGCACACAGAGTACTTTGCAGACACACTGTCAGGCCAGGGTATCACCCAGGAAACAGGCGAAGATATATGACGTACACAAAAAATATCACGTTCTTTGAAATCGCTTCCTTCAGCATTTATAATTATGTGTCTGTGAAAGATGGCTTTTCTGTTGCATTTTTTGGCTGCAATTATATAAAAATGAAAGATTTCCACTGCTACATTCGTTATGTCACCAGTGAACGTTTGTAGGCCACATATTTCACTTTCAATGCCCTGATTGTGCATTGGAAATGACATCTTCGCAGTCCAATTTAGATTTCTTTTCAAACCAGATCCTAATTCTGTCCTTTGTATTAAGTGATAAAGCAAGAAAATGAACGTACAGTTCATGCACATTTCAAAGAATGCCATTAATTTCTATTAGGGGCAGATAGGCTAGCCCTTGTTCCACAGCGGCCGGCCTTTCAATGTTACAAATAGACACGAGGCACATCCCACTTGAAATCACGGGACGTTGTCCATATTATGCAGAGAAAGAAAAGTTATATTCATGGTAACAAAAAAACCAACACTAAAAACTGCCGAGTGAAGGCAAAAAGACAGTGACCCGCCTATTTTGTGGTGGACTGTCTACAGACAAAGGCTTAACCTTTTGTTAAATATATATATATATATATATTCCAAAAGAAGGGAAAAATGATTTCTTCTTTTTTCCCAGAGGGGCTGGCACTCCAAACAGTGAAATACTCGCCAGAGAAATGCTTTGTCCGTTATTGAAGACAAAAAGCAATACATTGTCCTTAAAAAATATCCAGTTTTATTACGGCATTAGCCAAGGTAGAAACCACACGGTACAACGCGTTTCACAGCTTCCTCACTGCTTGATCACGTACATGGTACGGTACACGGTAGTGGCCATGTAGTTATGGTTAAGTTTCTGTTTCCATAGGAAGAGCACTTTTTGGGCGGCTTATAACTCCGCTTCCCCTGGACGAATCCTCACCAAACTTTGCAAAAAAAGTATATGGGACACTCTCATTCTTTTTGTAAAGTTTGGTGAGAAATCGTCCAGGGGTAGGAGAGTTATAGGGGGGGTCCCAAAACATCTTTTTTTCCCATAGACTGAATGGGGGAAACACTTTGAGCACGGCTACAGTTGAAACCGCTGGACGAATTTTGATGAAATCTGCGGCAGGTACAGGGGCTTGGTCCAGAAAGCGTACTTTTGTAAATTTTGTCACCATACATGGAGTACGTTCATTTATAATTATGAAAAAGTAGGTCTGAAAAAATGAGTGATATCTATGTTCGCTCCGCGGTCACACTTCCCTGTTCGGTCGACAAACAAGAAACCGATTGGCTAAGGGGCTGCG
The DNA here is from genome assembly GCF_040938575.1 of Ambystoma mexicanum. Classification (NCBI taxonomy): domain Eukaryota; kingdom Metazoa; phylum Chordata; class Amphibia; order Caudata; family Ambystomatidae; genus Ambystoma; species Ambystoma mexicanum. The sequence goes on along the minus strand of NC_090935.1, from coordinate 677,233,172 downwards.
GTCATGACCGCGTACACGCGACGTCTCTGTCCATTGGCTGCTGCGAGACGTCTTCTGCGTCAGATGGTTTGGATGCGCCCGACATCATGGATCTGCGGAAAGCGGAGTAACAAACAGCGTACACATGCTTTTTTCATTACCCTATTTAGCTGCGGCACAGAGCATTGGGAAAGGTTCACACAGTAAGAAATGGGTGATCTATGCATTTGTTCCTCGGCCGTCATGATGTAATTTCTATGGACACCTTGTACGTACACTAAATGTGGAGGATAATAATGATAGCACTTCAGTCCATATAGTGGGCAGGAAATTTGTAACACTTGACTGCATGTAGTGGATACGAAATTTGCAACTCTTGAAAGCACACGGGTATAGTTAGGCAACATTGAAATTGACAACATGCCGTGACCGTATTATTTTTCGTAATGCCTATTATTACAATCATTATTACGCCGCCATGTGTGGCACATGCTACGGTGGTAGTGGCCAGGGGCTACAGTCTTCACATATGGATGATTAATGCACTTGTTCTGGGGGTCGGTCGTCATGATCTAATGTGTATGCACAGTACATTTATACCTACTTACTGACGTATGTTCTACGGCCTCCTTTTATGCACAGAAAAGGAGGGGTCCAATAAGGGCAGTATTTGAGGGCGTGTATTGCACGGGGGAGTTGTTACATTTGTACGGCCATGTCTGGTGTTAGGGAACAGTGAAATTGCCTACTTGCTGTGAATACATTACTGTTTCCAATGCCTATTATTATATTCATTAGTACGCTGCCATGGTTGGCACATGCTACTGTGGTTGCGGCCAGGGCCTAGAGTGTTGGATGCATGGCCGTCGGCCGAAGGCCGAAGGCCTTGCTTCCAAGACTCTAGGCCCTGGCCACAACCACCGTAGCATGTGCCAACCATGCATACACCCCTTGTGTTGCATTTTCATTGGCAAGTTGTGGAGAGTGCGTGCAGTGATGGGTGCATGGCCAAAGGCCATGCACCCAAAAACAAAGAGGTGGTTGTGGGGACATCCTGCACTCTTGGGTTCAAGGCCGAAGGCCATGCACCCAAAAATACACTTATACATACTTACTGTTTCCAATGCCTATTATTATCTTCACTAGTACACTGCCATGGTTGGCACATGCTACAGTGGTTGTGGCCAGGGCCTAGAGTCTTGGATGCATGGACGTCGACCGAAGGCCGAAGGCCTTACTTTAAAGACTCTAGGCCCTGGCCACAACCACCGCCGCATGTGGCATCCATGCATACACCCCTTGTGTTGCTTTTTCATTGGAAAGTTGTGGGGAGTGCGTGCAGTGTTGGGTCCATGGCCGAAGCCCATGCCCCCAACAAGAAAGTGGTAAGTACTACACTTGGAAGACACTGCACACCCATCCCATGTAAGATCTACAGACATACACCTAGGAGGGAAGCATCTGGGCAGAGGTACAGCAGGATAACACACCTATAGAATAACCCCCACTATCACACATCACCGAGGTGGTTGTGGGGAGACCCTGCAGTGTGGGTGCATGGCTAAAGCCCATGAATGCAATACTGAGGTTATAAGCAGTAGAGTTCCAAGTTAATATGGGTGTGGTGGAGTCTGGTCATTGTTTTGATGCCCTAGTTTCTTCACTTCATGGCTGCAGACAATGGTCCAAAAAGTAAATTTATAAGCAGCTACTTTACAAGGACCATGTTTCACATATGCAGTGATGGTTGTGGATAGGACCTGTACTCCTTGCAACTTGTTTGTAGGGGGTAGGTTGTAGATTACTCACCGCAGACGAAAGGCCAGCCTACAGGCACTGCAGCATATTACTACCACACATTAGGCGAGTACATTCCCATGTGTAGAAAATGCATGTCAATATACATACACCTTACTTTGTTTAGAATCCAGAAACATTTTTTTGTTTTTGGTTTTCGTACTTGGCGGAAGTATCACTTTTTCCATTTCTGTGATGAAAGATAAAGGTGTGTTAATGTTTGCAGATTTTCCACATTTACCACATTGCTTAATAGACAGTTATTTTTTTTTAGACCCTCATTTTTACTTTGCAAACCAGTGTACTGTGCATTGCACTCAGTTTCTGTGTTTGCTTTTCTAATCCTTGGGTCTGGGGAAAAAAATCCTTGTGGGATTAAAAAAAAACTTAATTTCTTATTCAACTAAGTACTTCATTTTTTCCTTTCAGTGCATTCTTAATTTTTCTGATCAATGTTGTTTGTTGCCTTCCTGTCCATTTTTATCAACAGTTAGATACCTATGGGCGCATTCAAACTGTGCATTTGTTCCTACAGATTTTTGATACTCATTCATTTGTGTCGATGACATATCCTGTTTCCTGTATCTTTCCCATTAATGTTTTCTTTGTTGCCTTCCTGCCCATTTTCAACTACAGTTGGATACCTATAGCCATATTCTACCTGTGAGTTTGTTTCCAACGATCTGTGATAATCATTTATTTGTGTCCTTCTTCGATCCTGTTGAGTAGTTAGATACCTGTAGGCGTATTCTAACTGTGCATGTGTTCCTACAGATTTGTGATACTCATTCATTTGTGTCGTTGAAATATCCTGTTTCCTGTATCTTTCCCATTAATGTTTTCTTTGTTGCCTTCCTGCCCATTTTCAACTACAGTTGGATACGTATAGGCGTATTCTGCCTGTACATTGGTTTCCAACAATCTGTGATAATCATGTATTTGTGTCATTCTTCCATCCTGTTGGGTAGTTAGATATCTGTGGGCGTATTCTAACTGTTTGTAGTCTTTCACTTACTTTGTTCACAATTTTGAAGTGCACATTATTTCGTAAATTTTGTCTTCAAGAACATTAAATATGCATTTGTTAGGTTAGCTGGCAACCTCTGCTTTAGAGTAATGGTGCTATCATTACATTCAAACCATCCACAATTCTTTTTAATGTATGCAGTGTAGTGACCTGCATTGGTTGTAGCTCCTGCATGGTAGATTATTCCTACTGTTGTAAAGGTTTTCTTTCCAAGTGACACTTGACAGTGTCTTGACAGTGTGTAAATCCTGTTTTTGGTGCCATCTGTATTATATCGTAGAAGCATAAGTATTATGTAGGCACTATGTGATAGTATTAGTAAGGTAGAGCGATTGTCAGAATTGCAAATACTACATAATCTGCCAAGGTTTGCATTTTGTACAAGTTGCTGAAAAGGAATGCTTTCACATTTTGATATGGAAATATACACAAATCGCTCATTTGGGATTTCTTCCTGTATCACTTTGTTACAGAGAATGCATGTATGTTTCCACATGTACGAAATTTGGAAGATTTCATTAACAGGTATAGTTTTATTTTCCAATACTAATAGTATGTACATTAGAAATTCTTGTGGATCTTCTTGTGAGTTCATAGTGAATCTCACCATTCCAGCACTGTCGTCCATTTGTTGCCTTACTCCATAAACACTGTATGTGTTGTCAGGATTGCGTGTTGCATTTCTATGCAGTACTAACATTTGCAAACACAATTGGTCTGTGCTGTGCAGGTAAATATTGTTAACAATTGGTGGCATTTCAAATAGAATATTCATTGCAACTTTTGCATAGCAATTTACCCCAAAATTTGAATGGGCAAGCAAGTTCTGTACCTGAGTGCATTTTTCGGTTTTTCTGTTACTTCTTTGCCGACATGCCTGGTTCACATTTCCTAATAGGTTCTTCTATGTTTGCGGCAATTGATGAAACTTTAGATTCTTTTCTTTTTTTGCAGAATTTCCTGTTGCATTCTGTTGCATTTCTGTTTCATTTACTTTTCTTTTACCACGTTTCACTTTATCTGGAACAGGGTATTGTTTCAGATGAGGGGTGTACAGTGAACGCAATCTATTGTATTCTAGAATGCAAGGAACATCAGCTTTTACTTTACTTGAATCAAAGTTAATTAACAAAAGACCGTCAAGTGTACGTAAGCGTGATAATGCTAAGTAGGTCATGCCTTCCTTAAACACTGTCTTTCCTACATCTATCAATGCTTTATCTAGGGTAAGACCTTGGGATTTATGAATGGTAACTGCATATGCAAGAGTTAGAGAAAATTGCTCTCTACGTACATACATTTCTTTGAAGAGAAGGAATTGAGCCATTGAGCGCCCTATCCTTTTTAGTTCTGAAACTTTATCAAAGCGAATATTTACAAACTGTATGCTGTTATGACGTGGGTATGATTGAAAGCCAACAACTGTGCCCAGTGCTCCATTAACTAGCCCTTGCTCTACATCAAGGTTACGTTTAAGCATTACTCTACAATTTAATGATAATTTCAATACTTTTTCCAACCCAGCTGTGTTGGCGATTGAATGTTCTAAACTATTGAGTCTTGTTGTGGCTTGCTCACACATGGGTACTGTCAAACCATGTACGTCTAGTTTGTCTGTGGCGCTAATTTCGATTATTGCTTGCATTTCTTTCTTTAGCATTGTTTAATTGAATTTGAAACAGCTTGGAAGAGTTGGCATTAAGGCCATACAATTGTCATTCTTGTGCGCTATTTGTTCCATAACATTAGTTGCGCATGCATTATCGCCATAAAGTGCATGTATAATGCGCTTTTTCAATACAGCTTGTGCTTCTTGCGATAATACACCAACTCTAATACTTTTTAAGATGTTGGCATAAGTGAGATCTGCAGATTGCCGCATGTTCTCAGTTAATTCTCTGTATTGGAAATGTTGCCAAAGGTTGACATTACCTATGCTACCAACAGATTTCCGGCAGAGTTTGTGGCCTAATGTTTTAAAAATCGGTTCACCTTTTACTGGTGTCAATTGTAGAAGATCTCCAAAAACTATAATGTGTTTCCCAGCAAAGAGTTCTTCCTTATTACTTTTAAGTACTTCTTGCAATCTGAGATGAATCAAAGCCAATATTAGGTTGGACACCATGCTCACTTCATCTATTAGTAGCATTTTCATTTGCTTCAATACTCTCTGTAATTCCATTGCAGCTTCTGCAGAAAGTTTGTAGTATTTTGATGCCCTACTGGAAGCAGTAGTAATCGGTGTAAAGTCACACCGCCTATGTTGTAGGCCGCTAAACCTGTGGGGGCTGTTACAACAACTGACAGTTTGTTGTATGTCAATTGCTGCATGAACTTGCTAATAATTTTGATTAAGAATGTTTTCCCTGTTCCTGCTTCCCTACTGACGTACAGCAGTATAGGTTTGTAATTTTGGTAGGTGCATTCTTTATTTTTGTGCTGTATGCCATGCACAATTTGTTTTGTTACCTCTTCAAAAATGGTGCGCTGATCGTTGTTAAGTTTTCCTTGTTGCACAGTTAAGTCTTCTGCATCTTCTTGATACTGATACATGGTGTTCTCTACTTCTGCCATAGCAACGTCAGCCTCATTTGCTATCATTGGTTCTCCTAATGGCTCTTGACTTCCTGTTACAGAAGGTTGACTACTGTTGGAAGAGTCTTTATCTAGTTGGGCCTGAATTTCTTCTTCTTCTTGCTGCTCATTGTGTAACATTGTTTTGTACTGCGTAAAGTTAACATCAGTGATAGTGCTTTCATTTGCTTTGAAAGCATCTTCATAGCACTCATAATTATCTAGTATGTCTTCCTCTTTTCTCCATGGTTTGAAAAGTTTTAAAGAGACATGTAATATAGTTCTTTCTGTTGAGGCGTTTTTAATGACTTCACCTGATTAATTAAGCTTCGTTTGTTAAGTTTCACTAAGCTCCCTTCACAATTGGTTACTCTATAGCTACGTTTACTTTCATCGGATTTTACATTATTTTTGTATGCAAAGTTTTGAGCTATGTGGTACAGACACATGCTTTCCAGAGTGGTACTCCTGTTTGGATAGTATGTGTCCAGTGAATTGTTTTCAGAATGTCTTGGCAGTTGGGATCATTTCTGGCAATAGTTTCTATGTCCTCATATGATTTTAGCACTCTTTTTCTAGATTTTGCAGGACCAAGACTGAGCCATACTATGTTGTCTGATTTTCCGTACAAAGCAGTGCCGGTTAAGTGATCTGCTGCTTCATAGGCCCCACATTCTCTATGAGAGAGCATTTTTATGCCTAGACCATACAATTTCTGTGATAATGTTTTGTATGATGCTAGATCATCCCAGAGGTCTTGAAGCTCTGTTTTTTCTGCTTCTGTTAAGTAAGCTGTAACATATCGTGCAACAGCAGTTGAATTGTCTGCAATGTACTGCACATCTATGTTTGCATTCCATAATAGGGCAAGGATTGCATTATAATCATTGATATATTTTGATTCTTCACTTCTTTTTATGTAATATGTGTTTATAGGTGATTTACCTTTAACACCATGTCGAACTGAAGACATGAAGTTGTTTACTTCACCTGTTTCTGTAACTGGTCTGGGGAAACCAAAGCGCCATTTGGTGTAGTATTTATCTTTGTTTTTGTATTTACGAGGACAATATTTGCCACATTTGTGTCTTTGAATTGTAAAATATGCCCATGCAGCTCACTATGACTCTGTTGTGAAGGGATTTCACATGTGATATATTTTTGGATAAACTGCAAAACAGTGATTTCACTGTTGCGGCCAAATTTCGGCGCACCTTTGATCCATAACAGCATGTGAATATGTGGTGCTCCTCTCGCTTGATATAAGTGTTGCACTTCTCCAAGGGGAGGAACACTTTTATTGCAAATAAAGTGTAGCATTGCAATGAAACGATGATGGAAATATCTTGAGACATTAACTGGATCTAGAGAGCAAAGTTCTCCAGGTGTTAATATATCTATGTTGTTTTTGTTGCTGTTTGCTATGCGTAGGAACTCATGCAAATCTTCCCATGCGTATTCTGCACGACTTAGCGTAACAAACCAAGTTGGTGGTCCAAGGTTTCTGATCATGCAACGCACGTCTCTGTGCCGTCTAAACCAGTATTCCTTTGTACCGCACATGTTTGCAAACAAATTTGTTATACTTGATTGTAAAACCTCATCTTTTTCTTGTACTTTTTGTATTAACTGCGTAGCTGACATATTTTGAAAGTGCATTCCAGATTTAACAATGTGTGCAACTCCATAACATAGTGTTGCTAATTCACTTCCGTACAGTAGGTGGAATATGTATTCCACATTTTGTCTAAATCTGGGATCTTGGGAATACATTCGTAATAAGCGGTATTCTGATGCCCCAATCTGACTGAGTCTATCATCGTACCTCCCACCTTTGCCAGTAGGAAATAGCAGTGGAAAAGCACGTGCTTCTATACTTTTTTCCCAAATACTCATTGGTGGCCCTTTGATTTGTCGCATTTGGTAAGTTTCTAGTGCATCATCTATACTTTCATTGGAATGCAATGGATGAATTGTTTATTGGTCTAACAGAGGGGATACTGTAGCTGGATCCAGAAGTTCGAATTGTCCAGTTTCTGATGGCTCTTGAATTATTTCAGTTGTTTGGCTTAAGCTTTCATCAATATTTATTTTCTTGTAGTACTCATTGTTGTCTTTTAGATATTGCAATGCTTGTGTAACTTTGTGTAAGTCTACTAATTGTTGCCAAATTTTGTTGTCCTTTGTTGGTACTCCATTTACCAAGACTATTAAAGAATGCTCTTTTGAACGTTCCACTCCTAGAGTGTGTACATTTTCCGTTAGATCTAATGGTAAGTACACTACTTTGCCACAAATGCCTTCCACCAATTCAGAGGGAGGTACATTTGCTGTTTTTGGATGAAGGTGTATAATTGCTTGAAATGGGTGAACTGTTTGATTTATTATGCACTCATACAAATTGAGCTGTTGCAGGATTTTTGGTAATGGAAACAATTCTAAATTATTGTCTTTGCACGTGAAGGAGTGTGGTTGTCTAATTTTGCAGTACAGTAACTGCAACATATTAGACGTTCAGTTACTTCATATTTGCTTTCAACTAAAAGGTACACAGCTAATTCAAACCATTTAGAGTCTTCCTTGTTTTCTATTTTGTATGCTATGTCCACATTTTTTGTGTTCCTTTTGTAAAACGTTCTGCGGCAACATACATACACATGGTTTGGTACTTCAGCCGATGACCTTTTAAGTTTTAGTATTTCTTTTCTGTATGTGTGCAATAGAAGGTTGCTATGTGCAGAATTGTCGCTACTATGCTCTAAAACTGTTGCATTTTCTACGTGGCTCTCACTTCCAAAATACTTTTCCTGAATACGGTCCATTTCTTCTTGTAAGTATTTGGGTGAACCATGCAGAAGAGTGGTATTTAAATTGCCTAATTCTGAAGCTGGACTTTTTGCACAATATATTTCATACACTAAATTTCTTACTTTAGAATGATGTACTGATATTCTTTTGATATCATGGAAGGTACTTTTGCAAATAGGCCCAGAAATGCAGGCTAGTGAATGTCCTTTTAGTCCTGTGTGTTTTCGCACTACACAAATATCCATATTTTGCAGCACTTTGATTTTACTTTTGTCTTTACCTTTTACATATTGATTGAGGAACACACGTAAAGATTTGAAAGCTTTATTTGGAATGGCACACATTGATTTGCACGGCCATTTGTATACTGGACGGCGTGGTTCTGCTGAATCGAGAGGTAATTCTGAGTTTTCAGAAGACAGTTTTGTAAGTAGTGTTTCTTGTTCCATGATGGTAGTATTGATTTTCTCATACCCACGTCCGCTGCTATGGTTGGCAATTGTGTTTGTTTGATTTTGTTTGTATGCTTCTTCATTGAAATATGGCTCGGTGGTTGTTGTGTGACTTCATTCACCACCAAGAACATGCAAAAAATTATTTTTGTTCACATTCTGTTTATTGCTGAGTTTCAATTGTAGTTTGGTACTTACTTTTGTTAGTGCTTTCATGCTTTTTAACACTAATATGAACAACTTCCTTTTGAGAAGGATTGCACTGTCCACGAGTGCTTGCAGAATTAAAGGAATGGTTCGGCCAAACATTTTTATTTCAAAAATAGATAGGCAACATAAAAATTTTCAAAGTCCCTATGTAAAATTTGGAGCATTTCAAGCTCAAAAATTGAAAAAGCAAGCACATGGGCGCATCCATTTTGTGAAATGGCTGCCCGCCTGTGCTGGCTTTTGCGGCACTAATGAAGGAAAAGCCAGCCAGGTGTAGTAAACAAAAGCTGCGTTTTTTTTTCTACGTTTTCTGGGCTGGAGGAGCCCGGACTACTTAGAAATAATACCGCAGCTTTAAAAATGTTGTATCTATGTTTGCGGTCGCTTTTGAAGCGACCGCAAACATAAATACAATGTTATTGTGTTTGAAAACGCTGCAGTCCTCCGAGCCTGAGAAACTTAGAAAGAAAAACCGCAGTGTTTTCAAACACAACCGCGCTGTGTTTCTGCCTAAATCTGCTTTCCCATTTGGGGCTTTAGGGCTCCCACGGGGGCAGAAACACAACGCGGGGTGAGGGGTGAGGATGACTTTGGTCCTCTTCTTAGAAGATTCTGAAGGACTCTGTGACGAAACATTTTTGCTAAAATACTTTTTTTACTATGGGTTCTTTTTACACTATCAGGATTATTAGGAACATTGTTAGTTGTACTGGCAGCTGTTTCTTTGACATCATTTCTGTGTTTTGTGATACTTTTTGATGGAGGACGTACAGTTTCGGTAGTTGAGACTTCTTTTATTATGTTACCCAATTGCATTAGGTGGTTTGTACCAAGATTCTCCCCTAACTCTACAACAGGTGGATGCTTACATTGGGTAGCTTTATTTTTATTTGCTCTAATTCTGCGTTCCTTTCTACAGAGCTGCTTTTTGGTAGGCATTGTTTGGTGTCTGTTGAGAAAAAAATATATATTCTTTGGTCTGTTGTCCAATGTATGTGTGCTGTGTGCATTTGTGCCTAAGTGTGATGGGAAAACTCTTTGGCACGGTGTGTCAACGCACAGTGACCTCTAACTATCATTTGGTAAGGCTACTTTACTGTTTGCATAGTAGTACAATGTGCTTTAGATGAGAGTACACAGTGCCCTACTTGTGCCGAGAACCATTATTAATAACCAAAATGGCAAAAACTTGCTACCGCCACTTATTTTGACAATCTGACCTTCTACGGATGTCCGATGTCATTTCAGTACCAAGCACACAGCCATTTGTCAGCCATTCCACCTGTTAATCTTTGTCCTATAATTGGATATTTGTAGGCAGAATGGTTTACAAATGAATGCTTCCTTTGGTGCCCAAAGTAAACCAATAACCCATGCAGCCTCTTTAAGGAGAAGTTACAATATGAAGGTTGTAATGTACTTACTTTTTTGTAGAAGATGCCAAGGTTTCTTCGGATATGTCGTCTGCAGTGTAGATGTTGTTGATTCTCAGGAGAGTAGTCTTCACTGTGAGTTTAAAAAATGATATCAATTACTTTGTGTGTTTGCAGCCGTCATGATACTGCAGCCTTTACTTGTACTTCTTTCGTCATACGATTCAACTTTCATGTTTCAACCCAATCCACGTGCACATCTCACTTCTCTCTGTGCACTCTTTGTATACTGCTTTGAATATTGTGCTTCAAAGTCCTTCAAAATATCTATCTTTTTTTAGCGGTTTGGAAATGCCTTGTTCTTTACAAAGTGTACTATGCATAGGAGAGAGGTTTGTAAGCGATACGGCAATGTAGTAGATGGGCAAACTTTTTGTACTTCTTAATGCAAAGGACGATGTCCAAAAATCGGGAGACCCTCCGAAGGACATGTCAGCACCACAATCGGGAGCGATTATTATTGTCATACGATCACATTGCAAGTAGCATTACTGTTGGCAGTACAGAGGACAGAACTGCCCCATTTTCACATACAAAATTAAGGTCTGCCCTAAATTATACTTCTCAACTCACACGCTTTTGGCGGGTGTCACCCGCCTTGTAAAGGACAGACTCACCCGCCAAGCCTCCTGCACGGCCATTCATTCCAATGGGCGTGTCACCCGCCAAAAAAGAAATCAGCTAATTTCACTCGCACTTCACACAAAAATGGTTGAGAGCTATGCCTAAATAGGCATGCTTGCAACATATGTACAGGTTATGCAGAAGAAAGTAAGCAGTTGTGCAAATTGATAATGGCAAATCAGCATTCTTGCACTTTACAAGGGAGAGCGTTGTTATGTGCTTCCTATGGAAATTTACCAGCATTATTTTGTCTATTTTAAATTATAAGGCTTCCACAGGTACTCTGATTAGAATGAACATACCTGCACTCTATACTGATGCATGTGGTCATGCATGGAGCTGTACGTAGAAATTTGCAATCCTTGCACAGCAGCTTGTGAAGAAGGTTCTTTGCAATGGTATGAGATTTCCATTAAGAATCATCGACAGTAATTTTGAAGTGCGCCATGATGATGATGGAGTTAAAATTAGCTAGGTTCTATGTGATTGGTGGCTGATTGTGCCCCGCTTAGTTGTGTCCAATGATGGACTTGCTTTGGTACCACTGTAGAAAGGGTGGAAGGACTGGGTAAGAGTTACGTGCCACACGTAGGCAACGCTTGTCCGCTGGTAGGGCGTGCCACATACGGGTTTCTACAGCTAATCCTGCATGGAAAGACGACTGTAGCCATCAGCCAATCCGATGTTCACATTACTCTTTTGTGTCGAAAGACGGTGCACACACTGAAAATGGCAGAGGTGCAGAGGGTCCGTGTTTTGCTGCTCAGAGACATTTTTGTGCAAGGCTTACAACACTATGCCAAGAGTAAGCATGTGGCACACCATTTCGATGTGCGAGGAGTGGAGGTGGTCTGGAGCGCTGACACTGATGCCAATGCTGCGGCAATTCTGCAAGTTTGCAAAGACATGCATAGAATGACCACTCCTCATGTGGTAATTTTGCACTACGGTGCTTGCCACTTGGGATACCTGACTTCACATACTTTGTTGGCAGATTTGGCAAAGTTGGTTGAAGCAATCATGACCATCTTCCCAACATCCAAAGTTATTTTTTCTGCTTTACTCCCCAGACTACAATGGACCAACACTTCTGTTTTCTGTCCAGATCAAAGCATCGGGATGTGCATCATCAATCGCGGCATGCGTGCATTCATGCTGCAAGTTGGTATGTTTTTTTGTAGCCACGATAACATTGCTCCCAGCAATGCGCATTACTTTGAAGGAGATGGCGTTGCACTATCCTCTTTGGGAAATGCAATGTTCTTTTGGAACATAAGGATTGCGTTAGAGAAGGTTCTGTAATTTTTGCAAGAGTAAAGCAAGGACAAAAAATACAAAAAAATGCATAAAATACCACATGTCTGTACGATATATGGCCAAAAGAAAAAACGCTCTTCTCAGATCCTACCTTTAAGGGGAAAAAGGGGATTAGTACTTTAATGTACCATTGTCACGCTCTGCTCCTCTACATGTCCACGAACATGGCGGTAGTTAACTGCCAGCACATATCACCACCGGGGACTGAAGGGTGGAGCTGCATGTAAATGAGAATGAGCGGCACTAGGGATTGGTCCATAAAGTTCAGTAGGTGTGTTCTGACCAACGTACTTTAGTAAGACCTTCTTCTCCCTCACAGAACACCACACAGCCATGGCTTTCCATGCTCGAAAACAGATTGTCTGGATTGTGGGAGACTCATGGATACATTGGTTGAAGGTGCATGCCGAAAGCTGCAGTTTATCTACAAATCTCGGATTTCCACATGCGGAAGTGCACTGGCATGGCATGCGCGGCATGAGATGGCTGGACTTGGTGCCTCTTTGTGTTACTTTACAGAGAGAACGTCCTCCAGATATACTCATCATTCATTGTGGCGGAAACAGTTTAGGCCATGTATCTGGAATTTCTTTACAATTTGCCATGAAGGAAAGACTTGCGAAGCTCATGGACATGTTTCCAAATTGTCAAATACTTTTTTCCCATATTGCCCAAAGGCAAATATGGCTGTATTCTTCTGCATTTGGTCCACAAATGGAGAAAGCGGGACGCAATGTGAATAAGGCTGTGTGTGCCTTTTTAAGAAATATTGGTATGTCCTCTTTCCACAATGAAAACATTTTATTTCGTAGCAATTTCATTTTCTGCAGAGATGGAGTCCACCTCACATATGCAGGGAATCAGATGTTTCTTCACAATATACAAAATGCATTGCGCCCTCTTTTGCAATCACACTAACCTATCTGACAATCCGTTTCACCCAATCCACTCCTTTTCAACCCACACAACACGCCACCAAAAGGTTCTTTTCAGAGCCGCCACTTACTCCCAACGACACTTTATTGCGTTTGCTCCGCTTGCACCCTCCCTTTCTGGCCTCTACCACTGTCCGCAAACTTTTGCTGAACTCCGCTGAACTCCGCTCTACGGCTTTCACTTCATAGTTCTATTGTTACACTGAGAAAGGCGGCTCCGAAAAGAACCTTTTCTGTCATTTTTGTTGTTTTTACCTTCATTGATTAACAGCACTCCACACACTAGAAGAAGAGGCGAGAGGAGGGTAAGGAAGGTAAGGGACACCAGCCACGGGGATAAGAAAAGGCTACTGAACAGATACATATTAAGGGTGATATTTATTTAGGTAAGGAGCAAATCTTCTGGTGCTCGCTGACTGCAGCCTCAAAAGCACTTTGAAGACTCTCCCCCCTGCAGAGTACTGCTTCACAATACGTGCACACTACTGTCACCTTCGAAAGGTACGGGTCCACAGCATTGCAAATGGCTTGTGATGTGTCTCTTGTGGTGGGAGGATCGGATTCCGAAGATGCTGTGGAAGAACGCAAGCGACTACGCTCTTCACATGGCACCACCTTGCGAATGTCCGCAAGGTGGAACGAAGTGAGGTGGCGCTTCATGGTTGTCATACCAAAACTGTACGCTCCAAATCTCCCGCGACTCAACACCACATCGCACTGGTTACACTTCACCGGGTTTGCACGTGCTTTTGGTATGTTCCCATAAACAGAAAACAACCGCCACACCCACGACTCCCGGTGAGTGCTCCTAGTGCGGAGTTCCTCCACTTCATTCTCTTCCTCCTCTTCTTCCTCAATCTCTACATCCTCACCCAAATATCTCTCTGCAGGCCCTTGGTGAGATGGTGATGGTGGCGGGTTTGGGGGAGGTGCAGAGGCTAATAACCCAACAGCAGCCATGGAAGCCATAGTAATTTGTTTCCTTTTCGTCACTACAGCAGTAAAGGCAACGCACGTCTATCTGCTATTGCTAGACGGACAATGAAGATGCGCTCCGGGGGTGTGGCCTTTTGAAGGGGTGCAGGGGTTGCCTCGTGACCATCTTCATCCTTACAAACCGGTACACTCAATTTTACACAGCAACTCCTGAGGTGGCCTATTGTTTGTGATGTATGAAATTACATTTGTCAACTCCACAATACTTTTCCTTGTGTCTACAAGTTCATTTTTAGTGTTGCGGAAGCACACAAACTGTGGAAACTAGTCCCCACGCTCAGCATAAGTGCAGTCACAAGATGACATCCTGAACACATCCGCACCCTTCATGAAAGTCCCCTGGACAGCAAATGCAGAGAATCACACATGTGCATGCGCACAAGTGTCCTACGGACAGTGTTCGGGTTCTCAAAGTGCGAAACAAGTGAGACGGACAGTTAGGAACTGGCGCAATGTACCAATCCTTTTGTTTGTACTGCGCATGTGCTTGCATGCTATGTTCACTGTACGGACAGTTCCGGTGTCCTTAAGACAACTCCATTTTGTTTCCCTACAACCTTGCCGCCCACCATGCCTGTTCTACGGACGGCACCATTTTGACTGTGCCCAATACGAACCGCTATACTGTCCTTCACACACTCCCTTTCTACTCATTTACACCCATTCCGGACATCTTGTGTGTTCTTTCCGGACATCTTGTGTGTGCGGTAGGCCGAGTTAGTATATCCTTTGGACACCCCTTTCTGTTTTTGTACGCACATTGGCCCTTACTACAAGTCAGGCGGTGGACCATGGTGCTATTAGCACCATAGTCCATGCCGGATTCCGCCATGGTGGATGGCGGAATTACCGCCCCATTCCAAGGTGAGTGGGGCGGTAATTCCCCATTCGCCATTTGCCCTTCCCCATTCCCATTTCTGCCCCATAGGGCATAATGGGGATGGGGAAGGCGCTAATTACGGCACCGTAAATTACGGTGCCGTAATTAGCACCATGGTCGCTTAGCGCCTTGGACTTTAAAGCCTACAAAAAGCAGGCGTTAAAGTGTGAATCAGGCGTTAAAGGTTAACGGCGCCGATGGCGATGGCGCCGTTAAACCCTTAACGCCTGACTTGTAATGAGGGCCATTGTGAAAAGATGGTGCTGTCACACATCACAATCGTATTACTTGGCATTAGACAGCACCCACATTCCATTGCTTGCAGGTAGGTCGAACAGGCACGCTGCTCGTGAACATTTTACGTCTTTTTAAAAAAACATTTAAACACATACTCTATCTCTACAACTACTGTACAAAACCATTTACTATACACACAAAAACACACATCAATCTAAAGAAACAGCAGGGGAAGCGGACACTGAAACAAATATGGGGGAATTTGGATTTAACACGGGCTGGCTATGAGGGGAAGATTTGTGAGGGGAAGACGGGATGGATACTTCGTCGAAACATCTATTTTCCTGTTGCAGTTTTGGGGATGGGTCACTAGGGAATGGAGAAGCAGGGCAGGTGCAGGTGGGGCAATGGTACCGAACTTTCCCTCTCACAATGTCCTCCACAAACTCCAGTAAACTTTGAAAATTGTCGTTCAAAACATCCATTTTCGACTATCCTTTTAATTCTGTCTTCTTCTAATACGTCTGTTTGCCTTTCCTCTTTTTTTACCTGGTCTGTTGAAAAAAAAAATACCACACGTTAAATGCCTATAAAATACTGGTCACTATTCTCCATATGCAGACCAATGTGTACCTTTGTTGTCACTGGGCCTCATTACGACAGCGCCGATCCTTACCGCCTGAGTACGAGGTCCCTTAGCCCCATGGCGGACTTAACACCTGCTTTTAGCAGGTGTTAAAATCCATGGCGCTAAGGGACCATGGAGTTAATTACGCCACCGTAATTTACGGTGGCGTAATTAACGCCTTCCCCACTCCCATTATGCCCTATGGGGCAAAAATGGGAATGGGGAAGGGTAAATGGGGATTGGGGACTTACCGCCCCGCCAAGGTCGGAATGGGGCGGTAAGTCCGCCAACCACCATGGCGTAAACGTAGTTTACGCCATGGTGGTAAAGTCACGGCCCAGGCGGTAACTTACCGCCTGGGTCGTAATGAGGCCCACTGTCTTCAGACATTTCCTCCTTCGGGAAATACTCCTCCAGCCACTCCAAAGTACTAGCCATTTCTGAGTCAAAACAACAGAAAGAAATTATTATTTCTGCACCACATACCAAAAAAACCACACCCACTTCAAAAACATGACCTGCACTCACTCTTTTGCTGTAATCTCCCTTCTTCCAAATGTGTCCCTCCACTATCGTTCCAGGCTGCCGAGTTTCTGTGAAGTAACTACAGTGGTGGCATCCTTTCTTTTTTTTGTTGGTACCATCCACTTCTTTCTACATGATTATTAAATGTGTCGTTTCCATCTGCCTACCTTCAGGTTTCCAAATTTACTTATTACTACTTACAATATCTTTATGCCCTTCTTCACTGTTTCACACTTTTTGTGTAAGACAATAGTACATTTTCAGATACCCCCGCCTCTTTGGGTAATGTTGATACTGTCCGCCCCAGTCCACAAACAGACGCTCAGTCCGTCCCTTTCTAAAGTCAATGGGGAGGGGGTTCTGAATGTTCTATGTTAAATGTATGGCAAGTACATAGATTATACTACATATCTCTCAAAATCACATGATTACAGTGCATATTCTGCTCACCACCTTCATTGCCACAATTTCATGCTTAAGTTCCACCTTCCAAAAACCTGTACATTTCCCTACAAAACACACTTTCATAAGGGGACGTTAGGGTTCAGTTGCCTTCCCAAAAACCAGTGCAATTCACTACAAAAAAAACTTTCTTGAGCGGACGTTATGGTTAAGTTGCCCCAACAAAAACCTGTACACTTCACTAAAAAAAACTTTAAACCTCCCCTTTATGCTTCAAATTAAAACCGAAAAACCCCTGAAATCCGACAGTTATGGTAAACTAAGCCCCCAAACCTGCCACCACCCCTGTGCACTGCTACCACTAACACCCAGACCATGAAAGATGTCATCTCAAATGTCAATGATGACATCAATGACGACATCACTTGTTTAGCCGCTTTCTTTTCGTTCCCTGCCATACATATATATGTACACTCAGTAAAAAAATGTCACTAAAGGAATGTTATACTTCACAGTGAAACCAAAAACCACTGCACATTCCCCCATTATGGTAAGATAAGCAACCATAACTTGCACCATTACGTGCATTGCTAAGACTAGCACACAGGACATCAAAGATGACATCACAAATATCATTGATGACATAGATAGAACTTCATAATAGAATGCTATTTATATCAATGCATTGCTTAATGCACTAATTAGCTCATGATATTTATTCAAATGATCCTTGGCACTTTTTGGTCAACATTATAAGAATCCCTCCTACAGAGTTAAAGTAAATGCACATGTGATGTCATCAGTGATGTCATCAATGACATTTGTGATGTCATCTTTGATGTCATGGGTGTTAGTGTTAGCAGTGCCCGGTGGCGCGAGTTATGGTTGCTTATCTTACCATAAATGCCGAATTTCAGGGGTTTTTCGGTTTTACTTTGAACCATAACGTCCCTTTAACAAAGTTTTTTTACTGAACTTGATAGGGTTTTAGTAGCGCAACTTAACCATAACGTCCCTTTTAACAAAGTTTTTTCATTGAATATATATATATATACATATTACATGGCCACGGTAGTGGCCATGTAGTTATGGTTAAGTTGCTTTTTCCATAGGAAGAGCACTTTTTGGGCGGCTTATAACTTCGCTCTCCCCGGACGGATCCTCACCAAACTTTGCAAAGAAAGTATATGGGTCACTCTGAATGTTTTTGCAAAGTTTGGTGAGGATTCGTCCAGGGGGGCAAAGTTATAGGGGGGTCCGAAACTTTTTTTTCCCCAAAGACTGAATGGGAAAAAACTTTGCGCACGGCCACAGGCCAAACCGCTGGATGGATTTACACCAAATTTGTGGCAGGAACAGGGGCTTGGTCCCGAAAGCGTGCTTTTGCAAATTTGGTGTAAATCCACCCAGTAGTTTTTTATAAAATGACCAAAACGTAAGGCAAAAAAAATAGTGATATCTGTGTTCGCTTCGCGGACGGACTTCCCTGTTTGCTCCGCGGACAGCACCCTGATTGGCCCATGGCCTTGCGTCATGTCCGCGGACATGCAACGTGTTCGCTGATTGGACGGCGAGGGGCGTGGAGCGCGTCAGATTTTCTGTGGCGCCCGCCATCTTGTATTCGCCGTAGACCGCGTACAGCGTGGTGAAACGTGGATAAAAAATGTATTATTATTTAGTGCCGTGTGTTGGTGTGTAAGAGTGTTTGGGGAGGGTGGGAGAGTATGAGATAGGTTCAATGTTTTGTTTTTTTATGTGCTAGATGTTTTTGTTGCGTTCTATTTGTCCACGGAGAACACGGCTGTTCTGACATTTTGTAAATAAACTAAATGGTGGGGTGTTTAGAGGACGGAGTATGTGTCATTTTTGTTTGCAAGGAAGGTAAAAATGAGCTATGAACACTTGCGGTGTACTTAATTGTTCGTAAATACACAAACTGGAGGTGTCCTCAGGACGCTGTCCGTATTGTAATCTGTCTAGTTGAATGTGTTCTAAGTACACTCGCGGTGTCCCGAAATGGTTGCAATTACACAAAATGGGGGTGTTCTGAGAAAGTTGTTTGTATTGTTCGTTGTCAGGGTGAAAGTGTTTTAAGACCACTCCTTTTGTTCGCTAATAGTACAATTTCCTATGGGCGTCAACCGACTTTTTGTCCACTAAAGAAACGATAAATCCGGCTGGTGTGCGCCGACATTATGTGATAATCCTATGACTGGTGCTTTTGACCTGGCTGACTTGCTTTTGCGACACTAAATCATATCTCCCGCCCCTAAGCCTGATATTATCAAAGCATTCATATTCCCCGCCTCTCTCCGTGACGTTACAGGGTGCGTCATCAAACGCGCCCAGTCCTCTGCAGTCCTAAGTGACTTTACACAGAACCCGGAAGACAACACATATTATGTCACAACACAGCGCGCCACAATTTGGAATATGAAACAGTGATTTAAAAGCAAACAGCAAGATTGTAAATTTTGTAAAGTACATTTATTTGACATCAAATGTTTAGAGAATATTCAGCAATTTGCATTTGTCTTTGTTGTCGATCCGCAAAAGTTCATGTTGAGGCACGCGATGTTCCTTTGCGGTACAGAGGGTGTTAGATCAGCTTACAACTCAGTGCGCCACAATTCGGAATATGAAACTGTGGTTTAAAAGTAAACAGCAGGATTGTACATTTGGTAAAGTACATTTATTTCACATGAAATGTTTAGTAAATATTCAGCGATTTGCTATTGTCTCTGCTGTCGATCAGCAAAAGTTTATTTTGAACCACGCGTTGTTCCTTTGCGATAGATAGGCTGTTGGTTTATGATAAAAGCAGTAAATGGTCGCTCTGATAATCGGAAGGTTGCTCCAACAACGAGCCATTAGACCACCCTATTGGTTGGTATGTTGTTTGTAGCCGCTAGTACTGCGTAAGGGCATATTGGTCCTTGGCGATTGTCCCATAAAGTGGTGAGGGTCATGAAGTTGCATATTTGGACCTGCACCTGGCAGTTGAAGACCCCATCCGCTGGAGTCTGTAAATCGTGACATAGGCAAAATGGGGCCACATACCTGTTTTAAAAAACATAAATTAGTCTCACCAGCCGATCTTCATTAAAAATCATCATTTTATTTATTAGGGCGTGAAACTATTTCCTATGTTAATAATAAAATAATAATATTTTCCCATTCATATAGCGCTAAGAACCGTGAGGTATCTAAGCGGTGCTTATTATTAACCACGGTGTGTGGTGCTCATTTATCGACCACGGAAGGCTGAAAGGCTGAGTTTGGCCTTACCGGGATTCAAACTTGCGTTAGCAAGGTGTGCACGGATGTCAAAGCGAGCGTTGTACTCGCTCTGCCACTTGACAGGCTACAGTGAAGTGGCACAGCGAGTAGAGTGCTTGACCGCCTATAGACCGGTTAAATTATTTCTATTAACCCACCCTGTGTCGTCTGCCTTTTTCAGAGCCCTCTAAATGACAGGGGATCAATTCGGCGGTGATAGTGCGCGGTAGAAAACATTATGCCACTTTCAACGAACAAGTTCAACTTGAGCGGTCTTTAATGCTACGCTATTGTAATTATATTTGGTATAAAATAATCTAAAGGGTTACTTACAGTACAATTGCAATTTCCATTGTCTACGAGTAGTGCAGTCCCAAAATACGACTCCGCGTGTGCGAACGATCTTTCGCATAGTGATATAATATATAAAAGTGGTTTCGTTTCAGAAATGTCATCCTTATCTTCTCTTACATTTTAGCAACACTCCTTCAAGAGAAGTCTTTCATCACAGTCTCTGTCTGTCAAAGTCAAAACACAATACAACCTTATAGTCCGCTTCGTGAGCCTCTCCGGGGCCCGAGAAAAAAATTGAAGCAGCTGACCTTCACTGTGAACGAGCATAAATTCTTACTTTGCAACATTCTGTGTAAAGCCATCTGTGAGAAGTTGGTTTTTGTATGCCATGTTTGTATATTGTTTGCGTGATATTAAAAAAAGTTTGCTTAAGGGACATTATGGTTCTAAGTACAGCCGAAAGACCCCTGAAAATCGCAAGTTATGGTAAGCTATGAAAAATAACTCGAGCCACCACCGTGCACTGCTAAGACTAACACCCAGGACATCAAAGATGACATTTCAAATGTCATTGATGAAATCACTGATGACATCACATGTGTATGTACTTTTCATGGAATTTTTGTCCTAGGGATTTTTATAATAATGTTGCGAAAAAAGTGTCAAGGATATTGCAATAAATATCATACCGTTATTAGTGCTTTGAACGATGCATTGATATAAATAGCATTGTATTATGGGATTCTATCTAGTATACTGAGCTATTAATGGAGAAACATAGCATTGTGTGCAGAGTACAAGATGAAAGTATAATATTTGTAATGTTAATATGTTGAATAATGAAATGATAATTGTCCTGAAATGTTCGAAAATTCACAAAATGGGGGTGTTCTGAGGACGTTATTCATATTGTGTGATTGCTTAGCTGTATGCAATGAGGGAATGGCACAGAGAG
This sequence comes from Ambystoma mexicanum, assembly GCF_040938575.1. Classification (NCBI taxonomy): domain Eukaryota; kingdom Metazoa; phylum Chordata; class Amphibia; order Caudata; family Ambystomatidae; genus Ambystoma; species Ambystoma mexicanum. Next base: position 677,211,820 of record NC_090935.1, on the reverse strand, counting down.
TAAAGTGGACGCCGTCCGCGGACACCGCGGCTGTTCGTGGACAGGGCGTGCTACATCCGGGTTTTTCCAGGAAATCCAACATGGAAAGAAGACTGTACGGATCAGCCAATCAGATGTCGAGGTTGTGGATTTGTGTTGAAAGAAACTGTGTGTAGTGAAGATGGCAGAAGTGGAGAAAGTCAGGGTGTTGGTGCTCGGAGATATGTTTGTGCATGGTTTACAACAGTATGCTGAATGCAGGCATGTTGCAAAGAGTGAAAGGAGTGGAGGTGGTGTGGAGCACTGTGCCTGATTGCAATGTACAGGGAATTGTACAAGTTTGTGAGGATATGGCCACGATGAACAGTCCGCATGTGGTAGTTTTGCACTATGGTGCTTTCCATTTGGGCAACGTCAGTGCCCCTACTTTGTTGGCTGATTTGGAATGCTTGGTTCAAGCCGTAATGAAGATCCTTCCAAATGCGAAAGTATTTTTTTCTGGATTACTACCTAGGGCAATATGGGACAATAGTTCAGTTTTTTGTCCTCAGCAAAACATTGCTAGGTGTGTCATCAACCGAGGCATGTGTGCCTTCATGCTTAGAGCTGGTATGTTCTTCTGTAATAATGAGAATATTGATGCCAGTAATGCTGTTAATTTTAAAGAAGATGGCATTTCTTTATCTTTTACAGGAAATGCCTTTCTATTTTGGAATGTAAGGGTTGCTTTGGAGAAGGTTATGTGAAGATTTTAGGAGTAAAGTAAGAGAAAAAACAAGAAAAAAATACAAAATAATAGGTGTCTGTCAAGCATCTGTAAAAAAAAAAAAAAAAACGTCTCTTTTCAGAGCCAACTTCAAAGGGGAAATGGGGCACACTATTTACATTTACATTCACCACGCTCAGATTTTCGATATGTCTGCGGACATGGCGGTAGTCTGCAGACATGAAAATCACTACAAGGGGGTTAGTATGTTCTATGTTACATGTGTATGAAGTCAGGGATATTATGGTTAAGTTGTGCTACTAAAAACCTATGAAATTCAGTGAAAAAACTTTGTTAAATAGACGTTATGGTTAAGTTGCACTACTAAAAACCTATGAAATTCAGTAAAAAAACTTTGTTAAAGGGACGTTATGGTTAAGTTGCGCTACTAAAAACCTATGCAATTCAGTGAAAAAACCTTGTTATGGTTCAAAGTAAAACCGAAAAACCCCTGAAATTCGGCAGTTATGGTAACATAAGCAACCATAACTCGCGCCACCGTGCACTGCTAACACTAACACCCAGGACATCAAAGATGACATCACAAATGTCATTGATGACATCACTGATGACAGCACATGTGCATTCACTTTTCATAAAAACTCTGTACAAGGGATTCTTATAATGCTGACCAAAAACTGTCAAGGATCATTGGGATACATATCATGAGCTAATTAGTGCATTAAGCAATGCATTGATATAAATAGCATTCTATTATGAAGTTCTATCCAGTATACTAAGCTACTCATGCAGAAACATAGGCAGTGTGTGCAGCATACATGATGAAGGTGCCATATTCATAATCTTGCCATGTTGAATACTGAAATGATAACTGCTTTCTTATTAGAGTTTTGTGTACTGTGAAACATGTAATAGGTAGATAATAAAACCCACTTAATACATCATTATTACAGAAAAAACACAAAGAGACAACAACACATACAAATATGAGTATGTACAGGGACAGTGAAGTAAACAAAAAAGCAGAAATAGTAGCAGAAAGAGTTCATAACCTAACTGATTGTCTTTATGCAGAGAAACTATTGCTCTGTTTCAAAGCTGCTACTTACCATATGTATGTGCATCACATGATGTGACTGCACCCAAAGGAAAGGAGAGTGAGTATAATGTATACAAATATGAGCATATACAGGGAAGGTAGAGTAATAAAAATAAAACTATGAGAAAGTGCTGATAACCCTAATGATTATCTTCATGCACAGAAAGGATTGCTCTGTTTCAAGCCTGTATCTTCCGCTATGTATATGTTTCACATGATGTGACTTGACCCTAAGTCTACAAATATAGTACCTTTTCAATTTTTACTTCCTGACTCTTACTGAAGAAAACTATGTGGCTTCGATATGTCGGTAAAGGATAAAAAGGGAGAGCCAGTCATCAGTGATGTCATCAATGACATTTGTGATGTCATCTTTGATGTCCTGGGTGTTAGTGTTAGCAGTGCACAGTGGCACGAGTTATGGTTGCTTATGTTACCATAACTGCCGAATTTCAGGGGTTTTTCGGTTTTACTTTGAACCATAACGTCCCTTTAACAAATTTTTTTCACTGAATTTCATAGGTTTTTAGTAGCGCAACTTAACCATGACGTCCCTTTAACAACGTTTTTTTACTGATATATATATATGGAACACAATTTAGTTGCATGGACGTCAAGGTGAGAACTGAACACAACAAAACCCCTGAACTTCAGCTAAAGCCATCATAACTTTGTGCCCCCTGTTGTGTAGTCTATGACCACAATGATAACATTACAGATCACATCACTGATGGCATCACTTTGTTAAAGGGATGTTATGGTTACAAGTAAAACCGAAAAACCCCAGAAATGTGCCAGTTATGGTAAGCTAAGCAACCATAACTAGCACCACCAATGTGCACTGCTAATACTAACACCCAGGACATGAACGATGACATTACTGATGACATCACATTTCTGGACCAGTTGTTATTTGTGTACTGATATGATTAGGCTAGTTTATTGTTTTTACTGACAATGATAATTTCCAAAATGTAAGAGATGCCATATATATCTGCACATTAACCTTTTTATATGTTCTGAAAGTACTTTCCTTAGAGTTTAATCTGAGTTCCTGGTGCACATACATGGGGCAATAAGCACGCTTCAAAAACACAATTAATTTTATACATGATGATTAACTGCGTTGCGCATTTTCATATGTATTTCTTCTACTACCACAAGTGTGTGGTAATTTTACAATTGTTACCTATTTATTACATGTTTAACATTACTCAAAACTCTCATAAGGTAGCATTCATTATTTTACTATTGGAAATTAACAGATTCAAAATATTTTACTTCTACGGTGGATGCTACAACCATTGCTTTTATGTATGTATTATTAGGTTTCTCTACTAACAACACCAGAGTATAATGATTTGTTTGCAAGAGAAGATTCTTTAATACATTATGAATTAAGGAGTTCATGATAGTTTTCCCAATCACCTGTACCATCTTGTTTCCAACCTTATAAACTCAACCCCTTGCAGGAACTGTTTATTAAAATTAATTTCATATGTGATGTCATCAGTGATGTCATCAATGACATTTGTGATATCATCTTTCATCTGCTGGGTGTTAGTATTAGCAGTGCACGGTGGTGGTGCGATTTATGGCTGCTTAGCTTACCATAGCTGGTGAATTTCTGGGGGGTTTTAATTGTAACCATAACGTCGCTTTAACATCATTTTTTCAGTGAATTTCATAGGTAATTATTAGTGCAACTTAACCATAATGTCCCTTTAAAAATGTTTTTTCAGTGAATTTCAAGGGTTTTTACCAGTGCACACTAATTTCCTACAACTTACTAATATTATACTTACCCCACATTGCAAAATGTGTGTCCAATTTACAAAGTTTCTCCTTAAAACTCTTCTATCATCATTGTTAATGCTTCTATACACTTTTTACAACTTTTTCCAGCGTTTTTGTGTTCGTTGACGTTTGCGAATGTCTGACGTCATCCCGGACTATCCGGATAGTGTCACATGACCATGTGCGCACTGCATGATCACGTGTTCACGAACGCGCCCGCACTTCACGAACGGGTCGTGCTTTGTGAACAGTTCGGAAACTGCATTTTCTGCTGATCTAGGAACTTTCTAGTTCAAAATGTACGCTTGCAAAGCTCCTACACCTATTCTTACTCATTATCCATTAATAATCTAGCACAAAGCACATACTAGTAAAACTGCTATTTATCTTAAAAATGGCATCAGCTATTGTCATCCCTCCCACCCAAGAGCCACCAACACCACCAGCTGGAGGACCTACACAACAACAAAAAAGCGCAGTACTTCCAAAGACAAAGAAGAGCACCAAGAAGATGAGGTAGAGGACGTCCCTACATCTAGCACTCAGAGATAATCATGGGTGTGGCAGTTCTTTACCATTGTTGGGAATGTACCAAAGGCTAAAGCTACCAAAGTGAAATGCACTGAGTGTAACGGTGTACTCAGTTGCGGAACTACCTGGACAGTACTCCTACGGAACCTACGGGACCAACTCCATGAGCCGCCACACCAAATCCAACAACCGCAATGCTCTCAGAAAGGTTGTTCATTTCTTAGCAAGTAGTCGGCTGTCTTCCTCCACCTCGTCTTCCTCAGCCAATACTGTAACCACGCAGCCTACTTCTCTAGGACACAACATCCCACCAGCTACCTTGCAAGCAATAAAAGAGGCTGTTGATCCCTATCTTTCGAAGACAACAGTTCTCTGTATATACTGCACCACACCACTTTGCAGTAATAGTTTTGAAGTGCTTTTGAAGCTGTAATCAAGGAGCATGAAAAACACTTCCCCCTACCTTAGATGTACCACACATGCAACATCTTCCCCTGTCCAATTGCCCCTCCATATTAGTGCTTGGTGCCTCTTGTCTCATTTCCCACTCCACATTACTTTCTGACCTCTGCTGCAAAAAAAATTCAAAGAAAAAAGGTTCTGTCAGACCTTGCTGTGTCGTGAAGAGTATAAGGGCCTCTGACTCAAGTTCCCCACAGAGAAAGGCAAGAACACTCTCTGTGCGAGCCTTGAGGCCACAGGTGTGGTTGTTGTTCACAGGAAGCAGGCGCCGCAGAGGACCCCAAGACTGTTGGAAGGAAGCCAGGTATTAGCACAAACAGGCACAGTACAATGATATCAAGCGTTTAATTCTATACAGAAAAAGCGCTTACCTAAACCCAGTAGGGATGAGCTTGGGAATCGGGAGCTGTCGTGCAAAGGGGCGTGTGAACAGTGACTTGAAGCCTGGCACCAGATGGTAAGTACCGGCTACACACACCTGGATGATTCTTGAAGGATTTGTGACACTTGGAAAGATGTGGAGCACTTGGAAAACACCAGCAACAGTTCAGGGTTAATACGAGAACAAGTCCAAAACAGTCCAAAGGTCGAATTCGGGTACCGGTAGAATGACGACAAAACCAGGGGAAAATGAGGCAGCAATCTGTAATTTGTTGTTAAAAGGTAAAACAATCTGAGTATCTGTGCAGAACCAATGACAGAACCAGGGAGTAAAGAAATGGCAATCCGAAGTCCGTGAGCCGAGGTCTTAAATCCGTGAAGTCTTGAGTGAAAACGCTGAACAGTGTTGCGAGAAAACAGCTGTGAAGCAACGAGCATATGAAATGTCCAGCTTTTATGAAAGGCTCCAGATCACGTGAGCGGAGGTTAGAGCATGTGATCGGGGAAGCGTCCCGTAACCAGGAAATTATCACAATCGGCTGACCCTGCCTGCTCGCAACCTCCACAGCAGTTGCCAATGCAGGCGAGCGACCCAATGAGGTTGCCTTCTGCCCCTGCCTCGGGACAAGGACTGTTCACGCGGCCCTCGCACCACAGGTAACGTGTTACTGCTAGGAACTGGGGGTGCCTTGGTGAACCTAGCGATGCTACGTATCGGGGAATCTTTGGGAGTGCGGGCGTTACTACATCTGTTGGCATGAGCAATGCACATGGTGGTACCCTTTCTGCTGCGCATGACAAGTTCCTTTAGGAACCACATTTCACAGTTAAAAATAGAACTAAGAGGAATAATCTTATAGACTTCATCGACTTTACATTTCTCAATAAAGTAGATGGACTCAATAATATTCTCCTACATTTCCATTAGCATTTTGTGTTACGCTGATGAAAATAATGTGGTGTTCATCCCTGTTCCAAAGGCTGGAATTGGGGATAAAGGCCCGGCAGCCAAAGTTATCGGCGCAAGTGAAGCAAGGGCGAATAACGAGGGCTCTGGGCCGTTATTCCCCGTTCCAGCCCCTGAAATGGGGGATGAAGGCCATTAGCACCCAGGGAAGCCAAAGCGGTAACCTGGGGTGCTAAAAAGAAAAGGAGTTTCCTTCTTGTTTGTTTGTTTGTTTGTTTATTCATTTGTAGAGCGCTCCAGACCTGAGGGTATCAGGGTGCGAAGGTTACAGGTAGGTTCTCAGCTTAGTTACAATAGAAAAAGTTAAAAGCACAGTTTGGTTACACAATAGATGCATTAATACAGGCACATATAAGCACAGAATGATAACATGATAACAGGAGACAATGAGTTTATGCATTTCGTTGCTGTCCACTTGATGGTGATCTACAGTTAGTGGACACACGGCTGGGGTTAAATATCGGAGGATTTGAGCCAGGAGGTGCATTTGGACCTGACGTTTTGATATGGCTGATCTTCTCAGATTGCAGGAGGCATGGAATTCCAGAGCTGGGCTGCTTTGGTAGGGAAGCTATTGACACCTATTTTAGCGAGTTTGAATCTAGGGACAGGGAGGGTGTTGCTATGGGCTAGTCTGAGAATATCTGATGGAGGCCCTTTCATGGAATCTCTCCGTGAGATAGCTGAGGCAGCGTTGTTGATGGATTTGTGTGTGAGCGACGCAGTTTTCATTTTCATTTTGTCGTTTGTAGAGAGCTAAATGTTTTGCCGCCTGATCTCAAAGATGTGGTCTCTCCTAGCCACTCCAAGGGCCGCTCTGAGGGAGTTATTTTGGAGTGTTTGGATTTTCATGACAATTGCTTTGTTTGAGCTGATATAGAGGGCGTTACAATAGTAAAGCCTGGACAGAATGAGGGCTCTGTCCAGGATGATGCAGCTGTTGTTTGAGAGGAAGAGTTTGCCAGTTCTGATGATTTTACATGTGTAGCTGGTAGTGGAAGCCAGCATGTTAACTTGTTTTGTGAAGGAGAGGGTTGAGTCGAGATAGAAGCCAAGGGTTTTCACCTCACTGGGCACTTTGATGAGGTCTCTTTCAATTATGACGGAGGCGTATTCAGTGCCTAATTTGTTGAGGTTGATGGAGGTGCCTAGGATAATGAGCTCAGTTTTGTCATCATTCAGGCATAGACCATGATTAGCCATCCATGCCTGAATGATGAGATACACCCTATTCACCAAGGCCAAATCCTTGGCATAATCCCCTGAAAGTGGGAGCAGAATCTGTGTATCATCTGCATACTTAGTGTAGGTGATACATCTAAAATGGGCCTAGAGAAAAATATAAAAGGACAGAAACAAATTTCTGTCCCAAATACTTTTCTCTACCATACAATAAGGACAATAATCGATGAACCTTTATAGCTATACATGGTTTCCACAGTTCCCTTTCCAGGCCATGGATCATTAAAACACCCAGATAGCACATGCACACCATCGCACAGAGCAGCCCTTCTACCCTTTTTAATTTTATATTTGTAAACCTCCCTCAATTTCTGCTTTCAAACAGTCACATATCCATCCACCAATCACTTCCAGAAACTGTACATATAACCCTATGACCATATTAAGCTTCCACACACCAACTGCCACTTAAAAATCTTTTACAAATCTTTTGCATCTGCAATTCGGATGCGAAGGTGGGATGCCACTGGCTAACTACTGGAAGAGAGGAGTCCCAAGGGTAGGATGCATCTTAACCGTAACATCCCTTTAACAATGTTTTTTTTCTGTCAACTTCAATAGGTTTTTATAAGTGAAAATGTTTCATGGTGCTACATACTGTATATAAGGTCTAATAATTCCTCCTCTTTTCATATATATGAAAGAACTATAAACCTCCTTTAAGAAACATATTTTTTGCAACACATACTTATTTCTGTCCTTAGCAGCACATTCTGGTGATGGAAATCATTGTTTAATTGCCTACAGCATAACGCTGCACCATGACCCCAGCCAAACCAAACCATCCCTATTATTCACTGCACCTACCCTGCATCCTAGCTCAGTGTCCACTATACCTTAATAATGTAACCAATGACCCATGCTCATTGCTTGCAAGCATGGCCAGTCTCCAAATCCATGGGGCATAGGCTTCGGCCATACTGCATTCCCCAATAAGCAAATCAGAGTACACATTTGCGTCTGCCGAGGGCCAGGCCCACTACCCAGACATCAAATGTGTATCACTAGTTTTTCTACTTACATTATTACTTTTTCAAAAAATAAAACACAAAACAAATTTCCAAAAAGCATGCTTTCAGGTCCGTGCTAATGCTCATCGCGCAAGTTTGGTCGGTAATCTAGTGCCCCACTTCAGGCTGTAACCGCAAGCAGAATATTTTTTCCCATTCAAACCTACCGATTCGGCAATGCCGCATACCACCAATAAGCAAATTACAGTACACATTTCTCTTTGCTGGCAGCCGGGCTCATTGCTCAGACACCAATGTTATATCACTGAGTTATGTACTTACATTTTACACTTTTAAAATAAAACACAGGACATACTTGCTGACCCTCCTTGCACATATTTGCTGCAATCACATCCAGCACTTCAACCGATACCCCAAGCATATTTTTTTCCCCATTCAAACCTATCTCCTTTTAAAAAACGTTACCACATAGCCAGTCCCTGGTGACAATGCCCACTTTAACCACATTGCTGTTCCCTCGTGGTCATGGCCAGTAGGCAGATTGTCCAGGTCATGACCTGGAACATCTGGCCACCGCCCATGGCCACAGCCTATACTTCAGTCACCAAAGGTATATCACAATATTTTGTCCCTACATAAAACACATACACATTTGCACAACCATTCTTTCAGGTAATTGCCAATGCTGCTTACATGAGTTTGCTACAAATCCACCTATGTTTTATTTTTTCAAATGTGTCCAAATCTATGTACATAAATAGTCATATAACTTAGCCACCACTTAACAAAATCCATTCAGACTTTGCACAGACAATGTTCTTGCCTCCTTATCTTTATCTGAGGCTATTTGTTTTGTTTTCTTAAACTCTGTCCCATTAGCTATGGTCATACTTTTAGTGTTTCTATTCAGTCGGCAATACTTCAACTTTCAAGTCCTTCCTCTTTGTTGTTTAGCCGTTTCGATGGTTACAACAGACCTGCTCTCCTTAGTCCTTTCTTCATGTTGTATAGCAGTTTCCATGCCTATATCTAACACAACAGACACGCTTGCATCTGTTACCACGACGGCTTGTTCCTAGTGATACATCCAATCTAACGCGCACAGACAATGCAGATCATACCTTTTTCATTTTACATTATCTACCTCCATTGGATGAATGATATCTGTTCCTTTAGATCATTGATGGCACAAGATTTCCTTAATATTTCATACTGTTTTCCGTGTGTTTTGACAGCCTTCCAAACTGACTTTCTACGTGTTTAGTGGGACTTTACCCTGTCTACATTCTTATACTTTTTGACACACCAAGGACCCCCAATGTTCTTTAGTCCTCCAGTTTAAGGGTTACCATCATACCGAATTAATTTTCATGCACCTACCATTCCTTTTATGGATTTTTTTCTCAGGGGTGGATGGCACAGAGGATTTTCTTCTGTTTTCATTTTTTGAACAGACAGATATTTGAACACGTGCCAAATTAGAAGTACCTTTTTTCACTTCTCCTGCCTGATCTATTTACATCTATCAAGACATTTGGCACCTTGCCATTTGATTCACTGCTATTTCTTTTTTTATCTCTTAGCCTTTGGACAGAGATGCCATAAACCACACCCTTATAATTAAGAGATCACGCATTAAGCATTACAGGTACATATGTATGTACACCCTCGACCATTATGCCTTCTATGGTTGGTACTATCGACTCACGTTATTCTTACTCGTAGGGTGCACTAGATGGGCTTCTGATTTTTCCATCACTACCCATGCATGCTCTAAGGTGGCTTTAACTGAATTTCAGGGGTTTAGTTGCATTAGGTTCTCTGCTTAAGTCCCTGCAACTAAAGTTTTCCGTTAAATTTCAAAGGTTTTGTCACAATGTGTTGCTCACCTTAACGACACTGCAACTAAAGTTTTTTCCTTGAATTTCAAGTTTTTTTTAACAATGTATTGCTTACCTTAACATCCCTGCAACTAATGTTTTTGTCCTTGAATTTCAAGGTTTTCTTATTCCATACATAATTGACATTAATAATACAGACAATTGGGCTAGCGAAAACTATGCATCATGTGTACAAAGTAAAATAAAAAAGAAATGGTGCAACCACATTCCCCCCAAATAAACCTGTTCTTAAAAAACTTTGTTTGCATATTTTATGAAGTGTTTCATTTATATATACTGTTGATGAATAGAAAGTTATTAAAGTGTTACAGTAGCTGTGTAAAAGACTACACTCAATGTATCCTAAAATAAATCTTTACAAGACTACTGCCCACATAATGTGTACATATGTTTTTGTTTTTAAAACTGTTTTATAGCCACGGCTACAAGGATGCATGCGCGGCTAAATGTGGCAACGACTGGGGAGTTTTACCCAAGACTTCCACAGTAGATAAATGCAGCTGAAATACATAAAGTTATTTAGGTTTTTCTAACAGACACTGCATTGAAAAGAGCAATTAAGGGTCTTTCATCCATACATACAGTATGTGTTTGTATTGTCTCTTTTTATAACTGAAAAGTTGGCCATGAAAAGGACCATTTTGGGGGATAAGGAAAAAAGAGGTAGGAACTGGGAAGGGAAAAACACTATGCTTATTTCAGTTATTTTCCAAATAATGGGGTACAAACACATAGGCCCTGATTACGACCCTGGCGGAAAGCGACTGACCGGATCGCCACAGCGTAAATAGCGTTTCCGCCATTGCACGAAGGAGCAAAGTGCGGCCCATTCCGACCCATCGGGCACGAGCACCACGCCACGGCGGAAGTGCAAAGTCCGCGATGGCGGAAATGACCCCAAAACGGCCCACACCGCCGCCGTACGGCGCCCTAGGTGCAATACCGCCACCCCTCTCAGCGGTCACCGCAGTGTGCGCCTACCGGAAAGTACGGTGACCGGAAATATACGGAAACGGAAGTTAAAACATGGGCCCGGAACGGGAAACATCCCGGCGTACACCTATAAAAAAACTAAAACCACACAACCACTAAAATTACCACCCTGAAACACACCCCAACCCGTCAACCACCCTAGCGAAACCAAGAAAAATGGGAAAAGTAGCGAAGAAAGCGTGCGACCGCAAGCGGCAGGTCCACTTCTCCCGTGAGGAACTCACCGTGCTAACAGAGACCCTCCAGGAGAATGCTGCCGTCGTTTTCTCCACGCAAATGACCAGGACGGCACTTGCAAACAAGAAGGCCATATGGGCTCTGGTGGCACAGCGGGTAAGTGCGGTGGGGACCGCACCCCGCACCCCACAGCAATGCCGCAAGCGATGGGACGACCTGCGGATACGCGTCCGCAGCATACTCTCTGCCAACTGCAACATTGCCACAGCCACCGGGGGAGGTCCTGAATCACCCATCAAGTTGACCCCCTGGGAAGAAATCTGTGCCTCCACCATCGGAATGGAGAGCATAGAGGGAGTCGGAGGGATGGAGAAAGGAGTGCAGACATCAGAAGAATCAGGTAGGTGGGCCAGATAAAACAATGCCAAATCCACACAGTCCATCCATGTGAAGTACCATGCGTCCACATAGTGCAACAGAAACACATGTCCAGGAGAACGTCCACACACATCGGCCTGATAGCGCACGTTAAAACCCACAATAAATACATAAATAATTAAAAACCCCTAAAACACGCACTACACGTGCAGCAGGCACACCCTAACTGCAGGCTGCCAAACAACTGCACCCTCACTCCACACACAAATCAAAGCACCTCCAAGGCCCCGACCCAAATCACCCTCAGGTACCACCCCAATGCATGTGATACAATGCCATTCCAATACCCACAGACCCATTGATAACCCTCGCCCTCCTTTACTCCACCACAGGGTCCGATCCAAACGACGAGCTACAGGACACCCCTACCAGCACACCTGCAAAGAGGGCCAAGACCAACGGCCAGAGACCCTCCTCCTCAGCTGCACGCATCAAGACACGGCAGCAGCACAAATCAGGTGGCAGCACAGAGGAGGGAACATCAACAGGCACCCCAGCAGCCAGCATGCCCACAACACCACCACCACAGGTCCCCCCAATGGATGCCACAGAAGGCACTGCCTCAGGTGGCAGCAGCACCATAGGCGACACCCCATTGATGGCAGCATGCTCCGACACAGAAAACGGGGATGCCGAAGTCAGATCCATCCATGACCTGTCCCAATCCCCCTGTCTGTCCCATCCCGTACAACATGAGGATACCACGCAGGGGCACCCACAAGACGACGACTGGCCATCCCCCACAAGCCCTGTGGCAAGGCAACATGAGGACAACAGCCCCTCTGCGACACCCCCGCAAATGGCCATGGCCCAGCAGAGGCAACAGTCCCTCGACCAGTTGATCGAACAACAGCAGCAACTGGCCACACTCCTCAAGGACCATGCCGATGAATGTGGGGGCACTAAGGCAGACATAGAAACATCAACTGAGACACTTAGGGCAGAAATGGAGAGAGGTACAGAGACGCTAAGGGCACAAATTGAGAGAAGCACCGAGAGCCTGAGGGGGGAACTGCATGCGACGTCCAAAGACGTATGTGCCGAACTTGCCGCAGTGCGCCGTGTGCTCACTGAGCTCTCGCAAACCCTTAGGGACATGCATGGACGTGAGCAGGCAGACACATCATCCGTTGCAAGTTCCGTCCAGGGCAGCCCCCAACGTAGATCTGGAAGGAACCTGCGCTCCACAGGCAGGGGTGCCCCTGATACCCGCAGAGGGGGCTTGCAATAGCGACAGCCCACTGACAATGAGCATCTTTGGACACTGGTGTTCGGGGGGGAGGTAGGAGGGTGGAGGGGGTGTGTTGGGCTCACTTGGGTGGCGGGTCGATAGGGTGTTCAACATGACATCACATATGCCATAAAAAGTGCACGATAAACCAATGAGATGTGTGGACATTGATCTTTGTGTACTAGGCCATCATAGGCGTAGAGTCCATATTGTGCATGTCCCAGACACACGCAGTGCCACGAGTCCCGTGTCCATGTATCAGCCACCAGCCGTGAGTGCTAGAAGCATACATCTATGAGATGCTGACGAATGTCACGGGCCTCCGGTGCCTCGCAGACTCCATGAGGTGCTGCCACATCCCCACCCTCATCATGGCCATCATCAGGTGCTTGCAGTTCTGCGTCAGGGGGCATGGGCACATTTCTACGTACGCACATGTTGTGGAGCATGACACATGCCATGACCATCTTTGCAACCTTCTCATGGCGGTACAGGAGTGCCCCGCCAGACCTGCTGAGGCAGCGGAAACGAGTCTTCAGTAGGCCGAATGCCTGTTCTATGACTACACGGGTACGTGAGTGGGCATGGTTGTAGTCCTCCTCATGCTGGTCCCGTGGGTTCCGGACTGGTGTGAGGAGCCATCTCTTCAGTGGATATCCAGCATCACCTGTATGTGGATGAGAAACGTATGATGTGGAATGCCATTGATACGTACGCACACCCCCCCCCTTCCTGCCAGTACATTGCCAATTCACATACCCCACATCATCATGCATGTAATGAGACTCACCGAGTAGCCAGGATCTGTTCCCTGCGTGTCGCTCCATGTAGCGTGGTATTGTAGAGTTCCTCAAGACCATAGAATCATGGGTTGATCCAGGGAATCGGGCACAACAATGTGTAATGATCCTGTTGGAGTCACACACCATTTGTACATTCAGGGAATGAAATTGTTTTCGGTTGCGGTACTGGGCCTCCATGGCATGTGGGACGACCAATTCTACATGGGTGCAGTCGATGGCACCAATGCAACCCGGTATGCCGGCAAGTGCATGGAATCCAACTTTTGTGTTGGTAATTTCCTGTTCCGAGCGTGGTAGTGAGATGTAGTCGTCTGCGTGCTGCAGGAGGGCATCGAGCACTTGAAATAGTGTCCGTGAGAACAGTGGCTGAGAAATGCCATGCAACTGTCCGACTGTGTGCTTGTAGGTGCCTGTGGCCAGGAAGTGTAGTACAGACACCACCTTCAGTAGGGGTGGGATGGCGGTTGGGCTATCTATCATGCTGACAAGGTCAGCCTGTGTCATGTCCACAATGGCGGCTATGGTGTCCCGGTCCAGACGGTAGAGGGTGTGGATCTGCTCATCAGTGAGGTTGAACGGAAGTGCTCGGAGGCGTGGTATTGCGGGCTGCCTGCGTGGTGGTAGTGGCTGTGCTGGTGGGCCTTGCTGGCCCTGCCTTGGCCTCCTCCTCCTCCTGCGTCTCCTCCGTGCGGCTGGTTGTAGTTGGTGTTCGTCTTCTTCTTGGAGTCGGAGCACTTGCAGTGCTATCAGGTCCCCCAGGGCCAACATCGCGAGTCCTGCCGGTAGCATTTCGGTGTGGTTGTGGGAGGAGACTGGCTGTGCAATTTATGTGTTTCCAGGCTGTATGGCCTCCACCTGTGGTGATTAATTTCACCTGTGCAAACTGCTCTCCCCTTTGGCCGAGCACGTCCCGCGCACAACGCTGCAAATCGGGGAATGGTATCTTGCTATTGCAATCATGTATTTGTACCCGATGGCCGTGTAAGATTGGTTGATATGTTCATTCTGCTGTGGTCCCATTGTTTCCCATACTATCTGTGCAGTCGCGAACAGACTTGTGAAGGGTCAGTGGAACGTAGTACTCGAGTAACGGTGGGCCCTCATGCATCACTGTACCGAGTTGCAACGACGGGCGGGGCGTCCCATTTGTTGGTGAAGGCAGTTGCCATTTTCACACACAGCCGCACTCGATGGAATAATTAGTGATTTCAAACGGCCACAGATGCCTTTGCGACGTGATGTTGCAAATGAGGAATTCGAAGGCCGGCACTTTCGGTTTCCAGCTAGCGGCGAGGAGATGCCCACAGGTCTGACTGCAAATATAACGTTCTCTTGTTCTATGTCCTTGAGACAGGGCCCATGGCGAGGGAGCAATGATTGATATGAATAGTTTGGGATGCGCAATAGCTACGTGGGCGATGAGGCAGGCCGTTCCCAAATACATGTTACTTCACAACACTGGAATTACGGGCTGGGGCACTGTGGATTTAGCAGGCTGCATTACGCACAGACTCAATGGATGTTTCTAATGTTATGTGAGTAATTATTCATGCGTTTTGGTCCCGGGATGAGGGAATGATGAATGGATGCATGGGCAGGTGATTTGATACAGAGTTTGCCATGTACAGGGCTTCTTGGGGTCTATCCGCCTCCCCTACGCTATGTGATGCAGGGCTGCCATAGTGGGACCATCGTCTATCTGGCCTTGTTGAGCCCTCCCTGTCTCGACGCGCCCTCAGACACTTGTGTCCATGCACGTTAACATTCCCATCTGATGGATTCTGTTTTGACAGACGCATGCCCAGGTACACTCGTTTGTGATGGTGTTTGCACCTCGATATAGATGGTCATGAGTCGCAAGTGGTTTCGGGGTGGTGATGATCCTTTTGAGTGGGCTAGCATGCATATGGCTGTGGATTTCGTGTGATCATTGAAGTGAGTTGTTCGAATGTAGTTCTGATGGCCATTCTGTTCTTGTTCTTTTCTTTTGGTTGACAGGTATCTCCTCCCCTTTTGCCACTGCCATCTGTATGCCACTCCTGCAGATGGATTTTACTCCCGACACCTGCTGCTTCGTGTTAATCAGTGGAGCAGCATTACGATCTTATGGGACGATCGCCAATGGGCCACATGCCCTTACGCAGTACTGGTGGCTCGGAGCAACATTTCGGCCTTTCAGCTGGACTAGTGCCTCCCCATTGGGTCGGCCCTGCGGTTCTGTGCGCTTCCATGTTGCCTTTTCGTACGTGAATGTGGCTCTGTGTACCATGGGGGAACAGGGCGACACACAGGTAGTGGCTGGTCATTTCTTGCGGATGCAGCCCACAATGGTGATTAGTGTTTTGGAGTTCATGGCCTGATGGCTGTATGGGCTTGGTGACTTTGATGTGCATTAAATTTCTATTCTGATTTGGCCCGTGTAGCGTTTTTCTTTGCAAGTGATGTGGCATATGCCTATTTGGGGGGCGATGTATTGTGAGGAGATCTGCATTGGGTTCCTGCTTCGGGGTTTAGTCGCGTGGTACTGTGCTGGGCGCGTTTGCCTACGAAGCACAGTGAGGTCAGGGATGGGGGCTGCCAATATGACTGTTTGAATGTTGTCATGCTCAGGGGCGGAGGATTGGGTTTTGTGTAACAGATGCCGGTCAGCCAGGTGGACTGGTGGAATGATGTGATTTTCGGAATATTGCTGGTCACAGGTGCCTGTGTTTGCGTGCGTTTCTTGGTGGGGGATTGTGGTCATGTCCATTGGATTGGCTTCTGTATTCGTGCCATCTGTGCCCTGCAGCTCCCATTGGCCCCTCTTGTGTTTCTTTTGTTCGTTGCCATGCAGGGGTGACTTGTACATTTCAATGGTTGCTTTGTGACTTCATTGCACCTACGGGGAGTTCTACTTTGTGGGCAGGGAGCGGTGTAGAGGCACTCAGTGGGGCCGTTTACGGTTGATTCGCGATGCCGTACTTCTCGCCATGGCGGAATGGTACATTACGCCATGCCTGATGGCGTTAGGTACATGTCCGCTAGGGTCGGAATTGGCGTACCCTTGCGCCATGGTGGTCTTTGCGGTTTGGCATGGCGCGCGCGCGCGTGCTTGGTGCAGTTAGCGTTGGCGTTCACTACGGTGTCGCTAATGGCTTCGTACTTTCCGGTGACGGGTCATAGTCGCACCGAGCGCTATTCGATGGCGGAATTGCTTTTCCGCCATCGTTTTCCCCTTTCCGCCAGGGTCGTAATGAGGGCCATACAAATATACCTAGAGTTGGCATTCGGCCATATGTTCTAAGAGAACTGTGCCCAAAGTGTCTAGGGCCCACCTCAATCAAGCTTTGACAGATTTTGCACATCACAAGAAAACTTGAAAGATCGGTTGCAGGCAGGATGGACTGAGGTTGGGTGTTAGTTGGTAGAAAATAGCTGCTAATCGAATTAGAAGTCTGTGGCACAGATGACAAATACTGCTGTGCTGATCTTGCTCCATGTGCTTTCACCTTATGTTTCACATGAGGCTTCCCGTAGGATTCATCCACTTCATCCCAAAGAAAACAGACAAGATGGTGAATTAATGTGGATGTCTCCAAGCTTTGCGACGGCTTGTGTGAAGGTCCCCTCTGCAAAACCTTACTGTAGAAATTACCCATGACCTCATCAATCTCCTTTATGCTGTGTTGGTCCGTTATGTGGAAATATTGACAACTGTCAGCTCATATAGTTGTGCCCATTGCTTCTCTGTGGCGATAAAGCTGAAGTCACCCACACCACCATATCCTCATTGCTGGTCGTAGTCATTTTCAAATGCAGGACCGTGGAGGAAAAAAAACTGTAAAAATACACAACACAAAAAGGACTCTGCAACTTAATTTCAAAAACCTTAAAAAAAAGAATTTAAAAAGCTAAAATAACAAACACTGACAAACTGTAAAGCAAAAGACAAAGGACAAAGGTATAGGAAGAAGAACGGTAAAAAATGAATAGATAAATCAAGGTACCACTTTTAAAAGTTCCTGAAGGCTCCCAATGAAGTTTACCCACCAAGAGACAAAAAGCAGTGACAGAAAACTTTCAAAAGGTGTTTGGAGATGGGTGTAACCATGGTTACACAATATAGCAAACCATAATGTGTTTTCCGTATGCACCCAAGCGCAATGACGTGTTTGCTATTAACCAATCACTTGGCCCAATGAGGAGTTGCGCCTGCACCTGGCAGTAGCCGCATCAATGGAAGGCCCTATCTCTTCGAAAGCTGAGCTGGCATGGCAATGCAGCTTTGCGGCTTTGTATAACAGCCAATCGGATCATGGGCTGTGGTACCCTTTTAGCCGTGTCAACAAAACAGCCAATGAAATACTGCGTTGCATTGACGCGGCTACGATCATGCCGTTTGATGAAATCGGAACCTGCAAAATTATCCAATAAGACGTTGAGCTCCTTCAACGTGGCTGCGCATCTTCGTGCCTGATGCACCAGCCATTCATATCACATGCTGCAGCTCTGTGCATACACGTGACTCCTATCCGTGTCAACGAATGGTCTGATCACACGTTAAGATGTATGAGGACATCCGCGAGTGTGAAAGTGTCCAATCAGGGTGCGGCAGTGAGGAGCTGTGACTAATAAACCCACCCAAAAAGTAAGTTTATATTAATTATTGCTATCAGTGCTTGTTAGTGAAAGGTTGTCAAATTAACTGCAAGAACTTTTGGCACTTTAACCCCTTTATCCTTCTTCCTTTTTACCCACTTTTCACCTAATAATCTTTTGCCTTGCCTTGTGATTTATTCAGTTTCTCTATTTTTGGTGTTATTTTGTTTTGATTTATTTTTTTTACTTTTTCATGTTTTGTGGCATTGTCTTTTTAGGGTTGTCATTTTTTTCTTTTACATTTTCCTCCCTTGTTGGACATTCCAGCATGTCCAACCATGATAGCAGCAGATAACGAAGGAAGAAAGCAACTGGAATGCAGACCACTGCAGACAGTTGGTGATACTTCAAGGTGTAAGAACACTGTTCTAAAGAAGAGGCAGAGGACATACTATGCACATGGTGCAAAAAAAAATTAAGACATGGCTGTTCAAATGTTATGTCACAAAGCCTGGGAACATCAATCATGATAAATCATCTGGTGCGAATCAACTGGGATGAAATGGATGATGCGTTTCAGAAATCTCATGAGCACCACAAAATAAAAATGCACGGGGCTCATGCATTACATAGCACCACCTCCAGCATCTACATCCACCAGTGAGACATCACAGACACTGAATGAAGCCTCAACTTCTGCAGCAGTGTCAACTGCACTTCCTACAACTTCACAGACTCACAATCTCTCAGTTATGAGAGTCCTGTGTGAACGATGCAACAAATGGGTAGCCGTGGGAGGTGCCACAACTAAGGATTGGGAGAAGTTAATGTCTCAACACCAGATTAACTGTCATCCTTAGTTTTTCCCCCACTTTTTTGAAAAAACATAATAACAAAAAGAAAATACCAACAAAAAAATATGTCCTTTTGTATTTTAATTCACTTTGTTATATGTTTCATCCTTATGTGTTTTCCTCCCCTGTTCCACACCCCTCCTTCCTTGCCCCAAAACAACCCTTTTAAAGACTTCCCTTTAGGTGACAAAAATAGATGAAACTGTACAGACTGAAAATATATATTACAATTTCTATTGTAATTTATTTCATGTGATTTGAGTGTCTAAAATCCCCCAAATGTTTACTTGTAACTACAGTTACAATGTTAACAGGGTGGGAATGTAGCAGCGATAGAACCACTCTAGTTGTTGCTCACCTTAGCCGCACCTGCATACACCTGCATCTCATTGGCTTGTGCTGTAGCTGTGGCTATAAATAATTACATTAAAAACATATACAAATCTGTTTGTATACATATGTGCCTATGGTTACAACTAATCAAATGACGAAAAGTGTTGACGCATCTAGGGACATGCTCTTTATAGACGCGGTTATACAAAAGCCCCTCCATGGGCGTTTGCTGTTAGCCACAGCTACATGAAAAAAACCTCCAAATCAAAAAATGTATTTCCACTCCCCCACACACCAAACAAGTTGTCATGATCCCAGTAAGTGAGCACAGTTTCCATTCAGGCATGAAGGAGAAGCAAGGTACATCACATCAGTCAGCAGGTCAAAAGTGGGTACAAGCCTGGCATATGCTCCCATAGTCTCTCATAGTGCTTATAGTGGTATCATACAATAAACTTGGCTGCCGCCTGATACATTGACAACTTACAGCATGATCTATACTTATTACAGAGGGAGCTCCTTAAGCCCTGCCTCTCCCGGAGCGCTCGCTTCACGCCTTCTCCGCTGACAGCGGATAACGCTACCAGCGTCTCTCCTCACAGAACCTGCCAAAGATAAAATAAGAGACATTACTTTTCACAGAAAAAAACAACAGAATTCCATAGTTATTGAAAAGACTTACCAAACCAAAGTTATCTCCGAAGTAGTCTTTCAGTCAGCTGTGTTCGTTCGTAGCCGCAGCATCTTCTGTCAGAAGTTCTCTCACAGCCGCGCAGCATCTTCAAGCAGCATTCATTGTTCGGAGTCGCAGTACCTACATTCAGAAGTTTCCTCAGCAGCCGCTGCGTCTTCTGGAGGTATTTTCCTCAGCTTTCCGAAAACCTGCAGACAAATAAGGTATTTAATTAATGAACGAACTTAATAGAAAATAAGAAAGAAGAAGTTTAAACAAGTTTACGTACCTGAAGTTTCTTCAAGTTTTCACTGCTCAGTTATTTGTATTCGTATTTGTATTTATTTATTTATAAAGCGCAGCCAGGCCCGGGGGCATACGCGTAAATTAGATCTGGTTACAGTTACAATTAAAAGCAGTCAACAAAGGGTTATGTTACAGTTACAGGTATGTACATATTTAGTGTTGCAGGTGCATATAAACATGATCAAAAGATGTCATACATACATAGTGTACAATCAGCGGACAATCACAATAGGAGCAGTAAGTTAGGCTGTCATAGAGTCCATGTTGTGAAGCCAACACTTCGTGTTATGTTTGAAGCGGTTACCCAAAAGGCTGCAAATACTCTGCATAGACAAATTTACGCTAGTTCAACGTTTCTCCATTCCGAGTAACGTCGCAGTCATCCCACAGCCATTAGACTCTCCGAGTTCCGAGAACCTGCAAGAAAAAGGGAAAATATTAGAAAGAGAGATCTCTCCAATGTAGGGACTATTCCAAATCTAAAATACTATAGTATTTTCTCCAAATACTTACCCAAGACAAATTCTGGAAAAGCAAAGACATTATAAAGGCAAGAGTCTATTGAACACCTCAGTCTTCCAAGTTAAAGTTTCTTCATTCCAACGCGCCCCTGTAGAATAACAGGATGGAGAGCTCCACAAAACATAAACACGGGAAAGAAGGGAGGGATTAGCAAAAGCACATAGTTATACAGGAACTTCTCAGAAATCAGGTATTATAGCAGTTCTATTGCTGTATTTGTTGTTTATACAGAAAAGGAATCCTAAAAGTGCCCAAGTAACAGGTACACAGGCTGAGAAGGCATTAGGCTCCCGAGGAGTCCAGGTAAGCATTACAGAACGCAAAGCCAGTACTTAAAATACTCCCCTGAGCATAATGGAGGACACAGGAATTGACAATTTATCCCAGATTTTGGGAGAGTTAAGGGCAGAAGTCCATGCAGCTAGTTCTGAAACATCTCTCTTAGGAGAGGACACTGATGAATTGGGTCGCCAATTACTACAATCCCAAGCAGGATAAGCACCACTTTCTAGTGGGCTTCCACAGGGTCAGATTTCCGCTCCCAGTCCTCCTGTACAGGTAGTTATACCCGGGAACATTCCACTAGCAGCCCCGGAGAGATTTACAGGGGATCCAAGTTGTTTAGCAGTTTTCATGAACCAATGTAATTTACACTTTCTGTGTAGACCTGGGGTCTTTCCTTTAGACCAGGCCAAAGATCTCTCATTTCGTTGTTCCAGTCATCTTAATTAGCGACCTTCAACCTTCCAAGATATATGCTCTGGAAGCATATGTGGACAGTGGTACGATTGGGAACTACATGGATTACGAACTTGCAGGCAAGATGGGTATTGGTATGCACCCAAAGGCTGTGATAGAAAATGTCACCGCAGCAGATGGCACTCAACTGATATCCGGACCAGTGACAAAGTGTACTGAAGTTTGCACCTTGCTTTGCTAGGAGGGACATTGTGAAAAGATCTTGTTTTACCGAATTAGTGCTCCACAGTTTAAAGTGATTTTAGGAATTCCATGGCTAGAGAAACATAATCCACAGATTGACTGGCGTGCCAAAACCATAGTTTTTACAGAGGAATGCAGGTATTCCTGCAATGTTCAAGGCGGAACCTTTGAAAAAGAAGTTCAAGTGAATTTAAGAGAAAAACCCACCTTGCAGTTAGTATTCGAAGAAGAACAGGCTAGCGTGTTGTCTCCTCATCGGCCATATGTTTGTCAAATTGATTTGATCCCTGGTTCTAAAACCCCTGCAGCAGAATTTATTTGAAGAATTATTTGGATAATTACCTCGCCAATGTTTTATTCGGCCCTCTAAGTCCCCAATGGTGTCTCATCTGTTTTTCGTGCCCAAGAGGGAAGGGGAACTTCGTACTTGCATAGACTGCCATGCCCTCAACCAGATCACAGTCAAGAACTGGTACCCCCTTCTACTCATTCCAGTGTTAATAGATCAAGTTAAGGATACCAAAATGTTTACTAAACTAGACCTTCGAAGGAGCTTACCACTTAGTCAGAATCAAAGAAGGAGATGAATGGAAGACTGCTTTCCGCACAAAATACAGTTTATATGAGTACCAAGTCATGCCCTTTGGCCTATGCAATGCCCCAGCAGCTATCCAGAATTTTATGAATGATGTTTTATGCAAATTGCTAGATATCTGCACTGTAGTGTACCTTGATGACATTCTGATCTATTCAAACTCGGTCCAAGAACACATAACCCATGTACGAGCAGTACTTCAGAAACTACAACAACACAAGCTATTTTTCCAACTAGAGAAATGCTACTTTCATGTGACCTCAGTGGAATTTCTGGGATTCGTCCTGTCACCTATGGGAATCCAAATGGATAACCTGAAAAGTTGCTGCAGTTCTGAATTGGCCTTACCCTACGTCAGTGAAAGGAGTCCAAAGTTTCTTTTGTATTTGCACATTTTTACAGACGCTTTGTTGCAGAATTTTCACAACTAGTCCATTCAATAGCTTCGCTACTGCAAAAGCACAAAACATTTTCCTGGACGAAGGAAGCAGAAGAGGCCTTCCAGATATTAAAAGACAAATTTGCCACTGCTCCTATTTTAAGACACCCACAACCGAACTACCATTTGTAGTGGAAACTGATGCGTCCAGTGCTGCAATGTGAGCTGTATTATCCCAGAAAGATACTGAAACCGGACAACTGCATCCAGTGGCCTTCTGGTCCAGGAAGTATTCAACAGCAGAATTAAATTACAGCATCACAGATAAGGAATTTCTGGCAATAAAACATGCTTTGAAAGAATGGAGACACCATTTATTAGGGGCCCAGCATACTGTCACAGTTTTCACAGATCATCGAAACCTGCAATATTTACGCAATGCAAACGCTCAGTCATCCCGACAACTCCGTTGGGTGTTATTTTTCGTGGAATACAATTTTGTTGTAACTTATCACCCAGGGGTACATAATGGAAAAGCGGATGCCTTGTCAAGGATTGGAGAGAAAAGATCCAAAGTACAGCAGATCCTGTAAATATAATTCCAGAAGAGAAAGTGCTGGGAGTCACTGGATCTTCAGAAGAAGACTTGAAGGCACAAATTCTCCTTAACATGACCACTTCAGAGTTAGAGGCTTGAAAGTCAAGAGGACCCAGGATTAGCATTCAAGAAGGTTTACCTTATTTCCAGAGTTGGCTTTACCTACCATATCAGGAGTTACAAAAGAAAGTTATGGCAGATTACCATGGAACTACATTGGAAGGCCACTCTGTAATCGCTAAGACCACAGCCAAAATCCAAAGGCATTTCTGGTGGGCAACATGGCGCAAGTATATCATAGATTTCATTCAAACTTGTAGTATTTGTGCTCAAAACTAAAGCTCAAAGCATAGACCAGCAGGACTGCTTCAACCGTTACCTGTCCCACCAGCACCATGGCATACCATTTCTATGGATTTTATTATAGAGCTGCCCCCTTGCCTTGTTCGGGTTATAACACAATCCTTGTAGTGGCAGACTTGTTTTCCTACTTCATCAGTCTTAGCAAAGGTGTTCCTAGAACAAATTGTATGTGTTCTTGGATTTCCATCTACAGTGATCTCTGATAGAGGGAGTTAATTTGTATCCCAATTTTGGAGAAAATGTTGTGAGTTGGCTAAAGTTGAAGTGTGTTTATCTTCCAGTCACCACCCACAAACTGACAGTCAAACAGAGAGAACCAATCAGACTCTCAAACAATATCTTTGATGTCTTCTCCACCAGATAGATTGTTCCAGAGTGGATGTCCTTTGGGTAGCAGAGTATGCCTATGATAACTCCGAACACACTTCCACAGGTTATACTCCTTTCAATATACTTAAAGGTTCTTATCCTCGGACCTCTACCTTCGATCCAACAGAATCCTTATAGATGCCAGTGGTACAGAGTCTTCATGATAACATTACCAGAGCAAAGGAAGAGGTTCTATGACATAGGCATCCCGTACGGATACATTCAATACCACCTCCCTCAATTGTCATGAATCGAGAACCATCTGAATCGTCTCCTTGGCCAATTGGAATGCAGTTTCCTGTTCATCATCCCATTAGAAATAAAAAAAAATTACGCATCACTTTGTAAAGAGGCGCTAAAATCATACCCAAATGTGGTATGTGCTGTCTCCAGAACCCAAGTCAACCCAATCCAATGAACTGTTGCGCTTGTTTGTTAGCTTTAGGGGTTACAAACTCCAGTCTTTTTAGTTTCACCTTTGGCACCATTTTGCGGTACCCATAATGCCATTGAATCCCAGAAAAACCACGGTCTCTGCCGGACCCTGGGTCTTAGCATCATTCGTTTGCCATCCTTCCTTGTGCAATTCTTCCCTAATGAGATCCAAGTGCACTTGCACTCTGTGCCCATTCTCATCTTGAATTCATATATCATCAATGTAATGCACAATCATTACATCCCGTTTGCATGGGATCTTGTCTAAATGTTCTGCCACCAGCCGGTGACAGATTGCTGGACTATACATGTAGCCCATTGGCAAACAATGAAACATATACTGCCTCCAACTGCATGAAAATGCAAATTGCACTTGGCATTCATCCGCATTCAGTACAGTGATGAAGGCGTTAGCCAGATCCAATACTGCAATACAAGTACCCTCACAGTTTTGTACATTTTCAATCAAGGTCCCTGCATCCAGAACTGCGGCACCAATGGAGGAGTATATTTATTCAATTTATGATAATCAACACCACATACCCTTTGATGGTCTCTGAAATTGCTTTCTGCCCACCGGGAATGCGATATTGTTTCACAGACACGCTTATTGTGGCTATCAGAACCTTCCGGTATTTATAGTGAGCAGCCCCCACTGCTGTTCGCTCAGCAACAGCCTGATATTTATCTGCCTTATCATGATATAATTTCATTTGGAGCTACTGCATCAATGTAATTTGTTCTTCCGCAGCTAATTCTTTTTCCAATTTTTCAACATTTGTAATTCCACATTTTTTTGATGCATTTTAGGAAAGGCATGTAATAGAATCCAACCCCTCCTCTCTAGAGCCAAGCATTTTTACCCTTCTCCATAGATACTTGATGCAAGCATTTCAACACTTCGGCTCGGCTTGCTTCTCCTATACTTGTATCCCAGGTCTCACTTAATCCCCCACTTAATACCTCACTTAATCCTGCTCCGCACGCCCACATTTGTGCAAGTTTATCATATGGGCTCTTAGTCTAAACCCGGGAGCTACATTTTTTCCTAAACATGGAACTCATATCGAATGAATGTTACACCTCCCATACGTTAATAAGAAAAAACTCAACACCTAGACACACACGTATAAATCGTTTCTACCCTTTTTACCACCCTAAAGGAAGAAAGACAAAAAGGGGAAACAAAAACCGTTTGAGCTTAAACGTTACCTTCAAAAAGTGTTATTAAGCAGGATCCTTTGGCATCAATATCAGCACAAAGACCCTGCTCACAGAGCCAACATGTTTTGCTTTTGCTTGGCCACGTGAGGAGAACAATTACACTTATGTTTCCCCGGCCCCAGACAAAACAAGTTAGTGCACTCAGACAGGCAAAAAATCACACATAGGGCCTCATCACGAATTGGGCGGTATGCCAGCAGTATTCCCACTGGGATACTGCCCGCGCTAATAGCGTTACCGCCAAACTGCCCAGCGCCATTAGCGCTGGATCACAGGTTTGGCGGAACAGGAATTTCCCATTCCCCATTGTGCCCATTCAGGAAATCCCTATTCCCCATTGTGCCCAATGGGGAATTTTCAGCACAACTACCGTCGGCAGTATTACTGCATGGTAATCACGCTGAAAATCGGCAAATTTGCAGCAGATTCATCCCAGCTCAGAGTTTGGGGTAAATCCTGCCAAACCCGTGATTTGGCAGACCCTTAAATGTGGCAATAATAGCATTACCACCAAACTCGTGATGACCCCCATAGACTAATTATTATAGTAAAATGAAAATGGCTCATTATAGGCCCTTTATTCACACAATGGGCCTCATCACGAGTTTGGCGGTAACCCTTAAATCCGGCGGTCACGCTATTACTGCCGGATTTTAGAGTCTGCCAAATCAGGGCTTCGGCAGATTTCTCCCCAGTTCTGAGCTGGGGGGAAATCCACCAAAAATTCGCGCTATTACCACCGGCGGGAAATCCATCGGCGGTAAGAGCGCGAAAATTCCCCATTGAGCCCAATGGGGAATGGGGCATTCCCGAATGGGCTCAGTGGGGAATGGGGAATTCCATTATGGCCAAACCCGTGATCCAACACTAATAGCGCCGGGGGGTTTGGCGGTAGGGCTAATACCGCCAGCAGTAATACCGCCAGCGTTACCGCCCAACTCATGATGAGGCCCACTATGTGTATATATGAACTTACCATACATAAAGAAACATACACTTAGATATATAGAAATATAGATATATATTGCTTCACCATTAGTAAAGACGCAGAAGACACCTTTATCTCGGCCACTACAGCACTGCTTAGTCCCTGAGCAGGTAGGCGAAGAGATCACTCATGCTAACGGGGTCTGAGGTGGAGCGTCCTCCCTCTCAGCAAGACTGCATAACCCTGGGGTCCAAGTTCTAATTAACTTTGCCACAGAATTCCCTCTTCTTTATGGGAGGCATGTCCCCACCCTTCTCAGTTGTGTCTGCCCTCAGCGAAGAGCAGATCACAAGTGGAAGGGGCAGAGAGTGGAAAAAAACAGCTATGAGTGGAAAAACCCAGCACGCCTCTCCTCGGAATCATTCCCAGAACCCCTTATCATGCACCTGCAGGAAACTCTGACTCCCTTCCCATATTCGTCCTTCAGTGGACAATAACATAACAATTCTCTGCAGCAATTCTACTTAGCAACAATATTTTTATAGTTACGTGATCTTGTTCTGCTTTTGCTACTGAAATGCTTGTTTATTCTGTAAGGCCCGCAAAGACCCAGGCTTTTATTACTGTGATGGGAGATGGGAAATGGCTGCGCAACAATGCCATGTTGTTCTAGCTCGCATTTCGCACAAGCATTACAAATAAGTGGGCAGATGTTTGCATGCATGGCTGTATTATGTTGCAGTGGTTGTGGCCAGGGCCTAGACTCTTGGGTGCATGGCCGGAGGCTGTAGGCCATAGGCCTTGCACCCAAGAGTCTAGGCCCTGGCCACAGCCACTGCAGTATAATACAGCCATGCACTCAACATTTTTGACAGTGACACATGGATCGCATACGAGGCAATGCACCCAAGAGTCTATCCATTGGCTGCAAGTAGTGTAATAGTATGTGTACAAAAGTGGACAGGGTGTGTGGCAGGTGGCTTGTTGGACTGTCTTGAGATTATTGGGTGTATGATAGTCTATGCAGTGGGAGGTCATTGTGGCCAGTTACTATATTCTTAGGTGCATGCACCCAAGAGTCCAAGAGTCTGCCCACTGGTTGAAGTACAGTAATAGTATGTCTAGAAAAGTGCACAGGGCCTTAGGTGGCTGATTTATTGGATCCAAGAGTGTGCTAACTGGTTGTACGTACTAGAATACTATTTGTACAGAGGTGGACAGGGCCTCAGGTGGTTGGCTTATGTTTGTGGGTTGTAGCAGTGTATAGATTGTTGGGTGCATGGCTGTATTATGCTGTGGTGATTGTGACCAGCTACTAGACTCATGAGTGTATGGCTGGAGGCCAAGCACCCAAGAGTCTGCCCACTGGCTGTAAGTACTGTAATAGTATGTGTACAAAAGTGGACAGCGTGTGTCAGGAGGTTTGTTGGACTGTCTAGAGATTCTTGGGTGTATAACACTGTATGCAGTGGGAGGTAATTGTGGCCAGCTACTGTAGTCTTGGCTGCATGGCCAGATGGATTCAATATACTCAAGAGTCCAAGAGTGTGCCCACTGGTTGAAATACTGTAATGGTATGTGTAGAAAAGTGGACAGGCCCTCAGGCAGCTGGCTTATTGGACTCAAGAGTGTGCTGACTGGTTGCACATACTGGAATAAAATGTGTACAGAAGTGGACAGGGCCTCAAGTGGATGCCTTATGTGTTTGGGTTGTGGACACTGGGTAGATTCTTGGGTACTTTACTGTATTATGATGTATTGGTTGCGGGCAGTTAGTAGAGTCTTGGTGCAGAGGCCATCCATCCAAATGTCTGTCCATTGGCTGGAAGTACTGTAATAGTATGTCAACTAAGTTGGATGAGGCATCAGGCTGCTGTGTTATGTGTGTGGGTTTTGGTAAGTGGGTAAGTGGGCAGATGTTTGCAGGCATGGCTGCATTATGCTGCGGTGGTTGTGGGTAAGGCCTAGAGGCTGTAGGCCATAGGCCATGCACCCAAGAGTCTAAGCCCTGTCCACAACCACAGCAGCATAATACAGCTATGCACTCAACTTTTTTGACAGTGGCATATGGATTGCATAAATATGTGTTTAGAATGCAAATTGTAGATTACAAAGAAGTATGACACCAATAATTATATACTCACTGTATGTTTTGTTGAGGCCCTGTGCACCTTTTTTGTATGAACTGCAGAATACTGTTGAAGTGGCAATAGCAGATTTCACTAATGTGTTTTTTTGTAAATGCAGGGGAAATCTTTGTTTTATTGTCTGTGATAAAAGAAAACCTAACATGTTAAAGTAGGTACTTTTTAATGTCGTATTGCATTGCAGACGTTTGTGTACTCTGTGGACCCTAATAATTAGTACTTCACAAGTACTATGCTTGAAAGAAGTGTACTGTGCAATGTGCTCAGTTCCTGTGTTTGTTCACATAATCATTGGGTTTGTGGGAAAAAGAAATCCATGCAGGATTTAAAAAAAACTTCTGCGTTCATTTGTTGCTATGTAAACACTCTGTTTCAGTGACATGTGCACTGCTTACAGTAATTTTTAAGGTACATATCTATGTGGTATTGTGGTTATAGGCACTGTTGCAGTAGGAGGAATTGAAATGGTATATGATTTTCCTTTTTCAAGTGGTGATAGTATGGTTGCAGTTAGATACTATTTGGTATATTCTAACTGCGTATTTGTTTTTCTCTTTTTAGCTATGTTTGTTTATGCATTTGCGTGCTGTTGATGTTTTGTAAGTACTGTGGTATTGCAGAGTAATATTGCAGGATTGTGGGGGCAGTTAGATACCTGTTGGAATATTCTAACTGTTGATAGTTTGAAAGTTGTTGAGGGTATGCTTGTAGCACTGTGATTTTATTTTGGCAGTTTGACCGCTGGAAGTAATATTGTAGTACTGCGGGTGCAGTAAGATACCAGTTGTGGTATGATGGTTGTTTATACTCAATACGTGTTGAAGGGTTTCCTCAGAAGAACCTTCATTTTTGGTGGTGGATTAATGGGAGGTAATATTTTAGTATTATGGTTGTAGTTAGATAGCAGTTGGATTATTCCGTTTACAGTTGTTTCATATGTGATGGTGGGTATTGGGCAGTAGCTCAGTGAGTACATTTTGGTTTCAAGAATATTAAGTAGGCATTTGCAAGATTTGCTGGTAATCTCTGCTTCAGAGTAATGGAAGTATCATTGCATTCAAACCATCCACATCCACTGGTACTTACCTTTTCATTCTCTACTGGTCCACTAGTACTTACCTTTGTCATAATGTTTTTTCTCATTATATCGCTATACACCATATAGGCCATATAGACATTACGCCTGTGCTTCAAAAATTACATTTTTTTCATCTGTAATACATAAATCAACATCTTCAAAATAAACATAAACAATGTTTTTGTTACTTACTCTCATATGTTCTTTTGTGCAGTTATACTAAACGTTCTCTCATACTGTTAGATCAATCTTGGCCATCCACACCGCTTGGCCTTTCATTAATCACATTTTATTTTTTATCAAATACACTACTATGATCAATTTAAACAAGCACCACCCATTGTTTGAAAATCTGAATATTGTATCCACACCTTGCTTTATCAACCTAGTCTCACAATGTTATTTTTTGTTCTTTTATTTGCACCTTCTATAAACTTGTGATTTTTACTGCTTTAATATTCATTCATTCATTCATTCATTATTTTATATTGATTTATCTCACCCCTAGATTGACGTCAATCTTCTGATTTTGAACTTTTTACGTCAATGCTTTTAGTTTTAACTGTTTATTATTATCTTACATTAATTAGTCTAATCACAACACAAACTCTCATACTTTGCATATTATAATCTCTTACATGTGTGTACTTTTATTCTGCTCCCCTATTCCTTTCAATACACCCACGTCATAAGGGCCTGTGGTCCACGGGACACTTGGCACCTTTTCCAAGTCTTCCTGAAATTATGCTGGATGCTGTTGCATTATTGCCATACACTGTGAGATGTCCCTGTTCTCTATTTTTATACAGTATGTGATGCTCCTAGAAAACACCAGTTCCTCATTTGTTTGGTCTTATCTAAATATGTCATCATCAGTGATGTCAGTCAATCTGTACCCTTCTTCAAGAGCTATTACTGTTCTCCATGGTCTTCCCTCATCGTCCATTCCTTTGAGCATCATCATTTCCCTTTGTACTATGGCTGCTTCTAATTCTAGAGGGATAGTCTGTCCCCCCTCTTCATCACTAGGTATCTGCAGTCTTAAACACAAATTTGTCAGGTATCCTCATAGTCCTTCCAACTAAGCCAGGTAGCCATGTCAGTAGAATGCTCACTCCATACAAAGTAAATCTCTTGCTCTTTTGGTACGCCTCGCGGAGCCACTTGCCCTGTGAATACCATTATAAATTTGTCCACATTCAAGTAGTGTATTCCAGGAGTGGAACACACAATCCCTTGGTGCATGAATGAAATTGTCATGTTACGTTTTGTCATCAAATCTCTTCCCAAAATATTAACTGCTGTCTGTCATGAATATAACAAAGGAACAGTCATGTCACACTCTCCTATAGAGACTGGTAATTCATTAGTAAAAGGAACTCAACTTGTAGCTCCAGAGAACCCTTGAGCATTCCTGGCATTTCCCGACATTGGATACTTTCCCTCCGGTATACATGAACGTGTAACCCTAGTGTATACTAAAAAAGAAAATGATTTGCCTCCTATCGTCACATCGACCCTTTACTCTCTCTCAAGAGCTTGGTCATGAGAGATTTATGGAAAGCAGCATGGGAGGTCTCGTTCCTTACTGTTGTGGGCAGGGCATTCCAGTTTTATGGTGCTAGGAATAGGAAGCTAGAGCCACCGGCTTTAGCTCTTTTGAAGGTAGGGACGTTAAGCTGATTCAAGTGGAATGATTGCTTAGGTCTTTAGGAAGAGGCTCAGACTAGTTTTTCTGATAGATAAGGAGGAGCTGTGAGTGATAGGCATTTTTGGGTTATCGCTAATGTCTTGAAGAGTATACGCTCTATGACTGGGAGCCAGTGGGCAGGCTCTCCTTGCTTTGGAGATGTGCTCCGTTTTAGGAATGCTTAGAGCTGCTCTGAGGGCATTATTCTGTATGATTTGAAGCTTATTGATGTTTTTGGCCAAGATACCCCCAAGCAGGATGTTACAATAGTCTAGTTTGGCCCCAAAGGTGGCTCTGGCTATGGAGAGGCTGTTTCTGGAGGATAAGTATGGTTTGACGGCCTTGATGATTTTGGGGGTGAGTGCAGCCGAAGATGCAATGGCGCTGATCTGGCTTGTCATAGAGAGAGTGGAGTCAATGTAAACATCCAAGGTTTTGATTGCTCATGAGACAATGATTAGGGTGTTCTCTATGTTGAAGGGACTGTATTGCTTGTCAAGCTTGTTTAGAATTTCCTTGGGACCTACCAGGAGGATTTCCGTTTTCTCCCCATTGAGGCACAGTCCATTGGCCGACATCCAAGCTTGGATGGTGGCATAGGTTTTAGACAGTGTTTCAGTGTCTTTTTCATTAGAGCCAGTTAGAGGAAGTAGGACCTGTGTGTCATTGGCATAGTTTGTGTAAGCTATGTCAAGATTGTACAGGTTATTGAAAAGAGGTAGGATGAAAATATTGTACAACCTGGGCGAGGTGCAGGAACCCTGTGGGTCTCCACATTGGATAGTGGTTGCAGTGCAAGCCTGATCTGAGAACACTTTCATGACTCTCCCTTCAAGGAAGGATGTGATCCAGGATGTGGCTTCAGGGGTAAATTGGGCTGCCTTCCTGAGTTGTCTGCAGAGGGTTTTGTGGTCGACAAGATCAAACGCTGCAGACAGATCTAGGAGCAGTAGCAGCGCAGGCTTGCCATCATCCATTATTTCCCCTAATCGGTTCTTCAAATCCAGTAAGGCCGACTCTGTCCCGTGATCTGGGCGGAAGCCTGATTGCCTCTTTCCAAGTATGCTATTCACTTCCAGGAAATGCTAGATTTGTAAATAGGCAGCTTTGTCTAGAATTTTTAACAGGAAAGGAACAGTGGTGATGGGTCTGTAATTGTTGGGCGATTCCCAGTCCAGCAGATGTTTTTTTTTTTTAAAGTGTGCGAACCCAAGCCTCTTTCAAGCAAGATTGAATTCCTTCTCTGGCTACATATATGTGTTTTTATGTGAATTAAGCCTGCAATCCATTGATTGCCTGTACTTTTACAAAATCGTGTATGTGTGTGTGTACATGTATGTGTGTGTGTGTGTGTGAATGTATGTGTGCGTGTGTGCATGTGTGCATGTGTGTGCATGTGTGTACATGTATGTGTGTGTGCATGTGTCACTCACCCTCTCTTTATAAGCATATCATGACTGAGATTCTAACATGATCATCTCTATTTTCCCCAATCTCAAACAAAATATCTTCTTTGTTCATTTCTCCAAATTCTACTTTTCCTAATAAATCAATTTGTCGTGCATAATAGTAATCCATATTGTGCTCAATAATTGTGCCAAGCCTTCCTTGTTTCTCTTTGTCAGTGCCCAGCCTGCTTGTACTTATTAATAAATATATTTCATTTAAACAAACCCTGCAATAAACCCTAAATAATGCATTATTTATTCTTGCAAGCCAAACCAATCAGGGTGTGTGCCTTATAAATGCTAGTAGGATTTCTTATATGTCTTCATAGCTTAATCCCTAAACTAGTGCACATCATCTCCTAGTTATTTACTGAGATTTTGTACTGGGAGACCCCCGGCCGGCCCATAGAGTCGGGGTTTGCTCTGCAGTAATTTAAGATGAGATAGCTGCACCTTGAGATGGATGGGGCTTGCAGGTTTTCTTACTACAACACCAATCAATAAGGACAACTCAATGGTTTGGCAATGGTTTGGCAAAGGGGAGTCTGTTTAATGACAAGTACAAAAAATGGGGAAACATGGAAATCAACAGTGATGCGATAGCCCGTATCGCTTCAACTCCCACGAACTTCATACACCAGTAACATTTATACCCAAAACTCTTCATAATCTGACGTGTAACACTTAAAAGTTAACATGCTATTCTATTGGTTGAAAAAAGGTAACTTTAATATAGGTGCTATATCCGTATATGGTAACGGAGTGCAGGGATTGGATAAACACTATCAGGTGGTCGTCTAAGCCCTTCCTTCAAAAATTACTACGGTAGGCATCACTAAAAGTACAACGTCCCATTGGTTCTACTAACTATAGTACCCTAGATTATTTGGTCCATTGTGATTGGGTTGGCATCAGCCCCATGCATAAAACTCCACTTTACTTAGCAGCACGCAGATTGATCAGCCAGGTGCAGGATGCCCGAAGATTCAACCGGCAACCCTTCCATCAATCATAACTTTAGTGGCTATGTGTCAATTAGTTGGCTGTGGTCGGCCTCAAAACTGTATCTTCTTGTCAGGAAATGTTATGATATCTCTGTCTGGGTGACAGCCAGGCGTAGGTGTGAATCTGTGCCTCTTCTTACTCGGATGGTCACGTGCTGCTCATACCGTGAATCTGCCTAGTTTGCCTTCTATTTGCGCATTTAATTCTTATATTCGGCTTGCCATCTCGGCCTTCCTGAGATAGGCTGTTCTGTTCTAAAGTTTGGATTCTGCAAAGCTACTGTTCGCTCCTTCTATTGGTCTGACCTTGGCTCTTCCTGGCTCACGTTGCCTCTGCTGAGTTTCGGTTCACCCATCTCTTCTCGTTTTAGCTGGAATACGAATCCTGTCCTGTTTGACCTCTAGTAACCTGAGTTAATTCTGCTTTTGTGTAAAGTGGACTTACACTTATATAATATGCTTTGTTTTGAGGTAGATTGTGTGTAATGGAGCTTGCAGCTCTATTCTACTTAGAATAGCAAGCGGCACTATTTTCTTAGCTTTCTTGCGGATACAAGCATATGTACAGGCATTAGCGGGTTGAATATCTTCATTTTGCTTACAGTTTAAGTTCCTTTGTCTTTCATCAAGGTTCTCTTCTTTCAGTTTTGCGGTTTCTTTATGTATGGTATTTCGTCTCATTGTGTCATCCTTGGGTCTATGGGTGCGTTAGTCCAGGCCCTCGTGACATCACCATTTGTCTTCCATTAAGGACTTTTTGGTTTCTTCTTGGACAGTACTTAAGCAATCTTCTTTTCGTTTCATTTGCTGGTAGGGTTTTCTCAATGGATACCTTACTGTCCATGGTTGACTGGTTATCAGTGCTTCAATAGGTATTATTCTTCTGATAGGCACTGGGCAGAGCCCTACTGCAGTTCTCTGCTGATTTATTTGCTCATCATACGTCACATATCTTGGTGTGAACATTCCTGGTACTTCAAAATGGGCGACTGGAGGGCAGGCCTAACTCGGGAACTCCTCTACACTCCCCCCTCTGGTCGATTCATCAACCACTTCCGCTTCCTCTTTTGGATTCATCTTGCTTGGTTCTTCTTTATTAATTTCTTCTTCATCTTCTGGGTTTGTACATGATGGTTTGAAGAAGTGTCTCTTTGGAGTCCATATTTTTATCACTCCTCTCAGGCTTCCTGCTGTCCTTTCATGTTCGTCTTTGTTCTATGTCATGAGCTGACATTGTCCATTTTGGCTGCAATAAATACATTTTCCTTCATAATTTCTGCGTTTCCTGGGGTAAAGAAACTTTGTACCTTCGGGCGCATGCTCGCTGGCCTTCACAAAGTCTCTTATTTCTTCATCAGTCAGATCTCTGGGCTTCCATCTGGGTTTGACATCAATCATGATCTTCATCCCTATGGCTTTCTTCACAGTTTTCTGGCATTGTGAGATTATTATCTTGATAACGTAAAATCCTAGTACTATCATCAATAACAGGGCTCCCAGAAACTTGAATATATATGCCATCCATTGTGAGACCCACGAGAATAGTGATCCAAACCAGCTGTCATTGTCAACTTCGTCTGTTTTGTCGATCGTCTGGTTCTGTAGCTTCATCAGCATACCTATGGCTTCTGTTAAAGTTCCACTTTCCTCGTTGTGGGAAGGTATAAATGTGCCACATGATTCTCCAATTTTTGCACAAACTCCTGCAACCAAAGCTGTGATCATGTCAAGTACAAATCTGTTCTGGAGAGTCATCAGTCGAATGGCTCTTAACTCTTCCTTGATCGCATTGAATCCTTTTATTGTCGTGTTGATGGTTTGCAGTAACTCCCATCTGGTTATCTGCAACCATTTAGTATTTGCTACAACTTGAAATCTTGGCATCAGAATTGTTGTGAACACTGATGAGGTGAGGCTGAACAGCCTGTGTTCACATGGGGTTGCATGAAATGCTTCTTCTGATTTGGCAGAGAAGTAATTCTCTTAATTCGGATTATCAGTTCCACAGATCTCTTCTTCCTCAGATGAGCATCTGCTTTCCGGAAGCTATCAATATTCAGGTCAATTTTAGGGATCACTAATGCTGGAATGTGGATATTCACGATAGTGCATATGCCTCCCCAGTTTTTCAGCAGTTTGATGTATGCTTTGGGTCGACATGCCCAATAATGATCCATGATCACTGCAGTCCCATGAGTCATTCCTGGTCCTTCAAAAATTAATCTGTAGTTCTGATTCTCTCCCATTGTTCCTAAAGCACAATTTAGGACTTTCTAGTGGCACTATCTGCAGGGGTCCTCCAATGTCTTCGACCCATGTTAGTAGTTTTGTAAGTTTAGGCCATAGTGGTTTGCCCAGTCTTTGTGAGTTTTCAATTGCTTCCTAGCAGGCTCCGAAGACTATCCATGCCTTGCAGATCACTACTCCTTTCTGCCATCCGTCTGGTGAAAGCACTGTTCCCCAAATCTGTATCTGGCCTCTGTTTTTCCAAATTTGAGCCTCTGCTGGAGTCTTCCCTTGGATATTTAGTCTTGGGTTCACTTACCATCTTATTCCTGCTCCTTTAACTGTAGGCTTCTTGTACCTGATCACATGATTCCTAGTATGAGCTCTGTTTCTTGTTTTAATGTCTTGGACATAATCATATTCATTGGGGTAAGCCGGTTCAGTTCAGCCATATCAATGAGGCATCACTTCCCATGAAATGGCCTCTGGTGTTGCACATTGCTATGTGTGAGAGACAGTGTGCTATCTGGACATCAATTCTACAGCCACGAAGATCTTGGACTTCCCCATGCTGTACGGCAGGAGTGCACAAACAAAGCATTCTCCTTCTGACTTTCATCTTCCATCTTCTTTCATGTGCTGGTACCAAATGTTGTATCCAGGTAATCGTTTATTTTATTTATATTTATATAGCGCGCAAACAGCCCAGGGGCATTGAGGCGCTGTTACGTACAAGAGCTTAGTTACAAGGGCACAGGAATAGTAACATTCAATGGCACATTCTGAGCACTACTACAAGGCATAATACTGGTATTAAGACTGGTACAATTGGTCATAACATTCCTGCATATGCAATGGGTCAAATGTGAGGTATTCAAACTGGTGCGACGCACCTTATGTAAAGAGGGTGGTTTTTATGGCTTTGTGGAAGGCGCTGAGGGAGGCCTCACCTCGGATAGTGGGAGGTAGGGTGTTCCAGTGAGTAGGTGCGAGGTATGGGAAGCTGGATCCGCCCGCTCTGGCTCTTTTTACTAGTGGCACAGAGAGCATGTTGGTATATGGTCATCTGGTTGGCCTTGGAGAGGCGACAGGATGGATCCTAAGTTTAGTTTAGTTTAGTTTAGTTTAGTTCATTGTTATCTTCATGCATGCTTCTCTTGATTCTTAAAGTTTTTCTGTAGTTTGCTATAACTATGTCTCTGAACGCCTCTGTATGTTTTTTTCTTGCGGGAGGATCCTCAGGTATCCTGGCCCATGGTGCAGGTTTCCCCATCTGCGCCATTTGAGGGGACAGGAGTCTGGCAGCTCTCTCCCGGTCCTCATGCATCTTTTCTCTGCTGCGTGCAAATGCCCATGCCAACCAGCCTGACACTGGTCCGATATATGACTGTATTGTAGACCTGGTACTTGTCCCTTGTGTTAGAATATGTGTGTTGGATAATACAGTCTCTGTCGATTTGTTCTTCAGTTCCTCTTGTCGTTTCCTTGCTCTGGCTTTGTATGGGAATAGTAAGTTTACTAACATTGTGTCCTTGCAGAGAGTTTTTCTGAGGCCGTTTCTGTTGGTCTTTCTCTTAGTTCTTCTTGTTTTATCACACTATCTTCTGTGAAGGTTTTTATAGCAGGCAGTCTCATCTCCTCTGCTGTTTTCGTTTGTGGTTCTGCGGTCATTGACACTAATCCTGTTTCATGTGCATTCAGTGTGTGTGTGTGTGCGTGTAGTTGGCAGTGTTTTTTCTTCATTCGTTTCATGCCGACCCTGTCTCCGGCTTTCCTGCTCATTTGTTACCATAAATGTGTGTGTATCACTATTAGTCACGATCATTCGCCAAATGTCAATGTTATTGTTCCCCCACCCAATATCATTCTTCGAATTCTGTGTCAAAAGTGTCAGTTGCTTCACAAGTGCCCCCCCTTTTGCGAGTGACAATTGTCTTTTACTTCAGGATACAGTTCCTTTGCTAAACTATGGAAAAAATTCATTAAAATAATACTTTGGTGAGTCACGTTTACTGTGCAAGTTCAAAGTACGTGGGCTCCCAGTCCACTCCTCAAATCTGCTTCAGTCCGGAGGAGATATTGGACACTGGTCAGTATGAAGAAATAGGGAAACAATAACAAAAAGCATAACAAATGGAGTTCTCAACTCTGCTCCCTCGATCTGTCCCCGGGTGGGAAGTTTCACGATCTTCTCCTAAGGATTCGATGGAGATTGGAAGTTTTGATTTGAGCTATAATAGCATGCAAGAGCATGTTTAGCTGAGTACATTTTAATGGATCTCTGAGAATTGTAAGTACGTCAACATTGATTGGTCTTCCCACTAGCTCTGCAAAGTCTTCAATAAGGTGAAATAAGACTTTGTATGCCAATCTGCTGTCTTCTGGTGACAGAGACATCTGTTCAGTCTTCGTTGAGATTCGGGATCATATGTTTTTTCCTTGATGTAAACAATGTCTGCACTGTCTGTTCGCGTGGAGTGTGACCAAAATAATGATCTTATTCAAAAGCTGGCTTAAATGTTCAGTGTTTGCTGGATCTCGAAGAAATGTGAGAGCGTCTGTTGTTCTCCCGACAATAGTTGGACAGTCTTCGATTATGCGAAAGAACAGTGTGTTGATGAGCTCATCTATTTCCTCCTGTGTTGGGAACATTTGCTTCTTTCTCGCTGTACTCAGGGAGTATGATGAGTTGTTCGGCAATGACAGTAAGCAGTTGTCTTATTATTTTTAGTTTTCAGGATCTTGGAGAAAGTCTGTGACACTGGTAGGGTACGATCTTAGCACTAGGTTGAAACAGGTGACCACGTCTTTTGTGATATCTCTACTGTATGACACCATAAGTGCTTCCAAACAAAGTCTCGGTTTTGGATGAATCGGGATACTGTATCTGTTTCCAATGTAAATATCCTTGGTCAAAATTTGTCATAGTCTTTTTTCTCATCACGGCTTAAGTGTGCCTCAGTTCAAAGTTCAAATCAACAAAACACATTGTGGCTTATAGGCACAATTTTCTTCTTCACCCTGCAACTAGGATGCACAGAGTGTCCGTTTTTATGTCTTTATCCCCTTTTTTGCTTAGAAGAAGTGTCCAAGTTAAGCCACAACTTGCAAAAAGTTCTTTGTCTTTACTTTGCTGGTCATGCGTCCTTCTTCCTCGTCATGGATATCGTCTGTACGTGCTGTGGTTCTTCCCCGTTGTCTGTAGTCTCTTCGCGGTGCGGTGCAGGCAGGGGGATTCCTCCGATGTGTGGCTTGATATCACTCAGGAAGATCCAAGCGATCCTTCCTTGTAGCTTGACTGCGGACGGAGTGGAGTCCTCCACTGTGAAAGGACCATTGAACCTTGGTCTGTCCCACTTTTTCCTTGTATGGTTCCTCACCAAGACAGCGTCTCCAGGGAAGATGAGTGGAACACGTAGACCTTGAAGTGAGTCTGGTGTAGTGTCTCCTTGTGTGTTCTGTGCAGCGCTGCACCCTATTCGTCGTCGCTGCAGCTGGTCTAAAATTACAGTAAGGCAAGATGTCATGCAGTTCAGATAGTTTTGCATTTTAGACCTTAAAACCTCTCCTGTTGACTGGACATCACATCTAGCTCTATCTTGGGGTGTTAGGGGAGTTCTCATTCTTCTTCCTGTGGCTATCTTTTGTGGCGTAAGATGATGGTCGGAGCCAGGTTGGTTTCGAAGAACATACAGTGACCGTGGAAGGCAGTGCAACCATCCCCTCTTTAGAGTAAGCTTCAATTTGGCTATTTTCTCTTTCAACAAGCTGTTGAGCTTCTCACAGATCCCATTACCTTGTGTATGATACGCTGACGAGAACTTGTGCTTTATACCAAGCAGCAAGTTAATCAGCTCGAGCACTGCATGAACAAAATGAGCCCCATTATCTGATCTCATGACTTCACACACCCTCCACCTGGGGAATACTTCCCTCACAAACAATATGGCCGCACAGGTAGAGTTTGGGTGTGTACATGGAACTGCTTCTATCCTTCTAGAGAATGGACACACCACAACAATTAAGTATCTGTACCCGTTGTATACTTGAATCATGTCGATGTAATCGACATGCAAGTGCTGAAAAGGCCCATTTGGCCTGGGGATGACTCCTCTCATTACCGTTAATGGGTGCCCAGCGGTGAATTGCTAGCAGATTATGCAGTTCACCATAATAAATACAACATGCTCAGAAAAATTCGGTATGAACCAGTCTTCTGCAAGTGTTGCTGTTAGATTCTCTTTTGTCATATGTGCCGGGTAATGTAAGTGCTGCAGCGCTATTTTTAATAGGGCTAGAGGCATTATTGGTTTACCAGTGCTGTCTTTTTGCCACAAGCTGTCAGAGGGGTTTAAAGAACACACCTCGACGTTTCCACAGGTTTTTCTCGTCCTGCGGCGCCTCCCCTTGGAGTTCCATTATCTGCGTTTGCCCAAGATCGTTGTAACCTTCAGGTGTGGTTCGTGCAACCATCATTCTTTCATGGGTGCACACGATTTCCACTTCCATAATTGTCTCACTTTTGGATGCGCTATGCTTGGCTTCCGTGTCTGCTGTGTGATTTCCACGTGAGACAAAATCTGTCCCTTTCGTGTGGGTGATGCATTTCATGACCGCTATGCCCACTGGAAGCTGTAGTGCCTTAATCAGCGTGTCCAATAAGGCTGCATGCTGCACTGGTGTGCCACCTGCTCGGAGGTAGCCCCTCCTTTTCCAGTGCGCTAAGCCTGTGTCCACTGTTGACGTCACATAGGCGGAGTCACTGTAAACTTCTACTTACTGGTCTGTGTGATTCTCAATGGCGAGTATCAACGCCAATAATTCTGCAGCCTGTGCTGAATAATGAGATGGTATTTGTGCACCAAGAAGCACTTGAAACTCTCCATTCGCTGTGTGCCTTATCACAGCAATGCCTGTATATCTTTGCCCATCACTTTGCTCGATTCTCGATGACCCGTCAATAAAGATGATCTCTCCTCCTGCCAAGAATAATAGAATTCTTTTCGTGCAGTCATGTATCGGCTCTCCTTCCGTGACTGGCTCAGCTATAAACATAGCTGGGTTCACTATCTTACATCGGACTACTTTACTATTTCATAAGCAGAAGCTCTTTGAGATGTCAATGTGCCCTTTGATTTCTCTAGAATGGCAAATAGTGAGTGCTTGACGTACAACGTCATGGAGCATCCCATTACAATGGTTGTCGCCTTCTCTATGGTGAACGCTGCAGCAGCTAAACTTTATTTGCAGGGAAAATGACCTCTCATTACTGGGTCCAGATTCCCACTGTAATATGCCAGGGGCTTGTACCCCAAGGAGGTTCTTTAAGCGAGCACTGCCGTCATGACGGTGCCATCTGTGTGTGAAAACAGGTAAAATTCCTCTGCATAATTGGGAATTCCAAGAACTGGAGCTGTAAAAATCACTCACCTGAGTTCAGCAAACCCTTTCTCCATGGCTTCAGACCATTCAATCTTTTCTTTTGTCACTTGGGCCTTCTTTGGGCCCTGAAGTAAAGGCTTAGTATAAGAGCTGTAATCGAAAACCCATGCCCTAACATAGTTGCACAGGCCTAGAAAGCTCTGCATTTGCTTTATTGTGTGTGGCTTAGCCGTGTTCAATATGGCTTCAGCCCTTTCTGGGGTCTCTTTCTTGCCTTCACGTGAGATCAGCTGGCCTACGTACAGCACTTCCTGTTGACAATATTGTAACTTTTCCTTGTCAACCTTATAACCTTTCTCAGCCAGTATAGTCAGTAGCTGAACAGAATCGTGCCTGGATTGCTCTTCTGTGGTGCTGCAAATTACGATGTCATCCACAAATTGTAAGATGACACTTTCTAGTGCAATATTGCTCAAATCCATCTGCAGAACAATGTTGAAAATAGACGGGGACTCACAGTATCCCTGTGGCAGCCTCGTGCTTTTCAGACGCATTTGTCTGAACGTGAATGACGTCAGATCTTGTGAGTCACAGTGCAACAGGATTGAGAAAAATTATTATTTTTTTTTTTTTTTTCTTTTTTTATTGTGTTAACCATTAGGTTTTTACAAAAACAGTCATTTCTCCTTAAGACACCTTAGGACACCACTTGATTTCGTAGTGTCGAGATTTGATCAACCTCGCCCAGACTAATGCCCCGCGCTGACTAATTGCTCGCCTTCGGCCGGGGTGTTCGCCCATCTGGGCGAGTCACCAGCGATTAGCCTATTCCAGCGGGTTTCTTCATCAAGACTGATTTCATTTGATGCAAGTGGTGCCAGATATGTTAATCTTTCTGTTGTTAAGGCTATACATGACATTAGGAGGTGGTGGATCGTTTCCTTTTGGGTGGGGTCTCCACATAGACGACATCGGTTGTCTAAGGCGTCCTTTCGAGCTGCTAGAATTTCCCTTGTATTTAATAGGCTCAGACGTGCTCTCATAAATGTCTTCCTTAGCTTCTTCTCCGGAAATTTTTCACAGTATTTTAACGGCTCCCTCAGCCGATTGTATGAGGGAGGTAGATGCTTTAGTGACTTGTATTGTCAGACTCTTTCGGCCGTGTTAATCCAGTCTTGATAGTCCAGTTTCCTCTTTACCCTCCCAGGGTTATTGAGAAGAGTTTCGGCTGAGCAGGCCACCTCTTCCAGTTTTTCATGTATTTTGTTTACCCAGATCAGAAGCGGTTTGCAGGAGCCCTTTGTAATTTCACTTTTCATAAGCTGGAAAATTGGTAACGAGTCTGGCGAGAGAATTTTTCTGTACAATTGGACCGCACTCTGGGTTAACACTGCGGATAATGATGACAGACCAAGATCACGACGAATGGCTGGCATGGGAGCAGATTTTGGGATTGCTAGGACAGACTTCCAAAGATATCCTTCCAGCTTAGGCCAAATTTCCGCTGGTAGGGACAGGTTTGCCGCCATTCCGTAAATTAGAGCTGGTATGACCTTAGATTTATAAAACTGAATAGCTGGAGTCCATGAAAATTTGCCCAATTTATTGTCCACAGCTCGGGTTTGTGATGTAAGGCTGCGGGTTTTTTCCCATAATGAATTCAAAAGTGAGTTGTCTTTCAAAGAGTTATCGATCATTACGCCTAGATATTTAAATTCGTTCACTGACTCAATTTTAGTTTTGTTCAGGTGCCATGTGTATGTTTTCTTGTGATCTTTCGAGGTTTTGTGAAAAGAGATGATTTTTGTTTTCTGCGAGTTGATCTTTAAGTTGTTGGCCTCCATATACATCGATAAATTGTCAATCTGTCTTTGAAGTCCGATGGCCGTTTGATCCAGCAAGATCAGATCATCCGCGTACCACAATCTAGACATTTTCACATCACCCAGCTTCGGAGGAAACACACGAACCGAATCTTCAGTTTTTCAAGTCAATCACTGTGAAATCATTTGCCTCGACAGGTATATTGCAAAATATTGTAGCCAGGTTTGGAACTAAAGGGAACTCGGCCTCAACAATATCATTTATTGGGTGAAAATCCTGAATTAAATGCCAAGACCCTCCCTTTGATTTGTTTACAGGATACACTGACGTATTAGAAATACCTTCATCTGCCTCTCTTGACATGGGATATTGTCGGGCTCTTGGTTGAATTGTTCCTGGTTTTAGTTTAATCTTCACTTCTCACACCCCCTTCAAGAGGCCTAGGTCATAGGGTCCTGTAGTCCACACTCAGACAGGCACTTTAGCTATATCATCATCAAAATATTCAGGATGTTTTAGCACCAACATCATTCTCTGAGGCACTTCTCTTTTGATCATCTTTAACCAAAAGGTGAGACTTACTTCCACCATTGTCATTCCCGTGTCTGCTAGTTCTTCAAACAAATCGTCATCAGTGATGTCAGTCACTCGATATCCTTCTTCAATAGCAATTATTGTGCACCATTGTCTGCCTTCATCATCGTAACCATCAACCAAGACCACTTTCCATCGCACTGCATCTGTGTGTATCATCAAGGGAAATACTTGTCCCTCTTCCTCATGCATAGGTATTCTTAGTCTGAATAAAAACTCATCAAGGGTTCTCATGATCCTGTCTGCAAGGCCTGGCAATCCTGCCATAAGCACTCGCATGCCATATGCGAACATTTCTGGCTCTAATGCTATGGCCCTCATGGCTGTGTGTCCTGAGTATGCTCTAACCATTTTGCCTACATTTGAATACTGCATTCCTGGAGTGGAGCACACTATGCCCCCTCCGTGAACGAAATTGTCATGTTCAACCTTGTCATTAAGTCTTGGCCCAGAAT
Source organism: Ambystoma mexicanum (assembly GCF_040938575.1). NCBI lineage: Eukaryota > Metazoa > Chordata > Amphibia > Caudata > Ambystomatidae > Ambystoma > Ambystoma mexicanum. Next base: position 677,167,174 of record NC_090935.1, on the reverse strand, counting down.
GTTTACTGGGGTCTGACTTGAATATAATAAAGGTACATTCATTTTGCACTCTCCTATGGAGACTGGGAGTGCGTCTGTAAAGGGAACTCGACTGTGAGCTCCTGTAAAACTCTGAGTATCTATGGCCTCGCCGGACAAGGAAAATTGCCTTCACGTATACACGAGCGTGTCGCACCGGTGTCCACTCGGAAGGAAAATTCTTTACGCCCTATAATGACATCCACCCTAGGTTCTCTATGGGGGTCTGGTGTCACTGATAGGATAGAGCACATCAGGGTTCCCAGTGAGATGTCCTAGTTCATATACAAGTTTGGCCCACTGTGCACTTGTGGATTTTCTCCATTCCCATTGTTACTTCCCCTTCCAGGGTTCTGGGTCTGCCCTGTGCTCATCGTGTGTGACACTTGCTGAAATACAGTTTGTCTTTGTGGAAAACTGCCCATGTTCTGAGGTTGCACTCCTTGTTGCGCTCCTGGCGCTTGTTGTTGCACTGTGTGATTCTGTGCAACGCCCTGTTGTAAAATTGCAGGTGGATTTGCCGTGCCTGCTCCCATTCCTTGCCTTGACTTCTGCATGTGTGCGCCAAATGCCCTGTCATTCCACACAACCAACAAACTGGCGGTGGTCGGATTTTTTGGCCATTTGACATATCCAGGTTTCCATTTTGCATATTTTGAAAGCCTCCTTGATTATTTTGGAAACCTCCCTGATTGCTCTGCCATCCTCTTCCCATAAATCCTCTTCCCCATTGGTAAAACCCTATGTTAAGCTGATTATTCTGATGTGGACTAGCCACCTGCTGCATGCTTTGTTCAGCTGCGCTAGTTAGCATGGCTCCTTCAAGAGCATACTTTGATAGTTTCTTCTGCACCAATTTTGCTTCCTCACCCTTATGAGTCGCTTCTTTTTTGCGATTCTTTTCGTGCAACAGTCTGCAATAATGTGCGATAGTCAACTGTATTTCAGCCCAAGGTTTAGCCTCAACTCCTACCAATTTCTTGAGTTGTTTCTGCACCAGTTCTGGCAACCCTTGGCACAATATACGGTAAAACACAGGTATTGATTTCATCCAAGATTCATGCATTTCGAGCACCCACGCGACTTGGAAATTCTGTATATAAATTAACGGATCTTCAGAATCCTTCATTTTTCGAGTCATTATAGCTCCCATATCGGAAGAATCTAGGTAAATTACTCATAGTGCTTTCCATACTGCTGCTCTACAATTGTTAAATGGTGCTCCGTCATGCACGGTATTAATTGTGGTTATGCCAGGGTAGCCTGCTCGTGCACACACATCATCTGCTCTCTAACCAAGTATGGCGATCAGGAGACCTTTAATATCCCCTATAGCTAGCATGTTTCCTCCTGTAATTTTTTCTAACTCATGTATCCACTTTTCAGCTCCCAATGTCAGCATTGGAAGCTTGTTTTTCAGGTTTTCTCGATCCATGTGTGGCCATGGAATATATTGTGGTCTTACTTCCCCCTTCTCAAGTAGCGGAAATTGGAAGGCGTATCCCTCTTTCTCTTCTCTCATAGTTATCTTGTCTATTGCAGGGGTAATAGTCCCGCATCGCCGTCTACCTGTCAATGTCCTTAGTCTGTCTACATAGGGCGGTGAAGACACCCCACTCTGACCATGAGGTATTCCTTGATGTCGGTCAGACTGCATGGCTGACTCTGATGCCCTCGGGGCAGACTCACTAATGTTTGACCATCGTATCCCTCTTTCCCTTGGGAGTCGTCTTTCGGTCCTCCTCCCTTCCTCGCTTTCCTCGCGCTCCTCCCTTTCATAGTCGGACATTGTTTGTTCCCAATTCACGCAACTTTTTGTGTCTTCATTGTTTATACTGATTTCTAATCTATCCAGGGACAGCTCCCTATTCCCACTACTTCGGGTGACATCCTCAGTGTCATACAGCTGAGTGCTCTCCAGGCGCTTGTCCTTCCCCTCTCCTTGGGGTATTTTCTCTAGCCCCATTTCATCATATATTCTATCAATCGTTTCCCTGATTCTTCTGGTGTTGAAGTCATCATCAATGTTTGCCCTAGACGTGCCTGGTAGTGAATCGTACGCAGGAAAGAATTCTTCAATGTCTTCCCAGTCTACAACTGGATCAGGTTTTCTAACTTCCCTCTCCAAATATTCAAGATTGCGTGCTCTCTGTCTTCACTTACGTTCGATATCGTCATCAAATTCTTTGCGCTTCCTCGCTTCTTCTCGGACCCTATCTTCTTCCTTTCTCTTTTCATTTCTGCGTTCATCTGCCCTTTGTATTTCCTCATCTCTTCATCTCCTTATCCTTTTTTCACGTACCCTTTGCTCTTCTTCTAACCTTTGCTGTTTCTGTCTGTCTTGATCATAGGCTGCTCTTAGGTTGCGATCAAGCTTTTTTTCTTGTTCTCCTTTTGTCTCACATCATCACTGTCTTTCCCATTGAGTTTCAATAAGATTTGTCCTCTTATCCATTCGTCTTTTGCGAATGCTATCTCATCAGTTCTGTCTTCGCTCCCTTTCCATCTTTCCCCTTCTCTCTCCTTGTCAAGAGATGCACTTGTCTGTGCCTGATCTTTCCTTTCATCATTGTGTCTCCCCTTGTCCCTTGGGACTGTGGAGGTAATATTCTTGTCCTTATCTCTCCCTTCATTCTCGTCGCTGCTATGTGTAGGTGACTCGTATGCGGGGTTGCTATACCCCGTGGCTGCTTTGAACTCCCTTAATGGGTATAAGCCCTCGTCATTACTTTCTTCGGTTATTGTTTTGGTCAGGGCAGGTGGCGCGTTAGGCGTCTCACCCCCCTCTGTGCATACATTATGTATCCAATCTGCTGGCTGCTCTTCCTCCTTTACCTGTTTGTACATTTTCCACAACTCGAGAACAGCAAGGCATTTTTCTAATTTCCTGCCTATAAATGTGACATGCAAATATGTCGTCATATGCTGTAAGACAGCTTTAGATACAGACCCTTTTGTGGCCATGGCATAAACATCTTGTGGGCGGTACCTTTAACCCACTCGGTACTATATTTCTTTAGCTTGGGTGCGTGTTTTGGCAATTGCTTGCATAAGTGTGCTAATGGAGTAATGTCTTCCATGCTTAAATTTGTTCCCTTTCCTCTTACATAACACTTGTCAATGCTTTCATGCAAATTGAACACTACAAATAATATGAGTGAGCACCAAATATCGCAAGCTCCAATCCAAATTGTTTAAAAAAACTTGTTATACTTCCAATTTCTTCAAAAACATCAATTCACGTGTGATTATGTCTCATCTATCAAATCGCATGATATTGTAACTCAATTTCCTCCAGTAAATGTTCAGTACATATGACGTCACGGCAGAAAACCTGTAAGACAGACACTTAACAGACTAGACAGACACCAGATGGACACAAATAACTCTGCCTCTAATCATTACCACTTTATGGAGTAAAAACAAACCCCTTTCACGACGTCTTTAAACGTTGTGGTAGCCTATTCATTCCCCATTATGTGGGACTTTGCGTACATGTTTCTTCTGGCCGCTATATCAAAGTGCAGGAATAAGGCGAATCCTCTCACTTCTCAGGTATCGCTCTGGTAACCTCTCTCTTCTCGGGTGTCCACCCCGGTAACCTTTATTTATTTTATTATTCTCGAGTCATTATCCCCTTATATATGCAGTATTCTCTACTTCTGACAATTTTGTTTTTCCTCTTCCCTCCGTTACCTATCCCCTTTACTTGTTCTAAGGCGTACACTGTTTGCCAAAGCACTCCATTTTTTCTTCAGTCATCGTTCTCATGGTTCCTTTCTGGACCCTCTGGATCACCGCCTTTGTTACCGCCTTCTTCAGCTTTTTGCTCGCTCAGCTGCACGTGGGAATGGGAAGGGATATGTGGGAAAATGGGTCCCTTCAGGCACTTACTGCAGACTTCTTTTACACTACCATTGTCTATGGGGAGCTTCACGGTCTACTCAGCAAATGGCAAAGGACTTGTGATATTGCCGAAGACCTAGAGTTACTTTATGTCGATGGCCAATAGTTGTCTTAGTATAGTCAAATACGCAATAGTCGATAAACCATCAAATCTCTACTACCAAGTATACTGGAGGGACCCCCGGCCAGCGCATAGGGTTGGGGTTTACTCTGCAGTACTTTAAGACGAGATAGCTGCACCTTGAGATGGATGGGGGTGCAGGTTTTCTTACTCCAACACCAATCAATAAGGACAACTCAATGGTTTGGCAAAGGGGAGTCCGTTTAATGAGAAGTACAAAAAACGGGGAAACATGGAAATCAACAGTGATGTGATAGCACGTCTCGCTTCAACTCCCACGAACTCCATACAACAGTAAAATTTATACCCAAAACTTGTCATAATTTGACGTGTAACACTCAAAGGTTAAAATGCAATTCTATTGGTTGGAAAAAGGTTACTTTAATAAAGGTGCTATATCTGTATATGGTAACAGAGTGCGGAGATTGGATAAACAATATCAGGTAGGCGTCTAAGTCCTTCCTTAAAAAATTACTACGGTAGGCGTCACTAAAAGTACGACATCCCATTGGTTCTACTAACTATAGTACCATATATTATTTGGTCCATTGTGATTGGGTTGGCATCAACCCCATACTTAATCTCCACTTTACTTAGCAGCACGCAGAATGGTCAGGATGCCCCAAGATTCACCTTGCTTCACTTCCATCAATTATTACTTTAGTGGCTATGTGTAAATTAGTTGGCTGTGGTCGGCCCCAAAACTGTATCTTCTTGTCAGGAAAAGTTATGATATCTCTGTCTGGGTGACAGCCAGGCGTAGGTGTGAATCTGTGCCTCTTCTTACTCGGATGGTCACGTGCTGCTCACATCGTGAATCTGCCTAGTTTTCCTTCCATTTGCGTATTTAATTCTTATTCGGCTTGCCACCTGCCTGGGTCGCCTTATCGCGGCCTTCTTGAGATAGGCTGTTCTGTTCTTAAGTTTCGATTCCGCGAAGCTACTGTTTGCTCCTTCTATTGGTCTGCCCTTGGATCTTCCTGGCTCACGTTGCCTCTGCTGAGTTTTGATTCAGCCATCTCTTCCCATTTTAGCTGGAATACAAATCCTGTCTTGTTTGACCTCTAGTAACCTGTGTTAATTCTGCTTTTGTGTAAAGTGGACTTGCACTTATATAACATGCTTCGTTTTGAGGTAGATTGTATATAATCGTGCTTGCCGCTCTATTCTTCTACTTAGCATAGCAAGCCACACTGTTTTCTTAGCTTTCTTGCGGTTACAAGCATATATACAGGCGTTAGCGGGTTGAATATCCTGCTTACAGTTTAAGTTCCTTTGTCTTTTATCAACGTTCTCTTCTTTCAGTTTCACGATATCTTTATGTATGGTATTTCGTCTCTTTGTGTCATCCTTGCGTCGTCATATCTTCTATGGGTGCATTAGTCCAGGCCCTCGTGACGTCACCATTCGTCTTCCATTAAGGATTTTTTGGTTTCTTCCTGGACAGTATTTAAGCAATCTTCATTTCGTTTCATTTGCTGGTAGGGTTTTCTCAATGGATACCTTACTGTCCATGGTTATCTGGTTATCAGTGCTTCAAAAGGAATTATTCTTCTGATAGGCACTGGGCAGAGCCCTACTGCGGTTCGCTGCTGGTTTATTTGCTCATCATACGTCACATATCTCGGTGTGAACATTCTTGCTACTTGAAAAATGGCGACTGGAGTGCAGGCCTCGCTCGGGACCTCCTCTACAATCCCTCCTCAATACAACTGTTAAAAATGTCATGGTTTGTTCTCTATATTGTGTGTAACCTTAACCTTAGTGTGTTTGCAAGTACTTCTTCTCATTACTTACAGCTTCCCCATTCTAAAAAAACATTTTTGCATTACTAAATGCACTTTTAAAATTGTTGCTGGAAAATGTGTTTTATCTTATTAATTGTTGCTATTCCCCATAAATATTCACTGTGCTTAGTTTAATATCATTCACTATTGCATTAATCTACTTTTTAATGTAATATGCACTCATAATTATTTTTTTTACTTACACCCCATGTGTCACAACTGGTGTGATTTTAGGCATATTCATTTCTATTTTATTTTTTTTCTTCATTTTTTATCAAATGCCTCTATGCTGTACAGTGGAGAAATACTATCTCCACTCTTGAAGCTTGTCTAATTTGCTGTGGCTTTGATGCATCTGCTTGAGTCTGCATGTGTAATATCCTTATAACTCTGTATTGTATTGTGGTGCCTGTCCCATGCATCCTCTCTCTGTCCTTAATTACCAATATTGTCACTGTTTTGGTTATTACTTTTCCCTCATCTGTGTGATTTGCCCATGCATGCTTTCTGATATATGTTCTTTCAAATGTCCCATTTATCACCAATAAGAAGCGGTTATTTTGCTTAACATGACATGTTAACAAATCAGGATCGATCTAGTGTGTATTTAACAGAGAAAGTATCCATCATTTACTCCAGAAATAACTAACAAAGCCCTTAAAATGGGAAGTGACGTATGTGACTTCAAACAGTGACCTAATGGGGCCACCCTGGTTCACATATGTGCAATGACTGGGGGGAACTACTAGTGTAAAACAATATATTCACAATAGGGTTCAATCACATAAAGTTTATTTGGTAAAACAACATTTTTTCTTAATATATATCTTTGCTTTACTGAAACAACCAGAGGCTTAACTATGCCACAATGTCCTATTATTCAATATAGTGCTTCTACTGTTCTCAAAACCTACTCAATTGTTCATTTCTTCAGCTATTGTTTGTCATACAGCTGAGCATCCCTACTCAAAAACACAAGCATTACATGTGTGCATCACAAAAATCCCCAAAAAACAAATCTCACTGTGCATGCCGTCTGTGCATGGCTTTTATCAGCTACACACTTTTTTAAAATTAATACATTCCTGTCTGCTTTTTACTTTAGAGCATGCCGTGTACAAAACTGTCTTCATTTGTTCAAACAGAAAGGAAATAACTATTAGTTTTAGGCTCACAACTCAGCTTAAGGAATTTTTTTCTTCTACACTTTTTTTTTTTGTTCTCTGAAGCAAGGCTGAAAAATCTCCCACATGTTTTATCTTAATTAGTTCTTATTTTTGTGATATGTTTATCGGATTTGTATGGTTCAAAGCATTTCAATCTGTAAAAAGTCTTCTCATTATGCGCAGATCATTTTTATTTGTCTTTAACCCTTTACTTGATTTCACTTGCTTGTTTAAAAAGTGTAGAGCAGAGTCACAATTGACTGCATATTTTTACCAGGACTTTTAAACAAAGCCTTTAAACATCTCAAAACAACAAATATGAGCGTGTATCAAGGATCGCTGCTCATACCCCTGTCTTCCAATGATCTTTGCCTATCTCTGGATTGGTACCAACCGCCTCCCTAGATAGTGCCTTTAGCTCCTTAAATTCGTTTCAATTTCTTTCCAACATATATAATTTTGTGAACACCTTAACTCTTCACAAATACAAACAGACAGACTAGTCTACTTTTCACATACAAACACAGTGATCAACCTTTTTTCTTCCCGCCTCTTATCAATACTCTGATCACAGAGTTTAGCTCATCTCCTTATGTGGACCTGTCATGCATGTAGCCTAGTTTACTCCGACTGGAGTGAGAGACGACCTCTTCTGGACCCTTGTGGATCAGGTTTTCTCAGGCACTTTTATCTCTCTGTCTCTATCTTCGCACAATATTTCCTTTTACTCTTGTTACTTTACAATTATCACATCTCTCTTAATATGTACATAAATATGTTTTATATTCTGGGAGATGCCCCTGACAGAAATTAGATCTCCTCTGCAGTTTTGTTGCTCACCTTCTCATTTCTTTCAGGCGTCTCCCTCTGTTTGTCAGCACACCAACATGAAGCCTGGATCCTTGTCCTTGAGTCTTATGAAAGACTTTAGGGTCCCATCTGTAGGGGGCAAGTGAACATGGGGTCCTCTCCCCATACTATCAAGCTTCTGGCAACAATGAATACTTTTCAGAGACAAAGGCAGGAGAAAATCAGGCACCTGGTAGGGTCTTTCATGTTGCCTTCAACCTACTTATATAGGCTATTTACACATGATATGTGTGTGATATATAAAGCACTCTCCATTTACTGGGTCATTCTAATCCAAATATGCGCAGCGCCATGTGCACTTTTTACCTTAAATAAAAGCACTATAATCCTGATTTCTGCAATAATGGAACGATTTGATCCGCCTATCATGTTATCTGAACTCAGAAGAGGGGGCAGTGGTTGGCACCCCTATGTAGTCATATAAAATAACCCCAACTTGACAAAATCCATTGAGACGTTGCACACACATTCAAGGTTGGGTCTCTTATCTTTCTGAAAAACCTTTGTCTACATTCGTCAAATGGCAACAAAGTTATAAGCCATCTAAAAATGTTGAGACCCCCTCCAATTTAGCCCCCTCTTGACAAATCTCAGCCAACCTTTGCAAAAACATTTATATGTAGATGTAATGTCTTTTTGCCAACTTTTGTGCAGATTCTTCAAATGGCACCACATTTATATGCCTTTACAATAGTTTGGGACCCCCCTCTAATTTTGTTCCCTCATGACAAAACAGCACCACACTTTCCTAAACCATTCGGAATGAGGTCTAGAATGACATTACAAACTTTCATGCAGTTTCATTGAGTGGTGCCAAAGTTACAAGCCATCCAAAAACTGCTTTTCACCAACCCTGTAATGCACAAATTAGCATAGATGCCCCCAAACATCTCAGATGTTCGCGGACATCACAAGAGTGTTACGGTCTCTTTGCAGACATTGGAGAAGAAACACACCCATTTTGTGGCTTTTTAAGACCATATCCCATAAACCAATGTTGTGTTTTATTAATATGTTTTTACCACAATGTTCGTGGACACCGGTGGATGTCCGCAAATACAACATGGCAAGCGTTTCCAAAAATCGGACTCACGTCAAGCTTTTCCCCAGCTAATCAGCAGGTGCTCTGGGGAAGGCATAGTATCAAAGCAAGACCGACACAAGTGATCACAGTTCAAGGGTGTTTATTAAACTGTAAAGCGGGTGAGAGAAACGCCTAATCTAAACCTAAATCGAAGATGGGAGCATGCTACGACCATCAAATATTAATAATGCAGTCCTACTAGACTATAGTCAAATAAAAAGGAACTATACTAAAAAAAAGATATTGCCAATCCTTACCGCTATGTTACTAAATAGTGTGGGGTATAACTTCACAAGAAAAGAAAGAAGTGTCCACCAAATGATGTCAGGATGTTATGGCGTAGGTCTCCCTTCCCCACGATTTTAGCATGGGACAAGGGCAGACTCTTGAACACAGCACACTCCTGAGCTTCTCTGGCACAAGCTTACAGTTCATTTTTCCTATATCAGGGACTTCAGCACTCAAGTCTCTTCTCATGCAAAGTCTCTTGCTTCAGAGAGGCCTGATATGCCAAAACAACAAAACAAACACCTCCTTCTGCTATTCATTAGAGGGCCTGATATGCCAAAACAACAAAACAAACAGTTCCTTCTGCTAATCTTCACATCGGGTGGGTACCCTCCACCATTGGATCCCCCTCAGCCGGGCTCCAATCCTCCTCTCACTCGTCAGGCTCCCTCAATCCGGCTCAGGCCAACCATTCATTGTGGACATCCCTCAGTCTAGTTCATACTCATCGCCACAATGTTGTTCACTTGGCTTCTTCACAACCTTTCTCTTGATGTTCCTCAGTCGTGTTCACTATCACCTTTCAATCACAATTTCCTTATTTGTAATATTCAAGAGTCTCAATGTCTTTTAAACAACTACCTTTTTAGTTAGGTCTCCCTCATCCGGGCTCAGACCTTTCACAGCACTTGCCAACTTTAAACAAAGACTTCCAAGGGTGATCAGGCCTCTCTGGTTCACTCTGTTAGCCTATGGCAAGTGCATGCATATTCACAAAATCATAGTTCACATGGCGTTCCCCCCCCTGCATGACCCAAACAACTGTTTCACAATTCCTTCCATCGGGTTCACAATTTCACAATGGTAAAGACTTCTGCAATGTGTCAAGGATTTTCGATTGTACAAGGGATTTGGCTTGACCCTTGTATGACCACCTTGATGCCTCAGGTTGGCCTTCCCTATGGCCTCTAGGTACTCGTAGTTTCAATACCCTTTTCAATCAACACAGTCTCTTTGTTCAGAATAGGGGTACTAGCTAGAGTCTTTTGAATGAGCACCCACGTAGCGCCGGACCACTCTATCTCTGGTACCAACTTCATTCAGAAAAGACCCCTGTGTCTTAATCTCTTAATGTTGCCACTGTAACCTTGAGCCTAACACAGTCCGGTCCAGTCCAGTGTCAAGTTCTTCTGACTCGCCAGCTGTGCTGAATTCATTGTTGTTTCTTTTGCCGCTGGAGTCAAGGATGGTACCATGATTGCAACTGCTTCACCCCGCACTGGCTATCAGTGCAGAAGGGTTCCGTGTACTGCTGACATCCGTTACACCATTCGCCATCTGCGATTCCAGATCTTATGTTTTTTTGTGGTGTCGAAGGCTTCGTGGGTCTAGGTTGAAAAGGGCAAGTTTAACTCCCTCCTTGATGTGCTTTCAGGTCTCACCACTTTTCTCTTCTATTTGAACTGCCGTCCTTGAATGGCTGCTTCCTAATGTGTTCGGCCTTGCTCAAAGTGTGTTCGTGTGATCCGCATTTTATCCCACTGGGGAAGGAAAAGGGCAGTCGTGTGTGTTTAGTTGTCGGAAATTGCCTGACTGTGCTGACCCTTGTGTTGGGACATGTCAGGTAAATGGCCCTGGTACTAGCCCATTGTCACTCACAGTGTGAGAAAGTGTTTGTGTTGGAAAGGGGGACGGGGGTAGAATTTTTAAGTATTCTATTGGGCAGGATGGGGAAAACATGTCATAAGGAAGGGGATACCGTGTCTCACCCTTCGGTGTGCCACTTCCACTCCCTAAAGACCCCTCATCCTTGGGATCCTCCCGCACTGGTCCATCCCCAGGAACTGGATGCAGTAGCGATGGCCATGTCCTTGCCACCTGGATGACAGATCCCTTCGGACTAATGAGTGAGACACCTTCAGGTTTCTCACAGAGCTTCCGATGTCCATGGACCTCAAGTCGGCCTCTGGACCAATCGGAGGCCCGTCCGCGGACCGAACAGGAAGTAAGTCCATGGACCGAACCCAGAGATCACTAATTGTGTTTACCTACTTTTTGATCATTTTTAAAACAACTACTGGACGGATTTACACCAAATTTACAAAAGCATGCTTTCGGGACAAAGCTGCCGCTCCGACTGCAAATTTGTTGAAAATCCATCTAGCCGTTTGGGCTGTAGACATGAGCATCATTTTTGTTTTCCATTGCGTCTATGGGAAAAAAAACACACATTTTGGGACACCTCCTATAACTTTGCCCCCCCTTGACAAAACCTCATGAAACTTTGCAGGATCAATCTGACGGGCCATATCATTTTTTGCAAAATTTAGTGATGTTTTGTTCAGGGGCAAAGTTATAAGCCACCCAAAAAGTGCTCTTCCTTTGGGGGCGAGCAACTTAACCATAACTACAGGCTACAGGGCCTCTACAACAGGCCCTGTAATATATATATATATATATATATATATATATATATATATATATATATATATATATATATGTATATATATATATATTCTCTGAAAAAACTTTGTTAAAAGGGACATTATGGTTACATGTCTCTGATCTCTGTGTATTTTGCAGTTGAAAACCATTGAACTGAAACAATAGTTTAAAAAGTTGCAATTGGAAAATGTATTTTCTTTAGGGGCTTATTGGTTTACTGATGACCTGTGTGAGTAATCTGAAAGTTACAGGTTCCAGTCCATCAATTCCCATCCAAGTAATATAATTAAGAGGATTAATACAACTAATGTGAAGATCCAAGAAATTCCAGACACCGAGTAAAATTGCTCAGGGGGTAGTGTGCCTGCAGCAAAACACTTTATTCAGCCTGCACTTCAGGTCATGAATCAAGTAAGATGTCTCAGTGGAAAATGTGCCTGCCCCTCTAACTGTTGCCAAAATGAGTCCCTTTAAACTGGGTAAAAGCGATAGATGTTACTAAAGAATGCGGCTTTTACATACAAATGCGTGTAACCAAAATGCCCCAGCCTGTGGCCGCAGAAATATTACTCCCAACATTAGGTGGTTAAAAAAAGTGGGATGTTTGTATAATAATGATGAGGAGATACAAGTTTACAATTTAGAAATATTGGACAAAATGGATGGACAAGTGAACTAAATAAGTAAAATAAGCATGCACATGCCAACTAAAGATCTGAAATTCATCACTGTCCCTTCTCTGTAGAGTCTGCAGAGATCCATGGAGGACTCAGCATTCCCTATATATTTTTAGCTGGCATCTCTTACCATGCCCCAAAACACCACACACATACCCCACCCGAGAAACAAAACAAAATACAATCTATAAATGAAAATACATTTATCGAATGCCTCATTCCCACTCAGAACCACATGTAGAAAACATGACTTAACATCCCAAAAGCTTGTATTCCGTAGCATTTCAGCAGTCAGCAAGTTGCTGATTGATTTAATCACTCCTTTTGTGTTTCAGTGCCTTGCTGGAGCCAGAAAGCTAAAGAAGGGGAAGTCCGAAAGGCAACATCTGAAAGTACAAGTAGACTCATCCCAGTCTCCCTTCACAGTGATTGCATACATGCACACTATACCTTAGGGCTAGTATTTTTACTTTACTCCTGCCCAACAAGTGACACCCATGAATGCACACAAATACAAACTTTGCTTTATTGAACTGTTTATTTTCTGATCAGGTATTCCTTTCATGGTTTACACAAACATCTTCTGTAGACGACAAAGAAGAGAAATGCAATAAAAAAGTGATGTACATATGTTTAAAGTGTGTTTTTCATTTAAGTAAAAAGGCAACTATTCGACTCCGGATTCGGCTTTGGACAAATACTTGCCCAAATATTCAGTATTCGACCGAATACTTAAATCTACTATTCGGTACACCCATGATAAATATGGTACTTCTATGGTGCATGCTACAGCCATTGCCTATGTTTATGTATGATTAGGTTCCTGTGCAAAGCACAGACCCGATCGCGAAAGTGCGGACGCATTCGCGAACATGTCACCATGGCACTGTCCGAAACAGTCTGTGATGACGGCAGATGTTCGCGAACATCGACGGACACAAACACAGAGGAAAAAGTTGCAAAGAGCATATAGAAGTGTTAAAAATTATGGTAGAAGGTAGGAAATTGCAGAGTTTTAAGGTAAAACTTTGTAAATTGGACAAAAAAGTTGCTATATTGGGGTAACTGTGATATTAGTAAATATTTGGAAATTAACATGCACTGGTAAAAACCCATGAAACTCACTGAAAAAATGTTGTTAAAGGGACGTTTTGGTTAAGTTGCACTAATTAAAACGTATGAAATTCAATTAAAAAACGTTGTTAAAGGGACGTTATGGTTACAAGTAAAACCGAAACACCTCAGAAATTTGCCAGTTCTGGTAAGCTTAGCAACCATATCTCGTGCCACCACAGTGCACTGCTAAGACTAACACCCAGGACACAAGTGTTTCAAGGCGCGACGAGGCAAGGGAGGGGGAACAGAGGGAAGACAGACAATGATCCTACTAGGCCAGGTGTCATTCAGATTGTGTAAGTGCATGGGAAGGGGAAGTGGGAAAGTGTGGGGGAGGGGGACAGTGCAGTACATGGGATAAATATGTTACAATAAGTAAAAGTACAGCCAGCAGGTGGCAAGTGCAAGGGTAAGTTCAGACATGAGGTGTCAAGTGCTGGTAGTGGGACTTGTAGGGATACAGAAACAGTCCCCAAGTGTGGGGGTTGCCAGGAAGGCAGTGCAGGTGTGCAACTGGCAGGGGAGGGGACCTGGGCCAGAGATCAGAAGGTTGCCAGGTAACCAGTGCAGTGTCAGATTCAGCCAGGAAGTCAGCAGGGGAGAGGAGGAGAAAAAGCAGAATCAAAGAGAAAGGTTTTGAGGTGCTTCCGGAACCAGAGAAGATTCTCCTCAAGTTTAAGGGAAGCTGGGAGGCTGTTCCAGAGGGAGGCCCCAGTAGAAGAATGAGATCTACCACCAACTCATTGCTTGGAGAAGCGACTGACCCTGAGAGAGTTGGAGGAGGATGAGCGAAGAGCTTGAGAAGGAAGATATTTAGGAAGAGAGTGTTGAAGGTATTGAGGCCTCAGAAGGCCTTGTGGGCAATGCTGGGGGTTTTGAACATAATCCTCGCAGCCACTGGGAGCCAGTGCAGAGATTTCAGTCCTGGAGAGATACAATCCCTTGGCTTAAGGCCAAGGACAAGCCTTGCAGCCCTGTCTTGGATAAGTTGCAGAGGGTGGAGAGTAGAGGCAGGTAGATTTAGAAAGAGGCTGTTGCAGTAGTCCAGCTAGAGAGAACCAGAGCTCTGGAGATGGTGAGCTTCTGGGGGAAGGAGAGAAAAGGATGAATACCCCTGAGGAGGTGCAGCTGGTAGTGTGACTTCTTAGAGACGTCAGAGATGTGAGGAGAGAAGTAGTGTGTGGAGTCGAAGATGACCCCAAGGTTTTTAGCCTCACAGGTAGGAGCAGGAAGAGGGCCAAGAGAGGCCGGCCATAGAGTGACAGGAAAGCAGGGAGCGGGTGTGCCAATTAGGAGAATCTCAGTCTTACTGGCATTAAGGTAGAGATAATTGGCGGCACATCACTCGTGGATGGCAGACAGACAGTCAGAGATGAGAGAGGGCGAAGAGGAGGCTGAGGGTAGCCTGAAGATGAGCTGGGTGTCATCCGCATCGAACTGGAAGTTGGGGTAGGGTGCGGCAATGCAGTGGGCAAGAAGTGCCAGGTATTGGTTGAACTGCCAGGGAGAGAGATTAGATCCCTGGGAAACACCACAGGTAGAGATAGAGATAGAGGAGAGGAATTACCCAAGTTGAACCTGGGAGGGTCGATCAGAGAGGAAAGAAGTCAGCCACACCAGGGCCTGACCGGTGATACCCAGTTTATCACAGAGACGGTTGAGCAGGATGGCATGTTTGACCGTGTCAAAGGCAGAAGAGAGATGTTCAGGAGAGCATTTTCCATGCTTCTGGCAGCTCTGAAACCAGACTGATGATCATAGAGACAACCAACCGATTCAGTGTGAAGATTGAGCTGGGAGATGGCCAGCTTTTCCAAGAGTTTGCGCAGGAAAGGAGTGATGGAGATTGGGCGATAGTTGGCAGGACGGGTCAGCAGAGGGTTTCTTGAGAAGAGGGTACACAAGGGAGTGCTTCAGAGGGGAAGGGAAAACTCCAGTGGCGAAGGAGTGGTTGCAGAAGTCAGCCAGAGCAGGATCCAGGAAGTCAGTGTGGTCCTTAATGGTTTTGGAGGAACAGCGATGAACCTGTTTTGACAAGACTTTCAAAGATCGGACTTGTCTAGAAACCTCATCTGGTGAGACCAGGGGAAAGGCAGAGAAGGTGGGAGGAGAGGTGGCTGAAGAAGGGCCAGATGAAGAGCAGGGAGTAGAGGGAGGAAGGGGAGAGGAGGAGAGCAAGGACAGGATGTCCTGAGCTTTAGAGATCAAATGAGAAGCCATTGCCATGCAGAGGGCCTGGGAAGGGACAGGAGAGGTTGAGATTGTGGCAGGATTAGCCAGTTCCTTGCAGATTTTTAAAAGTTCAGCCGAGTTGTTAGATTCCACAGACACGTGGGCTTGGATTTGAGCTCTCTTCTTGGTGAGGACAGAGAGACAGTATTGCCTTTGGAGCAGGCGGCAGGCCAGTTTGACAGAGGATGTACATTGAGCTTGCCATTTCCTCTCAGCCACCCTGAACTTGCGTTTAAGGGTGACAAGGTCTGAATCGTACCAGGAGTTGCACTTGGCTTTGAACTTCAGGCGGATCCTCATGCCAAGGGCAAGAACGTCAAGAGTTTCAGATATAGCAGAGTGGAGCATACAAAGGGCTTTCTCAGGGTGCGACTCAGCCAAAGAGGTTAGCGGGGTTGAGAAAGCGGCGGCAAAAGCCTCAACTGGCACGCACTTCATGGGTCAGATGACCGAGAAGGTGGGTGGCAGTGCTGGAGATGGGTTGGCCTGAGGGGTAGAGAGGGTGAGCTGGGAGGAAAGGAGAAAGTGATCACTCCAGGAGAGAGGAGTGGTGAGAGGAATAGAAAGGGGAAGGTCTGAGGAGATCAGAACATCCAAAGTGTGCCCTGCAGAGTGAGTCGGGCCAGAGGGGAGAATAGAGAGTGAGAGAGAGTCTCAAATGTCACAGAAGAGTCTAGAGGAAGGACAGGAAGCATCAAGGTGGATGTTGAAGTCTCCAAGAAGGAGGAGTTGAGTGGTTGAGACCAGGAGGGAAGAGGAGAGGTCTGCCCACTCAGAGAGGAAGGAGGAGATCTGACCAGGTGGCCGATAGATACTAGCCACAGTAAGGGAATGGCTAGGAGAGAGAGAGGGACTGCAGACGAGGCATTTGAAAGAGGAGTTGGTCTGCGTAGGAATGACAGAGGCAGGAATCCACTCTGGGAAGATCAGGGCTATACCCCCTCTGGAGCGGTTGGATCTGGGCACGGAGAGGAGACATAAGCCTTTTTTCTCACAGAAATAGCTCCACACTTGAACGGTTAGAGGAGAACTTACCAAAAGAAGAAATGAGTGATGATAATTTCTCCAAAGGTATATAATGGATATTTTAATGCCAACAAATAATGTATTTTGTACACACGTTCCTAAAATCATTGTTTCTATTTCTCTTACAGTACATAGTTTTCATTAAGAAACCGAGCCCCAGTTTAATCATTCACAAGTCCAAGAATCAGAAAGAGAAGTCCAATCCTCAAGTGTAAATATTGAAATCATGAATAATTGGATGAGCTAAGTCAACATTTTAAGGAACTTTTGCAGTACGTCAAAAATCATGTGATTAAAAATGTTCCCTATCACTGTCCTTCTTGCACCTGTCCTCCTTGTCCCTGCTAATCATCCCCATCAAATTCTGAACATTTTAATCAAAGATGATTTGATGAATCCTCACTCTCTTCCTCCCCTCATGATTATTGTACACAAATTCTTAATTCTCCCATTTATGTTTCCCATTCCGATACCCCATCCCTTTCTTGAATAAATACATTTGTTGTACTACAAATGTTTTGTTTATTGTTGTGTGGTAGTCCCTTGTTTTTTTTAAACTCCCATTATGAGTCGGTGGATTACACGACTGTCCAGGGTGTCCTCATTCAAAATGAAGGTGCCCCCGGACAGGCGCAATGTCCAGACGGTCTGTTTTCATGTGACACACTTTTAATATGTCTGCGCACAACGTGCCTGTTCTACAGACGTCCAGCTCATGCACCCTGCGATTTCTGACTGAAAGGTGTCCGGGCAGGCCGTCAGGCCCATTGACATCCCCGGACGTCATCATGTGACCGCACCCATTCGGCTTGATGGCGGTGTCCAAAGACTATTTAAAATTGCTTTTTCTTGTGTTTTTCAAGCAGAAAATGTACCCTTGTACAGCTCCCAGACCCATTCTACATAGATCTCGCAACTTTTTACAACTTTCCAAGGCCTATTTATGACTCAGTAGTCCGCAGACAGTACAACTGTCCAGGGACGGTTCCTCTAAAGGCACCCACCGATGACTTTTCCTCATTCTCAATCTGGCTATCCAGGGCAGAGCATTTTAGAGCACCTGCTTTACAGAATCTTCGTTGGTTGTAGAAAGTGGACAGCATCAAGGCATTTGCTATGGCCACCGCTGCTCCCCAATCACCCGACCACCATCAGCATCTGGAGGGCATGGACAGGGGAACAAGTGTGAGGATGTAGAGGAGGAGCAAGAGGAAGATGAAGATGAGGTAGTGGAAGTGCCTACCTCGAGCACTCGGAGTGAGTGCTGGGTGTGGCGGGTCTTTAAGACCATGGGTGGGGTTCCGAAGGCAAAGGCTGTCTGTGTTTAATGCATTCAGTGTGGGTTGAAACAGGGGCACTACTCCTTCGGGCCACATCAGTGTGATGCCATGTCTGAAGGGGCCTCTAGGGGACCCTCGCGTAGTGGAAACAAGGCAAATCACCACACACAAACTGATACGCCAGACACGAGGTTGTATTCCCAAAAGGTAGGGTTTATTGCAACGCAAATAGTCTCAGTTGGCCAACTCGGTCTCACGCCCCGCAACGTGTGTCTCCAGACCTCAAGGAACGCAAGAGACTGAATAACGTACATCAGTTACATATATACAATATGGATATCCTGCAATCCGTCATGACATGTTCATTACGCCCATTGTACAGTTTCTTTGAACTGGGTCTGATGATTGACAATTTCGACAAATATGACACCTTCGAACATTTATTTTATCAACAATATGCAACATTGCGAGTTTGGAGACATATTTCTGCACTTCTGTTCTTGCGAGCAAGCTGCTTACAGAGGAAGAGTCGCATTCCAGGCCTTGCTATCTCCTATTTGCTATTCGTGTCCTGGGAGTCAGTACTCTCTGCTGGGCTTAGGAAAGGGGGGCCATAAGAAAAGCATAATTCAAGCCTTTAGCTGTTTCTTCCTAGCATTTCTACCATATTAACGAGACTAGCTGGCATCAGTGAAATGATTAAATGCCGTGGTGTTCTTCCAAGGCTACATGCGGGAGGGGATTGGGCATTCCTCCCTGGTGCTGCCTACATTATGTTTCAACGAATAACTCGCGGCCTCGCGGCCTCGCTCTTTCGCTTTGTACAACAAAGTAATCAGTGAAGCAGAATAAGCAGAATAAGCACAATAAGGTTTTGGCTAAGCAGTTTTGAACAAAAAGCAATGAGCAAACGTTAGAGAACAAAATGGCGATTCTAGTTACATCAAAAATGGCCGCACATTGGTCAAACTTATAAGTCTGTATTTCTGACGTTCAGTACATGAGACGGTTGGTCTTCAGCCAATATGATACATTGCCATTAATCGTGTGGTATCTATTTTACTAGACTGACACGTCCGTTCTAACCACCCGGTTGCACTGAGAAAGATTGTTCTCAGGGAGGAGCAGGCTATCTTCCTCTGTGCCATCTTCTTCTCCCGATCTTGCCAGCATACAGGGTACTCCTGTGGGGCAGAGGATGCAAATGGCCCCCTTGCAGGCCATACGGGATGCTGTAGATCCTTACCTTTCGAGGGTCACAGTGTGCTGCATGTACTGTGACAAACCCCTCTACAGGGGGAACAGTTTTGCAGTGCTTTTGAAGCAGTTGTCAAAGAGTACAAGAAGCAGTGCCCCTTACCTTAAATTTAAGGCACGCCCAACATCTTCCCCTGTCCACCTGTCCCTTCATCTCTGTGGTTGGGGCCCCTTCCCTCCCTTTCCTCCTTCCATCCCTTCTCTTCTCCACCTTAACTTCCCTCTCCTGCAAATAAAACTGAAAAGGCTGAAAAAAACCCAAATCACAATAACATACAAAAAAAACGGTTCCTTGAGGAGCCACCTTTCAAATTTAAGAAATAGAAGTGAGAAAAAAGTCACAGGCCACTGTGCAGCCTGCATAGTCTGTGGACAGTGCGGTAGTCCACGGACATGTAAGAACATCAAGGCGTGGGACAATTGAAATCATTTTAATTGTTTTGTGTTCAAAAAGAGGGGCCTTATCATTTCACTGAATTTAATTATTTCTTCTCACTTTCACAATAAATGCTTCACAACATATTCAATGTTCTCCACAAACATCTGATTACCCACATCAGATAGATGAACTCCATCTCGCCGAAAAATGTTGACCCAATCAAATGTAATGTTCTCTTTCTGGAACATTGTCAAGCCAACATTGGGAACAAAAGCACACACTGCTTTATTGGCCTTGTGCCTCGCTTTTTACATTTGCAGACCAAATGAACTGGAATGCATCCACATCTGTCTCTGGGCAATTGGCGAAAAAATTATTTTGGAATTAGGGAACATTTCCTTCAACTTTCCCAATTTTTCCTTCATTGCAAACTGCAATGAGATTCCAGTCACATTCCCCAAACTTTTCCCACCACAATGAAAGATAATAATGTCCGGATGCTTCAATTGAACCATATTTGCACAAAATGGGAGCAGGTCCACCCACTTCATGCCATGCACTCCGTACCATAACATTTCCGATTCTGGGAATCAAAGATTGTTGGCTATTCCACAATGCCCAGCATACACCTTCATCCAGTGGACCCAAGAGTTCCCCAAAATCCAAACACTCTGCCTGCTGAAAGACATGTACGCCACACCCAGGGAACCTGATTGGCTGATCCTCCAATGTCCGCGGACACCACGACTGTCCTTGGACTCTGCATCCCCTTTTCCCCTTTCCGTGCCACGCAACCTCAAAAGACCCGCAGGTGGCACATGCCATTCGCAGACTAACATGGTGTCTGCGGACAGATCGTCCAATTGAAAGGGGTAGGGGTGAAATGAAATACAATGTAAGATATTTAATCTTTAGTGGTGGCTCTGAAAATAACCCTTTCTTTGGGGGGGTTGTTAACAAACACCTTTATTTTCCCTTTTTTTTGCTTTTATGTTTTTTTTCCTTACAAGAACCTCTTCAATGCATCCCTAAGATTGTAAAGGAAAATTGCAATTCTGACATCTGCGAAGTGAACTCCATCTGGACAAAATACCCTGAGAATTGATATTATCATTCTCAAAAAATGACATTCATGCAGCATACAAAAAAGCAGATACACCTTTATTGACAATCTGCCTTGATTGTTCAATTCGAAGACTGAAAACCTTTGTTTGACATCTCCATGTTTGTCTCAAATTTTTTTCCCAAAATATTATCTGAGCAGCAGGAAACAGTTTCATTAGGCTTTTAAAATAATCCTTCAGCGCAACTTCCAAAGACACTGGAGTCACAAACCCCAAATTGTCCCCTCCACAATGGACAATCACAATATCTGGACATTTAAAGTGAGCCATACTCTCCCAGAATGAAAGCAAGCTTGCCCAGTTTGAGTCCCAAACTGCATGCCAGGAAACTTCCACTTCTGTCAATCCAATGTTTCCAAGGATGCCATGATTATCAGCATATACCTTTAATGACTGAATTGAAGAGTCCTTCAGAATCCACATAGTCTGCCTTCTAAAACACATAGCCATAGCCATTATCACTGCTCTCACAACTCCTGCAAATAAAACTCCTACTACCCTCTCTTCCTGCACACCACACCCATAAAACCTGATTGGCTACTCCCCACAGTCCCCTTTCCATGCCAGGCATCCTCAACAACCTGGATCTGGCACTTGCCTTTCGCGGACTACTGCAGTGTCCACGGACCTGCTGACAGAGGCCCTTCTTCCCTTTCCACTTCCATGTTCTCAACACTACGTCATTGGCTGTTTTCAAAGAGTCACACAACCATCCACCAATCACATCCAATACCTCTACACCTAACCCTGTCATCGCACTTCAACACTTCAAATATACACTTGAACTCTCAGAGTACATATCTCATGTTAATGAAAGACATCTGCATCAAAAACTACTGTGCAACTGCCCACGATTTCTATTTCCAGATTCAACAAGATCTGCATCTAACTAAACATAGTACAGGTATGCTTATATTTAAAAAAGAATCTTGAACTCTTTCACAAATATATATATATATATATATATATATATATATATTTGTATTGTGTATATTAGTTCATAATTAAGCTTTTTTAACAGATTACATAAAATCACAAAATAGAATCACAAAATAGTAACAATATGGAACAAACAAGATAATTAAAATATAGAACAAACAAGCAAACCACACTGTACAAAACAAGAGCAAAAACAGCAGTAAAACCATACACTTCAACTATTCGTATAGATTAAATCATTCATACAACGAAATAAAAATGCTTAAGGAGAAAAGAGGCATTAGACCAATTTAGGAGTATCATTAGACTTAGCAATACTTTAGCATGAGTTCTGTGAGTTCCAAACTAAGTCATTCTTACCCCCCATTAGGACATACATGGGTTACAGTACAAATGGAGTGCTAATCAAATTGTGATATCTGTAGAAAAAAATGACTAATTCCACCTATAAAGCTTAGAGATTTTCCAGTAGTCTCCCTTCAGTTTTGAATTTATGTAGCATTTCTCAACAGCTTTCAAACTTGGGTGATTGCAATCATAAGGCCCCAATGTGTGTCAGAGAGGCTTCTCAACCAAAAACCTTCCTTAGTTAGATCTTCCAGATTGCGCACACATTTTAATAAGTATATACGGTAGTGGCTGTGTAGTTATGGTTAAGTTGCTAATCCCATAGGAAGAGCCCTTTTTGGGCGGCTTATAACTTCGCTCCCCCTGGACAAACAAATCCTCACCAAACTTTGCAAAAAAAGTCTATGGCCTACGGCCTACAGCCATACACCCAAGACTCTAGGCTCTGGCCACAACCACCACAGCATATCACACCCATATATCACACGCATAGAATGAAACATCTATCAAATATTGGCAAATATACAGTTTGTGTGTGTTCGATTTGTATAGTTTGTATGTGATGCTTTGGCTACGTCATGTAATTGAGATTGCAGAGTTTGGTAACAAGCACTGCACTATAACATATCTATGGAGGTAACCATTTTGTATTGTGCTGTATGGTTAGATGTTTGCTTCAATGGTTGTGTTATGGAGCAGTATTTATGAGTTGTATTTATTATAATATACTTACTGTTTGATTTTTTGTGATTGGATATATTTTTTTCAAGACGTGGGTAATTGGATCAGATATTCTTTTTCACTCCTGTGATAAAAGAAAAGCTCATGTTAGTGTAGGTAATTTATAAAGACTTATTACATTGCATAATAGACATTTCTGCTTTATTTCGACCCTCATATTTAGTAGTTTACAAACCCTGTGTACTGTGCAATTTGCTCAGTTTCTGTGTTTGTTGCTTTAATCATTGGGTCTGTGGGAAAAGAAATCCATGTTGGATTAAAAAAACCTTTTCATGTTATGGTATGGTACATTTTTTTGTTTATTTTTAGTGTTTACTTGTTGTTTATGGCTAATGTTCTATCTGTTGGTTGTTGCAGATTGTTAGATATGTGATGTCGAATTGTAATTGATTATAGTTTTATATTTATATTATTAACTTTGCTAATATACCTGTTGGGTTGTTGCAGATTCTTGCGCAGTTTTACCTGTTGGCGTATTCTAACTGTTTATTTCTTCTTATAATTTAGTGGTGTTGATTTATATGTTTGGTTGTTGCAGAATTTTGGGGCAGTTAGATACCTGTTGGCGTATTCTGTTTATCTTTTTGTTATATTTTAGTGGTGTTGATTTATTTGTTTGGATGTTGTAAAATCTTGGGACAGTTAGATACCTGTTGGCACATTCTAACTGTTTATTTTTTCTTATATATTTTAGTAGTATTGATTTATCTGTTCGTTTGTTGCAAAATCATGGGGAAGTTAGATACCTGTTGGCATGTTCTAACTGTGTATTTCCTTTTTATAATTTAGTGGTGTTCATTTATCTGTTTGGTTGTTGCACAATTTTGAGGCAGTTAGATTCCTGTTGGCCTATTGTAACTGTTTATAGTTTTCTAATTGAAGTTTTATTAATGTTTATGCACAGATTAGTTATTAAATTTTGGTTTTAAAAATATTAAATAATTGTTTGTAAGATTTGCTGGTAATCTTTGCTTTAGAGTAATGGTATTATCATTACATTCAAACCATCCAGAATTCTTTTTTATATATGCAGTGTAGTGGCCTGCATTGGTGTGGCTCATGCATGGTAGATTATACCTACTGTTGTGAAGGTTTTCTTACCAAGTGATACTTGACCATGTGTGAATCCAGTCAACTTGCAGCTGTTTTTGGTACCATCTGCATTATAAGGTAGAAGCATTAGTATTAAGGTGGAGTGATTATTTGAATTGCAGGTAGTACATAATGTGCCATGGTTTGCATTTTGTGCAAGTTGGTGAAATGGAACTGATTCACAGTTAGGTATGGATACATACACAAAGCGTTCATTAGGAATTTGTTCTTGTGCCACATTGTTGCAGAGAGTGCATGTATGTTTCCACATGTATGAAATCTGGAAGATTTCATTTATCAGTATATTTTTGTTTTCCCGTACTTGTAGTAAGTACATTAGAAATTCTTGTGGATCTTCTTGTGAGTTTATAGTGAATTTCACCATTCCAGCAGAGTAATCCAATTCTTGTCTTATTCCATGAAAACTGTAAGTGTTGTCAGGATTGTTGGTTGCATTTCTATGAAGGACTAACATTTGCAAACACAATTGTTCAGTATTGTGTAAGTAAATGTTGTTAATAATTGGTGGCAATTGAAATAGAATATTTATTGCTACATTTGTGTATCAATTTACACTAGTTACATTTGAAAATTTGAATGGACCAGATAGTTCTGTGTCCAAGTAATTTCTTCAGAGTGTGTGTTGCTTCTTTGAAGAAGTATCTGAGTTACTTTGAGTAGTAGATTCTTCTTTGGTTGTAGTAATTGATGAAGTATTAGGTTCTTTTACTCTCTTTTGTAGGATTTGCAGTGAGATCCTGTTGCATTTCTGTTTCAAGTTGTTTTATTTTACAACATTTTGCTTTTTGTGGAACAGTATAAGTTTTTAGATGGGGTGTATAGTGAGCGTAATCTATTGTATTCTAAATTGCAAGGAATATCAGTGTTTACTTTACTTTCATCAAAGTTGGCTAGAAATAGACGGTCAAGTGTACGTAAGCGTGATAGTGCTACGTAGCTCATGCCTTCTTTAAAGACTGTGTTCCCATTATGTATCAATCCTTTATCTAGGGTAAGACCTTGTGATTTGTGAATGGTGACTGCGTATGCTAGAGTTAGAGAAAATTGCTCTCTGTGTACATATATGTCTTTGAAAAGAAGGAATCGAGATGTTGAGCATCCTATTCTTTTTACTTCTGATAGTTTGTCAAAGAGAATATTGACAAACTGAATGTTGTTGTCATGTGGGTATGTTTGAAAGCCAACAACTGTACCAAGTGCTCCCTTAACTAGTCCTTGCTCCACGTCAATGTTATGTTTAAGCATTACTCTACAGTTTAAAGATAATTTTAATATTTTCTCCAAACCAGCTGTGAGTTTTCTAAGGCATTTAGGGGTTGATTCATGGAATTAATGTGCGCCGAAAATTCCCGCGCAGAGGTGCCAAAACGTGCGATTCGCAGTAAAAGTGTGAAAATCGCAGTGCAAGTGCGAAAATCGCAGGGAAACCAGCGCACATCGATTCATGGAAGTCTGTGCGCGAGAAAAACATTGGATGTGCGCTACAAATGTGCGCCGCGCACGCCGGCGCACAGGTCATCCAACAGCGTGCGCCACGGCCACTGCAAAATCGCACATAGCGCGGCGCACATCACAAAAGTAGGCGGAACACAGGGCGTAACACTCGGAATCGGGAACAGCGCGTGAAAATATGGGCGTCACGGGGGAAGTACAGGAGGCAAGTGCGCGGAACGCCCACACGCTCACCTACAACCCGTATTCATGGAATCGAATAGGGCAAACCAGCGCACAGTCAAAGATGCGCACAGGGCCAAACAAGTACGCCACAAGAAAGCAGGCGGTAGCGCCCCTGCGCCTGAAAGAAATGTGCGCCAAAATGTGCGCTAACAAAAAGCACCCATATACAGCCATGATGAATGGTCCATAAAGTGTCCCTCTAGGACAAATGAGGTGCAAAGGGGTACCGACAAACATGGACACCCGCTGTGTGAAAAATAGCGTGTGCGTGTGTTCCTGGGTGCGCGGGAAGTTCCACACGTGATTAGCCTGGGTACGTGTGTTTTGGGGTGTGTGGGAAGTTCCACACGCGATTGGCCTGGGTACGTATACTTCAGGGTGCGCGGGAAGTTCCACACGCGATTAGCCTGGGTACGTGTACTACGGGGTGCGCGGGAAGTTCCACACGCGATTAGCCTGGCTACGTGTGTTTTGGGGTGCGTGGGAAGTTCCACACGAGATTGGCCTGGGTACGTGTACTTCGGGGTGCGAGGGAAGTTCCACACGCGATTGGCCTGGGTACGTGTACTTCGGGGTGCGCGGGAAGTACAAAACACGCGATTGGCCTGGGTACGTGTACTTCGGGATGCGCGGGAAGAATCACACGCGATTTCAGCAGGGTACGTGTATTTCGGTGGTGCCGGGGAATGCTACACGTGATTTGGCCGTGTGGGTCCTCCCAGGTGTTCCCTCTACACCCTCCACGGCCCCTGCAGGCAGCCCACACCACAGGGGACTACCCTGCACCCCTGCTCATGTCCCACAGGCAACCCATCCACCATGGCCATGCCCACCAGCCAACCCACATGTCACCTTGCACTACGGATCACCAACACATGTCTCCCAGCACCCCCACCCCCCAGCATCCAGGGGCACCCTCCACCAGGCCCCCACACATGTCTACCACCACCCCCACCCCCCAGCATCCAGGGGCACCCTCCACCAGGCCCCCACTCATGTCTCCCTGCACCCCCACCCCCTAGCCACCAGGGGCACCCTCCACCAGGCCCCCACTCATGTCTACCACCACCCCCACCCCCCAGCAGTGCAGGGGCACCCTCCACCAGGCCCCCACTCATGTCCCCTATCACCCCCACCCCCCAGCAGTGCAGGGGCACCCTCCACCAGGCCCCCACTCATGTCTACCATCACCCCCACCCCCCAGCCACCAGGTGCACCCTCCACCAGGCCCCCACTCATGTCCAACTCATGTCTCCCACCACCCCCACCCCCCAGACACCAGGGGCACCCTCCACCAGGCCCCCACTCATGTCTACCATCACCCCCTCCCCCCAGCAGTGCAGGGGCACACTCCACCAGGCCCCCACTCATGTCTACCATCACCCCCACCCCCCAGAAGTGCAAGGGCACCCTCCACCAGGCCCCCACTCATGTGTCCCACCACCCCAACCCCCAGCCACCAGGGGCACCCTCCACCAGGCCCCCACTCATGTCTACCACCACCCCCACCCCCCAGCAGTGCAAGGGCACCCTCCACCAGGCCCCCACTCTTGTCCACCATCACCCCACCCCCCAGCAGTACAGGGGCAGCCTCCACCAGGCCCCCACTCATGTCTCCCACCACCCCCACCCCCCAGCATCCAGGGGCACCCTCCACCAGGCTCCTACTCATGTCTCCCACTACCCCCACCCCCCAGCAGTGCAGGGGAAGCCTCCACCAGGCCCCCACTCATGTCTCCCACCACCCCCACCCCCCAGCATCCAGGGGCACCCTCCACCAGGCCCCCACTCATGTCCAACTCATGCCTCCCACCACCCCACCCCCCAGCAGTGCAGGGGCAGCCTCCACCAGGCCCCCACTCATGTCTCCCACCACCCCCACCCCCCAGCATCCAGGGGCACCCTCCACCAGGCCCCTACTCATGTCTACCATCACCCCCACCCCCCAGCAGTGCAGGGGCACCCTCCACCAGGCCCCCACTCATGTTCCCTATCACCCCCACCCCCCAGCAGTGCAGGGGCAGCCTCCACCAGGCCCCCACTCATGTCTACCACCATCCCCACCCCCCAGCCACCAGGGGCACCCTCCACCAGGCCCCCACTCATGTCCAACTCATGTCTCCCACCACCCCCACCCGCCAGCCACCAGGGGCAGCCTCCACCAGGCCCCCACTCATGTCTCCCACCACCCCCCCCAGCAGTGCAGGGGCAGCCTCCACCAGGCCCCCACTCATGTCTCCCACCACCCCCACCCCCCAGCCACCAGGGGCACCCTCCAACAGGCCCCCACTCATGTCTCCCACCACCCCCACCCCCCAGCCACCAGGGGCACCCTCCGCCAGGCCCCCACTCATGTCTCCCACCACCCCCACCCCCCAGCAGTGCAGGGGCAGCCTCCACCAGGCCCCCAATCATGTCTCCCACCACACCCACCCCCCAGCAGTGCAGGGGCACCCTCCACCATGCCCCCACTCATGTCTCCCACCACCCCCACCCCCCAGCCACCAGGGGCACCCTCCACCAGGCCCCCACTCATGTCTCCCACCACCCCCACCCCCCAGCAGTGCAGGGGCAGCCTCAACCACCAGGCCCCCACTCATGTCTCCCACCACCCCCACCCCCCAGCAGTGCAGGGGCACCCTCCACCAGGCCCCCACTCATGTTTCCTATCACCCCCACCCCCCAGCAGTGCAGGGGCAGCCTCCACCAGGCCCCCACTCATGTCTACCACCATCCCCACCCCCCAGCCACCAGGGGCACCCTCCACCAGGCCCCCACTCATGTCCAACTCATGTCTCCCACCACCCCCACCCGCCAGCCACCAGGGGCAGCCTCCACCAGGCCCCCACTCATGTCTCCCACCACCCCAACCCCCCAGCAGTGCAGGGGCAGCCTCCACCAGGCCCCCACTCATGTCTCCCACCACCCCCGCCCCCCAGCAGTGCAGGGGCAGCCTCCACCAGGCCCCCACTCATGTCTCCCACCACCCCCACCCCCCAGCCACCAGGGGCACCCTCCAACAGGCCCCCACTCATGTCTCCCACCACCCCCACCCCCCAGCCACCAGGGGCACCCTCCGCCAGGCCCCCACTCATGTCTCCCACCACCCCCACCCCCCAGCAGTGCAGGGGCAGCCTCCACCAGGCCCCCAATCATGTCTCCCACCACACCCACCCCCCAGCAGTGCAGGGGCACCCTCCACCATGCCCCCACTCATGTCTCCCACCACCCCCACCCCCCAGCCACCAGGGGCACCCTCCACCAGGCCCCCACTCATGTCTCCCACCACCCCCACCCCCCAGCAGTGCAGGGGCAGCATCAACCACCAGGCCCCCACTCATGTCTCCCACCACCCCCACCCCCCAGCAGTGCAGGGGCACCCTCCACCAGGCCCTCACTCATGTCTACCACCACCCCCACCCCCCAGCCACCAGGGGCACCCTCCACCAGGCCCCCACTCATGTCTCCCACCACCACCACCCCCCAGCAGTGCAGGGGCACCCTCCAACAGGCCCCCACTCATGTCTCCCACCACCCCCACCCCCCAGCATCCAGGGGCACCCTCCACCAGGCCCCCACTCATGTCCTCTATCACCCCCACCCCCCAGTAGTGCAGGGGCACCCTCCACCAGGCCCCACTCATGTCTACCATCACCCCCACCCCCCAGCCACCAGGGGCACCCTCCACCAGGCCCCCACTCATGTCTACCATCACCCCACCCCCCAGCAGTGCAGGGGCACCCTCCACCAGGCCCCCAATCATGTCTACCATCACCCCCACCCCCCGGCAGTGCAGGGGCAGCCTCCACCAGGCCCCCACTCATGTCTCCCACCACCCCCACCCCCCAGCAGTGCAGGGGCAGCCTCCACCAGGCCTGCACTCATGTCTCCCACTACCCCCACCCCCCAGCAGTGCAGGGGCACCCTCCACCAGGCCCCCACTCATGTCCCCTATCACCTCCACCCCCCAGCAGTGCAGGGGCACCCTCCACCAGGCCCCCACTCATGTCACCCACCACCCCCACCCCCCAGCCGTGCGATTTGCCTGGGTACGTGTATTCCTGGGGTGCGTGGGTAGTCTCCCATGCTATACCATCAGGGTACGTGTATTATGGGTCCGCGTGAACTTCCACATGCGATACCAGCAGGCTACGTGTTTTACGGGGTTCGCGGGAAGTTCCACACGCGATTGCCCTGGGTACGTGTATTTCGGCGTGCGCGTGAACTTCCACACGCGACTGGGCCTGTGAGAGTGGAGTACATGTATTCCAGGGGTGGGCGGGAATATTTACTCGCGACTGGGCCTGGGAGAGCGTGCTACGTGTATTCCTGGGGTGGGCGGGAAGATTTACACGTTCGCCTACGACGCGCCAAAAAATAAATGGTCCAATCCTGCAACACGTACGCCAACATGAAGCAGGCGTACGTCGACCCGCGCAGCATAAAAGTGCGTGCAAACAACAAACAAGCTCAGACGCCAGGATGAATATACCGTTCCTAGCAGCAGTGGCCATGGGTTACCAAAGGAGGAGGAGGAGGATAGTGAGGGCCCGAATTTTCACTCCCAGAACCAGCCTTTTTGGGATGCCTGATGACCAGGTGTATGGGAGGTACAGGTTTCCACCACACATAATACTGGACCTGGTCAGTGAGTGGGAGGATGACCTCACATCACCCACCCTGTGCTCCCAAGCACTCAGCCCCCTGGAGAAGGTCCTCAATGTACTGCACTTCTTGGCCACAGGATCATTTCAGCGGACAAGTGCCATAGTGGGTGGGGTGTCACAGGCCACGCAGTCACGCTGCCTACACCAAGTCTTGAACATCATCACTGCACGCCCATCAGTCCGTAGGCACATATACCTGCCCAGGACACCTGCAGAAAGGCAGGCTGCCACCCTCGATTTCTACGGTGTGGCACAATTCCCAAGTGCTAGGTGCCATTGACTGCACCCATATGGCACTACGTCCCCCCAGGGCATCTGAGCACATCTATAGGAACCGCAAGCACTGGCATTCCATCAACGTGCAGGTAGTATGTAATGCCAAGGGAATCCTCACCTCAGTATAGGCCAACTATCCAGGGTCCACCCACGACAGCTTCATTTACCGAATGTCTACCCTAAGCCGGGACGTAGAAGCTGGGCGGCATGGCGATACATGGCTGCTTGGTGAGTATGAATGCCACTGCACATGCATGCATGTCAGATGCAGAGTTATGTCACTACCCCACTAATGATAGCCATCACCTCCTCACCAGGGGACAGTGCCTACCCTCTGAGCACCCACATGATGACGCCAATTCGGAACCCCATCACGCCTACAGAGGTAAGATACAACACAGCCCACATTGCAACCCGGGGCATAGTGTAGCGCACATTCGGAGTGCTCAAGTCACGCTTTCGCTCCCTTGACCGCTCTGGCGGGCAGCTGTTATATGCGCCCCCAGTAGTGTGCAGGATCATAGTGGCAGCATGTGTCCTGCACGGGGCCTGGCTGTGGACATGGTGGTGCCCCCACATCATGACCACATGCACACCCGCTGTGCATGGGAGGGGAGAGGGCACTGGGTGAGGCAGCCCGTACGCAGCTGGTGGCTAATTACTTCACATAGAAATCACACCCCTGTGGAGTGCACACAGCCCTGGCACATACCATCTGATAAGCAATGATGACTCGACCTGACAATTATGACAAACAAAGGGACAGTCAACTGTCAGAACCATAGCAGCCTGAGATTGTTCATGTGGAAGTGTCACAATGTGTGCATCCCTACCTACACAAACACCACCAATGCAGTGTCATCAAAAGACGCACTTCCATGCTGCAGAAATGAATACCCACTTGCAAAATACTACATGAAAACAGTGCCACACAACACACCATGGCATGTTATGCAATGTGAGAGCAAACAAATTAATCCCCACAACATGCCCCAAGTGTCACCAGCTACAGTGTCCCTAATGGAAACATGCCCACACATGAAATGCTCACAGTAATGCAGGACCTACAACACACATTACCAAATACTTACCAAGAATACCAATCACCTACACAACCTCCAACCTACCTTAAACATGACATTACAGACTTAAAAATTTGCTAGCCTCACTACCTGATGATGCCAGCACTCTGAACACTTCCAAGTATACAGTGTTAGCGCCACGCAAGAGTGTAGGTGCACTGCTTACAACATGGACTCCAGTTCCAAGGTGGACCGCCTTGTGAAGACATGAGAAATGGACCTGCAAATTAGGAGGATGAGATGGATGCAGAGGCACATATCAATACACCATGCAGTGTACAATACAACAACAATATGCACTATGAATGTATACACAGTATTGACTACAGACTGCCCACACATCGAATGGGAGTCCAATGTCACCATGTACGTCAATGTCACTTGGGCACACCCTTAGCAAACCCATGGAAACGGGAAGCAGGAGGGGTGTGTGTTACAAAAACCCAAGCATCTGAACCAAATTCATGACAAGCCTGCATGTGCCCAGCCACAATGCAGCGTATGCCCATGGGAGCCACACAAGGCAACACACTGTCCCAAAAAAAAAAAAAAAAAAAAATCAATGGGCCCGGGGGGTAGGGGAGGCCACCCAGGAGGTCTGAGGACAGGGTGCACACCAAAACCCACCTGTGTGGATCTTGCGGAAAAAAAAAAAACCTCCATGGGCTCATGGGCTCATGGCCTACACGGCTACCCTATTGTGGGAGAATCATTGCTGTCGCTCTCCTCGCCCTCTGCAGCTGCATCAGGAGGTGGTGGCACTATGGGAGGCAGCCCACGCAAAGCCCTAGTCTGTTCCTCCATGGCTGCAAGCATGCGGGTCTGGTAGGTCTCGTTCTGGAGGATAATTGTGCTGAGGTCCCCATGCAACAACTCACGGGATGCCCGGACCTCCGCCCTAGTTGCCTGCATCTCAGCTGAGAGCGTACGTGTGAAACGCTCCAGCTGCTGTTCTGTCCTTCTGTTTTTTGAAGCCTCAAGCTCAACAAGAGTCGTCCTGAGGTGAAGGAGTTCCACCCTCAGGGCTTCCCTGTGGCCCTGGGACTCTATGGAAATGGCTTCCTGCAGAGTCGCCAGTGCCGCCCGCCTGTCCCTGTCGGACGCCAACATGTCCTCCCTGTGTGACTGGCAGATGGAGTCTGTTGCCTGCTGTAGTCGCTCCATCAGCCTTTCGGAGGGACAATGGAAGTGGCCACCCTATCCATGGCCTGAGCCATCATCTCTGATGATGCTGCCTGTTGGGTTGCCATACCGTATATGGATTGCTCCCATGCGGTATTGCCAGGTGGCTGACAGCCACCACGTCGGCGGGCACCACACCTGTCTGGGGCAAGGCGAACTGCGCCTTGCTGTGCCGGCACTGCCTGAGGCTGCAGGACTGCATTCCCCCTCTGATCTGCTGGCCCAGGAACAGGATCAGATGTCGCAGAGTGTGACCCTGCATCCGTAACCACCAAAGGCGTACCTGCCAACACTGACATCCCCATTGAGGGTTCTAACCCTGGTGCAGGTGGGTCCGACAGAACAGAATCCGTCCCAGGAACACCTTCCTGCGACGGCACATAGGTCTCATCATCCGAATCGACACCTGAATACAGCTCGGGGGAGGTTCAGCCAGAGACACCCCTTGAGAGCACGACCTGCAGCAGTTGTGGGTTCTCACCCACCACCACACCACGTCCCTCACTGGTGGTCGGTCGGCCCTCAGACCCCCTCCTGGGTCTGCACCATCTCCACAACCCCAGCAGTATCAAGTGCGTCATCCCCTGCAAAGACATAAAAGAAAACAAATGGAAACAGGCATTAGCACTATGGCACACAATTAGGGCTGAGAGGCTACAGAAACAGTACTTGATTGACACATGTCCCACATGACTAAAACCCTCCCATGCATGCACCGTCACTGCGTGTGAAGGGTAGGCAGATGGCACATATTGATGACACCAAGATGGAAGATTAACACATTTGCTGCATGCTGCCTAGCAGTGGCATCACACATTGGCCAGTGATTGGCAGGTCAAATACACATGCCATCACACAGATGGCATGTACCCTAGCCATGAAGTGAAGAGGGAGAGGAGGTCACCAATTGTTCATTCATTCCAGTTTGCTCATGAAATTGATTTTTTCATTGAAATGGTTCAAATGTTTAACCTGGAGCTGCCAGTCCAAAATGGTCCTATAGCACAGGGACATGTCTAAACAAATCATGTCCAGGAAACAAAGCCAGTCCACTGTACCATAGCCATGTCAGGCATGTGACAATAGGACTGAGAAATCCTGAGTAAAAGTGGTGGTATGCAAACAATCTGCCTGAATAAACAGAGGTAAATAAGCAACAATGTTGTGGCAAGATGACACTCCAAGGGCAACTGGCGTGGTGTTGGGCTGGATGTCTAATGTTGGCAGAAGGGATGCTGCTATACCCAAATGCTGGTGCGCAGAATGTATAGGATGAGGCACATGGGTGATCCAAACCACTCAGGCACACACACCCTCACCTGGCACCCAAACAGAAGCCCTCCCACACACACCATGCACATGGATGACACACACATGCATGTGCACTCACCGGACAATGCCTCGTAATCTGCCAGTTCTCCCACGCCTTGGATCTGTTCCTCCGTGACGTAGGTCCCAGCAACCTGCTCATGTGGAGTGAGTTCTATGTTCTCTGCTGGAGACCCACCTCCAGTCACTAGAGTTGCGGCATGACTTGAGGCCAGCTTATTCTTTGCCCTGCGCTTCAGGTCATTCCAGCGCTTGTAGCATTCAGTAGCTGTGCGCCTCACGATTCCAAGGGCACTTATGATGTCCGCAATGGTCTGCCAGTGTGCCTGACATTGTGCAGGTGTGGTCTTGGATCCTGCAACAATCACCATTTCGCGGTCATGTGCGGACACATACTCTACAAGTGCATTCAGTTCGGCCTCATTGAAGCTGGGCTTCCTTGACGGTCCGGACTGTGTAGCCGTGTCTGGGGCATCAGCCTCTACTGGATGAGCACTCTTCCTCTTCCGCTTGTAAGGTGGTGGGGATCCTGAGTGTCCTACGCCGCTCTGGACACTAGGGGCAGGAGCCCCGGTGGTCTCTGTACTAGGAGTGTGGGATTGCACACTCAGCATGGGAGTTGGTGCAGGCATTAGCTCAAGTGTGATGGTGTCAGGGGGAATGTCAGCATGATGGACTTGGACCGACACTGTCCTGGCTGGGTGTGTGAGAGGTGGGGTGGATGGAGCCACAGCTGCCCCTGCAGCCTCCCCAGCCTGCCTACGCGGGGCAACAGATGACCTAGCTGCCCCTGCTCCACGTGGCCTGACACCAACGTTCACCGGCGCACGTGGCCTAGACCTGCTGACCTGGAAGTCAGCCATGGAGTCACCCTGTGCCAGGTCTGGTTCCACAGTGGGCTGGTCCAACTAGGGCTGAGCATGGATGGTGTCAGCCACGTTACCCTCAACCAGGGGGGGGGGCATGGGTGTCCCTGACTGCTCCTCCACACATGGGGGGCTAGGGGCACCCTGCAAGTCACGGCCACGTCCCCTACCGGATCCACCACAGCCAACACTTGGGGCTCGGCCACCTTTGACACCCTTACGGCTTGTTCGCCTCCCAGCCATGGCACTGATGTTATTGTGCATATGGGAGTCGATGTGAACTATTGTCCTGGGCAATTCGGGGTCAAAGGGGTTGGGTACCAGATGGTAATCGTACCCTAGTGCTCTAGCAAGGCTGTATGTCACCCCTGGGGAAGGATGACGGGTCACGCAACGCACAGGCAGCCCAAAGAAGGGAAGTAAGGTGCATGCAACCCCTCCTAGACCACGTGCGTGGAAAAATAAACCTGCACTACGCTGTGGCACCCAGAAACACAAGAATGAACGTATGCGTGTCACACGCAGCCTAGAATGACCTCTGAAGGGGTACGCGACACACGGGGCAAGCACAGATGTTAAATACGTGCACGAATCACTGTCTGCCAGGAACAAAAGCGTGAAAAATATGCGCGTGTGCGCGTTGGCAACACCCCCGCCAAAAGAAAAATTGTACGCTGTCTGAGGAGACAGGACAACAGTAGAAGGGAACGCTGTTTGAGGAAACAGGCCCAGGAAAAAGAGGGAAAGAGAAAAGAGGTAACAGGGAGTACGAACTGGAAAAGCTGTGAACCTACAAGAAGTACAGATTTCACCCACTCGCTCTCCACGAAAAGCACGTACAAGGAAATGGCGTTCTACACGTACCTTTTATACACACGTCACAGATGCGCATACGCGATGAGGCCATTTCCACCAATTACACGCTTTGACACTCGGACGTGTATCTTTTTTTTCTACACGCGCCATTCTCTACAGCCATGCGCGTGACGTCACAGCTGCGCATGGGGGCCTTTGGGCCAATGAAATCGCATATGGGTGCAGACGCGCTTACGCGCTACGGGCCTTTCCTCGAATTACACGCAGACGTGCAGGACTTTTCACGTGCCAAATCACTCCGTATCAAGCTGGCTACGCGTAAGCACATGGAAGACCACGCTCCTGCCCAGAAAGCCGATTTAATTCCCCCCAGAGCCCCGTGCACGCTCCCACCTGCCATCTGCTGCTGCCTGACTGCCTGCTGCCCACATGCCCTGCCATTTGCTGCCTGCACATCAGCCAGGGGTGCTGTTGCTGTGACCACCCCTGCTGCAACCGAAGACTCCCGACTGGGATTCCATCGCTCCACAGCCCAGCCCCAGGACCCAGTTGCCCACCCACTCCTGCCTCTGGGATTGTCATGTCGGGCACTGCAACATCTGGCACCACTGACAACCCCCGGCCAGAGAGGCAGAGGGGCACCAGCTTCAGTGCCAGGGAAGTTGGTGTCCTGGTGGAGCAAGTCCTGGGGCAGTATGATGCCCTCTACGGAAGGTTGCGCGCCGACAAGGAAGGACGGACTCGGATCTGGGCGGACATCGTGACTGCCATCAACGCGGAGGGGGTGGCAGTCCACGAATTCCAACATGTCAAGAAGCGCTGGGAGGACTTCAGGTCCAGGACCCTGAACAAGGCCCGGCGCCTCTTGAAGGCAGCGGATGCTAAGGGGCGCCGGGGCCACTTGTCAGAAGATCAGATGAGGGTCCTGGAACGCATATCCCCAGCGCTCCACATCCAGGTCCTTGAGAGGCAGACCTGTCTGGAGTCGAGCGATAAGTGTACATGCATCATGATTGTAAGCTGTGCGTGTGGTGATGTGCCAGTAGTGTGCCGGTTGCACATCTGTTTGTATGGGGCCGAGTATGGGTGGGGGTGTACAGGACCGTGAGGCTAACACATGCAAGCGCTGTCATGTGTGAGACATGGATGGTGCTTGTGTGTGTAGGCTTGCATGCCAAATGCAGTTGTGTGGGCACACATGTTTGGATGTATGTGTATGTAAGTAGGCATGTTCGTGATGTCACGCATGTATGTTGTTTTCAGCTGCATTTATCAGCACTGTGTACATGTATTTGTGTGTGTATTTGATAAGGGTGCAACAGTGATGCAACATGGATGCATGTGACAGCGGGATGTGGAAGCCTGATTGCCAGATGTGACATGGATGCCCATCGGAACACTGCGACAGTTGGCTGAGGTGTACACATGCATGCAAGTGTGGTGGTGTGCTTGCATGTGTAGTGCACTCCCTGTGTTGGATTTGATGTCTGGCTCACCTTTGCCTGCTCATGCTGTTGTATGTGTATGGATGGTGCTGGCAGTTGCGATGTGGCTGTGGTATGGCTCATGTGTGCATGTAGAAATGACATGTGTGTTGCCAATTGTGATGCCATGTCTGAGGTTTGCCAATGCCACTCATCTGCAACTGTCATGTGTGTATGTGTCCATTGTACAGTGCCCTGATGCCTGTGTTTTATTTCTCCCTGTCTGCAGCGTCAACTGATGAAGAGGGCGGAGAAGGTGCTGTGGAGCACAGCGGCGGGGATCGCACCGCCAGACGGAGACGCAACGTCCGGCTACCCTTCCAGGTTGTGATCTCGTCGGGGAGTGAGGAGTCCGGTGCCGCGTCCCAGGCCGCAGCTGCCGGGGGGAGGTCCAAGAGGCGGAGGTCGGAGTTGGACTCCTCAGCAGCAGAAGGGGCAGCTGGGACCCCACAGGGCCCAACGGGGGAAGATGGCACGGAGTCATCCAGGTTGGTGGGGGGTTTGGTGGAGGAGGAGGCCGTGCAAGCAACAGAGACGGGGTCTGGAGGTGGGGATTCCACTGGTGCTAGTGGTGCAGTGCAGGACCAGGGACAGGAGGCAGCACAGGTCGCCGCGGAGGTGCCTGTGTGCAATCCTGTCCCTGATCCTGTCACTGCATCATTTTGCACCAGCAGGGATGCCTACGCCCAGACCCATTTTCAGGCAGGGGATGAGCTCACGACAACATGCCTTCCTCTGCCTGCGGACGTGGCTATCCGGGTCCGGGT
This sequence comes from Ambystoma mexicanum, assembly GCF_040938575.1. Taxonomy (NCBI): domain Eukaryota; kingdom Metazoa; phylum Chordata; class Amphibia; order Caudata; family Ambystomatidae; genus Ambystoma; species Ambystoma mexicanum. The sequence goes on along the minus strand of NC_090935.1, from coordinate 677,129,171 downwards.
TGAGCCTGTCCTGTCCTGACTGGTGTGGCGTTGCGTCAACGGGCCATGCGAGGTGACCTGCAGTCTTTTCATGAGGAGACTACACGTCATCTCGAATGGCTCGTTGACCGCGTCGGCCGACTGGGACAGGTCACCCAGGCCGGATTCCTCCGTTTGATGGGGCTTGCTCAGACCCCTTCCTCAACTGAACCCCCTATGCGCCAGTCGTCCTCCGTGCCATCTTCCCACCCATCAGTCACCTGGGTGCCCTGTGGAGCTGCCTCTGATGATGCGGCCAGGCTGGTGGAGGAGGCATCCCTGCCACAGTCGGGAGTCGGACGTCCAGCAGGGGTGGCCACATCAATGACTGCACCCCAGCCAGCGGAGGATGTGCAGGCAGCAGGAGGCAGTGCACGGGCAGAGGCGCAGCAGCAGCAGCAACATGGTGGGAGCCATGATGGCTTGGGGACTTCGACATCGGAGGGGCACGCATCGGCCGGAGGGCAGGAGGGCCCAGGACGGGAAGTGTCTTCCGTGTGGCAGCAGTTGGGCCACGCCATAGATGCGGAGCGGCAGCGGGCGGAAGAGGCATGGCTCACGATGGTCAGGGCGGAGAACTCCATGTGGAGGGCCCTGAGGTGTGCCGAGTGCCTCGAGGTAATCCGCAGGGAGTTTAGGGGGAACATGTGGACGGCCCTGCGGACCCTCGGGGCCATGGAGGAGGAGCGCCTCCGGGACATTGAGCAGGAGTTCGATGATGCCCTGGCCCGGAACATCCCGAAGTGAGCCGTTGGACTAGCCCGCTGCCCTTGTAAATAGTTCTGTAGTTAGTGTTAGGTTTCCTTTGGTTTAGCATTTTTTTGGGACCTTTTGGACAATGGGCCACATTTTTGTATATATTTTTTTTTTTAGGTAGTGTTATTCGATAGGTTTCATTTCTTCGTTTGGGATCATGGACCCTGGAATGTTTATCTGTATATAGTTGACTTTTGGATTTTCATTTTTTTATGATTTCACCATGGAGCAATGGTTTTCGATTTTAATTTTCCATTGGATTTACTTTTGTGCACTGTGACTTTGGACACCTTTCGTTTGCATTATGATTTGTGGTTTTGCATTATTTCACGTACCTGCTGTTTTTAAAAAAAAAAAGAAAAATCCATTATTGGTTGTTTATTTTTGATTCAATTTATGTTGCGTTTAATACATATTTTTTCTTCAAACTTCAATGTGTAGTAGGGGACATGAGTAAGGGCCTGGTGGAGGCTGCTCCTGCACTGCTGGGGGGTGGGGGTGGTGCGAGACATGAGTGGGGGCCTGGTGGAGGCTGCCCCTGCACTGCTGGGGGGTGGGGTGATGGGAGACATGAGTGGGGGCCTGGTGGAGGCTGCCCCTGCACTGTTGGGGGGTGGGGGTGATGGTTGACATGAGTGGGAGCCTGGTGGAGGGTGCCCCTGCACTGCTGGGGGGTGGGGGTGATAGGGGACATGAGTGGGGTCCTGGTGGAGGCTGCTCCTGCACTGCTGGGGGGTGGGGGTGGTGGGAGACATGAGTGGGGGCCTGGTGGAGGGTGCCTCTGCACTGCTGGGGGGTGGGGGTGATGGTAGACATGAGTGGGGGCCTGGTGGAGGCTGCCCCTGGTGGCTGGGGGTGGGGGTGGTGGTAGACATGAGTGGGGGCCTGGTGGAGGATGCCCGTGGACTGCTGGAGGGTGGGGGTGGTGGGAGACATGAGTGGGGGCCCGGTGGAGGGTGCCCCTGGATGCTGGGACGTGGGGGTGGTGGGAGACATGAGTGGGGACCTGGTGGAGGGTGCCCCTGGATGCTGGGGGTGGGGGTGATAGGGGACATGAGTGGGGGCATGGTGGAGGGTGCCCCTGGATACTGGGGGGTGGGGGTGGTGGGAGACATGAGTGGGGGCCCGGTGGAGGGTGCCCCTGGATGCTGGGGGGTGGGGGTGGTGGGAGACATGAGTGGGGGCCTGGTGGAGGGTGCCCCTGGATGCTGGGGGGTGGGGGTGATAGGGTACATGAGTGGGGGCCTGGTGGAGGGTGCCCCTGCACTGCTTGGGGGTGGGGGTGATGGTAGACATGAGTGGGGGCCAGGTGGAGAGTGCCCCTGGATGCTGGGGGGTGGGGGTGATAGGGGACATGAGTGGGAGCCTGGTGGAGGGTGCCCCTGGGTGCTGGGGGGTGGGGGTGGTGGGAGACATGAGTTGGGGCCTGGTGGAGGCTGCCCCTGGATGCTGGGGGGTGGGGGTGGTGGGAGACATGAGTGGGGGCCTGGTGGAGGGTGCCCCTGGATGCTGGTGGGTGGGGATGGTGGGAGACATGAGTGGGGGCCTGGTGGAGGGTGCCTCTGGTGGCTGGGGAGTGGTGGTGATGGTAGACATGAGAGGGGGCCTGGTGGAGTGTGCCCCTGGTGGCTGGGGGGTGGGGGTGATGGTAGACATGAGTGCGGGCCTGGTGGAGGCTGCCCCTGCACTGCTGGGGGGTGAGGGTGGTGGGAGACATGAGTGGGGGCCTGGTGGAGGCTGCCCCTGCACTGCTGGGGGTGATGGTAGACATGAGTGGGGGCCTGGCGGGGGGTGCCCCTGCACTGCTGGGGGGGTGGGGGCGATAGGGGACATGAGTGGGGGCCTGGTGGAGGCTGCTCCTGCACTGCTGGGGGGTGGGGGTGGTGGGAGACATGAGTGGAGGCCTGGTGGAGGGTTCCCCTGCACTACTGGGGGGTGGGGGTGATGGTAGACATGAGTGGGGGCCTGGTGGAGGCGGCCCCTGGTGGCTGCGGGGTGGGGGTGGTGGTAGACATGAGTGGGGGCCTGGTGGAGGCTGCCCCTGGTGGCTGGAGGTGGTGGTAGACATGAGTGGGGGCCTGGTGGAGGGTGCCCCTGCACTGCTGGGGGGTGGGGGTGGTGGGAGACATGAGTGGGGGCCTGGTGGAGGGTGCCCCTGGTGGCTGGGGGGTGGGGGTGATGGTAGACATGAGTGGGTGCCTGGTGGAGGGTGCCCCTGGATGCTGGGGGGTGGGGTTGGTGAGAGACATGAGTGGGGGCCTGGTGGAGGGTGCCCCTGGTGGCTGGGGGGTGGGGGTGATGGTAGACATGAGTGGGGGCCTGGTGGATGGTGCCCCTGGTGGCTGGGGGGTGGGGGTGGTGGTAGACATGAGTGGGGGCCTGGTGGAGGCTGCCCCTGGTGGCTCGGGGGTGGGGGTGGTGGTAGACATGAGTGGGGGCCTGGTGGAGGCTGCCCCTGCACTGCTGGGGGGTGGGGGTGATAGGGGACATGAGTGGGGGCCTGGTGGAGGGTGCCCCTGGATGCTGGGGGGTGTGGGTGGTGGGAGACATGAGTGGGGGCCTGGTGGAGGGTGCCCCTGGTGGCTCGGGGTGCAGGGGGACATGTGTTGGTGGGCAGTAGTGCAAGGTGACATGTGGGTTGGTTGGGGGCCATGGCCATGGTGGATGGGGTGCCTGCAGGACATGTGCAGGGTAGGCCCCTGTGGTGTGGGCCACCTGCAGGGGCCGTGAACGGTGTAGAGGGAACACCTGGGAGGACCCACACGTGCAATTCACGTGTGGTGCTCCCCGCGCACCCCTGGAATACACGTACCCTGATGGAATCGCGTGCGATACTTCCTGCGCACCCCTGAAATACACGTACCCTGCTGCTTTTGCGTGTGATACTTCCCGCGCACACCTGGAACACACGTACCCTGCTGCTTTTGCATGTGATACTTCCCGCGCAACCCTGGAATACACGTACCCTGATGGAATCGCGTGTGATACTTCCCACGCACCCCTGAAATACACGTACCCTGCTGCTTTTGCGTGTGATACTTCCCGCGCACCCCTGAAATACACGTACCTTGCTGCTTTTGTGTGTGATACTTCCTGCGCACCCCTGGAATACACGTACCCTGCTGTTTTTGCGTGTGATACTTCCCGCGCACCCCTGGAATACACGTGCCCTGATGGAATCGCGTGTGTTACTTCCCACCCACCCCTGATGTACACGTACCCCGGACAATCGCGTGTGGAACTTCCCGCGAACCACTGAAATACATGTTCCCCGCTTGGCGTTTGCTGTTTGGCAGCCCTGTGAACTGGTCCAGGGTTAGCGCAGCCCTTTGCAATGATTTGGGATTTTGAAGGCTTTTCCTTGCGTGAGGGCGTTCTTGGGGGCGTAACTGGCGCTGCTGCAGGGTCGCTGCACCACTCTGTGCCATGGCTGGTTTCGGAGGCTGAAATCCATGAATACACTGTGCGATGGAAAGGATTTTTTCGCACGCGGCTGGTGCAGTGTATCGCACGGGGACACTGTGCGCCAGCCGCGTGCGCCATTTTTGTGCGAATTTCTATGAATTACCCTGTTAATCTTGTTGTGGCTTGTTGACACATGGGTAGTGTCATACCATGTACGTCAGTTTGTTTGTGGAGCAAATTTCAATTATTGGTTCCATTTCTTTTTTCAACATTGTTTCATTGAACTTGGAACAGCTTGCAAGAGTTGGCATCAAGGACATATAAGTGACATTTTTGTGTGCTAATTGCTCCATGACATCAGTAGCACATGAGTTATGGCCACAAAGTGCATGGATGTGCCGGGATTTTAATATTGCTTGTGCTTCTTGAGATGGTAGACCAACTCTAATACTTTTTAAAATGTTGGCGTAGGTGAGGTCTGCAGACTGGCAGATGTTTTCTGTTAATTTTCTGTATTGAAAATGTTGCCAAAGGTTAAAATTTCTTATGCTGCCAACAGTTTTACAGCAGAGTTTGTGTCCTGAGGTTTTAAAAAACAGGTTCACCTTTCACTGGTGTCAATTGAAGATCTCCGAAAACAATAATATGTTTTCCTCCAAAGAGCTCTTCGTAATTTGTTTTGAGTACTTCTTGTAATCTGAGGTGAATCAAAGCCAACATTAGATTGGAGACCATGCTCACCTCATCTATTAGCAGCATTTTCATTTGTTTTAACACTCTGCGTAATTCCATTGCAGCTTCTGTAGAAAGTTTGTAATATTCTAATTTGTTTTGGTGTTCTACTGGAAGGAGTAGTAATCGGTGTAAAGTGACTCCACCTATGTTGTACGCAGCTAAACCAGTGGGGGCAGTTACAACAGCTGACAGTTTGTTGTTTATCAATTGTTGAAGGAATTTGCTGATGATTTTGATTAAGAATGTTTTGCCTGAACCAGCTTCACCACTGACATGTAGTAGTATAAGTTTGTAATTTTGGCAGGTAAATTCTTTATTTTCATGCCGTACATCATGTGTAATTTCTTTTGTTACTTCTTGAAAAATGGTAAGCTGCTCTTTGTTTAGTTTTGATTATAGTACAGTTAAGCCTTCTGTATCTTCTTCATAGTGACACATGGTGTTTTCTACTTCTGTCATAGCTAATTCTGCCTCATTTGCTATTAGTGGCTGTCTCAGTGGTTCTTGGGTTCCTGTTTCAGAAGGTTGACTACTGTCGGGAGTGTCTTTATCTAGTTGAGCCTGGAGTTCTTCTTCGTGTTGCTGTTCATTGTGCAACATTGTTTTGTACAGTGTAAAGTTTACATCTGTAATAGTGCTTTCATTTGCTTTGAAAGCGTCTTCATAAAAGTCATAGATACCTAGTAACTCTTCTTCTTTTCTTCATGGTTTAAAAAGTTGTAGCAGGGACATGTAATATAGTTCTTTATGTTGAGGAGTTTTTAATGACAATTCTATATGATTAATTAAGTTTCTTTTGGTAATTTGCACTAAGCTGCCTTCACAATTTGTCACTCTGTGTCTACCTTTGTTTTCATTGGGTTTTATATTATTTTTGTATGTGAAGTTTTGGGCTATGTGGTATAGACACATGGTTTTCAAAGTGGGACATCTGTTTGGGTAGTACGTGTCTAGTAAATTATTTTTCAAAATGTCTTGGCTGCTGGGATCATTTTTGGCTATTGTTCCTATGTCGTCGTATGATTTGAGAACTCTTTTTCTAGATTTAGCAGGACCAAAACTTAGCCATACTATATTTTCAGATTTTCCATACAAAGCAGTACCGGTTAAAAGATCTGCAGCTTCATAGCAGCCACATTCTCTATGGGAGAGCATTTTTATGCCTAAGCTGTACAATTATAACACAGTGTTTTGTCCGATGATAGGTCATTCCAGAGGTCTTGAAGCTCTGTTTTTTCTGCTTTGGTTAAGTGGGCTGTAACATATCATGCAACTGCAGTGGAATTGTCTGCAATGTACTGCACATCTATGTTTGCATTCCATAAGAGGTTAATGATTGCATTGCATTGTAATCATTGATATATTTTGCTTCTTCTGTTCTTTTTATGTAATATGTGTTCTTAGGTGATTTACCTTTAACACTATGTCTATCTGAAGACATGTTCACCCTTTGTTTTTGTATTTGCAATGACAATATTTCCCACATTGGTGTCTTTGAAATTGTACAATTTGTGCATGAAGACAACTATTTGTTGTTTCTGATGGAATTTCACAAGTGACATACTTTTCGATAAACTGTAAAACAGTGGCATCACTGTCTTGACCAAATTTAGGAGCATCTTTAATCCATAAAAGCATGTGGATATGTGGTGCTCCTCTGGCTTGGTATTCCGTTCTCCAAAAGAAGTGTTGCACTTCTCTGAGGGGAGGAACAGTTTTTTACAAATAAAGTGTAGCATAGCAATGAAGTGATGATGGAAATATCTTGAAACATTAACAGGATCTAGAGAACAAAGTTCTCCAGGTGTTAGTATATCTATGTTTGTTTTGTTTGTGTTTGCTATGCGTAGGAAATCATGTTAATCTTCCCATGCATATTCTGCACAACTTATTGTAACAAACCAAGTGGGCAGGCCAAGGTTTCTTATCATACAACGTACATCTCCGTGACGTCTGAACCAGTACTCTTTAGTACCATGCATGTTTGCCAACAGATTTGTTATGCTTGATTGTAGAACCTCATCTTTTTCTTGTACTTTTTGTAGTAATTGCGTAGCTGACACATTTTGAAATTGGGTACCTGATTTTAATGTGTGTGCAACTCTGTAGCATAGAGTTGCTAGTTCACTTTCAAAGAGTAGGTGGAATATGTATTCCACATTTTTTCTAAATCTGGGATCTTCAGAATACATTCGTAACGAGCGGTATTCTGATGCTGTTATCTGAATGGGTCTACATTCGTACCTTCCTCCTTTTCCAGTAGGAAAGAGTAGAGGAAAAGCATGTGCTTCTATACTTTTTTCCCATATGCTGATTGGTGATCCTTTGGTTTGTCGCATTTGGTATGTTTCTAGTGCATCATATATGGTGTCACTAGAGTGTAATGGATGAATTGTATAATGATCTAAAATATTGGATACTGTAACAGGATCTAGAAGTTCAAATTGACCACTTTCTGGCAACTCTTCAATTATTTTAGTGGTTTCCTTCAAGTTTTCTTCAATATTCATTTCTTTGTAGTATTCATTATTGTCTTTTAAATATCGCAAGGCTTGTCTAACTTTATTTAAGTCTACGAGTTGTTGCCAAATTGTTTTGTCTTTTGAAGGCACACCATTTACTAAGACAATTAAAGATTGCTCTATTGGACATTATAGTCCCAGAGTGTTTACATTTTCTTTCAGATCTAATGGTAAATAAACAACTTTGCCACAAACGCCTTTCACTAATTCAGAGGGAGGTAATTTTGCTGTTTTTGGTTGAAGGCATATTATTGCTTGAAATTGGTGCAGTGTTTTAATTATAATGCTCTCATATAAATTGAGTTGTTGCAGGGGTTTTGGTAGTGAAAGTTATTTGTGATAGCATGTGAAGGAGTTTGGTTGTTGTCAAGTTTTGTAATGCAGTAAGTGCAAAGAATTAAGGGGTCATTTATCTCATATTTGTTTTCTGCTATAAGGTACAGAGCTAATTCAAACCATTTGGAGTCTTCAATGTCTTCTATTTTGTACCTTACGTCTACAGTTTTTGTGTTACTTTAAAAATGTTCTGCGGCAACAAACACATACATGGTTTGGTATTTCAGCAGATATACTTTTAAATTTTAGTATTTCTTTTTTGTAGGTGTGTAGTAGAAGGTTGCCATCTTGCATTTTGTAAGTGCCTTTCACTTTCAAAATATTTTCTCTGGATATGCTCTATTTCTTCAAGTAGATCTTTGGCTGTACCATGTAGCAGATTGTTATTTAGATTGGCTAGTGCTAAAGCAGGACTTTTAGCATAGTACAGTTTAAAGACTAGATTTCTAATAGTTGAATGATGTGTTGATATCATTTTGATATGATGGAAAGTGCTTTTGCAAACAGGTCCTGAAATGCAGGCTAATGAATGTCCTTGTAGTCCTGTGTGTTTCCGCACTGGACAGGATCCATATTTTGTAGTAGTTTCATTTTGATTTTGTCTTTGCCTTTCAGGTACTGATTGAGGAACTGGCGTAAACATTTGAAATATTTTTTGGCAATGTTGCACATTGATGTGCTCGGCCATTTGTATACTGGACGTTCTGGTTCAGTTGAATGGAGAGGTGATACTGAATTTTCTGGGGACATTTTTGTAAGCAGTATTTCTTGTTCCATAATGGAATTATTAAGTTTTTCATAGCCTCTTCTACTGATATGTATGGCAATTATGTTTGTTTGCTTTTGTTTGTATGCTTCTTCATTGATATATGGTTCTGTGCTGGTGGTGTGACTCCATTCACCTGCACAGATATTTAAGAAGTTATTTTTGTTGACATTGCGTTTATTAAGAAGTCTTTTTTGTAATTTAGTAGTTAGTTTTGTTAGTGGTTTCATTCTGTTTAACACTAACATAAATAACTTCCTTTTGAGAAGGATTGCACTGTTTATCAAATCTTCTAAAATTAAATTTCTACAGTAGGTTTTAAGGATTGTGCATGATTTCTCTCCTGTTTTTATAAGATTTTGAAGGACTCTGTGGCGAGCATTTTTTCAAATATACTTTTTTTGGTATGGTTACTTGCCACTACATCAAGATCTTTAGGAGCAGTGTTAGAAGTAGTGGTAGCTGAATTGTTGTAAATCTCTTTTTGTTTTGTTTTACATTTTGAAAGAGGAGGGAAAGTTTTTGTACTGGAAGCTTGTTTTGTTTTGCTTAATGACTCAATTAGATCTTTTGTTTTAACTTTTTGTACAAATTCTGCTAGAGATGGATTCTTATTTTGGACACTTATTTTCATTTGCTCTTCTTCTGCGTTGCTTTCTACGGACTTGGTTCTTGGTAGGCATGCTTTGGGGTCTGTTGAAAAAAAGAAGGTATGGATTGGACTGTTGTGCAATTTATGTGTGCTGTGTGCATGAGTGTGTAAGTATGATGGTAAAGATGTATGTAGTGATGTGTGATTGTGCTTTGGGCAGCTACAACTAGTTGGGAAGTCTATTCTTGTACTTGTGTGTTACTATACCTGGGTTCACATGACAGTACAAAGTAACCTAGTGTTGAGCAGAAGTACTAATACTAAATCTAATGGTATAGAATTAAAACAGTTCTTTGATCTGTAATACTAACATTCTAGGGGCTGAGTTATGTCATTTGTGCATCGAAAAACGGGGATTTGTGTGCTATTCTGCCTGTTAATTGCTGATTAACAAATGGGGATTTGTGGGCAGAATGGTCTACAAATCTCTTTTTCTTGGCGCACAAATTCCATGAATCAACTGCACGGTGAGTTTGATTAACAGTAAGAATATTCTGGAAGTATTGTACTTACTTTTTTTGTTTGGAATGAGCAGGTTTCTTCTGAGTTGTTGTTTGTACTTCAGATGTTGCTGCTTTTCAGGAGAGTGGTCTTCACTGCAATTGTAAAAGAAAGAAATTAGTAATTTTGTGTTTTTATAGCACTGGTGTTAATTTAGAAATTTATTTTTATGTTTTTGTAGTAGTATTCTTGTTTGATAAGTGAACATAGTGTGTGAATGCAGTTTCCTTTGACTATGTGCAGGCTTTATATTTTCCTTACAATATGTTAGTTTAATATGCTTTCACAGTTTAATATGTTTTCCCGGGAGGATAGCTCAGCGGCAGCGTGCGCGTCTTGGAAGCAAGACGACACGAAGCAACAACAGGTTCGATCCCCGGGTCCGCGCTTAGAAACCTCTGGGTGTTTAAGCGCGTTATAAATACTTAACTAAGACAAAAAAAAATATGCAACTAAGAAAAACAAACAATTCCTGTAACAGCGCCTCGATGCCTGCGGGCTGTGTGAGCACTTTATAAATGTAAAATAAAATAAAATAAAAAAAATAAAAAATAGATGAGTAGAATACTAAGTGTATGAAACTCACTTGGTTTTTTAAGGCTGTGGTATTGAATGTTATGAGATAGAAGAAATAATGATATACTTATTTTGCAATTTTTATAAGGTAAATGGCAGAAATTGTATAGAGAAGCATGGAATGTATGCATTTGTGAAGGTATGGGTAATAAAGCAGGAGAATGTGATTTATAGGATGTGGTGTTATTTCAGCTGGGAGCTTTTCAATGATACTGTCTATCTGTGTGAGTGTATGAAGATGCATAATCTTATCCTGACTGTGTGTACTTTTATAATACACTATTAAATGTTTTTTCTATATTTATACTGTTATTTATCCCATCTTTTAATATTATAATTTTTTAGATAGCAGTGTGTGTAAAAACAAAAAAATAGATGGCAGACAGGTTTGGAAGTGAGAGTTGATTATAGCAGAAGGGAAAAATGACAGTACTTTTTTTATAAGTTATACAGGTTAAGTGGCAGTTACTCTGTTTATATGAATTCATAAGAGTTGTTCATGTACTTTGCAGAAAATATGCATACCTGTAGTTTGCATTCTTGCATGTCGATTAGACTGTAGCTGTAAGTAGAAATCTTGGAGACTTGTAAAGTAGTTTTTGTAGTAGGTGCTTTTGAATGATATGAGACTTGTGCTCAGAGTGATCAACAGTACATTTGAAGTGCTGAACTCTGATGATGGAGTTAGATGTAGAGGTCTTGGATGTGATTGGTGCATGGTTGTGTGACTGCTTAGCTGTATCCAAGAGGTTATGTCACAGAGAGTGAAGTGGAAAGGGTAGAAGGGCTGTGTAAGCGTTATGCTGTCCGTGGACACCGCGGCTGTCCACAACCGCGGCTGTTCGCGGACCGGGCGTGCCACATCCGGGGTTTTCCTGCAAATCCAGCATGGAAAGGGGTCTGTAGGGATCAGCCAATCAGATGTTGAGGTTGTGGATTTGTGTTGAAAGAGACTGTGTGTAGTGAAGATGGCAGAGGTGGAGAACGTCAGGGTCTTGGTGCTTGGAGATATGTTTGTGCATGGTGTACAGCAGTATGCTCAATGTAGGCATGTAGCAAACATTTTGATGTTAATGGAGTGGAGGTCTTGTGGAGCACTGTGCCTGATTGCAATGTACAGGGAATTGCACAAGTTTGTGAAGATATGGGCAGGATGAACAGTCCCCATGTGGTAGTTTTGCACTATGATGCTTTCCATTTGGTCTATGTCAGTACCCCTACTTTGTTGGCAGATTTGGAACACTTGGTTCAAGCAGTAATGAACATCCTTCCAAATGCCAATCTTATTTTTTCTGGATTAGTACCTAGGGCAATATGACTCAATAGTTCTGTTTTTTGTCTTCAGCAAAACATTGCTAGGTGTGCAATCAACCGAGGCATTTATGCTTTCATGCATAGAGCTGGTATGTCCTTCTGTAATAATGATAATATTTATTCCAGTAATGCTGTTTATTTTAAAGAAGATGGTATTTCTTTATCTTTTATGGGAAATGTCATGCTGTTCTGGAATGTAAGGGTTGCTTTGGAGAAGGTAATGTGAAGATTTTAGGAGTAAAGTAGGAAAAAAAAGAAAAACAAATACAAAATAACAGGTGTCTGTCAAGCATCTGCAAAAAAAACCCCAAAAAGTCTCTTTTCAGAGCAAACCTCAAAGGGGAAATGGGGCACACTATTTAAATTTAAATACACCACACTCATATTTTTCGATATGTCCGCGGACATGGCCGTAGTCTGCAGATATTGCGTATTACATACGGAGATTTTAGGGTGGAAAGGATTGCAAATGAGAATGAGAAAAGCAAGGGATTGGTCAGTAAAATTTACTGGGTGTGTTGTGTAAGGAGAGAGTTTGTCAGAAAGTCTTTTTTCTGAAAGAAGGACAGATAGCTATGGCTGTGTGTTTCAGAAAACAGATTATATGGATTTTGGGAGACTCATGGATACATTGGTTGGAGGTGCATGCAGAACACTGTGGAGCAGCTTCAGATCTTGGATTCCCTCATGTGGAAGTGCACTGGCATGGAGTGCGTGGAATGAAGTGGCTGGACTTGGTACCTCTCTGGGCTAGTTTGGAGACAGAGAATCATCCAGACATAATTATAATTCATTGTGGAGGGATCAGTTTAGGACATGTGTCTGGAATTTCTTTGCAATATGGAATGAAAGAAGGACATGGGAAGGTCATGGACATGTTTCCAAATTCCCAAGTAATTTTTTCTCGTATTGCGCAGAGACAAATGTGGCTGCATTCTTCTTCATTCGGTCCACAAATGGAGAAAGCGAGGTGCAATATAAATAAGGCTGTTTGTGCCTTTCTAAGAGATGTTGGCATGTCCTCTTTTCACAATGAAAATATTATGTTTTGTATCACATACATTTTTCGCAAAGATGGAGTTCATCTTACTTATGCTGGCAATCAGATTTTTCTCAGAAATGTGCAAAATGCATTACAACCTTTTTTGGAATTACAGCCATCCATTTTGCAGTAGGTGTTTACCATTTGAAGTTTTTCAAACACAAACACCACCAAACGGCTCTTTTCAGAGCCACCACTTCCTCCCAGAGAAAAGTGCAATGGTTATGATATGGCAGCACCCCAAAATTTTAGATGTCCCCGGACTGGCCGCGGACTTCTAAAAAATGCACAAGGCCCTGCACTATTTATTTGTCACTTCTATTTTTAGACTGTGAAAGGCAGCTCTGAAAAGAGCCTTTTTTTGGGGGGATTTTTGTTGTTTTATATTTTGTTGTTTTTTTACACTCGACACACTAGGAGAGGAGGGGTTAAGAGGGTAAGGAAGGGACACCAACCACAGGGATAAGAAAGGGCAGGTGGAGAGAGGAACATGTAGGGTGGGCCTTATTTAGGTAGTAGGCAGACCTTCTCATGCTCCTTGACCGTAGTCTCGAAAGCACTCCGAAGACTCTCCCCCCTGCGGAGTACTGCGTCGCAGTACATACACAATATTGAGACCCTCGAAAGGTAAGGGTCAACAGCATTGTGAATGGCCTGTGAGGCAGCTGGAGGGATGCGCTGTCCCACAGGAGTGTCTCTTGTGGTGACAGGAGCAGAAACAGAGGATGTGGTAGAGGAACTCAACCTACTATTTTGATCACAAGGTACAACCTTGCGAACGGCCCCACCGTGGAAAGACCTTAGGTGTCGCTTCATAGATGTCGGACCAAAGCTGTACGAACCAGGCCTCCCACGACTCAGCACCATGTGGCACTGATTGCAGGTGACCTTGTTTGCATGCGCTTTTGGCACTCCACCCTGAATGGTAAACAACCGCCACACCTAATACTCACGGCTGGTGCTGGTAGTAGGGACTTCCACTACCTCATCCTCTTCATCCTCTTCATCCTCCTCTACATCCTCACGCATGTTCCACTCTTCAGGCCCTTGGGGGGTGGTGGTGGTGGAGTGGGTGGCGGTGGTGCTGAGGCAGATGTAGCACCAGGTGGCAGTAGAGGAGCCATGGATGCCATCAGGTTTCAGAAAAAAATCTGGAAAATTGGCAGCAAAATACACTGTGTTCTGTAAGGTAGCCAGAAACACAATGAGGATGAGGTCTGGGGTGTGGCCTTTTATAGGGGTGCTGGTGCGCAGTTCGCAGACACCTTGCTGTCCGCGGACAGAACGAACACCCCAAAAGGGCTCAAAAAGTTCTAAAAAGTATGTAGAAAGTCAGGGTTATTGTCTGGGGTATGTACTATGGTGCATCTTTAGTATAAAATACTTTGGATTGCCCGAAAAGGTACTTTTAAAATGTTTGGGCACCCAGACAGTGTCTGCAATTCAGGACACACGCTGATTGTGGGTGCGGTATCATGATGGCGTCGCGAACATGTCCGCCAAGGGAAGAGGTGTTCGCAGGACATCAAATGCACGGGAACGGTTGTGCGCATGCGTGCGGGTGTTCTACAGACAGTGCTCGGGTCCTGAAATTAAGTAAAAGTGCGACACATACGATGCGAACAATAACGGACGGGCCCGATGTTCTGAGAACTTACGGGTGTGGTGCGCATGTGCGTAGATGTTCTTTAGGCAGTACAGACATGTATAGTGTCCTTAGAGCATCTACATTTTGGTTAATTCGACATCCCAGACACCGAGTGTGTTCTTAGAACAATTTAAACTTGCATGCAAACAATACGGACAGGCATAGTGTCCTTAGGACATCTCAATTTTGGTTAATTGCAGACATCCCGGACACCGAGTGTGTTCTTAGAACAGTTTCAACTTGCCTGCGTACAATCGGTACAGGTATAGTGTCCTTAGGACACCTCCATTTTGGTTAATTGCGGACATCCCGGACACTGAATGTGTTCTTAGAACAGTTTCAACTTTCCTGCGAACAGTACGGACAGGAATAGTGTTCTCAGGACTCCTCCATTTTGGTTAATTGTGGACATCCCGGACACCGAGTGTGTTCTTAGAACAGTTTCAACTTGCTTGCGAACATTACGGACAGCTATAGTGTTCTTAGGACACCTCCATTTTGGTTAATTGCGGACATCACGGACACCTTGTGTGTTCTTAGAACAGTTTCAACTTGCCTGCGAACAGTACGGACAGGTATAGTGTCCTTAGGACGCCCCCATTTCCGTTTGATTACGAACATCCCTGACACCCATGCTGTCCACGGATACCTCAACTGCCTTTTTTTTAAAAAAAACACAAAAAAGAACTGAATTAGGACACATATAATATTTTTGCTTTATTATATATAGATGTAAAATTTATGAAAGAGAAGGGGAAGCAAAAACTGAGACAAACACAGGAGAACTGGGGGTCTCAAGAGGATTGATAGGAGGAGATGAAGGGATGGATGTCTCACAAAACGTTTTTCTTCATGGAGATGGTTTAGGGATAATTGACTGGGATATGGAGAGGGAGGACAGGTACTTGTGGGGCAATGGTATCTATTTTTTTCTTTTATGTGATCCTCCACAAAGTTTTTCAAATTGTTGAAATTTGCCATGAGCATGTCAATTTTTTCTTCCATGCACTGGAGAGTCTTATCAAATATATCTTTTGGTGTACTATTTTCAATGTTTGTATGGTCTGTACAAAATATATATATATATATATATATATATATATATATATATGTTAAGTGTACATAAAGTAATACTTATTAATTGGTTTATATAGAGAAGTGTCTATCATTAGGGTCACTATCTTCAGACATTTCCTCACATGGGAAATTCTCCTCAAGCCACTCCAATGTACTGGACATTTCTGTGAGAAAAGAAAATTATATCACTTTATTTGTATCTAATACAGAAATATATAAGAAAAATGAAGTACACTTACTAGCTTCTGGTAAGTTGTGTTCTTACTAGTTTGTAGCTCTGCTGTTGCTCCTAGTTGTGCAGTTTCTGTGAGGTAATTATGTTGGAAGCCTATCTTTCTTCTTATGGTATATTCCATTTTAGTACATATGGTATTTAAATGAATGGTTGATGTGTTACATATATAGGTTACACTTCTTATTTATTACTACATAATGTGTTTGTGTGCTGGTTTGTGAACTTGTGCAGTGTTCATATGGCATGATATAACAATTTAAGATACCCCCTGAGTTTTTGGGTAATGTTGCTGTTGTCCGCGTCTGTCCGCGGTCATACGAAGAGTCCGCGGACATCAAAATCACTAGCTGGGGGTTCAGTATGTTCTATGTTACATATATACAAAGTCAGGGATATTATGGTTAAGTTGCGCTACCAAAAACCTATGAAATTCAGTAAAAAAACTTTGTTAAAGGGACGTTATGGTTAAGTTGCGCTACCAAAAACCTATGAAATTCAGTAAAAACACTTTGTTAAAGGGACATTATGGTTAAGTTGCGCTACTAAAAACTTATGAAATTCAGTAAAAAAACGTTGTTAAAGGGACGTTATTGTTAAGTTGCGCTACTAAATACCTATGAAATTCAGTAAAAAAACTTTTCTAAAGGGACGTTATGGTTCCAAGTAAAACCAAAAAACCAATGAAATTCGCCAGTTATGGTAAGTTAAGCAACCATAACTCGCACCACCACTGTGCACTGCTAAGACTAACACCCAGGACATCAAAGATGACATCACAAATGTCATTGATGACATCACTGATGACATCACATGTGCATTTACTTTTCATGAAAAGTCTATACAAGGGATTCCTATTATAACGTTGACAAAAAAGTGTCAAGGATCATTGGAATAAATATCATGATCTAATTAGTGCATCAAGCAATGCATTGATACAAATATCATTCTATTATGAAATTCTATGAAGTATACTAAGCTACTCATGTAGAAAAATAGGCATTGTGTGCAGCATACATGATGGAGGTGCAATATTCATAATTTTGTCATATTGAATAATGAAATGATAACTGCTTTCTTATTACAGTTTTGCGCACTGTGAAACATATAATAAGTAGCTAATAAAACCTACTTACTACATAATTGCATTATTACAGACAAAACACAAAGAGACAACAACACATACAAATATGAGTATATACAGGAAAAGTGAAGTAAGCAAAAAAGCAGTAGTAGCAGAAAGTGTTCATAACCTAACTGATTATCTTTATGCAGAGAAATGATTACTCTGTTTCAAAGCTGCTAGTTACCCTATGTATATGTATCTCATGATGTGACTGGACCCTAAGGAAAGTAGTGTGAGTACAATGTATACAAATATGAATATATACAGGGAAAGTACAGTAATTAAAAAAAAAAAACTATCAGAAAGTGCTGATAACCCTACTGATTATCTTCATGCACAGAAAGGATTGCTGTCTTTCAAGCCTGTGTCTTCCCCTATGTATATGTTTCATATGATGTGACTGGACCCTAAGGGAATTACTGTAAGAACATACTTGAAGGATAAGTCTACAAATATAGTACCTTTTCAATGTTTAGTTCCTGACTGTTACTGAAGAAAACCATGTGGCCTAGATATCTCAGTAAAGGAAAAAAGGGGGAGCCAGAAATGTGATGTCATCAGTGATGTCATCAATGACATTTGTGATGTCATCTTTGATGTCCTGGGTGCTAGTCTTAGCAGTGCACAGTGGTGGTGTGAGTTATGGTTGCTTAACTTACCATAACTGGCGAATTTCAGGGGGTTTTCGGTTTTACTTGGAACCATAACGTCCCTTTAGCAAAGTTTTTTACAGAATTTCATAGGTTTTTAGTAGCACAACCTAACCATAACGTCCCTTTAACAAAGTTTTTTACTGAATATATATATATGCATTACACACACATTAGTGGCTGTGTAGTTATGGTTAAGTTGCTATTCCCATAGGAAGAGCACTTTTTGGGTGGCTTATAACTTCCCAAAAGCGTGCTTTTGTAAATTTGGTGAAAATCTGTACACTAGTTTTTTAAAAAATGACCAAAAAGTAGGTCACAAAAAATTTGTGATATCTATGTACGCTCTGTGGACACACTTCCCTGTTCCCTGTTCACTCCGCGGACAGCGTCCTGATTGGCTGAGCAACTTGCGTGATGTCCACGGACATGCGACGTGTTCGCTGATTGGATGGTGAAGAGCGTGGATTGCGTCAGATTTTTGGGAATGCCCGCCATCTTGTATCCGCAGACATCCGCGGACAGCGCAGTGACAAATGGTGGACAAATACAATTTTGGCAAGTGTGTTGGTGTGTAAAACTGTTTGGGAGGGTGGGGGAGTCAGAGATGGGTCAAATGTTGTATTTATTTAGGTGGCAGGCACCCCTGTTGTGTTTGTTGTGTCCGCGGACAGCTGCGCTGTCCTTGATGTCCGTAATCGATCAAAATGGGGGTGTCCTAATGACACGGTACCTGTCCGTGTTGTCCGCAGGCAAGTTGAAACTGTTCTAAGAACACACACGGTGTCTGGGATGTCCGTAATTAAAACAAAAATGGAGGTGTCCTAAGGGCCCTATACCTGTCCGTACTGTCCGCAGGCAAGTTGAAACTGTTCTAAGAGCACACACGGTGTCCGGGATGGCCGTAATTAAACAAAATGGAGGTGTCCTAAGCACCCTATAACTGTCCGTACTGTCCGCAGGCAAGTTGAAACTGTTCTAAGAACACACACGGTGTCTGGGATATCCGTAATTAAACAAAAATGGAGGTGTCCTAAGGACACTATACCTGTCCATACTGTTCGCAGGCAAGGTGAAACTGTTCTAAGAACACACACGGTGTCCGGGATGGCCGTAATTAAACAAAATGGAGGTGTCCTAAGCACCCTATACCTGTCCGTACTGTCCGAAGGCAAGTTGAAACTGTTCTAAGAACACACACGGTGTCCGGGATGTTAGTAATTAAACAAAATGAAGGTGTCCTAAGGACACTATACCTGTCCGTACTGTTCACAGGCAAGCTGAAACTGTTCTAAGGACACACACGGTGTCCGCGGACATACAAATTGCCCATATGGCATAGTTAAAATGTTTGATTCTATAGGTGTGATCTATGGGTGTGATATGCTGCGGTGGTTGTGGTAAGGGCCTAGAGTCTTGGGTGCATGGCCAAAGGCAAGTTGGAACTGTTCTAAGAACACGCGTGGTGTACGGGATGTCCGTAATCAGGCAAAATGAGGGTGGTCTAAGGACACGATACCTGTCCATGCTGTCCGCAGGCAAGTTGAAACTGTTCTAAGAACACTTGCAGTGTCTGCGGACATAAGAAATGCCCATATGGCATAGTTAAAATGTTTGATTCTATGGGTGTGATCTATGGGTGTGATATGCTGTTTTGGGTGCATGCAGTGGTTGTGGTCAGGGCCTAGAGTCTTGGGTGCATGGCCGAAGACCGAAGTTATATGCACTGTTTGCTTCAATGGTTGTGTTATGGAGCAGTATTTATGAGTTGTACATATTGTAATATACTTACGGTTTGGTTTGGTAACTGGAGTACATATATTCTTTGTCAATTTCTGTGATAAAAGAAAAGATCATGTTAGTATTGGTAGTTTGTAAGGACTTATAACATTGAATAATAGATATTCTTTATTCATTTCGACCCTCATATTTAGTAGATTACAAACCAGTGTACTGTGCAATTTTCTCAGTTTCTGTGTTTGTTTTTCAAATCATTGGGTCTGTGGGAAAAGAAAATCCATGTCGGATTAAAAAAAAACTTTTTTTGTTATACTACAGTCTGTTGGTTTGTTTCGAATGTTCACTTGTTGTTTCTGGCTAATTTTCTATCTGTTGGCTTGCTGCAGATTCTTGGAGCAGTTAGATACCTGTTGGCGTATTCTAACTGTCTACTTTTTGTTATAATTTAGTGGTATTGATGTATCTGTTTGGTTGTTGCAAAATCTTGGGCCATTTAGATACCTGTTGAAGTATTCTAACTGTATATTTCTTGTTATAATTTAGTGGTGTTTATTTATCTGTTTGGTTGTTATAGAATCTTGGGGCAGTTAGATACCTGTTGGCGTATTCTAACAGTTTATAGTTTTTTAGTTGAAGTTTTGTTAATGTTTAAGTACAGATTAGTTATTACATTTTGGTTTTAAGAAGATTAAATAAGCGTTTGTAAGATTTGCTGGTAATCTCTGCTTTAGAGTAATGTTACTGCGATTATATTCGAAACATCCATATTTCTTTTTAATATATGCAGTGTAGTAACTTGCTTTGGTTGTGGATCCTGCGTGATAGATTATACCTATTGTTGTGAAGGTTTTCTTACCAAGTGATACTTGACCATGTGTGAATCCAGTCAGCTTGCAGTTGTTTTTGGTACCTTCTGCATTGCAACGTAGAAGCATTAGTATCACATATTTACTATGTGTTTGTATTGGTAAGGTGGAGCGATTATCTGAATTGCAGGTAGTGCATAATCTACTATGGTTTGTATGTTGTACAAGTTACTGAAATGAACAGGTTAACAATTAGGTATGGATACATACACGAAGCACTCATTAGGGATTTGTTCCTGTGTCACATTGTTGCATAGAGTGCATGTATGTTTCCACATGTATGAAATCTGGAAAATTTCATTCTATAGGTATGTTTTTGTTTTCCAGTACTAATAGTAAGTACATTAGAAATTATTGTGGATCTTCTTGTGAGCTTGTAGTGAATTTCACCATTCCAGCACAGTAGTCCAATTCTTGTCTTATTCCATGAACACTGTATGTGTTGTCAGGATTGTTGGTTGCATTTCTATGAAGGACTAACATTTGCAAACAAAATTGGTCTGTACTGTGTAAGTAAATGTTGTCTACAATTGGTGGCAATTGAAATAAAATATTCATTGCTACATTTGCATAGCAACATAGCAACTTAGACTTAAATTTGGATGGACCAGATAGGTCTGTGTCTAATTCATTTTTCCGGAGTGTATGTTGCTTCTTTGAAGAAGAACCTGAGTTCCTTTGAGTAATAGGTTCTTCTTTGTCTGTGGTAATTGATGAAGTATTAGCTTCTTTTCCTCTCTTTGGAGGATTTGCAGTCAGATCCTGTTGCATTTTTGTTTGAATTAGTTTTCTTTTACAATGTTTTCCTTTTTGTGGAACAGGATATGTTTTAGATGAGGGGGTGTATAGTGAACATAGTCTATTGTATTCTAAAATGCAAGGAATATCAGTGTTTACTTTACTTGCATCAAAGTTGATTAGAAATAGAATGTCAAGTGTACTTAAGCGTGATAGAGCTATGCAGCTCATGCCTTCTTTAAAGACTGTGTTACCATTATCTATCAATGCTTTGTCTAAGGTAAGACCTTGTGATTTATGAATGGTGACTGCATATGCAAGAGTTATAGAAAATTGTTCTCTGTGTATAGACATCTGTCTATTTTTTTTTACAATTTAGTGGTATTCATTTATCTCTTTGGCTGTTATAGAATCTTGAGCTAGTTACCTGTTGACGTATTCTAACTGTTTATAGTTTTTTCATTGAATTTTAGTTAATGCTGAAGTACAGATTAATTATTACATTTTGGTTTTAAAAAGATTAAAGAAGCATTTGTAAGATTTGCTGGTAATCTTGTTGCAGATTTTTGAAGCAATTAGATACCTGTTGGCGTATTCTAACTGTCTATTTTTTGTTACAATTTAGTGGTATTCATTTATTTGTTTGGTTGTTATAGAATCTTGGACAATTAGATACCTGTTGGTGTATTCTAACTGTTTATAGATTTTTATTTGAATATTTGTTAATGTTGAAGTACAGATTAGTTATTAAATTTTGGTTTTAAGAAGATTAAAGGAGTGTTTGTAAGATTTACTGCTAATCTCTGCTTTCGAGTAATGGTACTAGTTGATTAGAAATAGACCGTCAAGTGTAAATAAGCGTGATAGTGCTACGTAGCGCATGCCTTCTTTAAAGACTGTGTTACCAATATCTTTCAATGCTTTGTCTAGGGTAAGACCTTGGGATTTATGAATGGTGACTGCATATGCAAGAGTTATAGAAAATTGTTCTCTGTGTACATACATGTCTTTGAAGAGATGGAATCGAGCTGTTGAGTGCCCTATCCTTTTTACTTCTGAAAATTTCTCAAAGAGAATATTGACAAACTGAACATTGTTGTCACGTGGGTATGTTTGAAAGCCAACAACTGTACCCAGTGCTCCATTAACTAGCCCTTGCCCCACGTCAAGGTTACGTTTAAGCATTACTCTACAGTATAAGGATAATTTTAATATTTTCTCCAAGCCAGCTGTGTTGGAGATAGAATTTTCTAAAGTATTTAGTCTTGTTGTGGCTTGTTGACACATGGGTAGTGTCATAACATGTACGTCCTCTTTGTCTGTGGAGCAAATTTCAATTATTGGTTGCGTTTATTTTTTCATCATTGTTTCATTGAAATTGGAACAGCTTGCAAGAGTTGGCATTAAGGCCATACAATTGACATTTTTGTGCGCTAATTGTTCCATAACATCAGTAGCACATGAGTTATGGCCATAAAGTGAATGGATGTGCCGGGTTTTTAATATTGCTTGTGCTTCTTGAGATAGTACACCAACTCTAATACTTTTTAAAATGTTGGCGTAGGTGAGGTCTGCAGACTGTCACATGTTTTCTGTTAATTCTCTGTAATGGAAATGTTGCCAAAGGTTGACATTTCCTATGCTGCCAACAGTTTTACGGCAGAGTTTGTGTCCTAAGGTTTTAAAAATAGGGTCACCTTTCACTGGGGTCAATTGAAGAAGGTCTCTGAAAACAATAATGTGTTTTCCTCCAAAGAGCTCTTCGTAGTTTGTTTTAAGTACTTCTTGTAATCTGAGGTGAATCAAAGCCAACATTAGGTTGGAGACCATGCTCACTTCATCTATTAGTACCATTTTCATTTGTTTTAACACTCTGCGTTGTTCCATTGCAGCTTCTGTAGAAAGTTTGTAATATTCTAATTTGTTTTGGTGTTCCACTGGCAGGAGTAGTAATCAGTGTAAAGTGACACCACCTGTGCTGTAGGCAGCTAAACCTGTGGGGGCAGTTACAACAGCTGACAGTTTTTTTGTTTGTGAATTGTTGAAGGAACTTGCTGATGATTTTGATTAAGAATGTTTTGCCTGAACCAGCTTCACCACTGACGTGTATATTAGTATAGGTTTGTAATTTTGGCAGGTACATTCTTTGTTTTCATGTTGTACACCATGTGCAATTTCTTTTGTTACTTCTTGAAAAATGCTACGCTGCTCATTGTTTAGTTTTGATTGTAGTATAGTTAAGTCTTCTGTATCTTCATACTGACACATGGTCTTTTCTACTTCTGTCATAGCTAATTCTGCCTCATTTGCTATTAGTGGCTGTCCCAGTGGTTCTTGGCTTCATGTTACAGAAGGTTGACTACTGTCAAGAGTGTCCTTATCTAGTTGGGCCTGGAGTTCTTCTTCGTGTTACTGTTCATTGTGCAACATTGTTTTGTACTGTGTAAAGTTATATCGGTGATAGTGCTTTTATTTGCTTTGAAAGCGTCTTCATAGGAGTCATAGTTTTCTAGTATTCTTCTTCTTTGCTCCATGGTTTAAAGTGTTGTAGCAGGGACATGTAATATAGTTCTTTATGTTGAGGAGTTTTTAATGAAAATTTGATATGATTAATTAAACTTGGTTTGGTAGGTTTTACTTAGCTGCAATCGCAATTTGTCACTCTGTATTTACCTTTTTTTTCAACGGGTTTTATATTATTTTTGTATGTGAAGTTTTGGGCTATGTGGTATAGACACATGGTTTCCAAAGTGGTACTTCTGTTTGGGTAGTATGTGTCCAGTGAATTGTTTTTCAAAATGTCTTGGCTGTTGGGATCATTTTTGGCTATTGTTTCTATGTCGTTGTATGATTTGAGAACTCTTTTTCTAGATTTAGCAGGACCAAGACTTAGCCATACTATATTTTCAGATTGTCCATACAAAGCAGTACCGGTTAAATGATCTGCAGCTTCATAGCAGCCACATTCTCAATGGGAGAGAATTTTTATGCCCACGCAGTACACTTTCTGAGACAGTGTTTTGTCTGATGACAGGTCATTCCAGAGGTCTTGAGGCTCTTTTTTTTCTGCTTTGGTTAAGTAGGCTGTAACATATTGTGCAACTGCAGAGGAATTGTCTGCAATGTACTGCAAGTCTATGTTTGCATTCCACAATAGGGCAATGATTGCATTGTAATCATTGATATATTTTGCTTCTTCTGTTCTTTTTATGTAATATGTATTTTTAGGTGATTTACCTTTAACACTATGTCTAACTGAAGACATGAAGTTGTTCACTTCACATGTTTCTGTAACCGGTCTAGGGAAACCAAAGCAGCATTTGGTGTAGTATTTCCCTTTGGTTTTGTATTGCGACGACAATATTTGCCACATTTGTGTCTTTGAAATTGTACAATTTGTGCATGAAGATCACTAATTCTTGCTTCTGATGGAATTTCACAAGTGACATATTTTTCGATAAACTGTAACACAGTGGCATCACTGTCTTGACTAAATTTAGGAGCACCTTTAATCCATAAAAGCATGTTTATATGTGGTGCTCCACTTGGTATTCTTTTCTCCAAAAGAATTGTTGCACTTCTCTGAGGGGAGGAACAGTTTTATTACAAATAAAGTGTTGCATAGCAATGAAGCGATGATGGAAATATCTTGAAACATTAACAGGATCTAGAGAGAAAAGTTCTCCAGGTGTTATAATATCTAAGTTTGTTTTGTTTTTGTATGATATGCATAGGAAATCCTGTAGATCATCCCATGCATATTCTGCACAACTTAATGTAACAAACTAAGTGGGTGGGCCAAGGTTTCTTATCATACAGCGTACATCTCTGTGATGTTGGAACCAGCACTCTTTCGGACCACGCATGTTTGCTAAGAGATTTGTAATGTTTGATTGTAAAACCTCATCTTGTTCTTGCACTTTTTGTAGTAATTGCGTAGCTGACATATTTTGAAAGTGGGTTCCTGATTTTAATGTGTGTGCAACTCCGTAACATAGAGCTGCTAGTTCACTTTCAAAGAGTAGGTGGAATATGTATTCCACATTTTGTCTAAATCTGGGATCTTCAGAATACATCCGTAACGAGCGGTATTCTGATGTTGTTATTTGAATAGGTCTATTATCGTACATTCCTCCTTTGCCAGTAGGAAAGAGTAGAGGAAAAGCATGTGCTTCTATACTTTTTTTCCCATATGCTGATTGGTGATCCTTTCATTTGTCACATTTGGTACGTTTCTAGTGCATCTTCTATGGTGTCATTAGAGTGTAATGGAAGAATTGTATAATGTTCTAAAATATTGGATACTGTAGCAGGATCTAGAGTTCTAATTAACCAGTTTCTGTTTCCCTTAAGTTTTCTTCAATATTTATTTCTTTGTAGTATTCATTATTGTCTTTTAGATATTGCAAGGCTTGTCTAACTTTATGTAAGTCTACCAGTTGTTGCCAAATTATTTTGTCTTTTGTAGGTACACCATTTACTAAGACAATTAAAGATTGCTCTATTGGACGTTGCACTCCCAGAGTGTGCACATTTTCTTTTAGATCTAATGGTAAATATACTACTTTGCCACAATGCCTTTCACCAATTCAGAGGGAGGCAATTTTGCTGCTTTTGGTTGAAGGCGTATTATTGCTTGAAATGGGTGCACTGTTTGAATTATGATGCTCTCATATAAATTGAGTTGTTGCAGGGGTTTTGGCAGTTGGAATAATTCCAAATTATTTTTGACAGCACGTGAAGGAGTTTGATTGTTTTCACGTTTTGTAGTGCAGTAACTGCAGTGTTAAGGGGTCAGTTATTTCGTATTTGTTTTCTGCTATAAGGTAGAGAGCTAATTCAAACCATTTGGAATCTTCATTGTCTTCTATTTTGTATGTTATGTCTATAGTTTTTCTGTTACTTTTATAAAAAAGTTCTGCGGCAACACACACACACATGGTTTGGTACTTCAGCGGATGTACTTTTGAATTTTAGTATTTCTTTTTTGTATGTGTGTAGTAGAAGGTTGCCATGTGCAGAATTGTTGCTAGTCTATTGTAAAGATATTGCAATTTGTAAGTGGTTTTCACTTCCAAAATGTTTCCTTTGGATATGGTTGATTTCTTCAAGTAGGTCTTTGGCTGTACCACGTAGAAGATTGTTATTTAAATTGGCTAGTGCTAAAGCAGGAGTTTTAGCATAGTACAGTTTATAGACTCGATTTCTTATAGTTGAATGATGTGTTGATATCATTTTGATATGATGGAAGCTGCTTTTGCAAATAGGTCCTGAAATGCAGGCCAATGAATGTCCTTGCAAACCTGTGTATTTGTGCACTGGACAGGCATCCATATTTAGAAGCAGTTTTATTTTGATTTTGTCTTTGCCTTTCACAAATTGATTGAGGAACTGGCGTAAAGATTTGAAAGATCTCTTGGCAATGTTACACATTGACGTGCATGGCCATTTGTATACTGGACATTCTGGTTCAGTCGAATGGAGAATTGATGCTGAGTTTTCTGGGGATATTTTTATAAGCAGTATTTCTTGTTCCGTTATGGCATTATTAACTTTTTCATAACCTCGTCCACTGCTATGGATGGCAATTGTGTTTGTTTGATTTTGTTTGTATGCTTCTTCATTGAAATATGGGTTTGTGCTTGTGGTGTGACTCCATTCACCTCCACAGATATTTAAGAAGTTATTTTTGTTGACATTATGTTTATT
The DNA here is from genome assembly GCF_040938575.1 of Ambystoma mexicanum. Taxonomy (NCBI): domain Eukaryota; kingdom Metazoa; phylum Chordata; class Amphibia; order Caudata; family Ambystomatidae; genus Ambystoma; species Ambystoma mexicanum. The sequence goes on along the minus strand of NC_090935.1, from coordinate 677,102,762 downwards.
GAGAAGCCTTTTTTGTAATTTAGTACTTAGTTTTGTTAGTGGTTTCATTCTGTTTAACACTAAAATAAATAACTTTCTTTTGAGAAGGATTGCACTATCTATCAAAGCATTTAAGATAAATTGTCTACAGTCGTTTTTAAGGGTTGTGCATTATTTGGCTCCTGTTTTTATAAGATTCTGAAGGACTTTGTGGCAGAACATTTTTGCTAATATACTTTTTTTGGTATGGTTACTTCCTACTATAGCTAGATGTATAGGAGCAGTTTTAGCAGTAGTGGTAGCTGCATTTCTGTTAATCATTTTCTGTTTTCTTTAAAATTTTGATAGAGGAGGCAAAGTTTCTGTACTGAAAGATTGTTTTGTTTTGCTAAATGACTGTATTAGCTGTTTTGTTAGAACTTTTTGTACAAATCATGCTAGAGATGGATGCTTATTTCGGACATTTTCATTTTCATTTGCTCTATTTCTGCGTTGCTTTCTATGGACTTGCTTTCTGGTAGGCATTCTGTGGGATCTGTTGAAACAAGAAAATAGAAGGTATGGGTTGGGCTGTTGTGCAATGTATGTGTGCTGTATGCATGAGTGTCAGAGTATGATGGTCAAGATGTATCCGGTGGTGTGTGATTGCGCATTGGGCAGCTACAATTAGTTGGGAAGGCTATTCTTCTATTTGTGTTTTACTATACAGCGGTTCAGATGACAGTAGAAAGTGAGCTAGTGGTGAGGATAAGCACTAATAGTAAATCAAATGTAATAACATTAAAACAATTCTTTGTTTTGTAATAATAATATTCTAGGGGCTGAGTTATGTTATTTGTGCTCCGTAAAACGGGGATTTGTGTGCCATTCTGCGTGCTAATACCTGTTTAATAAATGGTGATTTGTGGGCAGAATGGTGCACAAATCTTCATTTTTCTTGGTGCACAAATTACATGAATCACCCTAACAGTGTCTTTGAGTAACACATTTTAACAACAAGAAGATACATATAACAATTATCATTATAACAGTAACAGTGGAAGCAATTTAAAATTGAGAATCAGGCCAAGAAAACTGTAAGTAGAGCAATTAAACTGAAGTGGAGATGGAGAGTAGTGCAGTATAAGTGAGAGACAGGGAGGGGTGGGGAAGAGGAGGAGGGAAACGGATGGGGTTAAGAGTGAGAATGGGGAGGGGCAAGAGGAGGGAGATGATTAAGGAGATAAGGCAAAGGGGGGAAAGGGCAAGAAGGTGGGAGGGGTTTCATGGTGGGGAATGGAGAAGGAGAGATTTGAGGAAAGTGCAGAATGAGGAAAAGGTAGAAATAGAGTGGAGTGAGAGAGGTAAGGAGTTCCAGTGCAGGTTGGCTAGGAGATGGAAGGAGCAGAAATGGGATGTGGCAGAAGGAGAAGGAGGAACAGTGAGAAGAAAGTGGTCAGCACAGTAAAGGGGGTGGGAGGGAGTGCAGAAAGAAGAGAGGATAGAGGAGAGATAGGGGGAGCAAGATTGTGGAGAGATTTAAAGACTAGGCAGAGAAACTAAGGTAGTATTGTACTTACTCTTTTTTATGGAATGAGCAGGTTTCTTTGTAGTTGGTGTTTGTAGTTCAGATGTTGCTGTTTTCCAGGAGAGTGGTCTTCACTACAATTGTAAAAGAAAGAAGTTAGTAATGTTGTGTGTTTATAGCAGTGATGTTAATTGAGAGGTTCGTTTTTATGTCTTTGTAGTAGTATTCTTGTTTGATTTCTGAACATAGTGTATGCATTCAGTTTCATTTGACTATGTGCAGCCTTTATATTTTATTTATATTATGTTAGTTCAACATGCTTTGTAAATGAGTAGAATATTAAGTGTATGAAATTCACTTGTTTTTTTAAAGCTGTGTTATAGAATGTTAGGAAAAAGAAGAAATAATGTTATATTTATTTTGCAATTTGTATTAGATAAATGGCAGAAACCATATAGAAAAGCATGGAATATATGTATTTGTGTAGCTGTCAGTAATAAAGTAGAAAGATGTGATTTACAGATAGTGGTGTTATTGCAGCTGTGAGCATTTCAATTAAAGTGTCTATGTGTGTGAGTGTATGAAGATGCATGACATTTTACTGGCTGTGTGTAATTTTATGATACACTACTAAGTGTTTTTCCACAATTATATTGTTATTTCTTCCATTTTATAATATTATAATTTTTTAGATCAGTGTGTGTGTAAAAAGAAAATTAGATAGCAGACAGGTTTGGAAGTGACAGTTGGAAAAAATGACAATAAGTTCATTGTTGTACATGTACTGTGCAGATAATATGCATACCTGTAGTTTGTATTCATGCATGTGGATATGCATGCAGCTGCAAGTAGAAATCTTGGAGACATGTAGAGTAGTTTTTGTAGTAGGTGCTTTCCAATGATATGAGACTTGTACTCAGAGTTACCAACAGTACATTTGAAGTGCTGAACTCTGATGATGGAGTTGGATGTAGAGGTCTAGGATGTGATTGGTGGATGGTTGTGTGACTGCTTAGCTGTATGCAATGAGGGAATGGCACAGAAAGTGATGTGGAAAGGGTAGAAGGGCTCCCTAAGAGTTTCGTGGTCCACGGACACCGCGGCTGTCTGCAGACATGGCATGCCACATCTGGGGTTTTCCAGCAAATGCAGCATGGAAAGGGGACTGTAGCGATCAGCCAATCAGATGTTGAGGTTGTGGATTTGTGTTGAAAGAGACTGAGTGTAGTGAAGATGGCAGAGGTGGAGAAAGTCAGGGTGTTGGTGCTTGGAGATATGTTTGTGCATGGTTTTCAGCAGTATGCTCAATGCAGGCATGTGGCAAATCATTTTGATGTTAAAGGAGTGGAGGTGGTGTGGAGCACTGTTGCCTGATTGCAATTTACAGGGATTTGTACAAGTTTGTAAAGATATGAGCAGGATGAACAGCCCCCATGTGGTAGTTTTGCATTATGGAGTTTTCCGTTTGGGCTATGTCAGTGCCCCTACTTTGTTGGAAGATTTGGAACACTTGGTTCAAGCAGTAATGAACATCCTTCCAAATTGCAAAGTCATTTTTTCTGGATTAGTACCTAGGGCAATATGGGACAATCGTTCTGTTTTTTGTCCTCAGCAAAACATTGCTAGGTGTGCAATCAACCAAGACATGCGTGCTTTCATGCTTAGAGCTGGTATGATCTTCTGTAATAATGAGAACATTGATTCCAGTAATGCTTTTAATTTTGAAGAAGATGGTATGTCCTTATCTTTTTTGGGAAATGCAATTCTGTTTTGGAATGTAAGGGTTGCTTTGAAGAAGGTTATGTGAATATTTTAGGAGTATAGTAAGGAAATAAAAAACAAAAAAATACAAAATAACAGGTGTTTGTCAAGCATCTGCAAAAAAACAAAAAAAACGGCCCTTTTCAGAGCCAACCTCAAAGGGGAAATGGCGAAAACACCATTTAAATATACATTCAGCATGCTCAGATTTTCGATATGTCCGCGGACATGGTGGTAGTCCGTGGACATTGCGTATTACATACAGGGATTTTGGGGTGGAGAGGCATGCAAATGAGAATGAACAGAGCAACTGATTGGTCAGTAAAGTTTAGTGGGTGTGTTGTGTAAGGAGAGAGTTTGTCAGAAAGTCTTTTTCCTAAGAGAAGAACAGTTAGCTATGGCTGTGTGTTTCAGAAAACAGATTGTCTGGATTTTGGGAGACTCATGGATACCTTGGTTGGAGGTACATGCAGAACGCTGTGGAGTAGCTGCAGATCTTGTATTCCCTCATGTGGAAGTGCACTGGCATGGAGTGCGTGGAATGAAGTGGCTGGACTTGGTACCTCACTGGGCTTGTTTGGAGACAGAGCTTCATCCAGACATAATTATAATTCATTGTGGAGGGAACAGTTTAGGACATGTGTCAGGCATTTCTTTGCAATTTGCGATGAAAGAAGGACTTGGGAAGGTCATGGACATGTTTCCAAATTCCCAAGTAATATTTTCTCGTGTAGCGCAGAGACAAATGTGGCTGCCTTCTTCTTCATTTGCTCCACAAATGGAGAAAGCAAGGCAGAATGTAAATAAGGCTGTTTGTGCCTTTCTAAGAGATGTTGGCATGTCCTCTTTCCACAATGAAAATATTATGTTTCGTAGCACATACATTTTTCGCAGAGATGGAGTTCATCTTACTTATGCTGGTAATCAGATTTTTCTGAGAAATGTACAAAATGCATTGCAACCTTTTGTGGAATTACAGCCATCCATTTTGCAGTAGGTGTTGACTATTTTCAGGTTTTTGAAACACAAAAAAACACCACCAAAAGGCTCTTTTCAGAGCCACCACTTCCTTCCAGAGAAAAGTGCAATGGTTTTGATAGGGCAGGACCCCAAAATTTTAGATGTCTGCGGACTGTCCGCAGACTTCTACAAAATGCACAGGGCCCTGCTACATTTATTTACCACTTCTATTTTTAGACTGTGAAAGGCGGCTCTGAAAAGAGCCTTTTTTTTGGATTTTTGTTGTTTTATATTTTTTTGGGTTTTTTACACACGACACACTAGGAGAGGAGGGGAAAGGTGCATAAGGGGGACACACCAACCACGGGGATAAGAAAGGGCAGGTGGAGAGAAGAAGATGTAAGGTGGGCCTTATTTAGGTAGTGGGCAGGTCTTCTCGTGCTCCGAGACCGTAGTCTCGAAAGCACTTCGAAGTCTCTACCACCTGCAGAGTACTGCAGAGTACTGCATCACAGTACATACAAAAAACTGTGACCCTCCAAAGGTAAGGGTCATCAGCATTGTGAATGGCCTGTGAAGCAGCTGGAAGGATGCACTCTCCCACAGGAGTGTCTCTTGTGGTGAGAGGAGCAGAAACGGAGGATGTAGTAGAGGAACTCAACCTACTACGTTCCTCACAAGGTACAACCTTGCGAATGGCCCCACCGTGGAAAGACCTTAGGTGTCGCTTCATAGTTGTCGTACCAAAGCTGTACGAACCAGGCATCCCACGACTCAGCACCATTTTGCACTGGTTGCAGGTGACCTTGTTCGCACGTGCCTTGGGTACGTTAGCATGAATGGTAAATAACCGCCACACCCAAGACTCACGGCGAGTGCTGGTAGTAGGGACTTCCACTACCTGATCCTCTTCATCCTCCTCCTCTACATTCTCACGCCTGTTCCCCTCTTCAGGCCCTTGGGGAGGTGGTGGTGATGGAGGGGGTTAGGGTGGTGCTGAGACAGATGTAGCACCAACTGGAGCAGCAAGCATTGATGCCATCAGGTCTAATGGAAAGCAGCAGCAAGAGCAGCAACATACCAGCCAAAGTAGACAATGCTTTGTCAAATAGCCAATAGCACAATGAGGATGAGCTCTGGGGTGTGGCCTTTTATAGGGGTGCGTGTGTGCACTTAGTGGACACCCGCGCTGTCCGCGGACAGATCGCACACCCAAAAAAGGCTCAAAAAGTTCCAAAAAGTATGTAGAAAGTCAGGGTCATTGTCAATACTGTGGACTGCCTGAAAAGGTACTATTAAAATGTTCATAGACCCGGACAGTGTCCGCAATTCAGGACACACGCTCAGGGTGGGTGCGGTCACCTGATGGTGTCGCGAAGGGAATTGGTATCCGCAGGACACCATATGCATGGGAACGGTCGTGCGCATGCGCGCGTGTGTTCTACAGACAGAGTTCGGGTCCTGAAACTAATTAAAAGTGTGATACAAGTGAGACGAACAATTACGGACAGGCGCGATGTTCGTAGAACTTATGGGTGTGGTGCACATGTGCGTAGATGTTCTTCAGGCAGTACGGACAGGTATAGTGTCCTCAGGACACCCCCATTTTCTTTAATTACCGACATCCCGGACACCGCGTGTGTTCTTAGAACAGTTTTAACTTGACTGCGGACAACACAGAGAGGTATAGTGTCCTTAGGACACCCCCATTTTGTTTAATTACAGACATCCCCAGACACCGCATGCGTTCTTAGAACAGTTCCAACTTGCTTGCGGGCAACACTGACAGGTATAGTGTCCTTAGGACACCCACATTTTGTTTAATTACGAACATCCCCGGACACTGCTTGTGTTCTTAGAACAGTTTCAACTTGCCTCCGAACAGTACAGACAGGCATAGTGTCCTCAGGACACCCCCATTTTGTTTATTTACGGACATCCCGGACACCGAGTGTGTTCTTAGAACAGTTTCACCTTGACTGCGGACATTACGGACAGGCACAGTGTCCTCAGGACACCCCCACTTTGTTTATTTACGGACATCCCGGACACCGTGTGTGCTCTTAGAACAGTTTCACCTTGCCTACGAACAGTACGGACAGGCATAGAGTCCTTAGGACACCTCCATTTTGTTTATTTACAGACATCCCAGACAGTGTGTTCTTAGAACAGTTTCAACTTGACTGCAGACATTACTGACAGGTATAGTGTCCTTAGGACACCCCCATTTTGTTTATTTACGGACATCCCGGACACCTGCGTTCTCTGCGGACACCCCAACTGCCTTTTAGAAAGAAAAAAAAAAGGACTGACTTAAAACACACATAATATTTTTTTTAATTATATATAGATGTACAATTTATGAAAGAGAAGGGGAAGCTAAAACTGACACAAACACAGGGAAATTGGGGATTTCAAGAGGATAGATAGGTGGAGATGAAAGGATGGAAGACTCATCAAAATGTTTTTCTTCGTGGAGAGGGCTTGGGGATAATTGACTGGGATATGGCGAGGGGGGACAGGTACATGTGGGACAATGATATTTATTTTTTTCGTTTATGTGGCCTTCCACCAAAAATTTCAAACGGTTGAAATTTGCCATGAGCATGTCCATTTTTTCTTCCATGCGCTGGAGAGTCTTTGCCAATGTATCTTTTGGTGTATTATTTTCAATGTTTGGTTGGTCTGTTAAAAAATTATATATATACATGTTAAGTGTACATAAAGTAATGCTTATTAATTGGTTATATAGAGAAGTGTCTACCATTAGTTTCACTATCTTCAGACATTTCCTCACGTGGGAAATTCTCCTCAAGCCATTCTAAAGTACTGGACATTTATGTGAAAAAAATATATATATATTACTTTTATTGTATCTTATACAGAAATTTTAGAAATATATAAGAAAAATGAAGTTTACTTACTAGCTTCTGGTAAGTTCTGTTCTTACTGGTCTGTAGATCTGCTGTTGCTCCTAGTTGTGCAGTTTCTGTGAGGTAATTATGTCGGAAGCATATCTTTCTTGTTTTGGTATATTCCATTTTAGTACATATGGTATTTAAATGGATGGTTGATGTGTTAGATATATAGGTTCCATATCTTATTTATTACTACATAATGTGTTTTTCTGCTGGTTTCTGAACGTGTACAGTGTTCATATGGCATGATATAACAATTTAAGATACGACCTGAGTTTTTGGGTAGTGTTGCTGTTGTCTGCATCCGTCCGCGGACATACGCACAGTCCGCAGACATCAAAATCACTATATGGGGGTTCAGTATGTTCTATTTTACATGTATATAAAGTGAGGGATGTTATGGTTAAGTTGCGCTACTAAAAACCTATGAAATTTAGTAAAGAAACTTTGTAAAAGGGACGTTATGGTTAAGTTGCACTACTAAAAACCTATGAAATTCAGTGAAAAAACTTTGTTAAAGGAACGCTATGGTTCCAAGTAAAACCGAGAAACCCCTGAAATTCGCCAGTTGTGATAAGCTAAGCAACCATAAATTGCGCCACCACCGTGCACTGCTAAGACTAACACCCAGGACATTAAAGATGACATCACAAATTTCATTGATGACATGACTGATGACATCACTTGCCTGGCTCCCTCTTTTTTCCTTTACTGACATATCTAGGCCAGTGACAGTCAGGAACTAAAAAGTCTAGATTTATAGTACTATATTTGAAGACTTATACTTCAAATATGTTCTTACAGTAATTCACTTGGGGTGCACTCACAGCATATGAAACATATACATAGGGAAAACATACACTTGGAAGAGATCAATGCTTTCTATGTGTGAAGATGATCAGTAAGGTTATGAACACTTTCTTATAGTTCTGCTGTTTTTGTATTACTGTACTTTCCCTGTGTATACTCATATTTGTACATATTGTACTCACACTACTTTCCTTAGGGTCCAGTCACATTATGCGATAGTTATACATAGGGAAGTAGTAGCTTTGAAGTAGAGCAATCATTTCTGTGCATGAAGATAATTACTTAGGTATGAAGATTGTCTGGTAATACTGTTGTTTTTTTGTTTACTTAATTTTCCCTATATATACTCATATTTGTATATGTTGTTGTCTATTTGTGTTTTGTTTGTAATAATGCAATTATGTAGTAAATGGGTCTTATTAGGTACTTATTAAATGTTTACAGTATGCAGAACTCTAATAAGAAATAATTTATAATTCTTGTATTTAACATAGCAAGATTATTAATATTGCACCTCCATCATGTCCGCTGCTCACTATACCTATGTTTCTACATATGTACCTTAGTATACTGGAAACAACTTCATAATAGAATGCTATTTGGATTAATGCATTGATTAATGCACTATGTACCTCATGATATTTATTCCAATGATCCTTGACACTTTTTTTATTAAAATGACAATAAGAATCCCTAGTACAGACTTTTCATGAAAAGTAAATGCTCATGTGATGTCATCAGTGATGTCATCAATGACATTTGTGATGTCATCTTTGATGTGCTGGGTGTTAGTTTTAGCAGTGCAAGGTGGTGGCACGAGTTATGGTTGCTTAGCTTACCATAACTGGCAATTGTCAGGGGTTTTTAAGTTTTACTTGGAACCATTACCTTCCTGTAACAAAGTTTTTACACTAAATCTACATATATAGATAATGTAAATTGGATAAATGTTTACTAGGATGTCGTTAGTTTATATACATATAAGATAGAACATACTGAACCCCCTACATGCGCTAGTGCATCTGATATCCACGGACCATGCGCCTGTTCGCGGACGGACTCGGACAACATCAACACTATCCAAAAATTCAGGGGTTTCTTAAATTGTTATATCATCCAAAACAACCACTAAACATGTTCAAAAAGGAGCACATAAATACATTAACATTCAATAATAAATAATAAGTGAAACTGTGCATGTAAGACACTAACAGTCCAATTACATAGCATATGAAACATAGTGGAATATTCCAAAACACAATAAATATGCCTACAACAGAATTACCTCACAGAAATTGCACAGCAAAAATGAACAGGACACCCATGGAGCAGTAACAGCAAAACTTAGCAAGAAACTAGTGAGTACACTACATTTATTGTATATATTTTTAAATTTCCTGCATAAAGTACACTAAAACGATTTTTTTTTTACACAGAAACGTCTAGTAGGAATGGCTGGAAGAAGATTTTCCTCAGGATGAAATGAGTGAAGACTGTGATACTAATGGTAGACACTACACTTCTCTATATATGCCAATTAATAACCATTACTTTATATGCACTTAACATATATTTTTTTAACAGACCATACAGACATTAAAAATAATATACCAAGAGAGACGTTAGAAAATCCTCTGCAGCTAATGTCTCTAAAAATGGATCTGTTAATGAAAAATGTAATTCTTTTAAAAAACTTTGTGGAGGACCACATAAAAGAAAAAAAGAAATATCACTGTGCCACATTTACCTGTGACCCGTCTCTGTGTCCCAGCCAACTATCCCCAAAAACTCCCCAGCAAGAAAAACGTTATGATGAGAATTCAATCCCTTCCTCCCCTACCATCCATCATGTCCAAACCCCTAATTCTCCTGTTTTTATATCTGTTTCTGCTTCCCCCTCTCTTTCATAATTTGTATACTTTTGTACAATAATAAAATATTAAGTGTGTTGTTAGTATATTCCTCTGTGTCTTATTTTTTTTTAAAAGGCAGTTAGGGTGTCCAGAATGTCCTCAATTAACCAAACTGGGGGTGTCCCAAATACACTATACCTGTTTGTATTGTTGTCAGTCAAAATGGAGGTGTCCTTAGGACACACAATATGTCTGCCTGTCCGCAATGAACCAAAATGGGGGTGTCCTAAGGACACTATACCTGTTCGCACTGTCCTCAATCAAGATGGAAGTGTCCTTAGGACACACAAGATGTCCGCCTGTCTGTAATTAACCAAAATGGGGGTGTCCTAAGGACACTATATCTGTTTGAATTGGCCGTAGTCAAAATGGGGGTGTTCGCAGAACACTAAAGACATCCGTATGTTCGTAGGTGCGCAAAATAAAGTGCCCTAGGAACATTCCCCCTATTCGCATTGTCCGTAACTAGAATCAATATATCCATAGAACCCATAGCCCGTCCAACTTGCTGCAAAGTTGTGACGCACATTTGGTTTGTTCAGGAACTTGAACACTGTCGGTAGAACACGTGTGTAGAGCATGTGTAGCACACCCTTGCCCCTAAGAACGTCGTGCCTGTCCGCAACTGTCCGCTGCACGTTTCTCACACTTTTAATTAGTTCGGGGACTGAAACACTGTCCATAGAATACCCGCATGCATGCGTGGACCCAACCCCGTGCATTTGCCAACTTGTCCTCGACGTCATCATGTGACCCCACCCGCGCTAAGCGTAACGAACATTGTTTGGGCCCTGGACACCTAAAAAGTGTTTTTTTCAGTAATCCAAGGTATTTTCCTGGGAAGGTTCACCCTTTCATATGCCCCACACTATGTCCCTGGCGATCTGCATACTTTTTGGAATTTATTTAGCCATTTCTTGGTATTCGAAATGTTCGGGGACGCCCAGAGCTGCTCCTTTTCTGTTTTTGGGCTTCCAGGACAGAGACTGCTCCTTGTTGCATTGGATTGCTCTTTCTCTTTGGATGACATCCTGATGACATCCATGGCTGCTGCTGGTGCTACTGCTGTCTCAGCAGCACCCCCACACCCTCCACCACCAACACCTCCGAGAGGGTATGCAGAGGGGCACAGGCATCAGGATACAGAGGAGAGTGATGAAGAGGATGAGGTGGTGGAAGTCCCTACTACTAGTTCTCACCGTGAATCTTGGGTGTGGAGGTTATTTACCACCGTTGATGGAGTACCAAAAGCATGTGCACACAAGGTGACCTGCAAACAGTGCAAGATGGTGCTGAATTGTGGGAAACCGGGTTTGTACAGCTATGGTACTACCTCAATGAAGCGACACCTAAAATTGTTCCACGGTGGGGCTATTTGTAAGGTTGACCCTGCAATAAACGTGGTAGATTGAGTTCCCCTGCAGCATCCACCGCTTCCGCTCCTGCCACCATAAGAGACACTACTGGGGGGCAGCGCATCCCTCCAGCTAGTTGCATTCCATACATGATGCTGTTGATCCTTACCTTTTCAGGGTCATAATATTGTGCATGTACTGTGATGCAGTATTCTGCATGGGGAGAACCTTCTAAGTGCTTTCGAGACTGTGGTCAAGTAGCATGAGAAGAACTGCTACATACCTGAATAAGACCCACCCTATATCTTCCTCTCTCCACCTGCCCTTTCTTATCCCTATGGTTGGTGTCCCTTCCTTACCCTCCTTTCCCTTACTTTCCTTGTGTGTCGTGTTTAAAAAACAAAACCAAAAAACCAACAAAAACAAAAAAAAGGCTCTTTTCAGAGCCGCCTTTAACAGTTCAAAAAGAGATGTGTCAATGAAATGCGTAGGGCCCTATGCATTCTTAGAAGTAAGCGGACTGTCCGTGGACCTCTAAATTCTTTGCGGTGCTACCCTGTCACAACCATTGCACTTTTTGCTGGGAGGAAGTGGTGGCTCTGAAAAGAGCCTTTTTGTGGGTTTTTTTGTGTTTCAAAAACTTCAACTGGTCAACACCTACTGCAAAATGGATTGCTGTAATTCCAAAAAAGGTTGCAATGCATTTTGTATATTTTGCAGAAAAATCTGATTGCTGGCATAAGTAAGATGTACTCCATCTCTGCACAAAAATGTGTGTACTACGAAACATAATGTTTTCATTGTGAACAGAGGACATACCAACATCTCTCAAAAAGGCACAGATGGCCTTGTTAACATTGCACCTTGGGTTCTCCATTTGTGGACCAAATGAAGTAGAACACAGCCACATTTGTCTCTGTGCAATACTGGAAATAATTACTCTGGAGTTTAGATACATGTACATGACTTTCCCAAGTCCTTCTTTCATTGCAAATTGCAAAGAGATTCCAGACACATGTCCTAAACGGTTACCTCCACAATGAATAATAATAATGTTTGGATGACACTGTGTCACCAAAGTAGTCGAAAGAGGTACAAAATCCAGCCACTTCATTCCACGCACTCCATGCCAGTGGACTTCCACATGAGGGAATCCAAGAGGTGCAGCCACTTCTCAGCGATCTGCATGCACCTCCAACCAATTTATCCATGAATCTCCCAAAATCCAGACAATCTGCTTTCTTAAAAACAAAGCCATAGCTATCTTCTCTCCTCTCAGGAAAAAGACTTTCTGACAAAATCTCTGCTCACAATTCACACCCGGAAAACCCTATTGACCATCCCGTGCTGGGCTACGTCTCATTTGCATCCCTCTCAACCTCAAAAATCCTGTATCTAATACGTGCTGTCAGCGGACAACCGCAGTTTTCGTGGACATATCGTAAAATATGAGCGTGGGGAATTAAAATTGAAATAGTGTGCCCCATTTCCCCCTTGAGGTTGGCTCTGAAAAGAGCCTTTTTTGGGGGGGGGTTGCAGATGCTTCAGAAACACCTTTTATTTTGTATGTTTTGTTTTTCTTTTCTTATTTTCCTCCACAAATCTTCACATTAGCTTCTCCAAATCAACCCTTATGTTCCAAAACAGCATGGCATTTCCTATAAAAGATAAAGACATGCCATCTTCTTTAAAGTAATCAACATCATCAGAGTCAATGTTGTCATTGTTGCAAAAGAACATGCCAGCTCTAAGCATAAAAGCAAACATGCCTTGGTTGATTAAACACCTACCAATATTTTGCTGAGGACAAAAAACTGACCTATTGTCCCATATTGCCCTAGGTACAAAACCAGAAAAAATTACCTTGGTATTTGGAAGTAGTTTCATTGCTGCCTGAACCAAGTTTTCTTGATTTTTTAACAAAGTAGGGCCACTGACATAACCCAAATGCAAAGCACCACAGTGCAGGACAACCACATGTGGACTGTTAACCCTAGCCATAGCTTGGCAAACTTCTACCATTGCCTGCAAATTGAAACCAGGCACAGTGTTCCACACCACCTCAACTCCTTTTATATCAAAATTCGTTCCCACATTCCTACATTTTGCATACTGCTCCAAACCATTCACAAATATATCTCCAAGCACCACAACCCTGACTTTCTCCACCTCCACCATTTTCACCACACACAGCCTCTCTTAATACGAAGCAGAACCTCAACACCTGATTGGCTAATCCTCAAAATACACTCCTGTTTCATGTCCTGTCTGCGAACAGCTGCACTGTCAGCAGAGTGCATAAGTAACACTAGGGCAGCCCTTATACCCTTTCCACTTCACTCTCTGCACCATTCCCTCATTGGCTACTGTTAAGCAGTCACACAACCACCCACCAATCACATGCAAGACCTCTACATCTAACTCCATCCTCACAATTCAGCACTTTAGATGTACTGTTGATCACTCCGAGTACAATTGCGCTGTGACTGCAAAGCACCTACAGCAACTACTAGTAAACTCTCCAACATTTCCACTTGCAGATTCATGCACATCCACATGCATGAACACAAAGTAAAGGTATGAATATTTTTTGCACAGTACATCATACATGCCAACATTCCGACCCAAATGGGAGGGATATTTCTTCCGAAAAATCGGGAGAGCACATTTGTGTCATAAGAATGCATTGGGCAAATATGTATTTTTGCCGGGAGAACGTGAAAAAAAGAATAATATTTTTCACTGAAAAATCGTGAGTCTCCTGCCAAAATCGGGAGGATTGGCATGTATGGTACATGTAAATCTCTTGTATAAAGTCATATAAACAGAGTAACTGCCACTTACCCTGTGCAACCTGTATACTGTAATTTCTCCCATCTGCTATGATCAAGTGTCACTTGCAAAGTTGTCTGCTCTCCACATTTTTATGTACCCATATTATTAACTTCAATGTGCAAACTGTTATTGTCTTCATTCATTCTATCATTTCTGTAACCACTGCCACATATGTAACCACATTTCAACCATGATAGCATTTAATGCATTATAGTGCATAAGATGTACATATAATTTCCTTTCTATATATTCTGCATATTTCACATAAATACTATAATTTCAACTTCCTTTACAAATGACTATATTAGTAATCAGACACAATACACACAGCTATCTAACAAAGTGCCATTTCATGTTAAAAGATGGGAAAATAACAGTATAATTATGGAAACAGGCTTTCTAGTGTGTTAAAAAATGGCACGCAGCCAGGATGAGTACATGCATCTTTATTTATGCATACAGATAGCCAATATCATTTGAAAGGCTCCCAGCTGAAACAACACCACTGCCTCTACAACCGTACTTACAATCTAGACAGCTCACTCATTACAGCTGGTTGACCATTTCATTCTAGATTTCACAACAGCTTTCAACTATGAACAGGTGCAGTCATATCTATCACATCATCTCCAACTATGTACAGCAAGACATACAACATCTCCCCTCTTGCCTTCAGTCTGCAACACAAGCACCAGGTCCTTCCTTGCAACCCTTAATTTATTTCAGATTCTCCCATCTCCAAGCACGACAGAATCACCCAGTACTTTAGTAATCACCTACTGAGTAATAACCTGCTGACACCATCAAATCCTTCTGATTTATTTCCCACACTTTTACAAATACATACATTGCATACTTTGCCATACAGTTCCTGCCATTTACCCTGTAAAAATAGCAAACAAAGCATACAATTATTTCTTCTATCTCCTAACATCCAATAACACCACCCTACGAAGAAATGTGCTCTGTGCACTTACTATTGTGCTCATTTCTAAAGCACATTCAACTAACAGATTCTAAATAAAATATACAGAATGCTCATAGGCAAAGAAAAGGGCATGTACATGCTATGCACAGTTATCAGAAAGCACTACTACTGCAAAAACAAAGAAAGCTGTGTCTACATTAACAACATTGCTATTAACACACATTTACTAACTTCTTTCTTTCACAATTGAAGTGAAGACCACTCTCCTGAAAAGCAGCAGTGTCTGAAGTATGAACCAGAACTCAGAAGAAACCTACTCTTTCCATCCAAAAAAGTAAGTGCAATACTGCCATAATGTTCTAACTGTTACTCAAACACTGTAGAATTCTAGTATTCTAGAACAAACAATTGTATTTACCCTGCAACATTAGATTCAGTATTAGTGCTTCCCCTCACCAGCTCCATACTTTGTATTGCAATCTGAACACAAGTATAGTAACACACAAATACAAGAATAGCCTTCCCAATCTGATGTAGCAGCCCATTGCACAAACACACACCTCTACATACATCCTTACCATCGTACTGAGACACTCATGCACAAAGCACACATACACTGCACAAGATCCCAACCCACACTTTCTTTTTTTCTCCAACAGATCCCAAAGAATGCCTACCAAAAAGCAACTGCGTAGAAAGTGACGCAAAAGTAAATGAAATCAAACTAAAACTCTCCAAAATAAGCATCTACCTCCAGCAGAATTTGTACAGAAAGTTCAAACAAAACAGCTAATACAGTCATTAAGTGAAACAAAACAAGCTTCCATTATAGAAACTTTGCCTCCTGGTGAAAACCTGGGTATCACTGATCAGGCTCCGGCCTGGCTGTCCTCTTTCCTCTCAGAGTGACCCTCCAAGGTCCAACTTGGGTCCTTCCTTTCATCTATCTTCCTCTCTACCTGTGGTGTTCCCCAGGGGTCTAACCTCTCGCCCTGGCTTTTCAACCAATACCTGGCAACTCTCGCCCACTGCATTGCCACTTTCTGGTCAAATTTCCAGTTCTACGCTGATGACACTGAACTCATTTTCAGGCTGCCCTCTGCCACCTCCTCTCCCTCTCTCATCTCTGATTGCCTAACTGCCATTCAAGATTGGTGTGTCGCAAATGATCTTTGTCTGAATGCCAGCAAGACGGAGATCCTCCTCATCAGCACACCTTCACCATCCTTTCCCCTCACTCTCTGGCCGGCCTCCCTTGGCCCTCCTCCTACCCCCACCTGCGAGGCTAAGAACCTCGGGGTCATCTTTGACTCCACCCTTTCCTTTTCTGCCCACATATCTGAGGTCTCTAAAAAGTCAAATTTCTGACTGCACCTCCTCGGAGGTACCCTGCCTTTCCTCTCCTTCCCCCAGAAGCTCATGGTATCCCAAGCTCTGGTTCTCTCTAGCTTGGACTATTGTAACAGCCAAATCTACCTGCCTCTACGCTCCGCCCTCTGCAACTAGTCCAGAACAGGACTGCGAGACTTGTCCTTGGCCTCAAGCCCTGGGATTGTATCTCTCCAGCTCTGAAATCTCTCCACTGGCTCCCAGTGGATGCAAGGATTAAATTCAAAACCCTCTGCATAGTCCACAAGACTTTCTGGGGCCTGGGTCCAAAATACCTTCAGCTATCCCTCCGCAAATACCTCCCCTCTCGAGCTCTTTGCTCCTCTACCTCCAACTCCATCAGGGTCAGTCATTTTTCAAAGAAACGAGCTGGGGGTAGATCTCTGTCTTCGGCTGGGGCCTCCCTCTGGAACAGCCTCCCTGCCACTCTAAAACTTGAGGAGAACCATCTCCGGTTCCAGAAGCACCTCAAGACCTTGCTCTTTTCTTCTGCCTTTGCTCCTCCTTTCCCCTGCTGATCTGTTCTCTCTTGGCACCGTACACCTGGTCACCCTCTGTCCTTCGGGCCCAGGTACCTGCTCACCCTGCCATCCTCCCGCACTGCCTCCAGGCCACCCCTTGCACTGGGGTCTGTATCTGTACCCATAGAGCCCCCCTTTTTCGTCCTGCACTTATCAGACCTACCCTGTCTGCTGCCTTAAACCTAGCACTTGCAAATTGCTGGCTGCATTACCACTGTTTGTTGCCTTTATTATTTATTTATTGTTATTCATCTGTTTTCTCCTCTGCTTCGCACCTTCCACTTCTCCCCGCTTCCATGCACTTTTCCCCTCCCCCCTCTCCCATGCATTTGCGTGTTCTCAATGTCACTGGGCCTAGTAAGATAGCTGTTTTGTTCTCCCCTGTTCCCCTCCCTTGCCTTGTCGCGCTGTGAAACACTTGTGTACGAGCGAGATAGAAATAAAATTTCAATCAATCAATCAATCAATCAATCTTTCAAAATGTAAAACGAAACAGAAAGTGATTAACAAGACTGCAGCTACCACTTGTGCTAACACTGCACCTATAAATCTTGATGAAGAGGCAAGTAAGCATACCAAAAGAAATATTTTACAAAAAATTTTCCTCCACAGGGTCCTTCAGAACCTTGTAAAAACAGGAGAGAAATCACACACAACCCTTAAAACCTACCATAGAAAATTAATCCTAGAAGCTCTCATAGACAGTGCAATCCTTCTCAAAAGGAAATTATTTATTTTAGCTTTAAACAGAATAAAACCACTAACAAAACTAAGTACTAAACTATAAAAAGACTTCTCAATGAACGGAATATCAACAAAGATAACTTCACAAACATCTGTGGAGGTGAATGGAATCACACCACAAGCTCAGAACCATGTTTCAATGAAGAAGCATACAAACAAAATAAACCCAATTGCCATACATAGCAGTGGACGAGGGTATGAAAAACTTAATAATACCATTATGGAACAAGAATCGCTGCTCACAAAAATATCATCCCCAGAAAACTCCATATCACCTGTCCAGTCTACGAATGGCCGTGCACATCAATGTGTAACATTGTCAAAAAATCTTTCAAATCTTTATACAACTTCCTCAATCAGTATGGGAAAGGCAAAGACAAATTCAAAATTAAACTGCTACAAACTATGGACCCCTGTCCAGTGAGCAAATACACAGGACTACAAGGACATTCATTAGCCTGCATTTCTGGACCTATTTGCAAAAGCACCTTCCATCATATCAAAATGATATCAACACATCATTCAACTAAAAGAAATCTGGTCCATAAACTGTACTATGCCAAAAGTCTTGCTTTAGTACTAGCCAACTTAAATAACAATCGTCTACATGGTACAGCCAAACAACTACGCGAAGAAATAGAGCATGTCCAGATAAAATATTTTGGAATTGAAAGCCACTTACAAAATGCAATAGATTTACAGAAGACTACCAACAACTGTACAGATGGCAACCTTCTATTACACACATACAAAAAAGAAATACTAAAGTTTAAAAGTACACCTGCTGAAGTACCAACCATTTGTGTGTGTGTTGCCGAAGGAATTTTTATAAAAATAGTACAAAAACTGTAGACATAACGTACAAAATAGAAGACAATGAAGATTCCAAATGGCTCCAATTAGCTCTCTATCTTATAGCAGAAAACAAATACGAAATTACGGACCCCTTAATACTTTGCAGTTACTGCGCTGCAAAACTTGACAACAACCAAACACCTTTATGTGCTATCACAAATAACTTGGAACTATTCCCATTACCAAAACCCCTGCAAAAACTCAACCTGTATGAGAGCATCATAATTCAAACAGTGCACCCATTTCAAGCAATAATACGCCTCCAACCAAAAACAGCAAACTGACCTCCCTCTGAATTACTGAAAGGCATTTGTGGCAAAGTAGTTTATTTGCAATTAGATCTCAAAGAAAATGTACACACTCCGGGAGTGTGTACATCCAATAGATCAATCTTTAATTATCTTAGTAAATGGCATACCTACAAAAGACAAAATAAATTGGCAAAAACTAGTGGACTTACATAAAGTTAGACATGCCCTGCAATATCTAAAAGACAACATGGAATACTACAGAGAAATTAATATTGAAGAACACCTGAGGGAAACCACTGAAATAATTCAAGAGCCATCAGAAACTGGTCAATTTCAACTTCCAGATGCTGCTACAAAATCCAATATTTTAGACCATTATACAATTCACCCATTACACTCTAAATACAAAATAGATGATGCACTGGAAATGTACCAAATGCAACAAGCCAAAGGATCTCCAATTAGCATATGGGAAAAAGGTATACAAGCACGTGCCTTTCCTCTACTCTTTCCTACTGGAAAAGGAGGAAGGTACGATGATAGACCCACACAAATAACAGCATCAGAATACCGCTCTTTATGAATGTATTTTGAAGACCCCAGATTCCGACAAAATGTGGAATAAATATTCCACCTTCTATTTGAAAGTGAAATAGCAACTCTATGCTACAGAGTAGCACACACATTGAAATCAGATACCCATTTTCAAAATATGTCAGCAATGGAATTACTACAAAAAGTGCAAGAAAAAGATCAGATTTTACAGTCAAGCATTACAAATCTTTTAGCAAACATGCGTGGTACAAAAGAATACTGGTTCCAACGTCACGGAGATGTATGTTGTATGATAAAAAACCTTGGCCCACCCACTTGGTTTGTGACATTAAGGGGCCGATTCATGGAACAAACGTGCGCCGAAAATCTACGCGCAAGTAGGCGCAAGCAGGCGCAAGCAGGCGCAAGCGGAAAAAAACAGGCGCACGCGCACGCGCGCGATTCATGGAAGTCCCTGCGCGTGTTCACCGCGCGATGTGCGCCAAACCCGTGCATGGCGCACAAGTCACTGCAACATCGCGAAAGGCGTGCGCGACGGTGCGCGACGCGCACAGTGAAAGCGCACAACCTCAGCGCACACAGCAGAAAGTGGGCGGGACATGGGGCGTAACGCGCGGAATGGGGAACAACACGCGAAAATAAGGGCGTAACTGGGGATGCACTGCACGGAAGCAGAGGTAACGCCCACACGCACACGAACCACACGTATTCATGGAATGGAATAGGGCAAACCCACGCACAGCCAAAGCCGCGCACAAGCTGAAACACGTCCGCCACACGAAGGCAGGCGGTAGAGTCCCAGCGCATCAAAAAAGTGGCGCCGCGGGAAGTAAAATACGCGATTGAGCGGGGTACGTGTATTCCGGGGGTGCGCGGGAAGTTACACACGCGAATGAGCGGGCTACGTGTATTCCGGGGGTGCGCGGGAAGTGACACACGCGATTGAGCGGGGTACGTGTATTTCGGGGGTGTGCGGGAAGTTCCACACGCGATTTGGCCGGGTACGTGGATATCAGGGGTGCGCGGGAAGTTCCACACGCGATTTGGCCGGGTACGTGGATTTCGGGGGTGCGCGGGAAGTTCCACACGCGATTTGGCCGGGTACGTGTATTTCGGGGGTGCGCGGGAAGTTCCACACGCGATTTGGCCGGGTACGTGGATATCAGGGGTGCGCGGGAAGTTCCACACGCGATTTGGCCGGGTACGTGGATTTCATGGGTGCGCAGGAAGTTCCACACGCGATTGAGCGGGGTACGTGTATTTCGGGGGTGCGCGGGAAGTTCCACACGCGATTTGGCCGGGTACGTGGATTTCAGGGGTGCGCGGGAAGTTCCACACGCGATTTGGCCGGGTACGTGGATATCAGGGGTGCGCGGGAAGTTCCACACGCGATTTGGCCGGGTACGTGGATTTCAGGGGTGCGCGGGAAGTTCCACACGCGATTGAGCGGGGTACGTGTATTTCGGGGGTGCGCGGGAAGTTCCACACGCGATTTGGCCGGGTACGTGGATATCAGGGGTGCGCGGGAAGTTCCACACGCGATTGAGCGGGGTACGTGTATTTCGGGGGTGCGCGGGAAGTTCCACACGCGATTTGGCCGGGTACGTGGATTTCAGGGGTGCGCGGGAAGTTCCACACGCGATTGAGCGGGGTACGTGTATTTCGGGGGTGCGCGGGAAGTGACACACGCGATTTGGCCGGGTACGTGGATTTCAGGGGTGCGCGGGAAGTTCCACATGCGATTGAGCGGGGTACGTGTATTTCGGGGGTGCGCGGGAAGTTCCACACGCGATTCGGCCTGGTACGTGGATATCAGGGGTGCGCGGGAAGTTCCACACGCGATTTGGCCGGGTACGTGGATTTCAGGGGTGCGCGGGAAGTTCCACACGCGATTTGGCCGGGTACGTGGATTTCAGGGGTGCGCGGGAAGTTCCACACGCGATTGAGCGGGGTACGTGTATTTCAGGGGTGCGCGGGAAGTGACACACGCGATTTGGCCGGGTACGTGGATATCAGGGGTGCGCGGGAAGTTCCACACGCGATTGAGCGGGGTACGTGTATTTCGGGGGTGCGCGGGGAGCAGCACACCCTCTACAGTGTACCCTCTACACCCTCCACGGCCCCTGCAGGTGGCTCACACCACAGGGGCCTACCCAGCACATGTCCTGCAGGCACCCCATCCACCATGGCCATGCCCACCAGCCAACCCACATATCAACTAGCACTACTGCCCACCAACGCATGTCCCCCTGCACCCCCAGCCACCAGGGGCAGCCTCCAGCAGGCCCCCACCCATGTCTCCCCCCACCCCCCACCCCCCAGCAGTGCAGGGGCAGCCTCAAACAGGCCCCCACTCATGTCCCCCTGCACCCCCACCCCCTAGCATCCAGGGGCACCCTCCACCAGGCCCCCACTCATGTCTCCCACCCCCCAGCACTGTGGGGCACCTGCCAGCAGGCCCCCACCCATGTCTCCCACCACCCCCACCCCCCCAGCATCCAGGGGCACCCTCCACCAGGCCCCCACTCATGTCTCCCCCCACCCCCACCCCCCAGCAGTGCAGGGGCAGCCTCAAACAGGCCCCCACTCATGTCTCCCACCACCCCCACCCCCCCAGCATCCAGGGGCACCCTCCACCAGGCCCCCACACATGTCTCCCAGCACACCCACCCCCCCAGCATCCAGGGGCACCCTCCACCAGGCCCCCACACATGTCTCCCAGCACACCCACCCCCCAGCATCCAGGGGCAGCCTCAAACAGGCCCCCACTCATGTCCCCCTGCACCCCCACCCCCTAGCATCCAGGGGCACCCTCCACCAGGCCCCCACTCATGTCTCCCACCCCCCAGCACTGTGGGGCACCTGCCAGCAGGCCCCCACCCATGTCCAACTCATGTTCCCCACCCAACATGTCATCACAGTCCAGATCCCTGGTCTCTATGGTCAGCCCCCAAATGCAAAACACCCACCCGAGTATTGCATCCACCCACTCATATTCTGCAATTACATCACAGAACACCAATTGCAAGTTCCAAAACAAACACATGTCCCTCACATACACCCAATGGGTGTCAGTGAATCTCAAAACACATAACATGAAATGCATGAAAACAATGAGACACCACACATTGAAGTGCAACAAATAAATAATGTATTAAAGGAAAGATGAATAGAAACAAAAATGAAGAAACTGAAATGTGAATGGAAAAAAATGAAAAGAAGCATGTCCGTCCAAAAAAAAGAAAAAATCAAAGAATATAGAAATCCAAAGTAATGTACTACAAAGTCAATGTCCACCAAACAAAATCCAATGTGAAAAAAAAACATAAGCCATTGATCCATGGATAATTCAAAAAAAAAAATATGTCCAAGTCCACAACTATGTACAAAGCAAGAAGCCAGGGTCCATCATCCCAACAAAATAAAGGAAACCTAACTAACTACACTAACTAATAAAAAAAACTATATACAAAAATGTGGCCAATGTCCAAAAGGTCCAAATGAAATAAAAACAAAAATGAAACTTAACACTACCTACATAACTATGTACAAGGGCAGCGGGCTAGTTCCACGGCTCACTTCTGGATGTGCCGGGCCAGGGCATCATCGAACTCCTCCTCTATGTCCCGGAGGCGGTCCACCTCCATGGCCCCGAGGGTCCGCAGGGCCGTCGACGTGTCCACCTCCAAAGCCCTGCGGATTGCCTCGAGGCACTCGACCCGCCTCAGGGCCCTCTGCATGGAGTTCTCCGCCCTGACCATTGAGAGCCGTGCCTCTTCCGCCCGCTGCCGCTCCGCATCTATGGCGTGGCCCAACCGCTGCCACACGGAAGACACTTTTTGTCCTGGGTCCTCCTGCCCTCCGGCCGATGCCTGCCCCTCCGATGTCGAAGGCCCCGAGCCTTCATGGCTCCCACCATGGAGCTGCTGCTGCTGTGCCTCTGCCCCTGCACTGCCTCCTGCTGCCTGCACATCCTCCGCCGGCTGGGGTGCAGTCGTTGACGTGGCCACCCCTGCTGGACGTCCGACTCCCGACTGTGGCAGGGATGCCTCCTCCACCAGCCTGGCCGCACCGTCAGAGGCAGCTCCACAGGGCACCCAGGTGA
Organism: Ambystoma mexicanum; assembly: GCF_040938575.1. NCBI lineage: Eukaryota > Metazoa > Chordata > Amphibia > Caudata > Ambystomatidae > Ambystoma > Ambystoma mexicanum. The sequence continues at coordinate 677,079,376 of NC_090935.1, read as the reverse complement.
CTGATGGGTGGGAAGATGGCACAGAGGACGACTGGCGCGTAGGGGGTCCAGCTGAGGAGGGGGTCGTGGCAAGCCCCATCAGACGGAGGAATCCGGCCTGGGTGACCTGTCCCAGCAGGCTGACGTGGTCAACGAGCCATTCGAGATGACCTGCAGTCTCTTCATGAAAAGACTGCAGGTCGCCTCGCATGGCCCGTTGACGCAACGCCACTCCAGCCAGGACAGGCTCAACCCGGGCCTGGATAGCCACGTCCGCAGGCAGGGGAAGGCCAGTTGACGTCAGCTCATCCCCTGCCTGAAAACTGGTCTGGACATGGGCATCCCTGCTGGTGCAAGATGATGCAGGGACAGGATCAGAGACAGGATTGCACACAGGCACCTCCGCGGCGGCCTGTGCTGCCTCCTGTCCCTGGTCCTGCACTGCACCACTAGCACCAGTGGGATCCCCACCCCCAGACCCCGTCTCCGGTGCTTGAACGGCCTCCTCCTCCACCAAACCCCCCACCAACCTGGATGACTCTGTGCCATCTTCCCCCGTTGGGCCCTGTGGGGTCCCAGCTGCCCCTTCTGCTGCCGAGGAGTCCAACTGCAACCTCCGCCTCTTGGACCTCCCCCCGGCAGCTGCGGCCTGGGACGCGGCACCGGACTCCTCACTCCCCGACGAGATGACAACCTGGGAGGGGAGCCGGGCCTTGCGTCTCCGGCTGGCGGTCGGATCCCCGCCGCTGTGCTCCACAGCACCTTCTCCGCCCTCTTCATCAGTTGACGCTGCAGACAGGGAGAAACAAAACGCAGGCATCAGGGCACTGTACAATGTACACATACACACATGACAGTTGTACATGAGTGGCATTGGCAAACCTCTGACATGTCATCACAATCCCCAACACACATGTCATTACAACTTGCACACACGAGCCATACCACAGCCATGTTGCAACTGCCAACACCATCCATACACATACAACAGCATCAGCAGGCAAAGGTGAGCCAGACATCACATGCAACACAGGAAGTGCACCACACATGTACACACACCACCACACTTGCATGCATGTGTACACCTCTGCTAAGTGTCGCAGTGTTCAGACGGGCATCCATGTCACATCTGCCAATCAGGCTTCCACATACCGCTGTCACATGCATCCATGTTGCATCACTGTTGCACCCTTGTCAAATACACACACATGCACATGTACACAGCGCTGATACAATCAGCTGAAAACAACATACATGCGTGACATCACGGACATGTCTACTCACATACACATTCATACAGACTTGTGTGCCCACACAACTGCATTTGGCATGCAAGCCCACACACACAGGCACCATCCATGTCTCACACATTACAGCCCTCGCATGTGTCAGCCCCACGGCCCTGTACACCCGCACCCATATTCGACCCCATACAAACAGATGTGCAACCTGCACACTACTGAACAATCACCACACGCACTGCTCACAATCAGGATGCATGTACACTCACCGCTCGACTCCAGACGGGTCTGCCTCTCAAGGACCTGGACGTGGAGCGCTGGGGATATGTGTTCCAGGACCCTCATCTGTTCTTCCGACAAGTGGCCCCGGCGCCCCTTGGCATCCGCTGCCTTCAAGAGGCGCCGGGCCTTGGTCAGGGTCCTGGACCTGAAGTCCTCCCAGCGCTTCTTGACATGTTGGAAGTCGCGGACTGCCACCCCCTCCGCGTTGATGGCAGTCACGATGTCAGTCCAGATCCGAGTCCGTCCTTCCTTGTCGGCGCGGCAACTTCCGAAGAGGGCATCATACTGGCCCAGGACTTGCTCCACCAGGACACCAACTTCGGTGGCACTGAAGCTGGTGCCCCTCTGCCTCTCTGGCCGGGGGTTGTCAGTGGTCACAGATGGAGTTGGCCCCGACATGACAACCCCAGAGGCAGGAGTGGGTGGGCAACTGGGTCCTGGGGCTGGGCTGTGGAGCGATGGAATCCCAGTCGGGAGTCTTTGGTTCCAGCAGGGGTGGTCACACCAACAGCACCCCTGGCTGATGTGCAGGCAGCAAATGGCAGGGCACGTGGGCAGCAGGCAGTCAGGCAGCAGCAGATGGCAGGTGGGAGCGTGCTCGGGGCTCTGGGGGGCAGTAGTTCGGCCTTCTGGGCAGGATCGTGGTCTTCCGTGTGCTTACGCGTGGCCAGCTTGATACGGAGTGATTAGGCACGTGAAAATTCTGCACGTCAGCGTGTAATTCGAGGAAAGGCCCTTAGCGCGTAAGCGCGTCTGCACGCATACGCATTTTCATTGGACCAAAGGCCCTCAGCGCGTGAGCGCGTCTGTGACGTGACGTGCGAGGGAGTATCCCTCATTGCACGTGATGACAGTACACACGTGGATCCCAACCAATCGCGTGTGAAAGTTCACGGGACCCCGAAACACACGTACCCCGGCCAATCGCGTGTGGAACTTCCCGCGCACCCCGAAACACGTACCCAGGCCAATCGCGTGTGGAAATACCCGTGCACCCCGAAACACGTACCCCGGCCAATCGCGTGTGGAACTTCCCGCGCACCCCGAAACACGTACCCCGGCCAATCGCGTGTGGAACTTCCCGCGCACCCCGAAACACGTACCCAGGCCAATCGCGTGTGGAAATACCCGCGCACCCCGAAACACACGTACCCAGGCCAATCGCGTGTGGAACTTCCCGCGCACCCCGAAACACACGTACCTAGGCCAATCGCGTGTGGAACTACCCGCGCACCCCGAAACACACGTACCCAGGCCAATCGCGTGTACGCCCGCTCCCCTCCGATCACACGCGATGACACCAGAATACGGGAAACCAACGATTCCGCCCACACGGAGGCGTCCCGCGCACAGCATAAAAGTGCGCGCAAACAACAAACGCGTAAATACAGCGACGATGAATGCCCCATTTGTTGCTGCAGTGATTGTGGGACACCGCAGGAGGAGGAGAATAGCCAGGCCACGCATTTTTGCACCACGGACAGGCCTTTTTGGGATGCCTGACGACCAGGTCTACGGCAGGTATAGGTTTCCACCCCATATCATCCTAGACCTGGTCAGGGAGTGGGAAGATGACCTCACATCCCCCACCCTTTGCTCCCAAGCATTGAGCCCCTTGGAGAAGCTGCTCAATGTCTTGCATTTCTTGGCCACTGGGTCGTTTCAGCGGACCACTGCCATAGTGGGGGGGGTCTCACAGGCCACGCAGTCACGCTGCCTACACCAGGTACTGGCAATCATGACAGCGCGCCCCTCAGTCCGCAGGCACATATACATGCCCAGAACACCCGCAGAAAGGCAGGCCGTTGTCCTGGATTTTTTCAGGGTGGCACACTTCCCCAAAGTGCTCGGTGCCATAGATTGCACCCATGTGGCCCTACGTCCACCTAGGGCCACTGAGCACATATACCGAAACCGCAAGCACTGGCATTCCATCAATGTACAGGTGGTATGTGATGCAAAGGGAATCATCACCTCTGTGTATGCAAACTACCCTGGCTCCACCCATGACAGTTTCATATACAGAATGTCCGCCCTGAGCCGGGCCCTGGAAGCTGGGCAGCATGGCGACACATGGCTCCTAGGTGAGTACAAATGCCCTTGCACATGCATGCAAGTCACACACAGACAAATATACCAACCCCAATAATCTGAACAATTATCACCTCCCCAGGGGACAGTGCCTACCCTCTGAGCAACCACATGATGACGCCAATCCGGAACCCCACCACACCACCCCAGGTAAGATACAACGCTGCCCATATTGCAACCAGGGGCATAGTGGAGCGCACATTCGGAGTGCTCAAGTCACGTTTCCGCTCCCTTGACCGCTCTGGTGGGCAACTACTCTATGCACCAGCAGTTGTGTGCAGGATCATTGTGGCAGCATGTGTCCTGCACAATGTTGCAACACGGCAGGGCGTCCCGGTGGACATGGTGGTGCCCCCACATCCCCAACCACAGGCACAGGCGCTGGCCATGGGAGGGGACAGGGCACGTGGCGAGGTAGCCCGGACCCAGCTTGTGGCCACATTTTTCACCTAAACTCCCACCCCTGCGGAGTGCACACAGGCCTGGCACATACCAGGTGACAATCGATGATGACAAAGTGACAGTCAACTGTCACAACCCTACCACCCTGAGATAGTTGCCATGGAAGTGCCACATCGTCTGCATCCCTAGCTACTTAAACACAAGCTATCCTGTGCAACCAAAATGCACACATATGACATGTGACATGACATGAGCCATACACAAGTATTACAAGGCACAATGAGGCAGGGGGGGGGGAACAAGGGAACACAGAGAATGGTACTACTAGGCCAGGTGTCATTGTGATTGTGCAAGTGCAGGGGTAGGGGGAAGGGAAAAGTGCAAGGGTGGGGGGGAGTCCAGTACAGGGGAAGTAGGCCAAACAATTATACATAGGTCGCCTGGTGGCAACTGCTAAGGTAAGTGCAGACGAGTGCTGGGAAGGGAGGGCTGTAGGGATAGAGAGACAGTACTGCAGTGCAGGGGTTGCCAGGGTGGCAGTGCAAGTGGACAGTGGCTGGCCCAGGGACCGAGGTTGGTGAGAGTGGCCCAGTTGCAGCTCATGTGCAGTTCCAGTGAATAATTCTGCAAGGGAGAGGCAGAGAGTAAGCAGAAGCAAAGAGGAAGGTCTTGAGGTGCTTCCTGAACTGGAGATGGTTCCCCTCAAGTTCAAGTCAGGAAGTCTGTTTGAGGGGGAGGGCCCTGCTGCGGAGAGAAACCTACCCCCAGCTAGTTGCTCTGAGAAGCGGATGACCTGGGCATGCAAGGTGTGCATCACACACACCTGCAAAACAGGCCATGGCCATCACTGTCATGACAGTCAAACCCTCCCAAACATCAACATGACATGGCAAGCAATACCCATACACCCACCCAGTAACGATAGGGTACACATTTCCATGTCCTAAATGTACAGTGGCATCGGACAATGATGCCTGACCCGGAATCCGATGAAATGACAGACCAACAAAATGTCCCACCAAAAATTAGTCGATTCCAAATGCATTACAACAGTCGTAGACGTAACATCACAATGAATGCCTGGCTATATGCACATGATGCATTGCAAAATGAACACCGCAGCTCATGTGTGCAATGTCCTACTCCTGCATCACACTGCTCAGCGCACAGCACAGTGAACAGCCATTGTGTGTGATGCACACCCTGAGCATCACATCTAAGTGACAGACTACATCAAACATCAAATTAGGCATGTACTCGAACCATAATCGGTCACAGAACATGTGCTGGCGGGACACAGTGGCCACCAGAAGGCAAACAGTGTACACGTGGATATGCAAGGGTGGGAGTACATGGAGTGCATCCGAGTGCAAGTGTGTGGTTCTGCAAGGACATGCACTCCACATATGCATGTGCACTCAAGTGACCATCAGTGTTCCCTACACATCACATGTGAACATCCACCATGTGTACACCCCAGCATGTCAAACCACTACTATCCCCTCGCACCTGAAAGGAAAACACAACACATGAACAGGCATTGATCAGCAGAACACAACATGTACATAGGACAACAACATTACAATGTCAGAGTTCCCATCACACTGCAGGGCAACGCAACTATCAACAACAACCCCCCCCCCTCGCAAATGACCATGACCCACTGAACAACTGCACCTGGGTCATGGAGCCTCCAACCCTCATTCCCACCTGGCCACAGGATCACCTTTACCCTTCGTGTCCATCTCCCACCTTGTGTGTAAAGAGATGCCTGAACCCTCAGAATCCACACTCATTTCCAAATTCACATAATCCAAGGCATGAAAAGGAACCCAAACACCCTCCAGTAGATGACTTGACATAGCAGTACGTCTCAAAGGCCAAGTACTACCACAATGATGCAACAACCAAGGTAGCACAGCAAAACAATGTCACGACTGGATGTGAGACATGTGTGGTACATGACATAGGATGATGCACCATGAATGGATGTGTACTGTCACAGATCCCCTGTACAGGCGCTGGAGTCTCATGAAACAACCACCCACACCATGTCCCGGGTGCCTGCAAGGTCAAACTCACACAGGCCCCTGAGATCCTGGTGGGGAAAGAGGTTCAGGGATATGCAGTCTGGACAGGTGTAGACACACTGGATGACTGGAATGCGTGGCAGGTGAGGGGAGCAGGAATGACACATGAAACCAGGGAATGCACGAAAATGTACAACCTGCATGAACACATGCACAATACAAACAAACTTGGACATCATTGTCATGGCCTTCTGTAGTCCAGGCTCAGGAGTGGTACGAACCAACCACCCCCTCTAGGGTTTTGGCGCCTGCAAGTTCGGGGCTTACACAGGCATCCGCAACCCCAGTGGGGAAAGAGGGTCAGGGAACATTGCTTGGATAGGCATGGGAAGCAGGAACACCGGGTAGAGGGTACAGGTTTCGAAATTGCATAGGATCAAGGGTGATTAGGGTAAAAAACATACCAAATAGGACCACACATACATCCATGCATCAGTACACTCCCCAGCAAGCCTATGCAGGGCAGTTTGTAAGAAAATACAACAAGACACTTAGCTCTGGTTTTGAGTGCTGGCCTCCTGCCTGCGCACTCTCAGGTCCAGTTACAGGAGCACTGCAATGCTGCAAAGAGAGACACAGTCAGCAACCAGTACATGCCAATTGCACAAAAACACAACACAAAACATGCCCCATAACAACATACACCTCTACAAACAGAAAATCTGTGCTCCATGCTTCGTACCCATATATAATATCAACCCTGTGACGGGTCATTCACAGTCAATGCAGTAAGTCAGCCGCTGGTGGGTGCGTGGCAAATGGAACACCAATGTGTCACAATGCACACAACATGCAATGTTCCCTGGGTAAGCAGACAGACCCATATGGCAAGCCATGACTACAGATCAAGTTGCGTACCACCATGACCAAAAGAAAGTTGCCAGTGCATTTATCATGAAGTACGTGGAATAGACATGCACTGCACCCGAGTATGTCCCTTGCTGTATGTCCCTGTGAGCTGCCCCTTTCCATGTCTTGGAAGGCTACATGGTTGATACAAGTGCCTCAATGAACCCTGGTGTACTGCAGGGTATGTGCCACTGCCCCCGCATGTGTCCCAGACAACCCTACTATCAACAGCCATCAGTCCACAAACACATCTGAGCTGCATTCTGTGCTTCAACACCAATATTTGTCTAAGCTCACCCTCAGTGCTGTGACTAAGCCTGCACGTGCAACTCGCCTGGTGCAAGCTTTGCTGTCTCGTGGCCCCCCTGTGATGCTCACCTTGCCTGGAGTTGCTTGGAACATGTCAGCAGTTCTAGGATGTGGGTCTGCAATCACTGTGGCTCTGCTTGTGCACACATGTGCATGTGGGCACCAACAAACGGGTCAGGAATTAGGTCGTCCAATGGGCCATGTCTGCTGGCAAAGGTGCTCTGATGCCTCATCCCCCTGCAGAAAGTGCATGAAACACATGATTAATGCATCAAAGTGATCTGTGTGTGTCTCATCAGGCATCTCATTACTTGACCATGTCAGAGAGTCACATCACAAATCACACCATCAGTCCGTCTTTCACCTCCAAAGTGTGGAACACTAACTACAGCATGATTTGCAACAAGCACGTGTACAGGAAAGATATGAAACATAATACACAATGCATAGCAATCAATGTCCACATTAATCATGACACGCCCCATCTAGCAAAAGCTGAACAGTGGACAATTACACCTAAATCATCCCCACTAGGGGTGTCAACACAAGTCAAAAAGCACCAGACATGCCACAGATATGACAGTCCAAAGCCCTTGTGTAAAATTCTGTTACACCGAACCATCCTTGCGAGCCCATGGATAAGGGAGGCAGGAGTGGCATATGTGAGTCAAGGAACCCAAGCAGCAAACACATACACAAGACAACCATGAAGGGCCCAGCTGGAACAGACAGTGGATGCCTTCAAAAACCACAAGGCACCGCACTGTCACATGTAAGCACAATAGACTACAAATTTTAAACTAACTCAACTATTAACTAATTACACTAACTAAGGAAAACCTACATTACCTATTTAAACTAACTATCAAACAGAAACTTAACTAACTAAACTAAATGAAAAATCAAAAATGGCCACATACGACCCGGGGGGGAGGGGAGGCACCCAGGAGGGGGGAGGTACAGGGTGCTGCTCAACATCCACATGCGATGATGCTGAGCCAAAAAAAAATACCTCCATGGGCTCAACGCCTTCACAGCACGACCTATGTGGGAGATAGATGGTCGTCCGAGTCTGGCTCATCCTGGAAAGGAGGACATGGCACAGTAGCCTGGCCACGCCTAGCCGCAGCTTGCCCCTCGTCGGCAGCAAGTCTGCCGGACAGGTGAGCCTGGTTCTGTGTGGCGATGTTACATAGGTCTGCATGCAGGACCTCACGTGATACACGTGCTTCCTCTTGCAAGGTAGCACGTGTAACACGGAGTTCCTCCTGCAAGGCCTGGCTGGACAACCGCTGCACCTCCCGGCAAGCCTGTAGCTCAGCCGAGATGGTGCGCTCAAGCTGTGCAAACCTCTCCTCTGCCCGCTGCCTCTGGGACATCATAAGGACACCCAGAGTGGATCTGAGGGAGGCATACTCCTCCCTCAGGGCATCCATGTGCGCCTCTGCGTGAGCAGCAATTGCTTGACGCAGAGACGACATTTCAGCCTGGCGTGCCCTGTCTGAGGCCGCCATGCCCAGCCTGAGCGAGCGGGCCGTGGACCGTGCCGCCTGCTGCTGGAGTAGCACCTGCCGAGCAGGGGGGAGCACAGATCGGGCCACACGCTCCATGCTGTCAGCGATGTTCTCCATTGCTGCCCCCTGACGTTCTGAATTGGCAGTCATGTCTTGCTCCCACTCAGTATACAGCGGTTGCGCGCGGCGACCGCGTTGCCGGGCTTGACCCCTGCGGGACCCAAGGACCGGGGGTCCTCGCTGTGTTGGCACCGCCTGCGGCTGCACGACTACATGCCCCCGTCGACGTGATGTCCCAGGCACATCAGTGACTGGTGTGGAGGGTGACCCTGCGTCCCGATCCACCACGGGCGGAGGAACCAAGACTGTCTGATCCCTCAGTGCAGGGGTCGCAGACAGAGGAGTGTCCACATCAGAATCACTCACCCCTGACACATGGACTTGATGGTCATCCAACTCAACATGGACGTCAGAGTCGTCATCAAGGCTGGACTCATAGACAGCCAGAGACAGGATGGACTGCAGCACTTGGGGGTTTTCGTGGCCTACCACCCCACGACCCCCACTAGTGCCGGGTTGATGTGGTCTTACCAACCCTGTGTCTGGCATGACAACACCATCCTCTGCATCCATTGCGTCATCACCTGAAAAATAGAGAGGAAAGGGTCAGTACACATGTCAGAAGCACACAACACACACACACACACCGACAGCAAAGGCATCTGGCAGACATGTGACACACAACATATGACCATGCATGCATGCTGGGTCTACTTAGAATAGCTTCTGTGATCAGACCTGTTGAAAGGTGGCAGTTTGCATGGAAGTGGGTCTATGCAGTGCAGAAAATGTGTACGCCACTCACTACCTACATGTACAAGCACTCCATGGTGTGTGCCAGGAAATGTGAAGGCAGTGCAATGTCAAAATCAGACATCACGTGCATTGTGTATTCAATGTGTACCATGTCTAGAAGGCAAGCACCCCTCCACCCCAGTACCAAAGCAGGGATGCCTAGCATGGTATCAAAAGGCTGAGCATACACCTGTGTATTGACAAGCAGTGTTGACTGGCATCAACAGCTTAATGTGATTTCAATTACAACACTGCAAATGATGCTGGGACAGTGGGCAGGACACATGATGGAAGATCCGGAGGCCGGCCACGTGTGTAGAAGACACGACAGGAGTTGGACAGAGTCATTGGCCATTGAACAGGCTGAGGCCTGTGAGCCACACAGATTGTCAGAGCCTAAACATGTGTGCAACGCAGGACTGAGCCACAGTTGACATGGGGAGGCCGATAATATGGCAGGCAATGTATGTAACCAAGGACTCATATTACAGTGATCATCCAGTCAAGGACACATAGGGGCATGTGTGCAATGCACATGGAGCATTAATGGGCACTCATGTCCCTGCGGGACATCTGAGCCATGCACAGTACAAGTGGGATGCCCTGCATCGAGTACTAAGGCTGTACCACACGGCATATGTCTGGCAGTTTCTAAGCTGGAAGTTAGCATCTACACAGGACACATGAACATGAAACTACACATTGGCAAGAATGTAGCAGACCAGTGCAAAGGTGGAACTGGGGTGCAGAGTGGCGGTGGAGGGGCAAGGGGGCATGGCCACATGGAGTCCCGCATGCAGGCAGAGGAGACATGCATGACGGTGGCATTGCATTACTTACACATCAGAACCATGTACAGGTCACATGTAGCAGCAATCATGCACAACACATCCCACATGTGAAACACACACGTCCTCAACAACTACGCATCAACACTCACTGGACTGGGCCTCAAAGTCCAGCATCTCTCCCACACCTTCGACCAATTCTGGTGGTATGAACTCCGCAACGAGAGCCTCATGCGGAGTGAGTTCTTCCTCCTCTGGTGCAGGCCCACCGCCAGTCACCAGAGTCAAGTTGTAATTTGAGGCACGCTTGGCCTTAGTGCTGCGCTTGATGTCATTCCAGCGCTTTTTGCACTCCTGCGCCGTGCGCACCTCATGGCCGAATGAACTGACATGTTCCGCCACATGCTTCCAGTGGGTGTCACGTTGGGCAGCCGTAGTCTGACTATTGGCACCCACTAGCATGTCACGGCTGTGTCCCCGCACGTAGTCCACGAGGAAGTCCAGTTCCTGCTTACAGAAAGGCTTCTTCCTCGACGTGCAGGAGGTCGTGGCTGTGTGTGGGGTCCCAGCCTGTGCTGCAGATGCAACCTTCCTCCTCTTGGACTGTGGCGCAGACCCTGGCTGGCTAATGCCGCCCTGACCAGTATGGCCAGTGGGTTGGGTGGATTGAGCCGAGGGAGTGGCAGGTGGAGGGATGACCAAAGGCCTGACTTGTGTCAGTGGCAGCTGGGTGCCCACTAATGGACCCTGCGCAGCAACATCAGCTGTGGCAGGGTCATTGACCGCAACGGTCCTGGTTGGCAGACTCACAACCGGGGTGCTGTTGGGTGCATCTGCCCCTGCACTTGCCAACACCCGGCTGTTCGGGGCAGCAGATGACATGACTGCCCCAGGGACACGTGTCTTGGTCTGAGCAGCCCGGCCTGCCCCAATGGTTTCCCCCCTGGCCTGTTGGAGATCTACCAAGGGCTCTTCAAGTGCCAACGCAGCCTGCGCTGGCAGACCCTGAGCCTGGGTGGCGGTGTCCACAACTGCACCTGCAGCTACCGCTACCCTTGGGCCCGTGGCAGTCGATGTAACGGACTGCCGGGTCATACGGGTGCCAGTGCCAGATGCAGGAGCTGCATCCCCCTGAACCACAGGGGGTGGTGGCATGGCTGCACCGACACATGGCACAACATTGTGCTCAAGTGGCGCACCCCTGCCTCTTCCCCCTCTGTGGCTGCCCTGGACACCCTGGAGTCCCCCTACTCCCTGGTCACCACGGCCACGTCCCCGACCACGCCCGCCACGAGGAGGACGCCCAGCTGAGGCGCCCCTCACCTTTGGTAGCCTCCCTACCATGGCACAGATGTTATAGTGCTGGCACAGATGGAGTGGTGCCAATGGGAGGTGTACAGCACAATTGACCTGGGCAATTGGGGTGAAGGGGGTGGGAAGCAAGATGTTAACAGCCCCCCTGCACCTGCAAGGCTGTATGTGACCCCGGTGATGTGTTGACGGGTCACGCAACGCTCAGGCACCCCAAAACTGCAGTAAAACCGTGCACGCAACCCTGCAGCCTACGTGCGTGGATTAAACCTCCCGCAGTACGCGGTGGCACCCAGTAACACGTATAACGCGTACGCGTGGGACACGCAGGCTACGATGACATCGAAAATGGGTGCGATACACAGGGGCACCCGCAGTGGGAAAAGGAGCGTTTGCGACTCACCGTCTGACTAGCGCGATGCAGAAAAACACGCGTAGCCAATACCCCCGCCAAAAGAAGAGATACGTCCTTGAGAGCTGTGAAGTAGATGGCGCGCGAAACAACTGGAAGCAGCAACACACGTCGGTCTCCACGATAGGCACGTACAGCGAACTGCTGGGCCCGCTCACCTTTAACCCGTGCTGAGGGAAAACGCACGCGCGCGTCAAGTCACATGCGGACGTGCACTTTTTCACATTTGATTACGCGCATTACACGCGGACGTGCAGTTTTTCACGCGCGCACGCTTATGCATGGGCCCTTTCCTCCTATTACACGCGGACGTGCAGTTTTTCACGCGCGCTTACGCGCATTACACGCAGCGTGCAGATTTTTCACGTGCCTACTCACTCCGTATGAAGCTGGCCACGCGAAAACGCACGGAAGACCACGCTCCTGCCCAGAAGGACACTTCACTGGCCCCCAGTGCCCCAAGCAGCCTCCCACATGCCATCTGCTGCTGCCTGCCTGCCTGCCTGCTGCCACCGTGCCCTGCCATTTGGTGCCTGCACATCAGCCATCTGCAGGGGTCCAGTTGCTGTGTCCACCCCTGCTGGTACAGAAGAGTCCCGACTCAAATGACATCGCTCCACAGCCCAGCCCCAGGACCCAGTTGGTCACCCACTCCTGCCCCTGGGGTTGCCATGTGGAGCACAACCACATCTGACACCAGTTGCAACCCCCGGCCAGAGGGGCAGAGGGGCACCAGCTTCACTGCCACCGAAGTTGGTGTCCTGGTGGAGCAAGTCCTGGGGCAGTATGATGCCCTCTTCGGATCGTCCCGCGCCAAGAGGGAAGGACGGGAGAGGACGCGGAGGGGGTGGCAACCCGCACCATCCAGAAGGTCAAGAAGCGCTGGGAGGACTTGAGGTCAAGGACCCTCATGAAGGCCCGGCGCCTTGTGGAGGGGGGCCGGGGCCGCATGAGTTCCATCCAGTTGAGGGTCCTGGAACGCATACACCCAGCGCTCCACGCCCAGGTCCTTGAGAGGGAGACCCGTCTGGAGTTGAGCGGTAAGTGGCCAAGCATTGCTGTGTGAGACAGGGCATGTTGCAGTGTGCTGGTTGTCTGATACCTGCCTGTATGTGTGACATAGGCCATGTACGCATGTATGTGTGCAGGGACATCATGGTAATGCATGTGCGACCTGTAATGTGTGAACCGCATGGTTGTTGCATGTGTTTGAATGTGACATGGGGAGCCCTGTGCAGATTGCACACATGACAGCATGGAAGTCTCTGTTCCTGGACATGGGTGGGGGCCTGGTGGAGGCTGCCCCTGGTGGCTGGGGGGTGGGGGTGGTGGGAGACATGGGTGGGGGCCTGGTGGAGGCTGCCCCTGGTGGCTGGGGGGTGGGGGTGCTGGGAGACATGGGTGGGGGCCTGGTGGAGGCTGCCCCTGGTGGCTGGGGGGTGGGTGTGCTGGGAGACATGGGTGGGGGCCTGGTGGAGGCTGCCCCTGGTGGCTGGGGGGTGGGGGTGCTGGGAGACATGGGTGGGGGCCTGGTGGAGGCTGCCCCTGGTGGCTGGGGGGTGGGGGTGCTGGGAGACATGGGTGGGGGCCTGGTGGAGGCTGCCCCTGGTGGCTGGGGGGTGGTGGTGCTGGGAGACATGGGTGGGGGCCTGGTGGAGGATGCCCCTGGTGGCTGGGGGGGGTGGTGCTGGGAGACATGGGTGGGGGCCTGGTGGAGGGTGCCCCTGGTGGCTGGGGGGTGGGGGTGCTGGGAGACATGGGTGGGGGCCTGGTGGAGGATGCCCCTGGTGGCTGGGGGGTGGGGGTGCTGGGAGACATGGGTGGGGGCCTGGTGGAGGCTGCCCCTGGTGGCTGGGGGGTGGGGGTGCTGGGAGACATGGGTGGGGGCCTGGTGGAGGCTGCCCCTGGTGGCTGGGGGGGTGGGGGTGCTGGGAGACATGAGTCGGACATGGGTGGGGGCCTGGTGGAGGCTGCCCCTGGTGGCTGGGGGGTGGGTGTGCTGGGAGACATGGGTGGGGGCCTGGTGGAGGCTGCCCCTGGTGGCTGGGGGGTGGGGGTGCTGGGAGACATGGGTGGGTGCCAGGTGGAGGGTGCCCCTGGTGGCTGGGGGGGTGGGGGTGCTGGGAGACATGAGTCGGACATGGGTGGGGGCCTGGTGGAGGCTGCCCCTGGTGGCTGGGGGGTGGGTGTGCTGGGAGACATGGGTGGGGGCCTGGTGGAGGGTGCCCCTGGTGGCTGGGGGGGTGGGGGTGGTGGGAGACATGAGTCGGACATGGGTGGGGGCCTGGTGGAGGCTGCCCCTGGTGGCTGGGGGGTGGGTGTGCTGGGAGACATGGGTGGGGGCCTGGTGGAGGGTGCCCCTGGATGCTAGGGGGTGGGGGTGCAGGGGGACATGGGTGGGGGCCTGGTGGAGGCTGCCCCTGGTGGCTGGGGGGTGGGGGTGCTGGGAGACATGGGTGGGGGCCTGGTGGAGGCTGCCCCTGGTGGCTGGGGGGTGGGGGTGCTGGGAGACATGGGTGGGTGCCAGGTGGAGGGTGCCCCTGGATGCTAGGGGGTGGGGGTGCAGGGGGACATATGTGTGGGGGCCTGGTGGAGGCTGCCCCTGGTGGCTGGGGGGTGGGGGTGGTGGGAGACATGTGTGGGGGCCTGGTGGAGGCTGCCCCTGGTGGCTGGGGGGTGGTGGTGCTGGGAGACATGGGTGGGGGCCTGGTGGAGGATGCCCCTGGTGGCTGGGGGGTGGTGGTGCTGGGAGACATGGGTGGGGGCCTGGTGGAGGCTGCCCCTGGTGGCTGGGGGGTGGGGGTGCTGGGAGACATGGGTGGGGGCCTGGTGGAGGATGCCCCTGGTGGCTGGGGGGTGGTGGTGCTGGGAGACATGGGTGGGGGCCTGGTGGAGGCTGCCCCTGGTGGCTGGGGGGTGGGTGTGCTGGGAGACATGGGTGGGGGCCTGGTGGAGGCTGCCCCTGGTGGCTGGGGGGTGGGGGTGCTGGGAGACATGGGTGGGGGCCTGGTGGAGGCTGCCCCTGGTGGCTGGGGGGTGGGGGTGCTGGGAGACATGGGTGGGGGCCTGGTGGAGGCTGCCCCTGGTGGCTGGGGGGTGGTGGTGCTGGGAGACATGGGTGGGGGCCTGGTGGAGGATGCCCCTGGTGGCGGGGGGGGGTGGTGCTGGGAGACATGGGTGGGGGCCTGGTGGAGGGTGCCCCTGGTGGCTGGGGGGTGGGGGTGCTGGGAGACATGGGTGGGGGCCTGGTGGAGGATGCCCCTGGTGGCTGGGGGGTGGGGGTGCTGGGAGACATGGGTGGGGGCCTGGTGGAGGCTGCCCCTGGTGGCTGGGGGGTGGGGGTGCTGGGAGACATGGGTGGGGGCCTGGTGGAGGCTGCCCCTGGTGGCTGGGGGGGTGGGGGTGCTGGGAGACATGAGTCGGACATGGGTGGGGGCCTGGTGGAGGCTGCCCCTGGTGGCTGGGGGGTGGGTGTGCTGGGAGACATGGGTGGGGGCCTGGTGGAGGCTGCCCCTGGTGGCTGGGGGGTGGGGGTGCTGGGAGACATGGGTGGGTGCCAGGTGGAGGGTGCCCCTGGTGGCTGGGGGGGTGGGGGTGCTGGGAGACATGAGTCGGACATGGGTGGGGGCCTGGTGGAGGCTGCCCCTGGTGGCTGGGGGGTGGGTGTGCTGGGAGACATGGGTGGGGGCCTGGTGGAGGGTGCCCCTGGTGGCTGGGGGGGTGGGGGTGGTGGGAGACATGAGTCGGACATGGGTGGGGGCCTGGTGGAGGCTGCCCCTGGTGGCTGGGGGGTGGGTGTGCTGGGAGACATGGGTGGGGGCCTGGTGGAGGGTGCCCCTGGATGCTAGGGGGTGGGGGTGCAGGGGGACATGGGTGGGGGCCTGGTGGAGGCTGCCCCTGGTGGCTGGGGGGTGGGGGTGCTGGGAGACATGGGTGGGGGCCTGGTGGAGGCTGCCCCTGGTGGCTGGGGGGTGGGGGTGCTGGGAGACATGGGTGGGTGCCAGGTGGAGGGTGCCCCTGGATGCTAGGGGGTGGGGGTGCAGGGGGACATATGTGTGGGGGCCTGGTGGAGGCTGCCCCTGGTGGCTGGGGGGTGGGGGTGGTGGGAGACATGTGTGGGGGCCTGGTGGAGGCTGCCCCTGGTGGCTGGGGGGTGGTGGTGCTGGGAGACATGGGTGGGGGCCTGGTGGAGGATGCCCCTGGTGGCTGGGGGGTGGTGGTGCTGGGAGACATGGGTGGGGGCCTGGTGGAGGCTGCCCCTGGTGGCTGGGGGGTGGGGGTGCTGGGAGACATGGGTGGGGGCCTGGTGGAGGATGCCCCTGGTGGCTGGGGGGTGGTGGTGCTGGGAGACATGGGTGGGGGCCTGGTGGAGGCTGGCCCTGGTGGCTGGGGGGTGGGGGTGCTGGGAGACATGGGTGGGGGCCTGGTGGAGGCTGCCCCTGGTGGCTGGGGGGTGGGGGTGCTGGGAGACATGGGTGGGGGCCTGGTGGAGGATGCCCCTGGTGGCTGGGGGGTGGTGGTGCTGGGAGACATGGGTGGGGGCCTGGTGGAGGCTGGCCCTGGTGGCTGGGGGGTGGGGGTGCTGGGAGACATGGGTGGGGGCCTGGTGGAGGCTGCCCCTGGTGGCTGGGGGGTGGGTGTGCTGGGAGACATGGGTGGGGGCCTGGTGGAGGATGCCCCTGGTGGCTGGGGGGGGGTGGTGCTGGGAGACATGGGTGGGGGCCTGGTGGAGGCTGCCCCTGGTGGCTGGGGGGTGGGGGTGCTGGGAGACATGGGTGGGGGCCTGGTGGAGGATGCCCCTGGTGGCTGGGGGGTGGTGGTGCTGGGAGACATGGGTGGGGGCCTGGTGGAGGCTGCCCCTGGTGGCTGGGGGGTGGGGGTGCTGGGAGACATGGGTGGGGGCCTGGTGGAGGCTGCCCCTGGTGGCTGGGGGGGTGGGGGTGCTGGGAGACATGAGTCGGACATGGGTGGGGGCCTGGTGGAGGCTGCCCCTGGTGGCTGGGGGGTGGGTGTGCTGGGAGACATGGGTGGGGGCCTGGTGGAGGCTGCCCCTGGTGGCTGGGGGGTGGGGGTGCTGGGAGACATGGGTGGGTGCCAGGTGGAGGGTGCCCCTGGTGGCTGGGGGGGTGGGGGTGCTGGGAGACATGAGTCGGACATGGGTGGGGGCCTGGTGGAGGCTGCCCCTGGTGGCTGGGGGGTGGGTGTGCTGGGAGACATGGGTGGGGGCCTGGTGGAGGGTGCCCCTGGTGGCTGGGGGGGTGGGGGTGGTGGGAGACATGAGTCAGACATGGGTGGGGGCCTGGTGGAGGCTGCCCCTGGTGGCTGGGGGGTGGTGGTGCTGTGAGATGTGTGGGGGCCTGGTGGAGGCTGGCCCTGGTGGCTGGGGGGTGGGGGTGCTGGGAGACATGAGTCGGACATGGGTGGGGGCCTGGTGGAGGCTGCCCCTGGTGGCTGGGGGGTGGGGGTGCTGGGAGACATGAGTCGGACATGGGTGGGGGCCTGGTGGAGGCTGCCCCTGGTGGCTGGTGACTGGGGGTGGTGGGAGACATGGGTGGGGGCCTGGTGGAGGCTGCCCCTGCACTGCTGGGGGGTGGGGGTGCAGGGGGACATGAGTGGGGGCCTGCTGGGGGGTGGGGGTGCAAGGGGACATGTGGCTTGGCTGGGGGGCATGCCCATGGTGGATGGGCTGCCTGCGGGACATGACCAGGGGTGCAGGGTAGTCCCCTGTGGTGTGGGCTGCCTGCAGAGGTCGTGGAGGGGGTAGAGGGGAGACCTGGGAGGACCCACACTGGCAATTCACCTCTTCAACTTCCCGCACACCTACGTAATACACTGCCCCACTCGCACAGGCCCAATCGCGTGTAGAATTTCTCGCGCACCCCTGAAATCCACGTACCCAGGCCAATCGCGTGTAGATTTTCTCGCGCACCCCTGTAATAAACGTACCCAGGCTAATCGCGTGTAGAATTTCTCGCGCACCCCTGAAATCCACGTACCCAGGCCAATCGCGTGTAGATTTTCTCGCGCACCCCTGAAATCCACGTACCCAGGCCAATCGCGTGTAGAATTTCTCGCGCACCCCTGAAATCCACGTACCCAGGCCAATCGCGTGTAGAATTTCTCGCGCACCCCTGAAATCCACGTACCCAGGCCAATCGCGTGTAGATTTTCTCGCGCACCCCTGAAATCCACGTACCCAGGCCAATCGCGTGTAGAATTTCTCGCGCACCCCTGAAATCCACGTACCCAGGCCAATCGCGTGTAGATTTTCTCGCGCACCCCTGTAATACACGTACCCAGGCTAATCGCGTGTAGAATTTCTCGCGCACCCCTGAAATCCACGTACCCAGGCCAATCGCGTGTAGATTTTCTCGCGCACCCCTGTAATACACGTACCCAGGCTAATCGCGTGTAGAATTTCTCGCGCACCCCTGAAATCCACGTACCCAGGCCAATCGCGTGTAGAATTTCTCGCGCACCCCTGAAATCCACGTACCCAGGCCAATCGCGTGTAGATTTTCTCGCGCACCCCTGAAATCCACGTACCCAGGCCAATCGCGTGTAGAATTTCTCGCGCACCCCTGTAATACACGTACCCAGGCTAATCGCGTGTAGAATTTCTCGCGCACCCCTGAAATCCACGTACCCAGGCCAATCGCGTGTAGATTTTCTCGCGCACCCCTGTAATACACGTACCCAGGCCTATCGCGTGTGGGGACTCCCGCACACCCCTGAAATACACGCTCCCCGCACTGCGTTTGCTGCTGCCCTTTGCGCTGGATTGGGGATTTTGATGGCTTTTTCCTGCGCAAGGGGCGTTCTTGGGGGCGTAACTGACGCTGCTGCAGGGTCGCTGCGCCACTCTGCGCCACGGCTGGTTGTGGATGTTGGAATCCATGAATACGCTGTGCGCCTGAATGTGTTTCGGCGCACGCGGCTGGCGCAGCCTACCGCACGCGCACACTGTGCGCCAGCCGCGTGCGCCACTTGTGCGCCGAATTCTATGAATTGGCCCCTTAGTTGTGCAGAATATGCATGGGAAGATTTACACGATTTCCTACACATAGCAACCAAAAGCAAAACAAACATAGATCTAAAAACACCAGGAGAACTCTGCTCTCTAGATCCTGTGAATGTATCAAGATATTTCCATCATTGCTTCATTGCTGTGCTCCACTTCATTTGTAATAAAATTTTTCCTCCCCTCAGAGAAGTGCAACACTTCTTTCGGAGAAAAGAATACCAAGCCAGAGGAGCACCACACATCCACATGCTTTTATGGATTAAAGATGCTCCTAAATTTGGTCAGGATGGTGATGCCGTGTTTTGCAGTTCATCCAAAAATATGTCACTTGTGAAATCTCTTCACAAACAACACATAGTGACCTTTATGCACACATTTTACAATTTTAAAGTCATAAATGTGGGAAATATTGTCATCACAAATATAAAAACAAAGGGAAATATTACACCAAATGCTGCTTTGGTTTCCCTAGACCAGTTTCAACAACAGGTCAAGAAAACAACTTCTTGTCTTCAGTTAGAAATAGTGTCAAAGGTAAATCACCTAAGAACACATATTATATAAAAAGAACAGAAGAATCAAAATACATCAATGATTACAATGCAATCATTGCCCTCCTATGGAATGCAAACATTGATGTGCAGTACGTTGCAGACAATTCCACTGCGGTTGCACGATATGTCACAGCCTACTTAACCAAAGCATAGAAAACAGAGCTTCAGGACCTCTGGGATAACATATCATCTGACAACAAATTATCACAGAAATTGTACAGTTTAGGCATAAAAATGCTCGTTCATGGAGAATGTGGCTGCTATGAAGCTGCAGACCGTTTAACCGGTACTGACTTTTATGGAAAATCTGACAGTATAGTATGGCTAAGTTTTGGTCCTGCTAAATCTAGAAAAAGAGTTCTCAAATCAGTTGAGGACACATACTACCCAAACAGGAGTACCACTTTGGAAACCATGTGTCTATACCATGTAGCCCAAAACTTCACATACAAAAATAACATTAAACCAGATGAAAAGAAAGGTAGATACAGAGTAGCAAATTGTGAAGGCAGCTTAATGAAACTTACCAAACGCAGCTTAATTAATCATATCAAAATGTCATTAAGAACTCCTCAACATAAAGAACAGTATTACATGTCCCTGCTACAACTTTTTAAACCATGGAGAAAAGAAGAAGAGTTACTGGATACATATGACTCCAATGAAGATGCTTTCAAAGCAAATGAAAGCACTATAACTGACATAAACTTTACACAGTACCAAACAATGTTGCACAATGAACAGCAACACAAAGAAGAACTCCAGGCCCAACTAGATGTGGACACTCCTGACAGTTTTCAGCCTTCTATAACAGGAAGCCAAGAACCACTTGGACAGCCACTAATAACAAATGAGGCACAATTAGCCATGACAGAAGTAGAAAACACCATGGGCCTCATTACAACTTTGCAGCCATGGTGCTATTAGCACCATGGCTGCCTCCAAAGTTGTGTCCGGGTTCTCAGAATGGGTACTTAACGAGTCTTTCCAACCTTGGTGGACCCGGTAAATCCCCATTCTGAAAGCCATTCAACATTCCCATTCGAGCCCCCATAGGGCTCAATGGGAATGGGGAAGGAGCTAATAACAGGCCCGCAAATAGCGGGCCTTAGTGGGACTCGCTAAGGGACCTCAGAATGTAGCAGTAAGGGGTTAACGGCACCGGTATCCTTACAGGTGCCATTAACAACTTACCGCCCCACTCGTAATGAGGCCCCATGTGTCAGTATGAGCAAGCTACAGAAGGCTTTGCTGTACTGAAATCACAACTAAACATTGATCAGCATAGCATTTTCCAAGAAGTAACAAAACACATTGAACATGGTGTACAACATGAAAATAAAAACTGTACCTGCCAAGATTTTAAACCTTTACTGCTATATGTGAGAGGTCAAGCTGGTTCAGGCAAAACATTCTTAATCAAAATCATCAGCAAATTCCTCCAACAATTGACAAACAACAAACTGTCAGCTGTTGTAAATGCCCCCACAGGTTTAGCTGCCTACAACATAGGCGGTGTCACTTGACACCGATTACTACTCCCTCCAGTAGAACACCAAAACAAATGAGACTATTACAAACTTTCTACAGAAGCTGCAATGGAACTACGCAGAGTATTGAAACAAATGAAAATGCTACTAATAGATGAAGTGAGCATGGTCTCCAACCTAATGTTGGCTTTGATTCACCTCAGATTACAAGAAGTACTGAAAACAAACTATGAAGAGCTCTTTGCAGGAAAACACATTATTGTTTTCAGAGATCTTCTTCAATTGACACCAGTAAAAGGTGAGCCTATTTTTAAAACATTAGGACACAAACTCTGCCGTAAAACTGTTGGCAGCATTGGAAATGTCAACCTTTGGCAACATTTCCAATACAGAGAATTAACAGAAAACATGCGGCAATCTGCAGATCTCACTTAAGCCAACATCTTAAAAAGTATCAGAGTTGGTATACTCTCTAAAGAAGCAGAAACAATATTGAAAACCCGGCAAATTAATGCACTTTATGGCGATACTGCATGTGCTACAGATGTTATGGAACAATTAGCCCACAAAAATGTCAATTGTATGGCCTTAATGCCAACACTTGCAAGCTGTTTCAAGTTCAATGAAATAATGTTAAGTAAAGAAATGCAACCAATAATGGAAATTAGCGCCACAGACAAACTAGATGTACATGGTATGACACTACCTGTGTGTGACCAAGCCACAACAAGACTAAATAGTTTAGAAAAATCAATCTCAAACACAGCAGGCTTAGAAAAGATATTAAAATTATCCTTAAATTGCAGAGTAATGCTTAAACGTAACATTGATGTGGAACAAGGACTAGTTAATGGAGCACTGGGTACAGTTGTTGGCTTTCAAACATACCCACGTGACAACAAAATTCAGTTTGTCAATATACTCTTTGACAAACTTTCAGAAGTTAAAAGGATAGGAGGCTCAACAGCTTGATTCCTTCTCTTCAAAGACATGTATGTACGCAGAGAACAATTTTCTCTAACTCTTGCATACGCAGTCACGATTCATAAATCACAAGGTCTTACCCTAGACAAAGCAATGATAGATATTGGTAACACAGTCTTTAAAGAAGGCATGAGCTACGGAGCACTAACACGCTTACGTACACTTGACGGTCTATTTCTAATTAACTTTGATGCAAGTAAAATAAACGCTGATATTCCTTGCATTTTAGAATACAATAGACTTCGCTCACTATACACTCCCCATCTAAACACATATTCTGTTCCACAAAAAGTAAAACGTTATAAAAGAAAAATAAATCAAACAGAAAAGCAACAGGATGTCACTGCAAATCCTCCAAAGAGAGTAAAAGAATGTAATACTTCATTCAGTACCACAAGCAAAAAAGAATCAATTAGGGAAAGTAAACCAGGTACTTCTTCAAAGAAGGAAGACAAACTCCAAAAAAAGCAGTCAGATACAGAACTACCTGGTCCATTTAAACTCTCAAATATAGTTGGTGTAAGTTGCTACGCAAATGTAGCAATGAATATTCTATTTCGATTACCACCAATTGTTGACAACATTTACTTACACAGTACAGACCCATTGTGTATGCAAATGTTAGTACTTCACAGAAATGCAGCAAACAATCCTGACAACACGTATAGTGTTTATGGAATAAGACAAGAATTGGACTACTGTGCTGGAATGGTGAAATTCACTATAATCTCACATGAAGATCCACAAGAATTTCTAATGTACTTGCTACAAGTACTGGAAAACAAAAACATACCTATAAATGAAATCTTCCAGATTTCATACATGTGAAAACATACATGCACTCTCTGCAACAATTTGGCACAGGAACAAATCCCTAATGAGCACTTTGTGTATGTATCCATACCTAATTGTGAATCCATTCCATTTCAGCAACTTGTACAAAATGCAAACCATGGTAGATTATGTTCTACCTTCAATTCAGATACGTTAGTAATACAAACACATAGTAAATACGTAATACTAATGCTTCTACGTTACAATGCAGATGGTACCAACAACAACTGCAAGCTGACTGGATGCACACATAGTCAAATATCACTTGGTAAGAAAACCTTCACAACAATAGGTATAATCTACAACGCAGGAGCCACAACCAATTCAGGGCACTACACTGCATATATAAAAAAGAAATGTGGATGGTTTGAATGTAATGATAGTACCATTACACTAAAGCAGAGATTACCAGCAAATCTTACAAACGCTTATTTAATGTTCTTAAAACCAAAATTTGATAACTAAACCGTACTTAACCTCAAGTAAACTTGTAGTAAAAAATATAAACTGTTAGAATATTCCAAAAGCTATCTAACTGCCCAAAGATTCTACAACAATTAATCACATAAATGAATACCACTAAATTAGAGCAAAAAATAGACAGTTAGAATAGGCCAATTGGTATCTAACTGTCCCAAAATTTAACAATATCCAAACAGATAAATCAATACCACTAAAATATATCAAAAAATAGACAGTTAGAATATGCCAATTATATCTAGCTGTCCCAAAATTTAACAATATCCAAACAAATAAATCAATACCACTAAAATATATCAAAAAATAAATAGACAGTTAGAATACACCTACTGGTATCTAACTGCTCCAAAATTTCATAATATCCAAATAAATAATATGTTACTGCTCCCATAAAAATGCAACAACCCAATGTATAAAGCATTAGCCAGAAACAACAAATGAACACTGAAAACAAACAAACAAATAAACTGTAGCATAACAGAAAAAGGGTTTTTTCTTTAATCCAACATGGATTTTTTTTTCTCCCACAGACCCAATGATTTTAGCAACGAACACAGAAACTGAGCAAATTGCACAGTACTCTGGTTTGTAATCTACTAAATATGAGGGTAAAAAAAAAAAGAATGTTGATTATACAATGTAAAAAGTCGTTACAAAATACTAATACTAACATGCTATTTTCTTTTATCACAGAAATTAACAAGAAATACATGTACTCCATTTACTAAACCAAACAGTAAGTATATTATACACTATATGCCCTGGCCACAACCATCGCAGCATATCACACCCATAGTATCTTACAACTTTGTTCCTTATAAATTTGTTTTTGACCCAAAGTTATAAGCAACTATAAATGTGATATGCTGCGGTGGTTGTGGCCAGGGCATAGAGTGTTGGGTGCGTGGCCAAATGGCAGAAACCGCTGGACGGATTTCCACCAAATTCGGACCAGGAGCAGCGGCTAAGTCCCGAAAGCGTGCTTTTGCAAATTTGGTGAAAATCCGTCCAGTAGTTTTTTTAAAATGACCAAAAAGTAGGTAAAAAAAAATAGTGATATCTGTGTTCGGTTCGCGGACACACTTCCCTGTTCGCTCCGCGGACAGTGTCCTGATTGGCCAATCTTCTTGCGTGATGTTCGCGGACATGCAACGTGTTCGCTGATTGAACGGCGTGGAGCGTGAAGCGCGTCAGATTTTTCGGTAGCGCCCGCCATCTTGGATTCGCGGACGTCCGCGGACAGCGCGGTGAAACTTTGTTCAAAATGTGTATTTTGTAGAGTGTGTTGGTGTGTAGGAGTGTTTGGGGAGGGTGGGAGTGTATGAGATATTTGTATTTTGTATTTTATTTATTTCTATAGCGCACCAGGCCCAGGGGCAACCGGGCGCTTAGGATGAAAGTTGTGTTTTTTATGTGTTAGACGTTCTTTTTGTGTTCGATTTGTTTGTGGACATCACGGGTGTTCTGAAATGTTCTAAATAAACTGACTGGGGGGTGTTCTAGGGACTCAATATGTGTCCGTTTTGTTCGCAAGCAAAGTGAAACTGTTCTAAGAACATTCGCGGTGTCCGGGGAGTGTTCGTAGGGGGTGTCCTGAGGACGCTGTCCGTATTGTTCTATGTCAAGTTGAATGTGTTCTAACGACACCCGCGGTGTCCTGAAATGTTCGCAAATAAACAAAATAGGGGTGTTCTGAAGACGTTTTTGAGAACACTCCCGGTGTCCTGAAATGTTCATAGGGGGTGTCCTGAGGACGCTGTCCGTATTGTTCTCTGTCAAGTTGAATGTGTTCTAAGAACACCCGCGGTGTCCTGAAATGTTCGCAAATAAACAAAATGGGGGTGTTCTGAAGACGCTACTAAGAACACTCGCGGTGTCTGGGGAGTGTTCGTAGGGGGTGTCCTGAGGACGCTGTCCGTATTGTTCTCTGTCAAGTTGAATGTGTCCTAAGAACACTCGGGTTGTCCTGAAATGTTCGCAAATAAACAAAATGGGTGTGTTCTGAAGACGCTTTTAAGAACACTCGCGGTGTCCGGGGAGTGTTCGTAGGGGGTGTCCTGAGGACGCTGTCCGTATTGTTCTCTGTCAAGTTGAATGTGTCCTAAGAACACTCGCGGTGTCCTGAAATGTTCGCAAATAAACAAGATGGTGGTGTTCTGAAGAAGCTTCTAAGAACACTCCGGTGTCCTGGAATGTTCGTAGGGGGTGTCCTGAGGACGCTGTCCGTATTGTTCTCTGTCAAGTTGAATGTGTCCTAAGAACACTCGCGGTGTCCTGAAATGTTCGCAAATAAACAAGATGGTGGTGTTCTGAAGATGCTTCTAAGAACACTCGCGGTGTCCGGGGAGTGTTCGTAGGGGGTGTCCTGAGGACGCTGTCCGTATTGTTCTCTGTCAAGTTGAATGTGTTCTAAGAACATCCGCGGTGTCTTGAAATGTTCGCAAATAAACAAAATGGGGGTGTTCTGAAGACGTTTTTGAGAACACTCCCGGTGTCCTGGAATGTTCGTAGGGGGTGTCCTTAGGACGCTGTCCGTATTGTTCGTTGTTAAGTTGAAAGTGTTCTAAGAACTATCGCGTTGTTCTGAAATGTTCATAGGGGGTGTCCTGAAAACGGTGTCCGTATTGTTCGCTGGCAAGTTCAAAGTGTTCTAAGAACACTCACATTGTTCGCGACATTAAAAGTTTCCCATAGATCATAGTTGAAATGTTTGACTCTATGGATGTGATATGCTGCGGTGGTTGTTGCCATGGCCTAATGGCCATGCACCCAAAACTCCATGCCCTGGCAACAACCACCGCAGCATATCACATTCATATTTGCTTATAACTTTGGGTGAAAAACAAATGTATAAGGAACAAAGTTATTAGATACTATGAATGTGATATGCTGCTATGGTTGTCCTTATTATTGTATACTTACTGTTTGGTCTAGTAATGGGAGTCCATGTTTTTCTTCTTCATTTCTGTGATAAAAGAAAATAGCATGTTAGTATTAGTATTTTGTAATGACTTATTACATTGTATAAGCAATATACTTTTATTTTTTTTCGACCCTCATATTTAGTAGAGTACAAATCAGAGTTCCGGGCAATTTGCTCAGTTTCTGTATTTGTTGCTAAAATCATTGGGTCTGTGGGAGAAAAAAAAAATCCATGTTGGATTAAAAAAAAAACTTTTTCTGTTATGCTACAGTTTATTTGTTTGTTTGTTTTCAATGTTCACTTTTTGTTTCTGGCTAATGCTTTATACTTTGCTTTGTTGTATTTTTTTTGGAGCAGTAACAGATTCTTCATTTGTTTTGATATTATAAAATTTTGGAGCAGTTAGATACCAATTGGCGTATTCTAACCGTCTATTTTTTTAATATATTTTAGTGGTTTTGATTTATCTATTTGGATATTGTTAAATTTTGGGACAGTTAGATACCAATTGGCATATTCTAACCGTGTATTTTTTGGCCTAATTTAGTGGTATTAATTTATCTGATTAGTTGTTGTAGTATCTTTGAGGAGTTAGATAGCTTTTGGAGTATTCTAACAGTTTATATTTTTTTAACACAAATTTACTTAAAGGTTTAAATACAGTTCATTTATCAAATTTTGGTTTTAAGAATATCAAATAAGCGTTTGTAAGATTTGCTGGTAATCTCTGCTTTAGAGTAATGGTACTATCATTACAGTCAAACCATCCACATTTCTTTTTTATATATGCAGTGTAGTGCCCTGAATTGGTTGTGGCTCCTGCGTGGTAGATTATGCCTATTGTTGTGAAGGTTTTCTTACCAAGTGATATTTGACCATGTGTGAATCCAGTCAGCTTGCAGTTGTTTTTGGTACCATCTGCATTGTAACGTAGAAGCATTAGTATTGCGTATTTACTATGTGTTTGTATTACTAAAGTGGAGCGATTATCTGAATTGCAGGTAGAGCATAATCTACCATGGTTTGCATTTTGTGCAAGTTGATGAAATGGAATGGATTCACAATTTGGTATTGATATATATATGAAGTGTTCATTGGGGATTTCTTCTTGTGTCACATTGTTGCAGAGAGTGCATGTATGTTTCCACATGTATGAAATCTGAAAGATTTCATTTATAGGTATGTTTTTGTTTTCCAGTACTTGTAGTAAGTACATTAGAAATTCTTGTGGATCTTCCTGTGAGTTTATAGTGAATTTCACCATTCCAGCACAGTAGTCCAATTGTCGTCTTATTCCAAAAACACTATATGTGTTGTCAGGATTGTTTGCTGCATTTCTGTGAAGTACTAACATTTGCAAAGACAATGGGTCTGTACTGTGTAAGTAAATGTTGTCAACAATTGGTGGTAATTGAAATAGAATATTCATTGCTACTTTTGCATAGCAACTTACACCAACTATATTTGAGAATTTAAATGGTCCAGGTAGTTCTGTATCTAACTGCTTTTTTTGCAGTTTGTCTTCCTTCTTTAAAGAAGTACCTGGTTTACTTTCTCTAATTGATTCTTTTTTGTTTGTGGTACTTGATGAAGTATTAGTTTCTTTTACTCTCTTTGGAGGATTTGCAGTGACGCCCTGTTGCATTTCTGTTTGATTTAGTTTTCTTTTACAACGTTTTAGTTTTTGTGGAACAGAATATGTGTTTAGATGGGGATTGTATAGTGAGCGAAGTCTATTATATTCTAAAATGCAAGGAATATCAGCGTTTACTTTACTTGCATCAAAGTTGATTAGAAATAGACCGTCAAGTGTACGTAAGCGTGATAGTGGTACGTAGCTCATGCCTTCTTTAAAGACTGTGTTACCAATATCTATCATTGCTTTGTCTAGGGTAAGACCTTGTGATTTATGAATCGTGACTGCGTATGCAAGAGTTAGAGAAAATTGTTCTCAGAGTACATACATATCTTTGAAGAGAAGGAATCTAGCTGTTGAGCGTCCTATCCGTTTTACTTCTGAAAGTTTGTCAAAGAGTATATTGACAAACTGAATTTTGTTGTCACGTGGGTATGTTTGAAAGCCAACAACTGTACCCAGTGCTCCATTAACTAATCCTTGGTCCACGTCAAGGTTACGTTTAAGCATTACTCTGCAATTTAAGGATAATTTTAACATCTTTTCTAAGCCTGCTGTGTTTGAGATTGATTTTTCTAAATTATTTAGTCTTGTTGTGGCTTGGTCACACATGGGTAGTGTCATACCATGTACATCTAGTTTGTCTGTGGCGCTAATTTCCATTATTGGTTGCATTTCTTTACTTAACATTATTTCATTGAATTTGAGACAGCTTGCAAGAGTTGGCATTAAGGCCATACAATTGACATTTTTGTGGGCTAATTGTTCCATAACATCTGTAGCACATGATTATCGCCATAAAGTGCATTAATGTGCTGGGTTTTCAATGTTGCTTCTGCTTCTTTAGAAAGTATACCAACTCTAAAACTTTTTAAAATGTTGGCATAAGTTAGATCTGCAGATTGGCGCATGTTTTCTGTTAATTCTCTGTATTGGAAATGTTGCCAAAGGTTGACATTTCCAATGCTGCCAACAGTTTTATGGCAGAGTTTGTGCCCTAACGTTTTAAAAATAGGTTCACCTTTTACTGGTGTTAATTGAAGCAGATCTCCAAAAACAATAATGTGTTTTCCTGCAAAGAGCTCTTCATAGTCTGTTTTGAGTACTTCTTGTAATCTGAGGTGAATCAAAGCTAACATCAGGTTGGAGGCATGCTCACTTTATCTATTAGTAGCATTTTCATTTGTTTCAATACTCTGTGTAATTCCATTGCAGCTTCTGCAGAAAGTTTGTAATAGTCTAATTTGTTCTGGTGTTCTACTGGTAATAGTAGTAATCGGTGTAATGTAACACCACCTATGTTGTAGGCAGCTAAACCTGTGGGGGCAGTGACAACAGCTGACAGTTTGTTGTTTGTCAATTGTTGAAGGAACTTACTAATGATTTTGATTAGGAATGTTTTGCCAGAACCAGCTTCACCACTGACCTACAGTAGTATAGGTTTATAATTATGGCAGGAACATTCTTTATTTTCATGTTTTACACCATGTGCAATTTGTTTTGTTACTTCTTGAAAAATGCTACTTTTCTCATTGTTTAGTTTTTATTGTAGTATAGTTAAGTCTTCCTTATCTTCATACTGACACATGGTGTTTTCTACTTCTATCATAGCTAATTCTGCCTCATTTGTTATTAGTGGTTCTCCCAGTGGTTCTTGGCTTCCTGTTACAGAAGGTTGACTACTGTCAGGAGTATCCTTATCTAGTTGGACTTGGAGTTCTTCTTCATGTTGCTGTTCATTGTGCAACATTGTTTTGTACTGTGTAAAGTTTACATCAGTTATAGTGCTTTCATTTGCTTTGAAAGCATCCTCATATGAGTCATAGTTATCTAGTAATTGTTCTTCTTTTCTCCATGGTTTGAAGAGTTGTAGCAGGGACATGTGATATACTTCTTTATGTTGAGGAGTCTTCAATGGCAATTTGATATGATTAATTAAATTTGGTTTAGTGAGTTTGACTAAGCTGCCTTCACAGTCTGTCACTCTATATTTACCTTTTTTTTCATCAGGTTTCATATTATTTTTGTATGTGTAGTTTTGGGCTTTTTGGTATAGACACATGTTTTCCAAAGTATTACTTCTGTTTGGGTAGTATGTGTCCAATAAATTGTTTTTTAAAATGTCTTGGCTGTTGGGATCATGTTTGGCTATTGTTTCTATATCTTCATATGATTTTAGAACTCTTTTTCTAGATTTAGCTGGACCAAGACTTAGCCATACTATATTTTCAGATTTACCATACAATGAAGTACCAGTTAAACGATCAGCTGCTTCATAAGATCCACATTCTCTATGGGTGAGCATTTTTATGCCCAAGCTGTATAATTTCTGAGATACTGTTTTATCTGATGACAGGTCATTCCAGAGGTCTTGGAGCTCTGTCTTTTCTGCTTTAGTTACGTATGCTGTGACATATCGTGCAACTGCAGTAGAATTGTCTGCAATGTACTGCACATCTATGTTTGCATTCCATAAGTGGGCAATGATTGCATTATAATCATTGATATATTTTTCTTCTTCTTTTCTTTTTATGTAATATGTATTTTTAGGTGACTTACCTTTAACACTATGTCTAACTGAAGGCATGAGGTTGTTTACTTGACCTGTATTTGTAACTGGTCTAGGGAAACCAAATCGGCATTTGGTGTAGTATTTGCCTTTGTTTTTGTATTTGCGACAACAATATTTTCCACATTTGTGTCTTTGAAATTGTAAAATTTGTGCATGAAGATCACTATTTGTGGCTTCTGATGGAATTTCACAAGTGACATATTTTTCAATAAACTGTAAAACAGTGGCATCACTGTCTTGACCAAATTTAGGAGCATCTTTAATCCATAAAAGCATGTGGATATGTGGTGCTCCTCTGGCTTGGTATTCTTTTCTCCAAAAGAAGTGTTGCACTTCTCCAAGGGGAGGAACAGTTTTATTACAAATAAAATGTAGCATAGCAATGAAGCGATGGTGAAAATACCTTGAAACATTAACAGGATCCAAAGAACAAAGTTCTCCAGGTGTTAGAATATCTATGTTTGTTTTGTTTTTATTTGATAAGCGTAGGAAATCATGTAAATCTTCCCATGCATATTCTGCACAACTTAATGTAACAAACCAAGTGGGTGGCCCAAGGTTTCTGATCATACAACGTACATCTCCATGACATCGAAACCAGTACTCATTAGTACCACGCATATTTGCTGATAGATTTGTAATATTTGATTGTAAAACCTCATCCTTTTGTTGCACTTTCTCTAATAATTGTGTAGCTGTCATATTTTGAAAGTGTGATCCTGATTTTAATATGTGTGCAACTCCGTAACATAAAGTTGCTAGTTCACTTTCAAAGAGTAGGTGGAATATGTATTCCACATTTTGTCTAAATCTGGGATCTTCAGAATACATCCGTAATGAGCGGTATTCTGAAGCTGATATTTGAATAGGTCTATCATCATAGCTTCCTCCTTTGCCAGTAGGAAAGAGTAGAGGAAAAACACATGCTTCTATACTTTTTTCCCATATACTGATTGGCGATCCTTTTGTTTGACGCATTTGGTAAGTTTCCAGTACATCTTGTACGGTGTCATTACAGTGCAAAGGATGAATTGTATAATGGTCTAAAGTATTTGATATTGTAGCAGGATCTAGTAGCTCAAAGTGTTCGCTACCCAATTGAAACTGTTCTAAGAACACAATTGGTGTCCTGAAATGTTCGTAAATAAACTAAATTACACGTGTCCTGAAGAACACTGTATCTGTCCTTACTGTTCGCTACCAAGTTTAAACTGTTCTAAGCACACACGCGGTGTCCTGAAATGTTGGTTTCACGTGTGACGCACTTTTAATTACTTCAGAACCCGAACAGTGTCCATAGGACATCAATGCGCATGCGCTAACCAATCTCCGTGCACTTGGTGTCCTGCGGACAGGCGCTTCCTTCGCGGACTAGTTCGCGAACGGATCATATGACCGCGCCCACGCTCATCGTGTATCCTGAAATGCGGACACTGTTCGTGTCTCCGAACAATTTAAAAGTACATTTTCAATTAATCCATAATATTTTTCAATAAAATCTCACCATGGCACAAGTCCCACATAGCAATCTTGAGTTTCTATATACCTTTTGAAACTTTCCGATCCTTTTTTTGTGTTCGATCTGTCCTCGGACAGTGCGCATGTCCGTGAACCGCGCACAAGCACCCCTATAAAAGACCACGCCCAAGAGCTTATTCCCATTGTGTTTCTGGCTATTCTTCAGAACACAGTGATTTTTGCTGCCACCTGCAGACTACACCATCATCGAGATGGCATCCTTGGCTGCTTCACTGCCACTTGGTGCTGCACCTGCTTCAGCACCACCCCCACCCCCTCCACCTCCACCACCTCCCCAAGGGCCTGAAGAGGGGAACAGGAGTGAGGATGCGGAGGAGGAAGAAGAGGATGATGAGAATGAGGTAGAGGAAAAACCTAGTACTCGCACTAGGCATGAGTCTTGGGTGTGGCGGTTATTTACCATTCATGGTAATGTTCCTAAGGCTCGTGCGAACCGTGTTACCCGCAATGAGTGCAAAATGATGCTCAGTCGCGGGAAGCACGGTAAGTACAGCTTTGGGACCACTACTATGAAGCGACACCTGAGGTCATTTCACTGTGGGGCTATTCGCAGGGCTGTACCTTGCGAAGAACGTAGCAGGTTGATTTCCTCTACTTCATCCTCTGTTTCTGATCCTGTCACCACAAGGACCACCTCTGTGGGACAGCGTCTTCCTCAAGCTGCCTCACAGGCCATACAGAATGCTGATGACCCTTACCTTTCGAGAGTCACAGTTGTATGTATGTACTGTGACACAGTACTCTGCAGGGGGGAGCGACTTCGGAGTGCTTTTGAGACTATCGTCTCAGAGCATGAGAAGACCTGCTCACTACCCAAATAAAACCCACTCTACATCTTCCTCTCTCAGCTCGCCCTTTCTTATCCCTGTGGTTGGTGTCACCCCCTTTACCCTCCTTTACCCTCCTCTCCTAGTGTGTCGTGTCTGAAAAACCAAAAAAAATACAAAATTACAAAAATCAAAAAAAAATAAGGCTCTTTTCAGAGCCGCCTTTCCCAGTTAAAAAATAGAAGTGAAAATAAATGAAGCAGGGCTCTTTGTATTTTTTAGAAGTCCGCGGACAGTTTGCGAACATTAAAAAAAATGGGTTGCTACTCCATCACAAACATTGTAATTTTCTCTGGAAAGAAGTGGTGGCTCCGAAAAGAGCCTTTGGGTGGTGTTTGTAAGTCAAAAATTGTAAATGCTTAACATCTACTTCAAAATCGTTGTTGTAATTCCAAAAAAGGTCGCAATGCATTTTGTACATTTCTCAGAAAAATCTGATTGCCAGCATAAGTAAGATGGACTCCATCTCTGCGAAAAATGTATGTACTACAAAACATAATATTTTCATTGTGAAAAGAAGACATGCCAAAATCTCTTAGAAAGGCACAAACAGCCTTATTAACATTGCGCCTTGCTTTTTCCATTTGTGGACCAAATGAAGAAGAACAAAGCCACATTTGTCTCGGCGCAATCTGTGAAAATATCACTTGAGAATTAGGAAATATGTCGATAACCTTCCTAAATCCTTCTTTCATAGCAAATTGCAAAAAAATTCCAGTCACATGTCCTAAACTGTTCCCTCCACAATGAATTACAATTATGTCTGGATGTTGCTCTGTCTCCAAAGTAGCACAGAGAGGTAGCAAGTCCAACCACTTCATTCCACGTACTCCATGCCAGTGTACTTCCACATGTGGGAATCCAAGATCTACAGCTACTCCACAGCTTTCTTCATGCACCTTCAACCAATATATACACGAATCTCCTAAAATCCAAACAATCTGTTTTCTGAAACACACAGCCATAGCTATCTTTTGTTCTCTCAGCAAAAAGAGTATCTGAGAAAATCTCTCCTGGCACAACACACCCACCAAACTTTCCTGACCAATCCCTTTCAGTGCTTATTCTCATTTGCATGACTTCTGAACCCAAAAATCCCCGGATGTAACTCCCGATGTCCGCGAACTACCGCCATGTCCGCGAACATATCGTAACATGAACAACCCTTCTACCATTTCCACTACACTCTCTCTGCCATTCCCTCATTGGATGTACCTCAAAAATCACATGACCATGCACCAATCACATTCAAGACCTCTACATCTAACTGCATCATCATAGATCAGCACTGCAAATGTACTCTGAATCTCTCTGAGTACAAGTGTCATATCATTGGCAAGCACCATCTACCAGAAATACTGTACAAGTCTTCAAGATTTCTACTTGCAGCTCCATGCATATCCATATGCATGAACACAAACTTCAGGTGTGCATATTTTCTGTATAGTAGATGAACACATTTTCAAACAGACTTTTACCTTGTAAAATCTGTAAAATGAATTTACTGTACTTTTTTCAATTTCCTAAAATCAACTATCACTTATAAACCTTTATACTATTTACTTTCTTTATACACACACACTCAAATCATGTTAAACTAACATTTTTTAAATGAAATATATAGACTACATATATTCAAACAAAATTGCATGCAAATACAATCTATGTTTAAACCTTTATAAAAATACTTATACAATTTCATATTTTTTGTTTTTATTTATTTATTTACTTAATTACTTTAAATTAGACATGACATTGAGGCGCTATTACCTAGAACAGTTTACTTACAGAAATAGTGGTATTCACTAATATATTATAAATTTCACAAGACATAGTAAAGATATTTGTTTTTGCTACAGTTAGTCATTCAATACAATTTGTTCATTAAGAAGTACTGTATCTTATGTAAATAAATTAGTTTAATGGTTTTACAGAAGGCACTGAGGATTCCAATTAAAAAAATCAATATCTAAATTAAAAACAGTGCTATATACAAACAAAGTTACTAATTTGAAGCTTTTACAATTGCAGTGAAGACCAGTTTCCTGAAAAGAAGCAGCCGAATTTGAAGAAGAAAGAAAAACTAAGAAGTTACCTGTTAATTTTAAAAAAAGTAAGTAAAATATCACCATAATATTTGTATTATTAATGAAATATACTATAACATTAATACGAGCTATTTTGGTTTCTAAAAATAGAGATTTTGTACCATTTTGTCCAAAATTTCCATGTCTTAAACAGCGATTTACAGCCAGAATGGCCCACAAATTTCTATTTTTGGACACACAAATTACCCAACGGAACCACTACAATTTTCATATAATAGAACAAACAACTGTTTTAATTGTATACATTAGATTTACTATTTGTACTTTTCCACACCACTAGCTTACTTTTTTTTTGTCATCTGAACCCCAGTTTAGTAACACATAAATTCAAGAATACCTATCCCTACTAGTTTTAGTTCCCAATGCACAATCACACACCATTACATACATCTTTATCATCTTACTCAAACACTCATGCACCCATCACACATACATTCCAGAACACCCCAACCCATATCTTCTTTATTTTTTTCAACAGACCCTAAAGAATGCCTACCAAAAGTCAAGTCCGTAGAAAGCAACGCAAAAGTAGAGCAAATGAAAATAAAGGTGTCCAACATAAGCATCCATCTCTAGCAGAATTTGTAAAAAAAGTTGAAACAAAACAGCTAATACAATCATTTAGTGAAACACAAGAAGTTTCAAGTACAACAACTTTGCTTCCTCTATCGAAATGTAAAACAAACCAAAAAACAATTAACAGAAAATCAGCTATCAGTACAGATAAAACTACTTCTTCAAATTTTAATATAGTGCAAAGTAAGCATACCAAGAAAAGTATTTTAGCCAAAATATACTGTCACAAAGTCCTTCAAAATCTTATAAAAACAGGAGAGAAATCAGGTTCAAAGCTTAAAACCTATCGTAGGAAATTAATCTTAGAAGCATTGATGGACAGTGCAATTCTTCTCAAAAGACATTTATTTATTTCACTGTTAAACAAAATGAAACCACTAACAAAACTAATAACTAAATTACAAAAAAGACTTCTCAATAAGCGAAATGTCAACAAAAAGAACTTCTTAAGTATCTGCGGAGGTGAATGGAATCACACTACGAGCACAGAACCATATTTTAATGAAGAAGCGTACAAACAAAAGCAAACGAATACAATTGCCATAAATAGCAGTGGTCGAGGTTATGAAAAAGTGAATAATACCATAATGGAACAAGAAGTCCTCCTTACAAAAATATGCCCTGAAAACTTAGAATTACCCCTCCATTCAACTGAACAGAACGTCTAGTGTACAAATGGCCATGCACGTCAATGTGTAACATTCCCAAACAATGTTTCAAATCTTTACGCCAATTCCTCAATAAATATGTAAAAAGCAAAGACAGAATCAAAATTAAATTACTACAAAATATAGATACCTGTCCAGTGCGCAAGTACACAGGACTACAAGGACATTCATTGGCCTGCATTACAGGACCTACTTGTAAAACCACTTTCCATGATATCAAAAGGATATCAACACATCATTCAACTATAAGAAATCTAGTCTATAAACTGTACTATGCTAAAAGTCCTGCTTTAGCACTAGCAAAGTTAAATAACATCCTTCTACATGGTACAGCAAAAGACCTACTTGAAGAAATTCACTATATGCAGAAAAAATATTTTGGAAGTGAAAGCCATTTACAGAATGAAATAGCTTTAAACCAATTAAGCAGCAATTCTACACATGGCACCCTTTTGCTAAACACATACAAATAAAAATTTATACTAATACTAAAATTTAAAAGTACATCAGCTGAAGTACCAAACCATGTATGTGTATGTTGCCGTAGAATTTTTTATAAAAGTAACACAAAAGCTGTGGACCTATCATACAAAATAGAAGACAATGAAGATTCTAAATGGTTTGAATTAGCTCTCTACCTTGTAGCAGAAAACAAATATGAAATAACTGAGCCCTTAATACTTTGCAGTTATTGCACTACAAAACTTGACAACAACCAAACTCCTTCACGTTCTATCACAAATAATTTGGAATTATACCCAGTACCAAAACCTCTACAACAACTTAATTTATATGAGAGCATCATAATTCAAACAGTACACCCATTTCAAGCAATAATACGCCTTCAACCAAAAACAGCAAAATTACCTCCCTCTGAATTGGTAAAAGGCATTCGTGGAAAAGTAGTTTATTTACCATTAAATCTAAAAGAAAATGTGCATACTCTAGGAGTGCAACGTCCAATGCAGCAATCTTTAATTATATTAGTAAATGGAGTACCTACAAAAGACAAAAAAATAAGGCAACAGCTGGTAGATTTATATAAAGTTAGACAAGCCTTCCAATATCTTAAAGAGAATAATGAATATTACACAGAAATTAATATTGAAGAAAACTTGAAAGATAAAACTGAAATAATTCAAGAAACACAAGAAGCTGGTCAATTTGAGCTACTAGATCCTGCTACAATATCAAATACTTTAGACCATTATACAATTTATCCTTTGCACTGTAATGACACCGTACAAGATGTACTGGATACTTACCAAATGGGTCAAACCAAAGGATCGCCAATCAGTATATGGGAAAAAAGTATAGAAGTACGTGCTTTTCCTCTACTCTTTCCTACTGGCAAAGGAGGAAGGTATGATGATAGACCTATTCAAATATCAGCTTCAGAATACCGCTCATTACGGATGTATTCTGAAGATCCCAGATTTAGACAAAATGTGGAATACATATTCCACCTACTCTTTGAAAGTGAACTAGCAACTTTATGTTACGGAGTTGCACACACATTAAAATCAGGATCACACTTTCAAAATATGACAGCTACACAATTATTAGAGAAAGTGCAACAAAAGGATGAGGTTTTACAATCAAATATTACAAATCTATTAGCAAATATGCGTGGTACTAAAGAGTACTGGTTTTGACGTCATGGAGATGTACGTTGTATGATCAGAAACCTTGGCCCACCCACTTGGTTTGTTACATTAAGTTGTGCAGAATATGCATGGGAAGATTTACATGATTTCCTACGCATATCAAATAAAAACAAAACAAACATAGATATTCTAACTCCTGGAGAACTTTGTTCTTTGGATCCTGTTAATGTTTCAAGATATTTTCACCATCGCTTCATTGCTATGCTAGATTTTATTTGCAATAAAACTGTTGTTCCCCTTGGAGAAGTGCAACACTTCTTTTGGAGAAAAGAATACCAAGCCAGAGGAGCACCACATATCCACATGCTTTTATGGATTAAAGATGCTCCTAAATTTGGTCAAGACAGTGATGCCACTGTTTTACAGTTTATTGAAAAATATGTCACTTGTGAAATTCCATCAGAAGCCACAAATAG
The DNA here is from genome assembly GCF_040938575.1 of Ambystoma mexicanum. NCBI lineage: Eukaryota > Metazoa > Chordata > Amphibia > Caudata > Ambystomatidae > Ambystoma > Ambystoma mexicanum. The sequence goes on along the minus strand of NC_090935.1, from coordinate 677,040,955 downwards.
TGATCTTCATGCACAAATTTTACAATTTCAAAGACACAAATGTGGAAAATATTGTTGTCGCAAATACAAAAACAAATGCAAATACTACACCAAATGCCGATTTGGTTTCCCTAGACCAGTTACAAATGCAGGTCAAGTAAACAACCTCATGTCTTCAGTTAGACATGGTGTTAAAGGTAAGTCACCTAAAAATACATATTACATAAAAAGAAAAGAAGAAGAAAAATATATCAATGATTATAATGCAATCATTGCCCACTTATGGAAAGCAAACATAGATGTGCAGTACATTGCAGACAATTCTACTGCAGTTGCATGATATGTCACAGCATACTTAACTAAAGCAGAAAAGACAGTGCTCCAAGACCTCTGGAATGACCTGTCATCAGATAAAACAGTATCTCAGAAATTATACAGCTTGGGCATAAAAATGCTCACCCATAGAGAATGTGGATCTTATGAAGCAGCTGATCGTTTAACTGGTACTTCATTGTATGGTAAATCTGAAAATATAGTATGGCTAAGTCTTGGTCCAGCTAAATCTAGAAAAAGAGTTCTAAAATCATATGAAGATATAGAAACAATAGCCAAACATGATCCCAACAGCCAAGACATTTTAAAAAACAATTTATTGGACACATACTACCCAAACAGAAGTAATACTTTGGAAAACATGTGTCTATACCAAATAGCCCAAAACTACACATACAAAAATAATATGAAACCTGATGAAAAAAGGTAAATATAGAGTGACATACTGGGAAGGCAGCTTAGTTAAACTCACTAAACCAAATTTAATTAATCATATCAAATTGTCATTGAAGACTCCTCAACATAAAGAAGTATATTACATGTCCCTGCTACAACTCTATAACCATGGAGAAAAGAAGAACAATTACTAGATAACTATGACTCATATGAGGATGCTTTCAAAGCAAATGAAAACACTATAACTGATGTAAACTTTGCACAGTACAAAACAATGTTGCACAATGAACAGCAACATGAAGAAGAACTCCAAGCCCAACTAGATAAGGATACTCCTGACAGTAGTCAACCTTCTGTAACAGGAAGCCAAGAACCACTGGGAGAACCACTAATAACAAATGAGGCAGAATTAGCTATGATAGAAGTAGAAAACACCATGTGTCAGTATGAAGATAAGGAAGACTTAACTATGCCACAATCAAAACTAAATAATGAGCAAAGTAGCATTTTTCAAGAAGTAACAAAACAAATTGCACATGGTGTAAAACATGAAAATAAAGAATGTTCCTGCCATAATTATAAACCTATACTACTCTACGTCAGTGGTGAAGCTGGTTCTGGCAAAACATTCCTAATCAAAATCATTAGTAAGTTCCTTCAACAATTGACAAACAACAAACTGTCAGCTGTTGTCACTGCCCCCACAGGTTTAGCTGCCTACAACATAGGTGGTGTTACATTACACCGATTACTACTATTACCAGTAGAACACCAGAACAAATTAGACTATTACAAACTTTCTGCAGAAGCTGCAATGGAATTCCGCAGAGTATTGAAACAAATGAAAATGCTACTAATAGATGAAGTGAGCATGGTCTCCAACCTGATGTTAGCTTTGATTCACCTCAGATTACAAGAAGTACTCAAAACAGACTATGAAGAGCTCTTTGCAGGAAAACACATTATTGTTTTTGGAGATCTGCTTCAATTAACACCAGTAAAAGGTAAACCTATTTTTAAAACATTAGGGCACAAACTCTGCCGTAAAACTGTTGGCAGCATTGGAAATGTCAACCTTTGGCAACATTTCCAATACAGAGAATTAACAGAAAACATGCGCCAATCTGTAGATCTAACTTATGCCAACATTTTAAAAAGTTTCAGAGTTGGTATACTTTCTAAAGAAGCAGAAGCAACATTGAAAACCCGGCACATTAATGCACTTTATGGCGATAATGCATGTGCTACAGATGTTATGGAACAATTAGCCCACAAAAATGTCAATTGTATGGCCTTAATGCCAACTCTTGCAAGCTGTCTCAAATTCAATGAAATAATGTTAAGTAAAGAAATGCAACCAATAATGGAAATTAGCGCCACAGACAAACTAGAAGTACATGGTATGACACTACCCATGTGTGACCAAGCCACAACAAGAATAAATAATTTAGAAAAATCAATCTCAAACACAGCAGGCTTAGAAAAGATGTTAAAATTATCCTTAAATTGCAGAGTAATGCTTAAACGTAACCTTGACGTGGACCAAGGACTAGTTAATGGAGCACTGGGTACAGTTGTTGGCTTTCAAACATACCCACGTGACAACAAAAATCAGTTTGTCAATATACTCTTTGACAAACTTTCAGAAGTAAAACGGATAGGACGCTCAAAAGCTAGATTCCTTCTCTTCAAAGATATGTATGTACGCAGAGAACAATTTTCTCTAACTCTTGCATACGCAGTCACGATTCATAAATCACAAGGTCTTACCCTAGACAAAGCAATGACAGATATTGGTAACACAGTCTTTAAAGAAGGCATGAGCTACGTAGCACTATCACGCTTACGTACACTTGACGGTCTATTTCTAATCAACTTTGATGCAAGTAAAGTAAACGCTGATATTCCTTGCATTTTAGAATATAATAGACTTCGCTCACTATACACTCCCCATCTAAACACATATTCTGTTCCACAAAAACTAAAACGTTGTAAAAGAAAACTAAATCAAACAGAAATGCAACAGGACGTCACTGCAAATCCTCCAAAGAGAGTAAAAGAAACTAATACTTCATCAAGTACCACAAACAAGAAAGAATCAATTAGAGAAAGTAAACCAGGTACTTCTTTAAAGAAGGAAGACAAACTCCAAAAAAAGCAGTTAGATACAGAACTACCTGGACCATTTAAATTCTCAAATATAGTTGGTGTAAGTTGCTATGCAAATGTAGCAATGAATATTCTATTTCAATTACCACCAATTGTTGACAACATTTACTTACACAGTACAGACCCATTGTGTTTGCAAATGTTAGTACTTCACAGAAATGCAGCAATCCTGACAACACAGATAGTGATTTTGGAATAAGACAACAATTGGACTACTGTGCTGGAATGGTGAAATTCACTATAAACTCACAGGAAGATCCACAAGAATTTCTAATGTACTTACTACAAGTACTGGAAAACAAAAACATACCTATAAATGAAATCTTTCAGATTTCATACATGTGGAAACATACATGCACTCTCTGCAACAATGTGACACAAGAAGAAATCCCCAATGAACACTTCATATATATATCAATACCAAATTGTGAATACATTCCATTTCAGCAACTTGTACAAAATGCAAACCATGGTAGATTATGCTCTACCTGCAATTCAGATAATCGCTCCACGTTAGTAATACAAACACATAGTAAATACGTAATACTAATGCTTCTACGTTACAATGCAGATGGTACCAAAAACAACTGCAAGCTGACTGGATTCACACATGGTCAAATATCACTTGGTAAGAAAACCTTCACAACAATAGGTATAATCTACCACGCAGGAGCCACAACCAATTCAGGGCACTACACTGCATATATAAAAAAGAAATGTGGATGGTTTGAATGTAATGATAGTACCATTACTCTAAAGCAGAGATTACCAGCAAATCTTACAAACGCTTATTTGATGTTCTTAAAACCAAAATTTGATAAATAAACTGTATTTAAACCTTTAAGTAAATTTGTGTTAAAAAATATAAACTGTTAGAATACTCCAAAAGCTATCTAACTGCTCAAAGATTCTACAACAACTAATCAGATAAATAAATACCACTAAAATAGACCAAAACATACACAGTTAGAATATGCCAATTGTTATCTAACTGTCCCAAAATTATAAATTTGTGTTAAAATAATATAAACTGTTAGAATAATCCAAAAGCTATCTAACAGCTCAAAGATTCTACAACAACTAATCAGATAAATGAATACCACTAAATTATGCCAAAAAATACACAGTTAGAATACACCAATTGGTATCTAACTGTCCCAAAATTTAACAATATCCAAATAGATAAATCAAAACCACTAAAATATATTAAAAGAATAGACAGTTAGAATACGCCAATTGGTATCTAACTGCTCCAAAATTTTATAATATCAAAACAAATGAAGAATCTGTTACTGCTCCAAAAAAAATACAACAAAGCAAAGTATAAAGCATTAGCCAGAAACAAAAAGTGAACATTGAAAACAAACAAACAAATAAACTGTAGCATAACAGAAAAAGGTTTTTTTTTAATCCAACATGGATTTTTTTTTCTCCCACAGACCCAATGATTTTAGCAACAAATACAGAAACTGAGCAAATTGACAGTACTCTGATTTGTACTCTACTAAATATGAGGGTTTGAAAAAAAATAAAAGTATATTGCTTATACAATATAATAAGTCATTACAAAATACTAATACTAACATGCTATTTTCTTTTATCACAGAAATGAAGAAGAAAAACATGGACTCCCATTACTAGACCAAACAGTAAGTATACAATAATAAGGACAACCATAGCAGCATATCACATCCATAGTATCTAATACCTTTGTTCCTTATACATTTGTTTTTCACCCAAAGTTATAAGCAAATATGAATGTGATATGCTGCGGTGGTTGTTTCCAGGGCATAGAGTCTTCGGTGCATGGCCAAATGGCCATGCAGCCAAGACTCTATGCCCTGGCAACAACCACCGCAGCATATCACATCCATAGAGTCAAACATTTCAACTATGATCTATGGGAAACTTTTAATGTCCGCGAACAATGTGAGTGTTCTTAGAACACTTTGAACTTGCCAGCAAAAAATACGGACACCGTTTTCAGGACACCCCCTACGAACATTTCAGAACAACGCGATAGTTCTTAGAACACTTTCAACTTAACAACGAACAATACGGACAGCGTCCTAAGGACACCCCCTACGAACATTCCAGGACACCGGGAGTGTTCTCAAAAACGTCTTCAGAACACCCCCATTTTGTTTATTTGCGAACATTTCAGGACACCGCGGATGTTCTTAGAACACATTCAACTTGACAGAGAACAATACGGACAGCGTCCTCAGGACACCCCCTACGAACACTCCCCGGACACCGCGAGTGTTCTTAGAAGCGTCTTCAGAACACCACCATCTTGTTTATTTGCGAATATTTCAGGACACCGCGAGTGTTCTTAGGACACATTCAACTTGACAGAGAACAATACGGACAGCGTCCTCAGGACACCCCCTACGAACACTCCCCGGACACTGCGAGTGTTCTTAGAAGCGTCTTCAGAACACCCCCATTTTGTTTATTTGTGAACATTTCAGGACACCGCGAGTGTTCTTAGGACACATTCAACTTGACAGAGAACAATACGGACAGCGTCCTCAGGACACCCCCTACGAACACTCCCCGGACACCGCGAGTGTTCTTAGAAGCGTCTTCAGAACACCACCATCTTGTTTATTTGCGAACATTTCAGGACACCGCAAGTGTTCTTAGGACACATTCAACTTGACAGAGAACAATACGGACAGCGTCCTCAGGACACCCCCTACGAACACTCCCCGGACACCGCGATTGTTCTTAGAAGCGTCTTCAGAACACCACCATCTTGTTTATTTGCGAACATTTCAGGACACCGCGAGTGTTCTTAGGACACATTCAACTTGACAGAGAACAATACGGACAGCGTCCTCAGGACACCCCCTACGAACACTCCCCGGACACCGCGAGTGTTCTTAGAAGCGTCTTCAGAACACCACCATCTTGTTTATTTGCGAATATTTCAGGACACCGCAAGTGTTCTTAGGACACATTCAACTTGACAGAGAACAATACGGACAGCGTCCTCAGGACACCCCCTACGAACACTCCCCGGACACTGCGAGTGTTCTTAGAAGCGTCTTCAGAACACCCCCATTTTGTTTATTTGCGAACATTTCAGGACACCGCGAGTGTTCTTAGGACACATTCAACTTGACAGAGAACAATACGGACAGCGTCCTCAGGACACCCCCTACGAACACTCCCCGGACACCGCGAGTGTTCTTAGAAGCGTCTTCAGAACACCACCATCTTGTTTATTTGCGAACATTTCAGGACACCGCAAGTGTTCTTAGGACACATTCAACTTGACAGAGAACAATACGGACAGCGTCCTCAGGACACCCACTATGAACATCCCCGGACACCGCGAGTGTTCTTAGAAGCGTCTTCAGAACACCCCCATTTTGTTTATTTGCGAACATTTCAGGACACCGCGGGTGTTCTTAGAACACATTCAACTTGACAGAGAACAATACGGACAGCGTCCTCAAGACACCCCCTACGAACATTCCAGGACACCGGGAGTGTTCTTAGAAGCGTCTTCAGAACACCACTATCTTGTTTATTTGTGAACATTTCAGGACACCGCGAGTGTTCTTAGGACGCATTCAACTTGACAGAGAACAATACAGACAGCGTCCTCAGGACACCCCCTATGAACACTCCCCGGACACCGCAAGTGTTCTTAGAAGCGTCTTCAGAACACCCCCATTTTGTTTATTTGCGAACATTTCAGGACACTGCGAGTGTTCTTAGGACACATTCAACTTGACAGAGAACAATACGGACAGCGTCCTCAGGACACCCCCTACGAACACTCCCCAGACACCGGGAGTGTTCTTAGAAGCGTCTTCAGAACACCCCCATTTTGTTTATTTGCGAACATTTCAGGACACCGCGGGTGTTCTTAGAACACATTCAACTTGACAGAGAACAATACGGACAGCGTCCTCAGGACACCCCCTACGAACACTCCCCGGACACTGCGAGTGTTCTTAGAACAGTTTCACTTTGCTTGCGAACAAAACGGACACATATTGAGTCCTTAGAACACCCCCCAGTCAGTTTATTTAGAACATTTCAGAACACCCGTGATGTCCACAAACAAGTCGAACACAAAAAGAATGTCTAACACATAAAAAACACAACTTTCATCCTATCTCATACACTCCCACCCTCCCCAAACACTCCTACACACCAACACACGCTACAAAATACACATTTTGAACAAAGTTTCACTGCGCTGTCCGCGGACGTCGCGAATCCAAGATGGCGGGCGCTACCGAAAAATCTGACGCGCTTCACGCTCCACGCTGTCCAATCAGCGAACACATTGCATGTCCGCGAACATCACGCAAGACGATCGGCCAATCAGGACACGGAGCGAACAGGGATGTGTGTCCGCGAACCGAACACAGATATCACTAATTTTTTTTTACCTACTTTTTGGTCATTTTAAAAAAAAACTACTGGACGGATTTTCACCAAATTTGCAAAAGCACGCTTTCGGGACCAAGCCGCAGCTCCTGGTCCAAATTTTGTGGAAATCCGTCCAGTGGTTTGGGCTGTAGGCGCGAGCAAAACATTTTTCCCATTCAGTCTATGGGAAAAAAAAAAGTTTTGGGACCCCCCCTATAACTTTGCCCCCCCTGGACGAATCCTCACCAAACTTTGCAAATAAAATCAGAGTGACCCAAATACTTTTTTTGCAAAGTTTGGTGAGGATCCGTCCAGGGAGAGCGAAGTTATAAGCCACCCAAAAAGTGCTCTTCCTATGGAAACAGCAACTTAACCATAATTACATAGCCACTACTGTGGCCATGTAATATATATACACAGAGAGAGAGAGAGAGAGAGAGAAAGAGAGAGAGAGAGAGAGAGAGAGAGGGTTCCTGCTACGTACCCTGTGATAAGCTTCTCAATAAGCATATCCTCTTTTTTAACCACTCTAGCAAATACCATGCAGTGCAGCATTCATCACCTGCTCACATGAAGCAGCAAACAATTAGAATGCTCTGCATTTCAAAATGTTTCTTTTTACAGGCATTTTTATGAAAGTTAAAAAATGCATATGTGCATGTACATCAGCACCTTGTCACTTTTCCATAAAATAAGGGAAACCCTGATAAAATAGATCGTTAGACCATTTAGAAGTGGCACTTAGTGTCTCCCAGTTTAATATGTTGTCAGCACATGCATATATCCCAACATCACCCATTCCAATGTATGGGTGCTTCTTAAGTCTTTCTTTTTTCCTTTGCATTCTTTCACTTCCAATTGTCTTCTCCCATTATAAAACCGAAACTACAAGTCCCAGAATGCAAAGAAAAAAAACATGACTGAACTTCAAGATTCGAAACTGTGACATGCATATCAAATAAACGTAGGAAATGCTGTGCTTTTCAAAATATGTTTTGGAAGCCTTTTTAAGAAAGTAAAAAAATACATATCTGCATTTCCAGCAGCACTGTGTCACTTTTTCATAAAAGAAAGTAAAAGCAGAAAAAATAGATGTGTACACCATATGTGATTTGCACTCAGTGTGTGCCAGTTTAATATATTAACAGTACATGTATAGTTCCTAACATAACCCATTCCAATCTTCAGCTGCTTATGCAGTCCTACTGTATTCCCTACGTTCTGTGACTTGTACTCCAACTTTCACAATGTTACAAGAGGAACTACAAGTCCCATAATGCAGACAAACACTATAGGGGCCTCATTACGAGTTGGAGGTAGCCATTCCCTTAATAAGGGCATGGCTGCCTCCAAACTCAGGTCCAGGTCCGTGGTCCCAGAATGGGGAAATACCAGGCCATTCCGACTTTGGAAGGCCCGGTATTTCCCCATTCAGGGAACCCGGACCAAGACCATCCCCATTCCCATTGAGCCCCTATAGGGCTCAATGGGAATGGGGAGGGAGCTAACAATGGGCCTGTGAATAACGGGACCATTGTTAGCTCCCTGGTCCCCTTGTGGGACCCGCAAAGGATGTCTGGTCTGACCAGACGTCCAGAGCGGGTCCCGGAGGGGGACCTCGTAATAGGGCAGAGGGAGCTAACAATGGGCCTGTGAATAACGGGACCATTGTTAGCTCCCTGGTCCCATTGTGGGACCCGCAAAGGATGTCTGGTCTGACCAGACGTCCAGAGCGGGTCCCGCAAGGGGACCTCGTTATAGGGCAGAATGGGTTTAACGGCACCGCCAGATCTACCAGCGCCGTTAAACCCATTCCGCCAGCGTCATAATGAGGCCCTAGGACTACATGAACACCTACAGATTAGAATGCATCATGTTGGCAAGTATGCATATTCTCCTAACACATTAAACTTATGCACACCATCTGCCATTTAAAAGTGTAATACAACTCTTTTCCATCAAATGTTCCTCTTGTTTACAAAATGTTACAGAGCATCTGCAATGAACATACACATTTCTTAAATTTTATGAAAATGCACCTAAAAGCAACAATTTTTTACTGTCCACCAATTTTATTAACTTTCTCCCCACCACTCCTCCATCAATTGCAGATATGAACCTTGCTTCCTAACAGTAAATTGCCATTACCACATATCCCCACTAACTTTCTTTTACGATTACAGGAAAGAAAGACATCACTGCAATCAAGAACTGATAAAAAAGAATACCTTTTGCATCCGACAAAGTAATTTCATTAATGTACCCGGTATATGTATGTAATTATAGCAGCACAGTTCCACTATATATATTACCCCAAACTACTCTTTTCAAAGCAACATTTATTTCACTCTAGCCCATTATAATCCACCATTCATACCCCTACTATTCCCATCTACACTCCACCATTCCAACACCCACTCTGTTCCTCAAAACAGCACAATCACCATCCAGATTCCATCACACCACCACCGCCTTCCTCACTAACCCAACACATCACACCTCTGTAAACTTGTATTCTCACAACCTTCCCAACCACACCTAATATACCACCTCGCAATCGAACAGCACTCTATTCATCTCTGCCATCACCCCCACACACCCATGCACCATACATGCATCTACATTGCACAACTTTCCAATACAACCTTTCTCTTTTCCCAACAGACACAACAAAATGCCTAGTAAACAGCAACTCTGTAGAAAAGGAAGAAAAATGTGAGCAGATAAAACTGAATGTAAACCACATCGTCATCCACCTCCAAAATAATTTAAATAAAACATTAAAACAAAAGAGCTAGTAACCTCACTCAAAAAAACTAAGCCAACCACGACTAAAAAAGGTAAGGCAGCTCTTGCAAAAACAAAAAGTAAAAAATGTTGTGCAAAGAAAAGCAGACCTATTAATGAACCCAATCCTCTATCTAATGATGTTACAAAAATGTTCCACCGTAGAATTCTTCACAATCTTATAAAAATATCTGAAAAGCCACGATCTTCCCTTAAAAACTACTGCCGGAGAGTAATCCTGCAAGCTCTATTTGACAGCTCTCTTCTACTGAAGAGCCATTTTTTATATTGATTTTAAACAGAATGAAACCACTAACTAAATTAATCAATAAAGTACAACAAGTACTTCTAAACATGCACAGTGTCAGTATAGAGACCTTTTCAAACTTCTGTGATGTTGAATGGATTCACAAGAAGCACAGAACCATACTTCAATGAAGAAGCGTATAAACAACAACAAAACAATTGGCATAGACAATAGTGGTCGAGGGTATGAAATGGTGGAATAAACCATTATGGCAAAAGAAACCCTTATAAAAAAAATTCCCAACAAACTTTGAACTAAATTCACCCAAACAAACCGTCCAGTGTACAAATGGACATGCAGCTCAATGTGTCATGTATGCCAACAATCCTTTACATCTTTGGGAAAATTCCTCAATCACTATGTAAAACTAAAAGACAAAAGTAAAATGAAAACTTTACAAACCATAGACTCCTGTCCAGTGTGCAGCCATACTGGTCTGCGAGGACATTCTTTAGCCTGCATTTTAGGAACTGCTTGCAAAAGCACTTTCCACCACATCAAAATGTTAGTGACACACCATTCTACTATAAGGAATCTTGTGCATTGACTATACTATGCAAAACGTCCTGCTCTAGAACTGCAAAATTTAAATAACATTCTCCTACATGGAACAGCCAAAGAACTCCTTCAAGAACTCAAGCACATCCAATGTAAATACTTTGGAACTGAAGGTGACTTCGAAAATTCTGTACCTTCAGAAAACATTACCGAAAACCCCATAAACACCAACATCCTAATAAAGACATATAAAAAAGAAATAGCTAGGTTTCAAAACACATCTGCTGAAATACCAGACCAAATATGTGTGCAGAACATTTTATAAAAAGAGCACAAAAATAGTAGATCTAGCTTACACAATAGAAGACAATGAAGAATCTCCATGGATTCCATTAGCTTTATATCTAACAGCAGAAGGTAAATACAAACTAACTAACCCCTCAAGAGTGTGTATGTTCTGCAACATAAAGCTTGACAATAACCAAATGCCATCACGTGCTATCCCTAAAAAGATAGAAATATTCCCACTTCCAAAAGCTCTCCAACAGCTTAACTTGTATGTACGAGAGCATTATAATATAAACAGGGCACCCATTTCGAGATATAGGGCCTCATTACACGGTAGGCGGTGAACCATGGCGCAATTAGCGCCATGGTTCATGCCGGTAAAATACCGGCACCGCCTTGGTGGAAATGGGAATTACCGCCCCATTCCAAGGTTAGAGGGGCGGTAATTCCCCCTTCCACCATTGCCCTTCCCCATTCCCATTTTTGCCCCATAGGGCATAATGGGAATGGGGAAGGTGCTAATTACAGCACTGCAAATTGCAGTACTGTAATTAGCTCCCTGGGTCCCTTTGCGGGTTGGTTTTTAACGCCTGCAAAAAGCAGGCGTTAAAATCCCCAACCCGCAAAGGGACCTCGTAATAAGACGGTAAGGATTTACTGGTACCGGTAAAATACCGCTACCAGTAAACCCTTACCGCCTACCATGTAATGAGGCCCATAATATGCCTTCAACCAAAATCTGCCAAATTACCTCCATCCAAGCTACTAAAGGGCATCCATGACAAAGTAGTACATTTGCCATTGGATCTAAAGGAAAATGTTCAATCTCTAGAACTACAATGGCCAATAGATCAATCTTTGTACTAGTTAATGGTGTGCCACCAAAAGACAAAATAATTTGGCAACAACTAGTCAATTTAAATAAAGTTAGAGAAGCCCTACAATATCTAAAGAAAACAATGACTACTACAAAGATATAAACATAGAGGAAAACTTAAGAGAAACCACCCACATTATTCAAGAGTCACCAGAAACTGGCCAATTTGAACGTGTAGATCCTGTTACAGCAGCCAAGATTTTAAACCAGCATGCAATTAACCCACTGCACTCCAAAGACACAATTGACAATGCATTAGAAACATTTCAAATGCATCAAGCCTATGGATCCCCAATGAGCATATAGGAAAACGTGTAGAAGCACATCCTTTTCTTCTACCCTTTTGTACAGGAAAAGGAGGAAGATATGATGAATGGTCCACACAAATTATTCCATCAGAATATCGCTCTTTACGAATGTATTCTGAAGACCCCAGATTCAGGCAAAATGTCAAATACATTTTCCACCTCCTCTTCGAAAGTGAACTAGCAGCTCTAGATTATAGAGTTGCACACATTAAAAACAGGCTCTAACTTTTTAAACATATCCTCTACCAAACTGCTTAAAAAAATAAAAGATAAAGATGAAGTTTTGTAGTCAAGTATTACAAATCTTTTGATTGGTTCCAATATCACGCTGATTTATGTTGCATGCTAAGGAACTGAGGCCCACCCACATGGTTTGGTACTTTAAGTTGCGCAGAGCATGCAGGGAATGACTTGCATGACTTCTTACAATCTGCAAACCAAAATAAAGATGGAATAGATATAAAAACTCCAGGATAACTCTCTTCTCTTGACCCTGTAAATGAATCAAGGTATTTTCACCATCGCTTCATAGGCATGCTGTATTTTATCTGTTATAATGATAATGATGGGTTATTTATGTAGCACCTTAATCCAAAGTGCTTTACATAGCACATATTTACATACAATATCACCCAACTGAAATTGGTACTCATTTATCGACCTTGGAAGGATGAAAGGCGGAGTTGGCCTTGCCAGGATTCAAACCTGCGACCTGCAGATCACGCTCAGATCGCAGCAGCAAGCACTCAACCTGCTGAGCTATTTTACCGGTTTATATAAAACTACCCCTCTGTTCGGGGACGTGCAACACTTCTTTTGGAGAAAAGAAAATCAATCCAGAGGAGCATCACACATCCACATGCTTTTGTGGATATAAGATGCTCCAAAATTTGGCCATGATTGTGATGCCACTGTTTTACAGTTTATTGAAAAATACATTACCTCCGACAGCCATTCAGAAGCCACAGATAGCGACCTACATACACAAGTGTCACACTTCCAAAAACATAAATGTGGCAAGTACTGCCAAAGTAGATATAGAAACAAAGGCAAATACTAAACCAAATGTCGCTTTGGCTTCCCTAGACCAGTGTGCAAAAAGGACACGTAAAGAGCTTGATGTCTTCTGTTATACACAGCGTAAAAGGCAAATCCCATAAAAATACATACATCATTAAAAGTGACGAAGCATTCAAGAACATCAATGCTCATAATGTAATAATTGACCTCTTGTGGAATGCAAACATAGACATACAATAAATTGCAGACAATTCCACTGCAGTTTCAAAATATGTCACAGCCTATCTCACCAAAGCTGAGAAAACAGAGCTAAAGAACCTCTGGGATGACATATCATCTGACAAAACACTAACACAGAAATTGTACAGCTTCGGTATGAAAATGATCTCCCATAGAGCATGCAGATCCTACAAAGCTGCAGACCATTTAACAGGTACAGCCTTAAAGGGCAAATCTGAGCACATTGTCTGGCTCAACCTTGGACCAGTTTCATCCCACAAAAGAGTACTAAAATCCTACCAAGCTAGAGAAAACATAGCCACAAATGATCCCAACAGCCAGGACTTTTTAAATAACGATTTACTTGACACATACTACCCAAACAGAAGTACTGCTTTGGAAAATATGTGTCTATACGATATAGCCAAAAACTACACCTACAAAAAAAATCTCACACCAAATGAGACAACTGGCAAATATTCAGTTTCAACTTGTGAAGGAAACCTAGTAAAACTAACCAAAGCCAGTCTAATTAATCATGTAAAGTTATCATTTATAACTCTACGTCATAGAGAACTGTATTACAGGGCCCTACTCCAACATTTTAAACCTTGGAAAAAAGAAAAATAATTATTAGGTGACTATGACACATGTGAAGCTGTATTTAAAGTAAATGAAAGCAGTATAACAAGTGACATTTCAAACAATACAAACAATTGTTGGACAATGAACGCCAACAAGAGAAGGAAATTGAACCTCAACTAGACAATGATACTCCTGAGGGCAGTCAACCTTCCCTTACAGGAAGCCAAGACCCACTTGGAGAACCACTCATTCTAAATTCTAAATGAAGCAGAAATAGCCATGACTGAGGTAGAAAATACCATCTATCAATATAAAGAATCGGAGGAAGACTTGTCAGTTCTGGAATCTCAGCTAAATGATGAACAACTCACCATTTATATACAAGTCACTAAAGAAATGTAACATGGTTTTAAACATGAAACTAAAATATGTAGCTGTAAAAATTGTAAACCTCTGTTTCTGTATGTTAGTGGTGAAGCTGGTTCTGGTAAAACATTCTCAATTAAAATAATCAGCAAATGTCTACAAAACTTAACAAAGAACAACCTTTCTGCTGTAGTAACAGCCCCCATAGGTTTAACTGCCTACAACATAGGTGGTGTAACTCCTCCCCATAGACCACCAAAACAAATTAGAATACTTCAAATTATCAGCTACTGGAGTATGCAGAATTCTAAAACAAATGACTCCTGATAGCTGAAGTAAGCATGGTGTCCAACCTCATGTTGGCATTAATTCATCTCAGAATACAAGAAGTCCTAAAAACCAACTACGAAGAACTGTTTGGAGGAAAACATGTTATTGTTTTTGGAGACCTCCTACAGTTAACACCAGTTAAAGGGCAACCTATTTTCAAAACATTAGGACACAACGAATTCCAACATACTCTGGACAGCATTGGAAATGTAAATCTCCTGCAACATTTTCACTACAGAGAACTAACTCAAAACATGTGCCAGTCTGCAGACTTCACATATGCTAACATTTTAAAAAGCATTATAACTGGGCCTCTTACTAAAGATACAAAATTCATCTTAAAAAGATGACTAATCCATGAGCTATATGGGCGAAACACATCTGCACCTGATGTCATGGAACAATTAACTCAACAAAATCTAAAATGTATATCCTTAATACAAACCCTTGCAGTCTGTAATCAATTCAATGAGACAATGTTGAAAATGAAATGCAACCCATACTGCATACTAGCTCCACAGACAAAATAGACACGCCATGACACTTCCTGTGTGCCAACAAGCAACAGCATGACTTAGAAAAATGTATCTCCAGCACAGCCGGATTAGACAAAATATTGACTTTGTGTCTGAACTGCAGAGTAATTCTAAAACATAACCTTGACATAGGAAAAGGCTTAGTCAATAGAGCAATTGGTACAGTTGTTGGCTTCCAACCATATCTGCATGACAACATCATTCAGTTGTCAGCATCCACTTTGACAAACTGGTAGAAGTTTTAAAAGTTGGCAAGAGAATAGCACGTTTTCTTGTTTTCAAAGACATGTACGTACACAGAGAACAATTTTCTCTATCTCTTGCATATGCTGTCACAAATCACAAGGTCTAACCCTAGATCAAGCATGTACTGGCATTGACAGCACAGTTTTTAAAGAAGGTCTGAGTTACGTAGCACTATCATGTCTCTGTGCACTCAATCGTCTATTCCTAGTTGACTTTGATGCAAACAAAGTCAATGCTGACATTCCTTGCATCCTGGAATACAGCAGGATATGGGTACCATACACTCCCTATCTGTATATGTACCCTGTACCTCAAAAAAAGAAACCTATTAAAAGACAAATAATAGAAACCAAAGCTATATCAGATTTCCCAACTATACCACTAAAAAACAACAACCTACTCCTTTTACATCAAACAATATCACCACAAAACTCTCTAGTGCAAAATCAACTACACATCCATTAGAAAAGAAACACACCAATGGGGGTAATTCATAGGCCCTCATCACGACCCAGGCGGTAAATTACCGCCTGGGTCGTACCCTTACCACCATGGCGTAAACTACGTTTACGCCATGGTGGTTGGCGGATTTACCGCCCCATTCCAAGGTGAGTGGGGCGGTAAATCCCCATTTCCCATTTTACCCATCCCCATTCCCATTTTTGCCCCATAGGGCATAATGGGAATGGGGAAAGGCGCTAATTACGCCACCGTAAATTACGGTGCCGTAATTAGCACCAAGGTCCCTTTGCGGCATGGGTTTTAACGCCTGCAAAAAGCAGGCGTTAAAATCACCATCCCGCAAAGGGACCTTGGAATCAGGCGTTAAGGGTCGGTGCCGTTTACGGCACCGTAAACCCCTTAACACCTGGGTCCTAATGAGGGCCATAGAATTCAGCGCACAAGTGGCGCATGCGGCTGGCGCACAGTGTGCGCGTGCGAATCCCTGTGCCAGCCGCGTGCGCTAAAATATATTTCTGTGCACAGCGTATTCATGGATTCCAGCCACCAAAACCAGCCGTGGCGCACAGTGGCGTAGCGACCCTGCAGCAGCGCCAGTTACGCCCCCAAGATCGCCCCTTGCGCAGGGAAAAGCCATCAAAATCCCCAATCCAGCGCAAAGGGCTGCGCTAACCCTGTACCAGCACGGCAAGCGGGGAACGCGTATCACTGGGGATCGCTGGAAGTTTCACACGCAATTGGCCCTGTGCGAGCGGGGTACGTGTATTACTGGGGTGCGCAGTAAGTTTCACATGCGATTTCAGCAGGGTATGTGTATTACTGGGGTGCGCGGGAAACTTCACACACGATTTCAGCTGGGTACGTGTATTACTGGGGTGCGCGGGAAGTTCCACATGCAATTGGCCCTGTGCGAGCGGAGTACGTGTATTACTGGGGTGCGCGGGAAGTTTCACAGGGGATTTCAGCTGGGTACGTGTATTACTGGGGTGCGCGGGAAGTTCCACACATGATTGGCCCTGTGCGAGCGGGGTACATGTATTACTGGGGTGCACGGGAAGTTTCACACGCAGTTTCAGCAGGGTACGTGTATTACTGGCGTGCGCGGGAAGTTTCACACGCGATTTCAGTTGGGTACGTGTATTACTGGGGTGCGCAGGAAGTTCCACACGCGATTGGCCCTGTGCGAGCGGGGTACGTGTATTACTGGGGTGCGCGGGAAGTTTCACACGTGATTTCAGCTGGGTACGTGTATTACTGGGGTGCGTGGGAAGTTTCACACGCGATTGGCCCTGTGCTAGCGGGGTACGTGTATTACTGGGGTGCACGGGAAGTATCACACACGATTTCAGCTGGGTACGTGTATTACTGGGATGCGCGGGAAGTTCCACACACGATTGGCCCTGGGCGAGCGGGGTACGTGTACTACTGGGGTGCGCGGGAAGTTTCACACGCGATTTCAGCTGGGTATGTGTATTACTGGGGTGCGTGGGAAGTTTCACACGCGATTTCAGCTGGGTACGTTTATTACTGGGGTGCGCGGGAAGTTCCACGCGCGATTTCAGCAGGGTACATGTATTACTGGGGTGCACGGGAAGTTTCACACGCGATTGGCCCTGTGCGAGCGGCGTATGTGTATTACTGGGGTGCGCGGGAAGTTTCACACGCGATTTCAGCAAGGTACGTGTATTACTGGGGTGCCGGGGAGTCCCACACGTGATTTGGCAGTGTGGGTCCTCCCAGGTGTTCCCTGTACACCCTCCACGGCCCCTGCAGGCAGCCCACACCACAGGGGACTACCCTGCATCCCTGGTCATGTCCCGCAGGCAGCCCACCCAATATGGCCATGCCCCCCAGCAAAGGCACATGTCTCCCTGCACTACTGAACACCAACTCATGTCCCCTTGCACCCCCACCCCCCCAGCATTGCGAGGCACCTGCCAGCAGGCCCCCACTCATGTCCCACTCATGTCCCCCTGCACTCCCACCCCCCAGCATTGCGAGGCACATGCCAGCAGGCCCCCACTCATGTCCCACTCATGTCCCCCTGCACTCCCACCCCCCAGCATTGCGAGGCACCTGCCAGCAGGCCCCCACTCATGTCCCACTCATGTCCCCCTGCACCCCCACCCCCCAGCATTACGAGGCACCTGCCAGCAGGCCCCCACTCATGTCCCACTCATGTCCCCCTGCACCCCCACCCCCCAGCATTGCGAGGCACCTGCCAGCAGGCCCCCACTTATGTCCCACTCATGTCCCCCTGCACCCTCACCCCCCAGCATTGCGAGGCACCTGCCAGCAGGCCCCCACTCATGTCCCACTCATGTCCCCCTGCACCCCCACCCCCCAGCATTGCGAGGCACCTGCCAGCAGGCCCCCACTCATGTCCCACTCATGTCCCCCTGCACCCCCCAGCATTGCGAGGCACCTGCCAGCAGGCCCCCACTCATGTCTCACTCATGTCCCCCTGCGCCACCACCCCCCAGCATTGCGAGGCACCTGCCAGCAGGCCCCCACTCATGTCCCACTCATGTCCCTCTGCACCCCCACCCCCCAGCATTGCGAGGCACCTGCCAGCAGGCCCCCACTCATGTTCCACTCATGTCCCCCTGCACCCCCACCCCCCAGTATTACGAGGCACCTGCCAGCAGGCCCCCACTCATGTCCCACTCATGTCCCCCTGCTCCCCCACCCCCCAGCATTGCGGGGCACCTGCCAGCAGGCCCCGACTCATGTCCCCCAGCCAACATGTCATCACAATCTAGATCCCTGGCCCTTATGGGCAGCCTCCACATGCCAAACACCCACCCAAGTATTGCATCCACCCACTCAGAATTGCCAATTACATGAAACAACCCCCATGGCAAGTATGTAAATGAACACATGTCCCTCACATACACACAATGGGTGTAAGTGAATGTCAAAACCCATATCATGATATGCATGAAACCAATGATATGACACTACACATTGAAGTTTGTTGAAAAAAATGTATTAAAAGCAACATAAATGGGATTAAAAATAAACAAACGACAATGGGAATTAAAAACAAAAAGCAGCATGTCCATAAAATAATGAAAAACCACAAATCATAATCCAAAGGAAAGGTGTCCAAAGTCACAGTTCAAAAAAGTACATCCAAGGGAAAAACAAAACCAAAAACCATTACTCCATGGGTAAATAAAAAAAAAACATAATCCAACAGTCAACTATATACAGATAAACAATCCAGGGTCCATGATCCCAACTGAAGAAATGAAACCTATCTAAAAATACTACCTAATAAAAAAAACTATATACAAAAATGTGGTCCATTGTCCAAAAGGTCCAAAATCAAGAAAAAAGCAAAGGAAACCTAACATTAACTACATAACTATTTACAAGGGCAGCGGGCTAGTCCAACGGCTCACTGGATGTTGTCATGGGCCAGGGCATCATCGAACTCCTGTTCAATGGCTTGGAGGTGGGCATGTTCCCTGGCCCCGAGGTCTTGCAGGGATAATGCAGTGTCCAGCTCCAACTCCCTGCGAAGACCTTCGAGGCACTCAGCCCGCCTCAGAGCCCTCCGCATGGAGTTCTCCGCCCTGACCATTGTGAGCCGTTCCTCCTCTGCCCGCTGCCGCTCCGTACCTATCTGCTGGCCCAACCACTCCCACACGGAAGCCACTCCCATTCCAGGGTTCTCCTGCCCTCCGGCCGATGCCTGTACCCCTGATGTTGATGGCCCGAGCCATGATGCTTCCCACGTCGAGCCTGCCGCTGCCTCCGACGCAACTGCCTGTGCCAGCACGACGGCATCCAGGCTGATGGAATCCACCGATGCCGTTGTGCACGTGCCCTGCCCGATGATGCCGTCACATCCTCCATCTGCTGGGGTCCAGTTGCTGGTGTGTCCACCCCTGCTGGACCTCCGACTCCCGACTGTGGCAGGGATGGGATCCCCACCGAGTTGGCTGCATTGGTCGGGGCAGGTCCACAGGGGGCACTGGTGGCATCTGGGCCGCGAGACAGCATGTAGAATGACTGGCGCATAGCCTCCACAGAGGAGGAGAGGGATGCCAAAGTGCCCGACACATGTACGAGACCCCCGACCACGACCGCTCCCAACTGGGCCACGTTGGCACGATGCTCTTCGTGATGACGTGCGTGCTCCCCCGGGAAGCACGCGCCTCATCACGAATGACACCCGTGGGCAACGCGACACCAATCAGGACCTTCTCCATACGGCCAGGGGTCCCCTCGTCCGCAGGTGGAGGGGAGTCAGATGACATGGACATCCCCCCTACCTGCGGACTGGCCTGGGATGGGGCATCCCTGCTGGTGCATGGTGGTGCAGTCACAGTGTCAGGGACAGTGACATGCACAGGCACCTCCATGGCGACCTGTGCTGCCTCCTGCACCTGCCCCTGGACTGCACCACTTGCACCAGTAGGGATGCCCCCACCAGGCCCCATGTGCGGCTCAGTAGCGGCCTCCTCCTCCTCTGTGGAAACCAACAACCTGGATGGCTCCACACCGTCTTCCGCCGTTGCAAGCCCCTTTGGGGGCTCACCCACCCCTTCCGCTGCAGCCGTGGGGGCATCCCCGCCGCTTTGCTCCACAGCGCCGTCTTCGCCCTCTTCTTCACTTTGCACTGTGTAGAGGGAGACATAGAACACAAGCATCAGGGTACTGTACAATGGTCCCCTAGACAGGAAGCAATAGCAGATGAGTGGCACTGTCAAAGGTCACTTCCATCATGTCCCTCCACAACACATGGGTCAGTGCATGCAAAACACATGCAGTAACAGGCACGGCGCATGCTATGGACCTAAGCAAACATGTCCAAGGGACTCTTGAGACATACAATGTTGTTTTTAAACTCACATGCATCATGGGTCATGACTATCACATTCCCACACTTCACCGTACTTTCATCCATCTGGACTCGTACACCCCAGACACAGTGGATGCAAGGATAGCTAGGTTGCATCAGTGGATCTGAACATTGACACAGACATGTGTCATGCATCCATGGCAGTCACAAGTCACAGACACGCAGGTCAGACACACAGACATGGACACCATACATGTACATGGCATCATCACCCATCCCTCACCCCCACCCATGTCCAGGACAGAGACTGGCATGCTCTCATGTGTCCATTCTGCATACAGCTCCACATGTAGCATTTAAACACATACACCAACCGTGTGCTTCACACATCACTGGTCTCACATGCATGACCATGATGTCCCTGCACACACACACGCGTACATGGCCTATGTCACACATACAGGCAAGTATCAGACAGCCAGCACACTGCAACATGCCCTGTCTCACACAGCAATGCCTGGCCACTTACCGCTCGACTCCAGACGGGTCTGCCTCTCAAGAACCTGGACGTGGAGCGCTGGGGATATGCGTTCCAGGACCCTCATCTGATCTTCCGACAAGTGGCCCCGGCGCCCCTTAGCATCCACTGCCTTCAAGAGGTGCCGGGCCTTGTTGAGGGTCCTGGACCTGAAGTCCTCCCAGCGCTTCTTGACATGATGTAATAGTCGGACTGCCACCCCCTCCGCATTGATGGCAGTCACGATGTCCGTCCAGATCCTGACCCGTCCATCCTTGTTGGCGCGTGATGATCCGAAGAGGGCTTCATAATGCCCCAGGACATGCTCCACGAGGACACCAACTTCCTTCTGACTGAAGCTGGTGGCCCTCTGCCCCTCTGGCTGGGGGTCGCCAGTGGTCTCGGATGGTGTTTGCCCCGACATGGCGACCCCCGAGGCAGGCTTGGGTGGGCAACTGTGTCCTGGGGCTGGGCTGTGGAGCAATGGTATTCCAGTCTTCTGTTCCAGCAGGGATGGACACAGCAACTGGAGCCCTGCAGATGGCTGATGTGCAGGCACCAAATAGCAGGGCATGGTGGTAGCAGGCAGGCAGGCAGGCAGGCAGGCAGGCAGCAGCAGATGGCTCGTGGGAGGCTGCTCGGGGCTCTGGGGGGAAGTAATTCAGCCTTTTGGGCAGGAGCGTGGTCTTCCGTGTGCTTACGCATGGCCAGCTTGATACGGAGTGATTTGGTACGTGAAAATTCTGCACGTCAGTGTGTAATTTGAGGAAAGGCCCTTAGCGCATAAGCACGTCTGCACGCATACGCGATTTCATTGGACAGAAGGCCCTTCAAGCGCAAGCGCCTCTGTGACGTGACGCGCGCAGGCGTGCACGGGCGTTTCAGCACGCGTGAAAAACTGCACGTCCGCATGGGAATGCGTATAATCCGAGGAAAGGGCCCATGCACGTAAGTGACGTGACCCGCGCGGGTGTTTCCCTCAGCACGGGTTAAAGGTGAGCGGGGGCAGCAGTTCGCTGTACGTGCCTTTCGTGGAGACCGACGTGTGTTGCTGCTTCCTGTTGTTTCACACGCCATCACAACTTCACAGCTATCAAGGACGTATCTCTTCTTTTGGCGGGGGTATTGGCTACGCGTGTTTTTCTGCATCGCGATAGTCAGAGAGTGAGTCGCACACACTATTTTTCCCACTGCCGTTGCCCCTGTGTATCGCACCCATTTTCGAGGTCATAGTAGCCTGCGTGTCCTACGCGTACGCGTTATTCGTGTTACTAGGTGCCACCGCGTACTGCGGGAGGTTGATTCCACGCACGTAGGCTGCAGGTTTGTGTGCACGGTTTTACTGTTGTTTTGGAGTGCCTGAGCGGTGCGTGACCCGTCACTACATCACCGGGGTCACATACAGCTTTGCAGGTGCAGGGGGCTGTTAACATCTTGCTTCCCACCCCCTTCACCCCAATTGCCCAGGTCAATTGTGGTGTACACCTCCCATTGGCACTACTCCATCTGTGCTGGCACTACCACATCTGTGCCATGGTTGGGAGGACACCAAAGGTGAGGGGCGCCTCAGCTGGGCGTACTCCTCGTGGCGGGCGTGGTTGGGATGTGGCCGTGGTGACCAGGGAGTAGGGGGACTCCAGGGTGTCCAGGGCAGCCACAGAGGGGGAAGAGGCAGGGGTGCACCACTTGAGCACAATGTTGTGCCATGTGTCGGTGCAGTCATGCCACCACCCCCTCTGGTTTCCGGGTGATGCAGCTTCTGCATCTGGCACTGGTGCCCGTGTGACGCAGCAGTCCGTTCCATCGACTGCCACGGGCCCAAGGGTAGTGGTAGCTGCAGTTGCAGCTGTGGACACCGCCACCCAGTCTCAGGGTCTGCCAGCGCAGGCTGCGTTGGCACTTGAGGAGCCCTTGGTAGATTTCCAACAGGCCAACAGGGAAACCATAGGGGCAGGCAGGGCTGCTCAGACCAAGACACATGTCCCTGGGGCAGTTATGTCATCTGCTGCCCCGAACAGCCGGGTGTTGGCAAGTGCAGGGGCAGATGCACCCAACAACACCCCGGTTGTGAGTCTGCCAACCAGGACCGTTGCGGTCAATGACCCTGCCACAGCGGATGTTGCTGCGCAGGGTCCATTAGAGGGCACCAGATGCCACTGACACAAGTCAGGCCTTTGGTCGTCCCTCCACCTGCCACTCCCTTGGCTCAATCCACCAAACCCACTGGCCATACTGGTCAGGGCGGCATTAGCCAGCCAGGGTCTGCGCCACAGTCCAAGAGGAGGAAGGTTGCACCTGCAGCAAAGGCTGGGACCCCACACACAGCCACGACCTCCTGCACGTCGAGGAAGAATCCTTTATGCAAGCAGGAACTGGACTTCCTCGTGGACTACGTGCGGGCCACAGCCGTGACATGCTAGTGGGTGCCAATAGTCAGACTACGGCTGCCCACCGTGACACACACTGGAAGCATGTTGCGGAACATGTCAGTTCATTCGGCCATGAGGTGCGCATGGCGCAAGAGTGCAAAAAGCGTTGGAATGACCCAAAACGTAGCACTAAGGCTAAGCGTGCCTCTAATTACAACTTGACTCTGGTGACTGGCGGTGGGCCTGCACCAGAGGAGGAAGAGCTCACTCCGCATGAGGCACTTGTTGCGGAGTTCATACCACCTGAATTGGTCGAAGGAGTGGGAGAGATGCTGGACTTTGATGCCCAGTCCAGTGAGTGTTGATGCGTGTTTGTTGAGGACGTGTGTGTTTCACTTGTGAGTATGCTTGATTGTGCATGATTGCCACTACATGTGACGTGTACATGTTCTGATGTGTAAGTAATGCAATGCTTCCGTGATGCATGTCTGCTCTGCTGGATGGTGGACATGTGGAGCAGACGGGGACTGTCCGCATCACCACTATTGCACCCTACTGACATGTTGGTTACAAGTACGTTCCTCCGGTCCATGTTCCAGCTCACTGGCCCTTCTGCATGTGGCGTGGGGTGACCTTCCTCTCAGCCCAGGCACAATGTCATTGCATGACTGACGTGCATGTCTCCTCTGCCTGCATGTGGGGACTCCATGTAGGCATGCTACCTTGCCCCTCCTCTGCCACTCTGCACCCCAGTTCCACCTTTGCACTGGTCTGCTTCAATCTTGCCAATGTGTACTTTCCTGTTCATGCGTCCTGTGTAGATGCTAACTTCCAGCGTACAATCTGCCAGACATATGCCGTGTGGTACAGCCTTAGTACTTGATGCAGGGTATCTCACTTGTACTGTGCATAGGTCAGATGTCCCGCAGGGACATGAGTGCCCATTCATGCTCCATGTGCATTGCACGCATGCCCCTATGTGTCCTTGACTGGATGATCACTGTAATACAAGTCCTGGGTGACATACATTACATGGCATCTCATCAGCCTTCCCATGTCAACTGTGGCTCAGTACTGCGTTGCACACATGTTTAGGGTCTGACAATCTGTGTGTCTCACAGGCCTCAGCCTGTTTAATGGCCAATGACTCTGTCCAACTGTTGTAGTGTCTTCTTCACACGTGGGCGGCCTCCAGAGTTTTCATCATGTGTCCTGCTTACTGTCCCATCATCATTTTCAGTGTTGTCACTTAAATCACATTAAGCTGTTGATGCCAGTCAACACTATCTGTCAATACACAGGTGTATGGTCAGCCTTTTGATACCATGCTAGGCATCATTGCTTTTGTACTTGGGTGGAGGGGTGCTTGGCTTGTAGATAAGCTACACATTTAATGCACAGTGCACGTGATGCCTGAATTTGACCTTGCACTGCCTTCACATTTCCTGACACACACCATGGAGTCCTTGTACATGTAGGTAGTGAGTGGCGTACACATTTTCTGCACTGCATAGACCCACTTCCATGGAAACTGCCACCTTTCAACAGGTCTGATCACAGAAGCAATTCAAAGTTGACCCAGCATGCATGCCAGGTTATATGTTGTGTGTCACGTGTCTGCCTGATGTGGTTGTTGTCGGTGTGTGTGTGTGTGTTGTGTGCTTCTGACATGTGTAGTGACCTCTTTTCTCTCTATTTTTCAGGTGATGACGCAATGGAGGCGGAGGATGCTGTTGTCATGCCAGACACAGGGTTGTTACCACTACATCAACCCGGCACAAGTGGGGGTCGTGGGGTGGTAGGCCACGAAAACCCCCAAGTGTTACAGTCCATCTTGTCTCTGGCTGCCTATGAGTCCAGCCTTGATGATGACTCTGACGTCCATGTCGAGTTGGATGAGCATCAAGTCCATGTGTCAGAATGGTAACATTTACCATAAACACACAAGAAGATCCACAAGAGATCCTAATGTACTTACTAAAAGTACTGGAAACAAAAAACATCCCTATAAATGAAATCTTACAGATTTCATACACGTGGAAACATACATCCCACGTGGACCACATCCCTTATGAACAATGTGTTAATGTATCCATACCAAATTCTGAATCCATTCCATTTCAGCAGCTTCTGCAGAACGCAAATCATGCCCTGTTTGCAATTCAGACAATCGTTCCACCATACAAATAAACTCACATAGCTAATATGTCATAGTAATGCTTCTAAGGTAGAATGCAGATGGTACCAAAATAACTGTAAGCTTACAGGCTTCACACACTGCCAAGTATCTCTTGGAAAGAAAACCTTCACAACAGTAGGTATAATATACCACGCTGGTGCCGCAACCACTTCAGGGCACTACACTGCATATGTTAAAAAAAAGAAGTGGTTGGTTTGAATGTAATGATTCCTCAGTTACTCTGAAACATAGGTTACCAGCAAATTTAACAAATGCCTACTTAATATTCTTTCAATCCAAATTTAGTCACTAAACTATAGCACAAATAACAGTTAGAATACGGCAGCAGGTATCTAACTGCATCCATAATACTACAGTGTGGACACTCCTCTGTCCGCGACACCTGCACTGAGGGATCAGACAGTCTTGGTTCCTCCGCCCGTGGTGGATCGGGACGCAGGGTCACCCTCTACAGCAGTCACTGATGTGCCTGAGACATCACGTCGACAGGGGCATGTAGTCGTGCAGCCGCGGGCGGTGCCAACACAGCGAGGACACCCGGTCTTTGGGTCCCGCAGGGGTCAAGCCCAGCAACGCGGTCGCCGCGCGCAACCACAGTTTACTGAGTGGGAGCAAGACATGACTGCCAATTCAGAACGGCAGGGGGCAGCAATGGAGAACATCGCTGAGAGCATGGAGCATGTGGCCCGATCTGTGCTCCCCCCTGCTAGGCAGGTGCTTCTCCAGCAGCAGGCGGCACGGTCCACGGCCCGCTCGCTCAGGCTGGGCATGGCGGCCTCAGACAGGGCACGCCAGGCTGAAATGTTGTCTCTGCGTCAAGCAATTGCTGCTCACGCAGAGGCGCGCATGGATGCCCTGAGGGAGGAGTATGCTTCCCTCAAATCCATTCTGGGTGTCCTTATGATGTCTCAGAGGCAGTGGGCAGAGGAGAGGTTTGCACAGCTTGAGCGTACCATCTCGGCTGAGCTACAGGCTTGCCGGGAGGTGCAGCGGTTGTCCAACCAGGCCTTGCAGGAGGAACTCCGTGTTACACGTGCTACCTTGCAAGAGGAAGCACGTGTATCACGTGAGGCTCTGCATGCAGACCTACGTCACATCGCCACACAGAACCAGGCTCAACCGTACGGCAGACTTGCTGCCGACGAGGGGCAAACTGCGGCTAGGCGTGGCCAGACTACTGTGCCACGTCCTCCTTTCCAGGATGAGCCAGACTCGGACGACCATCTATCTCCCACATAGGTAGGGCTGTGCAGGCGTTGAGCCCATGGAGTTTTTTTTTTGGCTCAGCATCATCTCATGTGGGTGTTGAGCAGTACCCTGTACCTCCCCCCTCCTGGGTGCCTCCCACCCTGCCCGGGTCATATGTGGCCATTTTTGATTTTTCTTTTAGTTTAGTTAGTTAAGTTTCTGTTTGATAGTTAGTTTAATTAGGTAAAGTAGGTTTTTCATAGTTAGTGTAATTAGTTAATATAGTTTAAAAATGCTTGTCTATTGTGCTTTCATGTGACGGTGCAGTGCTTTGTGGCTTTTGAAGGCATCCACTGTCTGTTCCAGCTGGGCCCTTCAGGCTTGTCTTGTGTATGTGTTTGCTGCTTGGGGTCCTTGACTCACATACGCCACTCCTGCCTCCCTTATCCATGAGCTCGCAGGGATGGTTCGGTGTGACAGCCTATTACACAAGGGCTTTGGACTGTCATATCTGTGGCATGTCTGGTGCTGTGTAACTTGTGTTGACACCCCTAGTGGGGATGATTGCGGTGTTATTGATCACTGTTCAGCTTTTGCTAGATGGGTTGTTTCATGATTAATGTGTACATTCATTGCTATGCATTGTGTAGTATGTTTCTTATCTTTACTGTACACGTGCTTGTTGCAATTCATGCCGTAGATAGTGTGTTCCATACTTTGGATGTGAAAGACGGACTGATGGTGTGATTTCTAATGTAAGTCTCTGACATGGTCCAGTAATGAGATGCCTGAAGAGATACACACAGATGACTTTAAAGCATTAATCATGTGTTTCATGCCCTCTCTGCAGGGGGATGAGCCTCCAGACCACCTTTGCCAGCAGACATGGCCCATTGGACGTCTGAATTCTGGACACGTTTGTTGGTGCCCACATGCACATGTGTGCACAAGCAGAGGCACAGGGATTGCAGACCTACATCCTAGAACTGCTGACGTGTTCCAAGGAACTCCAGGCAAGGTGAGCAGCACAGGGGGGCCACAACACAGCAAAGCTTGCACCAGGCCAGTTGCACATGCAGGCTTAGTAACAGCACTGAGGGTGATCTTGGACGAATATTGGTGTTGAAGCACACAATACAGCTCAGATGTGTTGGTGGACTGATGGCTGTTGATTGTAAGGTTGTCTGGGGCACCTGCAGGGGCAGTGGCACATACCCTCCGGTACACCAAGGTCCATTTAGGCACTTGTATCAACCATGTATCCTTCCGAGACATGGAAAGGGGCAGCACACAGGGACATACAGCAAGGGACATACTCGGGTGCAGTGCATTTCATTTCCGTGTACATTTTGAAACATGCACTGCCTACTTTGTTTTGGTCATGGTGGAACACAACTTGTTCTGAAGTCATGCCTTGCTATATGGGTCTGGCTGCTTACCCAGGGAACATTGCATGTTGTGTGAATTGTGACACATTGGTGTTCCATTTGCCACGCACCCACCGGCGGCTGACTTACTGCATTGACTGTGTATGACCTATCACAGGGGCAATGTTACATATGGGTACGAAGCATCCACACCAGATTTTCTGTTTGTAGAGTAGTTTGTTGCTATGGGGCATATTTGGTGGTGTGTGTTTTGTGTTATGGGCACGCACAGATTATTAACTGTGGCTCTCTTTGCAGCATTGAAGTGCTCCTGTAACTGGACCTGAGAGTGCACAGGCAGGAGGCCAGCACTCAAAACCAGAGCTAAGTGTCTTGTTGTTTTTCTTTCAAACTGCTCTGCATAGGCTTGCTGTGGGGTGCACTAATGCATGGATTAATTTGTAATTCAATTTGGTATGTTTTTTTCCCCTAATCACCTGGAGTCCTATCCAATTTTAAACCCTGTACCCTCTACCCGATGTTCCTGCTTCCCGTACCTATCCAAGCAACGTTCCCTGACCCTCTTTCCCCGCTGGGGTTGCGGATGCCTGTGTAAGCCCCAAACTTGCAGGCCCCAAAACCCTAGAGGGGGTGGTTGGTTCGTGCCACTCCTAAGCCTGGACTACAGAAGGCCATGACAATGATGTCCAATTTTGTTCGGATTGTGTATGTGTTCATGCAGGTAGTACATTTTCGTGCATTCCCTACTTTCATGTGTCATTCTTCCTCCCCTCTCCTGCCACTCATTCCAGTTATCCAGTGTGCCAACACCTGTCCTGACTGCATATCCCTGAACCTCCTTCCCCATCAGGGTCTCAGAGGCCTGTGTGATTTTGACCTTGCAGGCACCCGGGCCACGGTGGGGGTGGTTGGTTCGTGCCACTCCTGTGCCTGTACACGGGACCCTTGACAGTACACCTCCGTTCATGGTGCATCATTCTATGTTATGTACCACACATGGTTCACATCCTGTTGTGACATTGTTTTACTGTGCTACCTTGGTTGTTACATCATTGTGGTAGTACCTGGCCTTTGTGAGGTACTGCTACATCAAGTCATCTACTGGAGGGTGTTCTGGTTCGTTTTTCTGGCTTGGATTTTGTGATTTTGCAAATGAGAGTGGACTCTGAGGGTGCAGGCACCTTTTTACACACAAGGTGGGAGATGGTGACGAAGGGGAAGGGTGATCCTGTGGCCAGGTGAAATTAAGGGTTGAAGGCTCCATGACCCAGGTGCAGTTGTTCAGTGGGTCATGGTCATTTGTGAGGGGGGGGGTGTTTTGTTGTTGATAGTTGCCTTGCCCTGCAGTGTGATGGGAACCCTGACATTGTAATTGTGGTATCCTATGTACATGTTGGGTTCTGCTGATCAATGCCTGTTCACCACAACTAGCTCCTCACACCTTTCAGGTGTGAGGGGATAGTTGTGGTTTGACATGCTGGGGTGTACACATGGTGAATGTTCACATGTGATGTTTAGAGGACATTGATGGTCACTTGATTGCACATGCATATGTTGAGTGCATGTCCTTACTGACCCACACACTTGCACTATGATGCACTACATGTACAACCACCCTTGGATATCCACGTGTACACTCTGTTTGCCTTCTGGTGCCCACTGTGTCCCTGCAGCACATGTTCTGTGACCAATTATGGATCCTGTACATGCCTAATTTGCTTTTTGATGTGGTTTGTCGCTTAGATGTGATGCTCAGGGTGTGCATCACACACAATAGCTGTTCACTGTGCTGTGCGCTGAGCAGTGTGTTGCAGGAGTTGGACACAGCACACAGAAGCTGCAGTGTTGATTTTACAATGCACAATGTGCATGTAGACAGGCATTCATTGTTATGTTACGTCTACAACTTTTGTAATGCATTTGGGAATTACTTATTTTGGGTGGGAGGTCGTTGGTCAGTCATTTCATCTGATTCCATGTCAGGCATCATTGTCTGATGCCACTGTACATTTTTGACATGGCAATGTGTACATTATTGGTACTGTGTTGGTGTATGGGTATTGCTTACCATGTCATGTTGTGGTTTGGGAGGGTTTAAGTGACATAACAGAGATGGTCATGGCTTGTTTCTCGAAGCAACTAGCTGGGGGTAGATCTCTCTCTGCGGCAGGGGCCTCCCTCTGGAACAGCCTTCCTGCCTCCCTGGAACTTGAGGAGAACCATCTCCGGTTCGGGAAGCACCTCAAGACCTTCCTCTTTGCTTCTGCTTTCTCTCTCTCCCTCTCCCTTGCTAAATTCTTCACTGAAACTGCACTGGATCTGCAACTGGGCCACTCTCACTGACCTCGGTCCCTGGCCCAGCCACTCTACACTTGCACTGCCTCCCTGGCAACCCCTGCACTGCGGGACTGTCTCTCTTTCCCTACAGCCCCCCCTTCCCAGCACTTGTCTGCACTTACCTTTGCAGTTGCCACCAGCTGGCCTATTTATTTGTTTTTTATTCTACTTTCCCTGTACTGCACTCCCCCCTCCCCTTCCCCTTGCACTTTTCCCTTCCCCCTACCCCTGTACTTGCGCAATCTAAATGACACCTGGCCTAGTAGTATCGTTGTCTGTCTTCCCTTGTTCCCCCCTCCCTGCCTCGTCGCACCTTGAAACACTTGTCTATAGGCACGTTACAAATGCCATATCATGTCATGTCATATGTCATATGTGTGCCTTTTGGTCAAACAGGATAGCTTGTGTTTAAGTAGCTAGGGATGCAGACAATGTGGCACTTCCATGGCAACTATCTCAGGGTGGTAAGGTTGTGACAGTTGACTGTCTCTTTGTCATCATCGATTGTCACCTGGTATGTGCCAGGCCTGTGTGCACTCCTCAGGGGTGGGAGTTTAGGTGAAAAATGTGGCCACAAGCTGGGTCCGGGCTTCCCCGCCACGTGCCCTGTCCCCTCCCATGGGCAGCGCCTGTGCCTGTGGTTGGGGATGTGGGGGCACCACCATGTCCACCGGTACGCCCTGCCGTGTTGCAAAATTGTGCAGGACACATGCTGCCACAATGATCCTGCACACTACTGGGGGTGCATAGAGTAGCTGCCCGCCAGAGCGGTCAAGGGAGCGGAAACGTGACTTGAGCACTCCGAATGTGCGCTCCACTATGGTCCTGGTTGCAATATGGGCAGCGTTGTATCTTACCTGGGGTGGTGTGGTGGGGTTCCGGATTGGCGTCATCTTGTGGTTGCTCAGAGGGTAGACACTGTCCCCTGGGGAGGTGTAAATGGTTGTGATTATTGGGGTTTGTGTATTTGTGTGTGTGTGTGTGTGACATGCATGCATGTGCAAGGGCATTTGTACTCACCTAGGAGCCAGGTGTCGCCATGCTGCCCAGCTTCCAGGGCCCGGCTCAGGGCGGACATTCTGTATATGAAACTGTCATGGGTGGAGCCAGGGTAGTTTGCATAGACAGAGGTGATGATTCCCTTTGCATCGCATACCACCTGTACATTGATGGAATGCCAGTGCTTGCGGTTTCGGTAGATGTGCTCAGTGGCCCTAGGTGGACGTAGGGCCACATGGGTGCAATCTATGGCACCGAGCACTTTGGGGAAGTGTGCCACCCTGTAAAAATCCAGGACAACGGCCTGCCTTTCTTCGGGTGTTCTGGGCATGTATATGTGCCTGCGGACTGAGGGGCGCCAGTACCTGGTGTAGGCAGCGTGACTGCGTGGCCTCTGAGACCCCCCCCACTATGGCAGTAGTCCGCTGATATGACCCAGTGGCCAAGAAATGCAGGACATTGAGCACCTTCTCCAAGGGGCTCAATGCTTGGGAGCAAAGGGTGGGGGATGTAAGGTCATCTTCCCACTCCCTGACCTGGTCTAGGATGATATGGGGTGGAAACCTATACCTGCCGTAGACCTGGTCGTCAGGCATCCCAAAAAGGCTTGTCCGTGGTGCGAAAATGCATGCCCTGGCTGTTCTCCTCCTCCTGCGGTGTCCCACGATCAGTGCTGCGACAAATGGTGCATTCATGGTAGCTGTATATACGTGTTTGTTGTTTGCGCGCACTTTTATACTGTGCGCGGGGACGCTTCCGCATGCCTTTGTGTGGTGGACGCGTTGACGCCTGTGTGCGTCTTTTGCCGTGCGCAGGTTTCCCGTAATCGAATCCATGAATACGGGTTGTTTGCGTGCATGTGGGCGTTCCGTGTAGTTCCCTGCAGTACTTCCCCAGTTATGCCTCGTTTTTCATGCGTTATTCCCCATTCCGCGTGTTACGCCCACTGTTCTGCCCACTTTGGTTGTGTGCGCCACGCTATGTGCACTTTTGATGTGCGCGTAGCACATGCCGTGTGTGCCTGCGTGCGCCATGGCAGGATTTGGCGCACGGACAGCGGGAAACACGCGCAGCGTCTTCCTTGAATCGCACACGTGCGCGTGCGCTGGGTTTCTCACGCTTGCGCCACCTTGCTCCTGCTTGAGCTGCGATTTTCGGTGCACATTTGCTCCATGAATCGACCCCCAAATCTCTCTTCTCCACAAACATCTGCAGGCCCATCACACTATCCACAAACAGAACTCTCCAGTCCATTTAAATTCAGAAACACAACTGAAGTAAATTGTTTTGCTAATGTGACAATTAATCTTCTTTTTCCATTGCCACCAATTGTTCACAACATTTACTTACACGGCTCAGACCAGTTGTGTTTGCAAATGCTCGGCCTTCACAGAAATTCCACAAATAATCCAGACAACACTTACAGTGTCTCAGGTATAAGGCACGAATTAGACTACTGTGCAAGAATGGTAACATTTACCATAAACACACAAGAAGATCCACAAGAGATCCTAATGTACTTACTAAAAGTACTGGAAACAAAAAACATCCCTATAAATGAAATCTTACAGATTTCATACACGTGGAAACATACATCCCACGTGGACCACATCCCTTATGAACAATGTGTTAATGTATCCATACCAAATTCTGAATCCATTCCATTTCAGCAGCTTCTGCAGAACGCAAATCATGCCCTGTTTGCAATTCAGACAATCGTTCCACCATACAAATAAACTCACATAGCTAATATGTCATAGTAATGCTTCTAAGGTAGAATGCAGATGGTACCAAAATAACTGTAAGCTTACAGGCTTCACACACTGCCAAGTATCTCTTGGAAAGAAAACCTTCACAACAGTAGGTATAATATACCACGCTGGTGCCGCAACCACTTCAGGGCACTACACTGCATATGTTAAAAAAAAGAAGTGGTTGGTTTGAATGTAATGATTCCTCAGTTACTCTGAAACATAGGTTACCAGCAAATTTAACAAATGCCTACTTAATATTCTTTCAATCCAAATTTAGTCACTAAACTATAGCACAAATAACAGTTAGAATACGGCAGCAGGTATCTAACTGCATCCATAATACTACAGTATACAATACCACTTTTGATAGTCAATCTAGTTAGAATACTCAAACAGGTATCTAACTACTTGAAAGACACCCTTCATTGCAAAGCACTTCAAATATGCCATCTCAATTCTTATATAACAAAACATCTTCTAACCTCTCATGTAGTTAGAATACACCAACAGGTATCTAACTATTTCAAGCACCCACTTAATGACAACATACATCGAACAAACATACTATCACCCTTACACTTGCGTAACTGTAATCGTTTTTTATCCATTATAGATTTTATTTCCCACTGACCCAATGATTATGTAATGTCAAAACAACAGCAGTTTCATACACTAATGTTGTACCAAACATAGTACTTAAAATGTACTGTTTATGAGAGTCTAAAAACGAAAAAGTATATTTAAAACTGTATACCACTACATCTTTTGAACTATCATGCTTAACCAATTGTACTGTTTTTGTTTCCACAGAAAAGAAACCAGAGATTGTAGCTTCATGACGCTACAACACTATGTAGCTACAGCAGTTATAATCAACTGCATATTCTGTGAGCACTATCCTCAATTGTACTATAATCATAAGTACCATATACAGATCAATTACATTACACCATTCCTCCATACTACAAACAGTTTGTACTCTCATTAGATTACCTACAATTACTGTACAGATATTGCTACTATGGTGATTCTGGGGATACTCCTAATATATTACCTATAATTATTATAAACATACTACTATTGAGGTGATTGTGCCCAGTGCACACATTTTTTTGGCCACTGACCACAACACCACGAACTATATAAAAAGTATGTAACATACACCGTCAACTAATAAAACTCACCCTGACCCCCTGCAATCTAAATGATGTCCACGGTCACCGAAATTGATCACAGACCCGGCAGCATTTCGAAACCCTTATTTACCTATAAAAACAGCTCCACATTACCTTCATTCCACTTCCCTACCATTTCTATGCCCTCTTCCAGCCAACAAATAACCCCAAATGTCTTTTCCAACCCGTCCGTTCTGGGCGCTGCCTGCAAACTACCGCTGTGTCAGTAGACAGCTATAGCACTTGCCCGGCCTTTTTCAACCTACAAAAACACACTTGTAACATCTTTTCTCCACTCACCCACCCTCAACGGCCCCTTTTTACATCGCCAAATGACCCAAATATATTTTCCACACTTTTTCCCTACCACGCTGTCTGTGGCCAGCTGTGCCTGTCCCCAAATCCAATATTGCGGATGCGTCCAAAAATATGACGCACCTCATGTTTTCCCCCATCCAATGAGCAGGCACATCCATGTCGAATCGGAGGCCTGTCCATGGCCCAAACACAGAAGTGAGTAGGCGAACGAAACCCAGATATCACGGCATGATGTTCACAAACGCATGCTTCACAGAAAGTCTGGAACTGCACTTTCTACTGATCTAGGAAATTTCAAGCTCACAATTTACCCTTGCACAGCTCCTACACCTATTCTTTCTCATTATTCATCAACAACATAGTACCCAGCACATACATGTAGGAATATTAGCAAAACTGCTAATTATCTTAAAAATGGCATCAGCTATTGCCATCCCTCCTCCCCAAGAGCCACCACCACCGGATCTATGTGATCACTGCGCCGCCCATAACTGCAACGGCTGAAATGCCGATGCCAGTTACGGTGCGGCGCAGTGATCATATAGATCACTGTGCCCGCTTCCCTGGCCTGCTTTTCCCTTCGAACCCCCAACCCCCATTTTTACCTTTCATGGTGGCACACTTCTGTGTGTGCCGCCTGCACCCTGGTATCCCTGCGGCATCAGCTCCTCCCACTAACGTGGGTTAGAGCTGATGCTGCTGGGTGCTTTTTTTTTTTTTTCTTTCATGTCCCCCGCTTACCAAAATGGTAAACGGGGGACACCCCGCAACCCCCGACTCCCATTACGGTGCCCAAGCAGAGTGGGAGACACCCCCGCAACCCGTGCTCTGCTCTGCTTGGGCACAGTAAATGTCACCCTCATTTTATGCACCCCCAAAGTCGCAGTAACTGCGGGGGCGCACAAATGAGGGCGACATTTTTGTACAATTCCCTACCACCACCAGCTGGAAGACCTACACAACAGTACTTTCAAAGACAATGAAGAGGACCAAGAAGATGAGGTAGAGGAAGTGCCTACATCTAGCATCAAAAGAGAATCATGGGTGTAGCAGTTCTTTACCACTATTGGGAATGTACTAAAGGCTAAAGCTATCAAAGAAAAATGCACTGAGTGCAACGCTGTACTCAGTCACGAACTACCTGAACAGTAATCCTATGGGGCCACCTCCATGTGCCACGCCCAATCCAACCACCGAAATTCTTTCAGAAAGCTGTTCCATTCTTACCAAGTAGTAGGCTGTCTTCCTCCACCTCATCTTCCTCAACCAGATCTATAACCACAGAGCCTACTTCTGTGGGACACAAAGTCCCATCAGCTAATGCGCAAGCGATAAAAGAGGTTGCTGATCGATTTCTTTTGAAGACAGCGGTACTCTGTATATAGAGCAACACGCCACTCTGCAGGGATGGAGCAATTTCAAAGTGCTTTTGAAGCTGTAATTAAAGTGCATGAGAAACACTGCCCCCTGATACCTTAGATGTCACACACGCGCAGCATCTTCCTCTGTCTGCCTGCTGCTCCACATTTGGGGTCAGTGCTACTTCTCTCATTTTCCTCCCCACCTTACTTTCTAACCTCTCCTGAAAAAAAAAGAAAATAATAAAAAAACAGCAAAGAAAGGTTCCTTTAGAAACCACCTTTCACAGATAAAAAATAACACTAAAAAAGATAATTTTATAGACTCTATCTACTGTTCATTTCTCAATAAAGTAGATAGACTCAACATGATTCTATCCCCCTAACTTCAAAAGCCCTTATGGCACTGATATGTTAGCCCGCCCATAACGCTAACATCACCATACATTCAAAATGAGCTCCACCTATTTCAATGACTTTAGTGTGCAGCGTAGCCAAACGGACCCTGTCATCACCAACGTCATAAGGTTATCTAACGCAAAATGTGAAACTTAAGCACACACATCTACAACAAATGCAAAACTTTTCTTTCTTTTGACAAAAGTGATAGAAACATTTTATTTTGAAGAAAACAACAATACTTGGGACCATAACAGGTGTTTTTCATTTTGACACAACAACAAAACATTCAATTAAGTCCATGAAAACTTTTTCAAATACAGTTCATAGCTACCGAACTTTATATCATACTCATTTTCAGTAAAACTGTCAACAGTGAACTTCTAATGCCAAATCCGATCATCGATTCTTTTAATGCAAGTCTTTGCCTTCTTCACCAAAAATTATCTTCTATGACCAACAAATAATATACGCACAGGGGGCACCATTACAGAGGAGAAATGAGTGCTTTAAAATTGAAATAAAAGCAACGCTTTGACATCCATACGTTTCTAGAACCTATACGCTCCCATGTTGCTCCTTGTTTGTTTGTTTATTTGGTATTTTGCACCGAACCCGTAGGTAACTGGGCACAAGTACAAGTATACTTGAGACTTAGTTACAACATAGAATAATTGCAGTGCAGACATAAAGATGCAGATTCATTCTGGTTACTTAAATTCATTACAATGAAACTGGTACAGTAGAATACATACATGCATAGGCGGGTACATAGGTATATATTACATGGTATCCGCAGGATCATATGTCATTGGACCGCGGCCAGTTTAAGGTGTCGCGTCTGAAGCTAAGATAGGACTGATCGGTTTTGAGGGTTAGAGGTAATGCGATTTGGTTAGCTTGACTCTAGGTATCTCTAGACAGTGGGAGTTGGCCGCTCGAGGTTCTTCTGATCATTCTCTCTGTGAGGTATGGGGGAGCTGCATTATTGAGGCATTTGAAGGTAAGTGATACTGTTTTAAGTAAAAACCTGTCACTTATCTTTAGCCAATGGTGGTCTCTTCCAAGGTTGGAGATGTGTTCTCTATTTGGTAGGTTCAGGGCAGTTCTCAAGGCATTGTTTTGAAGTGTTTGTATTTTGTTAAGGATTTGGGCCTGATTCATGGACGTGTTTTATAATGGCGCAAACCCATAGGAAAACGTTCCATGAATCAGGCTGTATGTTTGTTAGCTTCAAGATATAAGGCCTTGCAATAATCCAATTTTGACAATATGAAGGCATTGGCGAGGGTGGTGCAGCTAGCTTCAGTTAGAAATGGGTGGCAGGCCCTCGTAAGTTTGCCGGTGTAGGTCGTAGCAGAAGCCATGGAGTTAACCTCTTTCCTTAGAGATAGGGTAGAATCGAGATAAAAACATAGCATTTTTACCTCGTTTACTACTTTGATTATATTTCCGTCTATGTTGAATGCAGCATAGTTTGAGTTTAATTTCTTTGGGTCGGCTGCAGATCCAAGGATCAGGATCTCGGTTTTATCATCATTCAGGAAGAGGCCATGGGATGCCATCGATGCCTGAATGAGGATGTACATTTCATTTACCAAGGCCGTGTCCTTGTCAAAACTGCCCGAAAGGGGAATGAGGATCTGGGTGTCGTCTGCATAGTTAGTGTAGGTGACACCCAGTCTGTCCAATTTGTCAAATAGGGGCTTGATAAATATATTATACATAGTGGGTGAGACACAAGATCCTTGTGGAACAACGCAGGGGGTCTGGATCGGGTCTGCCGATGCTGATGGGGAGAAGACTCTCATTGTTCTGTTTTCTAAGAAGGACTGGACCCAGGCTATTGCGTCACTTGAGAAGTGGGCTGCCGACGCTAAGTGTTTGCACAAGACTGCATGGTCCACCAAGTCGAAGGCCACCGACAGGTCGAGGAGGTGTAGCATGGCAGTTTTGCCTTTGTCCTTGAGCTCGTCTATTTGTGTTTTAAGGTCAATTGAAGGCATGGTCTAGTAAACATTTTTATTGTCCCTACGGGTCGGCCATGTTTTTTTAAGCCTAAGTGGCTCGATTTTAGAAAACTTTGCTATGGACCTTACCCGAGTTTTCGTCCATTAAACGCACGCGAAAAAAAAAAGGCACCAGGGAGCCGCCATTTTGTGATAATCCTATCACTTGCCGCATCGCCCTGGCTGACCTGCTTCTGCGGCACTAAATCAATTCCCCCGCCCCTGAGCCTGACATTATCCAAACATTCATATTCCCTGCCTCTCTCTGTGACGTTACTGTGCTGCGTAGGCAAACGCACCCAGTCGTCTTCTACGCGACTCCACACAGAACCCGGAAACCAACACAGACCATCTCACAACACAGCGCGCCACAATTCGTAATATGAAACTGTACTTTAAAATCAAACAGCAACATGGTACATTTGGTAAAGTACATTT
The DNA here is from genome assembly GCF_040938575.1 of Ambystoma mexicanum. Taxonomy (NCBI): domain Eukaryota; kingdom Metazoa; phylum Chordata; class Amphibia; order Caudata; family Ambystomatidae; genus Ambystoma; species Ambystoma mexicanum. The sequence continues at coordinate 677,001,592 of NC_090935.1, read as the reverse complement.
ATTTGACATTAAATGTTTAGAGAATATTCAGCAATTGCCATATGAACTCCGAAAGCCATTTATTTTCTTTTATCTGTATCCGCAATGGTACACAGTGTGTTGCTTTTCATTAAAAGAAGCACTTTGGAAGCACGGTGAACCGCAAGGCTGTTCCATCAACTAGGCACTAGTCCATCGTAAAGGTTGATATGTTGCTTCTAGCCACTAGTACAGCGTAAGGGCATGTGGGCCCTTGGCGATCGTCCCATAAAATTGTCAGTGTGCTCCAGTTGTTCACACGAAGCTGCAGGTGTCTACTGTAAAAGCCATCTGCTGGTGTCTCAAACCGATGGCAGTAGCAGAAGGGGAGCAAATACGTGTTATGAAAAAAAAAAATGTATAATTAGTCTTGCCAGCCGATCTTCATTAATATTACTCATTTTATTTATTACAGCCGATCAGAAACTATTTGCTTGCAAGGATAGTTCAATGGAGTATGTTCGGCTCTAAAATCAATGCGAAATGTAACAAAATAAATCGAGGCCAACACACAATGATAAACGACAGTTAGTCTACATGCGTGAGGAATGATATGATATATGATATGCCATTTGTAACGCGCCTATACTCAAGTGTTTCAAGGCGCGACGAGGCAGGTGGGGAACAAGGGCAGACAGACAACGATCCTACTAGGCCAGGTGTGTTTCTGATCGCGCATGGGGAAGGGGGGAGGGGGTTTAAAAGTGCTGTACATGGTTAGTTGAATACATATTAAATAATAGGGCTAGCTGGTGGCAAGTGCAAGGTAAATGCCGGGAGAAGGGGCTGAAGGATACAGAGACAGTCCTGTAGTGCAGGTAGGCAGTGCAGGGAAAAGTGGCTGGGCCAAGGACCGAGATCGGTGAGACCAGTGGACCTGCATGCCCATGGCCCACTACGAACACGTTTTCCTTGCTTTTCCTAGCTCTTCATTCATTCATTTATTCATGCATCCATTCATTAAATCTTCATTCCGGTATAAAAGCGTGTAAAGATTTATTTACATTATATTTGAAATTTCAATTGTGTCTCTTCGTAATGCAGTCTGTAAAACGGACCGTGCTCTTGACGATTTTTCGTATACTGAACTAAAATGAAACTCGGTCTAGTTTCTGAATTTCCTGCCTTATCGTCTCTTACGTTATTGCGCACCCCCTTCAAATGTAGTTCTTTCGGCATGGTCCCTGTCTCAAGGTCAAAAAACAATAGACCCTTATACTTCCAGTGCGACTTGTGGGCCTCATCTGGGCGCGAGCTGAAAATCAAAGCCGCTGTCCTTCGCATTCTTTATTTGCAACATCACGTAGTATAGGCATCTGTGAGAACTTGAAGTTTAGAATCCCTCTATGTAGTGCGCCTCAATGTCCAAATACGAACTGGCTTCTCTCCCAAATGCCACGGCCCGCTTGGCGCGTTCTAAGTGCCCCAATTTTGTCCCCGTTGTCTGCGAGCTTTGCAGCCCAAATTGAGACATTTAATTTTTGGCGGAAGGTCAGGGAAAGTATAAAGTACCGCAGGAGTTGAGTTAAAAGTGAGATTTATTGTTTGTTTGTTTGTTTTATTATTTGCAATACGCAAGCCTCCCCTCCGTTAACAGTGCGCAACAGTGCGCAGCATTTACATTTACATGAGATGAGACATGAGAAAAATCTATACATACACATATATGAGGTGAATAGAGAGAATTCAAAGATGACACCCAGCTTGTTCGCCAGCCATGATGGTGAAGGTAGGGGTTAGGGTTACAGGTACACTGTACAATAAAATGTATTTACAAAAAGACAATCGTATTGCAATCATTTAAACCGGGATTTGTACTTCACAACCAGCTGTGCTTCGGGTGGGCATGGCACAGTCGCAATGTTCGGTGGCAATGGATCACTGCTCTACACAGAAACGTCCAAAATTCCATATCTGTGCTTCTCTAACACAGCAACAATAAGGCCTTTCACAAAGTCGAACTGCATTTCATCATAGACTGGTTTGATCACCCATTGCTTACTTCGTTTTGAAAACACCTTAGTGTAGCGAGGCATCCTTACTTTACCCCTAGTCCTAGATTGTTCACGTCCGACATTGCTGTTATGGGCCAAGACCGCTAGTAGAGTGCAATGTTTCATGCCCCGAAAGCTAAAATGCAAGCGCTTTGGCCTGTACTTTAGGCACATATTGTGGAACACCTCCAAATCTCATGTGTGACAGAATTCTGTCAGTCCTCTCAAATCTCTTGATAGAGTTTTGTCGAAAACAATCTTCTCAATGGCTTTGTGTGTCGGTGAAGATGGAATCAACCACTTCTTCTTCCGTGCCTCCTCTGGGGAAAAAGGGCCATGTTCACATTGGTGGAAATGTTGATTTGCTGTCCAGCGGTGGACGTTGGTACAGTGGTGCATCAGTGACCGCCATTTTTCAAGTAGTATTTCCACTGACCCTTCACAAGTTTTTGAGCTTCACCAAAGATGGTTGGTGATAGAATGGGACCACTGCAAAATACTTTCAAAACCTTTTTTTTTCCTGCAGCCGAGATTTTCTTACTGATTGATTTAGCAAGATGCCATAAGTCAAATTGATGATTAATATGTGGGAACTGCTCTCTCATTGTCTTGGCAATTGAAACGTGTCTGTCCGTGGCTATGAGGACGATGTGCATTCCCCTTGATTGTAGATATTCCACTGATTTTATAAATCCTAGTTTCTCCATGGCCACTGACGATTGTACATTGTGTTACCTGCACGACCACCGAACTCACAATTTTCTTACTATCCATGTCCTGAAAGTGGTAGGTGCAGTACTTGGCAGAAAATCCAGGGCTGTTGCACTGTCCATCGCCGGCTAGCCTGAATCATTTGCCTTCGAATGTACTTGCTAGAGACAATTGTTCAATTTTCCAAGCATCACTAATGGCCGGAAACAGATAATCACGTTGGTATATGTAGTACAGCGCTTTAGAAATGAAATGGAGTCCCACAAACTGAAAGAAAGCCTCTAACTTTCTAAAACTGGAGCAGTTTCCACAGCATCGGTTGTGCAGACCATGAGAACCTATGATTTAATCTACAGGCAGCATTTATTTTGACGTTAATGCCTTTTATTTGACAAGTCACATTAATCAATGGCTTCCCACATACTTTCCCTCTAATGGAATGCACACATTTCAGCATACTTATAATTTCCATCAAACAACTGTCGAATACAATGTATTTGCTCTCTTTCATTAGACTGTCATCCTGCGTCAACGTTGTTTCGGCCTGTGACGTTGTGGAGATTTCAACACATTGGAAAGTAATATCGCTGATATCAAGTTCTGATGCGTCTATGGATGCTGCGGCTGGTTCATTCTCTGTCATTTCGACATCTATTACTTCAGCATTGATGGGAGAACACAACAATGTCGACAGGTTTTTGGGTGGCAAATTTTTGGCGGTTGTAGATTGTGTGAATTGATCTGCAACTACTTCAGAGCTATCCTCAATACATTCAATAACATCTTCTTGTGGTGGTGCGGTCGCACTGTAGCTATGGTCCAATGCAACTTTGCTGTAGTCTCCAAACACAGTTAATTCATGTTCTGGCCATTGGACATGAGCATCTCGAGCCTGAACACGCCTCGCCTCAATTAATAGTTCCTCCATATTGTACATGGTTTGGCAAGCAACATCTCTCATTCGCTTCACTGTCTGTGTATGTATAGTTCTGACACCCACGGGTAACTGGAGGAGAGATTGGAAAAGGGATGTTCAGTTTAAACACAAGATAAAGTGTAGTCCAATTGACTGGAAAAAAACATAAAATAGTCCCCAGCACAAATTTTTTTTTAAAATTATGAACTGTTTGTAATTAACCTTTTTTTGTTCAGGATCAGGGCCACTAGTATTGAATTTAAGATGGAGATTTAGGTTCATAGTGTTATTCGTTCTGGCCTCATGGAGTCGGGCTAGTCTGGCTCAGAGTCTGCTGTTTCTATCTAGTAAGGGGCAGGGTGAGAACTTAATTAAAGACATTATTATATAGGATAAGATCAGTTGTAGTAGGTACGGCCAGTTATTTCTTATGTACGTAGCACAAATTATAATCCACAGAGTGGGCTAGTTCAATATTGGCAACGGCAGGTACAGGCAGTAGTAAGAGCCTAGGCAAATTATAATCCATGGCGTGGGCTAGTCCAATATTGGCATAGACAGGAGGCAAGCAGTACTACGGGACTAGGCAAGTTATATTCACAGAATAGGCTAATCTGGTATTGACGATGACGTGTAAAGGCAGTAGGGAAGGCCTAGACAAGTTAAGATCATCGAAGTGGGTTGGACCAATAATGGCATGGGCAAGTACAGACAATGGAGCGGGCTTGAGGTAGTTATAAGCAATAGGGGGGCTGGTCCAACAGTAACATAGTTAGGCAAAGGCAGTAGTATAGGTCTGGGTTAATTACGGCCAGCAAAATGGGCTAGTCCAACAGTAGCAAGGGCAGTTAGTAGGGTAGGCTAGTCCCGCAATGGCAACAGTAGTGGGTTACTTCATTATTATACATCTGCTAACATGTATGCTTGGATACAATATGTATACAATACAATGTATACAATATTATGTACCGTAGTTTGATATTACGTAGCACAAGTAATACAATTATAGTCAGGAGGATTTAACAGGAGCGTAAATAAGCCAGAAGGGGAACATAGGCTGAGCGATATGCAGATTTAGCTGAACACATTGACAGATAGCTAGGTACACGATGCGAGAGTCTATACAGTAATCAGGCTATGGTTAATGTTATAAGACATAAAACATAAGTTATCAATCATATGTGTAAACTTTACCATCAGTTGAGACAAAGCTGGAGATGCATTTAGGTATCAGCAATACGGGCATGTTGGGTATTCTGCAGGTCAATTGTCTAGAGACGAGAGTTTTTTTCCATGATTCTGGGAGAGGGCCGTTTGGCATTGTAGATAGTGTGGCTTGGCTCCTTAGGTGGAGGCCTCATACTCGTAGCCCTTTGACAAGTGGGTCCAGCTAACGCCTTCCGGCAACCTCAGGTGGCCTATAAGCAGGCCTGCGGCTGTTGCTTAGCAACCTCAATAAACAAAATGTGGATGTGTTGCGGTGACCATTTTGGGTGCCGTAGTAGCCAGGGTATACCGGAGCAGCGGCTCCACGAGGACAATGGTGGCTGGCCAGGAGGGCCAGGACCTTATTACTGCAACCACGAAAGGACAGATTGTTGCTAGGCGGTCGTCCCAGATGTTTGTTATTACATATCCATTGTTAATAATTATTGTCCAAATATTGTTGAAAAAGCCCTCGGCCGGTAGGCTGTACCCCGACATGCGCACATCGAGATTATATAATGATATAAAATGAATAAGGCAAAAACATATTTCAGTAACCACTTTACAGTTAAATATACACAGTACATTCTTATTTTGCCAATACATTTAAGTGACAATTTGCACGTACAATGTCCATTCTTTGCCTCAAATTGAACATTCATCTGTCAGGACGTTCCTCACATGGCACACAGTACACTTTCAATCCACACTTCAATAAATATTATTTAAAATATTTCTTATGTTGCGTTTTGCGAATCCATTCTTCCGATGTAGAGGAGTACCAACCGCTTGAAAACACAGATTCCCGAAATAGAAACTTTACTTTCCAACAGCAGCTTTCAATGTAGGGAATCTTATCAATTCTTTGTGGATTTCTGACACATTTACTCCTTCAAATTCTTAGTGCTGTGTATTCAAGGACACATAACAATGAGACCCTTCATGTACCGTTGACAGCGTGCCCGAGTCAGTTTTGATGTTAGGAACACATGCCAAAAACATTAAGAATATTACTGGAAGTCAGTGTACTGAAAAACAACGAAATATTTCATGTAAACCACATAGCACAATATTTACTTCCATTTTACCGCTATCGAAGCACCTGTTCCCAATACATTTAAGGTTTCTTTAAAAACAACCTCAGTCGCGGTCCACACAGGCACGCATTTCCCTACAGGTCAATAATAATTTGCCCCTTGCTTTCTGCTAAGGGAAGTGTTTCCCCAGCAGAGACTTGCAGCAACAACATCTAAGGTACCGTGAATAAAACTAGTTTCTCAAAAAGATCTGCAGATAGTGTGTTCCCACGCCTCAGACAGCCTTGTGCATAATGCAAGAGTCTTGACTTTCATTCTTAAACGAACCACAAAAACATCACTCTTTGTCCACCATAATTTCTAGAACCTCAACTAATAATAGTAATGTAAATACGTACACCGATCACATAAAAGTGTACACACACAAAAACTGGAGTACATCATTACTAGCTTCTGTGTACATCTCTTCCCGCAATGATATCCATTTCTGTATTCATGCATATGCCCCTCGTTGCCCTCCACAGTAAGATGTAAATGTGCAAAGGTCACAGGCACATGTTCATAATGCACATTGGCAATATACATTTCTTTGCCCATTATTTCAATGTTGACTAACACTGTGGCACATAAACCTTTGGTGTATTGCAATCTGCAGTCACTTATCATTGTACCTACTTTCCTGCTTCTCAAATTACATCCAGTTCAATTACATAATTCCTTCAAATTACAAAAGCTTTGTACTTCCACTACATTAACTACAATTACTATACACATATTACTACTGTGGTGGTTGCACCGAGTGAACATACTGGCCACAACACAATTAACTATATAAGTACGTAGCATACACAGAGGGCGCTAGAGAGCCATCCAAGATGGCCGCTTCCTAAGAGAGCTCCGTAGGGCTCTAATGAATCCTGTTCCATCGCTGCTCCCGCGGTTACCGAACTAGTCCAGTTTGCCGCTGGGTACATTGGCAACACCCCGCAGATCATTTTGAACTAACTCTCCAGTCTGACAAGCAACCTGATCACCGGCTGCGCCTCTCAGATCCTGAGGCCTACCAGCAGGCGCCCACGCTGCGCAACGAGGCGACGTTCGACGGAAGCGAACACCGAGCCGCTCAACAGCACGGGTAGACGTAGGCGAGACGGCGCCATAGAGACCGAGCGGTCTCCGTCCCCGCAGCGGCCCGGTGGAAGTCCTACGACGAGAGGGCCGGCAACGCCAATGGCCCGCACGGGCCCAGGTAGGAGCGAGCGGAACTGCTGGGCTGCAGGGCGGAGCGACACCACCTTCCCCGCCACAATCGAGCCCCCTCCCGAGCACAACCCAGAAGCCGAAACGCCGCGGCGCAGGCACGAACCCTCTGCCTCGCAGATCTCCATCTACCATCAGCTCAAGAAACCGGCGACCACAGCGCTCGAGCGGCCGATCCCGGGGACACAGCCCACTGGGACGACGGAGGCGCAGAAGAGAGACCTGATCGCGAACACAGCTTTCTTCAAGTTTGCCAGTTCCAAATCTTCCGAGTCTACGGCGACACTCCGTCCACCCGACGGTGCTCAGTCTCCTTGACCCCGAGGCCCCCATTCTTGCCCGACCTGAGCAAAACGCTAATCACAAACATCTATACTAGCTGGCATGGGGAAAATGGACAAAACCCAAAAGAAACTGCACTTCGAACCTAACTCGCAGCATAGACCCACGACCAGCAATGGACCCGAATCCCCTGTACAAGAGGCGCCATTATCGGAGGCACAGACTCCTCATCAAGACATCAGAGAGATCCTGATGGATCTGAAGGCAGGTATCAGCAGCCTGGGGTGCAAGCTAGACACCTTGTCGACCAAAGTGGACCAGTTACAACACAGACTCGACAAACATGCGGACAGGCTTGACAGCGTGGAGCAGCGGGTGTCCGACCTGGACGACGGGTCGGCGGCATTGTCCTCCCGAGTCTCACAACTTGAAACGCAGATGAAGACTGTGATTGCCAAAAATGAAGACTTGGAGGGTCGTTCTCGTAGAAACAACATCAGAATTATAGGAGTGGGAGAACGACAACTCCCGGGCAAAATGGAAGACTTTGTGGAACAAATGTGCGTCACGCTCTTTGGCAAAGAGTCACTGTCCCAGCTGTTCGTTGTAGAAAGAGCACACAGAATCCCGAATGCTAGACCAATACCAGGCGCACACCCAAGACCAATAATTGCCAGACTGCTAAATTATAAGGATCGCAATGCGATACTACATGCGGCCAGAACTAAGGGGGATCTACAGTATGATGGAGACCCGATCCAATTCTTCCCCGACTTTTCCCAAGCAGTACAGCTACAGAGAAGATCCTACATGTCTGTCAAGCGCCGCCTGCAGGACAATCAAATTGTATATTCCATGCTATACCCAGCGAAACTTCGCATTCAGCACGCAGGGAAAACACAATTCTTTAACTCCCCGGAGGAGGCCAGTGACTTTCTGGACCGGGCCGGATGTAGACCCAGCGGAAACAACCCGAGGCCCAGACGCGAAGACCGGGCGAGACGTAACCTCCCGCCATAAAACACCTCGAACATAGGAGGCCGGAACCAACGTGTCTCACCCTCCAGGCAAGATGGCGACCGCGGGAACGAACTCATGTCGCCAAGGGAAGCCCGGCACCTTCTTGGTAGGCTACTAACGCCCCTAGCACAGCAATGTTTGCAGTTAAGTTTTCAGGGGTGGGAACCACATGGGCCAGTTGGGGGTTGCCCATGCAAGGGAGGATCTTCGGTTCGACACGAGCACCCTGCTCGCCACGCTCCTACTTCACATCGTCAGCAAAGCGAAACCCCGAGGGCCAAAATCTCTGACTCCTATCCAGCTCCAGTGGCCCCAGCCACCCGTCGCACCGCCACATCCCATCGAGAAAGAAACTCGCCTGGCCCCCCAAATGACAACACCAATGCTTAGAATAGCCACCTGGAACATACGAGGTGGCAACCAACTGGCAAAGAACAGAAGAATCTTCCAGTATTTACGCAGATATAACGTCAATATCGTTATGCTCCAGGAAACACATCTCCTGCCCGCAGCAGAATCGCAATGGGCCAGAGCCTGGTGCTGCCATAGATACTTCTCATCTTATTCATCCTTTGCCAGAGGGGTCGCCATCTTAATTGATAGGAGGTCAAACTTCAGTTTCATTGAGACCCAGAAAGATTCCGAGGGTAGAGCCCTGTTAGTAAGGGGAATAGTTGCCGGGAGAGAAATCGTGCTGGTAAATTCATACGGCCCAAATACGGACAGCCACGACAACTTCAACTGGGTGATGTCCCAACTCGGGAAGATTAACGCTGAAACTATCATCTGGGGGGCGGATCTCAACACACCTATGGACCCAGCGCTAGACAAATCCCATAATACAACCAGAAACCTGTCCAAGGCAAGTGCCCAAGTCCGCGAGATATGCCAATCATTCGGCTTGATCGACACATGGCGACTCCATAATCAAGATGCAAGAGACTACACGTTCCACTCATCAGTTCATAACACCAGCTCCCGAATCGATTACATCATGGCGTCCTCCCACTGCCCTTTTTCTTGGGGAACGAGCCAAATCTGGCCGCGTACATTCTCGGATCACTCGATAGTAACACTGGATGTATCGTTTCCAGGAGCGACAGTCCCGGGCCTACACTGGAGGTTCAAGCCCGGGTCGTTGTCGGACACTATTTTTGCGGAGGAACTCAGGCAAGAAATTGCGTCGTTTATAGAGATAAACCAGGGCACAGTGAACTCGGCCGGCACCTTCTGGGAGGCGCTGAAATGCTTTGTGCGAGGTATCTGTCTCGCCAAAGAGAACGGTATGCTGAAGTTGATCCGTAAGGAGCTGTCGGACAGTGAACGTCGACTCAAAGAGTTGGAACTCAGTGCTACCCCTACTCAGAACCCCCGGGTTCAAGCAGAGCTGAAGAAGGAACTTCAAAAATTCAGAGAGATAGCCGAAAGAGAACTGAAATTCCTGAGTCGCAAACACCAAACCCGACAATACGGAGAGGGCCAGAAACCAGGAGAACTGCTTGCTCGCCTCTTATCGATAGACAGAACCCCAATCCGCGTACAATGCATCAAAAACACACACGGCCAGAGGGTTTACTCTGAAAAGGACATCGCCACGACTTTCCGTGACTTTTATCAAGATCTGTACAGTTCCAGAGGCGGATCAGACCCCGGCTCCACGCAGGAATACCTGGACGATACTGAACTGTACTGGGTGGACCCAGCCCTGCGGGAACCTTTGAACGCCCCGATAACCGCAGAGGAAATTGTAGAGGCGATAAAATCCCTCCCGAATTCTAAAGCACCAGGTCCCGACGGTCTTACAGGGGAGTTTTACAAGGCACATGCAGTCACCCTCGCCCCCATTCTGTTAAGTGTTTATGAGGAATCGATCGAGAGAGGTTGCCTCCCCCCCACACTCCGCGAGGCTAACATAATAGTGCTACATAAAGACGGCAAACCAATCGATGAGTGTGCATCATACAGGCCAATTTCATTAATTAATCTCGACAATAAGATTCTTGCAAAAATCTTAGCCTCTAGACTCCTACCTCTCATGCCCGCCCTGGTAATAGGAGACCAGGCCGGATTCATCCCGGGCCGCAGCACCACATTCGGAATCAGACGCCTGTTCGGTGTCATTGAGGCCTTAGATCCGACCCAGCAGGCGATAGCAGTATTTCTCGATGCCGAGAAAGCGTTTGACTCGGTAGAATGGCCATTTATGCTAGCGACACTGAGGCAGATGGGCTTCGGCAAGTTTTTCATCAGGCTGGTATCCCTACTTTACAACGACCCCCGGTCATATGTCATAATGGGTAACTCTAGGTCCCCCAGCCTAACGCTGGAGCGTGGTACGAGACAGGGGTGTCCACTCTCCGCCCTGATTTTTGCACTAATCATGGAACCCCTGGCATCGAGACTGCGGGAATCCCAAATACATAGAGGTCTAAAACTGGGCCCCCATAAACTAATCGTCTCCCTTTACGCTGACGATGTCGCATTATTCATTAGGGATCCCAGGGAGAACCTGAACCCGATAATGAGGGAAGTCATACGGTTTGGACATATATCCGGGCTGAAAATTAATCACTCCAAGTCAGTGATACTCCCGCTGACCCCCAACACAGTGGAATTCGTTGACGACTATGGCTTCAAATGGGAAAATAGGGGGGTACGCTACCTGGGTATATACATGTCGTGGAATCACCATGAGATCTATAAAGATAACTACTTATCCACACTCAGCTCCGTCCAGGATAGGGTACAGAGGTGGAAGACTCTGCCGTTAACGCTCTGGGGCAGGGTCTCGCTGACTAAAATGGTTATCCTGCCCAAGCTATTATATCTGTTCGTGAATATCCCACTGCTGCTCCCCAAATCCTTCCTATCAAAAGTGAAGTCCACGGTGCTAGACCTTCTATGGGCAGGGAAACCCGCACGAGTAGCATACAACACCCTGGTACTGCCAACGTCGCAGGGCGGCCTAGCGCTCCCAGACATTGAGAAGTACTACTGGGCGGCACAGGCACATTTTCTGAGCTATTGGTACATGACCCACTTCATTCGTCCACAGGTACAGGTGGAACGCGCACTGGCGTCACCTGACTTGCTCAGCGCCGTAGTGATTAGCCAAATCCCGGTCCCGTATAACACATTGAACACGGTCCTGGCAACATACTCGATTTGGAAGAAGATGGCCGCCAGGTACGGTGTGAGTATCAGATATTCTCCCCTGCTGCCGGTCAGGTTCATCCCGGGCATCCCACTCACAAATGAAAAAGTATTTTTAACATGGGCCGACAAAATCAACGTCCATTCCTTTGGCGATATTTTTCCAGACGGTACCTTTCTTACCCCACAAATGGCCAAAGATAGAGGAGGCAATACTTCACTAGACACCTTCATATATTTTAGATTACGCCACACACTACAAAAATTGTTCCCCTCGTTCCCCCAACAACCACCTACATGGGATCTGCTACATAACACTATTCGGGCGGAGGGAGAGGGGAGGCTGACCTCACGGCTATATAAATCCCTAGTAGTGGACACCATGTCACCCAACGTTAAAACAAAACAAAAATGGGAATCCGCCCTTCAAGAATCGATAAGTGACGAGGACTGGGCATACATACTGCGTCAAACTCAGAAGGTCGCAGTGAACACGCGCCTCAAATTAATACACTTTAACTTTGTCCACCAAACGTATTACACCCCTGTTAGAAAGAACCGACATCACCCGGAGGCCTCAGCCCAGTGCGAACGCTGTTCAGCAAGACGAGCCAATTTCTTTCACCTAGCCTGGGATTGCCCGGGTGTTCGGCGCTTCTGGGTTTTGACGTTACAAATGATTGCTGACATAATTGGCGAACAGATAGCCCCGCAACCATTAGCACCTCTGCTCGGCCTCACCAAATACTTGCAACCGACGTCACGCAGGTTGGCAGCTCTCCTGTTGACACTGGCCCGGAGGCGAGTCGCCATGGCCTGGAGCAGGGGGCCCCTACCCAGGTTCGAAGAGTGGAAAAGGGACGTAACCTTCTGTCAAGACATAGAGAGTGACTTCATCAGAACCCTCCCGCTACATACGCGCCCTCCTGATATCTGGGGGCCCTACATCACTTATCTGCTGAACTGTACAGTCCCGTCCGACCCGGAGGAAACCTAAATTTGATGCAGGCTGCTGGGGCGGGTGTGGAGCCACTATGCACCCTTTCTTTTTGTACGCGGTGCCATTCGACACCAAACAAGGAACATTTTGAGGCCCGGGGATGCGGACACTGGGGCGGGGGGAGGGGAATCGTGGTCGAACCTGTTTAGGGGTAATGTTGAGTTCCTTTCTGTTCTTTCTTCCTCCTCTCCCCACCCCCTCTTCAGCTGACTTTAATCCCTTTCCTACCTTGACTCACTGTTATGCAGGTACGCCTGAATGGCACACCTGTAATTTGAAGTTATGAAAATCTCACAAAATAAAGTTTTTTAAAAAAAAAAGTACGTAGCATACACCATCAACTAATAAAACTCACCCTGAACCCGCTGCAATTGGATTGATGTCTGTGGACACCGAAATAGACGGCAGACTCAGTGGCATTTCCGAACACTTTATCACCTATAAAAACAGCTCCACATTGCCTTCATTCCACTTCCCTACCATTTATACACCCTCTTCCAGCCGTCAAATGACCCCAAAGATATTTTCCAAGCCACCCTCCCACATCGCTGTCAGCGAACAGCTACCACACCTGCCCAGCCTTTTTCAACCTACATAAACAGCCTCATATAATCTTTTTTCCACTCACCCACCGTCCCCAGCCCCTCTTTCCACCACCAAATGACCCAAAATGTGTTTTCCACACTTTTCCCCCACTGCGCTGTCCACGGCCAGCTGGGCCTGTCTACAAATCCAATGTGACGGACGCTTCCAAAAATATGAAGCACATAAAGCTTTTCACATCCAATCAGCACGCATGTCCATGTCCAATCGGAGGCCTGTCTGCGACCCGAAGGGGGAAGTTAGTCCGCGGACCGAACCCAGATATCACTCATTTTTGTTTGTCCTACTTTTTGGCCATTTTAAAAACAAACTACTGGAAAGATTTAAACCAAATTTATGAAAGCATGCTTTCAGGACCAAGCCGCCGCTCCTGCCGCAGATTTGGTGAAAATCCATCCAGCGGTTTGGGCTGTATGTGTGAGCAAATTTTTTTCCATTGCGTCTATGGGAAAAACAAAATTTTGAGACCCCCCTATAACTCTGCCCCCCTCCTTTGATGAAACCTCACCAAACTTTGCAGGATCGATCTGACGGACTGTATACGTTTTTTGCAAAGTGTGGTGAGGATACATCCAGACGGGCAAAGTTATAAGCTGCCCAAAAAGTGTTCTTCCTCTGGGTTGTGCAACTTAACCATAACTACAGGGCAGCTACAGCAGGCCCTGTAATATATTGCCCTCTTGAATTTAATTAATAAGCCACACAGTAACTGCCTATGTTCGTAGAATTATATTGTTGTGTGCTTGGCAGAAAGCTTTCACTCAGAAAATACCTCCTTCTGAAGGTATGCTCAATCCCTCAAAGGGTAATAAATAATGAGTCAAAGTTTAAAGTCCGGGCAATGTCACCCATGTGAAAAGAAATGGGATCAATATACAACAACTACATTATAGGTTTTTCACCTTGAGGATGGAAATATCGTCCTATCCCATATTGCAGATCCAAACCACAGTTCTTTGGTCAATGAAGTAGATTGCATTCACAGCTCCAAACTGCTGTATTTCACATTAACTGCTCACAGCGCCATTGACCCGGCGTCAGTACCAAAAAATGGTCCAGTTTTAGACCTGCTGATACTGCAATCTAGTCTCTTGAACCAGCCCGCTTTACTCTTCTTACTCTCACTCCTCACTTCCTCTATTTCACTAAAAAACATGTCCCCCTCACTCTTACCTTACCCTCCTCTGTACCCTCTCCTAGTTAATCATTCCCCTTATTTTTAACTATCATGCCCTGGCCTGCTGCTCCACACCTTAAAGGACCTTCAACATCCACCCTTCGCTAATCTCATCTATCACTCTTGCCTCCCCTCAGTATCCCATCATCCCTAGCCCCCTTCTACTACTCATACTTGGGGTATGAAAGGCCCAATCCGTCTGCACAAAATCCTCTTTCCTCTCTGATCACTTTGACTCCTGCAATGCTCTTTTTGCGACTAAAAGCATTACTAGCAATTGGATAACCTACTCCCGCAGTGTCTCAGCCGCCTTGGATGCTTTGCTCAATGAATATGTCACCTTCTAAAGATCACTAAGAATCATCTCTTGGCCCGCTTCCTCCCTCACATTTACTACCACTCTTCTTTGAATGCACTGCTTTCCAACTCCTCTCACTCAACCTTCTCACTTCATTCTGGCCTACTGACCCCAGGGCTTTCGAAACTTCTTCTTCTTTGATCTGGATTTCTGTTTTGCCTCCCATCTGACTGATGCCACCATAGTGCTTCTAGGACATTTCAACCTCCCTAAATCACTCCCACCAAACAATTAGAACTTGACTCCATCCTCTCAACCCCTCTCTAAGCTCCATGAACCACCCACATACTCCCAAAGGAACTCTCTTGACACTGGGCATCATTGCGTGTTTGACGACAAATCGGCAACCAATTTTCTGTTCTACCTCCAAAATCAATTGCGGGTACTGCTACTTGGACATGGACTTATCATGGGATTACAAGTAGTGGCACGGTAGTGTTAGATCCCATTTCTAGACTCTGTAGGACTTCAGAAGGACTTTTCTGGAATTATTACAAGTGTTAGTTCAACAATTCTTGGTGGTTAGGATTTAAGGTGGATGATTTACCCTTCACCTTACCACCATAATTCAACTTACCATAGTGTGGTAATGTGGTAGTAACTCAGATTAACACCACTTTACCACCACTTTCTACCACACTAGCATACTCATAATGAGACAAGAATGTGGGAGCCACTTTACAGAGAACGAACACAGGTCAATTACCCAGTTCTATGGAATTTCTTCCATCTTCCACTCAGTAAGGTCTAGAACCACATTTTAGATCACTACCCTGTTCTATGGAATTTCTTCCATCTTCCACTCAGGAGGGTCTACAACCAGGTTTTAACTCACTGCACCCTTCGCAGAGAAGAACAATTAATTTGCATATTTGTCTGTGCCCACTCACAAGCGCAGTACAGCATCGAAATGCTAGGCAATTCTCATCTGAACGGGTGCCATCAGCAACCCCACACACATGTTTCAGCCTTGTTGGGCCTCCTCAGTGAGGTGAAGCCGAGCCTCTCTAAGGCACAGTGAGCAAGGGGTCCACGTCTGTATCACCCTGGGTTACTTAGGGTCAAACCCCAGGTTTTGCAAATTAAACATGAATGTGGGAGCACCACTACTGAGAACAAACATGGGTAAAATACCCTGTTCTATGGAATTTCTTCCACTCAGGAGGGTCTACACTCACGTTTTAGCTCACTGCACTTCACTATTTCAGCAATAAGCAACTAGAATGTGTCATCCTATATGTAACATAATATTTTTTAGTTAAATGATAACCAGTTCCCTATGTCACATAAGCTTTGACAAGAAAGTTCCTACAAGAAGTATAAAGCCAACTAAAAGCTTCAAAGCCTTAACGGTGTGTTCTAGAGGGATGGGAAAGAGTTCTTCTAAATAATGTGCATCAAAGGGGAAACGAGTTTACAAGATCAACTATAAGGGTTGCTCGTGTGGCCCCTCATGATCCTTAAAAGACATATATCAAGCATCCTACTCCTGAGCCAGGCAAGGGTGCCACCTAAGAGTCATGTCTAGTCTCTGATTGCATGCTTCTCAGGAACCATAGATAGTCATGTCACCACGTGTGTGCACACAGCTACTAAGACATCACATCTACAATTAAATAGAGAGCTGTTAAGTGAACTGTAATTGAGAGTGTTGCACACAATCTGTGGACTTTGACATAGATACGATCAGGCATAAGGGTTTAATTGCCCATTCTAATATGTCGCTCACCAATGGCAATAGCTGACAAGGTTGAGGCCGTCTGATGGTAGCAGATGTATGATATTATATGATATTTTATTTTTATCGCGCTCATATGCAAGTGTTTCAGAGCACGACGAGGCAAGGGAGAGGAACAAGGGAGGACAAACTAGGTCCAGTGACATTGAGAATGCGCAAGTGCAGGGGAAAGGGAAGGGGGAGAGTGCATGGGAGAAGGGAGGGGTGGAAAGTGCTGAGCAACGGATAAAACAACAACAACTGGTAGTGCAGCCAGCTAGGTGGCAAGTGCAAGGTTAAAGCATAGAGAAGGGGTGTCTGATAAATGCAGGTAAGGGGACTGTAGGGTTACAGATACAGAGCCAAGTGCAAGGGTTGCCAGGAGGCAGTACAGGTATGAGGCTGGGTGGGCAGGGACCTATGCCCGAAAATTAGAGGGTAACCAGGTGCCCAGTGCCCAGTGCCGAAGCAGACAGATCAGCAGGGGAGAGGAAGAGTGAGGGCAGAACGAAAGAGGAAGGTCTTGAGTTGCTTCCAGAACAGAAGATGGTTCGCCTCATGTTTCAGGCAGGTAGGCTGTTCCAGAGGGAGGCCCCAGCTGAGGAAATAGATCTACCCCCAACTCGTTGCTTGGAGAAGCGACTGACCCTGAGGGAGTTGGAGGTGGAGTAGCGAAGAGCTTGAGAAGGAAGGAATTTACGGATGGAGAGTTGAAGGTAATGTGGCCCAGCCCCAGAAAGCCTTGTGGACAATGCAAAGGGTCTTGAGTTTAATCCTTGCAGCCACTGGGAGCCAGTGAAGAGATTTCAGGGGTGGAGAAATACGATCCAAGGGCTTGAGGTCAAGGACAAGTCTCGCAGTGTTGTTCTGGATGAGTTGCAGAGTGCAGAGAGTAAAAGCAGGCAGATTAAGAAAGTAGTTGTTGCAGTAGTCAAGCTAGAGAGAACCAGAGCTCTGGAGACAGTGAGCTTCTGGGGGAAGGAGAGGAAAGGAAGAATAACTCTGAGGAGGTGCAGTTGGTAGTTAGACTTCTTAGAAACGTCAGAGATGTGAGGAGAAAAGGAGAGTGTTGAGTCGAAGATGACACCAAGGTTCTTAACCTCACAGGTGGGAGCAGGTGGAGGGCCAGGAGTGGCCAGCCAGAGAGTGACAGGAAAGGAGGGTGCAGGTGTGCTGATAAGGAGAATCTCTGTCTTACTGGAATTAAGGTAGAGATCATTGGCTGCACACCACTCCTGGATAGCAGACAGACAGTCAGATATGAGAGAAGGAGAAGAGGTGGCAGAGGGATCCTGAAAACGAGCTGAGTGTCATCCACATAGCACTGAAAGTTGGAGCATAGAGAGGCAATGCGGTGGGCATGGGGTGCCAGGTATTGGTTGAAAAGCCAGGGAAAGAAGTTAGACCCCTAGGGAACACCACAGGTAGAGAGTAAGATAAAGGAAAGGGAGGACCCAAGTTGGACCTGTGTCAAAACTAACGGGGGGTGAGAGATGTCGACACTCTCCCCTGAACCACAGAAGCCAAATGAAGTCGACCCTCCACCCGTGGTTGGCACAGGTACCTGATTATAACCACAGAATACCACGTGGCAGCCAGTGGGGGGAAAGGGTTAGGCAGAGGGTGTGGACGGGGAGAGGAATATAGGATCACCAGAAATAGGTTTAGGGAAACACCTAGGGCCTCATTACGACCTTGGCGGTAGCCCTGCCGCCGAAATTGTGTCTGGGTCCGGGTCCTCAGAATGAGGAATTACCGGGCCATTCCGAGTTCGGAAGGCCTGGTAATTCCTCCCTCCAAGGACCCGGACCCGGTCCTTCCCCATTCCCATTTCAGCCCCCATAGGGCTGAATGGGAATGGGAGAGGGAGCAAACAACGGGCCATTACGAGTTGGCCCGTTGTTTGCTCCCTCTTCCCCTCGCGGGACCCAGTAAGCACGCCTGGTTTGACCAGGCGTTGCTTCCTGGGTCCCGCGAGGGTCCTCGTAATGAGGCGGTACGGGGTAAACGGCGCCGGCTCCTTTTACAGCGCTCTTTACCCCGTACTGCCAGGGTCATAATGAGACCCCAAGTGTGGATAGGACCGGGGAAGTAGCAGGAAAAAACCCTACTCTGTCTAGTACCTTGATAACCTAACATAGAGCCAAACACAACTTCCAGTAACACCATAAACCGCTTAATACAGATCTAGATGTGCTGGTTCCTGACCACTCATTTATATAGTACCCCTTGATACAGGCACAAACATGGCATGGACTACATGTAAGCAAGCAGGATGAAACATATAAATGGGAATATTTCCCAACATGAAAAAACATCACGCATGGCCCATAGGGTAAGCTTTTGCACATTTACAAAACATGGAACAGAAACGTTGTTAGACATATATCAGACACAGCCCTTGGATTCTCATTGTTTGCCTCCCTCTGCATATCCAGTTCAATGCACTGTAGACCCTGCGCTCCGTAAGCGTCTAACGTACTAAAACGCCTACATTACTGAAAACAAAACTAATTGCCAGAGATACTTGTCTTTTGCTGGGAAACGTGCACATAACCCCTGTACCACAGTCTGCCTGAAATGCCAGTCAAAGTTCTGCCTTATGCGCTAATAGAAAACCATAAAATGAACAAAACATCAGCGTTTGCATAATATGTAAGTTCAACATTTATCTGTTGTCCGGGAAGCTCGCAAGCCTTCCCGGACGTAATCTTTCGTAGCCTGTAACAGCAGCACGAGGACTCTCTCCACCACTGCAAAAGGAACGTGTTGTTTTTAAGAAGACCGAGCACCTGGCCTGGAAGTTTCCTGCATTATTCGTCCGTCGCTTTCAGGATGCATGCAGCAAAGCAAATGATTACAGGCCAGCGGGCGTCAGCGGTCTCCTAATCCTCCGGCATGGCTTCGCCCTGACCTCAAAATAAGCCACACCTGCAGTGCGCCATTAGCCCTTGATAAGCTGTGCTAATGAGTGTCAGCTGGCCACACGCGCGCATGGCACCAACTACAAAATGTCCCAAGGAATGCTGGGCAATGTAGATTATTTGCGGATATACCGTCTCCTGATTCCCTTCTTACATCTCCTCCATCCCATATTCCTAACAACCTGGGAGGGTCAATCAGAGGGGGTCAGCTGTAGGTTTCCTGAGAACAGGGTGCATGAGAGAGTGCTTAAGAGGGGAGGGGAAGACTCCAGAGGTGAAGGAGAAGTTGCAGAAGTCAGCCAGAGCAGGAGCAAGGCTGTGAATGTGGTCCTTGATGGTTTTGGATGAACAGGGAAAAACCTGTTTTGACGAGACTTTCATAGATCGGACTTGTCCGGAAATCTCATCAGGGGAGAATAGAGGAAAGGAATAGAAAGAGGGGAGGGGTGGCAGTTGAGGGAGGGCCAGAGGTAGCGGATAGAGAAGGGGGAAGAAGAGGAGAATTCAAGATTGTGGACAGGATGTCCTGTTTTTTTTAGATGAAATGAGAGGGCCTGGGAGGCAACAGGAGAGGTAGAGACTGCAGTAGGGTTGGCCAGCTCCTTGCAGATTTTAAAGAGCACAGGCGAGTTGTAAGACGTTGCAGACATGCAGGCCTGGCTGTGGGCTCTTTTCTTAGTTCGGACAAGGAGCCGGTATTGTCTTTGGAGCAGGTGGCAGGCCCGTTTGTCAGAGGATGTACAAGAAGCCCGCCATTTTATCTCAGCCACCCTACAGTCACGTTTATTGGTAGCTAGGTTGCAGTCGTACCAAGAGTTGCACTCATTAATAGTTGCACAGAAGCCTAGGCACACAAGCTCTTGGCATCATTTATGCACTCTGACACAAGGGGGCGTGTACGTTTGTAGTAAATTAGACTGACCTTCCTCTATTTCATGTTTTTCTGCACTGGAAGTCACATTACCCTACCTGTTGCCGTACCCAAGCAATGTTAACTGCAAGCTTATGAAAAAACCACGTCTGTGCTGTGTTGCTAGAAGAGATGCCTAATGCAGAAGCCCAGACAGAGCATACAGATATAGACACTTGTGTGCAAGACGTTGCACATAGGTCATAAATGAAATTGCATGACATGCTCTACTACCAAACATACATTTGCTAAAAATTCTCCTTATTCGCTGTTAATGGAAGTTAGTATACAGATGGTCATTGGGAGTGGCCATTGCACAGATACCACTCACAGCCTATGTTCTGTATGTGTATGGTTCATTAGCCCCCTTTGCAGGGAATGACAGTACGTCTACAAAGTTCTTGTCCCCACAGGCTGGCATGGAGTTCCAAAGGTGCACTATTTACTCCTGATTTTCCCATATTCTTGGCCCATTTTGGTTGCTGCGATAAAACCTTTCTACTTATGGGAAGTGATGCTATCAAGACTGATCCACTTGTGCCTTCCTCATTCTTCGGTGCCACCTTTAGCGATTCCTGTGATATTTCCCCTTGTCAGTTTAAAGGGCACTACCTGTCCCATTTCTATGAACGTACATCATTGGCCTGTGGATGAGACACAGTTCTATTGTATTTATTTTTATTTTTATTTATTAAGTGCCTTTGGTTTGTTCGTTTAAAAACATTTTACACTATTACAAAAGCAACAGATTAAAACACACAATCTAAAACAAGTCATGAATCTTGAAACATGGCATTACAGAGGTAGTTAAAACAAAATGATCATACCATAAAATATCATTAAAAAAAGTCCATTGCACCACCAACTGGAGGCATTGTCATAAAAAATAGAAAAACCACATCATCAGGGAACTGTCAGCCTTATCGACAGAGTCAGTTTCTTGGCCGCCCTCTGCCAAACGTGAAAGGCTGACGCTGCTGCTATCAGAGCCTCGGTGCCAAAGATTGTAGCCCAAAATTGATTAGATGTGTGAGAGCGGAGTTCACCATAGGCTTTGTTGTACTCAATGCTCAAGGCCACAGACTGGGTCAGAATGTGACGGGTGGTCTTTAATTGCTTCCCACACAATCTAGCTAGGCTTTCGGCTCTGGGTACACCCGCCCATGCCCCGCTGTTTTCAAATACAGGCAGAGTTTGAAGCGAATGGCCATGATGAATCTCACCATCTTTGGGACCCGCAACTTTGTAAGATAAGATTTTGGAATGGCGAGTGTAAAGGCCTGGTGGGAGTAAACCTCAAACTTGCGAAGGCTGGCTAGATGGTCCAAGGACAGACCTGCATCCAAACAGGTTAATTTTCACTCAATCCTACACAGATAAAAGTCCAGCCATGTCTCTGGCACTCTGTCTGTGCCCATCTCCACAAGGCACTGTTTAACCAGCCTATCCAGATCTCTATACCATGTACTCTTTGAAAGACTCTTTGAGTGTGGCACCACCTGACCCATTAGAGAAGGACCTCCGAGTTGTCATAGTACATCTTAGCCCAGAATGTAATGACTGTCGACTTCCAAAGCATTAGTAAAGAAGAGAGGCCCAATTCCAGCCGAATGGCCTCCACCGGGACACTCCCTGAGACCCCAAATAGTGAGCGCAAAATGTTAGCTTCCAGTTTTGGGAGCCAACATATTGCCATTAAGGTAAACACCTCCAAGGAGTAGAGGATACTCGGAATAACTGATACCCTGTAGGCCATAATCTTAGCCTTCAATGAGCCCCCTCCCTGGGAGTCAATGACTCTTTTGAGGGACAACCATTCGGCCCATGCACTATGCATTAGCCCCGTGCCGAGAGCCTGCGGGGATAAGCACATTCTAATTGATACTCCCAGATAACGATATTCAATTACCTGCTCCAACTTTTCTCCACCCAGCCTCCAAACAAACGAAGGTGCACCGTAGACTCCTTTCCCAAAGATCATTATTTTTGTTTTGTCCGGGTTGGAATGAAGGCCATGATCCGAGGCAAAAGTTTGTAAGGCATTAAGGGATTGTTGTAATCCAAGTGGAGTGCAGTCAAGGATTACTGTGTATCTGCATATAGTAGGCAAAGAAGATTGATCTTTCCATATCACAAGGGTGATTCATGGTTCGGTTCAGTATTCCCGGGAGCTATGATGTGTATTAATTGCATAATAAGGGGGCCAGTGGGCACCCCTGTTTCAAACTCTGTGTCGTATTAATGAACTCGACAGAACCTCCTCCTGAGATAATCTGACTTTGACCTTTGTGTCGCTGTAAAGAGACTTAATGAAGTAAAGGAGTGATGGCTCTATGCCCCATGTTTCCAGTTTTGCCCAGAGTTTTGTTCTAATTACGCTGTCAAAGGCAGCTGACTAGTCGATGAAGCATAGGTATAGAACTCCTCCAGGATAACATTGTGTATCTCAGTCGAGGGTTAATAGGGACCATATAGAATGAGTAGTGCCAAAACCCTTCCTAAAGCCTGTCTGTTGGCAGCTCAGCAAGCCATTCTCCCTAGTCCAAGAGGTAAGAAGCTCCAGCAGGAGACCGGTGAAAGGCTTAGAGCTGCAATGCAACATTGCTAGTAACCTAAAGTTGGAAGGATTGTTACAGGGACCCTTTTTATGGACTGGGATTAGTATGGAAGATTTCCATGAGGAGGGATGACCCCGGAGTCACATACCCGTTTGAATTAAGAAGACAGAAATTTGCGCCCACCATTCTGGGTCTCCCTCTAGTGTCAAAGTGTAGAGTCCGTCCGGGCCCTTGGCCCTGGATACCTTAGACTTCATAATGGAGGATAGTAGATCTCAGCCCCTGATGTGCCTGCTTACCAAGGAGTCTGCCAATAGTTTCCTTGTTTCACCCAATGTGGATACATCTTCACCACCATACAGCTTTGTTATATGCAAACCCCACTGGACCTCTGGGATTACCACCACTTCCCTAGCATCCACGCCCGACGCATGACTCTGAATAAGGTGGCAACATTTTTTGGAGTCATGGGCCTTTATCAGGCGGTTGATGAATTTCCAGCCTGCGTTAGACTTGGAAACTCTGTAACCTTTGACCCAGTATTTGAACTTGGCTCTTGCAGCGGAAATGATTTGGGCTTTCTCAGTCCCACTGAGGTGACCGTTTCTGGTTGCCCTACGTACTACCCCATTTAAATCCCTTTTCTTTTTTGAGATGTCCCAATCAAAGACCCTGCCAGGTCTACTCCTTCTGTTGAAATTAAGGACGTTTTTAAGTCTGCCGGACAGAACAGGGAGCATAATTCCCCTACATCAGCCTTACAGTTTGACAGAATTTCACCATTGCCAATGCCAGAGTGCACTAAGGCCTCGTTAAATCTCTCCATGCTGCCCACTGTCCATCACAACCTATTACCTTGGGTGTTGAACGAAGGATTGTATATTAATCTGTTCACAGGAGGGCGGGCTGAGCACCTCAATGATCACTCACCATAGAGGGTTTCAGTGAAAGTGTAGGGGCCAGGTGGGCAAGATTAGGGTTGGTAAAGATGAAGTATATATAACTATGATAAAGGCTATCAGACCATGTATATTGGTTTTGAGCCTCTGTGGTACCCAAGGATGATAGTTCAAACTCAGCTAATGCAGCACTCCACAACCTCCTCCCCGAAGCCTCACTTCCCCACTTCTTGTCCACTGATGAGAGCTTTCTGTAATCAGCATTGAAGTCCCCTGTCAATATTATTGAACCCCTAGGGTGTTCTAAGTGCGACACCCCAGAAAGTATCTGTCATCACATCAATCAAAGCAGCCGATAATTCACCCCCGGGCAGATCATAAGCAGTGGCTATCAGGTCTTCTGGCCAGGCAAGATGTTTTTTACTTGGACAGCCAGGAAGTTTTCATGCCTTCTGTGGGGATTGTACTCAAAGGAATTAAAGATTGCCTCCACTCCTATACATAGGCCTCCTTTAGGACGATCCCTCTCTGGAGGTCTTGATAATCGAAAAGTGAGATAATAGCCATCTAATTCAAAAGACAAGCAGAGCCAGTTCTCTTGGAGGCAAAAGCACTCGACACTCATTAAGTCTGCCTGGGATTGCCTGTTTTGTAAAAAATAACTATCCCCCCTAGTATTCCAAGATAGCAATCAAACCTTATTTAACCTCTGGACCTTAGGACATCAATGGTTGGAGTCACCCAGCTGAAGCCATTGACCCTGCTCTCTCATGGCGGGGGCAGAAGGCTATCCCATTGGTTTAGCCCTTGTGGTCGGGACAATCCCTGGGTGGTGGGCTTGTGTTGGTGAGTTTGTTTGGCGGGTTGGAATACCCTGATTTCAAAACCCAGATGTAAGAGGGCTTGGGCGTTTTTACAAATCCGCTCTACCACCAACAGGAACATTTTAAAGTTATCAGGGACCAATTGACCATACTGCCTACTGCGGGCAGTTCCAATTTGAGGATATCCCTTGATGAAATTGGGCACAGGTCAGGTACCAAATGCAAAAGCTCTAGTAGCCAAGTGCGATTCAGAAATGGGCTATTGGGCGTCAGATTTAGTTCCACTAGTTTGATGAGGACAAGATCTTTAAATACAGTCACATGTTCGCTTTCTTGGGAGTAATTTTAGGTCTGAGCATTGCCACTGTGTCCAGCCAGGACGCCTGCTTAGGAATTTGGTGGGGTGTGGACAGGGCCATGGTCTGGCTTCTTGTCACGTCCGAATATGTTCCCGGAGCTTAACTGGCCTGATCTTCCAAGTGAACCCTTGGGGCTCTGTTATAGGCACACTGGATCATAGTTGGATTATGCAGGTAGTTGGCCGAAGTCATGGGGGGGGAGTGAAAAAAGGAGGTGGGAGGGGCACAGCAGTAGTTTGCTTAAATACTGCTGATAAAGAGGACTGGACATTGGGTGCCGTGTTTATTTGCTGAGAAAAGCAAAAAGGGACCGTTTTAGATGTCGAGCATGGTCCCGCCGTCTCTTGCTTAGAGTTAATGACCTGCTCCCACGAAGAAGAGGACAACCATCCATCCAGAGGAACATGTAACGTTTCTTTCCTCGGTTCACCATTACCCATATCCTTTAAAACAGTTCTGCCCTTCCCTTGTCGTATTTGTGGTTGGGCTTTGCTTCTGGGGGGAGATTTGTTCTTGCCAAGGTTAGATAATGTTGGTTGCTTTTGCAATTACCTCTTCTTGCATTGTTTAAATTGATACTTGGGAGGGGAGGAATGAATGGGAGAATGATTGAGCATAGAAAGTTCAGCACATATTGCCTCCAGAACCCCTGTATCATGTGGAGGCTCATCCCTATACGGGAAGACATGGCCCTTAGGATAGGAGGGTCCAAAGCCAAGGTACGTGGGATGAAGTCAGGTGCCAAGCTTGTAGCAGGGGTCAGTTTAATGGATTGTGTAGGGTCATCATGGTTGCTGGTCAGCCCCTCCTTAAGGGGATCCTGGCTTTTCAGGGGAACCAGAGAGGTTGTTAATTTACACAGAGCCTCAAGAATGTAAGTGCTCCTCAGCCGTGCTAGCACACAGTTGTAATAGAGCCTCCACCCTGACTTCTAAGGCTACTGAAGTTAACTTCACTAGCATACTTTGCCTGAGTTGGTCATCCGAAAGTGGGTCATTCAAAGTCACAGTGTCCCCTTCGTCTTCACTTTCACCTGAGGAGCATTCCGTAGTTGTCATAAATTGCTCTAAATCCAGGGTGCAAGAAAGGTTTGTAGGCCACACATTGTCTTGGGCAAAGTCTACAGGTGCCATAGAGATCCTTTGTATGCCCTTGCACAGTTGTAGCAGAGAGCCATTATTGTCTAAAGAGATGTTGCAGTCAGTGAGGTCACCCTCTGTGTTGTCCAGTGTTTTATCTATGGAGGCACATCTTACCTGGGTCAGTGGAAGCGCCACTGCTGATCCAAAGAAGGCATTTATTTTGGAATGACTCGGGTTCATCTTAGATGGCTGTGCTCTTGTCACTTTTTTATTACAAGGAGTAGCTCTTAAAAGACTCTTACTTATTAAGAGGCTACGAGCTTGTTTAGGTCGAGCCCCTGTGTCACTGCAGAGAGTCTCCCCTTCACTTTCGCTTAGCTTTCGCCAAAGCAAGCGATTAATAAATTAGTAAACACAGCACCTGGGTAATCCAATTAAAGGAACAGAAAGGCAGGGTCCGACAGCACCGCCAAACACTTCCCCTTCACTTTTGCAGTTTTAATCGAAACACGTTTTTCAATATTTAGCCATCCAAATGGCCAGGTTCTCCTATGCCTTGACTGGGCATATCTTCTGTCCTTGCACGCGTGTTCAAAGGGTTTCTATGATTTTGCAGACTGGTAGAGGAGTTATTCAATGGGCGTGTACTAGAATGAGAATCTCTGTTTTTGTAATGTCAGGCAGTTTTCGGAATTACACCTGCATTTTGCACCATTCCTAAGTGTATTAGTTAGGAATGGTGCTGTTTGTATTTGTGCTATATTATGTTGTCATGTAATTAGTGAGCATGGGCACCGCTGGGCTATGTGTCCTTTCAGGGGTCCCCCGGCATTGCCTACTGTGATGTTCCCTCATGCCTCTGAGGTCTCGTGCCCAGGACGTGAGGCGGAATCCAACATTCCTCCTCTTTTTCAACAAAACACAACTAAATACACACATGTAACCACATCAAACAACATCACTAACTTTCCTGTGCAAATCTAGTCTGGCACAATTATTCACTCTCCAACTTGTCATGGGCCTGATTAGGAGTCAGTCGGTCCGGAAATAACGGTGGCAGTAAACAAGCCACCACTGTTGTTTCCAGACTGGCTGATCTCGAGTTCTGCAGACGGGAGTTGTCATTCCCGCCAGGTCTGACCTAGCGGGTTTACCACCACCCGCCTGCAGGCGGACGTGGAAACACCGGCACCATCACAAGATGGTGCCGGTGTTTCCACTTCCCCATTCCCATTGAGTCTATGGGACTCCATGGGAATGGGGATTTACCGAATTCCGCCTCCGGAATTACCGGGTCACTGGGGTTGTAATGCCCCGGTGATTCCGGGAATCACGGAGGCGGAATGGTAATACGAGTCCGGCGGTAACCCGACGGTTTTTACAGCTCGGTTACCGCCGGGCTCATAATGAGGCCCAGAGTCTCTTAGCCTCTCTGAAGTCTTTGGGGCTGCCCTTAGGTTATACCTGCTGGGCCTCTGCCTCAATGCTGCTTCAGGGCTATGTCTCCCCTCTGGCTCACCTCCAATCTCTGGATATGCATCCTCAGATCCTTCTGGCTGCTCCTCAGGCTCTCCACTAGGTGCTGCATCTCCCTCGTCTCAGTGACTCGAAGCATGTGGTGGCAGCTCCGCCTCCATCAGTCCACATCTGCTGGGGCACCCTCTTGAACCAAGAAGCATTTGTGGCGATGATCTGTTGTCCTTGTGCCGCCGTCACCCCTTGTGCCGCCGTCACCAACGTTCCTTCCATTCGGGTCACTGTCCAGAGTGCGCAGTCATAACGTGTTTCCAGCGTGGACTTTGTAGGGTTTTGCAGCATCAATACATGATCTCCAACTTTGTGTCTCGACCTTCTTGCATGTCTCCTGTTGCTCATGTTTTCATTTGCTGCAACTCTCCTTCGTTGGGTATGGTCACTGTCGAAAGGGTCTACTCCCCTACTCGGGTGGTGTGGTATGGTTGAGTTTACCAAAGTCCCGTGCATGAGGTTCGCCGGGGGTATGTTGGTGGAGCTGTGGTGCGGCACCCGGTAATTCCATAGGAATCCGTAGAGATGCACTCTCCAGGGGCTGTTTTGAGCTCTGGATTTGCATAACACTTTATTGATTGTTCGCATAAATCTTTCCACATCGTCACTCGCCTGTGGCCAACGGGTTGTGATGTGGTGATGTTTGATGTGCAAATCGTCGGTATTTCCTGAGCTCCATCCCCTGAAGTGATGGTCCATTGTCGCTCCTGATGTGTCTTTGCAGGCCATGCGTTGCAAACATCTTCTCGAGTGCAGGTATTACGGTCTCTGCTGCTGTCGAGCATATGATCTCCACTTCTGGTTATTGTGAGTGGTCGTCAATGGCCACCAGCAGATATATTCCTTGCTGCACTGAGCAGAAATCAACGCTCATGGTGTCCTTCCTTGATGACCCACACTCTGCCAACTGTATTGGCTCAGGGTTTGGGGGTGCTCCTGTGATTTGGCATGGGTGGCAGGATGTAATAACCTGCTCTACCTTGGTGTTAATGTGAGGAAACCACACCTGGTATCGTATTCTGGCCTTTGTCCTGACCATCCCCTGGTAGCCTTCGTGTGCCAGTGCCACACTCCTGTCCTGCAGGCTGCTGGGGATCACTGTGTGGGTTCCCCTATAAATCAGCCCTTCGCTGGTGACAGACAATTCCAGTCGTACTGGGAATATGGCGGTAAGGAAGTCTCTGGCTCTGGCTGCTGGCATGCGTTTATGTACGTGGCGGAGGAAAGATTTCCAATCACCGGATATGATGATGTTCTTCACTATGTTGCAGCTAGGGTCATTGTGCATGGCCTCCTCTATGTCTTCGATGCCGACCGTCTTTGGCTTCATGGTGTGTATGATTTGACATATGTGCTCTTCCGTTTCCTCTGCTTTACCGGCAGGGCGGGCCCTTTATTTATTGTGCACCTCACATCACTGCGCATGTGGGACGTGAGGCAGAATCCAACACCTACTACTTTGGGTGAGCGGTATTCCAGGATCCACAGTTTCATTGGAACTGATCTTTGAATCCTCCAAGAGCCTATTTTCTGAGAGTGACTCACTCATCTGTCCATTGGTGGTATGAGGATTGCAGTGATTTCAGATTTTGCATGCGGTGCTAGTCCCATTGTATTGGGTGCTTTTAAAATTCACTGGGTCAGGTGACAATTAATTATAGCACTAATCTGACTCAAATTTAGTCCAATAGGCCATATAAGAGAAATCAGACAGATTTAAACTGAGCGAATACAGAGAGAAAGACTTTCTCAAAGACATACATGTCTGTGGCCTATTTAAACCATGCCACATGCTGCTCCCTAAAGATAGGGATTACTCCCACAGTTCATGCACGCATGTCACCTCTGCAAGACTACATCATTTCATATTATACCACCCCCTAATCACTTGTCTCATATTACCAATGGGAATCACTGATCATGATCTGGTGTCGCATAACTAGCAACAAGGCCACTAACACTAATATCCTTGAAAGTAGGACTCAACCGCGGCCTGAAAAACAAGGACAACTGGATAGAGCCAATTAATAATATGTACAACTGAATAAACACTCACTCACCTCATCTACAGGTTTATCTACAAGCTTATGGGCCTCCACTAAATCCATTGTGTGAGTAAAAGTGAGAGTATCTCCCACTTTCAAGAATATAACTATCAGAAATGCCTAAGGATCAGTATGAGGAAGACAGGTGCAACTTACTCAGAAGTACCAAACACCTCCATAAGACACTCTCCGAATCGAATATTTTCTTAACAGTCATTTCTAAAGAAGGCTGTCTTTCATCTCAAACACACGCAATGCAAAGGGTGAAAGTGGGAAGATTACTGGCATTGGGAAAGTATAACTAGGCCAAGGTGTACCATTTCTAAGAGATGGAAACCTCGACAGACATCACAGACATACTTGTATGGTTTTCCAAAATGCTGTACACATAGAAATTGACCGATAAGCGTGGTGCATTCTTAAAAAACCTCCACAAACCCAGGATTCGGGAAGACTAAGCATCAATGTTGGAAAACCCATCCACAAGAGAGAACTCAGCAGACCTTAAAAGACAGGGTTGTGGAAAAATTGCCCATGGAAGATGTTTACCTCTTGAATTGTAGAAAACGTGTCTGACACAAATAAGAAGCATACATCAAAGGATCCTTCTCTGAGGAATTTAACAGAGCACTTAACCCAGTCATCCTACACCAGGGATATACACATTATAGTGTGACTGTTTGAGACCTATAGCCCTTATCAATCTGGAAATTAAGAGATATGCAAACGTTCTTGCCAATAGACTCCAAACATGCATAAATATAACTGCTACAAAGCGTTCTGGTGTGATAACCTTGCCCTAGAAAGAGACAGTATCCCTTCACCCCAAACTTGACTCTGCCCTTGGATTCTGAAAAGGTCTCTCAGAGAGTCGAGTGGGGACACCTCTAGGACTTTGATTAGATGGGACCTGGGCACAACTTTCATTGATAAGGCAGGATTATTATGTATATACACATCAGCGAGAGTCACATGAAAAAGGCAGACTTTAAAATGCAGTCCAACTCACAGCGGGACCAGCCAAGGGTGCCAGCTCGTTCTGTTTCTTGCAGCCTTAAAACGTCTCTCCATTGTCACTAGGAATATCAATGGCATTAAAATCGAATTTAGAACAATGCATACTCTGATAATAATGCTGACAATACATGTATATCGTTGTCAGAACCTAGAGGAGCAATCAGGAACATAATGAGGGTAGTGGAACATTTCACACAATACTTGGGCTATTAGCTCAATTGGTCAAAGTGTGAAGAACAAACAACTATGGCTACACCAGCGGAAGCCAAAATAGCATTATATACATGTCACTGGGTACAGAAAGGACTCAACTATCTTGGTATATGAGTCAGTGGTAGATTGTCTTTATGCCGTCAGATCAACTATTATTATCATCACTCCAGACTTTCATAAATAGAATAAATGACACCTATCTCTATGGGGTTGTAAAAACATGGGCAGCACATCCATATTAGGTGACAGGGTGTGGACCTAGGCTACAACTTATTTGGAGGAGCATAGCCAGCCCAGTGAAAATACTGAGCACATCCTCAGCTGCTTCCTGGAGTTGAATACTCCTTTCTGTGCTCGCTTTTGACTGGGTATGTAGGGAAACATGTTTTCTCTTTCACAAGTACAATTCCCCAATGCGTATGCACAGTGGGAGATACAATGCCAGGGGTGTTTTGCTTCCCCAGACTTGCATGGCCTGTTGGGGATACGGGCTTTTGATCTGTGGGGCCAAATGGGCTACACCTCCTCCACATTTACAGGACATGGGGAGGCTAGATGGTGGTATTCTGGTGTACTGTGCATGAACAGGAACTGTGAACCTCCCCCTGCTTCCTGGTTCTAGTTTGGGTGCTGCACGGCAGATGAGGGCCATCATGGGAGGTGATTTAAGGCTGAAGCAGCATCTGGAGTCCAGACCGGGGCTGCAGGTAGGAAGAAAGTCAGCAGTATGTAGGTATGTAAGTATGCAAGGGTTTGTCTGTTTGGTTTCATCTTAAGTGTGAATACAGTATGTTGCATGTGTGTGTGTGCATGAGCTAGTGGATATGTTGTATGGGTGCCTTTGTGAATATGATAGTATGAATGTTGTATGAGTGCATGTGTGAATGAGATAGAATGTATGTTGTATGGGTGCTTTAATGAACGAGTGCATGTGTGCGTGCATGCGTTTGTGTGTGTGAGAGTTTGTGTGGGTGCATTTGAGAGTGTGTGTGTGTGTGTGTGTGTGTGTGCGTGCGTGCGTGCGTGCGTGCGTGTGTGTGTGTGTGTGTGTGTGTGAATTATGGACCAGATAGGAGCGAGCCTCAGGGCATATGTTTTACTGGCATGAGTAAATCCAACATGAGTATTTGTCCATGGGTCTTGGGGCTACAATGGCGCAGGTAGTATGCAAATATATTTTCTTACAAAGGGTATAGTCTTTTTACTGGTTTTAAGGACAAAGCCAACATGACGCCTGTTCCCCTTTCTGGAGTGGGGGCATTGGTGCATGCAGCATGTCCATGTTTTCTTACACTGGCATTGCATGTTTTACTTGCATTCAGGAGAAAGCCAACATGAGGAGTGTTCTGGCATGGGCATACTGGCTGACATTGGTGCAGCCAGTATGGGCATGTTTTCTGACAGTTGCATGGCAGACTTTACTGGTATTATGAACAAAGCCAACATGTTGAGTGTTCTTATGTTGGGGTGGGGGTGTTTCATTTGTTCAAGCAGCATGTATATGTTTTCAAACAGTAGGCATACCACTTAAACTGGTACTGTGGGAAAAACCAATGATGAGTGTTTTTATGAGTGGAGGTTCCTTGGTGCGTGCAGAGTGAACATGTTTTCTTACAGTGGGCAAAACCTTTTTACTGGTGTTATGGGCAAAGTTACCGTGATGAGTGCTCTTATGTGTGGGTCTGGTGGATTATTGGTGCAGACAGCATGTACATGTTTTCTTACCAATGCAAGTCATTGTATAGTAGAATTATGGGAAAAGCCAGTGTGGGATTTATTTTACATTGGCAATGCATTTTTACTGGCATTATGAGCAAAGCCAACATGGTGAGTGTTCCATTGTTGGGGAGGTTCCTTGGCGCAAGCAGCAAGTATATGTTTTCTTACAGTGGGGAAAGCATTTCTACTGGTATTAGGGACAAATGAAACATGACTATGTTCTTACGTGGGGGACTGGCATGTATTGGCAAAGCAGCATGGGCATGATTTCGTATAGTATAATTTTTGGAATTATGGGCAAAGCAAACATGAAGATTTTCTTATGTGGGCATACTGGTATATATTGGTGCAGCCAATGTAGACATGTATGGGCACACGCAGAAAGAAAATGTTTTTTACACGGCAGAATACAGATATGTATTATGGACAAAGTCATCATGAAAATGCATCAGACAATGATGATTTGCACTGTTGGGGTCTTGAAATCTATTGCATGTTTTCATGTGGCACTAAACTGTGTGGCTTTTCACCCATTTTTTCCCAGAAAGAGTGTTGAACAATGTGTTGTACAATACAAATACGGCTGCTCGCCCTGTGCCTGCATCTCCCTAAAGCCGCAGAAGCCAGGAGAGGCAGGAGCCCGCCCTTGCCGAGACCATCACCGTGACCATCACCAGCTCAATCAGCCGAGACGCGACGATCAAATTCCATAATCCTCGGCCCGGCCCTGGTAAGCAGAACTGTTGCTAATTTACCTGCATTCAAGCTGGTCTACCACCGAATCGCTTGCCTACAGCTTCTATTTTGCCCATTTTTGCCCGATGCTTGAATCCTCCACGAGAAGCCAACCCAAAATGGCGACTGCGCCGTTAGCGTCCGGTTGCTGAGCAACCAGGCCCACTACTGATGCGCCTCCATTGGTGGATCCTCCTATTTCCGGACCAGCAGGGCGCCGGAAGGCGCTGGCCGGCACATCTCCCCAAGGCACTCTACACATGGCACGCTCCTGTCGTGCCAGTCAGCGCCTACAGCGCCATGAAGCCAGTGACACTGTTGGATCATCACCCATCTACAACAAGGAAAATGCCTACCCATTCATACTCACGGCGCCAATGCTCAACTGACCCCAGCGATTACACAGACTTCAGGGTATTCACTATGGCCAAACGTCTAGATCACTAGTCTACCATTGAATTCATTAACAATGGTCTTCTCGCCAAGCCCACTCATGTACTCGATACTATGCTACGTTCAATTCTCTAACTCTAGCCCCTCACTATAGCTCATTGTGTAACCTAATTTAGCCCTTTCCAACATATTAATTCATTCATTAATCTAGTCCATTTTCTTAACGTCATGCACTGGCCTAACTGTTTAAATTGATGCACAAGTTGATTTAGCCTATTTTCACAACGTTGTGCACATGCTGCACTAGCCTAACTGTTTAAATTGATGCACAAGTTGATTTAGTGCATAATCTGCATTCAGCCTCCTGAAGTGACCTACCATTACCAGACAATTGCTGTATATGCCTGCAACAACACCCCTCCAACTAACGAATACGTAGCATGACCTCACTAAGAAGAGTGACACTGACCATGGCCTCCATCCTCCTTCTATTCCACAACATATCTCCATCAAACCTCCAACCTAACACCTGGGACAAAACACTCTCTGCTATACCAGATCCCAGAGTCACACATAACTTTCAGCCAATTCGGACACCATCAGAATGGATCACCAAATTTGATCACAACTAATAATCTAGACTTTCTTGCATTAACAGAAACTTGGTTACATGCCACTGCCAGTCCATCTCTCTCAATTGCTATCCTAGAGAACTACTCTATCATCAGATCAGACAGAACACTTGGGATAGGGGGAGGGGTAGCTGTCATAGCAAAATCCAACCTGAATATCTGTGAATTCAATAACCTAGATATATCCTCTGCCGAAATCCTATCCTTCAAAATCCCACTATCCAGCTCCAAAACTACACTAGCTCACCTGGTATACATATCCCCAGGCGCAATCACCTCCTTCGAGGAAGACATCTCCGACCTTCTTACCTCTAACACTAAACCAGGCTCCCAAATCATATTATTGGGTGACTTTATCCTTGGCCTTCAAGACCCTAATGACACAAACGCATCCTTGATTAATGACACCATTGCATTACATTACCATTACATTACACAACTAGGACTGGAAACACGCATTAACAAACCTACACACTCTAAAGGCAGAACCCTAGACTGGCTGGCTGACATCAATTGTGACATCCCTCTGACTGACATCATACCCTGCGCCTGGTCAGACCACCAACTTATCAGTTTCACCGTACCCATAACTACACATAAACGGACACCCCTCACAGCCCCAATGCAATCTCTAGCCAGGAACAAACGTAACATCACCATTGAGAATCTCAGACCATTACTACACCCTATCACTACCGCTATATCCACCACCCCCAATGCCAATCCCACAACCTTAGTCAAACTTTACAATGACACACTAGAACTAGCCTGAACCAAATAGCACCACTAAAATTAAGAAAGCGTAAACCAATTGCCCATGTAAACAAGTGGTTCTCAGCAGAACTAAAAGCACTTCAGGACCTTAAGAGAACAGCTGAATCCAGCTGGAGGAAAGCCGCATCAATTACTACTAAAGACACATTCTCCCCAACAGCAGCCGCATACAAAGCCACTATCACAAACGCAAAAAAAGAGATCTTCAACACCAGAATTCTCAACGCTAAATCCGTCACAAAAGAGTTATTCTCCATCCTAAGAGAAATGGAATCTCCTGTGCCTCCCACCAATGACTGCGCCAAGGACAAAACTTGGTGTAATAACATTCAACAAGCACTCTCTAATAAAATTGCTCTATTGCAAGCCAAGATAGAAGCTAAAAAAGCCAATCTT
Source organism: Ambystoma mexicanum (assembly GCF_040938575.1). Taxonomy (NCBI): domain Eukaryota; kingdom Metazoa; phylum Chordata; class Amphibia; order Caudata; family Ambystomatidae; genus Ambystoma; species Ambystoma mexicanum. The sequence continues at coordinate 676,966,133 of NC_090935.1, read as the reverse complement.
GCCTCCAAAGACCACACAAGCTACACATCCAGCCCACCCGTCACCAATTGCCTGCCCTTCCACTTCTCACCAGTTACAGAGGACGAAGTAATTGCTAGCCTAAAACCATCCAATTGCCTAGGCGACCTATGCCCTGCCTCAGTTATCAAAGATGGAGCCAAAGACCTAGCCCCATTTATCACATCCCTGATCAACTCCTCGTTTAAAAACTCGGTAGTCCCTTATAACCTCAAAGAGGCATGGGTCCTACCTCTACTTATAAAACCTAACCTTAACCCTAACACACCTATGAACTACAGGCCCAGGCCCATCACAACCATCCCCTTTCTCCTAAAAATAATAGACAGAGTAGCCTACCTCCAAATACAACAGCATTTGGAAAACAACAACCTTCTAGGTCTGCAACAATCTGCCTTTAGACCCAGGCATGGGACTGAAACAGCCCTCCTGGACCTAAAAATCCAAATGGATGAAGCTAAAGACAAGGGCAATCTGGCCATCCTGCCCTTGTTAGACTTGTCCGCAGCATTCGACCTAGTAGACCACCAAATACTCACCAAACACCTCACCTCGGCTGCTGCATTCTCTCTGGATGCCACCAATTGGATTCGGTCCTTCCTCTCGGACAGAACAACCAGGGTCTTCGCCCTGTCAGGGGGTGCCGCGGCAGACCCTGTCCCGATCCAATGTGAAGTTCCCCAAGGTTCCTACATCTCCCCTACACTTTATAACATTGTCACCAAGCTCCTCTTCGACCGCCTTGATGACCTGGGAGTCACATATACCAACTATGCTGTTGACACTCAGGACCTCATTGCACTCACGGGGAGATATGAGGAGGATGTTGCGAAGCTAAATGAGATCTACCTTGAAATCCAAGCATGGATGGCCACCCATAGGCACTGCTTAAATGACGACAAGATGGAACTGTTGATAGTTGGCTCACAAGCCTGTTTCAATAAACTCGACCCAAGATACCAATCCTTCACCATTGACGGCAATATCATAAAAGTATCTAAAGAAGTCAAAACACTGGGCGTGTATCTCAACTCAACTCTCACCCTTAAAAAAACAAATTAACGCTACCATCTCATCCACAGCCTACACCAATAAACTCATCAACGCCTGCAAACCTTTCTTGTCTACCAATAGTCGCCTCACACTAGCCAGAGCCCTCATATTGTCCAACTGAACTACTGTAATACACTCTACCTCGGCTCCACGAACCTTAACCTTAACAGACTACAGATACTCCAAAACAACGCTCTCAGATGCCCCCTCAACCTCCCTCGTAAGGCCCAGATGTCCTCCGTTAGAAAGGAATTTCACTGGCTCCCTATCCGTGAGAGAATGAAACTATGAGCACTGGTCATTACGCACAAATGTCTCTACCTGACCGCCCCTCGCTACCTATCAGACAAATTCACGAGACAGACCTCCACCAGACCAACCAGATCCCCTTATCTACACCAACTCAACATCCCAAGGTTCAATTTGAAAACAGCTGGCGGAGCTAGCTTTCCTGTGCTAGCAGCCAAATCATGGAATGCCTTACCCATGACAATCAGGGCTGACACATCGTTCTGGTAATTCCGAGCCAAGGTAAAGGAATAACTTACAACATTGCCATAGACTGTTTAACTGCACATAGCGACCTTGAATCCAATATACTTATCTTTCCTGCACCTAGGCATTCGTCAGTTATGATACCTTGTAACCTGAACCATCATACTATGTATTGTGCCGCACCTTCATATGTCATTACCTGTTTGTGCAACCTTCTGTAACACTGTTTGCTCCCAAGATAATGCACCCAGTTACCTTAGGGTTCGGCCGCAATACAAAAAACTAAACTAAACCATTTTAACCCATTATTTAAATAAACATCTCAGGTGGAAAATCCCCTCTAAACACTGCATGGTGGTGTAAGGCTCCCTCGCAACTCTCGCTCGCTCACGCATATTTATGGAAAATGTTTACGCGCCTCCAACTACAAAATTAATAAGCCTCTAGTCTGTGTACTTGTAGCCAAATTGGCAGTCATACCTAAATTCAATTATATATTTGGAATCTGTTCTTTAGACATACACATAGGAAAGGGGACATGCCTAGATTCCATCTCAACAAACTTCAACAAGATTCTCCCTCTGAAGATTTTAAACTCCCAATCCTTGAATTGTATTACTTGACTTTCCAAACGGCACCCCTGAATTATAAAAAATATGAACATCCACCCACTTGGCTAATATTCTGATTAAGAAAATCATTGTACATTCGGCTATGGTCAGGGATGTACTGATCACGACCTATTCAAACTTAGAAACATCTCTGTGGGAAAACTATACTGCCAATATATGAGGATTCTTATTTACATGTCTGGAATAGGAGCGCAAGGGAAGACACATGGTTGGGGATTTTTTGGGGAAAGCTAAAATAATTCTGTTTCAAACATTAAAAAAACAGTTTCAATTGCATAAATGCCAACCGTATATTTATCTACAACTCAAAGTATCTCTGAGAAGGTGACAGGACATTCGCATCACATTGCCAATAGCACCTCTATTGGACAAATGGGCAACAAAGTCGTATTCTATCCACTGCTTATTTATTAGCCACTAATGATGTAAGCAGTTAATGGGGCAAATTTCCACATCAAGTACATTTTGACAGGTGGGAACATCCCCTGCTTCTGGCCTTAGTCCCACCTCCCTTTTGATATGATTTTGATATCAATTTACTATTATGTTTACATAAAAAAGATATCAACATTTTTTATATCGATTTGATATCAAGTGAGTATAATAAATATCAGTTTTGATATAAACTGAATATAAATTGTACATAAAAATGATGTAAACATGGGAGCAGCGTGGTGTGATGTTGCCTGGTCGACTGTGAAGGGCGAAGTGAGCCCTGAAGATAGAGACTATGAACGTAGGGATTTGCAGCGTGGAGTGGCGATGATGCAGGTATGGGTTTGGCATTTAAGGTTATAGGAAGCAGCTATAAACTTTATAGAGAGTATAGATGATGTCATGATTTTATGATGTGAAGGACACAGGCTAGAGGATTAGCTTCAGTGGCTAGAAACATTAAAGGTGCTTTCATGTATTGTAAATAGCTAGCCCTATGTAAACAGGTAAAGTGTGCTTTACAGGGCTAAGACAAAAGTTGTCAAAGTATTGGTTTTGGCCAGTGTGTGTTTTTAAAAAACAATATTGAGAACAATTTGCCTTTTTATATATAAAGTGTGGTTTACTGCACAAATGGAAAAGACCAATGCATGGGCAGTGCAGGCAGTTCTTTGCCCGATAACGAATATCAGTGGCAGAACGTTGTGCTTGTAAGTCAGTAAGAAGTGTTTTGCCTTTTAAAAATGAAGAGTGAAGCTTTAACATAAAAACTATTGGCTGTTGGTAATGCATGTTTGTCTTTTTAAAAATAAAGAGGCCGATTCATGGAATTAATGTGCGCTGAAATTTTCGGCGCAAGCATGCGAAAGCGTGCGAATCGCAGTGCAAGTGCGAAAATCGCAGCGAAACCCATGCACAAACTATTCATGGAAGTCTATTCGCGTGTAAATCCCTGGATGTACGCTAAAATTCTGCGTGGCGCACGCTGGTGCATACATCTCCAAACAGCATGCGCTAAGCCCACAGCGAAAGCGCACATAGCGCAGCGCACACAACAAAAGTAGGCGGAACATGGGGCGTAACTCGCGGAATGGGGAACAACGCGTGAAAATGTGGGCGTCACGGGGGAAGTACAGGAGGCAAATGCGCGAAACACCCACACGCGCGTCTACAACACATATTCATGGAATCGAACAGGGCTAATGCGTGCGCCAAAAAAGATGCGCCAATCCGGAAACACGTACGCCAGCAGGAAGCAGGCGTATGTGGACCCGTGCAGCTTAAAAGTGCGCGCAAACAACAAACAAGCTCAGACGCCAAGATGAATATACCGTTCCTAGCAGCAGTGGTCGTGGGATACCGCAGGAGGAGGAGGATAGTCAGGCCCAGAATTTTTACACCCAGGACCAGCCTTTTTGGGATGCCTGATGACCAGGTGTATGGGAGGTACAGCTTTCCACCTCACATAATACTCGACCTGGTGAGTGAGTGGGAGGATGACCTCACATCACCCACCCTGTGCTCCCAAGCACTCAGCCCCCTGGAGAAGGTCCTCAATGTACTGCACTTCTTGGCCACTGGATCATTTCAGCAGACAAGTGCTATAGTGGGGGGGGGGGGGTGTCACAGGCCACACAGTCACGCTGCCTACACCAGGTGTTGGCCATCATGACTGCACGCCCATCAGTCCGCAGGAACATATACCTGCCCAGAACACCTGCAGAAAGGCAGGCTGCCATCCAGGATTTCTATGGGGTGGCACAATTCCCAAAAGTGCTAGGTGCCATTGATTGCACCCATGTGGCTCTACGTCCCCCCAGGGCATCTGAGCACATCTATAGAAACCGCAAGCACTGGCATTCCATCAACGTGCAGGTAGTATGTGATGCCAAGGGAATCATCACCTCAGTATATGCCAAATATCCAGGGTCCACCCACGACAGTTTCATTTACAGAATGTCAACCCTAAACTGGGACCTAGAAGCTGGGCGGCATGGCAATACATGGCTACTTGGTGAATATAAATGCCACTGCACATGCATGCATGTCAGATACTGAGTAATGTCAAAACCCCACTAATGATACCCATCACCACCTCCCCAGGGGACAGTGCCTACCCTCTGAGCACCCACATGATGACGCCAATTCGGAACCCCACCACGCCACCTGAGGTAAGATACAACACAGCCCATATTGCAACCCGGGGCATAGTGGAGCGCACATTCGGAGTGCTCAAGTCACGCTTTCGCTCCCTTGGCCACTCTGGTGGGCAGCTGTTATATGCTCCCCCAGTAGTGTGCAGGATCGTAGTGGGAGCATGTGTCCTGCACAACGTTGCAACACGCCGGGGCCTGCCGGTGGACATGGTGGTGCCCCTACATCCCCAACCACATGCACGCCCGCTGCGCATGGGAGGGCAAAGGGCATGTGGTGAGGCAGCCCGTACGCAGCTGGTGACTAATTACTTCACTTAAAATCACACCCCTGTGGAGTGCACACAGCCCTGGCACATACCAGCTGACAATCAATGATGATGACATAAGGGACACTCAACTGTCACAACCATACCATCCTGAGATTGGTCACCTGGAAGTGTTACATTTTGTGCATCCCTACCTACCCAAACACCACCAATGCTGTGTCATCAAAAGACATACATCTATGCTGCTAAATTCATTACCCCCTTGCTAAATACAACATGAGAACAGTGCCATGTCACCCAACCCCTCCCCAGCTCCACCAACAAACACACCATGGAATGTCATGCAATGTGAAAGCAAAAAAAGCAATGCACAAGACCTGACACAAGTGTCACAAAGTACACTGTCCCTAATGTAAACTGCCCACACACAATATGCTCCCAGTAATGTATAACGAACAGCACACATTACCAAATACTTACCACCAACACAATGCTGCAACACACCATGGAAAAATGCAAGAACATGACAGTACTAAGTTCAAGTAGTGGTAGTCTTACAACCTGAATACGCCAGCACATCAGCCCATGACAACTGTAGAGTGCTGCTGCCACGCAAATGTCTCAGTGTACTGCATACAACATGAACTGCATCTGCAAAGTAGACGGCCTTGTGAAGACATGAGGAAGGAACCTGCAGATTAGGAGGAAGACATGGATGCACAAGCACATATCAATACACCATGCAGTATACAATACAACAACAATATCCACTAGGGATGTCTACACAGTATTGACTATAGAGTGCCCACACAGCTCATGGGAACCCAACGTCACTGTGTAATTCACTGTCACTTGGTCACAACCTTTGCAGGCCCATAGAAACGGGAACCAGGAGGGGTGTGTGTCTCACAAACCCAAACTCAGGACAAGCCTGCATGTGCCCAGCCGGAATACAGTGGATGCCCACGGGAGCCACACAAGGCAACACACTGTAAAAAAAAAAAATCAAAAATCAAAAATGGCCATGTGGGGGCCAGGGGGAGTGGGGGAAGCCACCCAGGAGGTTCGAGGACAGGGTGCACACCAACACCCACCTGCATGGATGTTGCAACAAAAAAAAATACCTCCTCGGGCTCATGGACTGCACGGCTATGCCATTGTGGGAGAACTGCTGTGGCTCTGCTCATCCTCTGCTGCTGCATCAGGAGGCGGTGGCACTATGGGAGACAGCCCACGCAAAGCACTGGTATGGTCCTCCATGGCAGCAAGCATGCGGGTCTGGATGGTCTGATTCTGGAGGATTAAAGTGCAGAGATCCCCATGCAGCACATCACGGGTTGCCTGCATTTCTGCACGCATGGCCTCGCGTGATGCCCGGATCGCCTCACGTTTTGCATGCAGCTCAACTGAGAGCGAATGTGTGAGCTGCTCCAGCTGCTGTTCTGCCCTTAAATTACTGGAAGCCTCAAGTGCAACCAGAGCCTTCCTGAGGTTATGTAGTTCTACCCTCAGGGCTTCCCTGTGACCCTGGGACTCTATTGATATGGATTCGCGCAGAGTCTCCGGTGCCGCCCGTCTGTCCCTGTTGGACGCCAACATGTCTTCCCTGTATGATTGGCAAATGGAGTCTGTTGCCTGCTGTTGTTGCTCCATCTGCCTTTAAGGGGGGATAATGGAAGTGGCCACCCTCTCCATTGCCTGAGTCATCATTTCTACTGATGCTGCCTGTTGGGTTGCAATACCGTATATGGAGTTTTCCCATACAGTATTGCCTGGTGGCACACGGCCACCGCGTCGACGGGCACCACACCTGTTTGGGGCAAGACGATCTGCACCTTGCTGTGCTGGCACTGCCTGAGACTGCAGGACTGCATTCCCCCACTGATCTGCTGGCCCAGGAACAGGATCAGATGCTGTGGAGTGTGACCCTGCATCCGTAACCACCAAAGGCGGACCTACCAACACTGACATCCCCATAGCGGGTTCTACCCCTGGTGCAGGTGGGTTGTACAGAACAGAATCCCTGCCAGAAACACTTACCTGCGACTGCACATAAATCTCATCATCCGATTCAGCACATGAATAGAGATCTGGGGAGGTGCACCCAGAGACACCCCTGGACAGTATGGTCTGCAGTAACATTGGGTTTTCACCCACCACACCACGTCCCCCACTGGTGCCCGGTCGTGCCTGAGATTACTCCTGGGTCTGCACCATCTCCTCAACCTCAACAGCACCAAGTGTGTCATCACCTGCAAAAACATGAAAGACAACAAATGGAAACAGGCATGAGCACCATAGCACATAAATAGGCTGTGACAAGCCAGAGATCCAGTACATGATTTACACATGTCCCACATGCCTATAACCCTGCCATGCATGCACTGTCAAAGAGTTGGAAGTGGAGTCAAAAAGGCAGACACTGGGGAGAGCAAGATGGAAATGCATCACATTTGCAGCATGTTGGGTAGCACTGGCATCACACATCAGGCTGTGAGTTGCATGTCCAATACACATACACAACACATGCCACCACATAAACATCATGTAGCATAACCACGGTAAATTACAAAATGCTACTGCAATATGTCAGTGAATGAGTACTGTCACACATCCATGTCACATCCACATGATGCGAAGATTGATGCTGAATAGTGTTGCAAAATATGCATGTGCCACACACTGAAACACATCCAGTGTCCAATAACACAATCATTGTGGGCTGATCAATGGTTGGTCACTTTAACATTACAGGAAACATCTGTCATCTTCCACATGCAAACAGGCCCTAATAAAACATTTCTGCAGCCCAATACTCCATCGGCCTGAATGGTGTAATCATTAACATAACCAGGTAAAGATAGTGGCCCAGTGTGGGCTGTAAACAATGACCGAAGCATATCACATATGCTGCAATAGTGCAGAATAATGCGTAGCAAAAATGGGAGAGTGGAAACAATCAGCCTGAATGAACACTTACAAAATCTGAACAATGTAGTTGCAAGATGACAGTTCAAGGTAAAGTGCACTAATGTGGGCCTAATTGGCAACTGTGGGCAGAAGGGATACTGTCATACCCAAATCCAAGGCACGTGAATGTATGGGAGGAAGCAAATGGGTGACCCATAACACTCTGGAGTACACACCCTCACCTGGCACTCAATCAGAACCCGTCACCTAAACAACATACACATGGATTACACACACATGCATGGGCACTCACCGGACAATGTGTCGTAATCAAGTAGTTCTCCCACACCTTGGATCTGTTCCTCTGTGACGATAGTCCCAGCAACAGACTCATGTTCAGTGAGTTTGTTGTCCTCTTGTGGAGACCCACCGCCAGTCACCAGAGCAGCGGCATGATTTGGGCCAGCTTGTTCTTTGCTCTGCATTTCAGGTCATTCCACCACTTCTAGCAATCATCAGCTGTGTGCCTCACAAATCCAAGGGCACTTATGCGGTCCGTGATGGTCTGCCAGTGTGCCCTACGTGGACCAGGTGTGGTCTTGCACCCTGCAGTCACCAACATTTCGCGGCTATGTGCCGACACATAGCTCACAAGTGCATCAAATTCGGGGTCATCAAAACTAGGCTTCCTTGACGTGCCGGACTGTGTAGCCGTGTCTGGGGTCTCAGCCTGTAGTGCCAGAGCACCCTTCTTCCTCTTCTTCAAAGGTGGAGCTAAGCCTGAGTGGCTTGCACCGCTCTGGTCAGTAGGGCAGAAGCGCAGGTGGACTGGGTACTGGGAGTGTGCGAAGGCACAATGACCATAGGTCTTGGTGCAGGCATTGGCTGAAGTGTGATGTTGGCAGGGGCAACGTCAGTTTGATGGACCAGGACCGACACTGTCCCGGAGACTCAGAGCTGGGGTGGATAGAGCTGCAGCTGCCCCTCCAGCCTCCCCACCCTGCCTACTTGGGGCAGCAGATGACATCGCTGCCCCAGATCCACGTGGCCTGGTGACACCAACTTGCACCGACACACGTGGCTTAGACTTGCTGACCTGGAAGTCAGCCTGGCAGTCATCCTGTGCCGGCTCAGGTGCCACAATGGGCTGGTCCAACAAGGGCTGAGCTGGGATGGTGTCAGCCACGTTTCCCTCAACCAGGAGGGGCGGGCATAGGTGTCCCTGATTGGTCCTCCACACATGGGGGTCCAGGGGCACCCTGCAAATCCTGGTCACGTCCCCTACCGCACCTACCACGCCCACCTTTTGGAGGTCAGCCACCTTTGCCTCCCTTACCGCTAGGTCGCCTCCCAACCATGGCACTGATGTTGTTGTGCATATGGGAGTTGCAGTAAACAATTGTCCTGGGCAATTGGGGGTGAAAGGGGTAGGGTACTAGATGGACTTCGTATCCTAGTGCTCTAGCAAGGGTGTCTGTGACCCCTGGGGAAGATAACGGGTCACACAACGCACAGGCACCCCAAAAACAAAAAGTAACGTGCATGCAACCCCTCGTAGACCACGTGCGTGGAAAAATGAACCCGCACTACGCTGTGGCACCTAGAAACACAAAAACAAGCGTACGCGTGTTACACCCAGCCTACAATGACCTCTGAAGGGGTACGCGACACACGGGGCAAGCACAGTTGGTAAATGCGTGCACGACTCACCGTCTGCCTGGAAAAAGAACATGAAAAAAACACGCGTGTGCCTGTAGGCAACACCCCCACCAAAAGAAGAACTGTACGCTGTCTGAGGAGACAGGACAAAAGAAGAAGTGAACGCTGTTTGAGGAAACAGGCCCAAAAAAAATAAAGAACGCTGTCAGAGGTAACAGGGAGTATGAACTTGAAACGCTGTGAAGTAATCGTGTGTGAACTGACAAGAAGTACAGAATTCACCCACTCGCTCTCCACGAAAAGCACGTACAAGGGAATGAGGTCCTACACGTACCTTTTAAAGCGGCCCACACGTACAGCGTCACTTACGCGTGTACGCGCTAAGGCCCTTTGCTCCAATTACACGAGCTGACACTCGGACGTGCAGTTTTTGGACATGTACGACGAACATGCAACTGTGTTGATGGAAACACCCGCGCGCGTCACGTCACTTACGCGCGTAGGCCCTTTCCTTGGATTACATGCATCCACACGTGGGCGTGCAGTTTTTTCACGCGCGCTGAACCACTATGCCCACATCACGAGGGAAACACCCGCACGAGTCACGTCACAGAAGCGCTTACGCGCTAAGGGCCTTTGGTCCAATGAAACTGCATACGTGTGCTGACGCGCTTATGCACAAAGGGCCTTTCCTCGAATTACACACTGACGTGCAAGATTTTCACATGCCAAATCACTCTGTATCAAGCTGGCCACGCAACAACACACGGAAGACCACGCTCCTGCCCAGAAGGCCGAATTTCATCCCCCCAGAGCCCCGAGCATGCTCCCACCTGCCATCTGCTGCTGCCTGCCTGCTGCCCACGTGCCCTGCTATTTGGTGCCTGCATGTTAGCCAGGGTTCCAGTTGCTGTGTCCACCCCTGCTGGAACAGAAGACTACCGACTGGGATACCATCACTCCACAGCCCAGCCCCAGGACCCAGTTGCCCACCCACGCCTGCCTCGGGGGTCGCCATGTCGGGGCAAACACCATCTGAGACCACTGACGGCTCCCAGCCAGAGAGGCAGAAGGCCACCAGCTTCAGTGTGAAGGAAGTTGGTGTCCTGGTGGAGCATGTCCTGGGGCATTTTGAGGCCCTCTTCGGAACATCATGCGCCAACAAGGAAGGACGGGAGAGGATCTGGGACGACGTAGTTGTTGCCATCAACACGGAGGGGGTGGCAACCCGCAACATCAAGCACGTCAAGAAGCGCTGGGAGGACTTGAGGTCCAGGACCCGCTACAAGGCCTGGCGCCTCGCGGAGGGGGGCCAGGTCAGCATGAGTGATATCCAGATGAGGGTCCTGGAATACATAGGCCCAGCACTCCACGCCCAGATCCTGCAGAGGAAGACCCGTCTGGAGTTGAGCGGTAAGTGGCCAAGCATTGGTGTGTGAGACAGGGCATGTTGCAGTGTGCTGGTAGTCTGATACTTGCCTGTATGTGTGACATAGGCCATGTATGATGGGTGTGTGCAGGGACATCATGGTCATGCATGTGGGACCAGTAATGTGTGAACCACATGGTTGGTGCATGAGTTACAATGCATCATGTGTAGCTGTATGGCAAATGCACACATGAAAGCATGCCAGTGTCTGTTCTTGCACATAGTGGGGGTGTGAGGGATGGGTGCTGCTGTCATGTACATGTATGGTGCACATGTGTGTGTGTCTGAGAAGTGTGTGTGTGACTTTGAAACGCCATGGTTGCAGGACACATGTCCGTGATGATGTGTAGATTCACTCATGCAGTGCGGTCACCGTTGGATGCACTGTGTCTATCCACTGTGTCTGTGGTGTGCAAGGCATGATGCATGACCCTCCGGTGATGTGTGTGCATGGGATCAGTGTGAGCCACGATGCATGTGAGTTTGAAGGCAAGATTTTGGTTAATAGAGGCCCTTGTACATGGATGCTGGTGTTGATTGCAGGCACTGTGCCTGTTCATGCATGTGTGTTGCGTGCATTCACCCATGTGTTGTGGAGGGACAGGGTGGAAGTGACGTTAGACACTGCAACTCATGTGTTATTGCTTCCTGTCTAGGGGAATGTTGTACTGTACCCTGATGCTTGCGTTGTATGTCTCCCTCTACGCAGCGTCAAGTGAAGAAGAGGGCGGAGACGGCGCTGTGGAGCCAAGCGGCGTGGATGCCTCCACCGTGCGGCGACGCAAGGCCCAGCCACCCTCCCAGGACTTGCCATCATCTGGGAGCAAGGGGGCTGGTGCCGCGTCTGCCACTACGGCTGTGGCGGAAGGGCCGGGTGAGCCCACACAGGGGCCTGTAATGGCGGAAGACAGTACGGAGACATCCAGGTTGGTGGTCTCCACAGAGGAGGAGGAGCCCGCTACTGAGCCACACATGGGGCCTGGTGGGGGTAGTACCACTGGTGCAAGTGGTGCAGTCCAGGGCCAGGGTCAGGAGGCAGCTTAGGTCACCGCGGAGGGGCCTGTGCATGTCCCTGTCCTTGACCCTGTGACTGCACCACCATGCACCAGCATGGATACCCCATCCCAGGCCCATCCGCAGGTAGGGGAGAGTGCCATGTCATCTGCCTCTCCACTACCTGCGGACGAGGGGTCCCATGACAGTATGGGCTCCGTCCTGATTGGTGTCGCGTTGCGCACGCGTGACATTCGTGATGACATGCGTTCGTCCTGGGCGGAGAATGCACGCCATCACAAACAGCAGCATCGCGACATGGCACTGTTGGGAGGGGCCCTAGTCGGTGGGTTCCTCCATGTGTCGCGCACTCTGGTGGACCTCTCCTCCTCTGTGGAGACTATGCGCCAGTCGTTCTCCCTGCCATCTTCTGGCCCAGATTCCACCAGGGCCCCCTGTGGACCTGGCCCGACCAACACAGCCAGCTTGGTGGAGCTCACATCCCTGCCACAGTCGGGAGTCGGCGGTCCAGCAGGGGTGGACACCACAACTGGAGACCAGCTGATGGAGGATGTGCAGGCACCATCGGACAGGGCACATGGACAGCAGCAGCAGCAGCAGCAGGCTGTAGGTGGGAGCAATGATGGCTCAGGGCCATCAACTTTGAAAGGGCAGGCATCAGCCAGAGGGCAGGAGGACCCAGGAATGGGAGTGTCTTCCATGTGGCAGCTGTTGGGCCAGCGGATAGATGCGCAGCGGCGGGAGGCGGAAGAGGCGCGGCTCACCATGGTCAGGGCGGAGTTCTCCATGCGTCGGGCGTTGAGGCGGGCAGAGTGCCTCGAGGCAACTCGCAGGGAGTTGGAACAGGCCATGAGTGCCTCCCTGCGAGAACTCAGGGCCAGGGCGGAGGCCCGGCCTCCGGGTCATCGACATGGAGTTCGATGATGCCCTGGCCTGGGACAGCACAGAGTGAGCCGCAGGACTTGCCCGCCGCCATTGTACATAGTTAGATAGTGTTAGGTTTCCTTTCTGTTTTTGTTTATTTTGGGGGCGATTGGACAATGCACCACGTTTTTGTATATAGTTCTTTATTAGGTAGTCTTTTTTGTAGGTTTCATTTCATTTGTTGGGCTCATGGACCCTGGATTGGTGATTTGTATATAGTTGAACAGTGGATTTATTTTTATTTTTTTTCATTTCACCATGGAGCAATGGATTTCACTTATTTGTTTACCTTGGATTTGCTTTGTTGGACTGAGACTTTGGGCACATTTTCATTTGGATTTCTTTGGATTCTGATATCATATTTTTGATTATTTTCTGGACCTGCTGCGTTTTATTTCTTATCCACATTATTGTGTGTTTTCTTTTCATTACATTAATTTTGGGTCCAATACATTTTTGTTTCATACTTCGATGTGTGGTATTCTCTCATTGATTTCATGCATGTCATGATGTGGGTTTTCACATTCACTTGCACCCATTGTGTGTGTGTGACGGACATGTGTTCATTTACATACTTGCCATTCGGGTTGTATCATGTAATGGGCATTTCTATGTGGGTAATGCAATACTTGGTTGGGTGTTTGGGCTCGGGTGGCGTGGGGTGTGATGTGGCTGGCCATTAGGCCCATGATTGAGGATTGTCATGACTTGGGGGCAGGGGGACATGTGTGCGGGCCTGCTGGCAGGTGCCCCTGACTGCTGGGATGTGGGGGTGCTGGGGGACATGAGTGGGGGCCTGCTGACAGGTGCACCTGACTGCTGGGGGGTGGGGGTGCTGGAGGACATGAGTGGGACATGAGTGGGGGCCTGCTGGCAGGTGCCCCTGACTGCTGGGGGGTGGGGGTGCTGGGGGATATGTGTGGGACATGAGTGGGGGCCTGCTGGCAGGTGCCCCTGGCTGCTGTTGGTCAGGGTGCTGGGGGACATGAGTGGGCCATGAGTGGGGGCCTGCTGGCAGGTGCCCCTGACTGCTGTTGGTCGGGGTGCTGGGGGACATGTGTGGGACATGAGTGGGGGCCTGCTGGCAGGTGCCCCTGACTGCTGGGGGGAGGGGGTGCTGGGGGACATGAGTGGGACATGAGTGGGGGCCTGCTGGCAGGTGCCCCTGACTGCTGGGGTGTGGGGGTGCTGGGGGGCATGAGTGGGACATGAGTGGGGGCCTGCTGGCAGGTGCCCCTGACTGCTGGGGGGTGGGGGTGCTGGGGGATATGTGTGGGACATGAGTGGGGGCCTGCTGGCAGGTGCCCCTGACTGCTGTTGATCGGGGTGCTGGGGGACATGAGTGGGACATAAGTGGGGCCTGCTGGCAGGTGCCCCTGACTGCTGTTGGTCGGGGTGCTGGGGGACATGTGTGGGACATGAGTGGGGGCCTGCTGGCAGGTGCCCCTGACTGCTGGGGGGTGGGGGTGCTGGGGGACATGAGTGGGACACGAGTGGGGGCCTGCTGGCAGGTGCCCCTGACTGCTGGGGGGTGGGGGTGCTGGTGGACATGCGTGGGACATAAGTGGGAGCCTGCTGGCAGGTGCCCCTGACTGCTGGGGGGTGGGGGTGCTGGGGGACATGAGTGGGGGCCTGCTGGCATACCCCACTCGCACAGGGAATTTCGTGTGTGATACTTCCCGCACACCCCAGGAATACACGTACCCCACTCGCACAGGGCATTTCGCGTGTGAAACTTCCTGCTCACCCCAGGAATACACGTACCCCACTCGCACAGGGCATTTCGTGTGAGAAACTTCCCACGCGCCCCAGGAATACACATACCCCACTCGCACAGGGCATTTCGCGTGTGATACTTCCCGCGCACCCCAGGAATACACGGACCCCACTCGCATAGGGCATTTCGCATGTGAAACTTCCCGCGCACCCCCGAAATACACGTTCCCCTCTCCAATCGCATGTGAAACTTCCCGCGCACCCCAGGAATACACGTACCCCACTCGCACAGGGCATTTCGCGTGTGATACTTCCCGCGCACCCCAGGAATACACGTACCCCACTCGCACAGGGCATTTCGCGTGTGAAACTTCCCGCGCACCCCCGAAATACACGTACCCCACTCTAATCGCGTGTGAAACTTCCCGAGCACCCCAGCAATACACGTACCCCACTCGCACAGGGCATTTCACGTGTGAAACTTCCTGCACACCCCAGGAATACACGTACCCCACTCGCACAGGGCCTATCGCGTGTGAAACTTCCTGCGCACCCCAGGAATACACGTACCCCACTCGCACAGGGTCTATCACGTGTGAAACTTCCTGTGCACCCCAGGAAAACACGTACCCCACTCACACAGGGCATTTCGCGTGTATTACTTCCCGCGCTCCCCAGCGATACACGTACCCCACTCGCACACGGCATTTCGCGTGTGAAACTTCCCGCGCACCCCAGGAATACACGTACACCACTCGCACAGGGCATTTCACGTGTGATACTTCCCGCGCACCCCAGGAATACACGTACCCCACTCGCACAGGGCATTTCACGTGTGATACTTCCTGCACACCCCAGGAATACATGTACCCCACTCGCACAGGGCATTTCGCGTGTGTAACTTCCCACGCACCCCTGAAATACACGTTCCCTTCTCCAATCGCATGTGAAACTTCCAGCGCACCCCAGGAATACACGTACCCCACTCGCACAGGGCATTTTGCGTGTGATACTTCCTGTGCACCCCAGGAATACACATACCCCACTTGCACAGGACATTTTGCGTGTGATACTTCCCGCACACCCCAGGAATACACGTACCCCACTTGCACAGGGCATTTCACGTGTGAAACTTCCCACTCACCCCAGGAATACACGTACCCCACTCGCACAGGGCATTTCGCGTGTGAAACTTCCTGCGCACCCCAGGAATACACGTACCCCACTCGCACAGGGCATTTCGCGTGCGATACTTCCCGCACACCCCAGGAATACACGTACCCCACTCGCACAGGGCATTTCACGTGTGAAACTTCCCACGCACCCCAGAATACAAGTACCCCACTCGCACAGGGCATTTTGCGTGTGATACTTCCTGTGCACCCCAGGAATACACGTACCCCACTCGCACAGGGCATTTTGCGTGTGATACTTCCTGTGCACCCCAGGAATACACATACCCCACTTGCACAGGACATTTCGCGTGTGATACTTCCCGCACACCCCAGGAATACACGTACCCCACTCGCACAGGGCAATTTGCATGTGATACTTCCTGTGCACCCCAGGAATACACATACCCCACTTGCACAGGACATTTCGCGTGTGATACTTCCCGCACACCCCAGGAATACACGTACCCCACTCGCACAGGGCATTTCACGTGTGAAACTTCCCACTCACCCCAGGAATACACGTACCCCACTCGCACAGGGCATTTCGCGTGTGAAACTTCCTGCGCACCCCAGGAATACACGTACCCCACTCGCACAGGGCATTTCGCGTGTGATACTTCCCGCGCACCCCAGGAATACACGTACCCCTATCGCACAGGGCATTTCGCGTGTGAAACCTCCCGCGCACCCCAGGAATACACGTACCCCACTTGCACAGGGCATTTCGCGTGTGATACTTCCCGCACACCCCAGGAATACACGTACCCCACTTGCACAGGGCATTTCACGTGTGAAACTTCCCACGCACCCCAGGAATACAAGTAACCCACTCGCACAGGGCATTTCGCGTATGAAACTTCCTGCGCACCCCAGGAATACACGTACCCCACTCGCACAGGGCATTTCGCGTGTGAAACCTCCCACGCACCGCAGGAATTCACGTACCCCACTTGCACAGGGCATTTCGCGCGTGATACTTCCCGCGCACCCCAGGAATACACGTACCCTACTCGCACAGGGTCTATCACATGTGAAACTTCCCGTGCACCCCAGGAAAACACGTACCCCACTCACACAGGGCATTTCGCGTGTGATACATCCCGCGCTCCCCAGGAATACATGTACACCACTCGCACAGGGCATTTCGCGTGTGATACTTCCTGCGCACCCCAGGAATACATGTACCCCACTCGCACAGGGCATTTCGCGTGTGCAACTTCCCACGCACCCCCGAAATACACGTTCCCTTCTCCAATCGCATGTGAAACTTCCAGCGCACCCCAGGAATACACGTACCCCACTCGCACAGGGCATTTCGCGTGTGATACTTCCTGCGCACCCCAGGAATTCACGTACCCCACTTGCACAGGGCATTTCGCGCGTGATACTTCCCGCGCACCCCAGGAATACACGTACCCTACTCGCACAGGGTCTATCACATGTGAAACTTCCCGTGCACCCCAGGAAAACACGTACCCCACTCGCACACGGCATTTCGCGTGTGAAACTTCCCGCGCACCCCAGGAATACATGTACACCACTCGCACAGGGCATTTCGCGTGTGATACTTCCTGCGCACCCCAGGAATACATGTACCCCACTCGCACAGGGCATTTCGCGTGTGCAACTTCCCACGCACCCCCGAAATACACGTTCCCTTCTCCAATCGCATGTGAAACTTCCAGCGCACCCCAGGAATACACGTACCCCACTCGCACAGGGCATTTTGCGTGTGATACTTCCTGTGCACCCCAGGAATACACATACCCCACTCGCACAGGACATTTCGCGTGTGCTACTTCCCGCACACCCCAGGAATACACGTACCCCACTCGCACAGGGCATTTCACGTGTGAAACTTCCCACGCACCCCAGGAATACACGTAACCCACTCGCACAGGGCATTTCGCGTGTGCAACTTCCTGCGCACCCCAGGAATACACGTACCCCACTCGCACAGGGCATTTCGCGTGTGATACTTCCCACGCGCCCCAGGAATACACATACCCCACTCGCACAGGGCATTTCGCGTGTGATACTTCCCGCGCACCCCAGGAATACACGGACCCCACTCGCATAGGGCATTTCGCATGTGAAAATTCCCGCGCACCCCCGAAATACACGTTCCCCTCTCCAATCGCATGTGAAACTTCCCGCGCACCCCAGGAATACACGTACCCCACTCGCACAGGGCATTTCACGTGTGAAACTTCCTGCGCACCCCAGGAATACACGTACCCCACTCGCACAGGGCCTATCGCGTGTGAAACTTCCTGCGCACCCCAGGAATACACGTACCCCACTCGCACAGGGTCTATCACGTGTGAAACTTCCTGTGCACCCCAGGAAAACACGTACCCCACTCACACAGGGCATTTCGCGTGTATTACTTCCCGCGCTCCCCAGCGATACACGTACCCCACTTGCACACGGCATTTCGCGTGTGAAACTTCCCGCGCACCCCAGGAATACACGTACACCACTCGCACAGGGCATTTCGCGTGTGATACTTCCCGCGCACCCCAGGAATACACGTACCCCACACGCACAGGGCATTTCGCGTGTGATACTTCCTGCACACCCCAGGAATACATGTACCCCACTCGCACAGGGCATTTCGCGTGTGTAACTTCCCACGCACCCCCGAAATACACGTTCCCTTCTCCAATCGCATGTGAAACTTCCAGCGCACCCCAGGAATACACGTACCCCACTCGCACAGGGCATTTTGCGTGTGATACTTCCTGTGCTCCCCAGGAATACACATACCCCACTTGCACAGGACATTTCGCGTGTGATACTTCCCGCACACCCCAGGAATACACGTACCCCACACGCACAGGGCATTTCGCGTGTGATACTTCCTGCACACCCCAGGAATACATGTACCCCACTCGCACAGGGCATTTCGCGTGTGTAACTTCCCACGCACCCCCGAAATACACGTTCCCTTCTCCAATCGCATGTGAAACTTCCAGCGCACCCCAGGAATACACGTACCCCACTCGCACAGGGCATTTCACGTGTGAAACTTCCTACTCACCCCAGGAATACACGTACCCCACTCGCACAGGGCATTTCGCGTGTGAAACTTCCTGCGCACCCCAGGAATACACGTACCCCACTCGCACAGGGCATTTCGCGTGTGATACTTCCCGCGCACCCCAGGAATACACGTACCCCTATCGCACAGGGCATTTCGCGTGTGAAACCTCCCGCGCACCCCAGGAATACACGTACCCCACTTGCACAGGGCATTTCGCGTGTGATACTTACCGCACACCCCAGGAATACACGTACCCCACTCGCACAGGGCATTTCACGTGTGAAACTTCCCACGCACCCCAGGAATACAAGTACCCCACTTGCACAGGGCATTTCGCGTATGAAACTTCCTGCGCACCCCAGGAATACACGTACCCCACTCGCACAGGGCATTTCGCGTGTGAAACCTCCCGCGCACCCCAGGAATACACGTACCCCACTTGCACAGGTCATTCCGCGCGTGATACTCCCCGCGCACCCCAGGAATACACGTACCCTACTCGCACAGGGTCTATCACATGTGAAACTTCCCGTGCACCCCAGGAAAACACGTACCCCACTCACACAGGGCATTTCGCGTGTGATACATCCCGCGCTCCCCAGCGATACACGTACCCCACTCGCACACGGCATTTCGCGTGTGAAACTTCCCGCACACCCCAGGAATACACGTACCCCACTCGCACAGGGCATTTCACGTGTGAAACTTCCCACGCACCCCAGGAATACAAGTAACCCACTCGCACAGGGCATTTCGCGTATGAAACTTCCTGCGCACCCCAGGAATACACGTACCCCACTCGCACAGGGCATTTCGCGTGTGAAACCTCCCACGCACCGCAGGAATTCACGTACCCCACTTGCACAGGGCATTTCGCGCGTGATACTTCCCGCGCACCCCAGGAATACACGTACCCTACTCGCACAGGGTCTATCACATGTGAAACTTCCCGTGCACCCCAGGAAAACACGTACCCCACTCACACAGGGCATTTCGCGTGTGATACATCCCGCGCTCCCCAGGAATACATGTACACCACTCGCACAGGGCATTTCGCGTGTGATACTTCCTGCGCACCCCAGGAATACATGTACCCCACTCGCACAGGGCATTTCGCGTGTGCAACTTCCCACGCACCCCCGAAATACACGTTCCCTTCTCCAATCGCATGTGAAACTTCCAGCGCACCCCAGGAATACACGTACCCCACTCGCACAGGGCATTTCGCGTGTGATACTTCCTGCGCACCCCAGGAATTCACGTACCCCACTTGCACAGGGCATTTCGCGCGTGATACTTCCCGCGCACCCCAGGAATACACGTACCCTACTCGCACAGGGTCTATCACATGTGAAACTTCCCGTGCACCCCAGGAAAACACGTACCCCACTCGCACACGGCATTTCGCGTGTGAAACTTCCCGCGCACCCCAGGAATACATGTACACCACTCGCACAGGGCATTTCGCGTGTGATACTTCCTGCGCACCCCAGGAATACATGTACCCCACTCGCACAGGGCATTTCGCGTGTGCAACTTCCCACGCACCCCCGAAATACACGTTCCCTTCTCCAATCGCATGTGAAACTTCCAGCGCACCCCATGAATACACGTACCCCACTCGCACAGGGCATTTTGCGTGTGATACTTCCTGTGCACCCCAGGAATACACATACCCCACTCGCACAGGACATTTCGCGTGTGCTACTTCCCGCACACCCCAGGAATACACGTACCCCACTCGCACAGGGCATTTCACGTGTGAAACTTCCCACGCACCCCAGGAATACACGTAACCCACTCGCACAGGGCATTTCGCGTGTGCAACTTCCTGCGCACCCCAGGAATACACGTACCCCACTCGCACAGGGCATTTCGCGTGTGATACTTCCCGCGCACCCCAGGAATACACGTACCCCACTCGCACAGGGCATTTCGCGTGTGAAACTTCCCCCCCGAAATACATGTTCCCCTCTCCAATCGCGTGTGAAACTTCCCACGCACGCCAGGAATACACATACCCCACTCGCACAGGGCTTATCGCGTTTGAAACCTCCCGCGCATCCCAGGAATACACGTACCCCACTTGCACAGGGCATTTCGCGCGTCATACTTCCCGCGCACCCCAGGAATACACGTACCCCACTCGCATAGGGCATTTCACGTGTGAAACTTCCCACGCACCCCCGAAATACATGTACCCAGCTCCAATCGCGTGTGAAACTTCCCGAGCACCCCAGGAATACACGTACCCCACTCGCACAGGGCATTTCGCGTGTGAAACTTCCTGCGCACCCCAGGAATACACATACCCCACTCGCACAGGGCATTTCGCGTGTGAAACTTCCCGCGCACCCCAGGAATACACATAACCCACTCGCACAGGGCCTATCGCATGTGAAACTTCCCGCGCACCCCAGGAATGCACGTACCCCACTCGAACAGGGCCTATCACGTGTGAAACTTCCCGCGCACCCCAGGAATACACGTACCCCACTCGCACAGGGCATTTCACGTGTGATACTTCCCGCGCACCTCAGGAATACACGTACCCCACTCGCACAGGGCATTTCGCGTGTGAAACTTCCCACGCGCCCCAGGAATACACATACCCCACTCGCACAGGGCATTTCACGTGTGATACTTCCCGCGCACCCCAGGAATACACGGACCCCACTCGCATAGGGCATTTCGCATGTGAAACTTCCCGCGCACCCCCGAAATACACGTTCCCCTCTCCAATCGCATGTGAAACTTCCCGCGCACCCCAGGAATACACGTACCCCACTCGCACAGGGCCTATCGCGTGTGAAACTTCCCACGTACCCCAGGAATACACGTACCCCACTCGCACAGGGCATTTCGCGTGTGAAACTTCCCGCGCACCCCCGAAATACACGTACCCCACTCTAATCGCGTGTGAAACTTCCCGAGCACCCCAGGAATACACGTACCCCACTCGCACAGGGCATTTCACGTGTGAAACTTCCTGCGCACCCCAGGAATACACGTACCCCACTCGCACAGGGCCTATCGCGTGTGAAACTTCCTGCGCACCCCAGGAATACACGTACCCCACTCGCACAGGGTCTATCACGTGTGAAACTTCCTGTGCATCCCAGGAAAACACGTACCCCACTCACACAGGGCATTTCGCGTGTATTACTTCCCGCGCTCCCCAGCGATACACGTACCCCACTTGCACACGGCATTTCGCGTGTGAAACTTCCCGCGCACCCCAGGAATACACGTACACCACTCGCACAGGGCATTTCGCGCGTGATACTTCCCGCGCACCCCAGGAATACACGTACCCTACTCGCACAGGGTCTATCACATGGGAAACTTCCCGTGCACCCCAGGAAAACACGTACCCCACTCACACAGGGCATTTCGCGTGTGATACATCCCGCGCTCCCCAGGAATACATGTACACCACTCGCACAGGGCATTTCGCGTGTGATACTTCCTGCGCACCCCAGGAATACATGTACCCCACTCGCACAGGGCATTTCGCGTGTGCAACTTCCCACGCACCCCCGAAATACACGTTCCCTTCTCCAATCGCATGTGAAACTTCCAGCGCACCCCAGGAATACACGTACCCCACTCGCACAGGGCATTTCGCGTGTGATACTTCCTGCGCACCCCAGGAATTCACGTACCCCACTTGCACAGGGCATTTCGCGCGTGATACTTCCCGCGCACCCCAGGAATACACGTACCCTACTCGCACAGGGTCTATCACATGTGAAACTTCCCGTGCACCCCAGGAAAACACGTACCCCACTCGCACACGGCATTTCGCGTGTGAAACTTCCCGCGCACCCCAGGAATACATGTACACCACTCGCACAGGGCATTTCGCGTGTGATACTTCCTGCGCACCCCAGGAATACATGTACCCCACTCGCACAGGGCATTTCGCGTGTGCAACTTCCCACGCACCCCCGAAATACACGTTCCCTTCTCCAATCGCATGTGAAACTTCCAGCGCATCCCATGAATACACGTACCCCACTCGCACAGGGCATTTTGCGTGTGATACTTCCTGTGCACCCCAGGAATACACATACCCCACTCGCACAGGACATTTCGCGTGTGCTACTTCCCGCACACCCCAGGAATACACGTACCCCACTCGCACAGGGCATTTCACGTGTGAAACTTCCCACGCACCCCAGGAATACACGTAACCCACTCGCACAGGGCATTTCGCGTGTGCAACTTCCTGCGCACCCCAGGAATACACGTACCCCACTCGCACAGGGCATTTCGCGTGTGATACTTCCCGCGCACCCCAGGAATACACGTACCCCACTCGCACAGGGCATTTCGCGTGTGAAACTTCCCCCCCGAAATACATGTTCCCCTCTCCAATCGCGTGTGAAACTTCCCACGCACGCCAGGAATACACATACCCCACTCGCACAGGGCTTATCGCGTTTGAAACCTCCCGCGCATCCCAGGAATACACGTACCCCACTTGCACAGGGCATTTCGCGCGTCATACTTCCCGCGCACCCCAGGAATACACGTACCCCACTCGCACAGGGCATTTCACGTGTGAAACTTCCCACGCACCCCCGAAATACATGTACCCAGCTCCAATCGCGTGTGAAACTTCCCGAGCACCCCAGGAATACACGTACCCCACTCGCACAGGGCATTTCGCGTGTGAAACTTCCTGCGCACCCCAGGAATACACATACCCCACTCGCACAGGGCATTTCGCGTGTGAAACTTCCCGCGCACCCCAGGAATACACATAACCCACTCGCACAGGGCCTATCGCATGTGAAACTTCCCGCGCACCCCAGGAATGCACGTACCCCACTCGAACAGGGCCTATCACGTGTGAAACTTCCCGCGCACCCCAGGAATACACGTACCCCACTCGCACAGGGCATTTCACGTGTGATACTTCCCGCGCACCTCAGGAATACACGTACCCCACTCGCACAGGGCATTTCGCGTGTGAAACTTCCCACGCGCCCCAGGAATACACATACCCCACTCGCACAGGGCATTTCACGTGTGATACTTCCCGCGCACCCCAGGAATACACGGACCCCACTCGCATAGGGCATTTCGCATGTGAAACTTCCCGCGCACCCCCGAAATACACGTTCCCCTCTCCAATCGCATGTGAAACTTCCCGCGCACCCCAGGAATACACGTACCCCACTCGCACAGGGCCTATCGCGTGTGAAACTTCCCACGCACCCCAGGAATACACGTACCCCACTCGCACAGGGCATTTCGCGTGTGAAACTTCCCGCGCACCCCCGAAATACACGTACCCCACTCTAATCGCGTGTGAAACTTCCCGAGCACCCCAGGAATACACGTACCCCACTCGCACAGGGCATTTCACGTGTGAAACTTCCTGCGCACCCCAGGAATACACGTACCCCACTCGCACAGGGCCTATCGCGTGTGAAACTTCCTGCGCACCCCAGGAATACACGTACCCCACTTGCACAGGGTCTATCACGTGTGAAACTTCCTGTGCACCCCAGGAAAACACGTACCCCACTCACACAGGGCATTTCGCGTGTATTACTTCCCGCGCTCCCCAGCGATACACGTACCCCACTTGCACACGGCATTTCGCGTGTGAAACTTCCCGCGCACCCCAGGAATACACGTACACCACTCGCACAGGGCATTTCGCGTGTGATACTTCCCGCGCACCCCAGGAATACACGTACCCCACACGCACAGGGCATTTCGCGTGTGATACTTCCTGCACACCCCAGGAATACATGTACCCCACTCGCACACGGCATTTCGCGTGTGTAACTTCCCACGCACCCCCGAAATACACGTTCCCTTCTCCAATCGCATGTGAAACTTCCAGCGCACCCCAGGAATACACGTACCCCACTCGCACAGGGCATTTTGCGTGTGATACTTCCTGTGCTCCCCAGGAATACACATACCCCACTTGCACAGGACATTTCGCGTGTGATACTTCCCGCACACCCCAGGAATACACGTACCCCACACGCACAGGGCATTTCGCGTGTGATACTTCCTGCACACCCCAGGAATACATGTACCCCACTCGCACAGGACATTTCGCGTGTGTAACTTCCCACGCACCCCCGAAATACACGTTCCCTTCTCCAATCGCATGTGAAACTTCCAGCGCACCCCAGGAATACACGTACCCCACTCGCACAGGGCATTTCACGTGTGAAACTTCCTACTCACCCCAGGAATACACGTACCCCACTCGCACAGGGCATTTCGCGTGTGAAACTTCCTGCGCACCCCAGGAATACACGTACCCCACTCGCACAGGGCATTTCGCGTGTGATACTTCCCGCGCACCCCAGGAATACACGTACCCCTATCGCACAGGGCATTTCGCGTGTGAAACCTCCCGCGCACCCCAGGAATACACGTACCCCACTTGCACAGGGCATTTCGCGTGTGATACTTACCGCACACCCCAGGAATACACGTACCCCACTCGCACAGGGCATTTCACGTGTGAAACTTCCCACGCACCCCAGGAATACAAGTACCCCACTCGCACAGGGAATTTCGCGTATGAAACTTCCTGCGCACCCCAGGAATACACGTACCCCACTCGCACAGGGCATTTCGCGTGTGAAACCTCCCGCGCACCCCAGGAATACACGTACCCCACTTGCACAGGTCATTCCGCGCGTGATACTTCCCGCGCACCCCAGGAATACACGTACCCTACTCGCACAGGGTCTATCACATGTGAAACTTCCCGTGCACCCCAGGAAAACACGTACCCCACTCACACAGGGCATTTCGCGTGTGATACATCCCGCGCTCCCCAGCGATACACGTACCCCACTCGCACACGGCATTTCGCGTGTGTAACTTCCCACGCACCCCCGAAATACACGTTCCCTTCTCCAATCGCATGTGAAACTTCCAGCGCACCCCAGGAATACACGTACCCCACTCGCACAGGGCATTTCACGTGTGAAACTTCCTACTCACCCCAGGAATACACGTACCCCACTCGCACAGGGCATTTCGCGTGTGAAACTTCCGGCGCACCCCAGGAATACATGTACACCACTCGCACAGGGCATTTCGCGTGTGATACTTCCTGCGCACCCCTGGAATACACGTACCCCACTCGCACAGGGCATTTCGCGTGTGAAACTTCCTGCGCACCCCAGGAATACACGTACCCCACTCGCACAGGGCATTTCGCGTGTGATACTTCCCGCGCACCCCAGGAATACACGTACCCCTATCGCACAGGGCATTTCACGTGTGAAACCTCCCGCGCACCCCAGGAATACACATACCCCACTTGCACAGAGCATTTCGCGTGTGATACTTCCCGCACACTCCAGGAATACACGTACCCCACTCGCACAGGGCATTTCACGTGTGAAACTTCCCACGCACCCCAGGAATACAAGTACCCCACTCGCACAGGGCATTTCGCGTATGAAACTTCCTGCGCACCCCAGGAATACACGTACCCCACTCGCACAGGGCATTTCGCGTGTGAAACCTCCCGCGCACCCCAGGAATACACGTACCCCACTTGCACAGGGCATTCCGCGCGTGATACTTCCCACGCACCCCAGGAATACACGTACCCTACTCGCACAGGGTCTATCACATGTGAAACTTCCCGTGCACCCCAGGAAAACACGTACCCCACTCACACAGGGCATTTCGCGTGTGATACATCCCGCGCTCCCCAGCGATACACGTACCCCACTCGCACACGGCATTTCGCGTGTGAAACTTCCCGCGCACCCCAGGAATACATGTACACCACTTGCACAGGGCATTTCGCGTGTGATACTTCCTGCGCACCCCTGGAATACACGTACCCCACTCGCACAGGGAATTTCGCGTGTGCTACTTCCCGCACACCCCAGGAATACACGTACCCCACTCGCACAGGGCATTTCACGTGTGAAACTTCCCACGCACCCCAGGAATACACGTACCCCACTCACACAGGGCATTTCGCGTGTGCAACTTCCTGCGCACCCCAGGAATACACGTACCCCACTCGCACAGGGCATTTCGCGTGTGGTACTTCCCGCGCACCCCAGGAATACATGTACCCCACTCGCACAGGGCATTTCGCGTGTGAAACTTCCCCCCCCGAAATACATGTTCCCCTCTCCAATCGCGTGTGAAACTTCCCACGCACGCCAGGAATACACGTACCCCACTCGCACAGGGCTTATCGCGTGTGAAACCTCCCGCGCATCCCAGGAATACACGTACCCCACTTGCACAGGGCATTTCGCGCGTGATACTTCCCGCACACCCCAGGAATACACGTACCCCACTCGCACAGGGCATTTCACGTGTGAAACTTCCCACGCACCCCCGAAATACATGTACCCAGCTCCAATCGCGTGTGAAACTTCCCGAGCACCCCAGGAATACACGTACCCCACTCGCACAGGGCATTTCGCGTTTGAAACTTCCTGCGCACCCCAGGAATACACATACCCCACTCGCACAGGGCATTTCGCGTGTGAAACTTCCCGCGCACCCCAGGAATACACATACCCCACTCGCACAGGGCCTATCGCATGTGAAACTTCCCGCGCACCCCAGGAATGCACGTACCCCACTCGAACACGGCCTATCACGTGTGAAACTTCCCGCGCACCCCAGGAATACACGTACCCCACTCGCACAGGGCATTTCACGTGTGATACTTCCCGCGCACCTCAGGAATACACGTACCCCACTCGCACAGGGCATTTCGCGTGTGAAACTTCCTGCGCACCCCAGGAATACACATACCCCACTCGCACAGGGCATTTCGCGTGTGAAACTTCCCGCGCACCCCAGGAATACACATACCCCACTCGCACAGGGCCTATCGCATGTGAAACTTCCCGCGCACCCCAGGAATGCACGTACCCCACTCGAACACGGCCTATCACGTGTGAAACTTCCTGCGCACCCCAGGAATACACGTACCCCACTCGCACAGGGCATTTCACGTGTGATACTTCCCGCGCACCTCAGGAATACACGTACCCCACTCGCACAGGGCATTTCACGTGTGAAACTTCCCGCGCACCCCATGAATACACATACCCAACTCGCACAGGGCATTTCGCGTGTGATACTTCCCGCGCACCCCAGGAATACACGTACCCCACTCGCACAGGGCATTTCACCAGTGATACTTCCTGCGCACCCCAGTAATACACGTACCCCACTCGCACAGGGCATTTCGCTTGTGAAACTTCCTGCGCACCCCTGAAATACACATATCCCGCTCCAATTGCGTGTGAAACTTCCCGAGCACCCCAGGAATACACGTACCCCACTCGCACAGGGCATTTCATGTGTGAAACTTCCCGCGAACCCCTGTTATACATGTACCCGCTCCAATCGCGTGTGACACTCCCCGTGCAGCGGGGTACGTGTATTTGGAGGGGTGCACAGGGAGTTTTACAGGCATTTTCGTGGTTGGGGGCCTATGCGCCATGTACGGGATTTGTGCGCTGTGCATGGCTCACGGGGAGGGTTTGGAGGCGTAACTGGCGTTGCAGCAGGGTCGCTGCGCCAATCTGCGCCACGGCTAGTTTTGGAAACTAAAATCCATGAATACGCTGTGCGCGGAAATGGATTTTAGCACACGCGGCTGGTGCAGAAATTCACACGCGCACACTGTGCGCCAGCCGCGTGCGCCACTTGTGCACTGAATTCTATGAATTACCCTAAAAGAGTAAAACTAACGGCTGTTGCCACCGCTTGCTTTAGTTAAATGAGGACAATATACAACCCTGAAACTTTGACCTAAAATCTATTGGCTCTGGACAATGCTTCCTTCTGTCTAAATGAAGAGTGACACCTTTACATAAAGTGTGTTTCTTAAAACTAGGTCATTTGACAATGTATCTTTCTTTTAAAGAATGCAATTTAGTAAAGTGTGTTTATTAAAATTCGGGCTTTTCACAATGTGCCTTTCTTTAAAATAATGTGCTTTAGTAAAGCGTGTTTCTTTATACTGGGGCTTTTGTCATGGGGGTAATTCATAGATTTCAGCGCAGAGAGGGAGCGTATGCCAACGTGCGCCAGCCGTGTGTGCTAAAGAGCAATCTGGCGCACCGCATATTCATGGAATTTCCAAGCCATTTTGAGTGCTGGCGCAGCGAACATCCCTCAGCACCAGTTACACCCCTAAGAATGCCCCTTGCGCAAGGAAAAGCCATTGAAATCCCCAATGCAGCGCAAAGGGCTGCGCTAATCCTGGACCAGCTTACAGGGCCGCTGCACTGTAATTGCATGAAAATACTATGCGTACCCCGCTCACAGCAGCCAAAATGCGTGAAAATGTACTTGCGCAGCCCTTGGAATACGTGTACCCCGCTCACGGCAAGTAAATTATGCTGGAAAACGTACCCTCTGTGGTGTGGGCTGCCTCTGGGGCATGCCCATGGTGGATTGCTTAGCTGCGGGGCATGGGGAGGGGAAGTGGGCTGCCTATGGGGCATGCCCGGGGTGGATGGGGTGCCTGCGTCTCTTTCAGGGGTGCGCGGGAGGTTTCACATGTGATAGGCCTTGGGCGAACAGGGAACATGTATTACGGGGGTATGTCGAGAGTTTCACACACGATAGGCCTTGGGTGAGCGGGGTACGTGTATTTGGGGGGTACGCGTGGAGTTTCACACGCGATAGGTCTTGGGCGAGCGGGGTACGTGTATTTGGGGGGTACGCAGGAAGTTTCACACACGATAGTCCTGGTGAGAGCAGGGTATGTGTATTTCGGGGGTGCGCCAGAAGTTTCACATACGATAATCCTGGCGAGAGCAGGGTACATGTATTTCGGGCATGTGCGGGAAGTTTCACACTCGATAGGCCTTGGGTGTGCGGGGTACGTGTATTTCGGGGTGCGCGTGAAGTTTCTCACGCAATAGGCCTTGGGCGAGCAGGGAACGTGTATTTGGGTGGTGCGCGTGAAGTTTCACACGCGATAGTCCTGGCAAGAGCGGGCTACGTGTATTTGGTGTGTGCGCATGAAGTTTCACACGCGATAGGCCTTGGGTGAGAGGGGTACATGTATTTGGGGGGTACGCGTGGAGTTTCAACGTGATAGGCCTTGGGCAAGCGGGGTACATATATTTGGGAGGTACGTGGGAAGTTTCACACGCGATAGTCCTGGCGAGAGCGGGGTATGTGTATTTCAGAGGTGCACATGAAGTTTCACACGCAATAGTGCTGGCGAGAGCGCGGTACGTGTATTTCGGGGGTGCGCGGGAAGTTTCACACACGATCGGCCTTGGGCGAGCGGGGTACGAGTATTTTGTGGGTGCGCATGAAGTTTCATATGCGATAGGCCTTGGGCGAGCGGGGAACGTGTATTTTGGGGGTACGCAGGAAGTCTCACATGCGATAGTCCTGGCGAGAGCAGGGTGTGTGTATGTGGGGGGTGCGTGTGAAGTTTCACAAGCAATAGTCCTGGCGAGAGTGGGGTACGTGTATTTCAGGGGTGCATGGGAAGTTTCACACGCGATAGGCCTTGGGCGAGTGGGGTACGTGTATTTTGGGGGTGCACGTGAATTTTCGCACGCGATAGGCCTTGGGCGAGTGGGGAATGTGTATTTGGGGTGTGTGCGTGAAGTTTCACACGTGATAGTCCTGGCGAGAGCGGGCTACGTGTATTGGGGGAACGAGTGAAGTTTCACACGGGATAGGCCTTGGGTGAGCGGGGAACGTTTATTACGGGGGTACGCTGGGAGTTTCACACGCGATAGGCCTTGGGTGAGCGGGGTACGTATATTTCGGGGGTGCGCAGGAAGTTTTACATGCAATTTGGCATTCTGGCCCCTCCCGTGTGAGCCCTTTCCCCCTTCCCATACCCTGCAGGCAGTCCACACCTCAGGGGACTACCCTACACCCCTGACCATGCCCTGTAGGCAGCCCTGTAGGCAGCCCACACTGCAGGGGACTACCCAACACCCCTGACCATGCCCTGTAGGCAGCCCACACCACAGTGGACTGCCCAACACCCCTGACCATGCCCTGTAGGCAGCCCACATAGCACCATGCACTTGTGAGCCCCTACTCATTTCTTCCACCCACCCACGCCGCATTGACGGACACCTGCCAGCAGGCCCGACTACCTGCCAGCAGGCCCCGACTCATGTACCCCCACCCACCCACCATTGACGGGCACCTGCCAGCAGGCCCCGACTCATGTGCCCCACCCAATTACACACCCTCCCATTGACGTGCACCTGCCAGCAGGCCCCGACTCATGTGCCCCACACATCCACCCACCCCCCATTGACGGGCACCTGCCAGCAGGCCCCGACTCTTATCCCCCCAAATTGACAGACACCTGCCAGCAGGCCCCGACTCATGTCCCCTGAACTGACACGTCATCACACTCTAGACCGATGGCCCTTATGGCAACTCAAATCCCACCCCACGCCACCCCAGTCCAAACACCCTACATTCAATTCCCAATGTCATGATACAAAATAGATAACCAGCATGCCCATGAATGCATGTCCCTCAGACCCACAAAATGGCGACACATGACTGTGAAAAACCACATTGTGACATGCACAAAACAAATGAGAGAAGACCACACGAGCAAAGTATAGAGAAAAAGTGTATTGAAGAATTAACAAAATGAATGAAACAAAATCACACAATAATGAAAAGAAAGATTTGAAGTCCGGAAGTCCAAAAGTGATTTAAAAAAATTAAATGCGCAACCAATAAAATCCAAAGTAAAATGGCTCCAATGGGTCCGTCCATCAAAAAAAAATCTGAGTTTAAAAAAGCAAAGTATTCCACCATGGGTCCAAGAAAATTAAATCCAGGTTGACAACTATTTACAAAAGAACAACCAAGGGTCCATGAGCCCAACAATCCAAAGGAAACCTAACCTAAATCCTACCTAAAAAATAACTATATACAAAAAGGCGGGGCATAGTCCATGTGCCCCAAAGGAAAAATAAATAGAAAGGAAACTTACGCCTACAGAACTATTTACAAAGGTGCCGGGCAAGTCCAACTGCTCACTCGATGTTCCGGGCCAGGGCATCATCGAACTCCTCTTCAATGTCCCAGAGGCGGGCCTCTTCCCTGGCCCCGAGGTCTCGCAGGTATGCAGCCATGGCCTCCTCCAACTCCCTGCGAGTTGCCTCGAGGCACTCAGCCTGCCTCAACGCCCTGCCTGTTGATGCCTGCACGTCTTGCTTCTGCTGGGCTCAAGTTGATGTGGTGGCCAACCCTGCTGGACCTCCGACTCCCGACTGTGGCAGAGATGTGTCCTCCACCAGCCTGGCTGCTGGGTCAGGGGAAGCTCCACAGGGTGACCGGGTAATACTTGGCCAGGTAGATGGCACGGAGGACGACTGGCGCATAGGGGGTTCAGTTGAGGAGGGGGTCAGTAGAAGGTCCAGCACACGGAGGAACCCAGCACTGGTGACCCATCCTAGTGGGTCGACGCGGTCAACAAGGCATCCGAAATAACGTGCAGTGTCCTCATGAGGACCCTGCACATCATCCCGAATGCCACGTTGACGCAACGCCTCCCCAGCCATGGCAGGCTCAACACGGTCCGGGATTGCCACGTCCGCAGGGAGAGAAAGCCCAGTTGTTGTTTGCGCATCCCCTCCCTGAAAACGGGTCTGGACGAAGGGATCCCTGCTGGTGCGGGATGATGCAGTCACAGGATTGGGGACAGGATTACACACAGGCACCTCCGTGGCCGCCTATGCTGCCTCCTGTCCCTGCCTCTGCACTGCACCACTAGCACCAGTGGAATCCCCCCTCCAGACCTCGTGCGTGGGCCTACCATGGCCTCCTCCTCAACCATACCCCCCACCAACCTGGATGACTCCGTGCCATCTTCCTCCATAGGCCCCTGTGGGGTCTCAGCTTCCCCTCCTGCTGCCGAGGAGTCCACCTCCGACCTCCGCCTCTTGGACTTACCCTCGGCTGCTGCGGCCGCAGACGTGGCACCAGACTCCTCACTCCCCGATGAGATGACAACATGGGAGGGGAGCTGAGCCTTGCGTCTCCGGCTGGTGGTGGGATCCCTGCCAGTGTGCTCCATGATGCAGGTGTGGGTTTGGCATTTAAGGTTATAGGAAGCGGCTATAAACTTTATAGAGAGTATAGATGATGTCATGATTTTATAATGTGAAGGAAACAGGCTAGAGGGTTAGCTTCAGTGGCTAGAAACATTAAAGGTGCTTTCATGTATTGTAAATAGGTAGCCCTATGTAAACAGGTAAAGTGTGCTTTACAGGGCTAAGACAAAAGTTGTCAAACTATTGGTTTTGGCCAAAGCATGTTTTTTAAAAAAAATATTGAGAACAATTTGCCTTTTTATATGGAAAGTGTGGTTTACTGCGCCAATGGAAAAGACCAATGCATGGGCAGTGCAGGTGGTCCTTTGCCAGATAACGAATATCAGTGGCAGAACTCCGTGCTTGTTAGTCAGTAAGAAGTGTTTTGCCTTTTAAAAATGAAGAGTGAAGCTTTGACTTAAAGACTATTGGCTGTTGGCAATGCATGTTTGTCTTTTTAAAAATGAAGAGTAAAACTTTGACATAAAACTAACGGCTGTTGCCACCGCTTGCTTTAGTTAAATGAAGACAATGTACAACCCTGAAACTTTGACCTAAAAACGATTGGCTCTGAACAATGCTTCCTTCAGTCTAAATGAAGAGTGACACCTTTACATAAAGTGTGTTTCTTAAAACTAGATCATTTGACAATGTATCTTTCTTTAAAATAATGCAATTTAGTAAAGTATGTTTATTGAAATTCGGACTTTTGACAATGTGCCTTTCATTAAAATAATGTGCTTTAGTAAAGTCTGTTTCTTTATAGTAGGGCTTTTGACAATGGAGGTAATTCATAGATTTCAGCGCAGAGGCAGCGCAGAGAAGGAGCGTGTGCCAGCCTGCGCCGGCCGTGTGCGCTAAACAGCATTCTGGCGCACTGCGTATTCATTGAATTTCCAAGCCCTTTTGTGCGCTGGCGCAGCAAACATCCCTCAACGCCAGTTACGCCCCCAGGAACGCCCCTTGGGCAAGGAAAAGCCTTTGAAATCCCCAATGCAGCGCAAAGGGCTGCTCTAACCCTGGACCAGCTTACAGGGCCGCTGCACTGTAATCGCATGAAAATACTACGCGTACCCCGCTCACGGCAGCCAAAACGCGTGAAAATGTAATCGCGCACCCCTCGGAATACGTGTACCCCGCTCGCGGCAGGTAAATTGCATTGAAAAATGTACCCTCTTTGGTGTGGGCTGCCTGTGGGGCATGCCCAGGGAGGATGGCTTGGCTACGGGGAATGGGGAGGGTGAGTGGGCTGCCTGTGGGGCATGCCCAGGGTGGATGGGGTGCCTGCATCTATTTCTGGGGTGCGCAGGAAGTTTCACACGCGAAAGGCCTTGGGCAAGCGGGGAACGCGCATTATGGGGGTATGGGGGAGTTTCATACGCGATAGGCCTTGGGTGAGCGGGGTACTTGTATTTGGGGGGTACGCATGGAGTTTCAGACGCGATAGGCCTTGGGCGAGCGGGGTACGTGTTTTTGGGGGGTACACAGGAAGTTTCAAACGCGATAGTCCTGGCGAGAGCAGGGTACGTGTATTTGCGGGGTGCGCGGGAGGTTTCACACGCGATAGGCCTTGGGTGAGTGGGGTACGTGTATTTTGGGGTTGTGCGTGAAGTTTCACATGCAATAGTCCTGGTGAGAGCGGAGTACGTGTATTTCGGGGGTGCGCGGGAAGTTTCATACGTGATAGGCCTTGGGCGAGCGGAGTATGTGTATTTTGGGGGTGCGCATGAAGTTTCACACGTGATAGGCCTTGGGTGAGTGGGGTACGTGTATTTGGAGGGTACGCATGGAGTTTCACACGTGATAGGCCTTGGGCGAGCGGGGTATGTGTATTTGGGGATTTGGGGGGTAAGTGGGACGTTTCACACGCGA
Source organism: Ambystoma mexicanum (assembly GCF_040938575.1). Lineage (NCBI taxonomy): Eukaryota > Metazoa > Chordata > Amphibia > Caudata > Ambystomatidae > Ambystoma > Ambystoma mexicanum. The sequence goes on along the minus strand of NC_090935.1, from coordinate 676,931,249 downwards.
TAGTCCTGGCGAGAGCGGGGTACGTGTATTTTGGGGGTGCACGGGAAATTTCACACACAATAGTCCTGGCGAGAGCGGGGTACGTGTATTTCGGGGTGTGCGTGAAGTTTCACACACGATAGGCCTTTGTCGAGCGGGGAACGTGTATTTGGGGGGAACATGGGAAGTCTCACATGCAATAGTCCTGGTGAGAGTGGGTACATGTATTTGGGGGGTGCACATGAAGTTTCACATGCAATAGTCCTGGCGAGAGTGGGGTACGTGTATTTCGGGGTGCGCGGGAAGTTTCATACACGATAGGCCTTGGGCGAGTGGGGTATGTGTATTTTGTGGGTGCGCATGAAGTTTCACATGCGATAGGCCTTGGGTGAGCGGGGTACGTGAATTTGGAGGGTACGCGTGGAGTTTCACACGTGATAGGCCTTGGGCGAGCGGGGAACGTGTATTTGGGGGGTAAGCAGGACGTTTCACACGGGATAGTCCTGGCAAGAGCGGGGTACGTGTATTTTGGGGGTGCATGGGAAGTTTCACACGCAATAGTCCTGGCGAGAGCGGGGTACGTGTATTTCAGGGTCTGCGTGAAGTTTCACACGCGATAGGCCTTGGGCGAGTGGGGAACGTGTATTTGGTGGGTACGCTGGAAGTCTCACATGCGATAGTTCTGGCGAGAGCTGGGTACATGTATTTGGGGGGTGCACATGAAAAGTTTCACATGTGATAGTCCTGGCGAGAGCTGGGTATGTGTATTTCGGGGGTGCGCGAGAAGTTTCACACGCGATAGGCCTTGGGCGAGTGGGGTATGTGTATTTCGGGGGTGCGTGTGAAGTTTCACATGCCATAGGCCTTGGGCGAGCGGGGAACGTGTATTTGGGGGGTGGTGTAAAGTTTCACATGCGATAGTCCTGGTGAGAGTGGGTTACATGTATTTGGGGGGTTTGCATGAAGTTTCACATGCGATAGGCCTTGGGCGAGCGGGGTACATGTATTTCGGGGGTGCGTGTGAAGTTTCACATGCGATAGGACTTGGCCGAGCGGGGAACGTGTTTTACGGGGGTACGCAGGGAGTTCTACACGCGATAGGCCTTGCGTGAGTGGGGTACGTGTATTTCGAGGGTCAGCTGGAAGTTTTACACACAATTTGGCATTGTGGCCCCTACGGGGTGTGCCCTTTCCCCCCTTCCCATGCCCTGAAGGCAGCCAACACCACAGGGGACTACCCTACACCCCTGACCATGTCCTGTAGGCAGCCCACAGCACAGGAGACTACCCAACACCCCTGATCATGCCCTGTAGGCAACCCACACCACAGGGTACTACCCAACACCCCTGACCATGCCCTGTAGGCAGCCCACATGGCACCATGCACTTATGAGCCCCAACTCATGTCCCCCACCCGTTGACGGGCTCCTGTCAGCAGGCCCTGACTCATGTCCCCCCACCCAACATTGACGGGCACCTGCCAGCAGGCCCCAACTCATATCCTCCAAAATTGACGGGCACCAGCCAGCAGGCCCAAACTCATTTCCCCCACCCATGACGGGAACCTGCCAGCAGGCCCAGACTCATGTCCCCCCACCCACCCACCATTGACGGGCATCTGCCAGCAGGCCCCGACTCATATTCACCCACCGACCCACCCACCGACCATTGACGGGCACCTGCCAGCAGCCCCCAACACATGTCCCCCCACCCGACACGTCATCACAATCCAGACCCATGGCCCTTATGGCCACCCAAATCCCACCCCACGCCACCCCAGTCCAAACACCCCACATTAAATTCCCAATGTCATGATACAAAATAAATAACCCACATGCCTATGAATACATGTCCCTCAGACCCACACAATGGCAACACATGACTGTGAAAAACCACATTGTGATATACACAAAACAAATGAGAGAAGACCACACGAATAAAGTATAGAAAAAAAGTGTATTGAAGAATTAACAAAATGAATGAAACAAAAGCACACAATAATGAAAAGAAAGATTCCAAGTCCGGAAATCCAAAAATGATTACAAAAAATAAATGCTGCAACCAATAAAATCCAAAGTAAAATGGCTCCAATGGGTCCGTCCATCAAAAAAAAAATCAGAGTTTAAAAAAAGCAAAGTATTACACCATGGGTCCAAGAAAATTAAATCCAGGTTGACAACTATTTACAAAAGAACATCCAGGGGTCCATGAGCCCAACAATCCAAAGGAAACCTAACCTAAATCCTACCTAAAAAATAACTATATACAAAAAGGCGGGGCATAGTCCATGCGCCCCAAAGGAAAAAAAAATAGAAAGGAAACTTTCACCTACAGAACTATTTACAAAGGCGGCGGGCAAGTCCAACGGCTCACTTGTTGATGTTCCGGGCCAGGGCATCATCGAACTCCTCTTCAACGTCCCGGAGGCGGGCCTCTTCCCTGGCCCCGAGGTCTTGCAGGGATGCAGCCATGGCCTCCTCCAACTATCTGCGAGTTGCCTCAGGGCACTCAGCCCGCCTCAACACCCTGCCCATGGAGTTCTCTGCCCTGACCAAAGTGAGCTGTGCCTCTTCCGCCTGCCGCTGCTCCGCATCTATTTGCCGGCCCAACTGCTGCCACAAGGAAGACACTCCCAATCCAGGGTCCTCCTGCCCTGCGGCCGATGACTGCCCCTCTGATGTTGATGGCACCGAGCCATCATTGTTCCCACCTTGAGCCTGCTGCTGCCGTGCATGTGCCCTGCCTGTTGATGCCTGCACGTCCTCCTCCTGCTGGGGTCCAGTTGATGTGGTGGTCACCCCTGATGGACCTCTGAATCCCGACTGTGGCAGGGATGTATCCTCCACCAGCCTGGCCGCTGGGTCAGGGGGAGCTCCACAAGGTGACCAGGTGATACTTGGCCAGGAAGATTGCACGGAGAACGACTGGTGCATAAGGGGTTCAGTTGAGGAGGGGGTCGGTAGAAGGTCCAGCACACGGAGGAACTCAGCACTGGTGACCCCTCCTAGGAGGTCGACGCAGTCAATGAAGCATCTGAAATAACGTGCAGTGTCCTCACGAGAACCCTGCACGTCATCCCGAATGCCACATTGATGCAACGCCACCCCAGCCAGGACAGGCTCAACGCGGTCCCAGATTGCCACGTCCGCAGGGAGAGGAAGACCAGTTGTTGTTTGTGCATCCCCTCCCTGAAAATGGGTCTGGACGAAGGCATTCCTGCTGGTGCGGGATGATGCAGTCACAGGATCGGGGACAGGATTACACACAGGCACCTCCGCGGCCGCCTGTGCTGCCTCATGCCCCTGCCCCTGGACTGCACCACTAGCACCAGTGGAATCCCCCCTCCAGACCCCGTGCATGGGCCTACCACTGCCTCCTCCTCAATCAAACCCCCCACCAACCTGTATGACTCCGTGCCATCTTCCTCCATAGGCCCCTGTGGGGTCTCAGCTGCCCCTTCTGCTGCCGAGGAGTCCACCTCCAACCTCCGCCTCTTGGACTTACCCTGGGCAGCTGCGGCCGTTGGCGCGGCACCAGACTCCTCACTCCCCGACGAGATGACCACATGGAAGGGGAGCTGGGCCTTGTGTCTCCAGCTGGTGGTGGGATCCCTGCCGCTGTGCTCCACAGCACTGTCTCCGCCCTCTTCATCAGTTGACGCTGCAGACAGGGAGAGACAGAACACAGGCATCAGGGCACTGTACACATGACAGTTACACATCAGTGGCAGTAGCAAACTTCACACATGGCATCACACTCCCCAACACACATATCATTTGAACCCACACACATGCGCAAATTAACAGGAATGTTGCAGCAAGCAGCACCATCCATACATATACAACAGCATGAGCATCCGAAGGTTAGCCTGACGTCACATGCAACACGGGGAGTGCCGAACACATGCATACCCGCCACCAGACATACATGCATCTGTACATCTCCACCACCTGTCGCAGTGAAATCATCCGCATCCATGTCACATCTGCCAATCAGCCAGTGACATCTGACAGTGACATCTGCCAATCATGCATGTGACATGTTGGTGTATCACAGTGGCACACATGTCAAATACACACACACGCACATGTTCATGGTGCACATACATGAAGGTGGAACCAGCATCCATGTGTCACACTCAACCCTGCCACAGTAGATACACAGAAATCTAAACATGTGTGCACCCACACATGCATTTGGGCACCATGCATTTGACCACATACACCATTGATGTGCCTCACACATGACTGGACTCACATGCGGCAGGCTCATGTCCCTGTACATACACATCCATACATGGGCCTTCCAAGACATATGTCCAACCTGCACACTCCTGCCACACCTCAACATGCACGCATGGACACTTACCGCTCGACTCCAGACGGGTCTGCCTCTGAAGGATCTGGAGGTGGAGCGCTCAGTGTATGCATTCCAGGACCCTCAATCTGGATGTTGGTGAGGCGGACCCGGCACCCCTCTGCATGCGCTGCCTTCAAGAGGTGCCGGGCCTTGCTGAGGGTCCTGGACCTGAAGTCCTCCCAGCGCTTCCAGACGTGTTGCATGTCATGGGCTACCACCCCCTCATGTTGATGGCAGCCACAATGTCCTTCCAGATTCTCTTCCGTCCTTCATTGTCAGCGCGTGAACTTCCAAAGAGGGCATCATAATGTCCCAGGACTTGCTCCACCAGGATGCCAACTTCATTGGCAGTGAAGCTGGCAGCCCTCTGCCTCTCTGCTTGGGGGTTGCCACTGGTGCCAGATGGTGTTGTGTCGGACATGGCAACCCCCGAGGCAGGTGTGAGTGGGCAACTGGGTCCTGGGGCTGGGGTGTGGATTGATGGAATACCAGTCGGAGTCTTCTGTTCCAGCAGGGGTGGTCACAGCAACTGGACCCCTGCAGATGGCTGACGTGCAGGCACCAAATAGCAGGGCACGTGGCCAGCAGGCAGGCAGGCAGCAGCAGATGGCAGGTGGGAGCGTGCTCGGGGCTCTTGGGGGCAGGAAAATGGCCTTCTGGGCAGGAGCGTGATCTTCCATGTGTTGTCGCGTGGCCAGCTTGATACGGAGTGATTTGGCACGTGAAAAAACTGCACGTCAGCATGTAATTCGAGGAAAGGCCATTAGTGTATAAGCGCGTATGTGACGTGATACGCGTGGGCGTTTCCCTCAGCACGGGTGCATCCGCATGTGCAAAAAACTGCACATCAGCATGTAATTCGAGGAAAGGGCCTAAGCGTGTAAGCGCGTATGTGACGTTATGTGCGCGGGTGTTGCTCTCTGCACGGGTTAAAGGTGAGCACAGGCCAGCAAAGCACTGTACGTGCTGTTCGTGGAGACCGACGTGTGTGTTTACTCTGCTGGAATCATACGCAATTACTTCACAGTGTCTGAAGTCCATTCCTCTTCTTTTGGTGGGGTGTTGCCTACGCGCACAAGCACGTGTGTTTTTGGTATTTTTTTTCCACGCAAGGCAGACAGTGAGTCGCATACACTTTTTTCCCACTGTGGTTCCCCCTGTGCATGCATACCGTTCAGAGGTCATTATAGCCCATGAGTTCCATGCGTACATGTTTTTTGTGTTCCTGGGTGCCACACCGTACTGCTGGAGGTAATATTCACGCACATGGGCTACCGGGGTCGCGTGCACAATTTTTTTTTTGTTGCCAATTTCCTGAGCTTAAATTTCTTTTTATTTTTTATTTTTTCTTTTTTTATTTTCTTTTTGGGGGTGCCTGAGTGTTGCACGACCCGTCATTTCTCCCCAGGGGTCACAGACAGCATTGCAGGGGCACTGGGGTACCTATTCCATCAAGTACCCTGCCCCCTTCTAGCCAATTGCCCAGGACAATTGTTGAGTGAACCTCCAATAGCCCATTTTCCATCGGTTGGGAGGCTACCAAAGGCTAAGGGCAGCAAAGCTGGGCATCCTCCCAGGGCTGGACGTGGTTGGGCATGGGGGCACGGAGACCAGGGGGGACAGGGAGTCCAGGGTGGCCAGGGTGGCTACAGGGGTGGAAGAGGCAGGGGTGCCCCTCTGGGATGGGATGCCCAGCCACTTGTTGGTGCAGACATGCCACCACCCCCTGTGGTTCCTGGTGATGCAGCTGTTGCATCACAACCTGGCACCCATATCAGCCAACAGCAAATTACATCTACTGTCACAGGCCCACCTGTGGTGATAGCTGCAGGTGCCGCTGTGGCTACTTCCACCCGGGCTCTGGGTCAGGCAGCACATGTTGCGTTGTGTGACGAGGACTCCTAGGATGATTTCCATCTTGTCCGGAGGTTGGGGTCATGTGTGTCCATTGTGGCTGTGACTGTGGCACACGTATCTGGGGTAGTAATGACATCTGCTGCCCCAAGCAGCTGGGTGGTGGTAACTGCATGTGCAGATGCAGCCAACCCCACCCCGGCAGTGAGTCAGACCCAAGCGAGACCTTGTGTCCTCATAGCAACACCGACTGCCTTGGTCCAGTCCACCAGCGGCACTGCCCCCACTGATCAGGACCACATTGTTCACTCGGGGTCAGTACCACCGGCCAAAAGGAGAAAGCGTGCTCCTGCACAAGAGGCTGGGACCCCAGACACGGCTCCGGCCTCTGACACGTCAAGGAAGAAGCCTTTCTGCAATCAGGAACTGGACTTCCTTGTGGGCTACGTGTGGGAACACCAGCGCGATATGCTTGTGGGCCACATTGCCATACAACACATCACCAGTGTTGGGTCCACTGGCAGCATGTTGCGTATGGTGTGACATCCATGGGATTCCAGGTGCGCACAGCTCAGGACTGCTACAAGCGCTGGAATGACCTCAGACGCAGTGCTAAGCAAAAACGTGCCTCCAATGACTCCATGTCTCTGGTGACTGGTGGTGGGCCACCACCAGAGGAGGATGCACTCACTCAGCATGAGGAGATTGCTTCAGAGTTCAAGTTCATCCCGGAGGAACAAATCCATGGAGTGGGAGAGAGGATGGATTATGATGCATCATCTGGTGAGTATTGATGCGTGTAACTCAATGCCATGTGTGTTTGGCATGTGTGACCCACCCAGCTACAAGTTGGCTCTTTCATATCTTCAATCTCCCTCTCCACCTGTGTTGTTTATCAGGAGTCTGACCTTTCAACCTCAATTCACAAAGAGCACCTGGCAGCTCTTAACTACTTCATTATCATTTTTTTGTACGAGTTCCGGTGCTATGCTGATGACAACCAACTCATTTCCTGGCTGCCTTTGGCCACCACTTGTCCCTCCCTTATTTCCGATAGCCTCATTGCCATTTGCTTTTGGTGTACTACCAACGGTCTCTGTCTGAATGCCAGCAAGACTGACATCCTTCTCATCGATGCACCTTTTCCATTCTTTGCCATCAATCTCTGGCCAGCCCCACTTGGCCCTCCTCTTGCCTCCACCTGCCAGGCCAAGAACCTCAGGGTCACCTGTCATGATGCCTACACCCGGGGACCCAGACCAAGTCCAGCAACCCTGGAAGCAGGCATCAAGTAATCCCAAGCAAGCCCAACAACCCCTGCTAGGGGCTATTTGGGTTCAGTCCTGGCGTCCATGGTGCCAGGCTCATATGGAGAGTCAGGGGAAGACAAGAACAGCAAGGTGAGCCAAGGGAATACACAGAGGCAATATTAGTTACCCCCCATAGACTTACCTGATTTTACCACCGGGGGTACTGATCCTCTTCACGGGTCGGCGCAGCTTCCACTGTATCTTCACCGAACCCCGGCCCTTAAGGGGAAACAAAAGGACAGCAGGTGAAACAAAGGGACAAACAAGGGAAACCTCCTCACCACAATAGACTTACCTGATTTTACCACCGGAGGCATTATTCCCCGAGACTTCATACTTTCTCTCAGCGCCTAAATAAGGGAGAAAGCAACAGGTTACATATTGACATTATTTTATCGAATAACTCTTTGCTAGGGTCAAGCTGCAACCTGCAAGGAATCGGACAAGAGTGAAAGTCAGGCATTTGAACTCTTACGAACTGCATACTTACGGCGTCTTGCCGGGAATCTCTGAGTCAATATTGTTCTGGAACTCACCAATTCCTTCGAGCCAGTGAAGCAACTGGTTATCTACGCGCCCCTGCGCTCAATGCAGGATGGAGAGCTCATTTTTCCAAACCATCAGCTGAGAATATAAGAAGAGGCATCAAAGGTGATCAGTGGGGAGAACAGCGGGAGTGGGGGGGGTTAACGCTCAACACCCCGGGTGGTTAATTCCCTTTCTCCATTTGCAGAAGAATATTCCTACGGGCCAAGCAAACGAAGCTAGGGGGGCCAGTCCAGTCCGTCATCTCGGCACTACGCGTCACATTGGTGGAGACCGCAGCTGTCCAGTTCAGATCGACACCCCTGTGGGAGCCAGGTGAGCGTAACATCACCTTTGACTCAACACATCCCTTTTACACACACATTTGTGACGTATCTTGGAATGGATTAACTTCTTGCTCCGCCACCTCAAGGGTATTGCACCCTCCCTAACATTCTCCTACATGCTCACGGTCTGTCAAGCTCTGGTTCATTCAAGGTTGGGGTACTGTGACTGTCTCATTCAATATTCAACCTGCCTCCACCCTCCACCCTCCACCACTAATCCAGTACAGGACTGCAAGACTTGTCCTTGGCGTCAAGCCCTGGGATCCCATCTTTCCAGCTATGTGACCCCTTCATTGGCTACCAGTGGATGCAAGGATGTTACTTCAGACCCTCTGCATTGTGCACAAGGTTTTTTTGGGACTGGGTAGAAAATACCTTCGACAATCCCTCTACCAATTCCTCCCCCCTTGAGTCCTTTGCTCCTCTACCCCACTCTCCCTCAAGGTCAGTCGTTAAATTAATAAATAAGGTAGGAGCAGATCTGGGTGTACAGCTGGGAGCTCACTTTTGAACAGCCAACTGGCCACGTTGAATCTTGAGGAGAGATATATCTGCTTCTGGTAGCACCTCAACACCTTCCTTCTTGCTCCTGCATTAGCCCCTCTTCTAACCAGCTGAACAGTTTCCTCTGTTGGCACTGTGCCCCTGCACACACTCTGTCCATCGGATCAGGTATATGCTCACCCTGCCTCCCTGCTGCACTGCCAACAGGCCTCCCATATCAATGGGTCCAGTGCTTGTCCCCATACAGTCCAGCACTCTTTGTCTGCACTCATCAGATTTGCCCTGTCCAAATCATCTTGCACTTGCTGGCTGCACTACCTCTTTTTGAATGGACATTCTATCATTGCACTTCATTTTCCATCTTTGGTCTCCACTGTTTGGCATGTTCCCCTTCTCCCCCTTCCTGGCTCTTCAAACCTTTATCCCTTCTCCATGCACAGGCGTGTTCTGTATGTCACTGTGCCCAGTATGATAGTTGTTTTGAATTCCTTTTCTCCCTTGTTCCCCTGCCTTTGCTTGTTTGCGCTCCTAGCCACTTGTGTACGTGTGCAATCTTGATGAGATGTCACATCATGTCATACGCATCCTTTGTCCTTGGTGCAGTGTGGCTCACTCCGAGTGTGCTGATGCCAGTGGCTCCCCATGCACATATGTGCAGGATCATGTTACATGTGCATTCCATGTATGCCCCTAGGTGTCCTTCACCACCTGCTCATTGTTGTATTTGTGCAGGATGATCCAAGTGTCATCTCATTTGGACAGCCATGTCATGCTCACTGTAGGTCTATGTGTCATCACGCACGTCTTTGAGCTGTGCACATCTGTATCATGGCCATGGCTCCCCCAGTTACAGGTCCATGACCACTTTTCAACTGGTTTTGTCTTCTACATGCATGGATGTACTATGGATGGTTCCTCAACTCTCCTCCATCATGTCCACTTCTCATTGGCTGTAGAGACATTTGACTGACGAAATGCAATAAACGCACGCCTACACTGTCTGGCAATGCACAGTTCTGCGTGGAACACGTCATTGCCATGCAGTACCTTCCTGCTATTGGCCATAGGGCGGGTGTCTCACAGAAACCATGCTACCTGGTGCATGCCATTTGCACATGATGGCTACAATTGCCATTACACTGCCATAATGTTTGAATATTGTCATCACTACGTACATCTTGATGTTGTAAGTTGAGGGGCTACACATGCACTGAAACACACACACCCACTCCTGTGCCAAGTTAAGCCCTTCAACGTGCAATCATGGTGGTGCTGTGTGATGTTGACCTGACATGTATGTACCCATGTCCCTCCCATCACAGTATGGAAATGCACTAGCGTAGGTGCCTCCTATGACACATGTAGTTGTTTGTAGTTGAGTGCTGCACATGAACATGCATGTTACATGTATCATGGTGTGTTCGGTTACATTTCTAGCTGTGTCTATGTGTGTGGTAACACATGTTTATGCTAGGTGCTGACTATTTGTTACCATCTCTCATTTTGGCATTGGATGTATGCCCTCTAGAGGTTGTGTGTGATGCAGGTGATGTGCAACATGCAATACATGTGTTGCATTCACATTTTGCACACATCCTTTACTGCTTTTGGGATGGTCCTACATTGCAATGCTACTGGAAGCATGTTGGGGTTTGATTTGCCTGTGACATGGCTGTTTCATTATTTGTCTGTCAATGTTGTGAACTGTATGTGTGTGGTATGTGCTACTGACGTGCGTGTTCTTGTTTCTCTTTTTTATGTTGCAGGTGATGACACACTGGCAGCAGAGGATGAAGATGTCATCCCAGACACGGTGGTCAGTTCACATGACTAACCAGGCACCAGTGGTGGTCATGGGGTGGCAGCCCACGAGAACCCACAGGTGCTCCAGGCCATTGTGTCCAGAGCTGACTCTGAGTCAGGCTCTGATGTATCCTCTTTCCACTATGTTGAGCCGGATCTAAATCATGATGTGTCATCACTGGTATGTGATCCTGTGTCAGATGGTCTTCTGTCTGCAACACCTGCAGTAGGGTGCCAGGCAGGGTTGGAATGTCCACCTGTGGTGGTTACGGGTACACGGTCACACTTGACACCAGTTGGCCATGTTCCTGGGGTATCAGGTCGATGGAGGGATGCAGTCCTGCAGCCACAGGCGCGACCAACCCAACAAGGACCACGGCTCCTTGGGCCCAGCAGGTGTGGTATCCAGCGATGCGGTGGCCGTGTGCCACCGGGGTCAACTGAGTGGGAGCATTCCATGATTGCCATAGCACAGCAACAGGGGGGAGCAGTTGAGATGATTGCTCAAGGTATGGAAAGTGTGGCCCATTCCATCCTCCCCTCTGTTAGGCAAATGGTGCTCCATCAGCTGGCCACGCAGTCCACGTGCCGCTCACTCAGGCTGGGCATGACGGCATATAACAGGGCACACCGGGCTGAAATGGTGGCGCTGCGTGAAACACTTATTGCTCAAGCAGAGGCACACGGTGAGGCCCTGCGGGTGGAACAACAAGCCCTCCGATCTACTCTAGCTGACCTCATGATGGATCAGAGTAGGCGGACAGAAGACAGGTTTGAACAGTTTGAAAGAACCATCTCGGCTGACCTCCGTGCAAGCCGGGAGTCACTCCATTTGTCATGTGAGGCCATGCAAGCAGAACTCCGTCTCACACGTCAGTCCCTGCAGGAGGAAGCACGTGTGACACGTGAGTTAATGCATGCTGACCTCAGTCTCATTGCCCGCCCGGACCTGGCTTACTGGACCCACATACTTGCTGCCATTGAGGAACAAGGTGTGGCTAGGCGTGGTGAGTCAACTGCACCACCTCCACCTTCTGATTCAGATCCAGAGAGTGACGATGACAACCTGTCTCCCACATAGGTCGGGCCGTGCAGGCGCTTAGCCCAGTGAGTTTTTTTTTGTTGTTTGCTCAACATCTACACATGTAGGTGTAGAGGTGCAACCTGTACCTCCCCCCTCCTGGGTGCCCCCCACTCCCTAGGTCATATATGGCCATTTTTGTTTTTTTTCCTGCAAATTTCTTTTTTTTCAGCAGTTTTTATTCTGATAATATTTTTGATTTTTCATTCAAATTGTATGGTTTTTGGTAAGTATGTTATCTTTTCATTTTCATTTTTCATTTTATTTAATTTTTCCATTATTTTGCTGTTCTTTTTCAATGATTTCACTTCGCTTTTTATTTATTATGTTTTTTTCTGTTTTTCTTCTATTTTATTGATTTTGCTTTTGTTTCTTTCATTACTCTTTTAATTTTTTTATTTCAATAGATTATTTGATTTTATTTGTATTTTCTTTAGAATTTTTTTTTTCAATTTTATTTTGTCTATTGTGCATACATGTGACAGTGTGGTGCTTTGTGGCATCGGAAAGCATCCACTGTATGTTCCTGCTGGGCCCATTCAGGCTTGTCTTGTGTATGTGTTTTGCTTGGGGTCCTGACACATATGCTACTCCTGCTTCCCTTTTCCATGGGCTCGCAAGGATGGCTCGGTGTAACAGCATATCACACATGGGCATTGGGCTTCCGTCATATCTGTGGCCAGCCTGCAGTTCTACTTGTGTGTACACCCCTAGTGGGTATTCCAGATGGGTTCTCCAATGCATGTCTGCACTTCACTTTGGTGAGTATTAAGCTGACTGTGCATTTCATCATGTTGCTTGAGATGTTTCTTATGTATTGAATATCTATGTTGATGCACTTCCTGCTGTAGCTGGTACCAAGCACCCTTTGGCTGCATACAACACACTGATGGTAGGGGGGATCCTTGTGCTGAGAATATTGAATTGGGACAGTTTTCCCACGGTGATTTTGATATGCCACAGGAAGGCTGTACGCTGAGTTACCCCTGTCACCACGCATTTCAACAAACACCCATTCCTTGCTAGCACCACTTTGGACATTTCCCAGCCCTGGCTGGTGTTTGGATGTGACATCTGAGTTATGACTACATTGTTTGTCATTTAAATTTTCAGTTTGTGTCCTGGACCTGCTCCCCCCCTCCCACTGTTTGCACTTGGCCCTTGTGACAATCCGGCCAACCAGGATGCTTGAGCCTGCCACCACTATCAAAGCCCACTAAGGTGGCTCTGTCTAGACCTGTCCACATGCCTTCTCAGTCACTTGAATACCCCCCTGTCTCCCCTGCCCCTGTCAGTGTCCCTCTGTCTCCCCCCCTTCATCATCACATCCCCTACTCTCCTGCACCGTCAGGTTTCCCTCTGCCCCCTGTGTGTGCTTTCTTTCACCATCTTCCCCATTGGTCATTTTGAGCTTGGCCCCCTCCTCCCTTCTCTCCTCCCTCTCCCTCTCCAACACCCTTTTCCCTCCTCCTTGTACTCTGGCTGTCATTTTCAACCACTAGCCCAATTGACATTGACCATGGTGATACTTAGGCGCTTATTCTTTGCAGACATTTGCCCTTCTGCCTCCGTCCTTCCACACCCCACCTTCACCATTTTAAGTATTATTTTGACAGTTAATTTGATCATTAGTCCCTCCACCACTGATTACAGGCCATCTCTTCCCCCTTTCCCTTCTGTCTTTCTTCTCCGCCTCCCCAGCACTATGCTGATTCTTTGTAGACCTACCACAGTTTGTCACTTGTTTTGTTACTCTCCTCACCTCTTCCCTCCTCTTCCGTCATTCCCCTCCTTATGTGACTCCTGCACTGCGACTATTCCCATCAGGCATAGGAATGTTGATGGTAGTTATGTCATCCTACATTCCCTCCCTAGGCTCTCCCTTATTGGTCCAGGCAATTGTAATATGTACTTTGCTTTTCCAGTTCATTCTCACATTGTGGACTGTTTGAAGGACATGTAGGAATGTACTGTTCTTCTCCCTTATTCACTCCCTCATTGATGCGCTTTGATGAAGTTTTTGTGTTGTTCATTTAATCGATTTCTATGAATCAGTGATGGGTCACTTTCTGCCATTGCCGATGTGGTGTATTCTGTACATGATATGTTCTGCTGGTCAATGGCTGATGCAATTAAGTGATTTCTTTTGACGTGTCAGGGGATGGGTGTGGTTTGAGACACAGGAGGGTCCTTGGTGCTATGTTCATATGTGCTGTGTACGGGACACTGGCATTCACTTAATTTCACATGCATGTATTCTAGGCATGTCCATATGGACGAATACACTTAGGCAACACCCCCCCAACTACATTGCACCCAGATTGCCTTCTCATGCATGCTGTGTCACGACAATCCATGTTCACTTCCGAGTCATTATTCGTGTACATGCATGACAGGGTGATATTTGGTTGTATGCCATTTTTTGAAATGATGCAGAGGGGTTTTAACCAATGCAATGCACACTCACTATTTGATATGGCCATTTGCTATTGTCCAGTGTGCATGACAAAAAGTATTCAGACTTTTGTTGCTTGAATGACTGGTGGCATGCATTTGTGGCACCGTTTTCAGGGTGTGAGGTTTTGGTCACTCCTTTCTTCTGATTCCATGTGAGGTATAATCGTCTGGTGACTATTTACATTTCTCACATGGCACTTCATGACTATTGTGTCATGTGTTGTGCATATGGTTGGATGTTTTGACGGAGCATGCCATGGTATGGTGTGGCAGTCAGGGTTGAGGAGTGTTGGGAGGGTTTGGGTGGCATACCAGTCCTTTCATGCCCTGTTTAGCAGGGGGGGGGGGAGGAGTGCCTTGAATGTGTATCCTTTGGTCACATGGGATTGGTTGTGTTTAAGTAGCTAGGGATGCACACAATGTGGCACTTCCATGGACACATTCTCTGGGTGGTAAGGTAGTGACAGTTAACTGTCCCTTTGTCATCATCGATTGTGACCTGGTATGTTCCAGGCCTGTGTGCACTGCGCAGGGGTTGGAGTTTAGGTGAAAAATGTGGCCACAAGCAGGGTACGGGCTTCCTCACCACATGCCCTTTCCCCTCCCATGCGCAGCGGCCGTGCGTGTGGTTGGGGATGTGGGGGCACCACCATGTCCACCGGTATGCCATGCTGTGTTGCAACGTTGTGCAGGACACATGCTGCCACAATGATCCTGCACACTACTGGGAGAGCATATAGTAGCTGCCCACCAGAGCGGTCAAGGGAGCAAAAGCGTGACTTGATCACTCCGAATGTGCGCTCCACTATGGCCCTGGTTGCAATATGGGCTGCATTGTATCTTACCTGGGGTGGTGTGGTGGGGTTCCGTATGGGCGTCATCATGTAGGTGCTCAGAGGGTAGGCACTGTCTCCTGGTAAAGTGATAATAGTTGTCATTAGTGGGGCTTTTTTATTTGTCTGTGTGTGACATGTATGCATGTGCACAGGCATTTGTACTCACCTAGGAGTCATGTGTCACCATGCTTCCCAGCTTCCTGAATATGAAACTATCATGGGTGGACCCAGGGAAGTTTGCATAGACAAAGGTGATGATTCCCTTGGATTCCCTTGGCATCGCATACCACCTGCACATTGATGGAATGCCAGTGCTTGCGGTTTCGATAGATGTGCTCAGTGGCCCTAGGTGGACATAAGGCCACATGGGTGCCATCTATGGCACCGAGCACTTTGGGGAAGTGTGCCACCCTGTAGAAGTCCAGGACCAAGGCCTGCCTTTCTGCGGGTGTTCTGGGCATGTATATGTGCCTGCGGACTGAGGGGCGGGCAGTGATGATTGCCAACACCTGGTGTAGGCAGCGTGACTGTGTGGCCTGTGAGACACCCCCCACTATGATAGTTGTCAGCTGAAATGACCCAGTGGCCAGAAAATGCAGTAAATTGAGCACCTTCTCCAAGGGGCTCAATGCTTGGGAGCACAGGGTGGGCGATGTGAGTTCATCCTCCCACTCCCTGACCAGCTCTAGGATGATATGAGGTGGAAACCTATACCTACCATAGACCTGGTCATCAGGCATCCCAAAAAGGCTGGTCCTGGGCAACAAAAAGGCGGGCCTGGCTATTCTCCTCCTCCTGCAGTGTCCCACGATCACTGCTGCGAGGAACAGGACATTCATCGAAGCTGTATATGCTTGTTGTTGTTTGCACGCACTTTTATGCTACGCGAGGGCGCTTCCGCCTGCTTTCGTGTGGCGGATGTAATTGTGTGTGTGCATGTGTTTTGACATGCGTGGGTTTTCCCTATTCGATTCCATGAATACATGTAGTTTGTGTGTGTGTGGGCGTTCCCTGTACCTCCCAGCGGTGCTTCCCCAGTTACGCCCTTTTTTTCACGCGTTGTTCCCCATTCCGTGTTTTCCATCCCTTGTTCTGCCCCCTTTTTGATGTGTGCGCACACGGTGTTCGGGATGTGGAAATGACACGTGCACCGGTGTGCGCCACGCGCGGATTTGGCGCATATCCTGGAAATTACACACGCAGGGCCTTCCATGAATCGCACGCATGCGATTCGCACGCGTGCGCTGGCTTTTTCACTGCTTGCACCACTGATTTCGGCGCACATTTATTCCATGAATTACCCCCCCCAATGTGACTTTCTTTTAAATATTGTGCTTTAGTAAAGTGTTTTTCTTAAAACTAGGGGCTTTGATAATGTGTCTTTTTTTAAATAATACACTTCAGTAAAGTGTGTTTCTTAAAACTAGGGCTTTTGTCAGTGTGTCTTTCTTTTAATTAATGTGCTTTTGTAAAGTTGTTTCTTAAAACTAGGGCCTTTGACAATGTGTGGTTTGGTTTTTAAATGGATACTCATGGACATTCTGCTACAAAGCCACACACCTGTAGTAGGAGTGGAGGGGGGCTTTGTGAATCAGCTGTGTAGGACCTTGGCACAGGGTTTATCTACGAAGCTCACAGCTGATGCAGGGTCCTGGCACAGTGGGTCTTGCGTCAACTGTGGAATGCCAGGAATTTGCTGACTCACAGGCATCCAGTCAGCTGTGTCTTCTGCCGAACGCAGCAGAAAATACACAACAGATCTGCCATGTGTATTTTTTGCTTCACTCAGCAGAAAGCACACAGCCAGCCTGCCCTGTGTTTACACGATAGGCTAAATATTAGTAACAGAAACCTATGTAGCAGTAATGATTGTGAAATCGATTTTGAACAGCCCATTTTCTTTCTGCAAAGTATCCATAATTATATATGTGTGCTCCTAGAAAAAGACTTTACAGGGAGGTGTCACACTTTTGCAAAAAATACATCAAGCTGTAGGGTACTGATAAAAAAAGCATCATGTGAGTGATTGTAGGCCTGTATTGTTTATTAAGCAGTCTTTACACACCAGCAGAAATAGCACTTTTGAGTTTTGGGAGAGCCCCAGTGTCTGATGATTCCCTGCAGTGTGGATAATTGATTGGAACTGCCAGCAGCTTTGCATAGAAGCCTGTTATCTGGATTTAATTGGATTTGATCATGAGAAACTCCTGCAAGGCTTTTGACTGAAAACCACTCATGGTCTCTTTTAGGCAGATGTTTTTCAGATATAAAAGTTGAGTTAAATTAAAACATCTGTATGCAGTGAATGACATGCATTTACGCAATGTACAGTTCCTTGTGGGCTTTCACTATTGATGGATTAACAAAACTGTTTTATGCAGGCTAGCTAAATATATTGAGTGTTTAAAGGGCACTCAAAGGCACTAACATGTGTTCTGTCAATTTACATGTTGGATGGGATAATATGTAGAGGTGTTTATGAAGTGTCACACAGCCAATCAGAACTTAAATACTAAAGCTTGGGAAGTATTAAATCAAAATTATAGAGTGGGTAACATTCATACCTAATAACCTTGTACAATTATTTAGGCCTATACTGCTCTAACTTTACAAAATGAACAAATGTGTTTAAATAATTCTGCAAATGTAGGCCATTCAAGTTTATAACCTTACACCTGGCAGAGAAGACATTTTTGAACAAAATGTTATCTCCAGCGACCAGCTCGGCTCGCATGACTTTAAACACTGTGCAAGTTTGAAAATGTGTTTTATAGTTTACAAACCCATACATTTGAATATTTATTTAAGGGTATTGATGGTGCAGCGCTAAGTGGCCTGTAATACCAAGCCATTTTTTCCAAACTTTGCAGACTTACCGTTTGTTCTTATTACAAACGGCCAGCCTCTAGCAAGGCAACAAGGTCAGTAATGTAATATAGCAACAATTAACCTTAAGGAATGACAAGTGTCGATAAACTTGGTAAAATATTTCAAGTGTGTGAAATAATCAGATTGTATTCAAATGCATGCAATGTAAAGGGTAATATTTGAGTATTTGAGGTTTTTGTTAAAGATCACACATGTTGTGGAATGGTGTCGCTGAGATTTATTCGCGTAAGGCACTGGAGTGAATGACATTACTTAAGGGTGCAAGTAACAGGCTATTCCATGCATACGGATATGGATTTTTTAAAGAGGTGTTTGGTAATGGTTTCAGTTAAGCTTGAGTTAGTGTGTCAGTTCATGCTGTACATGGTGATCGGCTCATTATGTATTTTTAAGTATGTGTTACAAACTTGCATTTTGTTTTATGGAAGCAAAGTGGTATAAATAATGACAGTACTTGGTTTGTGCACACAAGAGGTACAATTGACATGGTCATGGGCTGTCTGCAAAGTTTAAAAAAACCTTTTGTACCTATGTTCTGCATTGAGGAAAACCCAGTGTTTCACACAACGCTGACCATATGAAGTTTTTGCCATCTTTGTCAGAGATCACACCTCAAATGAAGTGCTGCACCTGAGATTCCTTTATATAAATGGATTGAAATTTCAATTTGTTAGGGGCCCTATGCTTGCTTGTGATGCTGACATTGTAACACAAGGTGTCCTGCTAGAGTTGTAATATTGTTGGAGAATATTGTAAAGCGCTGATTTTCAATATCTAAAAGATATCAAATTCTGATTCTGAATTCTTTATTTTTTAGAATCACCCTGGAGCACAGAACCTTGCAGGCAATGGACCGTGGAGGAATGGATCTAGGATTGCACATGGATGTGGACTGTGGACACTCTCAACCGGCAGATGCTAATGCCATGGATCTAGGGTTGCCACGGATTGTGCAACCTCTCAGGCATTGGACCGTGGAGGAATTGATTGAGGATTACCAGTGGATATGGTTTCAGGGCCCTCACAATCAACAAGATTGGATGTGCATAGTGAGGATTTGTGGAGTGTGCTGTTTGTTTGGGGCCCTCAAGCCACAAATGTTTGGGGTGGCAGCCGACAATGAAGAATGGCTTTTTGGGTGTTTAAGGGGGCCTTGGCAACCGGCGAAGTGGGAATGGCCAGAGTTATTGGACTCCATTGCTATCCACAAGCATGTGATATAGCAGGGTTGATGGCACCAATTGCTTTGTCATCTCGAAGGGGTATAGAGCAGAGGAACTGCAGCTACCAAGGCGGCAGGCGCCCTGCGAGACATCTCCATGGGAACCTGATTGGATGGTTTGATTCCGCACGCGCCACTTGTAACAATTGAGATTCATGTCTTGTTTTTCACAAAATATCATATGCAGATTCTTTATCAACACATGACACCTTTGTCCAGTTCTGTCCAGTGTCTGGTCTCAGCGCTCTGCACTGTATTTATGCGCACAGTGTTCAAAATAATTCACCCCCTGACCTTTCCAAGTGATTTGGACTATAATCTTTTGGAAGAAATCCATTTTATACACAAATTGCACTTTTTCTTTTGTCATTTAACATTGCACGTGTCATAAAAACCATAATGATGAATTCTGGTATGAAGAAACCTTTTTTTTCTTGAAAGATTTGATACCCCTATCAAAATGTTGTAATACATAGAGTGGAAGGGCTAACATTTAATTGTATTTTTATACTTTGGAATTCCACAAGCCCAAGGAGATTATGATACCTCTAATGGTATTTATAACACTAACAACCATTTTAATGGCAGCACATAATTGTATGAGATCACAAATATGTTTCAGAACTCTTTCTGATACACCACATAGATATGGTAATGGGAAGATATGCTGACAGACAACCTCTGCCATCTCTGCCTAGTCATTTTGCACATCCACACACAGCCTGCCCTTCATGAGGACTTGCGGTATTGTAATTTGAAGGGCTGAAGTATTGCCAGTACTGAGGCAGATGATACCGACTTGCTACATTTGCACCTGCAAAACTGACTGATATTTTACCAGAATGTGGAGGCCAAAAGCTACTTTAATATCTTATATCAAGATTGTTATTCATGATTTTTCTCACTCATGCATTGAACAATCTTCAATTTATGCATTGAACAATCTTCACTGACACTTTTCTTCCTTGCCCTTCCAGCATTTTCCCTGCACACTGATGTTGACATCCCAATGGATTCTATATCTTCTCGTCTTTCCCATCAGTCTTTGTTCTACCAATAGATGAATTTCTGTTCAACCAATAGCCAGTTGGCAAAAACAAAGTACATTCGAAAGTGTTGCTGTTATACACAAAGTCGCACATATATTCAGACTCAGGAATAATTCTGAGCATACTTTGTGACTTTGTTCCTTATTAAACTTTTTTAATCACTAAATGACCCAACTGGCCCAACTGGCCCTAGTGACCTTAGTGTCCCAATTGGCGTATGTGTCTTTCTTTTATGTGTGTTTATTGTCTGCCTTTAAGTGATGCTGCATGGTGTGATGAAGGCATTCAGAGATTATTTTTCACCACTGGTTATCCTTGCTAACTGCAGAGGCATGTGTCAATCCTAGGGATCCGAATTCCTTGGTCTGATTGGGAGAATGGTTGCACATGCCTCTGCTTTGTTTCACATTCCAAACAAGGGAGATGTTTGAGATGTGCTATATGTTAATTCAGCACAAGTCCCAATTTGTGTTATCCACAAAACCACTGCCTGCAAAAAGAATTTTAACCCTCGCTCAGTAATCTCAAGTCACAGGGTAGAATGCATTTCACAATTCATTATTAGACTCCTAGCAAAGTAGATTTTATATGATACTGCTGTAAAGCACTTAAAAGAGTAGAGAAATGCTGTGGATGTGGAGCACCATTATCAGGCTTAAAATGTGATTATTCTGGGGGGCTGAGGCTGAAGGGTGTTAAGAGAAGTAGCTGTTTGATAAATGCACACCACATCACGGTATATTCTCAGACAGTGCCCGTGAAGTATACAGAGTGATTTTTATAATCACAATAGTGAAAAGAAAATGTAAGAAAGCTCTATTAAAACTTCTAAAATAAGTGCGCAAGGGTGTGACGCCCCTTTCAGCAGCAATGTTACACCCACAAGCACACACACGCTGTAACACTTTTTGGCAATGGCTGTTGTATAAAACGTAAACATGTTTAATAAATAAATCACAGGCTTCACGCTTAAAATACAAATGTATCATTGCCTCACCGCCATAAAGCCTACAACTCCCCTATACACCAGAAAAAGCATTAAGTCACATTTTTCCCACCGACAATTATAACATGTTGCACATTTAAACCATCTCATTTGTCCTATATCTCAAGTGTCAGCATCAGAAATATTGTTTCACAAATGAAAAGGACCTGTGGCACAAGGCATCATTCTGCCTGTCGCCCTATAGTCAGTACTGAAAGAGTTATATACTTTGACACTCTAGGTTAGTGTTCATTTCGTTTTTACACAACACTCGCCCTAGCTTTATAAAGGTTTGTAACCATGACCATAAACACCTGTACTCATTCGACTAGACCAAGGTTTTGGACATGAGATTAAAAGGCCATTATTTATTTTACTGTGTTTGCTTTGTATGGCTGAAGAGTTTTCGAATAAAAAGTCCTGGCTCTCATTGTGGTCATGCCCAGCACCCATAGCTCAGACATTCTAAGAGAATTATACATAAATGCTATAACTGTATAATTACTATGCGTTATTTCATTTAACCCTAAGCCGCCTGCCCCAAACATGTTACCATGTCACAATGCCAGGAGAAACATTTAGGAGGCTGTGCATGCATGCACAATTATCTTGCAGCAACAGTTTGCAAAAATAATCAGCAGTTTTACGTGAACATACTTGCAAAAGTTTAGAGCTTTCAACTTAGTTTGCAGCCTAGCAAGATGATTGAGGCCTTAAAATTCCCAAAAAGGTTGGCTTTTAAAAATTAAAGTGCAGAAAGAACATGCCATATGGTGGATGCATTGTATATATTTTGTGACGGTGCTGGCACTGTGAAAATTAAGAGACATGAACCTTTTAATCATCAAACTGGCATTCAGTTGAACCGTGTAGCCAGTTCATCAGAGTGAGATCAAAAGTAAATCCTCATTAACATATTTCTGTTGTGTAATCACGTGTGGCTTGTGGAAGATTACTGGGGACAAAAAGTATTCAGACTTTTGTTGCTTGAATGACTGGTGGCATGCATTTGTGGCACCGTTTTCAGGGTGTGAGGTTTTGGTCACTCCTTTCTTCCGATTCCATGTGAGGTATAATTGTCTGGTGACTATTTACATTTCTCACATGGCACTTCATGACTATTGTGTCATGTGTTGTGCATATGGTTGGATGTTTTGACGTTGCATGCCATGGTATGGTGTGGCAGTCAGGGTTGAGGAGTGTTGGGAGGGTTTGGGTGGCATGCCAGTCCTTTCATGCCCTGTTTAGCAAGGGGGGGGGGAGTGCCTTGAATGTGTATCCTTTGGTCACATGGGATTGGTTGTGTTTAAGTAGCTAGGGATGCACACAATGTGGCACTTCCATGGACACATTCTCTGGGTGGTAAGGTAGTGACAGTTAACTGCCCCTTTGTCATCATCGATTGTGACCTGGTATGTGCCAGGCCTGTGTGCACTGCGCAGGTGTTGGAGTTTAGGTGAAAAATGTGGCCACAAGCAGGGTACAGGCTTCCTCACCACATGCCCTTTCCCCTCCCATGCGCAGTGGCCGTGCGTGTTGTTGGGGATGTGCGGGCACCACCATGTCCACCGGTATGCCATGCTGTGTTGCAACGTTGTGCAGGACACATGCTGCCACAATGATCCTGCACACTACTGGGAGTGCATATAGTAGTTGTCCACCAGAGCGGTCAAGGGAGCAAAAGCGTGACTTGAGCACTCCGAATGTGCGCTCCACTATGGCCCTGGTTGCAATATGGGCTGCATTGTATCTTACCTGGGGTGGTGTGGTGGGGTTCCGTATGGGCGTCATCATGTAGGTGCTCAGAGGGTAGGCACTGTCTCCTGGTAAGGTGATAATAGTTGTCATTAGTGGGGCTTTTTTATTTGTCTGTGTGTGACATGTATGCATGTGCACAGGCATTTGTACTCACATAGGAGCCATGTGTCACCATGCTTCCCAGCTTCCTGAATATGAAACTATCATGGGTGGACCCAGGGAATTTTGCATAGACAAAGGTGATGATTCCCTTGGATTCCCTTGGCATCGCATACCACCTGCACATTGATGGAATGCCAGTGCTTGCGGTTTCGATAGATGTGCTCAGTGGCCCTAGGTGGACGTAGGGCCACATGGGTGCCATCTATGGCACCGAGCACTTTGGGGAAGTGTGCCACCCTGTAGAAGTCCAGGACCAAGGCCTGCCTTTCTGCGGGTGTTCTGGGCATGTATATGTGCCTGCGGACTGAGGGGCGGGCAGTGATGATTGCCAACACCTGGTGTAGGCAGCGTGACTGTGTGGCCTGTGAGATACCCCCCACTATGATAGTTGTCAGCTGAAATGACCCAGTGGCCAGAAAATGCAGTACATTGAGCAACTTCTCCAAGGGGCTCAATGCTTGGGAGCACAGGGTGGGCGATGTGAGTTCATCCTCCCACTCCCTGACCAGCTCTAGGATGATATGAGGTGGAAACCTATACCTACCATAGACCTGGTCTTCAGGCATCCCAAAAAGGCTGGTCCTAGGCTACAAAAAGGCGGGGCCTGGCTATTCTCCTCCTCTTGCAGTGTCCCACGATCACTGCTGCGAGGAACAGGACATTCATCGAAGCTGTATATGCTTGTTTGTTGTTTGCACGCACTTTTATGCTACGCGAGGGCGCTTCCGTCTGCTTTCGTGTGGCGGATGTAATTGTGTGTGTGCATGTGTTTTGACATGCGTGGGTTTTCCCTATTCGATTCCATGAATACATGTAGTTTGTGTGTGTGTGGGCGTTCCCTGTACCTCCCAGCGGTGCTTCCCCAGTTACGCCCTTATTTTCACGCGTTGTTCCCCATTCTGTGTTTTCCACCCCTTGTTCTGCCCCCTTTTTGATGTGTGCGCTGACGTTGTGCGCGTTGCACACGGTGTTCGGGATGTGGAAATGACACGTGCACCGGTGTGCGCCACGCGCGGATTTGGCGCATATCCTGGAAATTACACACGCAGGGCCTTCCATGAATCGCACGCATGCGATTCGCACGCGTGCGCTGGCTTTTTCACTGCTTGCACCACTGATTACGGCGCACATTTATTCCATGAATTACCCCCCCCCAATGTGTCTTTCTTTTAAATATTGTGCTTTAGTAAAGTGTTTTTCTTAAAACTAGGGGATTTGATAATGTGTCTTTTTTTAAATAATACACTTCAGTAAAGTGTGTTTCTTAAAACTAGGGCTTTTGTCAGTGTGTCTTTCTTTTAATTAATGTGCTTTAGTAAAGTTGTTTCTTAAAACTAGGGCCTTTGACAATGTGTGGTTTGGTTTTTAAATGGATACTCATGGACATTCTGCTACAAAGCCACACACCTGTAGTAGCAGTGGAGGGGGGCTTTGTGAATCAGCTGTGTAGGACCTTGGCACAGGGTTTATCTACGAAGCTCACAGCTGATGCAGGGTCCTGGCACAGTGGGTCTTGCGTCAACTGTGGAATGCCAGGAATTTGCTGACTCACAGGCATCCAGTCAGCTGTGTCTTCTGCCGAACGCAGCAGAAAATACACAACAGATCTGCCATGTGTATTTTTTGCTTCACTCAGCAGAAAGCACACAGCCAGCCTGCCCTGTGTTTACACGATAGGCTAAATATTAGTAACAGAAACCTATGTAGCAGTGATGATTGTGAAATCGATTTTGAACAGCCCATTTTCTTTCTGCAAAGTATCCATAATTATATATGTGTGCTCCTAGAAAAAGACTTTACAGGGAGGTGTCACACTTTTGCAAAAAATACATCAAGCTGTAGGGTACTGATAAAAAAAAGCATCATGTGAGTGATTGTAGGCCTGTATTGTTTATTAAGCAGTCTTTAGACACCAGCAGAAATAGCACTTTTGAGTTTTGGGAGAGCCCCAGTGTCTTATGATTCCCTGCAGTGTGGATAATTGATTGGAACTGCCAGCAGCTTTGCATAGAAGCCTGTTATCTGGATTTAATTGGATTTGATCATGAGAAACTCCTGCAAGGCTTTTGACTGAAAACCACTCATGGTCTCTTTTAGGCAGATGTTTTTCAGATATAAAAGTTGAGTTAAATTAAAACATCTGTATGCAGTGAATGACATGCATGTACGCAATGTACAGTTCCTTGTGGGCTTTCACTATTGATGGATTAACAAAACTGTTTTATGCAGGCTAGCTAAATATATTGAGTGTTTAAAGGGCACTCAAAGGCACTAACATGTGTTCTGTCAATTTACATGTTGGATGGGATAATATGTAGAAGTGTTTATGAAGTGTCACACAGCCAATCAGAACTTAAATACTAAAGCTTGGGAAGTATTACATCAAAATTATAGAGTGGGTAACATTCATACCTAATAACCTTGTACAATTATTTAGGCCTATACTGCTCTAACTTTACAAAATGACCAAATGTGTTTAAATAATTCTGCAAATGTAGGCCATTCAAGTTTATAACCTTACACCTGGCAGAGAAGACATTTTTGAACAAAATGCTATCTTCAGCGACCAGCTCGGCTCGCATGACTTTAAACACTGTGCAAGTTTGAAAATGTGTTTTATAATTTACAAACCCATACATTTGAATATTTATTTAAGGGTATTGATGGTGCAGTGCTAAGTGGCCTGTAATACCAAGCCATTTTTTCCAAACTTTGCAGACTTACCGTTTGCTCTTATTACAAAGGGCCAGTCTCTAGCAAGGCAACAAGGTCAGTAATGTAATATAGCAACAATTAACCTTAAGGAATGACAAGTGTCAATAAACTTGGTAAAATATTTCAAGTGTGTGAAATATTCAGATTGTATTCAAATGCATGCAATGTAAAGTTAATATTTGAGTATTTGAGGTTTTTGTTAAAGATCACACATGTTGTGGAATGGTGTCGCTGAGATTTATTCGAGTAAGGCACTGGAGTGAATGACATTACTTAAGGGTGCAAGTAACAGGCTATTACATGCATACGTATATGGATTTTTTAAAGAGGTGTTTGGTAATGTGTAAAAGCTGGTTTCAGTTAAGCTTGAGTTAGTGTGTCAGTTCATGCTGTACATGGTGATCGGCTCATTATGTATTTTTAAGTATGTGTTACAAACTTGCATTTTGTTTTATGGAAGCAAAGTGGTATAAATAATGACAGTACTTGGTTTGTGCACACAAGAGGTACAATTGACATGGTCATGGGCTGTCTGCAAAGTTTAAAAAAACCTTTTGTACCTATGTTCTGCATTGAGGAAAACCCAGTGTTTCACACAACGCTGACCATATGAAGTTTTTGCCATCTTTGTCAGAGATCACACCTCAAATGAAGTGCTGCACCTGAGATTCCTTTATATAAATGGATTGAAATTTCAATTTGTTAGGGGCCCTATGCTTGCTTGTGATGCTGACATTGTAACACAAGGTGTCCTGCTAGAGTTGTAATATTGTTGGAGAATATTGTAAAGCGCTGATTTTCAATATCTAAAAGATATCAAATTCTGATTCTGAATTCTTTATTTTTTAGAATCACCCTGGAGCACAGAACCTTGCAGGCAATGGACCGTGGAGGAATGGATCTAGGATTGCACATGGATGTGGACTGTGGACACTCTCAACCGGCAGATGCTAATGCCATGGATCTAGGGTTGCCACGGATTGTGCAACCTCTCAGGCATTGGACCGTGGAGGAATTGATTGAGGATTACCAGTGGATATGGTTTCAGGGCCCTCACAATCAACAAGATTGGATGTGCATAGTGAGGATTTGTGGAGTGTGCTGTTTGTTTGGGGCCCTCAAGCCACAAATGTTTGGGGTGGCAGCCGACAATGAAGAATGGCTTTTTGGGTGTTTAAGGGGGCCTTGGCAACCGGAGAAGTGGGAATGGCCAGAGTTATTGGACTCCATTGCTATCCACAAGCATGTGATATAGCAGGGTTGATGGCACCAATTGCTTTGTCATCTCGAAGGGGTATAGAGCAGAGGAACTGCAGCTACCAAGGCGGCAGGCGCCCTGCGAGACATCTCCATGGGAACCTGATTGGATGGTTTGATTCCGCACGCGCCACTTGTAACAATTGAGATTCATGTCTTGTTTTTCACAAAATATCATATGCAGATTCTTTATCAACACATGACACCTTTGTCCAGTTCTGTCCAGTGTCTGGTCTCAGCGCTCTGCACTGTATTTATGCGCACAGTGTTCAAAATAATTCACCCCCTGACCTTTCCAAGTGATTTGGACTATAATCTTTTGGAAGAAATCCATTTTATACACAAATTGCACTTTTTCTTTTGTCATTTAACATTGCATGTGTCATAAAAACCATAATGATGAATTCTGGTATGAAGAAACCTTTTTTTTCTTGAAAGATTTGATACCCCTATCAAAATGTTGTAATACATAGTGTGGAAGGGCTAACATTTAATTGTATTTTTATACTTTGGAATTCCACAAGCCCAAGGAGATTATGATACCTCTAATGGTATTTATAACACTAACAACCATTTTAATGGCAGCACATAATTGTATGAGATCACAAATATGTTTCAGAACTCTTTCTGATACACCACATAGATATGGTAATGGGAAGATATGCTGACAGACAACCTCTGCCATCTCTGCCTAGTCATTTTGCACATCCACACACAGCCTGCCCTTCATGAGGACTTGCGGTATTGTAATTTGAAGGGCTGAAGTATTGCCAGAACTGAGGCAGATGATAACGACTTGCTACATTTGCACCTGCAAAACTGACTGATATTTTACCAGAATGTGGAGGCCAAAAGCTACTTTAATATCTTATATCAAGATTGTTATTCATGATTTTTCTCACTCATGCATTGAACAATCTTCAATTTATGCATTGAACAATCTTCACTGACACTTTTCTTCCTTGCCCTTCCAGCATTTTCCCTGCACACTGATGTTGACATCCCAATGGATTCTATATCTTCTCGTCTTTCCCATCAGTCTTTGTTCTACCAATAGATGAATTTCTGTTCAACCAATAGCCAGTTGGCAAAAACAAAGTACATTCGAAAGTGTTGCTGTTATACACAAAGTCGCACATATATTCAGACTCAGGAATAATTCTGAGCATACTTTGTGACTTTGTTCCTTATTAAACTTTTTTAATCACTAAATGACCCAACTGGCCCAACTGGCCCTAGTGACCTTAGTGTCCCAATTGGCGTATGTGTCTTTCTTTTATGTGTGTTTATTGTCTGCCTTTAAGTGATGCTGCATGGTGTGATGAAGGCATTCAGAGATTAGTTTTCACCACTGGTTATCCTTGCTAACTGCAGAGGCATGTGTCAATCCTAGGGATCCGAATTCCTTGGTCTGATTGGGAGAATGGTTGCACATGCCTCTGCTTTGTTTCACATTCCAAACAAGGGAGATGTTTGAGATGTGCTATATGTTAATTCAGCACAAGTCCCAATTTGTGTTATCCACAAAACCACTGCCTGCAAAAAGAATTTTAACCCTCGCTCAGTAATCTCAAGTCACAGGGTAGAATGCATTTCACAATTCATTATTAGACTCCTAGCAAAGTAGATTTTATATGATACTGCTGTAAAGCACTTAAAAGAGTAGAGAAATGCTGTGGATGTGGAGCACCATTATCAGGCTTAAAATGTGATTATTCTGGGGGGCTGAGGCTGAAGGGTGTTAAGAGAAGTAGCTGTTTGATAAATGCACACCACAACACGGTATATTCTCAGACAGTGCCCGTGAAGTATACAGAGTGATTTTTATAATCACAATAGTGAAAAGAAAATGTAAGAAAGCTCTATTAAAACTTCTAAAATAAGTGCGCAAGGGTGTGACGCCCCTTTCAGCAGCAATGTTACACCCACAAGCACACACACGCTGTAACACTTTTTGGCAATGGCTGTTGTATAAAACGTAAACATGTTTAATAAATAAATCACAGGCTTCACGCTTAAAATACAAATGTATCATTGCCTCACCGCCATAAAGCCTACAACTCCCCTATACACCAGAAAAAGCATTAAGTCACATTTTTCCCACCGACAATTATAACATGTTGCACATTTAAACCATCTCATTTGTCCTATATCTCAAGTGTCAGCATCAGAAATATTGTTTCACAAATGAAAAGGACCTGTGGCACAAGGCATCATTCTGCCTGTCGCCCTATAGTCAGTACTGAAAGAGTTATATACTTTGACACTCTAGGTTAGTGTTCATTTCGTTTTTACACAACACTCGCCCTAGCTTTATAAAGGTTTGTAACCATGACCATAAACACCTGTACTCATTCGACTAGACCAAGGTTTTGGACATGAGATTAAAAGGCCATTATTTATTTTACTGTGTTTGCTTTGTATGGCTGAAGAGTTTTCGAATAAAAAGTCCTGGCTCTCATTGTGGTCATGCCCAGCACCCATAGCTCAGACATTCTAAGAGAATTATACATAAATGCTATAACTGTATAATTACTATGCGTTATTTCATTTAACCCTAAGCCGCCTGCCCCAAACATGTTACCATGTCACAATGCCAGGAGAAACATTTAGGAGGCTGCGCATGCATGCACAATTATCTTGCAGCAACAGTTTGCAAAAATAATCAGCAGTTTTACGTGAACATACTTGCAAAAGTTTAGAGCTTTCAACTTAGTTTGCAGCCTAGCAAGATGATTGAGGCCTTAAAATTCCCAAAAAGGTTGGCTTTTAAAAATTAAAGTGCAGAAAGAACATGCCATATGGTGGATGCATTGTATATATTTTGTGACGGTGCTGGCACTGTGAAAATTAAGAGACATGAACCTTTTAATCATCAAACTGGCATTCAGTTGAACCGTGTAGCCAGTTCATCAGAGTGAGATCAAAAGTAAATCCTCATTAACATATTTCTGTTGTGTAATCACGTGTGGCTTGTGGAAGATTACTGGGGACAAAAAGTATTCAGACTTTTGTTGCTTGAATGACTGGTGGCATGCATTTGTGGCACCGTTTTCAGGGTTTGAGGTTTTGGTCACTCCTTTCTTCCGATTCCATGTGAGGTATAATTGTCTGGTGACTATTTACATTTCTCACATGGCACTTCATGACTATTGTGTCATGTGTTGTGCATATGGTTGGATGTTTTGACGTTGCATGCCATGGTATGGTGTGGCAGTCAGGGTTGAGGAGTGTTGGGAGGGTTTGGGTGGCATGCCAGTCCTTTCATGCCCTGTTTAGCAAGGGGGGGGGGGAGTGCCTTGAATGTGTATCCTTTGGTCACATGGGATTGGTTGTGTTTAGGTAGCTAGGGATGCACACAATGTGGCACTTCCATGGACACATTCTCTGGGTGGTAAGGTAGTGACAGTTAACTGCCCCTTTGTCATCATCGATTGTGACCTGGTATGTGCCAGGCCTGTGTGCACTGCGCAGGTGTTGGAGTTTAGGTGAAAAATGTGGCCACAAGCAGGGTACAGGCTTCCTCACCACATGCCCTTTCCCCTCCCATGCGCAGTGGCCGTGCGTGTTGTTGGGGATGTGCGGGCACCACCATGTCTACCGGTATGCCATGCTGTGTTGCAACGTTGTGCAGGACACATGCTGCCACAATGATCCTGCACACTACTGGGAGTGCATATAGTAGTTGTCCACCAGAGCGGTCAAGGGAGCAAAAGCGTGACTTGAGCACTCCGAATGTGCGCTCCACTATGGCCCTGGTTGCAATATGGGCTGCATTGTATCTTACCTGGGGTGGTGTGGTGGGGTTCCGTATGGGCGTCATCATGTAGGTGCTCAGAGGGTAGGCACTGTCTCCTGGTAAGGTGATAATAGTTGTCATTAGTGGGGCTTTTTTATTTGTCTGTGTGTGACATGTATGCATGTGCACAGGCATTTGTACTCACATAGGAGCCATGTGTCACCATGCTTCCCAGCTTCCTGAATATGAAACTATCATGGGTGGACCCAGGGAATTTTGCATAGACAAAGGTGATGATTCCCTTGGATTCCCTTGGCATCGCATACCACCTGCACATTGATGGAATGCCAGTGCTTGCGGTTTCGATAGATGTGCTCAGTGGCCCTAGGTGGACGTAGGGCCACATGGGTGCCATCTATGGCACCGAGCACTTTGGGGAAGTGTGCCACCCTGTAAAAGTCCAGGACCAAGGCCTGCCTTTCTGCGGGTGTTCTGGGCATGTATATGTGCCTGCGGACTGAGGGGCGGGCAGTGATGATTGCCAACACCTGGTGTAGGCAGCGTGACTGTGTGGCCTGTGAGATACCCCCCACTATGATAGTTGTCAGCTGAAATGACCCAGTGGCCAGAAAATGCAGTACATTGAGCAACTTCTCCAAGGGGCTCAATGCTTGGGAGCACAGGGTGGGCGATGTGAGTTCATCCTCCCACTCCCTGACCAGCTCTAGGATGATATGAGGTGGAAACCTATACCTACCATAGACCTGGTCTTCAGGCATCCCAAAAAGGCTGGTCCTAGGCTACAAAAAGGCGGGGCCTGGCTATTCTCCTCCTCTTGCAGTGTCCCACGATCACTGCTGCGAGGAACAGGACATTCATCGAAGCTGTATATGCTTGTTTGTTGTTTGCACGCACTTTTATGCTACGCGAGGGCGCTTCCGTCTGCTTTCGTGTGGCGGATGTAATTGTGTGTGTGCATGTGTTTTGACATGCGTGGGTTTTCCCTATTCGATTCCATGAATACATGTAGTTTGTGTGTGTGTGGGCGTTCCCTGTACCTCCCAGCGGTGCTTCCCCAGTTACGCCCTTATTTTCACGCGTTGTTCCCCATTCTGTGTTTTCCACCCCTTGTTCTGCCCCCTTTTTGATGTGTGCGCTGACGTTGTGCGCGTTGCACACGGTGTTCGGGATGTGGAAATGACACGTGCACCGGTGTGCGCCACGCGCGGATTTGGCGCATATCCTGGAAATTACACACGCAGGGCCTTCCATGAATCGCACGCATGCGATTCGCACGCGTGCGTTGGCTTTTTCACTGCTTGCACCACTGATTACGGCGCACATTTATTCCATGAATTACCCCCCCCAATGTGTCTTTCTTTTAAATATTGTGCTTTAGTAAAGTGTTTTTCTTAAAACTAGGGGATTTGATAATGTGTCTTTTTTTAAATAATACACTTCAGTAAAGTGTGTTTCTTAAAACTAGGGCTTTTGTCAGTGTGTCTTTCTTTTAATTAATGTGCTTTAGTAAAGTTGTTTCTTAAAACTAGGGCCTTTGACAATGTGTGGTTTGGTTTTTAAATGGATACTCATGGACATTCTGCTACAAAGCCACACACCTGTAGTAGCAGTGGAGGGGGGCTTTGTGAATCAGCTGTGTAGGACCTTGGCACAGGGTTTATCTACGAAGCTCACAGCTGATGCAGGGTCCTGGCACAGTGGGTCTTGCGTCAACTGTGGAATGCCAGGAATTTGCTGACTCACTTGCACCCAGTCAGCTGTGTCTTCTGCCGAACGCAGCAGAAAATACACAACAGATCTGCCATGTGTATTTTTTGCTTCACTCAGCAGAAAGCACACAGCCAGCCTGCCCTGTGTTTACACGATAGGCTAAATATTAGTAACAGAAACCTATGTAGCAGTGATGATTGTGAAATCGATTTTGAACAGCCCATTTTCTTTCTGCAAAGTATCCATAATTATATATGTGTGCTCCTAGAAAAAGACTTTACAGGGAGGTGTCACACTTTTGCAAAAAATACATCAAGCTGTAGGGTACTGATAAAAAAAGCATCATGTGAGTGATTGTAGGCCTGTATTGTTTATTAAGCAGTCTTTAGACACCAGCAGAAATAGCACTTTTGAGTTTTGGGAGAGCCCCAGTGTCTTATGATTCCCTGCAGTGTGGATAATTGATTGGAACTGCCAGCAGCTTTGCATAGAAGCCTGTTATCTGGATTTAATTGGATTTGATCATGAGAAACTCCTGCAAGGCTTTTGACTGAAAACCACTCATGGTCTCTTTTAGGCAGATGTTTTTCAGATATAAAAGTTGAGTTAAATTAAAACATCTGTATGCAGTGA
The DNA here is from genome assembly GCF_040938575.1 of Ambystoma mexicanum. Lineage (NCBI taxonomy): Eukaryota > Metazoa > Chordata > Amphibia > Caudata > Ambystomatidae > Ambystoma > Ambystoma mexicanum. The sequence continues at coordinate 676,898,054 of NC_090935.1, read as the reverse complement.
ATGACATGCATGTACGCAATGTACAGTTCCTTGTGGGCTTTCACTATTGATGGATTAACAAAACTGTTTTATGCAGGCTAGCTAAATATATTGAGTGTTTAAAGGGCACTCAAAGGCACTAACATGTGTTCTGTCAATTTACATGTTGGATGGGATAATATGTAGAAGTGTTTATGAAGTGTCACACAGCCAATCAGAACTTAAATACTAAAGCTTGGGAAGTATTACATCAAAATTATAGAGTGGGTAACATTCATACCTAATAACCTTGTACAATTATTTAGGCCTATACTGCTCTAACTTTACAAAATGACCAAATGTGTTTAAATAATTCTGCAAATGTAGGCCATTCAAGTTTATAACCTTACACCTGGCAGAGAAGACATTTTTGAACAAAATGTTATCTTCAGCGACCAGCTCGGCTCGCATGACTTTAAACACTGTGCAAGTTTGAAAATGTGTTTTATAATTTACAAACCCATACATTTGAATATTTATTTAAGGGTATTGATGGTGCAGTGCTAAGTGGCCTGTAATACCAAGCCATTTTTTCCAAACTTTGCAGACTTACCGTTTGCTCTTATTACAAAGGGCCAGTCTCTAGCAAGGCAACAAGGTCAGTAATGTAATATAGCAACAATTAACCTTAAGGAATGACAAGTGTCAATAAACTTGGTAAAATATTTCAAGTGTGTGAAATATTCAGATTGTATTCAAATGCATGCAATGTAAAGTTAATATTTGAGTATTTGAGGTTTTTGTTAAAGATCACACATGTTGTGGAATGGTGTCGCTGAGATTTATTCGAGTAAGGCACTGGAGTGAATGACATTACTTAAGGGTGCAAGTAACAGGCTATTACATGCATACGTATATGGATTTTTTAAAGAGGTGTTTGGTAATGTGTAAAAGCTGGTTTCAGTTAAGCTTGAGTTAGTGTGTCAGTTCTGTTGGGTGTCCTGACCCACGTTTAAGCTATCCTGCTACAACATTTGGTGCTGTGGGCTTAGGAAATTCAAGATGGCGGAAAACCCACATGTGCGCCGAAATCCAGGAAAGCTGCGCAGTTTGTGCGCACACCAAAATGGTTACCTAACTTGCCACCCACCAGGGTAAAGAAAGGTCTTTGTTAACAAAATCCACTTTTACTGATGTCAAAAAGTTGCTGAAATCGTGACTCATTGGACCACTTTAAAGATTCAACCCTTTTTGTGGGGTTCCACATAACCATCTTACTGTAAGGAGCCCCATCAAAACAATGTTAAGCAAGGATTTACTACCATGTAAGAACCATTCCTGTTTAGAATGCATTAATCCAAGAAAATCCCAAAAATGGGTGCAGTACCAGTACTCACCACTATCCAAAAGCCGGCGTTTTAAAACCCACTGTGTGTTTTTCTGAAGGCAAGCAAAATGCCTATTTCAAACCTTGCAACATGTGCAAAATATTCACTGAACACCAGCAGACATTTGGCAGGATGGAGTTTTGTGTGCCTACCAAATCTGGGAAATGAAGAGCCCAAAAACAATGCTTATAACAAAAATGCTATGGAGTCAGCAGCTTAAGCCTAACTGCAACTGGATTTAAAACCACCAAAATCGAAAAAATGTTAGATTAAATAAGTGACCTATGTTTGGTGTCACATGCCTTTGTAATTGTTTAAATGTCATACTTTTGCACTTAGAATCAGCATTCTAGCTGCATGTGTAAAATTGCAAGTTAATTTAAAAAGCAACAAATAACATGACAGTAGCTGAAAGTCTGGCTTAAGGAATTTGATTCTGCCTGGCAACTACCCCCATCAGCAGTGAAACTTGAGTCACCACTGTGTTCCCAGGCCAACCTTCCTTTTGCTGCCCCCACTAAGGATATGCCATCTATCTGATAACTGAATTACCTGGGCTCTGCAAGAGAGTGGACAAAGCCCTCTTCACTCAGGCAAAGGTTTTTATTACCGCAGTCGTAAATTGTAGCTTCCTCTTGGCAGGAGCTGGGAGGAGCACTGCCTGTGAGAAGCAAGCTGGCTTGGCAGAAACTGGAAAGACTGGTTTCTGTACCATGTGACCTGAAAAGACACACCCCTGCAGCAAGGATATGGTTTTATAAAAAGGGGGATAATTCATAGTGCGGACATGTGAAAATTTTATAAATGATACCATAATTCTTGTGATTTTTCTGCCCACAGTTTAAGACGTGGTAGGAACCGGTGGTATGTTCAGGGGGGTTTTAGCGGAAAAGTGGATATTACTCTAAATGTGTGCATGTTAAAAATCTGAAACTTCATCAGTTAATGTCCCTACCCCCTGCACACATGTATGTAAAGTTGGGTCCATGTCGGAAATTGAAAAAGCAGTTAAAAAGTCAATTATGTACACTCTTTGAATGCAAGCTCCGAGAATGAGCAGATTTGGACATAGACATGGCTAAATTCAGCCACACCATGTATATGTAATTTCAAACAACTGTGTAACTCTGAAGTATGGATTTTGATCATATATATATTTGGGTGCACAGATGACAAGGGAGGATGTTTCAAGAGATCATAAAATGACATCAATCTGACTCACAGTTCAGTTTGCCAATCAAGCGGAGGAATGGAAGCCTGACCAATGACGAATGAGAGGGGCAAGTCTAGTGATGCAACACACACACCCATTCTCAAGAAACAGATAAAAGCAGAGAGTCAGGACACATAGACACATTCAATTTCATCTGCCGCTGGAAGCCCTGCCGGAAAAATCCATACTTACCTCCATCAAACTCCAGAAAGCCAAACTAGAGACTTCAATCTATCCAGAGCAGAGACCAGACCAGAGAGAAAGCAGTGCTGTGCCTAGCAGAGACCAGACCAGAGAGAAAGCAGTGCTGTGCCTAGCAGAGACCAGACCAGAGAGAAAGCAGTGCTGTGCCTAGCAGAGACCAGACCAGAGAGAAAGCAGTGCTGTGCCTAGCCGAGACCAGACCAGGCGCTGTGAGCAGAATCCGGAAAGACCTGACCAGACTGAAGATCGTGACCAAGTCGCTTTCCTGTTCAAAATCTCTTGTGAGTACTTAGCAAAACTCAGAACACATCTCTTAGTTTAAATTCATCTAATTCAATCTATTTAACCTAAGTAGAACTGCCTCCTATCTGTCACCTGTCATTTCTAGTAAAATTTGTCATTTTGAAAAAGTGTGCGTTTAAAATTTACAAAACCAAAAACGACCTTTACTAAATTACTCATATCTCCGCAACCGTTTGGGCTAGAGACTTGCAATAACTTTCATTTGGAAGCTGAGATCCCAGGCTTTCCTAGGACCCCAAAACGGTAGAGATAGTCCTTGCGGTTCCTTTGTAATAGCGCTCGGCGCATCCGCGAATTTTGCCGCGATTTGCAATTTCTTCACATGTAAAAAAAACTGCTGCTGCCTGATTTCATTTGCCAGAAATTCGTTTAACCTGCTAACTATCCCTGCATCATTGCTAGTGTGAGCCTGGACTAATATTAACTAGATACCACTCATCCTGAACCTCTAAAAGGGAATTAAGAGCGTTTCCAGCATATTTCTCATTCATTGCTAGCACCTATCAAAGCATTTGCCTGTGTTTTCAAACTTCTGTTTAAGCTTGCTGGATTGAACTGAATTACAGTTGATTGCATTTCTGAGAACTGTGTGTTTTCCTTCCATTTCCTTGCCTTGCATCAAGGGGGGGAGGGGAGTAGCCAGAGAAAAGTGATTACATTGTTTGGTTGAAATCATATTGCGTATTTTCTGTACTGCATTCATTGAATATTGCATCCACCTGAGCCTACATAAAGCATCCTCTACCACATTATACTTTTGTTCCTATTTACCAGTGTGCTACCTTATCCATTTCATGTCAACTCATTAGTGATTAAAGAAGTGTGCTAGTGCCAGATTCTCCGTTGTTAATATTTACCATATCAGATTAAGTGTGATATTCAATTATTAATTTATTAAAAAGTGTGATATATATTTTAATTTATCAAATAAACCTTTTAAACTTGCAAAACAGAATTACTTCTTGGCTCAGTGGGGTCAGGGGGATTCCAAGAGAGGGGTGTTATACAGGGGTAGTCATCCAGAACGCATGAACTGGACCTAAAGATATATCAATAAGGGTTTTCATTCAGTATTCTAGACTAGGCGTTAACTTAGCTGTAGTGCTGAATTGAATCCTCTTACAAAGTGGGGGCTCGAGCCGAGACGTTGGGTTAGATTTACCAGTTGTGCAGCTTAATACAGTGTGCTAACTGACGGGATACATACACCCGGTCGGATCACCACGCTGCATTACGCTGTGAAGCATTCCTCAAAAGGGACACTCCAAGAAAAGTTCTGTTCTGCAAAAATAAAATACTAACTTCTGTAAGTCAGGACAGAGACCAATCTCTAGAATGACGACCTTAGTAGACATGAAAATAGCCAGAGAGCACCTCTTGCATAAGCTATTTGTGAGAGGTGAATGGACCGAACAGGGCCAGGATGTGTGGTTGCAGGCCATCACACAACAGGTCACTGAAACAGGGTCAGATATATATAGAGATCAGGGTCCCTTACATGTGGCCCTGAGTGAACTATATATGGCTCCTAAAGCCAAAGAGGAACACAATAAGATCGCCAGGATAGCAGCATACCTGTACCTATATATGGGAGACATGCAGGATAGATGTGCTGAAAGCCAAAATCTGGCAAATAGGCAACAGATGGCATTACAGAAGGTCCAATCTGATCTGGACTCTTCTGAGCAGAGGCTGCAGAGGAGCCAGGAGTCAGAAAATGACAGCAGACTGTACATTACTAAAATAAAGGAGGATATGGATGTGCTGCAAAAGGTAAAGTCAGAACAGGATACTAGATTTCTGGCCCTGCAGAAGGAGCACCAAGACAGTTTGGACTCCTTACTGCAGAGCCAGAAAAAGCTGGAGCAACAGATCAATTTCAACAGGGCATGCACAGAGCAGGTAGCCACCCTGCAAATCCAACTAGACAGAGAGAAAGAGGAGAGCAATAAACTGATCCTGAAAGACCTGGATACCCAGGCAGAGTTTGATCAGGAGCGCCAGAAAGCTGGTGCCTTCCAAAGGCAAAGGGACGACCTGGCGGCACAAATGCAGGCTCTTAGTCAGGAAAGAGACGCCTTAGGCCAGGAAGTCTGCCATTTAAAAAGGAAAATGGAAGAAAATCACCTGGCCCACCAGGGACTGGGTGACCTCCAAAAAGAAAACCAGAACTTGCTAGAGCACACCAGGAGGGTGGAGGATGCTCTAGCAAGAAAGGAGCAGGCCAATAGGGACACAGCTCAGGAGGTAACCCTCCTGCAGCAAAGACTGGCCCAGTTCTCCAGGACCAACCAGGAAGCACAGAGGGAAAATGAGGCCCTCTGTCAACACAATGATAGGCTCCAACAGCAGGTAGCGATGCAGGAGAGACTGATAGAGTCGAGTAAGGCCTTAACTGAGGAACTGAAGGCACAAATGCAGGCTCTTGCATTGCAACAGGGAGCAGGGGCGGATAGAGATGAGGTTCGCTGGGAAATGGAAACTCCGGAGCATAACCTCAGGAGCCCTAGTACCAGAGGCCCTCATACCTCTCAGTCCCTGGACTCTGCCACCCCCATGTCCCCTGGCGCACATGAGCACAGGGCCACAGGGATGGCAGATTACTATCCAGCCAGAAGCATGGGGCTCATAGGCCAGTACCATCCAGGAATGGAGGGGTGGGCATCCGGGTATGGGCACCCAAGTACAATACAGTTCAGTGGGGAACCCCAGGAGAGTAGGCCCATTAAGGGCATCCTGAAAACCTCTGCCCAGTTAGGTCAGTGGAGGGGGTACCCATCAAATCCTGACAGCAAGGAGGAATCTGAAGACTCCTCTGAACTGCGCAGGACACAGGAGACCAGGTCCCCACATTCTGCCAGCCATTCCCAGGCTCGCAGAATCCGGGAAAACCTGGAAGAACAGACGGGAACCTCTGGGAGCAGTGCCTCTGAGTCCGACGAAGAATGGACAAGGGTTACCCGAACCAAAAAGGCCAATAAGGCAAAAAGGGCCTTGCTCAAGGACCCCTTAAAGCAGATTAAGGCGATCAGGAGCGTCCTCAGGCCTTACCATAAGAACGCTAAGTATTCTGTTTGGGAGCACTTAGAGTTGTTTGAACAAATGATGGAGACTTTCCATTTGAAGGACAGCCAAAGCTGCATTCAATATGTAAAGTGGACCTTCTCCTCGGAATACTCCAGTTTCTTTGCGGGGCTGGAGGACCAAAATCATTTAAGATGGTCCACCTATAAGGCGGCCATCCTGAAACATTTTTCTGTTCACAGAAATCCTCAAGAGGCTCGCAAGGCAGCCTACAATTTGCAATGTGGGGAGGATCAGGCCCCACAAGAATTTGTGCAGGAGTTAAAGCGGGCTTTTGCACAGACCCCAAGAAGGGTGCGCACGGATAGCCGTGAATTTATAAACACGTTTTTCCATGCCTTGCCCAAATATATCATGACCCAGCTCGTGAGGGATTTTCACGAGAAAAGATCTTTAGACTGGGTCATTGAACAGGCTACCCGCATCTATGAGGTGCAGAAGCCCATAGAAAATAAAAGCAATGCCCAGAAAAACCCCAAAGCCAACAGCACCCCTGCTGCTGCCAAGGTGGCAGAGGTAAAGGTCACCCCCGTTTTGGATTTGGAGATGGGGGGGCCTAAAAACCTACCTGCACCTAATAATGCTAGGCCCAGAAGGTCCTCGGGCCAGTCGCAGACAGGGAGCCAGGGAGGCAGCCCCACAAATGGGGTCCCTCGCTCTCCTGACTATGTAAGTCCTCGCTACAAAGGTAACAGACCCATCCTGGGTTATGTGTGGACTCCTCCAGCCCAAGGGGGGGGATCCAGACAAGCACCTAACCCAGGGAACTTCCCTCCAAACTTCCCACAGGAGGGCAGAAATTTACCAAACCCTGGGCAGAACTTTTTCCCCAGATATCCACCCGACTTTCAGCCCCAAAACCATCCATCCTTCTTTCCCCAATTCCCTGAGCCCAGACCACTGAATCCGGGAGAGGGGAGGCCAAGGGTGGAGGGGTACCCAAATCTTCCCAACCCGGGGTATTACCAGAGGAGGGACAGCTACCCTTCCCGGGATCAGCCCAGGGGAGAAAACAGGGCCCCGTATCAGCCTGAGCGGGTTTCCCAGTTAGAGCGCCAGGTTCAAAACATGGCGCGGGATCTGGGTCACATACTGAGGGCTCAGCAGAACCCTCAGATCGGCATGCCAGCGCAGAACGCACCCAACTCTGGACCTGGTGCTCCAGAACAATGACGGGGGCAGCACCCCGATAACTCACCGGTTCCCAGGGAGGAGGCACAAAGGGAAGGGGGGTGTAAAGCCTTGGAGGAAGCTTCCTTCCTCACTTGTAAACAGCCCCTGGAAACCCAGGAACCGGAAACAAAATCTCTTGCCCCTGAAAGTCTGCCTCCTAAGGAGCAGAGGGGGGGTAGGAGAAACAAAAGACCCAAACAGACTCAGTTTGAGGAGGAGGTACAGATCTTCCAATTTGAGGGAGAGGGATCCTCGGAGGATCCTGGGAAAAGGATCTTCTCCTTCAGAGAGGGGGGAACTCCTTCCAAAGAAAAATGGGTCCCTAGGGATGCAAATCCAGACTGGGGAGATGTGGAGACTGAGCTACCGCCGCCCACCATCTCATCCCAGAACCAACAGCAAGAAAATCCCCTGGTTCAAACCCATCCTGGGGACTGCCTCCAAAAAGGGGGGGGCGGCCCAGAACCGGAACCAGGGGAACCCACAATGGCTCTGATCTCCAGTTGCCAACTGTTTCTTTCAGATTCCCAAGGCTCTCCACAGAATTCTGCCCAAAATTCTTCTCTCGCGATGTCCAAAACCAGAAAGTTAGCCCACCAGTTGTCCAAAAATGTACATTATCTGTGCCCCCTTGAGGAGAAGGAGGGAAGATATCATGCCCCGGTACAAGTACAGGGACAGGGTACAATTTTGGCACTGGTGGACACTGGATCTCAAGCTACCCTTCTGTCCAGAAGGGCCTTTGATGAACTGAATGCAGGAAGGGGAGAGAATTACCAAATTCCTCTCACCTCACTTCCTGGACAACTCCAGAACTTTGACGGGAAGGAAATTCCCGTTGAGGGGACTGCAGATTTGGACATTAAGATCGGGCGACACAAGTTGAAACACCCGGTCATAGTTGTGACCCCAGAGGGCACCCCTTGTTTACTAGGGAATGACCTCCTGAGAAGGTTGTCACCCCTAATTGATTGCGTAAACAAGGTCCTCTGGACCCAGACTAGCCGACCAATAAAATTAAAACAGAGTGTCAACCATGTTAGTTTAAACGGCACATGCCACATGGTTGAACAAAAATCTGACCAAGTAGAATTTCACTTCCAGAACAACCAAATTCCAGACGTGACGGTAATAGCAGTAGGACAACAGACTGGTGATGGGGGGTCCTCTCTATTTCTGAAAATCAACCTTCCTTCCAGTCTAAAGTGGTATTCCACGCTGGAAGGAAACACTCTGAAATTCTATACTAATCCACAATCAGAAACCCCCACTCCTATAGTCCAGAAAGATGTGAAATCAGCTCAATGCCTGGCTGATATTCAGCAAATTGGAGAGCAGTTGTTCATCCCTGTTCAGTTAAATGATGGGAAGGACTCTGTTCTCGCTCGAGTGTGTGTGAACAACGGTAAGAGCTTCATCAGCGAAGCCATGTTCCGCCAACTCCCAAAAGATCCAGCCATTCCCACCTTCAAACTGATAGACAAATGGGAAATGGACCTGGAAGCACCTGACTCCAAACATCTCCTGCCAAGCAGGTGTATGCTCAAAATCTCCATTGGCAACAAGAGCATAGTCCATAATTGTTGGGTCGTGCGAGACGTCACTGCCGCCTTTTACTTAGGCAGTGACATTCTCAATCGCTTTGCCATTAGTTTGGACCTAATAAACTTCAAAGCTTGGTCCCGATTAGCGGATAATCCCATGGGCTTTGATGATCCAGAAAAAGCATTTAGGTCAGCTCAATTGCTACCTTATGCAGTTGAAATTCAGATTAAAGAGGAAGTCACCATCCCAGAAAGGACCCGACAATTCTCCCTGGAAGTGAAAGTTAAAAGGGGACAAGAGTTGAAAAACCCTGATGCTTACATACATCTAAATGCTTCTCTCCAACAGCAAGGGTTGGGGGTAAACCCGACTCCATTAGTCAACATAGAACATGACCCCATTCTAATAGAGGTGGATAACAGCGACTTAAAGAGTATTACTCTAGCCGCAGGCACCATTATTGGAATGGCGGTTGATGACCGACATTTCTCCATTGATCTTGTAAATGAACTGTTAGGACCCATCCCCAAGGACTGTTTTGACAGTGACAGTGATGACAACGCAACACCAGACAGGATTTTTACCCGGCATGGGGGGAACTTCCTGGTGTACACTTCCTGCCCCTATGGTAAGGAAGATGTGACCTGTGACTTCAGGAGGGATGAGGTGATTTTCCAGGTCCATGAGGGCTGCCTTTCCCACCTGAAGCCTCCGGTCCAAATCAGCACTCTGACCAGGGACTTCTCCACCCAGCTGGAGGAGGCCGCGGAGATAGCCAAACCAGAAGTCTTTCCAGGCTTCAGGCAGATGGTGGAAGAGAGAGTCAACCTGGCTGATGCCTGTGTGACTCTGGAACAAAAGCAAAAGTTGAAACAAGTTTTCTTGGATTTCCAAGATCTCTTTGCGGTAGACTCATATGACTGTGGTCGCACCGACATCCACACCACAACAATCCCCACGGACCCTGGCATGACTCCAGTGTTTGTGAAGCAATATCGCTTGCCTCTCGCATCAATGGAGTCCCTTACTGAAATAATTAAGAACCTTGAGTCCCGGGGAATAATCCGTCCAGTCCACAGCACCTTCAATAATCCGGTGCTGGGAATATTGAAGCCAAACGGCCAGTGGAGACTCTGCGCTGACCTCAGGGAGCTCAACAAACGGGTCCACACTTCCCGATGGCCTCTTCCCTACATTAACCAAGGGCTGGCCCAGATTCAGGGGTCACAGGTATTCACTGCAATAGACCTGACCAATGGATACTGGACCGTGCCTGTCAGTAGGGAGGACCAATACAAGCTGGCTTTTACCTTTGGGGGCCAGCAGTACACATGGACCCGGACTCCCTTCGGATACCTTAACTCCGGTAATGAGTTCAATATTTTCCTACATAAGGCCATGCCCGACCTGGGTCCGAGGGGTAACCTGGCTTATGTAGATGATGTCCTCATCAAAAGTTCATCTGTGGAGGAACACATAGCAGAGATCCGTTATGTTCTGACACAGTTGAGGGCCGCCGGAGCAAAACTTTCCTTTCAGAAAGCACAGTGGTGTAGAACCCGTGTTAATTTCTTGGGGCATGAGATTACTCCTCAGGGTCTCTGTCCCCAGGAAAAGAAAGTGGAAGCACTTCAGAAACTGAAAGACCCCACAGCTCTGCGGGAACTAAGGAGCCTCCTTGGACTGACTAATTACAGCAGAAAGTTCATTGAGGGCTACGCAGAGATCACCAGACCCCTGATTCATCTCCTGAAGGGGGGGGTCAAGTGGGAATGGGGTCCAGAACAAGCCGAGGCAGTAAAACAACTCAAAAGAAGCCTCTCACAAGCGCCTTGCCTAGCTTACCCTGTCAGAAACAAGGAGTTCTTCCTGGAGACGGGGTTCTCTAATACGTGCTTGACGGCAGTATTATATCAAAAGCATGACAAGGTCAATAAAGTAATCTCCTATGCGAGCAAAACTTTATCCTCTGTGGAGGAAAAATTCAACGATTGTGAGAAGGCACTCCTGGCAACGGTGTGGGCACTGAAGAATTACCGCCCGTTTATCCAGGGGGAACACATCATAGTGGAGACTCCACACCAGCCTCTGCAATATCTCCAAAGTGACAGAATCCGGGCCGGAAATGTGAGTAATTCCCGAATTACTTCCTGGATTCTGTCAATGCAAGGCTTTCCTGTGGAGGTCAGATATGGCCAAAACAAGAAGAGTCCCCTCGCACAAGGTCTGGCTGACTTGCATGATTGTGCCAGAGAAAACTGTCTCGAGGACGAAAGTCTAAAAATCAAGGACAACATGGAGGCATACCTTAATTCCCCACACAAGGTCTTTGAAGAAGACAAGTGTGAGGGAATGCCCACTGTCTATGTGGATGGATGCTCTTACCATGTTGACAACAACGGGGAGAAAGAACTGGTGGCCGGCGTAGGGAATGCATGGGTGAATGAGTCCCCAGAACCCTCCGCTGGATACAAAATTGGTCCCCGAAGTAGTCAGGTGGCAGAATTGATGGCTGTGCATCAGGCCATCCTCACTGCTGTCCAGCATCAACTCCGCGAACTGGTCATAATCACAGATTCGGATTATGTACGGAACGGGTTCGTGGAGCACCTGGTTAATTGGAAAACCAGAGGCATGTTATGTGCTAACAACAAACCCTTGAAACATGGGAAGTTGATCCAAAACATTGATGATCTGGTCACCTCGAATGAGATGACCATCTATTGGAAAAAGATCAAGGGTCATTCCAAAGTAGAGGGACCAGACAAAACTGGAAATGACTTAGCTGATCAGCTGGCCAAAACCGGGGCCATCCAAGGGGATCTAATTGAGATTGAGTCCCTGTTGGGGGAAATCCAGGTCACTGCTATCACTAGGTCCCAGACAAATGCTCACAACGACCTTCCAATTGCACAATGGAGTAAGGAGACCCCTGATGCTGATTTGATCACCGCTCAGAAGGGGGATCCAATAATTGGTAAATTTTACCAGCACCTTGAGGACCCTGAGAACTTTCCCCTGACGGATACCGATTACATTGGGAAAGAGGACCTAAGAGTGTTGATGAAATGTCCAAAAATGTTCCGGATCCAAGACGGTTTGTTGGTAAGGAAATCCAAAGCTGGCCATGATCAGTGGGTGGTTCCTACCTCATTCCGAAGCCTGATGTTAAGTCACGCCCATGATGCGGCCACCGCCGGTCATAGGGGGTTTCACACAACATTGGAAATCTTAAGAGAGGTTGCGTACTGGCCACACATGGGCCAGGACCTCAACCAATATTTGAAGGGGTGCCTTGTGTGTGCACAATTTCAGCCATCATCCCTCACACACCGGGCGCCTTTACAAAAGAGGGGAATGACACTGCCATGGTCAGATTTACAAATCGACTTTGTAGGCCCTGTGATTCGCTCGGCTAGGGGGAATAAGTACATGTTGACCGTGACATGCTTGTTTACCAAGTGGGTGGAATGTCTACCAGCCCCAAATTGCAAGGCAGAAACTGCAGCGGCCTTGATGATTAACCACATCTTTTCCCGTTTTGGTCTACCTCAAAGGATTGAGTCAGACAGAGGTAGCCACTTCACCAGTGAAGTAATGACAAAGATGTGGGAGATACTGGGGGTCAAGAGAAAGCTGCATATTGCTTATAGACCAGCTTCTTCTGGGGCAGTAGAGAGATATGACCGGACAATTGTGAGCATGTTAAAGAAGTTTGTGGCAGATTCTGGGCCAAGTTGGGATATCCGATTACCTCTGGTCCTAATGGCCATCAGATCTACCCCTTCATCTGCAACCAAAATGTCACCATTTGAGTTGATGACTGGGCGCAAGATGGTGCTTCCGCAGCATTTGCTCTACAGGACCCAAGAGCAGACACTAATAAATGCCTCCACTACTCATGAGTATGTGGAGAATTTAAGGAAACACCTCCAACATGCTTTTGCTTATGCTCAGCGGAATCTAGAAAGATCAGCTGATAGCATGAAGACCCACTATGACCTGAAAACTTCCAGGAAGGAATATCAGGTGGGGGACCGGGTCTATCTATACAACTTCCAAAGGAACCAGGCCAAGCAGCGCAAATTTTTGCCTACATGGAAGGGACCCTTTGAGATCGTCGATAAGATCTCCCCTGTGGCCTACAAGATCCGCATCCCCAAAGGCGGTTCGGCCGAGGGGGAAGACAAGTGGGTCCACATAAACCAGTTGAAATGTTGCCATCCCAGGCACACTCTGCAACAACTGGAGGAATCCTCTGGAATCCTAGCGGGTACTGTATCAGACTAATTCAGTTCCAATCATAAAACCTACCACATCGAGTCTCTAAAATATTGTGATTTACATGAAACTGTCTCTAGTGATGCTGTTTTTTTTTTTTTCAAAATAAGAATGTAATATTTCGTTACGATGAAATGCATATGCTGCCCCACTATCTCAACAGTGGTGGAAAAAAAAAATCGTCTATGAGTAGATATTGCCGCTCTTCCTTTATCATCCTAGGAGAGATGAAACCATGAAGGATGACCAAGAAGAACGATCCGGAGACCGGGAGCAGAGACGCAACGGGCCCGGGGTACCGCCCAATACTCCCATCAGGACCGGCGAGGAGAACCGATCGATCAGTACCGGATGGAGAAGAAGATGCTGAACTGTGCCATCTACAGAAGAGGAAGAAGATTATGCGGACAGACCGGTGCATGGGTCAAAACCCTTGTGCACGCGACTCCCCATCGACTCAAATTCAAAGTGCAGTCGCGTGGGGGGGACTTGTTGGGTGTCCTGACCCACGTTTAAGCTATCCTGCTACAACATTTGGTGCTGTGGGCTTAGGAAATTCAAGATGGCGGAAAACCCACATGTGCGCCGAAATCCAGGAAAGCTGCGCAGTTTGTGCGCACACCAAAATGGTTACCTAACTTGCCACCCACCAGGGTAAAGAAAGGTCTTTGTTAACAAAATCCACTTTTACTGATGTCAAAAAGTTGCTGAAATCGTGACTCATTGGACCACTTTAAAGATTCAACCCTTTTTGTGGGGTTCCACATAACCATCTTACTGTAAGGAGCCCCATCAAAACAATGTTAAGCAAGGATTTACTACCATGTAAGAACCATTCCTGTTTAGAATGCATTAATCCAAGAAAATCCCAAAAATGGGTGCAGTACCAGTACTCACCACTATCCAAAAGCCGGCGTTTTAAAACCCACTGTTTGTTTTTCTGAAGGCAAGCAAAATGCCTATTTCAAACCTTGCAACATGTGCAAAATATTCACTGAACACCAGCAGACATTTGGCAGGATGGAGTTTTGTGTGCCTACAAAATCTGGGAAATGAAGAGCCCAAAAACAATGCTTATAACAAAAATGCTATGGAGTCAGCAGCTTAAGCCTAACTGCAACTGGATTTAAAACCACCAAAATCGAAAAAATGTTAGATTAAATAAGTGACCTATGTTTGGTGTCACATGCCTTTGTAATTGTTTAAATGTCATACTTTTGCACTTAGAATCAGCATTCTAGCTGCATGTGTAAAATTGCAAGTTAATTTAAAAAGCAACAAATAACATGACAGTAGCTGAAAGTCTGGCTTAAGGAACTTGATTCTGCCTGGCAACTACCCCCATCAGCAGTGAAACTTGAGTCACCACTGTGTTCCCAGGCCAACCTTCCTTTTGCTGCCCCCACTAAGGATATGCCATCTATCTGATAACTGAATTACCTGGGCTCTGCAAGAGAGTGGACAAATCCCTCTTCACTCAGGCAAAGGTTTTTATTACCGCAGTCGTAAATTGTAGCTTCCTCTTGGCAGGAGCTGGGAGGAGCACTGCCTGTGAGAAGCAAGCTGGCTTGGCAGAAACTGGAAAGACTGGTTTCTGTACCATGTGACCTGAAAAGACACACCCCTGCAGCAAGGATATGGTTTTATAAAAAGGGGGATAATTCATAGTGCGGACATGTGAAAATTTTATAAATGATACCATAATTCTTGTGATTTTTCTGCCCACAGTTTAAGACGTGGTAGGAACCGGTGGTATGTTCAGGGGGGTTTTAGCGGAAAAGTGGATATTACTCTAAATGTGTGCATGTTAAAAATCTGAAACTTCATCAGTTAATGTCCCTACCCCCTGCACACATGTATGTAAAGTTGGGTCCATGTCGGAAATTGAAAAAGCAGTTAAAAAGTCAATTATGTACACTCTTTGAATGCAAGCTCCGAGAATGAGCAGATTTGGACATAGACATGGCTAAATTCAGCCACACCATGTATATGTAATTTCAAACAACTGTGTAACTCTGAAGTATGGATTTTGATCATATATATATTTGGGTGCACAGATGACAAGGGAGGATGTTTCAAGAGATCATAAAATGACATCAATCTGACTCACAGTTCAGTTTGCCAATCAAGCGGAGGAATGGAAGCCTGACCAATGACGAATGAGAGGGGCAAGTCTAGTGATGCAACACACACACCCATTCTCAAGAAACAGATAAAAGCAGAGAGTCAGGACACATAGACACATTCAATTTCATCTGCCGCTGGAAGCCCTGCCGGAAAAATCCATACTTACCTCCATCAAACTCCAGAAAGCCAAACTAGAGACTTCAATCTATCCAGAGCAGAGACCAGACCAGAGAGAAAGCAGTGCTGTGCCTAGCAGAGACCAGACCAGAGAGAAAGCAGTGCTGTGCCTAGCAGAGACCAGACCAGAGAGAAAGCAGTGCTGTGCCTAGCAGAGACCAGCCAGAGAGAAAGCAGTGCTGTGCCTAGCCGAGACCAGACCAGGCGCTGTGAGCAGAATCCGGAAAGACCTGACCAGACTGAAGATCGTGACCAAGTCGCTTTCCTGTTCAAAATCTCTTGTGAGTACTTAGCAAAACTCAGAACACATCTCTTAGTTTAAATTCATCTAATTCAATCTATTTAACCTAAGTAGAACTGCCTCCTATCTGTCACCTGTCATTTCTAGTAAAATTTGTCATTTTGAAAAAGTGTGCGTTTAAAATTTACAAAACCAAAAACGACCTTTACTAAATTACTCATATCTCCGCAACCGTTTGGGCTAGAGACTTGCAATAACTTTCATTTGGAAGCTGAGATCCCAGGCTTTCCTAGGACCCCAAAACGGTAGAGATAGTCCTTGCGGTTCCTTTGTAATAGCGCTCGGCGCATCCGCGAATTTTGCCGCGATTTGCAATTTCTTCACATGTAAAAAAAACTGCTGCTGCCTGATTTCATTTGCCAGAAATTCGTTTAACCTGCTAACTATCCCTGCATCATTGCTAGTGTGAGCCTGGACTAATATTAACTAGATACCACTCATCCTGAACCTCTAAAAGGGAATTAAGAGCGTTTCCAGCATATTTCTCATTCATTGCTAGCACCTATCAAAGCATTTGCCTGTGTTTTCAAACTTCTGTTTAAGCTTGCTGGATTGAACTGAATTACAGTTGATTGCATTTCTGAGAACTGTGTGTTTTCCTTCCATTTCCTTGCCTTGCATCAAGGGGGGGAGGGGAGTAGCCAGAGAAAAGTGATTACATTGTTTGGTTGAAATCATATTGCGTATTTTCTGTACTGCATTCATTGAATATTGCATCCACCTGAGCCTACATAAAGCATCCTCTACCACATTATACTTTTGTTCCTATTTACCAGTGTGCTACCTTATCCATTTCATGTCAACTCATTAGTGATTAAAGAAGTGTGCTAGTGCCAGATTCTCCGTTGTTAATATTTACCATATCAGATTAAGTGTGATATTCAATTATTAATTTATTAAAAAGTGTGATATATATTTTAATTTATCAAATAAACCTTTTAAACTTGCAAAACAGAATTACTTCTTGGCTCAGTGGGGTCAGGGGGATTCCAAGAGAGGGGTGTTATACAGGGGTAGTCATCCAGAACGCATGAACTGGACCTAAAGATATATCAATAAGGGTTTTCATTCAGTATTCTAGACTAGGCGTTAACTTAGCTGTAGTGCTGAATTGAATCCTCTTACAGTTCATGCTGTACATGGTGATCGGCTCATTATGTATTTTTAAGTATGTGTTACAAACTTGCATTTTGTTTTATGGAAGCAAAGTGGTATAAATAATGACAGTACTTGGTTTGTGCACACAAGAGGTACAATTGACATGGTCATGGGCTGTCTGCAAAGTTTAAAAAAACCTTTTGTACCTATGTTCTGCATTGAGGAAAACCCAGTGTTTCACACAACGCTGACCATATGAAGTTTTTGCCATCTTTGTCAGAGATCACACCTCAAATGAAGTGCTGCACCTGAGATTCCTTTATATAAATGGATTGAAATTTCAATTTGTTAGGGGCCCTATGCTTGCTTGTGATGCTGACATTGTAACACAAGGTGTCCTGCTAGAGTTGTAATATTGTTGGAGAATATTGTAAAGCGCTGATTTTCAATATCTAAAAGATATCAAATTCTGATTCTGAATTCTTTATTTTTTAGAATCGCCCTGGAGCACAGAACCTTGCAGGCAATGGACCGTGGAGGAATGGATCTAGGATTGCACATGGATGTGGACTGTGGACACTCTCAACCGGCAGATGCTAATGCCATGGATCTAGGGTTGCCACGGATTGTGCAACCTCTCAGGCATTGGACCGTGGAGGAATTGATCGAGGATTACCAGTGGATATGGTTTCAGGGCCCTCACAATCAACAAGATTGGATGTGCATAGTGAGGATTTGTGGAGTGTGCTGTTTGTTTGGGGCCTTCAAGCCACAAATGTTTGGGGTGGCAGCCGACAATGAAGAATGGCTTTTTGGGTGTTTCAGGGGGCCTTGGCAACCGGTGAAGTGGGAATGGCCAGAGTTATTGGACTCCATTGCTATCCACAAGCATGTGATATAGCAGGGTTGATGGCACCAATTGCTTTGTCATCTCAAAGGGGTATAGAGCAGAGGAACTGCAGCTACCAAGGCGGCAGACGCCCTGCGAGACATCTCCATGGGAACCTGATTGGATGGTTTGATTCCGCACGCGCCACTTGTAACAATTGAGATTCATGTCTTGTTTTTCACAAAATATCATATGCAGATTCTTTATCAGCACATGACACCTTTGTCCAGTTCTGTCCAGTGTCTGGTCTCAGCGCTCTGCACTGTATTTATGCGCACAGTGTTCAAAATAATTCACCCCCTGACCTTTCCAAGTGATTTGGACTATAATCTTTTGGAAGAAATCCATTTTATACACAAATTGCACTTTTTCTTTTTTCATTTAACATTGCACGTGTCATAAAAACCATAATGATGAATTCTGGTATGAAGAAACCTATTTTTTTCTTGAAAGATTTGATACCCCTATCAAAATGTTGTAATACATAGAGTGGAAGGGCTAACATTTAATTGTATTTTTATACTTTGGAATTCCACAAGCCCAAGGAGATTATGATACCTCTAATGGTATTTATAACACTAACAACCATTTTAATGGCAGCACATAATTGTATGAGATCACAAATATGTTTCAGAACTCTTTCTGATACACCACATAGATATGGTAATGGGAAGATATGCTGACAGACAACCTCTGCCATCTCTGCCTAGTCATTTTGCACATCCACACACAGCCTGCCCTTCATGAGGACTTGCGGTATTGTAATTTGAAGGGCTGAAGTATTGCCAGTACTGAGGCAGATGATACCGACTTGCTACATTTGCACCTGCAAAACTGACTGATATTTTACCAGAATGTGGAGGCCAAAAGCTACTTTAATATCTTATATCAAGATTGTTATTCATGATTTTTCTCACTCATGCATTGAACAATCTTCACTTTATGCATTGAACAATCTTCACTGACACTTTTCTTCCTTGCCCTTCCAGCATTTTCCCTGCACACTGATGTTGACATCCCACTGGATTCTATATCTTCTCGTCTTTCCCATCAGTCTTTGTTCTACCAATAGATGAATTTCTGTTCAACCAATAACCAGTTGGCAAAAACAAAGTACATTCGAAAGTGTTGCTGTTATACACGAAGCCGCACATATATTCAAACTCAGGAATAATTCTGAGCATACTTTGTGACTTTGTTCCTTATTAAACTTTTTTAATCACTAAATGACCCAACTGGCCCAACTGGCCCTAGTGACCTTAGTGTCCCAATTGGCGTATGTGTCTTTCTTTTATGTGTGTTTATTGTCTGCCTTTAAGTGATGCTGCATGGTGTGATGAAGGCATTCAGAGATTATTTTTCACCACTGGTTATCCTTGCTAACTGCAGAGGCATGTGTCAATCCTAGGGATCCGAATTCCTTGGTCTGATTGGGAGAATGGTTGCACATGCCTCTGCTATGTTTCACATTCCAAACAAGGGAGATGTTTGAGATGTGCTATATGTTAATTCAGCACAAGTCCCAATTTGTGTTATCCACAAAACCACTGCCCGCAAAAAGAATTTTAACCCTCGCTCAGTAATCTCAAGTCACAGGGTAGAATGCATTTCACAATTCATTATTAGACTCCTAGCAAAGTAGATTTTGTATGATACTGCTGTAAAGCACTTAAAAGAGTAGACAAATGCTGTTGATGTGGAGCACCATTATCAGGCTTAAAATGTGATTATTCTGGGGGGCTGAGGCTGAAGGGTGTTAAGAGAAGTAGCTGTTTGATAATTGCACACCGCAACACAGGTATATTCGCAGACAGTGCCCGTGAAGTATACAGAGTGATTTTTATAATCACAATAGTGAAAAGAAAATGTAAGAAAGCTCTATTAAAACTTCTAAAATAAGTGCGCAAGGGTGTGACGCCCCTTTCAGCAGCAATGTTACACCCACAAGCACACACACGCTGTAACACTTTTTGGCAATGGGTGCTGTATAAAACGTAAACATGTTTAATAAATAAATCACAGGCTTCACACTTAAAATACAAATGTATCATTGCCTCACCGCCATAAAGCCTACAACTCCCCTATACACCAGAAACAGCATTAAGTCACATTTTTCCCACCGACAATTATAACATGTTGCACATTTAAACCATCTCATTTGTCCTATATCTCAAGTGTCAGCATCAGAAATATTGTTTCACAAATGAAAAGGACCTGTGGCACAAGGCATCATTCTGCCTGTCGCCCTATAGTCAGTACTGAATGAGTTATATACTTTGACAGTCTAGGTTAGTGTTCATTTCGTTTTTACACAACACTCGCCCTAGCTTTATAAAGGTTTGTAACCATGACCATAAACACCTGTACTCATTCGACTAGACCAAGGTTTTGGACATGAGATTAAAAGGCCATTATTTATTTTACTGTGTTTGCTTTGTATGGCTGAAGAGTTTTCGAATAAAAAGTCCTGGCTCTCATTGTGGTCATGCCCAGCACCCATAGCTCAGACATTCTAAGAGAATTATACATAAATGCTATAACTGTATAATTACTATGCGTTATTTCATTTAACCCTAAGCCGCCTGCCCCAAACATGTTACCATGTTACAATGCCAGGAGAAACATTTAGGAGGCTGTGCATGCATGCACAATTATCTCGCAGCAACAGTTTGCAAAAATAAACAGCAGTTTTACGCAAACATACTTGCAAAAGATTAGAGCTTTCAACTTAGTTTGCAGCGTAGCAAGATGATTGAGGCCTTAAAATTCCCAGAAAGGTTGGCTTTTAAAAATTAAAGTGCAGAAAGAACATGCCATATGGTGGATGCATTGTATATATTTTATGACGGTGCTGGCACTGTGAAAATTAAGAGACATGAACCTTTTAATCATCAAACTGGCATTCAGTTGAACCGTGTAGCCAGTTCATCAGAGTGAGATCAAAAGTAAATCCTCATTGACATATTTCTGTTGTGTAATCACGTGTGTCTTGTGGAAGATTACTGGGTACAATGCCTCTAAACTAGCGTATTAGCTGTTGGGGTTAACACGCATGTCACTTGCATATATCTATGTTTAGCACTAGCTCCTCAAATTAAATGCTATCAGGCATAAACTGTTTTTTACAGTGAAGTCTTGATGTGGTCATTTATTTTTGCCATTGCTTTATATAGCCAGCATGCCATCTAAATGTCACTCCTGGTTACTTTAGAAAAATGTGTTTCAAAACAATCCATCAAGTTTTGCTGTTCTGTTAATAGCGAGCAAGTCCCTACCAAACTTTAGATTCATGTGCAGTCATTGACACCTGGTAACCAGAGTTTGACCTGGAACACAAACATATGTAAACATCAGAAACATGTGTTCCTGCAGCATAGTAGTAGCTAGATATGGCAACCCCACCCATGAACCTGCAAGACAATGCTTCACCCTTAAAAACCTGTTGTGACCACCATCACATCCTGTAGCGCCGGATGGGGGCTCAATACCACTACCTATCGTGTTCCATAAATGAGCCTTGGTAGCAACACTGTCCCAAATGTATACACCCTTGTGACAACAAAGCAGTGAAATCCATTGCAGTTCCTTGGGCTTGCATCCATAAGCCAAAACATTCCCAAGACACTGATCACCCAGGCGCATTGTAGAATGAGAGAAGCCACCTGTGCCCACCTTGTTTACTTGTGGGGCACCTGTATAAAAAATACTGTTTTAAAGCACCTACCGGGTAGGGAGGGAACAAGGGTGGGAAATACATTAAAAACCACAATATTTAAGAGCAGTGGGGGGGTAGAAGGGACAAACCTACTATGCCTTGTGAGTATTCAGAACGTGCAAGTGCAGCAAGGAAGAGGGAAGAGGGGGTAAGTGCTTTGGAGTCTGGGCTCATGGGTGAGCTACAGATGCCACAATCTGAAGAACAACTCCATTGTGTTGGGGCCCTGTGATAGTTTGATTAATTCTGACAACAATAAGACTCTGAGTCGAATGCGTAGTTGTATGAGTTTCAACGAGAACCCAAATCTTTTATTAACAAAACTCTTTCTTCCTAATATTGTTAAAGGATACGTTTCTCCGATCTTCTCAGGGGTCTTAAGTGAAGGTCTGTTGGATCACTTTCAGGTAGGGGTTTCCTTTATTTAATTATTTGCCGTACACTATGACTTTCAGGAGTTCTTCGCTTCCTCCGACCTGTCCCTTTCCTCTCAAACAGTCTTAAAAGGGTTTTGCCCTTCTCCTACCGATTCCCTCGGATCTTCCTGAATTTTCCTCTTTCTCTCCCTTTCTCTCTCTCTCTCTCTCTTTTCCTTGTCCTTTTCCCAACACCTGCTTTTACTTCATTTGCCTTTTAGCCAGCCTCCTTCCACCTCTTGGCAACAAGATCCTTTTCGCCGTAGCCTGTTGTGCTTGTTGTTATTTATCTCCTCCTTTTACTTCACTCTCCCTTTAGATCGGCGTCGCTGATGAGCGCAACAGCACCCGACTTTGCTCAGCACCGCTGGCGAGGCAGCCGCATCTTTAATTCCCCTCTCTCACTGGGTTCGGTTCCCATGCGTGAGTCGACATCTAGTCCTTCGCCTCTCCCTCAGTATCACCCCTCTCTCTGTTTTCACTGCTCCTTCTTTCTAAGCGGGCAGGCCCGGATACTCACAGCGAACCCGTCATCGGGACAACGGTCCCCTCTTGAAAACGAACTTCGTTGTGCGCAACAGTGCGACCAACTCAATAACCTGGACTGGCGACAACAATCGCCTTGTTTAAACAACGCTCTCTCTCCTTTACTTCTCTTCACGTCTCGACCGGAGAAACCCCAGGATTTGAGGTTCTCCCGTTTCGCCGTCTTCTCCCTCAGTAGGCCCAGCTGCAACCGTTGGTCTCGATCTCCTGCTCCTCCTCGTCTCCGTTTCCTAGGATACCCAAAACACAGCCTTGATTAGAGGAAAGTCCATACAGGGATCACTTCCTGGTTCTGTATTCGGGCTTTAATAGTACTCCCCGCTGTACATAACCACCGGCAGACACCAGTAAGAAGGCTCATATGCTGTCACATCGTCACACCCCCTCTACTAAGCCCTTACGATCGGTAAGGGTTTCTGCTCTGGACAGGTAATCAGCTTGGGCCAAGAATTTCCCAGGTTTATGAATTGTTTTAAAAGAGAAGGGCTGGAGGGAAAGAAACCATCTGAGGATTCTCTGATTGGGATCTTTGTTACGAGCAAGCCATACTAACGGAGCATGATCAGTTATTAGGGTGAACTCTCGACCTAGCAAATAGTACCTCAGGGCGTCAATGGCCCACTTTACTGCCAAACACTCCTTTTCAATGGTTGGATAACTCAGCTCGTGAGGTAATAACTTCCGACTAATGAATAGTATTGGTCTTTCCTTCTCACCCTGATCTTGGAACAGCACAGCTCCAAGACCCGTACCTGAGGCATCTGTGTGAAGGAAAAATTGGGCACTAAAGTCTGGGCAATGTAACACCGCTCTTTTGGTGAGGGCCTCCTTCAAGTTGTTAAAAGCCTGTAATGTTTCCACAGTCTTCCAAACTTTTCTTGTCAATGGAATTTTCTTCAATAGATTGGTGAGGGGAGTGGCTAAGGTAGAAAAATGTGGGATAAATCTTCTATAATATCCCACGAACCCCAGAAACGCTCGCACTTGTTTTGGTGTTTCTGGGAACTTTAACTGTTTGATAGCCTTGATTTTCTCCTCCTGGGGTCGGATTACCCCTTGACCAACATGATATCCTAGATACTTTGTATGAGACATGGCCACATGAGTTTTCTTGGGGTTGATATGTAATCCCGCCTGTTTCAGGGTTTCAAGTATTTTCGCCAAATGTTGCAGATGTTCTGTCCAGGTGTTGCTGTAAACTATGATGTCATCGAGATAGGCCCCAACATACTGTTCATGACCCCTTGTAATATGGTTCATTAGTCGCTGGAAGGTCGCAGGCACCCCATGTAACCCAAAGGGTAGCATCGTAAATTGATATAAACCAGTAGGCATGGCAAACGCCGTCTTCTCCTTATCCACGGGTAGCAGGGGAATTTGCCAGTATCCTTTGGTTAAGTCAATCGTAGTCAAGAACTTCGCCTTTCCTAACTTATTAAGCAGATCTTCTATCCTGGGCATCGGATACGCGTCGAACGTAGAAATTTCGTTTAACTTCCGAAAGTCTATGCAGAATCTTACACTCCCATCCGACTTCGGAACCAAGACTACAGGGGAGCACCATTCACTGTAAGAGGGTTCAATGATTCCCAGATCCAGCATTTCCTGTACCTCCTGATTGAAGGCTTTGATCTTCGACTCGGGGATCCGATAAGGTCTTCACTATGGCCTCAGGTTTGGTGACTATGCGATGATTAGTCAAGTTGGTCCTCCCTGGTAAGGAGGAGAATATGTAAGAAAACCTTTGTATTAATTTGGACAACTCATCCTTTTGGACAGGCGATAAGTTTGGACTGATATTCAGTCCCTCTGAACCCGTCTTCTCCTTTAATGGCAGAAAATGTTCTTCTGTTATGTCCCTAGATATCATGGCGATGGTTGGGATTGGAGATGCCCACTTTTTAAGTAGGTTGACATGATAGGTCTGATAGGGAATTTTACTGTCCGGCTGTTTCACCCTGTACGTTAATGGACCTAGAACTTCTTGAATCTCATAAGGTCCCTTCCAGGTAGCTAGCATTTTATTTTCGGAGGTCGGTACCAACACGAGTACCTGGTCTCCCTTCTTGAACGTACGTAACTGCGCACCCTGGTTGTAGTATTTTTCTTGTCTTATTTGTGCTCGAAGAAGGTTATCCTTAGCAATACTTAGTAGCTTTTCTACCCTTTCTCGCAGCTGAGAGGCATACTCCGTCAATGTTACCTCATGTTTCGGTTGTTCCTCCCATCCTTCCTTTAACAGGTCCAACAAACTACGAACAGGTTTTCCGAATAACAATTCAAAGGGCGCAAATCCAGTTGATGACTGAGGAGTGTTTCTAAGAGTCATTAAAATCCAGGGTAATGCTCTATCCCAGTCCTTATTCTCTGAGGACGTTGTTTTTTTCAGCATTTGTTTGATGGTTTGGTTGTAACGCTCCATCAACCCATCCGTCTGTGGATGGTACACAGCGGTCTTCAGATGTTCTATTTTAAGCGTCTCACAGACTTGTTGGAGCACCTTGGACATGAAATTCGACCCCCTGTCGGTGACGATCTCCCGTGGTATCCCAACTCGTCCAATAAAAGGAATTATTGCATCACAAATCTGTTGGGTATTTGTTGCCTTTAGAGGAAATGCCTCGGGATATCTCGTAGCATAGTCGACCACCACAAGAATGTACTTGTGACCCCTTCAAGTTGGTTCCAATGGCCCTACCATATCAATTCCTATTCTGCTGAATGGTTCCATGACCAGGGGCATAGGTTGAAGTGGCGCTTTCTTCACATTGGCCCTGTTCTTCAGCTGACACTCCTCACATGACTGACAGAACCGGGCCACCTGTTGGTACACTCCTGGCCAATAGAACCTGTCTAGAATTTTCTTGGTTGTCTTCTCCGTCCCCAGGTGTCCTTCACCAACCTGAAGGTGAGCGACCTCTAGGATAGTCTGGTAGAATTTCCGGGGTATTAGTAATTGTTTCAGATCCTCCCCACTCCGTGACTTGCTCAATCTATAGTATAGTTCATTCTCCTTAATAAAGCGTGGACCTTGTCCTGTTGTTTCTTCTCGGGCCCGTTCTCGAGCAAATTGTAGCAAGGGATCTAGTTCTTGTGCAGACCTAAAACTGTCCCCGTCTTCCTCTATCCTCCAGTCGACTGCCACAGGGAAGACATTTTTAGCTCTCCACTCTTTCTTCAGTAATCGCTTGACCCTTTTGCTCTTTTGTGATTTAGGACTCGGGCTAGGTATTTCTTCGTTACAAAACGGGGCCGTTTCCAACCAGCTCTTCTCAATTTTATGAACTAATTCTGAGAATGTTGGAATGTCTGAGCCAATTAGAAGAGGTTTAGGCAACCGGGGCAACACTGCTGCAGTCACCCCCATTGTCTCCCCGACCATTTTAATTTGTATTTTCTTGGAGGGGTAAACTCTTATATCTCCATGGACACACCGGATAGGTATTTCCCCTGAAGAATAATAATCTTCACCTACCAGCTCCGATGTCACCGCCGTCTGTAGGCTTCCAGAGTCGACCAGCGCGGTGGTAGGTCTTCCATCTACCTCTGCCTCACAGGTATATAGATATTGGGGCTGTCTCCCATTCATCTGTTCCGGGACTTCATTTCTCTTTTGAGATTCGAGAACTCCAACATCCATTGGTTCCACTTTCAGCTTTTTCGGACAAAATCTTGCAAGGTGTCCCCAGTCCGCACAGTCAAAACACTGTGGACCCTTAGGGGTAAGAGTGGTTTGACGAAAATGTATAGGACCTTCACTATTGGGTCTGGAACGTACATTTTCTCCTTCCGGTCTTCGCAGCATTGAGTTTGGCCATCTTGGTTGAGTCGCTGGTTTATTCAACAAAAGATGTGGTTTATAGTTCGTTGTAAAGGTCAAGACCTTGCCTTGTCCAGCTTTTTGGTAGGCTGAAGCTACTTCCACTGCCTCGCTTTATGACAATCTGGGGTGTTGTTTGACCCATCTCTGCACAGGCCCAGGGAGGGCTTCGATGAACTGTTCCAAAACGACCTTTTCTGTTATCTCTGCAGTGGTGGATGCACCAGGCTGTAACCATTTCTCCGCCAACTCTTTTACTCTGTAATATAACTGTCTCGGGGTTTCTTCCCCTTTCAGTTTGACTTCTCTAAACTTGACTCGATACGTCTCCTCGTCGTGCCCCATCCGTTCTAACACCACCTTCTTCATGTCCCCATAGCTGGTGTCGCCGGTGGGGTTTGCTGCCTGATATGCACATTGCATTTCACCGGTCATCAATGGTGCGATGTAATGACACCATCTCTCGGCGGGCCACTGAGCATTGTGAGCCACTCTCTCAAAATTCACGAAAAAATGTCCTGGATCCTCGCCTGCCGAATATTTTTGCAACACAGTGGTAGGGACCTGAGGATTGCTTCGTACATTTGTTACTTCAAGTAATTGGGCCTGTTGCATTTGTAAAGCCTGTTGAAAGGCTAATCTATCAGCTTGAGCTTGTTGTGATTGCATTTGTAAGGCTTGTTGTAAGAGCTGTTGGCCTTCACTTAGTGTCTTAATTAGGTCCTCCATGGCGCTCTCACGATCCCACCGCTGCCACCAATCTGTGATAGTTTGATTAATTCTGACAACAATAAGACTCTGAGTCGAATGCGTAGTTGTATGAGTTTCAACGAGAACCCAAATCTTTTATTAACAAAACTCTTTCTTCCTAATACTGTTAAAGGATACGTTTCTCCGATCTTCTCAGGGGTCTTAAGTGAAGGTCTGTTGGATCACTTTCAGGTAGGGGTTTCCTTTATTTAATTATTTGCCGTACACTATGACTTTCAGGAGTTCTTCGCTTCCTCCGACCTGTCCCTTTCCTCTCAAACAGTCTTAAAAGGGTTTTGCCCTTCTCCTACCGATTCCCTCGGATCTTCCTGAATTTTCCTCTTTCTCTCCCTTTCTCTCTCTCTCTCTTTTCCTTGTCCTTTTCCCAACACCTGCTTTTACTTCATTTGCCTTTTAGCCAGCCTCCTTCCACCTCTTGGCAACAAGATCCTTTTCGCCGTAGCCTGTTGTGCTTGTTGTTATTTATCTCCTCCTTTTACTTCACTCTCCCTTTAGATCGGCGTCGCTGATGAGCGCAACAGCACCCGACTTTGCTCAGCACCGCTGGTGAGGCGGCCGCATCTTTAATTCCCCTCTCTCACTGGGTTCGGTTCCCATGCGTGAGTCGACATCCAGTCCTTCGCCTCTCCCTCAGTATCACCCCTCTCTCTGTTTTCACTGCTCCTTCTTTCTAAGCGGGCAGGCCCGGATACTCACAGCGAACCCGTCATCGGGACAACGGTCCCCTCTTGAAAACGAACTTCGTTGTGCGCAACAGTGCGACCAACTCAATAACCTGGACTGGCGACAACGATCGCCTTGTTTAAACAACGCTCTCTCTCCTTTACTTCTCTTCACGTCTCGACCGGAGAAACCCCAGGATTTGAGGTTCTCCCGTTTCGCCGTCTTCTCCCTCAGTAGGCCCACCTGCAACCGTTGATCTCGATCTCCTTCTCCTCCTCGTCTCCCGTTTCCTAGGATACCCAAAACATAGCCTTGATTAGAGGAAAGTCCATACAGGGATCACTTCCTGGTTCTGTATTCGGGCTTTAATAGTACTCCCCGCTGTACATAACCACCGGCAGACACAAGTAAGAAGGCTCATATGCTGTCACATTGTCACAGGCCCCCAATTCATTGTCTCTTGCTGATCTGACAAAAACATGCAAGCCCACCCTCGGCCCTCAAAACATCTGGGATTTGTTGAATCAGATACACTAATCTCCATAAAACCAACAGCTATCGGTTGTCGAAGACCACAATCCTTATCCAGAGACTCTGCCGGCTGTGCCATCCATCTGTTGGAGTACATGATGCCACTAAAAATGCAAATACATATAGAATCAGAATAGAACATCTTTAATACAACGAGCATCAGTGCTTTACAATATTCACCAACACTATTACACCTACACTATTACAAAACTAGCAGCACAGTGTGTGTTACAACATCAGCGTCAACATATTAAATCTAATGTAACAGCCAAGCACAGGGCCCCTAAGGAATAGAAATTTCAATACATTTATATAAAAGAATCTTATGTGCAGTGCTTCATCAGAGGTGTGATCTCTGACAAAGATGGCAAAAACTTCCCATTGTCAGCATTGTGTGAAACACTCTTTTCACAGAGATTTAGGGACAACATGTTATTCATTTGGTTCATTTTAAGTAATTTTGGTTTGAATCAAACCTTCTGATTGTTGCAGAAACAGGACCAACTCCAATAAATAGACATACATAGACACGCATCTACATAACACAATATTCTATTGTAAAAATAATATAGTATCATTTATTTCTTATCATTTGATTAAAAATAATTTACTTTTTAAATCTTCCAAAAGTAAAAATGTGTGATAATAATGGACATTCGGTTACCAATAAAAAGTCGTTGCCAGAAAGCAACCCCAGAAGGCACTCTCATATCGTTAACAAAGCGATGGAAAATCTGTGACCTGCAGGTTACCAGCTTTTCATCTTCGACATAAAAACATTGCAATGTTTCATTAGACGCCTTGTTCCTTCTACCCCTACATAATCTCAACCTTCAAGCATTTATTTCTGTAGCACCAGTACTAAATTTGCATAACATGTTTTTCCTCCACTTTGCTAGGAAACGTTTTACACTATTCTTGCAATTTTGTGTTTACAGACACATCCGTGTGAAATCGGACAGTGACTTTTTGCCTACTAGATAAGTGTGATCACATTCATGATCCAACAATTCCAATTTTTGAAAAACCCACCTTTCTAAAAACCCCCAGAGAAATATCCAGGGAATTTATGAATTCCTTGCATTCTGTTATAAAGTTACTTCTGGCTGTTAATTCAATTCAGAGTTCCACACAGGGACGAAGGACAATCCTGGCCATCATAATCAATCTTTCCCAGCATCATTAATCTCTGCTTCATCAAATGTATTCTTAATGAGTTTAGTGCTAGTTCGAGTTTGATGGCTTGAACAGGCGTGCCCTTATGTTACCCCCACAAAAATCTTAATACAAAGCCTTCCATTCTGGACAATGCCTCCAGCCCCTCCTAGTTGTGGTTTCTAGACCATAGATTAGTACAGAATTTTTTTTCATCATGTATAGTTCTAAGACATGAAGCCAAGAATAAAGACCAAAGATCTTTTGTTTTAGGACTGACCGATATGGAAGCCATTTGGTATACACCACAAATGGAGTCTAGGGAAAGGATGTGTGTTCCCCGGCCAATGTCATAGAAGCAGCTGATGCCGCAAAACACTAATACAGCCCGAAGCAGACATTTGAGGACAACTTGCTTCTTGGAAATAGGGGTGGCTTGGCAGTTTGGACTGTATACTGTTTTAACATCAGGGGTGGAATGTTGCATACAATTGGCCCCTTCTGTGATGGAGAAAGGTAGCTGAGCACTAGAACAATGTAACCCCCTAACTTATGCTGAGTGATTAAATGCATCAACTTCAACATTTTAATTGCTATTTACTTCATCTCTTTTTCGTATACATTAGCAAGAGAATGTACTCACCCCCCTTGCTATGCCTAGAGAATCAAGCCCCACTGACCCCTGTAAGAGGATTCAATTCAACACTACAGCTATGTCAATGCCTAGTCTGGGATACTGAATGGAAACCCTTATTGATATATCTTCACGTCCAGTTCATGCATTCTGGATGACTACCCCTATATAACACCCCTCTCTTGGAATCCCCCTGAACCCACTGAGCCAAGAAGTAGTTCTGTTTTGCAAGTTTAAAAGGTTTATTTGATAATTTAAACAATAGATATGTATATCACACTTTATAATAATTAATAATTGGATATCACACTTAATCTGAGCAGTAATCAATAATGGATAGTCTGGCACTAGCACACTTGTGAATAGGAACAGAAGAATAAGGTGGTAGAGAATACTTTATATAAGTTCAGATGGATGTAATGTTGAATGAAAATGCAATACAGAAAATACTCAATATGATTTCAACAAAACAATGTAATCACTTTTCTCTGGCAATCCCCTCCTTTTATGCAATGCAAGGAAATGGAAGGACAGCACACAGTTCTCAGAAATGCAACCAAATGTAATCCAGTTCACCCCAGCAAGCTTAGACTACAGAAGTTTGAAACACGGGCCCAAAATGCTTTTATATGTGCTGGCAATGAAGTGAAAAATATGCTAAAATGCTTTTAATTCCCTCTAGAGGTTCAGGGTGAGTGGTGTCAAGTTAATATTAGTCCAGGCTCACTCTAGCAATGATTCAGGGATGGTTCTTAAGAGGCAAACGAATTTTTAGCAAGGAAAGCAAAGAAGCTTCTGTTTTCACACGTGGAGAAATTTGCAAATCGCGGCAAATTCGCGAGTGCATTTTTCGCGATTGCGGCAAAACTATAGGGGGTAGGAATGCGGTTCTAGGTTCGTAGAAAAGCCAAGATTCCCAGCTTTCAGAGGAAAGTTACTGCAAGTCTCTAAGACAAACGGTCACGGAGATATGAGCGATATGGTAAAGGTCGTTTTTCAGATTTGAAATTTTAAAGTTCAAAAAGACAAGTGACAGCTAGCAACTAGAAAATGACAGGTGACAGTTAGGAGGCAGTTCTACTTAGATTAAAATAGATTGAATTATATTATTTTAACTAAGAGATTGGTTCTACACAGTTCTGCTAGGTACTCACAATATATTTTTGAAATAAATGGGCCTTGCCACGGATCTGGTCAGGTTTTAGACTGGACTCTGGTCTGGTCTCGGCACTTCACAGTGATCTGGGTCAGTTCTCTGGTTCTGCTAACAGTGGTCTGGGTCAGCTCTGCTCTGCCTCTGGTTCTGAATATTGATAGATTTGAAGTCTGGATCTCTGGATGTGGTATGGTCCGGCAGCATGCTCCGCAGCAAATGGAATTGAAGGTCCCTATCTGTCCTGACTGTCTGCTTTTATGTGTTTTGAAAATGGGTGTGTGTGCAGCATCACTAGGCTCTACCCCTCTCCACTTGTCATTGGCCACTTCATCCTCTTCCCCTTGATTGGGGGAATGAAATGAAGTGTCATCATGATGAGGTCTGTTTATGGTACAGAGAACCCACCCCTGTCAAATTACACACAATCTATATTTTGACCCAAAAGACATATTTGCACAGGTACACATTTGTTTAAAATTACATGCACCCATCACATATCACAGGAGGTATACCCTGTCCAAATCTGCTCTTCCTGGGAGCTTGCATTCAGAAATGGTGACATTTGCACTTTTTAACTGGTTTCGCAATATCGGACATTACCCCAAATTTACACACATGTGCGCAAGGAGTATGGACATTAATTGATGAAGTGTCAGATTTTTAACATGCATACATTTTAAGTAATACCCTCTTAACTGCTAGCTTGCCCCCAGATCATGCCACCGGTTCTAAAAACCTCTTAAAATGTGGGCAGAAAAATCACAAGAATTATGGTATCATTTAAATAATTTTCACAAGTCCGTACTATGAGTTATTCATCTTTTTCTAAAACCATATTCTGGCTACAGGGGTGTGGTTTCCCCCCAGCACAAGGTTGAATTTCTGGTTTTTCCAGTTCTGCCAAGCCAGCTTGCTCTCACAGGCAGTGCTCCTCCCCTTTACTTCCAGGAGGAAGACACTTTTACGGCCCCCGTAATAAAACATTTGCCTGAGTCAGGACAGGGCTTTGTTCAATTTCCTGCAGAGCCCAGGTAATTCAATCAGAGAAGTGTCATATCCCTTTTGGTGGGAGCAGCAAAAGGGCAGCTAGGCCTGGGAACACAGCTGTTGTGCAAGTCTCAACTCCTGTCGGGGGTAGCTGGTGGGCAGAATTCAGTTCCTTAAGCCAGGCCCCAGCTAATGTCACTTTTAGTTACCCAGTTTTCTGCATTCAAATAAACTAACCATTTTTTACATATGCAGCTAAAATGCTGATTCTAAGTTTAAAACTATGACATTTAAACAATTGCAACCTATGTGACACTCAAAAGTAGGTCACTCATTTCTTTTAAACATTTAGATTTTTAGTGTCTTTCAGTCCAAATTTACTTAAACTGCTGAAATCCACAGCTCAGCCAGTCTTGTTATAAACCTTCAAGTCACTTCAGAATATAACTTTACATTGTATCCACCTCTCAGTAAGTCTTTCTTCGACATGCTTTGGGTTCATTTATTCAGTTTTACACACAAAAAAAAAAAAGTCTGGTGTTGTTTTAAAATGCCGGCTTTCTGATAGTGGTGAGTACTGGTACTGCAACCATTTTTGGGATTTAAGAAAATGAATTCCCCACAATTCTAGGTTGCTTTTGGCAATCAGCATTGCCATTCCCAATGGTTTCAGACTACTGTGTGGGTAGTCCAATGGTGGTTTTAGGCAGTGCCCTTCTGTGCCCATAACATCGGCAAAAATGAGCAGCAGCCTATTCTTCATGCATTTCCCTGTGCATTTTCTGGGAAGCTCTGGCCATCATGATGTTTTCCATGTCAGTACTGCACAGTTTTGAGGTAGGGCTTGGATGCATGGATAAAAACATCCCACACCCCACTCAATGATTCTGAATCATTCCTAGATGTGCTTGTTTCCAAGTACAGGGTAGTCCTGGCATGACAATATGCACTGCATACCGAGGTACCTTAAATTGTTAACCAGCTCAGTGCCTCAACCATAGAGAAAGCATTTGTTTTCGACCTTACAGCGTCCAAAGCTCATATAGTTACCTTTGGAGATATGAAATTGTAGATCCTTTCCATGGGAGAAGGTTCCCAAAGAGAGTGAATTCAGATTACGTAACAGTAGATTGAAGTGGCAAGCTGCTTTAAGCCCAATTATGCCCTTGGGGAGGCTTATTTATCTTATCATATGTATAAGGTAAGCGCATGTTCATTCTTCTATATGATATAGCAACATGTGGCCCTGGTGATATTGTTAAGCTTCAAATATTTGAGGGAATATTTTGGCAGAAAAAGATTGGTTTGTCGCCCAATACCCTGACCTATGTCATATATCTTGAGTTGGGGTTGCAGAACACTAGTGTGTGTGTGTGCGTGCGTGTGTGTGTATGTCTGTGTAGGTGATATGGCTTATCAATGGTGATTACATCTAAATCTGCTGAAAGATGGTAGAAATACTTTGTCAGGTTGTGTTTTTAAGTTTAAGCAAATCGTCACCTGTATTGGTTGACGTGCTTGGTTGGTTGGAGCAGTAGGGTCAAAAAATGTTGGACCTTACATAAGCTCTAATGTTTGTTGTTCGGTGTAGCATTCTCTGCCATAATGTGTCCCTGACCCTGTTGCACAGACCCGAGTGCCAAGATCCCGTAAAAGAGATCTATAATTGGAACTTGCGGAAGGAGGTAATAATATTAAAGTAGCGGAAGTGAATTTGTATTTGTGTTGTTCCGCCGGAAGTCCAATCCCAAAACAAACAACTGCGGTTGTTGGAAAATATTAAACAAAAAGAATGGGTGCCCTTTTGGACTGGTAGCAAATGGGGCAAAGAGACCTAAGAAACAACAAAGTGAGTACTGCTACCATTGTTGATACTTGATTGGTTATTGATTTTAAATTAATTTTATCACCATATTATCATACAATGTTTGCTTCATTTATTCTCATACCTTTCGATATGTCATAGGCACCACTCAGATATAGTAAGGAGGGACGCTCCCTTTATGCCATTTCTCTGGGTGGGGTACCAACATTTTTCCACATCTAGGTTTGAAGATGACTGGTACTATTGGTCTTGTGTGGTGGGGTAGGCCCAATATCAAGAGGGTGCTGGCTACAAGGGATGTAACCCTGAACAAGTCTTTGGCAAACTAGAAACAATCATTTAGATGGTTCCTCTTGTCCATAATGACCATGATGAGTTTACCATGCCCTTTTATGATCTCTTACTCTTAAATGGGTATAGCTATTATTTTATGTCTTTTTTCGATGTACATTTCTACAAATTCGGTTATTTGTGTCCTCTTCTATAAGTGTATTTGATTGAAGGCACTGCATGTCAGGAAATCTTAAATGAATACATTAGTATTACTATTTAGAATAGAATGCAGGGATGGACATACGGTAAGGTGCAGATGTTGAAAATCTGAAGTAAATGGGACCATAGTTAGTGAAAGTCGTTAAGAGGGGGTAGATCATGAATTCCCATCAAATTCTGCTCTACCCAGTCTGAATAAGTGGACGAGGGCAGTGTTTTGTGCGGATCTTAAACCCTTGCTCATTGTGGTTAGAAATTCAAGCAACACTTGACATCAAGCAGACTTGAAATCCGC
This sequence comes from Ambystoma mexicanum, assembly GCF_040938575.1. Classification (NCBI taxonomy): domain Eukaryota; kingdom Metazoa; phylum Chordata; class Amphibia; order Caudata; family Ambystomatidae; genus Ambystoma; species Ambystoma mexicanum. The sequence goes on along the minus strand of NC_090935.1, from coordinate 676,863,307 downwards.
TGCTGCAAAAAGAAAAGGAGCTGAACAAAATCCTTCTTTTTTTTTTTAAATGTTGTAGTTTTAGTCAAAACTTTTCATTTATCCATACAATCATACGATTCCAAAATGTAGAAATAAATAAATAAATAAATAAATAAAACATTCTTTCATTGACCATACTCTCCAAGCTATCTCATTTAATTTCCCTTTCAACTTTGGATACTGCTATAAGTCCATAATTACAAAAATATATGTGTTCTTCATCATAATAATATGATTCCAAAATTGATTTATGACAGTAGTGAGGCTCCTATTATTTCCTGACAGTATTAGATTCCATCTGTCCTGGCTATTGAGTTCGTTTCCAGCTGTAGATGTCATTTCTCGAAACCAGTTTCTTTTTCAGCTAACGCAGGGCAAATCATGATGATATGATGTATAGTTTCAATCGTCTGTTTGTTCTCACAGAATTGACAAAATGCTACCTCTTTCAAAATGTGCCTGTTATTTGCCATGAGTTCCCGTGTTGGTAGTTGATTCAATCGAAGTCTAATGAATTGATCCCTAATCTTCCTATCCGGAAATTGCTTCAGATACGTCGGTAAGTCATTGAGTGCACGGTTGTCCAATTCACAGTTCAAGTTCATCTGATATCGTGATTTGTCTGTTAGGGTAGAAATCCAATCATTTCGCTGTAGTCTTTGTTTAGCGCATTGAGGGCGGTTCACAGGCATCTCTGTTGTTATACTATTTGCTGCCATCACGTCAATCATGACGTTCTTCCATGTTGCTAATGCCGTGTTAGCCACTGTATCAGATCTCTGTTCGAATAGTTTGGATGCTGGTATTTCGTCCTCATTAATCATCTTTCTATACAAGTCGATCTTTTTCCACTCGACTATTGATCTTAAAGATTGGGTCGCAATCTCATGTCTGATTCTTTTGATTGGAAATGAACTCGATAACCCAAGGATTTTCCTCCAAAACATGCCTTCTAAGATATCCCACATTGATTGGTCGAGATTTATCATAGACTCACTCCCGTAACTCAAAATTGCGGTCACTTTTTGTCAGTAGAATATGAGGATCGGTTGTAAGGAGTATTTTCCGAATTTTCTGTGTATAAATAACCCTTGTCTCGCCAGTGAGGCTGTTTTTGTTCTTAATTGGTTTATCCATGGGGTTTCAACTTCTGATTGATTCACTAGAACTCCCAGGTATTTGATTGCTGTTACCGTTGTCAATTTTTGGTCGTTCATGTAAAATTGAAAGGGCTGTTGCTTTCTTTTTTGTCCTTTTTTTGCTAAAAGTGGCATGATTCTTGTTTTGGCAGTGTTTATCTCTGGGCCATTTTCCACCATATAAGTTTCCAACTCCCGTAGGCTTCTTTGTAGCCCTAATTCTGTTTTGTCTAAGATGACAATGTCATCTGCATGCATCAAGTGCTTAATCTGGTGGTTATTCAATTTGGGTGGATTTGCCTTCTGAAAATGAGGAGGATCAGGGAGATCCATAGTATACAGCTTGAACAGCGTTGCTGCAAGAGGGCAGCCCTGTTTGAGACCATTTTCCGCTTCAATAGGAGCCGAGAATTGACCTTGTTGTGAAAGTCTGATTCTTACGGTGGTATTGCTATAAAGTTGCTTAATGGGTTCAACTATTGTCGTTGGGCACTTCCACTTCATTAGTTTTCCCCACAATGTTCTCCTATTTACCAAATCAAAGGCCATATGCAGGTCTATGAATGCTGCATATGTGGTATGCTTGTTAACCAATGCCTCCTGTTTCAATAGATTCAAGATCATTAGATTTACATGAGTACCCGTGCTCTTTGTGAATCCAGTCTGCCTGATGTCAAATTGCTTATTTTCCTTGATCCATATATTAAGTTTGTTTAGTAGAAGCATTGCAAAAATCGTCCCAATCGGGTCCAAAAGTGTGATTGGTCTGTAGTTTGTAGTAGTTGCCTATCACCTGCTTTATATATTGGTATCAAGATTGCAGTTGTCCAGGTATCAGGTATTTGTTTCCCTTTTTCAATTGCAGAAAATAGATGAACGCAGAATTTTGCCCAATCCTCTGGGTGTTTCTTTATAAGCATGTTAATTAAGGCCATCTGAGCCAGGGGCCCCTGATGAGTTGAGCTTCTTTATGATTGTCAAGATATCCTCCACTGTCCAGGAGTTTGTCCAAACAGATGTTTCATTCTGCTCCATTCTGGTGGAATTATTTCTCACTGTAGAGTTGTAGATTGCCTTGAAGTGATTAATCCATGTAGATTCTGCAATCCCTTGGATTATTTTATGGTGCTTGTCCATTTGCGGATTCAACAGGTTCCATAATCCTTCTCTGCCTACGCCCCAAGACAATGGAGCCTCCTCCCCGTCAGCGTCAGACTAACCCCCAAACTCCTATGATACAAAATAAAAACTCAAGACCCACCTCTTCAAGGAGTCTCTCATGCTCAACACCCATCCCTTCACGCCACCCCTTGCGCCACCTGACTCGCTAGATGCTGCCTGCTTCTCTACTCCACGCCACCTGATACAGCTGTACCCCTCCTCTGTCCCCCTCTGTATCCAACCCCATGCTGTATATCTGTTCTGTTGTTATCACTGAAAAGCACTTCTGTTTTGTATCTGTATTGTTGTATACCTCTGTAAAGCACTTCATTGCTTCTCGAAGCTAGGTGCACACTCAATAAATACACTAATAATAATGTATTTATTTATTTATTAAGTGGCGAAAGCCCACAGGCATCGGGCGCCATACCATACACACAAAAGGACAACCAAGAAAACAGGACACAAGGGTAACTAATTTAGGTTGGAAGAATTGAACAGATGAGTTTCACATATTTCCTGAATGTAGCAAGGACGATTTCAGACCGCAGGGCGATAGGAAGTGAGTTCCAAAAAGTTGCTACCTTAACAGGGAAAGATCTTCCTAGTCCGTTTGCGCATTTATGCTCAGGGCAGATAATATGCCTTTTGTTAGAGGAGCTAATAGTTCTAGTAGGACAGTCCTGTGGAATAGAGGTCTTCAAGTAGGTGGGGGCTTGACCAAAATAGCATTTGTGCACCAAGGTTCCTGTCTTGAACAGGATTCTCTCCTTGATGGGGAGCCATTGAAGATTCTGACAGTGTTTAGAGATATGGGTACGCCTGGAAACATTTCTAACAATGCATACTGCATAATTTTCCAGAATCTGCCATTTTTTTATACTGGCGCTAGACGAACCAATCAGCAGGGCATTACAATAGTCGATCCGAGTAATGATGGTAGCTCGAGATAAGGTGGCACTATATAATATAATTATAATAATAACACTTCAATTATGAGGCTTGCAGATGAGCCGAAGCTCAGCAGGTCTTTCCATCTTCTCATATGCTGGTTGGGATACACAGATGTGACTATAATTGGCACCCTATCATAAATAAACAAGCTAGAAAGGGGTAGATAGTCCAATCAAGATATTCCAGTTTGGAAAGATTAGCTCAAGTATATCCGTCAAATATTTTTTCTTCCTTGAATTAGCGAACATACAAACACACAGGGTGTCCAAAAAGGTGTGAAATAAATGGTTTCATGTAGGTTCTGGATGTGTTGGCTTTATTTGGGAGTAGCACAAAGGGCTAACCATTAGTCTGTTGCACAGGTCATACTTCTGGATGCTTATCTCTAAACACCAACAGGCAATGCCTAGCCCAAGGCTACCTCCCTCCAGTTTTGCTAATCCCTGGATGAAGTGGTTTATTGAGGTTGAAACACTTTAGCAAATCACCTGGTAGAGTACAACACCTCCCAAAGGGAACTGCTGGACTGAGGCTGGTCTGTTCAGCAAATGGGGCTGCAGGCCAGCACCAGGCCGTCGAGGGCACCCTCACCTCTTGTGTGAGTGTGTCAGAGAGAGAGAGAGAGAGAGACATCCAAAACACCCCTAAACCGTGTCCTCCTCAAAATACTTGGGTCTGGCTCTACTCACAGCAGCCGCCTGGGATTGCAGCATTTTCATGTAGGCACTTGTGCACTAAGAGAAATCCCAGCCGTTACCAATTCTAATGCAGATGGCAGACACGCGTCACTGTTCAGATATTAAGGCGCAAAGAGACATTGCAAAGGCAAAAGGTGTGTTCCACCTCTGAGGGACTGGCTGTTAAAGAGCAATTGCGCACTCAGCAGGAACCAAGAGGAAGGTCTGCAATCTAGAACTGTATCACCTACTGTGGACCCCGAAATCTCCTGGCTGCTTGACATCCGGATCTGCCACTAAGTGACTTTCAATCAAGTCACCCAAAAACATGTTCGTATACCTGGACCAATATGTATATGCTCCCAAACCAGTGTCACTTGAAAACAAACGGGGACAGCTGCCAACTGGAGCAGTTTTACTGAATTCGAACGTACTTCCTTCGAGCTTCCACTCAAAAAGAGTTGGCTTTCCAATGCATTTCCGACTGAACCATGCAGCACCCATTCTGCTGTGAAGGTCGACGCTGGCCTGAACCCATAAAATCCCCTCTCTGGACGCCATCCACTGCTTATTGAACCTGCAAGCTTGAACTTTAATGTACCTTCCTTGAGCTCCAGCTGCTGATTGGATCATCACTGGAGCGATGCCGTAAAATAGCTCCTTCCACAGGGAGCCGATAACATCCCAAACTGTTGCTTCCAAATACGTGCGTCAAAGGGATGAACTCATTTCTAAAATGTGTTGACATTAAGCAACCAATTATTTCCCAGTATCAGATCCCTTACTCACGCCACCCTTAGTAAGGAGGTAGCCACCAAGCCCTCTCTGATTGGCTCATGAAATGTAGCGCTCATTAATTAGTTTCGAAGGTGCCATTGAACACATCCCTAATATAGCACTCCACACCATGGCATAGCATCCTGGCATGGGCAGTGGCAAGCTGGAATTCGCTGTTGTATCATATGATTGCTTCAGTGTCTAGCCAGTGATTGCTTCAGTGCTACGATTAACTGACTTGCAGCAGCGGGGGCCATTTGCAGTAGTCCCTGTGTCATCATTCTGAACAATACCTTGAGCAGCTTTGACTTGTAAGTTTACAGTTACTGCCTGTCACTGTAAAGTCTTCGTTTTATCGCAAACGCCGCCATTTTAAAGGTCAAGGGAAACAATACTCCATTGAGAAAATAAACTGTCTGTCCCAACGTGGTGTAGATTTATGTTTCACATTCAGTGTCTGAGACGTTTAAGGTGGTCATTTAATGGGCAACAGTAAATAACGTGACCCAAACACTCCCTTTTACTCAGGCATAGAAGACATGTAAACCGATGTTCACATTGGATTGTACTTCGGCTGTATATGTACCATTGCATGCAATAAGATTAAGAACACAATATCAACATCATGACTGTGATATGTAATCCTAGGCAGGAAGACCATGACACTGTCTGCAAGCTGCCGGATTGAGCCACTGTGCATCGGAGGGTTGCAATCCATTTTTGATATGACAGAAATTAAAATGACCTTTGGTGGGATGAAAGCTGGGTTTCTGCCCGCTTAACATCAGGTGTCCGTCTTCCATGTTGATGACTTTTCCGCATTATCTATGCAAGAGTGTGACTCGCATCCCATTCTTGACTATTTCAGGGAATTTCGCTGGCCATGGTAAATGTCAAATTTAGGCTCCTTGTGTGTAGCAGGGAACTTTCATTTTTAGATACAAGTTCTCACATTTATTTGTTTTAGGGTGATTTTGCAGTGCTGTATGCCTCAGTGCTTCACAAGGAAGGACCATGAAGTGCTCCTGTCTGAGGGCTTGTAGGCGGTCATCAGTAGGACCGCTGCTCATGTGACAGCATTGGTTCCTCTGCAAAATAGGTCATAAGTGGTTAATGCATTTATTTACATTATTTTTAGTACCGGCTATTAAAGACAGATGTTGATGACAACCGCGGAGGTCTTCACCCTGTGACTATTAAGATGATTAGGACTATGACTCCCATGATTCCTCACCATTAACTGTGCTAGCTAGGGCTGATGGGAGTTGTAGTCCAACACAAAAGGAGAGCCACATTTTGCAGACCCTTGGTTTGAAGGCATTTGAATTATATGTCCCAATTGAACAAACACTAACAAGAGTGTGACTTAAAGATCTTAGACTAATTTGCAAAGTGACATAAAGTGATGCTCAATTGCCCAGTGTCGGGGCCAGTGGGAAAAGGGAAGGCAGCCAAGGCCTTTGGTCTCCTCCCCATCCCCAATGCACCCCACCAGTCTGGCCTCTGGGCTGATACATTGGTTGTCATTAAGCACAGTTAGAAAGAAAATGATGCACTTACATGAGGTGCTGCGTGGTACCACACCCTACCGGTGCTGTGCTGCTCTCTGCAGACCGCAGGTTGCCAATGCTGTGGAACCAATCCAAGGTTCCAACCCATCGACACCATTTGTCCATCAGTTCTGTGTTGATGAAGGAGATACATGCAGACCGGCTCCCAGACATAGGGTCTCAAAACAACCTTTGCGGTATCCCAGTGAGAAATCCACTGGGATACCACCAATGCAAATAGCAATACTGCAACTTGGTCCGAGCTATGGTAAGGCTGTTACTCCCCATTTTTTGTAGAGTCCAGAGGGCTCAAAGGAGCAGTGACAGCACTAATACCACTGGTGGTATTAGCACTGCGGTAATAGCACTGTAAATGGGTGGGAAGTGTAGAGTTTTACCTCCAGCAAAATGCTGGAGGTAAACCTCCAACTTTCTGCCCAAACTCAGATTGGGCAAAGCGGTAATATGGCAGAAATAGTGTTTCCTGCCACTCCGCCCTACCCCTATGAGGCCCATAAAGAGAAGACTGAAGCATCAGATCACTGTGTGCATATTTTAGTTTAGACGTCTTTGAATGTGTGCATGTGTTGAATGCCATGCAGCGGATGCGTGTGTGTGTGTATGAGAGAGTTTGAATGAAGGTATGCACGTGCATGTGTGAGTGTATTTGTATCCGTTATTATATGTGTGTGTGTGTGTGTGTGTGTGTGTGTGTGTGTGTGTGTGTGTGAGTGTGTGTGTATGTGTGTGTGTGTGTGTGTGTGTGTGTGTGCAGGTGCAACGGGTGCATATGTTTGTTTGGCAAAGGAGAGAGGTGGCACTAGCAACATCAATGCTGGCATATGTTGTGGGCTCAACATCATCAAAGTAACTTGAAGTTGTGTTGCTGGCATGTGTTCTGGGTGGAGCGTCATGAAAGTGATATGCAGGGGTCATGCTGACAAATATTGTGGGCATTGAAGATGATTTACCCTATCATTGAAGATGATTTACCCTAGAAATCCTGTTCTATATATTGTGGGTGCAGCCTCATAAAAATGAGATTCAGGGACAATGCTGCTAAATATTGTGACTTATTCATGCAAGTGATGCACCCTGGCAATGCTCCCATATTTTATGGGCATAGCATCATGAATGTGGTTTACAGTGAGTGCAACATCAAAGTGATTTACAGTGCCAATCCTAGCATAAATTATAGGCACAGGCATCATGGAAATATTGTAAAATGCTCCTGTGTATTGTTGGTGGTCCGGCATCTATTGGATTTTCTTCGAGTGTTACACTTGCCCTAGAGAACCAATTGTAAATGTATGGCTTTTATCACATTTCTCTCAAAATAATGTGTTGTAAAATGTACCATTTCAACCCATTATTTCAAGCAACTTCACCTGAACCCACAACATTCATTTGGGCTCCCATGTATTCCTTAGTCACTTGCCCTAATTCAGGGGAGGCATCTGTGCCCCTCCACTAAAAATATTCATCTGCCTCCACTGACTTTGAATCATTTAGAATGCCGCTACCCCCTCAGGAGCCAACCCCCCACCCCAACTCCATTTGCACCAACATCTGTCTGCACCACTGCAAAGGCCTGGTCTGCATGCTAGTCTTTAGAATGCAGGTTATTCAATGGAGAAAACGATCAATGATTGTTTTTGCAAACATTTTAACATAGGGTGCTGCGTAAAATGTAGGTTTAATTGCATTGCAAGTGCACTGTACTGTATAAAAAGAGCCTGACAATGTGTAAGTGAAGTGTAACAAAGGGGGTTTGCATATTCTGAAACTTACCATCTGACAGCCGCAACGAAACCCCGAAAGGAGATTTTGCAGAGAGTACCTCTGGGTGGAGCTGTTTTTTTCTGGGAAGGCCTAAAAGCTGGCTGGGTCCTATGGTGGAGTGCCGGTGGCCCTCCTTGAGAGTGGAGTAACCAGGACCCTGCCTTCTCCTCCAAGAGGGACCTGAAATGCAGCTGGCTTTCCTGAACTTTAAACAGAGGCTTTATAGGGAAGTAGAACTGAGCCCTGGGAAACCAAAAGGTGGGGGGGTCTGCTTGCTCTAAATCCTTGCAATTTATGGTGAGGGGGGGAGATAAAACTGTGTAGATCTGTAGCCTAATATGCAAAAAATATTATTTAATTAATTTCCTTTGGCGGACTACCACAGGGTGATTTTGTTAAAATTCGAAATTAGCAAAGTTCATTTCCGGTGTGCGTTGAAAACTATAGACTGTAATTTAACTGGATGATCCTATTTATCCTGTTGACCCCAACTTCTTTAGGAAGAGGGCTGTATTTGTCCCTAAACTGAAAAAATCCCTAAACAGGGGCTATGTGTCTTAGAAACAACCAAGGACTCCTGATGGCCGTTCTCACCAGAACCACCCTGCTCCTTCATGGACAGGAGCGAGCCGGGTGCCTATATGTTGCTGGACAGGATTTGCATCCTGCCACACATGGGATCATATGGTCATTTACCACTATGCCTGCATGCACGGACTGGTGTTGTCATATAGACTCGGCCAGCCAGACAGGGTTTCAGTTCAATAGCTCTCAGGCTGACTGATGGAACGACCTTTGGGTCCCTCCTTCCATAGTGGACAGCAGGGCACAGGCCCATCACTCATTATGGACGGGCTGCTACACTCAGTACAATATATTTAGATCCGATAACATGCATGTACCGTCTGAAGCCGATCCCACATGATTGTGGAATCACACCCACACCCAAATCAACCAGGCAGCAGCTATGTGGACAAGGAACACAGTCAAGGAATCACAGATGGTGCTCAACAACTGAGCTCAACAAATACAGCCCCAGCTTTGTTACCCACTGTATTGAGAACATTGAGAAAGGATGGAGTCTAGGTATATTCTACAGCGGAATGTTGCTCATCTATTTATCACTCGTACATTTGCTGTGCCCGACATACAGCACTTGGAATTGTCGTTTTTTATGTGGTTGTCTATTTTTCTTTCTATTAAACTCAAATGGTTTTGTTGCATTTGATGAGTGTGATATAGTGCGTGATTGTGGAAAGCAGTCCTTAGAGTGTGTGCCGCATCTATCAGAGTGGGGGTTTAATCTGAGAGAAACTGAGAAAGTGGTAGATGTTATTGCAAAAGTGAACACCATTTTCTCGAGTGCCTCCCTAAGGCATGTGCTCCATTCGCTGCCTGGTAATTGAATCCATTTTTCTTCATTGTTTAATGATTGAGTGTGGATGAAGTGTGCTTGGCTGGGGTCATTCTTTCAGTTTTGAAGGGTGATCAATGACACTATGTTGGATGGTGTGACATGATTTTTCCCCTTCATCCTTTTTATTACGGTGCATGTTCATCGCTGGCAATACGTGTGATATAAATTCATGTTCACCTTTCTGTAGTCACCGATAGTGTCTGGCATTTTCGGAACAAGACTATTGATATTCAAAAGGTCCAAGCTGCCGGTGTCCACGCTGCTCAGGGGATTGAGACGTGCACCTGATTAAGGCATTGGACACTCTACGTGGACATGTGTGGGCCAGGGTTAATGAGGAGCTGAATATGTGTCAACATTTGTGAATAAGCCACAACAATAACTCTAGTGAATAGGGAAGAGTCCTTGGCCGTGGGCAGCAGCAGAAATAATGAGATTCTTACACACCTGCATTTCTTTCCTGCTGCCTCAAAATGCCTTTGAATGAAATATTCAAAAGCGCATTGAAGCCGCACAAATGGGGGGAAAGTGCTATATAAATTCATCGCTTCGTTCTGATTGTTTTCTATTCTATTATCACAGGCTTTTGATGGACCATTATTCTATTAAGGAGATGCCCGGTAAAGCAATGTATGAAGTATTGATGTGCCCTTCGAGGGCACAAATTATTATGATTATTATTACTTACAGTTTTAGCTTCAAGAAGCAACGGAGCACTTTGCAGAGGTATACAGCAAGACAGATGCATAACTACAGCAAGACAGATGCATAACTACAGCAAGACAGATTCTTAACCAGCACTTTGCAGAGGTATACAGCAAGACAGATGCATAACTACAGCAAGACAGATGCATAACTACAGCAAGACAGATGCATAACTACAGCAAGGCAGATTCTTAACCAGCGCTTTGCAGAGGTATACAGAAAGACAGATGCATAACTACAGCAAGACAGATTCTTAATGCAGCGCTTTGCAGAGGTATACAGCAAGACAGATGCATAACTACAGCAAGACAGATTCTTAACCAGCGCTTTGCAGAGGTATACAGCAAGACAGATGCATAACTACAGCAAGACAGATTCTTAATGCAGCGCTTTGCATAGGTATACAGCCAGACAGATGCATAACTACAGCAAGACAGATTCTTAACCTGCGCTTTGCAGAGGTATACAGCAAGACAGATGCATAACTACAGCATGACAGATGCTTAATGCAGCGCTTTGCAGAGGTATACAGCAAGACAGATGCATAACTACAGCAAGACAGATTCTTAATGCAGCGCTTTGCAGAGGTATACAGCAAGACAGATGCATAACTACAGCAAGACAGATTCTTAATGCAGCGCTTTGCATAGGTATACAGCAAGACAGATGCATAACTACAGCAAGACAGATTCTTAACCAGCGCTTTGCAGAGGTATACAGCAAGACAGATGCATAACTACAGCATGACAGATTCTTAATGCAGCGCTTTGCAGAGGTATACAGCAAGACAGATGCATAACTACAGCAAGACAGATTCTTAATGCAGCGCTTTGCAGAGGTATACAGCAAGACAGATGCATAACTACAGCAAGACAGATTCTTAATGCAGCGCTTTGCAGAGGTATACAGCAAGACAGATTCTTAACGGAGTGCTTTGCAGAGGTATACAGCAAGACAGATGCATAACTACAGCAAGACAGATTCTTAATGCAGCGCTTTGCAGAGGTATACAGCAAGACAGATTCTTCATGCAGCGCTTTGCAGAGGTATACAGCAAGACAGATTCTTAATGCAGTGCTTTGCAGAGGTATACAGCAAGACAGATGCATAACTACAGCAAGACAGATTCTTAACGAGTGCTTTGCAGAGGTATACAGCAAGACAGATGCATAACTACAGCAAGACAGATTCTTAATGCAGTGCTTTGCAGAGGTATACAGAAAGACAGATTCTTAATGCAGCGCTTTGCAGAGGTATACAGCAAGACAGATGCATAACTACAGCAAGACAGATTCTTAATGCAGCACTTTGCAGAGGTATACAGCAAGACAGATGCATAACTACAGCAAGACAGATTCTTAACGAGCGCTTTGCAGAGGTATACAGCAAGACAGATGCATAACTACAGCAAGACAGATTCTTAATGCAGCGCTTTGCAGAGGTATACAGCAAGACAGATTCTTAATGCATCACTTTGCAGAGGTATACAGTGAAAGGAAGCGCCCCCAATTTCAGCACGATCCTCCCCGCAATGAGAGACAATAAGGGACTCTCCCGTAATGGGAATAAGGCCAAGACAGAGTGCGGGTGAGCGTAAGTGGGAGTTTATCCAAAGAATAGGGCATGCAAAGAACTCTGCAACCTCCGAGAGCGCTCTGTCTGACAATAGCAAAGACAGGCGTATTTCTAATACAAAAAACGTCATCAGAACCTACACACTATAGGGGGCACAAGTTAATTGGGATTGGGTGGCGTCGACTAACTATAAGTGTTGCTGCAGCGTGGTTGGTCTTGGCGTGAGGACGTCACTGGTCAGCCTCGTGGGTTGGGTTGGGCCTGGCAGGCCAGCTTGAGGTCATCCGAGCGGTGTTGGTATGCTGGGGCAGCCTGTGACAAAGATGAATACCTTTCCTGACTCGTTTGCCCTAGGCCATGCACACTGCAGTTATTCAAGAAACGACATTTAAGTTCATCAATAAATCGCTCAGCAGTTTATCTTATAAAATAAACGCAACACATGAGGAATGCACCTCGTGAGAGGTCTGGTGGTTGTCGGTTGGGGTGAGATTTACCTGTGTCCTATTGACCGGTATTTTAGGTCGAGGGGCTGGGCTCTGGGGCCTGAGCCGAATGATACATGTCTGTCTGCTGCGTTAGAAGTTATTATATAAATGGGTCTCTGTGTCTTGTCCCAGCGTTGGGGGTCGTCTTTGCACGGGGTCATGATTCTTGGGGTGGTCTAGGGGGATTGTGGGATTTACGAGAGGGTGCTGGTAGATCTGTGGATTCAAACGTGGGTTTATTACCGTGCTGTAAATAACACAGGTGGCGGGCTGTGGCCTTGGGTGCGGTACCGGGGCCTCTGACTCTCTGAAGCGGCTCCAGTTTGGTTGGGGGAGGTGAGGGAGCACGGCACATGCCTTAGCTTCTTCATCTGGCAGGCTTCGTAGGGTGGGAGGGAGAATGGCCTTGCATATATTCACAAAGGTTTTTTCCTCGTGCGTTGCTGACTTTTGAATGCAGAACTTTTATAATGTTTTGCCTTATTTTGATCTTATTTAAACACACATCTATATTTCAATTTCGTTACACATTTCTTTAATACATTCGGTCCGAGTACCTTTTCACTACATGGTATTCTATCTACTACAGTGTTTAAGTATTTATATACAGTCGACGGTACATGAGGTAGAACTATATTATGGACCACAGAGATTGACGGTTGCCACTATGGGTGACTTAAGAAGACATATAGGGGTTCATGTGTCTACATATGACTTAAAGACACTTTCTCTGTGATCTAGCAGCATTAGTACAGTCACAATGTGAAGTCATATAAACATTTCACTTTTATGGCTAATTCATAGTTTGCAGATTCTGTTTAAGAAGAGTAGTTCACTAATACCACTACTTGAATTCATTTCTGCGTCGCCCTGGCCTCGCGGACCAGGTCACACGGGGTGCAGTATTACATTGTGGATAACAGACTGTTACAGTGTTACTATCTGGTGTTAGCTCGTACCCAACTTTCTCATGGGAACGCGCTCGCAGCGGAGCTGCCATGGTGCTGTGGCGGCAGGGATGCATGAAAGGCCCTCCAAAGGTGGGGGCCGTGCTACAGTGCGCTGAACTCACGCCATCTTTGCTAGACAAGATGGCTTCTAGGCCTGACTGAATTTTGGTATATGCAGGGAACGGATACGTGTGGGCAATGTCGTCGGCGGGTGAACCCTCCTCCACCTGGGCCCGGGTGGCATGAGGGGACGCCCACCGAGTCATGGTCCTCACCTGGGGAGAAGGCTGCAGGTGAGGAGGGCCTCGCGGCCAGTCCTCCCCTACATTTCCCCCCTTTCGTTACTAAAGTAACGAATTCTTTAGCTCTTCCAATCTTCTACATTCTTGTTCCTCTATCACTGCGTCATCCCATGCAGGTGTTCCTTTTCTAGGCATCCATGCCCTACATACCCCCCTCAAGCTCTCACCTCTTCTAGCATACTCGTCTGGTGTACATGTTAAATATATACAGTCACCAGTTTCTTCCAAGTCTACCCAGACCTCCTCATACCATTCCAGTTCCACATCTCGGGGTTCTTTGATAGTGGTGTGCCATAGTTTGTCTATTATGTACTTATCACGGTACATAGGCACTAACTGGTACCTGGGAGTGTTATCTGTTCCTGTCTGTACATGTACTTCTTGTGTCGCCCTAATTGTACCACCAGAGTTGCCCATTGTCACCATCATCATTGCACCGTTAGGGACTGCGTTAGCACAACATCGGAGGCCCACCTGGCACAGGCAGAACACCACGAGGAGGAACACCACAACTGGTATCAAGAACTTCATTGCCATTCCAAGCCATGAGGGAACCCAGGAGAAGATATTGTCGAACCATGAGCTATCTTTAGCCCCACCTTCCATCTTCATCTTCTCTCCCAGGTTATGTACTGCTTCAATGACGTGGGACAGGGATCCATTTTCTGCGTCTTCAGAAGGTACGAACGTGCAGCAGGCACTTCCTATTTTTCGGCAAACACCTCCGTCCATCGCTGTTAACAGGTCCAGAACATACCTGTTCTGCATGGTCATCAGTCGCAGAGCTCGTAGTTCCACCTTTATTATGTTGAACCCTTCTTCAGTGTCATTGGCCAGCTGAATCAGTTCCCACCGTGTGATCTGGAGCCATTTTGCATTTGCTCTTGCTTGGACACTCGAAACTAGTGAGGCAAAAAATGTTTCCACGGAGCTGAACAGGCGATACCTGTCTGGGATCTGTGCCAATAAATCGGATGATGCTTGTGATATGTAGTTCGATGCTCGCTTGTTCCGTGATAGCTCCTCTTCCTTCCCTCCGGAGGACAGGACATAGAGGTGCGCTTTTGCAGTGGGAGAAGTTGCACCTTGGTTCACGTTTCCTTGCGTCCTTTTATTTTCGTCGACGTGACTTTCTGGAATCACCATTAGGGCCGAGTGCAAAGTGGCCATTGAGCAGCTGCCACTCCATGCCTGGGGAAGGTGCAAGTAAGCCTGATTCCCGCATACCCAGTATGTGTCCATTAGCGCTGCTGTTCCTTTTTTCATGTCTGGGATGGTGAGAGTTTTGTTACAGTTTTTATTCGTTCCCATTGCCACTTTTCCTTCTCCCTTGAAACATAGTTCGTTTTTTATTTCACTTTGTAGCTTGAAGGGTTTCTCCATCGCTGTTACCCATGTTAGTTTAGAGATGTGTTCTTTCCATATTGGTGTGCACGTTTTTTCCATCCACCGCAGCTTGTCTGGTTGGACACCTCTCAGTGCTTCCGCTTTGCACAGTACTTCTTCATCTTTCCATCTGTTTTCGGAAAACAGTGTCCCTTGTATTGCAAAAAAGGGTTCTTTAAGACAGACCACTCCAGCCGCTTTTGGATAGCACGTTTTGTCGTTCTGTATCATTTTGAAAGAGACATCGTGTGCTTGGAAGGTGTTCTTTATTCTACACAGTGTGAGATGAAGGAGACATTGGGCATCCACAATGGGCAATTCTCTTGGCAACAACACTTTGGGTGTGCCTGATGCATGGGGGATGAGCGAACAGACATAACAGCTTTCATTGGTTGTCTGTTTAGCTGTTGCACTCATATCTGCATACCATTTATTTGCTTGGTGGGGGTGTCGTGGGTCTTCCATCTTGTCTACGCCTAACCCATAATACTCATCATACCCCCTCCTACTTGTCTCTCTTCTTCGCCTACTTTTCTCCCTCCTCCTATACCTTTTAGTTTCGATAGGTGAAAAAATAGGCCCCCCTTCCTCCTTCCCACCCCCCTTTTCCAATTCCTCATATAGGAACTTGTGTTCTGTCATCGTAATTACTTTTCCATTTTCCTCAATAAACAACAAATCACTGTTTTGTATCGGGGCGGGAAGGGTAGTGGGGCTGTTATATATTTCAGGTAGGGACATTGTGTCATTTTCCATTTCTTTTTGGAAATTTCTTGATTGTGACAGGGCAGCAGTGGGTGTTGTAGTATAGTAACCCCATACAAAGTGTGATCCATCCCAGACCAAAAAATCACCTTCTTTAATATTCATACTTGTAGTTGAATTCGTCCCAGGGGCCAGGGTCATGTTACTCCCCCCTCCCCCCTCGTTCATCTCGATAGAGATGAACGTTATGAACCAATATGTCACCAGGCAAAATATTGATATGAAGAACACAATAACACACATTGATAAACCACATTCGTATGAATATGTAAATCTATCTACTAACATTTCTCTAAATCTAACAAATCTATTAGTTGCAGGCTGCCCATTGGATGCCATGGTAAATCCTGTTTGAAACACAAAAGTGCATTAAGTACAAGCATGTAAACATTTCTAACGTTGTGACGTTGTTTCGACAAAGTATGGGAGTGGGTGGGGGAGGGGGTGTGTCCACAGACAAGGTAATTTTACAATCATTACTATCCGTACATTATTTCATATATAAAAAAGAGAAGTAAAAAAAAACTTCTCCAAAACCAAAAAAAAAAACCCACAAAAACCTTCAAAAGTTGTAAAAAGTATATATATATATACATATTTATTTTAGTACACTTGCCATGCGCCAGTCGCGTTCAATGTTCATCACTTAATGCACACAAAATTCCCATCATTCATTCTGCACAACTCCATTGTCCGCTGTTGCCTGTGCCTCGTCCTGTACCTCACCTTCCACGGCGCTATACGCCCTGCGTACATCTGTCAAATGCACCCAATATCTCAGGCCCTTCACCTTTACCGCCGTGGGCGTGCAAAACACTACCTCATAAGGGCCATGGAAACGTGGTGCATTCCACCTTCTCACAAAACTTCTGACATATATGTAGTCGCCTGGCATCAGCTGTGACTGTTTGTCCGGCTGTGTTACTGCTTCTGTTCCATTTCCTTCCTCTCTTGTGAAGGGCGGGGCAAGTTGTTTTGCAATTACGCGCGCTGCTTGTGCTAATTTTTTCAAGTAGTCGGTAAACTCCTCACCTAATACCGCAGCGCTTCTGTGTGCATCAGAACGTTCACGGAGAGGCGAATGTGTTGTGTGCATTCTCCTTCCCGTGACGATCTCGTGTGGGGATAAATGATGGTCTTTGCTTGGCTGATTGCGCAATTCGAACAGGGCCAGAGGTAGGCAGTACATCCAGGTCTTTTTTAGGGAAAAACATAGTTTTGACAACCTGCTTTTCAGCAGGCCGTTCATCTTTTCCACTACGCCATTACTTTGAGGATGATAAATTGAACATAATTTGTGTTTTATTCCCAATAATGTAGTCACTTCCTTGAACAGTTCATTAACGAAATGAGTGCCGTTGTCTGAGCGAATCACGTCGCAAATTCCCCAGCGCGGGAATACTTCCCTCACTAAGAACTTTGCGGCGCTTTTCGCGTCAGGACGTGCACAGGGGCCCGCTTCCACCCACCTTGAGAAGGGACATACAACCACAATCATGTAACGAGCCCCATTGCACCTTTCTCCCATATCTACATAATCGATGTGGAGCTCTCTAAATGGGCCATTGGGTTTTGGTATTGTACCTCTCAGTGTGCGTAATGTCATTCCTGAGTTGTAAATTTGACATGTCGTGCATTCCAATGCCAGCCTAGTGATGTGTTCCTGGAGGCAAGGTGCAAACCAATCCTCTTGTATCTCTGCCACTATGTGTTGCTTAGCATTATGTGCAGGGAAGTGTAGTTGTTGAAAGGCTATTTCTAACAACGTAACTGGCATCACTGCTTTTCCTGAACTCTCTTGTCGCCACAATAAGTCTGTTGGTGATTTGCTGCATCCTCTCTTAGTCCATAGCAATTTTTCTTCTGCACTAGCTCCCTCTTGCAGCTCTAGTATTTCTTGTGTGAGCATCATGTTATATCCTGTGGGGACCTCTTGGCTTACTGTGTGGTGCAACATGTACTCCCCTACCTCACCTTTCTGAAAGTATGAAGCTTCTTTGGCGGCGGCGTCTGCTGCCGCGTTTCCCAAAGATACAAGATCTGTGTTTGTAGTATGGGCTTGGCATTTCACAATTGCCACTGCCGTGGGGTCTTGCAGTGCCTCAATCAATTCTTTTAACAATTCTGCGTGTTGGACAGGTGTTCCATCTGCTCGTCGAAACCCTCTCCGCCCCCACCGTGCCAGCCCTCCGTGTACTGTGGTCGTCATGTATGCTGAGTCTGTGTATATTGTTACTGCGCACCCCTTAGCTGCATTCAATGCTTCTATTAGTGCTATCAGTTCTGCTGCTTGGGCTGAATAGTGTGATGGGAGGCGGTATTGCACTAGTGTCTCATATTCACCTTCCTCTAATCGTACCACTGCCATACCCACATGTTTCTCTCCTGTCTCCATGTCAATTGAGGCCGACCCGTCCACGAAGTACACCTCTCCCTCGTTTAGGGCATTCTCAAAAACTACCTGATCCTGACCCTCGTCACCGGTGTATGTTGCACAGTTGTGGTTCTGCATGTCTTCTATTGTGCACGCCTCCGTGATGAATGTGGCTGGGTTTACAGTTTTACATCTTACTATATGGATGTTTGCACTGGACAATATTATCTCATATGCTGTGGCGCGTTGTGTTGTTAATGTGCTTTTTGATCGCTCTAATATTGCAAATAGTGAGTGTTCCACAAACAGTGTTACTGGACAGCCCATTACTATTGTGGCACTTTTTTCAATGGCGAACGCGGCAGCAGCGAGAGATTGCTCGCACGCGAAATGTCCTTGCATTACTGCGTCCAGAGTGCCGCTATAGTAAGCCAGTGGCTTGTGACCCAACGATGTCTTTTGTGTCAGCACTGCGGTCATCAGTGTTCCCTTGCAGTGTGAAAATAAGAAGAATTCGCGTCCATAATCTGGGTTTGCCAGAACTGGAGCGCTTGATATTAGCTCCTTCAGTGAGTTAAATGATGTGTTCATTTCTCCTGTCCATTCTATGTGTCTGTTTACCTGTTGTGCTTCTTTAAGTGCCTGTAACAAGGGCCTTGTATATGCTGCGTAGTCTAATATCCAAGCTCGGCAGTAGTTACACATGCCCAGGAATTTTTGCATCTCTTTTACTGTTTTGGGCTCTCCAACGGCTCTAATTGCCTCTGCTCTGTCTGGTATGATCCGTTTTCCATCCTTTGATATTAGCTGTCCCAAGTATAGGACCTCTGTTAGGCAGTATTGTAGCTTACCCTTATCCACCTTGTACCCCTTGTTGGCCAGTAATGTCAGGAGTGTTATTGAATCCTTTCTACACTCTTCCTCGCTCTGTGCACAAACCAATAAATCGTCAACGTACTGAATCACCGTACTTTCTACAGATAGGTTCCCTAGATCCTCATGTAATATCCTGTTGAATATGCTTGGGCTTTCGCAATATCCTTGTGGTAGTCTGCAGTGTTCAAATCTCCTCCCCCCTAGTGTAAATGCTGTTAAGTACCTGCTCTCTTCTGCTAAGGGGATCGAAAAGAACGCATTTTTTAAGTCAATAACTGTGAAATGAGATGCTGTTTTTGGGATGTTGCATAGTATTGTGGCCGGGTTCGGCACTAGAGGGAACTCTTTCTGAATCACATCATTGAGTGGGCGTAAATCTTGTATCATCCTCCAAGAACCTCCCTTCACCTTTTTGATCGGGTAAATGCATGTGTTGCATGGGGAATTTGAGGGCACTATTATTCCTTGTGCTAACAGTGCCTCTATTGTCTCCTTTATTCCCTCTTCTGCCTCGCGAGACAATGGATATTGTCTCACCCGGGGTAAAATTGCCCCTTCTTTCAGTTTTATCACCACAGGTTGAACTCCATGTAATAACCCTACATCATGGGGGCCGTTCGTCCATATGTTAGTTGGTATTAACCTCATGTCATCATCAAAAAATGTATGTGGTGCTCCAACTACTGCCATTAATTCAATTGGAGTTTCTCTGGCCGTAATCACGATGTCACATGGTATTGCTAGTTCCATTACTATTTCGCCGTCTGTCTCGGCGTCTGAAAAGAGCTCTTCATCTGACAGCTCTCGCAGTGGGATATTTGCATTTGTACACAGTACTGTACGCCATTCGCATCCTTCCATGTCAATCCCTATTACACATATCCTTTTTGCTGACACGTGTACTGCGTGCAAATCCAATGATAGCACTGCCCCAGTGGCTGTGTCGGGGCACACTATGGGGCGAAAGAGGAACTCAGCTGGGATCCTCCAATCCATTCTTTTTAGTTCTGGTACTATGAGGGCCAATGTTCGCATGCCCTCAATAAACACCTCCTCGTTTTTTGGTAATCCTCTAATTTCTGTGATGATTGCGTGGCCCTGCATTACTGCCATTATGCGTAGAGGACATATGCCCGGTGTTGAACATACTATACCACTTTCTGTAAATGATATGGTCATGTTTAGTTTGCTCAAGAGATCCCTCCCCAGCAAATTAATTGGAGAGCGTTCATAGTACAGCAAGGGTGCCCTCACTGTTTTCCCCCCCACCGATACATCCAATTCTTCTGTGTAAGGAACTTCAATTACAGCCCCAGAGAACCCCTGCGTCTCTAACGTCCTATTAGATAGCGGGAACCGGCCCTCTTTAATGCATTATTTCTCCGCTCCGGAATCCACCATGAATATGAATTGCTTGTCTCCTATCTGCGCCCCTATCAATGGTTCCTCTGATGCATTGTGGGTCGTAGATAGAACTGGACACGCAAGTGTTCTCTGTGGGCTGTCCTATGCGGGGTGTCTCATTGCCCCTCCCTGATCAAAAATGTTCCCCGAAACTACTGATACTCCGCTGTAGGGCGCGGGTGCGGGGGCTCCATTCGCTACTGTAGCGAAAGTGTTACCTGGCATGTATTGTATAGTGTCATTATTCTGTGGGTGATTTTGTGTTCTGTACTGATGTCCGTGTAGTTGTGCGTTACCTCCTTGCCCTGCATTTCCTTGTTGTTGGTGCTGTCCCATGGGGAGGCCGTATGGGCTCCCTGGGTGTGGGTGACCGTACTGTTCTGCCTCCTGGAACCCGTTGTTTTGTCTGCTTCTGCACTCCCTCGAGTAATGTCCCCACCTCCCACAGTTCCAGCAGCTCCCCTGTGGACCTCTGGGACCCTGCCATCCATTTCCTCCCACTCCACCATACCCTTGTCCCCCTCTTCGGCCCCTGTACCCACCTCTACCCCCTCGTGGGGCCCACTCTTGCCACATTGGACCTCCGTTCTGCTCCTGTTCAGTCCACTGTCGTTGTCCTTGTCCTGCCCAATTTGCTGCTATTCTTCCTTGTATTGCTATTTGCCCCTCCTCTCCTTCGTCTCCCTCCCTCATGAGTGGGAGCCCTGCTACCGCTGCTGCAACCTTCACCAGTTTTGATTGTACCAACTTTGCCTCGTCTGCCAACCTTTTCTGTGCTACTTCCCTCTCTCTCTCTTTTATCCTTTTGCAATGGTGCACTATTATACTTTGGATCTCTGGCCACCCCTTTGCCTCAACGCCCGCTATTTTATCGAGTGCCTTCTGCACCTCTTTTGGGAGCCCTCTCTTAATGATAAAATAAAATAGAGATGTGGATTGGTGCCAGGGTGTGCCCGTTTCCGCTCTCCACATCTCCTGCACCCGGAGAATGTAATCCATAGCATCCTCCCCGTCATTCATTGTACACTGCATTACTGACTGTAAATCTGGAGTATCTGGGAACGTCTCCCGCAGCGCATCCCAAACCCGTGCCCGCACTGTATTAAAGGACGCTCCATCATGACGGTCACAATCTAATGTCACGGCCGGGAAACCAGCCTTAACCCATACTCTGTCTGCTTGATCTCCTACTGCTGATACTAGTAGGCTTTTCACATCGCCTACTGCCAGCGGTATGCCGGCAGTATGTTTCTCGAATGCATATATCCACTTGCTTGCCCCTCCGGACAACGGGGGCAATAACTTCATCAAATTAGCTTTATCCATCTGGGCCCAGGGTATATAGTTTGGTCTTCCTCCCCCTCTGTGTATTAGTGGAAGTTGTAATTTTCCTTTTAACGTTGCGCCCTCACCCACTTTGGTCGTCGCTGACCCCACTGACGCCATCCTCCCCACTCTATTCCTTAGTCGTCCCATCCACTCGTCATCTATTGTTCCTAGCGAGCATGCACCGTCCAGCTCCTCGCTTTCCCCTCCTACTGCCATACTCAACCTATCACTCTCATTTATTTCGCCTCGGACATCACATAGCAGGTCCTCTCTGATCCCTGTCTGCCGTGATACATCACCGATGCTCCCCTCTGGTGTTTCCACCTGTATTATTCTTGTCGGTTCTTCCTCAATTCTGAACAATATTTCACCCTTTTTCCATCCTTCCTCAATTTGTCTACTTTCACTTGATGTTCTGGATACACGTCCTGATTGAGTGGGAGTGCATGCTGTACGCTCACATATGTCTTTTATTCTTGAGAGTTCATCCTTTGCTATCGAGAGCCTCGATTCTAAATCGCTCGTTAGCTTTTCTATGTCCCCTCTCTGCGTGCTTGTCTGGGCACGCTCTCTAGTGCTTTCGTATGGTGGGGGGGCTGTTGGTCTTAGGGGTGTAGTAGTTGTAGGGGGAGGCACATAAGTAGGATCACTATACCCTGCTGCGGGGGCTGGTTTATGTAATATCGGGTACAAACTAATCACCTCCGCAGGTTGTTCTGTATTTAGCTGTTCCTTTTCCTCTCTTGGAATCATCAGTGGGTTATCTGTGGTGGAAGGTAGATCAATATTTGGTGCCGGAGCTTTGGGTGGGGGTATTTCCTCAAATAGTCTCCAGAGATCTAATATCTCCTTCCTGTTTTGCCACTGTTTGCCCTTATACTTGAGGCGAATGCACGTTCGTACCATATCTAGAATGCTTTTTTCAAAAGACCCCCCCTCAGGCCAAATCTGGGGCAATCCTTCCCCTTTTAATTCTGTTACCCATTGATCGTGGTATTTCTTGATTCGTTCAGCGTATCCCGGTAAGCTCGTACAAATATGTGACAAGGGAGTTTCTGCCCCCATATTCTAAATCAATAGCACTGACCGTGTTCACCTCCTTTACTTTTGATTACGTATAGATATGTCTAAGTATATTTTTATGGCCCAGACAAGAGCGGACTTCTCAATGATATCACGCAAGTTAAATTCACTACTAACATTCCTTCTTACTCGCCATTCCTCATTGTCTTCGCATCCCTGTTCAATCCCGCGCAATTTTCATTCACAATCAACCACCTGCTAGTTATGGTCCACACTCTCTGGCACCCCCTCGCGATCAGTCGTTCTTCTTCACTATTCACACGGTGCGCGCACCCCTCACAATGCTTTCCCACTCACACCTCGCTTTTTTCCTCCCTTTCCTTCCTGTCCAGCTGTCCCTGTTGTTCTACTCGGGTAACTAGATACCCGTCTGCATGTGCCAGTATTTTTGATCCCTATTTCCGCTGTTTTCCCCCCTGTCTTGGTATTTTATGTTAATCAGTTCACCCCAGGCTCACTTTTAGTCCAGACCCTTACCCTCTGAGCAAAAGAATAGAAAGAAATAGCAAATACTAAAATATACTCTGTGTCTTCCCTGGCCAGACACTAATAACTTATTTTTCACTTCTTTATATATACCCAGTACTAGTTTAGATAGCACTATGCGGCGCCGCCTTCCACCCCCTTTCGGAGCTAGGTTTCCGTCACTTCTACTTCTTCATTTACTTCTTACTCCTAATGGCCATATGCAAAGAAAAAGATAAAGAAATTTTCAAGACCCGTCTTTAGTAGACCCCCGTTATTCTTCTCCTCTACCTGTCCCCGTTCTTCTGTTCACAATTTCCCCTCCCTTCCCCTTTACGATCGCTCGCACTCGGTACTCACGTGCCCGTCTTGAACCGATAGTCTCCGAAACTGGGTCCGTCCAGGCAGTGTCACCGGTAACTCAACGGTCAGCCCCTGGCTCCGGCGAGCGGCACTCAAAGGGGATTTTTTTCCAATCGGGATCCCGTACCCTTTCTCATTGAGTGCGCACTTCTTAGTGTGCCGGTCGCCGTTGGCGGGCAGCCTCCCGGAGCCGGCTCACCGTGCGTATCCCTTTTCGACCGGAGATTCTCGTGCCAAAAGGGGGTCGTTAAAAGGAGTTAGGAAAAATAATTTGGAGATATCACGCTATCGGGGTCACCACTGAAAGGAAGCGCCCCCAATTTCAGCACGATCCTCCCCGCAATGAGAGACAATAAGGGACTCTCCCGTAATGGGAATAAGGCCAAGACAGAGTGCGGGTGAGCGTAAGTGGGAGTTTATCCAAAGAATAGGGCATGCAAAGAACTCTGCAACCTCCGAGAGCGCTCTGTCTGACAATAGCAAAGACAGGCGTATTTCTAATACAAAAAACGTCATCAGAACCTACACACTATAGGGGGCACAAGTTAATTGGGATTGGGTGGCGTCGACTAACTATAAGTGTTGCTGCAGCGTGGTTGGTCTTGGCGTGAGGACGTCACTGGTCAGCCTCGTGGGTTGGGTTGGGCCTGGCAGGCCAGCTTGAGGTCATCCGAGCGGTGTTGGTATGCTGGGGCAGCCTGTGACAAAGATGAATACCTTTCCTGACTCGTTTGCCCTAGGCCATGCACACTGCAGTTATTCAAGAAACGACATTTAAGTTCATCAATAAATCGCTCAGCAGTTCATCTTATAAAATAAACGCAACACATGAGGAATGCACCTCGTGAGAGGTCTGGTGGTTGTCGGTTGGGGTGAGATTTACCTGTGTCCTATTGACCGGTATTTTAGGTCGAGGGGCTGGGCTCTGGGGCCTGAGCCGAATGATACATGTCTGTCTGCTGCATTAGAAGTTATTATATAAATGGGTCTCTGTGTCTTGTCCCAGCGTTGGGGGTCGTCTTTGCACGGGGTCATGATTCTTGGGGTGGTCTAGGGGGATTGTGGGATTTACGAGAGGGTGCTGGTAGATCTGTGGATTCAAACGTGGGTTTATTACCGTGCTGTAAATAACACAGGTGGCGGGCTGTGGCCTTGGGTGCGGTACCGGGGCCTCTGACTCTCTGAAGCGGCTCCAGTTTGGTTGGGGGAGGTGAGGGAGCGCGGCACATGCCTTAGCTTCTTCATCTGGCAGGCTTCGTAGGGTGGGAGGGAGAATGGCCTTGCATATATTCACAAAGGTTTTTTCCTCGTGCGTTGCTGACTTTTGAATGCAGAACTTTTATAATGTTTTGCCTTATTTTGATCTTATTTAAACACACATCTATATTTCAATTTCGTTACACATTTCTTTAATACATTCGGTCCGAGTACCTTTTCATTACATGGTATTCTATCTACTACAGTGTTTAAGTATTTATATACAGTCGACGGTACATGAGGTAGAACTATATTATGGACCACAGAGATTGACGGTTGCCACTATGGGTGACTTAAGAAGACATATAGGGGTTCATGTGTCTACATATGACTTAAAGACACTTTCTCTGTGATCTAGCAGCATTAGTACAGTCACAATGTGAAGTCATATAAACATTTCACTTTTATGGCTAATTCATAGTTTGCAGATTCTGTTTAAGAAGAGTAGTTCACTAATACCACTACTTGAATTCATTTCTGCGTCGCCCTGGCCTCGCGGACCAGGTCACACGGGGTGCAGTATTACATTGTGGATAACAGACTGTTACAGTGTTACTATCTGGTGTTAGCTCGTACCCAACTTTCTCATGGGAACGCGCTCGCAGCGGAGCTGCCATGGTGCTGTGGCGGCAGGGATGCATGAAAGGCCCTCCAAAGGTGGGGGCCGTGCTACAGTGCGCTGAACTCACGCCATCTTTGCTAGACAAGATGGCTTCTAGGCCTGACTGAATTTTGGTATATGCAGGGAACGGATACGTGTGGGCAATGTCGTCGGCGGGTGAACCCTCCTCCACCTGGGCCCGGGTGGCATGAGGGGACGCCCACCGAGTCATGGTCCTCACCTGGGGAGAAGGCTGCAGGTGAGGAGGGCCTCGCGGCCAGTCCTCCCCTACAACAGCAAGACAGATGTATAACTACAGCAAGACAGATTCTTAACGAGCGCTTTGCAGAGGTATACAGCAAGACAGATGCATAACTACAGCAAGACAGATTCTTAATGCAGCGCTTTGCAGAGGTATACAGCAAGACAGATGCATAACTACAGCAAGACAGATTCTTAACGGAGCGCTTTGCAGAGGTATACAGCAAGACAGATGCATAACTACAGCAAGACAGATTCTTAACGGAGCGCTTTGCAGAGGTATACAGCAAGACAGATGCATAACTACAGCAAGACAGATTCTTAACGGAGCGCTTTGCAGAGTTATACAGCAAGACAGATTCTTAATGCAGCGCTTTGCAGAGGTATACAGCAAGACAGATGCATAACTACAGCAAGACAGATTCCTAACCAGCGCTTTGCAGAGGTAACAACAGAACAGATATACAGCAGGTGTAGGATACAGAGGGACACAGAGGAGGTATACGGCTGTACTGGGTGACAGGGAGGAGAGGAGCAGGCGGCGTCTATCATGTCAGGTGGCATGAGGGGTGACGTGATGGCCTAGGTCTTGAGTTGATGACTTTGTTCACTGATTGCAGGAACATTGTCTTTGATACATCTGTGAGTAAAGGTATGCAGCAGTTGTTTTTAAGAGCTACATGCTTCTTTTAGGTCTCCCTTCGTGTACATACAAAGCGTCATGAAAACTCCACGAGGCATGTGTGTGGCCTGGCAAGCAAGATGGAAACACAGGAGCAGTAGATATGCGCCTCTTCAGGCCTCACACGTTGCATTGGAAACACGATTTTCTGGGAGGTTATGCAGCGCCAGAATTGAGGGTTAGTGGGCATGGTGAGGCATGGCAGGCCTTCCAGCTGTATCTATTACTATGATAAATGCATAGCCACGGGTACCTCTAGCTCCTGGGACAGTTTTCAGAAGTTCATCTAATTTAAAAATGGTTGGTATTGGTTCGAAGGATATCTTGCAACACTTTGCATTGCATTCCATTGTGTTACCTGAAAGTGTCCCATGGCACTTTGTGCGGCTATCATGTGCACATAGAGAGTGTATAAGGGCATCGGGTCTTCTGGGGGTCCCTTTCAGGGCCCGCGGGCCCCAGACGGGCATCGATCCTGTGGTGCACTCTTTGAGTCTGTTGCAGCACATTTTATTTTCTAGGCTCTGGAACATGCTTCAGGGTCTCAAAGTACTTGGAAGCACACGTAAAGGAGGTTGCTTGTGCTATATGATGCTGTGTGTGTGTAGGTAAGGAGGAGTGTACGGCGTTCAAGCATGTCGGGAATGTAAGTGTGTATGTCACAACATGGTTCTGGGACTTGAGTGTGTCCTGCCCTGATCTACATTCCCATGTCATGCTGCGGGTATCCCTGGTCTCCTTATACAGCCTCCTCCTAGCAACCGCTCGAATATCTTATTTGGGACATGCTACCTTTCCAGGGTGGCTATGCTGGGTTACATTGTTATTGTTCTATATGCTGAGCTATGTCTGCTTTTTGATGTGTGGTTGTGCTATGCTGCGCTTTAGTAGCTGTGCTATGCTCGGCCTATCTTTGAAATGATGTGCTTTCCTAGATTCGGCAAGCACAGCTATGCTATGCAATGCTGCACAATGTCGTGTTAAGCCACTTAAACATGTTAATCAACATCAGTCTGGTAGTATTTATGCTTTTTCTACCTAAATATATTGTTGCCAGAAATGTTCAAATGAAGTTCTGCTTTTAAATGACCACCTTCCTTTTTGCTTTTATAAGGGTGTTCCTCTCAATGCACCCCTCTTTGACGTCCACATCCTCCTTTACTGCCTCTTCATGTAAACTGTTCTACCCTTCCGTTTTTCCATTTTCGTTATCCCCTTCCAATTTCGACATTGTAATCAAATTTAATGTATTGGTTTTAAGGGAGTTTTGTTCATTTTCGGTTTATATGTGTGTCTATTTATGTATTCCTCTCCCCCACTCGTTTATGTGTATGGGATAATTGCAGTTTTGACACTGCCTGTTTAGGTGGGTTTGATGTCATGCTATGTCACATCATCTACATTTATGTCATTTCACATTGATGTCATGTACCACTGTACAAGGCCGAAAAGCACCTGGAAGCGGCTAGAAGGTGACGCTGCCTCCAGTGGAGCCACCGTTCTAAACTCATCCGCAGTTAAGAGTGTCCACAGTTCCTCCAAGCACAGACCGTGGCCATGTATGTTGGAGTGAAGAAGCAGAAGGCCATTTGATCTGCTGTTCCCTTGTGCATTGTTTCAACACAGCCATGATAGCAAAGACACGCAGGCATTGAGAAAGGCTTCATAGCCTTTTGATCCAGGACATGCTCATATCAGTAGACTATTTCACACAAAACGGTGCCAGACTTTATAGGCCATATCCCTCTCTTCTTGCCCTATTTGTCTCCTTCTACATTTGCCTCTCACAAAGTCTATCCGTGATGTGGCCATTCTAGGCCTTTAGGGATGGACGTCCCAGAGTTTCAAGCCTGGAGTTTGTATTGTGGGATAATGGAAACATACTCCTAGGCCAATCACATGTTTCAAAGGTATGCTTCAGCATAGCTTGGGCCCATCAAACAGCCACACACTACTAGTAATAATACCTATTTATCTCTCTGAAACTGGCCCCAAAGAATCATTCGATTTTCCTTTACACACCTCTTACTTTAAACTCACAGTCACTGAATTTGTGATATATAGTCTACTTTGTCTGGATTGACATACACCCACGCCATCTGTAAGGGTGTACTAGTCTGATGCTGGTAATTCTATCTGTGAAAGTGGGGCATGCTTATCAGATCTTACCTTTATAATGTTTGATGCTGAAACCTGCAATTCTGCTGTGACCATCCACTGACAACCACAGAAGCTGCAATGCAGTTTGGCAACATGGCAGTTATTGAGTAACATGCATATTCCCACAAACAGGTTGCTTTTGACCATGGGCAACCCACATGTAAACTCTATATAATTGTGTACCCGCAAGGCCCTGAGGCTGTATGATTAAAAAATGAATATACAGCATGTATGGTTTGACAAAGTGGCTGCGGGAATATACAATTATGCTGGCCAAACCCTTTGAAAGTCGTTTTATTGTCAGTCCTGTTTCTAGGGAGCAATTCTACTGAAAGGGCCTTTGTGTGTCATCTGTCTGGGACTCTGTTTTTCCTAAAACAAACCATTTGGGTTCATCCTACAAGTCCCCTTAGCTCTCTCTGGGAAAGGATGTTCACCTTAACAAGAGGACAAGAAAGTATATGAAGACTGGCACTACTAGTGTCACTCTGCATATAATTTCTTAATGTGGCATAGCATTTTTCACGTGGCATCAAAGATAAAGCAAACATGATAAGTGTTACTACAAGGCTAGACTGGCCTACATTAGTAGCACCAGTCAGCATTTACTTTCTTAATGTGTCATGCCATTTTTCAGTTGGCATCAAGGGTAAAGCTCACATGAAATTGCTATTACATGGCCAGCTTGGACTATAGTGCAAGTGTACATTTACTGGCATACTTTGGCATGGCATTTGTTACTTTTAGTTGGCATCAAGGATAAAGCAAACATGATGAGTGTTATTACGTGGCTTTACCGACTTACATTGGTGGATCCAGTCTGGCCATATATTTTTTGTGTGTCTTGGCATTCTTGTTCTTGGCATCCCACAGCTATGTCTCATAAAGTACTGTTTGTTTGCTGTTAGCATTGGTTCAGGGCATGTAATCCTATCCTCCTCATATCCTGTACTACTTTACATATCTATCGTATACTAGTCATATACTTGAGTGTAGATTCTACGTTTATCATTTTATGCAGCAGTTCACACTTTCTGTCTACCTCCACTGCGCTTTGGGTCGAAGTGTGGCTTTGCAAGTGTATCTGAAAAATCCTTTATGCTTCCTCTACTGCTGCCCCATCTCAGCCCTCAGAGGTGGGCTCTTCTTCAGTTTTTTAGCATCTGCTCCCTTGTTATCCCCTCCAGACCGATTGCTACTGTAGTTGGTTACATTGGTGTTCAATATTACAAATGATCTTCCTTTCGGCGCCTCTCAGCACAGTCATGACAGATTTCTCTTTGGCACAGAAGACTCCAAAAGACCCTTGACCAAAGATATAAAAAATTACATTTTTTATTATCGCTTTTTCATCCTATGCTCCCTATTTTTGAAGTATCACCACAGGTAGGTGTGGGAAAGCGCAATCCAGATTCTTCTTTTCTGGTAGTAGTGGCACTCAGCTGGCATGTAACATAGAAGTAGAATATGTGGTCCTTCCTCATCTATTTCACCAGCTGTGGAAGAGCATTTCATGATAGATTATATCTCCCTGACTCACAGTGCTAGAAGTTCAATGGCCTCTATTCCTAAGATAGTGGCTAAAAAAGGGAAGCAGTTCCATACAAAACATGCTTCCTGGAATCTCTGAAAATGACACCAGCCTAAAACAACACATACAGTTCTGGATCTCTAAGGCTAGCAATAAACTTCTCTCAGTAGCAGAGATCACAGATGGCAAGGCGGCTAGTAGACCTGAAAATGACCCTGAAATTACTTCTTTCATTCAAATATCCTCAAAAGACCCTCGAAAAGGCAAAAAGACATTGACATGGATTGGGAAACCTGTAAAAATAAGGCCATAGATGTCCAGGATCCTATTACAAAGATTTTCAAAGCGACCACAGAGGCCTGCTTTTGGGAATTCCCTTTGTCCCTAAAATGGTTGAGGACCAAACACAATTTGCAATTGGTTTTCGAAGGAATGCCAGCACTTCCATCTCTATTAAATACCAAAAACACCTTATAACGGTGGATCTGAAGCTGGCGTGGCTTGCAATATTTGAAAAGGGGCCCTAAGGCAGATTGCAGTTTCACCCAGCCTTCATCAAACAAATAAGAACAATTCCCAACACATTCATCTCACTCAATAAGTGAAAGGCTAATCTGACAACAGTGTTTTTAAGAAGGTGTTTGGTCAGAGCAGGGGCTGCTGGGCCAGTCACTTTCAACAGGGTTTCTTTGGAACACTCAACCAACAGTGGACAATGCCAACTAAAACAGTTATTTGACTCCTTTCCAATCCTCCACCTCATCACTGGGGAATCATGGAGTTATGGAGGTAACTTCAGACTATCCCAGCAACTGCATGTACATCTATCGACGGTAATGATTCAATGAAAGAAGGTTGGAGCATTGTCTTGCCCTGTTTCTTTTAGATTGCCACAAACTCGTTCCTGCAAACAGTCTCAGGTTTGAGCTCTCTCTCAAACATTTTCAGAGGTGTCTTCCTCTTCCTCATGTTTCCTCTCATCATTCAAATCCCCTCCCAGTATTCAGGGCTATTCATGTCGAAAGAAACATGTTATAGAACAACACCACTGTTCTCGGAGTTCAATCAGTGCCCTAATGTCATACAAACATTTCCAGATGGAGGGAATTTTTCTCCGGCAAGATTTACTTTTGTCATTCAATTGGTTTATGCAGATGGGTTTCAAAGATGCTTACCCCAGAGCACCCATTAATCAAGATCTTTGGAAGTTCCTCCATTTCAGCTGGGAGGGTCAGACATGGTGTTTTCTGGTAACCTATTCATCCTCTGTTTCTCTGCAGTGTTTCACCAAAAATCTAAAGCCCCTCATCATGGCCCTTTGGACCAGACGGATCAGACTTATCACTTACTAGATGAAATACTTTTCAGGTACCAAACCATGGCCTAGTGGTTCAGCAGCTATGCCAAGCCATTGTCCTTCTGCAAGATCTCAGGTTCTTCATCAACCTAGAAATATCGACCTTATCTCCTTCTTAGGAGTATATTTCTAGGCTTTTCCATAGATTTGGCTCTCTCCATACTTGATCTGCCATAGTACAAGTTGAAAATGATTCATCAACCGATTTCTAATGTCCTTCAACTTCACCAAATTTTTCTTAGTCATCTGGCAT
The DNA here is from genome assembly GCF_040938575.1 of Ambystoma mexicanum. Lineage (NCBI taxonomy): Eukaryota > Metazoa > Chordata > Amphibia > Caudata > Ambystomatidae > Ambystoma > Ambystoma mexicanum. The sequence goes on along the minus strand of NC_090935.1, from coordinate 676,831,662 downwards.
GCATACTGGGCCTTCTATCTTCTTCCACTCAGGCAATCTGCCCCAGCCCTCTTTATTATCGGATGATTCAATGTCTCAAGGGCCATCATTTATGCAGTGCTCTTGCATATTCATATGTCATTGCTGATACCGTGGATGTGCTAACGTGGAGGATCCATTTGATGGAGGACCCATCATATGGAAGCCTGGAATGGAAGAGTGAGTGTCAGACTCTTAAAGAGATGATTATCAAATCAGATGTCAACTAATCAGGAGAGGCAATCGATGCAGAGACTTGTCCACTAGTGGCCTCTAGACACAGACACCATGGTCTCCCACCACATCAATTCTGTATGAGCCCTAGCAAGCTCCTTTCCTTCCAGAGTTTCTCCAAGCACAAAGCCATTTCAGAGATTGTTCACCATAGTGGTAGCCTAATATATACACTTCTGTGTGGCACTCGATCCAAGTTCTGGAACATCTTACCAATGCCATTTGACATCAATTCCTCCATTGACGACTTGCAAGCAAAGCTGAATATGATCTGAGCGTTCACAACACTATGAAGACTGCATGTCTCACTAGATGCAGGATCACAGCAATTGAAAACTTCACCCAATGGTCTTTCAAGCTCTTGTCCCCAGATGAGGCCCTCCATGTTTTAACCTACATATTTCCTGGCTTCCTGCGTCATTTGGCAGGACATGACTCCTCTAATTGTTTCCCTCCCTAATATGCAGCGCTCTTCCCAACTCAGGAATCAGAACATTTGGATGATCCTCCCACTTCTTGTTGATCCAACCTGGGATTACAGCTTTTCTGGAAATGTCTATGGGTTCTTCAGTTCAGCTTCCCTGCTCCCTCTTCATCGGATATGTCCAGTTCGCTTTCCCTACAGCATGGTTTTAGACAGATCCCCAATCCTGGTTGAACAGTTGATTTCAGGCATGCCCACATTGTACCGGGCACCTTTAGAGAAAAGCACCCAAACTCCAATGACATTTCGGGGCCCCAGGGACACAGTGGAAGTATAAATATGTCTGGTCTAGATGCTTTACCTAGTGCCTTTAATGGGGCACTGATCCTGCTGGCATTGCTCATCCCTTTGCAGCCTATTTTCTGTCCATAATGGCAGTGGAAGCTGAGTGCTACAGAACCACCAATGGCTTCAGATCAGCAATTTCTGCCGCAGATTCATGAAAGTATCCTTCCTCTACTGGGAATGTCCCTCTCATCAAACAACCTATGAAAGGTCTAACTATCATGTTGTCTCTAGTTCCCATGTACATGCTCATAAGAGATTCAAATAAACTACTTTCCCATTGATCCAACAAATCTTAGGTGGGTTAAAAGCCCTCTCTGCCAAACTATATTCTCTCTTTCTGCACTGTTTTTGATGTCAACGATCTAGAAGATCTCATCAAGGCTGCTGTTTGCTATAACAAATGTGCTTACAAACTAGTTGACATGCTTTTAACCAGCATACTAGGATCCTCTGATCCTGCCATAAATTGCTACTTTCCATAACAGCATTGTGAAGTATTAGCCTTTTTTTACCCACTCAGTAATGTATTAATTTAGTGTGAAGTTTTCTTCTAGCCTGAAGTGCTTCCTCACAGTGAACAGCGCGCTACTGGTATGTGTGAATTGTAGACCCTGTGTGAAATAATACGTTTTTCACTGAGACTTACGTGTTTTTGTCACTCTTATAATCAGAATGAATGCTTGCCTACAAAGAAAGAGGACTTGATTAGACAAAGCTTTTGGCTACTAATCTAGGTTGTGGGAACATTAATAAGAAAGGAAGGCCGCCTAAAACTAAAGTTAGAGGTGCTTAAAAGTTTTGATGTTTCTTCAACTGTGACACGTCTGATAAAACTGCTTTAATGAACTGCACCTAATGCTACACATTTAGACTTTTGGAAATCTGAAACTAGAGTTGCTGAAATAATGAATTATTTTAAAGAGATATACATTTTCATCAGTCACTTACTTCCTTGAGACACAGCACTGAAAATACAATAAACCATGATTCTTTTGTTATGTGTGGTGCATATGATCCAATTGTATAAAAAATATATTGCGCCACAAAAGAATGAGAGATGTGGCGATAACCCACAAACTGTTTGAGGAGCATTTGTGCAACCAAGCCCAAAGGAATGTTGTTGTAGACAATTTTAGTCGCAACAACAGAAGATTAAGAAAGACCCTTTGCATCCAAAAGTACCAAGTCCCAACTTTGTCACTTGGCTAAGAAAGGAAATGAATTGCGTGTACTGCAGAACTATCAATATCAGACATTGTGCAAAGGAGTAAACAAGATATTCTATCAGAAGAAACTAATATATTTTAAAAGGTGTACAGTTCTGACATATGGAGTAAAAGTGCCAATGCCTTTGCGATTTCAAAGACACTTCAATGTAAATCATGTATTTGTTGAACTAAAGTCAAATTATTTTCCAAAGCCATAATAACACATTGAGCTGGTTCAAGTTAATATATTATCTATGCACATAACTTGAAAAGATAAGTGTTGTGTGATTTTAACAACATGTGTATTCCATGTTTTATTCTATTGTCTTGACTGCAGGTTGACCTGGTTCTGAACTCGGATCAGGGTAGCCCCCAACTCTGGGGGAATTACTGAGAAATTACTCTGGCCAAATATGCATACAAATTCCAAAGTTCAGACTTTGGCGGTATATTTGTCTCTAGGAAAATATTACTCAGGCCTGCATCAATTGCGACCATATATCCAGCTAATCCGAGAGAACAATGAGACCTGTCAAATCAATCATCTCCTGAACCTCTCATATGGGTCTGTTTATTTGAGTCCTAGACGGCAGCACACGATGTTATTCACAAGACATGTCTCGACTTTTAGAAACCACTTACAAGCCCAGTTAAACTATGTTGGAGAACTAATGCCCCAAGTGGAAACAACAATGCATGTTAGAAGGGTATTCCATTTGGTGAAGTTAAATAATCAGTGGATGATGAGGGACTTTTGGTTGACAGCTTTTTAGTACCTCGCGACATGATACAAATTGTGTTGGTATATTTTGGATATTTTTAATTTTAATAGATGAATATTGAGCTCGGAACACGCATCGAAGTAAGCTAATACGGAGACATAGAGATCCTCAACTCGTTTGTTCAAAGTAGTATGGGTTGGGTGAGCTTACAATTTTCAATGCGCCAAAAAATAAAGAGATGAGAGAATCTTGAAGTGGTTTTTTGGTGATTCTTTTTAATTGAAAGTGTTGAAATTGTAGCAGTTATGGATGACACGTGTTTCGGCAGGTTTACATTGCTTTTTTCAAATCCAGGCTAAATATACATGTAACACAAATGAGAAAAGAACAGACACAATAGAGACAAAGGAACAACAAATCATACTAGATCTGTCTTGAAAAGACATTTAGAATAGTCATTTGGCATTTCATCATTGGTGCAAATAGAATGCTCTAATCCTGGACACGAGTGTAGGTTGGGCTGATAACCCGTGATTACTTAGTTCATGCTAGAGATTTGGTCAAATGGAAGTACGGAAAAATTAGGAGGGGAAATGGAGAGAATAGTTTGTGCAAGATGCAAAAAAATAATAAATATGAACAGTGTGATTGGATGTAAACAAAAACAAAAAATAGGTCACAAGTGTTAATAGTTGAAGCATAGTACATGATCTTACCCTTATTCACTTTGTTAAATATCAGCATAATGCAGGGAAAACGCTACATCATGGGTTCAATCCCACCTGCATGGAAATTATGGAAGAACCCATTAGTTTCAAACGATTAGCTAGAAGAGGCAAGTGTACACCAGTTCAGATATTCTGTCCTCTATTGTAAATGGGGTATATTGTCATCCGTTAACTACATTTTATGACAAGCATGTCATATGGGTTCTCTGTACAACCTGTTTAACTGCGCAAATTATTTGTTGAGTCATAAGGTAAAACGCTAATAAAACATTTGGCCGCACGTACTTAAGGCATGGTTCTATTGTGTAACATTAAGTTAATTATTATAGTCTCCCGCAATACAGTTGGGGGCAAAGAATATGCACTTTAATGAGGCTGATAATTGTATTTGTTCGAATGAACACCTTTCATATGCAGTGGACACAATTAGGCATTCGAAGAGTAAAGTTAGATTTTCACATGCGCATCATTGTGCGACACTTGTAGCACAAATAATTGGATGTGAAAGAAAAGGACCGCCCTAGTGTGGGTGGGCAAAGAGCGAGTTCTTACCTCATGAGAATGTGTCCTCCATGTGCTGGGTGGTCCGTATGTGTAAATATAAAGTCCTTTATTTGTTTTATTCATGGTGGCCATGTTTTGGGAAGTTTAAGACGTGTGGCTGTAGTTTAGATAGGAAAGTCGCCCAATCTAAGATGTGGGATAGGAGAAATTACAGGAAAACACAGACGTTATTACTAGTTCACAATATAATTTACTATTGTCATGTTCACGAGTGATTTGGAACAATGAATATTTAACATAAGGTCCACATAAATTCATCAAGCTTGGTGATGCTCTCTTACTATTAGTACCACCACGTGAGATGCATTGTGGTTAGTGTGGTTTGATTAAAATCTTTGGACAGGGAACGAAGAGAAAATGTAAGCCAAAATTATAGGTTTACATGAGAATAGCAGAATACAGGCTGGTCACATAATGCCAACATAGGCGTGGCTTGTAGCCCCAAATATTTGAAAAGGAAATGCACATATGTTAACAATGTCTAAAAAGCACACAAATTGAAGATACAGAATACAAATCGTAATACTGGTTCAGCATGAAAAAACCGCAATGTGATGAAGCAAACTGTACATTAGAGGATATGTGCCATCTCATTGTCTGAATTCAATCCGTATTCTACAGATCGATAGCGCCAGATTAGTCTAGCTTCAGCTCTTCTCAGATGTAGTTCCTGATTGCCACCTCTTTTATTCCTCAGAATTTTTTGTAGGCCAATAAATTTGATGTCTTTTTTTATTTTCCATTTGGTAAAGCGTTTGCCAATGTTGAGAGAGGGGCAGGTTGCTAACTTAATGCTGAAATATGTTCTCTTATGTGTGTTCTTAGTTCACGTTTTGTGCTTCCAATATAGATGAGTTTGCATGTGCATTGAATAGCATAAACCACATATTTGGAGCGACAATTGATTTGTTGTTTGATTGTTGTTTTGGTCCCATTTTGGTCTCTAAATATGGTCATTTCCGGTAGAGCATGCTTGCACATAGTACAGAATCCACATTTTCTAAAGCCAAATGCTGGTTGTTGGAGCCGATTCGTTTTCGTGTTTTTATCATGATCTGGTAGTAAGGATGGAAGGTTTTGGCTCTTTTGAAGATCAAGGTTGGTGTATCTTTTATGGTATTGGTAATATGGGCATCCAATTTAAGAAGGTACCAGTTCTTTTTAAGTACTTTCCTAATTATTTTGTTGTTTTCTCAAAAGGTAGTGATGAATTGTACTGTATCTTCCTGTTTGGTTGGTTTGATTTTGGGAGTCAGCGTTGTTGTTCTATTCATTTGGCTGGCTTTAGTTCTGGCATCAACAATTGCGTTTTTTGAGTACCCCCTAGCAAGAAATCTGTTAGAGAGTACGTCACATTCTGATTCAAAAGATGATGTGTTTGTATAATTTCTTTTGGCCCTAATAAATTCTCCTTTGGGGATATTTTTGATAACAGGTTTGTAGTGGCAGCTGGTAGCGAAGAGGGTTGGATTAACCTCTGTTTGCTTTCTGTAAGTATTAGTCACTAGTTTGTCTCCTGAAGAGGAAATTGTGAGGTCTAAAAAGTTGATTTCAGAGTCACTTGCGATTCCACAGAATTGTGGACCAAATGTTTTATTATTAACTTGTTCCAAGAAGATGTCAAGATCAGTTTGAGTTCCATTCCAGATTAATAACACATAGTCTATATAACAAGTCCATTTGATTGTATGATTTTTGAAGGCTGGTAGTTGATATATGAACAGATCTTCAAACATTCGCATTACCAAGTTTGCAAGATCAGGTGCAAATTTAACTCCCATTGCGATGCCACATGTTTGTTTGAAGAAACTATTATCAAAGATGAAGATGTTGTTTTCCAACGTGATTAGCAGCATTTCTTTTAACATAAAAACATAACTGAAATGTGATGCATATTTGTTTTTGAAAATGTAGTCTAGTGTTTGTAGTGCTAGATTGTGCCCAATTGAGGCATAGAGAGCTTTAACATCCCAAGTCGCCAACAAATAGCTGTCTTGCCACTGTATTTCTGCCAGTATCTTGATGATTGATGTTGTATCCTTTAGGTAAGCTTTCACCTGTAAGACCTTAGGTTTAAGTATGTTGTCAAAATATTCTGCAATAGGTTCAGTTGCCCATCCAATGCCGCTTACAATTGGTCTGCCCTCCGGAATTTTGAAAAATGGTTAGTGTACCTTTGGCAGAAAGTAGATGGTCGGTATGATAGGTTTGGATAGGATAGGTGCTGTTTTTGATCATCAGTAATTGAACCTTGGCGATACCATCCTTCTATTAGGTTTGTGAGTTCTTGTATGATTCTTGATGTAGGGTTACATGTAAGTTTCTCATAGCAGTTGGGGGTTTCAAGATGATTTTGAGCCATTTGTATGTAGTCAGACTGGTTCATAATGACAATGTTCTCCCCCTTGTCTGCTTCCTTTATTACAAATTCTTTATTTGTCTGGAGATTTGATAGTGCAATTCTTTCCTGGTTTGTTAGGTTGTTTGCGCCATGTTTCCATTTTGTGTGATCTGATTTATTCAAGCATTGGTGTAAGTCGTGAGTAACTGCTTTATAGAACGCATCAATCAGATTGTCCGGTGCCAACTGGGGTAAAAATTTTGTTTTAGGTTTGAGTTCTTTGGATGTTAAGGCTGCTGAGTGGATCCGGAACTCATGCATGGTTTCATGAATTGGGTACTTGGCCGATTCTCCAATTGAACTCAAGAGGTGGATATTGCCTAATTCCTCTATTGTTACATCACTAATATCTGGTTTTGTTGTTGAAATGTTCTTTTTATCTACTTGTGTGGCGAAAACATTTTTTAACTTCCATTTCCGGACAAATTTGTATAAGTCGAGGCGTAAGTTGAATGGTTCACAAAAAGACGTGGGGGCAAAGGCCAGACCTTAGTTGAGAAGACTCATTTCATCTGTAGTGAGGTTGTAGTCAGCTCAGTTCATGACCAGGTTGTCTATTTCAATTTCTTGGCTGCCTCTCTCACTGCGGCCCTAGATAAACAACGGTAGGCGTCTAGATTGTCTGGATTGTCTGAGTCCTCCAGTTCCTCTTCTCCCTCTTTTCCGACAGGGAGTTGTGAAGTGTCAGGTGCTTTGGTTAGTTGAAAACGGACTTGTTTCAAAGGTGTATTTCTATTGCCTTTCTTGTAGTGTCTGATTTGGTTCAGAAAACCGTGGCCTGTTTTCTTGATAGTTTCTTGTGTGGTTTCTGTGTTGACCTCAGGTTCATCTTTAGATTCAGAACTTGCTGAGGAAGCATTGGGAGTTGTCTCTTTGGATACTGGTTTGGTAAATTTGTTGTATTTTTCCAGGAAAGTATATACTCTGTCCTCATTATAATCACGGTTGTCCCTGTAGAATGTTCTCAGTTTTCTGAGTTTAATGAAAATATTTCAGCTTTAAGCAGCCAAGATAGCAACCTGCTATCTCAACATTGGCAAATGCTTCACCAAATGGAAAATAAAAAAGACATGTGACCAAATCTCTAGCATGAACTAAGTAATCATGGGTTATCAGCACCACCTACACTCGTGTCCAGGATTAGAGCACTCTATTTGCACCAATGATGAAATGCCAAATGACTATTCTAAATGTCTTTCAAGACGGATCTATTATGATTTTTTGTTCATTTGTCTCTATTGTGTCTGTTCTTTTCTCATTTGTGTTACATGTATATTTAGCCTGGATTTGAAAAAGGCAATGTAAACCTGCCGAAACATGTGTCATCCATAAAGGCTACAATTTCAACACTTTCAATTAAAAAGAATCATCAAAAAGCCACTTCAAGATTCTCTCATCTTTTTATTTTTCGGCGCATTGAAAATTGTAAGCTCACCCAAACCATACTACGAAGTTAAATAATCCTCTATATGTTATAATTAATTTGATATGCAAAAACAAATAATATTCGTACATCCTTGTAGTAAAATTTATAGCGCTTCACTGAATGTGATAACACCTATTGCCAGCAATAATGTGGCACACCTATAGCCAGCCAGCCCTATGTTGCTAGCATAACATATGGGTATGTAAATGGAGACAGGCTGAAGGTTTAAAAGTATACCAGAATATATGTATATATTTTTCATTTTTCTCTTACTTGAAATGCCTCATTCAGAGGAGACTACACTAGCTATCTAATTGACTGACTTAATTAACAAATACTGATCACTAGTACTAACTCATTAACACTATAATGTGCTCTCCATGTGGAAAATGAGGTAGAAATACATGCTCTGAAATTCGTTTTTCAAACGTGCACTTGGATTATTTTTTTCTTCTCTTTTTGTTCACTGTGTTTGCAGAAAGTAGAATCTGCATGCCAGGAAATGATTTTAGCTACAGTTTCTTACTGTACAAATTGAGCTATTGTGGAAGGAAGCGTGATACAGTCTTTTTAATTTGATTGGTGCAAAGTATCTACAGTGGTTCCACGTAAGCAACAGAGGTTTGCTGGAAAAGTCTGACAGAAAAAAAGTTCAGATTGCTTTTTGCTGAGCTACTGACACAAACCATCTGAGACTAGGCTGTGAGGAGGCATTCCCAGTCTCACTTAGCACCGGCTTGAGAACTGCAGATAACTGCATGTTCTCGCTGTGCACTTCAAGCTTTCAAGATTACGAAGACAACCCTGGGCCAATTCCTCAGAGGCGTGCGAAGGGAGGTCGCATGGGGGACAAAAATTGGTAATTATCCAAGTGAATTGAGGGTATTGTGTGCTGTATGGATGACCTTCTATAAATATCAGGCAGGGAGAGTAGCCAAGGGAATGATTTGTGTTTAATTGACAAAGTGAAGTTTGTTATGTCGCTGTAATTGTTACATATAATGCGGAGTGAATTTCGTCTTGTTGCTGTATTTTTTTTCTCTTCTGTTTATTATAGATAATGCGGCAGCAAAGAGGGTAAGCTGTTATTTTGAAATGCAACTGTTTATAATACAAGTGATATGTACACAAATCGTGTAGAGTGTTTTTGCTTTTGGCTTTTCTTGGTGCATTTAGAATAATATCTCGGGAAAGGGGGAAGATTTTTAGGTAATACATGTGTCATGTTTCCCATGCAGATGGAATAATAGCACTAGCAGTGATAAATAGCTGTATGTGTGTGTCCACTCAGTGCATGGTGTCTGAGTGGAATTTAATACAATAGACATTGCTGGGGGCCCATGAACCAGCAAAGAGGCCTATGGAAACATAGTTCACAAATGTATATAAATTAGTGATAATACCACAGGTTATTGAGAATGCTATATGTGAAACTGTGGTGTTTCTGAATGTAGGTCTGAGGCCTCTATAGATCACAAGAACAGTGTAAGAATAAGAAGGGTTGTCTGTATATTGGGGCCACAAATAAAACAGAAACATTATGCTTACTACTAAACCACCGAGAATAATGTATACCACTAAATCATTCCATATAATGTAATAAGGAATGGTCACTGAAAGGAAATAAGGCCAAACCCAATCTAAATGCAAGGAGTAATCATCACCAAATTACCATTATTTTTGGCGGTAAGAAAATACTGCCAGACCCCGAATCCACACAAAATATCCTACAATCCTGAATTAACAAACTTAGCAACATGATACTTAGTGAGTTCAAAGATCATAATAAACTCCTTGTTCATTCCATATCAAATTCGAACTGGGTGCATTAATTCTAACTTAATGAAATTAGATAAATTCATATAAGTATGTAGAATTATGCCAAATAGATGTGCAACATACAGAAATGAATTTTACAGCAGGAGATGTCTGTGGTTTTCATTTCATTGAATTAGAATGTTCCTGTCAAAATGTAAAAAACAAAATAGCATTCCGCAGTGAAAGAGTGAGATTGCCCCTACCTTCTGATGATGATAAAAATACAGAAATAATGATGAGCCAGTGAACGATTGAAGTGTATTCAATGGGATTATCTGATTATGGAGCCATCCAATGAAAGGTATGAATGAATGAAAAATATGAAGCATCACAAGAACACAGTGATACAGTATTCTGATTATAAAAAAGCCTGAAGACGGATTTTATGATTTTTAGGGAATTATTAAGGAGAGACACCAACTGCAGAGCAGAGATTCCATGGGGACTGCAGAAAGGGTGATCTTTATTCTAAAGAGATGTGCCTGCTGTATATCGGAACCTGTGCAAGTCAGCTTTGAGACCTTTCTGGTTGAGGGATTCCAATCTGACATGGTTCATGGTGATGGCCAAAACTGGAAGGTGGGTTTTTGATAGAACACAGGAGCATTTTAAGATACATTGTATTGTGCTTTCATTGTTATTAAGTGCAAAGTGAGATTTCATTTAGATGAAACCAATTGCATTTTGTACTGAGTATGCATCACAGTTTCGTTTTAGTGAATTAAGTCCAATCAAGTGGAACGTGCATGTTTCCACAGGCATAGTTGAAAATTCAGACTATGGGCCTCATTACAAGTTCGGTGGTAGCCTTGCCGGTACAACCGGCAGGCTGCAGCCAAACTTGCGAATTTTACTGTCACCTGGGAATGGGCAATTGCCGGGTCATTACAGCCCCGCCGGACCCGGTACTTGCCCATTCCCCTGCACCGGTAAAAAATGCTCCTCATTCCCATAAGAGCCCCATAGGACTCAATGGGAATGTGGAGGCCGGCTGCACCAGCACCATTCAGAATGGTGCCAGTGCATCCGACGTGCTCTGCTTGCAGGTGCCGATCCACCCGCCAGGTCCGGCACAAATGTGGGGAGGGCTGTATGTGAAGAGGAATTATATTGGAATTAAAATATTAATCAAAATATAAGTCCACATCAGTAATGACTAAAATCTTTGTGAAACTGGTTCTCTGGTTGCTGCAGCATGGGATTTGTAGATTCTGTTGCACATTTTTTCGTTTACGTTGTAAGCTTTTTCTTTGCTGCTGTCTTTTGACAATGTTGGGCAGCCTCTATATGTGGCAGTCCATGGAACTCCAGGGAATTCAACAGTGACTGAGTTTATAGCGATATTATTAAATTCATATTGCTTTGTTTTATTCAGTTGACAATATGATCAAAATCATGCATCATTCAACAATTTGCTGTGGAGGTAGGACATGACTTTGGGATGTAGAGTAAGTTTGGCTATAATGAATGTAATGTACAATCAGGCAATGCTCAGTGGCATTTGTTCTCGGCAGGTGATTTAAAATGGATAAAGGATCAGTTTCATTATTAGGGAGTTAAGAAAAACAGAAACAATTCCTTACCTCTAATTTAATTTCAGGTTGTATACACCTTTCATGGGGAACGTTAAAGTACTCAAGACGTGCATATATGATTGATTTCTCTATACATTTGGCATTCTCACCTTAAAATTGAACATTTTTCATAATGTTTCTGTGGAATACTGAGAAAAGAGACAAGATTTCTGATCATATGCTTTTTGGGAAGACACAGAAAGATGTACGTGGCTTCTGGTATAGCCAGCTGAATTAAATATCTTACAGCAATTGCTCTGCTGTCAAAATAGTTTTAGTAGCAATAAGGTTGTGGTTTGATTGATTGATAGCGCAACCAGTCAAGGGGGAGGATTTGTTAAGGATTTCAATCAGGCGATGCACTCTGCTCTCGGCCTAGTGTACAGCGCAATGGAAAAACGTATTTAATATATGGATTCAATTATTTGAAAGAGGTACCACTTGTATCACACCCCTTATGTAAGAATACCCCGGGTCATGCTGGACCAGAAATCAGGCTGGTTTGTAAAAGGGATTATTTATTTGCTTAGTTAAGATCAAAATCACAATATATATATTTTAATAGGTAAACAACAATCACCAATGGGGTGACAGAATACAGAATGATATCTTTAAAACACTAGGACTAAGTAATGAGCAAAACAAATGCAGCACAGAAAATAATACTTTTGAGTTGGTTCAGATCAGATAGCCCAGTGGTTAGGAATTACCCCTGCAACACTTCTCAAACCCCCAATAGGCAATGCAAAGAGATAGGAGAACAGGTTTTCAGGAATGTACAGGTCAAACCGTGTCTCACTTCCCCCTTCCCCCTTTACACAGATAGAGAAAAACAAAGTGGCTTTTCCACTGTCAGAATGACTTTTAAAGTTGATGAGCAAGAACTCTAAATGTGTGGAAAAATGCTTAAATTGTTGTAAATTCCTATTGGAGCCAGTTTCAACAGTTGCACACAAACATAAGCAATGATTTAATGCAAAGAAAATATTTGAAATCTTAAAATCCAAGTCAGAAACAGTTTGACTCTCTTTCACACGTGTCAAAATTTCTCAAAATGAACATTTGTGGCAAACCTTTCAGTGCGCGATATTTGCAATAACGGGAGAATCGGAGAGTCAAAATGGGTTTTTTGGATAGGTACAGATGTTAGCTACAAGTAGGAGTTGACATTTCATTTCTATCACAATAACTGAGGGAGTTACAGAGGTTTTAGTGAAGGTCGTTTTTGTAAAATAGGCACGAGAATTGAAAACAGAAATGTACTTTTAAAAATGACAAATGGATTTGTTTACACTATGCTAAAGCCTACCAAAAAGTAGAATGCCATACAGGAAGGTCATTTACAGCCGATCAGAACAGTTCAGGTGTCATACTCTGCTTTCTGTTTGCTTTGGGAATAACTTTCTTAATCAATCAATGGGAAGTTAGAGTTTAGGAACACATGTGAGAGAAGAGTCTGTGCAAAGATAGTTCTAACAATACTGGTTCTAAATGAAAGATCGGATGGGTATAAGCTAGGAACAAGACTATGCAAAGTACATATGCTATATGACACAGTTCTTCCTATTTGTACTCACTGGATACGTTTTTAAATGGGACCGTCAAGATTCTGGACCGTCAGGATTCTGGACCTATCAGGGACTGACAGCTGGGCACATCAGACTGGGCAGGGTCAGCAAGGCGCAAGGCGCTCTGGTCACAGCACGGCACAGAACTGGACTGGGCCAGCAAGGCGCTCTGCCCTTCTTGGTTCTGAGGATCTGTCAATTCAGCAGGCAAGCAGTAACAGCACAGCCCAGCTGTATTATGATGCTTCCCCTAGGCTTTTGGGGTTATGTTCTAGAATTTAAGGCCTAGCTGAGAATGGTTCAGCTATGCAATTGGCCTTTGCTTTGCCAAGTTTCAGGAGTCTGGAACAAGGAAGATGTAGATTTCAGCAGCAGGGTGCTCCGCCAGCATCAGGAGAGTGAGTGGATCTGTGTGTCCCTATATCTGGTGAGCTGTATCTATTTATGCTATGAAATGACATCATACAGGGGGTGTGTGGGCCGGCTTATCTAAGCTTGCCCCTTTGAGGTGGGATAGGGTCAATACTTCATATCCGCCTTGCAATTTGAGTGATTGGCTCAAGGCTGGATGATGTCAGGTTTTATGATTTGTTTTACAATCCTCAGAGACCTCCCTTTAGCCACTGGTCTCAAAATCAGATTTTACCTTAAATGTACATTTCTACATTGGTCACCTTTCACAAATCACACATACAGGTGCCATATTTTACATAGCAGCTATTCCTCAAAACCCCATAGCTGTGGGATCTTGTCTCTGCTTCCCACATGTTGCCCTTTTCACTATGAACACACTTTCTGATTTTTCTGCAACTTTCCACAAATATGCGTGTTTAACATGGGGACATGCTTGTACATTTTCACAATATTATCAGCCATGTATTTCGCGTAAAATCACATTTATTTCCATTCCTTTCCAGAATATGTAACACGGTTTTTCCGCCTCTTAAAACTTGCAGCCAGAAATTAAATGAAAAATTCTGTGCTTTTTATATTTTTCACTATTTTGAGTAGTAAGTTATAAGTCTTTTAAAAAGTGTTCTTTATTAATGTTCAGCCACAGATGGTTTCTTGGGTCTACCTCTTTTTGTCTCCCTGCAGTCCAGGAGCAGGCTCCCCCTAGTTTGTTCCTTGCAGAAGCCATTTACGACCCTATTCACACTTCGAATTTCCTGAGCTGCAGCTTGTCGTTGTTCCTTTTCCCTCTGTAGACCAGATTCTTTCCTACCCTGAAATTAATGCCTCCCCATGAGTTCCTGCTGAGGGAAGGCCTTCCTTCTGTGAGAAAAACCTGCTATTCCAGTTTTGCAGCTTCAGCCAGGTTTAATTTAATTGTTAAATTATTTTGGCTTTTCCTTAGCACAAAACAAACTTGTTGTATCACATAACAAATAGAATTCTCATTCAAGATTGTAAACCTGTGGGATCAAACACAACTATAATATGGGTTACTATCAGTAACAGGCCTCATATATTGCAAACATTTGACTTTCAGTTTATAACATGTTTAAGTTTAATCAGCAAGGCCCCTGACAGCTGTCATCACAGATAACCCTCTACTGCACAGAGATTTTTTTTTTTACAGATCCACTGACAGGCCACTTTTGCTGTGAAAATCTCTTTATGCTCTTAGCCTTTCAGGACCTTGTAAGTTCACAGTGATTCCTTAAACTAAGTGAATTGTAGCACCCAGCAAGAATTTTGAATATTTGACGGTGTTCTGTACCGGCATTCTGAAGTTTCAGCAGCAAAGAAAAGGTGATTTAAAGCAATATTTGGAGTTTCATTTAGCAAAGCACTGCTTTTTCCTTCTGCACTCAACTTTCAATTGTTGTGGAGTCAAGTGACACATTTCATAAGTGAGAGCTCTGTTACACCATTGACAATAGGCGTGGCAGATTGGACAGCCATATTTTTGTGCATTGAAAAGCGCGATTTTCAGGGGTTTTGGCATGCACAAGGGTTTTGCAGCCATTTTGCTGTTTCTGGCCCGCCGTAACAGAGTGATGTAGCATAGAAGAGCAAAAGTGAGTCAATACATCCCACAGAGCCCCCCCTCCCGACTTGAGATTGACCGCCCGTCAAGGGGAAGTCAGGAGATCAGGATATTCTTTTCTTTTTGTGGAGAAAGCCAGCTGCTTCTCCCATCAGTGCTGGAGGTGACCCGCTCTCCTCGCCAGTTCTGGTCAGGAGTATTGCTGGTTCTAGTTGGGAATATGGAGCCGCACTCCGGGCTCCCTGGGTCTTTCCTCCCGGTCCCTGAGTAGTCCTCCTTGGTGATTAGATGATTCTTAGTTCCAATGCTAGAAAACAGAATATAGCATGGTTATGGAAATTTCCCCACTACTACTCCCCGAGGGTGTAGTGGGGCAGATGCATGCATTGAATACAATTTACAATATTCCCCATCTATGTTTACTACTGGTCTTAACACTCTTCTTGCACATACATGGTAAACCTGTAGTGATTCGTTTAGGTTTCTAGATTTTCCCCCTCAGGGTTTCCGGCTGGCTCCTTTATTTGCCGCAAAGTATGTCTGGGATGGCAACTCTTCAGCTGGTTTATGTGGACCCACTTGTCTTCCCCTTCTGCCAAACTGCCCTTGGGGATGAGGATTCTGTAGCGACTGGTGAGATTCTATCCACAATTTCAAAAGGACCCCGACAAGTTGGGAGGAATTTGCACAGTTTAGCTTGGTTCCTTTGTACAAGTAGACCCGGTCTCCTACTTGGTATTCCTTTTTAGTTGTCTTAAGATCATATTGGGTCTTCATACTTTCTGCAGATCTCTCTAGATTCCGCTGAGCATAGGCAAAAGCATGTTGAAGGTGTTTTCTCAGATTCTCAACATACTCATGAGTTGTGGAGGCACTTATCAAGGTCTGCTCTTGGGTTCTGTAGAGCAGATGATGGGGTAGCACCATCCTTCATCCAGTCATCAGCTCAAATGGAGACATTTTTGTTGCAGAGGAAGAGGTAGATCTGATGGCCATCAGGACAAGGGGTAATTGAATATCCCAACTTGGCCCAGAATCTGCCACAAACATTTTTAATATGCTCACAATAGTTTTGTTGTATCTCTCAACTCCACGACTAGAGGGAGCTGGTAGGCAATGTGTATTTTCCTTTTTACCCCAAGTATCTCCCACGTCTTTGTCATCACTTCGCTGGTAAAGAGACTATCTCAGTCTGACTCAATCCTTTGAGGTAGTCCAAAACGTGAGAAGATGTGATTGATTATCAGGGCAGCTGCTGTTTCTGCTTTGCAATTTGGCGCCGGGAGACATTCCACCCATTTAGTGAACAAGCATGTTACGGTCAACGTGTACTTGTTCCCCCTAGAGGAGTGAATCATGGGCCTGATAAAGTCAACTTGCAAATCTGACCAAGGCAGCGTCATCCCCCTCTTTTGGAAGGGAGCATGGTGTGTGAGTGATTTTGGCTGAAATTGTGCACACACAAGAGACCACTTCAAGTATTGGTCGAGGTCCTTCAACAGATGGATCAGGGGTCTCGTGATCTTTGCGTAGTCCTCAATGAACTTTCTGATGTAATTAGTTAGTCCAAGGAGGCTCCTTAGTTCCCGCAGAGTTGTGGGGTCTTTTATTTTCTGGAGTACTTCTACTTTCTTTTCCTGGGGACAGAGACCTTCAGGAGTTATCTCATGCCCCAATAAATTGACACGGGTTCTACACCACTGTGCCTTTTGAAAGAAGAGTTTTGCTCTGGCAGCCCTCAACTGAGTCAGAACATAACGGATCTCCGCTATGTGTTCCTCCACAGTTGAGCTTTTGACTAGAACATCATCTACCTAGGCCAGGTTACCCCTTCCACCCAAGTCGGGCACGGCCTTATGCAGAAAGATGTTACATTCATTGCCGGAGTTGATGTATCCGAAGGGAGTCCTGGTCCAAGTGTACTGCTGCCCCCAGAAAGTAAAGGCCAACTTGTACTGGTCCTCCCGACTGACAGGTACAGCCTAATACCCATTGATCAGGTCAATTGCAGTGAATACTTTTGACCCCCGGATCTGGGCCAGCCCTTGGTCAATGTAGGGAAGAGGCCATAGAGAAGTATGAACCCGTTTGTCGAGCTGTGGACGGGTCGAATTATCCCACGGGACTCAAGGTTCTTAATTATTTCAGTAAGGGACTCCATTAATGTGAGAGGCAAACGATATTGCTTCACAAACACTGGAGTCATGCCAGGGTCCGTGGGAATGGTTGTTGTGTGGATGTCGGTGCGACCACAGTCATATGAGTCCACCGCAAAGAGATCTTGAAAACTTGCTTCAATTTTTGCTTTTGCTCCAGAGTCTCACAGGCATCAGCTAGGTTGACTCTCTCTTCAACCATCTGCCTGAAGCCTGTAAAGACTTCTGGTTGGCTATCTCAGCGGCCCACTCCAGCTGCGTGGAGAAGTCCCTGGTCAAGGTACTGACTTGGACTGATGGCTTCAGGTGGGGAAGGCAGTCCTTGTGGACTTGAAAAATCACCTCATCCCTCCTGAAGTCACAGGTCACAACTTCCTTACCATAAGGGTAGGAAGAGTACACCAGGAAATTCCCCCATGCCGGGTGAAGATCCTGTCTGGTGTTATGTCATCGTCACTGTTACTGTCAAAGCAGCCCTTGGGGATTGGTCCTAACAGTTTATTACCTAAATCTATGGAAAAATGTCAGTCATCAACCGCCATTCCAATAATGGTGCCTGCGCCCAGAGTGATACTCTTTAGGTCGCTGTTATCCACCTCTATTGGAATGGTGTTGTGTTCTATGTGAACTAGTGGTGTTGGGTTTACCTCCAATCCTTGCTGTTGGAAATGAGCATTGAGATGAACATAGGCGTCAGGATTTTTCAGTTTCTGTCCTCTTTTAATTTTTACTTCCAGGGAGAATTGTCGGGTCCGTTCTGGGATGGTGACTTCCTCTCCATTCTGAATTTCAACTGCATATGGCAGCAGTTGAGCTGACCAGAATGCTTTCTCTGAGTCATCAAAGTCCATGGGATTGCCCGCTAATCGGGACCAGGCTTTGACGTTTATTAGGTCCAAACTAATGAGAATGTCACTGCCTTAATAAAATGCAGCAGGGGCATCTCGCACGACCCGACAATTATGGACTAAGCTCTTGTTACCTATGGAAATTTTGAGCATACACCTGCTAGGCAGGAGATGTTTGGAATTGGGTGTTTCCAGGTCCATTCCCCATTTGTCTATCAATTTAAATGTGGGAATGGCTGGATCTTTTTGGAGTTTCCGGAACATGGCCTCGCAAATAAAACTGTTACTGTTGTTCACACACACTCGGCGAGAACAGAGTCCTTCCCTTCATTTAACTGAATAGGGAGGAACAACTGCTCTCCAATTTTCTGAATATCAGCCAAGCTTTGAGCTGATTTCTCATCATTTTGGGCTATAGGATTAGGATTTTCTGATTGTGAATTTGTATAGAATTTCATAGTGTTTCAGAGTTGATTTTCAGAAATAGAGAGGACTCCCCATCACCAGTTTGTTGTCCTACTGCAATTACTGTCACGTCTGGGATTTGGTTATTCTGGAAGTGGAATTCAATTTGGTCAGGGTTTTGTTCAACCATGTGGCATGTGCCATTTAAACTAACATGGTTGACACTATGTTTCAATTTTATTGGTCGGTTAGTCTGGGTCCAGAGGACCTTGTTTACACAATCTATGAGGGGAGACAATCTACACAGGATGTCATTCCCTAGTAAACATGGTGTGCCCTCTGGAGTCACAACTATGACTGGGTGCTTCGCCTCGTGTCGCCCAATTTTAATGTCTAAATCCGCAGTCCCCTCAACAGGAATTTCTTTCCGATCGAAGTTCTGAAGTTGTCCAGGAAGAGGGGTGAGAGGGATTTGGTATCTCTCCCCCCTTCCCGAAATTCAGCTGATCAAAGGCAGGGAGAACAAGACAAACGATCCTACTAGGCCTAGTATCATTTAGATCATGCAAGTGCGCAGACAAGAAGTGCAGGGGAAGGGTACAGGGAAAAGGGCAGCAGGGCCCTGAGTTAAGTGCAAGGAGGGCTGGGCCTCCCAAGGTAATCACACCAAGGTTGTGCAAGGTAGGACAGGTGGCAATGTAGGAAGGCCAGCAGGCAAGTGCAGTGGAACTGGGTGGGGGGGGTGATATCCTGTAATAACCACGGGAACACGAAGCGGCCAGTCAACTTAACGATGAAGGAGGAAGGGAAGGTTAGCACAGGAGAGGCAGAGAAAAGGAAGAGGAGAAAAGGAAGGTCTTGAGGAGCTTCTGGAACATAATGAAATCCAGATGAAGATGGAGAGAGGCAAGAAGGCTGTTCCAGAGGGAGACCCCTGCAGAGGAGAGAGATCTACCACCCAGCCATATGCTTGGATAAACGACTCACCCACAGAGAATTGAAAGTAGATGAGCAGAGGGTTCTATAAGGAAAGTACTTAGGAAAAGAACGTTGGAGATAGTAAGGGCCACAGCCCCAGAAAGCCTTATGGACAATGTAGAGGGTCTTGAACTTAATCCTTGCCACCACCGGAAGCCAGTGGAGGGATATCAAAGCCAGAGAGATGCGGTCCCTTGGCTTGATGCCAAGAAAAAGTCTTGCCATCCTGTTCCGGATGAGTTGTAGAGGGTGAAGGGTAGAGTTAGGTAGATTGAGAAAGTGGGTGTTGCAGTAATCCAGCCTAGAGAGAACCAGTGCTCTGGAGACAGTTAACCTCTTGGGGAAGGTGAGCAAAGGAAGAATACCTCTAAGGAGGTGCAGCTGGAAGTGGGACTTTCTGGCAATGACTGTGATGTGTGGAGAGAATGAGAGAGTGGAGTCAAAGTTGACCCCAAGGATTGTTGCCTCACAAGAGGGCGAGGGCAGAGGGCCTAGTGAGGCGTGCCAGAGCGAGAGATGAAAAGAGGGAGCAGGGTCCTAATGAGGGGGATCTTCGTCTTACTGGCATTAAGGCAGAGCTCATTAGAGGTCCACCATGCCTGAATAGGGGATAGACAGTCAGGGATGAGCGAGGAGGAGGCCAAGGGTAGCCTGAAAGAGAGCTGCGTCCCATACACATAACACTGAAAGTTAGTTGAAAAGGTAGAGATAGGAGGGCCAGGTAGACATTGAAAAATGAGGGGGAGCGGATTGAGCCCTGGGGAACACCACATGTGGAGAGTGCAGTGGTAGAGAGGAAGGACCCAAGTTGAACCTGGGAAGATCAGTTTAAGTGGAAAGAGGACAGCCACACCAAAGCCTGACACATGATGCCAAGGGTATCAGAGAGACGAGAGATCAGGGTGTTGTGGTTCACCATGTCAAAATCAGAGGAAAGGTTAAGAAGATTGAGGACAGAGGGAGGGTGGAGTCCAGGTTCGAGAGCTGATCTTCACAGGTGTTGAGGAGTGCAGTATTCGTGCCTCTGGCTGCTCTGAAGCCAGACTGATGGTCATGGGGACCACCAACAGCTTTGGTGTGAAGTTTAGCTGGGAGATAGCCAACTGCTCTAGGAGTTTGCGCAGGAAAGGAGTGATAGAGTTCAGGCGATAGTTTGACAGAATAGAGGGGTCGACAGAAGGCTTTTTTAAAAGGGGGTGCACTTGAGAGGAAAAGGAAAGACTCCATTGGTGAAAGAGAGGTTGCAAAGATCGGCCAAGGCTGGAGCAAGAGAACCAATGTTGTTTTTTATGGTTCTGGAGGGGCAAGGGGTCACCTGTTTAGATGAGACTTTCATAGACTGGACTTGTCTGGAAACCTCATCAGGTGTGACAGGAGAGATGGAGGAGAGAAGGAGAGTGTTGTGACTGTATGGAATGCAGAATGCAGAATGTAAGCAATGTAGGTTAAACAAAACAGTTTTAGGAAGCAACATTGCAGTGAAATGGATGGTGGCTGATAAAAGGAGTCAAGTAAATCACGCCGTCTGTGTAATGGAGGAATAATAACTGGTAGCAATGTGTTGCATTGAAGAACTGATGCTTCTAATGCAATATTTCATAATGCACGTGATTCGGCATAAGTTAAGGAATACAGTAATAAAGTACAATAAACTCAACAGAGAAGAGTGAGGCTACTGAATGGGCATTTGAACAACGAAAGAAAGAATATTGTTCAATGCAATAGACTGGTGATTCTCTTTGAATAAAATAAATAAATAAATAAACAAAACAAAACTAACGGAAACAACACACAACGAAGCAAAGCAAACAAAGAATTGGGCTATGGCACCTGCATAACAAAGTAAATAAAACATTGCAACAGTGCTGCCAACTCTGACTCAAAAATTAAGTGCATGGTGTCATCTCAGAGTGTCATAAAGGAAGCCAAGTCAAATCACTCAAACGTATCGTGGCACAAAGGTAACAGACTGCATAAGCAAAATAATCTGCCCAACAATAAGGATATTAACATTGTGCAATCAGGCAACAAGGTCAAGAGGAGTGGAGCAACGGGCAGAAGTGAGTAAACATGCCCCTGAGCAATGCAGGTGTGGATGCAAGACTGACTCAGATGGCTACGATTCCAGTGAATTATTTACGTTGTCCTGACCCGTTCATGCTTGAGCTGCAGGAAGATCAAGGGCAGCGGTGGCAAGACTGGGTGGAGGAGTTTGAAGGATTTATGAGAGCAATGGGAAATCAGGATGCCCTAAACAAAGTGGATATATTTATGAACTTGGTGGGAAAAGAAGTGAAAAGCGTTATTAGAACTATTCCGAGTCAGGAAAGATTAACGTATCAATCACTGATTTCTGTCATTGTTGAACGATTGGTTATACCTCTGAACCGGGACTATGAACGGTACGCATTTAACCAGTGCACACAAGGGCCACATGAAACAATTGCGCAATTTGTGTTGCGATTGCAGACAAGAGCAGCGTACTGTGAGTTCACGAATTTTGGTGATGATGAGGCTGAGGCGATAAGACTAAGAATAATCGAAGGATGCACGTCATCGCAACTTCGGAAACATCTCCTAAGAATGCCGCTCCCATTGAAAGAGGTTCTGGAACTGGCAAGAATATATGAAAGGGTTGAGATGCAAACAGCCAGCATTGAGAGCAAAGCAGAACTGGATAATATCTTAGCCATGAGACTTAACAGGCAAGGATGGTCGCGAGATGCACAGGTAACATCACACCGAGGTGCCTGGAGTTGTAAGGACAGGAGTGTACTGGAAAGACAATGTTATAGATGCGAACTTGGGTTTCCACACTTGGGTCAATGTCCAGCTCTTGGTCGAATGTGTTGGCGATGTGGTCAAGGGAATCACAGAGATGTGCAGAGAGAGGACCCCATTATTGCCTGCGTGCAGACCCAGACCTCAATTAGTGTCGGGTAACAGAGGCAAAATACTGAGATCTCCCAGGGTGAAGTCCTACTGGGGACTAGGAAATTTACAAACTGATTGGAATTGCTATGCAGGGTTGCATCACACTCAGTCAAGACTTGACTTACAAAGTAATGGAAATGAATGTGAGACTTCAGTACAAGATGGTAACCCAAAATCATATCAAGGTTATGTGGTTGAAAGAAAACACAAAAATACAAAGATAATCAACCCGATCCAGCAGCTCCTCGAGAGGGACTCAAAATGTGAGTGGGACGAAACCTGTCGAAGGACATTTGTTACAGTAGAACGTACTAATGAGTTATTTGTGAAAAGAGGTAATGCTGATCGCATCACACAAGCAGTCATTCAGCCCAATGACACTAAGAGGTGGCAGTGCCTGACTGAGGAACATTTTGAGGACCGGGAGGGGCACAAGAAGGATTTAAAAAGACTAGCAGGGGCACAAAGTAAATTGGCTGTCACAGATCAAGACCTATTACTGAGAGAAAATCGGTTGGGGGCCCTGGGAAAGCTGCAGACAAGTTCACAAGTACTAAGAAATCAAAACACTCCTCATCTAATGGACCAAGATCAGCTTGGAACTCGCTCTTCACAGCTTGAGGGCTACAAAGAGGGCAAAGATTGGACAATTTGCAAGAGGAGAGCTGAAGAGCATCGGGTGCTCGAAGGTGAAAGTGAAACTGTACCGGTCCAGCAAAAACAGCAAAGGAAGGTGGACTTTAGTCACGAGCCCAAGTCGCTAATAGTCACGGCTGTCAAGAGGCTCATGGCTACTGTCATGAACAGTGATGGTGGGTTAACTGAGGATGCTTCTTTCTTTCATGAAATGTTTCAGGGTGATCCGGATGGAGAGCCACGTGGGGAAAGGAAAAAACGGGGAACCTCTTGGTATTCTGTCACTGAAAGACTCTGGACATTCCCCGCCTTGTCTGCTTGACAAAGAAGTTCGAGAAGTCACTAGTCGCCCTCACAGGACCATACGCAAGCCAGCACGTCTTATTGAGCAGATGTAGATGTGATCCTTTTGGGCAGATGGAGAGAGTGAACTTATATGATAAGCAAGGGGGGATGTTGTGACTGTATGGAATGCAGAATGCAGAATGTAGCCCGAGTAGAACTTGGGGATGGAATGGAATGTTGGAGTTAGTTAAGATAGATGAATAAAAAAAGGATAGACATGGAAATGGTATCCTGTCATTATTTAATGATGTATATAAATGTATAGAATAGCACACAACAGAGAGGAGAGGGGGAGGCCAAGGAAGGCCAGAGAGAGGTGGAGGGTGGGAGGGGAGAAGAGGCAAATGAGGACAGGATATCCTGGGTGTTAGTGGTGAAATGAGAAGCCACGGCAGAGCAGAGGTTCTGGGTAGGTGTAGAAGAGGAAGATACTGCAACAGGATTGGCAGCTCCTTGCAGATTTCGAATAGTTTGGCCATGTTGCTAGAGGCCGCAGAGATGCAGGCTTCAATATAGACTCTCTCTTTAGAGACGATGGAGAGTCTGTATTGCCTTTGTTGTAGGCAGCAGGACAGTTTGTCAGAGGGTGTACGTGAAGCTCCCCATTTCATTGGGGCTGCAGCTTTTCTGCCTGTAGTCTCCGGTCCCCGTCCTCCGCGTACAGCACCAATGAAGGAAAAGCCACCCAGTGGTAGCTTTTGTTTACTACAGCTGGCTGGCTTTTCCTTCATTAGTGCCGCAAAAGCCAAAGCGAGCCCAGCGGCGGGCATCCATTTCACAAAATGTATGCCCCCATGTGCTATCTTTGAGCTTGAATTGCTCAAAATTTTACATAGGGACTTCGAAAAAAAAAATTCCAATAGTTTTTTTTAATATTGCCTATCTATTTCTGAAATAACATTTTTTGGGCGAACCATTCCTTTAATACAGCCATCAATTTGTCTTCAGCTTTCTGGCGTTCACATAATGTGATTTCTCTAGGGTGGAAGGCTGTTTTATTTCACTTCCTGTGAAATTGATGGGTTCAAATGTCATGTGATGTAATTTCTTTGAATGCCCAGAGGCAGTCAAAGGGCATATGGTGACATTTCCTGGACCACTATGATTTGGTGACATGCGGCTGGTGTCAGAGGCGATATTGTGTATGTACTTCACAGTCATGCAATATGGTAAGAAAAGATGCCAAAAGTAGGGCTCCCACACTAAGGTGGCACAGTGAAATGCATGTGTTGATGCTGTGGCAGTACCATTCAGGTCCACACTTGTGCATGCTTCAGTTCCGTTCTTTACTTGACTGGAATGTAAACACGACTTCTTTATATCGGCCCCTTCCTCTTTGGGCCCAATTCACAAACAATGGGCAAAATGTTAGCAAAATGTGGTAGTAGCTATATGCATTTGCATCCAGTTGCACGTTAAGGCATGTGCTGATTCATGAATAAACCAGATACAAATTGTGACTTTCACTAAATGCTAACAGCATGAGAAAAATAATTAAAACACTGTGCGAACCAGAAAAAGACACTCTAAATACTTATACTACAAATCCCAGCTGTATCACTAGTACACCAAGGTACATGACTACGCACAATACATCACTGAACCGCACAGTTATGAGTGGTGCATGAATCAAATAACCAAACAAATATGCAGTTTCAGAAGCTACATGGTAAGTTCATAGTACACAACAAACCCAAAACGAATGTAAGGTATGCGCATCTCCAAACCTGCCAACAGACAACATGTGAAAACATTCAAAACAGGAAATGAAAAATACCACACGCACAGCACAACAAGACATGGCCAACACAGTGAGCAGTCAGTCAATGTGTACTAAACTGCAACATATGTGAACCACACCAACGGGATAGTACAACACACACAGCCAGACAATGTCACTGCTGTATGTAATATCTCATCTGAAACAGAGCAGGTGACATGTTAACCAGTGTCAGGTCACACATATGTGACTTAAATCAACGGTACATATGTTAAAATACCAAACACAGAACCATGTAGAGTCATGTGTGACATTGCTTACATTCCCATTGGGAGCTGGACCGGAAGCTTCCAAAGTAGTTCAAAGTCTCTAAATTCTGATGAATAATGAGCTAAGACTGGGCCCTCAAGTTTATGAAGCAGTAAGTAAATGCTTCTTCCAGCTACACTCTATCGGATGGATATTAACCTTTTCCATTTTTCCACATAGTCCCCTTGCCACAATCACACTTGTCATGTCGAGAATAGACTATGCCAACAGCATTTACCTTGGCATGCTTGACTACCTCACCAAGAATCTATTGCTGCCCCAGAATGCAGCAGCAAGACTCCTTCTAAGACTCAGCAAGATATAACACATAACGGCACTAAGATCACTGCACTGGCTACCAGTAAAAAAACAGTCAATTTCAAAACGTTCTGCATTGCTCACAGGGAAGTTCAAGGCCAACGACCAGAATTCCTGCAAGAAGGGAATATCCATCTACTGACCAAATAGAACCCTGAGGTCTAGCAATGATATACTACTCCTTTAGCGCTAACCGTTTTCAAAAATGAAATACAGAGGATCAGCTTTTTCAAACATCTCCATGAAACTCGGGAAGTCCCTCACCAAGGAAGTAAATACAAACAATAGAGCAACAGCTGACCTTCAAGAAAGCAGTAGAAACATGGTTATATAACATGCTGAGCTAACTCAGAAGTCAAAGGACATTGTCAAAGAAAGAGCAAATATAGCTGCTTACGGCACAATGGGTTTCAGATACCCGAAAAACTTCCTGTGCGACTGTGACTTAACCTTGTGCTGTGGGGATCAACTTCTTTTTCCCCCACTAACCCATACTAAAACTCTCAAAACTCCTGTAAACATACCCCATGTAAACCAACTATGTCACGCACACATGACATCTATAAAAAAACACACTGATACCAAACTGCAGAATTCCACACATGTGCCAATTGTGGCCAATGCACCCTTATATCACGGACACACAAGACCTCCCATATGGACTATAGAGCCTGCATGCCCACCAACCCATAACACTTAGAAGCAAACAGATACCCTGACCATTTTTTACAAACTGAAACTAGCAACACCACAGCAAAGGCACATTTTCATGTACCTTCTCTCTGACTAACAAAGTTGCCCCTTCTCTTAGTTTCAGATCCACCAGAGCACCTGACAGCAACATATTGTATGTATCCCACAAACATAACATAACATAACACTGCTGAAAGTAACAGGAAAAGGCAATGATCGACTTTCCACCTTTCAAATAAGTTCAGCACAGGATCATCAGAAGACGACAATGGAAGATGTGCCCCATTCCTGGCAGGGCAATGTCACAAGCACACCCTCTTGCCAGCACATTTGCCACACATGAGATATCAACCATACGTGGCACATAGTGGTGGCTGGTGAATTTTTTAATTGGCGGGGCCATAAGTAATTCCCACAAATATTCCAGAGCAACCAAACATAGCAGGGGTGCCTGAACCAACAAAGAGGGCTCCGACTGAAAATATCTTTTTGAAAAATGAGTTTAAATAATGTATTTTACAGCACACTTTATGTGAATAATTGGGTAAAAAGCCAGACAGTTTGCAACTTGTTTTGTATGGCAACTCATGAAAAAATCCAATAGATGCACATCATCAACAGTGTACAGGAGCATTTCCCAACACATTTTCATGTTGGCTTTGCCCACAATATGCCAGTATCAAAACACGGTCACGCTGGCTCTGCTCATACATTTCTATGCTGGCTGCACCAATATAGGCAAGTATGACCATAAAAGAACATACTTATGTTTCCTTTGAGCGTAATGCCATTAATGATACTTTAAGAAAACATGTCCATGCTTGTTCAGCCAATAAATGACAGTATTTACATGTACGAACATTCTTTAGGATCATCAATAATTACTTGCAGCCATATCAATGGCTCAATGATGTGAGAGGGTGGTAGGGTGACCTATGAGGTTTTTGATAACAATAGATGATTGTTGCACTTCTGTTGCTTGGTATAGTACTTAGTTTGTGGTGATTAGAGTGGGAATTTAACAGTAGTCAGGTGGGGGTTGCCAACTATTCACTACAGATTGCCGGCTTACCAGCTGCCTCCATAAATACACTTCTTGTTCATTTAATGTTGATAGCTTGCTAATTCTATTTGTATTTGTGCATTGAAGATAAGGTGGTTTGGTTAGGTTCTCCAAGTTATATTGTGAGTGACGCAGTGTGTACTCCAAGGGACATGCCTTCATATTTGTATCGTCTGAGCTTCTTTTGGAAAATGGTTTACGTGTTATTCGCTTTAGTGCGTCGCGAGTTGCCAGTCACTACAAGTGTCCTATTGCAAAGCACTCAATGCCTGGTGCACAGTACTTTAAGGTGTATTCTGGGCTCTGCTAGTATCCAGTTGTAAAGACTGGAGAGGGGTATTTGTACTTCTGCCCTCAACACAGTTTTGAGAAAGGCACACAGCACCACAGCCAAGGTTCTCTATATGGTAGCTTAAACGAGCAACCAAGGCTTAAGCTCTCAGGAGGTGATGCAGGCTGGTTCTTAAGTACAGTGAGTCCCCAAGCCCCCACACAGGAATATCCACACACTATGTTATGTGCTAACACAGCTTCTTTATATAAAATAAGGTTCAGTAATATATATATACATATACAAAATAACACTTTGCACTCAGGCAGTTCTATTCAAATGAATGGCAAATATATTCACTCTGGGTGGTACCACACAATACTTAAATTCAGTAATAAATGCACCAACTGCAGACAGTTTCAAAAAGGCATGTGGATTCCCAATTGAGGTGTAACAGCATAGATTAGGGAAGAAAGGTACGGTAGTTTTGAACAGTGGCAGAATGCTGTCTTTAGACTAGATACACAATTCTGCGTGAGGATCCCACCACCTGTGAAACCTGTAAGGGAAAATTTAGGGAGTAATTTACCTTGACTTTTACAGCCCAGTCCAAAAATGTTCAATGACCCTCTGTGTTCTTTTTAAAGGTTCTACCACCTCAAAGTGCTTGAGAGGCCACCGGGGAACAGGATCAAAGAAAAATGTGGGACCCCTCAACAACTCCTGAGACTGAAAGATGCTCTTCCTCATCAGAGTACCTTTGGTGCCTTGGCAGGCAAAGTGGCAGAGTTTCTCGGTTTGACTCAACAATTCCCCTTGAGGACGGACCCCCTTGGAAGAAGGAGCCACTGGGATGATGAGACCAAGTAGAAAAATTGAACCAAAGTATCTCTGAAATTCTGCAGTTTTACTCTCTGCAGTGCTCTCCGTTGATCGATGATTTCTTCGACTGTAGGAGTCCTGGGAAGATGAAACCTACTGTGGCCTCCTAAAAGGCTTGGCAAATGAGAGTAAAACCCCTGGGGACCCTTGATGACTTCTATGGGTGAAGGGTACAGAGGTCACTTTTAGTGTCGGGTTTCGGAATATTGTGGTTGTCTACCTTTCAGTTCTTTGGTGCCGCTGCATGGACCTCTGGATGGCTTCTGGTGACATGGACTCATCCACTGGCATGTACCACAGACCCTCACCAAATCTGGGCCCCAGAGACATCTTTGTTGGATTCTGGTGGTGTGAAACCCACCGGCCGACCTTCCTCTACACTCAGCAACTCTGGGTCTTCTCCGATGAGAAAAAGTGGTCAGTGATGATGGCAAAGATGTCCCTTGAATTATTCTTCAGCAGTTTGGAACTTTTTCAGCTCTGGGTGTCAAGCAGCACTATGCCAAGGAATCCCCTCTTCTGGTTGCTACACTGCAACGGGTTTCCAGCGGGCATGAATGCTCCTCCGTACGATGGGTGATACCAATGGACTTGTTTTACTTGAGATGTCTAGGAACTCCTCTTCTGGATTCACAAAGACCCCTTCTCCGTATGGCTTCCAGGGTACTTCTGATGAAGAGCAGCAGGTTGCACAATGGTCCCTCGTAGCTCGGGGTAGGTCTCCTATGCAGGTCCACTCTTGGATCAGTCCTTGGAGCGGTACAACAGCCTTTGGATTTCAATGAAGAATAGCAGCCGGCCGTGATCTTCCTTCTCCAGCTAGACTCTAGGGATCAGCTTCGGTTTTGACTTTAGCTTCTGAACAAATTGGTGAATGCAGGGTCTCTACTTATACACATTTTTCCCCACTCACTCAGACTGAGGCAGGCTCAGTCACCCAATCATGTAGAAGGCAATACATGCAGGCAGACAGCCAAATAGGCTCACATACATTCAGGCCATTCACTCCACCCAGACACCCATAACAAAAAATGTGGATTGAAGTAAGCACCCAGCCTTTCAGCACACTACAATGCATTCATGTCAGTTTCAGTCAGGGCTATCTCGGGCATTGTGTCACACACATAATCCAGACACCCACAACACAGAATGTGAGTTCACTTCAGACTCCATTCACACATATACCACCCCAAAGGTGTACCCGCAACACACAGCCCCTGGGAAGGCTCCAGTCAGTCTGACAGGAGGCAGCCCCAGAGCCATATACATTCCTTCCACAGGAGGAAAAGGACAGTGGCGGGGCTTCCCAGGACTTTGGGAAACCAGGTAAAAGGCAATAGAAAACCAAGAGGCCACAGTGGCCATCTTGACTTTCTTCAGGAATCCATTGATTCCTATGCAAGGGCCTGGGTGTCCCAAAAACTGAGGACACGCAGAGGCACTACCAAGTCAGCGTGTAGCTGCCACCAGCCCATACCCTGGTCTGTCGGCAACACACAGGTGCCCAAAAGCACACATAAGGGGGTATCTCATGGGTGTTGTTCACCAAAAGGAAAACAGGAACAGCTGAACTGCCAGAGGTCGAGGCTGGACCTCAGTGGTAGAAATCATAAAGAAAACACACACAGAGAAATGGTAGGACAAGGACCAGGAGGCCTTGTCCATCAAAAAGGCATTTCCAGCGTCACACCCGTTCAGAACATTTTTACGGTGGTGGTGGTATGGTCGTGTTTTTTTTATTTGATGACCCCTAATTTTGCAAGAAAGGCAATCTCTGATTGTAATAAAGAGGCACACTCAAATTGAAGGAGAGTAAGAGCTTTATTCGAGGCCCCCGGGGTTGTTGCAGTAGAAGCACCAACTGGCGAGGCACTCTCAAATGGAACATACATGCACGAGGTTCTAAAGAGACCCGTGCATGTATTACCATAACATCTCCCCCACATGAGGCAAAAGAAAAAAGGAAAGACAGGGGGGGAGAAAAAAAACAGGAAAGTGAAAGGGGAAAAAAGGGGGGGTCAGGTGGGAGAGGCAGAGGGAAGATGGGTAAACTGGGGTACATTAGTAATAGACATAGTCATTGTTGAAGTTTTGGATGATTTTGCGGTTCCTTCTGGACATTCTTCCAGTGGGGACTCCTTGATGAATGGAGTGAGGTCTATTATTGTCCACATGTTCACAGAGGGATTCTCTTAGGGAATGTGAGGTGTGTTGTGATGGTCTGTCAGGACTGTTGTCCTTAGATATGCTGGTCTCTTGGATGTCTTTTGTTACTTTTATGAGATCATCTCCAGACCATCTCTTTCCATCATCGAGGATGACAGACTTCCCATGGCAACTCACAATTCTCTGTGGAGGTCTGACGATGGATTCACCCTTGAGAGTTTTCTTCGGTTCTTTGACACATACCCAGTCTCCTTCAAGAACCAGCATCTCTTTTACTCCATGTCTGGAGTCGTATTGTCTTTTGTATTTTGCTTGTTTTTCTCTTACTGTCTTTTGAAGTAGATCCATGTTCACCCTTGCTTCTCCCGTGTATAGGAACATCCACGCCGGTCTAAATCGGCTAGTTGCAACCCTACCTCGCATGAGGGTGAAGGGCTCTATGTTTGTGGTGGTGTGTGGGGTTGTTCTATACGCATGCAAAGCTTCTTTGAGAGTTTCTCTCCACGGGAGGTTGTTGGCCGTGGCCAGTTGAACTATGCTCTTCGCGAGCCTGTTCATGCGTTCCACAAGTCCGTTGGAAATCGGATGGTACAAAGATGTTGTTATGTGGCTGATGGACCTTTTCTTGAGGAAATCACCAAATTCCATAGACATGAACTGAGACCCGTTGTCCGAAACCAATTCCTTGGGGTCTCCCTCCCTGTTGAAGATCTCTGTCAGGAAATCTGTAACTTTCTTTGAGGTCACATTGTCCTCAGCTATTCCCCATTCTGTCCATTTAGAAGTGTAATCGACAAGTACTATGATATATACTTTGACTGTTTCGAGGTTCTCGAATGGACCCATGATGTCGATTGCCAGTTTAGACCACACATGTTTGGGAGGTTCAATAGGCTGTAAGGGAGTCTTTCTTAAGATCTTAGACTTGTCACTCATGGCACACGTGGAGCAATTTTTGACCAGTTCTTCTGCTTCTTTCCACATTCCTGGCCACCAATAGTTGTTTCTCAACTTGTTTTTCGTCAAGCTCCTTCCTAGGTGACCTTCGTGTGCCAGTTGGAGTACTTTTTTTCTGAGTTGGATGGGTGGGATTACTCGATCGCCTCTAAAGATATGCTCATCGTCTATGGATATTTCTTCCTTGAAGGGAATGAAGCTTGTTAAAGCCTCTCCCGTTTCTACCCAGTCATTGGCTATCGCTTCCCTGATTTCTCGCTGTTCCGGATCAGTATTGGCATTAATTTTCCATTCATCTCTCGAGATGGCAGGGTTTACGACAGCTATGATGTCCTCATCTGGAGATGCAATCTCAGTGTCGAGGTTGGTCGATAATCTGGAAAGGCAATCTGCTACTTGGTTTTGTGGACCAGGAGTATAGCATAGTTGGAGGTTGTATTGCATGATGTCGAGGAACCAACGTCTTATTCTCGGTGATATAAGGTGAGGGGTTTTGGACTGAAGGACATTTACTAGAGGTTTATGGTCTGTTTTCAGTAGGATGGGTAAGCCCCAAAATGACACATAGCCATTCTGAACTCTCGATGGGCTGTATGATATTTTCATCGCAAAGGCGCTTAAGTTCTTTCTTCAACGCCTCTTTTGTTCCAAAGGGAATACTGCGGACTTGGTGGGCCACTGGGATAGCACCTCTTTTGAGGATTATTCTGTGTTGGAAACCTTTTAGGAGTCCGATCTTGTTGCAGAAAACCTTGGGGAATTGTTTTGCTAGATTAGACTTGATGTCCATATCATTATTGAGCACACTCAGCACGGGGATTTCTTCTCCAGGGTGTATTCTTACTCAAAGGGCGGCTTGTTCTTCCCATCCCACAACGGAGGAGCCATCTTTGGCTACAAAGAGTTTGCAATATGATTCTCTGTCATGGAACTTGAGGTTCACCCACACATATCCCATTATATCGATGGGCGTTTTTCCATAACCGGTAGCTCTTACACAAGTGCTCCGCAGGTCATGTATCTTGCCAGAGAGTACACTCAAGAAGGTCTTGAGATCCACCATGGTGTAGGGGGAGCCGGTGTCTACCATTACGGGTAATGATATGCCGTTGATTTGCATTTTGACCCAGGGACCGTTGCTCTGTTGTTGGGATGTTACAGTGAGTATTTGTACCGTTTGTTGCATTTGACTGATGGATAACATGTCATTGTGCTCTTGGTTGCTTTCGATGACTCTCACAGAGGACGGTCTGATGAAAGGTCGCCTGGTGAGATTGCCATATCTGGTTGTCCTTCCCCGTGTGTTCTTGCAGACTTTGGCAAAGTGTCCAATCTGGCTGCACTTATAACACTCGACAGCGATGGCGGGGCATTCTTTATCAGGATTTGCATGCTTGTACCATCCGCACCTCTGGCAGCGCGTTGGATTCTGGGAGTTGTATGGCCTTGCTCTGTTTGAGCCAAATTTCGAACTTCTTGATGGCGGAGCCTTTCTTACTGCTGCTACTAGAGGCTCGTAAGGCTCGGACTCAGGGCTGACACATTTGATTTCCACACTGGTCGTGTGGTCGCGTCTTTCCCTCATACATCGATCTCCCAATTCTATGCTCCTTGCTATCTCCGTGGCTTGGTCCAGGGTGGGATTTTTGGTTTGCCACAGTTTTTGTTGGATGCGTGGATCAGCCACATTCAGCACCAATTGGTCTCTCAAATACTCATCACAGACACCTGTGAAACTGCAGGTTGACATGAGCGACCTGAGGGACGCTATGTATGAATCAATAGATTTGCCTTTGAGCTGCTTTCTGGAAAAGAACCTGTATCTTTCCAGTACTACGTTGGTCTTGTTGCCAAAATGACTGGTGAGTTTGGCCAATGCTATGTCGAACTTGCGGTTGCCATCTCCTCCCATGTTGCCGGGTTCGGGAAAAGTTCTGAAAAGTCTCAGTGCTTCTGCCCCTATACAGTTCAAGAGGGTCGCCTCCTTGAGGTCATCATTGAACTTGCTGCCCCCGATGGCTCTGAGGTAGACGTGGAAGCCATCGATCCATTGTTCCCATGGGCAGGTTGGGCTCCCAGGGCATGGAAGAAACTTGGTGGGAGGCGGGACGCCCTGCATTGTGGTGTGCCTGGTTCTCGGTTGTAAGTGGTAAGGAAACAAACAACAAGTACTTGTGGAAAGGTAACTTTGTTATGCTGAGGACTGGGTGTTAAATGGTGTGTGGCAGCTGTTCAATGGCGCCAGTAGCTGTGGTGATAGGCAGAGGTTTGCAGCACTGTTGGCAGTCAATAAAGTGAGCTGGCAAGGAGGCGCTGGGATACAGCCTTTGTGGAAGTGCTTGAAGGGTAGGGTGGAACCAGATTCAGAGAGTGCCCAGGCGTATCTGTACTGCAGAGTCTTTAAGCTTCAGTGTATGGATGGCCCTTAGTACAGATTGTGGCCTCACAATGGGCTGGAAGCACAGGGTGGCTGGTTCAGGGAAGACCTGATGGAATGTTCAGTTGTGATGTCACAATGGACCAAGATAGTGAGTAGTTAGTCCCTGAAGGTCAGAGTGGCCATTGATAGAATGAAGATTGCTAATGCTGTGTGTGCGTTGCTGGGCAACAGCTGGCAGCTTTTGAAAGTGATGCAGGGTTCTGCTCAGGGCGGCGGTGAGGGTTTTACACAAAAAGTGCCAGTAAAAAGGAAAGCGCACGTTTCACTTCGTCCGTTTTACACATAAAATGCCAAATAAAAGGAAAGTGTACGTTTCATTTCGTCCTCCCCCCTCCTCTGACCTGATAGATGGACAGCTCCTGCTGTCTGAAGCACTTTTGGAGTAGGGCAGGAGTGCAATGTGCACCGCTCTGAACTCCCAGCGGGGAGGAGCGGCACCCTTTACAGTGTAGAACTGAAGGTGGGGGGAAAGGATGTCGAGGCCTCTCTTTGCTGTTTCTCTTTGCTCTCTACAGCTGACAGGCAGGCCGCTGAGGGCGCTGTCAGCAGAAGTCGGCGGCAGCGAAGGGGGGGGCTGTGCTCGCAGTCAGGTGGTATGATACGCTCCCGGGGGCCTCGGGGTACGGTGCCTCGTCGCCATTGTAATAAAGAGGCACACTCAAATTGAAGGAGAGTAAGAGCTTTATTCGAGGCCCCCGGGGTTGTCGCAGTAGAAGCACCAACTGGCGAGGCACTCTCAAATGGAACATACATGCACGAGGTTCTAAAGAGACCCGTGCATGTATTACCATAACACTGATGTCACTATTTACGAGTTTGGTACAGATTAAGTTGCAGTCATCAAAGCATGCCTGACATTATCAGCTGCGCCTGGTGGATTTCGTGAAGGAGTTTTAAGATCTTGCTGAGCCTGATTAGGTGGAATATGGTTTCTTCAACCAGTTTAGGGGTGTGTACATAAGTGTATGGTTTCCGAAAGTAGGGACAAGGTTAGGTCGACATCAAAGATTAGGCCGAGTGTTCTCAGGTTGGTTTTGTCCCCAGGGAATGATGTTATGCAAATGGTTATGTTGGTTTACATTTGATTACAGTGTGTTGCAGTTCATAACACTCTTATGCAACTGTAAGTCTTAATTGCTACAATCCTTACTGAAAAGCACTATTACAGAGTTTCCCTGGGAAGCACCATCTGGCCACATGCCATCATTTAAAGTAGTTGGTTTGTATGTGTGTGTGAGTGAGGTTGGAGTTGTTTGTAGGCAGAATGTGTGTGCAGAGACATTTCTATTGGTGGGCAAACTGAGCAAAGACCTGGGCCTCCCTTTGATGGCCCGCCTGCTGCCAACTTGGTGGATTTGGGGTAACACTGCTTGGGGGCTAAGGATCAGCACTTCATGATGTGTGGCCAAATCACAAGGCAAGAAAACATTTTGCATTCTTTATTTTTATTTCTCTCATTTAAATCATCATTTAGACACTGCAAAGAACAAATGCTTGATGCGTGCACGCCTGAAGGCACATTTGACACACACAAAAACCAGCATTGGCAATGCCAACAGTTTGGGCTTTTGTATAGGCATTGGAAAGGCACTTGGCAGGCACTGCGTTGTGGTATCAACCTGCCATTGATGGTAGCAGGTGCAAAATGGTGCAAGTGCCTGGGCATCAAATAGCAGCGCCAGGCAAATGCCAAATATTTATACACAAGCCAAAGCTGTTGGCTTTCCCAATGCTTGTTTTAACAGGACTTCAACGAAGATAAATCCAGTGGCTGTAGGCAGACCTGGTTAACATTTTTATTACACCAGTATCGTGTCTATAACTCAAACTAAATCCTTAACCCTCAGAGAACTGCCTTGAAAAAACACTGGCAGGCACTTTGAGAGCAATGTTTGACGGAAAGGCTTGATTAAAGCGAGCTGAAAGAGTCCCCATGAGGACGTGTTTTGGGTGTGGAGGGACAGGAACTGGGAGTGAATGGCCATA
Source organism: Ambystoma mexicanum (assembly GCF_040938575.1). Taxonomy (NCBI): domain Eukaryota; kingdom Metazoa; phylum Chordata; class Amphibia; order Caudata; family Ambystomatidae; genus Ambystoma; species Ambystoma mexicanum. Next base: position 676,795,529 of record NC_090935.1, on the reverse strand, counting down.
GGAATTAGCATAGCCATGGGCAGTCTTTGGGTGGGCAAAGAGCCAAACAACACCTTCAATCTGTGTGTCCCTCCTCAGATGCCATTTCTCCCTATCTGTACTTGAATTAAATAGTTTTGGCATATAGATGGCTCTGCCACCTAATAACCCAACTAATGAGATGACTCATTGTTCCCCCGGACTGCGCAGCCCCTACCGCATGGCAATCAATCTGTTTGCTGATTGGATATGTGCTGCACACTGCTAGTGCCAACGTGGGGTCGACAGGCAGGAACTAGGAAGTTATAAAAACAAGCAGTACCAATGCCAACAGTTTGGGCTTTTGTGTAAGAATACGAAAGGCACTTGCCAGAAACTGCTGCTTTGGTATGAACTGGCTATTGATGGTAGCAGGTGCAAAATTGTGTGAGTGCCAGGGTGTCTAATAGCAGTGCCTACATATGCCTAATACTTATACACAAAACAAAACCGTTGACTTTACCAATGCTTTCTTTTAACAGGCCTTCAGTGAAGAACACGCATAGTGCTTATAAATACAGTGGCTGAACGCAGATCTGGTTAAGAGATTGTTATTACACCAGTAGTGAATGTATTACTCCAATTAAGTCATAAAATCTCAGAAGACTGCTTTGAGAAAACACTGGCAGGTGCTTCATGCATGCAAAGTTTGATGGTAAGGCTTGCTTAAGGTGAGCTAAAAGAGTTCCCATGAGAAGGTTTTTGAGTTGGGGAGTGGCAGGAACTGGGTGAAAATTGGCATAGGGATTAGCATGTGCAGTCAATTGGTGGGCAAATAACAAAACAACACCTTTATGTCTCTTCTCATATGCCATTTATCCCTATCTGTACTCTAATGCAATAGTTTTGGCTTATAGGTGGCACTAAAGACCCACCAAATAGCCCAAAATAAAAAAGGAATGATGATTGACATAGAGGTGCTTGTTTTGTGTGATGGCTCCACCACTCCTTGCAGTGAGCCAATCATGTGCCACTGTTCGCTCTGCCTTTCCTGACTGCTCGGTGCGGCTGTGGCTACGAAAATGAGTGAGTGAAACTGTGCAAGCCTCAGAGCCAAGCAGCACAAGGACCCACGCTTTGAGAGGCAGCAGGCCCTGTCTTCTATCCTGATTCCTGCCTTCCTTGGATCAGATACTTTCCCTCCTCCTCTGCAGGTGACACACTGCAGCAGTTTGCCTGAGGCACCTATTCTTGTTCTGCCCTCCCTAGATTTGTGGTGTAGCAGGTCTCCACCACTGTTACTGTTTTTCTGCCCTCCACTATCAGTACTTTCACTTTGCTGCCTATGCCTGCCACAGAAGGACAGCCAGCCAGGAGCCTGAGGAGCTCTTTCTTGAGTCGCTCCTACTCGAGGCATGAGGTGAAGGAGAGGAATGGTCATCAAATTGAGGAAGGTACTTACATTCATCATTCATGCAGAACCGTCACAAGAGGCAAACTGCCCCAGACCTCGCAGGGTGGGGGTTACTCATTTTTTGTGTTGTAGGTTATTATTTGCATAGCACTTCTGGCATCTGAGGCCAAATCCCAGTGACAACAAATTGGAATGCATGGCCTAGTGTCCACATTACTGATCTTAGCACACAGACACTTCAAATTAAATCCTAGCTTCAGTACCTGATCAGCACAGTGTTTTTCTGAAAAGATCTCTGCATCCCCCTGTGTCTAAAAGTGCAATTATATGGAATGTGATGTGAAACTGTAGCCGACAGCTGCCGTGAAGAAATGTGCTAATACCGTCCCATCACTTATAGGATTCTCTAATTTGGCCTCACCTCCAAGGCCAGAATGTTAAGTGTGCGGTAGTGCATGTTTGGTGGGACCCTGCCCCCATCTATCTCAAATTTCAGTTAATATCCAACAGCATACGGAAGATGGGCAGTAACATTTTACCTTTTAGATTACGTAGGATTTGTAATAACTTGCTCAAAGTGCCAAAAATATACACAAATGTAAAGGAACAGGAAATGGGGCACTGAGCTCTGTAACCTGCAGGACACCATTTTTGAACGCCATCAGGGCCGACACACCCTTTTATCCTTTCAGAGGCAGATAAAATGGGTACCATTTAGCTGAGCATTGAAATCCATGATTACTTACGTGCCAGGTTAGTTTAAAGTGCCCAATAGATTTAAGAAAATGCTTGTCTGAGGAAGAAATGCAGTCATCACATTGGGGAGGAAGTCTAAGGAGGGCATTGGCAGGTCCTCACTTTATGGAAAGTATTTCTAGCATAGCGGATGACTTCCCCTACCCCTGAGCCCTTGATTCTGGAAGGCACACAGTGAGGAATTGCCTCCATTCACGGGGACTGTAAATAGGTGTATGGTTTCAGAAAGCAGGGAAATATAGCATGAGAGGGGACAACTCTGAAAGCAACTTGTAGAGGAGCAGGTGGACACATTTTCCCTAACTCCCGTCCCTCCTCACCACCATATTGGAACAGTAGAAGAAGAGCCCTACATGGGACTCCATGTGTTATCCCTATACCGTATCAAGTGTACGGGCGATGATGTACACTCAGACAACTGTATCAAATGTATCCTTGCACTGAAAGAGTGGAAGGATATTGTGTGGAAGTATGTCAGCACACAACATTGGACAACATGGAACACTGAGTGAAATCTGATAAAGGCAGAATGATGTCATGAAGATGTGCGAAGATATACTGAAACGATATGAAAATACTTAAGAGTGACGATGTAACTGAAGCAGCAAGAGAAACATGTATGAAATTAAAGAGTAATCAAGTATACAAAAGAAGACAAAGTAACTTGCTGACCAATAAGTGTAAATACACAGTAACGCAAGGTAGAGAAGACATATAGAAGCTTGCTATAGAGGAATATATAATGTGGCTAGCATGGCCATAATTAGAAAATGGATGCCGGCTCAGCTTGGTGTGCAAAACAAAGAGGAGTCTATGTTGGGTTGGGATCAAGGGTGCTATTTTTAAGGAATAGGTGCAAGGCACAAAGCGAGGCAGATGGATAAGCCATGGGCATGAGACATATTTCTCTGAGATTAGTGAAGAAGAAAACATTTGCAAGAGCCAAGTATTGGACAATTAATAGTGTATAAAGTATAATGTCTATAGAAGATAGAGTGAGCAAGGTCAAGAGGAGCAATGACACCCAGCATAATTGAATTAAATAGCAGTAAATAAAAGGTCAAATTGGACACATTTGTGGTCTCTTCACATGTGATTCAGAAGTCAAAAACAAGGGCTATTCATTAAGCCTCGAATGAAGATAGTGATGTGCTGGCACTCCATTGGTGTACCATAACAGAGAGCAGGCTACAAGGTTAACTACAGATGGGCTACTTTGGCTCATGTTTGGACTGATGGGAGATGATGGACTTATTGGGAAAGTGGTGAGTAATCTGATGTAATTTAAGCACCTGGGTTTAGCTTTGTGTGCCTGTTGCTAACGAGCCGAAAGTCCAAGGTTGGGTGGGGATGCCAACCAATCAGTGGGGCTATAGGGTAACCTGCTATACAATAGTGCATAGACCAATCTGCTGCCAGTATATCTTCTATAATCACTAGTAAACCTATTTAGAGGTAGTTTGAAGCATGACTTACAGATAAGAGGTAGGCAATGGTGTACTAACCCCTACATATTCTATAAGTAGATATGTTCCCCTAACCACTCCCTCCCGTCAATAGGTTTTACAGTTTGCCACGTAGATTTACATCATAGATGACACATATTGGGGTATAAGTAATCAAGTTGTGTGTGAGTGTGCAAGCATCAGTCCGATGTCTGCCAGTTTACCCTGTTTTATAAACTGAAACAGGGACATTCACAGACAAGGGCACTGTAATGCATGGGATGGTACTGCTATGGCACCCCAAAGAAACTGAGCCGGCAAGATAAGATACACGAGTTGCTAGATCCCAGAAGGAAGTGCCATGTTTTGGGTACCAAAAGCACTAACAAATGTGATGTATTGTACACTGCTCCACAGTTCAGACATAAATATGGCATGTGTGGGTTTATGGAACAGGGAGGAAGCTTCAGAAGTACTGACAAACTGTATGTAATGAGATCTAATGTATATTGTTTTATAGCAACGATATTTATATTACTTGTATTGATTTAAGAAACAAGGTTGGAGCTCAACCATCTAGGTGGATTAAAACCACATCCAAAGGGTGCCCACAGTCATGACATGTGGCCAGTTTGTTTGCACAAATAGGGTAGCGTTTACACGCCATCAGCACTGATTTAAGCTATGATGTTCATAGGGCAATGAAGTAATGAAAAGCAAAAGTGGAGCTCCGTGGACCAAGAAAAAGTGTTTGTGAATCTGAGAGAAAAGTGTTTGTGAATTTTTGCGAATTGTCTAAGCCAAGAGGGAAGAGGCTATCATTGCCACCAAAAATACAAATGAGGCTTTCATGGATATTAAAACTTAAAAGCCATTCAATCAAACAAACTCAGTGTGAGCTTAGATATGCAGCTTATTGTCCGACTGGACTCCTCACAGGCTGCTCCTCCCGAGAAGCTGCAAGACTGTTTAGAGAAAGTGGGAAGCTGGATGGCAGCCATTTGGCTGCAATTAAATGGTAGTGAAACAGAGGTCCTGGTGGTTGGACCCCAGGAGAGGGTCCACCTCTGGAACTCACAATACTGGCCAGTGTCACTTGGCCCCTGCCCATCCCCTTGTGCCTCAGTGAAAAGTCTTGGAGTTAAATGCCTACCTAATGGTTCACACGAGGCTCAGATTTCTGCCATTTGCAGCACTTGGTTTGGAAGACTGAAGGCTTTAAGGAAAATTCTCCCTTTGTTCCCCCGTGAAAACCAGACAACTTTGGGGACATCCACCATAATTGGTTCGCTGGATTATTGTAACGGCATCTATCTGGGACAACCTAAGCACCAAAATCAGTGGATGCAAGTTCAGAATGCTGTAGCTCGATTGGCACTTAGGCACTTAGTGTGCCTCGGTTGACTCCTTCTTTAGCTTTGCTGTATCATCTGCACTGGCATCCGGTGGCGGCTCGTATTGAGTTTAAGATCTTGTGTGTTGTCCATCGAGCTGTGCACAATGTGGGCCCTCACTTTTTGAAAAATAAACTGGAAAGATACTGTCCAACGAGAAATTTAAAGTCAGACTCTCATCAGCTTCTCAGGATTCCCAAATTTTGCCGGAAGCGTCTGGGGGGCATTCCTTTTCAGTCCTTGCTCCTAGCCTATTGAATGCCCTTCCGCTAGGCTTAAGAATTCTGGTTGACAATTTTCCCTTCAGGAGTGCACCTAAAACGCATTAGTTCAATCTTTTTCTTCCTCTCTGCTAGAGCATTTGGCAACTGAGTATTCTGAGTCTGCCCCCCCGCTCCCCAGCTCAGCGCCTAGACGCCATATGGGCCTTAGTTGCGCTTTATACATTTTATAATAATAATAATAATAGATTGTGCGATAATCAGTCATATCTATAATAGACAGACAGAAGGATGTTACAAAACACCCCCAAGATGGCTGTCACACACCCGTGCAACGTGAGAAAAGCCAGCATTCCAGCTTTTCAAATTGTTACTAAGGAGATGTAGACGTCGCTGGGCAGCAAGCTAATCTCTGAAATCGGTTTTGCGCGGGTGCGCAAGGGAGCAGACTCTCACAGACAAAATCAGAGGAGCACTTTCATGCCGCAGCTAAGAGCATAGCTGGCAAGATGCTCAGGATATACCTCTTAGTTGTATTTAGCAACACTGGGTATTATGTGTCAAACATAAATGATGAATAGTTATTTACATTATCGGCAGGGGAAAGAGAGATAATTGGATTGTCAATGTATGAAGCCTGTGGGTTAAAACAGAGAGGAAGAAAAGGGGGACCATGCACTGGACACTGTGAACAGTACGTTGTAATATAAAATTGTCCACGGTGCATAGTATAGTTCTCCATGGATTTGGTTAGACAATAAATGTATTCTAGTAAGGTAATCTAAAGGGGTGCTTTTATTTGCAGAGTACCACATTTGTGATGTGAGGAGAAATGAAGATGGAGAACATTGTGTTGAACTGAAGTCAAAACAAAGGGGATTTGCTCCAGTAGTGGTGTCACTAAAAGGCACCAAGTAAGTGACACTCCTGCCCCTGGTGATGGGTTCACTAAGGTGTCTACATGAAATAGCGAACTAGAGGCGCTAATACGTACAACCCACTTGTGCTTCCTTGCAGGTTTTCTAGCTGCAGACAAGGGGATATTGTTTTAAATCAAGACACACAGCTATTGATGAACAAAGGAGGGGTTAAATTGGTTCTGGGGAGTCCCGATGAAGGCCTGGCAAAAACAAAGAACGCTCTCTAGCCACCGGCAAGTAATACCAAGTAGACTATTGGGCTGAAACGCAGATGTGTCGACAAGTTCTTAATGGAAATTGTACATGGTGGTAGTCAAATCACTCTGTTTGATGGTGTATGCACAAGCACCACACTACAGTGGGCAGAGCTAAAGCGTGAACGTAGCAAGAAGACTTTATTAGATCAGCAGCTGTTGGGAAACAGCATGTAAACATATTTTATTTAGGTTAAATAACTGAATGTGAAAGACCTTAAACACATACAATGGTTTTATTTGAGATGTCCAGTTTAAAATGTGATAACTGGGCATGATTACAACATTGCCGCCCCTACTAATCCCCACTATGTATTTATATGTTTTTTATGAACGTATTGCGCAGTATTTGTTTTTACGTATTGAAACAGACCTGAACATTTATTTTTGCAGAAATCAAATATATAACAAACACGTGGTCTGAATAGAGCTCTGGAATAGAAGCAAGGGTTGCATGAACAAGGCAGGAGTGTCCTTAAAATTTCCCAAATACTCCCATGCAGGAGCCGGGGTATAGACATTTTAGAAAATACACAATGTGAAGAATTGTCATCTGGCAAGGGTGCAAAGTCCTGGCTTTTTTTTTATTTTTGTTAATACATAAAATTATGCAGGTAATTCCATCTCCACAAGAGAGCAACCAGCAATAGGGTCAGCCTCCCTCTGTCCCCTCACATTAGATAGGCGGCCCAGCACCGTCGACTAGGGTCAGTTTCCACCTTGAGGGCACAGTTAGTATGGTTGGAGGGCGGTTTAGTTTGGATACGATCAGACATTTGAAATAAGAATCAATAAAATCTGTCTGTACTATTTGATGTGGGAAGAAGTTGGGGATTGTGTATAGGTTTCACCCACCCATAGTCCTTTTTGGGTGCACATGGTGCATGGTACTACTTATGATCATGGCCACCACATCCCAATTGATATTGCACATGTGTCAGTTTCTTTGAGTAATCTCGGCTGTGTAAGGTGATGTGTATTCTGGCCAACCGGGTGGAGACGGCCAATTGTCAGGACAGCAACCTGGAGGACCAGGTCTCTTCTTTGATCTCTTTGTGAGGGCAGGTAAAACCCTCCACCGGAGGCAGCTGTCCTGGGCCCAGGCTTCAAAGGAGCACACCCATTCAAAGGGAGTAGGCTCACCAGGGTCCTGCATCTCTATTGGCCTTTGTTCTTAGTGGGAATGGAAGGGGGCAGGATTAGAATAGGCAGGAGGCCCTGGTCAATGGAAGACGTCCACCGTCTTGTTTCCCTCTCTCTCTGTCTTTCTTTCTCTTTCCTGTCCCTTCCCGGTCTTCTGGAGCAAAGCACTTTGGGTGTGACATCAGAAGGGCAAAGTCTCCTCCATTCAAGAACAGTGATTGGATCACTATGTTAGGGCAGCTTTAGTCCAATCACCCCTTGGACTTGTGCCTTTAAAAGAACGGGAGTCCCACCCCTTCTTTAGATTCTCTCAGATCCTCTTGAATCCTCTCAAGACACAAAGATTCACCTGAGAAGAACTCACTAAACTTCCTTTGGGAAAGTTGTGCTTTCCAAAGCTTTCAGCCTGAGGCGAAGAAGCAACTCGCCAATGCGGAAGGAAGGTCTGCGCCCTACCCACTGCCAAGGCACATCGGGACTGACCTTTACTGTGTACCAGGAACTACCACTCTGTGCCAGAATCTCCTGAAGCTGGGTGAGCAGACCCTGAACTGAACCAACCGGTCCACAAGTCCCCTTGAGTAGGCTTTGCAGCAGTTGGAGGGCCAGACAAGCCAAAGCTCTCTTTTTCTACCTAACCGGTTGCTCTGTGCGAATGAGATGGAAGGCGCCAGGGCTGGTTGTTATGCTCCTCCACTAAGTCAAACTATTGCTTGCACTTCGAACCAGCTTGACGTTGTCTCGTACCCTAGCTGAGCCCATCACCTGCTAAGCCCAAATCAACTGCTCGATGCCAAGACCTGATCCGAATTCTGGTAGTGAGTGCCACACTGACTCTGACCAGGGTTTACAGCCATTGCTCACCCCAGCCAGCCCTTGAATGACCAACTCATCAACCTGCACATCAATGCCCCATAAGTCACCACTTTGATGGCCATTGCCCGCCGACTCGATTCGCTGGAGCATCACTCATTGATGACTCCCAGCAGCTAAAGGCTGACTCAGCATGGCTCAGCTGCGAAGCAATCCTGTGACTGCTCTGACCTGCGTCATGGAGAGCGCCCCCTCTGCTGCACAGAACGACCACATTCACCCCTACTCGAAGCCCAACAAGAACTGAATTCAGGTACTGTTGAGCATGAACTGCCCCAACTGTCCACTTGGGCCCTAGAGACTGGTTGGGTCACAATCGCACCTGTTTTCAACATCAACATACCCTTTTTGTGGCTGGTAATTCTCCTACCACCCCCGGAACCACGCTCAGACTGCTAGTTTCTTCTTACATCTTCTCTCTTCTTCCTTCGGGGTGGGTTTTTTCACAGTATTTTCTATTTGTTCTATTATTTATTTATTTATTGGGTATTTATAATGCGCCTATACGGCAAAATGGTGTTTAAAGGAGCATCAAGATAAGGGAGGTGGAGGGAAGGGGAAGAAAAATAAAAAAACAATAACGTTCCTACTAGGTCTTGACACATTCAGATCGTGCAAGTGCAGTGACAAGAATGCAGGGGAGGGGTAGAAGAGGGGAGATGAAGGTTGGGGGAACAAAGACAAACAATGTCTTGCAACAATTCAGAGCATGTAAGTGCAGTAACAGACATAAGGGGAGAGCGAGAGGAGGGGAAGTGAAGGTTGGGGATGAACAGGGAAGACCACAAGTGTAGAGGAGGAGCCAAATGCCTCTACCAAAAGTCTGGTCCCCATTTTGCCTACATGTTGGCAACCGGAAACGTTGACATGCGCAAAGCCAATAATGGTACCCATACCACGAAAAGTCCTTGAAACAAGGTATCCATTGAGAAAACCATACATGATGTATCCACGAAGAAATGAGGAGTGTGAAGATGAGTGAAAGAGAAGACTGGTGAAGTCACATGAAGTAGAAATGACGCACTCAGAAGAGATGCCAATGAAGAAGATGAATAGACCTTATATAATCTGATGGTGAAGTAAAGAATTGAGTTACATTTCACGAGCAAAATGAAGATTGCACGTGCGGAAGAGCACTGAAGAAAATGCAAAGTTGTTTTATAATTGTACAGATGCAGTAACGCAAGTAGACTTAGTAATTATAAGGCTGGCTATACGTAGCGAATAGACTGCAGGCTGTGCTGCCAATATATATATAATTGTGTATAGAATCTGGATGTTCGACGATGCATTTTAGCAAACTTGGACACTGTGAATAGATGGGCTGAAAGTGTGGCACAGTAGAATAAAATAGCTGACTGCGAAGGAAGATTTGAGAAGGCTTGTCTTGCCCAGTGTCAAGGGTTTAAGCAGCCAAGAATCCTGTTATCTATTTGAGGCAATACAATGAACATGAGAAGCAAACCGTGCTCCTGTTTAGGTCTAATGGAAAAACACCAGAAATGCCAGGTTTTGTTCATTTAATAATATTAAATACACGAAGGAGCTCCAAACATGGTCTACTGTCACATGGTCAAGTTGAAAATAGACTTTGGGCAAGCTACACCGAGACCAGAAGATAAGGCCATGGTCACATTCCCTTTTATTCTCAGGCACAGTGGTCATTTGCAAGGCCGAGTTCGAAGACTAATTGAATGGCAGACAACAGGAGTTATGATGGATGTTGGGCGAATTGGGTAGGGAGGCATGACCAAGCCAACCCTCCAGCACCTGGGGTTCAAGCTTGTGTGCTGCTAGCGAGAGGAATATTCCAGAAAGATACAAGCGTGCCAACCAATTATATAAGGCCATGTAGCAAAGAGCCCTAGAGGGTGAAAGCAAATAAAATGTTGTGTATTAGTATGACACGGAAGATGACTTGCACTAGGGGTGGGCATAGCTGACCACCTGACCTTAGAGATCCAATCACAGTCCAGTCCCCCATAGAAAGTATACGTAGATGTTCCCTTTAAGCCGATCACATCCCCTAGCAGGTTTTCTTATTTTGCCACGTAGTATGATGTCACTCATGACAAGTTTTTACTATAAATATGTGTTATTTCATGAAAATCGTTGACAGTCTTATGATTGTTCGGCGTCTTTTGATGCCCATTGTACTCCCTGTTTTAGACAAATGAAATTAAAACAGTTGTGTTTTGGCAACTTCCTGAGTCGGTCTGGTTATTGATGTATGAGTAAATCTGCATCCCCATCCATCTCAGATACTGTTACCTCATCTTAAAGAGCCTACGGGTTCACAAACAATAATGTTCCTACTAGGTCTTGATACATTCAGATCGTGCAAGTGCAGAGACAAGAATGCAGGGGAGGGGTGGAAAAGTCGAGGTGAAGGTTGGGGGGAACAGAGAAGAAGACAAACAATAACCTTCCTACTAGGTTGTGAGATAATTCGGAGCGTGCAAGGGCAGTAACTGAAAAGAGGGTGGGGGAAGAGAAGGTTGGGGATGAACAGGCAAGAAAAACAGACAATAACATTCCTAGTAGGTTGTGAGACAGTTGGGAGTGAGCAAGTGCAGTAACTGAGTGAGGGGAGAGGGGGGAGGAGGGGAAGAGAAGGTTGGGGATGAACAGAGAAGAAGACAAACAAAACATTTTCCTACTAGGTCTTGAGACAATTTGGAGCATGCAAGTGCAGCAACAGAAATGAGGGGGTGGGGAGTGCAGGACGGGGATGACAGGGTAATGTAATGCTCAGGAGGGAGGAGAAGAGTAAATTAAGTGCAAGTGAACAGGTTCCCTTGTAATGTGAGGAGAGGGTGCACAAGGGAGTGCTTGGGGAGTAGCGGGAAGGAGCCAGTGGCAAGGAGTTATTGCAGAATCAGCCAAGGCTGGAGCAAGGGAGGCAATGTTGCCCTTGATAGTTATGGAGGAGCAGGGGAACACCTGTTTGGATGAGACTTTCATAGAGCGGACTTGTCTAGGAACCTCATCAGGTGATATGGGAGACAAAGAGGACAGTTGGAGGGAAGGGAGCAGGGGGCCAAGGCAGGCCTGAGAGCTGGTGATGGAGAAGCATGACACCAACTACAACACAGCAGCAATGCAACCATCTAGATTCAAGTGTCGATGAAAAAGGGGAAAAGCCTATGTTTCAACATATAGCAGAAAAGGCAAGAACACCTAAATGCGAGTTTCCTGGATAGGCGAGAGAAAAAAAAGCCAAGGTTAAACATAGAGCAGAAAAAGCAAGAACACCTAGATGCAAGTTTCCTGGATAGAGGGAAAAAGCCTAGGTTTCAACATACAGCAGAAAAAGAAAGAACACCTAGATGCGAGTTTCCTGGGTAGGGCCTAAGTGCCCAATATAGACAACATAGAATAGTTGGCGATGTGCAGCAGACTAGAGCATTTTGGTAAAAGAAGTAATAAGAGAGATGGGACAGTTTAATAAGGAGCAGTAGTGACTGATCCCCTCCATCAGCACCTTGCTAACCTTGTCAGTCGCTGATGGTTTATGGCTGTGCTGCAGGTTCCACCGGCGATCAAAGGCAAACACAGTCTGGAGCTGCTACTGTAGGAGCTGCCCTTTGTCTCTGGGCCCTTCGCTGCAGGGGCTGCCCTGTGGGCATGGATTAATGGGGCAGAAGGCCCAATAATGAAGCAGGGGTGGAGCGGGAGGCAGAAGTCGGGGAGTTAAGCTGGAAGAGGGTGGTGGGAGGCAGGGGGAAGGTGCTACACAGTGCAGTGCGGCGGACAAACAAAAATAATTAAAAACAGACAGAAATGGGGCAGAAGAGCACACCTCAGGGAAGGGCAACTCACCAGCTCCAGAACAACATTTGAAATGCTATGGGGCAGCCCAGGCAAGTGATTACACTTGCTAGAAGAATCAGAGGGCTGAAGGCCCAATCATGAAGCAGGGGTGGAGCGGGAGGCAGGTGGTGTGTTTAATTGAAGTATGTATATTTTTATAGAACCATGTTTGGCCATTCCCTTTATTTTGGACTGTGATCCTGTGTTGTTTGAGTCACTACTATTTCTCCTTCACACCCTTCCAAAGAACATAGCCTTCGCTCGGCCCACATTACCACAAAAGGCAAAGGAGGCATATCTCTATGTACCTGTTTGACCTTTATGATTTACCTGTATGATTGAAGGCAGATTTAATTATTTGGCTCTGTTAAGCATTGAGCCTAGAATGGTTCAAGAGATAGAATTTTCTGGCATAATGATTTTGCAATACGCAAATCTAGATGGAAATATATAGTTTAACTTTGGCAGTGTTTAAGGCACATGATCCTTAGGCAGTAGGACGCATATACTTACTGGGTGCTTCTCATTTAATTTTATCCATGATTGCTTGGATTTGTCTGCAGCGTAGGCATGAGCTGAAATGCTAAGTGAATTTTTATATTTGATACATGCTTTTTTGTTTTCTCTGCTGCTTAGCCATGTAATGTTTTTCCAAGGGCATGTACTTTGGACACATTCATAAAGAAAAAAATGGTCAGGTTGAACTGTTAGGTTATCATTTTATCAAGTGTGTGTGTGCGTGCGTGCGTGCGTGCGTGCATGCGTGTGTGTGTGTGTGTGTGTACGGCACATTTGTCTCGGCCTTAGCATACTTGACATGTTATTCGGCCTGAATGCCATTTAAAGCTATCCATTATTCTTATTTCAGTAGTCAAAGGATTCATTCAGAATTGCTGGCAGGGCAGTATTGGACAGCATGATAATCAATTACATTCTTGCACATAATCCATATAAAAGTAAGTCAGCTAATGTATAGATATGGATTATCCTCAGGCTGTTTCATCGGTATGTGTTTCCAGGGTTCACGCAAACTCAGCATTGATAGAAATGTCCTGGACGTAGTGTAACTGCACACGGATGTTCTTGCATTTTCTTTCATTATGAAGATGCATAAACATAAACTGCTGACAGTGCAGTGAGACTGTTTTCCACTATCCCGAGTATGTTTTTCCTCCTTTAAATGAATGCTATAGAATTCAATTATATAAAGCCCCAATCAAAAAAATCCTAACTCCCCTGGTGTGACGTCACAGTAGGCCACTCTCACATCGTTCCCTCTGGTGCATGATACTAAAAGATGCAAGCACTGCCTAGGGCCCGCCTCAGGACCACGATACCCGGGCAGGCCTTGCTCCCACACAGCAAACGCCGAGTCAAAACAAGCATTGGCAAAGCCAGTAGTTTACGCTTTTGCAGCTCTTCATTTTATTTTACATTTAATAGGCCTACATGCAGAATAAACCTGGGTGGCATGTCTCCAGTAATTACTCGAAGGTTGCAAAAATATCTGTAAGGTAATGTTTGAAGATTATAACATTAGTAAAAACATAAACTATACTACATTTAACAGTGGTGTATAACAGTGGCGTATTACGCGTTTTTCTATGTCTATTATTATTTGCTTTGCCATTACTTGTTTTCTCTATCTGCCTTAAACAAAACAACTGTGTTTTTTGTGTGTATTTTCAAAACCTAATGGCACAGAACCACAAAGATAAGTGTACTAAACAGGTTAGGCAAAAAAGTCTATGATTGATGATTGTTGCTTTGTTTTCCCTCATCCTGAATAAAAGACTACAAGTACCAAAATGCAAAGTAATAGCCTACAAAATGTCCTCTGGATTTTGCATGAATTAGCAGATCACAATTTGGGAGGCAGTAAAAAACGGTGTGACATTGTCATCTGCCTATCATTGTTAGGACCGGACCAGAGTCAGCCACGTATCATGCTGTATAGGTGAGGCAGTGGCTCTGAAGGTCGGAAAGAGAGATTCACGCTCTATCTTCTGTTTACCTATATGCCAGGCAGCCTCCCAGGACACTTCCACTGCGTGGACCTGTGGCACACCATCACACCACGACTCCATACCACAATCAAAGATGTTGTTTGTCAACGCCACTGGCTCAAGGGAGAGCCCTGTAGGTTGCTGGCTGCAGATTCCTTTAACCACCGTGTTTCAACGCTGAGAGGGCATTGCTTGCCTTTTCCTGGGTTTACTCCACTTTATTTCAGTTTATTCTGTGCCCTAGAGGTGGTCTCAGAGCGCAGAGGTGAGGTACAGAAAGAAGAAACTCTATGCTCCATCACTTCCAGAGACAGGGGTGCGCAGTTTCAATACAAGCACGGAAGTTAGAATGAATTCCTGGGGAAGTCGTCTACAGGGCTTGGTGTAAGAAGGGATGGTTGGGGGCATGCCCTAGAGTGACCAGATTTTCAAGACAAAAAACCGGGACAGACAACAACATAAAAGAAGGACCCACCACCCTAACCGGACCTCCCACCGTCCCCATTCCCACAGCATATGCATACAAATTGTGCAGCTTTGAGTGTTGATACAAGCACGTAAATACCAAGCATGATACCGATTGAATTATATATTTTAATGGGAATCGTACAAAAATGTTGACCTGGGAACTGCGACGGCCGAAAATGCTGACTTTATTTTTCTTTTTAACCCCTCCCTTACACCATATATATATGTGGGGGATTGGGGGGGGTTAGGGTATGATATTAATATGGGGCACCCCCGCATATATATGTGGTGTAAAGGGTTAAAAAAAGAAAAAGTCGGCATTTTTAGCTGTCGCAGGGATCACATAGATCCTTTTAATATTATCTTTGTACAATCAACTTGACTGTTATTAGTATTTAGTGTCAAAATGTTGAGCATCTTAACTATAACACTAAAAAACATGTAAATATTGATAAGAAAGGTGCTTTTGCTCTGTTTGACATCACATATCTTGCTATGTACTTTCCTCACAGCCTATCTCTGAAGTGCAAGCAGTTACTGCATAAGGCTTGTACCTGGAATGTTGGGGGTTAGAACCCATCCTAAAATGACAACATCCTTAACATCTAATACTGTTTATAGAGTTGATAATTGTTTGTGATAATTAAAAAAAAAAAAGCGGGACTGTCACTCTCCCCTGCCCAAAACCGGGACAGGGTTTTTAAAACATAAAAACTCTCCGGACAGGGGGGCACGGGTCCCAATCCTGGCAAAACCGGGATGTTTGGTGACCCTAACACTCCCAATATGTTATTAGGGTTTCACAGGCACCTCAGGGTGTTAGAATTAATCAGCGCCAGGCACTGCAGGGTTTTGAGCAACAAGGATTTGATCTGGAGGTGAAGCACTTGTACGTGTGTGGGAGAGAAAGGGGCCTGCGAAAGTGAACGAAAGGGCGTGTGCAGCGTTTCAGTGTATTTGTGGAAAGAGAGAAGGAAAGTTGGTGTCATTCACGTCCATCTACTGCCACCCCCCCCCCCCACATCAACGTTTTGGTAACATTAGGAGCAGGTGGCGTTTTAGCACATTCACAGCACAAAAGAGTAACGCAACTTTAGGACCAGTATGCATGCAGGACAATGGCCTGTTAGTAGAGTTCTGTCCAGGCCCTGTGAGGTAAATTTAATGCAAACCTACACAATTGCATATGTATTCACACCAACGGAAGTGAGTTCACAGAAAGGGGCATCACAAGGGGCGCAATCAATCTTTAAAACTTAGTGGCAGCGCGGAAAGTGTTTGAGGCACAAATACATTGAACACATTTTTGTGGAACTGCCTGTTACGCATAAAAACAAGCTGCATGCCTTTGTCAATAAAGTGCAGACTTTTCTGGGGTGTGTCTTTAAATGAGTACACCTCATTGGGCCGAGTCTCAAACTGTGAAATGATCAACCAGTCTTTGGTTTCAGAGTCCCATCATATTCCTTTCTGAAATGTCTAGCCATGTTTGTATGAACTGTACAGGAATCCAAAATGGCACTGGCAAGTCATCCCAGGATTTACAAATGCGATGTGAGTGGCCTGTTTCAGCACATTTGGGTGGGAAAAGTGGCCATTGCTTTGTCTGCATTACTAGATTTGGAATTTTCAAACTCACTAGTAATTTTACATCAAGGTTACTGTTGAGGAAAGCCAGTGGTAAGAAGGCAAATAAAGAGTCCCGTGGTCTGATTCACAGAAGCATTTTATAATGGCACAATCCCATTGGAAAGGACTCTGTGATCAGGCACTGAATCTCATGAACCCAGATTCACATGCAGGTGCAGCTCCAAAAAGCGTTGCGGAACCCGTGTGCATATAATGGCATTATGGTGGGGTCCTGTTTTTCTTCCATCCTTAAAAAGTGGAGACAATGGCTATCATTTAGTTGTGTAATTGTGACATTGGTTATTTACAATGCAATGCAGGTAGTTTATAAAAGGCCACACTTCATCTTGGTCGTGGGAATGTGCATTAGAAAACAAACCAATGATATACGTATTCATCCCTTAATGTATGGGCAACCCACCCTCCGCCCACGTGCATACAGTGTAGGCTCACGCTGTAGTGAAAATCTGCATACATCATTGATAGAGACCTGTGTGCAGTCTCGGGAGGATAGCTCAGCAGCAACGTGCTCGCCTTGAAATCAAGACTACACGAAACATCACAGGTTTCATCCCCGGGTCCGCGCTTAGAAACCTCTGGGTATTAAGCGCGTTATAAATAACCTATCATATCATATCATCAAAATATCATGTACCATGTATGCTTCAGGGCCTGCGTCTCTCTGCACCTCTGATAAATAAACGTTATATTTGATTGTTTGGAAGTGAATGCTAAGGGTACAGTTTTGTTTGAGTCCATAGTCTGGGTCAATTAGCTATTAATTATCGCCTCCAAGCCAATGTATGTCTTGTTCCCCAAAGGCTTTCTTAATTGAAGCAAGCAACACGTGCACAAACTAAGGACCTGTGTCATTATCTGTGCACCAAAGAGAAATCACATGTCAAACTTCTCTTGAGAAATATCGAAAACAATGCAAAGTCGATATAATTATTGTGAAGCAAAGTGTTTGATGAGCAGCGGGTACCAGAGTTGTGTCTTTTGAATCTTTTCCTTACCTGACTGCAGCGGCTCCTTTAATTTCTTAGAGCCTTGTTGTATTTACTGCAGCCATAGCTGAAGGACTGCTGAAGAACAGCAGCTACAGGGCTCTGTATCCTGATTGGCCACTCAACCATCAAATGGGAATACCAGACCCCAGCCGGAAGGCTCAGCTGACCTGTTTCAAAGGCCTGGTTATAAGGCCAGCATTGGTCTCTGCTGGTATACCCCGGGACCGCAGGGCCCAGTCCGAGCCTCCCAACACTCTGCCCTCAACAGACAGCTGTGGAACACATCTCCCCCTTCTAGGTGAAAGTAAGCTTGTGTCAGAGTTCAGCACTATCACCATGTGTGCCCCTAGAGACTTTTATATGCCCACGACCCGCTGCCTCATTCACCTTACCTGTGCAAAGAAAATCCTGCTTCCCAGCCAAAGCCTCTTCCTCCCTTCCGCTAGCTGCCCCCTGCCAAATCCTTCGCCTCTAGCCATGGCCGACCCAATGCACATTACTGTTACATGGCTCACACCCATTACTGAAGGGTCTGATTCAACTGAAAGCACAAGTGCACTCACTCTGCCCAAGAACGCTGAGAAACAAAGGGTCCACTCACGGCACAGTAAGCGCGGTGGGAATACGTGCAATGTAGCCCTACGCCTCATGAAGTGCAACCACACTGCATTACCTCCCAGCCACACTAAAGTAACTCTTGACTGCCAAACTGACAAACCGAGATCACGCATGGCACCTCCTGTGCCTTGTGGGAGCTTGTGCTCAACGCTCCATGGGAACAAACAACCCTACTACAGGGAGCGCATTTACTCCACCTCTATTGGCCCAGCCTCATGCCCCATGAGCACTGCCCTCAGGAACAGTAAACTCTGGTCAAGAACCTGCTGTTTGCCAGCTGCTCTTGCAAACAATCATGAGTCAAGAGAAATAGCAGTCTTGGAGAGAACACACATGCTATTGTCAGCCAGAACCCTACTAGCCATACAACTTACCTCCCCTTTAAGCAGCCTCCAACTAGCACTACAACCTCACTAACCAAACGTGCATTTTCAAAGACCAAACAGACTCTCAACCCCACTGAAGCTCTGTGCCAATTAATGTCTCGCAGAATCTAATTGGAAGAAAGCACCCACAGACACCCAAAATATGCAGTTCACTGGCTCAGCTAAATACTATAGACAAGCCATTTTCCTGGTAAAATCCATTTCTTACATTACCAGAATTAACAATGTCAAATCTAACACACATGAGATCTTTAGCATCTTGAGGGAACTTGAAGGCACAGTAGCTCCTCCTCCACTATCTCCAAAAGCATGTCCTGGCGTAGGAACATACAAAACGCTATGTCAGAAAGACAAAATTGATACCCTACACAAGAAAGTCAGCCACACACGATCAATACATAAGACCCCCAGCTGCCTCCCACCATGCATCCGCCATCTGAGAGCCTTGGCAAGACATTCTGCTTAAAAAAGATCTCCGAGCTGGAGGTCTCATCCCTCGTCAAGAGCCTGAAACCTTCTAGATGTAAAGGCAACATCTGTCTGACCACCATCATCAATGAATGTTGGTCGCCTTCATTACTAGATTTATCAATGACTCATCCACCTCCAGCCACGTCCCTTCAAGTCTCAAGGAAGCTTGGGTACTCCCACTGCTAAAAATAAAAACTCAGTAGACCCTGTTGCCCCTAACAATTACAGACCGATCACTACTGTCCCTTTTCTCTTGAACATACTGGATAGAGTGGCATACATCCAAATTCAGTCATTTTTAGGGACCAACCACAACCTGGGAACACGCCAATCCAGCTTCGGCCAGGTCACAGAATGGAATCTGCTTGCTGGACTTGAAGAACCAGCTCAATGAGATTAGAGATGAAGGGAAACCTGCACTCCTCCTTCCCCTTTATCTCTCAGAGAGCTTGTATTGACATGGTTGACCACGAAATCCTATGTCATCATCTCACCACCGCAGCCAACTTCACACCGGAAGCCACTAACTGGGTTGCCTCCTTTCTGGAGGGCAGAACCATCAGAATGTTTGCTGAGAATGCCAGCCCCAATCTCGTGAGGAGTGCCCAAAGGGTCTTGTGTTTCCCCGGCCCTATATAACATATTCACCAAACCCCTATTTGACTTAGTAGACTCGATTGGCATTTCTTACACTAATTATGCTGATGACACACAAATACTCCCCCCTTCTCTGTCATCTATTCTGAAGACACTCAGGACTTAAACGCGGCATACTCGACAATCCAGGTTTGGATGGCCACCCACCGACTCTGTCGGAATGATGATAAGGCAGAGATACTCCTTGTAGACCCTTCTGCAGTGATTAAGAAGCTCAATGCCCAAAATGTCTCCTTCAATATTGACGGCATACAGATCCCGGTATCCTTTTAAGTGAAAACACTGGGAAGGTATCTTGGCAATACCCTCTCGCTCACCCGCCAATTGAAGGCCATTTCCTCCTCTGCCGTCTACACAACAACATTGATTAATGCATCTACAGCCTTCCTATATCAAGACAGTTGCCTTACAATTGCCTGAGCTGTTATCGGTGCATAACTTGAATCCCGAATGCCCTCCGAGCAGCGTTGAATATCCCGAAACAGGAACACATCTCAACCGTTAGAGGAGAGACTCACTGGCTACCAATTCGAGAAAGAATCACATTCAAAACTCTTATCTATTACACACAGATGTCTCTCCAACACTACCCCACTGTGCTTGTCAAACAAAATGACCAGAGCCCCTGAGATCAGCCTACTCGCAAAGACTCGTCCAGCCAAAATTCGAACGTTCCGAAGCAGGAGGAGCAAGCTTTCCCACCTTTGCAGCAAATAAATGGAATTCACTCCCGACCGTTTTGAGAGCTGAACAATCATACTGGGCTCTCAGAAGGGCCCTGAAAACATGTCTGTTAGCTTAGTTTTGCACGTGATCACCCAAAATGTTATGTCCTCTGTGTTAACATTGGTTACGTGTAACTGGTTATGTAACAGCGCCTTGATGCATCTGGGTTCATCGCGCTTTATAAATGAAAATAAAATTAAAATAAAAGTAAACACGAAACACGGACGAGAATTGTAGAAGCAAAGTGTTCGGTGAGTAATGGAGGACAGCAGTGAGGAGTCTAATATTTCTATTGGAAAAGTGCTAAGCCAGAAAGGACCAGAGGAAGCATTTCCATCAGACTCAGTCCTGGAAGAGTTGTTCAGGCTAGCAGCCCTTCCCTGTGAGCTGGAGGGAACTACCTTGGCAGCGGACCGCATAATGAAACCTGTCGTTACCAAAGCGAATAAAGGGAAGTTGAAGGGGCGGGAGGGCATTTGCCTTCAGGGCAGTGATGTCCAGGTTGGAAACCTGGAAAATAGGAGCGTCCTAACGGGGATGAATGTGAGGGAGAACTGCAATGTTCTTGAAGCAACTGAATTAATCAGAATGGAACTGAGGCTACACGCTACCATTTTGCGTGAGTTAAAGTCTGCAGCATCAGCTCAATTGGAAAAAGCACAAGTAGCTGCTTTGAGGGAGGGTCTCAAGGCAGTAGCAGGTGTTAATGATTTGGCACTAATAGCTATTGAGTTAGATGACTCGGATGATAGGCACTGTCTTATTCTGTAAACGAGGGATAGTGCCCACCCTCCCATGGCCCTCATGAGGGAGCCTTTTTTCAGCCACAAGAAAAAATAAAAAAAGAAGAGAAGGTGAGAAAAGGTGCCCCAGGAGAGGGCCACTCACGATCGTAAGCCTAAAAATAGGAAAGGTAGTAAATCAAAAAGAGGCTTGAAATTGAAATGTCTACGGACCCTATCCTTCCCCAGATGCAGAAGAGTGGAGAAGGAGGAGTAGCAACTCCAAATATCGTGGCCCCCACACAGAAACATGTAAAAGTGGCTTCTATTTTCACGAAGAATACCTCTAACCAGAAGAGAGTTGCTCCCTTGGATAAGATAAACACCATATCCCAGGCAGAGACATTGGAAGTGGCTTCTGAAGCCGTCCTGTCTTTTCTGGATGCTATTCCCCAACATTTGCCTCGTTCCCAGCATCATGCCACCCAGTAGGTCCCCTTGACCACAATACCTGAGAGGACTGCATTTGTCATCTCTACAGAGGAGTTACAGGGTCAATATCTTAGCCCTTTGATCTCTCAGAGGAGTGTACTCACCCACTGTGGAGATTTCGCTCACGATTCCCTGAATGGGGGACAATGGCGGCGTGTGAGTGGTTGGAGTCCCTGCACCACCCATAGGGCGACCAAGGAACTGACAGAGAAAGAAGGCAATGGTGCAACCTATGAAAGAGGTTCTCGGCTCTTAATAGAATATATTTTCATGGGGGAAGACAATTTAATTATGAACTGAAGTGCAATCTTGTCATTACTCCATGAAATACAAGCTCTCCGAATGATAACCTGATGGACATTTCAAGAGTAGAATTCATTTCGGACAATAGTCTGGACATGGCAATGATTGACATTCCTTCAGCCTTAGTTTGGAACCATGTGCTGTCCCATATTGACAATCTAAGACAGGTATTGATGTTCGCCTTTACAATGAACGTCACATGGCCATGAGTTGGCCGGAAGTGAGCACAGGCTTTGACAGACGCTGTGTGCCTGGAAACACAAACCTGCTTTTCATCAATTAAACCCTTTAGAGTGGGGAAAGTGGATCTGGGCTCCTGAACGGTCTGCGGCTAGTGAACTTGAGGGGTGCACTGATATGATGGGTTTTTAGTGCTGTGTGTTGGAACTCCCTGTGGCTTCAAACATCTAGCCTGCCAAGGAAATGCCATTGTGAAACTGGGTGAAGTGCATCTAATTCTGATACAGTAATCATTGCTGACAGAAGATATTTCCATTAATGATTTCCCCTGTCACACCTGAGGAGGTCACTAGACAGGTCCAGTCTCTGAAAGCCTCCTCCAAGCAGGTGGACCCCTGTCCCTCCAAAACCATCCAGGACAACATTGAATGTCTTGCCCCAGCCTTGGCCGACCTCTGCCACAGGAGTTTTCCCAACTGCTCTTAAGCACTCCCTTGTATACCCTCTCCTCTAAAAACCTTCTTCTAACCCTTCCATTCCAGCAAACTTTCCCCCTATCCCTAACACTCCTTTCCTGGGAAAACCCCTGGAGATGTTGGCTATCTCCCAGCTTACCCTCCACACTGAATCTGTTGGCTGCTTCCATGACCACCAGTCTGGCTTTAGAGCATCTAGAAACATGGAAACTGCTCTTCAGAACACCCGTGAAGATCTGCTCTCAAATGTTGATTCTAACTCTCCCTCTGTCCTCATCCTACTCAATCTCTCCTCTGCCTTTGTCAATCTCTCCTCTGCCTTCCTTGCCAGTCTACTGCACTTGCCCCCGGGCCTTGCACTTGCCGCACCACTCCTAAACTTCGGTTACGACACATGAGAGTGCTATCTCTCTGCAAAGTTCTGACAGGACTGAGGGCACTTCTCCCTATTGCCCCCCACACACTTCCTTTCTGTTCACCTGCATAATCTGGATGTACCATGCCTAGTAAGATTGTTTGTCTTGTCTTCCCTATGTCTTCCCCTCCCATGCATGGTTGCGCTTTGAAACACTTGTGTATACATGCATAATAAATAAACAATCAATCAATCAATCAATTAGATCCCAGCAAATGGCTCTTAATAAAACGTTTGCGAGGCCATGGGGAGGTTTGCTGATAGCAGTAAATCAAGCAAGGGCCCCCTCAGTTGATACCTGTATTCCTATCCTCCTTGTAGCCAGGCTGTGCGAATCAATACCTGTTGCGATTTGGACTCATTATTGGCCATTAACTTGTATTATGACCGTCGAGAAATGAAGTTAGATTTGCTACTTGAGAGGTTGGAACCCATCCTCACGTACCACCAGGGTGATGAACGTGCTCATCATGTCCTGTTGGCAGGGGATGATAATACAAACTGCCTCAGAGATATCCCCAGTTCAAAGATCTTGTTGGGGTCTATTGGAGTGGAATGGGAGTCTTTTATGAGGCAATGGTACCTGATCTCTCTAAATGGTAACGTGGTGGGAGATTTGGAGGAAAAACCAGCCTGGCATCATGGGGAGCAGTCCTCCAGGATTTCTTTTATTTGCGTCTCCTCGGGGCTGTTCCCAGGAAGAGAGCACTTTAGTGTGGTAAATGTAGAGCCTAGTGATCACCATATACTATGGGGAAAATGTGCATGCTCACACCTTGGTGAGATAGCAAGAAGGCCCAGCACGTGAAAGTAAAGAATTCTACAAGCAGAAGAACATGGAATGATAAGAACATGCCCAGGTTCATGGATCTCTTTACTGATGCTTGGTACAGAATGGTGGAAGGATGCCTGTGAGGATGTGACTCTTCATGTTCTATTTTCCAAAGTACTGTATAAAAACATCCAGAGCCCTTGAGCCTTGAGTATGTGTGTGATCACTAGAAACGGCACTTATGTGCCGAAATACAGCAACCTAAGAAAGAGATGCGAAAGAATATTAGACTAAATACTCCTGAACGTCAACTTATTATAAAAGAGGAAAAAAGGAATAACAAAAGTCAATTGAAAGGTTTGTGAGTGATGAAACACCAGATAGCAGGGGTGAGCATTTTGAATTGTATTCTGAAAAAATCTGATATGAATTTTTGGTATATTTTGAATGAGAGACGCACTCCTCAATTGAGAATGCAAGAAAGCCCCATTCATGAAGAAATATGGGTAGTCCTGTTTACTGAGCTATTTCGATCAGTGTTGTCTTCTGGAATGCCTGTAAGCAGTGTGAGTGCATGGGACCTGGATTTTAATCAGGAAGATACTGAGTGGTTGATCCAAAACCTTAGACAGTCTAGAGTGCCGGAACGTAATGGTCTCAGCAAAGCAGTTCTAAAGATCAATCCCCATTTTTGGGCCTCACTGTTGGTTAGAGTTTTCAAATCGGTCCTCTTCTACCAAAGGTTTCCAAACACATGACACTTGGCTATAATAGTCCCAATATTTAAAAAGGAGGATAAGTATAGCCCCTTAAACTATAGGCCGTTAGCCCTCCTAGACGTGGACTCTAAACCGTTTGCATCCCTAGTCTTGGCAAAGCTATCGTCTTGGGCTGTTAATGCTGGTGTCCTTAAACCAAATCAAATAGGCTTTAGAAAGGACCACAACTGTAGGTTTTATTATTGACTATTTGCAACAGGTTATCTGGCAGAAGCGTGCCCCCGAGAATTATATCATCTCCATCGACTTGTCAATGGCATTTGACAGAGTTGAGAGAGGGGTACTTTGGTCCAAATTAAAGAAATGGGGGATTCCTAATCACTTGGTATCAATCCAGATTAAATTGCACCCTGAAACAACATTAAGAATAAGTTTAAGGCAAGGAAGCAATTTGTCTTCTGCCATTCATACATCTATTGGATTGAGCCGAGGCTGTGCAATGGCGAGCCTAATTAGTTAACATCTATATGTTGGATATCAGAGTGGCATTGGCAGATGAGGTATGTATTTCCCCCTCCGTGTTTTGGTACAAAACATTCTGGCTTACCTACACGGATGATATCCTGTTGTTGGATCAATCTAAGGTTGCTATCCAGCGGCTCATGAAGTCTTTTGGCCACAGTAAAACCAAATATGTTGGTGATACATGCTGGCTGTAGGAAAGTCTGTACAAGCTGGACCAGGAATGCCCAAAAAATAGAGGAGGTTCGTGATGTAAAATACCTGGGGTTTCACATTCTTGGAGCAAAGGGAAAGGCATTCCTGACAGAGTGAATCATCAGTAAACCTAAGCAAATGGTGTGCCAAATGAAAGTGTTACATCTGGCAAATTTTCGATTAAACAATATCACGTAATATTATCCCCAACAAAAATATTGCCGTATGGTCGTCAGGAACGGCCACAGGCGATATTTTTATTGGGGATAATATTTGGGGGTTTTGGTAACGGGGGATGTAGGCATTGCAGGGGTGTCCCCCGCAGGTTCCATGCCTTAATATCTGAAATATGCCGATATTTTTGTATGGCGATAATTTTGCGGGGATATTAACACATGGAACCCATTAAACCTGTGCTCCAGTTTTATGAGGCAAAGGTGGTCCCCAACATTTCCTACGGCTTGGAAATACATCACCAGCTGATTGATTATGAATTTGATTACATTATGGGAATGTTGTGGAAAACGACCTTGGGTCTCCCGAAAATCAGTGCCAGTGGCTGTCATAAGATTAGAACTGGGCCTCACTCTCTAAATGCAAGGCTATTGTGGAAGAGGGTCCTCCTGTGCCTAAAATGAATTCAGCTACCACAGAGCTCGGTGTTGGAATATTTGAACCAAGGTAGGCTTGGAAGCGAAAGCCGACTCGTTCAGCATTGCAGATACCAACTGCAAAGGGCCTGTAGTGGCATGGAAGAGTCTGTTTTAAATCCCAGACTGGCAAGGAAATGTTTGTTTAACCTTGACTGGATTAAGACCGCTGAAAAATGGTACACTTATACATTCTATAAAGACTTAAGCAGGGCAAACCGGAAATTAGGATGTGGTGCTCCATACTTTTTATTATCCTTCTTGCTTCTTCGCTAGATCTTTTGTGCGCTTCTGCTTAAACCTTCTAGCAACTAGGGAAAATAGATTCTGCTGGGATGACGAGGAAGTGGGTGATTTAACATGCCGGTATTGTAACGCCCACGTCGAACTCATCAAAGCACTTGGTCTGCGAATGTGCAGAATTAGGATCATGGAGAAACAGCACTTTTGGCCATTTTATGGAGGGTATAGGATTGAACCCTTGGGGTCTCTTATGGGACCGCTTTTATCATGATTATTGTTCAAATTCAATACAAATTGCACTGTTTTGTTATCTGCTGTACCTGGGTTACTTTTTTTATATATATTTAGTTGTAGTGGCAGCTGCATTCCACATATGGAAAGAAATGTTGACGAAGGTTAAAGAGCATTAATAATAAGCGGTGGTATTACGATAGATGAATGCTGGATGATCAAAATGTAATGTAACACGACTGTTAAGATGAAAATCACCAGAGTGATAAGTGTATGAAATGATTTGTAATAATTTGTCTCTATACCGATTGTTTTCAATTGATCACTGTGTAACTGTTTTTCTTTTATAAGCTATTTCAAATGTAATTTATATTATTTATTTTATTGTTAAGTGTCCTTAAAAGTTCCTTTGTATGGAACTAAATGCACAATAAATAAAATAAAATAAATATATATATATGCATATGCTTGTTTTTTTAAGCTGTAATGAATATGTATGAATTGTATTTATGAAATGTGAGCAAATTGGATGTAAATGTGAGGGTTTTAAGGTCTGTTCATTTAGCCCAGAGACACAAATAAAAATATTTATTGTGAAATTAGAACGTAGACAAAATTATTTTTAGCCAGTATTTAACCCCTTAGGTGATAGGGAGTATATTTCTGTCCTGGATTGCATTGGAAATCGCTGTAAGACACGCCCCCACTCCTGCACTTCACATGTGAAGCATCATCCAGAGCCATAGTCTCCCATGCAGGAGTGGGCTACATCTCTGCAGATAGCGCCAAGTGGTTTCATTGTTTGGCTACTTCGTCACCTAGCAACAACATCACTAATCAATTGTGTTCAGAGATAGGCTTGTAGTCAAGGGTCGAGCCTGACCTTTTACCTGTGTTACAGGCACCTCTTGTCCGTCTCTGTCCTCTTAGGATAGCTTTCCGTAAATAGTTGCATCATGGCAAGACGAGGATGCCACAAGGTGCCACTCAAGGGGCGAGAGTGGTGTGGGGGTCGATGAGTGCTTTCTGCAGATAAAAACAGGAAGCCATGACTATGTTAACAGCTCCAGCGTGTGGGATGTCCCCTGTCAACTAGCATATTTCCAGACTTAGAAGTGGATCCTCCTTAGAGTTGTAAAAGAAATGACAACTGGTTGCAAGCCACTGACTTCACTTCCGTTAGCTTCTGCTTTGAAGACCCCCTGCCTGATACATGTACTCATCTAAAATCGTGGGCCCCAGTGAGAAATGTGATTGAGAATGGGATGTGGGGAGGAAGTCCTGTTTCCTTTGCGTTGCCAATCGATGTCTGAAGCTTCTTGCCCGCTGTTTGTCTGATTTGGTCTGGCTTATTACTAGGATGTTGTAGAGCGCGTAGACATCTTTGAAACACATCCAAAACACTTGTGGGGAATCCGAGAGGTGGAGTATCCGGACCCATGAAAGTCTAGCGAGCCAAGGCGCAAACCTTCAGAGCAGCAGCTGCAGACTAGAAGCAACAGACGATGTCCCGTTCCTCTAATAGGCATCTTTGAACTTTCCCCTCTCCCAAAGTGAGGTGCGAATAATCGGGGGTCCCTCTGGAGGAGACAGGAACGCACTCACGCGAACACCTCCATAGCACACTCAGCTATTCCTAAAGCTGCGTCCACTCCCCCACTTTCTTCATGTCACCTCATGCAGCGTCGCATCCTGCGTTTACTCATGAAGCCCTGCCTGGGCTAGAAATTGAAAACAAAGCATTTTCTGTTTGGCAAGTATCCCTGCATTCTATCTTTTATTTGTGTGCTTGTTTTTTAAACTTTCTATTTGTAAACCTAACATCCGGTATCGTGTCATTACACACTTTCCAATGTTCACCCGATTAAAACAAGGTGTTCAGTTCCAGTTCAGCGATTGGCTGTACGGAGACATTCTGTATATGCAGTTCAACATGACGTTACTTCCATCTGAAGAACAACACTCGGATTAAACTGCTATTCAAACAAAGAATGCAGACAAGCAGAAAGACACACCTGTGATCAGAGAGAGTAGGGTGGGGGGCGGGGGCTGGTACATGTTAGGAAAGATTTCATAATTGTATGTAAATTTCCCTCCATGTGGCAACCCCCAAACTTTTTGCTGCTGTTTTCCAACCTGATCTAGACTTTGCCAGAGAAGCGAAGCCTTCCACCGCACTCCTCTGGGGTTTTGCTCAATTCTTATGGGGAAACTGACATGCCCTTAAGACAGTCAGTACTGGGAGACTTAATTTCCCTTAGTCCTTTCCTCATGTGCAGCTTCTGTGCAACATGAAACAAGAGTGCACTGTAACTTACTTTACCGCGCTCTTGGGTCTCTAGTCATTCAAAAGGCCCTAGAAACTCTCGCTGGACTTATTATGAACTGTGCAAGTGTGTCACAGACAGGACTGGTGGCAGCTATCGTTTCTCTTATGTTTTGATCCCTTTTTCGCCATGTTATCCGCGCTTACCGCATTTGGCGCAAATGAGTGGCCTGGCTCCCAAAATGGCCATGCCACGAGGTTCTTTGTCCTGTCCTCTGACCGTCTTGCCCCTTCATCTTCCCCAGGTCAAGCCGACCCAGGTCCGTCCTTATTTGGTCATGCACTTTCCCGCGAAACCCAAAGCTTTCGCGGGCTTCTGAATGCCTTGTGTGTGGCTCCAGGATGTGGGCTGGGATGTCTGTTCCCAATACACATCCTGGGTGCCAGAGAGTCTGGAGTGTCCTGAATGCCTGGGACCATCGTGGTCCGTGATAGGTCCACGTAATGTGTGAGTGTCTGTGAGCAGATCTCCCATTGGGTCCTCTCCGTTTTGGCGTGAAGGGAACTTTGGATAAGAGGAGGCTGAAAACACCACTACCATGTCGATCTCCTGAGTTCACACTGAACAAGGGATAAGGAGAGATACAAATAGTTAGAGCTAAGGTGTCCTCTTTTTTAGGGGGCTGTGTGGCTGAGGACTGATTTAGACAAGTAACAAAAAGTGCCACAACAAACAGCTACCCACCTATACACGCATTAGATGTGCTTGGTTGTAAAAAGTGCTACTTAACATGTAGGTCAATAGATCCAGGCATAGAGAATAGAGATGAACATTTTAATCAATATATATAAAAATATTTGGAACATATTCCATGTAAGACAATAGACAAAAATGCATTTTGATAACGAACAAAGAATGAATATCACATAAAACGCAAACTCATGTGACGGTCATGTTTTTCAATAATTGAACAAAACCACACATTTCATAGAGTGGCACCATTGTGATGTTAGTGATAATGTGTGGTGAACACATAATGGTTTTCATAATCTTTAAATGATAATTGCTAGTCCTTGACTCCGTCGACACAGAGGAATGTGTTTCTGGGAAACAGTGATGATGCTTGGAGAAAATCTATAGCCGATTTTAACCGCTAATAGAAGTATACTGATCCCGTCTTCAGGACGAAAGATGGTGGCATCACATCAATATTGTCAAAATTGAGGGTGAGAAACCGTCAGGTAACTTTCCTTGTTATAACAATCTAAAAATCAAGAGGCACAAAAAATGGCGAATTGGTAACGTAAAAATGTAAAACCGAATTTGAAGGTGACATATCTCTATTTGAGTGCACTTACAACTTCTTGCACTAACCTTTCAATTGCTTTGATAACGTGTATGGTCGCGAATAGGGAGAATGATTTAACCGGATTCAGCTTCTATCACTGTGTAGATTAACAATGACTGGGGCTGAAATAAACAAAAAATGCAAGTACCTTTAGGGGACTTTACACTTTACAAGATATTTCTTATTATTTTACCTGTAAGTGAATTAGTATTGTTTTCATGAGTATCATGCAAGATTCAGCATATTAGTATGTTATTTGTATTTGAAAGTGCTCGTACGCAAATCAGTGCATATTTGCCCCTGATATTGCAGTGGTATCATGCCGGCACCTAACATGTGCAACCCTAGAGCCCGCATGTGAAAAAGATGTTATTAACCACATGCAGAAGCAAATGGCATTTAGATGACATATTGTATATAAATACATCGTATTGGTGATTCCACAAACGAGGCAGTTGCAAGTCTGAACGCTTGACCAGCGTGTTGTTTAGCATTTCATGATGCCGGGCTGTATCGGAACGAAAAGTTAGATATTTTTACCGGACTTCGTGTTAAGTATGAGAA
The DNA here is from genome assembly GCF_040938575.1 of Ambystoma mexicanum. Classification (NCBI taxonomy): domain Eukaryota; kingdom Metazoa; phylum Chordata; class Amphibia; order Caudata; family Ambystomatidae; genus Ambystoma; species Ambystoma mexicanum. The sequence goes on along the minus strand of NC_090935.1, from coordinate 676,765,268 downwards.
ACTTAGAGCGAGTGAGCGTGCTGCGGCTTCGCTTACCTTCTGTTAATGTTAGCGTTGTTAAATCAAAACCCGCTTTTTGATTCGGTGTAACTGGACGCCGTGTTGAATCAAAACGAATCAACATTTGTCGTATCCGGAAGTGATTTGAAAGAGAGGCTGTGTGCAACTAGACCGCAGCTTCCGAGTTGTTTTTCAAGACTGAGCAGCCATCTTTAAGTAAAAAATGGCCGACCATTAGCAGCAACAGAGGTGAAACATATAGATATGTCGAGCTCACGGGATGCCGCTATTTCATCAACCACTGGCATGGCCATGTGTACCATTAAGACGGAGTATCACTATAATGGCATGAGGGCCAAAGAAAACGAAATTTAAAATGTTTTTCTACAACAGAAGTATCCGAGGTGTAAGGCAAAACAGCCCAAGATATTGTTGCATACATGCACACTGAGGACCAAACATATTGCAAAGATGCAAAATTGTTTTCTAGGGCAAACGCCCAAAGTGTAAGAATGAAGAAACACAAAATGTTTATAGCATGGATGCATGCATAACAGCAAGCACATTTATCTCTGGATATGGATAAATATCAAATATGTTTTGAAAATTTGAACGGAATCAATTGATAGATGTTAAATCATGTGTGCAAGTTTATGTCGCATAGAAAGGGAACTTGCTAAGTTGTAGAAGGTCATTTTTGGTGGAACAGGCTCCACTCAATTCCAACATTTAGGCCTGCTTGTACGGTGTTTAAATTATAGATCAATTTCTGTTCTAATTGTTTCAGCTTCCGATCCCTGTGTCCACATCGAGGGTGGGCCGGCACTGTTTGAATGATGTACCATTGTATATCTTTGGCGGTATGTTTAGCCTTCAAAAAATGGGATACCAGAGGTTTATCGGGTACTGAATTCTTTACACAAGAACGGTGTTCACAGATGCGCTGTTTGATGTGTCTCTTAGTCTTGCCAATATACATCAAGCCGCATGGACATGTAATAGCGTAAATGGCCCATGGTGTGTTACAATTTGTGAAATTATTTAGATACCAGGTGCGGCCGTTGAGAATAACGGACTTGATGTTTTTTGTCAAATCACAGACTGAACAATTCCCACATTTAAAGTGACCACTAACTGGTGGTAGCTGCCACAGTGTTGTTTGTTGGAAAGTAGGCAGTTTTTGCAGGATTTGGTAAGTGTGGACTAACTTATCACGCAAATTTGGCATGCGCTCAAAGGCAAAGCGTGGTTTGTAGATGGAAAAATCTTCGGTTTGAATTAGAGGCCAATTTTTTAGAATGCAGCGACGCAAGTTGTTGCTAATGGGTGAATACGTAGAGACACATGTTATTTTGTCTTCTTGGACCTTTATTTCTTTCTCTAGGCAATCAGATCAATTGATATTACGTACTCTTTTCATAGATCTTTGGATAATGTGAGATGGATACCCGCGTACTTTTACCCTGAGAGATAGATTTTGACTGTTGGTGTCAAATTCTTCTTTTGTCGAACAATTGCGCCTAATCCTCAAGAATTGTCCGAACGGTAAATTTTCACATAGGGATTGTGGATGAAAACTTTTGAATGACAGAAGAGTATTTTTATCTGTCGGTTTCTTGTATAAGGTGGTGTTAAGATCACCAATGGGTGTTTTGTAAATTACCAGATCTAAGAAGGCTATTTGTTTAAGATCGAAGTTCATTGTGAATTTAATACATGGATCTCGTGAATTTATCCATTGTAGAAATTCACACAGGGAAGTTACATCGCCTCGCCACAACATGAACACATCGTCGCTGTAACGATGCCAGGCTTTTATTTGTGTTTTGAATGGGTTGCTCTCATGGTATACTGATTCTTGTTCTAGGTTGTCCATAAATAAGTTTGCTAGGTCTGGAGCAAACGTTGCACCCATACTGGTGCCATGGAGTTGTTGATAATAGGTGTCTTCTACCATGAAGAAATTATTCACTAAGGCAATTTTGATGCATTCACAGATGAAATTTGAGGGCACAGATCGATCTTCTCTTTTTTCCAAGTATGTATGTATGATTTCAATGCAGCGGGGGGCGTGGCCTGGAGCTGATGGCGAGCAGCGGCTGATCTGCCGAGCTCCGGCCGAGACGCCGTTTCCTGATCCTTTCACCCGGCAAATGTGAAGTGACAACCCGCTGGAAAGCACGCAACTGTGGGGCAAGCGGTTCCTCCCAGGACCCCCTTGGAAGATCGAGCTACCGGACCCCCTGGATGCTGGTGGTAGCCCCGGTGCATGCTCCCCCTCCAGCCGTGCCCGAACCCAAGATGGCGCCCTGACCGGCTCACCAAGGCCCTCGACTGAAGTGCCCACACTGGCGCGCTCCTGCGACCAGACAGCGGAGAAGCTTGGCGGGAAGGCACTGCGTATCTACGGCCGACACCCCACCGCAGCCGACACCTGATTTTCTGTGCTCTGGCTCAGCTCCGGCTGACACTACGCACCGCTGCGGCAAACACCACGAGGGCGCTCCTACATCTACGGGCCCCTGCATCACATATCCCGCGGACGGAATATGTGCGGTCCGCACTGACGCTGCCCACCTTGGATCGAGGTGGTTGCTCCTGCCCACGAAGCAGCACCCTCTCCTGGTACGGACCACCAGAGCAAAGCCGAGCGGAGCTGCGGCCGAATCACGCGGATCACGTGGATCGATCGGCCCACCAGGAGGACCGGCGCCTACCCAACACGACAGAAGTGACACGGAACGCACCAGAGACAGTGCCCCGGCGGATAAGATGCGTGCAACCGCGGGACGCCCGCGGGCAGTGATCCCGATACTGTCCCCCCTTGTTACCTCCCGCATCTTCCTCCTTGGATAGACTCCGGGCACACCCGGCTGGGCCCGTACAGAAGTGGGCTTCACTTCTATCTCACAGCCGCCACTAACAGAACCTAGTGTGCTCCACTACTGGAGCCACTGAGCCCGGCTACCCGGGTGCGGGCGTTGCTGGGACAGCGGCAATGGGGGACTTCATTCCTGGGGAGGCCTGGGAGTACTTACAGCACTGACGACCGGCACCTCTGACCACGCACAACTATAGGCACTGAACTCTCTGAACACAGTTCACCCGAAATCTCCCCCCCCTGGCTGCAAAGGCAAGAGGCCCCCAACTTTCACTCTAGCGGGGACCGGGATTCTGGACTTCAGTGTACCCCCCACAGCTACCCCGCAGTGGCCGCCAGAAATAAAAATAAAGCTGCCACTATGGACCCCTATGTGTCAGCCAGGGCTAAGACCCCTACCCAAGCCAGGACCACCCCCTCCGAAAACGCTTGGCCGTCCGATGAGGACGCAAGTGATAACCACTCTCAAATCCTCAAAGCTATTGTCTCTCTAAAAACCCACATAGACTCCAAGATCGACGAACTCAAAGTGGATATACAACTAATTCGCCAAGATGCACGCAAATTAACTGAGAGGGTAACGACCTTGGAGAACTCAACGGAAGAGTCGGCTGGGGCCACTGCTGCACTACAAACGGAGGTCTCGAACTTGAAAAGGCGCGTCGCATTCCTTGAGGAAAGGTCTGAGGAGGCCGAGGGTAGGGCCAGACGGGGGACCATCAGGATCCTAGGGGTCCCAGAGGGAAAAGAAGGCCAGAACACCACATCCTATGTTGAAACCCTGCTGTTGCAGGAGATTGGGGCCGGCAACCTGTCACAGGGATTCGCTGTCGAAAAGGGCCCACAGATCCCTCCAGAAAAGACCTCCCCCCGGCTCTCACCCACATCCGATAATAGCGAAGATTCTGAATTTCCAAGACAGAGAAGCTATATTGAGATACTCCAGAGAAACATGTCCTATTGAGCAGGGTGACTCCAATATATATATATATATCCCCGGATTACACTCAGAAAGTGCAGAGGGAAAGGAACTCATTTGTCCCCATCAAGGCAAGGCTTCGCCAACTGAACTTCAAATATAGGCTGCTTTATCCGTCTCGTCTGAGGGTAATCCATAATGGGCGAGTGGTATTCCTTAACAATCCAGAGGTAGCCAACATGTGGCTGGAAGACAACAATTTAGCGGATGGCAAAGAAGCCCCACAGGGGAAGGATTGAAGCACAGTGGCCTCTCACAACCCCTAAACGCGGTCACAAAGAGCGCATGAAACCCACATTGCCGGTTAGAAGGTAATCCAGTTAACAGTTCGCAATAAGGAAGCAGCCCTCGTTCGGCCCCGCAACCTCGCACCAGCCCCACCCCCGGCGAAAAATCCAATCGGGCCAGTTCTCCGCCCGACCCAACTCGTGCCTGATCCCCGGATGGGACCAGATGGCTCGAGAGCACCTGAGCACCGCGACACCGTTGTAGTCGCTGGGCGCACCAGTTTTTGTAATGTTCTTCGTTTTGTTAGTTTTACAGTCTTCGCTCCACTACAGCTGAAAAATCACGAGAAGGTCCCAAGAAATGGCCCAAGAGCTAGTGAACCAGCAGATTCCCACATACAACCTGCTACCTGCAACCTGATGTGACACCTGCGCGAAGAGGTTGTGGCCCCTGCCAATTCTGGAACACTGAATCAATGGCATCACATCTTACAGTGATGATGTGGAACGTGAGGGGAATGGCCTCGTATCTCAGGAGGAACCGCATACAATCTTTCCTCAGGAGGAAGAAAGTTTCGATTGCAATGTTACAGGAGACACACCTAACGGAAGAAGCCATGTCCAAACTTGCAGACCAATGGGAAGGGACTATGAGAGGATCCCTGTACTCCAAATACGCGAGAGGCGTGCTAATATGGGTGAACCCGAACGTGCCCTTCCAACTACAGGGGTGCGAATCCGACAAGGAAGGAAGACTCATAATAATGTGGGGCACCATTGAGCAGACCCCGATTTTTCTGGCCAACACATACTTTCCACAACATGGAATCCCGTCATACCTAAGTGCACTAAATGCTAAATTGGCACACCATCGAGGCCGCACTTTTATATGGGGAGGAGACTTCAATTGCGTCATGGACACGGCGATGGATAGATCCATCCCTCCCACCCAACTAAACAATCCTGCAACTCGTACTCTGATGGAGACACTTGCGCAACTTAACCTGGTGGATATCTGAAGGGCACAGCACCCAGGTGACCGAATCTACTCGCACTACTCAGCTCCACACGGAGTACACACAAGAATCGACTACCTGTTCATTGACAGGGAGCAGGCTCATCTGGCAGCAGCAACGGAGTACTTGGGGAGATCTGTCTCAGACCATTCCCCGCTGTGTATGCTTTGGCAGTTACGAGGACCCAAAACCTCCGATACCTATGTGGAGGATGCCTACAGTGGCACTAGAAGACCCAGAATTCAGAGAAGACCTAGCCGAAAGACTCGAAGAGCATGCCGAAATCAACAAAGGATCGGTGTCCACATGGAGCACACTATGGGAAGCAATGAAGGTGGTTACCAGAGGCGAAATTATATCAAGAGCAGGAGGCACTCGAAGACGGCTGAAGGCGTCATTGGAAGAACAGGAAGCAGAGATCACGGCCCTGGAATCCACCTCAGACATCACCCCGGAGATCGAGGGGAAACTGAAAACGGCTCGCGAAAAATGCCAACTATCTTGGGACAGATTGGAGAAATTTGACTTTGCAACCCATACCACTAGATCCCACAGAGAGTCAGATAAACCGGGAAGACTTCTGGCCTGGCTATGCAGGCGGGAACACCCTAAACATCTACCAACGGAAATAAAGGAAGGCAAAGGTATATCCCACAAGTCGCAAATGAGGATCAATGAGGCCTTTGCGAAATTTTACTCTAAACGGTATGCCCATGCATCCCAGATACCCATCGAAGACTTAATGGAAACCCTGGAGGAGATAAACCTACCCCAAATATCCAACGAGCAGAGAGATGAACTGGAGATGGAGATCACTCCCGACGACGTGAAAGAGGCTATCAGGTCACTCGCCACCAACAAGACCCCCGGTAGCGACGGCCTACCGCCGGAATTTTATAAGACATACGAATCAATCCTCACCCCTATCCTGCACGAAGTTTACCAAGAGGCCTACACGAACGGGATCCTGCCCAACACCATGAGAGAAACTATAATTATCCCCATGCTGAAGCCACACAAACCACCCACTGATTGCGACTCCTATCGCCCTCTGGCCATGTTAAATTATGACAGCAAGATCCTTACATTGATACTGGCCAGCAGACTCGCCAGGGTGATGGGGTCCATAATTCACGAGGATCAGAACGGATTCGTCCCGAGACGCAACACTACAGCTAACCTGAGGAGGCTACAACACATCATGGCCGAAACCTATGAATCTGTGGAGGACCTGGCCGTAATTTCACTTGACGCCATCAAGGCCTTTGACTCCATCTACTGGGAGTGGCTCATGCAGGTCTTCGGAGGCTTCAGCTTCGGTAAGGGCTTCATCAGATGGATCCAGGTAATCTACAAGTCTCCGATGGCTAGGGTCAATACGGGCAAAATAGTCTCCGAAGCCTGGGAAATACAGAGGGGCACGAGACAAGGGTGCCCACTCTCACCTATGTTGTATATACTGGGACTAGAACCGATTGCTATATACTTCCGCCAACAGTTTTTCGATGCTGGCATCAGGGTGGGTAATGACTATAACATCATATCATTATACGCGGACGACGTCCTTCTCTACTTGAGGAATCCTGAAGTAAACGCACCAACATCTCTGGAGGTGCTCGATAACTTCGCAAAATACTCTGGGATACAGTTCAGCAGACACAAATCCTCTGCATTTCCTCTGGCCGGTCTGCGAGATACCCCAGTAAGTGAACTCCCATCTATGGGGATAAAATGGCAAACCGACAAATTCCGATACCTAGGAATCAATGTGGGCCATACTCCGCAGCTCACACATGAGCACAACACCGAGGTCGCAGTCACCACCCTCCGGAGATCTATAACATTCTGGTCCAAACTACCACCAACAATGGTTGGAAGAGCAGCAATTACCAAGATGATAATCCTCCCCCGACTCCTGTACTTCTTTGTGAACATTTGCCACTACATATGGCCACCATTCTTCAAGAAGCTAGAGGCCATCATCAAAGACTTCTTGTGGGGTCCCCACAGGCACAAACTGGCGCTGGCCACGCTAACTCTGCCACACAAGGAAGGTGGAATAAAACTCCCTGATCTACAGCTCTACTACTTGGCCGCCCAACTCAGTCACCTCACGAAATGGTTGTCGGATGAATCATCGGCTGAACTAGGGCTACTGAAGCAACCCCACACAAATTTAATCCCCAAAGAAACTCTATGGTACCCCATCCAGCAACCTTTGGACACTCCCCTGATCGTTGAGCTCGGCAGGAAGGTATGGGCCAGGGCCTGCTATATAAGAAAGGTGAAACACCCGTATTCGCCCGACAACCCTATAATGGTCGATGTGTGCAACACGAAGGTAGAGATCTTCACAGCTAGGAGATGGGAAGAAGCTGGCATATACACATGGGGGGACCTGTTCGAGGATGGAGAATTTAGAGACTTCGAGTCGCTACAGGACAGCGATGGAATACCCAAGGGTCAATTCCTCTGGTACCATAGGCTCAAACAGACCGCCAAGAAGCAGTGGAATGTCTGGCCGGAGGAACCCGCCCCAGACACGCTGCTACAGGAGATGCACGACCTTTCGGATGGATGGAGACCAGTCTCCAGGCTCTACAACAAGCTCATAGACAGACCTAATCCCAAAGGAACGGCACTTAAGGAGAGATGGGAAGCAGACCTTGAAACACCACTCACAGACAAGGAATGGGAGAGAGCACTAATATACCTCAAGAAAGTGTCGAGATACGCCAGGTTTGGTCAGATACAACTGAATGTCCTCCATCGGACATACATGACTCCCCAAAGGGTCGCTGCATTCAATGAGAGGGTCCCACCGACGTGCCTATGGTGCAGAAATGACAAGGCAGACATGATTCACATGTTTTGGACCTGCACTAAGGTGATGTCACTATGGTCCAAAGCTAAACAATCCTGCATGGACGCTGGAATGGAAAGATACGCTTGGACACCTGGTGAATGCCTTCTAGGAACTTATCCCAGACCAAGTAAAATCAAACATATTGTGAAACTAATGGATATTTCATGCATATTAGTTAAAAGAACCATAGCGATGGCCTGGAAGACACCTGCAGGCCCGAGGCACGAACGCTGGCTAAACGAGATGGCAAGATGGACCGCTGCCGAAACCAGAGCCTGGCAGGACAGAACCATATCATGCGGTGACATCACAAGCGGCACTCTCGACTCCTGGAAGGCCCTCCTGAGAGACATGCGATTCAACGCAGACCACAAGCCTCCCTGAGCACCAACAGCGTGCAACAGTAGCAGATAAGCTGCACACTGAAAAGTCGAAGCCCCCTGGGACGGATCCCCCCCTCACTTCCCGAGACACTAACATTTTGACCTAATGTGCCATTCCGTACCTCACATAAACCTTATACGAAGACTGTTGTTGTTACTGTTGTACCCTTTTGTTATGTTCTAGTTCCCATGCATATACCGTTTTATTCCTGTTCTAAAAACCAATAAAAATACCTTGAAAAAAAAAATGATTTCAATGCAGCCGAGTTGAGGAATACTGGTATAAAGGGATTCTACATCTAGAGTGACCAAAATGTCACTAAGTTCTGAAGTGAGATTATAGATGATTTTTATCATGCAGGTAGTATCTTGCACATATGATCTCATCTTGAGAACGCACGGTCTGAGAAAGAAGTCTGTATAGATTGAGTATGGTTCTAGCAAAGAACCGATGGCAGCAACAATGGGGCACCCGGGAGGGTAGAGGGCGTTCTTATGAATCTTAGGAAGACAGTATAAAGCCGGAGTAGTGGGGGCACTTATGGTAAGAAACGATTTTTCGTTATCGTCAATCCAACCTTCGGTGTGAGCATGAAGGAGGAGACTTCTAATTTCATCTTTTATTCCATTTGTGGGATTACCCGCAAGTTGTTTATAGAACTTGGTGTTCTCTAATTGCTTCTTGATTTCAGCTTCATATTTTGATGTATCCCAAAGCACAACTCCCCCGCCTTTATCTGCAGGTTTAATTACAAAAAGGTAATTAGTTTCAAGACCTCTAAGAGCTGCCTTCTCATCTTTTGAAAGATTGTTGATACATTTATTCTTTGTTTTGAGGAGAGATTTCATTTCTCGGAGTACTTTATTTTCAAAACTCAAAATCTCAGATGAGACCATGGATGTTAGTGGGGTGAAAGATGAGGATGGTTTCAAGCCTGTTGCACTTTTGTCTTGCAATATCGGGTCCTTGTCCCGAAAGAAGTATTTTAATCTTATAATGCGAAAGAAGTTACGCATTTCAGTTTCTGTTTGGAACAAATTTGCATTGTTGGTCGGTATAAACGATAGTCCTTTGCTTAAAAGAGCAATTTCAGTTGGAGTCAGAACATGCTCACTCAGATTAAAGATCGGAATCCCTAAAATTGTGGTTGCAGGTTTGAGGAGGTGGTTGCCATTGGCGGGTGCGCATCCCATGGTTGCCTGGTTGCCGCATTTTGCCTCTTTTTCCCCTTCCTTGAAAAAACTGGCCTCGTGAAGAATTGCCGTCTCTATTGTTGGGAGTGCTATTACCAGAGGAAGAGTCACTGCTTGCACTGGAGTTAGAAAATGAGACAAATTTTTTGTAGGGTTTTGGCCATTGAGGACCTTGAGAAAGGCCTTGATTGGCGTTCATGGTTTGAAAGAACCCTGGGACTAAATAAGGGTAGGTTATCTCTTCATTGTACATTTGTATGTCCTTTTTGAGTTTCCAGATTTTTTTATCTAAGGTAAAAGTTTTAAATTTTACCATTTCTTCTTCCAGTTTTTCAAGCAGTGACTTAGTCTCTGGAATAATTGATATAAGTTTGCTAGGTCTGGAGCAAACGTTGCACCCATACTGGTGCCATGGAGTTGTTGATAATAGGTGTCTTCTACCATGAAGAAATTATTCACTAAGGCAATTTTGAGGCATTCACAGATGAAATTTGAGGGCACAGATCGATCTTCTCTTTTTTCCAAGTATGTATGTATGATTTCAATGCAGCGGAGTTGAGGAATACTGGTATAAAGGGATTCTACATCTAGAGTGACCAAAATGTCACTAAGTTCTGAAGTGAGAGTATAGATGATTTTTATCATGCAGGTAGTATCTTGCACATATGATCTCATCTTGAGGACGAACGGTCTGAGAAAGATGTCTGTATAGATTGACAATGGTTCTAGCAAAGAACCGATGGCAGCAACAATGGGGCACCCGGGAGGGTTGAGGGAGGTCTTATGAATCTTAGGAAGACAGTATAAAGCCGGAATAGTCGGGGCACTTATGGTAAGAAACGATTTTTCGTTATCGTCAATCCAACCTTCGGTGTGAGCATGAAGGAGGAGACTTCTAATTTCATCTTTTATTCCATTTGTGGGATTACCCGCAAGTTGTTTATAGAACTTGGTGTTCTCTAATTGCTTCTTGATTTCAGCTTTATATTTTGATGTATCCCAAAGCACAACTCCCCCGCCTTTATCTGCAGGTTTAATTACAAAAAGGTCATTAGTTTCAAGACCTCTAAGAGCTGCCTTCTCATCTTTTGAAAGATTGTTGATACATTTATTCTTTGTTTTGATGAGAGATTTCATTTCTCGGAGTACTTTATTTTCAAAACTCAAAATCTCAGACGAGACCATGGATGTTAGTGGGGTGAAAAATGAGGATGATTTCAAGCCTGTTGCACTTTTGTCTTGCAATATCGGGTCCTTGTCCCGAAAGAAGTATTTTAATCTTATAATGCGAAAGAAGTTTCGCATTTCAGTTTCTGTTTGGAACAAATTTGCATTGTTGGTCGGTACAAACGATAGTCCTTTGCTTAAAAGAGCAATTTCAGTTGGAGTCAGAACGTGCTCACTCAGATTAAAGATCGGAATCCCTAAAATTGGGGTTGCCAGGTTTGAGGAGGTGGTTGCCATTGGCGGGTGCGCATCCCATGGTTGCCTGGTTGCCGCATTTTGCCTCTTTTTCCCCTTCCTTGAAAAAACTGGCCTCGTGAAGAATTGCCGCCTCTATTGTTGGGAGTGCTATTACCAGAGGAAGAGTCACTGCTTGCACTGGAGTTAGAAAATGAGACAAATTTTTTGTAGGGTTTTGGCCACTGAGGACCTCGAGAAAGGCCTTGATTGGCGTTCATGGTTTGAAAGAACCCTGGGACTAAATAAGGGAAGGTTATCTCTTCTTTGTACATTTGTATGTCCTTATTGAGTTTCCAGATTTTTTTTATCTAAGGTAAAAGTTTTAAATTTTACCATTTCTTCTTCCAGTTTTTCAAGCAGTGACTTAGTCTCTGGAATAATTGATTCATCTGAAATCGTTTTTTCTATAGCTGCCAATTCTATTTTTTGTTGTTTGGCCTCTTCTTCTGCCTCTTCTGCCTCTTCTTCTGCCGTAGTAATGACAAGAATTACGGTTTTACATTTTTACGTTACCAATTCGCTGTTTTTTGTGCCTGTTGGTTTTTAGATTGTTATAACAAGAAAAGTTACCTGACGGTTTCTCACCCTCAATTTTGACACTATTGATGTGATGCCACCATCTTTCGTCCTGAAGACGGGATCAGTATACTTCTATTAGCGGTTAAAATCGGCTATAGATTTTCTCCAAGCATCATCACTGTTTCCCAGAAACACATTCCTCTGTGTCGACGGAGTCAAGGACTAGCAATTATCATTTAAAGATTATGATAATCATTATGTGTTCACCACACATTATTACTGACATCACAATGTTGCCACTCTATGAAATTTGTGGTTTTGTTCAATTATTGAAAAACATGACCGTCACATGAGTTTGCTTTTTATGTGATATTCTTTCTTTGTTCGTTATCAAAATGCATTTTTGTCTATTGTCTTACATGGAAAATGTTCCAAATGTTTTTATATATATTGACTAAAATGTTAATCTCTATTCTCTATGCCTGGATCTATTGACTGACATGTTAAGTAGCACTTTTTACAACCAAGCACATCTAATGCCAGGGATAAGGAGCCAAGTATCCTGCAACAAGAAGCTTAGTCGAGGAACCGCTGGTGACCCGCTGAAGGTTTGGCACCCTGAGCCGCTGTCGTCCTGCGAGACCCCGCTGCATCTGATCGTCCTAGAAGGTCTGCAAAGGCGCTTCGACCCATTGGAATAGTGGGATCAACTATTCCCGGCACCTTCATCAAACCCTGCAAGTAAGCCTCTTTAGAAGTGTCCCTGGGCCAACCAATGGGCTGACTAGCTTACGCAGGACGCTTTACTCTGTCACCACTGCCGTTTCGGGGAAACCCACGAAACTTGGTCTACTGCTTGCTCTGCGTCCACGGCACCCTCACACCGAATTTCATACACTTGGCATTCCCAGGTCTGAAGTGAGACAAGTGCGCCCGTACCAGAGGAAACGCAGTTGCCGTGTTTCCCTGCTGTGGTAACAACCTGTGCACGTCCGCTGCATTTGGGACACCCTCGACCCTGCATCCTGCTACACAGAATCTACACGGTGTTGAGACGTCCTGATCATCGCAGCTGAACCTGCCAGCAATGTGAACTGAACTGGAGAAGTCTGGGTCTGCCTGCGTCGGGGACCGGTGAGTAGTCCATACCCCAACCGGTGGCCCCTCGCGCAGGAGCATGTTTCTTTTCTACCGCTGTTGCGAAATAGCGACTCTATCCCGCACTCTCACCCCGCCTCTGCCCACAAGTGGAGGCCTTGCTTGAGTAGTGAGGACTTGTTCTGCATCACTTCATTCACCTTCCTGAACTGCCTGAGACCCTTGAAGAGACCCCACTTTATCCATTGGCACCAGCGCGTGCAGGTACTTTTGAGCATAAGGCTCCTCTCTTCGTAAGGCTCGGACGTCCTCCTAGTTAGGTGTATTTCTGATGTCGAACTGGGTCTAATGATTACTTGCACTGCCTGTTTTCCTCCCCATCTAGGTGGTCTACATATTATGTGCTCATAACTCCTTAGACCCCTCGGTCTTGTATATATATTGTATTGATTGTGATGTGTTGGTTTACTTTAGTATTATTGTGATTCTTTGCTATGGTCGATGTGACAAAGGCCTTGTAATAAATGTGTCTATATTTTTAATATAACACCTGTCTGGAGTAATTTGTAAGTGTCCTTGCTTTGTGTGCTCATTGAGGTCTTTCAGTCACCCTCACCCCTCTTGAGACCTAGTCTTGACCGCCGCCATCGCTACCCTGATTGGTCTGGCTTGTCCAGAGGTTACCCTGTTCCAAGAAACTAGGCTGGCCTTCTGAACCTCTGCCCCTCCAAGTCAGAGTTCAGAAATCCATCTTAACAGTACGCATGGGGTCATGACTCACGTGTGGCTCTGGAATCTTAGCCAGATTCCTTCACGTGCACATAGTCCGCTCTCTATTTCAAAGGATATTTTCTAGGTTTCACAAGTCAATGAGGTCCTCTAGGCAGATGTCATTTTCAGGGGTTTCAGGGTCTTTCCGTTTCCTCACCATTTCTCTTTTTGAGCATTTAGCTCTAAACAAATTCATCCAAACGGCCTCATTTCCTCGCACATAAAGTTGGCCCCAGGAACTGTCAGAGCACTTATTTCTGTCCTGAGTTTTATAATGTTTGCGATTGTATTGCTAATGACCAACCAGAAAAGGCGGTCCTTCTGGAAGGACATGAGTATGTGTTAGAGATGGTCGGACCATGAGCACCCCGAGTTTGAGAGGCCTAGTTTGTGTTCCCTTTCCGGAGTCCAGTGCACCTGCGGTTGTATGCACTGTACTTTCAGTCTCTAGAGCTGCTTTTCTACTGCACTCTCTTCTTCCAGTCATTATATGGCAGCTGACTACAGCTCTCTCTGCTACTTGACTGCACCGAGCAGTGGTTCCAGGCAGGGTATTAATCAGCTCATTCTACTCCCGTTGCATGTTTTGGGGTTTAACTCGGTCACTGCATCATGGTCCTCTTTGCGCTGCTCAGGTTCACTGAGAACTGAGTCATTCTTTTTTTATATATATTGTTTTATATCTTTTTCGCCAGCAGTCCATTTTCTCTGAAAACAGAAACAAAAGGCTTTCTCTTTTCAGCCTGGGCGGGGAAACCTCCGGCACAAATGGACCACTAGTTTTATACTCCTGGCATAATTGGGAGGCATTTGTTTCTAGATGTTTCATTTCTCTGTCATTTCCTCCATTAGATTTCTCATTGAAGTGACTGTGAAACAAGCCCTCTCCCCAAAGTTATGTTTTCGTTTGCTTGCTTTAGAAAATGAAGGGACATAAAAGTGCCAATGACCATGTAGCCAATCTGAAAGAAAATAATCACGCAGAACTGACTGGCAAAGTAATGCCCTTAAACAAAATCCAACGTTGCATCCAGAGGGGATTGGAACCTGTGCCACTTTAGGATAGAACTGTGAATATCAGCCTGCGTTGCCTCCAGAGAGGATTGTGAATATTACCTAGAGGCACACCGAGAGAGGACCCTCAAAATGAACGTGCGTCTCTTCAGACAATAATGCTAATAACCAACCCTACTAAAACCTCACCCCTCTGCATACACCTCTCAAACTCTAACCGAACACAACCATACCTCTGAAATCACAGCAAACCTCACGCACCTCACTACACGGCAACAACAAACAAACCACACATGGCCTTACACAACAGAGCGCGACGGCTACCGACCGGATACCACACCAAAAAGCTCTGCGAACGGTGATAACTGAAATTAAGCTGCCAACAGCACATCACAGCCCCCTTGCTCTTTCTCCAAACTTTGTCCTACTAACATACTAACATACGTACCCAACCAACCCCGTTTTTTTCAGATCCGCCAGAGCACCACGGAACCACTCCCGGGGTGATAGTGCACGGTATAAATATCCTTTAACATTAACATTGTCATACACACATGTAAACATGCACTAGAAGTGTCACACTAGACTCTCCCCAAAGTCCTACTCTCTCAAAGCTGTACTGAGCCCATGCCAGCCGCCCATGGTACTTGCTGGGTTTGGATTGCTGTATACCCCAAGCAGTTCTAAATACCTCTTCAATGAATTCCACAAGGGCCTCTGCAGTAGAATATTTGCGCCTTTGCGTCATGTTGAGCAAGGACGATTGTTGTGTGTTATCAAAGCGAGCACGTGCCACCGAGGTTCATCACTGTGGCTATGTGTATATGATAAGGTAGCAACCGCCTGCTGTTGCTGCAGACGTCTTCTGACTGTGGGTCTGAACACCCTAGGGTGGAGAAAAGCGATGCAATGGGGGGCCCAGATGGGTGCAGTGTAAAGGCTGCCTATCTAAGAAAGCGATAGCAGGTCAACATTTAGGGGCCTGGCCAACATATCCTTTGCACAAGGTAGGTCTTGGCATCAAAGGTTTGCAAACAACTGCTCTAGTGTAGTTTATGCCCAAGCGATGGGCTCTGGTGTAAGGTGCATGTTTTAGGATGGGATAGCATCTAGAGTGAGCATGTTAATGTGTCAATTGGGATAAACGATGTAACACGCTGCGCATGTTCTCTCATGCTTTTTACATTGTTTTTGTGTTCCGTTATGAGTCTTTGCTTGCTTTAAAGACCTTTTCATATTGCTTGGTGTAACAGTCAGGGCCGGCGCTGCGCGTGTGCAGTATGCGCAACTGCACTTGGCCACGCGCTCCTGGGCCCCCGCGCAGATGCCTCCCTCTGTTGAAGGCTGCAGCGTGGGCCGTCTCTTTGCTCAGAGCACTTGAGCACTCGCACAGGCGACCCATGCTGCAGCAGAGAGAAGGTTGCCTCCCAAAAAGTTACGTGCAAGCAGAGGGGGGCAGGGGCATGGGGGATAGAGCGGGCAGGTGGCGCTGGCAGGACTGCAACAAGTAACACTTTGCTGGTGCCACTGCTGCCATGATTTCATGTGACGTCACAGCAGCCACAGAGTCAGTTAGTAATTTGCCTTACGAGCAAATGCAGTAGCAGTGTGGATTTTAGTGCCTGTAGCAGTGTGGATTTCAGTGCCTGTAGCAGTGTGGAGGCCCCCTGGACTCACACAGAGTTGCTGTGGGCCCTATTAAGCTTACCGATTACCTATTATCCAGCAACGGGTAGGTACCCCTACTCCCCCGTATGCCCCCAAAGCCTTCCAGAAGAACCAGCCTGTCCTCGTCTGCCCTCACTGCAGACTAACCTGCATTCAAGGATTAGTCTGGTCAGGCCAGATATGTTTTAGCCAGGATCTGGAAAGAAGGATGGTGGTCACTGGTCCCATGCTGGGATGAACTGGCCTTAACCTCATTGAAAGAGTGGGAGAAAAGGTTGAAAGGCCCTGTCGTCGCCCCTGTCACCCTCTGTTCATTACAGAGCCTCTAAATAACAAATACTGCAGTAGCAAGCGCTACTTTAAAACAATTATGTGTGTGGTTTAGGTTTAATATAAGACCAGGGAGCAAGCTCAGCTGGAAGAGGGGTGGATCAGGGCACCTAGTACTCTGACTTCTAGAAGAGCTCAATCCAGGGCTGAGAGCTACTGGGCCATTCTTCTTTCCGAAGGTCATACATTCGGACCATTTTCCTTGGGTTATAAAGATGGCCTCTACCTAAGGCATTCAAACTTTACACGAACGCTTTACAAGCATTTCATATTAAGGGTTGTGAAGTGTGCCACATGCACAGAAACACATTTGCACATTGGCTGATGTGCCCTAGAGTTAAAGAAACAGAAAAAAACATAAATGGCGGGTCAGTCCATTACACAGTGGCACAGACCAGATAATGCGAACAGAAGCCTTTCAAGGCAGTGGCACGGCTGGAGGGGAATGTGTATAACTTTCAAAGATTCGTATTTGTCTCATGGTGCCCAGGCTGCTGTTGGCATCTCCGTTTACCACTCATGCCAGGCTGATAAACGGTTCAGGTCTAGCTCTGCCCAGTCATGGCACCCCCTGCTGCACTATGAAGTAGCTGGGTCGACGTGTTGGCGCATGCACAATGCCAGGATTGTCCAAAGGATCGAGGAGTGACCACCCCAGCCCACCCCTGCTATATCCAATTCTGTAGTGTAGCTCAGAGGGTTAATGCTGTACAAATCAAGTGCGAACGGATGATCTTAGGTCCAAACCCCACCAGGCAGACTTAGCCTTTCATCCTTCTTTGACTGATGAAATGATTGCCATATAATGGGTACTAGAATCGGTGGTTATTTAGTCAAGACTGTTTTAAAAAGCTATGTAAAATGTATGTATACCTTTTGAAGAGCCATCAGGGTCTGTGTTTAGAATTCAAAGACAGGGAAAGGTGCACACAAACAGCTCTGCCTGATTATAAAACTGCCCTTTGTGCTACAGTGGGCGTCAAAACCATTTAGAGGCTATGCATTGATTACTGTGACTATGCATTGATTAGCACCTATTTTGGCACTCTGAGTGATACAAAGTTAACTTCAGTCCATCCCTGGGCAAAAGACATGGGTTTTAGCAGTAAAAGGCCCCAGGGTTTCCATGTTGCTTAGTCCCAATGAACGTCTAGCCTCCGTTCTTTCTCCCACACTCTTTTTCAGGGTCTATTTTTAGATTAGGCTATTAAGCCGAAACTATTGCATTAGAGCACAGATATGGAGAAATGGCATGTAAGGAGGGACACACAGCTTCTAGGTGCTGTTTGGTTACTTGCCCACCCATTCACCCCCCCCATGGCCATGCTAATCCCCATGGCCATTCCCACCCAGTTCCTGCCCCTCCATGCCCAAAACACCCTCTAGAGGGAACTCCTTGAGCTCGCTTTAATCAAGCTGTGCCATCAAAGTTTGCACTCGAAGTGCCTCCCAGTGTTTTTTTTTAAGCAGTCTTCTGCGAGTTAATGACTTCATTGGAGTGTAAACCAACCCACTCATGTAATAAAAATGTCTGGCTTCAGCCACTCTATTTATAAACACTATATGTGTCCTTCACCAAAGTCCTGTTAAAAACAAGCATTGCCAAAGCCAACAGTTTTGGCTTGTGTATAAGTATTAAGCATTTGCCAGGTACTGCCATTAGATGCCCATGTACTCACACCATTTTGCGCTGGCTACCATCAATAGCCAGTTAATAGCATACGTCAGTGACTGGCAAGTGCCTTTCCCATGCCCACAAATAACTGTTGGCATTGCCAATGCTTGTCTTCTCTGTTATTCCTTTTCCCGGACCTTGCTTCATGAAATTATATTCACAGCTTCCGTGGTTCCAAGGGAGCAGAATCAAGAGGGTGCAAGAATCCACTTTGTGAGTGCTGCATGTTTTAACGTCGCAAACACAAGAGGACTTTTCGGCAACTCTTCTTTAGCATCATTTTTTATATGTATAGATTACTGTAACTCAGGTGCTCCATTTGCAACAGATTACCTATATGTGTTATTGGATTTCTTTATAGCCCAATCAAAGACTCGAGTGGGTACTCTATCATGTGTTCTTTTTTATAATGGCAGCTTCTAGAAGTAAGAGCCTGTAATGCAGGGTTTCTTTTAGACACTCAGGTGCCAGAACATCTCTGGTAAGGAGGAATAACATGTATTAGTACCCAGCGAGATACAATTAGATTGTTACACACAATCTGATTGGCCCTCGCCAGAATCCCTCGAATCTAGAAGTTCTTTCATATCCCCGGTCATCCCCATCAGTCAATGAGGAGGCTCAGAAAAGTGTAATCCCCGCTCCGATCCACCACACGGCTGGAGGCTGCCATCGTCCCTCGCCGGGGATTCAGGCTTCGCTCGGGCCTGTAACTATGGGCCCGGGGCATTACCTGACTCGGTAATGCCCCCTCGGCTCGGGGATTATTGCTTATTTTTTTTATTTTTATTTATTTTTTATTTTATTACAGTTTATTAAAAAAAAGGAAAGATAGGTTTAAGCAAATAAAACAGAATAGATAAAGAGAGCGCAATAAGAATGTCACAGGGCTCCTTATCTTAGCTTTCATTGTGTCCCACAGAGTGTGTCATTAGTCCAACAGCCTCCTATTCAATTGGTCCAAGTAGAATGTCAGTGCAAATGACAATTTGTTATTGGTTCCTTCTGACATCGCACTCCACCACTCAGCGCTGCTCCAGGACGGTCTTTTTATGATCTCAATCCCAAGATGTCTTGTTCTCAATGATTAAAGTGCTGTGCAGTGCAGGACCAGGTGTTTCAAAGTTTTGTCTGCATTAGTGAAAAATATGCAACTGCTATTCATGTAAGGATTATTTTTTCTCAGACTTTATGTTTTTTTAGTTCGGAAACGATTTAATCAGAACTTCATGAAAGTCGCTCAAAGATACCTGTTGGGGAACTTTTCGAGGTATTTGGCAGTTTATTTTAGGCCTTGGATTCTGATGCGGTCAGCTGCATGCATCTATGTAGTCCTCTCTGGTCCATGGTTTCAATCCAGTCTTGCTGCCACAATTTCTTTTGGACTGCGTTCAGATTTTGTTGCAGGATGTCCTTGGTAGTGTTTAGTTGCATTAAGATTGTCGCACAACTTTCCACCCATTTGCCTAGTAGAGTTTCACTTTTATTTGTGAGGCCGGAATTCACAATTTTAAACTGTGGAAGGCTGTCCGTACCAATCACTTTTCTATATAAAGACAGCATGTTCCAGATGATTCTTGCTTTAATCAAGGTAAGGACTAACTCATACCTGATGCAGGCTGTTGGAGTTCCTTTGGGGAGTTGTAGGATTTTCTTCTAGAACGTGTATTCGCATGTCGACCATGTCTTATGAGAAAACCCCAATACGGCTTCTGCACCATGGATTCGGGCTGGCACCACTTTGGCTTTATAGAAATTAAAGACTGGTTTTAATGTAAATTTGCCATATTTCCTGTTTATCATGGCACATTGCGCAGTTAGTTGTTTACATTTCGTTTTGATTTTCTGTACCATCTGTTCGTCATTGATGTTAGAATTAATCAGGACTCCCAGATAGTGTGACTGGGTTTAATGTTTCTTGGCCAAGTTTCCATTAAAACAAATGTTTGGTCTGTCCTTTAGATCCTTTGAGATTCTTCAATTCCATAATCACTGTTTTGGAGGAATTTATATTCAGACCATTATTGTTAACGTAGTTCTACAGTGCTGATAATTTGCACTGAAGACCAATTGGAGTCACATCCAGGATAACGATATGATCTGCATATAGCATCCAGTTTAGATGGTTTCCATTCATTTTAGGAGCAAAAGATTGCACGTTGCCCAAGGATATTCCAATGTCAGCTATGAACAGATTGAACAGTATTGAGCCCAACAGACATCCCTGCTTCACACTTTGAGATGTTTTTATCGGTGCGGATAGGGTTCGATTTTGGTCTAGATGAATTTTGTTTACTGTATTTGAATACAGTTCTTTGATCGCCCTGATTAAATTTGCAGGGCCTTTCCAGTTCATCATCTCCGTCCATAGGAGTGCTCTGTCTCTCAAAGGCATAAGCCAGATCTCCTAACTGCTTCCATTTTGTGCAGCTTGAGCATGAGTAAATTTAGCCCGCATCCCACGCCCTTAACAAAACCTGTCTGTCTGGGATCAAAGGATTCGGACAATTTGATCCAAGCTATTAGATGATGTTGTAGTTGGGTGTGAAAGATCTTTCCTACCACGTCTAAGAGCGCTATCGGTCGATCATTTTTAGGCTCTGTTCTTGCACCCTTTTTGAATATTGGAACTATGATAGCGCCTTTCCAAGATGTTGGTATCGTGCACTTTTCAGTAGGGTGTAGAATAGCTTGTCACAAAACTCAGCCCACTCTTTGGGATTTTGCTTCAGCATGTAATTTGTTAGGCCATCTGCCGGGAGCGCGGAATGAACGAATGCGCCCGATGTTCTCCAAGATGTCGTCTTTGGTGATATCGATGTTCCAGGCTCCATATGTTGGAACTCTGGTTCTATGATTGAGCCTTGCTTTTGGAACAGGTTGGTGTAATGATCATTCCACTGTCCCTCCGTTACCATGTTACACAGCAGAGCTTGTTGTGGGGCCTCTATGTTGTTTATAATCAACCAAAATTCTCTTGAAGTCTTTCGGTCCATTCTTTCAAGCATCATTTCTGCGTTGCGTTGTTCCACAGTTATTTTGTGGGAAGTTAGCCAATTTTTGTATCTCATTTTGGCTTTCTTTTTTTCTTTAAAGAGATTTACATGGTTAGTTTGCATGATTACTCTGATGCATTTTCGGAGTTCTCGTTTCTTTCCGTGCAATAGCAAGATCAAATACATGCAGCGGTTTGAATCTTGATTGTCCAGTGCCGTAACTCTCTTCTTTATATTGTTGTAGTAAGGCACTATACTCAACCTTATCACTACCTTCCTGACTCATTTTGTTAAATAACGCATTTGTGATGTTAATAACTTTTGCACTATCGAATCTGAGTCTGTTTCGGCCTGGTTCCGTGTTCACTGGTTGGATCCATGTTGCCAGAGTTGAGAGCATTGCTTCTACGAAACACATTTTTACTAGGTTGTAATCACTCTGTGCCATGCTAACCACGTTGAGATTGATGACTTTTCTAGCAAATTGCGCTGAGACATAAATATAATCCAGGACTGATTGTTGGTTAGTTCTTCTCCAGGTTGCCTGTGGGGGCATGTCACCTGCGATATTCCAATTTAATAACAAAATCTCCCTAGCTTTCATTTCGTCCATCCATGCTGTTTTGATGTAATTGGACAGCTTAATTTTTTGTCATGTTTTCTTTTCACCTCTTTCCAACATAACACATTCCATACTTAGATCTCAGCAGAGAATGATATTGGGTTTCCTTGCGGTGGACATGATGTTAACAATTATCTCACACACCTCATCAAAGAATGTCCATGTCCCTGTTGCCTGATGTTGCAGTATACGTTGATGATGTGTAATTTCTGTCTCTTTCCATCAGAGTCCTGTGGGGATTCTATGATGGAGGTTTGTATCTAAGGGGAGTATTTATGGGAATCCTGCATGTGAAAACCACTTTTTGTTTTAGCCAACGTGATTAGCCCAGACATAGGATGGCCATTTTAGTGTTTTATAGCAGGGTTTGTTGCTGTGTCGTAGACCTCTACACATGACGGAATGAGAAGCTAGGTTTCATGAAGACATAATATGTCCAGATATTTCAACACCTTTGAGGTATTCTGAAAAAAATTAGCAAACCCCTGTGTGTTCCAAGAGCCCATTTGTTTCACACCATTGTCTGGAAGAGCTGGACATTAGATAGCCGTGTTTTTGTTCAGGGCGCCAGCAATCCAGCTCCAGTTTTCACTCTCTTCTGTTTTGTTAAACACGATTTTAACTTTTTTGTCCACATTTGTATCGTTACTGTTACATGCAAATGTAATTTTTATTTGTTTTTTGGGCTTTGAATCTTCCTCCTGAAACCTGCAGTGCGAGTCTTCCTGTTAACTCTCCACGGCGGTTTGTTTAATCTCACTTTTGTGGGTGATAACATGGGTTCTTTTGTGTCCATCCGATTTAAGAGTTAGACATCATTCCCCCGTGCCCACCCAATTTGATCGTGTTATGATTTTATCTGCATTATCTTCAGGGCTAACATCCATTATGTCAAAACCCATGGAGTTTATATCTGATGTTCTGTTTAGGATTCTGTCCTGTATGGTTCTGGAATAAATGTCAAATAGAACACGATCAAACATTGTTTCTTTAATGAATTCAACTGTTTTAATATCTTTCGATGATATCGATCTTAGATATGGTATGTGATGAAAGAGGCGAAGCACATAATTCCTGTTTAGGATAAGCCCGTTGTCTGTTGGAGAGATTCTTTCCAACAGTATACAGTAGTTGGAGTCGATCTTTTGCCTTTTGTGTTGCTCCCTTTGGCTGAGATCGGCTGGTGGCTGATTGTCAGCTCTCCAATCTTCTCTCTTGTGTTGGGTGTCAGATTTTCACTTGTTTTGGCCCTGTGGTAAAATGGACATGGCTAACTCTGAAGGTTGATGGGGGGTTTGAGCAAACTGCAGAGGATTTTGTATTTGAGTCAAGTTTCCCATAATAGTTAATTTCTTCACTTCAATCGAGGCTCTTCGGTCAGCGATTGTTTGAAAGTGATCTAGTACATAGTCGCAGCTGATCATATTGGAGGCTGTCTGTTTCAAGTGCATCTCGGGTGAAAAGGGCATGATGCAAACTCTTTCTGAAATTTTTGGCAATTTTACATGAGGCTCTTTGTGTATAGAAATCTCGGAGT
This sequence comes from Ambystoma mexicanum, assembly GCF_040938575.1. Taxonomy (NCBI): domain Eukaryota; kingdom Metazoa; phylum Chordata; class Amphibia; order Caudata; family Ambystomatidae; genus Ambystoma; species Ambystoma mexicanum. Next base: position 676,742,028 of record NC_090935.1, on the reverse strand, counting down.
CCTCTTCCGAGTCACTACACAGTATTATTCTCTTCTCTTGGTTCTTATCCTCATCTCGGTCGTCTTCATCTCTATCTGTTCTATATTTAGAAAAGTATACCATTTTGGCCATAGCCTCATCTTTCTCTCTCTGTGTTATCCCTGAGCAAGTCTCTTTTCGGTCATTGTTTGTGCTTTTGTCATCATCCTTGAGGGACGAGGCCAGAACGTTTTCCACATCCAGAACTCTTTGGATGGCCGAATTTCGGATGGTAACATTCAAGGATTTTATGTTTCTCAAAAATTCTGTGAGCTATTAGAGTTTAGGTTCTTGCCCGATGACTGATTTTTTGTTTTCTTTTTGCATTTGACTTGGTTGTGGTTTGGTCCCCTAACTTTTGAGAGTGCAACTCTTTTTTGTTTCTCAAAAATTGAATAGGTTTCGTTGCTCTTTTTGTTGCTCTCAATCTCACTGTTAACAGACACCTCCGGGATGCCAATTATACCCTCAGCATTAGTAGAGGTCAGCGGGTAAGCCACGGTTGATTTGACAGTCCTAGCTATCTCTCTGGTTGTATTTTGCTCATTTTTGTTTAGTTCAAGGATCTTTTAATTTCTCTTTGATGTGTCCCATGAGTTTTCTTCAAAACTTGTCAAGATCAGGATTCTGTCCTCTTCAATTACTCTTGAGTCTGCAGTCGGCTCAATGACTCGTTTATTTATTTATTTATTTATTTATTTTACATTTTTAACGCGCTCACACAGCCTGCAGGCATTGAGGCGCTGTTACAGGAATTGTTTTGTTTTTTTGTTTCGTAATTGTTTTTGTCCTATTTGCATATTTATAACGTGCTTAAACACCCAGAGGTTTCTAAGCGCGGACCCAAGGATCGAACCTGTGTTGCTTCGTGTCGTCTTGCTTCCAAGGCAAGCACGTTGCCGCTGAGCTATCCTCCCGTTGCTTGCTGTGGTTTGTGTCACCTCAGAAACCTGTGCGAGTACAATTTTTGGGGCATGTAGCGACCATGACTTAACTCGAAGATTCTGCTAGGGCCAGTTCCCAATCACGACGCTCCAAGTGGTTCCTTTTTACAATCGTCCATGCTTCTCTTGCGACTTCCGCAAGGAACATACGCGTTGTTTTTTAGCTCTTCTTTTAAGAGCATGGCTGATGTCTCAGATATTCGCATGTCATTGTGAACTTGCACTTTCATTTCCCTCAGCTGCATTTCGATATTAACCATCTTGGAGTTCATTAGGGCAATTAGGGTATCCTGGTCCTTATAGTAATCGTTAAACTGCTCGTACATTTTTATAAATGGAACTACAGCAATGGAAATTGACGACATTATGTTTGACCTTAACTCGAGAAACACATTTTCAGCCATTTCACAAATTTCATAATTTGTGTCACTCGATTTGGATTTCCTCACCAGTATTGATCTTCTCACTTTATGATTCTCCCTTTCCACAAATGATGAGTCAGAGGTTAGGTCATCCGACGACGAGACCGATTCTTTTGAGTTGGTTTGGATGGTCTTTTATTGGCCCTGCAGCCTGGGTGAGCCTGGGTTCCCACCATTTCTAATTCCCTTTCTTGTTCTGTTTTGAGAGCTGAGAATTGATGATGAGGGGCTAGAGTCAACCCATCTTCGTTTTTGAGGTTGCTTTTGCTTGTTTTGGGATTCACCGTAGCTCTCTTTAAACAAGACGGCGCTGCCACTATTCCCTATGTCAGGGGTTTTGTGATGGTCATTCAGCATAGCGGACCATCTCTCTGGATTTCTTGTACACACCTCACTCATGCTGTTCTGATTAATTTTTGCATTCAGTGTTGTAAGGTCCTTAAGAAGTTGGTCGGCAACTGCCAATGATTTACGCCATTTGTTGGGGATACTCACATCAATTTCCCATCAGGACTCATCATGTGTTCGGTATAACTCTGCTTCTGGCGGTGGTGGTGATTGGGTTGAGGCGCATTACAAGAAGTCCCCAAAGACCCCCTCCAAACCCACATGATTTTGTTGTTGAGTATGAATGCCTAAGTGACCCATAGCTACCAAGACGCCCCCCTCTAGTTGGAAGCTTGGGACCCTAGGGTCGCTAGGCTTCTCATCGTTTAGTTGATTTAGCTGACCATTTTGGCTTTCCTCCACTGTTTTCATGTACTTATAAGTCCAATGATCAAAAGCGGTTGCTTCAGTGTGGGCCATTTCAGCCTCCACTCCAGCAACCCTCGTCTTACTGGGTTCCTTCACTTGTTCACCCCCTTTGGCTGTGAGCGGGTCAGGGGCAACACTCTTGGTTTTACCGCATTCCACTGAATGCCATGCCAAAACGCGCAGCTGTGGAATGCTTCCCGTGCCAAGCACTTATGGGCAGTGCTGCATGGGCATCCCACAAGCGAGGCAGGGTAACTTCTGTTACCATCGGCAGCTGGGAGAGGGGCAGCCCCAACCTTCCTGTGCCTGCTCCTCTCCTCCCCCCATCTACGGAGACACGCAGTCTCGGCAGCACAAAGCCACGGAAGGGTAAGGTGCGAACAGTCATCTCACCCTTCCTCCAAACAGCAAGGTGCTAAGCGCCATAAGGAAAACAACCGTCAGGCAGGCCCCAGGTTCAAAAGATCTGGCCCCACCAGGGGGTCAGACAGTCGGCTATCCGGCCGGGGGCTGCGACAATAGCAGCCCCCACCACATACACAACAAAGACCTAGGGCCTCCCTGGGTCCTATAAATGAGAGCAGCATGCTCAGAGTAAACACAATCTGTTTGTGGACCCTGAACGGGGACCCAAGCAAACAAGAGGTTCACTGTTTACTCAGTGTCTTCCAAATCTTCTTGCTTCTTTAGCAATTCTTGAAGTTTCGCTGTACATCGCAGCGTCTTTTTTCCTTCCTGAACATTGTACTGTTCAAAGCAATTGCAATGCAGCCTTAATGAAGGAAGAAGCGACAACCGAACGGCCAGCGCGGACGGCGTCAATCTCAACATCTCGGCATGGAGGAAAAAGCGAGCGGCGAGCGTGTCCAAAACAAAACAAACAAAGACGCGTGCTGCGGAATCATCCCAAAACCAGAGCGAACGAAGGAGAGAGAGGCACCCGAGCAGCCGAGCACAGACGGCAGCCGATTCAACAACTTACAGGTGAGCCACTGCGCTGGGGATGCAAGGGAGGAAAAATAGACAATTGTGTCCAGAAGAGATACAATTTGTTACAGTGGACCAGAGCCCCCGCGTTATAAGGCACGGGGGCAAGATAACACAAGCCAGTTTTAAACTCGGGCAGAGTCACAGCCAGCTTGGTAGCACGGCGAGCCGGGAGCTTGTTTTTTCTTGATATCCACGCAGAGCTTGCAAACACAATTTCAAGCTCGGTGGGCCTAAATACTGCAGATTTAAAATAATTTCTGTAAAATTGCAGGGCGCCCTCACAGTGAAACCAATTAGTTAAATACCAGTGAAACAAGCCTGGGGATGCCCATTTTTTCAAAATAAACACCGCACAAAGTGGATACTAAGAGACAATTTTTCTTTGAAGCCTGTCAAGAAGGCACCAGCCAACAGTTACCCAGCACGGGCAACAAATAGAACAGGCTCAAAGAGCCCGCCGGTAACAACAGTTTTACTCCTTGATAAAACTTTTTCCTTTTCCTATAACAGGCATAGAAGACCATGGGGCCCAAACGGAAAGCACGGACACCCTCAACACCGGTGCAGAAGCCCAAATCACCACAATTGTTAGCAGCCATTGAAGCGGCAGAGCACTACGGATGGGCATGGGTTAGAGAAAACATGTACGGCCTACACAGGGAAGGAATTACCAGCCCACCCAGCCAAGAGGACGTTTCTGCACCATTAAAAAGGAGAAAAGTATCCGAAAGCGCCAAAAAAGGTACCAAAAAATTGTCAAAACTATGCGAGAATGGAATGGAATTACAGCACCTAATGGTAGAAATAAGGGGGAAACAGACACCACCCACAAGGGGATCTGGGGCCTCAAACCCTACCATCGCAGTAGAACCTACAATAACGGTTGTCAACCCACCCGTAACACTACCTACAGCAAACCCGCCACAACAAGTACAGCAGTTGCCAGTAGCACCCACAGCTATAAATACAACAGCCTCCACAACTCCAGCAACAGATTCAGCAGGTGCTCTAAAAGCATGGGCAACCCCCAGCACAGACAACACGGGCGTGACAGGGACACCCGGCAGCAATACAACTGACATTGTAACAACCTGTAATGCACAGTTAGACCAAAAAATGAAATCTTTCCAAATAGAGATATTAAATAGATACAAAAGATGCCTGGCATGGAACATTGATACCACAATCAAAGGAGCCATATGGGCCAAGGAATTTATAGAAATCTTTTCCCTGATAGAAGCCCAACGCAAAGGGAAAGACGCTTTCAGAGACCCCAAAAAGATAGAAGAAAAAGCTATTGACAGAAACGCCCAGTCGAACAAAACTGGGACAACTGATTACAGGCCTTTGCCATCTTAGCATCAATATATGAAGAAAAATTACCCATGGATGGTAGGAAGATCTGGGCATACGTTGATAAAATAAGGGAAGTAAAAGTAACACAGAGGGGGAAGACATGGCTAGCATACAATATCAGATTTAGGAGGAGCATGTCAGAAAGGCCAGCCATTGAGTGGGATGAAGTCCAAAACGATTTATAGACCCTCAACGCCGAACCTCCCCAGGAAGAAGATACCATGCATTCTTCTTCCAAAAATAGCAAAAATTTGCAAGGAAACAAATCCCATGACAGTGATAAATCCAAAAAAGGGGCGCAGCCCTTTCGGAGGAACCAGCCTTGGGCGGCTAAAAATAATACCCACAGACAGAACAAACAGCAGGCTGCCAAATCCAACATCCCATGCAGAAATTCTGGGAAAAACCAGTGTACATGGGGCAAAGAATGCTGGTACAAACACACCTGCACAAACTGCAACGGCGACCATGCAGAAAGCAACTGCACCAAACTACCAGCCAAGAAAGAATGAAATCCCAATTTTAGAACCAGGACGAACACCTATCAACCCGGGCAACTGTAGGGACGCCCTCAACAACTACCCAGACAAGGAAACCAGCAGGATACTATGGCAGGGTTTCACCAAAGGTTTTTCCATCCCATTTAAGGGCACTGGGTCACACACCATCCCGATGAACCTAAAGTCAGCCAGGGACAACCCCCAGATAGTAGAAACCAAAATCAAGAAAGAACTGCAACTAGGCAGGGTAGCAGGTCCCTGGGACGTCATGCCTTTAAAGGACTATTTAATATCTCCACTAGGCCTGGTCCTCAAAAAGGTACCCGGACAAATGAGGCTAATCCATCACCTCTCCTACCCTAAAGGCCAGTCTTTAAACGACGGCATCCCACACACAGAATCCGCCGTATTTTACACGCATTTCCAAGAGGCGGTAACGCTCATACAAGAGTGCGGCAGAAACGCCTTGATTGCCAAGCTGGACATCAAATCTGCTTTCAGACTTTTGACAGTCCACCCAGAGTCACAGCAGTGGCTAGGTTTCACTTTTAACAACAAATTCTATGTAGATAGATGTCTCCCCATGAGGTGCGCAGTATCCTGTGCACTATTTGAGCAATTCAGTTCCATTTTCCAATGGGCTTTCCTAAAGCAGAGACCAGGGACAAAAATAGTGCATTACCTAGACGATTTCATGGTCATAGGGCCACCAAACTCCGGGGAATGCGGCAGGGCTTTAGCAAAACTTGAGCAGATGGCCGCACAGTGGGGAATTCCCCTAGCGAGGGAAAAAACCACCAACCAGACACAAACATAATTTTCCTGGGCATCGAAATAGACACAGCAAAGGGGCTCTGCAGAATCCCCAAAACAAAAATATCAGAACTCCTGTCTAAAATACAAAACCTGATAATGAGAGAAAAGGGGACAGTAAAGGAAATACAATCCTTAGCAGGCAGCCTCAATTTCGCATCCAGAATGATACCTCAAGGGAGGATATTTTCCAGAAGCCTAGAGTTCAAAATCAAATCACTCACCAAACCACACTTGCATATCCGGCTAGGCATAGAGGTGAAACAAGACCTGGAAACATGGGGAAAATTCCTCAGAGATTTCAACGGGTCTTTACTTTGGCGAACGCCTTTAAATACCCGGTCAAAAAGGTCCTATACACCGACGCAGCTGGGAGCAAGGGGTTTGGAGCCATACTTTACTCCGAATGGGTGGCAAAATACTGGCCCAATTCATGGCAAGCAGCATGGTGGACAAGAAACATCACCCTACTAGAAATATTTCCCATCTGGCTAACATCACACATCTGGGGCAGGCGACTAGCGAATACAGAACTTTTGATCTGGTGTGATAACATGGCTGTAGTGGGCTCCATAAACAGAAGGTCTACAAAATGCCCTTTAGTACTGAAAGTATTATGAGCCATTACAGCAGTCACACTACAAGTAAACGTTGTACTTAAAGCGAAGCACATTTCAGGGGCAGATAATAACATTGCTGATGCCTTATCTCGCTTCCAGTGGACAAGATTCTGAGAGCTAGTGCCGCACGCCCAAGAACAGATGACGCCAATACCAGCAGAATGCTGGGCAATAATGGGAAGACAAGAATAACGGCATCAACGCCAACGCCAGAGAGCACAGGCCGGAATGCCCAACGAAAACCAGGCACCTCTAAAACGGGTGCCAACAACACATTGGCATCAACGCCAGCACCAGAGAGTGCAGGCCGGGATGACCAATACAAAGCAGGCACCTCTAAAAGGGGTGCCAACAACACATTGGCATCAATGCCAGCATCAGAGAGCCCAGGCCGGGATGCCCAACAAGAATCAGGCACATCAACAATGGGTGCCAACAACCTCACAGGCTTCCTAACGGAGATGGCAGAGAGGACAGTGGCAAGCACTACTGCAACACATTACAGTAAGTGTTTGCAAACAGTATTTAAGGCCACAGGTGTAAACCACATAGAACTAATAACGATTAAAGATATAGAAGTATTTTTAAAATGGGCTCAGGAACAAGGTTTCAAAAGGGACTGGGCTAAAAGACACCTGGCGGCAATTTCATATTTTACAAAAATACAGGGCGATTCAGACCCCACCCAGAACACCCTCATCTCTTATGCAATGAAGGGATGGGGCAGAATAGACACCCGCCGACCCCTTGATTTCAGCAAACTGGTGCAGATAGCAAGCCAGTTGTAAGCCATATGTTAGCACCCATACGCGATAATGTTATTTAAAACTGCCTTTTTCCTAGCCTACTTCGGGGCTTTCCGGGTAGGAGAACTCATCGCTTCCAGCACCAAGGCCACAAACGGCCTGGGTGTCATGGAAATCAGGGTGAGACAGGAGAGTGTTAACATACAAATGCAACAGTCGAAAACGGGTGCAAAAAGAACCATCAACATGTGTTGCATTGATGAAGCAACAAACTGCCCGGTTTGCATCACCAACCTCTATTACGCACAACGACCCAAAGTGGGGGGGAGTATTTTAATCCACAAGGATGCATCGGCCCTAAGCCGCTACCAATTCAAAGGAGTGCTGATGAAAGCAATTAGCAAAACAGGGTGGGATCCCAAACAGTTCGGCACTCATTCCTTCAGGATAGGTGCCGCCACTGCAACATGGCAGGGAGGATTAGCACAGCAACAACTAAAAAACATAGGGGGATGGAAGTCAGACTGTTATAAAAGATATATCAGACCAAAATTGATATAGCCATCCGCCCTAAAATGTTCTTTATTTTCCCTCCCTCCCACCACCACAGAAACAACAGGCGAATCGAGGACCACACTCCGATCAGCATGGATAGTTGGCCACTCATTCGTTTTCAGGACAGGCAGATGGGCAGAAGAGACTAAAGAAGGGCCACCTTTCAGAAACACCATTACTTCATGGTGGGGATACAGAGGCCTACGTTGGGCCGACGTCCACGAAACACTAGCAGAATTGGTGGCATACAGGGACCCCCCAGAATTCCTGATCATTCATCTAGGGGGCAACGACCTAGTCAACACAGCTAGACGCATCCTATGCGAAGAAATCTGCTCCTCCCTAGCAGGCATTTCGCACAACTGGAGGGGTACTGAAATATACTTCTCAGCCATCTTACCAAGAAAGAAATGGCTAGGGGCCAACTCCTACAAATCTATAGACATATCAAGAAGAAAATTGAACAGGACGATAGAGAGATTCTGTATGACAAGAGGACTGGGTTTCATAAAACACCCAGCCATTACACTAGGCAACCCAGACTTCTTTCTCTACGATGGCACCCATTTGTCTAGCCAGGGCCTGGAGCATTTCTTTCGGGAAAGCAATGCAACACTTGCTCACAGGGGCTGTCTCTAGGGCATACTCTTGGGGGAACACGGTCAGCCGGCAACCTGCCCGTGTGTGGCGGCACGGGTCCAAGGGGCTAACCTCAGGACCCGGTGCCCAAAAGTATGATACCAGCATGATATGTGATATTGTTATTGCCATAACTCATATCTGTACAATAAAATCCTATGGCCTTTTATTACCAGAACTTGATACAAGTCGTGCGCCCATCATTACGGGAGAGGGTTTGGGGTTCGGCCAATACTAATGCATGCATATGGGTTCAGCAGTTATGGGCAATGCTGCATGGGCATCCCACAAGCGAGGCAGGGTAACTGCTGTTACCATCGGCATCTGGGAGAGGGGCAGCCCCAACCTCCCCGTGCCTGCTCCTCTCCTCCCCCCAGCTACGAGACACGCAGTCTCAGCAGCACAACGCCACGGAAGGATAAGGTGCGAACAGTCATCTCATCCTTCCTCCAAACAGCAAGGTGCTAAGCGCCATAAGGAAAACAACCGTCAGGCAGGCCCCAGGTTCAAAAGATCTGCCCCCACCAGGGGGTCAGACAGTCGGCTATCCGGCCGGGGGCTGCGACAACAGCAGCACCCACCACATACACAACAAAGACCCAGGGCCTCCCTGGGTTCTATAAATGAGAGCAGCATGCTCAGAGTAAACACAATCTGTTTGTGGACCCTGAACCGGGACCCAAGCAAACAGGAGGTTCACTGTTTACTCAGTGTCTTCCAAATCTTCTTGCTTCTTTACCACAGAACCCGCCCACCCTACAAAAAGGGGAGAAGAACAAAAAGAAGTACAAGGCACTGTACGGTGCCCACAACAAGTCATGGGACACAAGAAGGCGGCACGGGTCCGAGGGGGTAACCTCAGGACCCGGTGTACAAAAGTATGATACCAGCATGATATGTGATATTGTTATTGCCATAACTCATATCTGTACAATAAAATCCTACGGCCTTTTATTGCCAACACTTGATACAAGTTGTGAGCCTATCATTACGGGAGAGGGTTTGGGGTTCGGCCAATACTAATGCATGCATATGGGTTCAGCAGTTATAGCTGCATCGTGTCTGCAGTGGGAAGTGCTTGCCACGGGTCAGCCATATGCTTTTGTGTCCTGCTAAGAGCCGCATACAACCGTGCGTTGCTGTGCTTATTTGCATGACCCAAACTGCAACCCAGGTTTTCTCCACTCAGTGTTCGCCCACTCGCATTCTGGAGCTGGGGCGAGGGCAGACGTGATGGCAGACCTGAGAGTACAGAGCTGATAGAGGGCTTGTTTGAAGGCAACTTTTGAGCAGCTACGTTTCTGACAGAACCGTTGCACACATGTTTCGCCCCCATTACACAAGTATTTGTTTTGTCCGCTAGCCCTGCACCTTGTCGCCCCCTTGCATACTTTCACTTATTTGGATGTCTCTGCTTCCACTTTCACGCCTGCATAGCGGGAGCAGTTGTGACACAACAGATTTGCCTCGCAGAAGCTAGAGTCGAGACTGAAGGAGCCGAGGCGGGGGCATAATCACACGGCTCACGGCCGTTTGGGGATTTTGTGGATTATCCATAGTGAACGCTATCCTCCGTTAAGTTAATGATTAGGGCACCGTACACCATCCCACCAGGAACACCGGCGACGCTCCGTGTCCGGAGGCAAGGTTTTAACTTGGAAGCTCCTCCTTTGCTTGTAGACAGAGAAAAAACACTTGTTGCAACAGCTCCTCAACAGGGGGTCCAATCACCAAGAACACTCCTTGCCTTAATTATTTCCCAGACCCGTGCAGCATTATCTATTATATATACCTGGTAACAGGGTGCATTAGAGCTCATGCTGTACCCCATACACCAAATTAAATCAGTGTTACAGGAGAATCCACAATAAGTGAGTACAGGCTCAGATTTGTAGAACCATGTCTATGAAATGGCATACAACTGTAAACTGGCTGTTTTAGAGCATCAGCTGGATTTCACCTAAGGAAAGTAACTAAGGTTTTGTAAAAATATCAACTGTGTCTTTCTACCTTACAGATTTCACGTCTGCTCCAAGTGTTCTTTTAAAGATATCAACATGCAGAGAACACTTAGGTTTGGCTAGTCGAGGGTTTTTGGTTGAGTCTTAAGGAAGAATGCAGTTGTATCTTCTCTCAAGAAGCTCTTTCCCAGTCTGAGGGAATATTCAAATTATGAAGAACTACGTTTACAGGCAGGTAACTGCATCTTCCTGTGATGTCACTTCCTGTGACGCCACTTCCTGTGATATCATCTCATGCGAATTAAGGAGCATCGCACTTAACTTGCAGCACTTGGCCCAGCAAACCCTAGGACCGCCCCTGGTGACCGTCGCAAACTATGAACAATCTTTCCCCCTCAACAATTCCTCAAGCAAGATCGATCTACAAACACTCCGTGGAACTTGTGTTCTCACAGGGGGGTGTAGCTCTTTACTGCATGTTAACAATTGATTGCTAATGGCCGGTTTGCATCCAGCAGGAATGACTTCTGCGACCATAAGTGGCATGCATTCTATGGCGCTGTCCCTAGGGTACAGTAAATGGCTGGTGGGGGGCGGCATTTCTACTCAACTGCTTCTCCTCGAATTGACTACAGTCAGGAAGGGTCTCTCGAGGGGAGCTGTCTATATGAAGATTGAGGCGATATCCATCCAAATGCTGGTATCAGGTATGGCCTCCTTTCATTTTGTTGGAATTCTCTTCTATTTCTGAGGATTTTATAATGTTCCGACTTTGCACCCCTGACCCCCATGTAATCCTTGGGGTCCGCAAGACCGGCTGCAAGTACATGTCTACGCGGCAGCGGGGTGTGGATTTGGCTCAGTCAGAGACTTTTAGAAAGAATGTAAACCCATCTCCCGCTTCAGGCGCGCATTCAGCAGCTCGGGGAAAATGGCGCATGTGAATTATTTAGCTTGGTCCAGCAACTGGCTGCTTTTGTTGACACATGTCTTTGAAATGACTGCTTCTTTATACAATGGGATGATAAATATCAATTTTCCTTTGGCCGCAGATGAGACCCACAATATTATCACAGAAAATATTAAGCTACGACAAGAGAAATAAAGGGAGTGATCCAAAACCACGAAGATTAATGTTCCCCATCTCAACATGAATTAATAATAGATTTGTAATGAAAAAAATAACATTGTCACAGATAAACGTCTGGGGGAGTTTTCGGTATTCATTACATTAATGGGTGACATTATATCTTTAATGGTTTTTAAACAGTTTATCATGAATGCATTCTGACCAGCAACATTTCCTGCTCATAATTTTCAAGTTTAGTGAAACATAAATGCTCAGAAGTGTATTTTACAAATATTCAAAATAAGTGTTCTCCTTACAGTTGGCTGAGCTAATAGGGTGGAAACGCATGTTAGCACCCCCATTTGTATAAAAATTACGAATGTACATTTTGTTCTTTTTTTACAAACCCAACACATCACTGCCATTTTCCAGTTAGCCCACTTAGACCATCGTCCATTTACACACTATGCTCATCCTGGCCAATTTACGTAATGCTGACTTTGCACATTATTGCCAGCTTGTATTATGGCCGATGATTACCCAATGCCCAGTTTCCATCATGCTTGGTTAGCTTACAATTGCTCGGCCTTGACGGGCCTCCCCCTCTAGTTTTTAGGTGCTGCTACTGATGACCCAACAAGAGGTGCCCATTGCTCTCCGTGGTGATCCGAGGTCAGCCTGCAGTGGGCAGTGCAGTCTTATTACAGTGCATCCATGGAGTGTCTGCTTTCTGGTTGCAGGTGATCTAGGGCGCCCAGCCAGCCTGCATGACCATAGTAGTAATGACTTTGTGGAGCAAGCACTGACAGCACTTATTTCTAAACACTTTTTGGCACACACACATTGCCAAGCGACAAAGCAACGGCCAAATGTACACAAGTCTGACCTCTGTGACTTTAATCCGGTTTGCACTGGTAATCATGCAAATACAATATCAAAATAAGGCATGTGTTCATACTGGCGCAGTGCCAGGTTTTGTAGAGGTGGAAGCACCAGCACATAAACCAAATAGGCCCTGGTAATAGCGCGAACATCAGCACAAATGTGATATGTGTGCGGCTCTCACTCCCACACAATTCCTGGCAGCAATAAGGCAGGGAGGATTCTGTTTTTGCAGCTGTATTTATAGTTGTAGCACTCGCACAGTGACCAAATGTACCAGGTCCTAGTGCATTTCAACTGGTGTTGACAGTGAAACTACCAACAACACACCTGCGGTCACTATTTCAGTCACAACACTCTCATAAATCCTATCATTCGACCAAAAAATACAATTTTTGAGCCGGTGTTACAACCAACAATGTTTGACAGCCTTAAAAATAGTTAAAAACATCAGCTGTGCCCTGGAATATGCACTACCGCTAACACAGATGCTTTTCTTTTATGCTCCACATAAACATGATTAATAGACCCCACCAATGCAATAAAAACAATCACCCACTAAAAAACCAAAAGATAGAGACAGGATATAGAAAAACCAGGAGTGAGCTCAATTAGAGTGTGGCATGAAAAACAGTAAAAATCCGCTGAGTAGGAGTCTGCCTTCTGGCGCTATAGATCGACAGTACACCACTGTAATATGACCGTAGCACCGGTGTGGCAGTATCAGAGCGTAAACAACGGCGGTGGATCCTTGTCTGACAGACTGACATGAACAACGTAATTCTGCTACCGCCCTTGGAAGATGTGGCGATCGACCGCCGGTCGAAGTGACAACAAACCCTTTCTGGCGATGGTCAGACTGCCGGTGGAAACAACGCTGCCGCAACTGCTGATTCAGGTCTTCAACAAAGTCCCTGCAGGAGAAGAGAAGAGGTTGACATAGCCCACCAGACACATAGCCACACATCAGAATTGCCAGCTGCAAGGGCCCCACGGTTCACTGACACCGAATTGCAGGTGCAACATGTTCACATGTCTACCAACATTCCCCCCATGTCGAGTGCACAACCAGTCACCTTCCAGCAACAGCCATAAGACATGCAACTACAACGCAACAGACACAGAGATACAAACATACTGCCTGACCACAAGCTTATGTCATGAATGTATGCTTTGGCCCATGCAGGCAACATATCACAGCAGTCCATGGCCATGAAGCTGCACATTCCAAACAGCAGAGAAGGAGTGGCAAGAAGCAGTATCTGCAACATAAAGGCACATAGCCAGCACCTCTGGTGACAGCACACATGCCAGTGACAGCAGTGCAGACTCATTAGCCACAACCGCAGTGGATGGTGGTAGCAGTACTAGTACAACCCGTCCAACCCCAGCTGACCCAACCACATTGTAGTGCCCATGTTATGTTAAATGTAGAGCTCACATACATCAAAGAGGTACATTGCCGCTAGAATACTGATGGCAGACTGCAATAGCATCCTAACTAAAATAAGAGAGTTTTTAGAGATCTCTGGAATTGAAGATGATTCTTCAAATTCTGCACTGGTGTAGGCAGCTCGTTCCAATGTTTTCCCGCTGCAACAGAGAAGGTGTGGACACCTAACCGGGTCCACCAAAATGTCAGGATGGTAGCTAAGTTAGCCACTTCGGAGTGGAGAGCCTGAGCCGCAGTATAGAGCATACATTTGTCCTGTAAGAACTCAGCCCCAAGATGGCAGTATACGCGATGGACTAGACAGAGGGCCTTTCACTTGATCTTTTCTGCCACAGAAAGCCAATGAAGAGCACAGATCACTGGACTAATGTGGGTTTCATATGGTGAACCCATGACAACCCTTGCCACCATGTTCTGTAAGAGTAGGAGCTGCTGGAGGAAACCCTTCGGTGGAGCCAGATAGAGGACATTGCAGTGATCAATATGGCTGGTAATCATGGAGGCAACCATCTGAGGACTTAAAGCCCCTGGTAAGAAAGGAAGTGTCTTACAAAGTAACTTCAAAGAGACAAAGCCCATCTTGCATATCGTGCTCACCTGCAAGGCCGGCCATAACGTAGATGAAAGACAGACACCTAGGTTCTTGACTGATGCCACCGGGCGATGGGATCCCCCACAGCAGATGGCCAGAAGGAGGGAGTCCAGAAAGAGGCCCTAGATGGAGAACCCACCACCATCACCTCTGTCTTGTCCCTGTTCAGCTTGAGCCAGTTGCTATCCATCCAGCCCTTCACGGCTGACAAGCACTCGCACAGCCTCGACAACACCTAAGATTGCTCGAGATCCAACCGCACCAAAATCTGGGTGTCATCCGCATAGGAGTAGAACCTGAAGCAGCAAGAGTGGATGAGATCAACCAGTGGCTGAACGTAGAAATTAAATAAAAGTGGGGACAAGGCAGACATCTGGGGGACACCACAGGATAGAGCGTGAGATACCGAATAGAAAGGGGGAAGATAGAGTGACTGACCATGGCTAGACAGGAAAGAGGAGAACCAATCCAGGACAGTTCCCGAGAGGCCTGCTGTAGCTAGGCGAGACAGCAGGATGGAGTGGTCGACAGTGTTGAAAGCCGCAGAGAGATCTAGCAATATCAAAGCACCCATACCACCCTGATCTGCCAGCATGGAAAGATCATCCATCACCACCACCAGGACACTCTCGGTACCCCGCCTTAGCCAAAACCCAAACTGAAAAGGATCAAGACGATTTGAATGTTCAGGAAAGGAAGATAGAAGGGGAGCCACCAGAGATTCAAACTACTTCATAAGGAAAGGAAAGAGTGAGATAGGCCGATAGTTAGCCAGAACCGCTGGGTCAAGTTAACTATTTTTTAGAAGTGAAAGCACAATGGCCTGTTTAAGCTCTGTTGGAATAATACCCTACTGGAAGGAGTTATTGACAGACATTAACATGTCACAGATGAAGTCCATGCAGGGAGGAGAGGATGACGGTCTACATGGAAACTCAAATGACCAGGCTGAAGACTGGCCGAACACTCAGCCTCAGACATCTACCGCACGGCATACACCCACAACACAGCGATATGGAGATCCATGACCAGACATCACTGTTAATTGCAGGCCAACGACAGCTAGTGCATGAGGTTAGACAGCAGTCTGATGCAACAGAAAAACAGCTGCACATCCAGGAGAGCATCTTGCAACAACTGAAACAGCACAACCATCTCCTCACACGCCAGAATGAGATACGGTCATCACTCAAGAAATACCTTGACATGCACACATTGGCCATCATGGGCCTACCTAGAAAGTCAAGAGAGGAGCAAGTGCAGTTCACAGAAAGCATGAGGAGGCTACAACAAAGCAATGCTGAAAAGGCAGCATCAAAAGGGGATTCGCAATATGTTGTGTTAGCTGTTGGTATCCTGCCGCACGGCATGCATCTTGATATGGTTCTCTGTATGGAGGCCACCAACAGGGTGCAGGAACATCAGACAACTCTGCTTGACAGACAGGACCAATCGCTCCAACGGGCCCTTCAACAGCTACAGCAGGCACATTAGTCCACATCTCATATGTCCAGCATGCCTTTCCAGGAAGCAAGTATACCTCGCACACACAGCCGCTCCACTCCCATACCACCGGCAGAGGATATTCCAGTGAGTCAGGAACCACCCTCAAAGAAGAGACGCAGGAAGTGAACTGACCACTGCATAATTCATAGGGATGCACCGCACAGTTCACAGAGACATTTGCATAGCACACATATATGAAGGAATTGATGTACTGCTTGGACTTATAGCCCCAGTCGGGCCTGATACTTGCAAGGTCAGGATGTGGCACATGAAGCAATATGCCTGCTGCTTGGACCCATAGCCGCAGTTGGGCCTGATACTCGTAAGGCCTGGATGTAGCACATGAAGCAACCGGTCTGCTGCTTGGACCCATAGCCCCAGCTGGCCCTGATACTCACAAGGCCAGGATGTGGCACACAAAGCAACCTGTTGGCTGCTTGGACCCATAGCCACAGTTGGGCATGATATACACAAGGCTAGGATGTGGCATGTAAAGCAATGTGTGTGGGGTGCCATTGACTTCACTAAGCCATATAGGGTGTATATAGATGACACTCCTGGAATGGGAACATGCGAGTACAGGAGGTAAATTCTGATACGCTGTCCACATGTCCAGTGTAATTCAGTCTGTACATCTATGTGACAACCAATGTGCACATGAAATGTTTTTCTGTACACACCACTACCTACTGCGTGGTGGCCATCAGATGGGATGGCAATGTTGAGTGGTACACATGATTGTTTGTAGTGCAATCCTGCATGCATGTGTGCTGTGCCATATTGCCCCAAGTAGTTATAGATGGATGTGGTAATTTGTGGGATGGAGCAGTCCAAGATGTGTGTCGCTTTCTATGTCACTATACACACCTCTAGAAGTAATCGCATATCAGTGCCTGCGGCATGGCTGTATATTTGTCTGAGTGTGACGGTGAACCCTCCTCTGCTGATTCTCTTCTGTCATCTGCCTCATCCTCGCTGTCTGCATCCACTGGTAACGGCTTGCTCCTACGCATTGCAATTTTGTGTAAGATGCAGCACCCCAGGATGATGCTGCATACCTTTCCAGGGGAATGCATGAGTGTGGCTCTGGTACTGTGCAGTCAGCGGCAGGTTCTTCAGCACTTCACATACACGTTCTATGACATTGCATGTTCTCGTGTGTGCTTGATTTCAGTGTTGGTCTGCTGCTGTTTGTGGATTGCGCCCAGGTGTCAGTAGCCATGGACTGAAGGGATAGGCAGCATCAACTGGGGGTTAATTGGGAGACACATTTGCACAGTTATGTTGGATTTGTGGCATGCTCATTGACAGTTCAGTACAGCTATACCCAGCTTGTGTTTCAAAAGTTGCCTATCAGCCAGGGAATTATGCACATATGTGAACGAATATCATGTTTGCATCATACGTAGCCTGGACGCTCAACATTTTCTCTTACAATACATGTGTTCATACACCCTGTGGGTAGGAAGGCAACGTGTGTTCCATCAATTACACCTACCACGTTGGTTAGGCCAGCCACACTGTAAAATGTGGTCATCATATTGTTGATGGTGAGGATATCCATTGGGAATTTGATGTGCAACCCCACGTATGCAATTATGGTATCCAGCACCTGGGTGAGGATGCCACTAAATGCTGGCTGCCAGTTACATGTCCCACAGAGTTTTGGAAAGATCCACTGGCACAGACGTGCAATACACTCATCCCCTTCAGAATTGGCAGAATGAATGTGACAATGTGATATGCACCTCTAGGTCAGCAGCTATCCTATCTGTCAGGTCCATGATTGTCCTTTGGTTAAGTCTGTATATGCTGAGTATGTGCTCTGCTGACATCACCTGGAGACATGCCCGTAGAAGATGAATACATGGCCTTCTGTGCCATCTGCAATGTGCCCTGTATGGTGCACACTGTCGGGTGTCAATTTCAATTTACCAGTGTGCATGTTCATGTGCACTGCATACTTTTCAAGCACACCACATTTCTGTCATTTCCCCAGGCAGAATGTAATGCTGTCCTTGGTGCGGCACATGGATACGTTTACTGTTGTTTACATGTTCTACATGTCCTGTCAGGTTGCATGCAGTATGCCTCTTTCCATGTCCTTCCTAGCACATTGCCCCCAGCATATGTATGCATTTCTCTTGCTGAACTCACCATTGATGTTGTACTGCATTGTCATCTGATTCTGATCCATTTTCAGATGGCCCATCTCTTTCCTGTGCTGCCCTTCCCGCTCTTGCTTGCTGTCATTTCGATGCCTCCAGGTGGATGGCCACTAAAGCTGAGTGTTCCCCTGCAATCATCTTGCTCTGGTGGATAGATAGGCAGGACTTGCTCCATTGCTTTTAGGCCATTTTCTCTGTTGTGGCATATATTTCCACCGTCTTTTACGACGATTTTGCGACACTGCTCCTTATTGATGTCGGCGTCATCTTCCGACAGTGAAGCAACATTGTTCTGTCAGCGTACGTTATGCCAGTTTCACTGTAATCGTGATCGGCGGAAATCTTGCGATTTATTTTGCTACTGCCACTTTTCCGACAGATTTTCCACGGAAATGTGGTAGAAATGCACTTTCCGCCACAGTTTAAATGAGCTCCAAAGTAGTCATAGAAGGAAGACTAATTTGCAAGAACCCATGGCTATATCACTGCATTGTGAGCCCTCGCCCATAAAAATGTCTACAATTGTGTGTCATCAGACATCGGAGACATACTGCAATGTCAAAGTTCACAAAAGTGGCACATTTGTTTATTTTTTTCGCTATTCTTGCATATATGTAAGTACGGCATAGCTTTTTCTGCATATTTTTTAGTTAGTTGGATGCGCCGACATACAAAATAGTGAAATCTTAATTAGGAGGATTTGTGACAAACACAATTGTTTGTCACAAATGCTCAAATTAAACAGACAGTATGTTTTCGGATTTGAGATTGCATGGCTATCCCGTAGGTTACACAAAAGGCAGAGGACGAGGCTGCTGACATTCCCAACTCCATTCCAAGGAAAATAAGTATTTCTCCCTGCTTTTCCTGTCTCAAAGGCCAAACACGAGAGCATGAAAAGGCAGGTCACGCCAGTGAAAGCACCTCAGACCACAGAATTCCATACAAATCCTAAAATGAAGATTAGGTCCTGCAACAATTTAATCAAATAATGTACGTTTCCTTGAAAAATACAAACATGCAACTTTGTCCATAGCAGGGATAATGCCCACGCTTTGCCGGATGACTCTCAGTGTGGTTCTCCCATGATGCCAACCACGCTGCCAGTGTCTCGTGGCTCTCAGCACAGTGCTCCTTCTATTCACGGTAGTGCCACGCTGACAGCCATGCTCTCAGTGCGCCTCTCCTTCTCACTCGGGCTGCAGCTGGCAGACGTGGCCCGGGCACATCATATCGCTTGCCCTCCTCTCCCCACTCCTTACCTTGGTAGGGTGGGGGGGCAGCCATACGTCCCTCTTCAATGCATGTCTTCGGCGGGCCGCACCTGGCAGAAGTGATGCAGCTTTTTCTAAGCCTTGACCCTCCCTCCTCATCCATGGTTGCTGGACTCTGGCCATTAACTAAGTCTTCAGGGCCCATAACTCCAGTACGGCCCTCAGGCTGGGTCTGCAAAGCTTCATTAACATGATGCCCACGGTGTAGCACCCAAGATGCTCCCTTTACAACCTTTAAATTATGCTAATTATAGATGATGTAACTCAAATTTGAAGACACATTAGCAACATTACAACAGTTTGGCCACTCACAAGAAATGCATAGTTAGCAAAAAGTGATATGTATCTAGAGCACATAACCCCGATATGTTTCCAGTTTGGCAATGATGTATACCTCCAGTCAACTCTATACTGTGACATTCTCAATATTATAATCCCGGTATGTTTCCGGTTTGGCAATGATGTACACCTCCAGTGAACTCTATACAGTCATATTCTCAGTATTATAACCCCGGTATGTTTCTAGTTTGACGATGATGTATACCTCCAGTCAACTCTATACAGTCATATTATCAGTATTATAACCCCGGTATGTTTCTAGTTTGAGGATGATGTATACCTCCAGTCAACTCTATACAGTCATATTCTCAGTATTATAACCCCGGTATGTTTCTAGTTTGACGATGGCATATACCTCCAGTCATCTCTAAACAGTCATATTCTCAGTATTATAACGCCGGTATGTTTCTAGTTTGGCGATGATGTATACCTTCAGTCATTTCTAAACAGTCATATTCTCAGTATTATAATCAAGGTATGTTTCTAGTTTGGCAATGATGTATACCTCCAGTCAACTCTAAACCGTCATATTCTCAATATTTTACTCCCGGTATGTTTCCAGTTTGGCAATGATGTATATACCTCCAGTCAACTCTATACAGTCATATTCTCAGTAATATCATCCCGGTAGATTTCTAGTTTGGCTACTCTATACAGTCATATTCTCAGTATCATAACCCTGGTATATTTCTAGTTTGGCGATGATGTATATCTCCAGTCAACTCTATACAGTCATATTCTCAATATTATAACCCCGGTATATTTCTAGTTTGACGATGATTTACACCTCCAGTCAACTCTATACAGTCATATTCTCAGTATTATAACCCCGGTATGTTTCTAGTTTGACGATGATATATATCTCCAGTGAACACTATACAGTGATATTCTCAGTATTATAACCCTGGTATGTTTCTAGTTTGACGATGATGTATACCTCCAGTCAACTCTACACAGACATATTCTCAGTATTATAATCCCGGTATGTTTCCAGTTTGGCAATGATGTATACCTCCAGTCAAATCTATACCATCATATTCTCAATATTTGACTCCCGGTATGTTTCCAGTTTGGCAATGATGTATACCTCCAGTGAACTCTATACAGTCATATTCTCAATATTATCATCCTGGTAGACTTCTAATTTGGCAACTCTATACAGTCATATTCTCAGTATTATAACCCCGGTATATTTCTAGTTTGGCGATGATGTATACCTCCAGTCAACTCTATACAGTCATATTCTCAGTATTATAACCCTGGTGTAGTTCTAGTTTGACGATGATTTACACCTCCAGTCAACTCTATGCAGACATATTCTCAGTATTATAACCCCGGTATGTTTCTAGTTTGACGATGATGTATATCTTCAGTCAACTCTAAACAGTCATATTCTCAGTATTATAACGCCGGCATGTTTCTAGTTTGACGATGATGTATACCTCCAGTCAACTCTATACAGTCATATTCTCAGTATTATAACCCCGGTATGTTTCTAGTTTGGCGACAATGTATACCTTCAGTGAACTCTAAACCGTCATATTCTCAGTATTATAATCCTGGTATGTTTCCAGTTTGGCAATGATGTATACCTCCAGTCAACTCTATACAGTCATATTCTAGGCATTATAACTGTGGTATGTTTCCAGTTTGGTAATGATGTATACCTCCAGTCAACTTTATACAGGCATATTCTCAGCATTATAACCCCAGTAGGTTTCCAGTTTGGCAATGATGTATACCTCCATTCAACTCTATAAGTCATATTCTCAGTATTACAATTCCGGTATGTTTCATATTATCAGTATTACAATCTAGGTATGTTTCCAGTTTGACAGTCCCAGTATTTTGCCATATAAGATATTATCCTAGTGTACATATTTCAGTATATTCAGTTTGCAGAATTTCGGTTTTCACCGTTGCAGAATATAGACAAGCCGGCATTTTGAATAGCCTGATGTGGCCACTCCACGGCCTACCTCCTCACTGACATGACTGCCCAGTGCATTGAGGACGCTATCTGTAATCCCAAAACGGAATACTTCGTCTATCAAAAACAATGGTTTTAAACAGCTCAGATCACAAGCCCAGAATGTGACGCAGTAGCAATTATATATTTCTGACTTCACCAACATTGTCCTGAGGCCATTGCTGGGACATGGGGAATGCAGGCCAGATGAACTTATTTTAATATTGTTTCTAATAACATATATTGCAGCACAATTATATGAAGGCATTTGGCCTTGCTACCCTGATCCTACACTCTCCTTAATGACTTGACTTCCCAGTGCATTGGAACGCTGTTTTAACTCAGTTTAAAACAGTGATTTCTAGTTGTCATAACCAGCCTAAAGGGTTGCAATTACAACCAAACATTTCTGACTTCCCGCTCACATGTACCTCGAGTCACGCTCAGTCTAGAGGATGTCTGTCCTACTGACATTGACGTCCTAACATGGCACCAGCCTTTTTTAACAGCCTGTTTATAAAAGGGGATCTGCCCTCCCCCAGCTGAGCCTGCTCCCACCTTAGTGACCTGACTGCCAGTGCACCTAAAAGATGTTTCAAACA
This sequence comes from Ambystoma mexicanum, assembly GCF_040938575.1. Taxonomy (NCBI): domain Eukaryota; kingdom Metazoa; phylum Chordata; class Amphibia; order Caudata; family Ambystomatidae; genus Ambystoma; species Ambystoma mexicanum. The sequence continues at coordinate 676,719,853 of NC_090935.1, read as the reverse complement.
AAAACATTCCCTTTTTACAACATCGAAATCTTTTCCTTTTCAAAAATCAGGCCGAAGTGATGTAGTTACAATAAGGCATTTCTGACCCCCCTAAACCATTTCCCCTTGTACTGTAGCTTGAGGGTTGTTTCTGTTGGGATGCATGTCCAGCTCCCAGGTCCCCAAAGCACTTCTGGTTGCAAAATTTAATGCACGTGTGAAGGGATGTGCACAGCTGTAGGGGGTAAGTGGGCGCAAAATATGCATAATAGGAATAGTGGTGGCCGCCAAGGCACAGCGGATTACAAATCCTGACTGAAACGTAGATGTTATGTTGTGTTATGTTGATTTATACAGCGCACTGATACCACCCAAGTGCTGTCTCCAGGCGCTCGCGTGGCTCTGCAAGAAAGAGGAAAGGGTTGGTTAGGGAGGGAAGAATAATAGGATGGATCCAGAACCAGGAGAAACTGGCGTCTGTGTGTGTTGGCTTGAAGATAGTAGGTTGTGTGCACTAGCTTGTTGTATTTGTACGGGTAAGGTCCAATGCCTGGGATGTTTTCTGTGTGGCTGTTTGTTATTGTTATTGTTTTATAACTTTTATAAGACGCAACTCGCCCAAAGGCTTCAGTGCAGCAGCAAGACAGAGGAGAGTCAGAGTCAGAACCAGAGGATCATCAGTAAGGAAAGAAATATCTAATCATTTGAATTGAAGATAAACGTTTTAAGAGATCTTTTAAATGAGGGTAGTTCAGAACAGAGACAAAGAGAGGTGGGGAGAAGATTCCATAAACGCAAGGCAATGGAATCAAAACTGATGCCACCAAAACGGTTGAGCTTATATCTGGGAGGTTCAAGGCTGTTAGTATTGCTGGAGCAAAGTGAGCGGGTGGAACATGAATGCTTAATCCGATCCTTAAGATAGGTGGCACTTTATCGTTAAGGCATTTGTGAGTGAGAAGCAGACCCTTATAAGTGATGCAATGTCTGATTGGAAGCCAATGCAGGGAAATACGTGCCTCAGTCACATGATTCCTTCTGGAGAGACCACATTCAGCTGGAACTGCGTTATTTTGAGCAACTTCGAGTTGGACTTAGAACGGCCTACAAACAGGCTGTTATCATAGTCAAGTTTGGAGTTGACCAGGGTGACAGCAAGGAAGGCAGTGTTAGACTCAGATAAAAAAGGTTTTATTTGCCTGATCAAGCGTGTAGTATAGGGACAAGATGCCTTCACCTGACTGGCATGTTTCTTCATATTTAATGACAAGCTAAAGTAGACTCCCAGGGTCTTAACCCATGGACTAGTTTTAATGGAGGAACCAGAAATGTCAAATGCAGCAAATCTAGGATTCAGCTTCTGAAGGCGCTGAGTAGAACCAACGAGCAGAAACTCTGTTTTATTTCCATTAAGAGCCGAGGAATTATTTATCATCCAATCTTCAATTTGAGTATAGATAAAGGTGATTTTCTTGAGGTCCTTCTTGTAGTCACCGGTAAGTTTAATTAAGACCTGCGTATCATTGGCATAATTTGTATAGTCTACGCCGAGACTGTCAAGAAGTTGGAAGAAAGGACTTGTGTACAGGTTAAAAAGGGTAGTGGCGTGTCTGTGTGTTTTATGTGTACATTGGCAGGTGTTAAAAGTTGTGCGCACTGGCTGGTCCAGTGTACGGGTATGTTTGTTGTAAGTGTGTGTTGCTTGTGTTGGGTGTGTGTTCAGGTATAGATTGGCTAGTCCAGTGGGCATATCTAGTGTTTGGGTGGTGTGTTTGAGGAAGTAGAAGCAGGGTGGTTAGTGCTTTGGCTACTCGCTATATTCTTCTATGTGTCTAATCTACACTGTCTTATCTGTTGTGACAAATGACTTATCTCCATAATTCTATCTAAGTGTGAAGCATGGTTAATCTTCACATTTCACCCTGAGTGTGACGCATGGCTAAACTTCAAATTACAATCTAAGTGTGACGCATGGCTAAACTTCACATTTCAATCTATTATTATTATTCTTTATGTGTTTATGATTCTGAAAGAATCTTTACAATAATGAATTATAAATACATTGCTTTTTAAAATGTTTTAACATATCATTTATACATACATGTAATAAATAAGTACTCAGCCTAACACTTGGTTAATACTATTAACCATTTATTCAAAATCTGTTTGAATAAATTGACAATTTATGTCCTTGCTGTATAAAAGATGCAGGTGGAAAACAAGTTTAACTGTGAATACAATTTCAGACTACCACCTATACATAAAACATTTTAAATCATATCAATTGACGCTTACAAAATTTAAAATTTAAAATTCATAGACTTCCTATTACAGTTGTTTCAATTTCAATTTTACACCTGCCCAATCAATATTTATACATCAACATCTTATCAACATAAAAATAGCATCATTATGGTTTCATAAACATATCATAGCTAAAGTACAGCTACATATTGCGAGCAAGTTAGATTATTCCTCACAATCGGATAGGGGTTTTGCTTTGTCAAAAACTAGTCTCTTAGCGATATTACGGCAGAGCCAGTAAAGGTTGATGTGGAGGCTTTCTGAGTCTGAGTTAAGGCAATCGATCCAAAATTCATTGCTCTTTAGGGTCTCGTAATTATGGACATATTTGCCCAAGATAGTCATATACGTGTTGCCCATAGTTTGACATTGAGTGAATACTTGTTTTGGGGTCCCTATAGCTCCTGGCATTTTTTACATACAGCATACTTTTTCTTCAGTGGGTATTTTTAGACGCGCTCCCACAAACACTAGGAGGAGTAACTGGTTAGTGCAAAGTCTCAAAATGAGGTTTCGTCTTGCCAGAGAAGGGTTTTGGCAAAGGTAAGGTTGCAAGCCTAAATACCTACACACCCCTCTTGCTACATGTACATAGGTCTTTAGCTTAGATAACCGAGTAGTATTACTGGTCCAATCCCACTGGGCCAGTTTATTTCCAAACAAAGCTCTTAATGTTTCATGTCCTTGTACAAACCCTTAATCATAGTGGTGAATTTGTCATTACCTATTTTCCAATCTTTCCCACTATCTGCTCCCACAAGGACCAACAATTTGCATCCCAGGTTGGAGTTAGCGTTTAAATGCAATCCACCCTGATGAGTAAGTAATTGTCCCCGCAGTGATACCAAACCCAATTCCAATGTTATGTATTCTACTGAGATATTCTTGGCCAGCCTCAAGACCTCTTTCCAAAAATAACCCTCTAGTAGATCGAGCCATCTTAATTCTGACATGGTTATGGCCTCCAGTCTATATAAAATCATAGGACAAAAGCTTTGCTGATATAATGCCAATATACCCTCCAAGGAATAACCAGCAGTTTGGTGAGCAAATTTCTCTCTAAACATAGGAGGAAATCCAAATGATCACTTAACGTGAAATACCTTCCTTTTTGTGGGGGACTGTTATGTCAAATATATAAAAGAGGTAGTTAGATATATCAACAGTTTAACCAAGATACAAATTTTACAAAATATCGTCAATTTCATTTTAGAAATCAATTCTATTTTTAAAACAGAAGAAAACATTACAATACAAGCAATACACAATTTACAAGTAATACATATCATAGTTGATCAATTATAAAAAACTATTATAAAAAGTAATAGTCTTAGTGCCAAACACTTATCTTTATCTCAAAGAAAAAGGAAGGAGAACCTATATGGTGATTCATTGATGGTTTAAACAAATTCAGAATCAATTTTGATTCTCTTGAATTGAACACTCTTAATTTATATTTATCCAATACTTCCTAGTTATACTATTACTAGGGTAATCAACGCATTTCAGTTCTTGCAGTGATTGTAGAACCTTAATCAGGAGATGTGTCACAATGACTAAACTGGTTAAAATACAGTTCTTCTTGGTGCATGAGATTCTGTATGGTTCAACTGTTGATAAAACATAAAAATACAGAAGGTAAGCTATGAATGCTGTTATACCTCGTTGACTAAATTGTCTGTGTTGAAAAACAGGTCTATTCATTACCTGTTTCAACTTGTGGGTACAGTCCTTAATGTGTCTGGTCCCTGAATAAGTAGGGGCCCTTCGGGTGGCCGGAGAAAATTCTCGAGTCAACCTGTAGATAAAGTAAATAGATGGAGGGGACTGTAGAACATGTATATCTTAATTTCGCACAATTAATAACTCTCCTTTTATCAAGAAAACGTTGCTTAGCTTAATATTATGAAGGTAAGTAGTACAGGTAGTTTAGATCATGAAGAGTCCATATATTTCTCAAACAGATCTCTCTTGGTAAATGTGGTAACCAGGGGTTCACTTTCCTATTTAGGAGCAAGATTAATTCTTTTTAGAATCTCTCTCTTGTAAGTAATTATAGGAGAACATTTCTATTTGTGATCTCAATGTATTAAACTGCTAACCTTGAAGTTCTATGCGGGCGGGCTGGAGCTCTTAGTTTTGGTTTTTGTCTGTGCTATGTCGTTTGGGTCTATATATTTTGATATGAAAACTCTCTGGTTCTTAGGATCTGCAGAAGGGGAATCAAACAGTACTTGTAAATTTATAGTTTAGCTATATCGGTAATATCTCGTATTTCTAGGTGTGTCAATTGTATAGTTACGTGACTATGGGTCTAGGACTTACCTTATTTTTTAGATAATTTATTTTCGTAATAAAGCCGCAGTTAAATCTGCACTGAATAACGAGACCGCAAGGGGAGTAGATTTGTGTTATTCGGAGCCGTGTACAGATACGCAAGTTGCCCGGGTATTGCCTCTAGTTGTTAGAAGTGAGTCATCTGCACCATCTTGAAAGTAAAGATGATTGATTCGCAGTTGAACACTGATGCCGGGAATAGTCCTTTTTTAGTTTCTGCTATGTTGTTTACCTACCGAGCCGCTTTTATAGAGTTCTAAAGATAATAGACATAGAAACCGGGAGGAATTATATCGTATTGTGTGAAATAAATGTCAGATATTTATATTTGGCGGACTGTTTAAATTTCTAATTTAATATAGACTCTCATTTCGCTGAATTGTAATATTAGGAAAAATTCCAGATCTTCTATTTATCATACTTCTTCAACTTTTACACATATATCGTGGCAACTTAAAAGTACAGTGTTTTAGATTTGATTCCATTCAATAGCTTCATTTAGACCTTTCTGATCGCTTTTTGTTAGCAAAATTAATTTATTTTTCCAGTAGAATTTTATTGTTCATATAGTGATTCTCACCTTGAATTGACATTAAAACTGTCCAGCTGAATTCTTCGCAGCCGTGATTTCTTTCTAAAAAATGTTTTTCCATTAGTGCCAGCAGTACCTTGTTTTTTATACAACTTTTATGTTCTATAATTCGGGTTTTCACCTTCCTATTAGTTTTCCCTATATAAATTATAAGGGCATTTGATCATGTAGATGGTATATTCTGACTCGCAATTGGAGAAGTGGATTTGTTTCCAGCGATTCTCCATTCCTACGTTGACATCTTTAGATTTAGAAGTCATTTTGCACACAATGCATTTACCACATGGGTAATGAACAACAATCGGGGCTAGACCCAAGATTTCTGTAATGTTTTTAGTGTGGTGCTTAACTTGTTTTAATTTACTACTACTTACACAGTTACCTATTGTGGTAGATTTTTTGTAGGCAAACATAGGGAAGGGCAATGGAGATTCAGACTTCTCAAATATTTTCCATTGTTTCCAAATGATATTTCGGATGGTGAGGCGATGCTTTGTGTAGGTGTTAACACAAACTAGCCTTTCTTTGGGAGTTTATTTTGTTTTTTCTTCCAGTAGCGCATCTCTGTTGTAATTATACTCTCTTTTCGCAGATTTCTTCACTAGTTTTTGTGGGTAGCCTCTCTGTTTAAGTTTAGCTATTAGATCCGTAGCCTCTACCTCATATGACGCTTTTAAACTACTATTCAGTTTTAACCTCAAAAATTGCCCATAGGGCAGGTTGTCTTTGAAATGTTTTACATGGTGACTCTCATAGTGCAGTAATACAACATTTTCTGTTGCTTTGTGATAGGGTTTGACTAACAGATGACCTTGATTATGATATATATTCAGGTCATGAAAATCGATAGACTCTTTTTGGATGGCCATAGTAAACTTCAGGTGGGGATTGAGAGAATTGAGCCATTCATATAATTCAATAGCTTTGTCTTTAGTGCCAGTCCATATCATAATAATGTCATCTATATAACGAGCCCAGAGATTTAGATGTGGCTCAAAAGGATGCGCAGTGTAGATGTATTTTTTTGCGAATAGTTCTACATATAAGTTCGCCATGCTCTGCGCCATTGAGGCGCCCAACGCGGTTCCTTCAATTTGTTGATAAAATGACCCTTTGAACTCGAAATAATTCCGGATTAATGAAACTTCTAAACACCAAAGAATAAATGAGGTGGGTACAAGATCATTATCAGTTCTCGTTAGTAGAATCTCTTCTATTGTATCAAGAGTTTCTCTCTGGGGAATGTTAGTGTGAAGAGATGTAATGTCAAGGCCAATCAGGTAGTTAGTTTCAATGTTATAAGGGAGATGTTCCAATTTATTTATCACATCTTTGGTATCTTTAATATATTACTTCATTTTTTTAACATAGCCTTTCAAGTAGTGATCTACAAATATTGACAAAGGCTCTAGAATGGAATTTATTCCTGCAACTATGGGTCTACCAGGAGGTTTAATCAGGGTTTTATGAATCTTCTGTAAGCAGTAAAAGGTAGGGGTTGCGGATTGATGCTTATCAGAAAATGATATTCTTGTTTGCTCAGCAAACCTCTATCTCTAGCTTTCGTAGCTTTGGATTTGATCAGTGTTTGTAGTTCCCTAGTTGGATTTTGGGTACGTTTTTTGTAATATTGGGTATTGTTAAGTTGATTCTGACATTCTTCAACGTAACTCACCCTATCTTGCATAACAATTCCCCCCCTTTTGTCGGCTCTTGTTATGATGATTTGCTCATTGTTAGAGAGGGATTTTAGAGCCGCTTTTTCTTCTTCATTAAGGTTATGAAGCACAGGAGTATTCAATTTCTCTAGTTTATCTATTTCTTTAAAAACCCCTTTCTTGAAAATCAAAGATTCTGGTGAATGAGAATGAAGTGGTCGGCATAAAGTAGAGGGTGGTTTCAGCCCTGTTTGGTTAATAGAAGATGGATCAGTGATGGTATCAATTTTGTCAGCAAAGTATTTTTTCAGGTGGATTTTATACATGAATTAAAAAAAATCACTACGAAACAGGAATGGGTCGTGTTTTTTGGATATCACAACGCCCAAGCCTTTATTGAGTACCTGTTCTTCTATCTTTGTAGGTATATAGGTGGATAAGTTCACTATAAGCGATTGCCGCTTCTCATGTAACTTTGATCCCCATTCCAATTGCCCCTGTCAGGGCCTTTGTATAAAAAAGGCCTTGTTGTAGACCTCTGGTTGTTGCGTCCCTGTCTAGGGTTGGGATTTCCTCTCCCGCGATTGGGGTTCATAGTGGAGCTTCCTTCTCCTGAGTTATCGGGATCACTACTCCCATTACTCGAGCTATAAGATGTAGCTCTAAAGCGCACTCTTCTATTCCGATTCGTGGGTCAATTTTGTTGTGGATGGATGTTTTTATCCTTCTTGTGTATAAGGATATAGTCTCTCATGGCTATATTAAGATACATCTTTTTTCAAATGCTGTATGCATTCTAGAGTATTGGTTTGTTTGAAATCTTTCATTTCTTTATCGATTTCTTCCAATCTCTTTTTCATAGCGTCTAGTGATGAAAGCTTTTTGATGTCATCCTCTAGTTTTTTCAGGTCAATTTCAATTTTAGCAGCTGTTTCTTTCGCCGTGTCTATGATTAAAATTAGCCAGTCATGGCCACATCGGTTGGCTATATAACTCCATTGGAGCTTAAACTTGACATTCTCCAAAAACAAACGTGCTTCATTCTGGACTGTAAGGCCTTGCAGCAGTGCCTTATTTTTTAAATATTCAAGCATTATTGCCCCATGGAGTTCGGTGCGAATTAGTCGTTTTTTTAAGTTGTATAATTTCATCCCATTCGTCACTTTTATCATTGGTAGTCCCTGATTCGCTATAGTTTATAGTAGAGATGGCATTCATGAGAGCCATAGCGTAATCATCACTATAGGCTAGTGTTCTTTCTTCTGCCATGTTTACTCTGGCAATGGTTATTAGGAGAGTGTTCAAAACGTGGAAAAATAGGTTAGAAGTTTCCCACTTTTAAACTAAGTTCCTGTGACCGTTAGCCACTGAGACACTCAAAACATAGGAGGATATCCAAATGATCACTTAACGTGAAATCCCTACCTTTTCATTCGAGGCTGATATGTCAAATATATAAATGAGGTTGTTAGATATATCAACGGTTTAACCGAGATACAAATTTAACAAAATATCATCAATTTTATTTTAGAAATCAATTCTATTTTTAAAACAGAAGAAAACATTACAATACAAGCAATACACAATTTACAAGTCATACATATCATAGTTGATCAATTATAAGAACTATTATAAAAAGTAATTGTCTTAGTGACAAACACTTATCTTTATCTCAAAGAAAAAGGAAGAAGAACCTATATGTAATTCATTAATGGTTTAACCAAATTCAGAATCAATTTTGATTCTCTTGAATTGAACACTGTTAATTTATGTTTATCCAATACTTCCTAGTTATACTATTACTAGGGTTATTCGCTCGATGCGTTTCAGTTCTTGCAGTGATTGTAGAACCTTCATCAGGAGATGTGTCACAATTACTATACTGGTTAAAATACAGTTCTTCTTGGTGCAAATTTCTCTACCAGAATTTGACAATCTATGTCCTTTGATGGTTTTGGTATCGATGATATGTTTATACGATGAATTTTGGCTCATGTCGACGCCAAAGTAGGGATATTTGCTCACATGTTGGATGGGTCCCAAACTGATATGAATCTGATGTCGGTTTATCTTTTTTGCTGAAATCACCATGGCCTTTTTGACATATTGACAGTCAGCTCGATTTTAGAAGTGAAATCAACTAGGGTTTCTAACATGTTTTTTATTGTGACTGAAAATAACCAAGTCATCTGCATAGATCAATCCCGGGATAGTAATCCCACTTATTTTTGGACAGCAGTCGGTAGTCTGAGCTAGGGCTGCGAGAAAGACACTCATATAACGGTTATGCAGTAGGGGAGCCAACACAAAACCTTGCTTGACTCCACTGTTTAGGCTCAGTGAAGCTGAAGTCAATCCGGCGTCGTTCATCATAACTCATCCTTAAGTACCCTCGTGGAGCTTTCTCAAGACCTCTAAGCCAGTTGGGACAACCCCAAATCACCAGCTTAGCCCGCAGTCTGGTGCGGTTGACCCCATCGAATGCTGCCTTGAAGTCTATGAAAATGATATATCCGGTCGGAGCTCCTGTAATTGAAGCTGCTCTAATTAATCTGTCCAGGGATCTCAAGTTGTGTGTAGTTGAGCAGCCCAGTCGAAACCCTTTTTGTGTAAAATGTAACAATTCCTTTTCCTCAACCCATGACTGAAGATGGCCCAAAACCAGAGTGGAAAAAACCTTACCCGTTATGTCCAGCAGCGATACTAGTCTATAGTTTGAGGGACACAGTCTGTCTCCTCTCTTATAAATAGGTAGGAGGATTGACTGTCTCCAAGAGTCAAGGATTTGTCGCTCCTTGCATACCTATCAAACAAAGCATAAAAAAATTGCGCCCACCCATTATTGCGCCCACCCATTATGCTAGCTAGGCCATTTGGGCCTGGAGCTCGAGATTCCTTGAGGTTCTTGAGAATATGCTCTATAGACTCTATTGTGAAGGTCAGTGGCCACTCACCGGCATTGTGACTTTCCCCTGGTTGAGTTTCATCATTTCCTACTTTGTCCACCAAATAGGAGCCAATCTTTTTCCTGAATAGGGTTTACATATTGCCTCAGTCCCCTTTTACACGAGATAAAAATCTTCCATATATGGGCACTCTTTTTGCTCCGCAAAGCACTGATCAGATCTTGCCAATGAATATTTCTAACTGAGGTGCGCCAATGTTTTAGCCATCCCTGATAGTCAGCTTTTATTACTTTGGCTTGGTGTCTTTTATAGCTCTGCGTACAACCTTCAATATTAAGTATTCTTAATATGCTTCACATTAAGCGTTAGGCGTCACGAATAACTATATCAAATGTATTGATATGATTTTCAATTATAACCAGGTTTTCTCTCCGGTCCATCTGACAAAAGGCGCCAAGTTTTTCACCAGCTTTCTATTTCATTTCCATTTGCCTCTGCTATCCTTATCATGCGCAACTGCCTTATTAAAAAGCTGGTTTGCCCTTGTGACGTGTTTTTCAGCCCAGCTAATTCAATTTACTGCATGGTTGACGAGGATCCCACTACAACAACTTTTATCCAGGTTTTTTTTATGGAGAGCCAAAGTCAGTATCAAGATGGCATGATCGCTGAAACTCTTTAATTCTATTTTATGGTCTCTAGTTTTCAGCATACAGGCATTAATGACGAAGAAGTAATCTAGGGTTGCTCTACTCTTATTTGAGCACCCAGTATACTTTCCCGGCATGTCTCGCTCTGGTCTCCCATTTAGCATGGTGAGCTCCCAGGTTCTACAGAATTTTACCCATTAGTTCCCTTTAAGGTTGCCCTCTTTTTTGCGTCATTTGGTATGTTTTCATTACATGTCTATATAATGGGCTTTTTTTGTCGTCTGTGCATCTGCATTTAGGTCACCTCCTACTAAAGTTATCTGCTCATCCCCCAGCCCCGAGCCAGTAGTGAGTAGCTCACCCAATGCTCCCTGTCTGTCTTCAAGAAAATGGGTATCGGGCGTAACATACATATTAACAATCACCATTTTAATTTACTTTTCTGCCACCGGGAGGGTTAACTTGACTCCCACCATGAAGCCACTTGTAGATGTGAGTGCCTGATGTTGAATACCAACAGTATGGCTAATGCCTGTCACAAGCACCCCAAAAGGCCTGCCCCGGGAGCCCCTGTTTGCTCTAACTTGATATATTTTGTATCCCTCCACGACCAAAGGGGACTCTAGCCAGATCTCCTGTAGCAGGAAAATGTCCAGACTTGCAAGTAGTTTGGCCAAGCCTTTCTTGCTTGCAATGTGGGCATAACCTCTTGTATTTCAACTGGCGATTTTGCAACTTCAGAGGGACATTTCAATTTAAGTGTGACGCATGGGTAAACCTCACATTTTAATCTAAGTGTGATGCATGGAGAAACTTCACAATTCTATCTAAGTATGGCGCATAGCTAAACTTCACAATTCTATCTAAGTGTGATGCATGGCGAAACTTCACAATTCTATCTAAGTGTGACGCATGGTAAATCTTCACTTTTAAATCTTAGCATGATGCATAGCTAAACTTCACAATTATATCTTAGTGTGACGCATGGTTAATCTTCACATTTCACTGTAAATGTGACACATGGTTAATCTTCACCTAGCCAGAGGATGAATTCCTAAATTGGAGGCACAAAAGTAAATGCAAAACTTGCAAAACATTGAGATGCGAGATATCTGGATAGAGGGAGAACGCATACTTAAGGGACACAACAGTAAGATAAAACCACCTAAAGGTTGGTACACAGCACTGATAGAAAAAACATTTAATAGCTAGCTAATTTTGGTATGCTATGTTATGTAGGTAAGAAGAGTGGCAGGGCTTTCTGCAATACAGTGATTGCTGTACTCCCCGCCTAGACCACACTTACCTTGTCAGTCGCTGCTGGTTGACAGCTGGCTACTGGCTTCCATGGCGAACACGGACAAACATGGACTGGAGCTGCTTCTTTGGGAGCTGCCCTTTGCCTTGGGGCCCTTAGCCGAAGGGGCTGCCCGGAAGGGGCTGCCCTGGGGGACACTGTTAAGATGCAACTCCCTCTGAAGAGGACCCAATCAGGGGAAGGGGAGCAGGTTGGGGGCAGGAAATAGGGCAGTACAGAGGTCTCCGAATAGAGCCAGGTATGGTAGAGGGCTGGAAGGTGAAATACAGGAGGGAGAAAGGCACAGAAAAATAGCAGAAAGTGGCAAAAATTGAGGCAGAGGCCTGGAAAGATGGAAACAATTAGGAAGAAAGGAGAGAAAGGGGCAGAAAAATGCCAGAAAGTAACAAAAAGGGAGCCAGGGGCCTGGAAAGATGACAAAAGGAGGAACAAAGAGGGGAAGGGGCAGAAAAACATCAGAAAGTGGTGAACATTGAGGCACATGGCACAGAGAGCGAGAAGGGGGGAACTCACCTCGCAGGGGCAGGATGCAAGATGTACTGCAGCATCCTAGTCCCAGGAAGCAGTTATACACACCCTCTAGAGAGGACTCAATCAGGGGAAGGGGAGGCAGGCGGGGGGCAGGAAAGAGGGCAGGGCAGAGTTCACTTAATGGAGCCAGGTACGGAAGAGGCCTGGAAGGTGAAAAAAAGGAGGAAGAAAGGTGCAGTAAAACAGCAGAAAGTGTCGAAAATGGAGGCAGAGGCAGGGAAAGATGAAAATAAGGTGGAAGAAAGGAGACAATGGGGCAGGAAAATGGCAGAAAGGGGCAAGAATGGAAGCAGAGGCTTGGAAATATGTAAAACATGAGGAAGAAAGGAGGAAAAGGGGTAGAAAACAGAAGAAAATGGCAAAAAAGGTGCCAGAGGGCTGGAAAGATGACAAAAGGAGGAGGAAAGGGGGGAGAGGAACAGAAACACATTAGAAAGTGGTAAAGAATTAGGGCACAGAGCACAGAGAGCGAAAAGGGGGACACTCGCCTTGCAGGTGTCAGGATGTAAGATGGACTGCAGCGTCCTGGTCCCAGGATGCAGGTTTAGACACTCTCTGAGGACAACCCAATTAGGCAAGGGGAAGCGGGTCTGGGAAGTTAATAAGGCAGGGCAGAAATCGCCTAAGAGAGCCAGGTATGGTAGAGGAAGAAAGGAGAGAAAGGGGCAGAAAAACCACAGAAAGTGGCAAAATTGAGCTAGAGGCCTGGAAAGATGAAACAAGGAGGAGGAAAGGGGGCAAAGGGGCAGAATAATGGCAGAACGTGGCAAAAAATGGGGGCACGGTACAGAGAGCGAGTAGGGGGACACTCACTTCGGGGGGCCAAGATGCAAGATGGACTGCAGCGTCCTGGTTCCAGTTAGCAGGTTTAGGCACCCTTTGTGGAGGACCCAATCAGGGGATGGGGAGGTGGGTGGGTGGGGGCGGGAAAGAGGGTAGGGCAGAGGTTGCCTAAGAGATCCAGGTACGCTAGAGACCTGGAAGGTAAAAAAAGGAGGAAGAAAGGCACCGAAAAATGGCACAAAGTGGCAAGAATGGGGGCAGAGACATGGAAAGATGGAAAAAAATGAGGAGGAAAGCAGAGAAAGGGGCAGAAAAAAGTCAGAAAGTGGCAAAAATGGAGCCAGAGGCCTGGAAAGATGACAAAAGGAGGAAGAAAGGGGTAAAGGGGCAGACAAACTTCAAAAAGTGGGGAAAATGGAGGCAGAGGCATGGAAAGATGGGAAAAATAGGAGGCAGAAAGGTAAAAAAGGTGCAGGGAAACGTCAGAAAATGGCAAAAATTGATCCAGAGGCCTGGAAAGATGGCAAAGGGAGGAAGAAAGGGGGAAACAGGCGGAAAAACAGCAGAAAGTGGCAAAAATGGAGGCAGCAGCATAGAAAGATGGAGAAAAAAAGAGGAAGAAAGAAGAGAAAGGGGCAGAATAACAGCCGAAAGTGGCAAAAATGGAACAGGAGGTCTGGAAAGATGACAAAAGGAGGACGAAAGGAGGGAAGGTGCAGAAAAAGGGCAGAAAGTGGCAAAAATTGAACCAGAGGCCTGGAAAGATGACAAACGGTGGAAGAAAGGGGAGAAGAGGCAGAAAAACGGCCCTGCTTAGGTTGGTTTAATAGTCTGGTCCCAGAGAGCCCCAGGTGAAGTCCTGGTGAGGGGCAGCTGACAAGAGGGGAATAAAGAGCACGATGCCCTGTGATTTGTACTACAGGGTGCCAGGGGTGATGCCAACAAATCTAGCTGTGCACTGGGGAGGCATAGCGGGCGCCTTCGTGTCTGGGATCACAAGATGCTCTCCCTTATTCCAGAGGGATAATTTGACCTCGAATTTACCCACTGGGCTCATGTCAACGGTGAGGTGCACATCACTTGATTTAAATCATGGGGAGGATAACAACCCTAAACGCCCACCTATCATGCATTCAAGACTCAAGGTGGCGGGCCAGAAGACCATGTGCTGGGGAGGTTGGAGTAAACAAACTGCAGCCAATGGGTCGAGGTACCATGGGGGACTAGTAGTATGTACATAGAGGATGGCCAATGAAAATAAGGAATTAATATGTATACTGCTTGCGTTACCAGTGACCAGATTGTCTCTTAAAATGCTGTGTTTGCTTTCAAGTACCAGAGAGATCTCCATGACACTTGGGTTCATAACACCCTCTGACACTATTTTCCTTTTTGTATACAAAATCATCCCTGTTTTACTTGCAAGAGGTGCACCAAGCTTTTTTCCTCAGAAGATTGTTTTTTATTGTCTGGTTTTCTGGTGGTACACCTTACATTTCCCACCTATAATTAGCTTCATAAAATGACCTTTTTTTTATTTTTGTTCTTTCACCCAATCCATTGCCTTTGGTGGTAACATCTGCATTTGCTCATAATTAGGTGGACATTTGCTACCTCCAATTGTAGAGTATTAGCTCCTGGTGGGTGCATGTGTGCTTATGAAATGGCTTGGAATGCAAACATCACCTCCACATCCTCTCTTCCTTTTCCAGTACTTACTCTATGAAGCCCATCAGCCTTCCGACAGGACCCTTTCTAGAAATGTATCTTTTTCTTTGGCCCTTCCCCTTCATAGCTCAGGGTATAAAGCACCTGACCTGCCCAAACATCCGCCCAATGAGCTTTGAGGTCACAGTGAGCACAGTAGATAGGTTGCCGGGGCTGCTTGGATAACTTCATCTCTGGCTTTCCCAATTTGTAGCAATGTGCGCTGCATCGGAATGTGTGGATTGCAGAAACTCGCGAAAGCGTCATAATGCCACAGTGAGTGGGGAGGATAAGACTTCTGTCACATTATCATCCTTTTTTCCATTGATTGGGCAGTTCCACACACAGAATGGTGGGCCCCTGTCTTGCAGGGGATTATTGGTTATTTCTAGGTGCGCTGCAATTTGATATTTGGCCTGGGGTGTTTTCTTCCCTGGTTCTTGCATGGGACTTCTGTGATTTGATGGAGATAAAGGGTGGTGGGGAAGTTGAGGGCTGGGGCCTTTGGCTGACCTGATGCAGGCCTGTTGAACACTCTGGTCATGCAACTATCCATAGTGCCCGGCTTTACCCTCCCATGCGGGTCTCTGTGGAGGAAGCCCTTGGCACACCCTCCTCTCTCTCATTGTAGGGGGTTGCTTGTGACACTCCATGGAATGGCCGCTGCACCCACTGAGCAGGGGAGACATAATTCCTTTTTGGTTCTATTATGTGCCGGTCCGATCTTTGGTATGTTTCATTCAGTAAGTACTTGGATTGGGAAGAGAGAACGTAGAGGTAATGCTCTGATTACTTGCCGGTAATCTTCATTACACCTAGTTTTACTCTTCACGTCACAATACTGACACCTTCTGCTCCCTCCCTGGTGGTGAGCTCATCCTGGATCCGATACTTTGGTATAGTCAGGAGGATTATGGGACAGGTCAGCTGCTTTATTCCCCGATCTATGAGGGGAAGGGCGATAGAAAAGAGGAATTTTTGGGAAGGGCTCTGTTGAAAGGTGGATGGCATTTATACAGTAAGTACTGTGACAAGGAAGCGCGGAAGTAGACATAATGAAGATTACTAGTAAGTAATCAGAACAATAACCACCATTAGCACCCTGGGCAATGCCTTAAACCAATGAAAATGCTTGGAACGTGGGCTGTTTTAACAAAGGAAAGCTTGCGCTCCAAGCATTTTCATTGGTTTAGGGTGTGTCCCTTCCCTTCGCTGCTCCCCCTTCACCACTTAGCACCCATGCAGTATTCTCCACGGGTGCAAATGGTGTAAAAAAGAAACCTAACTCCGTTTCACGGCCCTGCGCTGTGCAGTGCTGCACCAGGTCGCGAAACAAAGGTACGGTCATATATATATATATATATATATATATATATATATATATATGTATATATATTCTTTTCTTAACCACCTTTAGCACTTGTGCAGGGAACAAAATCGGTGCTCACGGTGATATGCCCCTCTGTGGTGTGATGACCCTTTCGGTAACGCCACTGCCACCCTCGTTAAGGGACACTTGCTGCGTTCAGGCCCTTAACTTGGGTGGCGGACCGTTACCTACAGGGTCGTCCCGCCATCTCATGGCACATGCCTCAATATTGTGCCACATTCCAAGAAATGTGAGAGGTTCACTACCTGTTGTTTTTCTTCTTGTTTTATGTAGATGATTTTTGTCAGTCAGCCACCAGCGCCTCTTTCTGTTCCTGTCTACCGTGCCTCTGCTGCTATTCCTCTTCGTTACCATCATCGAAAAAGAAAGAGGACTCCATGTTTTGTGAAGAATCTACTTTCTGTTTTTGAAGACAACATTTTAGGTTTTTTTAAAACAGAAAAATTGACTGTGCCATAGGCACACTGAGATCAGAGCCCAAATATAATTTGTGTCGTTTATTGTGTTTTCAACCCCGGTTTAACTATTTCCAGTGTGCTTTAAACCTATGGAAGACCGACCTACCTGTATCGATTTTTCAAAAAGTTTGGGATAATACGGTATTTGCCAGAAAAAAGTAGATTTTTCTAAAATGTAAAAAAGCATGGGGTATTGTGGAAATTATTCTTTTCATTTGTTTGTTTGCTTGCTTTTCAAAAATATGTTACTCCCTTTGCGCTGCCGGAGGAAGGTACCAACATGGTCTGTGTTAGGGGACTGGGGTCTCCGGCCCCCACATGGTGAGTATGCCCTGGCGGGCATTGTGGCCAGGGAAGCCAATGGCCTGGATGGCAGTGCATAGCTGCAGTCCCACGCTGACACAGGCTTGGTCTCTCACTGGTGAACGGAAGCCCGCTCGGCCCTTTTATTAGTGCGGGTCACATGCAGATGCATGTGACCCTAAACATGTGAATTGGCACGAGCCCTCTAGCTCATTGCCTACATTACAGCATCCCATGCCAAGGGTAAAACAAACAAATCACACAACAACAATTTAAGATGGCAGGTGTCACAATACCTGCTAAAACTCACACTGACATTGTGGGTCATTTTGGAACAATACTAAACACATTCTTAGTTAGGCACACAACTGTACACACTATCTACAAGGTTACACTACCAGAGGTTGAGCGGTTCTGTTTATTATCGTGTGAGTGAGGATGATATACACTTGCCCCACTTGCAGTTCTGGCCAACACTGATGATAATATGTTATGCTTTACCTACTTTAAATGTATATCTGCATCTTAAACACGCCTCATTGTTATGGTATGAATTTACATACGTATATACATTGGTGGGTTGCACACCTTTGAAGCTCTACCACTTCAAACTTTATTAGTCCACAAGATAGTGGGGATTGCCCCACATGCCGGAAAAGCCATACCGGGGATACTGGGGCCGCATCGACAAATGGTCACAGGGCACTCCCTCTTTGTCCATTCGCCCAAGATGGAGTGCGCTCCACTAGCCGGAAAAGCCGTGCCCGGGGCCATATCGGCTGTCGTCTTGCAAGAAAGTCTCTGCCCTGCCCAGGCTGTGCGAGTGTGCTGCCGCTACGGAGCCAGTGGAAGCCCCCCGCACCTGGATCCAGATGCTGTTGGATGGTCGCTCCAGATGGCCTGGGTGGTCCTTATTCCTTGCGGTAGACAGTAGTTTGGAGTCCTTTGGGACCACTCTGCCCTGCCCCATGAGCATAAGGGTAAGGGGAGCACCCTCTCCTTGAGTCCCCCGGCAGCTGAGGTACAGCTGATGAGAGTTCTTTCATGCTACCGCGGTGGCGGCAGCCCACCATGTTGAGGCTCCCTGCTGCAGGAGTTGGCAAGGGTCATGCAGTGCCCAGGTTCCCCTCAGGCTGGGGATCCTCCCACAAGCACTATGGCAGCAGTCCGGGCCCGCCACACCTTCCAGCTATTTGGCAAACCCACCTTGTGCTGATAGATCTTCGGCAACGGCTATGCCGTGGCCGGGCTCCCCTTGCCAGGAGTTATTACTGGCTCGCCTCATGCCGGGCCACACAAGCACTCTCTCAGGGGAGGGCCGTGGCCGTGCCAGGGCTGGTGCATCCTTGGTCACCTCCCCCAGGCGGGAGGTCGCTGTGTTGGGCTCTGGGGTACAGCCACTGTCGCAGCATATCCTCTCCTGCTGATAATGTTGGAAAAATACCCCACTGCATGACCTGCTCCTGGCGCTTTGGATAGGCAGAGTCATGGTGGTGGCATTCTTGAAGCCACAATGGCATCGGCTGTTGCCACGCCATTATTCTCCCCCTTGGCATTTCCCCCAGGCAGGAGTGTCCTTTGGGCAGCACACCACCCCCACAGTCAGGAGCGCCTCTGTCTGAGGCAATGTTCCTCTCCCCCAGCCGGGAGTGCCCTTGCTTGAGGCAGTGCACCTCTCCCCCCAATGGAAGTGCCTTTAACAGGTGTCCAGGGAGAAGGCTGCTCTGCTGGCTTCTCCCATCCAGCTACTGTGTGTCTCCCCGAGTCAGGAGCATTACAGCGGCAGTCCTTGCCACTCTGCTTGTCTCCCCCAGGTGGGAGCGCAACCTCATGTCGCGGCATGGGGCACATGTTCTCGCCCAGGCAGGATCTGAAACCAATGTGGCGGCGTGTGCCCCTTCTCTCCCCCAGGCAGGAGTTTCACCTACTGTGGCGGCGTGGGCCGCTTCTCTCCCCCAGGCAGGAATTTCACCTACTGTGGCGCCGTGCGCCGCTTTGCTCTCACCCAGGCCGGATACTTGGCTAGAGGAGGTATCCCTGCTCATTGTACTGTCCTCTCCTTCCCGGGGCGGCAGTGCACACTAATGTCCCGGTGGTATCGGTCCTTTACACGCTGCTTCTCCCCCCCCAGGGAGGAGAGTCTTTTACTTCTCATATTGATGGGCTTAACCATGCTGCAATTCCTCCCCGAGCAGGATACCCTTTTCCTTGATGGCGGCACAAATGTGCCTCATTCCCCCCCCCCCCCCCGAGCCCCCATAGCGAGAGCATGTCCCCTTATGCTGAGGGGGTGGCCTATGATAATGATTTGCCTACCTTTCATTGCTTCTCTCCCCCAGGTGGGAGAGTTATGGGTTAATAATTAATGGGGTTTTTTTGCAATGCGGTGGCGCTGCCCCGCTCGTTCATCTCCTACAGGTGGGAGTCCCTTCTTGATGGTAGTGGCGTCCCTTGTCGAGCTGCACCTTCATCTCCTCCAAGGAGGAGATTATCATTTTTGTTTCTGTTGACGGCGAGCATGCTGTTTACACTCCCCTAGGTGGGCGATGGTGGAGCAATGTGGCAGCGTTCCTCTCGCCCCGCTCCCCTCTCTGGTGGTAGACCCAACCGCCAATTTCTCCCACCGCCAATTGGAGAGTCATTCATGGGACGCTATGCAGCACAGCGCCACAGGCCGCATCTGCAGTCCCCGTGGGAGCTATGGCCAGGGGAGCTTCAGCCACAGGACTCAAAGTGAGGGGGGGGCGAGCATCGTGCTCAGGCAGCGACGCTCAGACCACGATGGTGATTGCCCGGCTCCCCCCTGCAGGGCGCTGATGACGCATCCTGCATTCTTTTTCTTCTTTTATTATATTTTTTTTTTCCAGAGGGTACCACAACATCGCGTGGGCCCAAAGACCCTTGTCACCAGATGTTAGGGTGCTGGGGTCTTCGGCCCCCACATGGTGAGGATGGCCTGGCGGGCATGGCATCCAGGTAGGTCCATGGCCTGGATGGCAACACATAGCTGCAGTGAGCACGCTTGGTCTCCCTCTGACGAGCGGAAGCTTGCTCGGCACCTTTATTAATGTGGGTCACATGCACAAACATGTGACTCTGGACATGTGACTAGGCACGAGCCCTGTAGCTCGCTGCCTATGTTACAACATTCTGAAAAGCTACAGTATCAAATGGAAAATGAGGTATATACGCTCTGCGGCTTTTCTGTTGGGGGATATTCTGCCCTGCTTCTCTGGTGTAGTTTTCCTCATGTTCTAAGGCACATGGATACACTATGATGGTTTACGCAATATAAATGGTGTTCATTTTTCTTTCTATTTCCTCTTAAAAAAAATGGATGCGTGGTGACGCCCCTGTCAACCTGAAGAGATAACTCCTATGTGTGAGCATTATGGCTAATACTTGTTGCAATACACGCAAGATATAGGACAGGGCTATGGCATTTGCTATAGCAACTGCAGTTCAACATACTGACAAGATCTTCAAGGGAACTCTCAGAAAAAACATGAATAGAATCTAATTAATAAACTCCCAGCATCTGTGGGGCCCTTTTCCTAATATCAGTAGGTCCCGGGGAGAAGGAGCCCCCTTAAAGGATGCTGCAGTTGGGTGGCTACATCACGGCTTCCAATGTGCATTTTTAATGATAACCTCCTCCCCTAACGAGTTGCCAGTGCGGTTTATCTAATGCATGTCAAACTCATACTGTTGCACTATTCAGATGTATTGATGCGTGCAGTTCTGCTCCAAGGCTAGACTTTATGATGCATGTAGTTAGAATAGCCAGGATCACGATCAGTTATTGTTGGAGGAGCACAGCATAACAGCTGCTTCTGGCAAGAAGAAGTTAATGAAATGCTATCATTAATTCCACATCAAAAATGAAAACTTGAACATTTTGGGATTGGTCAGTGGGAATGTGTCCACGGAAGGAAAAAATTCCCAGTGTAGTGACTGGAAATGTTTAACTATTGGCCCACACTCACATATTAAAGGACATTCATATATGTGTACACACACTCACAGATATACATACACGTGCATACCACAAATAGAAAAGAAAGTCCTTGAAATGGTGGCATGTGGTGCTGATGAGACGTTGCACACGCCCTCACACTGCCCGTGTTCTGGGTGGGCACCGTGAACCATTTCCCCAAATAATAACAAAAACGCACACAAATCGAACCAACCAAGTTTCCACTGCTACCTAACATATAGTCGCCACAAGGGTAAAAAAGAAAAAATAACACGGTTGCCACTTATTCGGGTCCAAAAGACAACATGAAATGTAAAACCTTTTAGAGAAGTAAATTATAATTAAAATAAAATTCTATTCTGCTTATCCGAGGAGTGTGGCAAGCCTGCCTCCTCGCCCCTCCTGTTCAATTTTTACAATAACTCACTGCTATCGACCCTAGAACAGGTCACAAATATGTGCCCTAGATAGGTACCGAATTCCCCAGTTGTTTTATGCATGTCACGTGGTCTAAATAACAAGGACACCCAAGGTCCTTCAACTGCCAATTGAGGCCTTGTCGCGGTTTATTACGCAACCACATTCAACTCCTTTTCCCCCAATGAATGTGGCGCACAACAAATCACTATGATTTTGATTCAGGTCCTATTTGTTAAGGCCTCCAACCCGTCTCACACCCAACCCCAACAAATACCCGGTGTCATAATGCACTAGCAACCAGGCCTGTGTGTAGTAAGAACATAGATTTATTAATTTATTTAATCCAACTTTGACAAACAGACTAACATCAATCACAAGTGCTTTGGCAACACAAGAACAAAAATGACTTCCATAAAGGCACCAACACAGAGATAATACTGAGAAATGCAGTCACAATGTCCTGCAGCTTTCTTTTCAAATCACCAAACAAAACAGAAACAGAACAATTCAAGACACACATGCCAAACATCAATTAGACTTGACCACTCTGAATTGAAGACCAGTGGCAGAGAGTGGGAACACAATGGGAAAATCGTTTTGGGATTCTGGTAAAATGCACTCTTTGGAAAAAGGCATTCAAGGGGAAAAATCGTCTTTCTACTGATTACCCCAAAAGCAATATGAGGGAAAGAAAAGCAATGGGAAAATTTGTTTTGACACACCTAAAAAGAACAGACAGGGCTTTGTGGTTTTGGTCAGAGTACAATGGGAACAAAGGGGCAATTTCATTTTTTTTACCACACATGCAAAGGAAATACCAGGCTTCTCACTTCTGATTTAAAATGAAGGGGATCAATGGGGAATTTCTTTTTGCACCCTGCACACTCAGGTGGAAACAGGGTTTTGTGATTAATTCTTTTGGCAGATCTTTATGTCTATACCAGCTCAAAACACACTAGGAAGAGCCTGTTAGTTTTGAATGCCAACAAGACACATCCTGTGATTTATATAGGGGAATTAATTGTTCTACTTTAATTAAATATGCTAAGGATCTTCACAGACAAACAGGATACTTTGCTATGGGGAAATAATTTTAAAACATGCTTGAAAATGCAGGGCCTGCACAATCTATGGCTTTGGGGATAGTTTTACTTACAGGAGAGGCCTTTTAATGAGCATTGGGAACAGCAGGGCACCTCTGGGACAGCAAGGGTGTCAGTCAAGGATAGGATAGTCTCCTCTGAATCCTCTAAGAAGTCTCAGTCAGCTTCTATGTCTCCTGGTCCCTGTCTCCAATGCAAGATTTGGGGCATCTCTGCTTGGATGTTTCTCACAAGATTTCAGAAGCAAGTTGCCTCCCGGAATAAGTGAAAAAGCCTGGTACTAATTGAAACTGGTTTTCTTATGGGCAAATGACATCACAAACTTGTTGCGATTCCCACGAAAGGGATTGGTTCGTTTTCTCTAACCACCTCCCTCCTGTGTGCTAATAGGACAAGGAGATGCAGGGTGTGAGTTAGGACAGCTGTGGGAGGAGAAAGCTTTGTCATCCCAAACTGACATGTGGGATCGATATGTTCAAAACTCAAAAAATCTATCAACATGGCAACTACCCTATTTTTTCTAATCTTTACATGTATGAATATATTTTAAAGAACTACATTTTAAGGCAAATCAGATGATTTGCTAAGGTCAGCATGCCCTTCCTATGCAGAGATACATTTTTTCTTCATTTAATCAGGTGCCGTAGCAGTGAAAAATATGTCACTTCATAGTTCCCATGTTAATTATTTCCTTCACCCTCACACCAGCTTTCAAATCTCTCGCAATCAAGGGAAGGCCCAAATAAAGTTTAATTAATAATTTTAGTTATGTTTATCATAGAAAATTGATTTTAGCATGGTTCAAAAGCGGTTATTGTCACCTTCAATAAAAGTCTGGAATGACCGTTGTGGCACATATGCTGCCCTTTTTTGCAATAATATGTATTTTTCCAATTACTAAACTACAGTCTTTTTTTATTCACTTTCAGTTTTATTTTCCCTTCAGCGTATAATCAGCCAGAGGCTGGCTCATATTTATGTTTGCCTCCCCCTTCAAGGCCTGTAATGGCCCTGATTGCAACTATAATGGACATTTTATGGGAATTGTGACATCAAGGTCACTTCTGCTGAAAGATCAAACATGGCCTTATCTGTTTCCACTGCGCTTTAAATCTAAGCAGTGTATTTCTTTCTATATTTTTAAGTAATGGCCCTGATTGATGGTTGACAACCAGACCTCTGTCTCCAAGCCAGCAGAGGAAAGGTCTTAGAGGTTAAGTTCCATCTTTTAGAGAAATTACCAGTTGCATGTAATTTTGCAAGCAATGGCTTATAAACTCACACACAATGCATTTGACATAACATTTCATAAAGGACCTGCATCGTATATCTAGGTGTAATGTACTTCCTTAATCTCACAGTTGCAAAATACATGAATATCATTTCTGGATTGTCCATATGTATATATGAGAAAACCATGTTCAAAGTCTGAAAGTCTAGTCAGCACTTGTCTTAGTATACTGTCATTTGGATGAGGGAAAAACAAAACAGAAGTTTCTATATTTCTTGTAAATGCAAGAAGCTTGGTTTCAATTACAATTTGGTGATCACAGCCTCATGTTGCATAAAGATATTGTACACGCTGCTGTCTGTTTCTTTAAGTAAAAGTGCAACTCTCCATGAATTTAGTAAAACAGCTTTGTCAGCCACATGTCTTTCTTTTCCTTGCTGCAATGCATTGTGCATGTCTTTGCACTTTTGAGATAAATCACTCTGGCCTCTTTATGTCTAGCATTCAGGGGCTATATTTCACCCCACAACCTGCACAGTATTCATGAGGCTAGATATGTGCTTAAATGTATGAAACAAAGCACAGTAACTATGTGCACTACAGGAGTAAAATGCAGGCCACGCTCAAGCGTTTTATTATCTGGGCATCCTTGAAACAGGTGCTCATACCACATTAATGGCACACACAATACAGGGCATCTTGAGGTTTACAAGGTAATTTTGAGAGCAGCCAATAGATTTTAGAATCAAAACACACAGGGCAAAGAAACAGTTGCTCCGTCTATGGGGCTGGGACCTGGGTTTGAGAATGCAAGACCACTACAGAGGACAGGAACCATTTTATGGGAATGGTATTGGGGTTTCTAAACTCAGCCCCTGCATTTGCAACCCACAGTTAAATGGGATTTAATTCCCTCAAGGACTACCATTTTGCATCTGCATGAGCCTGAACTGCCCTTGCTGCCAATATGTAACCAAAAAAGTGATGGGTGGAAGGTCTTCAATAGATCTAAAAGAATGGCACTGCTCTGAGCAACCATCCACACCCCAATTTTTTAGTCTGTCTGTGCCATTGCAAAATGGATCCAGCCTAATATGGCCTAATGAACCTGTTGAAGGAAATTCTTTCCCGCGATAACTCCCTGCTCAGTCCATGGTTGGATAACGATAAACAGAATTGAATGGAATTAAGGACGCCCGCGTGTTTGATTATTCCAATATAAATAATTAAGTAGCAAAGCACATAGTAAAAACTTACTTGAAACTGTGCACATAACAAAGAGAGAAACTGCTGTTGAACCCAGATAACTTCTCCCACAAAATGTTTAGCAATCCCCGTGCATAGAAGGTTATTTATCCTGGTGTACAGACATCCCTCATAATGTTCTTTCCACTCATTTAAGAGTGAACATTTTGCCATTATGAATTGTGCAGAAAATCTGTTCGAGAAGGTGCGTAGTGGATTGTCGTTGCCCTAACTGCCATTATCTGGATGCTCTTTTTGTTAGCCTTCCAAGGCTGTGCAGCACTAAGCTGAACCCTAATTCACTGTTTAAATTCAGGGTTTTTACACAATGTAGGCCGGCATTATTACAGCTTGATCTTTGTACCTTCGAGGTCTTCTTGCCCTCAGGCCTATCTAGAGGTTTCTGAGGGCCACCTTTACTAATTAAATGATTCAACTAAGAACTCTAGAGAGGGTGCATACATAATGTCTGTGCTGGGTCTTATTAAACCAGAATATAGTCCTTATCTGGTCACTTCCGACAACACATACGTGTTATATTATTGATCCGGCCTCATTGTAACCTGATGCTGTTATTTTCAAACGCACCATGAGTATGTGTATTTATGACCTGACACAGAACCTCCTTTTTCAGGCCAATCATGCAGCAAAAGAATGTGGTTTTAATATAACACCATTGTTTTATGAATTGACAGTCCAATTGAAATGATGGCATTTCGAAAAAAGAAAGATACAATATGGAATGAAAAATAGAAAACAATTGAATAGGATTCACAAGCTGAGAAAAAGTATTCTTATACAATGGGCCTCTATCCGAGTCTGGCCGTAATCCTGCCGGTGCTACTGGCGGGTTGCTGCCGGACTGTGAATGATTTACCGGTGCCTGACTTCCCGGTAACACCGGGGGATTCCAACACCGGCGGTCCGGCAACTGAGGTGCTGGTAAATTGTAAGTCCCCATTCCCATAGAGTCCGATCGTACCCTATGGGAATGGAGACCACGGAAGCACCAGCATTGTTGCTAACGATGCTGGTGCTTCCGTGAAAGTCTGCCTACCATGGCAGACCTGCCGGGCACAGCGGCTCCAGCAGGCATACTTGTACTTTGCCAGTCCAGAAACAATGGTGCTGGTAAGCTTACCGGCACCGTTGTTTCTGGACTGGCAACGTTGTAATGAGGCCCACTGTCTTGTCAATGGAAGAGATAGAAGCATGATGAAAGAGAGAATGCAGAAGGGACATGACTTCATGCACCAGTCTTCACTAAAATTAGACCCTCTGATGACGGTTTACCTGACATCTGTTAATCAAACAGACTAAGAAAGACTAAAAGTGTGGTCTGGGTGGGGAGTACAGCCGTTATCGTAGTCCAGTAAAACCCACCATTCTTACTACCCACCATAACATAGACCATTTGTGTTAGTCAGCCATGTCTCGTCATTTAGCTCATTTGTGTTAGGCAGCCATATCTCATCATTTGTGTTAGGCAGCCATATCTTGCATTTCACCCATTTGTGATAGGCAGCCATATCTTGCCATTTGTGTTAGACAGCCATGTTTCAAATTTCGCCCATTTGCATTAGGCAGCCATATCTTGCATTTTGCCATTTGTATTGGGCAGCCATATCTCGCATTTCATCCATTTGCATTAGGCAACCATATCTCGCATTTTGTCCATTTGTGTTAGTCAGCCATATGTGGCATTTAGCCCATTTGTGTTAGGTAGCCATATCTCGCATTTTGCACATTTGACTTAGTCAGCCATATCTCGCATGTGATCATCAGCCATATCTCGCATTTCAACCATTTGGATTAGGCAGCCACATCGCAGAATTTTGCCCATTTGTGTTAGTCAGCCATTTCACGCATGTAGCCTATTTGTGTTAGGCAGCCATATCTCGCATTTCGTCCATTTGTGTTAGGCAGCCCTATCTCGCATTTAGTCCATTTGTGTTAAGCAGACATATCTAGCATTTTTCACATTTGGGCAAAGTAGACATTGCCTGTGTTTAGCCCAATTGTACACGGTGTGCAGTTGGAACCCAGGCGGTAGGCATCGTTGTTTGGACAACTAACCGATTTTCTGCTCCCACACACAGGGCCAGTCTTTGCATAAAGCTGTGCAGTCGGCTGTCTGACGTGCCAGCCTCTAGGGGGCACCGCCGCCATCAGTCCAAGTCTTCCAACATGAGCGTTCCATCATGATGCTGCTGCTGCATCATTTAATTTCATAATGTTATGCACCAGTCAGGAAAGCAGCAAAAATGCATGGCCTGCCCTGATGCAAATGCTGGCATCCTCCCTTCCATTTGTCCTCTCTGCCTCCTCCCTATCCCCCTGCCTCTGACCCCTTAAAGATCACCTTAAAGCTTTGCGTCTGCCATATAAGCAACCAGCAGTTTTGGCCTCCATCGTCTCAGCAGATCGAGTAGACATCTAGCGGGGACTGCAATGAGATAAACTTAAATCTGCAAGGGGTGCCCTGGAGTCATGCTGCTGGGTCAGGTGGGCTATAGGTCGCCCAGTGAGTGAAAGGGCTAATCCACCCCGAATTGTTGGGCTGGCAAAAGCCTGGCCGCCCACCTGCATGCCTGATCCATCCCAACCCTCACTTCATATGCAATGGTAACTGCCTCTGCACCCAGTGACTGCTCGCTGTCCACTCTACGCCCGGCCCACCCTCTCCACATCTGACACATTGCCACTGACCACGACTCCTGCGCTCTAAAACAGAGCTGGAGACTCCGACTTTCAGACACAATAGTTCAGGTTTTTGAACATGCAAGCTCTAAACCTTACATTTGAAGGTAAACAATAGTCAAGGTAAGAAGAATAGGCCACTAACCACTGCTGACTTCTGACCTTTAAGAGAACATCAAACATTGCCTAAGAAACATCACGTGTGGATCGGTGACGATGGCTCCCTGGAAGTGCGCTCCCTTCTACAACTCGGAAAGGTAATGTGGTTCTTTTGCAACATCTCATTATAATGTATCAACCTGTGTACATTGTATAGTGTTTCGCGTCAATGTCGCTAAGCTGCTTTGTACAAAAAACCAAAAAAGTCAGGAATGTGTAATGTGTCTCAGCTAAATCATATTCAAAGTAGGCACCGACGAGCATGTCGACCGTATACCAGAATGCTGCCTGATTGGCTTATTGCATAAATTAATCCTTCATCTTAAGAGCACGATCAGTCTAAAATGTGCCTCCATTTTCCGACGGGAAATCGCTTGGGATGCTGCCCCCCTCTTTGCAATACCCCCGCTCCTTTGATGGTGATTAGGAGCGTGGCAGTTCCCCCGGAGTGTTCTCCTCTCTGCCAAAATACGAAGTGGTGAGAACGGGACAAAACACGGGTTTTATTCATCTGCGGGTTTTTTTTATAGTGCTGTGTGCCACTGGCTGGTGGCTTCACTGCGCTAATATATTTTTGCGTACTTTTTTGTGAATGGTCTGATTTCATTTTCCTGTTTTGGGGGGATTCTACATTAGAATTCTCCATGATTTTATAATAATATTAACAATGACAACAATAGAGTTACGGAACCTCCTCTAACGTGGCGCCCATGAAATATTGAGTGCAATTAAATAGGATAAACATAGCTTATATCATTACAATGCTGAGAGGCAAGTGTAGTCAACTCTGGAGCCCTTTATAAATGCCTGTTATCATTATGATAATTAAAGCATTTAATTTTAAACAAATACTGTCTCTACATTCTCCAAATAATAGCTGTTGTTGACACCCAACTCTATGAAACTCACATTCATCAGCTCGGACTGGAAAAAAGAGTGCAGCGAGCCATTGAGGTGGCCATTGCCGTCAGAAGATAAACCTTTGATTGCAGTCCCTTTCACATCTGAAGATCGATCCCTAGTTGTCCCTAGTTGTCACTGAAAGTGAAAAGTTGGCTTGAAAATTCGCTAAAAGGACCCCCTCAATATACACTTGCTGGAAGTGAATTTTAAGCAGAGCTGATTCTGGCCCCTTGCACACAGTTGTCTCTGCCCCAGAGTGCCTTGAATGAGCCACGGTCGCGGTGTTGTGTTTCAGTTTTCGTGATGTTTGTATGCATCGCATTCTGTACCTCTAACCTGTAGAACATGAACTTATTTTGTCTAGAAATGCATTTTTGCACCTGCATTTTCCATTTCTTCAATTAGTTGTCTTCCTTTTTTCTCGCTTTTGCTGTCACGTGTTTTATAGTCAATAGATTGAGTGCTCGTTTGTCAACAGTTATGGCAATACATAGTTCCTTTCACGCATCGTGCCATTCGGTTTCCCTTAACGGATCAACCATCTGTGTCTTTTCCGCCCCAAGTTAGGATGACATGCTAGCACATTTTATAAGCAGGAGCGACCTGTGCCTAGGAGTATGGATTACTAAGACTTAAGTTCCTTTTGGGGGGTGGGGACAACGATACTTCCTGCTTGGTGTACAACCTGGTGTAAGGCCGGCCCTGCCCTCACAGCACCCCTTCATAACTTATTGGAAGGCAAAGGCCCATCCCACACTCCCTGCACTCAAATATAACACAAACACGATTGTGCAACACCACTGCCATAAGAATTGAGCTACCTTTTATGTCTAACTCGAATTGTAGCTTCCCACATAATTCTCTGTCCAATAAAACAAAATCCACCTGATTATTATGATATGATCGTTTATTTATATAGCGCCTATACACAATGTGTTTCAAAGCGCTTCAAGGCAAGGGAGGGAACAAGGGAAAATACAACCACATTCTTACAGGCCATGAACAGTAAGGGAGTGAAATTAACTATCGTACTCGGCCTGACGACATTTCAGATAGTGCAAGAGCTAAAACATAGATAAGGAAGGGAGGGGGAGAGTGGGAAGGAAATGGAAACAGACAGGCGACCACTGTACTAGGCCTGACGACATTTCTGGTAGAGCCAGAGAAAAACAAAAGGTGAGGGAGAGCGGTGCAGAAAGGGAGGGGAGGAACAAAACAAGCGACTATCATACTAGGCCTGACAACATTTCAGATAGTGCTGGAGGGGTGGTGGGGAGGAAAAAACAGTAAGGGGGGGAGGAGACAGATGAAGTTGCTATCATATTAGGTCCAGGGACAATTCTGATAGATTAAGTGCATAGAAGAAAGTAAGGGGAGGAGATAGGAAAAGGGAGAAGGGAAAGGAGGAGAGAAAAGAGAGTAAGCAGTCAACAAGAGTGGAGAAGCAAGAGTGAAGAGCGAATACAATTGCAGAAGTCAGTAGTAACACATAATGTTGCAAGCCAGGATACAAGATGAAGATGGGAACAGCATGATTCAGGGCCACCATGAGTACAAGATGCAAAGGAAGTCCAGCATGAGAGTTGAGAAAGAGTGACGCACCGTGAATGAATGAAGTCCATAAAAGTAAAATCCAGCATTGGCCACAAGACAGTGATGGCGAAGGAAGGCACCAGGTGGGTGGGGCTTGCTAAGTGGTGAAAAAGAGCAGCAGGCAGGAAGGTACCAGGTGGGCGGGGCTTAGGCCAGGTGACCTAGATCCATCTGCACCTGCTCCCCATCTGCAAAGGAAAAGAAGGTGGAGGGCTCCTTAAGTAGGGAAATAGAGCGGCAAGCAGGAAGGCACCGGGTGGGCGTGGCTTGCTTAGTGGTGAAAAAGAGCAGGAAGCAGGAAGGCACCAGGTGGGCGGGGCTTAGGCCAGGTGACCTAGATCCACTTGCACCTGCTCCCCATCTGCCCATAAATTGATAGTACATCGTATACCTCTGTTGCGTCCATCCACACACCACTCAGACATGGGTGACTAGCAGTGTCTTGGCCACCCTCACGTAACTTTAATGGCTGAAATGCACACACGCATTAAAGCACCTCCCAATTTTTCCCAAACAGCGTATTGGGACCATAGATATGATGAAAGGCTCTATACAAATGACAAATGAATTAATTAAATCACCACCGAAGCTGCTAGGTATGTATAACACACCACTCCAGTGGACACTAGCTGCAGGCATGGCTACCCGCTAACATCAGAATGCAGCAAGGACTATGCCAAAATTCTGTCTTGCTGGTCACATCATTTTCCGCCTACTCACACCAGACTATGCCTCAACACCTCTGACATCAACATGCAGCACAGACCTTTGAAAAATTCGGGCATGCTCAACACAGAGCAAGTCTCTAGCTCTCATGCCATCCCCTCACTGCTCTCCTCAGCACCCATCCACATGCCTGACCACATGGGTTGCTCTCTACCGGATCCTGGCCAGCCCTGCTAAGCCTTATTTGGCCAAATGCACACATGCCTTGTAATCTTACTCCATGACCTCAAACATTCTGAAATTCAGTCCCCCGAGAGCATTCCCACCGCAAGCACATTGCGACTATAACAATGGTAAAAGGCACTATGCAAATGACAAGTACAATACAATACAATACAAATGTTAGAGGAGACATTTTAGCAAGCATTAACGTGGCTGAAGCGATTTTGCAGGCAGATGTAAACTCTTGTATTGGCAATGGAGTTAATCCACCCACACTTGCTCAATTTATATTCTGATTTTGAGGCCCCGTCTTTTTCAGGCTTACAGTCTGCATTTTGTGCTCCGTTATCAGCGACCCGGAGCAACAGTTCTTCTCCCTCTTCTTTACATTTGTCCACCTTTAAGCACTGCCCAATACTTATAAGTTGGAAAGCAGGGATCCAACACAGTGAACTGTGCAACACATGAGACTGTGGCAATGCTAATTGTCACCAATGATGACTGCACTATAACAAGGTGACCCAGGGGTCTAAAGCAAGAAAGATCCAAGTCATAAATCACCATTCACCATGCACAGCTGGAAACTCACCTCAGCAGCCAATTGCCAGTACCCTACATATATGTGCCCACCCACTCCATGCACTATGATGGACCTTGGTGATACATGTGCTGCCGTTTTGTCTGCTCAACTTCAGAAGATAGTGGTTGTAAGCCATTTGTGCCCCCACTAAGTTGCAACTCCTTGGAGATCACTTTCTGACACTATGTGAAGTAACTAGACCCCTTAAAAAGAGTTGTGATTTAGTGATGCATTTGTTTACTTGCACAACAGCAATGCCTGCATGTGTTCACCATTAATGTTTGGTTCTTTGAATGCATCAATATTTGGGAGAACAATACTGTCTGATCAGTAATAAAACAGGAGATGTACATTATAATCTCACTGAGCAACAGACACGTGTTGGTTATAGATGGGATCACTGACCTCAAAGAAAGACTAAACTATAAATGATTCCTTTTCAGGTCACAAAACATACGGACTGTAAATCTCCCTGCGTGCAGCGTTGCTCCCGAACACCAGGCATGGTGTTTCAGCAACATAAATGAAGCTACATGAGCTGATGGAGTCTGATTCTTCAAGAGTGCTAACCTTCCTCTTCACCTCATTAATTTAAACATCTCCTAAGCCATGGGTGCAATCAATCCAACTAACTCCCTGCTGAGACCTCCACCTTCAGAGATCTGTTTAGAATAAGCGTATGCCCATTGCCTACAAACCACAAAATAACATCCACCTAAAACCTTTCTTAATAGTGTTTCCGAGTTAAGCATTCATCCATTTTATACCCTGAAGCACAATTCTTCAATATCAGTGATCTAAAATTGCGCTTTGTATGCTAGTCATATTTTGATCTTCGTTGAAGCAATATTAAAACTGCATAATGACTATTGAATTTTATGACATAGATCTTGAGGCTGCCTCTGTAAACTATACCATATTAATACAATTTGACAGTCTCATGCGTGTACCTGTTCAATGTGTTTATGGCATGTCAATGAAACGTTAAAGCAAGTAAGCGTTATTGCCATTCTCCACTATATCAAGTGTACCTATTGAAGGCCTCTGATTTGAAGTGTCAGAGAAAATGCAGCACAGTTTTCTTTCTTAAATTACACTAACAGGCAAGCATTTCTGAAAGATTGAGGAAGCCACCATTCACAAAAGTATGTTTCCAGTTGTATTGCGCATCTTGTTCACTGCCACAATGAAAAGGCATGCCTCTGTAAAATATGAAATGTAAATAAATGCATGCGCATCCAAGAATAATTTTCAACAGAGTAAAAGTGAATCCTAGGAATGGCGACTATTGCAAAGGCCTTTTTAATTGAATATGGAGACTGGCTAGTTGATGCTGAGGACAGGCTTAACACAAAACAGAAACTGTCCATCTTGTAAAAAGATAAGGTCCAAAACTTTAGGGCGCAGCCACATGAAAAACAATGCAATAGGGGAACATAACACAAATGCAAAAGTCTGGTATTCATCACAGTGATATCCTGGGTCTCAAGCACAGAGAAAAAAATGTGCTTTTGTATCATATGAACTTGATTTGTGTTCAATTACTGTACATGATATCTATTTTGTTTGACTAAAATACAGTGCAATGAAAAAAGGACGCACATTTGAAGTTCCATTGTATTCTGCCATGCTATGTACTTCACTTTGAATCACACTGTACATTATTTAACTCAAAATGGAACATGTCTGAATAAGTAACCAGAAGCACCTCACTCCAGCAGCCACACCCTAAGGAATGCAGCCATGAGACCTGATCACACGTTAAGATCCTTGTTTCTCTTTGAGTGTGAATAACATGTCCAGTAAGGCTTGTTCAAACTGGTTTTTCCAGGTCTGAAGTCACAATCCTGTTTAGTTCAACGCATATTTGAGCTTTCTTTGTCCGTAAACTTGGAAAAAGCCAATTTTTTCCATGCACCGAGGGTGCATCTGCAGACTAAAATCTGCATTTGTTTCAGTAATAATTCTTGTCAAATTGAAGAACAGTCCTTTGTATGCCTTTGAAATGAAAAAATATAATCCTTTGTAAAATACTTTCTTTAGAAAGGAAACTCCAAACAAATGTCAGTTTATAGCTAAAGATTATTGCTTACAACACATATAAAATACACCTAGGGTGCAATGGAAACATTTGGAGATATTTAGCAAAAAATATTATTTGTGGAACTATTTAGCCCTTTGTGCACGCTGGTCTACAGAATGTGAGGATATTGATTTTATCTATCTCGCACATTCACAACCAGAGTTATTTGACATAAACAAAATACCTCTTAATAAGTTTATGGGTGAGTTTCCCCCGTCTCTTCTTTATCATGAGCCTGGTGGAAGCCACTCCTAGTCACTAGTTTGGGAAAGAGCTGAGGATTATAAAAAAGCATGCACAGAGAATGTATCACTTTATATTGGGGGTGGAATATTGAAGAAAGGTTCTGGAAGGAATGAGCCAAAGGGGGCAGAACTGAACCCATCTGGATGACATATCCCCACGCAGACAGGAGACAGAAGCCATTGAGAAGGGGATGCCCATCCTATATTGGGAATTGGTTTCCAGATAGCCAGATGAAAGGAGAGCTTTGCTGATTGAGTAATTACAGACTCGCTTGAGCCCTCCTGGTTCTTCAGAAATGAAAATCTGTTTTTAAAAAGTAAGTAGAACTCTGAGATAACCACATATTGTGCCTATTTTATCTATGGTAAAATGCTGGGAATCAAAGGTGCTGGGAATTAGAAGGAAACCCTAAATTGGCAAAGACCCAGGTGCAATGTTAGATATAATGCCCAGTGCCTCCCATTTACATTGAATGTAAAGTGAAATGGCATTTCCTTAAAGCCCAATGCTTTTTGTAAAATTAAGCACCATTTAAAACAGAATCCATGACTTAAATTGGTGCAGAATCATCTGGACCATAGCGTGTATTCATGGCACACTTTTGTCTAGAAGATATCATGCAGAGGTCTTTGCGCAACAGGAATGAATATTGGGAATGATTTCCAATCATAGAAAATTGTGTAAAGTGCTAAACCCATGCAGTCTCTTACCATGAACGGGACAGGTAGACCTATGTGTAATGTGAAAGGGAAAGGGTGTAGATTGAAAAGCTTGAGCATACATAGAGTGAAATCTGCGCCCATATATAGATTGAAAGTAGAACACAGATGTTTATTGAAAGTCGACCACACATATTGATTAAAAGCTGCACACACATATTCTGAGAAAACGACACACACACGTGTTCAGAGCAAAGTGCAAAATCCCTGAGTGTATTATTTTGCTAATCCAAAGATGAAGGAGTCATATGCAAGCTGGCCATTGTCTATAATGAAATGATGTGACCATAGACATTCACAACCCCACACTTATACAGAGGAGCTAAGTTGGATGAATATATATTTTAAAATGTTATTTGTTCAAGTAACCTTTCTCTGATACCATACTGTTAGGTAGATTTCAAATTTGTATGCCAAATCTCCTTTACCTGTGAGACCCTCAGCACCTTTTGCTGGACTTGTGAAGTTTTTGTCTATGTTTCTGGGTAAGTGGGAACCTTTTTCCCACCTCACCCATTCTTTTACTCTGGCTATGGGAGTCATGTCTGTGTCTCTCCATGCTTTGTTGGAGTCATGCTTTCCCCCAACTTTATAGGCATCTGTAATTGACTTTTCCAGCACAGCACTTTCTGTGCAGTGTTGCTGGGGAGCCCCTTGAGATTACCTTTTTTTAATTGTATTTTCCTTGTGAGAAGACATGCTTCCAAGGGTAGGGGAATACTTTTGATCCTTTCTACATTTTATCTTGTGAGATCAGCACGCTCCACCTTATGTGGAGTGCCGAGGGGTTACACTGTATTCCCTTCGTCACTGGTCTTGTAACATTTCTGTTACATTGACAGGCATACCTGAATGGCTGATGGTAGTGGACCCGTCCTATTAACCCTTGTGTCCATTTTACTCGCAGATTGAGCTCACAGCCACAGTAATACAGAGAAGGGTCAACATTGACCCACAATGGTGACTGTTTTCTTTTTTGTCATTTCTTGGTTGTTTGTCCCTTCTTGGTCCTTATTCTACCTTGCAGGGAGGGGGAGGTCCTTCTCATAATTTTGTCTTTGGTGGGAATCCTTGGTAAAGCCCACCAAAACGCTGGCCTGTCTGTGAGGACAGGAAGCAGGGGAGGTTCTCAAAACTATGCTGGCCTTTGTCTTCTGACATTCCTGCCTGGAGCTAGTTCCAGCTGGGAAGCTGGCCATTCTTAAAGGACAGCCTCCAAAGTTTGAATGTGGCATGAATGCTGGTTGGCTGCATTCTTGGATAAGACATAGTCGACTACTGGAACTAAATCCAAAGAGAAAGAAGTGGAGAAGACATATGCTGCTACTTCCAGCAACCAGGGACGCCTGTTGAGTGAATGCTGCTGTACTGACCCTTTCTTCCATGCAACAGAGAAGTTCCAAAGAGGATGTCTCCTTTCCTTGGGCTGGCGGGCACAACTGGCATTGTGAAGACCTGCATTTTGAGCCATCCCATGATGAGCTGCGACCTTCCTGGGCTGCAAGCCGCTAATACCCTGGTACCTGCAACCATCATGCAGGGCATCATTTTATGAAGATCAAATCCTCCCGAAACTTTGATGGACTCCGGACCTCCAGAGGCAAGATTCCACTCACTGAAGTCCCCTCTTCAAAGTGCATAACTGAGAGAGCACCCTGCATCAACCGAGAGATAACCTTTCTTCATCTGGTATCCTGAAAATTGCGCCAAAACCACAGAGCTATGAGAAGCTATTAATAATCCTTTCTGGGAGCCTTTTCACTCAACGTCTGCTGCAAAATCCCTTCCAGTGTCCATTCTTTTGTCAGAAGACCAAAGAATGTGGTGACCAAATCCAGTAGCTGCTGCATCATGAGGGTGCCTGCCTGCATAATCTTCTACACTGCTGAGCTA
Organism: Ambystoma mexicanum; assembly: GCF_040938575.1. Lineage (NCBI taxonomy): Eukaryota > Metazoa > Chordata > Amphibia > Caudata > Ambystomatidae > Ambystoma > Ambystoma mexicanum. Next base: position 676,683,198 of record NC_090935.1, on the reverse strand, counting down.
CTGTGAGACTTAAGGTAGTACTTACCCAGAGTTGTTCTGCCTCTCCTGCCCTGCTGGGGTGGTGCTTCTCGTGTTTGAGTGTTGGCCCATACACGTTCGAACAGGCCTAATGTCTGTGTGCCTAGCGGGAGTCTTCTCTGAAGCCCCTGAACCCTTTTTCCAACAAAGAGTGTACTTACTTGTAACCGAAGACTTCCTCTGGAAAGTGTGGTCTTTATACAGCTTGAGCCTTACCTGTTCTGCCCTCCAATCTGACTCTGAGACATTCATAACTAGATAGGGATTACCTTTTGAAGTGTTAGGCCTCTGTGAAACTGCATTTTACTCCTAACACAGAACGTTCTACAAAGTTTACTACAAAGTGGTTTTTACTTTCCTTGAATTGCATACTGCCATTCTATAAGTCTTTTACACTGTGGTCTATTGAGGAATTCTTGCAAGAGTTGTTCCAAAGAGAGGGTATGCTGAATTCTATTCTAACAGACAATGGGAGATAGTTTGTAGGCGGATATTTTGAGGAATATGTGCTGTGATATGGAACAAAGCACAAAAAGATTGCGGTCTACCACCCAGACAGTAATGGGGTGGTGGAGAGCGTGAACCGGTGTGTTATGGAGGCTGTCAGAATGGCTGGTGTGTGTGGTTGTGATAAGAAAGTAGCAGTGAGGAAGAGGTTATATGTTCTTTGGATGGCTCCCTGTACCCCCACGGATTGAGTCCCTTCGAGCTGATGAGGAGAAAGAAGGCAAATACCATGATTCTGCCCCCCTGGTTAGGGCAAGCGAGAGAGTCGAACTGTGTGGTGGAAGAGTTGAGGGCAACCATTGATAAGAAAAAGGAAGCGTGCGTGACAAGAGAAAATCAGAAAAGCTGACGGAAGGCAGTTGAAGTGCGTAGATGAGGCTGGGTATGTATAAAGAAAGGTGTGGTAAAAAAAAACGGGGTCCGCTGTATTCGGATCCTGTGCAAATAAAAGTTGTTCTAAGAGGAGCTGTGAGAACACATGGTGGACAGGTGTGGAACCTTGGCAAATTGTGCTAGTGAAACAAAGAGAAAGAGAAATGTGCAGTGATTAGGGAGAGGAGATGTGTTGCATAGTACTCCATGGTGACATGGAGTGTTTGCAGGTGACCTGCATGCACCGACCCCATGGCAACGTGGAGTGCTAATTTGTGAAAGGAGTTCCAGTAAAGCTGTGGTGAGGGAGCTAATGTGAGCAAATGTATCACCTTGCTGTAGCTTTATCCTTTATTTCAGTGATCATGAAGTAAACTGTGTTTCTTAGATACAAGCAATAATAGAACAAATATCCTTTAAATGCCTAGTATCTTTCAGAGTATAATACATACCTAAAATTAATGTTTGCATGAGAACGAGTATTGAGATTCTTGCAGACAGGTACAATGTGCTTGATTTACCAATGATTTCCTTGGTGTAAAGTTGGTGACCCCCTTTGTCAGACTGACCTCATTTTCTTTAAATACATTTCTAGTTTTGAAAACACATTGTTCATTTCCCAGAATTGTGGGGTGGGCCTGTACAGGGGGGACATGAGATTAGGCATGTCACTGTAGTGGAATCAATAATTAAAGGCAATACATATTTCTACATGAGTATTTATCAGATGTAGGTCATGCCAGAAGTTGCTTTATCTCTTTCGCAGCAGACATATTGCTTATCTATCCTACAAGAAGTGAGCTGTCATTCAGCTGCTCTGCAAAGCATAGAGTTGCTGATAAATTCCTAAAGTGGTGAGGTGTCAATGTTTTGTCCAATTTGGTATCAGATTGGGCCTCATTATGAGTTTAGCTGTATCCATGCTGATAAAACCGACCCGGTCCGTCCCCATAGCCGGGTGCCGGTATTCATCACTCCACATTCCCATTTGAAGTCCATAGGGATCAATGGGAATGGGGAGGTCGGACACCGGCACCATTCATGAATTGTGCCGGTTCATCCGACGAGTTGCGCTCGCGGGTGCCGCTCTGCCCGCCAGGTCAGACCTGGCGGGTAGATAGGCACCTGCAAGCACAACTCGTAGATTGCCGGTCCGATAGTAACAGCGCTGGTAGTTTACCAGCGCCGTTACTACCGGACCGGCAAACTTATAATGAGGCCCAGTGACATAGTATAGCCGAGTGAGACCAGAACTACTTTGAGATATTAGATAAAAAAGCTCTAGGAGGTACATAGCTGTAGATATGTGATGGTTACACATGGAATATTCAAATATGACAGGGTATGCCCCAGAATCATGATTCTTTACCAAAGTAATTATGCCCCACGTGGTAATCCACAACATACTAGCTTTAGGCCCCCTGCCATCATGTTGCTCCGTAAGGGAGTAACTCTGGACAGCCTCCCCCCTGCATACCCTATGGGGAGTGGACTCATTTCTTTAGTGGCAGGGATCCTCCCGCTGGTCCACATCCATCACCAATCTTTGTTAGAGTGGCACAGAAAAGGGAAGAAACAAAACCAGTAGCTTTCAAACCAATAAGGGCAGAAGTTGAAGAGTAGAGGATATGTGTTTCTTTGTAGGTATATGTTGAGATGGATTTCTGAACTCTTTCCTGGAGGGGCAGAGGTTCAGAAGGCCAGCCTAGTTTCTTGGAACAGGGTAACCTCTGGACAAGCCAGACCAATCAGGGTAGCGATGGCGGCGGTCAAGACTAGGTCTCAAGAGGGGTGAGGGTGACTGAAAGCCGGCAATGAGCACACAAAGCAAGGACGCTTACAAATTACTCCAGACAGGTGTTATATTAAAAATATAGACACATTTATTACAAGGCCTTTGTAACATCGACCATAGTAAAGAATCACGATAAAACTCAAGTAAATCAACACATCACAAGCAAGACAATATATATACAAGACCAAGGGGTCTAAAGAGTTAGAAGCACGAAATATGCAGACCACCTAGATGGGGAGGAAAACAGGCAGTGCAAGTAATCGTTAGACCCAGTTCGACATCAGAGGCCACCTAACTAGAAGGAAGTCCGACCCTACGAAGAGTGGAGCCTTATGCTCAAAAGTACCTGCACACGCGGGTGCCAACGGGCAAAGGAGCGTCTCTTCAGGGAGGTCAGGCAGTTCAGAGAGGTGAACAAAACGATGATGAACAGTTCCCCGCTACTCCAGCGTGGCCTGCACTTGTGGGCAGAAGCAGGATGCGAGTGCGGAAAAGGGTTGCTGTTTATGACAGCGGTGGAGAGCAACAGGCTCCTGCGGGAGGGCGACCGGTTAGGGTATTGACTACTCACCGGTCCCCGATGCAGGCAGACCTAGGCTTCTCTGGTTCCGTTTCGGTACTTGCAGGTTCCGATGTGATCAGCAGGATGTCTCGACGCTGTGTAGATTCCACGACAGCAGCAGTCAGGGTCGTGGGTGTCCCAAATGCAGCGAACACGCACAGGTTTGTTACCACAGCAGGGCAACTCAGCAACCGCGGGTATTCCGGTCCCAAAGCACACGTCTCACTTCAGACCTGGGAATGCCAAGTGTACGAATCGTGTGAGCGTGCCGAGGACACGGGATTAGCAGTAAGCCAGACGGCGGTGACAGAGCAAGGTTCCTGTGTAGGCTGGTCAGTCCACTGGATGGCCCAGGGACGCTTCCGAAGGCTTATGTACAGGATTTGGTGAGGATGCCGAGAATAGCTGTTCCCACTATTCTAAAGGGTCGAAGCGCCAGTACAGACCATCTCGTTCGATCCGAGGCAGAGGGGTCTCACAGGGCGACAGCAGTGCAGGGTGCCAAACCTTCAGCGGGTCACCAGCGATTCCTCGACTCCGCTTCTTAGTTGCAGGATACGTGGCTCCTTATCCTTTGTTCGTGAGAACTCAGGAGATTGACCTGGTAGTGGTGTTTCCAGCCTCCTCTTATCCAGAGTTCCCTTCGCGCCAAAACGGAGAGGACCCAATGGGAGATCTGCTCACAAAAAACTCACACCATACGTGGACCTATCACGGACCACGGTGGTCCCAGGCAATCAAGACACTCTAGACTCTCTGGCACCCAGGATGTGTATTGGGAGCAGACATCCCAGCCCACATCCTGGAGGCACACACCATCCATGCAGAAGCCTGCGAAAGCGTTGTGTTTCGCGGGAAAGTGCATGACCAAATAAGGACTGCCCCGGGTTGGCTCGACCTGGGGGAAGGTGAAGGAGCAAGACGGTCAGCGGACAGGACAAAGAACCTCGTGGCATGGCCATTTTGGAGGCCAGGCCACCCATTTGGGCCAAACGCAGGAAGCGCGGTTAACATGGCAAAAAGGGGTTCAAAACACAAAGAAACGATAGCTGCCACCAGTCCCGTCCGTGACACACTTGCACATTTCATGATAAATCCAACGAGAGTTTCTAGGGCCATTGGAATGACTAGAGACCCAAGAGCGCGTTAATGTAAGTTATGGTGCACTCTTGTTTCATGTTGCTCAAAAGCTGCAACATGAGGAAAGGACTAAAGGAAACAAGTCTCTCGGTCTTGACTGTCTTAAGGGCATGTCAGTTTCCCCGTAAGAATGCAGCGAAAGCCCAGAGGAGTGCGGCGGAAGGCTGCGCTTCTCTGGCAAAGTCTAGATCAAGGTGTAAAACAACAGCAAAAAGTTTGGGGGTTGCCACATGCAAGGAAAATTACCTACAATTATGAAACCTTTCCTAACACTCGCCCCTCCCAGACTAAGGACAGGGGGAACTAATCTACCCCTGGATGAGTTTCTTGTTCAGGTCGGTTAAACATTCTGGACAACCCATCGGCATTGCTATGTTGGACACCTGGCCTATGCTCAATAGTGAAGTCAAAGCCTTGCAGACTTATGGACCACCTAAGCAACTTTGGATTCTCTCCCTTCATGTTCATTAGCCACTTTAAGGGCTTATGGTCAGTTTGCACAGTGAAGTGGGTCCCATAGAGGTAGGGCCTCAGCTTCCATAGGGCCCACACAACAGAGAAACATTCTTTCTCTACTGTGGACCATCTGAGCTCTCTGTCCTTAAACTGGCGACTAATGAAACCAATAGGGTGTTCCTTACCCTTCTCATCTACTTGCGATAGTACAGCTCCTATCCCAGTGTCAGAGGCATCTGTCTGCACAATAAAAGGTCTTTGGTAATCAGGGGCCCTGAGAACAGGGGCCTGGCACAAGGAGTCTTTTAATCCGTTGAAGGCCTTCTCACACTTGTCGGTCCAAGTTACCTTCTTGGGTTTCTTCAGAGTGGTGAGAGCAGTCAGAGGGGCAGATATGGTACCATAGTCTGCCATGAAGTTGTGGTAATACCCCGTGAGTCCTAAAAAGGCTCTCACTTGGGTCTGTGTAGTGGGGGTAGGCCAGTCTTGTACTGCTTGTACTTTACTGGGTAGAGGCTGTATCCTCCTTCCACCTACTTCATGTCCAAGGTAAACCACTGAGCCTTGTCCAATCTGGCATTTACTAGCCTTTATTGATTTATTGATTTATTGATTTATTTACTAAGCGCTTTACACCAAAGACATATGGTCAAGTGTGCTTTCTGAAAGCCTGTAGCACAATTCCGAGGTGTTTCACATGGTCTTCCCAGGTGGCGCTGAAAACTGCTATATCATCCAGATATGCAAGACAGAATTCATCCAACCCGTTTAACACATGCTTCACAAGCCTCTGAAAAGTGGCAGGTGCATTCTTCAACCCAAACGGCATTACCCGGAACTTTTAAAGACTGTCTGGGGTTGAGAACGCTGTCTTCTCCTTGGCATGTTCTGCTAAGGCTATTTGCCAATAGCCCGCAGTGAGGTCAAACGTGCTGAGGTACTTGGAGGCACCCAAGTTATCCACCAGCTCACCTGTTCGAGGCAAGGGGTGTGCATCTGTCTTGGTGACAGCAGTCAGAGCCCTGTAATCCACACAGAACCTCAGTTCAGAAGTGCCTGCTTTTGGAACCAAACCCACAGGGCTGGACCAAGGACTACTTATGGGTTCAATCACCCCAAGATCTAACATTTAGTTGACCTCTGTCTTAATGTAAGACTGTACTTTGTCTGACATCCTGTATCCTCTACTTTTGGTAGGTACGCTGTCTCCTGGGTCTATGTTATGTTTGCACCAAGGTGTCAAACCAGGGGACTGCGAAAACAGGGGGGAAAATTACCTAAGCAAACTTTTCACCTCAACCTGCTGATCAGAAGTCAGGTGAGAGGCCACTCGGACACCCTCAAAGGAGCTATCTGAAGGACCGCTTTGGAACAGGTCGGGGAGAGGTTCAGACTCCTCTTCCTCAACATCTGAAGCTAGTAGCAGTGCTGCGATTTCGACTCTTGGGACGAAAGCCTTCAGCCTATTTACATGGAACACTTTTGGAGCCTGTCCAGGCCTTCCAAGGTCCACTAAATAGTTGACCTCACCCAGGGGCTCCACCACTGTTTAGGGGCCTGACCATTTGTCCTGTAAAGCTCTAGGCCTTATGGGATTCATGATTAGGACTTGCTGACCAGGTGTAAAGTTGATGAGGGAAGCTTTCTGGTCATACCAATGTTTTACCAGCGCTTGTCCTGCCTTCAACTTGTCACTAGCCAGACCCATCAGAAGTACCATCCGTTTTCTGAGCCCTAACACATAGTCTACTACGTTGGTAGTAATAGGGGGAGTGGGCATCTCCCATACCTCCTTGACTATGGCTAAGGGTCCCCGCACAGCGTGACCAAACAGAAGTTCAAAGGGGCTGAAGCCAACACCCTCCTGTGGTACCTCTCGGTAGGCAAACAGTAAGAATGGTAAAAGAAGATCCCATTTTCTTCTTTGGGGTTCTTCCAGAGCCCCAATCATACTCTTTAACGTTCTGTTGAACTGTTCCACCAGACCATTGGTTTGGGGGTGGTATGCGGAAGAGAACTTGTAGGTGACCCCACATTCTTTCCACATAGCCTCCATATACTTCGACATAAAGTTGCTGCCTCGATCAGACACAACTTCCTTAGGGAAGCCAACCCTAGTAAAGATGCCAAGTAACGCTTTTGCAACTGACTTGGCAGTTACATTTTTTAATGGGATGGCCGCAGGATACCTGGTAGCATGGTCGACCAGCACCAGGATAAACCTATTGCCTGAGGATGTTTGCAGGTCAAGGGGGCCAACGATGTCAATCCCTACCCTTTTGAATGGTATTCCCGCAACTGGGAGTGGTACCAATGGAGCTTGGATTGTTGAGCCACTCTTACCAGATAACTGGCAGGAGGCACAACTCCTGCAGTGACTTTCTACTTGCACCCCCATCTTGGGCCAGTAGAAGTGCATGGATAACCTTTGCTTGGTCCTCTTAATACCAAGGTGACCAGCAAGGGGCACTTCATGCGCCAACTGCAGGAGGAAGGGTCTTACAGCAAGGGGAACCACCAACCTCCTATGGTCTCCTTCTGTAGACTCTGTGGGCTCACTATACAGGAGTCCACCTTCCCAATAAATCTGATGCTTCCCAGGAGGTTCACCCTCAAGCTGGGAGCAGGCCTGTCTCCTTAGGCCTTCCAGAGATGGGCACTCACGTTGGCCTTTACTGAATTCTTCCCTGTCAGGACCAACTTCCCACCTTCTACTAACAAGTCTTTTAGTTTGGGATGGTCATTGGGGTCAAATACTTCAGGTATTGCTGCCTCCTCGTCAGGTCCGGGCGATTGACCAACTTCCTCCACCGCAGTGGTAGGTGAGTTCGGGGGAATATTTTCTTTCCCTCGTTTTGGTTTTCTGACTCCTTTATCCTTGGGTTTCCCCTTTGGCTGGGGCAGCTCACTGATCTTGGTCAGTGCTGCCCTGGTTTGAGACCGTGTGCAGGGTCTGTCGGCAGTGTCTCCCACGAACCCTAACACTCGGAGATCGTTGCCCAACAAGACCTTTCCTGGGACGTTCCCCTGAATGCTCACTGGAATCCTGACTGCTGTACCATTGATAGTAAGATTTACAGGTATTACTGGAAACATGAGAGGTGGGCCGTCAGCCAACTTAATGGGCATCAGATTAGCTCTGGCAACTTCCTCTGAGTCTGCCAAGGCATAATCCACTACAGTTCAACTGCACCCACTATCCCTAAGAGCCGGAGTATCTACTCCATTGACCAGCACACTGTCTTTAAAGTAGTGCTTGGTGTTATCTGGAATCCTAGCATAAGCCTCTGTGACTTTAGGCTCCCAGGAACCCAGGGAAACTAAAACTACCTCAGCTTCTATCCCACTGGGGAAGGAGTCTGAGGAGAAGGATGCTCCTGTAATCTCTTCTTCCTCATAGGAGGAGAAGGCCAGATTAGCGGAGTGGACCCCCAAAGGTTTAACCTTACACCGGGGATCCCCTTCACGTGGTCAGTTACTCCACAAGCAAAACACGATCCATTGGGTCTGTTTACATAGGGAGGCTTACTATAACCAGAGTTCTGTTTCGGAAGCTGACCTCCACTACCCTGTGAGTTTTCTTGTGTCTTACCCTTATTTTTCTTTTTGTGGCCCTTTTGAGAAGAAGATTTATCAGATTCTCCACCCTCCTTATCTTTGGACTTGTTCCCTTCCTCCTGCTTACCAGGATGAGTTTTGTCCTTATGGGACAGTCGATGTGACACCCACAAATCTGCAGCAATGGCAAGCTTCTTAGGATCTATCTCCTTTGAATCTGCCAAATGCTGCTTAAGCTCAGGGGAAGAAGATGCAAAAATATGTTCCAGCATGACAAGACTTATCATACCTTCAAAGGTAGAAACCTTATAACCTTCGACCCAGCCAGTCAAGTTTTTTAACGATTCGGTTACATAAGAAACCCAAGTACCACCTTCTTTTTTCTTATACTCTCGGAATCGTTTTAAATATTGGGCAGGATTCTTTCCAAACTTTAAAATGAGAGTTTGCTTCAACATTGCAAAATCTGCTTGCTCAGCCTTCGACATTTCCATAATGGCACTGCAGCCAGAATGGGGCAGTCTGCTGAGTAACCAGGCAATTTTATCAGAATTGTCAACTTGTTGATCTTCACATGCATACTCAAATGTATTCAGCCAGTCCATAATGTCATTCTTTTCCTCATACACACTGAGCAGATCTTTTGGAAACTTTGGATGAGAGGAGGCCCCAGAACCATGTCCAGGACCCTTGGATCTATTGGCAACTTGAAGGTTGGCCAGTTCCAACTGGTGATCCCTGTCTTTCTGTTTTTCTGCCTGTTTGATTTTTAGCTTGACCCTATTGAACTCAAGCTCTTCCTGGAGTTTGGCCATATTGAACTCAAGCTCCTTCTGCCTAAACAGCAGCTCTTGCTTCTTGAATTCAAGCATGGCCTCCCCATCAGCACTGGCAGAGGAAACATTGGACATTTCATCCTCCCTGTCCTCATGGTCGCGGTGGAACAGTGCAGAGGCAGAACTGTCAGTTCTACCAGTGAGAGCAGCCTCACCTCCTTCTGCACTGTCCCCGGAAGCTATAGCGTCAAGCTGAGCTTCTTGCCACGCCATGATTCTTTGGATCATTTTCATTTTTGTGCCTTGTGAGGAGACACCTCTTTCAGCACACATCTTTTTCAATGTTTCGGATTTAGAAGCATTTAAAGTTAACAAGGTACCTGTTTCCATACTGTTTGATAGGACTATGGCCTTTAAAGAGTTATACTACGACAATTCACTACATGTCCTGTTAGGAATAACTTGAAATGCCCTCGCTCGTGCGCAACACTGGATACCTTCAGTCGTATCCCACCGCTGCACACCAATTTGTTAAGATGGATTTCTGAACTCTGTCCTGGAGGGGCAGAGGTTCAGAAGGCCAGCCTAGGTTCTTGGAACAGGGTAACCTCTGGACAAGCCAGACCAATCAGGGTAGCAATGGCGGTGGTCAAGACTAGGTCTCAAGATGGGTGAGGGTGACTGAAAGCCCGCAATGAGCACACAAAGCAAGGACGCTTACAAATTACTCCAGACAGGTGTTATATTAAAAATATAGACACATTTATTACAAGGCCTTTGTAACATCGACCATAGTAAAGAATCACGATAAAACTCAAGTAAACCAACACATCACAAGCAAGACAATATATATACAAGACCAAGGGGTCTAAAGAGTTAGAGGCCACCTAACTAGAAGGAAGTCCGAGCCCTACGAAGAGTGGAGCCTTATGCTCAAAAGTACCTGCACATGCGGGTGCCAACGGGCAAAGGATAGTCTCTTCAGGGAGATCAGGCAGTTCAGAGAGGTGAACAAAATGATGATGAACAGTTCCCTGCTACTCCAGCGCAGCCTCCACTTGTGGGCAGAAGCAGGGCGTGAGTGCGGAAAAGGGTTGCTGTTTACGACAGCGGTGGAGAGCCACAGGCTCCTGCGGGAGGGCGACCGGTTAGGGTATTGACTACTCACCGGTCCCCAATGCAGGTAGACCGCGGCTTCTCCGGTTCCGTTTTGGTACTAGCAGGTTTAGATGCGATCAGCAGGATGTCTCAACGCCGTGTAGATTCCGCGACAGCAGGAGTCAGGGTCGAGGGTGTCCCAAATGCAGCGAACACGCACAGGTTTGTTACCACAGCAGTGCAACTCGGCAACCGCAGGTATTCCGGTCCCAAAGCACACGTCTCACTTGAGACCTGGGAATGCCAAGTGTACGAATCGTGTGAGAGTGCCGAGGACACGGGATTAGCAGTAAGCCAGACGGTGGTGACAGAGCAAGGTTCCTGTGTAGGCTGGTCAGTCCACTGGATGGCCCAGGGACGCTTCCGAAGGCTTACATACAGGATTTGGTGAGGATGCCGAGAATAGTTGTTCCCACTATTCTAAAGGGTCGAAGCGCCAGTACAGACCATCTCGTTCGATCCGAGGCAGAGGGGTCTCACAGGACAACAGCAGTGCAGGGTGCCAAACCTTCAGCGGGTCACCAGCGATTCCTCGACTCAGCTTCTTAGTTGCAGGATACTTGGCTCCTTATCCTTTGTTTGTGAGAACTCAGGAGATCAACCTGGTAGTGGTGTTTCCAGCCTCATCTTATCCAGAGTTCCCTTCGCTCCAAAACGGGGAGGACCCAATGGGAGATCTGCTCACAAAACACTCACACCATACGTGGACATATCACGGACCACGGTGGTCCCAGGCATTCAAGACACTCTAGACACTCTGGCACCCAGGATGTGTATTGGGAACAGATATCCCAGCCCCCATCCTGGAGGCAAACACCAGGCATGCAGAAGCCCGCGAAAGCGTTGTATTTTGCGAGAAAGTGCATGACCAAATAAGGACTGCCCCGGGTCGGCTCGACCGGGGGGAAGGTGAAGGGGCAAGACGGTCAGCGGACAGGACAAAGAACCTCGTGGCATGGCCATTTTGGAGGCCAGGCCACCCATTTGGGCCATACGCAGGAAGCGCGGTTAACATGGCAAAAAGGGGTTCAAAACACAAAGAAACGATAGCTGCCACCAGTCCCGTCCGTGACACACTTGCACATTTCATGATAAGTCCAGCGAGAGTTTCTAGTGCCATTGGAATGACTAGAGACCCAAGAGCGCGGTAATGTAAGTTATGGTGCACTCTTGTTTCATGTTGCTCAAAAGCTGCAACATGAGGAAAGGACTAAAGGAAACGAGTCTCCCGGTACTGACTGTCTTAAGGGCATGTCAGTTTCCCCGTAAGAATGGAGCGAAAGCCCAGAGGAGTGCGGCGGAAGGCTGCGCTTCTCTGGCAAAGTCTAGATATGGGTGTAAAACAACAGCAAAAAGTTTGGGGTTGCCACATGGAAGAAAAATTACCTACAATTATGAAATCTTTCCTAACAGTATACACATTTGTAAACCAAATGATGGTATTAAGTAATACCACATATAACTTATTTTACCCCCAAAATGTTGCAGGCAGTGCCAGAAGTCCCACCGTTTCTATCCAGATTAGAAATGGATCAGTCTGTATAGCACAACCACCACCCATTAGTACCCGGCGAGGGTCAACCAGAATGCAACAAGCATTCTGATTCGCCCTCGCGGGGGAATTACCAGGCCGGGAATCCCTTGCATGCCCGTACGTGCCTTTTGTTCCCGGTGGAGGCGTGGTGGCCCCTTAGCCAATGAGAAGGCTCGAAATGGGGCAATCCCAGCTCCAAGCCTTCCCATGGCTGGAGGCTGCCTTCGTCCCATGCGGGGACTCAGGTACATTTTTTTCTCTCCACCCCCCTCCCCTGCTAACTATCCCATCCCCACCCTCCCAACCCCACTTACCTTCTTTTTTCTTCTTGTTTCTTCTTTTCTCAGGAGTGAACACGCTGGGAACACTTCTGTTCCCAGCGCATCTGCTCCTGATGGCGGCCATGGAAATGGAAAACGAACTATGTTTTCCCTTTCCGGGCGGCCATTTTATTAGACTCAGCAGCGTATTTGAGCAGAAAAAATGCTATTCATACCCCGGTCTAACGGGCGAGGGTACTAATGGCTATAAGCCCCTCGACAGCGGGCCAATACCGCCCGTGGTAATGTCCCTGGGTCCTCGTTAAGGTCCTTACTACGCTCGGGCCTTTAACTATGCGCCCGGGGGCATTACCTGGGGCGGTATTAGCCCGCTGTCTCGGGGCTTATTGCCACATTAATGGCAATGATTGATTAGCAAGGTTTTGAGTCCTCAACTTCCATGGAAGCAACTGAGGACTAGTTGTAGAGCTGCTCTATGGAAGAGAACTCCAACATGCACAGAAGTGAGGATTGACTTAGAGAAAGGGAGAGCGACGAGGCTGAAGGTACAAAGCAGTTCTCTCCCTGAAATGCCTCTCCTATGACGTAATTTTCAAACACTTTTCAATTTGGAAAGTTAAAATTAAGTGAACGAGACGATTATTGATGGAGCATTGCTGCATACTATAAAAATGTTCTTTTACAAAGACTCTAAGACGGCCAGGAATGAGTGGGGCCAGGGACACTTTCAGAATACTTACCTGGCATGCACCCATGACCATAGGCAAAAAAGGTGTACATACCGCCATTTCTATTCCCTTCGACACTGTCTTACTTCTGCTTATACTGGTACCACTTTGCTCCCCTGAGAGAGCCTTCTTTCTCAGCGCACCGTGGCACCCGCCACTCCTTTTCTTACCAGGCAAACGTCCATCACTGCATGGTGGATGCATTGATGATTCAGCATGTAATGAATTCAATCAGCAATAAACTCACGAAATCCTAATGCACTTCACTCAGCATCAGAATCCTTGCACGTTTCTTGAATGCATTAGCTCCTAATGAAGCTAATGAATGCTCTAACCAGACCTATAGAGGCCTTCAGTATCAGCGATGGACAAGCATTAAGTTAACGATGGATAGCAGAGTATATGATACATTTATTACAAAACAGATAGGCCGTTTAGTTGGGACTTCCCATACTTATTTCTAAAGAAGATAGAATCCAATTGCCTCCTCATGATAATAACAGTGGGTAGAAGCCAGGCTTCCTGTACAAGAGAGATAACAAAAAGTCAATATTAGTCAATTGAAAAGAATCAAAGATTCTGCTTATAACCCAGAAACCTATAATTGAACACAGCAGGTCCCAAGTGTTGTTGCCAAGGTAGCAAACACAAACAATGTAAAATGCACCATACAGGATGGAATAACAGCCAGAATAACTCCTTGAAACTTGAATGGAAGACTAAGGATACAGAAAACGAAACCTGACTTTCACCTAGTCAGTGCCGCCTGACGCAGATCACAAGTGTAATCACTAGGTCTGTATTGTGTGGTTTGTTCATCAGGGTGGGCTATGTGCGTGTGTTCCTAGTAATACAAGAAATCTGTAATTCCTTAGGTTCGAAATTAGTGTTGATGCCAGCGCTATTCCATGGGCTGTGAAACCGACACAGGTTCATCACAATTGGGTTTTGCAGAAAACGGGTTAAAACATTTTCCAGAAGTTTTGTTTGTACGAAGGTACTGCTGCTACAGCTGGAGTCGTTAAAAAGGGCTGCTCTACAGCCACAGACAGACAGTAAATGTATTCGTTGGCCCTAGTTAAACCAGTTTAGTTAGCATTTTCCCAAATGGGTCATTTTGTGGTAGATTCCAGCCTGGAATGGTTTCAAGCCTTTCCTCGCTATTAGTTCAATGGGCGGAAGGTTTTGTGTAGGAGCACTGCAGGCATAAGACCGGAAGGAGTAGGCTGATCGCCCGAGCAGATGCGCACCTCGCGACTCCTGGGCTCCACAGAATCCTGATGACAAATGGCGCGCTCTCTCGGAATGGTGGTTTTTGGCTTACTGCACAAAACCCAGACTCATTTAAAAGTGGAAAAGGTTGCTTTAATGTGACAGGCCAAAGCTTACAATTAAACGCTTACCTGGCTCCATGGCCTTTCAGACTAAAGAACTATTTTAAACCACCAATTAAATAATTAAACATTTTCATTTTCCCCCGACAATTAAATAATTAAATAAAACCACTTCTTCCCTAACTATCCCTTGTACCCTACCGTCTCTTTACCCCTTCTCCAGGTGTCCCGCTTTCTCCCCGGGGCCATGCCCCTCCAGGCTCAATACCTGTTCCCCCAGGGTGGCCCGCTTGTGCAAACAGCACCACCCCATCCTTTCCTGTGCCATTCCCCCATTGTGCTTCCCTCCACCCACATCTAAAGGGGCCATGCCCCCGGCAACCAGAACCACTTCAAGACCCCTCAGAGTGCCCTCTACACCTATCTCCCCCTTCCTATGACCTGAAGCCAATCTGACCTGCCACATCAGCAACAGAAATTTTACATTACAACTTCACTAGTGCCCCGACCTGTCACACAAAACTACCAGATAAATAGCTCCTTAAACAGACCCAAAATCCCTGTAAAAAACTTGACATGGAAGGTAAAAAACCCTGCAGAACCCAAGTACATGCCCCCCCTTATTAATAAAAACAGATACCAGACCTAAACCAAAAGAAAGGGGTGGGAGGGCGGGTCAATCTGAAAGTCCAACCGTCGCCTGCCTCCCGAACCTTCCCCGAAGGCTTAAGTACCCCCCGGGAGGCACTCTACCCCCCACGGCCACTCGCTGGCCGTGTGCAGCGCCAAAATACACCCTGGGGGGAAACGCTTCACGTTCCCCCCAGGCCCCCCCTTTTGGCTTACTGCACAAAAACCCAGACTCATTTCAAAGTGGAAAAGGTCGCTTTAATGTGACAGGCCAAAGCTTACAATTAAACGCTTACCTGGCTCCATGGCCTTACAGACTAAAGAACTATTTTAAACCACCAATTAAATAATTAAACATTTTCATTTCCCCCCGAAAATTAAATAATTAAATAAAACCACTTCCTCCCTAACTATCCCTTGGACCCTACCGTCTCCTTACCCCTTCCCCAGGCGTCCCGCTTTCTCCCCGGGCCCATGCCCCTCCAGGCTCAATACCTGTTCCCCCGGGGTGGCCCGCTTGTGCAAACAGCACCACCCCATCCTTTCCCGCGCCATTCCCCCCATTGTGCTTCCCTCCCCCCACATCTAAAGGGGCCATGCCCCCAGCACCAGAAAAACCCTCCACCGAGGTGTTTTTTCTGCCTCCCCGCCCCCAACAGTTCTCCTTCCCTCTGATTCCTTAACCAATCTCCCAGCCAAGAGCTCAGGTCTGCCAGATAATGATTATTCCCCAAAACCCAGCAAGTGTACATCATCCTCTGTAAATCTCATCAATCCTTCCTAAACTATCTCCTTACGGTCCAAAACCTGTACCGCCACCGATGCACAAAATTCTACCATCCCTCTGTTTAGCCCCCTCCTTCCTTGCCCGCTCTATCGGTCCCTCATTTCTCGCTCCCCTCCAAACTCTCCGCAGCAACCACTTAGTCCCCACACAGATGCTTGAGGCCACACTTGTCGGACCCATAACAAAAACCCTTTTTATTTTCCTAAGAAGAGCCACACCCGTATCCATTACCAGATCATTTTCCCCACCATGAATAATCCCCCCATCTGGAGGCCCATAGCTTTCCCTCACCCCAGCCAACATAGGAAGCAACTGATTCCAGCGCAGCCCCCCAAACCCGGACCATCTTACCACAACATCTTAATAGTTGCAACCCAGTTGCCTGCCAACAACCCTTTTCTCAGCTTCTTTCCCCGCCCACTTAACCCTACAATGTCCCACAAACCAGATTTTTGACAGCTGACCCGACCTCCTAGCAGCATCTGAAAAAGAAATTACAAAATCACTTACAAATCAACAACATCCTAATAAATGCAACGCTCCTGCTACCTACTGAAAAATTCTATAAAGACATCCCGTTTGCCCCGGTCCCTGACATACCCTTTGTATCTCCCTTACTTCCAGCGTCCCAAACTTTTCACCTACTCCTCTGAATAGCCCAGCCTGCTACCTTCAGATGCTGCACCCCTCCTAAATGAATGAGTTCCAACCTCCTGACCTTTCCCACACCACTAGTAACACCTTCCTCAGTACCCTATCCTTCCTGGCCATCTCCTTATCCCTCTCTGAAAACACCCCCGGTCCTTTTCTACCTGTCCCCCTATAGTTCGCACCTTTCACCTAACCTTTAAACAATACACCTAAACCCACTTAGCCCCCCTTTTTCCTCTAATCTATTACCCTCCTGCTCACCCTTGCCCCCCACCTTCCATCACCTTATTAATATGGCCCTGCGTTGCCCCCCCCTGCACCGGGGGCCCACGTGCACACACGTCCATGCAGGTCCTTTTCTTCATTACTCCTCTTCGCCACTGCACCAGGGGCCAAACCTGCACCCCCGTCCATGCAGTCCATTCCATATAACTAATCTTCAAGCTCCTTGCGTCCATTACCACCTGTTTCCCACCTGTACCAGGGGCCCTAGTGCACCCCCGTCCATGTAGGCCCCTTTTCTGCCTTACTCCTCTCCACCGCTGCACCAGGGGCCAAACCTGCGCCCCCGTCCATGCAGTCCATTCCATATAAATTCCTCTTCCAGCACCTTGCTTCGTTGCTCCACTTTTTCCCACAGATTCACCAGGGGCCCTATTGCACCCCCATCCATGCAGACCCCTCTCATCACTTCCCCCTGCTGCACCAGAGGCGCTCCCGCACCTCCGTCTATGCCGCCTGAAGCTTACTCACCTTGTCGTGCGGCAAGCGTGAGGGCTTCACCACCGTCGTCCATGCCCTCCAAACGATGGCCACCACCCCTTAACAATTTCCAGTTACATCCCCCCTGCGGCCCTCCCCTGCCCTACCTACACGTCTTCCTCCTCACCCATCTCCTACCCCCTTTGGATCGCCCCCAAAACCTCTCATCAAACCTTGTGCCCCCCCTCCTTTTATGATAAACTGAGCCCGACCTACCAGCACACCCCAATTTACCAGGCATGCGGTCCTTCCCCCCCATCTCCTTGCCCCTTTCCTCGCCCTGACCCACTGTCCCCTGCCTGAAAACAATCTGTAACCGGATGCCGACCCGCACACCTGCTGCACTCGTGTTTAAATTTGCACATCCACCTCGTGCAGCCTTCTTTATTGAGTGCCCAACATGCTGTTGAGGGCTGTCTTCTGCCTCCTCCCTCCACCCCCTCATGGGCGGGGCGACCAAGAAAGGGCCGGTAAGGCACAGGCAGCCCACTTGCTGTGTGCAATGTCGGGGCAGGCCTCGTCTGAGCCATCCATTGCAGCCAAAGATCCATGTCTATCTCCCCCCAAAACAGTCTGACTGTCCTCCGCCATTCTTGCTCTGAATTCCTCATCATAGCGTACCCAGGCAAAACCCCCAAAACCTGTGAAAGCCTTCCTAATTACGTCCATATATTTAAGCAGAGCCACGCATCGCTCCGGGAATTTCTCACAATATACATTGGCATAAATGATAAATGCCAACGTCCAATTCTCAATAGTCACTGGGAACCTTGGGCGTGAAGCCAGTTCCCTCTCTTCTTCCTCCTTTGCTCTCACTTCCCTATGGAGCAGCTTAAAAACATCTCCAAATTCCCCCGCCTGAATCTTTTCCCTAGTCGCTGCCATCAAGTGCGCCCCCAAAGGTTTTGTGATACCCATGTACGGCGGTTTTTTCTCCTTGCCTTTCACTTCAACCTCCTTTTCTTTTGCAACTTGCACCTCGAGCACCAATGGCTCCACCACCTGGTCCGTTTGAACTTCCACTGAGCAAATGCCCTTCTCATCCCCCAAGTCTCCAATGGCCTGTACACCAACTTCTTTCCTTACCCCTTGCAGGCCAGACCCTTCATTACCCGTCCCCATTCTCGTGTCCCCTCTCTGCCATGCAGATGACCATTTCCTTTCCCGCTCACCTCTTTCCACACAGCCCGTCTGTGGTCTGGCGTCCACACCGCTGCTCCTCATCTCTTTTCTTAGAGGGCTCCTACTGCGGGGACAAAACATGTCAGCAGATTCGCCCAGCCAATTGTTCCCCCAACCTCTTGCCCTCCGACCACCCTGCACCTGTCTTTCCCAATCCCACCTCAAACTTCTTCTCTCCTCCCCCCTATCCCTTACAGCCCTATAACCTTCTTCCTCCCACTGCCCCCATAATCCTCCAATGCAACTTCATCACCCCTTAAATACAATTGTGGATGCGAGGTAGCCAAAATAACAGGCCTGCCAAATTAATGTATTGTGTCTTTTAAACTTTGTTTATCCCCTGTAACAGCCTGCCCAGACCGAAAATGCAGAAACAGGAGAAAATAGTAGATAGTAACCCTAACTGAATGTCACAGAGAATGCTTACTGTCCTAAAATAACAGATGCTAAATTAAGAAATGTTTTATTTATTTATTTATTTTATTTTTTATTTTTATTCACCCCCCATCCCCCTATAAGGGCAAAACTGATAAGGATTGCCCCTTGAAAATCCCCCACCAGAAGGCAGCTCAGCCAGAGCACTGTGGAGCCAAAACTGAAGACTCCCTAAAAGGAACGCGGCTCCTTTAACAGGGCTGCACTGCCTCTCCCGGACACAGCAGTCACCGCGTGTGAAGCTGAAGCCCGTTGGAAACACCCAGCTAGAAGACTTCCTCCCTGAACTTTACCCCGTGGGCACAGCAATTAGCAAATTGCTGTTTAATCTGACAGAAGTCCTTTATAACCCTCCCACGCAAAGAAAACCTGTCACATAGAGTGCCTGACACCAGAAAGGAAACCCCATCACACTAACCTACGACCCCAAGAAACAGAAAAACAAACGTTCCGCTCCAAAGTCTACACTTCAAAGCTTGGAATGCAGCCCACCCCCACGGGACACGCCCTGGCTCCAGAAAGCGGAGCGCCTACACAAGTAAGAAATGGAGGTACCTTATTTACGGTACCTCCGCTAAAATGCACAAAATATATATTTTGTTTTATAACTAACTGCCTACCTTAAAACCCACTACAGCTACTTTGCTCCACTCCTCACCTCCAAAACCCCGCTCGCAGGCCCAAATAGGGAAGGCTCGGGAGCAGGCAACAGGACTGATCAATCTGAAAGTCCAACCGTCGCCTGACTCCCGAACCTTCCCTGAAGGCTTAAGTACCCCCCGGGAGGTGCTCTAACCCCCACGGCCACTCGCTGGCAGTGTGCAGCGCCAAAATACACACGGGGGGGAAACGCTTCGCGTTCTACCCAGTGCCCCCCTTCCCTCTGAATGCATACTGTGCACATTTGATGAAATGAAGTGTAAACATGTGTTGCCTCTTCTCGAGCTATTCTTTAAACTTACTACTGCAAACCTGTTTGTTACACAAAAGGTCACGATAAGCAATACATGAATGCGTAAAGACTGAAGTAAGCTGGGTAAGGGACGCCTTCTGTCCCGGGTACAATGATGAAAGAAAGAAAACGCGTGTCTTCTCCTGGGATAAACTTCCAGTGAGCTGAACGAATACAAATGATAAATATGACTAAATAAAATGACTAAAGCGTCTAGGAATCGTAACTTGTATTTATCACAGTAAGAGAAATGGAAAAGTCCTTTGCAGGGGCAATAGACATGACTAGTAGATTCCCGAGTGACATCGTATCATAATCAACAGCGCCGCAGCCCACATGACTGAGTACAATTGAGTCATTTGGTAAGAAACACACTCTCTTGGTGCTCTTCTATTGAAGTGATAATATCTGTCAGGGGAAACTCTCCCTGCTGCTAGGCCTAAAGCCAAGACTCCAGCCACAAGCCAAACTTAACCTGCGCCCTCCGAAACCAGACAGGTGCTTTGCAACCACAAGTGCATGGCAGCAATGGCCAACTCTGGACATCTGAGAAGAACCAGCCCGTCAGAGTAGGCCACGCCTTGGGGAGGTGGAGCACCCGCGCCAGGCCTTGCAGCCCATGCATTTCAATGAGACCATGGACTTCCAACCAGAAAAATGATTGTTTCTGCAAGAGGGAAACCGTCCCCAGATCACTGACACCAAGGAGAGTGAAAATCATTCTTTTCGGAGCATGCTGCTCGCGTGGAGGACAGACAAGAAACATAGCTCGAGCCCTCCTGCGTCTCCAAAGGCAGGACTCGAATTAGCAGGCGAGGGAGAGACAGAAAGAGTCACCCTGTCTCTGAAAGACCATGCGCACTGAGGTCAGGCTCCATAAAAAAATAATATCACAAAGACAGAAATCCAAGAAGAATCTGCTTCCCAGACACTCACTGTGCGGCTCAATGAAGTCAGCACACTGAGGTGCCTGGATGAAGCAAAGGCCACTCTACATTCATGGCCAAGCAACACATACTATTAGTAAGATGGCCAACATGTGTACTCACCTAGGTGTTTGGCGCGGGCACTGTCTGTACCTGCCTGGCCCCTTAACTGACAGTTGAAACATGGTTTGCTTTTTTAAATTTTATTTAGAATAATTTCCAGCAAATTTACCACCCTTCATATGTTCATCAACAAAGTGGCACCACTTTCGACTGTCCCGAACTTTAAGGGCTGCAGAAACTATTTTCCAGTTTGCATAATGCATTGACATTTTATGCAAACGGACCCAATGTTTATATGTTGTACACGCCTGCTTAATTCATTGTTTTCTTAGGCCAGGATCAAACATCCATCTTTTAAGAAGATCCCTGGCGTTTGACTCTAAATTCCCTTTTCCTTGCCGCAGTAGCTGCGTCATATACCAAACCAGGATTAATCTTATTATATACACTGACCTATTCTTGGTATTTCCAATACATGACATCAAATGTTTAATTAAAGCCAGAAATTCTGCAAATTCACTTTCGCTAATATCTTTAACATCCTCCCATAACCCATCATTCAATGAGAAGTTATCTTGCAACATACTATTATGAACCTCTACATTTCTCCCTGGCCATTGCAACCCATTAATTGCAGAGTTACAATCCACAAACCCCAACCATTTTTGTTTGATTACCTTGTTATTATATGTTTGTCTGGCATTTTAAAAGAACATGATCACTGACCATACATACTTCGGAATTCCATTTGGAAGAATCGTCCTAAAATCGTGAGTGACAACATTATAGTCTATTCTGAACTCTTATTGGAAATTTTTCCCAGGTGTGAATAGACCTAGCATCCAGGACCGGATCACTTGGTTCAAGTTCCCCAAACCATATCAGTGCAGATAAGTCGACCAGCATACATCTGCCTTAAAATTGCAATCGTTGGTTATTTCACAATTAGTTTCCACAGTAAAACATGAAGTGTTCAAATCACCTAAAATTATACATTGTATACTGGGGTAATCATAATTCCAGGATGACAAAATGCACTCAGTATATTTTTAAAAAGCTCTACAGCATCCAACTCCAGGGGAAATACATACATTGATTACTAATAACTTCATTTGGGGCTTAGAAAAACGGATAGTAACAACTGCAGCCATTGCATTAGGACTAGTAATAATATGAGGCAAATATTCAGTGAGCCTCATATTTGATCTGACACCAACTGCCAAACCTCCCTTAGGTTGACCCAAATTTTCCGTTTAGCAAATCTTTGTATTATATCAAAACTATCAATGCATACAGAGTGGGTTAGCCATGTCTCCTGCGGTGGGCAAGATGTCCATGTTAGCACGGACATCCGCATCCTCTTGTTTGACAAGAAAGCAGTGAAACACTTAAAATCCACCTTGTCTCTATCAACAACAATAGGAGCACCCATATTAATTCAGTCTTTATGAGTTCAGTCTCTTTACGAACTTAAAGCAGCAGACAGCCAGGACCAATTTGTATTTTCATCAGCTAGTTGCAAATGTTATACATTAGAGGCCAGCTGATGAATAATCCTGCCCTAGTCATTTTTAACAATTTGCAAAGTACTTAAGCTTTTTGATCTCCACTGGGAATTCATATCCAATCTAAAATCCACATCCAAAGAGATCTCAAAGGCCATTTTTAAAAATTCAAAGGATAAAGATAACAAAAGCTCTGCTAACGCTGGTGCTATAAAATGAACCACAGTCGCATTGGAGAGACTCTCACCTGAAGGCAAGTCAACCAAAGCAAAGTCCTTGGTAGAAATGATGGAAAGTTGTGGTAGACTATGTCTCTGTTCAGATATGGATTTTCATCAGTGACAAATAATTCTATAATCAGTACCTTATTAGCACTCTGACTATTTAATTTGGGCGTGGCGTTCAGGGCTGGTTCATGTGTTTGTACCAATGTTCCATAAGATTTGGTGGTTTTATTTTGCAGCATCGGTTGCCTGTCATGTATCTCCACTTTTGGAGCCAATGAGCACACTGAAGATAGTATAGAATCCAGTGACTTATCGAATTGTTCATCAGTAACATTAACCTGCCTTTTGGGCTTGTGGATCCATTTATCTAGGGGGGCCTTAATGGACACTACCAGCTTTGGCAACCGGCACCAGGTTAAATTCCTTAGAGGTTTGTCCAAAGGCAACTTTGCAAGATGAAATGGCCGCAAGGGAGACAGCGTTTATCCTGTACTGATCATAATTTCCAGTTGGAGCACCAGTAACAGAATCATTTACACGTTTGGCAATTTCTTCAGCCTTCTCCTATTACCCTTCTTTCTATTGCGTTTAACCTTGGATCCAACAGACCACTCAGAGTCGTCATTAAAAGTTAGAGCAGTTGGCTGGTCAGATATAAAAATCACCGGGCAATCCTCAGGAGCTACAACAGACGGAGATCCTTTACCCTGCTTCTGTAGCAATATATCCGGCCTATTACCAACAATCTCTCCTTTAAGGGTTATCTACCACAGCGGTGTAGCCATTCATTCTGGTATCAGGACAGCTGTTTTCTAAAATAATATCAACAATTCCACTCACTACACGTATTAGATCTTTCTGTTCCCAAGCCATGTTAGAACAGAGCATAAATAGTGCCTTTATTGAGATAACTAACTCTGAAATCTTGCAGCGTGAAGAGAGCTAAATGAGGAATATTCTTCATCGAATGAGCCATAAGCATGTTCTGCAATTTTGCCAAGCTCCGGGGACTTCGACAAGTTGAAGCCAATAATATTATTGCACTCAGCTGGAGTACATACAGGAACATTTGTATCCTGAGGACCAATGGAGTTGTGCTGCAATGAGTAACATGGATTAAATAGAGAATTGTTATTATCAAGTACCGCAAATGCCGAGGATTCTGATATTGCTGCAATCCATGGACAAGAACAGGCGATTGGTACAGCTATCAAACGGCTGTCGCACAAAGCGATACGTTCCGCCTGAAAAAATGAAGTAATTTTCACAGTGCTGTTTGTATTATGCCAATTATCGGGCAGGGGTATAACAATTGGTGAAATGCTGCCACATGCTGATCACACTTTGCTATGCGTCGCTATACCGGATTTAGATTGTTTTGATCGGGCAGTACTCCGCAACTGGTATTTCTGTGCTCTCGTCGGCATGTTAGAAACTTATCCTCAAACCCAAGAGTGAGCAGGGCAAATTCAACCAAGTGCAGCAATGAGCACTTACCCATACTCCGCTACAACAGTCACAAGCAATGCCCGCCCACCAGAGCCACAGCGAGACAGCGAGACAGCACACTCGCAGTGCACTCATCCTGTGAGCACGGACTGGGGTTTAAATACTCTTTCTTCAGAGAGTCAGGTGTTATACTTCCACCAATCAAAGACCCGGAATATGAAATCTGCTTCCAAATGGAAAGAAAAACCAGGATTCACCAGCAAAACAGCACACTCGCAGTGCACTTCTCCTGTGTGTGCATGCCTGTGCGTGCGTCTTGGGATTTAAATACTCTTTCTTCACAGAGTCAAATGTTATACTTCCACCAATTAGGGATCCAGAACTTTAAATCCACTTCCAAATGGAAACACCAGGATTCACCAGCGCGACTGCACACTACCAAGCAGCCATTTTTATCCCTGTGCCACCAGGCAATCACATTTGCCATCATCCTGAATCACTGTGGAGGAGTTGAGGGTGGGAACAGCTGCATTTATGTTCTTGAAATATATATGAGTTATCTGCTGACTTACAAAATACCATACACAAATCACTAAATTAGGTTTCATTGATTATCAGTTTAAGAACATTTTAACATTACCACTTGTATTTGGCTTCATACAGTAGAAGAAATCCTGATGTTTCCCCATGCACTCCAGGTGGTATCACCATTACTGAAATAATTCACAATCTTTGCTGATATACCCCATTGAGGATACAAGGCTCTCCTCCCCTATACACTTCATGACTATATGCCAGATAGTTTAATTTACACATAACATGGAGAAGAGTGATGCACTAGCTTCAAGTATTTTGCTAGGTCTGGAAAAGATCCTGGCTGCGCTAATGTCAGGACTGTTGGGCTTTGGGGCTAGCTAGCCTTATGTTTGTAGAACCTGAGCTTCTATCCGGGGTTCCAACCAAAAGACCTGGGACTATAGCCCCATCAGTCCCCACCTAGAACCGCCTCTGACACTAGCTTTATATTTACTGGGGAATTCGAAGCAGGTGTGCAAGCATTATGTCTGCATTGTTAATTCATATGTGTAGAAATGCACACTTTTCTAGGATTCAGTGACATTGCCTGAGGATATGGATGTGAAGACGCACGTGGGGATGCATTGGGGGATGCATATCCACAAACGTATGCATTTCACCCTGGCACGTTTGTCAATAAAGCGGTTGCATGAGGGTCTGGTCTGGGTCATTAACAAAGAGATGTACAGGAAAAGGTGCACCTCCTACTCTGGCAGGAGGTTTGATCAAGCTCCAAATTCTTTGACACAGAGCTTCACGGGTAAATCATTCCCTTCCGTCTTCACAGCTTCAGTTCAGTCAAAAGATCTGACTACGTAGGCAGCTGACACACACATTCAGGTACCCATTAGTAAGGAGGGAGGAATCCAGAGGAATAGCCCAAGATGGTTATGATCTTACCTTCCACTGGATGAAAGTGAGCATCCAGGATCTAAATCAGTGATTCAGGTCCTGCTGGCAGTGCTCGCCCATTCCAATGGCCCAAGACAATGTCCAAACCTCATGCCTCAGCCCAGACGTTAAGGAACGCGATGACCATTTCATATGCAGAGCTTTCCTTCACCCCCATGTTAATGCTCTGCTCCAGGGCATCGATGGAATGTAAAATACCACCTTCCCAAAAAAGTAGCAACCATATGGAATTGATCAGATCATTAGTGATGGCACGACTGGACTGGTGCAATGTGGTATGCAATGGCCATTGAAGAAGGTGTCAAGCAGAGTCTAGAGAGTGCAGAACCAGACTGCTAGAGGGGCTGTCAACATGAAAAACAGGACCATCAGAGGGATCTTAAAATCATTACAAGGGCTCCTGGTGTCATCCCCAAAGCATTTCGAAGCTCTTGGCATAATGCACAAACCTGTCCCTGTGCTACACTCCAACCACGAACCTTCATTCTTCCAAATCTTAAGATTATTCTACCCGCCTAAACAATTATAAGTCTAAAAGCATTAGGGCAAATTATTTGGCATAAAAAGACCTAGAACACGGAAAGCTTCAAACCCGGCCTTCAAAGAACAACAACATTAGCTCACATTGAGAAATATGTTGACCAGGAATCGCTCTTGTTCATTGGTGAATGAGTAAAGCTATTTGTCCTAACCGCAGACAAGGCAGCCTGAACAAGTGGCTTCTGACAGCTATTTTACCCCACTTACCCCTTTACCAAGCCTTTTACTGACCTTCTTTTGATCCTAGGTATCCTTTTGCACTTAAACGCTCAGAAGTAGCCACGAGGTGGAGTTGCTCTGGAAATGGCAAGCAAGGGAATTCACAAACTCTTGAAAATCAGAAATCTACCAGAAGAGACTACAAGGTTCCAAGAGAATTTCCAGGAAGCCTAAGTAACACAGCAAACTCAAACCAAATAACACATTCTCCCTCACCTGGGATTAAAAAGAAAGAAAAAGCCCAACTTGCAAAATGTCAGTGGCTTCAGTCTCACACAGCCCAAAAACTTGCTAGAGAATCAGCACTACAATTAACAAATACCACAACAGCCAAAGTTGCGCGACTATCTCTGGACATCACTGAAATAGAATCTATCATGAATAGCGTCGAAAGAAGAAAGGAAGTATTCAGTGAATCTGCACAACCTAGATACCCACACTCTACGTCAACACCTTTGATCAAACCCGGTACATCGCAAAAGATTCACAAACCTTGTATAAAACCGGAAATATTACACTGACAGCACTCCAAAGAACTAGCTGCAACCCATTTCTCTTATGAACCAGAGGAATCATTCCATACTCCCTCCCAGACAAACGAGAGTCAATGCCCAGACATACCAACCAAACCCCATACAGATGACAGCGAATACTGTCCTGAACAAAAACCACAATCAGGTGATCAAACCAACCTGAGAATACCAACTACAATGCTAGATCTCCAAAACATGCTCATTGCAGTCATCTCACAATCGATGATACCTTTCCTTAAATACATGAAACCATCAAAGGCAGTATCCGAGACCAAGCAACACTACTCTCAATGATCCATTCAAAGCAAATTTATACAGAAAACTTCATATCCAGCATATAAAAACGACTATACCTGGAAGCTGAACAATCCCGCATTTGGCAACAAAGACTCTTCAAGATTGCGAGAGGAGACCGTGAGGAAAAATCACAGTTAACCACCGAACAGTTAACTTATGGCCTGGCTCAAAGCCCAACAACACAACCTTGCTTCCATCCATCCTCCAACCCCCAACCTGATCATACTTGGAAACAACGCTACCAAAGTGGGGGAATGTCTGATCCCAGACATGCTAAACCTAGACCAACCTAGATCGAATCAGACATCAACCGATCAACACAGACCGACACAGACTGCAAAGAATTAGCTTGCAAACCCTCCAACTTCACATCCTCCAATTTCTAATCCTACTACAAATATGCAAGCTGCTACCTCGAAAGACCCCTTCCAGATATTCTCACAAGGAAAGAAAATTCCCCCTGTACACACGAAGAAGTCAATCAAACGCCCATCCAAACAAACTGGATCATGAGCGCTCCTACGTCAGTTGAACACTCCACCAGCATGAAAAAAAAAGACTTGAGGAGACCCATGCCAATAATCATCCCCCCAGTGACCACATACCGGTAAAATATGACCCCCCTCACACGATAACCAATGAACAAGTTACCCCTACAATCGAAGATCTACTCAACTTATCAACTCACATGGACCCATCTCCTCCGACACCGACAGAGGCAAATACTGAAACAACCAACTCCACCTTAATAATCATTGACAAATACAATCAGAGTCACAGCGAAATCTCTATTCTCTCATGCGAAGAAATTCAGATATCTCACTGACGTACTCAAGTAACACAACTAATAACAACGAAACCTATGAAGAACTCTCCTCAACCTCGACAATACATGTAACAACCAGTCACCTTCGAACCACAACTACACCAAGGCAACCACTTAAAAAGCAACTGAACACTAGATCTCCCACAAACTCATCCATACCAAATATTACCATGGACGAAAATCCACACCAACCAATTCCACCAAACTCAAACGTTTATCATGCGCTTAGAAAACATCACTTCCAGGCCAACACCTCTAGTACTAAACAGGACCAATGTGCTAGTACTTCTTCATGCAATTCCTCACATGAGCAAAATTTCAACGAGAGACACTGACCTGGTTACCTTCGAGGATGATCTATGCCTTGATAAAATATGTCTGAAACTCAAAGAAAGGAAAGTCATGGAAAAGATCCTAAAGATGGAAAAGAACTGTGCAACTTAGGCTTTAAGTGCACAAGAATATCAGACAGTGACAATGCAGATACACTGAAATCAGATCGAAAGGCTCGTGATTACGCACAGAAAATTCACAAAATAATTCTTCCTACATGCAGAAATGATGCTTTACCAACCGAAGACTCATTTTCCCCTCAAGGAAGTGACGAGAGTAAGATCTATTCAGAGAATGAAACATAGCCAATAAGACGTGAATATGGTGTCCACGATAGATACTCTGAAGATCCTTACAACAACCTAAGCAACATCTCATAACCATCAATACTTCCAAAATCCAACTGGTCCCTCTGCTCATGGAACATAAGAGGAAATGCACATTTATTTAACTCTCCATCGCCGGATCTGGAATCACACAATATTATCTGTTTACGAGAAACATGGATAACGGAACCACCTTGCTGTGATGGATTTTTAGCATTCCTCAATCCAACACAAGAAAGAACTCAGGGGAGACCATCCTCAGGTCAACTAACACTGATCAAGATTGATCATGCTTGGATTGTACTATACTCTGAGAACATCAATCCTTGGACACAGAACACTGTAATAAAAGTCAAAACCTACAAGAACGACCAACATATCCAGGCCCCTAATCAACTGCAGGAAAGAGTAATTTCAATCATGAATCTTTACTGGAATCCTGCAGTAATAAACAATGACGCATTCCTAGATGGGGTATGCCTATCAATCGACAAGCTGATTCATAATTACAAAGTGATTGGATTTATCACCTGCGGAGATCTAAACCTCCATCTTTATGCGCTGAATGGCCAATTTCTCAACCAAAAAGACCTCACAATACGTGCAAGGAAATGGACCAAAGAAACCCACATCCGTGACCTCAAACTTATCGCTCATTCAAGAGACGACACGAACAACATCATCCCAACGTGGACCCGTAGAAAATCAACAGCTGTAATTGATTTTATCTACATGATGGCAGATCAAAGAGGATCAATAGCTAAAGTATCTACAAACCTAACAACAAAAAGTGACCACAATCAGCTGATCATACAAGGTAGAGACATGGGACAATCAGCGGAAACACAACCAAAGACCTGCTTACAAATAACTTCAACAGGTCGAAGATTGCGCATAAGCCAATAACAAACCACTTCTCTGCCGGACCAATTCCAACAAACAACAATGGATGACGTAGATAAACTTGACTATCAATGGATATTGATTCTGTTCTATAAACAGACGATAACACAGGCCAGAAAAATACACCCTTATGCGTACAACGCAGAATTAGTAGGGAAAAAAAGAGCTTGCAGAAAAACTCCGACAATTAAGAAGCATCGATAGTGAAGACACCGGTGCTCAAATAAAAGCATCTAAACAGACTTATACCAATTGGAGGAAAGTCCCACCAGCAGATCTTGCAGCAAAAAGAAGCAGGGGCCATTCTAGCAACTTATAAAACCCACAACCTAAGAAAACTCTGGAATCTCCTGAACAACAATTCTGGAAATCAGCACAAATTGACTGCAAATGCCACACAGCAGAGATGGATTCAACGCTACTCTGACATATACAAATCTCAACACTCCAACACTACACCAATAAAACTAGACGAGAAAGACAAATGGTATGTAAGCTGTAATAAACAAGAAATCATAACGCTGATACAAAAACTAAATACATCACATGCTCCTGGCCCTGATGGGATCTCGAACGCAAGTATTAAAAAGGATCCAAATACTTTGGCAACCCTCATGGATAGCATCATTTAACTGATCAATAAACTGAATCAAATCCTGCCCTCCTGGCAAACTGCCACAATTGTACCGATCTTTAAGGTGCCCGAGATGACCCACAAAAGTTTCGACCGATCACCGTACTAGATCCTCTGGGAAAGTTATTTGCCACCTTTCTTCTGCAGAACCTTTAAGTATGGGCCAACAAGACCAATCGATTTGCAATAAGACAAACAGGCTTCACAGAAAATGTCAGTGCGAACAACAATCTGCTTATACTGAATTTGATTAAGCATGAAGCAAGAAAGAACAACACAACTGTATATGTGGCATTCATCGACCTACACATGGCTTTTGATGCAATATCTTGACAGAAACCTTGGGAGAAGCTAGAAAAATGGAATTGTCCAAATGACATCTTGAGGCCAATCAAACAACTCTACTAGCATACCTCGATAAAGATTAGACTATCTAAGGAACGCGCAACCACTCCTGACATCCAAACAGCAAATGGGCTCAATCAGGACAGCCAAATGGTTGATATGTTGTATAATCTATTTACCGCAGACACCGAGGATCACTTTCAAACAGATGCATTGAACCCTCGAAGATAAACTCAGTACGCAGATGATATCTTGCTCGATAAAACAACCACTGGACTACAAAATAGCCTATCTCAACTTGGTGAATACATGGAACTGAATGAACTTTCTATCAGTGCACAAAAAACAAAAGTTATGCCTCTAGCGAAACAACACTTTAAAAGGCACATACGACTGAACTTAACCCTCAGTGGAAATCAGCTCGACTAAGTCAAGTCATTCAAATACTTGGGAATTCACATCAACCAATCTAAGTCAGAAAAACAATGGACAACGAACCACGAAGAAAAGACACAAACTTTAGCAAGGCAAGGCTGTGTCCTTCACCACAAGTACGGAAAATTCTCCTTCGGATCCATTTTCAACTACTACAAGCAAAAAGTAATTCCGTCTATCACTTACGGTACTGAAGCCATGCTGAACGCACAAACATACAACTGGACAAAACTCGAAGCAATCTTCTGGAGAAAGATCCTACCACTCCCACCAACATATCCCATGCCCAGAATAAGGTATGAAATAGCAGCTCAGTCAATCGACTCAATTGTTCTCTGGAAACAATTCGACATTCTCTGCAAATTAATATCGAACGAGAAAACCCCTGCCATCCAAATCTTGAGGCATCAACCGAACATCATGAATAACTCTGTCCTGAAGGCATGGAAAAAAATACTAATCCAACAACTCGAGAACGAAGACATCTCACTCAAACTAATAGCTTTGCGCCCACAACATGCAAAACAAAAGCAGATGAGAAACAATTGGATAAAAACCATCAACCAAAAAGAAAAATACCAGATGAACTTAAGTTGCCAAACTGATATACGAGCGATTAACGACCTACCCAACTACATGACACTCTTTCCAGACAACACAACCAGAGGAACCTATATGAAAATTCGAATGAATACAATACCCACACGCTCCTACCTAGCTAATCTGAGATTGATTCCATCCACAGAACAATTCTGCCGCTTTTGTAAAGAGCTCACAATACCGGAAACAGACTATCATCTTCTTATGGAATATGAAAAACTAGCCTCCCAGAGAACTCGATTTGGTGCCCTATTCAACATTTCAGCTCAATCTATGGATTCACAAGCAAGATGGGCTCTAATGCCCAACGGCAACTCGAACAAATCATTTTTACAATTACTCAATTTCTCACAAATGTCCTAGAAGTGGACAAGAGATATCAAAGCAAAGACACTCAAAATAATAACAGTTCCAAATGACACAGTCTCCTTAAAAAAGTGACTCAACGTTTCTATAAATGAAAAGTTTATTATTAAACTACATAATTTTAATAAAATAAAAAAAAATAAGGTTCCTATTTGGAATATCTACGTCCGAGACTCAGAAGCACAGACCTTTTGTTCAGTCCTCCATGAGATATGGAGGCACAATATTAGGGGGTTCGCTGCACCACAATATGCTGCTTCCTTATTTTGACATTGTTTACATTTATGCAAAAGTAATCTTTGCACTGCATGGATAAAAGCAAGGGAGCATGAATCAGACCATGTTATTTTACACAGTTTTTACGAAAAACCTGCAAAATTAAATGTTATGTATTCTTTCACTTATCAACCGTTGTCATTGTGGTTGTATGTTGTTTCATCTTCATATAGACATAGGGCCTCATTAGGACCCAGGCAGTAAGGGGTTTACGGCGGCGTAAACAGCGCCGACCCTTACCGCCTGATTCCGAGGTCCCTTAGCGCCATGGAGGTTTTAACACCTGCTTTTAGCAGGTGTTAAAATCCATGGCGCTAAGGGACCTTGTTGTTAATTACGCCACCGTAATTTACGGTGGCGTAATTAACGCCTTCCCCACTCCCATTATGCCCTATGGGGCAAAAATGGGAATGGGGAAGGGTAAATGGGTTAATGGGGACTTACCGCCCCACTCACCTCGGAATGGGGCGGTAAGTCCGCCAACCACCATGGCGTAAACGTAGTTTACGCCATGGTGGTAAAGGTACGACCCGGGCGGTAACTTACCGCCTGGGTCGTAATGAGGCCCATAGTCAATACTTTCCTCATGATAACTGTGTCAATAAAAATCCCTTTCTCTTGACTACTTCTGGTTAGTTTGTATTATTTGTTAATATGTTCTTCATTATCCTTTTTATATGACGGTGGGCGTTTCAGTAGCATACTCGTGTTTAACCCATGTGTTGCTGAACTCTGCATTGTATATTGCACGTCCTCTCCGTGTCTGTTGCCTTCCCCCTGCTCAAAGTCTCTGTGCCCCACCTTAGCTCCTTCTGGCCCAACCAACACGTGGTTAGTCCACAATTCCTCATGTTCCGTCTACTTAAAGTTATTGTTGTATGTGTTTATTCCCCAAACACCCTTTGTTAAATGGCATTCTTTGACTATTTTTATTTTTGATTATTTTTTCGGTTTTTTTATCATATTTTCCTTTTGCTTTTTTGTCTACTGTCACTTTTTGCAGGGACGGGATTCATCCCAGTGCCCGCTTTTACTTTATTTGTCCACCCAACTTCCCTATTCCACCATAGCGTTGCTTCTTCAGAGCACTTGCTTTGAACATCTCTGTTGCTGTACTGCGTGGGCCTCGTTCTCCACCCCCTCCCTGCCATGTCAAGTCATCTGCATACGGGGTATCCCCCTCCCTGTCCTCTAGCTGGAAGTCACTGTGCCTCGCCCCCTCCCCCAACCTCCTCCATGGCGCCATGTCGCTGTGCCAATCCCATCTCGTTGGTGGCTCTATGACTCACCACTCCAAGCCATTGGAGCTTCCTACTCTTCCCTTCACAGTAGCCGGCTCCTCTTCCGATTGCAGGCGCCTCTTTTGCATGGCCTATGCACGGAATGTCTTATCTTCCTGTATGGATTCTTTGCATTCTTCTCTACCAGCCTCTATCACTGTCACTGAGTCCTTCTGCATGGGAGACCATTATTCGTGCCATACACCCTCTAGGACGGGAGTCCTGCTTCCCCGACCTCTTTTCTTCAATCGCCCATGTTTTTATTGTTCTTCTTCTTATAATGTTGCATTACATCTGGCTCAAAAGCGGAGTTTTCGATGTAATAATTATTTTACTTTCGTTGCCAAATTCTGTCAGTTACTAAGGGCCTGATTGACAGACCGTTTTCCTATGGGATTGCATCATTATAAAACACTTCTGTGAATCAGGCCCTAAGCCTTTTCTTTTTCTGTTGAAAAGTTAAACCTTCCTTACTCAGCAGCTAAGCTCTTACGTAAGATTTAGCGTATCGCTCTGCTGGCTGACTGAAATATACCCTTTTCTAATTCGTCCTAACATGCTGCTGCTCCGATTTTATTTATATCACGTGTTCCTCTCATGTGACCCTGTCACATTAACCCTGGAGTGCTAAGGGCGTCTCTGTTTGTCCTGAATTCCCATTAGTCTCAGGAGGATAGCTCAGAGGCAACCACAGGTTCGAACCCCAGATCCGTGCTGGGTATTAAGTGCGTTATAAATAACCAATCATATCATATATCATATCATAAAAAATCATTGTAGGCTCTACCCACTCCCTCAGTTAAGTATATCACTGTTTCCATTGTCATTTTCTGGTTATTTCATTCAAATGTTTTCCATCTCTTACGCCATTTTATCTGGTCTGCACCCTTACTCTCTTGCCCTTCTGCCCCTGCCTGCCCTCCCAGTGCTTTGTCTAAGTTTGAATCTGTTTCACTTGAGGGGACCTGAATAAATTTTGTTTGTGTACAGTTATCGTACTGTGAAGTGATTTTGATAAACATTCTACATATGAGACCTTGGCGTTGCTAGGTGTCTCTTCTGCCCCGCCCGCCTACGTGTCTGTCTCTCCTTTTTAATATCCCAGCCTGCCTGAGAATACTACACACTGAATGTTGGTCAACTTGTTGCAACTGATTTGAAAACAGATGGATTATGAGAACTGAAATCACGTGCAACAGTGCCCGATACCTGGCCACGTCTACTTTCCATGATTCGCACCCTCGCCCATATTCTTGATGCTTGCACCACCCCTGCCCTATTCTACGGTCTCCGTACTTTCACTGCTATTCACTCTACGCTCCCGTACCCTGTCTCTCTGCTGGAGCTCATATTAAGGAATTTGATACTGTCCCAGATCCATTTTTCTGATCCTTGCAGCCTCCCAGCCTCTAGGTTTCACACTCCACCTTTTTGCCCAACCAATTACCAAGTCTCTTTGCCTTCCCCTCCTGATGGTATTCAGGTGATGACTTTTAGAAGAGATGACAGGTAATGGATTTTGGGTGATATTGTTGTGACAAGGGAGGAGAAATGATCACCTTTAGTGCTTAAATATCTGGAGCACTCAAATGTGCCCGGGGGAGGGTGGAGTAAGATGCTAGAGGGGGTTAACTAAAGCTGTGCCGAGTAAATTAAAAGCAACAATCTTCGATCAAGGAGCTCAGGTATTGTAACCTGATCAGCTGTCAGTGGAGGAAGATGGTCGGACCACTGAGTCTGGAGCAGAAGAGGGGGAGGTGCAGTTCTCCACAACAGCATGGGGCGAAACAACATTAAGTGTTGAGGATCAGATTGCTCTACGAATTCAATGGTATTTAAACTGTGGGGCTGGCCCCCATAGGCGGGCCTGAGTGCGAGAATGAGACTCTTCAAAAAGGGAGTACAGTGACTGCCTTTACAAGAAAATGCAAGCAGATATGGTGTCTGGGGGGCGGCAACACTGTTTCTACTCAAAGGGGGCTTGACAACTATATTTTATCTGTGGTGGGGGTGCTCAGCATTAAAAAGGTATGCTTTAAATACCCCTGCACTGCCACATCAGGTTACTGGTCTCAAGCACTGCACACGCCCATTGATGAGTCTGAGAAGAATAATGAGGAACATAATGATCACGACCCACCTGAGATCAGTTTGCAACACATCATTTTGGTAACCTCCGATGCAATACAAGGGAAGAACAATACCACATGCACATATATGGGAGGGATGGACACAGCTACTCCTACATCTAGGCTCAACGTCTTTCATCTGAAAGTGCAAAACACGACCATGACACGCCTTCGCACACAGCGAACATCTGAGAGGAAGTTCTTCATGCAGGGCCATGAAATTCAACAAATTCCTACCTACACTTTGTGCATCAACACTCCTGCAGCACCTTTCTCAGATCTGGGGTGGGCTCACAAGACCACAGGTTTACACAGTGGGGCAGGCACCAGACTAGCCTTAGTCCAGAAGGTCTACTTCACCATCGACGCGTGGACAGAGCATTGGCCCAGTTGCTATAATTACAAACTGGCAACACTACCTTCACTGCCAGACACCGGGGGTCCTGGAGTAGTCCATGGGGGAATAGGGTGCATGCACCTCAGCGCCTGGCCATTTTGTGCATGAAATTATTTGATGGAAAAAGCCATAAACGAGTTAATGATTCCTGTGGCAAAAATATCTTCTCACTATTCAATCGGAGCTGGAGTTTAGTTTAGTTTAGTTTCTTTATTTGTATCGCGCGCCGAGCACAAAGGTAACTGGGCGCCAGAGACTTAGAGCGAGTTTCAGTAGGTTACAAACATTTTCAGAGTTATACAAGACAGTAGGTATCAGTGCAAGGTGGTCATGGTGGTGAGACAGTATGAGGAGCAATGCATGCACAGGCAGGTAAATATTCAAGAAGTAGCACCTTTCAAGAAACGTGCTGTGCCAGTTGCATGTGAGCCACAAATTGCCAGCCGGTGGAAAGATGCTTTGCATATTTTAGACTGGTTAAGTGAACAATGCACTGCCGCCATTGTCAATTATTGAAACAGGTACACCTGAGCATTTTATCCAGGACAGCGACTGTTGATGGATGGTGTTTGTTTTGTGCTTCAGCGTCTGTAGGAGGTAACCAGTTGTGTTACCCAGCACACTGGGTAACTCTAGGAGGCACTGCCATTGCCGTACCTACACCAGGCCACATTTTACATGTAAAGTTCCAATGGCAGAAGCCTCATTTAGGGGTACAGTAACGAAGCTCCCAGCAGCCACAGCTGAGCTTTGCTGTGGCTATCACTGGAGCTAAGATCCTTACTGCCCTACAAATTGTCAATGCTCTGCAAGTTTCTTGCTGTGCACATGTCCTTTACTCAAACTCTTCCTGTTATAGGAGAGCCACAACTTTGAGAGTTTTGCAGGCTCTCTCCGCTACACAAGAGACACGAACATGAAACTTTTTCAGACTCTCCTTGGTCCACTAGAGTCACAACTAGGAGAATTGTTTGACTTTCCCTGGAACACAGGAGACACACACAGGATAACGATTTGGGATCTCCCTGTTACACGAGGGGTGCAACCTTTAGAATACCTAAGTCTATTCTGACTACCCAAAATCGGAAGCCTTCAGAATTGTTCAGGCTCACTGCAGTACACAAGAGCCACACACATGACAAGGTGAGGAGTTATCCCTGCTATATGATAGTTGAAACGACAAGTCTACCTTCCATATAACAGTTGCAATCAATACATATTTCTGGGCCTCTCTGATATGTGATAGTGGGATCCACAATTATTTCTCTGAGTCTCAATGCAAAGCATTATCTGCAACAGCAAACATTTCTCATGGCCTCCCTGCTCTGCACTGATGGCAACCATAAATATTTCTCTGAGTCTCAATGCAAAGCATTATCTGCAACAGCAAACATTTCTCATGGCCTCCCTGCTCTGCACTGATGGCCACCATAAATATTTCTCGGAGTCCCTCTGATATGTAAGAGCTGAAACTGCAAATCATTCTCTGGTCCTCCTTGCTATGCAAACCCTGCAACTGCAAATATTGATCTGCTGCTACCCGCTATGCAATCGCTGGAACCCAAATACTCACCTGGGACTCCCAGCTGCGCAATATCGGCAGCCATGAATCTTTCTCTGGATCACCCAAACACAAGGCAGCTGCTTCCGACCTATTTTCCCACAGAGCAGCTGCTGGTCTTTCCCACTTTGTACACATTATGGGGAATGTTTGGTTAATGGGTATGCAGAGGAACCGCCGCAGAATCCTGGACTGCACTGTCCCCCCAGTACCTCCACTGATCACCATCCCACATTGCAGGCAATGTGTGTGTTGCATCCCAAACTGGGTGATCATGCTGGTTGCCCCCCTATAGAAGCACAGTCACTCTTTCCACCTACAGGGGTGTGTGTAGCTAACATAATAAGGAGTAGGGAGGTTGGCGAAACTGCGGCTGGCTCTGCTGGCTGTGGTTGGGACTGCTTCTGTGCACGAGGATGAGATAAAGAATAACCAGCATCTGCAGATATGCCGGCAGATGTTCCTCTGCACCACTGGATGGTACCACGGAGGCAAAGCTGTATTTGACACGTAGTCCTATGGGCAACCTTTTTCCAGTGCCACATGCCCTGCCACATGCCCTGCCACATTGCAGTCGTGCTCATTGCATAATGTTCATTCTTCCTACCCTGCCTCGCACACTTCTTGTTGCAGAGCTTGCACACACACCTGCACTCCTCTGCCTGTGTCCTCTCCTCAGGCAGTGGGAAGCACTACCAAACCTTGGAAGACCACAGCATAGGCATTGATAGGGCGGTTGTCCTCTCCACAGGAAGGGAGGCATCAGTAGCACAGTCACCCTCTTCCATTGGCCACCGTGCATCTGCCTCCTCATGTTTTACCCGCTGCTGCCCCTGCTCTTCGTGTACTGAACCCACCACCTTCTGTCCCATCTGCCTCAGCCTTGTTATCCTCATTGTCCTGCAGCCTCACTTCTCCACCCTAATCCTGGTGCAGCCACACATCTGCCTTTTATGCCATTCCACATATTGACCTTCAGCTTGAGCTTTTGATGCTGCCGCCTCCTCCTGCCACACAGCCACCATCTCCACCATTAAAGATTTAGACACCGCGGAGCACTAGTGTGCATGATGCCAGAGTGGCACATTGCATGGGCACTCCTAGAAGCGGAAGCCGGTGCAGTAAAATGTTAACAATTTCACATCTGTAATCACAAAGAGGCCACCCGTGCACCAGAGCAATATGCCAGGGTTACATCTGGCTACAAATGCCAACATTTAAATTGGTGAGGATGAGATGTTTTGCTCGCCGACTTCTCTGAAGGATCTTCAGCAGACAACACTGCAAGAGGATTTGGGGGTTAGCAGAGGCACTACCTACCAGCATGGATGGGCGCAGGGTGACCGGTGAGAGGCTCTACCCTTGCTGGGATGCCAGCTCAAGATGGGGGCACTGTGTCGAGGAACAACTGAGATGATGAGCGGAAGGAGCTGGGAGGTAGGAAGCACGCCGGCCTTCTTTCTGAATCATTCACTAAAGCATGCATGATGGGGAGGTGGTAAGGAGGGTCCTACTACAGTGGCCATATTCAAAGTACTCTCGCTCTATAAATGCCAAAGGCACTGAATGACGCCTTCAAAGGGAATAAAGTTGAACAAATAAACTCAAGGGAAAGTTCATGAAGGTTGTCTGCCTCTTTGATAGTCCTCTGCTGTTTGAACACCTAATAGCACTGAGGGTCTGATTCTAGGGTTATGAAACAAGTAGTGTGCAAAGATGACATTCTCCCCAAGGTGGGTGGAAAGACTGGAAGTGCTTTCCAGCAGCAAAAGCTGCTACAATCTTTCCTTGTTCGAGCAACGTGTGCACCAGTGTCACTGTGAGAAATTCTGAAAAGTCTGCAGCTTTTCTAATTTAAGAAAGTCTCCTTGTGCTTTCTGTAAATACGAAATCTGGTGCCTGGTAAATGCTGCTTTTGTAAAAGGAAAAGTGTGCAGTGTATATTAACCACACCTCACACGGGCCGAAATGTGACTCCTTTTTTAAAAAAAATGCTAAAGCAGTGTTCTGCAAGGAGAATACCCTCGCAGAGCCTGCCCTGCTTTCCCGATGGTTGCCATGGCCGTTGCCAGCACTTAAATCCCCCACATGCAAAAGCTGAGGTTTTCCTGCCCATACACCATATTATTTCTTGTTCACAATATGGTGCATTTAAGAAATGTGTTGTTTCTGCTTGGAACAACACATTTCTATTTTTACAGGGACCTCTGAATCGGGCCCTCGAGATACATTCTCTGCAGCCTGCAGTGTGTGCACCTTATAGCAAGCCGAATACTGGCAATCCTAACAAATTCAAGAAATGGCCACACTCCAAAGAGAAACTGGCACTACTGTCTTTAGAAGAGATAAGCCATACATTTCCATAAAGGTGGCAGATCTTGAAATCAAAATCAATGATAATAAAGACACCGTTTACATTCTGGAACTGGTCTTTGACTTGGTTCCGGTGTTGAAGAAATCAATTTTTGCCCTTGAGGCGAGAAATAGGAAATACGATCTTCAAATTTGTGGAATGAAAAAAGAAGTCGAGGGAGAAGATGGATGATTCTTTCATGGAAAAAGTATACCTGGCCTGCTGGAAATCTCCTTTTAAAGAACTGTTTAAAGTTGACAAGTGAATTAGGCCTCTCCTAAACCTGAACTCCAAAAGAATAATCTGAAACATCTTATTTCTAAGAAAACAACAAGAAAACACCAAAATCCATGTGTCTGTACTTTGTGACAGAAACTTCAAAAGCCTGTAAAGTCTTTAAAGAAAATAAAACCTATAATTATATCTTTAGGTAACAGATATGGCATATATGCCCAACCTTGATGATAAATCCGCTTAGCAGAACAGATGAGTATTTTAAAGATCCTGAGTCCCCTGGGGCGTGGCCGAGCAGCGTGCGGTGTAGATGTTGCACCTGTGAACTCCCGCCGTTGGAGGCCATATGTAGCACTTTATTGGTTTTCATCTCCCCCAGATGTCTTGAATTGGGAGGGAAGTGTGTGGGAAGTAGCCCCTGACCCCCTGACATCCAATGCCAAAGCAGAACTGTGGCCTGGAGACCCGGGGCTCCGTAACAGCCCCCAGAGACAGCATGGCAAAGATGGTGGCCCACACCTCGCAGTGAAGAACTGAGGACAGACCCCAGCTAGAGGGTTGGCCTGGAAAGTGCTGGTCCCCCGTGGAGCTGCAGAGAAGCGGAGCAGGATACCAGAGACTCCTGGTGGCACACCGACCAACGTGCTGTGGTGGC
This sequence comes from Ambystoma mexicanum, assembly GCF_040938575.1. Classification (NCBI taxonomy): domain Eukaryota; kingdom Metazoa; phylum Chordata; class Amphibia; order Caudata; family Ambystomatidae; genus Ambystoma; species Ambystoma mexicanum. Next base: position 676,642,680 of record NC_090935.1, on the reverse strand, counting down.
AGAGACAGAAGGCGAGGGGAGGAGGATCACGCTGCCCCGGAGAGGCAAGCTCCACCCTTAACTGTCCGCTGATTCCATCCCCCTCTGAAAGCCCTGCCTAACCCTCCCAGATGTGATCCAAATGTACATATACATATTTCACCGATGTAAATTCTGGCCCACTGACTAAACGCATGTCAAATGTATGTACGTTTCCTTATTACCAAGTATCCCCAATATAAACCATTGCATTGCCCCATCACCAACTGGTTCACGTTCAACAATGCAATCGGTGTAACTTTGTGAAAGACGCTCCGTGTTGGGACTGTCTCTGGTATATGTTATCCTACATATGGCATTTCTCATCGAAATGTTTCCCAAACTACCAAACAAATACTATTAAAATGCCTATAATAGATGGCAGCCTGCAATACCCGCATACATGCCTGCACCTCATCATCTTATTGCAGGATAGTTGTGACATCACTACTGACCAATAATACGAAAATGACATCAATACTGCACGGACACCAGTGACTATTGTGACTCCGCAAGCCCTGCTGCTGAGTCAGCACAGAGCACAGCTCCAGCTGTCACTGTGGCATTTAATTACATCTCTAGAAAGTTTTCCAATGTCCTTTCTTGTGAAATAGCTTCCAGTGCCCCTTTGCACTCATCAATTGATAAAGGAGCTGTTTATGGAAGTAGCTTTATTTTTTGTGCGCTGAAGAATTTTAACAAATGAGAGAAAGATCATACATGTTATTATTAAAAAAAGCACAAAACAAAACTTTTGAAGATGCATTTTATGAAACTGCTTAAACTAATTTTTCTGCAACACATTAGAATCTGCATATCAAGTGCTTTTTTAAATCAAAACAGATCTACATTGATCACGTGTATCAGCAAGTGAACATCTCTTGCATTGCATTCAGCAGGAGGCCAGGCATTACAGGATCTGTGAGTGTATGGCCATGCATTACAAGGAATGACATACCGCCTACCTGAAGTAAAAATGATATTGCACGTCACATCGAACTTCCGTGACCTCATAAAGGAACTCGGCCTTCAGCTTCCTTGCTCTGTTTGTTCACATAACTCCTCTGTGACTTGCACTATCCTTAGAGTGTGTGGTGGGGGTACTATATCCCATATTTAATAATTAGGAAATAACTAAAGTTCCTGCTCTTAGTGGTAAGGATGGTAAATTCAACACGACTGTGCAAAGGATTGCCCCGCAGTGTGGAAAATGCTGTGCAGGCTTATGATCACATCCCATTCCCCTTGGGCAAAACACCATGACTATCTAAAACACATACATCTTCCCAAATGACTGCCTGATGTGCCGACTGTATTAGCGGCGCCTATCAATCCAGCAGAGGTGGTGGAATCTGGGAAGGCTCCCTGGCCTTTTTTAAAAAAAAAAATCTTTGTTAGAATTGTATAATAGAAGATGATACAATATTACAATCTATAAATAAAACAGGAATCATGTAATTAGTTTCAACTCAAATTTGTGTACAATATTTGCAGAGTGTGCAAAGTTCGGAAGGTTTAGAAAAGGATAGGGCGGACAGAAACAAGGAGAGAAAGGGAGGCAAAAGAAGAAAGAAGCGGGGGCGTGGCTAGGCGCCGAAGGAAATGGCCGCCTAACGATTGCGCTCCATCTCACCATTTATTTATTCGATAACGTTCTTGTTATTTCGTTGTGTTTCCGCCAGACATTTCTGTCCGGAACTGCGGCTGATTGCTGTTGCCGGGACCCCTAAGCTTCAACTCTTGCTGTGCTCCTGGATTCCGGCATGTGGCTCAGTGAAGATTTTACCGAGAGCTGCTCTCTCCGGCACCCGTGACACGTGTGGAGACGCTCTGTACCCCTCCCACCATAGCGCGCCGGCTTGGGCCTGCTGAGCCCCTCCTTTCATACTACACCACCTACGGGAGGCTCTTTGTTCCATGAGGCGGTTGCAGCTCCTGACAATTAGCTAAGTAACCATTGTAGATTACTGTGTCACATATGAAATGTGTGGCCAAAACAAGTACTACAACTGATTTATTATAGAACATTTTTTTTCGCACGTTATTACAACAAAGGACAATAGATGAGTGGGAGGACCTGATTACAGTCTGATCTTCCTTCTACGCTCTGCACATGGTTGGATAACAATATTTATAATTTTATTTATTCAAAAGTCAATGTTTTAAGGACTAAGGTGAATATATTGAATTTGAAAAGAGGAGAAATTTGATAAAGCGTTTCCTAAGGACCAGCCTACGCTAATTTAGGACAATTTAGCAAATGCAGTCCATTGAAAATTTCATTGTAGGGCAGTCTGATTTCCATATTTGAATTACGTTAATATCTGCATTTTTGAACCCTTTTGCGAATCTCGAAGACTTACTGCAGATAACTGTATAACCTTTACTTTTATCCCCTACACACCTTAAATGACGCCCTTCTCTTGACCTGTTGCTCATCTCTATGATAACGAAATCACTGTACAAGTGATATATTTCTCCTGCTTCTCCTAACTAGCTCCTCTGCACATAATGGCAACCAGCAAAAATAATCAAAAATCAACGCCCACCAATAAAGACCCTACCCTGGCCTCGAGCAACCTGAAAAGTCCCAAAAGTGATTCACCACCCCCACAAGGTCTAACTGACCCAGCTATTGAAGCCATTCGACTGGAAATTAGAGCATTGAAGTGCTTCATAGAAACTACTAATGTGAAACCTCAACAACTTGACGATAGATGGAAGGGCTTTAAAGACAGAATGGGGGAGGTAGAAAGAAGGGTAGGTCTTACAGAAGATATCTCTCCTAGGGTGGTTTTCCTGGAAAAAGCTGTCAAAGACCTCCAGAAACATAATGAGGATTTGGAAAATCAAAGTAGATGCAATAATCTATGAATTGCTGGCCTGCCTGAAGGATGTGAAGGCTCTAACCCAATTGCATTCATTCAGAAATTATTACCTGCATTTCTTCATCTACCAGCAGACACTTCCCTCAATATTCAGGATGTGCACAGGATTTGTCCATTAAGAAATAACACCTTCTCTCGTCCTCCTCCCTGAACGCTCATATTGTATCTCCTGGAATATACCCAACTCCAGTTCAATATTTCAACAGTTAAGGAAAAAAGATCCCTCACATGGCAAGGAAATAATTTGCATATTTATCAAGCTGCTGCAAGAAGTACAGCTCTACGTAGGAAGGAATTCCTCTCCTTCTGCCCGGCATTGAAACAACTCAATATTAGGTATGGATTATATCATCCATGCTCTTTCAAAATCACCCATGTGGGACGTACGGCTATATTTGATGATCCTGCAGACCTGAAAGCCTATTTTTGCTCTGCCAAGTCTGAAGGCATGGATACATCATCACCAGAAAATCCTCCTTCCTCTTCAACAACATGATGTTTTGGCCTCTGTATCTACCTTTGACTACATCTGATGTCGTTCTTTTTGATCTTATATCACAACATCGGTGGGACGGCCGCAGTTTTGGCGTCCCTCTCCTGCTTTGAGTCGTCTTTTTCCTTTTGACGGCTCTAAAGGTGTTCAACAAAGGTAGCAGGCACCCCTCTCTCGGAAGAACAAGGCATGATAACCTGTTCAGTGGTTGTTAACCACATTGAGAGTGTCACCAACTCCCTGCAGATTTGTGCTTGCTTTTTCTCTCCATTCCCCGGTCTAATCTTCGTTTGTTGTCATATTATATATGTGGGTGCTTCTATTTTTCCTAATTTTGAGGATTTGTCCTCACTCTTTGTCTCTGACTTGGATACATATGATCAGACCTCCCCTCCCTACAACCCTATCCTCGTGTATTTTCCTTTCCTGTGTCATCCTCATTAGGGAAGGTTCTAATTATATCTATACTCCACTATTTCATTTTGTTCTGGTTTTGCTCATCTTATTTTGGTTCGTTTTTATCCTATACTTACAACTGGTTCATATCCTACCCTACAAGTACCTAATCATCTCAATGGTTTTTAAATGTGTTACCTGGAATGTTAAAGGTTGCAATAACCCAATTAAGACAAGCAAGATTATAGCGCATCTCAATAGACTGAAGCCATCACTGGTATGAATACAGGAAACTCACCTCTCGAAGATTGAAGCAATGAAGCTAAAGTCCCTCTGGATAAAAGACGTTATTTCAAGCCCAGATGTGGATAAGAAGAATGGGGTTGCTATACTCCAGAGCAAGAATTTGAATTTTGAATTTTGAATTGATTTATATCGTGCACCGAAGTACCTAAATTGTATTTGGGTGCTGGTGTATCAGTTTACTGTTGATCTTTGCCAAAATACCCTTTAATAATTAAAGATTAGATTGCACTACCTCAAGTCTAAAGTGTATAGCAGAACAAATGAGTCTTCAAAGCCCTGTGGAATGCCGTGAGGGTTTTAATCTCACAGATTTCTCTAGGTAATGTATTCCATACTCTTAGACCATAAACTCCAAATCTACGGTCCCCCTTGCTCACATAATTAGTACATGGTATCTGATGCAGATTCGGGTCCACTGAACGCAGCTGCCGAGTTGGAACATGACTCTTAATTTTATCTGATAAATATCTTGGAGCTATTTTGTTGACAAATTTAAATACCAAGCAAAGAGTTTTAAACTCAATTCTCACCTTTACCGCCAGCCAATGCAAAGCTCTTCTTAAATTAGAGATTGGGACTGATTTTTTTACCCTATATGCCAGCCTAACTGCTGCATTTTGGGCCACTTGCAATCTTTGCAGCAGATGCGTTTTCATAATCCAGTCTTGAGTTGACCAGTGTGTCAATAACCACCCCTCTGTCCTCATTTGCAATGAATGGAAGGATACGTCTCAATAGACGTAGGGAGTGGAACACTGCCTGCCCCTTCGCGCTAACCTGAGCTCCACATCCCATATTATCCTCCCAGACACAGCCCAAGTTTTGAAATTTCTTAGGAAAATTCAGCTGTGTCCCCAGGAGGCATGGTCATTGTAACTACTTCCTATGTTTGTTACAATTGGTGTTTTGAGGCGAATAATGCCACTTCTGTTTTGATAGCATTCAGCAATAATTGATTAGCACACATCCAGGCTTGTACTTCTTGTAAGCACTGTTCCACTATCTCATATGTCTCCTCAGGATTATGTATCCTCATGAACACCTGAGTGTCATCTGCAAACGAATGAAAGTGTATGCAGTGCTTCCTCAGTATGTCCATGAGCAATTTGACGCATAAATTAAAAAGCAGTGGGGAAAGTGAGGATCCCTGCGGGACTTCACATTTTCCTATTACTGAGTCTGACAGAATATCTCCAATCCGGACTCTTGGTTCTCTACTGGTAAAAAAGGATTCAAACCATTGGAGGGCTTGCTCTGCCACCTCTCCCACTTCCCTCAGGCGTCCCATCTACCGTATCGAAAGAAACTACCGTTTAAAATCCTGGGCCAAGGTGCTGACACTAATGGCCGGTATGTCTGGGTTAAGCTTCTGATTGGCTCAGTTAATGTCTCTATTATGTTTATGGTCCCACCCTATCCGACCCTGAATTTTGGACATCCTTGGAACATATGATTCTCAAAAATAACTTTACTAATCTAATTGTCTGTGGTGATATAAACCAAGTCCTTGACCTGTTAAAGCTAAATGTATGTTTAAAACCTCAAAAACGTACAAAGCCTTCAGAAAGTGTCTCGCTGAAACTGGTCTCATTGAATTATGGAGACTGTCCAACCCTACACAGTTGGAATACACTTTTCATTCACCTCCACATGACACACTCTCTCGCCTAGATTACATATTCTCTTCCAAGTCTCTCACCGGCACCATCACTGACTCCTCGATTTCAAATATTATTATTTCTGATCATGCCCCGGTGTGTACCTCCTTTAATTTTGAAGACATATCTAAACCATCATCCAGATGGAAACTTAATAATCACCTACTACAGGATCAAGAGTTTATTCAATCTGTACAATGATTCTTACAACAATTCTTTGTGGAGAATCTTGACTATGACACCTCAGTGGTCAACAAGTAGGATGCATTTAAGGCCTTGCTTAGGGGTCACATTATGGCATACTCTGGGGAAAAAAAGAGTTACGCTAAAAACACCTTGACAAGCTTTACAGCCAACTCTCTGGGGCAGGGAAACATTACTATAATGACTTCAGTTCTCTAAATCTTCGACAGGTTATGGCCCTACGCTTCAAAATCAATAATAAGCTCACAGAATTAGCTGCTGGTACCTTACTCAAATACAAAACAAAGATATATCAGACTTCAAATAAGGCTGGAAAATCATTGGCTTCATATCTTAAAATTAAGAACGAAAATAAAATACATAACACACATTAAAGACAAGTATGGCACACCCCTCACCCATCCCAATGATATCTTACACTGTTTTAAACAATTTTTACTCAGAATTATATGCTTCTGATATCACGGTTCCCCAAGAAAATATGAATTAATTTCTCCACAATATCGAAAGAAACTCCTATCCCAAAATTGATCTATCGCACTTAGAGGGTGACATTTTACTACCTGAAATCACGCATGCCATTAAGGGACTTGGTAAAGGGAAAGCCCCCGGACCAGGGGGCCTCTCTACGCAATTTTATGACAATTAGCTCATTCCCTTATCCCTAAACATCAAGCGCTATTTTCCCACTTTATTTCACAGAAGTCCTCTTCAGGGCCTTTTTTGGAAGCTTTACTCGTACTATTTCCAAAACCTGACAAAGACCCCACAGTTCCCTGTAACTACAGGCCAATATCTCTTATTAATGTTGAAGGCAAAACCTTTGCCAAAATCCTGGCCAATAGGATTGAATCATCTCTTTTCCAGCTTTAATTAAATCAGTGTAACGCTCACCTGATTCTCGCAGAGGCGCCGGTCTTGACTGGGCGACTACCGTATCTTCAAAGGTGATGTGTAGCACCCGGTTGGCTCTTTGGGCTGGACCTCTGTGCACTGTATGCCTGGCGTGTAGAGTAAGATGTCTGCAGATAGAAAATATGGGGTTAATGAACTGGGGTTATTGGGGTGTCCCTATCTCTTTCCTCTTCTCCTCTCCTGTAGACCCCCAAAGGTTAACGCTCTCACCTTAGGTAAGTGAATGCCGAGCTCTCCATCTGCCTCGGGGCAGGGTGCTGTAACCAGTTTCTTCACTGGATAGGTAGCGCAGGCCTCTTGACTTCAGAGGACTGCTGTCCGTCGTTTACTGCACGAACGGTAAGTTTCGAGTCATTCAAATGTCTTTAAAGTCTTTAGTAATGATGTCTCTTGTTTTGCAGGGTTCCGGCGATGGCGGATGACGGGCTGAAGTGAGTTGAAAATGGAGCCCGTGTGATGAATAGAAGCGCCTGGAAGCACGTAAGTAAGCGCTTGTTGCCTGCTTCACTATGCGCTCTAACTGTCTTTTTATTTTGCAGGTACGAGTTCGGAGCGGCTGCAGGGTGCCGGAATACCCACTGGATTAGATGTGGAAAGGAGTAATGGCACGTGAGTATTAAAGTTCCCCAATGTCTTTAAACGCACCTTGTTTTGTCTTTCAGATGCCGGAATGCAGTGAGAAGACCTCCGGAGTGCACGAAGAGTAGGTAAGCCTTTGCCTTTCAGATGCCGGAATGCTAGCCTGTTCTTTCTTGTCTTTATAGGTGTTGCTGAAGACTGGATTCAGGATGGTAAGCCTTTGCCTTTCAGATGCCGGAATGCTAACCTGTTCTTTCTTGTCTTTATAGGTGTTGCTGAAGACTGGATTCAGGATGGTAAGCCTTTTTCCTTAGGCCCAGGACCGGATGCAGAAGACACGATGAGCGTTCTGCTGCAGAGGTTGCAGAATAACGCAAAGCAAGATTCATCCACCGGGTGTGGTTTAAATAGCCTCCTGTAGTGCTTAGGTGCCTCCTTCCACAGCCACGCCTAAGTAAGAAAAGAGTTCCTGGTAAGAAAAGAGTTCCTGCCTTCCAGAAGAGTTCCAGTGTTCTGAATCTAGGGAGTGGCCAGGTTCCGAGTGCCAACCAGTCCCAATTGGGACCTTTTGGACCCAGTCCTGGCGCCAGTGGCACCAGGCTCATAAATATGCCCAGTCCCAGCGCTGGAAGCGCTGGGCTCATAATGCTTGGGTGGACTTACCTTCAGCAGACCATGCTGCTTACTTGCCTGCCAGTTGAGCCTCTGATCCTCTTCTGTTTGGAACTACTTTTCCTGTTGGGTGGGGCTGGAGCCACTCCCTAGATTCAGAACACTGGAACTCTTCTGGAAGGCAGGAACTCTTTTCTTACCAGGAACTCTTTTCTTACTTAGGCGTGGCTGTGGAAGGAGACACCTAAGCACTACAGGAGGCTATTTAAACCACACCCGGTGGATGAATCTTGCTTTGCGTTATTCTGCAACCTCTGCAGCAGAACGCTCATCGTGTCTTCTGCATCCGGTCCTGGGCCTAAGGAAAAAGGCTTACCATCCTGAATCCAGTCTTCAGCAACACCTATAAAGACAAGAAAGAACAGGTTAGCATTCCGGCATCTGAAAGGCAAAGGCTTACCATCCTGAATCCAGTCTTCAGCAACACCTATAAAGACAAGAAAGAACAGGTTAGCATTCCGGCATCTGAAAGACAAAAGTTTACCAACTCTTCGCACGCTCCGGAGGCCTTCGGCGCTGCATCCCGCATCTGAAAGACAAAACAAGGTGCGTTTAAAGACATTGGGGAACTTTAATACTCACGTGCCATTACTCCTTTCCACATCTAATCCAGTGGGTATTCCGGCACCCTGCAGCCGCTCCGAACTCGTACCTGCAAAATAAAAAGACAGTTAGAGCGCATAGTGAAGCAGGCAACAAGCGCTTACTTACGTGCTTCCAGGCGCTTCTATTCATCACACGGGCTCCATCTTCAACTCACTTCAGCCCGTCATCCGCCATCGCCGGAACCCTGCAAAACAAGAGACATCATTACTAAAGACTTTAAAGACATTTGAATGACTCGAAACTTACCGTTCGTGCAGTAAACGACAGACAGCAGTCCTCTGAAGTCAAGAGGCCTGCGCTACCTATCCAGTGAAGAAACTGGTTACAGCACCCTGCCCCGAGGCAGATGGAGAGCTCGGCATTCACTTACCTAAGGTGAGAGCGTTAACCTTTGGGGGTCTACAGGAGAGGAGAAGAGGAAAGAGATAGGGACACCCCAATAACCCCAGTTCATTAACCCCATATTTTCTATCTGCAGACATCTTACTCTACACGTCAGGCATACAGTGCACAGAGGTCCAGCCCAAAGAGCCAACCGGGTGCTACACATCACCTTTGAAGATACGGTAGTCGCCCAGTCAAGACCGGCGCCTCTGCGAGAATCAGGTGAGCGTTACAGAACGCAAAGCCTACCGCAAAACTCTCGCCCAGGCGCTATGGAAACCTCGGATACTGACCCCCCAGCCCGGTTACTTGGGGAACTAAGGGCAGAAGTGCATGCAGCTCGTCAGGAAACGAATGCTCTAAGAAGGGAACTAATTATTTCCAAGGAGAGAACAGACAATCTTGCTAGACAAGTGCTACAGTCACAAGCCGGACAGACCCCGTTACCCGCATCAGGGGCAAATCTTCCTTCAACATCCTCTATGAATCCAGTGCAGATCAACCTACCTGGGAATGTACCTCTGGCTCCGCCCGAACGATTTTCTGGTGACCCAAAGAGGTTTGCAGTATTTATCAATCAGTGCCGGTTGCACTTCTTATGCCGGCCAGCAGCCTTTCCAACTGATCAAGCAAAAGTAGCTTTTGTACTTTCGTACCTTAGTGGCAATGCGGCAGACTGGTCGATCCCTCTAGTTAATCAAGATGATCCGGTTCTCCATGATTTTCAAGCCTTTCAGCTTAGTAAGGAAAAACTGTTCGCAAGACATTCACAGGGGCAGGCCTTGGACAATGAGCTTCTTTCGTTGCGACAGGGTAATCAAGACCTTTTGGCTTATATTGCATCTTTCAATAGACTAATAGTGGAAACTCAATGGCCTGAGGACAAAAGGATTACGCTGTTTTTTAGAGGTCTACGTGGAGAGCTCAAAGACGTTTTAGCCCAAGTAGTGAATCCCCCACAAGACTGTTCAGATTATATAGACTTGGTCGTTCAAATAGATCACAGGCTGCAGAACAGGAAGGCCGATCGTTCCAAGTTTGATGCTCGAGTATTTTCCAAACCGCCAACTCCTTCCAAAGGAGTAGACTCCGGGGAACCCATGCAAATAGGGGGTCTGAAAGGTCCTCTAACACAAAGGGAGCGGGAAAGGAGGAAACAGTTGCAATTATGCCTATATTGCGAAAACTCAGGGCACTTTCTTCGAGACTGTCCGGTGAAACCTGCCAAGAAGGCAGTAGGAGCTGCAGTTACCAAAGTTACAAACTCTGAGCAGGGAAACGACCTCGCCCGACAAGAATAGAGGTCCTCTTGCCGAGCTTGAAAACCAGTTCCGTGACCTCGCATTTCGTGATACCTATGGTCCTCATTAGCCCTGATAATCCGGATCGATTACATGCAATTGAAGCTTACGTCGACAGCGGTGCCATCGGCAATTATGTGGATCATGAAATGGTTTTGAGGATGAATCTAACTCTTTGTCCCAAGGCTGTAAAGGACGTCATTACTACGGTGGATGGTACGGAGATAGCCTCCGGGCCAGTAACGCATACCACTCAAGAGGTGACGCTAGTAAGTCAAGATGGACACCATGAGAAGATCGTGTTCGATGTGATCAAGGCCCCTCAGTTTCAGATTATTCTAGGAATATCTTGGTTAGAGAAACACAATCCTCTGATCGATTGGCGAGCAAGAACGGTCCAGTTTCCAGAATGTGTCTCTACTTGTCACCCTCCACCTGGTGTTGCACTGGCCGCAATTTCTTCAGAGACTCCCCAGTTACCTCCTGAATACCTAGAATACCAAGATGTTTTCCGGAAGGATCAGGCTAACTCTCTACCTCCTCATAGGTCTTATGACTGCCAGATAGACCTGATACCTGGATCTACTCCTCCTTGTAGTAGAATTTATGCCCTCACCGAGCCTGAGAACCTTCACCTTCGACAATACCTGGATCAATACCTGGCAAATGGGTTTATTCGTCCTTCCAAGTCACCTGCTTCTTCAGCTTTGTTCTTCGTTCCAAAAAAGGAAGGATACCTTAGAACTTGTATCGATTATCGCTCCCTGAACCAGATCACCGTTAAGAATAGATATCCGTTACCTTTGATCCCTGAACTCCTGGAACAAGTCAGAAAAGCATGCATATATACAAAGCTGGATCTTAGAGGAGCTTACCAATTGGTACGAGTAAAAGAGGGCGATGAATGGAAGACGGCCTTCCGCACCAAGTATGGGCTATTTGAATATCAGGTCATGCCCTTCGGACTTTTCAATGCCCCGGCCGCCTTTCAATATTTTATGAACGATGTCCTCAGAGAGCTCATAGATGTATGTGTTGTTGTTTACATTGACGACATCCTCGTTTATTCTTCATCGGAATCTGAACATCGGAAACACGTGAAAATGGTCCTCGAAAGATTGCGTCAACACAAACTTTTCGCTAAGTTGGAAAAATGTGTTTTCAACGTGACTGAAGTTGAATTCTTGGGATTCATATTATCACCTGGCGGAGTGCGTATGGATTCAAAGAAGGTCGATGCAGTTCTGAAATGGCCATCACCATCGTCCGTAAAAGGTGTGCAAAGCATGTTAGGCTTCGCTAACTTTTACCGCAGGTTTATCCCCGAATTCTCTCGAATAGTCCAGCCCATCACTGCCTTGTTAAAGAAAAACAAACGTTTTGAATGGTCTACCGAGGCGGAACAAGCTTTCCAGGATTTGAAGACTAAATTTATCTCTGCACCAATCTTAAAACACCCTCGCCCCGAACTCCCCTACATCGTGGAAACTGATGCTTCAAGCCTTGCCATGGGGGCAGTTCTATCACAAAAGGACCCGGTAACCAATCAGTTGCATCCTGTGGCATTTTGGTCCCGCAAATTCTCGCCTCCTGAAATCAATTACACGATTACTGACAAGGAACTTCTGGCTATCAAGTCTGCCTTTAAGGCTTGGCGGCATTATCTGCTGGGGGCCCGACACACCGTTACTGTGATTACGGATCACCGAAACCTGCAATATTTGAAGACCGCAAAAGCCCAATCCTCTAGACAACTCCGTTGGGCATTATTCTTTGCCGAGTTTGACTTCATAATTACCTATCGACCTGGTACAAAGAACGGTAAAGCTGATGCCCTTTCTCGGATGGGAGTGGAAGAACACTTGGTCAACCCTAAACCTGTACCAATCATTCCCGAACAAAGAATTCTGGGTGTAATCGCCACAGAATCCATAGAGGAAGTTAAGGATAAAGCCAGGCAACTTGTAACTCCAGCAGACATACAGAATTGGCATCTGCAGGGAAAGGACTTTGCAGTAAAGGACAACTTATTGTATTTCCAAGAACGATTATACCTACCCAGCACAGATTTACAGAAAAAAGTAATCTCTTGTTATCACGACTCTTTAATGGAAGGTCATCCCGGTATAGCCAAGACCTCAGAAAAGATCAAGCGCTACTTCTGGTGGCCGTCTTGGAAAAAAGATATCAGAGACTTTATAATGTCCTGTGGAGTATGCGCCCAAAACAAGAGTCAAAAGGAAAGACCAGCAGGCCTCTTACGCCCTATTGACATCCCACCTCGCCCTTGGCATACGCTTTCTATGGACTTCATCACCGATCTACCTCCATGCTCCGGATACAATACGATTCTAGTAATCGTGGACTTATTCTCCAAGATGGCGCATTTCATTCCGCTCAAAGGCTTGCCCACAGCAGCAACTCTGGCCCGAGAATTTCTCGAAAACATCGTCCGACTGCACGGTTTTCCTTCGGTTCTAATTTCGGATCGAGGTAGTCAATTTATTTCTCATTTTTGGCGAAGTTGCTGTCGGTCGGCTCAAATTGATGTGAGACTATCGACCAGTCACCACCCTCAGACCGACGGACAAACCGAGAGGACCAATCAAACTCTGGAACAGTATTTACGCTGCATGCTGCAACAAACTGAAAAAACTTGGAAAGATATCCTTTGGATAGCCGAGTATGCCTACAATAACTCTGTCCATTCGGGAACTGGGAAAACCCCGTTTTTTCTTTTGTACGGCAGTCACCCTCGAACCTCGGAGTTGGATCCCCTCCAAGATCTTGAAACACCAGCAGTAGACTACCTGCATTCTACAATCACCCAAGCCTTTAAGGAAGCTGTTTCTCACCTTCAAAGGGCTAAAGAACAATACAAGAAAGGAGCAGATCAACATCGGAAGGAAGCCCCTCACTATCAAGTAGGGGATCAAGTCTGGTTATCCACCAAATATCTATCTCTAAAGGGGCCACGCACATTCAACCCAAGATACCTTGGTCCCTATTCCATCACTACCATAGTAAACCCAGTAGCGGTCAAGGTGGACTTGCCCCCGCACATGAAGATACATCCGGTCTTCCACGTCTCTCTATTAAAACCCGTGCAACCTCAAACCCGACTAACCAAATCTACAAAACCTATCCTAGTGGATGATGAACTCGAGTTTGAAGTCAAAAGCATTCTGGACTCCAAGATCTCCAAATCTAAACTATTCTACCTAATTGACTGGAAAGGCTACGGCCCCCAAGAGAGATCCTGGGAACCTGCTGAATATGTCCACGCTCCTCGCCTAATCAAAAGATTTCACCGAACATTTCCTGACAAGCCAAAACCCCCGGAGAAGCCCGGTTTGGGAGGGGCCTTGAGGGGGGGTACTGTCATGATCTCTGCTTCCAAAAGGTCAGGGTTTTCCCAACTCCCTTGGAAGCAGATCCATAACCCAGGTTCCGAGTGCCAACCAGTCCCAATTGGGACCTTTTGGACCCAGTCCTGGCGCCAGTGGCACCAGGCTCATAAATATGCCCAGTCCCAGCGCTGGAAGCGCCGGGCTCATAATGCTTGGGTGGATTTACCTTCAGCAGACCATGCTGCTTACTTGCCTGCCAGTTGAGCCTCTGATCCTCTTCTGTTTGGAACTACTTTTCCTGTTGGGTGGGGCTGGAGCCACTCCCTAGATTCAGAACACTGGAACTCTTCTGGAAGGCAGGAACTCTTTTCTTACCAGGAACTCTTTTCTTACTTAGGCGTGGCTGTGGAAGGAGACACCTAAGCACTACAGGAGGCTATTTAAACCACACCCGGTGGATGAATCTTGCTTTGCGTTATTCTGCAACCTCTGCAGCAGAACGCTCATCGTGTCTTCTGCATCCGGTCCTGGGCCTAAGGAAAAAGGCTTACCATCCTGAATCCAGTCTTCAGCAACACCTATAAAGACAAGAAAGAACAGGTTAGCATTCCGGCATCTGAAAGGCAAAGGCTTACCATCCTGAATCCAGTCTTCAGCAACACCTATAAAGACAAGAAAGAACAGGTTAGCATTCCGGCATCTGAAAGACAAAAGTTTACCAACTCTTCGCACGCTCCGGAGGCCTTCGGCGCTGCATCCCGCATCTGAAAGACAAAACAAGGTGCGTTTAAAGACATTGGGGAACTTTAATACTCACGTGCCATTACTCCTTTCCACATCTAATCCAGTGGGTATTCCGGCACCCTGCAGCCGCTCCGAACTCGTACCTGCAAAATAAAAAGACAGTTAGAGCGCATAGTGAAGCAGGCAACAAGCGCTTACTTACGTGCTTCCAGGCGCTTCTATTCATCACACGGGCTCCATCTTCAACTCACTTCAGCCCGTCATCCGCCATCGCCGGAACCCTGCAAAACAAGAGACATCATTACTAAAGACTTTAAAGACATTTGAATGACTCGAAACTTACCGTTCGTGCAGTAAACGACGGACAGCAGTCCTCTGAAGTCAAGAGGCCTGCGCTACCTATCCAGTGAAGAAACTGGTTACAGCACCCTGCCCCGAGGCAGATGGAGAGCTCGGCATTCACTTACCTAAGGTGAGAGCGTTAACCTTTGGGGGTCTACAGGAGAGGAGAAGAGGAAAGAGATAGGGACACCCCAATAACCCCAGTTCATTAACCCCATATTTTCTATCTGCAGACATCTTACTCTACACGTCAGGCATACAGTGCACAGAGGTCCAGCCCAAAGAGCCAACCGGGTGCTACACATCACCTTTGAAGATACGGTAGTCGCCCAGTCAAGACCGGCGCCTCTGCGAGAATCAGGTGAGCGTTACAGAGTAGATCCAGGTATCAGGTCTATCTGGCAGTCATAAGACCTATGAGGAGGTAGAGAGTTAGCCTGATCCTTCCGGAAAACATCTTGGTATTCTAGGTATTCGGGAGGTAACTGGGGAGTCTCTGAAGAAATTGCGGCCAGTGCAACACCAGGTGGAGGGTGACAAGTAGAGACACATTCTGGAAACTGGACCGTTCTTGCTCGCCAATCGATGAGAGGATTGTGTTTCTCTAACCAAGGTATTCCTAGAATAATCTGAAACTGAGGGGCCTTGATCACATCGAACACGATCTTCTCATGGTGTCCATCTTGACTTACTAGCGTCACCTCTTGAGTGGTATGCGTTACTGGCCCGGAGGCTATCTCCGTACCATCCACCGTAGTAATGACGTCCTTTACAGCCTTGGGACAAAGAGTTAGATTCATCCTCAAAACCATTTCATGATCCACATAATTGCCGATGGCACCGCTGTCGACGTAAGCTTCAATTGCATGTAATCGATCCGGATTATCAGGGCTAATGAGGACCATAGGTATCACGAAATGCGAGGTCACGGAACTGGTTTTCACGCTCGGCAAGAGGACCTCTATTCTTGTCGGGCGAGGTCGTTTCCCTGCTCAGAGTTTGTAACTTTGGTAACTGCAGCTCCTACTGCCTTCTTGGCAGGTTTCACCGGACAGTCTCGAAGAAAGTGCCCTGAGTTTCCGCAATATAGGCATAATTGCAACTGTTTCCTCCTTTCCCGCTCCCTTTGTGTTAGAGGACCTTTCAGACCCCCTATTTGCATGGGTTCCCCGGAGTCTACTCCTTTGGAAGGAGTTGGCGGTTTGGAAAATACTCGAGCATCAAACTTGGAACGATCGGCCTTCCTGTTCTGCAGCCTGTGATCTATTTGAACGACCAAGTCTATATAATCCGAACAGTCTTGTGGGGGATTCACTACTTGGGCTAAAACATCTTTGAGCTCTCCACGTAGACCTCTATAAAACAGCGTAATCCTTTTGTCCTCAGGCCATTGAGTTTCCACTATTAGTCTATTGAAAGATGCAATATAAGCCAAAAGGTCTTGATTACCCTGTCGCAACGAAAGAAGCTCATTGTCCAAGGCCTGCCCCTGTGAATGTCTTGCGAACAGTTTTTCCATACTGAGCTGAAAAGCTTGAAAATCATGGAGGACCGGATCATCTTGATTAACTAGAGGGATCGACCAGTCTGCCGCATTGCCACTAAGGTACGAAAGCACGAAAGCTACTTTAGCTTGATCAGTTGGAAAGGCTGCTGGCCGGCATAAGAAGTGCAACCGGCACTGATTGATAAATACTGCAAACCTCTTTGGGTCACCAGAAAATCGTTCGGGCGGAGCCAGAGGTACATTCCCAGGTAGGTTGATCTGCACTGGATTCATAGAGGATGTTGAAGGAAGATTTGCCCCTGATGCGGGTAACGGGGTCTGTCCGGCTTGTGACTGTAGCACTTGTCTAGCAAGATTGTCTGTTCTCTCCTTGGAAATAATTAGTTCCCTTCTTAGAGCATTCGTTTCCTGACGAGCTGCATGCACTTCTGCCCTTAGTTCCCCAAGTAACCGGGCTAGGGGGTCAGTATCCGAGGTTTCCATAGCGCCTGGGCGAGAGTTTTGCGGTAGGCTTTGCGTTCTGTAACGCTCACCTGATTCTCGCAGAGGTGCCGGTCTTGACTGGGCGACTACCGTATCTTCAAAGGTGATGTGTAGCACCCGGTTGGCTCTTTGGGCTGGACCTCTGTGCACTGTATGCCTGACGTGTAGAGTAAGATGTCTGCAGATAGAAAATATGGGGTTAATGAACTGGGGTTATTGGGGTGTCCCTATCTCTTTCCTCTTCTCCTCTCCTGTAGACCCCCAAAGGTTAACGCTCTCACCTTAGGTAAGTGAATGCCGAGCTCTCCATCTGCCTCGGGGCAGGGTGCTGTAACCAGTTTCTTCACTGGATAGGTAGCGCAGGCCTCTTGACTTCAGAGGACTGCTGTCCGTCGTTTACTGCACGAACGGTAAGTTTCGAGTCATTCAAATGTCTTTAAAGTCTTTAGTAATGATGTCTCTTGTTTTGCAGGGTTCCGGCGATGGCGGATGACGGGCTGAAGTGAGTTGAAGATGGAGCCCGTGTGATGAATAGAAGCGCCTGGAAGCACGTAAGTAAGCGCTTGTTGCCTGCTTCACTATGCGCTCTAACTGTCTTTTTATTTTGCAGGTACGAGTTCGGAGCGGCTGCAGGGTGCCGGAATACCCACTGGATTAGATGTGGAAAGGAGTAATGGCACGTGAGTATTAAAGTTCCCCAATGTCTTTAAACGCACCTTGTTTTGTCTATCAGATGCCGGAATGCAGTGTGAAGACCTCCGGAGTGCACGAAGAGTAGGTAAGCCTTTGCCTTTCAGATGCCGGAATGCTAGCCTGTTCTTTCTTGTCTTTATAGGTGTTGCTGAAGACTGGATTCAGGATGGTAAGCCTTTGCCTTTCAGATGCCGGAATGCTAACCTGTTCTTTCTTGTCTTTATAGGTTTTGCTGAAGACTGGATTCAGGATGGTAAGCCTTTTTCCTTAGGCCCAGGACCGGATGCAGAAGACACGATGAGCGTTCTGCTGCAGAGGTTGCAGAATAACGCAAAGCAAGATTCATCCACCGGGTGTGGTTTAAATAGCCTCCTGTAGTGCTTAGGTGTCTCCTTCCACAGCCACGCCTAAGTAAGAAAAGAGTTCCTGGTAAGAAAAGAGTTCCTGCCTTCCAGAAGAGTTCCAGTGTTCTGAATCTAGGGAGTGGCTCCAGCCCCACCCAACAGGAAAAGTAGTTCCAAACAGAAGAGGATCAGAGGCTCAACTGGCAGGCAAGTAAGCAGCATGGTCTGCTGAAGGTAAGTCCACCCAAGCATTATGAGCCCGGCGCTTCCAGCGCTGGGACTGGGCATATTTATGAGCCTGGTGCCACTGGCGCCAGGACTGGGTCCAAAAGGTCCCAATTGGGACTGGTTGGCACTCGGAACCTGGGTTATGGATCTGCTTCCAAGGGAGTTGGGAAAACCCTGACCTTTTGGAAGCAGAGATCATGACAATCAGATCAAGTTGAATATGTAAAGGGATGAAACATCTCTCCTAATGCTAGACTATTATTTAACACCTTTCATGCAATCTCTAAAGACAAGAAAAATAAACAGGGCTATGCAGCTATTGGGCTTGATGCTGAAAAAGCTTTTGTCTGGGTCAACTGGGAGTTTATGTTTCAAGCGCTTTGTTGGCATGGGTGTGGTTAACACTTTATTTCACTAGTAAAGCTCCTCTACTCCTGTTCCAAATCATCAATCACCATTAATGGTAATTCCTCATCCTTATTTCCTCTTCAAGAGGCACCAGACAAGGATGCCTTCTCCACCCCCATCCTCTATATTCTCTCTCTCGAGCCATTGCTCAAAATCATTATATCTGATAGACACATTCATGGAATCGCCTGTGGTAGTTCAATTATCAGAATTGCCACGTATGCAGATGACATACTTATCATCATTAAAAACCCCAAACTCCACCTCCCCTAGCTGCTCGATCCACTACATCAATTTTCCCTAGTGTCAGGCTATAAACTTAATAAAGAAGAATCTCAGATCTTACCTCTCAATTCCTTCTGTTTAAAACATGAATTAAAAGCATTTGAGTTCAAATGGTGCAACAAAACAATTAAATATCTAGGTATTCGTTTTGCCTCCTCAACAAATGATACAATTAAACTCAACATGCGTATATTGTTAGAAAGACTTACTACACTGACATCAAAGTGGTCTCCCCTATATCTCTCATGGTGGGGCCGACTGGATACTATTAAAATTATGATATCCCCTATTATCCTATATTACTTGCATCTACCTCCGGTCCCATTACCTTCCTCATTTTTCAAATCCATATGCTCTATCCTCCTCAAATACTTATGGGGCCCAAGCAAATCCAATAGGATTGCCATCGCCAAGTTACAAGCCCCATATGAAGTGGCCGGTGTCAGATTCCCGGACTTCAAAACATATCACTCAGCTTTCCTTATTAAACAATCGCGTCACTGGTTTGCCCCTCCCAATTCCGCAGATATTCCCTCCTGGTGTACTTTGGAAAAACATCTAGCATACCCTTATGATGTTGCTGACCTTGTATATGTATTTACCCACTGTGCTACAGCCAAATCAGATCCCACAAAGGCCACTATATTATCACTTAGACTATTTCTCTTCCTCCGCACCAAGTCTCCTGCCAAAGATCTTTCCCCTGTGGTTTGGCACAACACATACATAACTGTTAATAATAGAATATTATATCGCAAATCCTGGTTAAAGTGTGGCATCAGATTCATACAACAAATTGTTAATGGCTCCTCCATTCTCTCCTTTCAACAATTAAGAATTTGTTTTTCCATTCCTGTTTCGGATTTCAGTTTTTATAACAATCTGGTTAATGCATGCCTTGATGCGCTTCATCTGTTTATGAACACCACCCTCACACCTGATGCCTCCAGTCTTTTGCTTTTAACCATGGTTTCTGATATTAAAGCCTCAAAGTTTTATAAAGTGTTGTCTGCTTACAATGCAATTTTGCCTGCACGTGTGGCACGGGATAATGACTTAGGCAATGCTTTGAATGACCTAACTTGGGCTCTACTGTATTCTAAAATCAGCGATGTATCTGTATCGGCCAACATAACTCAACATCGGCTCTCCTTCATCCACAGAGAATTTATTACCCCTGTGAAAATATCCAAATCCAAGATAAGCACAGACAACAAATGTTGGTCCTCTGGATGTCCCCTTGCCTCCTATAAACACATGTTTTTTGAGTGTACATCTTTATTTGGGTTCTGGCAAAAAGTATGGAAATACCTTAGACTCATTTTGATGTTGATGTCCCATTATCCTTTCTAAACGTTGTTCTGGGAAGTATAGCGGTCACAGATACGAACCGGCATGCCTACGCCAAGCTATATGATTCGTTCATTGCCATCGCCTTGAAGCTTATTGCTACCAAATGGCAAGATTCACATAACCTCTCTATGAAGGGGTGGTGGAATAATATATGTCACGTGCACAGAATTGATTTGTGTTTGGCCCCTAGTATGGATACTATTCCCAAGTACAACACCAAATGGGTGTTTTTTAATTGTTATCTAAATTCTTCTGTTGCAGTGGGTGCATGGCTCTTAAGCATTAGCTCTTGCTCCCCTTCTCTGGATGAGCAAAACCTAATAATAAACATGGCTCACTCATAAGATTTTTGCCAATGTATCTCTCCATAAGAGTTATATTATTTCATTGCTATTAATACTTCCTCTCCTTCCCTCCCCCCTACTCACCTCTGTTCTCGTGTTCATACTTTGTTTGTCTCCCAGTCCGTTTTCCCCCCGGTAAGTCTTTGGATTATCTATTTTCATACATTTACAGTTTTCATAGATGCTGATACTCTCTCAACAATGAACCATGCTCAGTATATGACTCGTATACCCTCTACTTTGCCAGTGCACATGTTGTTTATTCTTGAGTTAAACTGTGATCAATATCTTTCTTTCTCATTTACGTTTGTAATGATTTCAATATGTAATGTTCTACATTTGTATAATCTAAATAAAAACTTACTTAAATGAAAAAAAGAAGAACGAAGCAAAAGTGATAGAAAAAGAGACACAAAGGGATAGGAAAGGCATAAAGAGGAAGACAAGAGGGGAGAAAAAGAAAAGAAAAAAATGTCTATTTCTAATGTGCTTTGCCCCTAAGGTATCTGCAGTCTAACTGGACTGTTTGACTACTTTGTATCAATTGGCTCAGTAGATGGCATATGTGATTGTAGTTGTCATACCAAAATCTGGTAAATGCCTTACTGGCACAGCTAACTACTGACCTATGTTGTTAATTAATCAAAACTTTGAAATACATGGTAGGATACCAGCGGAAAGGCTACCGCCAGTTCACATCTCACGCTTACTGTCATGTTTCCTTAAAACAGGATCTCGTCTGATAACACTAGGAGGGTCTGTCAGCCAGAGCCATTATTTGTAAGTTGTCATTATTAAAGAAGCCAGGGTAGCGTTCTAAACAGAAATGACTTACAAAGTGTGCAGCTCCAGGAAAAGGTACCTTTACAAGTTTCTACGGGAAAATGTATGAGTTGGTAAAAGTGGCAGGGGGTGATGGTGCAAATTCCAAGTTTGGGGTGCCAAGGGGTCAAGAGGGGCACACAATGGGTTGGCAGAGCAAAGTGAAGCAGTCTAAGGTAATAATGTTGGCCTTGCTGGGTGTGGATCAGTTTAAGGGAGACAGGTATTCCGGTCAGTTGGTGGGAGAGGAGGGAGAGGCAGATCCAGAACAGGAGCAGTAGAATAGCTATGAAAAGATTAGAGAGGAAACAAGCATTTTCTAGCAGAAAACGTAAAGAATGGTCCACCAATATATTGAAGAGCAGGAACCGAAAGGAGCGGGAGAGAGCAGATATAGGAGGAGAAAAAGTTAGAGATTAGTCAAAAATGACTCGAAGGTTCCAGGCAGTAAAATAGGAATGGAAAGAAAACAGAGGGGGGATGCAAATGAGGAAGGGGGAGCCATAGCAAGAAAGAAAAGAACTTCAATCTTGGAGGGATTTACATGAAGAAAGTGAGCCGACATCCAATACTCAATTGCAGGGAGGCAGGAGGTAAGTCATATCACAATTAAGATTATGAGAAAGGCCAAAAGAAGAAATAGGCCAGTTAAATTGTATATATAGATTAAATTAGAGGACCCAAGACCGAGCCCTGAGGAACCCCATAGTGGAGAGGAAGAGTAGAGGAGGAAAGACCAGCCCAGGCGATATTTCAGGTAAGAACAAATTGGTTTTGACACAGAACCACCAAAACCTAGACCAAAGAGAGAGCGGACAAGAAGAGAATGATCAACATAATCAAAAGCGGCAGAGAGAGATCAAGGAAGACCAGAAGCGAATATTACTGAGAAGAGAGTAACAAACAGGGAGAAGAGCCATTTCGGTAGAGTGAAGAGTGCGAAAACCACATTGATAGATCAGAAGAAGGGAAGAGGATTTAACATAAGAAGAGATTTGAGAGTTGTTTTCTGCCCGCTTGAGCTGCAAATGCGCAGCAAAGAAACAAATGCATTTTTACATAAACACAAAGCTCACTTAAATGTGTAAACATGAAAATTAGACGTGCATCACAACGGAAAATGTTATCGACCCAATATTTGGCCAGTTTGTAAATAAAACTATGCTCTATTAAAATCTGAAGTTGGGTGTATATTTTGTAAATTTGTAAGCCATTTGCAGAAAAATGGCAAATCCCTGCAAAATTATCCAAAAGCATAAGAATTCCATCATGTAATATATCAAACTGTTTGCATCAGTGAGCAGGATATAAAATTATTTAACAGTATCTCCGGACCTTAGAGGATAAAATCGAAATTAATTTCTTTTCAGTAAGAACAGCAGCCCCCTCATTTTGTCCTGGTGGCTGGAAAACTACACCTCTTTGCTAAGAGTAGGGCTGGGATAAAGGCCTACAGGAATGGCATGCACAGAAGGTACAGACAGAAAGGGAACAAAAGGACTAAGTTACCCAAAGAGAGGATTGATCCATTAAAAAGAGAAGCTAAGGCAGCCAATAGAAGGATGTCCAGTTTGCGCAGGAGAATTGACTTCCAAGCCAGACACCTGAATTGAGGGTTTTTGCTGATCGAATGACGCCTGCCTGACTGGGTTCTTGGCTAATGACCCCAAAATCAGAAATTGCATCTTAAAAGGCAAATCAAAAGAAACCCCTACTCATGTCCCTAAAAATTGTCCGACATTTATCAGGGTAAAATCTGGGAAGGGAAAAGGACTGGAAATGCAGAGGGGGGTGTAATTTGAAATTAGGGTGACAGGTGCTAATATCCTAATGGCCTGTGTTTCCTCATTTATACATTGAATGCAAAGTGAGAGGTTATTCTTTTAGCTCATTCCACCTTGAAATGAAAAACGAAATTCAAACCTGAAAAACATTTAGCTGCCACTTAAAGTAGGATTGCCTTGATAAAATTAAATATTAGTTAAGAATATAGGCAGTGGTCAAAACTTGTGTTGCGTCACGGTGTGTCATAGTGCAAAGATAGCACTATTTCCTTGGATGATTTCATGCAATTAATGCCGCTAGCGGAGACCATACTATAATTGGATATTTATGCGACAAAATGTATTCTAAAATAATTCCATGTATTACTTAATTGCAAAGTAAAACACCTCTGCATTCTCCTGCTGTCAATACCCAGGCAGAGTCAGCTTTAGTGTGGGAGGGAGGATAATCTCAACTAAGAATCTGTTACTGAAGAATAGTACATCTCCAGCCCAGAAATCTAAAAAGATCGAAAGCATCACATGCAGGTGCCTTTAAAATGCTGCATGTATATAAATTGAGAAAGAATATCTATGTTTGGAGAAACTCATACACGCATGTGTATTTATATTGTGCAGGCCTCTATATATTGAAGGATGCTCGTGCCAGAAGATGGAAAACACACACACACACACATACACAACACATTCATCCACAAACATGCTTAGATTGTAAATTACACATTACCTGATAATTAAAATGTACATGAGCCAGTGCAAACAACGTGCCTTCTTCATGTAAAGTGCTAAACACATAGTTCTATGTTAGCCGGTAATTGTCTTGTGTTAAGTGGTCCCTGCAGAGCTAGTGTATTCACTACCTTCTATACGTATTGGGGAGTTGGTGCATAGGAATATTCAATGCCAGTGAGGTCAATTTCTCCAGCACCATACTTGTCTTTATGCTGGAGAAAAATCAAGCACGTTCACCATATTTGCCTTTTGTGACATGTCCCATTGAAATGTAGTAATGGTCATAGAGAAGCTCAGGCTAAGCAGAATTGTCAGTATGCCTAGTGTATATTAGAATACAGCAGATTTATATGGAGATGGTTGTGATTGAAAATGGATGCCTTGGTGGACTTGTAATAGTGTGACTCATATAGGCAGGTACAATTCTTTATGATTTTGGTCCTTATATATATCCTATTGTAATGGCCTTGCGGGTAAAGCTAGAGGCGCATTTATATCAAATCCATCTAATTCTTTTAAATACATTTCGATTTTTGAATACCTCACTATCTGTTCCTTGCCATGAATGGTGGGGTGCGGTTGTATAAACGAGGAGATGTTACATTGGTGTGTCACATGTATGTAAACCTAGCAAAATGTATGCAAAATATACTTAAAGGAGGAAGGTGACAGTTAGGATGATAAGTAGAGGGGTTTAAGTACACAGTTTTCTGGGGGGCCTGATGGAGCACATAAGGTGGTGCTGGCCTTGTCAGGTATATGGGGATTTTAATGGGTGAATGGGTTGGGGCTCTAAGTCATTATAAGTCTGATTGGAATCAGGCTGGGGTGGACCTAGGCTTTGTTTCTCTCTAATTTGGATGGAATTGGCCAGTACCGGGCAACAATAAAAATGAAGGTGTTGTAGGAGGCTGGTGGAGAGGCTGCTGGAGACCAACACTTGAAAATATTTACATAGCATGCGTGTGGTCTTTCACACACATGCCACAGGGGTAAATTCAGTTCAGGGCCTTCTCACGCTGGAAGTGGAGAAATACTTAAGCCAGCTGTGATGGCATTTCTTATTCACGACCATATCCTTAATGGGAAAGCCTTTATAAAGTGGAAGCGGCTTTTCATGAAGCCCGGGTGGCTAAGTTCAGTTATTTGTACCAATTGTTTGCACTATTTAGGGTTCTTAAACAAAGGCAGCCCACCTCCAACTTATTATTCCTTGCAGCATGTTAACCCCTGTTGGCAGCATTGAGGGACATTGGTAAGTTCCCAGGCGTCAGAGTTGTAGGGTTTGAAAGCCACCTGGCAATGCATGCTGATGATATTATGTCATATGCATCCTTCCCAGAAGCCTCAGTCATTTCTCAAGTCCTACTCCCATCTGTGCATCTCATCAACGAAACCAAGTCAGAATTGGCCCTGTTGAACGACTGCTGTTCCTCTCAGATGCTGGACAACGTAGTCATACAAGATATATTCAATATTTAACGGTAACTTTGCAATTAGCCTTGCTGTGGTGAACACTATCAATTCAAATATATCATTGAATAATTGGTACTGAGCCCCTACATTTGTATCTGATGCTTAATTTTAATTTTGCACTTCAGAGCGACATTTCAGCCCATCATGGTTTTCTCTTTCCTAAATTGTTCCTTACATTAGTCATACGGCCACGGCCGATAAAGCTGAAGGAGGTGCTGGCATTTCGCCACTAGGTGTGTCCTTGACATTCATCAGGGCCATCACGCCTGCACATGAATGCCCGGTCCACAAAGCAAGCCCATGTTCCATTCTCGGGCAGACTAGCGCCTAAGTGCACATCATACTGGAAGCTAGGTCTCTCTTGGACATGCGCTTCTTTACCAAGGTCTTTCTAAGAAAAGATATCAAAGTAATATCACTCACAATCAAATACATTTCATGAAATGTGTTTATATTGAACACAATACATTTTCGAATTGGTGTATTAGTATCATAGATGATTAAGTCCTTTCACCCTTGGTGTCAAATGACAGATTCAACTGAATTGTGTCAACGGTGTGGCCAACAGTTTTGTCTTTGCTCAGGCTTTCTCAAGGCTCACAAATAAGTGTCATTCAGATTTCAGCTCTAATGACAAATGTCAATTTCACAGTGACAACTTTCTATATCACATATATCACAAAGCTAGTGACATTATTATCAAAAGAAATCTGCAAGTAGCACTTCTGTGTCGCAAATTGCAGAAATTCCTAAAATAAGGATTAAAGGATGAGGTTTTAAAGGGAGAGAGAAGGAAACATAAACTCTAATTAAGTAATAGGCCCGAGCAGGGGGAGCATTTCCACTTCTGGTAATGCCCCTGGGCCCGTATTTACAGGCCCGAGCAAAGCAAGAGCCTTAACTTTACTTTACTTTACATTATTTGTAGGGCGCAACCAGGTGGCCCGGGGGCATGTGGGCGCCAGAACCTATAAAGTGGGCAGTCATAAGGTTATCAGTCAGAAGCAGCCACAGCTCTATTTAAATGAATGAGTTTTAAGTTTGTTCTTAAAAATCTCAACTGTAGGGCAGTTTCTTAAGGCCAGAGGGAGGGCATTCCATTTAATTGGGGCTGCCACCCAAAAGGCACCCCTTTTTACTAATTCCAAGGAGGTTTTTGGTATGTGCAATTTTCTGTCATTATTTTACTGCAAGTTGCGTACCACATGGTTGGTTTTAAGCCTTTTGGCTATATATGCCGGGAAGCGATCTATCAACGATTTATAGGTAATGGGAAGTAGTCTAAAGTCAATTCTCTCTTCAATCGGCAGCCAGTGTAGTCTTCTCCTTAACTCTGACACATGCAGTGACTTTCGTAAGCCCATAATTGCTCTGATGGTACTATTCTGTACAACTTGGAGTTTTGCTAGCTCAGTTTTTCCCACTCCAATAAGGAGGGAGCTGCAATAATCGATTTTAGCAGAGATAATGGCTCTGGCAATGGTTTCACAACCCTTTTGGATTATGAATGGACGGATAAGTGCAAGCGACCTGATGTAGTAGGCTGATGCTGATACCAAGCTGTTCAAATGATCAGACACACTCAGAGTCTGATCGACAGTTACATCTAAGATTTATATTTTATCTTTTGTCAGAATATTACACTCCGCAATATGGAAGGATTTGTATTCTATCGTGAGCTTAGCTCATCTAGGTCTAGTACCGATCGGCATAAGTTACGTTTTACCATGGTTCAGAGCCATACCATTCCTGTCCATCCAATCGTGAATGAGATTATATATCTCAGAGACTGTCTTTGAGTCATTAACGTAGTCACCTGTAAGTGGAATGAGACATTGTGAATCGTCTGCATAGTTTGAGAAGCAGATCTTCTTTTCCTCCAGCAGATGGAAAAAGGGGGCTGAAAAAAGATTGTATAAGACTGGGGAGAGTGCCGCACCTTGAGGAACCCCGTAGCTGACTAAAATGGGTTCGTCTTCTGCTTGTTTACTGCAAACACGCATGGTCCTCGACACCAAAAAGGACTGCATCCAGTCTTTTGCTAGTGTACTAATATTGGCTACATTTTGTAGTCTGTTCAAAAGAAGAGGATGGTCCACTAAATTGAACACTGATGACAGATCCAGGGACATCAGTAACATTGTTTTTTCACTTATTAATGTTGGTCATCATGTTCAACTTTAGTTCTGGTAGGGCTGTGTAACGCTCACCTGGTATCCACGGGGACATCACTCAGCCTGTTCTGACCTCTTACGACCTCAAACCCTTCCCTGGAGGCTATTCGACTGGAGACTGGGCCTGAAACACAGGATTGGTAGAGTTTAACTCCCTATTGTCTCTGTGTGCTTGAACCCCTTCTTCCCCGGGGTCCAAACCTTCCCTTTGATCCACAGCTCACCTTGTTTTCTTGGAAAGTGTGCTCTCCGTCCTGCCTTCAGCACAGGGGCGCGTTGATTGATGCGGGCTCATTGTTGCCTAGTTACTTCACTGGCAAGAGTCCGACAGGTAAGTATAATGAGTCTTTTGAACAGTTCTCTAACTTCGTTCCTTTCCTTCCTTAGATGATGGCCGGCATCCGGGGATGGCGGCGTGCTGCTGAGATGAGTAGCGCTGAAGGTGAGTGAGAGTGCGATGCGCGATGCACCCCTTTGGTATTTGCATTGAACTGAGTTCTTTTTCTGTGTTTTTTAGGTGCTGCGACGTTTTCAGCGTGGATGCCGGTTATGAAGAACAAATGCGTTGGGGAAGCGCGGTATGCAGCGCCTCTAGATGTTTCCACGCTAACCTTGAGTGTCTTTTCCCTCTTGCAGATGGATGAGAAGTTCCGGAGACAGAGTTCCCCCAGAGCGGCTGGGATTCAGGTAAGCGTTTGAAGCTCGTACAGTATTTAACAATAAGCGAAGATTTGCAGAATGCTTACTAATGCCTTTTTTCTGTTCTTTTCCCTTTTCCTTAGGAAGCGGCGTGCCGGAATGGGAATGACACCGCCGAAGATGCCCGCAGAACAGAAGGAGCGATGACTGATGGGCAGAAGTGCTGCAAGGTAAGGCTGTTCCTAACGGTGTTCTTGTTCTTGCAGGAGCTGAACGCAGAAGAAAGATGCAGGCCTACTGGAGACCGATCCGAACACGGTGAGTGTCACGCTGCAGGTGCAGAAAACGCAAAGCATGTTTCTCAGCCTGGGTGTGGCTTAAATAGTCTCTGGGTATCCCAGGTGCCTCTGGGCTGAACCACACCCAAAAGACTAGACCGCACATGCAGTTCTGGGAACCGAAATATGTGGGGGCATCCATCTTGTCCCCATCAATGCACTACAAGTCCAATCCCCAATGTTATCCTATTGGAGTGAGTGAGTCTGGTGCCACAAGCACCAAGTCTGACTCCAAGTGGGTCTTTGGAGGGATGGAGAGGCCCTTGAGGGCCATGTAGGTGATCGTGGCCTGGCTCCAGCCTGACATCTTGGAGGGCTGGGGACATGAGGGGTGGGAATCATGACAGGCTGGTTCCGTGCTAAAACCTGGCCGATATCCTGATTGTGCTTCGTTCAGGATAGGTTGGTCTTTTATGTGCTGTAGAAGTTAATCATAGGCTACTCTATCCATAATCTTTAGAATAAAAGGTGAGTTTGATATAGGTCTATAGTTGGTTGCAATTTTAGGGTACAGGTTGTTTTTTTTCAACAATGGGGTGACCCAGGAACCCTTCAATCTCGTGGGATCCTTGCCCTCCTTAAATGAGGCATTAACAATCCTTGTTATAGAACTAATAAGGATCTCTGAGCATGCCTTGATGGCCGTAGCTGGGAAATGATCACCTTTACAAATAGAGGGCTTGAGTCTAGCAAGAGTGATGCGCAGTTTGTCCTCTGTTATACTTCTGAAGTCGAACTTAGGTATGGCGGACAGGGCAATAAATGGTTGATCTTGGACCACCTTATAAGAGTCTATGGCTGGTGAGTTTATGATTTGGGCGCTACCGTTATTTATTTTGTTGTTTTATCATAGCATTTTGTATTTGCTTGCACCACTCCTGATCTTTAACATTGGGTTCCTGATCATTAATATGTGGTTTTTCCAATTCCCTGAGAATAGCGAAAATTTCCTTTGAATCATGTTGGGCATTTTTGATACGACCTTCGTATGAGTCCTTTTTGGCTTTTATAACTGTCATTTTGAACTTGTTAGCCGCGTCTGCCTGGGTAAATCTGTCTTCCTCCTTCTTTGTTTCTTTCCATTGGGAGAAGGTTTTCCTCTTTTCTACTCTGAGTTTTTTTAGTTCGTTGGAGAACCAAGGATTCTTAACATGGTTACTAACCTTCCTATTTTTCAGCGGGGCTATTTCATCAAGATTCACAAGGACTTTCTGAAATTACCAGAGGTCCGCCCGATTATGAGTGGATTGGGTTGGGCAACAGAGGGACTGGCGCAATATATTGACACTGCTATCAAAGACTTGGTCCCTCTGCTACCTGCATATTAGAAGGATACCACAAACAGTTTGCTAACATTGCAATCAATTACATGACAACCACATTACCTACTAGCTAGTTTGGATGTGAAAGCACTGTATACATCTATCAGGCATGACCTGGCACTTGATACAATTGACTTTACTTTTTGTAATCATTCAGCTTCTTATCGACAGCATGTGGATATGATTAAGGATTTTTTATACTTTACACTCAACTATAATCAATTCTTGTTCAATGGACAGTTTTTCTTACAAACACAGGAAGTCGCCATGGGTGCTAAATATGTGCCTTCACTGGCGAACTTATTTATGGGTTGCTTTGAACACACGTATATCTATGGTGATCATGATTTCAAATCAGAAATTATTAGTTGGAAAAGATATGTAGATGACGTTAATGTAATTTGGAATGGGACACCATCACGTTTTGAAGATTTCACGAAATATTTGAATAACAATCAGTTTGGGATTGAGTTCTCGGGCAAGGTTAGTAATACCTCTTTAGAATTCTTGGATCTACAGATTGATATACAGGACCATTCTCTGCACACACAAACCTTCAGAAAAGCCACATCGGTCAATGCCACATTGCAGGCTTCTAGCTGTCATAAAAGATCAGTGATCTAAAATATCCCTGCAGGAGAGTTTCACAGGGCCAAAAGGAACTGCATTACACAGGTTGCCTTCAATCAGGAATGTGAACCTATTAAGGACAGGTTCAGTGAACAAGGGTACTCATCACACTGCATTAATAAAGCATTACAGAAAACTAATTCTCGTTCTAGGGTATCTCTTTTGGAACCTTCAATGCTCAAGAAAGATCAACACACTGAGGAGATCTTGTTCATAACCAAATATGTGCAGGACAGTGGGTTATTATGCAGACTATTGAATAAACACTGGCACTTGCTTCGGATTGATCCTGATCTTACTCCATACATTACACATAGACCAAAAGTCGTGTTTACTAAAAACAAGACTCTTAAAACAAATTGAGTCCCTCTTTCTTTGACACAAAACCAGTAGGAGGTGCCCATATACAGTGGCTTAGGGGTCCCCCGAATGGTTTTCATAAATGTGGGTGCTGCAATTTCTGCCAGTATTCAATGTCACCAGTGACTGACTTCACATGCCATCATGGTTTGTCCTACAAGATAAGAGATCACATTAACTGCTTGTCTAAATATATTGTTTACGCCATATTAAGTGTTTGCGATCGGGCTTATGTTGGGAGCACAATACAGGAGCTTCGAGTGCGCATACGAGAACATCTCAACAACCTCAACAGTAAAGATCCTAGACTGACACTTGCTGTTAATTGGCAAACAACTCACCAAATGGACAGTATCAAGGACATTCATTTTGTGGGATTGCAACAGGCACGTTTGAATGCCAGAGGAGGAGACCGCCAGCTATACCTACGGCAGCTTGAAGCACGCATGATCTGTACATTTAGGAGTACCTGACTAGGGTTAAACCAGGATCATAAACTAAATGTCTTTTTGTAGAAATATTAGGTTTGATTTCAACTCACTAATTGACACCTTAATGTTGCTTTTATTACCTTTTTGTGGTGTAAAATTGGTGTTTCAGCCACAGAGAGTTCCCTGGTTTAGGACAATTGAGTCTGTTCTTTTAACCAATGATTTTCTTGGGGCAACAGAAGCAGGTAACAGACTAGCTGGATGCACATCCCCAATGCAGCATAACACTTGTATTATCACATAGCAACATTACCAAGGTAACTCATCACCCCGTTCAGGTGACTTGCAATTGGATGCATGGTTAACGTTATGAAGTAGACTCAGTACTTGGACATTTGCAAACCTGACATTTACCCCATTTAGGTCCTGTTTCTGCATTCTGTTCATATGGATAGCTTATTGGGTACTGCATTATTGCCAGCTGTATCTTTTAATTGCACAATGTGGACAGTTGACTATTTACACACCAATTAGCAACCAGCATAATAGATGCGAGAATAATTTTCCTTTATTGATACATTGGCCTGCATGTTGGGGCAGCATGTCACGTGAAGCCGCACAGGCGGTCACACGTTTTTGCACGTCATAACCTTAACATGAGATTGATTCCTACTTCCGTATTTACCTTTTGCTACACTGGCACGGCATGTCACGTGTTCCCGCGTCAGCGGTCATGTGATTCCGGCCGTTGCCACATGACACCAGTACACTTTCGATTTCAGACGGGCTCCATATTAGCCGCACTGGCTTTGTGCAGTGTTCTCTATGTGAAATGGCATTCAAGCCAGGGACTCGGGAACAGTAGTAACTAGGTGTGTTAGGGGCTGTGTAATCAACATTCATGGAACCTTTTTCTGTATTTAAGGGATTCTTGAGGGCATACTCATACTGTGCTTGTAATGTCTTTGCAGGAGAATATATATCCCTTCTTTCCCCAACATGCGTATACCGTTCGGAAGTAACGAGAAGGAGTGTTTTTTGTTTTTTTTTGCCAATGGCCAGTCATGTTTATGCGACATTAAAATTGACTGCAGTGATCACATTGACCCAAGGAATTTTGGTAACTACGAATTGCGCTTTATTACATTTTGAGATATTGCTCAATTGATACAACTGTTGATCTAATGGGTTGGCTTTAGCTTGGTGTGGTTTGATTTTATCTCTTCTTCTCTGAATAGATTGTGTTGGAGTATTGCACTTCTCAGTGAACTGGCCAATTTTTGTTCATACGTGGCGGAACATGGCGTGTTGATATATATATTTTTTCAGGAGCAACAGCATTGGCCATCCACATGGTATGATCTATTTATTCTAGGTTCAATGGCATATAATTCCAGAAATGGGCGTATAATGTCCTGGTAGTATCCAATGTTTATCAAGTTCACAATTTCCCTTCCAGGAAACATAAACTGATATGCAAAGCTGGAACATTAAAGTGATTGCAGGTTATTAAGCCAATTGTACTTGAACATACGTATACATACGTTGGCATGTATGGGACACCAGATTAAGTATGAGTCCTTAGCACATCATGATTAGAGCATGAATCTGGGCACTTTACATACTGGAGCATGCACTTTGTACACACTGCATTAAGGTATGGCATCCACCTAGTTAGAGGTGTTTAACACGTGCTGGGGTTGGACTACATTCAAGTTCTGCCACAATCGAATATAAGGCCTTGCACAT
The DNA here is from genome assembly GCF_040938575.1 of Ambystoma mexicanum. NCBI lineage: Eukaryota > Metazoa > Chordata > Amphibia > Caudata > Ambystomatidae > Ambystoma > Ambystoma mexicanum. Next base: position 676,609,722 of record NC_090935.1, on the reverse strand, counting down.
TTGAATGATTGTAAACAATTCTTCTTTTTTCTGTTATCGTATTGGTGGTAGTTATAATGTTTTGTGATGATATTATTCTTTGTTTCTCTTTATTTTCTTTTTTTGTTTGTCCTACGCCCTATACATCCTTTGTTGTGCCATTGGTATGAAACATGGATGTCATTTCATATGGATCTTATTGTGTGGGAACAATTACCAGTCTGCTTGTTTATTTTGATGTTGACCTTTGCTTTGGAATGACAATCATTTCATCATCAACTTTTATTACTTGATGTGTATGATTCACATGTTGATACACTATTGTTTTTCACAAAATCATGGAAATCCAATTTTGAAAATGCTCCTCTGTCCTTCCCCTCGGGATCTGGTGGGACTTCTTGCTGTATGATTAAATGGGGGTATGTTTTAAACAATATGACCATTATGCTCTTCAGCAATCCACTTTGTTGTACTTGATATATAGGCCCAGCCTTGAGAAGGACACAAGAGGGTCGAAACACGTGTTGGCTACCAAGAGGGCCGCACATACTATTGTCATATGTCATATTAAATAACTAGCCTAACAGGGGCATGAACTGTTTCATATGGTTGTGATCATCTGTTTCTGTATTTACATTTGGGGCTTTATTTGACCCAGTGCAAGTATTATCCCTTACAGAATTTACTGACAATGGCCCTCATTGGGACCCTGGCGTTAAGGGGTTAACGGCGCCATAAAAGGTGTCGGTGCCGTTAAACCCTTAACGCCTGATTACGAGGTCCCTTTGTGGCTCCCGACCTTAACGGCTGGTTTGGACCAGCCGTTAAAGTAGGGACCCGCAAAGGGACTTTCGAGGTAATTACGGTACCGCAATTTGCGGTACCATAATTACCGCCTTCCCCAGTCCCATTGAGCCCTATGGGGCAAAAATGGGAATGGGGAAGGGCCAATGATAAATGGGGAATTACTGCCCCGTCAACCTTGGAATGGGGCGGTATTTCCCCATTTACCATTGGCGGACTTGTTACAATACAGGCAGCAACCATGGTGCTAATAGCGCCATTCTTACCACCGGTGTTGTAATGAGGGCCAATGCCTTCCATGTATAAAGTGTCAGTGCACACCCCATACAAAGCCTTCCTTTAAATACTATTTTATCAATGGCTTTAGCTAAGGTGTTAAAAAAAGAATCAGTCAGTCCATCCACATTCTCAGAGGGGGGTGTGACAAGTTGATCTAAAGGTGTAATCCAATCTTTCAGGGATTCCTGGGTCACCATCTTTAGATTTCTTAGGTAGACCCATTTGTTATTGGGCGAGCTCGATTTCCTCAAAGGTGTGCTGTCAACCTCAAATTCTATAAAGGTTTGGTCATACCACGGGCATAAGGAGATGCCAGGGTGTTCGTTTTTAGATTGGCTAAAAAAGCCCAATCCAATATATGGCCCTTGGCATGTGTGGTTGTGTGCACATGTTATGAAAAAGCAATGCATTTCATGAATCTATCTCGCTCCTTGGCTATTAAGTCCTTTGGATCATTCCACCAGAGATTAAAGTCGCTGATAATAAGCCATTTCGCACCTTCTTTAACTTGAGATAAAACAAGGCTATTAAATTGTGTGATATAATCTGGCCTAGTGTTAGGGGGATGATACATTAGTAATACATTCATAGTCGTGGATGCGTCAGTTCTAATTTTAAAACACAACAATCTGCATGCATCAGGGCCTTGGATGTCATTATTCCAAATCTCTAAGGAGTTTTTGTAAATAATTGCAACCCCACCCCCGGCCTGGCTCACCCTATTAGCACATAAAGCCTTATAGCCATTAGAAACCGCCAAGGCCAACGATGGGCCAGCGGCCTCATGAAGCCAGATTTCAGTAATGCGCAGACATCTAGATCTTTCTCCAATATGTAGTCTGCTACTTCTACTGCATGCTTCACTATGGAGCTGGTGTTCAGAAGGAGGAAGCGAAGGAGCTTAGAATCTCTCGTTTTGAGTTTATTCCTAGAATCAATCAGGTGAACGAAGGCCTGGGGCATTACCTGAAGTGGTAATGTCCCCCTTGCAAGGGGCCTATTGCTAGAAGTAGCCCGGCCTATAAAACCGGGGTACTAAAAGTATTTTCTTTCTGTTTCCGAAACGAATGTCAAAAAAATGCCCCCCGGGGAAGGGAAAACAAAGTCCGTTTTCGATTTCCATGGTGGCCATTGAATATAATTTAAAAAAGTGAACAAAAACAATGGCTGCCATGGAAACGGGAGAAGGGATTGCATGTAGTTCCTTCTCTCTTTCCATGATGCCCATTAAAAAACGTTTAAAAAAAGAAAAATGGCCTCCATGAAAAGGGGAGATGGGCCTACGTGTAGTCCCTTCTTCCTTTCTATGACGGCCTGTCGCAGATCGGGAGCGTACGCACTGGGGACAGAAGTGATCCCAGCACGTCTGCTCCTGAAATGGACTTCAGTGAAGGTAAGTGGGGATGGAGGGCAGAGAGGGAATTCTGTCGATGGGGGGCAGAGGGAGGGGAGATGGGAAGTGGGACACCACTTCTCTCATTCCCCGGCGGGGGAAGATGGTGGCCTCCAGCCGCTGGTAATGCCCCTGTTAGGAACTTCCTCATTGGATGAGAGACTGCCCCCCCTCTGGCCGGGTAGGCTAATTTCAGATGTACCGTTTAGGGATGTGTTGTTAACTCCCATGTTAGGAATGTAAAGAGTCCTATTTTTCTTGTCTTCTAATGTGTCTCTGTGCCAATCTGGTTCACACTAAAAAAGCTGCTAAAAATACCTGTTTAGTCTTTGATATTGAAAGTATCACATCGTCCAGTTCTTGCTTCAATATAGTTCGTAGATTGTTGCTGTATCTAACAAAGAAAACGCAGGGTCATAAAGACTGCCGTTCGATTGTAGATATCTAGCGGTTTTTGCTTTATAACACATGATAGTCAACGTTAACAAAATATATAAAGTAAGGGCTCCTTTAAAGCAAAGCTATAGGGAAAATGCAATTTTTCCGAGTATAAGCACTAAGACCTCATTTGGGGAAAGATAACGCGGCTTTCTGGAAAGGCAACGGTAGCCTTGGGGGTGGGTTGAGGCTGTAAAAGGTGCTCGCGAGGCGCAATGTTTACTTTGTGGAATCGTCGAATGTCAAACAGGGTGTTATCATTTGGTCGTTATGTTAGGGTTGCTCTCGTGGAGGCCGTTTACAGAAGCGACTTTTTTTTCACACAGACTTTGGGAACGTTCTTTTTTCCCCTTTCTTGTGCATTTTGTGGCAAGTGCTTTATTTAGGCAGGTGTAGTTCTGCCTGAAACTGTAACTGTGATTTATTTTATTGTTCCCTCAACTTGGGTAATTTTCTGAAAATAAACACTCTGCACATAAACTATTAGGTCTCGTACGTACGTTCTCGTATGGGCGCGTTATAAATGCCATCACCTATCATACCATTGCACATCTGAAGCAACATGGTGCATTCGGCAAGCGTTCAGCCATGCCCTCTTGGAATGATTGCCAGGCGGCAGCATAGGCAGCAGTGCCAGTGCCTCCATGCATCGTATGCGTTGCTCCGGCAGTGCCCCTTTCGCCATCTGATCTCAAGAGCCCCGCTTCAGTAGCATCTGTAACAGCCCCCCATATCCATCACCCCACACCCTCAGCTGCAGTGGCTCAAGCGAGGATAGTGGCAGGGGTGGTCTGGGAGCCAAAAGAGGCCCTGGAAATAATTGCACACTTTTTCAGCAACCCCAACCATTTCCCTATGAGATCATGTGGAAATGAAATAGGTTACCACGCAAAAGAGGCCCAGGGTGCAGAGGCCTGCCGGGAAATCTCCAGAGTTCCCTATAGGCCAGTCCACCCCTAGCTAGTGGATGTTTAATGATGTCCAATTATTTTGAACTTAATATTAGTATTTATGAAGTGTACAGAGTAGTAAGGGAATTGATGCAGGGAGTACAGCAAAATGCAAAGTTTAACCCCTAGACGACCAATGCACTGTTATTCTGTGTAGCTTTGCCAATCTATTAAACCAACATTCATTAAAGGATTACTGGGGATATTTGTATATTATGGGTTTTGATTTAGGGTTAGAATGTTTGTTTCAGTGGCAGTGACCTCCCATGCCTTCTTCTGATGGTTGCCCACTGCCAGGGTCTCCCGGTGCGATCTCCTGCCTCCCCCACGCAGTAACATCCCAGCTCTGAGTGTGGCCACCATTAGGACTGTCAGCTACAGTGCAAGAGATGTCAACATCAACCATTCAACAACCTCTTAAACAGTCTTCATCCTTCAAGATGACCCCAATACTGGAGCCGTCCCACTCCATCATTCCATCGATGCATAGCAAAGCAACATCCTGTACCTCAGCCATGGTGTTCCCCATTTCTTTCGACCCACCATTTGGCCGAATTGCATTTTGCTGCTTTTTTTACCTTTGTTTTAACTACAAAATAGAGCAGGGTGGTTCGGGTAGGTAAATAAAAAGAGTGGGGTTGAGGGGTTTACGTGAGGGGGGTGCTCGGGTCTCCACCCGCTTTTTGCAGTAAAAAAATGGCAACAAAATGCCCTGAAATGTCATTATGGTGAAATGAAGTCGAGGAAACCTTATAGATCCACGCATCATCACACCCCTACCTGCACTTTCAACAGCCCAGTGCCAGATAGCTGGGTTCAAATACCACCTCCCCGACGCCATTTTGAATTGCCACTGGGCCTTATTTTGTTTGACTTTATTTTGTTTCTTTTTTGCCTGTTTGTAAATTAAACACAAACACCATACTGCCTGCTGGGAGCAGGCGCTCCTCTGGGTTCCCGCTCCACAAGCAGTTGCAGGTGACTTAATGGAAATGGTAATACTCATCTATGGTGGAGTATCAATTACCCTTCTGGTGATATAGGACCAAGGCTGCTTACCCCTGTCTACCAATACTGGACAGTCAAAGTTTCGCAGACCCTTGATATTGAACAGCCCGGGCTACAAATAGTACAAACATTTCAGTACTACAAAATTAAAAATAGCACTCTGCTTTATTGTTGTATTTTAAAGATTTGGGCTGCATTTTCATATTTGTCGCGAAGAGCAGCCTAAGACCTGCAATGGCTGCCCAACTCTTCCCGGTCTTGCCGGTCTTTCAGAGGTTCCCCGTTACCATTACGGCTTTAAATATAGGTCGCAATGATTGTCACTGGTAGGGTCACTGTGGGGTGCGGCAACCCATTGATGTGGTGGGACTCTGCTGTAGTTCTTTGTGAACTGGTCCCATTCTGCCTGTCTCTAGAGGCCAGGCTCTCACACAGAAATTCAGTTGGGTAGGGCCCACACCCAGCTTGATACAGAAGTAGTGGTTTAACTATTTCGATATAGAGTCCTGGGTAGCACTTTTTGGGGATTTAAAACAAGATAGACCAATAACCGTAATTTGAATTAGATCAATAGCTTTCTGAGGCCAAAAATCTGGGTTCACCAAGTAAAATCTGATCTTTTCCTGTGCCCACTCTGCCATGAGACACTGTATGCTTTGGATTTTCCCTGGCGGATGTACCTGGCTTTTTCTGTGAGGAGACCTCATTCAAGGCCTTTCCAGAGACGCAACTACCGATGGAGCACCGCAGACGCAACTACCGATGGATCCCCGCAGACGCAACTGCCGATGGAGCACCGGAGACGCAACTACCGATGGATCCCCGCAGACGCAACTACCGATGGATCCCTGCAGACGCAACTACCGATGGAGCACCGGAGACGCAACTACCCATGGAGCACCGGAGACGCAACTACCCATGGAGCACCCTGAGTGGCCCTAGGGGCCTCAGGGTCTGGGAACGGCAAGTACCCTGCTTCCTGGTGCAAGTCTCCTAACATGGTCGGCAGTCCCGGATGTACTGGTTGGTGGAAGCCTCTTGTGATTACAGTGGGGTGCAGCCAATTTGGGAACCCCATGTTAAATCCAGTAGTGAGTCCAGCAGAGAGACATTCGTTTCCGACAAGTGACTTAATGGGAGACAGATGTGGTCCTATGTGGTTATTACTACTGCCTGCCTCTGACAGAGAGCCTCAGCTCCTGCTCCCACTGCCATGTATTAATGGTGTCTGAGATTCAAGTCTAAATCCACACCTGAGAGAAGGCCTGCGAGGAGGCCCGTGAAAGCACGCTGTGGCTGCCCCCACTGCTTGGTTGCTCGCCAGAATGTTTGACTGGCTGCAGGGCTGTGATCAGGGCCAGGGTTCACCCCATTCACTAAAGAGATGGACATTCTCTCCTGCTTTTTAAACACGTGCGGGTGATTTCCAAAGCATGGAGGTACACGCCATGCCGAAGATGGATCATGAGGAGGCCCTGTGAAACCTGACAAGGCACTTCCTGAGGGTGGAGCTCTGGCCCGCTACTAGCTGCACTAGGCCTCCATTTAGCAGAATGGAGCACGGCGTGGAACTCCCTCCCCTTATCCAGGCTGGACTAGAATACTCATGATCTGCCTCTGTGCATCCGGGGCTTAGGCAGAAGGGCTATGGTGCAGAACATGGCGCCCAGGGCAGGCAAACCTATACCTAGTTGCAGCAACCAAGAATACATCTGTATGTGGGCTTACCTGTACAGCAGCGCCGTGTTTGGAATGGGACGCAGGCTGCTTTTGGAAGAGAATGCCTGCTTGGCATCTTAATTAAGAAACATCAGAGTCAAGTGGCACCTGCCAAATGCTGGTTGCCCACCACCCGAGTCCCAGAAAGGATCAAGTCAGGGAGTGGCACACCACAACAGCTGCAGCTGCTACCGTCCCCAACAGGAAAACATCGACTCTGTGGCATGACAGTGGACTGACACATGACCGTCCATGAACATTCAGAGACCAGAAATAGGGGCGGACTGCTTAATGAACAATTAACTTGCCCTATAAGCTTTCAATTCACGGCAGGACGATTGGATTAGAGTAAAGCAAATGTGCACCGATGAATTTTAGACAGTCCAGTGTGAAAACATATCCAAGAAAGGCGGACACTGCGGTTCTCTTGTTATTTCCGTTTTTGACAGAGCCCGCCTTGAAGAAGGACCACGAGTCTGAAATGCATCAGCCATGGCTTCTGCAAATTACTCGTTGAATAAATAAAACAGGAGTATCTATGATATCAGACAACTAGAAGACTTCCACAGTTTCATTCTAGCAACAAAGTATACCATTGTGAACTATTGAATATATGTTGACGTATTGTTCACTACACATTAGGCATCTCCAGGCTCAGTGAGCTTTTCACTGAGCACCTATTGCCTCGTGCTGGAACCTCTGCCATCAGCTTGAGGGCCTGATGCTTGAGGGTCTCTTCCTCTAACCTTTCTAATCCGCGGTTATGGGTGCTAACGGCTATTGGTAGAGCACAGCGGTGCATCTCCTGTCCTTGAGCCGTACCTGATGAGACCAGATGAGCTGAGGAGCTATGCTCTGCAAGGTCCCTAGAGCTGGCCCGTGATGATGGCTATCTGGTTCCTTTAGTAGCCGGGTCTTATTATGTGAATACTGGTTGGTGATGCGCAGCAGAAGCAGTTGGAAAGGTTTGATATGCAGGGGGATGGTAGGTGAGAGACACTTAAGTCTGTACTTATGCTAGGACCAGCCGCAGGGTGCAGGACAGACGAAATGGTTAGCCCGGTCAGAGTGTTGCTGGTGGGGCGCCTTCTCCACTGGGTTTATTGGTTGGTTGTCTCTTCTGGCAGTGCTGTTTCAGCCAGTGGTGGGGCCGCTGGCTGTGCGTTGGCTGTGTGCTCCCTCCCCTTGTTGGGGAACCGTGGTTGGCGCTGGGTGGGAATAGTCCCAAAAGCTTGTCTGCCGAGGGTGACACCGGCGAACACGCCGATAACTCGGCTGCTCGCTGAAAGCCACAGGATAACTTCTCCACGCAGCACTTGAAACATCCGCCGGCTCCCAAGAAAAAGACTGGGTAGAACGCTGAATACCTGGAAACAAAATCTGTTCGTAGCAGCAGGCTCATGGAGAGGGAAAATCATCCAATTAAAGCACGCGCCACTGGATAGTAATTCCTACCAAAGGCGCACAGAACAATTGTCAACCCTTGGCAAGCAGCACCACCCTTCCCTGATGCGAGCGGGATGAATCGGCACAAATAAAGATCTAAAATAACACAGACACTATGACGGCCTCATTGAATGAGGATTTTGAAGAAATAAATTCAGTTTTACACACAGCAAAGCAATTGAAGTGTCCGGGCTGCATGACAACATGAGCTGTGAGAAACCTGAAGCACTCCCATACTCCATTAGCATTCTGTGTCCTGAAGACGGATTCAAAGGAGCACAGAAAAGAGGAATAGATGTATCCATACATTTGTCTTCCCTTGATCCAGAAACACAAAACTGTGTTGACACCCAACAGAGAGAGCTATTTCAGAACTATCATTGTTAATAGTCCTCTCACGTGGGCTTCTAACACCACATCAAACAATACTGTTCTTGAGCAGTGAAGACAGGTGACATTAGAAATTGTCTTGGAAGTGGTTGGCATATGTGTATTTTGGAAAATCTATGTAATGTGTGTATACCTTCACTTTTTAGTGTTTCAAACTATGTTTTTGAATAAAATGTGTTCAAACTGCCACTGACCCGGTGGTTTTGGTTAGCAGTGTCTAACAGCCCTATACTGATCTGACTCTTACCCACGTCCATTGCGTGTAGGGTCGCTTCCTGTGGAATCTGTCTGTGTCCTTAAGCCTTTGCCCTCATCCACAAGTCGCCCTTAACAAAAAAGAGGACTCCCTTGCTCTAACAGTATTATTACCTACCAAGGTACTGGGACATCCAGACTCGTGGTAGGTGGCAAGCATCATGCTCTATAGTGGAGGTTTCTAATTTTGCAGCTGATTGTAATCACTGTACATGCACAGCACTGGGGGTGTAAAACAAACCTTAAAGTCGACCCTGAGTATTTAGAATGCCTGTTCCCAGAACTCGTGCTATTAAAGTGATGTCTGGGCAGTTAAATGAGCTACCCTCCCAGCCCAAGTCTTCTGGCCTAGGGGCAAGAAAGGGATTTTCCCAAGAAGGACCTAATCCAGGATATTGGAACAGGCTCTCTTGGAGAATGGTATTCTATCTGCGTCTCCAGTGTCAGTGCGAGTCGACTGTCTGAGGTCTTGGAGGCAACAGCGACTTCCGGACATAAGAGCCACATTTCCTGACGAGGTTGAACCTGGACAGATTATGGGTGCCCCAATGACAAGTCTGGAGCTGGAAAAGGAGAAAGTGGCCAATCAGGATGATCATCTGTGCTTATCAGTGGAAGCGATAACCGGAAGCCAAGTTGGAAGCACAGTTTGCATAGAATCATCCTTGACTATGTCAATGCAGTCCCCAATGAAAAGGGTGGAGAAAGCTATTCCGGAGTATCTTCACACTCTCCTCTGGGATATATAGGGTTGGGTGATGAGTCAATTAGTCCTGGTGAATGGCAACATATTAGGGAGAAAACAAAAGAGTTGATGGCTGGAAGGTTTAGAATAAATCTTGACCTCTGGCATTGCTCTGGGCAACCCTCCAGACCATCGTTCTTCGCCTGCCAAGCCATTACAAAAGGGGAAAAACCATATGCAAATCAGGCTTGGTCCCACCCCCAAAGGGGTAGTCCAGCCCGAACTGCTAGGTCACATCCCTTCTGCACAAGAACACAAGCATCCATAGACATGTTTCAGCCTTGTTGGGCGTCATCAGTGAGGAGTAGCTTGGGTCTCTAGGCCCAGCAGGCAAGGGACCCACGTCTGGGCATACCCGTCCCACTCGGGGTGACAATGGCAAAACAAAAGAGTTGATGGCTGGAAGGTTTAGAATAAATCTTGACCTCTGGCATTGCTCTGGGCAACCCTCCAGACCATCGTTCTTCGCCTGCCAGGCCATTACAAAAGGGGAAAACATATTAGGGAGAGCATCATTCAAGAGCTTAACCATTGGAAAAATATTGCAGAGTGTTGTCTATGGGTTGAATCCGAGGATATGCTTGTGACACAGGTCCTTCCCGACAGGGTTGGTAAATATGGTCAAGCTGATCAGAATCACAGGGTTGATCAATACTGTCAAACTGACCAGGGTGAAACCATTAGTCTGGTAACTGCAGCTAGGAAATCCTTGAACATCAGCTTGAGCCGGCATGTCCAGCCTCTGGACTAGTGCTATTGTCAGTACCAGCAGAAGCTCTCTGTTGTACTATACCATTTCCTCAAAAGCCTGTTGGAAACGTGGTCACTACACAAAATACAAAATACATTGGCATATTTTTGCGGTGATATTAAGGCATGGAACCTGCGGGGCACACCCCCGAAACCCCTGCAAGGAGCGGGGGACACCCCTGCAACCCCCACTCCCAAAAACCGCTAAAATTATCCCTGCCAAAAATATTGCCTATGGCCGTTCCAGACGACCATATATACGGCGATATTTTTGGTGGGGATAATATGTAGAGATACCCAAAGGAGTGTGGGAGCCCCTCTACTGAGAACAAACATGGGTCAAATACCCTGTCCTATGGAATTTCTTCCACTCAGGAGGGTCTACAACCACATTTTAGCTCCCTACACCTTTCACGGAGGAGAAATCTTCATTTGCATATGAGTCTTTGTCCCACCCACAAGGGCAGTCGAGCAACGAAATGCTAGGCACATCTCCTCTGAACAAGAGTACATGTAAAAATGATGTGCCATCCAATTCCAATAGGAGAATTGTATTGTATTGACCCATATTAGAGTAATCTAGCCAAGCCACAGAGGAGGGCTTCCTATTATTACTTTATGACTTTTATTATGATTAACTTTTGTATTTTTTGCTTCATGGATTTGTGAGAGCTGCTGATTGTTGCCTACCTGTTTTACGTCTGGTTGGTTGTTTGTAATGCTTACGCATAGTTTTGCCATGTATATTTATATATTGATGTTATACGTGCACGTTTTTTTATGTGAGCACGCTGATGCCTTTGGGTTCGTTGTGATATACAAAAATAAAAACAAAACAAGCAAAACAAAACAAGAGGTGAAAAGGCAGGACACTGAGCGCACCGCTAACCAACAGTGCCTGGAAACTGCAGCCGCTGAAGGCCTGAACCTGCAACTCTTTGATAAAGTAATCCAAAGAGAACATTGTTATTTTTAGGAGTACGTCTTCTTCCCGAATCGCCTCCACTGGTGGTCTATCCCTTCCACCGCTGGAGCAGCTCCTCTGAGGAACTGGACAACTGCACTGCAGGCCCGCTGCAGCAGTTCAGCATCCTTCTGCAGCCTGTATCCCCAGTGACGTCACGGCGGTACTTCCATCAGCATCACAGGCAGTGGCACTACCGTCGTGATGGGAGGAATAGAAAACCAAGACCTTCCCAGAAAACCTTTGACATTGCAGATGACCCTACTTTACAAGTACAGACATAAGAACCTTCATCTCTAAGACTTTCTGAAAGTGAATTACCAACTTCGAAAGCTTACAAGAGGCATTTGGCGAGATATGTAGTACATTTTCAAATATCTTTGTGTGGATAGTCCTTTATTCATAGCAATACTGTACTACCATGTGTCCTTGCTACCCTGCTCCATTCCTAGGAGTTAGCCTTGATCGCTTGAGCAGAGCTGCCACTAGGCGAGGCAAGGACAGATGAAGGAAGCCTGCTTGCCTGGTGTTGGAAAGGTAATTCCTGGGCCAGTAGTGTACCAAGAGGGGGGTAGAGGGGGAAGCTTGCCTTCCCCCTCCAGTGGCTCTTTTCAGATCCAGACCGGGACATTTGGCAGCGGGACACCTCTCCTGTTCGGCACTGTCATTGACAAAGAGGGTGCCGAACGTACAGGGTGTCCCGCTGGCAGGACAATAAGGGTGTCGAGCAGGAGCACGCTGTTCCTGCTCAGCACTCTCATTGTCCTGGCAACAGGATACCTCCGTTCTGCGCCCTCATTGTTCTCTCCCCATGTGCCTGACACATTGCTCTGTGTCAGCAGAGCATTACAATGAGACCCATTTGCCACTGGGAGAGAGGAGGTACTAGCAAGGACGTTTGTCCCTTACAAAATGTGAATGGGAGTGATCGGAAGTGAGAAGGATGCCTAATGCTGCGTTCTTTATGAAATAATTACTATGGCTTTAAAACCCAAGGGGGATTTGTTTGGCTCACATTATTCTACATGTTGATTTTGGGACTTAGCATGCAGAATGGGGACAATACAATGAAAGCCACACTCTAATTGCTCAACGTATTTCTATGACGATGTATATAGTGTAAAATGAGGTTATTATGAAAGGCTAGTTTATTATTTAATTTGTTTTGCTTCCAAGGCATTACTATAAATAAAGCATTATTTAAGCATGTGAAATTAAATAAAGTATTATTTAAGCATGTGAAATGCAAAGCAAAACCTTAATAAATATCTGTATCAACTAAACCTGGGAAGATGTGTTCAGTTGCTTAAATTGTCATGGTTTATTTCATAGCTATGTTAGTATATCTTACTATTATAAAAAAAAAAATCCTATTGACTATAGAGTTGCTGCATACATATTTATAATGCAATTTAAGTATTTTGCACCACAAAGATATTTCCACTTGTCTTACTTATGGAAACTTATTCTAAAGTCACTTCCATGGTGTCTGCAAGCATCAAAGACTGATTGTGCTCCATGCAATGTCATTTTCAGTGAAAAAAATAACTTTCTGTGAAAGAAAGAAAGAAAGAAAATAAGTCACTTCCGTTGGTTCAATCTATATGCAAATTAGGAGGTTTGCATGTATTTTGTCCCACAGAGCCTGGACCGAGCTCTTACTGCGTCTGTAATGGTCTGGCAGGTCTATTTTTTTGTTATTGTTTTATTTCTTATGTGTATGTGTTAAAATGCCATCTGCCACTAATGTTACTCAAAATGCTGATGGGGGTGTGTGAATGATAACGTATGCAATTTCACGCACTGCAGGATACCACTGTCCCCCAACCATTGTGTAACGTTGGCCACCCTATAATAAGGGTCCTGCCATCCGAGCATGGGCACACAGCAAACCGGTGTCCATGTCCCACCCCGCTGTCTGTGTGCTCGGCCTTCAGCTACAGTCCTCATGCAGTCACTAGTCTAGTATGACTTCAGGAAGAAATCAGGGCATTTCTTGCAGGGGTTGGAGTGCATCCGAATCCAGAAAGAAATTATCTGACTTCGTTCTGAAGTCGGACTAGTGAATGCGCCCAGGGACTTAAGAAAGTAACGTTCCAGTTGCAGTCCGTGGCACCCTGCTCATTTACTAAGCGAGCTGAAGAGGCTACAACAATGCGCAAGGTTGTATACTTTTCATTAAAAAAGATTTGCAGAACAGACTTCAAGGCAGGAAACATAACACTTATCTCAGATGGGTGTTGTTGACATGCAATGCGATACTCTGCTGCCACCTAGTGGCTAATTTAAATATGACTCCCTGAAGAAGAAAAAAGGCGTGCAGGCAGCATGGTTTCTTTCATGACCAACTGGTGAAGTTATGTTTTATATCCTGGACAATTATAACAGATATAACACTTTTAGGGGTGGTTATCCCAAACAGCAATTGAACGCACAGAGCAACCCGAACTTGTAAAGTGTGACCGGTTACGCAACTTGCAACCAGACGCAGATGCATGTGAAAAATGCCAAAAACTCACTATAATCATTGGGTACATAAAAAAGCAAAAGGGGTATGCAGCATTGAAAAGTATACAAAGTTCAGCCGAGTCCAGGATGGGGTGCGCTCAAGTTAGACAAAGCAGCATCACAAATGCCCTGCTCGAAGCTCCAATTGTACCCACATTCTGTGAGAAGATGGACCTGTTGGTGATTTTACTCAAGAAGAGGCAGGAACTTGCCTGGGGCCTTCCCTAAAGTGAAGCTTTCCAAACATGCATTGAGAGCATTCTCCAAGCCCCTAGCGCCTACCACAGAACTTCCATCACCATTGGCGCCAGTGCTTACGTTGTGGGTGCCAACCTCACGCAAAAGATGCAAGAGACAGAATATGTTGTTGGTTTGCTCCCAAGACTCTTTCAGCAGCACAGACAAATTAGTTCGTAATAGAAAAAAGAATGCTGGTGTGCACTTGAGCAACCAACCGCTTCTTCACATACATATGGGGGAGGAAGGTTCATCTAGTGACAGGCCGTGAACCTGTGCATCATGTGCTCAGCCACAGTGCCATCAAGACTTCCATGCCAAGGTTAGCAAGGCTTGCAGCCAAACTCTAAGAATATACATTTGACATTCAACACAGGCCAAGTTGGCTAAATGGGCAAGCAGAGAGCATTTCTAGGCTACATGATACTTCAGTGCCTGCAGACCCACTCTTAAAAGGTTCATTTAATGTGGCTTCTTGCCAGACATATCAGAAGGGGACAACTTGATGGTCAGCAAAGTCTGAGGAAGAGTACTGCGGGCACTTACAGATAATCAAAGCCGTATCATTATTCACATTCTTGCCTGGCCCAGTGCTTCATCATTGAGGCTTCCCCAAGACAATGATGATGGCTTCCATCCCAACCGTATGCCTCGCGTTTATTTCAAACATGTGCAATTGCTTAGACCAAATTCAGGCTAAGAAATGTTTTACCAAACGTTTGTTGCAGACGCCTCTTCCAGATTCATGAGATGCAAAAGTGTTCAGAGACGACCACGTATCTGACCTACCTACCTATTTACACCAATCCGGTACGCAGGATCTCCACGCAAGTGGATGTATCAGGATTTTTTAATCGTCCTTGAACATTTGTTTGCAAACAACTGCTAAGACTCCAAAGCAGCATCTCCCTTCCAGCAGCGACTCTCGGAACCCTAACAGGCGGAAGTCCTTACAGAGGAGAACCATGTCGCAAAGAAGGCAACCTTAGCGAGGATCTTAAAAGAAGTCTGAAAGCATCAGCTTCTAACAACGATGGGAACGCTCAACATCTTCAGTTTAAAGGAAGAGCCCGGACTCAATAACATATCAGACTTAAAAAAAAAAACACAGCTCCCACATAACCAGCTATTCAAGCAAAAGAAATAGTGACAACAAATTCCACCTTCATGCAACGGACATTATCCTACATCTGTTGTCCTTGTCAGAGCCCTCACGTGTGAATCCTCTGGCCTGCATCCACATTGTTTTAATCAATATTCTTTCATTCTTAAGAGTCCCCCTTTCTCGAACAGCAGCCTGTCAGGATTTATGCATGCCTTCACGCAGAACCGGAAGGAGAGGCAACAGGCAAGAAGCGAGCAGGGATGAGGTTGTAAGCATGGACCCTGGGAGAAAGTGGGACGGGGTGGAGAGCTGCAAAGCAATTGGGTGGGGTCTAGAGGGAGACCTGGGTAGCGGTGGTGTCCTCTACATGAGAGGATGGAGTTTGGGGGAAAGTGGGGTGAAGTGTCTATGGGATCTGTGCTGTGTCCCCCGCGTTAGGCAATGGGAAGAAGCAGGCATATTGCCATGCAATACTACATGCACGAACATTGTCATGCGTGATACATGTTTTCGTTGAGTGTGATTCAGGGAAAACTGGCTTGCAATCAAATCAAATTGAACCCTTTGTTCTGCATCACAATGGAAAGAGCCAGTTTAGGGTGGGACACGTGTGCCTGATTGAAGAACCCAGAGCTACAGGGGTGGTGTTACTTAGGGTCAGGGCACAGGCATGCACTCTCAGGGTCAGCGGAGGGCTGTGCACCCAGAGTCCGATGGAAACAGCATAGGGGGTTGGGGAGCCTCAAAAGCAGGTCTTGTGACAGCACAGTGCCGTGCCAGAAGAGTGCGTGCAAACTGCACACAAGAAAAACCTTACAGGGAAACTGGCCTGTTAAGCCCTTGCATGTACAACGCAAATTGTTTCCTGTTCATTCATAGGTGAGGCAATGAGTGAGCAGCACAGCATGGACAGACAGCATCGGGTGCAGAAAATATACGCAAAAATCGAGTGGTGGAATAAGGGACTGGGAAAGGACCAGTTCATCTTCCAGGTCCCCCTCACAGGAAAGCTACAGGGTGACCCACAATAGAAGGTAGTCTTTATCCCAAGGAGGATGTCTCTAGGATGCCCGTGATCAGAGGTCGGGGATATCGGTCCTTCAAGCTTATGTCATTAGTGAGGCGGTAATCGATGCATGGCCGGAATGTTCCCTCCTTCTTGGGAACAAAAAGTAGCAGAGAACCAAAAGGAGGCTTAAAGGGTGTGATGTAGCCGTGTTCCAGACAGTCATGTAAGTATTTCTTCAATCCAGCTTTCTCAACGCCTGTAAGAGAATATATATGACTGTTTGGCAAGGTGGAATCGGGGACCAGATTGATTTTGCAATCAAAGCAGATCACCCTTTCTGCATAAATCAAGGATTGAGCCTGAGGAGTTGTTGTAATCTGCAGTAGCTCATGCCTTTAGAGAGGACAAAAAATCCAGGGGAGACAAACTTCTTAAGGGGGATGATGGAGAGGAGCACGGCACCCCCGATGAGAGATATGTACCTAGATTGAAACCGTATGACATTTAAAAAAAATATGTGCAAAAGAAAACATTTTCCAGACACTTTTGAGCTTGAAGACATTAACTGCTGCTATGACACCGCAACTGTGGTTAAAATACCTGACTTTGAATCACTCAAAACAGGCATTTGTCAGGGAATGCAAAGACCCAGAGAAGGCGATCCTTCCCAAATTCTTGAACAAAATGGTACCCTGCAAAATGTGTACTCCCTTAACTCTAACAATAGAAAAACCTTTTATAGCAGCAAAGGGCACCACCAATAAAAATATGTATGCTACCCTTACAAGATGGCCTTCTCAAAAACGTATCTCTCTCTACCCCTATATAAGTTTTAAAAGTCTTTCTGGCTATCTACAGAGGATAGGGAGAGAGCTCTGCAGAAGAATCATAGGTCCATTGCTAGCAGTGCACAAGCCTATTTGTTTATTCACTTGCCTTTTATTTGCCGTGTGGCATTGTATTCCAGTTGATTTACATCTGGTGCAGTCTATCCGCTAGCTTCCAGTTTACATTAATTGTGCTTACCTGTTTCCCGAACAGAGGTGCAGTGGTGCAGTGGTGCAGTGACTGTGGGGCTGCGATGCCTTGGAACTGCACCAGATTGTCTGGTCTGATTGCCTGGGCCCATAAACTGCAGCCGGTTGTGCTGAAGCAGTGCGTAACTGGAGCACAGAGAAGTGCAGTGACCTTGAAGCATGCAAAGTGTGCCGCCATCACACCATCAACCAGCGACTCAGCACGGGGCTGGGTGCAGGATATCAGATCAGCCATGCTACCCAATCCACTGGTTGCGATGGAGGACACTGTGGAGCCTCGAGATTAATTGCAGCTACAAGAAGAAACTCACATAGCGAACTTGGTGAGTCTTGAGAAGCAGAGCTCTAATAATTAGGTAGATCATAACTATGATCTCTAGCATCCACCGGCCCCACCTTCAAATTTTAACAAAGAAGGATCTGGACATGCGCTGCAAAAACAATAAAATTACTATGTATTTTGCAACCAACCCTGACCCAACTATCAAATGGCACATAATTGGGAGGTTTGATGGCTTGCCTAAGGTCAAAACTAACTGACTGTAGCTTGCTGCTGCTTTCTGAGGACACATCGGTTGTCTCTCACTCCACCTATGTACTGGGAGCTATGGAATCTCATGATATCCCAGTGGTAATTGAGCCCACAACAATTCCTGAGCTCTACTTTTAGCTATTTATTATGGAGCCCACTTGTCTAGTTCTAGATTTAGTAGATCCTAAGCTCCCTCGTATGAATTTGGCATTATCTGAAAAAGACAAGATAGTACACTCAGAAAAATTAACTTCTAAAGGGTGATATCTCAAATGGTAGTGGAAATCTTACAACCTCTGATCATTTGGCCCATACATCAGCGTTGGCATTTATTAGCAACACTCACAATGACTTAAGAAGCAGCAACCACTCTATTTTCCCATCATTCTCCTTGAGAATGCAGGCCCTGGACTATCTACTCTCTTCATTGGCTAAACTTTGCAAAAAGATCCATAAGGAAAATGTAAGTCATTATGGCCTGCTAAACCATGTAGTCACACATCTTGGCATTAGACCAGTACTATCTAATGCTGCCTTTAACCTCTCTGATCCTATTACCGGGGTAGCAGAACCATTAGACAAGGCCAATGTGATAGCTGGAGTGGTGACGATGGTTATAACACCAATGAACATTGGAAGCACTACCGATAATGGTCTAGAGATGGGGCCCTCTGGTGGAGGTGCTCAGGGGGCAAGTTCATTGACTAAGTTGTTCAATTATAGGCTAAAGATCTCAAAAAGTATGGGATCATCCTGTAGAAAGAGCAGGAAGGGTAATGCTTTGAAAAGATCTAATAAAAAAGTTTTTAAAAAAAGGGTACTAGTATAAAAGCCCCGGTCAAGATTAAGCCTCTTGAATCAAAGACTGCTCCTTATGCACAAAATCTCAATGTTAGCTCTGCTAAGGTCATCCTGGAGGGAAATAATGAGGGACTATGTCTGCTTTCTAATGCACAACCTATAAAGAAAAAAGAACAAGAGAGATTTCAGCACTATTCCAACGTCCCTTACCTGGACCAGAAGCTGTTGAAGATTAGCACCAATAAAATTCCACAAAAAGGATCACGGAAAAGCCTAAGGCATATAATGGTCCACTGAAAATGAATTGTGAAAAAAGTACAAAACATACTAATATATGTGGATACTTTCAAAAAGGCAGTCAATAATTCCTCAGATTGTGCTGGAAGGACTAGTATGGTGCAGACGTGTTAACATTGAGCCCCTGGACTTTTCGGCACAGGATTCTTAAGGGGGTGCTAGGAAAGCCCTATAGGGATCAAACCATGGTGAACCTTCCCACTAAGTCACACAGTAAGGAATATATTCCTTTTATCCCCACGTATAATCGATTCCTGATTACTATTAAGGAAGTTCCCCAATGGTCGAAGTGAGCGGGAACAGCCGGGAGTGGCGTTCCGCTACTTTTATTTTTTACTGTTAACAGTGCCACTACTTATTGCAACCATTTTCACCATTCTGGAACAGTTCTTTGTGAAGTTAAAGCGCACTTCTACACTTTACCATCAGATAGCACTTACAGCTAATGTGAATTCTGTTCTACTTAATTGGCTGTTAACCAGCATGGCTGCAACCCTTGAAAAATGTTTGGCGCATCGTTCCCTCCATGCGTACCCTGTCATCGCCGGGGCACAGTTCCACTACTTTTTTTTTTACACTTCCACCACTGAATTTCCCAACCCTTTCTTAAGCGGGAGTACCTGAGATTGAAATGTAATCTACAGAACACCTGGGAGGTTCTAGGCGCTAGGGAGTTATTTAGCATCGAAAAAAAGGTGCTCGTTTTCGGATACCTGATGTTGTTAGGAAACTGTAATACTGTTATGGGAGTTGGGAGTGCTGTGTTTGATGCTACTCAGTGTAGTGCAAATGGCCACAGGATGCTGTGGGTGTGCGTGTGTGAGGTTGAAAGTGACATTCATTTGGACGGGTACTGTATTGGCAAAACAGATGATTGAGAAGATTGAGCAGATGGATTGTGCCAGTCTGGCATGCATGGGAAGACATTTTTAAGAGGCATGTTTTGGTTGCGCGACATGGCAGGGTTCTGTAATCTCTGTGGATGTATATTACGTGATGAGATCTGTATACATGTTGTAACTGTTAAAAGCTGTTCTCCCGGAGGCCCAGCACGAGGGGCTGGCTCCGGTCCAGGAGGCCGCGCGGCCTTGAGCGCGGCCTGGGCAGGAGCGCTAAATAAACACACACACACGCTGGTCTGCATTCGCCCGGAACTGCCTCCCACTCCAGGGGGCGGGGCTTTTATTTAGCTGCCCTACGTCACCGCGCTGCGGGACGTAGGGCGGATATAACATTCCTCCTTTATTTCAAACCAACCTAACAAACAACACAAACAACATGCTCAACTATAAACTCGTGCCACTGTTCTTGGCTTAGCATACATAGTCATTCAGCCTCGCAGGCGGTCTCGTGGTCTTTCTCAGACTGTACCGCTTCGCTTGGGGGCTGTCCCCGCTCGGTTCGTAAGTCTGCTCACCTTCGCTGCATGTGTCCTCACTGCTGGGCAGTCTCGGTGATTGCCAGCTGCGATCCCCTGCGGAATCTTCCTCGGGGTCTTGCGCCGGCACGTCGCTGCTTTGTTGCTCGTTGTCATCGTGAGGCCCCTCGCAATCCGTCCAGAGATGCTGGGGCACGGGCTTGAACCAGGAGGCGTTCCTTGTTACTTTCCGACCTCCCCGGGTGACAGTTATCATGGTCCCGCGCCGGTTGCTGATAGTCCATGGCAGTTCCTCGTACCTGGTGTCTAGCTTGGATTTCGTGGGGTTTCGCAACATGATGACTTGGTCACCCACTCTGTGGTTTGAGGGCCTTGCTCTTCTCTTGGCGCTCATGTGAGCGTTGGCACGTGTTCTCCTCGTTTCCACGCGTGCATTGTCGACGTCGTCAGGGGTCCTGCTTGGATGATGGGGAATCGATGAGTTGATGATAGTTCCAAACATAAGGTCAGCAGGTGGTATGCCCGTGGTGCTGTGGGGGGTGACCCGATAGTTCCTTAGGAACCGGAATAGGTCAATCCTCCATGGGCTGGCATTTGCCTTTGATACTCTGAGTACCTTGTTGATGGTCCTCATGAATCGCTCGACGTCCCCATTAGCTTGTGGCCACCTTGGCATGATGTGGTGGTATTTAATGCCCAGTTCCTGTAAGTATGACCTGAATTCCTCCCCTGTGAACGGGGGTCCATTGTCACTCTTAATGGTTGTGGGCAGACCGTGGGTGGCAAACATCTTTTCTATCACCGGGATGACCACTTCCGCGGCGGTGGATTCCAGTATCTCGACCTCTGGATAGCGTGAGTGATCATCGATTGCCACCAGTAGATGTAGACCCTCTCTGATTTTGCAAAAGTCAATGCTGATCGCTTCGCATCGTGCCCGGCCACGCTCGGCCGATAGGATTGGTTCTGGGTCTGGTGGCCCACTCGTTATTTGGCAGGGTAGACATGTGTTCACTAGGTCCTCGACACGATCGTCGATGTGAGGGAACCATACCCTGTGTCTGACCCGGGCCTTTGTTCTTGCGAGCCCTTGGTGTCCTTCATGTGCTAGGGCAACTATCCTGTCTTGCAGCCTTGGGGGTATGATGATGCGGTCACCCCTTAGCAGGAGTCCTCCCTCAGTGATTGAGAGGTCTTGTCGAACCGTGAACATGCCTGCTAGGAACTTCTTGGCCCCCTCGGTTCTGTTGCGTGTGTGCGACATGAATTCTTTCCAGTTGCCTGACATGATGGCATCTTTTACCAGATCGCAACAGGGGTCATTTTGGGTTTCTGTTGCAATGTCCTCAATGTTTATCGCTTTGGGCCTCATGGTGTGGACTACTTGACAGATGTGTTCCTCCGTTTCTTCGGCGACTAGCACTTCCTGCTGGGTGGCTGGTCGTGGGTGTCTCGACAGGAAGTCTGCGGGGTTGCCACTGCCCGGTTGGTAGACAAGTTCGAAGTCATATTGCTGGAGGTGTAGCA
This sequence comes from Ambystoma mexicanum, assembly GCF_040938575.1. Taxonomy (NCBI): domain Eukaryota; kingdom Metazoa; phylum Chordata; class Amphibia; order Caudata; family Ambystomatidae; genus Ambystoma; species Ambystoma mexicanum. Next base: position 676,588,171 of record NC_090935.1, on the reverse strand, counting down.
GCCACTTGGTGATCCTGGCTGGTGGGTGCGCCGATGACCCAATGAAGACTGGTAGTAGGGGCTTGTGGTCGGTGATCGCCGTGAACTTGCGCCCATATAGGTACATGTGGAAGTGTCGACACCCCCATAGAACGGCGATTGCCTCCTTTTCTATATGGGAATACCTTTGTTCCGTTGCTGTGAGTGCCCTGGATGCGTATGCAATTGACCTTTTTGTGCCCTCTTTTGTGACCTGCATCAGGATTGCTCCAAGTCCCACTGGGCTGGCATCCACAAATAGTTCTGTCGGGAGGTCCGTGTCGTAGTAGGCCATCTTGGTTTCAGTTGATAGGGAGTCTTTTATGCTCTCAAATGCTTTCTGGCATTCGGGCCCCCAGTCCCACTTGGTGCTGGCCTTTGTTAGCTCCCGCAGCAGTTCGGATAGGGTTGCTAGGTTCCGAATGAATTTGCCACAGTAGGTGGCCATTCCCAGAAAACTGCGCACCTCGGTGGGAGTCGTTGGGGGACTGGCAGCTTGGATGTCCGCCACTTTCTGGGGGTCTGGTGATATGCCGGTGCGGTCGAACCTGTATCCAAAAAAAGTTATTTCTGGTTTTAGGAACTCGCACTTCTCTCGATGAATTGTGAGTCCGGCATTTTCCAACCTGCCCAGTAGTGTCTTGAGTCTCGTGATGTGTTCCTTGGTGTCCGGTGCATGTATTAGGATGTCATCACTCACGTTCAATACCCCTGGTATGCCTCTGATGACCTCCTGGATGGTCTGTTGAAAAACCTCCGCGGCCGATGATATGCCGAAACTCAGGTGCTTGTACCTCCTCAGACCTAGGTGGGTTGAGAAAGTGGTGATATAGCGTGACTCTCTGTGGAGCTTAAGCTGGTGGTACCCCGCCTTTAGGTCTACCTTCGAGAACACACAAGATCCAGTGAGGTCGGTGATGATTTCATCAATTGTGGGTGTTATGTGTCATTCTCTTTTTATGGCTGCATTTGGCAGGCGCATGTCAATGCAGATCCAAACTTTTCCGGGCTGTTTGGGCTTCCTGGTGACCACCATCGGGGAGACCCACGGTGTTGGTCCCGTGACTTCTTAAATAATGCCAGCGGCTTCGAGTGACCTTAACTCCTTCTCAACCTGTTCCCTCATGTGGAATGGTGTCCTTCGGTGTTTTACCGCACGTGGTTGCACTGATTGATCAATATGTAGTTTGATGGTCTTTCCCTTGAGACAGCCTACCCCCTTCTGTAGCTTGGGGTGTTGCCTGAGGAAGTTCTCGACCTCGGACGTGTCGTCAATGTGGCATATGAATTTGACCACGCCCAGGTCTTCAGCCTCACCTCCGCTCAGCAGGCTTTTAATTCCCGCCTTGACAACATAGATCTTCGACCACAACTTCTGTTTGCCATGCTCAAGAGGTGTGCGGAACCTCCCGATGACTGGTAAGGGTCTCCGACTGCCGTAGGCAAATAACCGAGTGTCTGTGGATTTTAGCTCGGGTGGTGGTACGAGAGTTTGGAAAACGGTGGTTGGCATGACGTTTACCGAGGCCCCCGTGTCAATGGTCATCTGTATGTCCTGGCCTTGTATGTTGACCATGCATTTTCGTCGCCTGGCGGTTCTTTTCGACGGTGCTGGCCCTTGGTTCAGTGTCGATACTAGGTATACCTTTCGGCCCTTTCCTTCGTTCTCCGTGCCTGCTGTTTGTCGTAGGGCTGAGAGGTCATCCCCTTCCTCTTCCGTCGAGGAGTTGACTACCGCAACCCTCCTCGCGCTGGCTTGTTTCTTTTTTTTCGATGACCCTTTTTCCTGCGGAGGCTGTAGTGGCGTGTTCGCTGATCTGCGCACTTTCGCGTAGTGATCCTTCCTGCCACATGCTCCGCACGTGGTGCCTTGCGCCAGGCAGTTTCGCCTTCCGTGCCTTTGACCCCCACACCATCCACATTCTGTTGGTCCTGGTGCTCGAGGCTGCCACCTGTTCTGGGTGTAGCCGCTGCCACTTTCGCTTCTCGTTGATTGTCCGAGATTTGAGCGACCATCGCTGTGGAGAGTGACGGCTGGAGTTTTTGTTGGGTCGCTTCCATGTTGGCGGCCCTGGAGTGGGCAAGCTCCCTCTGTCGACCCAGTTCCAGGATGCGTTGTAGAGGGATGCCCTTTTCACTGAGCACGAGACGCCTCAGCTTCTCCGAGTGAATTCCATTTATGATTTGCCTCCTAATCTCCCTTTCAGTGTTCGTAAACTCACACGACATGGCCAGCTTCCTCAGCCTCGTGTGGTAGGCGTCAAGAGTCTCATCGGTGGCCTGGATGGTCGTGCAAAAGATAAAAGTTTCATAGTCTGGATTGAGTTGCGGGAGAAAATGTGCTGTTAGAGCGTCCTTTGCACTCAGGTATGCGTCTTGGCCGTCATCCACATCCAGGGAGTTGAAGATGCGCAGCACCTCGTCGCCCACGCTGAGGAGTAGATGAGCTTTCATCTTTCTGGATGACGTGATGTCCTTACATTCCATGGCCATCTCAAACTTTTGTAGCCATAGCTGCCATCTGGGCCCACTGGATGATGGGTCTGTGAATGGGTCGAATGGTTGGATCAACGTCGACGAACTCATCTGCGTGCGAGGCGGTGGTGACGCCATTGACAGGTTTGCCGCCATCCTGGACGGTGTTGAGGGTCCAGGGGTAGATGACCCAGTCGCCATGGTGTTGCGTGCGCTTGGTCAACGATTCTCCGCCCTCTGGGTTCGTGCGCACCCTGTGGTGAGGCAGTGTCCCACGTGGTGACAGTTCCTACCGGCACTTGTGCTCCGATTGATTGGCGCTTCGTGGCCTGTGTGCCAAGCAGGAGACGTTGTGCAGGTGATGACCGGGAGAAAACGAGAAAAAAAACTTTCACCCCCTGAGGATGAGGTGTGGGAGGGGAATGAAGAAAAAAATTATTATTATTTTTTTTTTTTTGGGGTGGGGGTCACGTGATCGTGGGGGCCCCCACCGGGTGTCCAAAAATTTACACGGAGCGTCCGTGTGGCATCCGCGTGTGAAACGGTGGAGGAGCGCGTGGATGCTCGCTCACTTCCTCGTCGCCATTGTTAAAAGCTGTTCTCCCGGAGGCCCAGCACGAGGGGCTGGCTCCGGTCCAGGAGGCCGCGCGGCCTTGAGTGCGGCCTGGGCAGGAGCGCTAAATAAACACACACACACGCTGGTCTGCATTTGCCCGGAACTGCCTCCCACTCCAGGGGCCGGGGCTTTTATTTAGCTGCCCTACGTCACCGCGCTGCGGGACGTAGGGCGGATATAACAGTAACCTTGAGACAGATGTGTTGGCTGTGGCTGACCATTGCATGCCTCTGCAAATCACATGACACCCTAATATAGGCATTTTAGGAAGTGTTAAGTGAGCTTCTGTTACTGTGCACTCACTGTCCCTGTCATCATTGACACACATTTGCAGACATAATTGGGAAACCCGCCATGCTCAGGTGAAGAAGCCATGAACTAGCTGCTCCCGTCCTGCCATACGATTGTCCTGTTCTGATTCAGGAGCAAGTGGACATATGAGTGGTTGGAGCCGGAAGTCAGTTACATGAACATTGTGTAAGGCCCCGTGCGCAATGATGTAATGCAGGGATTTCTAACATCCCAGGATGGTATACAATCGCAGCAATTTTGGGGTGCCATCTTTATATAATATATGCTATAATGACTTTATTTTACCTAGGAGGAAGAACAAATGTGTTCTTTATTTAATTCGTTTAATTTTCTTTCGAATAGTACATGATATTAATGAAAGTTCAATGCTGAGAAGCTGGATTTTTATCAATAATGTTTTTCCATTTGGAATGAGCTGTTCTTGGTTTGTTTCTAATTAATTTGTAGATTGTGTGTCCGGGTTATGTCATGGTTCTATATGTATTTTTTCGCATGTGTAAAAGGTTATTTTAAGCCAAATGTTCAATAAAGAAAAAAAAGAAAAAAGTAATGCAACACACAACATGTCAAAATAAAATCCAAAATGATGTAGCACACAAATTCGGCCGTAAGGGAGGGAAGCCCCATGAGTGGTCAAAGCATCTGAAGTGGGCCGTCAAGATGTAAGCCCACTCAATGATGCTCCTAGGGTCTCTGTGTGCACTGTTGTACCCCTTCTGAGGCATTGATGCAGGTATGAGTCCGTCGGACAGGGCTCATGAAGAATAGTCTAAACGGGTGCCAAATGTCACCTGTGTGGTAATGGGCATGATGATTGAACCTCTAGTGTGTTTGCCACTTTAACAGTGCCTTTAGTGCATAGGCAGGTTGATTGGTGTTCTTGACCTCTGAAGGTTCATGTGTCTGCATTGAGGGCTGTGTCTCCTTAGTGGTGGTAAAACATTCATTCTTTATGCAGAGGGATTGCAGTCAGTTGAGATGACAAGATATTTTCTAACTCACAGATCAACCTTGTCACCAGCCTGCAACTGCGCTCACAATCTGAGGCAACATAAAGGGGGTAATTCATAGAATTCAGCGCACAAGTGGCGCACGCGGCTGGCACACAGCGTGCGAGTGCGGCAGTCTGCGCGAGCCGCATGCACCAAAATCCATTTCCGCGCACAGCGTATTCATGAATTGTAACATCCAAAAGCAGCCGTGGTGCAGAGTGGCGCAGCGACCCTGCAGCAGCACCAGTTACACCCCCAACCCCTCCCTGTGCGCCATGAACAGCGCACAAATCCCGTACATGGCGCACAGGCCAGTGGACCAGCATACAGCCCCCCAACCACGAAAAAGTCTGTAAAAATCCCCGCGCACCACTCCGAATACACGTACCGCGCTGCATGGGAAGTTTTACACGCGATTGGCCCTCTCCGAGCGGGGTACATGTATTTTGGGGGTGCGCGGGAAGTTTCACACGCAATTGACCCTCTGCGAGCAGGGTATGTGTATTTCGGGGGTGCATGGGAAGTTTCACACACGATTGGCCCTCTGCGAGCGAGGTACATGTATTTCGGGGGTGCGCGGGAAGTTTCACACGCAAATGGCCCTCTGCGAGCGGGGTATATGTATTTTGGGGGTGCATGGGAAGTTTCACACGTGATTGGCCCTCTGCGAGCGGGTAACATGTATTTCGGGGGTGCGCGGGAAGTTTCACATGCGATTGGCCCTCTGCAAGTGGGGTACGTGTATTTCGGAGGTGCGCAGGAAGTTTCACACGTGATTGGCCCTCTGCGAGCGGGTTATGTGTATTTCGGGGGTACGCGGGAGGTTTCAGACGCGATTGGCCCTCTACGAGCGGGGTACGTGTATTTCGGGGGTGCGTGGGAAGTTTCACACGCGATTGGCACTCTGCGAGCGGGGTACGTGTATTTCGGGGGTGCGCAGGAAGCTTCACACGCGATTGGCCCTGTGCGAGCGGGGTATGTGTATTTCGGGGGTGTGCGGGAAGTTTCACACACGATTGGCCCTCTGCGAGCAGGGTACGTGTATTTCTGGGGTGCACGGGAAGTTTCACACGCGATTGGCCCTGTGCGAGCGGGGTACGTGTATTTCGGTGGTGCGTGGGAAGTTTCACATGCGATTGGCCCTGTGCGAGCGGGGTACGTGTATTTCGGGGGTGCGTGGGAAATTTCACACGCGATTGGCCCTGTGCGAGCGGGGTATGTGTATTTCGGGGGGGCGCGGGAAGTTTCACACGCGATTGGCCCTGTGCGAGCGGGGTACGTGTATTTTGGGGGTGCCTCAACGAATTGGCAGTATCTGTCCTCCCAGGTGTGCCCTCTCCTCCCTCCCCAGGGCCTGCAGTCAGACCTCAACACAGGGGTACACACTGCACCCCTGGCCATGCCCCACAGGCAGCCCATCCACCCTGCTGAAGCCCCCCAGCCATCCCACATGTCACCATGCACAAGTGAGCACGGACCTATGTCCCCCAGTACCCCCATCCACCCAGCATTGAGGGGCACCTGCCAGAAGGCCCCAACTCATGTCCCCCAGCACCCCATCCACCCAGCATTGAGGGGCACCTGCCAGCAGGCCCCGACTCTTGTCCCCCAGCACCCCCATCCACCCAGCATTGAGGGGCACCTGCCAGCAGGCCCCGACTCATGTCCCCCTGCAACACGAAAGGAAGCTGCACAATCATGGCCCTCATGTGCACCACAATTCCACAGCACGCCACCCCAGTCTTGACATGCAATGATTTCACCAATCCACCACATACCGACATGCCTATGTCACGACACAAATCAAAAGTCAACCATGTACACCAACACATGTCGGTCACACACACACACTGTTTGCCATAGATTGTGCAAAACCACAATTTGACATGCATGAGCCCAATGAGCGAATCCCACACATGGAATTAAAATATCAAAATGTATTATTAACAAAATCAATGTAATGAAATGAAAGTTAAAAAAAATACAAATATGAAATGAAATGCATGTCCAAAAATATGAAAAATGAAATGTAGATGCAATCCAAATAAATCCAGAAGAAAAATGGTCCAAAATCATTGCCCACCAAAACAAATCCAAAGGAAGCGTAAAAATGAAAATCCATTGCCCCATGGTGAAATTCAAAGAAAATGCACACATAAATCCAAAGTCCAACTATGTACAATCAATTTTGAAAGGGTCCATGAGCCCAACGAAAGAAATGAAACCTATCTATAAATCTACCTAAGAAAAGAACTATATACAAAAGTGTGGGGCATAGTCCAACCACCCCAAAAGAAATGAAAACGAAAAGGAAACCTAACACTAAAAACTATTTACAATGGCGGCAGGCTAGTCCGACGACTCACTTTCCGATGTCCCGGGCCAGGGCATCATCGAACTCCTGGTCAATGTCCTGGAGGCGATCCTCTTCCATGGCCCTGAGGGTTTGCAGGGATGATGCCATGTTGGACTCCAACACCCTGTGAATAGCCTCGAGGCACTTGGCCCACCTCAGTGCCCTCCGCATGGAATTCTCCACCCTGACCATTGTGAGCTGTGCCTCTTCTGCCCGCCGCCACTCTGCTTCTATACGCCGGCCCAACCGCAGCCACACGGAAGACACACCCATTCCAGGGTCCTCCTGCCCTCTGGACGATGCCTGCCCCTCTGATGTCGATGGCCCCGAGCCATCATTGCTCCCACCTAGAGCCTGCTGCTGATGTCCATGTGCCCTGTCCGATGATGCCTGCACATTATCCATATGCTGGTCTCCAGTTGTTGTGGTGTCCACCACTGCTGGACCGCCGACTCCCGACTGTGGCAGGGATGGGATCTCCACCAAGCTGGCTGTGTTGGTCAGGCCAGGTCCACAGGGGGCCCTGGTAGAATCTGGGCGGGAAGACGGCAGGGAGAACGACTGGCGCATAGTCTCCACAGAGGAGGAGAGGTCCACCAGAGTGCGCGACACATGTAGGAACCCACCGACCAGGGCCCCTCCCAACAGTGCCATGTCGCAACACTGCTCTTCGTGATGGCGTGCGTTCTCCACCCAGGAAGCACGCACGTCATAACGAATGTCACGCGTGCGCATCATGACTCCAATCAGGACGGAGCCCATACGGTCATGGGACCCCTCGTCCGCAGGTAGTGGAGAGGCAGATGACGTGGGCCTCCCCCCTACCTGCGGACAGGCCTGGGACGGGGTATCCCTGCTGGTGCATGGTGGTGCAGTCACAGGGTCAAGGACAGCAACATGCACAAGCCCCTCCGTGGTGACCTGTGCTGCCTCCTGGCCCTGGACTGCACCACTTGCACCAGTGGTACTACCCCCACCAGACCCCATGTGCGGCTCAGTAGCGGGCTCCTCCTCCTCTGTGGAGACCACCAACCTGGATGTCTCCGCACCGTCTTCCGCCATTGCAAGCCCCTGTGGGGGCTCATCCGGCCCTTCCGCTACAGCCATAGTGGCAGACGCGGCACCAGTCCCCTCGCTCCCGGATGATGGCAATTCCTGGGAGGGTGGCTGGGCCTTGCATCGCCGCCCGGTGGAGGCATCCCCGCCGCCTGGCTCCACAGCGCCATCTCCGCCCTCTTCTTCACTCGACGCGGCATAGAGGGAGACATAGAACACAAGCATCAGGGTACAGTACAATATTCCCCTAGACAGGAAGCAATAACACATGAGTGGCACTGTCAAATGACACTTCCATCCTGTCCCTCCACAACACATGGGTGAATGCAAACAACACACATGCAGAAACAGGCACATCGCCTGCAATCAACATCAGCATCCATGTACAAGGGCCTCTTTTAACCAAAATGTTGCCTTAAAACTCACATGCATCATGGCTCACACTGACCCCATGCACACACATCACCGGAGGGTCGTGCATCATGTCTCGTACACCACAGACACAGTGGATACAACGGTGACCAGACTGCATGAGTGAATCTACACATCGTCACGGACATGTGTCATGCATCCATGTCGTTTCAAAGTCACACACATGCTTCTAAGACACACAGACATGCACACCATACATGTACATGAGAGCAGCACCAATCTCTCACCCACCACCCATGTCCAAGAACAGGGACTGGCATGCATTCATGTGTGCATTCCGCATGCAGCTCCCCATGTCTCATTGGAACACATTCACCATCCATGTGGTTCACGCATTACTGGTCTCACATGCACTACCATGATGTCCCGGCTCACACACATCCATATATGACCTATGTTACACATACAGGCAAGTAGCTGACTACCAGCACACTGCAACATGCCCTGTTTCACACAGCAATGCATGGCCACTTACCGCTCGACTCCAGACGGGCCTGCATCCTGAGGATCTGGTGGTAAAGCACTGGGCGAATGCGCTCCAGGACCCTCATCTGCTGGTTGGTAAACTGGCCCTGGCGCCCCATTGCATCCTCTGCCTCTAAGAGGCGCCGGGCCTTCCTGAGGGTCCTGGACTTGTAGTCCTCCCAGCACTTCTGGACGTGTCTCAGGTCTCGGGGTGCCACCCCCTCCGCGTTGATGGCACCCACGATGTCCATCCAGATCCTCCTCCATCCTTCCTTGTCTGCGCGCAATGGTGTGAAGAGGGTATCATAATGCCCCAGGACATGCTCCACCAGGACACCAATTTCCTTCTCACTGAAGCTGGTGGCCCTCTGCCTCTCTGGCTGGGGGTCGCCAGTGGTCTCAGATGGTGTTTGGCCCGACATGCCAATCCCCGAGGCAGGCGTGGGTGGGCAACTGGGTCCTGGGGCTGGGCTGGGCTGTGGAGCGATGGTATCCCAGTAGGCAGTCTTCTGTTCCAGAGGGTTGGACACAGCAACTGGACCCCTGCAGATGGCTGACGTGCAGGCACCAAAAAGCAAGGCACGTGGGCAGTAGGCAGGCAGCAGCAGATGGCAGGTGGGAGCGTGCTCGGGGATCTTGGGGGCAGGAAAATGGCCTTTTGGGCAGGAGCGTGGTCTTCCGTGTGTCTTCGCGTGGCCAGCTTGATTCGGAGTGATTTGGCATGTGAAAAAAGTGCACGTCAGCGTGAAATCCGAGGAAAGGCCCTTAGCGCGTAAGTGTGTAAGTGATGTTACGCGCGCGGGTGCTCCCCACTACACGGGTGCATAGTGAATCAGCACGTGAGAAAACTGCACGTCACCGTGCTATTGGAGGAAAGGGCCTTAGTGCGTAAGCGCGTATGTGACGTTGCACGTGTGGGGTGGCTTAAAAGGTACAAGTATCATGCTATTTTCTTGTACGTGCTTTTTGTGGAGAGCGAGCGGGTGATTCTTGTACTTCTTGTCAGTTCACGCGATTACTTCACAACGTTTCCAGTTCGTACTCCCTGTTTCCTCAGACTGCGTTCTTTTCTTCTTTTGGCGGGGGTGTTGCCAACGGGCACATGCGTGTCTTTTTCATGTCATTTTTCAAGGCAGACGGTGAGTCGGCCATGTCTTTTCCAACTGTGGTTGCCCCGGTGTGTTGCGTACCCCTTCAGAGGTCATTGTAGGCTGCGTGTAACACGCGTGCGCTTATTTTTGTGTTTCTGTGTGCCACAGCGTAGTGCGGGTTCATTTCTCCACGCACGTGGTCTACCAGGGGTTGTGTGCATGTGTACTTTTGTTTTTGGGGTGCCTGTGCGTTGCGTGACCCGTCATCTTCCCCCAGGGGTCACAGACAGCCTTCCTAGAGCACTAGGGTACGAATTCCATCTAGTACCCTACCCCTTTCACCCCAATTGCCCAGGACAATTGTTTACTGCAACTCCCATACGCACAACAACATCAGTGCCATGGTTGGGAGGCGACCAAGCAGTAAGGGAGGCAAAGGTGGCCGATCTCAATCATGCCTCCACTCTGGTGACTGGCGGTGGGTCTCCACCAGAGGACAACCAACTCACTGCACATGAGTCTGTTGCTGGAACCTTCGTCACAGAGGAACAGATCCAAGGCGTGGGAGACCTACCAGATTACAAAGCATTGTCCGGTGAGTGCCCATGCATGTGTGTGTAATCCATGTGTATGTTGCTTGGGTGACGTGTTCTAATTGAGTGCCAGGTGAGGGTGTGTAGTCCTGAGTGGTATGGGTCACCAATGTGCTTCCTCCAAACCATTCACCGCCCTAGGATTTGGGTATGACAGTATCCCTTCTGACCACATTAGCCAATTAGCACCACATTACTGCTGTTGCCCTTGAACTGTCATCTTGCAACAACATTGTTCAGAATTTTCAGTGTTCATTCAGCCTGATTGTTTCAATCCTCCCATTTTTGCAACGCATTTTTCAGCCCTAATGCCACATATGTGACATGCTTCTGTCATATATTACACCCCACAATGGGCAACATTTATTACCTTGTTATGGGAATGATTTGACCATTCAGGCTGATTGAGTAAGGGCCTGCTCACATTGATTTTTTGGGCCTGTTTGAATGTGGAACATGATTGTCGTTTCCTGTCATGTTGAAGTGACCAGCCATTGATGTATCCATCTGCCTGCCATCACTGTATAATTGTACACTGGATGTGTTGCAGTGTGTGGCACATGCGTATTTTGTCACACAATTTTGCTTTTTTCATCTCATCATGTCCATCTCACATGGCTGGGTGACAGTACTCATTCAGTAACATATGGCTGTACTTGTCAAATGTATCATGGCTATGCTACGTGCTATCTGTGTGCTGGCATGTGTCATGTATGTGGATGGCCCATGCCACTCACAGGCTAATGTGTGCTGCCAGTGCTATCCAGCATGCAGCACATGTGTTGCTTTTCCATCTTGGAGTCCTCAGCGTCTGCTTTTTGCCTCCTCTTCCAACTCATTGACAGTGCATGCATGCCAGGGTTATAGTCATGTGGGACATGTGTAATTCATGTACTGGATCTCTGGCTTGTCAGGCCTATGTGTGTGCTATGGTGCTCATGCCTGTTTCCATGTGTTGTCTTTCATGTTTTTGCAGGTGATGACGCACTTAATGCTGTTGAGGTGGAGGAGATGGTGCAGACCCAGGAGGAATCTCAGCCACGACCGGGCACCAGTGGAGGACGTGGGGTGGTGGTGGGTGAAAAACCAATCCTCCTGCAGACCACACTGTCCAGGGGTTTCTCTGGGTGCACCTCCCCAAACCTCTATGATTCAGGTGCTGAATCGGACGATGAGATTTATGTGCTGTCGCAGGTGAGTGTTTCTGGCAGGGATGCTGTTCTGTCCAACCCACCTGCACCGGGGGTAGACCCCTCTATGGGGATGTCAGTGTTGGTAACTCCGCCTTTGGCGGTTACGGATGCAGGGTCACACTCCACAACATCTGTTCCTGGGCCAACAGATCAGAGGGGGAATGCAGTCCTGCAGCCTCAGGCAGTGCCAGCACAGCAAGGTGCAGATCGCCTTGCCCCAAACAGGTGTGGTGCCCGCCGATGTAATACTGTATGGGAAAACTCCATGTACAGTATAGCAGCACAACAGGGAGCATCAGTTGAAATGATGGCTCAGGCAATGGATAGGGTGGCCACGTCCATTCTCCCCCCTGAAAGGCAGATGGAGCTCCAACAGCAGACAACAGAGTACATTTGCCAATCACACAGGGAGGACATGTTGGCATCCAACAGGGACCGACGGGCAGCACTGGAGACTCTGCGCCAAGCCATATCTGTAGAGTCCCAGGGCCACAGGGAAGCCCTGAGGTTAGAACTCCATTTCCGCAAGGAGAATCTGGTTGAACTTGAGGCTTCCCGAAATTTTAGGGCAGAGCAGCAGCTGGAGCAGCTCACACGTTCGCTCTCAGCTGAGCTCCAGGCAACACGTGAGGAGATCTGGGCATCACGCGATGCCATGCTTGCAGAAATGCAGGCAACCCGTGAGGTGCTGCATGGGGATCTCCGTACTATCATCCTCCAGAACCAGACCTTCCACACCCGCATGCTTGCTGCCATGGAGGACCATACCAGGGCTTTGCGTGGGCTGCCTCCCATAGCACCGGCACCTCATGAAGTAGCTGAAGAGTGTGAAGAGAGTGACAGCAGTTCTCCCACATTAGCGTAGCCGGGCAGGCCATGAGCCCATGGAGGTATTTTTTTTCCGCAATATCCATGCAGGTGGGTGTTGGGGTACACCCTGTCCTCGAACCTCCCGGGTGCCCCCCTCCCCGGTCCACACATGGCCATTTTTGATTTTAGTATTTTTCTTTTTTTTATTACAGTGTGTTGCCTTGTGTGGCTTCCGTGGGCATCCACTGTGTATTCCAGCTGGGCACATGCAGGCTTGTCCTGTCTTTGGGTTATATGCTTGGGTTCCTGACACAGACACCCCTCCTGCTTCCCCTTTCCATGGGCTTGCAAAGGGTGTGACCAAATGACAGTAACTTACACAGTGACATTGGGCTCCCATGAGCTGTGTGGGCAGTCTGTAGTCAAAACTGTGTGTACATCCCTAGTGGGGATTGTTGTTGGATTGAACACTGCATGGTGTATTGATATGTGTTTGTGCATCCATGTCTTTCTCCTTATTCACATGTACCTTCTTCATGTCTTTACAAGGCCGTCTCCTTTGCAGATGCAGTTCATGTTGTATGCAGTACACTGACACATTTGCCGGACAGCAACACTCTGCAGTTGGAAGGGGTCGATGTGCTGGCTTAGTCAGGTTGTGAGACTTGCACTACTTTGATTTTGTACTGTCGTATTTTGACACTGTTTCATCCTGTGTTGCTGTTCTGTGTTGCTGGTATTTGTTCATATGTGCTGTTTCTTATTGATTACTGGGAGAATATAGTCTGTGGCCTGTTTACATTTGGAACAGTGCACTTTGTGACACTTGTGTCATGTGTTGTGCATTCATTTTGTAAGTTTCACATTGCATGACATGCCATGGTGTGTTGGGTAGCTGAGATGGGGAGGGGTTGGGTGTCATGGCACTATTTTCATGGTGTATTTTTCAAGGGGGTAGTAATTCATGCAGCATGAATGTGTGTCTTTTTTCACACAGTATTGGTTGTATTTAAGTAGGTAGGGATGCACACAATGTAACACTGCCAGGTGACTAATCTCAGGCTGGTATGGTTGTGACTGTTGAATGTCCTTTATGTCATCATCATTTATTGTCAGCTGGTATGTGCCAGGGCTGTGTGCACACCACAGGGGTAGTATTTTAGGTGAAGTAATTAGCCATTAGCTGTGTACAGGCTGCCTCACCACGTGCCCTTTCACCTTCCATGCACAGCGGGCGTGCATGTGGTTGGGGATGTGGGTGCACCACCATGTCCACCCGCAGGCCCCGGCGGGTTGCAAGGTTGTGCAGGACACATGCTGCCACTAAGATCCTGCACCCTACTGGGGGCGCGTATAGCAGCTGCCCACTAGAGCGGTCAAGGGAGCGAAAGCATAACTTGAGCACTCCGAATGTGCGCTCCACTATGCCCTGGGTTACAATATGGGCTGTGTTGTATCTTACCTCAGGTGCTGTGGTGGGGTTCCGAATTGGCGTCATCATGTGGGTGCTCAGAGGGTAGGCACTGTCACCTGGGGAGGTGATGATGGGTATCATTAGTGGGGTTGTGACATTACTCAGTATCTGACATGCATGCATGTGCAGAGGCAATTATACTCACCAAGCAGCCATGTATCGCCATGCCGCCCAGCTTCTAGGTCCCGGTTTAGGGGTGACATTCGGAAAATGAAACTATCATGGGTGGAGCCTGGATAGTTGGCATATACTGAGGGGATGATTCCCTTGGCATCACATACTAACTGAACGTTAATGGAATGCCAGTGCTTGCAGTTTCTATAGATGTGCTCAGTTGCCCTGGGGGGACGTAGAGCCACATGGGTGCAATCAATGACACCTAGCACTTTGGGGAAGTGTGCCACCCCGGAAAAATTCCTGGATGGAAGCCTGCCTTTCTGCAGGTGTTCTGGGCATGTATATGTGCCTGTGGACTGAGGGGCGTGCAGGCATGATGGCCAACACCTGGTGTAGGCAGCGTGACTGCGTGGCCTGTGAGACCCCCCCACTATGGCACTTGTCTGCTGAAATGAACCAGTGGCCAAGAAGTGCAGTACATTGAGCACCTTTTCCTAGGGGCTCAGTGCTTGGGAGCATTGGGTGGGTGATGTGAGGTCATCCTCCCACTCACTCACCAGGTCGAGTATTATGTGTGGTGGAAACCTGTACCTCCCATACACCTGGTCATCAGGCATCCCAAAAAGGCTGGTCCTGGGTGTAAAAATGCAGGGCCTGGCTATCCTCCTCCTCCTGCGGTGTCCCACGACCACTGCTGCGAGGAACGGTATATTCATCGTAGCGTCTGAGCTTGTTTGTTGTTTACATGCACTTTTATGCTGCGCAGGGCTGCATACGCCTGCTTCCTGCTGGCGTATGTGTTTCCGGATTAGCGCGTCTTTTTTGGCGCACGCGTTTCCCCTGTTCGATTCCATGAATACGTGTTGTAGGTGCGCGTGTGGGCGTTCTGCACATTTGCCTCCTGTACTTCCCCCGTAACGCCCACATTTTCACGTGTTGTTCCCCATTCCGCGTGTTACACCCCGTGTTCCGCCCACTTTTGTTGTGTGTACCGTGCTATGTGTGCTTTCGCTGTGTGCGTAGCGCACAGCGTTTGATGATGTGTGCGCCTGCGTGCGCCACGCATGATTTTAGTGCACATCCCAGGATTTACACGCGCACAGACTTCCATGAATCTTGCGCTGCGATTTTCGGCGCACATTAATTCCATGCATCGGCCTGAAAATGTCACTGTCATGCACAGTTCTTGGAAAATTGCTACATACATTAGAGATGTAGCCTCTAGCATCAAATACAATCTTTATATGGATGGAGTGCCAGCCAGTGAGGGTGGTTGCAGAACACGTGTCTCTGCCTGTGGTGGACAGATGCCAGTGTGGGTACATTCCATGGCATCAAGCATCTGTGGAAATGTTCACACAGCATAGAAATCCTACTCCATCCATTTGCTTTCCTACACAGATTGTGGAATGGCACTGTGGTGCTGGCTGCATGCTGTCGTGCATTATACAACCTGGCATAGACAGCATGACAGGCTCAGTGGTGTTCAAGGAAGACACCATGGCAAAGAAGTGCAACGCAGCTAGTAGTTTGAGGCATGCCCTGATGGTATGTTTATTCATTTATTTATTTTTATTTATTTATTTAATGCTCTTTTGATGACAAAAGAATGAACAATAGATAAGAAATCAGATTTGAGGGGAAGCAGTGAGCTTCTTACAATGGAGTGAGTTTGAGGGACATCCTGACCAGGTTGTGGAGGGAAGCAAATGGAACAGTCGCTGGGGACAATCCGTAAGTGGACATATATAGATTAAGGACACAGAACATTGGACATTTTTGAGTGCAGGTAGGCAGTACGGCCAGCTGTGCTCAGGATGTGACATGATGGGTGAAGTGCTACAGTGGAGGCAGAGGATGTGAGGGACAGAGGCAGGTTTGAGGCGAGGGGAAAATGTTAGCTAGCAGGCAGATGAAAAGTAGGTTAAGAGGGTAACACAGAGACGAGGAGGTAGGCTTTTAGTTTGGTTTTGAACAAATCTGTGTAGACTGTTTCTCGGATGTCCGGGGGAAGAGTGAGTGACTTGTGGTGGGTTCTAGGCTTTACTCCCACTCATGCACCATGGTTGGTATGGCATGTGGAGGAGGCAACACCTCTGATAGATTGTGTGGTTTGGAATTCCAAAGGGAGTGATGCTAGAGTGAAATAACCTCTCTCTTGGTGGTGTTCCGTGCAGAGGTTTAGCTGCTGCCAGCACTGCTGCAATTCCTGCTGCCTGCAATGATGGCCGTAGCAAACCCTCAATTTAACATGTTAGGGGGCAAGCAATGCGTTTGTGTGAGGCCCCCTTGTAGGTATTTCAGTTCATCAGTGTTGAGCTCCGCTTTTGTGCATTCCTCCTGGCTGTGGTCAGTACAGTGTGCCTGTAGACCTTTGCCTGCGAGTTCCTGTGGCAGTGGTGCATGCTGAGTGTGTTTTTGAGTGCATACATGTACTGGTGTTGGCATGCTCCTTTTGCAACCATGTTCGTCCATTCAATGAATCATTGCAACATGTACGCATGCGCACTAATTGCCACATGTGTACTTGCACCCTGCCTTTGACTGTGGCAACGCATAGTGACTTGATGAGGAAACATTCTCAGATTTTCTGGTGTATTTTCGGGTTTTGTATGTCTTATTTTGTTCATTTTCATCTTTTTTCACAGACGTTACGGCGCACCCGGATTATGTTCTGCAAGGCATAAGCTTCGCGAATATGCTTATACCCTTATGCCCTGTGGAACACCACTTGTGGAAATAGAGGTGGTGGAGAGAAAGGACTCAAGTTGGAACTGGGAGGGTCGGTCCAAGAGGAAGGATGTCATCCCTGCCAGAGCCTGACTAGTGATGCCAAGGTTCACATTGAGATGGATGATCAGGGTGGCGTGATTGGCCATGTCAAAGGCAGAGGAGAGATCAAGGAGGATAAGGACAGAGTGAGAGCAAGAGTCAAGGTTGGAGAGCAGATCTTCACTGGTGTTCAGGAGAGCAGTTTCCGTGCCTCTGGCCGATTTGAAGCCAGACTGATGGTCATGGAGATAACCATCAGATTCATTGTGGAGGTTTAGCTGAGAGATGGGCAGTTTCTCAAGGCGTTTGCCCAGGCAAGGAGTGATAGAGATCATGTGATAGTTGGCCGGGGAGGAAGGATCAGCAGAAGGCTTTTTCAGAAGGGGATGCACAAGGAAACGCTTAAGAAGAGTGGGAAAAGATCCAGTGACAAAGGAATGTTTGCAGAAATCGGGCAAGGCTGGAGCGAGGGAGACAATGTTACCCTTAATGGTTCTGGAGGAGCAGGGGAGCACCTGTTTGGATGAAACATTCATAGACTGGACTTGTCTAGAAACATCATCAGGTGGTATAGGAGAGAGGAGAGAAGGAGAGGAGAAGGAAGGTTGGACGGAGTGTGCCTGAGAGAGGAAAAGGGAGAGTGATGAGGAGAGGAGGATAGCGTGGGCAGGATGTCCTGAATTTTAGTGGTGAAATAAGAAGCTGGGCTGTACAGAGGACCTAGGAAGGAACAAGAGAGGTAGAGACTGTGGTCAGATTGGCCAGCTCCTTGCAGATTTTAAATTTAAAAAGTTTGGCTGTGCTGTTAGAGACTGCAGCGACACAGGCTTGAATGTGGACTCTCTTCTTGGAGAAGACGGAGAGTCTGTATTGCCTTTGGAGCAGGCGGCAGGCCAGTTTGTCAGAGGATGTGCCCAAAGCCCTCCACTTCTGCTCGGTCACTTTGCACAGAGCGACCAGTTCGGAGTCATACCAAGAATTGCACTTGGAGGCAAGCTTCAGACGAATCCTCATGGAGGGGGCAAGGATATCAAGAGCATTGAAGATAAAGAGATGAAGGTTGGAGAGGGTTCCATGTAATAATGTCCCCACAAAATATCGCCATGCAAAAATATCACCGAAAAATGGCAGTTTTTTGTGGGGACATTATTTTTTTTGGCTGCCCCTCTCCCCATATATATGGTCACCCATATAATATCGTCACAACCTTTTCCCGACGATATTGTGTACGGTGACCATATATATGGGGATAATATTACCTGATACCTTGGAGAGGGCTGCGTCAGAGTGGGAATCAGCTGCAGGGGTAAAAGGAGGAGAGAAAGTAGAGGCAAACACGGCAACTGACACCCGCTTCATAGGTCAAATGACCGCGAAGGAGGGTGGCAGTGCTGGGGTAGGTTTTGCCAGGGGGACAGACAGTTTCAGGTGAGAGGAAATCAGAAAGTGGTCAATCCAAGAGAGTGGAGTAGTGAGAAGGTTAGAGAGGGGGATGTCTGAGGAGATGAGAGCATCCAAGGTGTGTCCAGCTGAGTGTGTCAGACCAGAGGGAAGAATAGAGAGGGAAAGAGAGTCGCAAAGGTTGTACGAAAGCCCAGAGTGGAGAGAGGGGTCCAAGTGGATGTTGAAATACCTGAGGAAGTGAAGTTTAGAGGTAGAGAGGCAGAGTGATCAGCCCATGCAGAGAGGAAGAGGGCGGCCTGGCCGGGGGGTCTGGAGATGGTGGCCAGAGTTAGAGAGAGGCCAGGAGCGATGGATAGCCTGCAGACCAGGCATTCCAAGGAGGAGTATGCCTGGGTGGGAATGATGGAGGCAGGGACCCACTCAGCAAAGATCAGGGCCACTCCACCTCTGGGACAATTGTCCTGGGTTCAGAGAGGATCTTGTAGTTCTCAGGGAGGTTGCCACTTTAGAAAAACTTCTGGGTGGGGTACAGGTGAAGGGTACACCCAGCGGAAGAGGCAAAGGGTCCCAGAAGAGGGCAGAGGTAGAAGGAGGGGGACAGATAGCCCAGAGAGGAGGAGGAGGGCGCCAGAGAGGAGGCCGCGGAGGAGGAGGTGAGGAACAGAGGAGCCGGATTGGTAGAAGAGGAAGGGGGCAAAGGGCCCAGAGGGGATGAAGAGGGCAGAGGCACAGAGGACACAGCAAAGGTCAAAGGGAGTGGCAGAGAAGCTGGAGAGGTAGAAGAGGGAGGTGGCTGAGGGGCTGGAGAGGTGGTAGATAGAGTAGCAGGAGAAGGGAGGGAGTTGATAAGACATGGGAGACGC
Source organism: Ambystoma mexicanum (assembly GCF_040938575.1). Classification (NCBI taxonomy): domain Eukaryota; kingdom Metazoa; phylum Chordata; class Amphibia; order Caudata; family Ambystomatidae; genus Ambystoma; species Ambystoma mexicanum. Next base: position 676,569,132 of record NC_090935.1, on the reverse strand, counting down.
CTATCCAGGTGGAGGAGGTTGGACTGAGAGCCCTGGATGATGACAGTCCCATTTGGATAGACATTAACGATGGTTTTGGAGGACAGGAAGGAGGCCAAGAGGACCTCCCATCTTGTACCAACATTAATGGGAGATGTGGAGAAAGGAGAAAGAACAACAACCATGCAATAGAATGCAATAGAGAAGCACAAGCACGTGGACTCAACAGCAGGAACGAACATGCAGGGGAAAAGACAGAGGAGGCAGACAACTGGGAGCATCAGGCCTAGAGAGGGTGGGGGCAAGTGGACAACCACCAACAGTAGAGCAGGTGGACACACAGAAGAGCAGACGCCTTGAAAGGGGAGAAAGGCTTAGTGGGCACCAACAGTAAACATAGAGGTGGACCCTAGAGAGGAAAAAGGCCTAGGGCGCATAGCAGAAGCAGAATGTAAAGTACAACCAACACTATACCTGCAGTAAACATGGATCTACGTGATCCAACCGTGGCTGATTTTCCTGCGGCGGAAGGTTTGCATGAGAAATGTGCGAACCACAAAAGGTTTGCACATTTCCCATGCGAACACACATTAAATACCCCTACATACTCACACCCCTACCCACACACACAACATACCCATGACACACCCCTCACCCACACCCTCAACATAAACAAACCCTACTTACCTTTTTCTTCACGCTGTGTCCCTGCGATGCTGGTTCCATTTCACTTCCGTGATCGGGAACCGACGCCGCAGGGTCCTTTTCTTTTTTTTTTTCTGGAGCTGCAGGGGTTTCCCTTGCAACCCCCGCTCACTATACTCTAAAGTATAGTGAGCGGGGTGTTGCGGTGGGACACCCCCGCAGCTCCCATATTTGTATTTCTTTTGTGTGTGCTGCGGGGGTGTCCCCCGCAACACCCCGCTCACTATACTTTAAAGTATAGTGAGCGGGGTGTTGCGGGGGACATCCCCCGCTGCCCCTGCAGTCTTTTTTTTATATACTTACCTACAGTGCTACCACCAAAGGTTCGAACTTTTGGTGTTCGAACCTTTGGTGGTAGCATTTTTCGGGTTTTTTGTACATGCAAATATTTAGATTCGATAAAAACGTACAAGCCCGTAAACACAGGGGGAGGAACTTAGAGAGGGAAAAGGCCCAGAGGGCACAACAGAAGCAGAGTGAAGTACCAGCACAGGAACAACACACCTAGACAGAGAAAAGTGCAAGAGAAACAGCACGGAACACAGCAAGTGAGGAAACTATGAAAGAGGAAGACTAATGAGTGCATAGAGTAAGTGTGCGTTGAGAAAAGCATTTAAGTGTTAGTACGCATGAGGGCAGAGCAGTTTAGTAGAGAGCAGTAATGACTGCTCCCCCTGCCCCTTTCTTACTGTACAGTCACTGATGGTTGACTGCTGCGCAGCGTACTCCCACTCTGGGGTGCAAACTCTTTGTCGCCAAATACCTGCATCGCACACCACTGTACCCTTAGCCTGCACAGGCTTTGCAATGCCAACAAACACACTGATTCACAGAGCAGTGCAAAGTGTATTTTTTGCAGTGCAAAATTACTTTGCACTGACTTTGCAGTGATGCAAAGTCACTTTGCACTGCAAAAATGCACTTTGCACCGCGCTGTGAATCAGGGTGTTTGGTAGCAGTGCAGTCACTTTGCGCCGCAAAGTCACTTTGTGCTGCGCTACAAATTCCATGAATCAGGCCCTAAATGTCCAGAGCTCCATTTTTTTCTGTCCTGTTCACAATCAGGTACCATAAGAAATACATACTTTTCTCAATTTAAAACCGGCATACTGATAATAGTCTTTGACTTAAAATGAGTCATCATTTTCTCCCGGTTTGACAGTGTGTTACCCTCAGCTGCCATTTGCACTATCCACCTAGGGTCCTCTGCACCATTAAAACACACACCAAGCAATTTGGTTTTATATAATGTTGTTAGAAAAATATTCACATACTGGGTAATTGTTGGAGAACCCATTACATAACAGATGCATTGGTAGAGCACACATTCTCCCCGGGAGGGGTATCTTGGCACTATTGACAGATAGCAGATGTTTAGAGTTACCCTACTCAATGCTACTAATTTTATCACCCTCAGAAAGATGAAGGGCGGAGTGGACCTGCTGGATTTGAACCGATGACCAGGATGTCAAACATTGTGGATGCATAAGTCCACTGCACCACAGACCTATGTCTGTGTTGTTTTTGAGACCTTCTGTGGCACAGCCTCTGCAGCAGCTAAACACTCAAGCTCAAGATGATGTGTTTCATGTGAAAAAGGCCATGTCAATTGGTTGTCTTTCGTTAATATTCAAGTCCTGGAAGCAATGCTAAGTAGTGATCTGTTCAGGGGGTGGGCAGAGGGAGAGGTTTATTTTAATGTTACATATCCCAGAGGTCTTGAGGCCCTCAAGAAGACAGGCTAATAAAGTACTGAGGATGAGGTTCCCAGATAACTTTGTGACAGCAGGTCACCGCTTTCCAGTCCTGAGATTCCTTGTTTGCGAATCACATGAATCGGCTACTTCTGTCTAATTGAAGTTAACCAAGACTACAGCTTCCAGAATGCATTCCTTATTTGATGAAAGCCCAGGACTGGGAAATAGTGTCCTTAGGCTTTGGAGTCATGTTGTCCCCGAAACTGATGGGTAGTCACAGTCTGAAACCTACAAGAGTGCATGGCCGGAGTTGAGACGTTACTTGGAACATGGTGAGAGTGTGGCCACTTTCAGCGGCGATGAGTGAATGGGCAGAGCATTATATTACAGGAATAGAGAAGTACTCAATATTTATATCATATGGTGTGTGGACCTGTGGGGCCGTGCACTTATGGTAAGTAAAAAGGAACTGAAGGAAATGCCTTGAATACCCGAATATATGCGGAAATTACCAATGCCCTAGATGTCTATGGTTTGTAACAGATGAAACCTCACATGCAAAGTGCTTTGAGCTAAAAATAGCAATGTTTGCCAAGAGCACTCTGCATGTGAGATTTTCTAAAGTTTTTCAAATTGTGAAATTAAGGTTTAAGTGCAAGAATGAGCTGTTACATACAAGTTAACCCTAGCTCAAGGTGTTTCAAGCAACCGGAAGCCAGCCACCACCTGCCCACCTGCTCACCCGGACCGAAAGTATGTATGCTGCCCTGGCAGCATGAGGCATTATAAGTGATGCACTGTACTATATCTCGGCTACTGGGGCACTAGTTCTAGCACAACTGATCTGTGTGTGCAGCCCTTCATAATGGACCATTATAATAGGTTATTATCATCCACTATACTGGCTAATTATTATTTCCATAACGTCGGTCCATGTTACCACTGATTATCACAGGGCTCAGAAGTGAGATGAATAAACAAAATAAAGGCACATCTTTCAAGCAAGCCTGGCATCTGAAGATACAGGCTTGAACATGGGATCCATTTCACTTCAACCCGTGAAAATACAGCAGCTGTCATGACTACTATTTGAAAATGCAAAATGGAGCAAGAGGACGGACAATGTTGAAGGGGGACTAAAAAAATAAAACAAATGTTTTTTTTTCTAGTTCAACAGACATCCGACAGTCGGAGAGAGGTTAGCGTTTTAACTCTTCATTGCAAGTTAGCCATTTCTTGAAAAGCCTACAATACCAATAATGCCTGAATTGGCTGCATCTCAGCTCTCACAGAGCAGCTGTTTGCAGAGCTTATACAATGACAAATGCCAGAAAAGTAACCTGAGAGAAGAGTTTTTCCAATTACCTTCCTGGAAAAGAACAGAGTCTAAATCCTTCAAATATTTTGTATTTTATTGTTTAAAGCGCAGACCTAGCTCAAGAACAGCAGAGCGCTGTACAGAGTGTGATTATCCAGCATCAGGGCTGCCATCTTTTAACAGTAGCACAGTACTGTGACTTCTGTGCATCTGTATGTTTATCCGTTGGAATTAGTCCTTGGTCAGGTGTTGTTGAAAGAGCCATTTTTTAAGAGATTTGCGAAATTGGAGAATTGTGGAGGCATGCCGAGCCGAAACCGGGATAGAGTTCCGAGGGTGGGTGCAGGACAAGAGAAGGATTGTTTGTGGATCCTCTCTTTGTGGAAGAGTCGTGATTCAAGCTGGGTAGTTGATATGCTGCATCAGGAGCGTGTGCATCCAGAAATGTGGAGCTTCGCCAAAAGGCATGCTGATGTGCTACTCATGACTGCTTTGTAGAAGATGCATGCAGTCTTGAACAGTATCCTGGCTTTGAGTGGAAGCCAATGTAGTTCACGTAGGATGGGGGTAATTCAGTCAAATTCCTGTGCTCCTGTAAAAAGACGTTCTGCAGCGTGGTAGACTGCTTTTAGGTTGACTGAAGGCATTTAATTGCCTGTGTGTTGGAGCTGCAGGACGTTGGTCCACGTATCTTTATTTGTTTATTGAATATCCAGCCGATCCCCCCCCGAACAGCACTGCGAGCACAGGGCTCTTGCTGTCCACAAGGAGGCGGAGCCGCCGAGGATCACGTGACTGGCTCACGAGACTGCCAGAAGAGCTACAAATCGCCCGCGAAGCCGCCCGAGCGGCGTTGACTGAAGGCATTTAATTGCCTGTGTGTTGGAGCTGCAGGACGTTGGTCCACGTATCTTTATTTGTTTATTGAATATCCAGCCGATCCCCCCCCGAACAGCACTGCGAGCACAGGGCTCTTGCTGTCCACAAGGAGGCGGAGCCGCCGAGGATCACGTGACTGGCTCACGTGACTGCCAGAAGAGCTACAAATCTGCCGCGAAGCCGCCCGAGCGGCGGAAGCCCTGGTGGCAGAAGGGCTGGTGCTGTTTGGCTGTTCGGCGTGATTGGCCGTGATATATTTCACCGTTAGCGGAAAGTATTGTCTTCACGATTCATATAACTTCTACCTAGAAATTTACATTTAACTATTAATTAAGCCGGTCTTTGGGGAGGAGAGACGGACTAAGGCTGCTCCTTAAGCCATCGGGCGTTCCCTAGACGGCGAAGATATATATGCTAATTCTGACCAAGCAAATAACTAAGGTACTGTTTGGAGTATTTTTAAGATTCCAGCTCAACTCTCTATTTTTAAAGTTTTTATCTTATTATTGGATCACCTCTTTTAAGCAGTACCTACTTACCCTGTTTTTACGACTACTTGTTTAATCATAATTTTAACCTAACTGTATATTTTATTTGGTGATAGTACTATTATAAGGTGATATGCGTACTTTAAGAAGTACAAAGATGAATGGCCCAATATTGGTTCAGGAAAATGTAGAAACCCATAAACGAAAATTAATGGGTAGTACGCCCCGGAGGCATCACCCTGCTAGTGCCTCTAACCTTAATAGGCACACATCTCCAACTGATATAAAACGCTACTTCTTTGAGACAAAACCCTTATCCTGTGACTTCACTGGGAAATCAATTGATCCCTGTTTTAAGTTTACTACGAACGCCCAAGGCTCTAATGTAAACAATTCCTTGGTAGTTTCTGATAACACTCTAATTAAAGAGGGCGTTATCCCCCTTTTAAAAGAGCTTCATTCTATGCCTGTAATATGTGAAGCACTTGGATCCCCAAGGTCCATCATCAATTCCAATAGAAACCAAGAGCCTCAAACACCATGTCTGAACTATTTAGGTTCTGCCGGGGGGGACCGGGATGGGAGTACATTACCACACGATTGTCATGTTCCCCCGCCCCTCCCCCTGATTAAAAGCTGCGTTGGTTTATCGGATTCTCAACCTGCAGTAATTGAACTGAGTTCAAATTCTTCCCTTTTGGAAGGAGATGATTGTCGGAATTCATTAAGCTACCTGAAGTCTCTTTCATATATTCAGACACAGCACATAGTCTAGTTGCTTCATTTGCTGTTCCCACGCCCAGACGTATTCCTGACGTTTCAGTCAGACCATCTGATTACCCTATTTTGCTTCCAGTTATTTCCCCGTCTATTTTGATTGAGACCACGTTACATGCCATGAATTTGGCCATTTCCTCTCTTTTTAAGTTGTTTGAAACACTCGACCGAAAACTGCAGGTACACGATAAACAGATTGAGAAATTATCACATTGGCAGGCAACGCTTAAACATAGTATTGAAATGAATACCCGAAAAAAACTCAAATTAAATTCTGAGAAATCATTGATTTCTGATAAATCTCCTACAGATCCCATTACACAAACACAACCTATGAAGTTCACGCCCTTACCTGCCTTTCCCAATATAATTCACGACGATTTCTCATTGCCCCAAAAAATTGAAAAACCTAAAGACAAACCACTCTTAGACCCGATAGTTCCTGGAGACAGACAAATGTTTAACATATTCACACTTAATGAACCTAAGCCACCCGAAATTACATCTAAACCAAAAAAGAACCAGAGTTGTAAAAAAACAAAAAATGTTAAAGACATAACTAAAATGACAACCTCAGCAACTAAAGCCTTCATTAAAGCTCTATCCTTGCCTAGGAAACATACCATCATGGCCGCGGAAGCAGTACAAAAAAAATATAGCGCCTTGGCTAATGGTAAGAAAACTAGTACACAGCTCACGGCAGGCCCGGCCCAGATAGTAGCCTATGACCCATTAGACGCTCTGGTCGAGGCTGCCGAACATGATAAGGCGATAAACACACAAGCTTCACCTCCCTTAGTACCCCAATGTCCAGTGGTACAAGTAAAAGAGGGTGCTACCCTTGTAGCTCCATCACTTCCTTCTCCTGAGTCAATCATAGATAAGAATGTTGAAGCCAGACGGAACGAAATTAGAAAGGAGATTGATCACTACATGACCAAACAACGACCCTCAAATGTCCAAGTAGAGATGCTGAAAGACCCTAACATTCAAGAGAGACCCCACATAACAGTTCATACAGAAAAGAATCATGTGGCACAATCACTCATTACGCCCTTGATCCCTGGGCCCTCTCCTTTAAAGAAAATGTTTGCTCCCCTCAAAATTACTACTAATTCAGCTGATACATCTACTTTCAAACAACCCTCCTTTGATGTATCCGAATTACCAATACAACAAGTTATTAAAACCGCAGTGGAAGAATATATGACTAACTTAAACAAAAATGCTACATTACTTACGAAGTTAGAGGTTGACCAGCACATCATGCATTCACAATCAAAAGATCTGAGCCGTTATCCGGCTGGCCCTGTTGCAAGGGTTGATATACATCCTCAACGACAAAACCACTCACTGGGTACAAGCTGGCCGCACTCTGACAAGTTTCAGTCTTTACCATCAAAAAATTCGAAAATATCATCCAAACAACCGTTATATCCATTGATTATTCGATGCAGAGATACACCTTATGCGAAGTATGACTTAAATCGTTCCAGTATACTTGCAATCCTAGCTGAAATCCCTGCGTTAGACGATCTGCAATCCTCCGATATTGATCTGGTGGAATTTATCTGCGATAATGATCTCTCTGTTGCGCGGTTTTGGGTGTTCTCACGAGTTGTGTTAAACACTTTGTGGCTTGCTAAACGAGAAATATATGAATTAGGGTTTGAGCTTCTCACTGATGTGACAAATCAAGTTCCTATTCCTGCGGTGCAAAATCCATCATTGCAGACTTACATTTCTAATCAGAGACAGGGCTTATGCGCTCAGTCGAGCAATCAAAATTACTATCCAATGTTTCAATCTGTATCAAAGCAGTCATAACTTACCATGCAACATCCCCCACCATTTTTGTCTATGATAAGCTGGAATACTCGAGGACATGGGCATTTATTGAGGAATGGTTCCAATGAGTTATCGCAGCATGATATTATTTTATTTCAAGAAACTTGGCTTACGGAGCGGCCATGTGGGATAACTTTGAAATAGTTTTTAATCCGGCAATACGATCTATGAAAGGTCGGCCCATGTCCGGTCTCCTTGTGGCCCTAAACAAGTCCTCAGAAGTTGTTCTAGAACACCAGTCTGCGCCAAATCGATATACTCAATTGATAATTATCACAATAAGAGAACAAAAATACGCGATTGTAAATATATATTGGAATCCAGTTGCAATGTCCACCAAAACATTTATTAAAGATCTGGAAGAGTTATGGTCAGAGATTATTAAACTCCCTATATACCCGCATGTTATTCTGGCAGGCGACTTAAATTTGCACTGTCTGGATGCTCCCCATAATCGCAGTGATAGCAGACTGGTCTTATGGAACACCTTTATTGAGTCGAAAAACTTGGTTATGTTAAATGGTTCATGTCCGGCCGATAGCCCGCCACAGTATACGTGGAAAAGAGGTCACTCCGGTGCAATTATTGACTTTATTTATGTTAATCGTGAACTATTCTTTGATATTAAGTTGTTTTGTGTGATCTCTACTGAGGACAGTGATCACAACATATTGAATGTGAAATGGCACTGCACGGCTCCACAGGGAAAAGAGGAGATATATAATACATACCATCCTCTATTAGTAAATAAAGGTATGAATAGACTACACTGGACTGAATACAATTTGGCAAAATTTGCCAGGGTCTTCGAACAAACAATTGTGTATGAAAAGACATTAGGATCTAACAAGTCACTTGAGTATAGTGACTTATTGCATACATTTGCTACAACAAATAAGGTGAAGACAAAGTACTTTCCCTTGCATTCTTTTAACAAGGAAGTACAGCTACAAAAGTCCTGGTTTAGAAGAGAAAAAAAGGTAGTTTTGTCTTTGCCTTCCCAAATAAAATGGCAAGTCCTTAAATCATTGAAAACAAAACATAAAAATTGGATGAAGGCCCATCGAGCTATTCTTTACCAAACTGATGGAGAACAGATGCTCCAAAAGATGGGATCAAAAAACTCTGCGCAAATATGGGCTCTAATTAATAAGACCAACGCTAATACGCAGATTTCATTACAAATCAATGATGTGGCAGAGGCCCAATGGGTTGAACATTACGCAAATTTGTATGCCTGTCCTGAGACTACAACTTCACCACTTAGTCAGTGTGATCCAGGAGTTTTTACTTTGCAATTCTCAGTAGCAGACATCTTATTTTTTATTACCAAATCTAGTAGCTCGCGTGCCCCTGGTCCAGATGGGATATCCAACTATATGATGAAACAAGATCCGAACCTATGGGCAAGGATTCTGTACCAACTTTACACCACAATCATGCGTACTCAACAATTGCCTAAATCATGGTCTCTCTCTATTATTGTCCCGGTGTTCAAGAAGGGTAATAGACAAGACCCTTCAAATTATAGACCGATTGCCCTTCTTGATACACCGGGCAAGATTTTTGCCCGGTTGATTCTTAGAGACTTGCGAGCATGGATTGAAACATCTGGTAATGCTGATGTATTTCAAACCGGATTTGTTGCAGGAAAAGGCACGGCAATAAATATTACAGCAATCAATGCGATTAAAGCTAAGTGTGAATATCTCAACCAGCCCTTGTTTCTAGCTTTCGTAGATTTTAAAGAGGCCTTTGACTCAATCGATAGACATCTGCTAATTAGCAAATTGATTAAAATGGGCTGTCCTGGTTCACTAATTAAATTGATTGCGCTGCTTCATACAAATACTGCAATTCAGATAAGAACCACTTTAGCTGGGCATCTAACTACTAAAATTCCGACAGCAAGAGGTCTGAAACAGGGCTGTATTCTGGCGGCTACTATTTTTAACCTGTTTATATTGGACATGGGTAAGAATTTTATTGATATCAACTCAGATGCCCCAAAACTTGGGTCTCATCAAATTGCATGGTTATTATATGCGGATGATCTTATTTTAATCTCTAAAACGCCGGCTGGTTTACAGCGGCTGATACAAGGGCTTTCATTGTATGTTCAAAGAAATCATATGGCTATTAATTTAAGCAAAACACAGATCATGCAATGCTATAATAATAAAAAAAAATGTCGTCCCCTAAAATCGTCCGTTTGGACTTTTCAGGAAGAGCTTATTTCCATCACCCCACAATACAAATATTTAGGAGTGATTATTAGCAATCAGAAGTGTGATATCCCCTATGTACAGGATATAAAACAAAAATTGCAAACATTAACATGCCAAGCTAAAGTCCTTTTACAAAAATTTGGTAAATTTACATGTTCTCAGGTATTGTTATATTATGCGCAAAAAGTTTTACCAATAATAACATACGGCTCAGAAACTAAATTACCAAGAGACCGTGTGTTTTGGGATCGATTGGAGGCAAAATTTTGGCGGTCAGTGTTTAAGTTACCAAATTCAACTCCAGGGCCTTTGATACGATATGAGTTGGGTGCTCTTTCATTGTTTGTATTTTATGCATGGAAACTGTGTTCACTAATGAGGAAACTTCTGCTGTGCACAAATTGTTCAGATCTATCTTATATACTGGCCATATATATGTTGAAATCTACACATTTTTTTCCCAACAAGTGGAGAAATTTTGTTACCAATCTTTTAGTAGAGGCCGATATAACTATTGAACTGCTTTTAACTAATCCCAATCGTGCCCAGAGAAAACTATATCAGCATGACTGGATCTGCACTTTAGAGCTTTGCTCGCAGTATAAAGATTACTGCGGTCTGCCTTTTGGTACGAAAAGAATGAGAGCTGCAGCCTCTTATTTACTTAAATTTCCCTCCCACCATTTTAGAAACAACTATCTTCGATTTAGACTTAATTTATGGCCCACTCGAGAAATTTTAGCTCGAAGAGGTCAAATAACAAAACGAGAAAATAATTGTCGGTTTCGTCAATTACCAGAGTGCGAGGAAACTTTAAAACATTTGATAGTAGGTTTCTCCTCACTAAAGGATTTACGCTGTAAATTTTTTAAAAAATTGTATGAAAATTATAACTGTCTAACTAAAGATGTACTTTGGTTTAGAATATTCTCTTCACCTCTTCAAGCTGTTTGTATAGCCACAGTCCAATTTCTGTTAGCCCTAAATCTTGAGATAATTGAATGTATAGCTTAAACTTTCCCTAAATAGATGACATGTGTTATGTAACTAACACCCCTTTATTGGTGGATTATTAGTGGTTTTAACGATGTGAAATTTGAACCTATTTTGGATTGATTTTTTAGATGAAAACTCAGATGATGTATATATATGAATTGTGATTTTATTACTTTTTGCTGTTGATGAGAAATAATTGAATGTTGAAGTAGTGGGGTTGTAGGGTTTGTGCTGTATATTGATTTTGAGTTTGATTCTATTTTGTTTAAAAAAATTTTTTTTTTTTTTTTTTGTGATTAATTACGTTATATATTAAATTGAAAGGTTGATTATCAACCAACCAATAAAATAAAAAATAAAAAACTGCTTTTAGGGGAGCCAAGTGAGCAGCTGGGAGCCCTGTCAGGAGAGAATTTCCCCCATCGATGTGCAAGACCACAAGGGCCTGCACTACGGTCCAGAAGTCTTGCAGTGGGATGAAGGGTTTGATTTTTCGAAGGGTAGAGATTCTGAGCCAGGATATTTGGGCTTATTGGCTATGCGTTTATGAGAGGACAGATTTCTGTCAATGGTGAAGCCAGAGGATTTTGCTGAGTCTAAGAGTTGTGGATCAAATCCTTCTAGGCACATATAAGCCATTGTTGGACAAGTTGTTTTTTACCTGGCAGACTGATGAGGATGGATTCAGTCTTGGATTTGTTTAGTTTGAGGTAGGCAGTCGACATCCAGGACTGGATGATTGCTAGGTAATCACAGAGATTAATGATGTCCTGCATGCTATTTACACTAATGTGCATCTGAGTATCGTCTGCGTATTGGTGGATGGCTATATTAGAATCTTTGAGGAGAGTTCCCAGAGTCTCCATGCAAAAGTATAAAAGTCGGTCTGATAGCACAGCGAGTAGAGCGTTCGCTTTGATATCCGTGCAGAACCTGTGACGCAGGTTCGAATTCCGGCAGGGCCAAACTCAGCCTTTCATCCTTCCAAGGTCGATAAATGAGCACCACACACTGTGGGTAATTAAGCAGCGCTCAGATACTTGAGGGTTCGTAGCGCTATCTAAATTCTACATTATTATTATTATTATTATATTATTGGTGAGAGGATGGAGCCTTGGGACTCCACAGGAGACCTGTAGTTGGTTAGAACACAATGGGCCTCATTATAACCCTGACGCTCCCACAATTAAGGGTGCCGGTATGGGACCGGCACCCTTCATTATGGGAGCGCCGATTAAAACCAGGCGTCCTTAGCGGGTCCCGCAAGGGGATGAGGGAGCTAATAACGGTCCGTTATTAACGGCGCCATGGGAATGGGAATGGGGATGGGTTCCTGCAAGGATGAATTACCGGGTCCTCCTATGTTGGAATGACCCGGTAATTCCTCATTGCGGGAACCCGGTATTGGAGCCCGGTATGGAGCCAGCCATGGTGCTAATAGCACCATGGCTACCTCTATACGCTTTATGAGGGCCTATGAGTTTATCTAAACAGCCTGGTGTCTGTCTGCGAGGTAGGACGTAAATCAATTCAGGACAGTGCCAGAGAATCCCATCGTGTCAGCAAGGAGGGAGAGAAGGATGTGGTTATCGATGATGTTGAATGCAGCGAAAAGGTCAAGGAGGACGAGGAGGCATCAAGCGCCCTTACCCATGGTTTGGAGAGCATCATCCACCACCTGGATGGTGGCTGACTGGATGCTACACTTTTGTGCGGAACACTGATTGATAGTCATTTAGGAAGTGGGGTTGTTCGATTTTGGCGAGTAGTTGTGTGACAACACAATTTTACAAGATTTTGCCAATAAACAGGAGGTTTGTAATGGGCCTGTAGTTGGCCAGGCCATCTGGATCTAGGGTTGTTTTTTCAAAAGTGGTCATATGAGACCAGTCTTGAGGGTGTCTGGGAATGATCCTTCTGCAAGGGAGGCATTGATGAGGCTGAGGAGAGGATTGAGCACCGGGCTCGTCAATTGTTTAATGATGGAGGCTGGAATATTCTCATCAGAGTAAGCAGTAGGTTTGTGGGAGGTAGAGGTGCAGTATGCCTTCCTGGATGCAGGGGATGCTAATGCTGTGGGAGGTTGATTTGATGGTCTATAGGATGTTGTCTCTTTTTCCAATAAAAAATGTGTTGATTCTGTCGCCTTTTTTCTGAATTGCTGGTACTTCGGGGTCGGGTGAGGGTTTGGTACAATGCTCTACTACTTAAAAGAGGGCTTTGCTCCGGTTAGAGTCTTCCACAATGATGGTGGACTAGTAAGTAGCGTCAGCCTCAGTAATCAGAATCCTAGTCTGCAAGCAGAGATTTCAGGTTGGTGAGGTCACCCGAGTTATGGTTTGTGCATCACCATTTCTCTAGGTCTTCGATTGAGTGTTTGTTGAAGGCTAGCTCGGGGTGTACCATGGGGCGGATAGTTTGGTCTTAGCCCAGCTGGATTCTACGAGGGCATGAGTGTCCACCAGTTTCATAGCAGAGTTGCTGAATATTTCCAGGACCACCAAGGCATTCCCTGTGGTGGGGAAGTCTGCAAAGTTTGCTTCTAGCTTATTGACCGGGAAGGTTTTGAATGAGTGGCGTTGAGTGAGGGGGCATTTAGCCTGACCTTTGTGAACTGTAGTCAAGTGTGTGACTGATGATGGGTCAAGTGGGATGGAGTCTGCACAAGTGATGCAATGGGAGGATGTGAAGACTAAGTTTAGGGTGTTGTTTTTGCTTAAGGTCCATGAAAACGGTCAGTGTGAAAAGCGTGCTTCAAGGGTGGTTGTCAGCCTGTGACTCAGGGATGTTAAAATCACAGAGAAGGACATTATTTGAATGTGCTAATCTGGCACAGGAGAGTAAGTTGGACATGTCTGCAATGAAAGAGTCACTCCTGTGAGGTGGTCTGTAGAAGAGGTTGAAGGTGATGGATTCCTTGTGTGATAGAGGCAACTGGCAGAGGAGGGATTCAAATGAGCTTGTTCTGGTAGAGTGGCTGGGGGTATATGGATCTGTACAGAAATATTCCCTACAGAGAGGGCAATATATAACAGGATATATTGTATGGCCCTCAATCATTGTTAAACCTTCATATGGGGCCTCATTACAACAAAGCCGGTCCGGAATGAACGGTGCCAGTAAGCTCACCGGCACCGTTGTTTCTGGACCGGCATATTACAAATCTGCGGGCAGTTGCCACCCCCGCCGGGCAGGTCAGACCTGCCGGGCCGAACGGCACCCACCCGCAAAGTTTTCACGGAAACACTGGCACCGTTATTATCGGTGCCAGTGCTTCCGTGGTCCCCATTCCCATAGAGTCCTATCACTAGCATACAGCATGTGTGTGTATACATCCATGAACCTATATGTCTTCCTTTTGTGTGCAAGGCCCAATAACCAGCTCTCTAAGGTATTTAGAGATGTGGTCATTTCCTTAGAATTTGTTAGGTCAGACCAGAAATTAGCCACCCTCCTGCATGCCCACATCAAGTGTAACAAGCATTGGCAAAGCCAATCGTTTGGGCGTTTACAGCTGTTCTTTGCTTTTTGCATTTATAGACACCAGATGCAAGGAGGATAGTGCAAAGGTTTAAAGGAGGATGCAATAAGGGATGCGGGTGAGCAAGAGAATGAGAAGGAAGGAGAATAGAGCAAACGAGGAAACGATTGAGAGAGGGTGCCATTGATTTTGAACAAGGGTAAATATGAGCCGGAAAGGTTGAGAGTGAAAGAGTAAAAAATAAAGCAAGTGTGTGAGAGGAAGGATGAGAGGGGGAAGAGTCTGGGGGCTGGGTGGATGGGTGGGTTTTAGTTAGAGTTGGGTGGGGGGTAGAGAGAATGGGGTAGAGTGAGTGTGTGGTAGTAGAGAGAGTGGGGTGAGGTGGGGTAGAAGGAGTGGAGGAGGATGGGTGTGGGGTAAAGAGAGTGGGGGTCAGGTGGGCGAGTGAGGGTAGAAAGAGTGGTGTGTTGGTATAGAGATTGATGGTAGTGTGGGTGGATGGGGTAGAGAGAGTGGATGTAGGGTGGGTAGTTCAGGTAGAGAAAATGGTGTTGGGGTGGGTGAGTGATTGGGGAAAGAGGGAGTGAGGGCAGGGTGGGTGGGGATTGAGTGTTAGGGTAAGGTGGGAGAGGTAGAGCGTGGGGGTTGGGTGGGTGGAGGTAGAGTGAGTGGCAGTAGGGTGGGGTAGAAAAAATTCAGGTAGGTTGGGTGGGCGGCCATAAAGAGACTGAAGGTAGAGTAGGTGGGTGGGGGTAGAGATGGTGGAGGTAGGGTGGGTGGGGGTAGAGAGAGTGGAGGTAGAATAGGTGAGTGGGGGTAGATGAATTGGAGGTAGGGTGGGTGGGGGTAGAGTCAGTGGAGGTAGGGTGGGTGGGTGTATGTAGAGAGAATGATGGTACATTGGGTGGATGGGGTAGAGAGAATGGGGATAGGGTAGGTAGGTGGGGTTATAGAGAGTGGGGGGGGTGTAGAGAGAGTGCTGGTCGGGTGCATGGGTGACAGTAGATAGAGTGGAGGTAGAGTGGGTGTAGAGAGAGTGGAGTGAGGGTGGGTGGGGCATAAAGAGAGTGTAGGTAGGGTGGGTGGGTGACGGTAGAGGTAGGGATATGGGAGGGGGTAGAGAGAGTAGAGGTAGAGTAGGTGGATGGGGATAAAGAGAGTAGTCAGTGGGGTGTTTGGGTGGTGTTAGAGACATTTTAGGGGTAGGGTGGGTGGGGTTAGAGACAGTTTGGAGCAGGGTGCATGTGGAGAGAGCGATAATTGGGGTAGGGTGGGTGGTGTAGAGAGAGTGGTGGTAGAGTGGGTGGGTGCGGGTAGAGAGAGTGGGGGTAGTGTGGGTGGGTTGGTGTAGAGAGAGTGTGAATTGGGAGGAAGGGGTAGAGAGAGTTGGGGTAGGGTGGGGCTAGGGTGGGTGGGTTTGACTACAGAGTGTTGAGATAGGGTGCATGGGGTTGAGAGCGTGAGGGCAAGGTGGATGGGTTGGGACAAGAAAGTGGCGGTATGGGGGATGGGTAGGGGTAGAGAGAGTGGTGGTATGTTTGGTGGGTGGGTTAGGGTAGAAAGGTGGGGTTAGAGAGAGTTGGGGTAAGGTGGGTGGGGGTAGAGAGAGTGGATGTACGGTGGATAGATAGGGTACAGAGAGTGGAGGTAGGGTGGGTGATGGTAGAGAGAGTGGAGGTAGGGTGGGTGAGGTTAGAGAGAGAGGAGAGAGGGTGGGTGGGATAGAGAGAGCAAAGTGAGGGTGGGTGCAATGGGATAAAGAGAGTGGAGGTAGGGTGTGTGGGATGGTGCCACATGCCATAGACGTTCTATTAAATAGAACGCAGATGCAACACCTCACATCTGCTAGATTGACTGTTTGCGCCACACATTCAAATTATGAGGTGTAGCGTTTTGAATCCTGCAGAATTAATGCCACTGCCCACAGAAGAATTAGGTGAAAATGATTCACCTCCCCATGATTGCTTAATTGGTTACTGAGGAAGAAACGAAAGGAAGAATTGATTTAACAGATACCCCACAAAAAGAGCCAGATCGAGAACTGTTTTGTGACGGCTCCTGTTTTAAATTACCTGATGGCACATCAACTGCTGCCTATGCTATCACTACACTGCAAAGAATTGTGGAGACCAAAAGAATCCCCTACAACTCCGCACAAGCCGTGGCGATAATAGCTTTGACGATAGCCTGTGAGATTTCTGAAAACCTGAGTGTACACATATATACTGACAGCCAATACACCTTTGGCGTGGTTCATAACTTTGGCAGACTCTGGGCTGAGAGGGGTTTCTTGACATCACATAGAGCCAGAATTCAACATGGCCCTTTGATTGTACAATTACTGTCTGCACTTACGCATCCAAAGCGCCTAGCAATAGTGAAATGCGAGGCACATAAAAAGGTAACATGTAAAGTGGAAGAGGGAAACGCATTTGCAGACAGAATTATGAAGCAAACTGCCACTGATTTGAATACTAAAATGTTGACAGTACAGTCTGAGGAAGTGCACTGCATGATAGAAAATGGAATTGCCACTGTCAAAGAGATGTAGGCAGAAGCTACTGCAGATGAGATAAAAGGGTGGGCTGAGGGCTCTGCAGAATTAGATCTAGAAGGTTGCTGGGTAGACAAGAAAAGTAAAAGCTGGATGCTGCCCAACTCCTATGTAACTGCAATGGTCACGATGGCCCACAGCCCTACACACATTTCTGCTAAGAAGATAGTCCAGCATCTAGCCACGGTATGGGAGAACACACACATAAAGAAGAATGCCGAGAGGCTGGTCCAAAATTGTATCACGTGCCTACAACACAATGTGGGGAAGGGAATGGTGACTCCAACAGGCAGTTTCGGCCCTCCCTCTATGCCATTTGAGGTAATCCATTTTGATTTCATAGAGATGGAGAGGTGCCAAAACTTGAAGTACGTTTTAGTGGTTATAAGTGCATTCTGTGGGTGGAAGCATATCCATTAAAAGATTGCACTGCGATGAGCACTGCAAAAGTAATGTTAAAGGAGTATTTTTCCCGGTTTTGTCTGCCCCGCGTCATATGGTCAGATAATGGCCCACATTTTGTGGGTGCAGTGATATTACAGATTTGCGCAGGTCTCCAGATTGACAAGAGATTCCAAGGTTCTAGGCACCCCATGAGTGCCGGTCTTATTGAACGTCACAACGGCATTTTAAAGGCCAAAATAAGTAAAATTTGTGCAGGAAACAAATTGAGCTGGGTGGACGCATTACCGCCAGTGTTACTGTGCATGCGCACATCTGTGCAGGCAAGAACTGGGCTCTCCCAATATGAGCTAGTGATGGGGAGGCCGGCGAATGTTTGGTGTGCACCGCAGCCAAGGCGGCTAAATGAGATTGAATATCCTGTGCTCAGCATTTACTGTAATCTGTTAATTCAAAAATTGCGTTTGATTCATCAGCAGGTGCAGGAGGCTCTACCCATCAGGTACACTGGTCCTGGGCATTCACTGGAACCGGGAGAGTGGGTTCTAGTGAAAGATTTTGAGAGGAAGTCATCACTTGCACCCAGATGGCGTGGACCCTACCAGATACTTTTGACAACACAAACTGCAATCCGCGTAGACGGAAGGAAAGCGTGGATACATGCAACGCATGCCAAAAAGGTCCCATCGCCGTCTGAAAAACTGCCTGATCGAGATGACCAGAAAGAGACAGCGGCCCCAGAAACGAAAGAAGCTGTTGCCAGTTCTTTGTCACAAAATCTGCCTGATCTCGAAATAAAGCTTGAAACTAAGCCAGAATAAATTGCTATAAAGGAGAAAGGGCAAAGAGTGCCCCAACGTTGTCCAGCAGAATCTGCATCATTGCTGGCTGACACAACACATGTACCACTTTGGTGCCCACCATCTGCCATTGCGCCACAGGCTGACTCCAAGCTTGAGTCTGGTAGTGCGTCCGCACTATTCATTGATCACACGATACCAGGAGCAAGACGGTATAATTTATGGAAACGGAAGAAGGAGTGATCAAATCTTCATTTCTTTTTGATCTTTGTTGCCTCTCTTTCCTATCACGCATGAAGTAGGAACCGGAGGCCTAGAGGAGAGCGGTGTGTGGGTTGTGCAAATTGGACAGCCCAAGAGCGAGGCTCCTTGGTGCTAAAAAAAAAATCCATGTGCAGATCACCCCTTACGGACAAGTGGGGCTCACATGGTACGAAGGCAATTGATAATTGCTCTGGAGTTCTTTGAGCAATGTGCAGATGCACAGAAATCTTGCCCAACGTATAGCAATCCAGGCTGCTAAGAACTGGCAGAACGAACTGTTGACATTTTCCAAACTTAATGACATTCGAACAAGTGCAACGATAAGAGACATTCACGACGAACATTGTTGGAGAAGAGGAACAGCGAGAGAAAAATGCCAGAACCAGCTTTTGCCCCCTCCTGCACCACTGCTGATAATGAGTTAACTATAGAGACTGGAAGGTTACAAAAAAGAAATTGCCAAAAAAATGGTATATTGATCTTAACGATAGTCATGTGTGTAATGAGTATATTAGCCCCAATAATGACAGTACTGGTATTATGGTACTTAGAAGAAATACACCCCTTGGAAGTACTCTTGCCTGTTGGAAACATCTCCACTACTGAAAGCCCGGTCCCTGTGATTACTTACACTCTGTCCACGATGGAAGAAAGACACATGCAAGGTTATGGGAATAACACATTACTGCTAATAATGAATATGACTCATTCAATATTGAGAAAACATAATTGCTGGGTATGTGCCCACTTGCCGCAGCATGGTGGTAAGGGAATTGGTTGGTATGTGCAGCCGCTGCCATTGAGTTCTGCATGTTACGCATCTTTGAGTGCATTATATTATGGGAAATGGAACGAAAGTGAAACTGGTCAATTAGATAGAACAAATATGAATGAATTAGAAGAGATTATTGTGAAACCAGGTTGTTCTATATTTCACAAAGCACGACAGATCACACCAGTAGTGATGCCACAAGACAGATTATTTGTGCCCTATAAATCATCTGTAATCACGTTTCATATGAACCCAGAAGGGAACAAAGATACAGTGCCCCCCTCCTATACAGTAAATTACAGTCCACGCTCTGTCCACTTTTGCCTGAGAAAAAAGGGTTCCTATTCGGTTGGGACATTTACTAGATGCATGAATATAGCATTCCTTGATAAAGAGGTAGAGCCAGTTTATGTAGGTGACCCTGTTTATTTCATATGTGGAGAAAAAGCATATCCCTGGTTACCTAGTAACTGGGGAGGTACTTGTTACCTGGAACTTTTGTTCCCGGGGTATTCCTTTCAAGAACAGCAGATATAGCCAAATTGACCAGGTCAAGACCACGGCAAAATGAGGAAGGAGGTTTGATCGCGGAAGACATAGCAAAATCATTCATACCATTTTGGGGCCAAGCAATAAACTCCTATAATATAAGACAACTGTCCAGAATATTAGAGAAAACAATAAATGGAACAACAGATATATTATACAATATGACATTAGAGGAAAAAGGAATTAGATTGATGACACTCCAAAATAGGATGGCTCTTGATGTAATCTTGGTTGATCGTGGGGGAGTTTGTAAAATCGTGGGATCAGCGTGTTGCGTATTCGTAAGCGACTCCTCTCTTACGATTTTCAAAGCAATAAGAATGTTGCACGTTTTAAGCTCTGACCTTCACCTCCCAAAAGGGAGATGGGAATTGAACATAAGCTCCTGGTTCTGGGAGCTATTATGCTCATGGGGGTGGAAATTATTTGCGATCCTAGTAGCAGTGCTAGGAATATTCATGACATGTTGTTGTATACACTGCTTACCTATAGTGTGTACTGAAATAAGTGAGGAGTGTTTACAGATGGTGGAAAAAAGGAGCACTACTAAATCAAGTACTCAGGAAAATGATGAATTGAAGACAGTGAAAGAATTCATGTCAATCAATATTGATGACAATGATAACTGGAAGGAGACTAGTAGTATGCAAGATTCAGAATCAGATACTTGGTCAGAAGAGGATGCAATGTATGGATGAGGCGTTTGTCATACGGCCAAAAGGAGGATTTGTCAGTCCAGAAAAAGTAGTCACCCCTCAATGAGTGAGGCAATGTATTCTGTTGGCCGAAGACCAACCGCCTCATGTGTTTAGTATTAGAAATACATAGCCATAAACTTGACTAAAGTGCGGCCATTTTGAAGTGATTGAAATCGCCATTTTGTTTTCTAACCTTTGCCTCTTGCCTTCTGTTAAAACTGCTTTGCTGAAAATGTATTCTGTTCCACTAGTACATTATTGCTCATGCATAGAGCAAGGCTGCAAGAGACTTGTTGAAACATAACGCAGCGACCCAGACAGAAATGCCCGGTCTCCTCCTGCACAAATCCTTGAAAGTAAGCAAGAAGGCCTTTAATTATTTCACAGGTGCCAGCTAGTCTCGCTAATGCAGTAGAAATGTTTGAAACGAACATTTAATGGCTTGAATTATGCTCTTCTTTGCGGCCCCCCTTTTCGGAGCCCTGTAGAGCCCTGGAGAGCGAGTTGACCCTCAGTACATGAATAGAAAGAAGGAGATAGCGAGGCCTGGAATGTGCCTCTCCCCTGCACGCAGCTTGCTTGCAGAGAACAGAAGCAGTGTGTTCCTACAACAAAGAATTGTGTCTGCAGGCTCATGAAATTGCAAACTGTTGCTAAAATAAATGTCTGAAGGTGTCATACTCTTCACAATTGTCAATCATCGAACCCAATTCAAAGGAAATACATTATGGGCGGTATTGAATGTGTCACCACTGATTGTGAGTTGCTTGCTTTGTATATATGTAATTGTTGTCCGAGTCTATCTCTCTTGCATTCCCCGGTGTCTGGAAACACACGTCGCGGGGCGTGAGACCCAGTTGGCCAACTGAGACTATTTGCTTTGCAATAAACCTTAGCTTCCAGGAATACAACCTCGTGTCTTTCGTATCAGTTTGTGTGTGGTGATTGTGCCTTGTTTCCATACGCGAGGGTCCCCTAGGGGCCCCTTCAGTGGGTGGGGGTACAGAGGCGGCAGGTTCTGTAGAGAGAGTGGGGGCAAGGTTGGCAGGTGGGTGGGGTAGAGAGAGTGGAGGGTGAGTGGGGTTAGATAATGTGGGGGTAGGGTGGGTGGGATAGAGAGATTGGAGAAAGGTGGGAGGGTGGGGTAGAGAAATTGGGGTTAGGGTGGGTGGGTGTACAGACAGTGACTGGTAGAGTACGTGGGTGGTGGTATAGAGAATGGATGTAGAGTGGGTTTGTACGGGTAGAGAGAGTGGCAGGTATTGTAGAGAGAGTCTGGGGCAGGGCGGGCTGGGGTAGAAAGAGTGGGGTTTCAGTAGGTGGTTAGGGGTAGAGAGAGTGGTGGTAGGGTGGGTGGGTGGAGAGAGTGGGGGTGGGGTGGATGGGGGTAGAGAGAGTGGGTGGGTGGGGTAATAAGAGTGGGGTTATGGTGGAGAGGGCAGTGGAAGGGTGGGTGGGTGGGTGTCAGTAGAGAGATTGAGGTAGGGTGGGTGGATGGTGTAGTGAGAGTGGGGATAGGGTGTGTGGGGGTCAGGTAGGTGGGGGTAGAGAGAGTGGGGTAGGGTGGTGGGGTAGAGAGGGATGGGGTAGGGTGGTGGGGTAGAGAGAGTGAAGTTAGAGTGGGCGGGGTTAGAGAGAGTGGCAGGTAGGGTGGTGGGTGGTTTTAGAGATAGTCTGGGGCAGGATGGGGGGGTGGAGAGAGTGGGGGTAAGGTGGGTTGGGGAAGAAAGAGTGGGAGATAGGGTGAGTGGGATGGGCAGGGGTGTAGAGGGTTTGGGGTAGGGTGTTTGTCGAGGACAGAGAGATTTGGGGTAGAGTGGGTGTGGTAGTATGGGTAAGGTGAGTGGGTGGAGGTAGAGAGATTGAGGGGAGGGTGGGTGGGGTTAAAACGATTGGGGGTAGGGTGAGTGGGTGTTGGTAGTGACTTTGGGGGTAGTGCTGGTGGGAGTAGAGAGAGTGGGGGTGGGGTAGAGTGGGTGGGGGTAGAGAGATTGGGTGTAGGGTGAGTGGGATGGGCTAGAGAGACTGGGTAAGGTGGCTGAGGTAGAGAGAGTGGAAGTAGGTTGGGTAGGTTCGGGTACAGAGTGTGTGGGGAGGGGGTGTGTGTGGGGGTAGAGATGGTGTGGGTAGGGTGGGCGGGGGTGGTAGACATTGTGGGTGTTGAGAGGATGGGGATTGGTTGGGTGAGGGTAGAAAGGGTGGGAAAAGGGTATTTTGGGATACAGAGAGCAGGGGTAGCGTCGATGGGTTGGGTAAAGAGAGTGGGGTTAGGGTGGATGGGGTAGAGAGAATATTATGCTACAGAGAATGGGGAAGGGTGGGGGTAGTGAGCATGGAGGTAGAGTGAGTGGGATGGCCTAGAGAGACTGTGGGTACGGTGGCTGGGGGTAGAGAGAGTGGGAGTAGTTTGGGTGGGTTGGGGTAGAGAGTGTGTAAGTAGAGTGTGTGTGTGGGGGTAGAGATGGTGCGGGTTGGGTGGGGGTGGTAGACATTGTGGGTGTTGAGAGGGTAGGAATTGGTTGGGTGAGGGTAGAAAGGGTGGGGATAGGGTATTTTGGGACAGAGAGAGCAGGAGTAGTGTGGCTGGATGGGGTAAAGAGAGTGGAGTCAGGGTGGATCGGGTAGAGAGAATGAGGTAGGGTGGGTGAGTGTGTTAGAGAGAATGGGGAAGGATGAGGGTAGTGATCATAGAGGTACAGTGGGTGGGGGTAGAGAGAGTGCCAGGTAGGGTGGGTGTGGGTAGAGAGAGTCTGAGGCCCGGTGGGTGGGGGTGGAGAGATTGGGGGTAAGGTGGGTGGGGATAGAAAGAGTGGGGGATAGGATGGGTGGGGGTAGAGAGAGTGGTGGAAGGGTGAGTGGGGGTGGAGAGAGTGCAGGTAGGGCAGGTGGGGTAGAGAGAGTGGGAGTAGGGCAAATCTGGTGGTATTAGAGAGAGTAGTGGTATGGTGGTTGGATTAGAGAGAGTGAGGATTGGGTGGGTGGTGGTAGAGAGATTGGGGTAGGGTTGGTGGATGCGTAGACAGAGTGGGGGTATGGTAGAGAGAGTGGGGTTAGGGTAGAAGGGTTAGAGAGAGTGGGGATTGGGTAGGTGGCAGTAGAGAGATTGGGGTAGGGTGCGTGGATGAGGTAGAGAGAGTGGAGGTATGGTGGTTTGGTTAGAGAGAGTGGGGATTGTGTGGGTGGTGGTAGAGAGATTGCGACAGGGTGGGTGGGTGGTTCAAGAGAGAGTCAGTGTAGGGTGGGTGGGGGTACATAGAGTGGGTATTGGGTGGGTGGTGGTAGATAGATTGGGGTAGAGTGGGTGGATGAGGGTAGAGCGAGTTGGAGTAGGATGGGTGGGTAGGTTAGAGATGTTGGGGTAGGGTCGGTGGGGGTAAAGAGGGGGTATGTTGTGTGGTTGGGGATAGAGATAGTGGGTGGAGGGTGGGTGGGGTTAGATAGTGTGGGGGTAGGGTGGGTGGGCTGGAGAGAGTGGGGATATGGTGGGAGGGTGGTTTTAAAGCAAGTTTGGTTAGAGTGGGAGGGTGGAGGAAGAGAGAGTTGGTGTAGGATAGGTTGGTTGTGGGTAGATAGAATGGGAGTAAGGTGGGTGTGGGTAGAGAGAGTGAGGTTAGGGTGGTTGGGTGGGGATAGAGAGAGTGGAGGTAGAGTGGGTGGGTGCAGGCAGAGAGGGTGGTAGGTATTGTAGAGTCTGGAGCATGGTGGGTGGGAGTGGAGAGAGTGGTGCATAAGGTGGATTGGGGTAGAAAGAGTGGAGGTATAGTGGGTGGGGGTAGAAAGCATGGTGGTAGAGTGGGTGGGTGTAGAGATAGTGGGGGTAGAGTGGGTGGGTGGTGGTAGAGTGGGTGGGTGAGGGTAGAGAGAGTGTGGTTGTGGAAGAGAGAGTGGAGGTAGGGCGGGTGGGGGTAGAGCAAGTGACAGGTAGGATGTGTGGGTGGGTGTTTATAGTGAGAGTCTGGGGCAGGGTGGGGGGTGGAGAGAGTGGGGGTAAGGTGGGTTGGGGTAGAAAGAGTGGGAGAGTGGTGTTAGGGTGGGTGGGTGTGGAGAGAGTGGGGGTAGGGTGGTTGGGGTGGAGAGAGAAAGGGTAGGGTGGGTGGGGGTGGTGGAGAGAGTGGTGGTAGGGTGGATGGGGTGGAGAGAGTGGGGGTAGGGTGGGTGTCAGTGGAGAGAGTGGGGGTAGGGTGGGTGGGGGTGGAGAGAGTGGGGGTAGAGTGGGTGGGTGGGGGTATAGAGAGTGGGGTTATGGTAGAGAGCATGGGAGTAGGGTGGCTGGGTTAGAGAAAGTGGGGATTGGGTGGGGGGCAGTAGTGAGATTGAGGTAGGGTGGGTGGATGGTGTGGTGAAAGTGGGGATAGGGTGGGTGGGGGTCAGGTGGGTGGGAGTAGAGAGAGTCGAGGTAGGGTTAATGGGGTAGAGAGGGATGGGATAGGGTGTTGGGGCAGGGGTAGAGAGAGTGGGTGGGGGTAAAGATAGTGGCAGGTAGGGTGGGCGGGTGGGTTTGTAAAGAATGGGAGATAGGGAGGGTGGGAGTAGAGAGAGTGGTGGTAGGGTGGGTAGGAGTGGAGAGAGTGGCGGTAGGGTGGATGGGGTAGAGTAGGTGGGTGGGGGTAGAGAGAGTAGGGTTATGGTAGAGAGAGTGTGGGTAGGGTGGGTGGGTTAGAGAGAGTGGGGATTGGATGGGTGTTGGTAGAGAGACTGGGGTTGGATGGCCGGATGGTGTAGTGGGGGTAGGGTGGATGGGGCTTGGGTGGATGGGGGTAGAGAGAATAGGGGTAGGGTGGGTGGGGATAGAAAGAATTGGGGTTGGGTGGCGTAGTGTGAGTGAGGGTATTGTAGAGAGAGTGAGGGGATGGTGGGTGGGGTTACAGAGAGTAGTTGTAGGGTGGTTGTGGTATATATTGGGGTAGGGTAGGAGGGTACAAGTAGAGAGAGTGGGAGTATGGTAGGGTGGGTGGGTGGGGATAGGGAGAATGGGGTAGTGTGGGAAGAGGGGTAGAGTGGTGGTAGGATATGTTGGATGTGGGTAGAGAGAGTCAGGTAGGGTGGGTGGGGTAGAGAGAGTGAGGTTAGGGTGTTTGGGTGGGGTAGAGAGAGTGGAGGTAGAGTCGGTGGGTGGGGGAAGAGAGAGTTGCAGTCAGGGTAGGTGGGTGAGTGGGTGGCTGTAGAGAGAATCTGGGGCAGTTTGGGTGGGGGTGGAGAGAGTGGGGGGAAGATGGGTTGGGGTAGAATGAGTGGGAGGTAGAGTGGGTGGGACTAAAGAGAGTGGCATTAGGGTGGGAGTGGAGAAGGTGGGTTAGGGTGGGTGGGGGTAGAGAGAGTGCGGGTAGGGTTAGTAGGGTAGAGATAATGGGGTAGGGTGGGTGTGTTATAGAGAATGGTACGGTATGGCATTTATTTATTTATAATGCGCCTATACACAAGTGTTTCAAGGCGCGAGGTGGCAAGGGAGGGGGAACGGAGGGAAGACAGAGACAACGATCTTACTAGGCAGGTGACATTGAGATCACGCAAGTGCAGGGGAGTGGAGGGGGAAAAGTGCAGGGGGGAAAGGGGAGGGCGCTGTGCAGTAGATAGGATAACAGTAAAATGCATAAACAATAAATAAAAAGTGTGGCCAGCTGGTAGCAAGTGCAAGGGTAAGTGCAGACATCAGCTGTCAAATGCTGGTAGGGGGCTTTAGGGAAACAGGAACAGCCCCCGAGTGCAAGGGTTGCCAGGGGGGCAGTGCAGGCGTGCAATTGGCGGGGAGGAGACCTGGGCCCGAGATCAGAGGGTAGCCAGTTAACCAGTGCAGTTTCATTTTCAGCCAGACGATCAGCAGGGGAGAGGAGGAGAGAAAGCAGAAGCAAAAAGGAAGGTCTTGAGGTGTTTCTGGAACCGGAGATGGTTCTCCTCAAGTTTCACAGATGTAGGGAGGCTGCTCCAGAGGGAGGCCCCAGCCGAAGAAAGAGATCTACCAACAACTCGTTGCTTGGAGAAGCGACTGGCCCTGAGGGAGTTGGAGGCAGATGAGTGAAGAGCTTGAGAAGGAAGATATTTTGGAAGAGAGAGTTGAAGGTATTGAGGCCCCAGGCCCCAGAAGGCCTTATGGACAGTGCAGAGGGTTTTGAACGTAATCCTCGCCACCACTGGGAGCCAGTGAAGAGATTTCAGTCCTGGAGAGATACAATTCTGGGCTTGAGGCCAAGGACAAGTTTCGCAGTCCTGTTTTGGATCAGTTGCAGACGGCTGAGAGTAGAGGCAGGCAGATTTAGAAAGTGGCTGTTGCAATAGTTCAGCCTAGAGAGAGCCAGAGCTCTGGAGATGGCGAGCTTCTGGGAGAAGGAGAGTGTTAGGTAGAATCACATGCAGTACTTTGGGAACACTACCTGCAATTAGGACTACAAGTGTAAGCACAATTTCACCTTTGGTACAAGCCTGTACTACATAGTAAAGTGGTAGCGATGGCTGAGTAGCCAGACTTATCTCAAGAGTTTAAGTGAGCAGTAGAACAAGTTACACAAAGACCAACTAATACAGCGATTCAAACAAACACTTACTCAAGGTTTCTTGGTAAAAGAATATACATTTATTTACTCAGTCAGTTAGAAAACATCACACTAGCATAAGCAGCTCAATATCACACACTAATACACCACAAAAATCCAACCGGTAAGTAAATGAACAGGTTTAGCTCCTATGAAGTAGGAGCAAAATGGCACTTCAAATACTTATTAAAGGGATAAAAAGACAAGGTTATTTCCTCTCTGTTGGGGAGATTTCTCACACAAGTGAGAATTCCCTCTACTTTAAAGCCCTCCAGCTCTTTTGCTATATTTTGGGGCTTTGAACCTTTCCAATCTCTCTAACGACACCCACCCACCCTAACCCCATCCCTGTCTAACACTACCCAACACCCTCCTCCCTCTCGACCACCACCCACCCTACCCTATTCTCTCTACACCTATCCCACCCACCATCTCTACCCTCACCCACCTACCTCACCATCATAAGTCACACTACCAGCTGCACCTCCTCAGAGGTACTCTTCCTTTCCTCTCTGTTAGGGAGATGTTTCACTGTGCGTAATTCCCTCTACCTTGGAAATTGTGTGTGTGATGGTTGACAGGGTATGGATTGGATGGGTGGGGTTAGAGAGGGTGGTAGTAGGGTAGGGGTAGAGTGGCTGTGTGGGTAAGAGAGAGTGGTGGTAGAGTGTGCAGGTAGGGTGGGTAAATGGGTTACAGAGAGTGGGGTAGGCTGGGTGGCTGTAGAGAGAGTAGGGCTAGGCTGGGGTATTATGGTAGTCCTATAGTACTCCCTGGGAATGGGGACTCGGAAGCACTGGCACCGTTACTAATGGTGCCAGTGCTTCAATGGCTACTGTGCCTACCCAGGCCATTGTACCCGGCAGGACAGACCTGATGCATGTAACGGTGCCAGCAGGCACAGTTGTAGTATGCCGGGCCGGAAAGGGCGCCGGTACGTTGTTAGCGGGAACCCTTATTTCCAGACCGATAGACTTGTAATGACCCCCAATATCTTGCTTAAGTATTTTGGCAGTTATTTACATGCCACATAATCGAAGAGATCATTGCCTGACTTGAATAATACAGAGATTACATCTTCCCTTATTGTAAAGGGGTAGGTATTTAGTTGTAAAACGTGTGGTAACCCAACATCAGTTTGAGCGTAAGCAGCTTTATGTAATGAGCATAAAACTCCACAGTCA
Source organism: Ambystoma mexicanum (assembly GCF_040938575.1). Taxonomy (NCBI): domain Eukaryota; kingdom Metazoa; phylum Chordata; class Amphibia; order Caudata; family Ambystomatidae; genus Ambystoma; species Ambystoma mexicanum. The sequence continues at coordinate 676,540,986 of NC_090935.1, read as the reverse complement.
GCTGTATCCCAATACGTGTTTGAGTATAAGTTGAAAAAATGAGAAAACAGTACTGTGTTCTTTGAAATGGTGCCTTTATTGTTTAACATTCATATTGTTAGTTGCTGCAATAATTCTCTTGCAGTTGTGCACAGAATTTATCACTGTAATGATTGTCTTACAGTTCATTGTGTGCTAATTGTTCGCGTCTTCTTTCTTTATATTTGTCCTTGTTTTTAAAGTAATTGAATCCTAAATGTTAGCTTTAGGATTGGATTATTCTCTTAATGTCCCCTTGATGTCCTCAAATAGAATATGTCCTGAGTATCTGCTTGATATCCTCGACACGTGTTTCCCCGTCAGTTTGTCTGACGGTTCTTCAGGAGGATTATTTTGCAATTTGTCGTGCTTCGAATTTATTGGCTTTGCTTCGTTGTTTATCCTTATTCCTTTTTTAATTAAATGTTGGATTGCTGTAAGTATTTTATCCTTATATGGGTATTTGATTAGGTAGATTCTTCTATGCGTCGGAAATCACTGTAACACGTGTTCTGTTGCGTCTTTGTTATAGTGTGTCTGAAAAAGAAAAGCCTGCGTCACTATTGTATTTACTTTAAAAATGCTCTGTAGTTAGAACTGTTGCCAGGCAAATAGTTCAAAACAACTTGGTATTTGTCCTAGATTCATTTGACATTAGGTTTTTGAACTGACATAGTTACAAAAATTGTCTCGTTTCTTGAGTAAACCTTCCTATCTCACCGTTATCCTTATACGTTTGCTATGCTCTTATACATTTATCACTCCATTATGAATTTGCTCTGGTGTTTACCTCATTGCTTCTATGGGGTGTCCATTATTCACATCTCCATTTCTGAAATGTTTCCCTCGATTCCAATTGTATCGCAATGTTTCTACATGGGAAATACGATAAAAGCTATGCTTTAACTGTTGAAAGTTAATGGCTGTGTGCAGATATTTGGCATCAGCTTTTTGATACTGCATGATCACTTAAAGTACTCGAGCGGTCCCGTTTGCTTACCGTTGTTTTTACGGTGATTTCCGCGCTTCTCTGTGTGCTGGTCCGCTTCCATTTCTTCAGTTTCCCTGCTTGTTATCGCGCTTCCATTGGTTTTGTTTTCATGACCGTGTTATGTGTCACGTGTCTCCAACGTTTGCGATCACGTGACGCTTGTTCGTAACGTACGCCATTTTGGTTTGGGCAAATTGTTCACTCTGTATTGCTCGTATTCTGAGACTTCACTGATTGAAGTTTTGTTTATTCATTTTTGAATGGACATGTATTCCAATAATTCTAACGTGGATGGCAATATATATCCTTTGTAGTGATATTTTGGTCGTATTTCGCGTGTTTTTACCAATCCTTATTTTTTCGTTGAACTCATTGTTTTTCTTATCTTGTGACTTTTTATCAATTCCTCGCAATTTATATAAAGCATTCCCATTGTTTCCATATTGTAAAAATGTGTTGATTGTTTTTTCTTTATGCAGGCATTTCTTGATGTCTTATTGAAATGAGAGTTTACTTGATTTTCTGTGTATCCTTTCTCTTGCCAGACTTTTTTAAGGATTGGTAAAAACACGTGAAATACGATCAAAATACCACTACACAGGATATATATTGCCATCCACGTTAGAATTATTGGAATACATGTCCATTCAAAAATGAATAAACAAAACTTCAATCAGTGAAGTCTCAGAATATGAGCAATACAGAGTGAACAATTTGCCCAAACCAAAATGGCGTAAGTTACGAACACGCGTCACGTGATCGCAAACGTTGGAGACACGTGACACATAACACGGTCATGAAAACAAAACCAATGGAAGCGCGATAACAAGCAGGGAAACAGAAGAAATGGAAGCGGACCAGCACACGGAGAAGCGCGGAAATCACGGTAAAAACAACGGTAAGCAAACGGGACCGCTTGAGTACTTGATAGTGATCATGCAATATCAAAAAGCTGATGCCAAATATCTGCACACAGCCATTAACTTTCAACAGTTAAAGCATAGCTTTTATCGCATTTCCCATGCAGAAACATTGCGATACAATTGGAATCGAGGGAAACATTTCAGAAATGGAGACGTGAATAATGGACACCCCATAGAAGCAATGAGGTAAACACCAGAGCAAATTCATAATGGAGTGATAAATGTATAAGAGCATAGCAAACGTATAAGGATAACGGTGAGATAGGAAGGTTCACTCAAGAAATGAGACCATTTTTGTAACTATGTCAGTTCAAAAACCTAATGTCAAATGAATCTAGGACAAATACCAAGTTGTTTTTAACTATTTGCCTGGCAACAGTTCTAACTACAGAGCATTTTTAAAGTAAGTACAATAGTGACGCAGGCTTTTCTTTTTCAGACACACTATAACAAAGACGCAACAGAACACGTGTTACAGTGATTTCCGACGCATAGAAGAATCTACCTAATCAAATACCCATACAGCAATCCAACATTTAATTCAAAAAGGAATAAGGATAAACAACGAAGCAAAGCCAATAAATTCGAAGCACGACAAATTGCAAAATAATCCTCCTGAAGAACCGTCAGACAAACAGACGGGGAAACACGTGTCGAGGATATCAAGCAGATACTCAGGACATATTCTATTTGAGGACATCAAGGGGACATTAAGAGAATAATCCAATCCTAAAGCTAACATTTAGGATTCAATTACTTTAAAAACAAGGACAAATATAAAGAAAGAAGACGCGAACAATTAGCACACAATAAACTGTAAGACAATCATTACAGTGATACATTCTGTGCACAACTGCAAGAGAATTATTGCAGCAACTAACAATATGAATGTTAAACAATAAAGGCGCCATTTCAAAGAACACAGTACTGTTTTCTCATTTTTTCAACTATTTAACCCTTGGACAGCCTAAGGGTAACTGTAACTTTGATTTAGAGCAGCCGTCTAATCGTAAAAAGCAAGAATTCTTACAAATTTCTTCAATTACTACCAAATATATTAACAACATTGGGCGCCAGTAGCTGCCTAAAGGCTGATTTTTAATAATTCTGTTTGAGTATAAGCACCTTTAAGTAATGTGCATAATACTCCACAAGTAGTTGGCCACATCCCACCACCTGTTTGAGAGCAAGCATTGTTATGTGCATTTGGGTGCACTTCTCCACCTTCCCCTCCCTTGCACTTCTTGTCTGCGCACATGCACGATCTAAATGATACTAAATGATACTAGGCCTAGTAAGATCATTTGTCTTCTTCTCCACTGTTTTCCCCCTCCCTGCCTGGTTGCGCCTTGAAAGACTTGTTTACAGGCGCATTGTAAATAACCTATCAATAAATCCATCAATGTAATGAGCCTCACACTCCGCAGGAAGTCTGTGACAAATCAACTTCTAGGGCACCAGTGGTCCAGGGATGAATATCGGTTTCAAAACCATAAATCAGCCCCACGCCTCTAGTACACACAATGGGATATAAACAGATAGGAAACACAAGTCAATTATAAACCTCCTTGTCCAATTTTGGTAATTTGGACGGTAGGGCAGGCTTATCTCTGCAAGGTTGTGGATCGTTGGTTAGTTGCAACACAGCAAAAATACAATTATTCCCCAATGATAAAAAGAACTTTCCAGTCAAGATTGTATAAAAATATCTACTTTATTATTAATCAACAGACAATTCTAGCACACTACAAAATACAAAATACAACCCATCCTGTAAAGGTATGCAGATGACAGACAGTTTCAAGAAGGAAAAGGGATGCACTCTGGATACTGACCAGAGGGTAGTTGGTAAAGTAATTCATCTCAATAGTTCAAGGATACTTGGTTTCAGCACAAAGGGAGCAATGGGTCATAAAATGTCATGAGGGGCCTTTGAGGAAGGACTGGGGGAAAGAAACACAATTGGCCTCATTACAAGGTTGGAGGTAGCCTTGCCGGTAAAACCGGCAAGGCTACCTCCAAACGGCAAGAAAGTCCAGCACCCGTGAATGGCAATTACGGGGGTATTCTGACCCCAGCGGACCCAGTAATTGCCCTTTCATGGGTGCCAGAGCCGGTAGATCCCCATTCCTTTTTGAGCCCAATAGGGCTCAATGGGAATGGAGATACCTGTAGAACCGGCACGGTTCATTACTGTGCCGGTGCTATAGGCTTGCTGTGCTCGCGGGTGCCTTTCATTCTGCCAGGTCAGACCTGGCGGAATGAAAGGCACCCGCAAGCACAACTCAGAGTTTGCCAGCCCGGATACAATGGTACCGGTAAGCTTACCGGTACCGTTGTATCCATACCAGCAAACTCGTAATGATGCCCAATGTACCTTGTGCTTGTAGATGTTCTTGGTGCTCGAGTTGGTTTGAGGTCGATTTGCAGCTTCTACGACAGAGTTCAAGAAGGGAGACAGCTGCGGGTATCAGGCGGCAGGCAGTTTGGCGAGTGAGGCTGAATGGGCGGCTGCAGGCTGGTTTACACAGCAACCCAGGTTTTCTGGGGTTCATCTCCCATCATTCAATTTCTTTAAAAATATCAAACAAAGCCCAGGCGAGTGCAGAGCCTGGACGCGAAAGGGCTTTGGTGCCATATAAATGTTTTAAAATAACACACCCACCATGCGGATTTTCGAATTCCTAGCAAAGTCGTCCGGACACTGGGGCTTCTTCCTATTCACAGACTACATGGTCACCCTAAGTTCCAGCTCTGTTAGTGGAGATTACAATGACTCCCGATTGGCATCTGAGAACCTAATCGTGGAGGCGTTTTTGATATCCTCAGACATCAGTTCCTCATCCACTTTCTGACTCTGTGAATACAGTAATCCCAGAAACGATTTGTCCTCCTGATGGACCATGCCGCCATGAGTCGCCTCATAGAAGTGATTGCGTACCTAATAAGCCATGTCAGTAAATTGCCAAACTAATCTTCAAATCCATGTTGATCCAAATCCATGTTGATCAGAATGCCAAGAGCCAAATTCCAGCCGCTGCAGGGGTTCATTTTAAAGTTGGCAAATGTCTTACTGTGGCCTCCATATGTTCCCTTCAAAACTGCACATCTTGTTCTACAAATACCTTAGCTGTGTATTTAAAATCCTCTTCAATGCACAGCCCCTCGCTGTGCAACTTCCACATATCACTGTTTAAAGGCCTCCCACTCTGACACTCCAATGCTTATCGTCCCTTCATTTGTCTCAAAATAAAGTTCCAATGAGATGTAGTAACTCTAGCCAAAAACATTAGCAAATGTATGTAGCTCCTCATACAAATAAATACAATATTCCAGCGTGCACTCTTTCCAATATTTAGTGTATGCATGTCAATATACAGCATAAACACCTTGTTAAAAAGGTATGTTGTGTACAGAATATACTTGTGCATATATGATGGATGGATGTTTATACATATGCATCTCATTTTACAATGGTACGTGTAGCTCAGCGTGTGTAACACAGATGCATTGAGATGCATTTAGTACAACGTATGCTGTTTACATTTCAAAACACGCACTGTATACATCTTAGAATACAGTATGCAGCCTTTGTATTTCATTTTAAAATGTATGCTCCAATAAACAACATATAATATGTGCATCTCATTCTACGGTATATAGATTTGTGAAACGTGAATGTGTGCCCTTGGGCTTTGGTCCACAATGACGTGTCATCCTCCTGGGCAAGGAAAACTAACAACATCACTCCAAATCTCTAGGCTTTCCTTGACCGGCAGATTGATTGCTGATCGTGCCATGCGGCTGCGCGGCCACGTGCATCAGGACTTCACACAGCTGAACGCTTGAGCAATAACACTCTCCTCCGCCGTCATCGAGTATTTTCCTGGAACGGGTTTCGTGAAAGGCAATTGTTTCCTCGGAACCTCTGCAGCGCGTGTTTCTGTTTCTTTCAAGGTTCACAAGGCAAAATCGTTATCCCACTCTGGAAGGAATTTCAGATTAAATGGCGGCCGCCTAATAATTGCATTATAATGGCTGCTGCTGGGACATTCAAGATCAACAGTGTGATCAGGGCTTAAAGCTTCACGTGCTGCGCGGATGGTTTCACTTAGTAGTCATTAATTGTCGCACCAGGCTGTTGATGAGTCAATGTTTCTTTTCTGTTCCTCATCCCCTTCCTCCCGGCATTCTTCAACCTCTTGTTTTTGGACGTCATCCTCCAGGGGCGTTGCTAGGGGGGGGGGGCTAATGGGGCTATAGCCCCTGATCTTTTGGTTGTAGCCCCGGATAGAATCTCAGGAGTTACAGCCAAAAGACTAGCTAGCCCCCAGTCCCAACAGTTCTGACATCAGCTTAGCCCCGGGTCTTTTCCAGACTCTAGCAACTCCCCTGTCATCCTCCTTCCAATGGCTCATGCGCAGCGGCACATCGTGTGAGCTAGGATAGGTTCGTGCAGGAGGGTTTTTAGAGCATGTTTCCTAAGGCAAGGACAGCATGGTTATACCTCTATGAGTCCCTGTAGACTCACTCACAGTAATCCTTGTACTCTGACAATGTCATCGCCATTGAGGATGTGACTACAGCAAAAGAAAAGAGGTGATGGCTGTAAAGTTTGGAATGAATCCTAACCCCTGGCATTGCCCTGGGCAACTCTCCAGACCCTCTTTCTTTGCCTTCCAAGCCATTACAAAAGGGGAAAGACTATGGTTGCCCACAGACCACATTTGTTTGTTGTGTTGTGCCTTATGGTCGCCTTAGACCACATTTGATTGTTGTGTTGCGCCTTATGGTCGCCCACAGACCACATTTGTTTGTTGTGTTGTGCCTTATGGTCGCCTTAGACCACATTTGATTGTTGTGTTGTGCCTTATGGTCGCCTACAGACCACATTTGATTGTTGTGTTGTGCCTTATGGTCGCCTACAGACCACATTTGATTGTTGTGTTGTGCCTTATGGTCGCCTACAGACCACATCTGATTATTGTGTTGTGCCCTATGGTCGCCTACAGACCACACTTGATTGATTTGTGCTGTGCCTTATGGTCGCTAATAGACCACACTTGCAAACTAGCAACACTACTCACATCATGTATTGGTGCCTAACTACTTTCATCCACCTACTGTATATCTACACTAGACACTGGACTAGTCAACCCAACCCACACTCTAATCAAGACACATACACTAGCACACGTATGGCAACCACCACCCTCACCTCGTGGCCTAGCACCATGACACATGCAAACCCGTACCTGGATGATCCAGCACTTTGGATACGCCACTTTGCTACTAGATCAACTCCTAACCAACCTTGTACTATCGCTATTAGAAACACTAGATTGAATTCTAGAACTAGCCTACCTACCTTTCCATGCTCTCACCACCCTAGCATTCTAACTAGAAATTCTAGATTAAGAGTCCGTTGTATGAAACATTTGCATATTGACCACAACCTTGCCAATTCAGCCATTGACCCAGACAAGCTATCCCATATCCTCCCACATGACCTACCTATACCACCAGAAAAATTTCCCCAAAAAGACAAACTTATTAAAGCCACCTTGGTGAAGGCCAGGTCTCTTCCTGCCCATGCTCTCGACATCGCTGATTTTATAACTTATGAAAAACTTGATCTCCTTGCAGTCACGTAAACCTGGCTTAATGCTGCCTCCGGTCCATCTCTGGCGCTTGTCATACCTAATGATTATGCTATCATTAGATGCGACAGAAACACCTCTCAAACGAAGGGAGGTGGACTCGCCTTCATATTCAGAAATACCTTCGACATTAGAGTCATCCAGGACGCTCAAATCCCCTCTGCTGAATCCTTGTCCATCAAGCTACCTATATCACCTAACCACACGGCAACTATGCACCTTATTTACCGACCACCAGGTCCCATCTCTTCTTTCATAGAGGACATTGCATCACTCATAACCTCAGATACCAAACCTAATTCTCAAACCATCTTACTTGGGGATTTTAATCTCGGTTTTAACGACCCTAAGAACACTAACGCCCATGACTTAGCCAGCACCTTATCTGACTTGGGTCATACGCACATTATTCAGGAGCCCACTCATATCAAAGGCAGAACACTAGACTGGCTCACTCACCTCAACTGCTCTATTGACCTCTTATCTAATGACCCATGCATGTGGTCTGATCATCATAAAATAACCTTTTCGATCAAAGCCAACACACCTCACCTGGCACCTATCATCGCCCCAGCCACCAGCACGAGAAATAAGAAAGACATTACTCCTGACAAACTCCTACCTTTATTAATCCCCATCTTGAACAATATTGACTCAGATGACCCGACAGTTTTAGTGGATATCTACAACCAGGCTATACTCAAAGCACTGAACACCATCGTCCCTCTAAAATTGTGGAAACCTAAACCACAGCGTCACCTTAACACCTGGTTCACTCCGCAGTTAAGAGAATTGCGCAAAACCAAGAGAACCGCTGAGGCACATTGGAAAAAACATCCCACAGCATCCAATAAGACTGAGCTAGCCCTAGCCTCCTCCAGTTACAAAGAAGCCATCCTTCTTGCTAAAAAAGACACCTATAACAAAAGGATTACACAAGCGGAATCCAACACAAAAGAACTTTTTAAGATTCTGAAAGAACTAGAATCCCCCACTGCGCCTATAGACAAATGTGTTACTGACGCACTATGGTATAGTAATATTCAGAAGGCCTTATTAGATAAAATAGTTCGCCTACAATCTAAAATCAATGCAAAAAAATCCCTACTACTAGCTGACCCGGACTACAAACAATTACCTAACAAATCACCTACCTTTAAGTCAACTTGTAAACCTTTCAGCTTCTCACCCCTCTCAACTTGGGAAGTAGAAAACATCATCAGGAAACTCAAACCCTCAAATTGCCAAGGTGAGGCCTGCCCTGCCCCGACCATCAAAGCCGCCGCGCACGATCTAGCACCATTCATCACCAACCTCATCAATGCATCCTTCAAATCTGGAGTAGTACCTGATAACCTAAAAGACGCGTGGGTCATACCACTCCTCAAAAAACCTACACTTGACCCAGCCAACCCGTCTAACTATAGGCCGATAACGACTGTACCTTTCTTATTAAAAATACTGGACAGAGCAGCCTACTTACAAATACAGGCCTACTTAGAATCAAACAATCTCTTAGGACTTAGGCAATCAGGTTTCCGACCTAGACACAGTACGGAAACTGCTTTAATAGATCTAATGACCCAGATCCAAATCCTGAAAGACAATGGCAAACTGGCACTCCTCTTACTGCTTGACCTGTCAGCAGCTTTCGACCTGGTCAACCATCAAACACTCTGTCACCACTTGAAAACTGCAGCACACTTCTCAGACACAGCCACAGCTTGGATCAGTTCCTTCTTGGCGAACAGAACCATGAGGGTCTTCTCTCCCACTGATTCTGCTGAACCCTCGCCAGTACCCTGTGGAGTCCCGCAAGGCTCTTGTGTGTCCCTGACACTTTATAATGTATTCACAAAGCCCCTCTTTTATATCTTTGACTATCTGGGTGTCACGTATACTAATTACGCGGATGACACCCAGATACTCATTCCTATCTCGGGCAACTATGAAACAGACAGCAAAACCCTTAATGAAATATACTCAGTAATTCAAGCATGGATGGCACATCATGGTCTTTGCCTCAATGACGAAAAAACTGAGCTGATCATCCTTGGCACTCACGCCAAACTCAAAAATCTTAATCATGCATTCAAATCCTTCACCATAGATGGCAATCTCATCCCCGTGTCAAATAATACCAAAACCCTTGGTATCTACATCGATGCTACCTTATCCTTCTCCAAACAAACTAATGCAGTAGCATCATCAGCTGCTTACACCTGTAAGCTGATCACTGCATGTAAGCCGTTTATCTCCTCACCCAATTGCATTACTCTTGCTAGAGCATTAGTCCTATCCAAAATAGACTATTGTAATGCCCTTTACTTAGGCACTAGCCACAAAAATATCAACAAACTTCAAGTAATCCAAAATAATGCCATCAGGGCCGCCCTCAACATTCCCAAAAAGGCGCACATCCCTGAAACCAGACGCAAACTACGCTGGCTCCCAGTCGAGCACAGAATAGCCCTCAAAACTCTGGCCCTTACACACAAAGCCAGAGCCAACCTGACACCAGCATACCTTACCAACCAACTTACGCCTCACACCTCCTCAAGACCACTCAGAGCAGCACAAGCTAACACTATGTCCATACCGAGATTCAAACTTCATAACTCGGGAGGAGCTAGCTTCCCTGTACAAGTTTCTAAATTATGGAACACAATCCCTGCGCTTTTGCGAGCAGAACCTTCATTTAACCTATTCAAACACAACACGAAGTGTTGGCTTCACAACATGGACTCTATGACAGCCTAACCTCCTGTTCCTAGCTGGATTGACTGCTGACTGCACACTTTTGTAATTAATGTACTTATCTTAGACTATGTATGTACGACATCTTTGATTATGTATGTATGCACTTGCAACACTAGTATGTACATACCTGTAACTGTAACATAACCCTTTGTTGACTGCTTTTAATTGTAACTGTAACCAGATCTAACATACGCGCCCGTATGCCCCCGGGCCTGGCTGCGCTTTATAAATAAATAAATACAAATACAAATACATACGCAAATCAGGCTTGGTCCCACCCCAAAAGGTGCAGCAGCCCAGCCCGAACTGCTTGGTCACAAGACCACAAGCATCCCCAAACATGTTTTGGCCTTGTGGGGCCTCATCAATGAGCAGTAGCTTGGGTATCTAGGCCCAGCAGGCACGGGTCCCACATCTGGGCATACCCATCTCACTTGGGGTGACTACAGCAAAACAAAAGAGGTGATGGCTGGAAGGGTTAGAATTGATCTTAACCTCTGCCATTGCTCTGGGCAACACTCCAGACCATTGGTCTTCACCTGCCAAGCCATTACAAAAGGGAAAAGACCGTATGCAAATTTGGCTTGGTCCCACCACAAAAGAGCCAGTCCAGCCCGAACTGCTTGGTCACATCCCCTCTGTTCGAGACCACAATACCAAAGCATCCCCAAACATGTTTCGGCCTTGTTGGGAATCATCAGTGTGTGCTCCCAATAGCCACTGCAAGTGTCATTCTCTTTCCCACTATTTGGTCCCTACGGAGGCTGTCACCTATGCTTCCTATCTTCATGTACTTGTGTACCAGATACCTCACGCAGAACCTATTAAGGAAGGAACCTTAATGGAACAATTACCAACCCAACTGCTAGCTGGCATCACATCAGGCTTGCTATCTGGAGTATGTAATGGTGGTGTTTGCAACATTATGTTCCTAGAAGGAAAAGTATGACAAACATCCACCCTGCGGACGCAGAACAGTCCATTATCTTCGCTTAATCACCCTAGGGATGGGTTTCTGTGAGGGGACATTCAGGGATCCTGACCAGGTTCTTCTCAGTTGCAGGGTCATTTTCATTCACAATGATTAGCTGTTCATTTCAGAGTCAGCCTAGAGCCTGAGGCACCGGTGGTCAGTCATAATCTCGAATTTATAAATCTCGAAAATCATAATCTCGAAAATTTTTGACCTAAAACAAAAAATCTCAAAAGTCATAATATCGAAATGTTCACTATAATCTCGAAATCTCTTTAACTTTTTTATAATCATATTTCAGGTTAATACATTACATGTAATGAAACAAACAACTTAATATTTACTTAAGTGTTTCGGTTTATTTATGTTATAACTTGTATTTTTGTGATATTTTTCAACAACTTTTTTAAAATTAGTAAATTAATAAAATGCAATTTATTTAATGCTAAATATATATATATATATATGCCGATTTAACTTCAGTAATATTTTCTGTTTTCTAACTTGTAATATATCTATTTTTCACTAGATGGTGCTATTGCATCAAGAATAACTAGTAGTATACATTTAATTTTTGTTTTTGTTTACATATGTAAATGCATGTTACCTTGGCCTACGTATGCGTAAGCGCCATTTTTAAAGTTCATTCTATATCGGGTTCTGCAGCAGTCGCGTCTCCGTCATTTTGCTCGTGGATTTTATGGATTTTTCTTGTTTTTTTTTCCATGGATTGCTTTTTTTTCCAGCGGATTTACTTGGGTTTGATGGATTTGTATTTTCCCTGCCTTTGGATCATGGAGCATCGTGTTATTTTTCGCAATGGGATTTTTTTTGGAGTTGCACTTTCTTTTCTGCTTTCATTTGGATTTTTCTTGTTTTTTTTTATGGAGCAGCTTGTTTTTTTTTTGCGTACGTGTTTTCCCTGGATGTGCACTTTATTTCCCTCGTGGATTTGGATTTTTTTGTGTATTTTTTCCTTGTTGTCGATTCTGATGTTTTTTGGATGGTTTCTTGGGTTTTTTTCCATGGATTTCTGTTCCAGTGTCTGTATTTTGGACCACCAGGATGTCCTTTTTGGATCTATTTTTGCCATGGCACACTGGATTGGATATGTTCCAGAAACGTAAGTGATTTTTTAACATTTTAGGTTAAATGCCACTGAGTCTAAAAAGGTTTCCTTATTTTGTGGGTCAAAATTTTGTATTAACTGTACCAGTTTTCCCTCGTAGTCCCTTTATTTTTTTCTTGGTTGTGCTTGGTTAGCTAATGAAACTGTTTGTGCTATTTTAAATTGCTGGTGTTGTTCTTCATTCTGTAAGTCTTTTAAAAAATGCCATAATGTGGGGTTATGGATGTTGAAGTTTTTATTCAACCTGCTATGCCATCCCTCCAGGGCGTTATTTGTTCTAGGTGTATTTTCCAATGTTGCTTGATAACAATTCCATAAATTCACTGGGTATTTTGGCCTTCGTCGTGTGCCATTTCTAGTTAATTGTCCAATCCAGGTGTTTTCAAAGTAGTCCAATAAATCACTATTTTCCTCTTCATGATTTTTGTAATAGTCACTGTCAATTAAATGTTCATAAAAATCAATAACATAATTTACTTGTGCAAATGCCAATGCAAAAAGTTTCTTTATGTTAAACTGGTAGCAACTGTCCTCTGTGTATTTTGTGCTTAGTCCTAATTTTTGCAACTTGCGCCATATGCTTTGCGTGAAATGAAAAAAACATCCCTGAATTTGTGCCTCTTTGTATACTGATGAAAATCCTTTGATTTGTGCTGATTCGTAGTCCATAATTATTGTTGTAGGGTTTGATTCAGGCGTAGTTTGCACGATTTGTACGATTCTGTACGATTCTTCAGTTTTTTTTGGCATTAATATATACACAAGTGGAATGATTTTATCGTTTATTGTGCCATGTATTGTGTAAAACTGGAGGAATGGTTGCGGCCACACTTTGAACGTTGCGTCACTTTGCCATTTGTCACTTTGAGTTAGATGGTGAAAGTTACTAGCAGTGGAGAATATTAATATTTTCTCATTGTTCAAATCAAGTGTGGCATGGTGAAAAATGTCTCTGTTTTTTGTTATTTTTAAAACATCCGGGATTGTAATGTCTTGAAATAACACTGGTGCAGGTGGCAGATTCTCCTTTTGATTTCTAGTTCTGTTTATTGTACGTTGCATCAAATTCTCAGCCGGTAACTGTGCCGTTATATGGCTTGGTAATTGGTCACAAACTTTTGCCAGTACCGATCCACTTGCTTCGCTGTGACTTTCTTCGGCTTTTCTTTTTAGCTCTGATAATGTTTTTTTTATAAAAATATTTTTGTTTGGTCAGGCAGATGGTTATGTTCATTTTTACTTTTCACATTCGTTCCCCCTGTAATAGCTCGAGCGCTACATTTATTTTTTTTGTATTCAGTGAATTTCCAGTAAACTCGTTCATTTTTCTCATACTCCTTATGGAAAACATATCCATTTAAAATCAACTGCTTCCCTCCCTTTTGATTTGTCACAAATTCCATTTTGTTTTCCATTTCGTATTCTAAAACAAACAAAAGAAATGTTTCCTGTCATATATTTCTATGTCGTATGATTAATTAATGTCTATTTACATGTTCGTTCTATAAATAGTACCTGTTGTCTTGTGAAGTAAATCCAAGCGATTTCCTGCAGTACCGTGTCAAGTGACGTTCTGTCAGGTAATGACGGTTTTCCACAACCGTTATTGCTATCTTGGTACCTAAACAAGGTTCTTTATTCTTGGTTTTCACCTATGAGTTTAACCCTTTCTAAACTCTTGTGTCGAGTATGTGGGCTGAGATTAGGGTGGAGGGGTTGGGGCCGCTGGCCGCGGGGTGCCGGGTGTGGGGATAGTAAATGATACTCTTGTTTTTTCTTTATTTCTACTTATTCATATTCGTAATTTTTTTTTTCGACATTTACATTTTCGAGAAATTGACCCTTTTAATTCTATGTATACATTTTCGATATTTTCATTTTCGATATTTTTTTTCGAGATTTTTGTAGTTCGATATTTCTTTTCTCGATATTTTGACTATAAACCAGAGGCACCTCCTGTTATGGAGCACTTCATTACAATGACTGCGGCTGTCCCAGTAGGTCATATCTTTCTGACATGCTTCGCCTCCTCATTCTCTTGGTCTGTATTTTACTCAAGGCTGTTCTATTTGTGGGCGAGCTCCAGTTCACTCCTTTCAGGGTGGCTGAATGAAGAAATATGAAGCTCAGAATTAGCACCCCCAAAAGTGGTGTGCATAGTTTGTGTTCACCATCGCTTATGCAGGCCAACCGCCACGCTGGCACCTATAGTAATGGTCTGTGAGGCACAAATGCATCTTCCATTGCTGCTGGCTTGAGTGTACAGTTGGGCATTACACCCATAAAATGTGTGGCAGGAGCACAATTTCCTGGTGTCTTTGTTCCCTTGATGATTGCAAGCTCATCGACCAAGTGAAAGGCATCAGAACGTGTAAATACATCCAAATTTGCACAGGAAAGCAGTAAAGTCACAGCAGTCACAGAGTGAAAAAAATCATACCTTTGCACTGATTCCTTTAGCATGCTGACGGAAAAAGAAAAAGAGGTACTTGCCTATATCCCTAATCCCCCTGACACACATCATTGTGCTATCATCTGGTAATTGAAGAAAAAGTAGCCCTGGTGTACTCCTCCTTCTGAATATCTTCATTGATACAATCCTACAGCTGGCTCATAACAGTGAACAGGGCATCTAACAGTTTCATGATCAAGGAGTTATGGTATCCACTGCCGTGCTAGTCAATCATCGGCAGGCAAACAGAGCGTGACAGTACCTGACACCAGCAACAAAACCTTCTCAAAGGATGACAGCCCCTGTCACCAACAACATAACCTTCTCAAAGGGCGACAGCCCTCGTCACCAGCAAAGTAACCTTCTCAAAGGGTGACAGCCCCCATCACCAGAAACATAACCTTCTCAAAGGGTGACAGCCCATGTCACCAGCGGCAAAACCTTCTCAAAGGGTGACATCCCCTGTCACTAGCGGCGTAATCTTTGCAATGGGTGACAGCCCATCACCAGCGGCGTAACCTTCTCAAAGGGTGACAGCCCCTGTCACCAGCAACGTAACTTTCTCAATGGGTGACAGCCCATCACCAGCAGCCTAACCTTCTCAAAGGGTGACAGCCCCTGTCACCAGCAACAAAACCTTCCCAAAGGATTACAGCCCCCATCACCAGCAACGTAACCTTCTCAAATTGTGACAGCCCTGTCACCAGCGGCATAACCTTCTCAAAGGAAGGCAAGGGTGTACTTGGCTTAAATGTAACATGTTACTATACATTTACCATGGATTTCTCCACCATACTATGTTGCCCATGTTTATGTCATTTGATATCACGCTTCCCTTAATAAGGTGCGCAGGAACCTTCTCTTTGTGTGATATTTACCCATGGATACATGCATGCCATTTGAGGTGATGGTATCCCTACCTCCCTATATTGTATACTAGGTTTATTTATTTATGTATTCATTTGCTGGAGTTATATGAGGTGCCAAGCACCAGACTAGCCGCTTGGTAGTGCCTCCAAAGCAAAGGGAAGCGCGGTGGGAAGACCAGCTGTTCACAGGCCTTTGAGAGATTCAGATCAGTTAGGTGAAGGCAGAGAAAGTGCACGTGGCCAAATACAACTAATATCAAACAAAGAAAGTGCAAATGATAAGATAATATCAGCGTTAAAAGTATAGATGTTTTAACAGGTCCCATCAAACTCAGGCCCAGGTAAGTGGGATCATTACAATCAAGGCAAGCTCTTTTGCCATATTAGGAAAGCAGGTTTCCCAAAGAGAAAGGTTTATAGGTTTTAAGTTTTTATTAAACTTAAAACCCCAAGAGAGCTACCAGTAGCTCACGATCTACTGGTTGGGGACCCTGGGTTTAAAGCAACTGTATATCAATCCGAGGACATAGCAGACGTGTGTGTTATGTTACCTAATGTAACCATCTGGTACAGCTTGAAGCCACCCAAAACACTTCCACATAATAGCATGCTTATGATTAATGTAAGAACTGCAAAATAATTCCACGGTGCTCAAAGAACTAGCTTTAAACAGTGTTACCAAACAAATATTGTTTATAAGTACGCCATGGCTTGCACTGCCTCACCTGGGCAGGGTAGCACTGGAATAAGGAGTGAGAGACGATAAGTAACTTTTTTTTAAACACTGCGATTTGTGACGCAGATCCTGGGGGCCCTTGATATGCTGAGGTTTGGTTCAAATGAACACGGTGCATGTATTTTCTGCAAACTAAAACAAATGCCCCATGGGGCAGGGGCGGTCATAGGGTGGCATATTCTGTCATTAAAACATGGGGAACAGTCCACCTGATTCAACCAGGTGTCAAACACACAATCATATGTATGCAATCAGTGCCAGCCTTAAGGGCAGCAGTGCCCTGGGCGAACTGGCGCGCCCCCTCGCCCACCGCGCCCCCCTGGTTAACAGGGGGCGGGGAGGAAGGGGGCGGGGCCGGGATGGGCAACTATTTTTTATTTTTCTTTAACCTTCTCGCTCTGGCGAGGAGGTTAAATAGGTGCCGTTAGCACCCCATTGTCGGTGAATGAGCCCGCCATCCGGGTTCATTCAATGACAATGAGGCGCCTGCCACTACACCAGCTCAGGGGAGCGCTTGAAAGACTCCCTGGAGCTGGCGTGGTGGGGGGCTAATGGCGCCTTTTCTTGTGAAAGTGTCCGCGGCGGTGGGGCGCATTTAAATGCACCCACCGCCGCGGGCACCTTTTACAGTAAAAAGCCACCTGCTGCGCCTCCTCCCACAACGCCAGCTCGGGGGAGCCCTTGAAAGACTCCTCCGAGCTGGCGTGGCGGGGGCAAAAGGCGCCCTGGGGGGCGTGGCGCCCCAGGCGGTCGCCCGGCTCGCCCCCCCCCTAAGGCTGGCTCTGTATGCAATGCTGCTCGCATGTGGCAGGCTTCCTTCTCACAGACATGTGTTTACTCTCAAGCCTATCCATTTTAACACACGCAAGCCCCGCCCAGCCAGAGCTAATCCCACTGGACGTGAAGGACCTACCCTTATGGGATGGGGCACTTTCGCTTCGGATCAGTCTTTCCATGGATGTAATGCACTGAGTGCTGGAGCGCATTTGACTGCCATCTTGAGTCAGAGGAGGTGAAAAATATCTGTACACATATTTTCGTGTTGTCTTTTGCACATATAGGCAATATGATGGCGAGTGTGCGATTACGATTTGCTCACCTGGAGCCAATTTTACACCTTATATACACTATGCAGCAATACTAGCAGTTCATGCTTGAGCGGGTTCAGCACTCCATTCAAATGTGGAACTGCTGTTGTAATGGGATGTGACAAACTATACTGTGTGAACCAAAGGGGCTGTGCGCAGACTGTGCAATGAACACAAACGCCAGACATATTTCTGCCAATTTGCCACTCGAGACCACAATTTAAATAGAAAACAAATGCAAAGGGAATTGTACAGGCGAGGTCACCAGGGTATCTTTTCCAAACTATAAACTATGGAGTTTGGAATTCCCAATGTTCAAGTCGCTTTGACTCTCAGCGGGCATAGAATGAATCAGCAGAACGGTCCTTCTGAAAACAGGAGTCCGGGTGCTGGGGATAGATTACCTGTTTCTAAGAGCTATTTTCCGGCTGTAGATTAGAACTTCGAAAAGAGCAGATTTTGGAAGATGCATTGAGCAAATACCATTAAGACGAGGTAATAACAGGGTGCAAGACCAGTTCACTTTATCCATATCCCAAGGAAGAGAAATGGAGCCACCATGCCTGCACCATCTCGTTCTTGGACGGCAGTTCCTTTATGCTTTATACAAGAATTTCAAGTTTTTTTGAGGACGGAATTCTTACTATCAGCCGTGCACTGTAACAGGCACAACAGGGAGTGCAGACAAAGGGCCTAATTCACAGAGCGTCCAATGGGGTTTTGCCATTATTAAACGCTTCTGTGAATTTGGCCCAAAGGGGGTTAATGTTTCAGCCATTAACCACATGGTGGAGACCAGAGCCGGACTTAAGCGCAGCTGCGCCCTGGGCGAATTGGCGCCCCCCTCGCCCACCGCGCTCACCTGGTTAACAAGCAGTGGGGCGGAAGGGGGCGGGGCCAGGATGGGCCACTTTTTTTGTTTGTTTTTTTTTTAACTTCCTCGCTCCAGCGAGGAGGTTAAATAGGCGCGTTACCACCCCACTGTCATTGAATGAGCCTGCCACTGCGGGTTCATTCAATGACAATGAGGCGCCTGCCACTGCGCCAGCTTGGGGGAGCCCTTGAAAGACTCCCCCAAGCTGGCGTGGTGGGGGCTAATGACGGTGGCCCGGCTCTCCCCCCCCTAAGGCCAGCTCTGGTGGAGACATTAGCTTCTCAAAGCCAAAATCTCCACCACTTCACAGAAAGCCTGTTTCATAAACATTCTACACGAACCCACCCTCTCTCCCCCCAAAATCCACACTCTCTCTACCCCATCCTCACTATTCCTACCCACCCACCCTACCCCTGCTCAGGGGCGCCACCAAGGGGTGGCAAGGGGGGCCATGACCACCCTTATAAAAATGATGGCCCCCCTGTTGGCCCCCCCATCGGACATCCCACAAAAAAGCAACAAAAAAATATATTTTTGTTTTCCGCACTGAATTGTGCATGGACAATAATAGCATGCCCAGTTCAGTGCCAAAAAAAAATTTTTTTTTTTGCTGTGCCCCGCAAGGACTGGAGTGAGAGAGCCATGTATGATGGTGGCCCTGCCGCCCATTGATTGCACTAGCTCAATGGACCCAGAAATGGACACAGCCTGAGCGCGCGCATTTCTGCTTTGGCTCGCGCTTCCAGGCTGTGTTCACTTCCAGGCACTGAAAATGAGACCTGGGCTGCGGTGCCTGTGTTTGTCGTTCTCTCTCTCACTCTATCTGTGCCTGTCTGTGTCTGTTGTTCTCACCCTCCCTCTGTCTGTGCTTCCCTCCCTCTACCTGTGCCTGTGTCTGTCATTCTCTCCCTCCCTTTATCTGTGCCTGTGTCTGTTGTTCTCTCCCTCCCTCTATGTGTGCTTGTCGTTCTCTCCCTTCCTCTATCTGTGCCTGTCTGTGTCTGTCGTCCTCTTCCTCCCTCCCCATGTATCCCTCTTGTATGTCCATCTCTTTTGCGCACTCTCTCCATGGCACCTCAAACTGTTCACATCAATGGGCAACGGAATGACCTGTAGCAGAACTGCCGGAATGGTTTGTCACTCTTATGGAGCCAGGCGAAGACTGTGGACTGGTCAGGCACCTCCAGGCCCCCATAGCTATGGTCCTGCCATTCCCAAGGCCCAGCTTACCTGGTAGGAGCAGTTTCTCTTGTGTAATGTATGTTTTTTTTCGGATTATTTAATGGCATAGGCACCACAGGCTTTGTGCACAGGATCACATGGTGTGTGGTTTTCTTTCTGTTTTGCCTTGACACTCCGCAAGATTAAGTATTCTGCATGCTTGCGTGCCCATTGAATATCTGGCCCTCTGCAGGGCACACTTTTCCAGCTTCGAGTAGATACTAAGACACCCACCACTGATGTGCACTTTTGGAACACACTTTGGCACACTTCTATGTGGAGTCCGAGTGTTTCCCCTAATGAGTGCAGATGCAGCTGACTGAGCTTTCCTGAAGAGGCAATAGATTGCATCAGAAATGAGAATCGCCCAAGTTTAGTTACACGTATAGCATTGTGACTCGAAGGTCTACTTCATTTCAGACTCACTAAGAGAGCCCTGCGGTCTCATCCTTCTCCATGGATTTCCCGCTAACAGTGCTCAAAACATCATATTTAGTTTCAGCTATTAGGTGCTGCATAAGCCAAAACTATTGCATTAGAGAACAGATGGGGAGAAATGGCATATGACGAGGGACACAAAGCATGTAGATGTTTATGGTTATTTGCACGCCCATTGACTGCCCATGGCCATGCTTATGGCCATTCCAAACCAGTTCCCGCCCCTTCCTACCCAAAACCCCTCTTCAAGGGAAGTCTGTGAGCTCGCTTTAATCAAGCTTTACCATCAAACTTTGTACACAAAGTGATTTTTTTTAAAAATGTGTATTGCAATTTTGAAATGCAAAACATAACAAGAGCCAAGCCATCTACATGAGAGACCCATGTATATTTGTTTGAGGAAAGGTGAAAAGCACAAATTAAACGTATGACCTCTCTGCAAGTCCTCTCTAACTTTGGGGTAAAATGAAATTAAGCAATATAAATTCGAGAGGGGGGGGGGGCTACCAACCCTTCACCATGCAAAGAAAAGTGATATTTCTAAGTGATTGCTAGTGATTTTTCAAAGCAGTATTCTGAGATGAATGTTCTGTTATGATGATTAATACCACACATTGTTGCCATTTGCATGGTCTCCAGGCTCTCAGTTAATGACTTAATTTGAACTGTAAATGGGCTACTGGTGTAATAAAAATGCCTTAAACAGGTCTGCCTTCAGCCACTCGAGTAATAGGCACTATGCATGTCCTTCTCTGAAGTCCTGTTAAAAACAAGCATTGACAAAGACAACGGTTTTTGCTTGTGTATCGGTATTAGGCATGAAAACAGGCATTGAAGTGAAGGGTAGAGGCTCAGGACAAAAGCCTGCCAGCCCATCAGTAGGTCTCCCTCCACCCCCATGTTGCAGCTAAAGACTTAACTGCTGGCTCAGCTTTTACATGGCCCATGCTTTCAATAATTACCATTAACAAAAAAAATTATATTTGTGTGCATGCAGGGATTGTATGTATGTATGCATGCATGTATGAATGTATGCGTGGATGCATGCGAGTGAGTGTGCAAGTGGTTGCATGTTTGTATGCTAGGCGTTGTCTGCAAGTGCACACCTATGAATGAATGCAGTGTGAATGGTGTGACTGCGCGTGTTAATGAGCGATGTTCTGAGTGCTCATGTGAATGACAGATCAGCTGTGTGGGTGCATGTGTCTGAATGTTTCCATATCTCTGGGAGGGGCATTGGAACATGAATTTTTTTTTGACAAGAGCATGGCATGTTTTACTGCCGTTTTTGCCCGAAGGAAAGCCAACTTGAGTGTTTTTATGTGATGGTGGGGTTGGAGTGGGGGTGGGTGGGGGAGAATACTACAGTGGGGCTGGTCTGGCTGGGTCTTACTGTGGCAAGGAGTGTTGTACTCGCATTCAGGTCAAAGGCAACATGATGAGTGTTCTTACATGGGGAGCGCATGTTTCCTTATTTTGACTTGGGTCTTTATTTTACTGGTCAAAGGCAACATACATATTCT
This sequence comes from Ambystoma mexicanum, assembly GCF_040938575.1. Taxonomy (NCBI): domain Eukaryota; kingdom Metazoa; phylum Chordata; class Amphibia; order Caudata; family Ambystomatidae; genus Ambystoma; species Ambystoma mexicanum. The sequence goes on along the minus strand of NC_090935.1, from coordinate 676,519,331 downwards.
TACATGGGCGAATATAACATGATGCATGCAACGTAAGTGTTCTTATATGGGGGATTTGTGTGATGATATGCTATTTATATAGCGCTTTCGACAAAGCAATTTACAGAGAACATATTTACATCAAATACTTTAACTTTATTTATTTGTATAGCGCACAATTAACCCGTAGGCATGATGGCGCATAACAGACAAACAATGATACAAACTACAAATTACATGAAACATGGAGCAAAATAAAGTACATCCTAACAACGAAATTTAGTCCCGCTAGGTAAAGAGGAGAAATACCCCTAATGTAACCCCATTCACAGTACACTAAGAAAAAAAGAATGGCCTTGATAATTATCCACTCGTGCCCTTAAAGAATTAATTTCCAGTTGGTATCCCCTCTCAGGAAATAATTGCACAAGCCAAGATAGTGAGGGAGCGTGCTAGCCCCACACCCCTCTATAACACAGTCGCTATTGGGTGTGGAACACCACTCACTTAAGTCAATTCGACGAAAAACCTTAAGATCAGAGAGTCTAACATTGCCGGATCCTGTTAATTGACGCAGCCAAGCTAATACTTTGTTGTATAAGGTTTCTCTGGTCTCTCTTGTAGTTACTTTCGGAATATTTGAAATAACAAAATTACACTGGTCCATAATAAACACATGTGTGTTAATGTCCTTGATACCAGGCATTTGAGATTTCTTTAATCGCACATTCCGAAAAAGAGTTTGATTAGGAGCAACATTGCTTTCCGTGTCTAGTAAATTAGCATTTTTGTCATGATCATGAGCCAGTACTGGGAATCCAGAGAGTATATCCTTAGCTAGATCCTTATGGACAATGCTGGACAAGTTGACCTGTTCCTTAGTGATCAGTGCTGACCTGGATGGTGCCTGCGGGGGACCTCTAATAGTGTTAGATTGGGAAGCTTGGTCCCGAGTCTCCACTCGTAGATTAGCTTGGCAACCGCTATCCAATTTTCTTGGCTGGTTCAACTCTGTTGTGGTGGTTTGTTTGTCAGGCTGTCTTGCAGTACTATTTTATGCAGACATATAACCGCAACAAACTCATCCAGAGTTTCCAAGAGAGCACAGAGATCCTGTAAGTTGTGGCACTGATGAAGTTATTTCACAATACTATCCTTTAGATGTTGAAACTGGTTTGAGATGGCGTTGTCTAGTTGAATTGCTGAACTTCTGAGGCCCTTTGCCAGAGTTATAGGTAAGGAACTCATAAGGTCAGTGTCATACATGGCATATTTTTTTATCCCTCCCAATAAGGTGGTGACTCCTGGTGAGAAAGCTGACCCAACAGGGTCGATAATGCCCCTATCCAAAGTACGCTCCGGGGTGAAAGGAGCTGTCTTTTCATTAATTGGAAGCAGACTAGGCAAGTGCCTGTCTAGGTTCTTGCAGATGGAAATTTGTGCATTGAGCTCCCTGCTAGTAGAGAACACAACCCCATGCATCCTCTGTCTCCTTAGGGCGCTAAGCGCTCGGACCTCAGATACGCGGTCCCTGTTAGACAGTGGCGAGGCAACTGCTGAGCCGATTCCAGACCACCTGATAGCCTCCCTTACTTCAGGCGTGGAGTTGTTTAGGGCCTGGTTACTAGGTGAAAGGCTTGGATCACCCAGCTGAAGTCTGCACTCATTTAATGAGCTTTATTTATTTATTGCATTTATTCACATCGCCCAAACCCGTAAGTATCATAAGAAGGTCCGTAGAGGAGGGTAGAAATCATGGAGGTCACTTTGAAGTATGAAAGGCAGAGTTGGCCTTGCCAGGATTTGAACCTGTGAATCACACTCGGATTACAAAAGCATGCACTCAGCCAACCCGCTGAGCTATCTTATCGACTAGCCAGCAAGAGCATGTTTGCTTTCTGTGGCATTGCAGTTTATTACTGGTGTTAAGACCAAAGGCAACATAAGTATTCTTACATTGGGATGGGGACATTCGAGCTGCTTGCAAGGCTATGTTTTTTTTTACTGTGGCATGACATTTTTACTGCCATTAGGGAGCAAATACAACATGATGAGTGTTCTTATATGTGGACTGGGGGATTTGTGTATCCAGCAAGGATATATTTTCTTACTGTGGCGTGGCTTTTATTCACTGTCATTAACCACTGCCAGAGCAATGCCAGTGGTTAAGATTCATTCTAAACCTTCCAGCCATCACCTCTTTGTTTTTGCTTTGTCACCCCAAGTGGGACGGGTATGCCCAGACGTGGGTCCCGTGCCTGCTGGGCCTAGAGACCCAAGCTACTCCTCACTGATGAGGCCCAACAAGGCCAAAACATGTTTGTGGATGCTTGTGGTCTTGTGCAGAAGGAATGTGACCTAGCAGTTTGGGCTGGACCACCCCTTTTGGGGTGGGACCAAGCCTAATTTGCATATGGTCTTTCCCCTTCTGTAATGGCTTGGCAGGCGAAGAACAATGTTCTGGAGGGTTGCCCCGAGCAATGCCAGTGGTTAAGATTAATTCTAAACCTTCCAGCCATCACCTCTTTGTTTTTGATTAAGGCAAAGCCAACAGGAGTATGTTATTACATGGGGATACTGGCATGTATTGGGAGAGCCAGCATAAACATGCTTTGTTATAGTATCGTTACTGGCATTTTGGACAAAGCAAACATGAGTATTATGTGGGAATAGTGGCATATATAGGTGCACCAGAATGGACATGTTTGAGCCAATCAATATGAAAATGCTTTTGTACACTTGCAGAATACTGGCAGATAGCGGGCAAAGGCATTATGAAAATGTGTTTGAAAATGCTCCTGTGCATTGTTGGTGGCTTGGCATCTAATGCACTTTTTATCTCTTACCCTACAAAACCGATTGTAAACTGTGTGGCATTTTACCTAATTCATCACAGAAAGTGTACTGTAAAATGCACTATTTTAACCCATTATTTAAAACCTTTTCTCAAGGGGACAAACACCCCCTTGATTGGTTCGCCCTTCCTCACTACTCTCTGTCACTCCGTAGCATTTGCCCAGGGTCAGAACAAGCGCCCTTCCTTCTGCGGGCTCTTCTTAGTGTGGGCCCTACTACATTAGCTCCAGGCCCACTTGCGACGGAATAATGGCTACGCCTCTGGTGAGTTGGGATGAAAGATGGATCTAACGGGCCAAAGGAAGGCATGATATCTACTCAGCCTCCTGGGCTTGGGGAGGAGGCGTTCGGACGAGGGGGGATCAGTAGCGCAATAGGTTTATTTTCCCGTCTCACTAACAGTTTCCAAAACTGCCATCCAGCCCCGTCAAAATGCTGAGGCTGGATCCGCCCCTTTGTAGCACCCTATGTGGCACCCCAAGATTTCCTGTGGCCTCATTGGGCCACCCCTATGAAAAATGTCTGGGGGTGCCACTGCGCCCAGTCACTCTACCTCCACCCTCCATACACACACCCACTCACACTAACCCCGCTCTTTCTACCCTCACCTTACCCCCACTCTCTCTACCCCTGCCCACTCTACCCATTCACTATCTACCATACCCCGACTCTGTGTACAGGTATTCCCCTACTCTCTCTACACCCACACACCCAACCTACCCATGCTCTCTCTACCCTGACCCACCTACCCCCACTCTCTCTAGGCACAACTGCCCACTCTGGCCCACACTCTAATTCCTGCTCTTTCTAGCCGCACTGGTGGACCAACCCCTGCTCTGTCTACCCCCACCCACCCTACCCCAACTCTCTACACCCCCAACCACCCATCCTAACCCTGCTCTCTCTACTCCACCCACCCTACCTTACTCTCACTACCCCAACTACCTACCCTATCCCCACTCTCTCTAACCCCACTCATCCTACCCCCACGCTCTGTACCTACCCACTCACCCCAACCCCACTCTCTCTACCCCTACTCACCCTAACCCCACGCCACCCACCCACCCTACTCCGACTCCCTCTACTGCCACCCTATCTCCCCCAAAACCCCTACTCTCTCTACTCCATTCTCTCTACCCCCACCAACACAACATACACCTACAAACTTTATCCCCCATCCACCCTACCCCCACGCTCTCTACTCCGACCTACTCAACCAACCCTGCTCTCTACCCCTACCCACAGACTCTACCCATGCTCTCTATGAACACCCACCCACTCTACCACCACTCTCTCTACAGATACTCACTCATCCTACCTCCACTCCCCCTAACCCAACACATCCACCATACCCCCACTCTCTCTACCCTCAGCCACTCACCCTACCTGTGCTCTCTCTAACAGGCACCCACCCAACCCTGTTCTCTCTACTCCCACCCACACTACCTTCACCCTCTCTACCCCCACCAACCCACCCCACCTACTCTCTACCCCTACCCTCTCTCTCACTACCACCATCCACCTGCCTTACCGCTCTCTCTATCCCCACCCACCTTAACCCCCTCTGTACCACCACCCATCCCAACCCCTCTTTCTCTACTCAACCCTACCCCTTCTCTCTTTACCCCCACCATGCACCATACTCCCTCTCTCTGGCTCCACCCACACTACACCATTTATTCCCCCACCCACCTTTCACCCTCTACCCCCTCTATTCCTCCATCTACATTACCCCCTTTCCCTATCCCCTCTCTCTACTGCCACCATCTCTCCCCCAAAACCCAGACTCTCTCTACTTCTTTCTCTCTACCCCCAGCCACACACCATACCCCCACACACTCTACCACCCACCCACCCTACCCCACTCTCTCTACGCCCACCCACTCACCCAACCCTGCTCTATACCCCTACCCACAGACTCTACCCATGCTCTCTATGAACACCCACTCAGCCTACCACCACTCTCTCTACAGACACTCACCCATCCTACCTCCACTCTCCCTAATCCCATACATCCACCTTACCCCCACTCTCTCTACCCCCACCCACCTATTTTACCCCCACTCTCTGTATCCCCATCCATCCAACCTCCACAAACAGACCCACCCTCCCCCACTCTCTCTACCCCCACCCACCTTACCCCATTCTCTCTACCCCACCCTCTTTCCCCAAAACCCCCACTCTCTCTACCCCATCCTCATTACCACCACCCACCTTAGCCCAGCTCACTCTACCCCCACCCACTCATGCTAACCCTGCTCGCTCTATGAACACCCACCCATGCTACCACCAATCTTTATACCCGCACCCACTCTACCCCCGCTCTCTCTACCCTCAGCCACTCACCCGACCTGTGCTCTCTCTAACAGGCACCCACCCAACCCTGCTCTCTCTACTCCCACCCACACTACCTTCACCCTCTCTACCCCCACCAACCCACCCCACCTACTCTCTACCCCTACCCTCTCTCTCACTACCACCATCCACCTGCCTTACCGCTCTCTCTATCCCCACCCACCTTAACCCCCTCTGTACCACCACCCATCCCAACCCCTCTTTCTCTACTCAACCCTACCCCTTCTTCCTTTACCCCCACCATGTACCGTACCCCCTCTCTCTGGCTCCACACACCCTACACCCTTTATTCCCCCACCCACCTTTCACCCTCTACCCCCTCTATTCCTCCATCTACATTACCCCCTTTCCCTATCCCCTCTCTCTACTGCCACCATCTCTCCCCCAAAACCCAGACTCTCTCTACTTCTTTCTCTCTACCCCCAGCCACACACCATACCCCCACACACTCTACCACCCACCCACCCTACCCCACTCTCTCTACGCCCACCCACTCACCCAACCCTGCTCTATACCCCTACCCACAGACTCTACCCATGCTCTCTATGAACACCCACTCAGCCTACCACCACTCTCTCTACAGACACTCACCCATCCTACCTCCACTCTCCCTAATCCCATACATCCACCTTACCCCCACTCTCTCTACCCCCACCCACCTATTTTACCCCCACTCTCTGTATCCCCATCCATCCAACCTCCACAAACACACCCACCCTCACCCACTCTCTCTACCCCCACCCACCTTACCCCATTCTCTCTACCCCACCCTCTTTCCCCAAAACCTCCACTCTCTCTACCCCATCCTCATTACCACCACCCACCATAGCCCAGCTCACTCTACCCCCACCCACCCATGCTAACCCTGCTCGCTCTATGAACACCCACCCATGCTACCATCAATCTTTCTACCCCCACCCACTCTACCCCCGCTCTCTCTACCCTCAGCCACTCACCCTACCTGTGCTCTCTCTAACAGGCACCCACCCAACCCTGCTCTCTCTACTCCCACCCACACTACCTTCACCCTCTCTACCCCCACCAACCCACCCCACCTACTCTCTACCCCTACCCTCTCTCTCACTACCACCATCCACCTGCCTTACCGCTCTCTCTATCCCCACCCACCTTAACCCCCTCTGTACCACCACCCATCCCAACCCCTCTTTCTCTACTCAACCCTACCCCTTCTTCCTTTACCCCCACCATGTACCGTACCCCCTCTCTCTGGCTCCACACACCCTACACCCTTTATTCCCCCACCCACCTTTCACCCTCTACCCCCTCTATTCCTCCATCTACATTACCCCCTTTCCCTATCCCCTCTCTCTACTGCCACCATCTCTCCCCCAAAACCCAGACTCTCTCTACTTCTTTCTCTCTACCCCCAGCCACACACCATACCCCCCACACACTCTACCACCCACCCGCCCTACCCCCACTCTCTCTACGCCCACCCACTCACCCAACCCTGCTCTATACCCCTACCCACAGACTCTACCCATGCTCTCTATGAACACCCACTCAGCCTACCACCACTCTCTCTACAGAAACTCACCCATCCTACCTCCACTCTCCCTAATCCCATACATCCACCTTAACCCCACTCTCTCTATCCCCACCCACCTATTTTACCCCCACTCTCTGTATCCCCATCCATCCAACCTCCACAAACACACCCACCCTCCCCCACTCTCTCTACCCCCACCCACCTTACCCCATTCTCTCTACCCCACCCTCTTTCCCCAAAACGCCCACTCTCTCTACCCCATCCTCATTACCACCACCCACCTTAGCCCAGCTCACTCTACCCCCACCCACCCATGCTAACCCTGCTCGCTCTATGAACACCCACCCATGCTACCACCAATCTTTCTACCCCCACCCACTCTACCCCCGCTCTCTCTACCCTCAGCCACTCACCCTACCTGTGCTCTCTCTAACAGGCATCCACCCAACCCTGCTCTCTCTACTCCCACCCACACTACCTTCACCCTCTCTACCCCCACCAACCCACCCCACCTACTCTCTACCCCTACCCTCTCTCTCACTACCACCATCCACCTGCCTTACCGCTCTCTCTATCCCCACCCACCTTTACCCCCTCTGTACCACCACCCATCCCAACCCCTCTTTCTCTACTCAACCCTACCCCTTCTTCCGTTACCCCCACCATGTACCGTACCCCCTCTCTCTGGCTCCACCCACCCTACACCCTTTATTCCCCCACCCACCTTTCACCCTCTACCCCCTCTATTCCTCCATCTATATTACGCCCTCATCATCAATGGGACCCTCTATCAATGGCTTGCTCTATTGCTCTATTTCCCTTCTCATTCTGCACCCATTATCGCATCCTCCTTTGAAACTGTGCACCCTCCTCCTTGTAACCAGGTTCCTATAAATGCAACATGCAAATAATGACAGTAAATGCCAAAACTGTTGGCATTACCAATGCTTGTTTTAAACTGCAGACACTTTCATCAAAGATCCAGCCATTCTCAAGGCCCTTGAGGGTATCTTTTAACCTTATGCCTCATATATTTTGGGCTTTTGCTCCAGTAGGCTCTGTGCATGGGGCAGATAACCCAGGAGCCATTGCACAGAGGCACGTGCAGGTGTAACATGGCGACTGGGTTTAAGGCCAAGAGTAAGTCTGGAATCCTGTTTTTGGATGATCTGTAACTGCTGGATCTGGCTCATGGAGACGAAGCAAAAGGCTGTTACAATAGTCAAGGTGTAGCAACACCATTACATATGACACTTGGGAGATCTTTTTCAAATACCTCACAATTTTCGCAGAGGGGCACCTTGACGTACACAGATCACCTCCATGTAATTTTTGTATGCCACGATTTTGCACACCACCATGCAAAATGATTACATTCTTCCGGCCATATAAGCATTGCAGGCAGCGTTTACAATGCATTCCTATAGAATCGCCTGCTTTTTGCTGGTGTAATAGGCAGACGGATTACATAAGCCTCCACAGCATTTGCACCAGCTTGAAAATATCATGCTGCTTTAATGCTGTAGTATTTGTGTGGCAGAGGAAGGGGGAGGAGGAATCATAATTTATGATCCACCCCTTCTCTCCACCATGCAAATTAATGAAGATGAGGATTAACAGGAGTTCAATTCATACAAGTCTAAAGCACGACTTTTTCAAATTCAATTCACCATTCGCCTGGAGCAAAACGTATTACTTTATTGTTCTCCTTATACATTAATGATAGTGCCAGGCTAGTATGCAAGTATATGCAAAAAGGACGAGCATACTCGTCCTTGGCACTTAAGGGTTAACCAAACACTTGAATGCCTGTGAAGTAGATCCTCCTGGCCTTGGCCCTAAAGGGATTTCAGTGCTGGCTTATGCTGAGCACACAGTGTTGCTTGTACGGACTCCTCAATCTTTGCAAAGGCTCTTAGATGCATATTTGGCATTCATGGGGCGACTGGATCTTTCAGTTACTGTTCTAATATCAGTCACTATGGTTTGTTCTCCAGACCAATGTAACAACACAAATAAGATTCCCTCTTTCTGGAATAAAAAAGAAAAAATTCTTGCAGTTCAATCTTTGAATATTTATCAATATCTATGAGTCACTTCTTCTAACTTCACAGGGAAAGTCCATGTAGGGAAGCAGGAAATAAGAATGGTGCAGGCCATTGGGCGAACAAAGCATTTTGCTAAATCAGTGAAGGCCCAGCTGGTACATATAGGCATCCAACTGTATAATGCCAAAACCAAAGCAGTAGCTAAATATGGATTAATCTGGAGGTTTTCAAATTATTGTAAACTAGGCACTGTAGAAAATGGCTACCTAAAGCATATATTTAGTTTTCCCCTTTCAGCAGCTAATTTTGCAGTTCATGCCATATTGAATATGCCTTTAATCGAGGATATGACCAGCCAATTTATAATGAGGCCCAATTTGTCTTCTGAAATAAGCTCATCCTCAATCCCTGGTTGCATCATATTAAGAAGAACTTTACTAATATTGGCACACCTTCCAATTGTTATTATCTCGAAAAAATCAGCCATCATCCACCTACTAAGATTAAATTGGCCTTGAAATTAAAAAGTATGTGAGGATATAGAATTAAGGAAACCACAGAAAAGAAAACATTACCGATTTGTTAAAGGTCAAATTCTGGACTGTTTACTTTGGCCTAAACATACATCTGAAGGTGTTCTGACTACAAGAGCCCAGTTTGATGTATTACAACTTAGAGCTGATACTTCGTCCTGGGCCCTGGAAAATGTGCACAAATCTAGCTGTCTACTTTGTGGTGCCTTGAAGGAAGACTTGTTGCATTTATGTTTTCTTTGTCCAGTCCATACATCCCCAAGGAGTCGCATTCTCATCCCTGTTAACCTGATTTGTTTTATTTGTTACTGGCTGAGACTCAGTTTATAGCGTTCTCCTTTTCATCTTTTTTAATATGCGCCCCAAGTATCAGAAACTCTTTAATGAAATAATTGCATTTTTTCAGTCCTATCTAGGATCATTTATTTCTGAACTACAGCTTATTAATGTACCTCTTAGGAATCTATTAATAGATTTGTATTGTTCTATTTTGTAAAATGTAAAATAATAGTTTCAGTCTAAGGTTTTAATATTTTAAATATGGACAATAATTTACTGTACATTTAATCAATTTTGGTGTACTATATCTATATTTTGTATTGAATGTGATTGTATGTTATTGTATGTAATTTACTGATATAAATCTAATATATATATGTATATATGTATATATATATATATATTCAATGAAAAAACTTTGTTAAAGGGACCTTATGGTTAAGTTGCACTAATAAAAACCCATGAAATTCAATGAAAAAACTTTGTTAAAGGGACGTTATGGTTAAATTGCACTAATAAAAACCTATGAAATTCAGTAGAAAACACTTGTCAAAAAATAAAACACAGGCACATTTGCAAAACCATGCTTTAATGTTCTTGCCAATGCTCCTCACGAGTTTGCTCGAAATCTGCCCATGTTTTATTTTTTAAAAAGTGTCAAAATGTATGTACTTAAACTAGTCATATAACTTAGCCCCCACTTGACAAAATCCATTCAGTCTTTACACAAACATTGAAGGTCGGGTATATAATCTTTCTCAAAACTTTTGTCCACATTTGTCAAATAGCAACAAAGTTATAAGCCATCTAAAAATGTTGAGACCTCCCTCTAATTTCGCCCCTCTTGAGAAAATCCCACCAAATTTTAGAAAACCATTTATATATAGATCCAAAATTGTTTTGCCAAATGTTGTGCAGATTGGTCTAATGACACCACATTTATATGCCTTTACAATATTTTGGGACCCCCCTCTAATTTTGCCCCCTCTTGACAGAATCCCACAAAACTTTGCAAAACCATTCAGGATTAGTTCTAGAATAAAATTGCATGCAGTTTCATTGAGTGGCGCAAAAGTTATAAGCCATCCAAAAACTGCTTTTCCCAAACCCTGTAATGCAGAAATAGGTACAGATATCCTAACAGATGCCCAAGGACACCTGAAGTGTGCGCAAACCCCACAGGACTGCCCCAGGACATCTGGAGTGTTTGCAGACTTTTGGGGGTGAAACAACCCGTTTTTTGGCTTCTTATGGCCATATCCAATCCAATCCTCATCCCCCCCACATCCCCAGAGATTGTTTGATGAGTTTGACAAGTGAAATGCTGCTTTTTAAAAATGTTTTCACTGCGCTGTTCGCAGACCCCAAAGAAGGCAGCGAATCCAAGATGGCGGGCGTTTCAGGGGAACCGACGCATTTCACGTTTTTTCACCACCCAATCAGCGGCCGCGTCCCAATGTTCGCGGACCATGAAAAAGTCAGTGAATTTTTCTGACCAATCAGAGGCCTGTCCGCGGACAGTACAGCCAATCAGAGGCCAGCCCGGGGACTGAACAGGGAGGTCAGTCCGTGGACCAGACATAGATATCATTAATCTTTTTGCCTTACGCTTTGGTTGTTTAAAAAAAACTACTCAACGGATTTACACCAAATTAACTTTTGAAAACATATCCCCTAAGCAGCCCACATACCACTGTCAAAATATTTGTTTCATTGTGTTTGTTATGCTGAGGTGGTTGTGGCCAGGGCCTAGAGTCTTGGGTGCATGGCCGAAGGCCGTATGCCTTCAGCCACAACCACCACAGCATAACACACCCATGCAAACAAACACCTGCCAAAAGACCACAACCCAAAAACATAACACAACCACCTCAAAACCTATTCACTTCAATTAACATTCTGAAACAATAATTACAGTCAATGCACAAACTCTTCAATACATACCCTCTTCACCCAATGCTCTACTAACTAACCAAAACCAACATCAGAGTATAGTAAAATACCCAATATTGCGCCCAGTGTTTGGTATGTCCACGAACAACTGCAGTGACCGTGGACACCGCAAACATCACGGCCTTCTCCCACCTAAACAAATACAGCATTTGACCCATCTCTCACTTACCCAATCTCACCCGCCACTCCTACACACCAACATACTCCCCAAAATTAGAATTATGCTCAGTTCCACACTGCAGATCCAAAATGGCCGGTACATCGAGAAAATGTGACAGACCTCATGCTTAACTCTAACCAATCAGTGAACACGTTGTCTGTCCGTGGACACGACGTAGGTCGATTGGCCAATCGGTGTCCTGTGCGTGGAGCGAACAGGGAAGTGTGTCGTGGAGCGGACATATATATCACTCATTTTTTTGGACCTACTTTTTGGTTGTTTTTAAAATAAAATACTGGACGGATTTCCACCAAATTTACAAAAGCACGCTTTCGGGACCAATCCGCTGCTCCTGCCGCAAATTTGGTGAAAATCCGTCCGGCGGTTTGGGCTGTAGGCGTGAGCACATTTTTTAAGGACACAGCGAGAGTTCTTAGAACATTTTCAACTTGACAACAAACAATACGGTCAGCGTCCTCAGGACACCCCCATTTTGTTTATTTGCGAACATTTCAGGATACCGCGAGTGTTCTTAGAACACATTCAACTTGCCAGAGAACAATACGGACAGCGTCCCCAGGACACCCCCATTTTGTTTATTTACGAACATTTCCGGACACCGCGAGTGTTCTTAGAACAGTTTCAGCTTGCTTCCGAACAAAATGGACACATATTGAGTATTCAGAACACCCCCCATTCAATTTTTTTAGAACATTTCAGAACACCCGTGATGTCCGCAGGCAAATCGAACACAACAAGAACGTCTACCACATGAAAAAACACAACTTTGAACCTATCTCATACTCTCCCACCCTCCCCAAACACTCTTACACACCAACACACTCTACTAAATACAAATTTTGAACCAAGTTTCACCGCGCTGTCCGCGAATCCAAGATGGCGGGCGCCACCGAAAATCTGACACGCTTCACGCTCCACACCGTCCAATCAGCAAACATGTTGCATGTCCGCGGACATGACGTAAGCCGATCGGCCAATCAGGACACTGTCCGCGGAGCGAACAGGGAAGTGTGTCCGCGGACCAAACACAGATATCGCTAATTTTTTATGACCCACTTTTTGGTCATTTTTAAAAAAAACTACTGGACGGATTTTCACCAAATTTTCACCAAACGCTTTCGGGACCAAGCCGCTGCTCCTGCCGCAAATTAAGTGAAAATCCGTCCAGCCGTTTGGGCTGTAGGCGTGAGTACATTTTTTCTCCATTCAGTCTATGGGAAAAAAGAAATTTTGGGACCCCCACCCTTTGCCCAAACCTCACCAAACATGCTAAACAAATTGAAAATGTTGGTGAGGATTCGTCCGGGGGGAGCGAAGTTATAAGCCGCCCAAAATGTGGTCTTCCTATGGGTTTAGCAACTTAACCATAACTACGGCCATGTAATACACACAGGAGAGGGAGAATAGGACTAGGAACATGTGGCTGGAAATAGGACAAAAGAAAGGAGAGTCCTAAAAACGAGCATATTTGCTGAGGCTGAAAGGGGCCGAGGGGTTTCAAGGGATGCAGGACATTCAAAGGAAGCAAGAACGGATTGTGTTATCAAATGATCTCCATCTTTGAGGCATTGAGGCAAAGGTGATTAGCCATCCTCCAGTCCTGGATTCGGAGCAGGCAGTCAGAGGGTCATCTGCACAGTACTGGAAGAGGGTGAAATGAGGTGTAAAGATATTGGCAGGGGTCTTCAGATAGGTATTAAAGAGCCATGGAGAGAGAATGGAGCTCTGTGGAACTCCAGAGAGAAACATGGTGGACGCAGAGATAAATGGGCTCGACATATCCCAGATCTCTCTCTGAGAGACAAGTGATTAAATAAAGCTGAGAGCATCCCCTGATAATCCAAAGTAGGTGGCAAGGTGACTGAGACTGGTTGAGTGATTAGTTAAAAGCTGCCAAAAGAAATCAAAAAAGATGAGGATAAATGGAATGTTGTCTTTCAATGAAGACAGGATTTCATTTATGATATAGAGCAGGGTGGATTCTATCCTCGTGGAGGGTCTGAAGCCGGATTGATTAGCATGCAGAAGGTTGAATGCCTCACTGTGCTCCAATAATTGTTGTGTAGCCAATGTTCCGATGACCTTTCCTTTAAAATTAAAAAGCGTTAGGCATCGGGTGATAGTTTGCAGGGATATTAGGACCATTTTTGTCTTTCTTGAGAAGAGGATGGTACTTATTTTTCTACATTGCACTAAACATCTTTATGTTCAGAGGAATGGGACGGTGTGCATGCCCGTATTGAATCATAATTGCATATTAAGTTATTTTTTAAAAACTCATTTATTTTCCTGACTAGAACACATGTCTTCAGCGCACAGCAGTCCCATGATTGCACAGCAAGCCCTTCACTTTACTGAACAAATAGCAAAACCCCCTAATTGCACATAACTCACCCCAGGTGATCATGTTGATCACCATGCTTCCCTGACAGTCACGGAAATGTCTCCTATGATGTCCACCTGTCCAGGATATTCATGGGTGGAATCCTTTTGTTACATCACTCCTGACACGTGCACTTGGGTAAGAAGACTGCATACCTTGCATGTGCATGTCATGGGGCACGCTGAGTACCTTGTTATTTCAATTTCAGAGGCCATCTGGTTGTAAGCTTTCAACACTTTTGGGGTAGAAATGCTTTCCATCGGCTAGCTGAGGTCGGGTTGCACTTAAAGGGAAACTCCCATGCATCATTTTCTTTTTAAGTCAATAAAGTAATCACAAGTGCCACCTCACAGAACAGATGCAACTGTAAAGAGAAAGATCTGTGTTGACCCCGTTAAAGACTTGCAAATGGATTAAAGGAGAGTGTAATTTTGTCTAATGCACATTTTTATTTTATTTCTTATGGCTCAAACGCAGCTTAACGGCACAGAGGTGCTTTACAACAGAAGCGTGCCAGTTATGGGCTTGGCATGTCATGCAGTAGTGCAGTACCTTTGGAGAAGGGAGGGAGAGATGATTGTTTGTCTGATAGGTGTTGTTGGAAAAGCCAAGTATTTAGTGTTTTGTGGCCTTTGGGGATGGTGGCGCCATTTTGAGCCACTGAGTTCGAGGTAGTTGGAGCTTGGCAAGAGAAGGACTGCTTGCAAGTCTTGTCTTTACGGGGCAAGCTTGACTCCAAACCTTTGGTGGTTTTTCTACGTGAGGTGCAGGAGTCTGCAGAGGCGAAGAGTTCAGCCTCCAAGTATGTTGGTGTTCCATTTGGGACTGCTTTGTAGGTGATACATGCAGTTTTGAATATGAATCCAGCAATCAGGGGGAGCCAGTGACGCACATGCAGTGTTAGAGAAATACGGTTAAACCTGTGGGGGTGCCTGTAATGAGGTGTGCTGTGGCATGGTGGGCTGCCTTGAAGGTGGCCAGGTGTGCTGGCGGAAGCCCAGTAAGGCGGGCATTTCCCCCATTGATGTGTGAGATCAAGAGGGCTTGGCCCACTGTGCAGAAGTCATGCGGGGTAAGAAGGGGTTAATTTTGCAGAGTGTGGGGATCTGTAACAACACAGTTTGCACCTTTTTGGCTATGTGCTTTTGGAAAAAAAGGCTACTGACAACAATGAAGCACTGGGATTTCACTGCACTACAGTGCGGTCATTGGTGAATGAGTTGGTTTTTGGAGGGGAGATCGAAGAAGATGAATTCGGTCTTGGTGAGATTCAGCTTGAGACAGGCATTTGACATCTATGTTTGGATGGTAGCCAGGCATTTGGGGTTGGCGAGCGATGTCCTAGGACTACTGACCCTAAGGGACAGCTGAGTGTCATCAGCATACTTATGGATTATTATGTTGGGGTCTTTTAGGAGAGTAAACTAGGATTCCATGTATAAATTGAAGATGATTTTGGAGATCATGGAACCTTGGGGGACACATAAATGTCTAGGATTCAGTTGGATCTGAATCAGCCCATCTGTACTGCCTGGTCGATTTTGGCAAGTAGTTGCGTCGTAACTACATTCTCAACAAGCTTCCCGATGAACGGGAGGCTTGTGTTGGGTTTGTAGTTGTAACCTCCTCTTTGGTCATGCAAGGTTTTTTGAGAAGGGATCATATGAGGCCTATCCTCATCGGGTTGGGGATGCAACAATGCACCTTCACTGAGGGAGGTTTTCACAATACCGAGGAGTGGATTGAGCACTGGGCCAGTGAGATGTTTAATGAGGGAGATTGGGAGAAATTCAGCCACGTAAGTGGTAGGTTTAAGTGAAGCAAGAGTGTCTGAGAGATCCTTAGAAGAGAAGATGGAGTAATTGGTCAAGGAGGGAAGCTAGGGTGGATGGATAGCGGTGCGTCTGGTTTTGAGGGATTGATGTGACCTCTGATCCTATCAAGTTTGTTAATGAAGAAGGTATTCATTTTGTTGCATTTCTCTTGTGAAGCTAGCACTTTGGGAAAATGCTATTTCTTTCTTTAACTTCTATGCTTTTGTTCACTATTTTTTGCCCTTTCTCTCAATATTTTCCAATTTTATTTGCTCTTTTTCTCATTCTTTTGTTCTTGTGCTCTTTCTGTTTGCTCCCTCTTTTGTCGTTTTGCTCGTTAGCTATCAGTTTTTCGTTGCTCTTACACTGTTATTCCTCTTTTGCTTGCTCATTCTACCCGTATTGTCTATTTTTCACTTTCATTTGCTCTTCCACATCTTTCCCTTTTTCTTTCTCTTCTTCTTTTTCCTGCTCTTTTTTCACTCCTTGCATCTTTTCCTCTTTAACTCTTTTTCTGTCTTTTATCTTTTGCTTTTTATTTTACTTTGTGCTTGCTCTTTTACTCTTTTATTCACACTTTCACAATTTCTTTCATTCACTCTTGATGTATTGCTCTTTCTTTCACTCACTATCTCTTACGATGCATTTCATCTTTATTATACTTGCTTTCTCTATTTAGCCGTTTCTTCCATTTTTTCCTTTTCTCTTCAGCAAATTCCATTGCTCGTTCACTCCTTTTTTGTTTGTTCTTTTTCTCTTTCTTTCTCTATTTCGTTTGTGCTTTCACTTGCTCTTTCAAATGCACTTTTACTCACTTTTTTCTCCCTTCTGTTTTCTTTCATATCAAGGAATATTTCGTCTATTGTGTTTTTCCCCCTTTTATATTGATTTGCTAAAAATTCCTATGAATTTGATAAGAATTCCGATGAATTTGATATTAAAGTTCATATAGATGTATCTGAATCCCTATACATTTAATTGAACCCCAGCAAATCTAATGACCCCAAAAACATTTTATATCAATGTTATATAATTTCGATTTACATTTGATAAGAACCCCAATAAATGTGATGACCTCCAATAATTTTTATATAAATTCGATAGAAATTTGGTAAGAACCCCAATAAATCTGATGATCCGCAAATACATTTTATACAAATTTGATAAGAACACTAATGGATTTGATATAAAAATACAACTTTGATAGCACCACTATAGTTTGATTCGGTCTATGTGATAAATAGACATGTGTCTATATGCAGCGCTAAGGCTATGACACTATTAGTGGATGGGTCTCACAATACGGATATATAGCTGTTACTGTAGGCCTCGAAAACACGTGTGCTCCTGAGCCTTTTCGTGGCTATCAAGCGTGGTGTTAGGGAAGCGGTAATTATGAACTACTACAGTTACAACAGGAGGAAAAAACCCCTGGTAGCCCCAGAGATCCCGATGACCGTTATTTACCTTATTCCTTTTGCAGATTATACAACAGTCTTGATGCAGTGGATGAATCACAGGCTTTAATGGTAGACCAGGATGATCGTGAGCTCAGTGAGGACATGTCTTCACTTTCTGTGGGCAGTCAGCCGCCTCTCATCGACACTGTCATGGGGCGGTCTGTTGGAGATTTCATTAAAACGCTCAGGCGAGTGCAGCCAAAGACATGGTTAATTTGCAAATGGCGAACGATGCTGATGCAGTGGTTCTCGAGCAGACAATGGGCGTAGAGCCTGTATTATCATGTTTAGATATGCAACATACTGAAATGGAGTCAGAAGACAATGGATACAAGTCTATGATCTTGCAGAATGATGAAGTTGATGTGGGGGAGAGTGACCCAGACCCCCCTCAACATTTGGAGAACACAGATGGGCCTGGATCATCCATATCGCATGTCATTCCAGCTGGTGGGTATATTTTTGATGCAAACGTTTTTACCTTTTTAGGGGTGATACCTATCCCAGCGTTAAAACCAGGCATTTTTGTTTTTGTCTACAGCTTCTGGCTGAAAAAATGGACAGCAATTAGGAGAGCCAAGCTGTTGCAGATGCTGTCAATATTTACTGGGTTTGCTGCTCAAATGAAATTGAAAATCTGGGGAATCTCAATAATAGACCGTGCAAGCAATGTATCTTGACAATGGAGACCAAAAGTATTAAAGAAGATGCAGTTAAAACCGTTGTACTCTGGGATGGTATCCTAGTCATTCAGAGTTCACAGCCATAGGGGTGAAGAAATGTTTAAAGCAGCACATTTACAAATGGTGCAACAGGCATAAAATTGACGATCCGTAGCAGGAGGCTCATGAATTTGTGCAAATATCCTATTCAGATACATCATTATGTAAAATGTGCCACATGTTGAGCCCTTAACATCATGTAAAAATGATGTGTCTAATACAGCATCAACCCAGCAAAGGGTTGCGAAAGGGGCAGAAAAACGAGTGTCTAAAAAGTTGTGGGCTCTACAAGTGGCATATTAGCCCTTTTGAAAATGAAGCCGTTTCGACGGAGATGCTTGCTGTGTTTTAAAAGTATAATTGAGAAAACTTGTGGGAAGGATAAAGTATATTTAAGCTATTACAACAGAGAAATGTGCATGGTGCCCCTTAAACTGACCTATAAAGATTGAGAATGTAGATAATTGACATGTATTTATGTTTATTTGCAGGAAATAAAAAATGAACCCAGTACCGGATGTGTACAGCAATGAATTTTATTTATTTATGTATTTATAGAGCACCGCAGGCATCAGGGCGCTGACAAGAAGACACAGGACAACATAGGTGAAACAGGACAAGCGGAACGGTTCAGTCAATTAGTGGGACGTAGCTAGGTTTGGAGCTGGTGCACCCCTTTAGACCCTACCCTAGCGTTTAGACCCACGGTACTGAGGCATCACCCCTTGTTAGAGACCCCACCCCTGATTTCCCATCCCACTTAAAAAGAACTACTTCGTTATTTGCAAACACCACCACGGGCATACATACATGATTGGTACGGTATGGTATGATAATGTTTATTTATATAGCGCCTACACACAGGCAAGTGTTTCAAAGTGCTCAAGGAGAGTGGGAACATGGGAAAAAACAAACAGTTGCTCAGAGCCCTTGAAATTCTGAGACGATAATAGTCTACACAGGCAGAGTAAGTGCGTAAAAAATACATTTAACAGTTTGGGAGACAGCAAATAGGCCTCCCGGCGATTGTGCTGTTTTAACAGTGCAATGTAGTGGTGAAGACAAGGGAGAACAAACAGACGATCTTCAGGTGCGGTGCGTACAGATCGTTCAAGTGCCCGGATGGTCTCAGGGAGGGGGAGGATCAAGTGCACCCAGTCGGTTGAGACTGGGGTAAGTGCAGAGAGTGGCACTTTCTTGGATTAATTTCTCAAGTGCATTGAGTGTGGGGTGTAGGGCCCTGGGGCAAGTGCGAGAGAGGACTGGTGGGGGTGCAGGGACCAGTGAGACTCTGAGGTACACCCGCTGGCCAGTCAGCATGCTGTAAGGAAGAGGAGGGAGAGCGGGAAAAAACAGAGAACTGCGTTAGCAAGGTAGAGGAAGAGAAAAGGAAGAGGATAAGAGGAAAGTCTTGATCAGTTTCTGGAATTTAAGGAGATTTGGCTCAAGACAGAGGGCGGCAGGGAGGCTATTCCAGAGGGCAGCACCTGCTGAGCATAAGGATCTTCCTCCAAATCACTGCTTGGAGAACCGTCTCACTCGCAGAAGGTTGGTGGTAGATGAGTGGAGAGCTTATGAGGGACAGTATTTACGTAGGCAGCGTTGCAGGTAGGTAGGTCCCAGGCCCCAGAAAGCCTTGTGAACAATGCAGAGGGTCTTCAATTTGATCCTTGCAGCCACGGGGAGTCAGTAAAGGGATTTCAGCACCAGAGAGATGCGATCCCAGGGCTTGACGCCAAGGATAAGTCTTGCAGTTCTGTTCTGGATGAATTGCAGAGGGCACAGGGCAGAAGAAGGGAGGTTGAGGAAGAGGCTGTTGCAGTAGTCCAGCCTGGAGAGAACCAGGGCTTGGGAGATAGTGAGCCTCGGGGGTAAAGTGAGGAAAGGTAGAGTACCTCTGAGGAGGTGAAGCTGATAGTTTGACTTTTTAGAGATGTTTGAAATGTGAGATGAGAAGGAGAGATTGGAGTCAAAGATAACCCCAAGGTTTCTTGCTTCACAGGTGGGTGCGAGTGCAGGGCCAAGGGAGGCCGATCAGAGCGAAAGTGGGACAGCAGGAGCAGTGGTCCCAATGTGAACGATCTTATTTATGTGGCATTGAGACAGAGGTTGGTTGCAGCACACCTTGTAACAATGTTCTATGTATCGCAAACGTATGTTTCAACAGATTCCAATCTACAATGTACATCTACTGGCGAAATCATTGCAAAGGGGGTTTTGACAGTTTAAGGCTGCCTGTGGAACTTTCATTGAAGCTGGCGGTGTACAACATGCAACAACATTTCCCAGCCATTAAAGGATATTGGCTGTTCAATAGGGAGCTTTTGGTATTTCTGTCAGCCACCGCTATACTGTGAATGTTTGCTTATCACTGCAGTGAACTGCAGAGTGTGTATGAAGTAATTGAGCATACTGCAGAATTTGTAGCCCGATTGATAACTGTTAAGCAGCAACCGAGATATTAAATGTGATGGTGTAGATCTGAATACAAATCTGATGTTGTAAATGTGAGAAAAAAAAAATAGTTGTTTGTAAAATGTAGTTGTGTCTTTATGTCCAGCAACTATGGGGTTAACATGTCCTGCATAAAGCTGTTTAAAATGTATTATGATGAAGGGGGTGTTGGTAGTTATGGAGGTGTTGAGGGATTCGATCGTAAACTGAGAAATGATAATCGGGATATGTGAAGAAGCGCTGTCAATATGTAGCTATCAGAGGAGTATCCCTGTAGAGTGAAATCTGTGGGTTGTTGAATTTGCTGTTGTTTTAAAAAAATTAGGCATTTTTCTTACTTTTTGGGAAAGACGAATCTGTGGGTTGTTGCATTTGCTGTTGTTTAAAAATTTGGATTTTCCCTCTCCCTCCATCTAGGATTCTCCCTTTGTCCAGATAACTCGCTTCCAGGTGTCTTGTTCTTCTGCTGTATGATGTAACGTAGGCCTTTTATCCATTTCCTGGACATTTGATTCTAGATTGTTGCATTGCTGTGTGGCGTAGTACAGTGTTATGCATTTCAGTTTCTCCCTCCCACCGTCTCACCCCCACTCCTTCTCGCTTCCATCTCCCTCTATGGTGCACTCAATCTCCCCTATCTTCACTAACTGCTATTCTATCACGTTGTCGGGGGGAAATTCTGCCGGGGTCGGCCGGGCCGTCCGCAGACCTCCGGGCAGGGAGGCCCCAACTCCTCCCGTATATCCCAGGCGAGATAGAGTATGAGACACACACAAGGAGCAAGGTGACTCTGCTGTTTATTTAGACAAAATGGCAGGGATGGGTCAAGGATCGTACGCGTCCGTCCTGACACACACACAATCGTGGGGCTCGCAGGCCCTTTTTACTGCATTATGACACGCTACTTGCGTCACTTCAGAAAGTTAACAAAAAACCTATCGCCACTCTTAATTGGTTGCTCGAGTGGTAGGGTTAGTATAGTACACATATAGAGAATGATATTAGTGGACAAGGTGTAGTCAGGTGGTATATCTGGGTTGTCCCTACAATTAGATACATAAGAATTGTTACATGAAGACTCCTGAGGATTGGCTAGTATTACTGACGTCTGAGATAAGAGCCCCATGTTCTGATTGGTGCATCCGTGAGCTTCCCAGCCTGGGACCACCGTTGTTCCCAGCTCTCGGTGTACCTATGTTTGCAACAATGTTTCAATATGGGTACGTGCAGACAATGTGAGGATTTATTCATAGGTGGAAGGCTGACCGCTCCCACTGTAGCAGATGTCCATTGAGCCTTTCAAGTGTATCGGCCTGTGTCTCGTAGTGAGGGACCCAGCCGCCTTTTCTCTCCTGGGTTTTGGCATCTCGTCAGGTTCGGCTTGGTCACGTGGGGAGGGACCGTGAAAGAGGCAGAATTCTGCACAATTAATATTGTTTTTTCTACTGCGCGTCTGGTTTAATTTGTCGGCGTGCCTTTATCGTTGAGGCGCGGAGTGCGAGGTTGCAACATCGTGCCTTTGATGATTTGTTCTTGGATGTGGGTTTGCAACATTGCGACCTTGGCTGGTTGCTCCACCGGGTTCTTTCTGCAGGATCAGCAACCTGACTCTTGCTTTGTTAATGTCCACGGGAGCTCTTGTTTGAGGCCTACTCGGGCCTGGTGCTTAAGTAGTCTGTTTGGTGCATAGGTGCTTTAGGTTATAGTAGCATATATTTCCATGACCAGTATCGTGTTTCCATTATACCTCTCATGGTGGTAACGGGTTTCAAGAGAAGCGTGAGCAAGCGTTATAGATGAGTTCATGATGCGTCTTGCGTTTCTGCATTCTGAAAGCCTATGTAAAAATAATAAAGATGCACGTCCGTGAATATGCCTGTCGCCTACGTCAGAGCACTGAGTATGTTCTTCGTGTAGATTGGTGTGGAAATGTTAAGTGTGTATATTTGTACAGATGTGCTTCCCGTTGTCTAGGTCGTCATGGCATCTCTAACGACGTGTGGTTTTTAGTCTAGCTGATCCGAGCCGCGGGTGTCGGCATGGCCAGTGCGGGCTGCTGGGCAGGCAGGTGGACACATCCGTATGTTCCTGTACCAGGGTACCTGGTCGTCTGGTAAATGGACAAACTCTTCTCGCGGCGGGTGTCTGGGCCGTGACCCTCTAGGCCAAGCGCGAGAGGTGAAGGACGGGAGCCTGGTCTTCCATTCTCCCACTTCAGTCCCCCCTCTGGTCGACTTGTCGACCACAAACATATCCTTCTCGTTATCTCCTCTTACCCTCCATATCTTAGTTATCCCTCCGAGATGTCCATAATGGTTTACATGATCTTCAAATGACCAATACATGTATTCACATGTTCCTCCAGGAGTACAGTATACCCATCTTCCTATGTAGCTCCTGGGGTTCCTTGGGTTCTCGATCTTCACTGATGGTGGGTCTAGATGATTGGTGATGATTTGGGTGCGCAACTTCTCCCTTTCTTGTATTATCACACCTGTATGCTGGCCGTCATCTGCTGGCATTAAGGGGTGCATTCCCACCATTTCCAGCAACTCGTCAGTCGTGCGTGCCTTCCGGGCCTTCCAAAATCTAATTATGATCAGGGTAGCTCCAGCCAAAATAGTACACCCCACTATTATTTTCAGTCCATCTGACAGCCAAGATGGCATCCATGACCATAATAGTGAAAACCAGCTCTTATCCTTGTCTACACCGTTACTTTCGTCCATCATTTTGGAGTGCATCTGGGCCAATTGTGAAACTGCTTCTGTCAGTGTACCATTGTCAGCATCGTTGGCAGGTATGAACGTGCAGCAAGATTGTCCTATCTTTGCACAAACTCCTCCTTCCATTGCTGTGAGAAGGTCCAATACATATCTGTTCTGGAGTGCTACCATCCTTACAGCTCGCAGCTCCTCTTTAATTGCGTTGAACCCATTTACTGTTGAATTGATGGTCATCATTAGTTCCCATCTGGTTATTTGGAGCCATTTTGCGTTTGCGTATGCCTGCAGTCCCGGATGTATTATTGAGGAGAAGAACATTGCTGCTCTGCTGAATAGTCTGTGTTCTGGCGGTATTGATGTTAGTTCCGTTTCCGACCTTCCCCACAGGTAATTTCCTGTCAGTGGCTCTCCTTGTCTTTTTCTCCTATTTAGGACAGTATCATTGCTGTTGGTCCTGTTCTCTTGCTCCTTCTGAAGTGGTGCAGATCTCTTTCTTCTCCTATCCCCTTCATCCATTTTAGGAAATTTCGCCACATCGACATGCTTCTTAGGTACCACTAGTGATGGTACATTGACGTGTACCATTGTGCACACACCATTCCACAGGGGAGGCAGTGTATGATATGCCTTTTCTCCACAGGCCCAATAATGGTCCATTATTACTGCTGTTCCCGCTCCCCCCTCAGGTAACTCCATCACGCTTGCACAATTGGTGTTATATCCTACGTCCACCTCTCCTTTATGCTGGTAGCATATTTTGGGCGCAGTCAATGGTAATATAGTTATTGGGTCTTCATCTTCTTCTACCCACGTGAGCATTGGTACATACTTGATCCACGTCGTCCAACATCGATGATTGTGTGTCTCGATAGTTGAGATAGTTTCTTTTGTTACCATGTTGCTGCCAATCACTCCTATCTCCCAGCTGTTGCCCAGATACACCTTTCCTGTTATCGTCAGTAGCGGCCTCTCCCAGCATCCTTGTTTACCCGGAACTTCAGTGGCGTACCAATCACATGGTAGATACTGCAGTGTTACCTTCTTTGTTTCTCCTTTTGCAGGGCCACTTGTTATGTACCTGAATGCTTCAGCATGTAAACTGGTCTTATGATAACTCAGATAGGTCTTGAGGAAGTTGTTTTCATATGGGTATGAGTCTCTTGTTTTCCATGTCATGTGCACTACTGTTCCTTGAAATCTTCCTTTCGTTTGGAACAGGGCCAAATATATTATGCACTGTGCTGTTTTTTCATCTATTTCTGTGGCAACAAATGTTCGTGAAGCGCTCATGGCGTATGGTATTAATGAGCAAACGTAACAGCTATCCTCAGTTGTCTGCTTACCAATGCGGGTCATGTGCTGGTACCATATGTTGTTTGTGACGTGTGCTGAATCTTGTACATAATTATCAATACCTTTATTGTCTGAGTATGTGCTGCGTTTAACTCTATTTTGCTTGGGTGCAAAATTACTATTACCACCTGACGTAACACCTGTTGCAGCAGGGAACGGGGGTATATTAGGTTTGGGTGCAGCAATAAAATCAATAGCATAGCTGTACTGCCAGACAGAGGCAGCCAAGAACCCGGTGATCATAAAAATCCCTATTATTTTTATTACATATGCTAATCTCACCGGCATTTTGCTCTTACCTTGCTGCAGTCCTGGCAGCGTATTCTTGCGACGTTAAAGTTGCCCGCCTAAAAATTCTCAAAAGTGCTCGTTATTAAATGTTAGTTTTGTTTCCTTTAAGCTCTCCCTATCAAGTAGTCATTCAGTGCCCAGGCGAAGAGCTGCTCCCACGCTACTCTAAGTGATCGGTCTCTTAGGACCGGCAAGTACGGGCGGAGGTGGGGCATGGAATATTCTATGGCCAGGAGGAAGGCTGTGTAGTAGACACGTACCCTTCTCCTTTTTAGGTATGTTGGCCTTGTTATTTCGTATACAAATTGGTGTGACAATTCTTCTGGGTAGTTATCGTCTGGGAGTACCATCTACGCCTGTACACTGAACTTGTTAATTAGCTTTTTCTTAACAATACAATATTACGCAGTTCCTGTATGTACGAGAGAAAAAAGAGAACACTCACGTGTTTACATGTGTATTGGTGCAAGCAATGTCCTTCAGTTTTAGTTACAACTGTACTTAGCAGTCAATGGGGGGGTTTGCGCTCAGATGGCGGAAGTATTTTTACTCTTTGAGCGTGTGACCATGGGGTGGGCAGTATGGGGATCACCCCCTTCTTCGTCAGTTATCGTCTCCGAGGGAACAATTGGGTCGTTGTCTGTGGTGGAACTTTCTTCCGCTGTCGGGGATGTTGTTGCTGTTCTTCCCATGGACCTGTCGTTGGCGCTGGGGCGGGTCTGCAGTTTGTAGATCTTTACGTCATGTAGGTGGTTCCAGGCACGCTTATCCTTTAGTTTTACTGCTCTTGTTGATACGTCCTCTACCAGATGGGGGCCAGTGAACCTCTTCTCGTTCCACTTTCTATTGAAATTGCGAAGTAGCACGTGGTCACCTTTGGCAAGTTTGCACAAGTTCTCCTTTCCCAATTCTGTACTTGCGCCTTTTTCTTGATTGCTGGTAGACCCGCCCCGTGTGCGCTCGAGCTGTTGAGACACAAATACGACACTAGTAATCAAAGAAGACACATATTAATACATTTCATCACCTAACACACTCGCTGAACTTTCGTGGTCGGTGAATGCCCTTGACGTTGGGGTTAGGGGAAGGCGCATTTGACGTCCAGTAACCACTTCGTGGGGGGTGAGGTGGTGGTCGGACCCTGGCCTATTTCTAAGTTCAAATAAAGCTAACGGAAGGCAATACAACCAACTTTTCTTTGTTGTTTGTTGTATTTTTGCAATTGCCTCCTTCAATAAGCCATTCAGGCGTTCACATACGCCATTAGCCTGTGGGTGGTATGCACATGCAAATTTGTGTTTAATGTTCAGCAGGGATGTGATATGTTGGAACATTTCGTTTGCGAAATGTGGGCCGTTGTCTGATCTTAACACCTCGCACACTCCCCACCTGGGGAAGACCTCCCTTACTATGAATTTGGCTGCTCTAAACGCATCAGGGTGTGAACAGGGCCCTGCTTCAATCCACCTAGAAAATGGGCATACTACTACAATCATATACCTATTACCTTGACATATGTTGATCATATCAACATAGTCAATGTGAAGGTGCCGAAAAGGTCCTTCTGGCCGGGGTATGGTACCTCTTATCACT
Source organism: Ambystoma mexicanum (assembly GCF_040938575.1). NCBI lineage: Eukaryota > Metazoa > Chordata > Amphibia > Caudata > Ambystomatidae > Ambystoma > Ambystoma mexicanum. The sequence goes on along the minus strand of NC_090935.1, from coordinate 676,492,841 downwards.
TTTAAAGTATGACCGGCCGTAAACTGTTGACATGTGAGGCAATTGCTGATAAAATTTGACACATGAGAGTTTAACTCAGGACAAAACCAATCTTCTCTAATTCGTGCTGCGATTATTTCCTTGCCTGTATGGGCAGGGTGATGTAATTGGCTCAGGGCGGTATTTAACAGTGCCAACGGTATTACAACTTTCCCCGTGCCACCCTGGCGCCATAGTGCGTCGGTTGGGGACATTGTACATCCTCTTTTTACCCATACTTCTTTTTCGGCCATTGGTGCAGCCGCTTGTAGTTCCATAATCTGTGTGGCTGGGAGATGGGTGTACCCTTCTTTTATTAACATCTCCCTAGCTATTCCCCTCCCTCTCCCTCTCTGTGAGTCTGTGGGGTTCCATATCTCACCAAAGTATGCAGCATATTTCGCATGTGCGTCTGCTGCTGCATTCCCTTTTGAGACATGGTCTTCACCATTGGTGTGTGCGGTGCATTTTACTATGGCTAGCTCTTGGGGGTCGTTTATTACCTCAATTAATTCAGCCAACAAGAGGGCATGTTGCACTGGAGTGCCGTCAGCTCTCCTAAACCCTCTTCTCCTCCATTTTGTTAGCCCTGAGTGGACAGTGGATGTAACATATGCACTGTCGGAATATATTGTTACACGTTTGTTAAAACTTTCTTTCAGTGCCAATATTAGTGCAACTAGTTCAGCGGCTTGAGCAGAGTAATGCTGTGGTAACTGTACACATTTCATAGCCACACACACCGGAGCCTCCATCATTTTTACCACTGCTGCCCCAGTCCTTCGTATCCCATCTCCTTGATCAATAGTTGATGACCCATCAATAAACAAAAGCTCACCTCCCTCTAGTGCGTTTTCTTCAACTTTTCTAGTACATGAGTACATTTTAGTTATTTGGGTGCAGTCGTGGGCGTAATCTCCCTCTTCAATTACTTCTGCTAGGAACCTTGCAGGGTTAACAGTGCTACATCTAACAATCGCTAGTTCAGCCCTAGACAAAATGATCTCATAACCTGATGCCCTTTGTGTCGTTAGTGTGGACTTGGGTTTATTCAATATTGCAAATAATGCATGTTCCACAAACAGTGTAGTTGGACACCCCATAGTTACTGCTGATGCTTTTTCTACTGCAAAGGCGGCTGCAGCGAGACCTTGTTCACAAGGGAAGTGGCCTAACATCACAGGGTCTAAGTGTCCGCTGTAAAATGCTACTGGTTTATATCCCATGCTCGTTTTTTGTGCCAATACTGCCTTCATCACTGCTGAGTCGCAATGTGAAAATATAAAAAAGCGTCGCTCATAGTCTGGGGATGCCAGCACTGGAGCAGTTGATATCGCGTCTTTCAATTCGTCAAATGCCTCCCTCATTTCCATAGTCCATCCCAACTTTTTCTCCCCTTTATTTGCTTCCTTCAAACCCTCAAGCAGGGGTCCTATGTATGAGCTGTAATCAAATACCCATGCTCTACAGTAGTTGCACAGCCCCAGAAATTGCTGCAGTTCTCTCACAGTCTGTGGCACGGGAGTGCTTGAGATGGCCTGTGCTCTTTGTGGTGCAATCCTTCTTCCATGTTGGGATATCAGTTGGCCAATGTAAAGTACCTGTTCCTGACAGTATTGTATCTTTTCCATGTCTACCTTGTACCCCTTTTCAGCCAATATTGTCAACATCTTTAAGGAGTCCTCTCTACATTTACTTTCGTTTGTACTGCAAATTATTATGTCATCCACATACTGTATGTGCTTTCCACCTCAACGTTACCCAAATCCATCTGTATTACTCTATTGAAAATTGAGGGTGATTCACAATACCCCTGTGGTAATCTGGTATGTTTCCACTTTGTATTTCGGTAAGTGAAGCTTGTCAAATCTTGTGAGTCTGGGTGTAATGGTATTGAGAAAAAAGCATTTTTAAGGTCAATCACTGTAAATCGTGATGCTTCTGCTGGAATGCCACACAATATTGTGGCCGGGTTTGCTGTTACTGGATACTCTGCTTCTACTATGTTGTTCAAGGGTCTGAGGTCCTGTATGAAGCGCCAAGACCCCCCTTTAGCCTTGCGCACCGGGTACACAGCTGTGTTACATGGTGATTCTGAGGGGACCAATATGCCATTGTTTATAAGGGCCGTTATGGTTTCATATATGCCTTCATCTGCCTCTTTTGACAATGGGTACTGTTTCACTCTTGGTAGTATGGCACCTTTTTTCAATTTTATCCTTACACCCCCTATGCTTTTTATGCATCCCACGTCATAAGGGCTAATAGTCCATAATGATTTGGGCACCTTTGACATATCCTCCTTAAAAAATGGGACTGGGGTGCCTGCGGGTGCCTCAAGTGCCATTGCAATTTTCTGTGCTACTTGTTTGTGAGCCACTCTTAGCCATATTTCTACACTCATCATGAACACCATTTCATCTTCTTCCTTTTCTTCTGAGAACAGCTCTTCATCTGACACCTGGGTCAGCCTACATCCTTCTGCTAGTGCTATCACCGCCCTCCATGCTCTCCCTTCTTTATCTTGGGCGTGCACAGCAACATAATCAGCTGTTGCAATAATGCTCTCAATGTCCATTACAAACACCTTCCCTTCCAGTTCATTAACTGGTGTTTCTGGTCGGAACAGATAGGCTGCTGGCCTCCTCCATATTTTCCCTTCTATCCCTGGCATCCATGCAAATGCCATGTCTGTGCCATACTGGAATAGCTCGCCATCTACTGGCTCCGCCCTAATCGCTGTCTGTCCACAGTATGCTTGTAAAATCTGTCGTGCTGCGAGCATGTTAATCCCTGGAGTAGAGCAAATTATGCAAATTATGCCATCCTCTGTAAAGGAGATCGTCATATTCAACCTGTTCATTATGTCTCTCCCCAGTATATTTACTGGTGAGGCACTATAATACAAAAGTGGAACTGACAGATCATAATCTCCAATAGATAAGGGAACGTTATCAGTAAATGGAACCAACCCTTTAGCCCCAGAAAATCCTTGGGTGTTCATGGCTTCGCCTGACATCTTAAATTTACCTTCCCTTATGCAAGACCGGGTTGCCCCGGTGTCAACAAGAAATGATAATTTTTTGTCACCTATCGTTACCTCTATGCGTGGTTCCTCCGCACTATTAGGTGTTACTGACAGGATGGGACACACCAAGGCCGTCTGTGGGCTGGCCTATTGGGGGTACAATGATTGGCCATTCCCTGTGTAAGGGTTGTGTCCCAACACCGTCACCCTACCCAATTGCGTTTGTTGAGCTTGGGGTGGTGGTTGTATTAACGCTACTTGTTGTTGTGGCGGTGGCAGTTGCTGTGTTATTTGTTGTTGTGGCAGTGAATAGGTTTGTGGCTGTTGTGTTGTTTGTTGTTGTGGGTCACTCCCTTTTTGTGACATCTGCTGTTGTTGTATGCCCTGCTGTTCTTGTGAGGTCCTAGGTTGTGCTTGTTCATTCCATGCTGGTGTTCCTGGCCTGACCCTACATGTACGTGACATGTGTCCTAATAGTCCGCAGCTCCAACACACGGGTGGTTCCCTGCTTTGCCATGGGAAGCTCCCTGTGTTGTCCTGGTATACGGGTTGCCCTGTGGGGTAGTAATTTCTAAGTCCCCCAGCCTGTTGTTGGGTATTATATCCGTATCCTCTCCCCCTCATAAACCCTCCTCTCCCTCTGTTATAACTATAATACCCAGTTCCTTGCATTGGGTACCCTCCTCCCATGTTTGGTGCGTGTAATTGCAGAGGCGGTACTTGCTGTATTACACCTTGTGGAGGCGCTATTTGGGCGGGATCTTGTGCAGCCACTACTTGCGTTGGGCTTTGGGCCATTGGTGTGGGCGTAGTTATTAGTGCCCCTTCCATTGTGTATTTAGTAAGTTTTTTCTGTACTAGTTTGGCCTCTTCTGTTTTCCTATCCTCTTCCTTTTGTTTCATTTTTCCTTGCCATGTCCTGCAGTGATGTACTATAGTTAGTTGTATTTCTGGCCATGGTTTTGCTTCCATCCCCACTACTTTCTTTAGTTGTTTCTGAACCCCTTCTGGGAGCCCTTGTACTAGTATATGATAAAATATGGCTGGTGTTTTGTCCCATTGTTCTCTAGTTTCCATGCGCCACTTCTCTTGAATATCCTGGATATAATCAACAGGGTCCTCATTTTCACCCATCTTACGGGAAGTAATGGCTCCTATGTCTGATGTGTCTGGGTACTGCACTCTCAGTGCCTGCCATAGCGCATGTCTACAGTTTGCAAATAGTGCCCCATCATGCGATGTGTTCGTTATTGTTACCCCATGGAATCCCGCTCTTTTCCAAATGTCATCCGCTCTATCCCCTAATATTGATATTAACAGGCCCTTCACATCTCCTACTGCTAGTTTCTGTCCTGCGGTGTGTTTTTCCATTTCATATATCCACTTACCCGCACCTCCACTTAGTGATGGGAGCCTGCATTTTATATTTTCTTTATCCGTATGTTTCCAAGGTACATACTGTGGTCTAACCCCTCCTCTCTCCAACAGTGGCATTAAATTCTGTCTCGTGTCACCCTTTACGCTCCATAATATTGAGTCTTCACACCCCTCCTCTTCCCCCGTTTCCTTTACTACTTCAAATTCATCCTTACTACCTCTGCTCCTACCTCCCTCTTCTGCCTTTCCCTTTTTTTCGTCAGTTCCTGTGTTCAATATGGGTATGTCTATTTGTCTGTCTTGCCTGCGACTAGGGAGGTCCCTAAGCCGACATGCATAAGGTGTAATTTCGTTCATGAAGGGCGCGAGCTTTATTCTGTGCAGTGAGCGTGCGGTAGTTGAACATGTATGGTGTGACGTGGGAGGGCGTGATGGAGATGTGGGTGGCGTGGTTTCATGGGTTTGTGTTTCCCCTATTCTTTTCACTCCCTCCTTACTTCTCTCCAGCTCCTCCCATCTTCTACTCATCCAGGGCGAATCTATGTTTGTCCTAGTGAGGTATAGCTTATCTAAGCTTTCCCTTTCACTCTTTCTTCCATCCTTCTCCACTCCTTCTTCCTCCTCACTGCAAAAGTCATTCATAAATGGCACCCCCCACTCTGCCTTTTTTCCTTTTATTGTTACTGTTTTTAAGTCTATTAAGTCTCTTTCTCCCCTTTCGTTGTTACTCTCCCTACTCCTCCCTTCTCTTCCCCCTTCACTTCTCTCCTCCATTTCCCTACTATTTTCCTCCCTTTTTCTTTTCAATTCCTCCATTACTTCGTTGCTCATCTGTTCCAATATTCTTTCATCCTCTTTCTTCCTTTCCCATTTCACCCTTTCTCTTTCTACTATGCTCTCTATTACCTTCCCCTCTTCATATTTCTTAGCTGTCTCTGATAGTACCCTCCTTCTCCATATTTCCATTTCCTTTTCCTTTTCTTCTTCTTCCTTCTTCTTCTCCCTCAGCACTACTCTTGATACCCTATCTGCTGCTGCTTTTACCCTTTCAGCTTCTCTCTTTTGCTCCTCATTTCGTTCTCTTAATTTTTCCAATTCGTTCTTACCTTCTTTCCTTTTCCTCACTCTCTCTCTTTCCTCCCTCTCAAGTTGTTTGATCAATTCATTCTGCTCATCCCTTAGTTTTGCTAATTTTTCCTCCAAAATCTCTTCCTTCTGCCATAGTAGCTCCTCTCCCCTCATTTCACTCTCTCTGGCACTATCCTCATCGGTTCTCCTTACCGCCTCCCTTTCTTCTCCAGTTAGTGAACCTCGTAATTTCAATAATATCTGTGCAGCTACCCACTCATCGTTTCCTATCTCTACAGTCTGCTCTTCTCCAATCCTTTCTCCCCCCATTGGTATCTTCCTATGAGCCACATATGGTGGAGGGCTGTATGCCGGGTTCGAGTATCCTTCAGCCGCCCTGAACTGTCCTTCTATTTCTCCTAATTCTCTTAAAGGGTACAACCCTCCTCCCTCTGTTTTCACTCCCGGTGTTATGGGTGTCTCATTGTTCCGTTCCTTTTTTATGTCGTTTGATTTATCAATCTTTTCTCCTCCCTGTCCTCCGTTCCCCGTATTCTTTGTGCTTTCGCACCCCTTTTCCCCATCCGTTCCTTCTTTCTTAATCTCCTTTTCTTCTGGTGCTTCCCCCATAGTGAACATTCCATTTGGTCCTGGTCGGGACCCCTGGAACATCCTCCATAAGTTAAACACCGCCACATGGTTTGCCAACTTCTTCCCCTTGTATGTATTGTGCAGATGGTTTAGTAGTGAATGTTGGGCATATGGATCGAAACTACCATTAGGCGGCCATGGTGTTAACATTTTGTTGTCCGTCCCCTGGGTCCACTCTATGCTGTACTTAATTAATTTCTCCCTATGTGGTGGCAGTGTGGTGCATATGTGTTGTAATGGGGTAGTGAGGGTGTTCCCCCACCCTCCCGACCCTCTCCCGTATGACATAGTGGCCCTCCCCTTGTTACCCTTCTCTTTACCAGCAGTTTACAATATACAACCTCGTATTGCTTACCTTGCCCCGCAAGTGTGGGGACTTACGACAATCCCTTGACAGATTATGCAATAATAATAAATATGATGTTATATTATATTCCTTCCCCTACGGCCCCCTGCGGCCGAAGCGCACGCAGCCCCCTGCGGCTGCGTACCCCTTACGACGATCTTATACAGTCGTCCTGTTTCTCCGTTCTCTCCCTCTTTTACACTTGCCGTGGCCGGCGTTCTCCGTGCGCAGCCACGCCCCTTTCCCCTTCTCCTTTTCCGATCCTCTAGACTATCCGTTATCTCCGTGTCTGCTCCCTTATCATCTTTCTCTTCCTCCCCACTCTCAACCCAAAGTTCCTTATGCACGCGATATCCTATTAAAACCCTATTGGTGACGTCACCGATTTCTTCGAGCTACTGGTATATTCTTGTTATGTTCTTTAAGTTCAAAATACACTTGCAATCTACCCCGCTAACCCTACAGCTGTCTTCCTGTCTCTCCTGGAACAAGGTAATCTCATCAATAATATAACCGGACTGCGCACGCTGCGTCGCCTCGCGTGTGATACGCCCCTCAACAGGAGGGCTTAACCAGCCAATTATCTTCCGTTTTGGGCAACTATGTAACTAGCTACCGCCCACAGGGAAACGTCATCTACCTATCGAGTTTCTTACTCGAACAATAGGAAACCTCATCTACTCATTGATCAATAAATGTCAAGTCGTAGGAAACCACACACACCCACCCTCACACGTAGTCGCAATTTAGGCCATCAGTGTCTTACGAGCGGCTGCACGTGATGTTTTCGTGCCCCGCCCCCCTCTGTTGCGTAACGTTAGCCCACTGTTCTCGCACTCGTTTCGCTACCATTCATTCCATTGGCAACACTCAGTTAAACCTTCGCCGCACATCTGTACAATACCTCCCTCCTCCCTTATTTACTTCCTCCCCCTCCCTCACAATTTCGCATTGCTTGTTGTGCGTGTCATGCTCACCAAGTTCTCTCGATGCAGGGCCGCTCGACTGCGTGCACCCCTCCAAGCGGCTCGCCACCTCCCCTCGTCTGGACCACGTCTGGACACTCGCCGACCGCGGGCGGGATACTTCTCAACCGGCTCCCGAGGGCCAATATCCGGATTGCGCTGTCCGGTCTTCTCGCAGCTCCGCGATGGTCCTGTAGTCCTCAGAAGGGGGCAACGGCAGAGGGGGCCGCGCCGCCGGGCCTCCTCGCAACGGGAGTGCCTGGAAAAACTAAAAATAAAAGTTGATCTTAAACAGATCTCAGCAGTGCCTCCAACTTGTCGGGGGGAAATTCTGCCGGGGTCGGCCGGGCCGTCCGCAGACCTTCGGGCAGGGAGGCCCCAACTCCTCCCGTATATCCCAGGCGAGATAGAGTATGAGACACACACAAGGAGCAAGGTGACTCTGCTGTTTATTTAGACAAAACGGCAGGGATGGGTCAAGGATCGTACGCGTCCGTCCTGACACACACACAATCGTGGGGCTCGCAGGCCCTTTTTACTGCATTATGACGCGCTACTTGCGTCACTTCAGAAAGTTAACAAAAAACCTATCGCCACTCTTAATTGGTTGCTCGAGTGGTAGGGTTAGTATAGTACACATATAGAGAATGATATTAGTGGACAAGGTGTAGTCAGGTGGTATATCTGGGTTGTCCCTACAATTAGATACATAAGAATTGTTACATGAAGACTCCTGAGGATTGGCTAGTATTACTGACGTCTGAGATAAGAGCCCCATGTTCTGATTGGTGCATCCGTGAGCTTCCCAGCCTGGGACCACCGTTGTTCCCAGCTCTCGGTGTACCTATGTTTGCAACAATGTTTCAATATGGGTACGTGCAGACAATGTGAGGATTTATTCATAGGTGGAAGGCTGACTGCTCCCACTGTAGCAGATGTCCATTGAGCCTTTCAAGTGTATCGGCCTGTGTCTCGTAGTGAGGGACCCAGCCGCCTTTTCTCTCCTGGGTTTTGGCATCTCGTCAGGTTCGGCTTGGTCACGTGGGGAGGGACCGTGAAAGAGGCAGAATTCTGCACAATTAATATTGTTTTTTCTACTGCGCGTCTGGTTTAATTTGTCGGCGTGCCTTTATCGTTGAGGCGCGGAGTGCGAGGTTGCAACATCGTGCCTTTGATGATTTGTTCTTGGATGTGGGTTTGCAACATTGCGACCTTGGCTGGTTGCTCCACCGGGTTCTTTCTGCAGGATCAGCAACCTGACTCTTGCTTTGTTAATGTCCACGGGAGCTCTTGTTTGAGGCCTACTCGGGCCTGGTGCTTAAGTAGTCTGTTTGGTGCATAGGTGCTTTAGGTTATAGTAGCATATATTTCCATGACCAGTATCGTGTTTCCATTATACCTCTCATGGTGGTAACGGGTTTCAAGAGAAGCGTGAGCAAGCGTTATAGATGAGTTCATGATGCGTCTTGCGTTTCTGCATTCTGAAAGCCTATGTAAAAATAATAAAGATGCACGTCCGTGAATATGCCTGTCGCCTACGTCAGAGCACTGAGTATGTTCTTCGTGTAGATTGGTGTGGAAATGTTAAGTGTGTATATTTGTACAGATGTGCTTCCCGTTGTCTAGGTCGTCATGGCATCTCTAACGACGTGTGGTTTTTAGTCTAGCTGATCCGAGCCGCGGGTGTCGGCATGGCCAGTGCGGGCTGCTGGGCAGGCAGGTGGACACATCCGTATGTTCCTGTACCAGGGTACCTGGTCGTCTGGTAAATGGACAAACTCTTCTCGCGGCGGGTGTCTGGGCCGTGACCCTCTAGGCCAAGCGCGAGAGGTGAAGGACGGGAGCCTGGTCTTCCATTCTCCCACTTCAACGTATCCTATCTCTTTGCCAAAGTCTGGAAGTAAAAAAGTTCAAAAAGGATCTCCTGGTCTGCACTCCAGGTATGCCATTCATTGACACCGAAGGTCAGTGCTTCTTCCAGGCAGACTTTCCCTGACATCCTCTTTGTTGTTCCCTCTCCGGACCTTTGGATTCCCCATATGGTCTCAGTGCTCTCCCCTATCTCTTCCTCTCCCATTAAAGGTGGCACCCATTGGGAAGTACTCTTGGCATTCTTCCTGTCCTCTAGGGGTATCATTAATGTCTACCTAAATGGCACTGTCATGGTCCAGGGCTCTCAGCCCAACTTCTTCCTTCTTGATAGGCGTCTTCTGTCCCTCATCAACTTCCTCCCTTTACTTCCGCTCCCCCTTCTGCCACCCCTCTGGCCCTTCTGCCTCCTCAGATACATGTACCACACTCTTGTACCCCTCCTCAGAAGAACTTCAAAAGTGGCAAACTGCCCCACTTAGCTACCGTCAACTCCTGCTCTGCCGTCAAACAAGCATCTGAGAATTCCCACCTCCTTGAAGAACTCGACCTTGAGGTCCTCGCTCTCAGCAAGACGTGGTTCACTGCAAGCTCTGTCACAAGTTTTGACACTCTCCTCCATGAGGGTTACAAGATCCTCTCTAAGCCCAGGCCTAACCAGTCCCAGGGTGGAGTGGCCCTGATCTACCCTAAGTGGGTCTCTGCTACTATCATACCCACTCAGGCCTACCTCTCTTTTGAATGCCTCGTCTGCAGTCCTGGTGCCCCTCCTTTCCTCTCACTGACTCTGGCCACCACCTACAGGGCCCCTGGCCGGGTCTCCCTCTTTCTATCTGAGTGGGCCGACCTCACCTCTTCTCTCCTGGCCTCCACCTCCAAGCTTATCCTCCTCTGAGACTTCAATATTCACCTCAACTCTCTTGATGCAGCCTTTGGATTCTTCTGCAACCCCTGTGACTTTCTTTCCCTCTCCATTCTTCCCTCCGGTCTAATCTCCACTGACATCCCCATCTCCAACCCTCTCATTTCTCCTCTCTCCTGCTCTGAGCATTCTCTCCTGTCTGCTCACATGGACCTCCTGGGTCCCCTGGCTAGGCTCCGTCTGCATTGCCAGTCTCCGCCGTCATTCGCCCTATGAAGCGAATATCAGTTGCTGGTTTTGCAGCCACATTTACTCCCCCTCCTACTTCTACCAATGACTCTCACTCTGACACAGCCCTTACTAAACTTCAACTCTCCATCTCCAACACTCTGGACATCTTTGCCCCTTTAATGAGGATCTTCATGAAACCTGCCTCCAAGTGCAACTCCTGGTTTGACTCCGACCTGGCCTCTCTGAAACGCAGGTGTAGAGCAGCTGAGCGGAAGTGGAAGGCTTCGAGCACATCCTCTGAAAAACTAGCCTGCCTCCTGCTTCAAAGGCAAAACCGACTTTCCATCTGCTTGAAGAAGAGGGCCCATATCCAAGCCTGCATCTCTGGTGCCACAAACAACACGGCTGAACTTTTCAAAATCTGCAAGGAACTCATCAATCCTAATGCATTCTCACATTTCTCCTCTGCCCGCTCACTTCATTACTACTCCCTCTCGTCTACACCACACCCTTCTCCGTCACCTGTGCTCGGGCCTTCTTTGCCCCCCCCACCCTCCTACTCTCCTCTTTTTCTCCCATATCACCTGATGAGGTTTCATCCAAACAAGTGCTCCCCTGTTCCTCCAGAACTATCAAGACAACATTGCCTCCCTTGCTCCAGCCTTGGTAGATTTCTGTAATCACTCCTTTGCCACTGGGTCCTTCCTGTCACTCCTCATGCACTCCCGTATGCACACTCTCCTCAAAAAGCCTTCTTCCGACTCTTCCTGTCTGGATAACTTCCACCCTATCTCCATTACCCCCTTCCTGGGCAAACACTTGGATAAGCTGGCCATCTCCCAGCTTATCCACCACACTGAATCTGTTGGTTGTCTCCACGACCCAGTCTGGCTTCAGAGCTACCAGAGGCATGGCAAATGCACTTCTGAACGTGTGTGAAGACTAACTCTATAATCTCAATTCCAACTCTCCTTCTATTCTCATCCTTCTTGACCTTTCCTCTGCCGTTGATACAGTCACTCATGCCATCCTTATAAATCAGCTCTGTGATACCCCTGGAATCACTGACCTGGCTCAGGACTGGCTGACCTCCTTTCTCTCTGAACAACCTTCCCTGGTTCAACTGGGCCAGTTTTTCTCCTCCATCTTACTCTCCACCTGTGGTGTACCTCAGGGCTCTATTCTCTTGCCTTGGCTTTTCAACACCTATCTTACCCCCTTAGCCCATTTGATATCCACCTTCTCTACTAACTTCCAGTGTTATGCAGATGACATGCAACTCTCCTTCAAGCGTCCCTCTTCTGCCTCATCCTCTTCCTCATTCCTGACTGCCTGCTATTCAGACATGGTGCGTTTCTAATGATCTCTGCCTAAATGCCAGTAAGACTGAGATCCTTCTCATTGGGAACCCAGCTCCCTCCTTCCCTCCTATACTCGGGCCACCCTCCATGGGCCCCCTCTGCTGACCCTCCTGTGAGGCAAAAAACCTTGGTGTCATCTTTGATTCCTTTCTCTCCATGTCTCCTCACATCACGGACCTTGCCAAGAAGGCCCGCTTTCAGCTGTGCCCCCTCAGAGACATTCCTCACCTTTCCTCAATGTCTCTAGAGCTCTGGTCCTCTCCAAGGTGGGCCACTGCAACAACCTCTTCCTCAACCTGCCTAACTCCTCCCTTCGCCCCCTAAAATCTCTCCACTGGCTCCCAGTTGCTGCAAGGAGCAAGTTCAAAACCCTCTGCATCATCCATAAGGCTTTCTGGGACCCCACAACATCCAACTGTCTGGGCCTCATTACGACCTTGGCGGTCCGGGAACTATGGTACTGGTAAGCATGCCAGTACTGTAGTTCCCTGACCGCAATACTACGAGCTGTGCTCCCGGGTGCCTGTCAGCCCACCAGGTTTTTCCTGGTGGGCTGACCAGCACCCACGAGCACAGCACGTCGGATGCACGGCAGCACTCTGAATGCGCCGGTGCATCCGACGTCCCCATTCCCATTCAGTCCTATGGGGCCGAATGGGGATGGGGAGTCCGTTGTTTCCGGCACCCGCACATGAGCAATTCTTGCGCATTCGCCGGTGCCGGATAAAATGCAACTTCGGTTTTACTGGCACGGCTACCGCCAGAGTTGTAATGAGGCCCTCTCTCCCTAAATACCTCCCTGCTTTGGTCTTCTATCACCAACTCCCTGCAGATCAGACGCTTCTCCAAGCAGAGATTGGGAGGTAAATCTCTCTCCTCCGCAGGTGCCTACCTCTGTAATGGCTTCCCTGGCCCTCTCAGACTTGAGCCGGATCTCCTGAATTTCTGGAAGCTTCTCAAGACCCTCCTTTTCTTGCCTTCCTTGCTTCTCCCCCTCCTCCTACCCCTCCCCTGTTAATGTTCCCCATGTGTCTCTTGGCTGGCTGCCTGGTTTCTTCTGATTCTTACAGGGCACATGGCCCATCCGACCTGTCTACCCCTGCACTTAGTTTCCTCTGACCACCCCCCTACCTGCACATGCCCTTCTGCACCCCCTGAGCCCTTCCAGCCCCTTGCCTCACACTTAGCATGTAGACCTTCTTCTCCTGCACTCTCTTCTCCCAGGACGTGTACAACTGACCTCCCCTTGCGCTCGCTTACCCTCCGGCACTTCCCCCTTTCCGTCTCCTGAGCACTTCTGTTTACTGCCCTTGCACGATCCGAATGTCACAAGACCTAGTAGGACCGTTTTTGTTTGTCCTCTCTGTTCCCCCCTCTTGTCTCATTGCGCCTGGAAGCACATTGCGTACAGGTGCATTATAAAAACCCAATAAATAAATAAAAATGAAAAAATGTTCTCCACAAGCCAGTCTGAAAACATTTTAAACGATGAATGACCGTGGTATCTGATATGGATCAACAATGGCTGTCTGATCTTATGAATATGAGCCAGTTCCATGGAGACAATGATGGCTTTAGATATATTCTAACCATCATTGATGTCTTATCAAAATACACCTATTTTGAGGCTTTAAAAGACAAGACGGGACCCAGTGTAGCAGCGGATTTTAAATGCATATTTAACAGTGTGTGAGTACCCGTTAAACTACAGACAGACACCTGTAAGGAGTTTCCGAATAAACCTCTCAAAAGCCTTCTAAAACAACACAGATGCACCATTTCATAACACATTCTGAAGTTAAAGCCTCCATTGTAGAACATATTATACAAACTTTTAAAACACAAATCTGGCATTTCTTCACAGCTAAAAGCACCCTTAGATATGTGGATGTGTTACCCACATTTATAAACGTGTACAACAACACACATCACAGATCTATTCAAACTACCCCTGTAACTGTAACACCCCAGAATACTCTGGAGGTCTGGAAAAACTTCAATGCTAAAAGACTTTTTGAAAGGCAGGCAAGAACTACCCTTAAAAAGGGTGCGGGTCTTGAAACTGAAGGCTGTCTTTACAAAGCGGTATTAGCAGAACTACAGCAACGAGATCTTTCTCACAGATTGAGTGGCTCTCTGCGAAGGTCTTTAAATATACAGATTAAACAATTGCTTTGGGCAAGCTGTTTAAAGTGTTATTATAGGGAGGAGATCCAGAACGTCAGCGAAGACCCATGCAGAGTTTAAAGAAAAGAAAAAGTCATAACTAGTAAAGGACAAGGGTCTAGGAAACAATATCTAGTTAAATGGCTGGGATGGCCTGTGCAATTCAACAGTTAGGTGGATAGCCACTCTCTAGAAGCCACAGATGTATATCGGGAAAGTCTTGGAGCCTATAACGTTTTACATTATACTCCCCAGCAATGCCTCCACAGATACATTCCCAGAGAACAAAATATCCAACTTCAATGTGATGGTCACAGAAGTCCAATATGTCCTTTCGTGGGATACCTTAGGCAGCGGGGATGCCACGTTTATCATAAAACAAGCAAATTCTGCAAGGCCTTCACTGGGAGGGTTCACTAAGGGGTACTACCCAAATATACTGTATCTTGTCAGAGTCATCAAAAAAAACATATCAGCCATACCAGAGTATGGGGACATAGTTTAACATCTAGACCCATTTTTGTTCAAGTGCTGGACGCGTCTGTCAGGTTTTCAACAACGGGGAAACTGTGCAACATACTGGGGACTGGCAACATGTTGGAAGAACTGAACTGCGGGACAATTGCTGAGATGATATTAATGGTAGGTTTTACAGTTTACTGATTTACAGCAATATAGTGGAGTGTCAAAGGGTGGGGGATGGCTATGCACTATTACATAGAACTGTGGAGGTAACAACAATGACTTTGTAAACATTCAATATAGCAAACCCGATTATGGCCCTGTGTGTAAAAACCATTTCGACAGCATCGACATTCAGATGAGAGATGATCAAGGGCTGTTTGTATTATTTCATTTAAATACTCAAACATTTGGTAGTGGTTGCACTTCCGACCGCTACGGCTCAAAGACTAATAAAACAGTGTTACAATGGCCATGGTGAAGAACTCTGGGGCCTCCTGGGTTTATATGGAATATTACAGCACACAGGACAACTACGGCGATCAGCCAAACATTAGCGGGAGCCCTGTAATAGATGAAACAGGGCTCAACAGTATCTCCAGAAGTCTCTTTAGACGCTCAATGCCGTTCCTATTGAGTTAGCTAAACCACACATGAAAATGGCTGCTACAAGTGTTGCGAAAAACATCATGGGGAGTGTGTCAACAGCAGTTGCCAATCATCTTTCCAACCAAAGCAGAAGAGCATTAGCCATAAAACACACAAGGATGGTGATATCTTCTAAAGAACAATGGTTCCTCCGGGGAGTGTGTGAAATCGGAGCTTGATCTTTTCAGCATACCACCGATGCAAACTAGCATTGAGAACAGTTTTTTCATGGAGGTGTCACTCCTGGCAACGCTATTGCTGCAAGCTGTAAAGAGTGGAGGGGGGTATCTGTATTTCTGTCCCCTATAAAGTTGGGGTAGAGGCACAGAGTACGCCAGCCAAGGCTCTCAATTGGTAATGTTGGACGAGCAGCCAGGCTGAGACTCTCAGGAGGTGATGCAGGATGGTTCTTAGGTACAGTGAATCCTCAAGCCCCCACAAAGGAATACCCACACACTTTGTCATGTGCTATCTCAGATGCTTTATATAGAATATGGTACAGATAAATATGCACATTAATAAACTGCACACTTTGTACTCAGGCAACACTATCCTAACAATGATAAATATATGCATATCTATGGGGTACCACAACATATTTTAGATTCAATTTTGAATGCACCAACTGCTGACAGTAATTAAAAAGGATAGACATAGCACTGGATAATTGCAGAGACATTAATGAAGAAAGGCGGGTTAGATTAGGAACTTTGGCAGAATGCTTTCTTTAAAGTAGATAAACAATAAAGTGTGAGGATCCCCCCACCTGGGCAAACTGTAAGGGAAAAGCTAAGGTGTACTCTATATTGTATATTACAGCCCAGTCCAAATATGTTCAATAATGTTCTGCTTCTTTTTCTAAAGGACCCACTACCTCAAAGTACCTGGGAAGCCACATGAGAACAGGATCCAAGACCAATTTGGGACCCGTGGATGAATCCTGAGGCTGGAAGATGCTCTTCTTCGTCACCGTACATTAGGTACCTTGGCAGACAAAGTGGTAGAGTTTCTTGGCTTTCCTTGATGAGACTCCTTGAGGATGGACCCCCTTTGGAAGAAGGAGTCAATGGGATGTCATTGTCAAGAAGAAGAAGGAAACCAAGCAGTTTAAGAAAGGCATCACTTTTAGTCTTTGCAGTGATCTCGGTTGGCTGGTCGTTACACCATCTGGGGATGTCCCACAAAGGCCAAACTTGCTATGGACCTTGACAAGGCCTGGCTGAGAGGATAAGAACCTTGGTGGCCTTGTATGAATTTCGGTGGTTGACAGGTGCAGCAGTAGAAATACGTGTGAGGTTTTGGGATTTTGAGGTTGATCACCTTTCGGTTCTTCAGTGCTGCAGCCACAACACAGACCTCAGGATGGCTTCTGGCAACTTGGACATGAACACTGGACTGGACTGTGGACCCTCAGACACTCGGCACATCTTCTTCGAATTTTGGTGCCGGGAAACCCACCAGCAGACACTTTACCACAGACAGCGACCCTGGATCTTCTCTGGCGTAGATAAGTGAACTGATATCATGGCAGGGATGCCCCTTGAAGGATTCTTCAAAGATTCTCAACTTTCACAGCTCTGGGTATCAAGCATCACTAGGCCAGTTTACACCCTCTTCCAGGCGATACTCATCTGCTTGGCTTCCAGCGATCATGAACACTCCTCAGGAACCTGGGCGACACAGATGAAGATCTTGGCGTCCGTGCGGGTCACCGGAGTGCCCATATAATCGCCTTCGGCAAAGACGGGACTGCTGCACTGACAAGATAAGCTTTGCAGGGCTATACCGAAACAAAATGCCTATTTGTTGAAAGATAGCCACCACAGCGGCATCGTCGACCAGCAGAGATGCTGGCCTGGCCCTCAGCCTGCCTTCACTATGCCCTGATAGGCTACTATTTCATACCGGATTTCCTGGGAGCCCGCAGGCTTCACCGGCCCCCACCAAAGGTCCTGGGACTCCCCTGTTTGGCCCTGCATTCCATGAGAGGTACCGGCGTGCCCACATCATCGCCTTCTGCAAAGCCGAGACTGCAGCACCAACAGGGTAAGCCTTGCAGGGCTTACCAAAACAAAAAGCCTATTTGTTCAAAGATGGCCATCGCAGCAGCATCGTCAACCAGCAGAGATGGCTGCCCAGCCATCAGCTCACCTCTGCCATGCCCCGATAGACTACCAGCCCTTTTTCATACCGGATTTTCTGGGAGTCAGCAGGCATTGCCGGACCTACCCTGTCTGGCCCTGTCAGGAACTTGGAAAGGACAGGACGCCTGCCATGCAAGTAAGGTATGTGTCTAGCTTCCAGCTTCGTTCCCGCTCACATTCAAAATCTTGTAATGTCCCACTCCTTACCGGAGCACACTGCCATTCCACTAACATCATTTCTCCCTCTGGCATCACAAATCCGGGCCAGGGAATTCCCCTGCAAGTCGTATGTTACATCTGCAGTAGCCTCGGGAAGATAGCTCAGGGGCAACGTGCTCTCCTTGGAAGCAAGACGACACAGACCAACACAGGTTTGATCCCCGGTCCAGGCTTGGAAACCTCTGGGTATTAAGCGTGCTATAAATAACCAATCATAGCCCTAATTCCCCGTGCGATGGAACCATGCAATGTGCAATCAAGAAACCTGCACCTATCAGCACATTATACACCTAACCTCTGCTACACCACAAGGCCTCCGACTACAAGCATCCGCAACAAGCATGTTGGCTCTATATCCCATCACCTCTGCAGAATAAAACCCCTGCTGTGTCATTTGAAACCACACAACCAGCCTCTCAAAAATGAAACTCTCAGCCTCGACCTGAGAAAACCAACCCACGATCAACTAGCAGTATTTGACCAGGTGCAAATATCCCTGGTGATTGTCAATACCCTTGACAACCTTGACCCCAGTTAAACAATGCCTACCTTCCCAAACCTGCTGCCTGCTTGCCTAAATTTGTGACTGACCCACCTGAAACTGATGCCTGCCTGCCCAACAATGTTTATGTGCCGAATATCGATGCATTTCTGCACGGAAAGGTAGTCGGTCCAATTCTAAAACCGGTCTGCCTAGAGCTGCTGTATTCATGTCCAAAACTGATGTATGTCTGCACCAAATTGTAACCTGTTTGCCCAAAACTATGGCCTGTCTGCCTAAAAGTGATGCCTGTCTGTCAGAAAATGCTGCTTATGTGTCCAAAATTGAAGCCTGAATATGCCTGAAGCCCATCTGTACAATACTGTGTCATCATGCTCTCAAAAAGCCCACAACATGACCCTCATGACCTCTGTCTTAATCCCTGCCAGCAACAAACCCTGGGATCTAGCTCTGAGGCATCACCTAATCAATCCCCTGATGTGACTGACAACTATGTCCTCACCACTATCTCTAAAGCCACCCCCTACATTATCCCCTGAACCATGACACCTACAGTATAGAACCAAACTCTGCTTGCTGACCTTCTAGCCCTACACTCAATTTAGCATTAATCAATGCGTGCTCACTGCCTGCCCATGCCCTATGCATCCACAACCTCCTGTTAACAAATAGCCTGGACGCCCTGGCAAAAACAGAAACTTGGCTGCATGCAGCATCGTGCCCAGTGCTATTTCTTGCCACCCTACAAGGCTACACTATTCTCAGGAGAGATGGACTAAACTCCAGAGGTGGAGGAGTTGCACTCTTAGCCAAAGACCACTTACACATTAGACAGCTTAACACCTCTCTCAATGAAAATTGCAACATCCTCTCTGTAAAACTGACCATCTCTCCCACCAACATAATCACGGCCCACCTTGTGTACGGCCCAACAGGCCCTATACTCACATTTGAAGAAGACCTACTGCATACGCTCCATGATAATATCAAACCCTCCTCGCAAATGCTTTTCATTGGCGATCTGAACCTAAGCCTAAATGATCGCACCGATCTACCAGATACCTCTCTAGCCAACTCCCTATCTGCCGTAGAATTCACACAAAACATTCACAACCCCACCGATAACAAAGGACGCGCCTTAGACTGGCCAGCGGACATCAATTTCCATATCATTGTCAAAGATAACACTCCTTGCCCGTGGTCAGATCACCACATCATCACTTTCATTATCCCTCTCAGCAAAGAAGCTAAACCACCTACTCATTGAGTGGGTTGCAGGCGATTGTGGCAGGGGATGGTGATAGGAAGGATGTGATTTTGGATATCAGGAGGAAGATTGATCAGTGTGTGCGTGGGGGAATGGATTTGGAGTTGGCGTGGGTCCGCAGTCACAGTGGCATTTTGGGTAATGAGTTGGTGGATCTGGCGGCGGGTGAGGGTATGAGGAGGGGAGCGGTTGATGTGAGGTTGCCTTTGAGTGTGAATGAGGTGAAGGCTGTGATGGTGAGACGGATCATGGATGAGTGGCAGGAGAGGTGGGTGAGTGGGGCGAAGGGCAGCTGGATGTTTGGTGTTCGTGGAAAAGTGTTGGTGAAGGTGGATGCGGGGAGTCTGGAATGGAGGAGGGGGGAGGAGGTGATGCTGAATCAGTTGAGGATAGGGCATGTGGGGCTGAATGACTGTCTGTTTCGAGTGGGGAAGCGTGAGTCGAGGGACTGTGCGGTGTGTGGGGTGCCTGAGACTGTGGGACATTTTTTGCTTAGGTGTGAGAGACATGTTGTAGAGAGAGAATTGATGAGGGTTCGGTTGACTGCGCTAGGTGTGACTGAGCTGAGTAGGAGGACTTTGCTGGGAGGTGACTGGGCGAGAGGCAGAAGGAGGAGCAGTGTGATGTTGGATTTTGTGAGGCAGACGGGGCGGTGGGAGGAGTTGTGAGTTTATATAAGCTAAGTAATGATTGGTGGGTCTGGTGCACATCATCCTTTAGGATGGGGAAGCGCCTGCGTGGGTCCGCCCACGCCTCCGATAATTGAAAGAAAAGAAACCACCTACTAAGCGGCTGCCACCATCACTGGCCCATTGCACCCGCAAACTAACTAAAAAACATCTTACTCCTCTCCTTGATGCCCTGAATCCATACTTCCTGGACACTTCCAACCCAGAGAACCTAGTGGATCTTTACACCAAAACACTGACCAATGCCATCGACACCATCGCCCCACTAGCACCCAAAAAAGCCAAACCAGTAGCTCACACCAACACTTGGTACACCCAGAATCTCACAATCCTCAGAGCAGAAAAAAAGACTTGGCGAAACCCGCTGGGAAAGTAACCCTTCTGATGCCCTCAAACAGAAATTCTCCAACCTTCCCAAACAATGCAAAAAAGCTGTCATCCAATCCAAAGCCACCACCTTCAACAGTAGAATCACTGACGCCACCTCGAACACCAGAGAATTATTCACCATCCTTAGAGAACTGGAAGCCCCAGTGCCCCCTGCCTCCACAATAGCCAAAGATCCTGCCTGGTGTGACAGTGTGCAAAATGCTATGCTGCAAAAAATATACATGCTCCAGAAAAACATTCTTGCCAAACAAACTAGGCTGATGCTCTCTCAAACTAGCCTGAAGGCTACCCTCACTCCCACCACTGATGCCCCTAGGGACCCACTCTTCAGCTTCAATGAAATCACCATCCCAGAAACCCTTCACATCTTAAAAGGCCTAAAGCCATCTAGATGCAAAGGTGATGCTTGCCCGGCCCCGCCAATCAAAGACTGTGCAGAAGTACTGGCACCATTCATCACCTCTGTCATTAACGCATCCTTTTCGACAGGCATTGTACCCACCAGCCTCAAAGAAGCTTGGGTCTTACCCCTATTAAAAAAACCTACACTTCACCCAGTCTCTCTGAATAATTACTGACCTATCACAATGGTCCCCATTCTGTTAAAAATACGCTACAGAGCAGCTTATGTCCAAATTTAAGGCCACCTCAAAGCTAACCTAATCTTGGAGTCAGACGATCAGGCTTCCGCCCAGGACAAGGAACAAAGTCTGCTCTCCTTGACTTAAAACCTCATATGGATGAGATTAGGAATGAAGGGAAACCTGCCTTACCACACCTACTAGATTTGTCTGCAGCCTTCCTCCTAGTTGACCACAAGATACTATGCAACCACCTCACCCACTCAGCCTCATTCTCCAGGAAGCTGCCTCTTGGATTGCCTCCTTCGTAGAAGGCAGAATAATGAAATTATTCTCTGACAATGCATGTGCGGCACCCACCCCATCAGCTGTGGAGTACACCAAGGTCTTGTGTCTCACCAACTCTCTACAACATATTTACCAAGCCCCTTTTTTGACCTCCTGGACTCCCTTAGAATAACCTTCATGAACTATGTGGACGACACGCAAATTCCCCCGCCCCCCCTCACTGGCTCGTGCACAGAATATGCAGCCACTTTAAGCTCTACCTATGCCACTATCCAAGCCTGGATGGCTACCCATGGCCTCTGTCTCAATGATGAGAAAACTGAACTTCTCATCATTGGTCACTCAGCAGTGTTAATAAAAACGGAACACTAAGTACTCAGCCTTCGACATTGATGGCACTCTGATCCCAGTCTCACCAGCTATTAACACTTTTGGAGTTTACCTTGATGCCACCCTATCCCTTACTCATCAAGTGAATGCTATATCCTCCTCAGCAGCTGTTACGGGGCTATGCTATTACAGGGCTCGTGTCTCCTTAAGAGACTGCAACCCTGCCACGTGAGAGACATCACGTGGGGAAGTACGTCAGAAGGAGGGGAGGGAGTTTGAAGGCAGTTCATGCATGTACGTGAATAAAGAGAGACGTATATCCTCCATTGGTGTGTCTGTCCTCCTTTCAAGGGCCCAGTCCGGGCCTAACATCTGGCGACGAGCTGACCTACCAGACCACCGAGTCCTCCTCCTTTGCGAGCAGTGATCCTGCTCCAATCCGCGCCGCGGGCACCTTCCAGCCCGGCGCACGTGTCTGATCCCAGGCCGCCTCCTCCTCAACGCGCCGGCAGCGCATCCGCGCCACGGGCAGTTCCACGCCCGGCGCCCAGCCTGATCCCAGGCCTGCCTCCTCCTCGCCGCGCAGACAGCACATCCGTGCCGCGGGCATTTCCGAGCCCGGCTCCTAGCCTGATCCCAGGCCTGCCTCCTCCTCGCCGCGCAGACAGCACATCCGTGCCGCGGGCATTTCCGAGCCCGGCGCCGAGCCTGATCCCAGGCCCGGCTTCTCCTCACCGAGCAGACAGCGCATCCGCGCTGTGGACAGGTCTGCCTCCTCCACCCGTGTGGTCCCTGCGACGTTGCCTGATCCCAGGCCCGGCTTCTCCTCACCGAGCAGACAGCCCATCCGCGCTGTGGACAGGTCCGCCTCCTCCACCCGTGTGGTCCCTGCGACGTTGCCTGATCCCAGGCCTGCTTTCCTGGAAAAGAACATTACAAGAATAGATAAAGAGCGGGTGACCCCACGCCCGCGTCGCGAGACACAGCAGCCACACCACCAGGCTCCAGACTGCTACAGAGAACCCACATGCCAGGCGCCATGCGGCCCAACAGCAGCTGACCGCCCAGGAGTGTTTCTCTGGGGCGCCCTATGCCGACTGCACGACGACCCACCAGCAGGTGCAACGGAAGCCTGGAAGTCATCAAAGGTGGGTCAAACAACACTGCCACCACACATACTCAGGCACACCCTGCCTGCTGCGTAAGCCCTCAGCATGAGCTCACCTCAGGCCCAACAACCACCAAATGCCCCAGCCCCTGCAAGGAACACAGCAACGACAGCATGGCGCATGCCTCCCCCATTTTCAATGATGCCACAAGCAGACAAAGGTCCAAGATGGACTGATTGGCTAGAGGACTTTAACACCTTCATCGATGCTGCAGGGGAAGACAAGTCCCCTCAGCTACGAAGCATGTTCCTAAATCTGGCGGGCAATGACATCAAAGTCCTTACCAAGACCATTCCCCCTCAGAACAAGCTGACTTTCCAACACTAATAGCGGCCATAAACAGAAGATTAGTTATTGAACCTAACAGAGACTATGAAAGATACATATTCAACCTATGCACACAGAGAGTCAATGAAACCATTGATGAGTTCATAACCCGCCTACGAATAAAAGGGGCCAACTGTCAATTTGAAGCCTTCTCACTCGACGAAGCCATACGGTTGAGGGTTATTGAAGGCTGTTTGTCTCAAACCTTAAAGAAACAACTCCTCAAAAAACCTATCACCATAGAGGAAGTGAGCCAGATGGCCAGAATTCTAGAGAGAGTCGAAAAGCAAGTGTCACAAATCTCGAACACAGCCTCGACGAGACAAGAGAAAGCTGAAACCGTTGCAGCGCTACAGGCCAGCCACGCAAGACAAGGGGACAAGGGCATCAACCCCAACTATTCCACGACGCCGAGGACCCAACGCCAATGCTACCGCTGTGGAATGTCTTTCCCTCACGCAGGGACCTGCCCCGCCATATCACAGAGATGCGGCAACTGCGGCAGAGAGGGACACTTCCAATCAGTCTGCAGAGCAGGCAGACCATTCCCAACACAAAAGTTCCCAATCGCCCCTCAATTCAAAACGCCTGTCAGGAACCCCCTAACCCAGGCCTACCAACCACGTCCATACGCCCAGAATCCACAGAGGTAGGTCAGAGTAGTCGAAGAGGTGTACCCCATGGATGACAGTCAAGAGCCCCGAGGGTGAAGAATAAGTGTCCCACATCAGAGACGAATATGATGGGCCCCCGGAACAATTTTCACAATATGAGGGAGGCTCACAAGGGGGCCAACAGGAATTCGACCAATACAATCAGTATCCACACGACGAATATGTGAATCTCATCATGGATGAAGGCGAAGCCCGTGAGGCACCCAAGATACCCGTTGACATAGCAGGGCAACAATTCTGTTTCCTCGTAGACTCGGGAGCCACCGTTAACATAATGGGTGAGAAGGAATTCAATCAGATCACCAACCGGCCGCCCCTGACACCCTCAAACTCCAAGATCTACCAATGGGGTGCCACAACTCCTCTGCAATCGATTGGATTTTTCAGCCGTCGGCTCATCCATGATAACCAATCCACCACGACGGACATCCACATCATTCGCAGCCCTACCAAAGGCAGATGCCTGCTCAGTTACAGAACAGCGTTGTGTCTGGGACTCATCGACATACATGTCTGTGAAGGGGACAAAATCCGTTCGACAGACCCGACACTGGAGACGAGAGAGAAGGTGCTCTTCCTCTCATCAGCACTCACCCAAACTTGAACGATGTCGCGCGATGACATCCTGAAAGAGTTCCCCCTCATCTGCAAAGGCCTGGGTCAACTGAAAGGGCCACCTGTAAAACTCCACATAGATCCCACCCGAGAACCCAACTGGGTTCCATCTTCAGGCCGCAGTGTCGGCAGAACTCAACCAACTCCTCATTGATGGAATAATTGAGCCAGCCACGGGTCAGACCCCATGGGTATCCCCGTTGGTAATAGTACCAAAAGACGGTGGACGTCTCAGACTCTGCGTCGACATGCGCATAGCCAATACAGCAATCCAGCGCGAAAGGCATCCTGGGCCACGGATTGAAGATATGATAGTTCAACTGAACAAATCCACCCTCTTCTCAAAACTGGACTTGAACCAGGGTTACCACCAGATGGTACTCCACCCGGAATCCAGAGGGATCACCACGTTTGCCACACACGACGGGTTGTTTCGGTACAAACGCCTAAACTTTGGCATCTCGTCAGCTGCGGACATTTTTCATGAAGCCATCAGGCAACTCATACGTCCGATCAAAGGCACACTGAATTACAGTGATGACATACTGGTATTCGGGCGCACCCGTGAAGAACATGACGCCGCTCTTCGCGCCACGTGCAAAGCCATCCAGGACGCAGGACTCACGTTAAACGTGGATAAATGCAGATTCAGCAAAAGCAAGCTAAAATTTTTCGGTCACATCTTCTCGGCCGACGGGATGACACCAGACCCCGACAAAGTAGCCACTATATTCAATCTGCAAGCCCCAAGACAGATTGCCGACGTCCGTTCTTTCCTAGGCATGGCTGGGTATTGCGCCCGATACATACCCCACTATGCCACCATCACGGAACCTCTTCGGAAGCTACTCCAGAAGGACATGTTCTTCGCCTGGACCGCCGAATGCCAGGAGGCGTTTGACTCCATTAAACAGTCCCTAGCAGAAGCGCGGAAACTGGCCTACTTCGACCCAGAATGGCACACTGAAATAGTGGTCGATGCGAGTCCGATGGGACTAGGTGCTATACTCGCCCAGACCAACGGCACTGACGCTCACCCGAGGCATGTAGTGGCATATGCCAGCAGAGCACTTGCGTCCCCCGAGGCCGCATACTCCCAAGCGGAAAAAGAGAGTCTAGCAGCAGTCTGGGCATGTGAACACTTTCACAACTTTATCATCGGGAAAAGATTCACCCTCATAACGGATCACCAGGCCCTCCTGTCGCTGTTTGGGAACCCACAGACGAAAATGCCTCCCAGAATCGAACGATGGGGCATCCGGCTGCAAGAATATGACTATCATATCATTCATCGACCGGGGGGCGAGCATAATCCAGCCGACTGTCTGTCGAGACACCCCTCCGGAACGTCAACGCCAAGACAAGGCGACATAGAATACATAAGCTATGTCACCACCAACGCACTACCTCCGGCAATGTCACTGGAAACAGTGGCACTCGCAACAGCAGTGGACCCATCCATGGCCTTGGCGATTGAACTCACAGAACACAACAAGAGGAAAGACTACAAGAGAGCACTGTCAACACACCCAGGAGAAAAACCGAGACGAATTGGAAAGGATTGCAAGAGTTCACTCAGAGCTGGCCGTACAAGACAGCACCATACTTCTCAGAGGGTGCAGAATAATAATCCCAACGGCCCTGAGGTCTGAAATAATCAAGACAGCACATGAAGGTCACAGAGGCGCAGGCAACACCAAGCGCCAACTACGACGCCACGTATGGTTTCCTTTTCTTGATGCCTTAGTTGATCGATGGGTAAGAAACTGCATAGCATGCCAATGCACAGCCAGAGAGGAAGCACCCGCACCTCTACAAGTGACACAGATCCGGGAACGCCCGTGGGAAAGGGTGGCGGTAGATTTCTACGGGCCCCTAGAGTCAGGAGAATACCTACTCCTGTTCATTGATGAACACTCACGTTTCCCCATTGTCAAAAGGTCATCATCCACAGCCTTTGGACAAGTAGCGGCAATCTTTGATGAAGTAGTGAGCGAATGGGGCATACCAGATGTGATCAAATCTGACAACGGACCCCCTTTCTGTGGACATGACTTCTCAAAACTGGCAAAGCACCTGGGGTTCAAACACCAGAAAATAACGCCACTCTGGCCCCAGGCGAATGGCATGGCGGAGCGGTTCATGTCATCTATCAAGAAAACAGTACAAAGAGCCAATCTAGAAAATGTAGATCTCCACCAAGCTCTGTGCAGAATGCTTCGGGACTACAGGAACATGCCGCATGAAGCGACAAACAAGACCCCGGCTGAACTTATGGTAAAGTACCAAGTTCGCACAAGGATCATTCAACACCCGTTGAACAGACCGGACACAGACACACAACTCATAGAAAGAGACGCGCAGAGAAAAGAACGAGCCCGCACCCAAACCAATGAAAAGCGGCAAGCACATCCGAAAGACTTTCAAGTAGGAGATGAGGTCTTTGTCCAACAGCCAACGGTGAAGAAGAGCGACCCTAGATTCTCCCCGCAGACACTACAGGTCACGGCCGTTAGAGGAACAATGGTGACCGCCGAAAACGAAGAAAGAGAAATCACAAGGAACTGCTCAAAGTTCAAGTTGGCAACAACCACAGACTCCGAGGGACTCCAAACCCCAGATCCTGAGACGATGACAGTGGATGGGCGAGACACATTGTGGACGCCTCCAAGGTTCTCTCCCCGGCCAGGAATCAAGAGGACAGAGAGACCTGAAGAAGATCCTCAAGAAGGTACCAGCACCCGGCCCCAACGTGCAATAAAGAAACCAGCACGCCTGGTCGAAGAGTGCTGAACTCGATGCAAGGACATTTCGTCCGGGGGTGATGTTACGGGGCTATGCTATTACAGGGCTCGTGTCTCCTTAAGAGACTGCAACCCTGCCACGTGAGAGACATCACGTGGGGAAGTACGTCAGAAGGAGGGGAGGGAGTTTGAAGGCAGTTCATGCATGTACGCGAATAAAGAGAGACGTATATCCTCCATCGGTGTGTCTGTCCTCCTTTCAAGGGCCCAGTCCGGGCCTAACAGCAGCCTACTCAACTAAACTCTTAAATGCAGCCAGACCTTTTCTCATGACATACAGCTGCCTTACGATCGCCCAGGCTGAACTAATGTAACGCACTATTTGCTGGAACTTACACACAAAACATAAACAAACTCCAGACTATCCAAAACAATGCCCAATGAGCCGCTCTGAACATTCCTAAGTCTGAACACATATCCGCTGCACGTAGAGCTGCACACTGGCTCCCTATCCAGGAAAGAATTGCCTTCAAGACACTTACCATCACCCATAGATGCATATCCAAATCTGCCCCGCCTTATTTGTTCCATCGATCCACCAAGACTCACTCAGCCAGGCCCACCATAACCCTGTACACACATTGGGACTCATTACGAGGTTGGAGGTAGCCTTGCCGGTAAAACCGGCAAGGCTACCCCCAAACTGCCAAGAAAATCCGGCACCCGCGAATGGGCAATTACCAGGGTATTCCACCCCCACCGGACCCGGTAATTGTCTTTTCGCGGGTGCTGGTGCTGCTGCCGGTAGATCCCCATTCCCATTTGAGCCCCATAGGGCTCAGTTGGAATGGGGATGCCTGTAGCACCGGCACGGTTCATTACGGTGCCAGTGCTACAGGCTTGCTATGTTCGCGGGTGCCTTTCATTCCGACAGGCCAGGCAGAATGAAAGGCACCTGCGAGCACAACTCAGAGTTTGCCGGTCCGGATACAACGGTACCGGAAAGCTTAACGGTACCATTGTATCCAGACCGGCAACCTCATAATGAGGCCCATAGACTGGTTCAACCTAAATTCAATCGTGTAAAAGCTGGGGGGAGAAGTTTTCCCATCATTGCTGCCAAGCAATGGAATTCCCTCACTCCTGGACTGAGAACAGGATATTCATACTGGGTTTTTCATAAAGCCCTCAATAACTTGGCTGTTTCTTATCCTGATAAACTACCTAATGACCGGACTGACATTATTGACTCTCTGTAACCACGTGAATGTTGATATCTGTGCCTCATATAACTGGTTCTCTCCAGCGCCCTGATGCCCGAGGGCTTGTGCTGCGCTATACAAATGAGATAAATAAATTAGTTTAGGCAATCCTCTTCTGGACTCACGAAGATCCCTTGCCCAGACTGCTGGCACACAGGACTGGCTTCCAGGACACTTTGGGGGAAGAGCAGTAGATGCACCATGCTCCCCCATAGCTATGGAAAGAGGTCACCTATCCAGGTCCTTGAAGCAGCATTGCAGTTTTCAAATTTGATGAAGAGATAAAACTGCAGACCTCTTCATCCAACTGGATTCCAGGATGCAAGCTTAAGATGACTTCAGCTTCAGTTTTCTTGTTACAGCTTCTGACAAGGAGGTGAGTGTGAGGCCCCCTGTTATTCAAAATAATCCCCATTCATTCAGACTAAGCCATGCTCAGCCAGCCAATCAGACTCAAGTGCATTAATGCAGGCAGCACCCAATCCGGCTCATAGGCATTCAGGCTATTCACTGGAAACCAGGCCCCCACAACACAGGATTTCCCAAGCTGCACCATTCTGTGCACCATTCTGGCAGCAAAAAAGCTTTTTTTGCTCAGAAAATGTAATCTTCAATTTGCCAACCAAAAATCACTTTTCGCGGTGGTGCGATCTCCTTCATCAGCAGCTAGCTTGACCCCTCAGCTACTCAAACTCAAGATTTCTGTGACCTTTTGGCCCAGTCTTTTACTACAAAAATGATTGAGACAATACGTACTAATATTGCAAAGGCTACTACTATTACTGGCTCTAATGCTGTGATTGAAACATATTCTCCTATGAACCAGACTGCCTCAGAGGGTTGGTCTTCCTTCCTGCTGTTCACGGAGTCAGATGTTCTCACCGCTATCCACCCCATTAAGTCTGAGTCCCCTTCAGATGCTATTCCTCTTGCCGTTATGAGTGACAGTTCTTTTGAACTGCTCTGTGAGATCACTGGCGCGGTTAACAACTCATGTCAAACCGGCAGTATCCCATCTGAACTTAAGGCTGCCACAGTGATTCCTTTACTTAAGAAACCTTTGCTTGACCCTTTGGTGCCTTTTAACTATCGACCTATTTCACTATTTCTGTTTCTTATGAAACATCTTGAGTCTCTTGTCTCTCCCATGTTGTTGTCCTATATGGAATCGACTGGGCTATTCATTCCTGCCCAATCTGGTTTTATGCCGGGTCAGGGGACAGAGAGTGTACTGGTCTCAGTTTTTGACAATATGGCCAGGCTGGTTGATGCAGGAGGGGTGGGGGACCTGATTCTATTAGATCTGTCAGCGGCATTTGACACCACGGACCACCCCATCCTGCTTGACCGCCTGACTCAAGTCTGAATCTCTGGCGAGGTGCACACCTGGTTTACCTCGTTCCTGGCCAAGAGAACCCAGACTCTTTCACGCCCACTCTTTCTCTCCACTATTTTCTCACTTCTTTGTGGTATCCCTCATGGCTCCACCTTGTACCCTAGTCTCTTCAATATTTACATCTGGCCTCCCGTGTGTCTCATCCGCTCCTTCGGCGTCAGGTGCTACTCGTATGCCGATGACACTCAGATCCTGATCCATTTAGATCTTGATCAGACTGAGATGTCGTTGTGCCTGTGGGGGTGCCTGGCATCCGTGGGGGACTGGATGAACCACAACTGGCTGAAGTTGAATGGCGATAAGATGGAGGTGCTGGGATCTCCTCCTGATCCCTCACTCTGGGTGTCATCCTTCTGGCATTCTTCTCTGGGTCCTCTTCCTGTTCCGGCCAAAAAGGTGAGGAATCTGGGGGTAATAGTCTCAGCCTCACTCTCCATGGAGTCACAGGTTGCCGCTGTCTGTAAAGTAGGGCATTTTGATCATAACATTTTGAGCAAGTTCCTTCTGTTGATACCCCCTAATTTACATCCCCCGGTAGTGGTTGCCCTTGTGCTCAGTCAGGCATGAGGTTCGACCATGACTACAGCCCCACCAAAGCAACCCCGTTATCCACTACACCTAGCCTGCATCCTGGTCCAGGGTCCACTTTACCCCCATAATGCGACCAATAACCAGTGCTCATGGCTTTCAGCCATGGCCAGTCTCCACAATTCATGGGGCATTGGCTTCAGCCATGCCACCGGCTACAATAATCAAATCAGAGTACACAACCCCATTACCATTCCCAGATTTGTTTTCTCATTTAAGTCTATCACGATTTTGAAAATGTTACCACTTAGCAAGTCCTTGATGGCCCATTGCGGTTCCCACGTGGCCATGGCAGTGGCCACATTGTCCAGGGAGCCCTGGACAATCTGGCCATTGCCGTGGTCACATACAATGCCTTAGTTATATTATGTTAAAGGTTCTAATACAGTGCACTGTTGCCACCTGCGTGGCTTCTTGGCACTCCAGTGGATCTTTAAAGCAAGGGGGAGGGGAGTACAGTAGTAGCACTGAGCGGGAGAAAAGAGCTAGAGAGCTGTGATGTGCTGTTGGCAGCTTCCGTTCGGTTGACACCGTTCACTGAGCGTAGGTGTGTTTTTTAGTTGGTAGCCATCATGTGCTGTTGGGCTAGGCTATGTGTGTTTTTTTTCATTGTGGTGTAGTGTAGTGTGTGTTGTTTGTTGTACTTTAGAGGTATGGTTGTGTTTAGTTCAGAGTTTGGGAGGTGTATGCAGAAGGGTGAGTTGCTAGTGGGGTTGGTTAGTGACGGTGCCCTTTCCTACCCCCACTGTTCTGACTAACTGTGGCCCATATCGCTTCCCTTATCTTACATTCTGGTGCGCTGCAATTACCACCCCTGCAGTGTATGCAGAAATGTGGGTTTTTAGTAGGGTTATTTAGTGCCAGTACCATTTCTATCCCCAGTGTTCTGAGTAGGTGCCGCCCATATCCCCACCTTAGTACATTCTGGTTTGCAGCAATTACCACCCGCACAGGTTCCTCCAGGGGGGATGTGCTCTGCGGTCCATAACGTTCCGAGATTGGGATACATCTTGCTCGCCTGTTTCCATCTTAGTCCCACTATCAGTGGTCAAATTAAGTCAGACCCATCTCCCTCCCCTGTTTCCCATTTGACCCTCTACAGGAAAAGTTACACCCTCGGTCCCAAAAACCACCCCTTCCATTCAGACGCCTCCCTTCTTCCCTGCACTTCACTCTGGTCCTGCCTACTCCCTGGTCCTTCTCAGTTGTGTGTTCATTTCACGGTGCATGGTTGTTGTTCAATCGTTTTCATCCCGTTCGGGGCTGAAGAGTCAGGTTTTCAGAGGTTTTCTAAATTTTAGACGGTCCTCCATAGTTTGTATTTCTCTGCGGAGGGAGTTCCAAAGATTTGCAGCTTAGCAAGAGAATTTTGATCCACCAAGTGTTTTCCTCATGTATGGTTTAGGTTCTAAGCAGATGTCGCTGTGTCTGAATGTTCTAGTTGGCTGGTAGATGGTGATTTTCTTTTGTATGACTTCCGCTCCTAGGCCGTGGATCGCTCTGTGTATTATGGACATTGTTTTGAAGGTAATTCATTTTTTGACTGGGAGCCAATGTAGCATCCTTAGCGCTGGAGTGATGCGGTCTCTTTGTGAGAGTTTGAGGAGAAGTCTGCCAGCTGCGTTCTGTATTCATTGAAGTTTCCTCAGTAAATAGTCCGGCATTTCAAAGTATAAACTGTTGGTGCACTGTAGTCTATCCTGTACATGATGCGGGAAATGATGGCCAGTGTTTGTGCATGAAGAATAGGAATGGTAGAATCTTTTTGATCGTGTGTAGATGGAAGAAACATTTCTTAATTATTGTGTCTACTTGTGGTTCTAGGGTTCGCTCATTGTCCATTAGGATTCCAAGGTTTTTGACAAGTTTGGATGGTGTGGGTGGTGTTCCCAGTTCTGTGGGCCATGGGGTGTGCTGGTTGTTTCCTTGGTTGTTGGATGTAATTATGATTTCCGTCTTGTCCGGGTTGATTTTGAGATTGTTAGTGTTCATCCAGTGGTAGATTTCTTTGAGAAAGTTTATTAGCATTGTGTTCGCCTCTTGTTTATCGCCGATTCTTTAGATGATTTGGGTATCATCTGCATAGTTGTAGTAAGTGAAGCAATGTCTGATGAGGTTCATTAGTGGTGTCATATAGATGTTGAAGAGGAGCGTAGATAACGAGATCCTTGTGGTGCTCATAGTTGGGGTCCCCCGATGTGGATATGAATGCTTTTATCCATACTGTTTCTGTTCTGTCAGACAAGAAAGAATGAATCCAGAGTGGTGCTCTGTCAGTAATACCTATTTCATCCAGTCTCTTGATGAGGATGGTATGGTTGACTGTTTCAGATGCTGTGGAGAGGATGAATAGTATCAGTGTGAGTTCGCAGTGGGGTATGCGTTGGTCTTTAGGTCATCCCATATAGAGAGAAATGCTGTCTCGGTCGCGCTCATGGGTCTGAAGCCGACTTGTGCCTGGTCCAATAGTTGGTGATTTTTTACGTGTTCCAGTGTTTGTCCTAGACATAGGTCTCTAATAGCTTTTCTCGATAGAGAATGTTTGAGATCGGTCTATAGTTTGAGAGCTATTCCACATCGGCCATTGTATCCTTGAGGAGTGGTTTCATGTAGGCAGACTTGAATGCTTACAGTACTCTCCCCGTTGAGAGTGATAGGTTGAAGAGGTTTAGATAGCATTCCGATGGTGTAGTTCTGTGTAAATTTTCCAAAGTTATATCACAATTTTTGTACCTACCTTATGACACTTTTCAAAAAATAAAAGGCAGATATATTTGCAAAAGCATGCTGTCAGGTCTGTGTTAAATTTTATGAGAAGTGTCAAAATGTAGGTACAAATAATAGTGATATACCATAGCCCCCACCATACAAAATCCATTAAATCTTTGCACAAACATTCAAGGTTGGGTATATAGTATATTTGGAAATATTAATGTAGATTTGTCAAACGGCACCAAAGTTATAGTTATAAGCCTTCTAAAAATGTTGGGACCCCCCTCTACTTTTGCCCCCTCTTGACAAAACCCCACCAAACATTGCAAAAACATTCACAGTTGGGTCTAAAATGTTTTTGCAAACATTTGTGCAGATTGGTGAAACAGCAGCAAATTTATAAGCCATTCAATCATTTTGGGATCCCCCGATTGTTCCCCCTCTTGGCGAAATGTCAAACTTTGTAAAAATATCAAAACGTGGGTCTACAATTATATTGCAAGATTTCATGCATTTTAATTGAATTGTGCTAAAGTTATAAGCCATCCAAAAACTGCTCTTCACTGACGCTGTAATGCAGAAACGTGCATTGAAGTCCTCGAACTTTTGTCAAGTTCACGAACATCACAGTAATGTCCCTGAACATTGGAGATGTTTGTGGACATCGGAGATGAAAAAACACCTGATTTTTGGCTTTTTATGGCCACATCCCATCCCATACCGTCCTCATCTCCCCAGAGATTGGTTAATTTGTTTGACAAGTGTAAGGTTGTGTTTTTTAATATGTATTTACCACGATGTCAGCAAACTACAGGCACTTTTGGCAAATCCAACATGGCTTCCATTTCAAAGGTTTAAACGCGCCTCACATTTTTTTATTGCAGGCGCATACAATGTCTGCAAATTTTACACAACTCTCTGATCGGTCCAGAGGTGTCTGCCGTCTCAAATCATGAAGTGGGTCCAGGGACCGAACCAGATATCACTAATCTTTTTTAACTACATTTTGAGATTTTTTTAAATCTACTCGACAGATTAACACCAAATTTCAAAAAAGCACGCTTTCGAGACCTGGCTGCCGCTTCTTGCGCAAGTTTGGTGCACATCCATCCAGCGGTTTGGGCTGTAGGCGTGAGCAACACTTTTTCCCATTCATGACCATCTGGATTTGAAAGGTTTTGGGACACACCTTATAACTTCCCTCCCACCGTCCCTTGACGAAATCGCACAAAACTTTGCAAAATAATTCAGATACGGCCATATACTTTTTATGTAAGGTTTCATGCAAATTCGTTGAACAGCTGCAAAGTTATAAGCCGCCCAAAAACTGCTCTTTTTATGGTGGAGCAACTTAACCATAACCACAGGACGGCTACGGCAGGCCCTGTCATATATAACAACAGTTATAAAAGTAATGTACGCTATAAAGAGCATTGATCTGTTGTGAAATACATAAATATAGCTGTGCGCTGTTCTGTCCAAGTCTGCATAAATATGCATAACATCCTAAACGTGGTAGTCAGCGACCAAATAGATAAATATTACTGTGACATTTGTCAGATGATAGCAATAGTATGTAGTGCATGGTTTTATATTTTATAGTTCAATATCAAACTGATGGGGTCACCCTCAAAGTTGCATTTTTATCAACTGTATATTGAATGTATATAAAAGCTAATGGGGATTATCAATTTATTGGGGCTCTTATCAAATGTATATTGAATGCATATTACTTTTTTGGGGGGTCAATAAATGTATATGGATTCAATGAAATTAATATCAAATATATATACACTTTTTGGGGGTCAAAAAATGTATAGGGTTTCTTATCAAATTTACATTACTTTTGTGGGGGTCATGTATGGAGTTCAATCAAATTAATATCAAAATTATATAAACCTTTTTGGGGGTCATCAAATGTATTGGGGACCTTTCCTTATCAAATGTATATCAAATGAATATAAAATGTATTGGGGTCATCAAATTTATTGGGGTTCTTATCAAATTTATATTGAATTTATATAAAATGTATTGGGGTCATGCAATTTTTGAATTTATATATAAATTATTGGTGGACATCAAATGTATTGGGGTTCTTATCAAATGTATATTGAATTTATATAAAATGCTTATAATATTTTTGGGGGTCATTACATTTTTTGGGGTTCAGTTACATTATTAGGGGTTCGATATATTTATATCAAATTTGTATATCGAATTCATTGGAATTCTTATCAAATTTATATAACATTCATATAAAATGTATACCAAATCTCTGTGGGGCATCAAATGTATTGGGGTTCAATTAAACATATAGGGCCTCATTACAAATCAGGCAGTCCGGAAATGACGGTGGCGGTAAACCCGCCGCCACCGTTATTTCCGGACAACCTGATCCCGACTCCTGCAGGCGAGAGGTGATGTACCCCCAGGTTTGACCTGGCGGGTTTAATACCGCCCGCCTGCAGGCGGACTAGGAAACACCAGCAGCATTACGAGATGCTGCCGGTGTTTCCATGATCCCCATTCCCATTGAGTCCCATAGAACTCAATGGGAATGGGGATTAACAGCATTCCGCCTCCGTGATTCCCGGAAAACCGGGGTTGTAATGCCCCGGTAATTCCGGGAATCACGGAGGCGGAATGGTAAAACAAGTCCGGCGGTAACCAGGCGGTTTTACCGCCTCGGTTACCGCCGGACTCGTAATGAGGTCCACAGTATTTCGGATACATCTATATCAAATGTTAGATACACTACATCGGGGTTCTTATCGAGTTTATATGAAATGTATATAAAGATTTCTTTAGGGGGCATTAAATGTATAGTTGTTCAATCAAATATATGGGGTTCAGGGGTGTGCTAAAGGGAAGGGGCCACCTGTCACTTGAAATGCTTGATGAAAGGTAGACCACTCTACTACGCATGTGCATTGGACAAAATGACGCTAGCCTTAAGTCCATTCGTAAACCTTTTTGGGGTCTCAGAAGTGACACTGCAAATTTTTTCATTGTTTTAAAAAGAAACGTAAACATTGGAGCTCATTTTTAACTGCAAGAACATTTCAGTGGCTTTCACATAGTAGGACAGATCCTCTCCTGAATACAGTTTGAGGTAGCCACCTCAGATTATAATCTTGATCTTGTGCTGGTGCTCATTAGGTTGTCCACAGAAAAGAGGAGTGCCCAGGTCTTAGTCTGTGAACAAAAAATCAATATTAATAGGTGAACCCGAGCCTCGCTGGGAGTACCTTACGGTGGTCTCAGGGCTATTCTTTTGTTGAAAGCTGGGACATTGAGACCTCTGAAGACAAAAAACTACACCAAAAGACTAAGGGCATCATTGGATGTTTGGCAATGCAGGAAAAGGTGGTGGTAAAGTGGTGTTAAGAAAATTACTACCACTTTTCCACAACTTTCCTGCAGCACAAAGTTAAGAGTTTAGTGCGTAAATGGAGGAGAATCCAGCAGCATATTTTCACACAAAAAAATGCAATTTTGGCAGATGTAATTACCTCCTAATTACCTCCATAATTCCTCTATGGAGTCCTATGGAGCCTAAGAATGAGGATTAACACCACCTTTCTGCCACTCACAATTAGGCAGAGTTACAAGTGGCATTATCCATAAAAGTGTTTAGCAGAATTTTGCTTGTCCCAAATAACTGTTCCGTATCCTCCTCACTTTCCGCTAATCGCTTTAATGATAATTATAATAATAATGATGTTTTATATATATAGCTTTACCTTCTACGTCTCCTCCAAAATAACTAAAATACATGACACTCTGTCCAGTCTTTTATAACCCTTACCCCCACTTCTCTCCACCTCCCGCCATACCAACAAACTCTTCCCATCCTGCTTCTTTTCCAACCTCTCCAACCAAGTCCGTACTCATCCCTCACTCAGTCAATCATCCTCCCACTCCCATTGATCTCTTCGCAACCCAAATGACCAAATAGCTTGGTCTCCCTCTTTTAAAGGTATCATCCTAGGCTGCTATAAAATAGTCAGTGGTCATGTCCATTTTACCATTGCAGATCACAATAATCCCTCTTTGTACAGCATTGTCTCTCTCCTTCCCTGTCACTCCAAAATCATTGAGAGTGTTACCTTTAACTGCTTTGTCGTCATCTTCCTCGAGACATATGACCTATGTACGGGTAGTATAGCTCAGTGGCAACCCACTCGTCTTGGAAGCAAGACGACGCAGAACAACACAGGTTTTAATCCCAGGTCTGTGCTTAGAAACCTCTTCAGTCTTAAGTGCGTTATAAATAACCTATTATACAATTATGTGACCCCCTTCAAGCTGGATTTTGAAGTAAACACTCCACTGAAATGGCTCTCCCATGTCTCCAACTTTCTGACCCCTTCTCACAGTATGCACCACTCCTTCATCCTCATCCCACTCAATCTCTCTGCTGACTTTGACATAGTAGATCATTCTGCCCTCCTCCAAACTCTTACCCCCCATGGCTTTAATGCTTGCTTGGTTAACATACTCAACTGTTTCCTATTGCTCTAATAACTCCTTTTATTATTCCTCCCCAGCTGTCTCTTCCAGTGGAAATCCCTCAAGCATCAGTCCTGGGCCACTCGTCTTCACCCTCTAAACTTCCTGCTTGGCAAACTCATCTCATCATTTGACTTTCACTATCATCTCTTTGCAAACATCACCAAGAGCTTTTCCTTTCCCTCCTTCAGCCCCAGTATTTCAGAACACATCACCAACTTCATCTCCATCATTCCTCAATGGCTGACTCTACACTGCCTGATGCTAAATTTCTCTAAGATGGAAATCAACTTTCTCCAATACTCCAATGCCAATTCCACACTCACATCCCTCTGTACCTCCTCACTCCATCAGCCATGGCTTGCAACCCAGTAATCTTAAAACCATTCATTTCATCATAGCCACTGCAAGCATGGCCTGGATCAACCTTTCAAACATCAGGACGATCCACCCACACCGCACTCACCACACTGCGAAAACTCTTATCTCTACCCTGGTGCTCAAAAAAAGTTGACTGTTGTTCTATCATACTTCGAGACCTTCACCACTACTTTCTGATCTCCTGAACAAAGTTATACATTTTACAATAGGGGCTTTCCACAATTTAACTAGATCCCCACCCACCTAAGAGCACTGCTACATTATCACTGCCTCTTCAAGTTTCTATTGTTGTCTTGAAATCAATTCATGGGCATGTCCCCCAACTACTTTGCTATATGCATATCGCTACTCTCTCTAAGAACCTGAAATCTCTCAACAACATATCTTCCCCCTGCAATTTCTGCTCCTCCTCCCACTTCCGCTCCTTCTCACTAGTCCCCTATATCTTTATTATTAATGCCGTGGAGAGAAATTCAAGCAACAACGCGTTTCACGGTTCGCACACCGCTTGTTTGTGTATGTATATATGTAGATAGCAATAGTTTAAATACTGATGTCATGTCCTAAATGTCTATCATAGGCATGTTAGTTCCACAGTCAATATCCACTGTCTATGTTACTTTGCATTACCATTTCACTGTCTCAGCAACTATACTGTCAATGTAACTTGCAAAGGCACACAGCTCAGGGACTACCTCGGCTTTCTGTACTGTATCCCATACATGGCATGTCTGTTAGAAATGTCCTCCAAACTAGCAAATAAATAACAAATAAAAAGGAGTGGTCTTTGTATTGCATTCTGAGTCCTACTTGCCTTTCTAACTGCTTTTGCACCATCACTAGTGGCCTTTCTAACAGCATTCTGGTCACCACGCCTGACCCTCTCACCTGATACTTGACATTACCCTCTATAATCATGCGGCTACATAGCCATCCTCCTTCTCCTCCTCATACCATCTCCTAACCAGGAGATTACAACTCAGAAATCCCATTTTATCCCAATAGCGCCCCCTCTCTTAAATTTCAAATGTAGTGCATTTCTGCTTTCTTGCAACCGAGGACTGTAAGTAAGTAAGAGGCATTGGGTGTTCCCTGATGAAGAATTAATCTGTGTCTTATGTTCATGCCTTGATTTTACAGTGGCATCTAAGAAAGGTCAAATTATCCTTCTGTCCCAATCACTGTCATGCAAGCTAATAATGGTTAGTTGCTGTGTTTGGAAAATGTTGAATAACAAACGCAGGAAGGTTGACCCACATGGAATGGCAATCTAGGTTGCATGAACCTAGTTGAAAATGGAGCAAATGTATGGGTATGCCACCTAACGTTCAGAAATTGTTGAAACCACTGTTCAGCTGTTTCCCTTGATCCTGCATGTTCAATTAGCACATTGGCAAAGATCTTGTGGTGCACTATATCAAATACAGCAGTCAAGTCCAACAATAACTGGAGACAAATGTTGTCTTATCAATGGCTTTTTGGATATTGTCGCAGAGCATCTAGAGCACTGATTTACTCCCATGAGTTAACCTACAACCTGACTGTGCTGGTGGATCTGTCAGTTATAATCACCTTTAGGGCAAGTGTCATCTCCGCCATCTGGATGTCAAGGAGCTGGTAGGTCCTTCCCTTCAATGCAGAGCCCTTTCAAGATAGGATATAATTGGTTGATTAATCGAATGAAAGTCACTAAGAATGCCTCTGGTTCTCTCCAAGGTTATGATGGGAAAACAAATAGTACAACGATAAAAAGTGTTATTCATACTTCCACGTTGTTTGAATCCAGTGTACTGATATACTGTGGTTGCATTTGTATAATTGCTGGATACACCTGTGTATTATATTGTGATTGTATCCATTATTTTTAATGTTTAATGACATTTTTATATTGTATATAAAAATGTATGCTAAAATTTAACATATTTTTCTATGCTTTAAAAGTGTGCCCTGTCTAGTGGTCCTAATCAAGGTTGGCACCAACCCCAGACCTTGGTGAGGTAAGGGTTTGTCTTACGCACATTATCACCTTGCTTTGGCGTATATATTGTTGCTTACTCACGAGGCAGGATGATTGTGAGTCCCCCACCATGGGGTCAGCCACTCTGAGAATAATGTATGAAGAAACAAATACAATGTTATTACAAGATACAATTAAACATACTATGAAATTCCTCAGTAATCTCGCCAAAACACATTGGGCCTCATTACACGGTAGGCGGTGAGCCATGGCGCTATTAGCGCCATGGCTCATGCCAGTAAAATACCGGCACCGCCTTGGTGGAAAGGGGATTTACCGCCCCATTCCAAGGTTGGAGGGGCGGTAAATCCCCCTTCCACCATTGCCCTTCCCCATTCCCATTTCTGCCCCATAGGGCTCTATGGGAATGGGGAAGGCGCTAATTACGGCACCGCAATTCTGCGGTGCCGTAATTAGCTCAGAGGTCCCTTTGCGGGTTGGATTTTAACGCCTGCAAAAAGCAGCCGTCAAATCCCCCAACCCGCAAAGGGACCTCGTAGTAAGGCGGTAAGGATTTACCGGTACCAGTATTTTACCGGTACCGGTAAATCCTTACCGCCATCCGTGTAATGAGGCCCATATACTTTAGACATAGTTGTTGGTCCTAAGTGGTTAATCATCCTGGAACTAAGTCTTCCTCGGACTAAGGACCTCATTAGGAGTATGCCAGTCCGATAACAACTGTTGTTAACGGCAGCCACCTGCAGACTTTCACGGAAGCACCGGCATCGTTATTACTGGTGCTTCCGTGATCCCCATCCTCTGGGACTCAAATGGGAATGGGGATTACCAATTTTCCGGTGCCTGACTTCCAGGAACGTAATCCCCTGGTGTTTCTGTGAAACCAGGGGCTGGAAAAATTCGCAAGTCCAGCGGCAGCCAGCCGATTTTGATGGCATGGATACCGCCAGATCTGTAATGAGTCCCTAAGTCTGTGTCCATAGTTCAGAGATGCCCATCTATATTACAAGGGATGGTAAGGAACTGAATAGTGCAATGGATTGACTGTCAGGGAATTAAATGTACCAAGGAAAACATGATCAAGTCCTCAGGAGGAAATAGGTAAACTAGTAGGTATCTAGAGCAGCATATAGGATATGGAGAGTACTTGAGATTAATTAGGGAATGGGGCACCCAAGTTTTGCAGGGAAATGGCTCTAGTGAGTACCCCAGTGGTTGGGAAAAGACAACCACTGCACAGTAAACGTTGGTAATACAACTACAATCAAATAGATTACCCTGCAGATAAGCAGACCCCCTAGCTGTAACATTACCAAGGGAAATCAAGATTCCGCTCATGAGGACTAATAACAGCAGGCAAAGTCATTAGGACAAGAACGAAGAGAGTAGACAGGTCAGAAAGAAGACGCCAAGAAGCCTCCTCCTTCCCCTACCTCTGACTCTTCAACTGACTCGGTACTGTCTAACCTCCATCTCTCCATCTCCAACACTCTTAACATCCTTGCCCGTGTCATGAGGAATCCGCATGAAGCCTGCCTCCAAATGCAACTCTTGGTATGATTCTGACCTGGCAGCTTTGAAACGCAAGTGCAAAGCTGCTGAGGGGAAGTGGCAGGCCTCAGGCACATCCTTTGACAAACTGGCCTGCCACCTGCTCCAAAGGCAATATCGGCTCACCATCCTCCCCAAGAAGAGGGCTCATGTCCACGCCTGCATCTCTGGGGCCTCCAATAACACGGCTGAACTTTTCAAAATCTGCAAGGAACTTGCCAATCCTACTGCAGTCTCCTCCTCTTCCCTCCCAATCCCTCTGCACTGCACTGACCTCCCACTTCTGCTCCAAAACTCAGGACATCCTGTCCACACTGTCCTCAACTCCCTTCCCCAACCCCCTCTTCTCTTGCCTACCTCATCTCCTCTCTGCCCCACACTGTCCTCCTTTTCTCCATTGAAACGGATGAGGTCTCTAGAGTAGTCCGCTTTATGAAAGTCTCCTCTAAACAGGTGCTCCCCTGCTCTTCCAGAACTATCAAGGACAACATGTCCTCCCTCGCCCCTTCCTTGGCTGACCTCTGTAACCACTCCTTTACCACTGGCTCTTTCCCACAACCTCGCAAGCACTCTCTTGTGCACCCTCACTTAGAAAAGCCATCTACAGACCCTTCATGCCCGGTTAACTATTGACCTATCTCTATCACTCGTTTCCTGGGCAAGGAGAGGTTGTCATCTCCCAACTAACCCACCACACTGAATCGGCTGGCTGCCTCCATGACCACCAATCTGGCTTCAGAGCAACCAGAGGTATGGAACCTGCTCTACTGAACACCCGTGAAGACTTTCTCTCAAACCTGGATAAAACTCTGCCTGTGTTCTGATCCTTCTCAATCTTTCTTCTGCCTTTGACATGTTCAATCATGCCAGCATCATAAATCATTTCCATGATACCCTTGGCATCAAAGACTGGCCATTGGTGTTGTTGACTTCCTTCCTTTCAAACCAAGTCTCCCAAGTGCAAGTGGGACCTTTCCTATCCTCCACCTCACCCTCTACCTGTGGCGTCCCACAGGGCTCTAACCTATTTCCATGGCTGTTGAATATCTACCTTGTCCCTCTGGCACACTTGATCTCAACCTTCTCTCCTCACTTCCAGTGCGATGCTGATGACACTCAGCTCTCCTTTAAGGTCCCTTCTACCTCCTCTCAGTCCTCTCTCATACCGGATTGCCTGATTGCTATTCAGGCATGGTGCTCTGCTAACGATCTTTGCCTCAATGCCAGAAAGACAGAGATCTTTCTCATGGAGACACCTGCTCCCTGTTTCCCACCCTCTCTCTGGCTACCCTCCTTGGGTCCCCTTCTTGTGAGGAAAAACCCTTGGGGTCATCTTTGACTCTTCTCTCTCTTTCTTCCCGCACACCACAGACCTTGCTAAAAAGTCCACATTTCAGCTTAACCTCCTCGGAGGCATTCTCGCTTTCCTCGTTTTCACCCAGAAGCTCAATGTATCCAGAGCTCTGGGTCTCTCTAGGCTGGACTACTGCAACAGCTTCAATCTGTCTTCCTTCCCTCTTCCCTCTTCAACTAATACAGAATAGGGCTGTAAGACTTATCCTTGACCTCAAGCCCAGGGACCACATCTCTCCAGCCCTAAAATCTCTCCACTTACTCCCTGTGATAACAAGGATCAAATTCAAGATCCTTTGCATCATCCACAAGGCTATCTGGGGCCTGGGACCTCTCTGCACCCAGCTTTCTCTCCCTAAATATCTCCCTGCTAGAGTTCTCCAGTCCTCTAGTTCCAACTCTCTACAGGTCAGATGCTTTTCCAAGCAGAGTGGGAGGTAGATTTCTTTCCTTGGTAGGAACCTCCCTCTGGAATGGCCTTCCTGCCCCCCACAGACTTGAGCCGGATCTTCTTAAGTTCTGGGAACCACTCATGACTTTCCTCTTCTCCTCCTCCTTCCCTCTCCCCCTCCCTTGCTAATTTCCCTCTGCAGCTAAAACTGGTGCCTTGGCCCTTATGAGTCTTACCGGGGGCCTGACCCTCCTTAACCAGTCTCCCCCAGCATCACTAACAGCACTTGCCTTCAGGCTCCCTTTCTGGACCAGCCTGAATCTGGTCCTCCCTGTCCACCGCACCTGTCCTCCTTCTCCCACTTTTACCCAGCACTAGCCCTTGTGGCTCCCCTTGCACTTGCTCATCCTCCTCGTTCCCACTCCTGCACTTCACCCCCTCTCAACCTCACCTTCCAATCTCTTTTTTATCCCAACTTCCACCCTCCCCTGCACTTCTTAGGTCTTTACACTTGCACAGTAAGAATGTCACAGAGGCTAGTATAACCAGTACTGCTGTTCTTTCCCTTGACCCCCTCCACTATTTTGTCTTGTGGCACCTGGAAACACGTGTGTCCCCCAAAAAATGAAGATCAAGTAACTAATGCTATTCCAAGTGGGAAAACAAACTTGCCGATGAGCATTGTTGTGTGTTTAGAAGCAACTTTCACTTCTGTGATCGGAAAACACATCAACCCCTACTTTTATGTTCCTCGGCATGGTTAGAATTCTGCAAATGCTCACCAGGTCCTCCTACTACCAGGACTTGTAGTGTCAGATGCTGGGACAACATTTTAACCCAAAATATGAATACCACTGCAGGACTGTGACAGAATCAAGGCATACT
Source organism: Ambystoma mexicanum (assembly GCF_040938575.1). Classification (NCBI taxonomy): domain Eukaryota; kingdom Metazoa; phylum Chordata; class Amphibia; order Caudata; family Ambystomatidae; genus Ambystoma; species Ambystoma mexicanum. Next base: position 676,448,841 of record NC_090935.1, on the reverse strand, counting down.
GAGGAGAGAGAGATGTAATTGCAATGTTTTTTTACATCATACTTCATGCTGGAGTCCAGCTTCTAAGCGCAGACCAGGTTTCAATCCCATGGTGCTCCACAATGGGCCTCATTCCGAGTATGGAGGTAGTCATGGCGCTATTTGCGCCATGACTACCTCCCATAAAGATACTGAGTCCGACCTGGTTCAATGGGGATTTACCAGTCCATTCCGACCTTGGAGGGACCGGTAAGTCCCCATTGAAAAAACCATTCCCCATTCCCATTTCCGCCCCCATAGGGCTCAATGGGAATGGGGAAGTAGCTAATAACGGTACCGCAATATGCGGTACCGTTATTAGCTCTAAAGTTCCTTAACGGGTCCCGTCCTTAACACCTGGTCAGACTAGGCGTTGAGGAAGGAACCCGCTAAGGGAACTCGGAATAGGGCGCAAAGGGATTTCCGGCACCGGTGTCCTTACCGGTGCCGGAAATCCCTTTGCGCCTAACTTGTAATGAGGCCCAATGTCTTGTTTCCAGGACAAGTGTGTGGTCTCTGAGCTATCCTCCCAGTCACCATCTTCTCCAACATTGTTACAGTAGGAGGAGAACTGTAGTGAGACAAAACATATATGGCATGTTAGTATTCACGTGGGTTGGAGCAGATAATTCCTTTTTCTAGTGAAGCGTTGATTATGTCCCATATACATGGCAGTAGGCACGGAGGATATTTGTCAGCACCCACTGTGGAAAAGAGTAGCCTGGTAGGTCACTGTGTTTCATTTTCTGACAGGAAATGATGGCTATATCAAGTGAGATGAGTGAAATAAACAAAGATGGGGATAGGTTATTGGAGGACCTGCTGTTTGCATTACCAACCACGGACAACATATTTTTCCTATTTCTATTTATTTCCTGCAATCTTTTTTCTTATGTTGAATTTGTTTTTATTCTAAAGAAATTATGAAACCTTTACTAAGGGGGAAACTCATAATAATCCCTGATTTACCAAGGAGATTAAATTACGAAAAAATTAAACGATCTCTTTTAGGAGAATTGAAGTGAGAACCATTTCAAGGCTAATGAACTTGCAAACAAGCATAAAATGGCTTTCTAGCAAAAAAATACATTGCTGGCCATTGACTTAAATCATGCCACAAAAGACCATGCATGTACCCCCCAATTCAGCAAGGGCAGCCCTAATTTCAGCCCCATCCTTAACAACATGATGAGGGACTTTTCTATTAGTGGAACTGCTCCCTCGCTATCAATTTAACCAATCAGCTGCTGCAGGAGAACATGATCCCTATGTGTGTTACGGTCACATGGTCTCTGCGGGGACGTTGGGGCATGGTTGGAGCCCTCCCTGGACTTGGCTCCCCTAGATCCGGTTTTACCCCCGGCTGCCGTAGTGTGGACTGCTCTGGTTGCTGGCAATGTCCTTGGGAGAAGGTAAAAGCCAGTGAGAATGCTGCGGTTGAATTGTGATCCCTTCGAACCCCTCGTTCCAGAATGAGATGAGCATGCCTTTTCCCATTAGATCTCACCTCTTGTTTTGTAAGGATGAGCTCTCCGTCCTGCTTCTCTTCAGCAAGGGCAGCCCTAATTTCAGCCCCATCCTTAACAACATGATGTGGGACTTTTCTATTAGTGGAACTGCTCCCTCGCTATCAATTTAACCAATCAGCTGCTGCAGGAGAACATGATCCCTATGTGTGTTACGGTCACATGGTCTCTGCAGGGACGTTGGGGCACGGTTGGAGCCCTCCCTGGACTTGGCACCCCTAGATCCGGTTTCGCCCCCGGCTGCCGTAGTGTGGACTGCTCTAGTTGCTGGCAATGTCCTTGGGAGAAGGTAAAAGGCAGTGAAAATGCTGCGGTTGAATTGTGATTCCCTCGAACCCCTCGTTCCAGAATGAGATGAGCAGGCCTTTTCCCATAAGATCTCACCTGTTGTTTTGTAAGGATGAGCTCTCCGTCCTGCTTCTCTTCAGCAGGGGCGCCGTTGAAAGACCTAGTTGCTTGACTGGTCCATGCAGTGGTGGCCCAGAACGGCTGCGACCAATCCACTTTGGACGTAAGTGTTCGTAACAATGATTATTGTCTGTATCCTTTTGCAATGTCTTTACCCAATAATTATTGTCCGTAATTCTTATAATGTCTTTTCCTTTCCCAATAGGTGTGAAGATGGCCATGCTGTGTCGTGGCGTTGGAAGCGAGTCTCCATGGTGCCAGATGGGAATGGGGAGGTCCCCACTAGATGGTAAGTAGGGTTTCAAGGTGGCCAAGGTTTCAAGGTGGCCAAGCGTAAAATGTTTATGCAGTTTCTAACCTTGTGCGTTCCTTTTCTCTTGCAGGGATGGCCTGGCGACGCTTGATGGAGAGCGGCTATCCTAGAACCTGCCGGCGGCCACCAGATAGATGATCCGTGAGGATGCTGGATGAGAAGAAGACTCCCGCATGATTGGATGCTCGGAACAGGTGGGGATGCGACACACTGCAGGCGATGGATTTGCAGAGACAGGTAAGATGTGCGCTGTAGATGCAGAGTTGAAGTTAGCTGCGCTCCGAGCAATGGTGTGGCTGGATTCAGGTAAGATGCGCGCTGAAGATGCGGAGCTGGAATCAGGTGAGCCGCGCTTTGAGCGATGGAGTGGCTGGAATCAGGTAGGTGCACGCTGAAGATGATGTCCAAGAACCTGATGTGATGCGTGCTGAGCCGGAAACAGGTAAGAGAGCTTCAGACGGTGGTAAGCGTTACGCTGCACCCAGCAGACTAACGCGAAGCACCTGCATGTGGGTGGGGCTGGCTTAAATAGCCTGGCCCCAGCCACTCCCCTTTAGCCCCTCCTTGTGGCCCCACCTTAACACTCCCACAGACTTCTGCATGTGCCTTCCAATGCTTCCTAATGGCCACACCCGGCCTGGATGCACGTGCTTTAGACACAAAGTATGCAGAGGAAACTTACTTATTTGCCTGCCGCCAAAGGCGCCAGGACTGGGTCCAGTTGGAGCCTTTGGAGAATAAAAGTAATGGGCTTTGGCTAGTGGCCATGACAGCACTCCCCCTCAAGGCCCCTCTCATTGGGTGTTCCTCCTCCTGATCCCGGTTTGGTGGGATTGTCTCGATGGAATTGTTTGACTAGCCGTGGAGCATGGACAAATTCGACGGGTTCCCATGTGCAGTCTTGAGGTCCATAACCTTGCCAATCGATCAAGTAGTATAGTTTTGATTACACTATCTTGGAATCCAGAATGTTCTTGACTTCATATTCTGGTTCATCTTCTATGATCTCTGGGGCTTGGATGGTATTGAGATACGAGTGTCAGGTTTCATTGGTTTTAGAAGGGAAACGTGGAACACCGGGTGGATTCGCATATTGACTGGTAAATCCAATTTCATGGCAGCAGGGTTTATGATGGCTTTGATGGGATATGGTCTGAGTTATCTTGGACGGAAGGCCCGAGGACCCTTCAATGGGATGTTTTTGGATGCCCACCAAACCTTATCCCCGACTTGATACTGCGGGGCCTCTCTTCTGTGTCTGTCTGCAAACCTTTTTTGTTGTTCCTTAGCTCGGTTCAAGGTCTTGGAACCTTCTTTAAGGGACTGAGTAATGATTTTATGTAAGGAGGTGATTGCTGGCATTTCCAATTCGTCCAACGGATTAAAGGAAGATGTCCTGGGATGCAACCATTCATTGTGTAGAATGGGGTCTGTCCGGAGCTAGCATGGATAGAGTTATTGTAGACAAATTCAGTTAGCCAGAGAATGTTTTTCCAGGACCCTTCCGTCTGCTGTAACATACACCTCAGGTATTGCTCTAGAGCCTGATTGGTGCTTTCCATTTGGCCATCGGTTTGGGGGTGGTGACTTGTGGATAACGCAGGTCAATTTGGGCTATCTTACAACACCTCTTCCAGAAAGCTGAGACGAATTGTGTTCCACTGTCAGAAACCAATACAGACGGGAAACCGTGTAATTTGACAATTTGCTCCAAAAATACTGTGGCCAGAGTAGCAGCAGTGAGAAGCCCTTTCAGTGGAATAAAATGTGCCATTTTGGAAAATAGGTCTACCACGACCAGTATTGTAGGCAGGCCGGTAATTAAGTCCATAGAGAGTGTATGCCACGGTGCTGGTGCCATTGTGAATGGGCGCAACAACCCTGCGGGACATAATTTATCAGATTTGTATTGCGCTCAAACACCACAAGTTGCAACAAACTGGGTAACATCTTTTCTCCAGGTGGGCCACCAATAATTTTTTGGGATCTTGGCTCGAGTCTTAGCAATTCCAGAATATCCTTCCACTAACGACTCGTGGTAGTTGGCTATTATTTTGTTTTGTACTTCCTTGTTTTGGATATATAGTCTTCCCTGAAAATAGGGTAAGTTGTCTTTGATGGAGTATTGGTCCCCCTTACTCAACCATTCCTGTTGGGCTGTCTGGTCCATTTGAGATTGTAGATCGGTCTTCAAATCTTCCCAGCAGGCGGTTGCAGCAATCTGGTTTTGAATCCATTCTTCGGGAATAATGGCCCCTGGTTCAGATGGAGTGAAGGCGTCTTTGTCCTCTTCCATGCATGACAGGGCACCTGCTTTTCTGTTACACACTCCTGGTCTGTAAGTTATAACGAAATCATATTCGGCAAAGAAAAGAGCCCAGCGAAGCTGATGTGAAGATTGAGCCTTAGCAGTTTTCAAATATTGCAGATTATGGTGATCTGTGATAACAGTGACTGTGTGTCTTCCCCCTAGAAGGTAGTGTCTCCAGGTTTTGAGGGGTCCTTTAATTGCTAGTAGTTCCCGATCAGTGATTGCATAGTTCTTTTTTGGTGCAGAAAATTTACGGGACCAAAACGCTATGGGATGTAGCTGTCCCGTCTCCGGATCCCTTTGTGATAGAACTGCCCCCATGGCTACAATGGAGGCATCTGTTTCAACCACATAAGGCAGGTCAGGTCGGGGATGCCTAAGAACAAGTGCTGAGGTGAAGGCCTGTTTTAATTCCTGGAAGGCGTTCTCTGCTTCAGAAGACCAGAAGAATGTTTTATTCTTTCTCAGGAGAGAAGTGATTGGGTGGATGATCTGTGAAAATCTTGGGATAAACCAGTTGTAAAAAATAGTGAACCCGAACACACTTTGCACTCCTTTGGTAGATGTCGGAGAAGGCCACTGAAAAATAGCATCCACCTTGCGTGTGTCAATATGAACTCCTCGTAGGGTAAGCATGAAGCCCAAAAACTCGACTTCCGTGACATGAAAGGAGCATTTTGCTAATTTGGCAAACAGCCGATGCTGACAAAGCTTTTCCAGAACTGCCCTTACATGGCCAACATGATCTTCTTTACATGTTGAGTAAATCAGGATATCATCAATGTAAACGAGGACACAGACGTCCAACAGTTCATGAAGCACATTGTTCATGAAAAACTGGAACGCCGCTGGTTCGTTGCATAACCCAAAGGGCATCATCTGATACTCGAAAAGCCCATATTTGGTTTGAAAGGCTGTTTTCCACTTGTCGCCCCTTTTAATACACACGAGGTGATAGGCTCCACGTAGGTCTAGTTTTGGGTAGATTTGAGCACTCTTCAATTGATCGAGTAATTCGGGGATGAGTGGCAGGGGGTATCTGTTTTTAACAGTGATATGATTCAGTGCCCTATAATCTATTCACGTTCTGAGGTCGCCCTCCTTCTTGGGTACGAAGAAGAGAGCCGAGGAGGCAGGAGACTTAGATGGCCGTATGAATCCGTTAGCTAGATATTGATCTAGGTAAGTTTTCAGATGTTGATTTTCTTGCTCCGTTAAAGCGTAAATTCGACTGCAAGGGATTTGTGCTCCAGGGACCAGATCGATCTGGCAGTCGTAAGGCCTATGTGGAGGCAGGGTGTTTGCTTGTTCCTTTTGGAACACATCCTGATAGTCCAGATACTCAGGGGGTAAGGCACCAGAGAGCCCCAGGATAGGTTTCGCCTTGACTTTCTGACTCTTCACGCACTTGTGGTAACAACTTTTGGAAAGGTCAGCACTCGTGTTCGCCAGTCAATCGTGGGGTTATGGGTTTCCAGCCACGGCATTCGTAGGAACATCTGGAACTGGGGGGCCCCAATAACATCGAAAGAAATGTCTTCCCGATGACCGTCCTGACACATCAGCATAACTTTGTCGGTATGTTGCGTCACTGGGCCGGATGACAACTGAGAGCCATCCACTGCGGTGACGTTTTCCGATTGTAGCTTCTGCTGGAGAGGAAAGCCTATCCGTGCTGCCAGATTCTGATCAATATAATTTCCCACTGCACCAAGGCATGTACCTTTGATGGTTGCTGGTGGTGGACCAGGAGTACCGGAATGACCATGTGTGAGGTCGGTACGACTTTCTTCATTTTGCTCGACAAGTGGACCCCTACGCTTGTCGGGCATGGAGTTTTCCAGGGTTTGTTCTTTTTCATCAATGCAGGTGTCTGTTGCACCTACTATTTTCTTGGGAGGTTTTATTGAGCAAGCCCGAAGAAAATGTCCTGCCTTGCCGCAGTATAAACAGAGTTGTTGTTGCCTCCTTTTTTCTCTTTCTGCTTTGGAGATAGGGGCACGTAATCCCCCAATCTGCATGGGTTCGGTTGGCTCATGAGTCTTAACTTGTTGTCCCTGGGTCGCATATAAACCGACCTCCCTTCAGTTCTTGTGCAGTCTATCTTTCGATCTTGTAACCTATGGTCCAATTGAACCGTCAGATGAATGTACTCTGCACAACACTCGGGAGGGTTGACCACTTGGGCTAGTACATCCTTTAGTTCCCCACGCAATCCCCAATAAAACAGTGTGATCCTCTTTTCTTCGGGCCAGTTAGTTTGTGCTATGAGATGATTAAAGGTGGCAATATACGTCAGCAAATCATGGTTTCCCTGTCTGAGGGACAGCAGTTAGTTATTTAGGGCTTGTCCTTGGGTGTGCCTAGCAAACAACTTTTCCAATTCCCATTGGAATTCCCCAAAATTGCGAAGTAGTGGATCATCCTGATTTACCAATGGTATGAATGAAAGTACAAAGGCAACTCTTGAACTATCGTTAGGGAAGGCCCCACGGCGGCACAAAAAGTGAAGACGACACTGATTCATGAATATGGCATATTTGTTGGGATCACTGGTGAAGAGTTCAGGTGGAGCCAAAGGCACAGCCCCCGGGAATACCACCTGGACTGGTGGTGATGGCTATGGCATAGAGGTTGGTGCAATTCCGGGTAATGGAACTTGCCCTGCATGAGTCTGAAGCATCTGCTTGCCAGATCGTCAGTTCGTTCTCGAGCGACAATAAGATCTCTTCATAAGGCATTAGTCTCTTGTCTGGAGGCATGCACTTCAGCCCGTAGCTCCCCTGCAATTGGGCCAACTGATCAGTTTCCGAGGACTCCATAATGCCCAGGCAGAGATTCAGAAAGCCTTCACATTCTGTTACACTTACCTGTTCTCTGGGGGGGTGTTGGCGCAGGGTTGGAGCCCACCCTGGACTTGGCTCCCCTGGATCCAGTTTTACCCCCGGCTGCCATACTGTGGACTGCTCTGGTTGCTGGCAATGCCCTTGGGAGAAGGTAAGAGGTAGTGAGAATGCTGCAGTTGAATTGCGATCCCCTCAAACCCCTCGTTCCAGAATGAGATGAGCATGCATTTTCCCATAAGATCTCACCTGTTGTTTTGTAAGGATGAGCTCTCCGTCCTGCTTCTCTTCAGCAGGGGCGCCTTTGATAGACCTAGTTGCTTCACTGATCCGTGCGCATGGTGGCCCAGACCGGCAGCGACCAATCCACTTTGGAGGTAAGTGTTTGTAACAATGATTATTGTGCGTATCCTCTTGCAATGTCTTTACCCAATGATCATTGTCCGTAATTCTTATAATGTCTTTTCCTTTCCCAATAGGTGTTAAGATGGCCACACTGTGTCATGGCATTGGAAGCGAGTCTCCACGGTGCCAGATGGGAATGGGGAGGTCACCACTAGATGGTAAGTAGGGTTTCAAGGTGGTACACAAGGCTTAAGTGTTGCACGGCCAAGCGTAAAATGTTTATGCAGTTTCTAACCTTGTGCGTTCCTTTTCTCTTGCAGGGATGGCCTGGCGACACTTGATGGAGAGCGGCTATCCGAGAACCTGCCGGCGGCTGCCAGATGGATGATCCCTGAGGATGCTGGATGAGAAGAAGACTCCTGCGTGATTGGAGGCTCGGAACAGGTGAGGATGCCACGCGCTGCAGGCAATGGATTTGCAGAAACAGGTAAGATGCGCACTGTAGATGCAGAGTTGAAGTTAGCTGCGCTTTGAGCGATGATGTGGCTGGATTCAGGTAAGATGCGTGCTGAAAATGCAGAGTTGAAGTTAGCTGCGCTCCGAGCAATGGTGTGGCACCGTACTTAGCACCAAGGTGCAAAAAGCAGGCGTTAAAATCGCCAACCCGCAAAGGGACCTCGTAATCAGGTTTTAAGGGGTTAACGGCGCCGCCACCTTTTATGGTGCCGTTAACCCCTTAACGCCAGGGTTGTAATGAGGGCCAAAGTGTGCAGAGCACACTTTCTAATGAGCTTGGCACCAGAGTCCAGTTGGAGCCTTTGGAGAATAAAGGTAATGGGCTTTGGCTAGTGGCCATGACAATGTGTTGAAGATACAGAGTGGTTAGGATCCAGATGAAGAAGCCCTTCATGGACCTGAAGGCCTGATGAATCATTGTTCAATTGGCCTCCTCTCTGCAAGTGCTATGGTCACACAGAAGGCAGTCCCTGTCACAGAAATCAAACGCAGGACTCCAATCTTGGCTGAGGTTAGTTTGGTAAATCTTTAATAGCAGCCCTGCAGGCTGAAAACAGCAACGACCAGAACACATTCCCCAAGCAATCCCAATGATGTGTTACTCCACCCCTTTATCAGAATATTTTATGGGTTTTCAACACTTTAACTTCAATTCAATGATCAAAGATTCTATGGCTTCACTAAGTAGGATTTCACTCCTTCCAATTAGCACATTGGTCTTATATGAGAAGATAGGTAAGCCTGGTCTAGCATGGTCACTCCTACCATCTTCAAGAGAAACCAACGCAGACGTATACTCATATCTTCTTCTGTTTGAAGCTGCTACTGTTAGTAATACATACATATAATTTTGGTAGGGTAAGCAGGGTTATACAGGTGCAGGACTAATGTTAGCATTTAATGTATAACACAGGAGGCAGCATGCAACATAAACATAACTGTCTCCAATTGGATATTGATTATTAAATCATAAATGTTTGCTTTCTGGTTTAGTTAACATAGATCTTGATTATGTTCACTGTAATTCCCATGACCTAGTGACTGAGTATGAGTACTACTGATGGTACTCAGTAAGAGTAATTGAGACATTTAGTGCATAGGGCAGAGGTGAACCTTGATGACGAGTTACCACAACCCACCCTGCAACTGAACCTGAGAAGTGTGATCATGTCCCTAAAATACGATGGGAAGTTTCCAAATAGTGTCATTTGATTAGTACGTTTAATGTTAGCTGTGTTTAAACCATGAGCCTGTATCAAGATATCATTACACCGGGGATGTGATTGCATTGCCTCTTCAACAGATTAGCTAGGAAGCTGCACATCAACCTGCATGACAATGCTGCAGCTCTTTGACAGGGAGACACCTGACTGCATGTTGTAACAATTAAAAGTGTGAGACAACCTTCATGATCAACAATCTTTCTTCCACACACAAATCAAAGGAAGATTTTTCTTCAAGCTTGATTTCTAACCATCTAAAAGTTGATATTCCTAATTTGACTTAATCTGTGAATGTTATGACTACAGTGAGTATGGAGACTCACAAAAATCGTTGCAATAAACATAAATGTAACCTCTAAACATCAAGGTTTTTTGTGGGCAAAATAAATGGAAAAATGGAATGTTAGAAAGACAGATGGTAGCATAGGGGAGATGGTGACATCCCGACTGAACCTACATGGCATAGGGGTACGTTACCTTCTACGATAGATTATATATACATGGCAACGTTTTTTGATACATGTCACTACTTCTGTGCAATTGACACAAAACCAAATCACAGAAACAAATCACTCGGTCCTGGTAATGCTCTTCATATATACATTAGATAACAAATTGCACTAATACGATTGCAAATGCCAACAGAAATAAAATCAAATGGAATTTTTCTACAATTCAGAGGTTTCATTCTCGATTTACTAGTTTGACATATGGCTCTCTATACAAAAAGAATGTGAGAACTGCAAATGTTACGTTCTGCAACATATAAAGGAAGCTCTGTGGCATAACTCTTATGAACGTCTGAAACCATCTGCTCAAATAAAGAACCATGCAAAAGCATTTGATATAGAAATCATATTAACACATTTGTAGAAATGTACTGTTACTGGATATAGCAATTTTTGATGTAGACCATTTTGCTCAAGAAAAAACAGTTACGTAGGCAATACAAAAATTGCCTTAGATCGCATACATGTTTTACGGAACAAAAACAGAGCGAAAGAATGCTCAGCGCTATTTGCAAGAGCAATTCAGCTCCTTTTTGGCAGTTTGTAAATGAGGAAACAACCTTTCAAGTCGACATACAATTGTATCTTATTCCTCCAGCAGTATGTTTGGTTATGTTATGTTACGTTATGTTATGTGGCATTTGTAAAGCTCATTTCACCATTGGTATGATCTAAACGCGCTGTGGGTTGAACGCCCTCAGGGACAGTAGTCCAGGTCAGTTGAGAAAGTAGTGTGGTAAGTAGGGAAAGTCTGCACTCACTTTTTTTGTGCAACTAGACGGAATTATGTGGTGGGTAGCTGCATTCTAATGCTAGGAGTAGTGCGAAGGTTGTGTGATACCAGTAAAATTTGTGCAGCTAGGCAAAATTGTCTTGGATTGCTGCATTCTAGCAGAGATGGTGCTTGTTAATGAGATTATGTGTGCATCAAGGCCGATTTCTTCGTGGGGGATAGCTGCTTTCTAAAGATTGTTGAGGTGTGTGCATGGTGGTGTATAATTATGTGTGCAGCTAGGCTGAAAGGAATCATGGGGGATAGCCACATTCTATTGTTTTTTTGGTGCAGAGGAAAGAGTCAGCATATTGGTGTGTGTGAGTTTATGTGCAGTTGGAAGAGGTTTCCCTGTTCCTGATTACCTTCCTGTGCTTACCGAATTAACTTTTGCTCCCTATTACAGAGGTTTGGTGCTTTAGTTCTCCAGGGACCTCTCGGTCTATTGTGGTCTCAGTTCTACTTCGGCAAGCATGGGTGTACCTCTCACTGGCTTAACAATATAATCAATGTTGAGTTTGGCCATTTCCCAAACCTGCTGGAGCAGGCTTTTAGCTTCCTTTTTCTTTGGAGTGTTGAGTGTTTAGGTCTAGGCATGGCAGGGGCTGCAAAACGTAGTGGCCAATCTAGAGGTAACAGTCCTGGTGCTTTACTGGGCCAAGCAATTGCAGATCTACAGTCCGCCATCCCTGTGTCTACCTGAGCAGGCAATTGCTTGTTGGCTAATACCGTTTCGATAAGCAGTCACATCCAGTTTTGTTCTGTCGAAATTATGAGTATGTCCTGAATACGTGTAGAGGACGAGCCAAGTGCCTCTACCGGAAGTCCCGCCCCCATTTCGACTATGTGTTGGTAACCAGAAACTGTGACATGTGCAAAGCAATAATGGTACCTATACTGCAAAGAGTCCTTGAAACAAGGAATCCATTGAGAAAACCCTATATAATGTACTTGTGAAGAAATGACAGTCTTCTGAAGGAAATTCCAGAAGAAGTGTGAAGATGAGTGAAAGAGAAGACTGGTGATGTCACATGAAGCAGAAATGACGCACCCAGAAGAGATGCCAATGAAGAGAGTATATAGACCTTATAGAATCTGTGGGCGAAGTAAAGAATTGAGCGACATATCATGAGCAAAATGTAGATTGCACGTGCAGAGAAGTACTGAAGAAAATGCAAAGTCATTTTATAATTGTACAGATGCAGTAACGCAAGTAACCTAGGTAATCATAAGGCTGGCTATACGTAGTGAATACACTGCAGGCGGTGCTGCCAACATATATACAAGTGTGTATAGAATCTGGATGTTCCGCAACGCATTTTAGCAAACTTGGACACCATGAATAGAAGGGCTGAAAGTGTGGCGCAGTAGAATAAAACAGCTGGCGGCGAAGCAAGATTTGAGAAGGCTTGTCTGGCCCAGTGTCAAGAGGTGGGGCAGCCAAGAAACTGGTTATCTGTTTGAGGCGATACAATGGCTGTGAGAAGCAAGACAGGCTCCTGTTGAGGTGTAATGTAAAAACACTAGAAGCGTCAGGTTTTATTCATTTAATAGTATTAAATACAATGAAGGAGCTCAAAAACGTGGTCTCCTGTCATATGGTCAGATGAAAATAGACTTTGGGCAAGCTACATTGAGACCAGAAGACAAGGCCATGCTCACACTCCCTTTTAGTCTCAGGCACACTGATCCATTGCAAGGCCAATTTCAAAGAAATAATTGAATGGCAGACAGTAGGAGTGAAGATGGATGTTGGATTAATTGGGTGGGGAGGTATGGTCAAGTCCAATCCTCCAGCACCTAGGGTACCAGTTTGCGTACTGCTAGCAACTTTAATATTCCAGAAGGGTAGAAGCATGCCAGCCAATTGTAGAGGGCCACGAAGCAAAGAGCCCTAAAGGTTGAACGCCAATGAAACGTTGTGTATTAGTATGACACGGAAGATGACTTGCACTATGGGTGGGCATAGCTGTCCACCTGGCTGTAGACATCCAATAACGATTCCATACCCCATAGAAAGTATACTTAGATGTTCCCTTTAAGCCTATCACAAACCCCGTAGGTTTTCTTATTTTGCCATGTAGTATGATGTCATTGATAACAAATCTTTGCTATATGTAAAATGTTTGAGAGCTCGAGCGAACGTCCGTTAATGTCCGCTGTACTCCCTGTTTTAGACAATTGCAATTAAAACAGTTGTGTTTTGCCTACTTCCTGAGTCTGTCTGATTATTGGTGTCAGAGTAAGATCTGCATCCCCATCCATCTCATATACTGTTAACTCGTCATAAAGGGCCTACGGGTTCACGTGGTTGAGTGCTCAATGAACCTGAAAAGTCCAGCGTCAAAACCAGGCTGTGATATTAGTGCTGTGCAAAAATGACATTTTTAGGTGCAGCGGGTGGCTGAGTCATACTATGATGAATTCTATGCATCTCCTAGTAACAAGATTCAAACTCTTCAAAGCCACATTTCTGATAGATGGTAACACAACCTCACTTTACGATGTAATTACACTAATAAAAAAGGCCAGACCATCAGCAGCATTGGGCCCGGACGGTACTTCATTATTAGTTCTTAAGAAGAAACCTGAACTATGGGGAAATCTATTATTAGAATGATTTAAATACATAATGATCACAAATGAAATACCTACTTCATGGATGAATTCTATTATTATCCCAATACATAAACAGAGCAAAATATCGTCTCCTAAGAACTATCAGCCAATTGCATTGATGGATTGTTAAAACAAATGATTTGAAGTACTAATCCTAAACGATTTAAATGACTGGGCTGACAAGACCTGTCAATTGCAAAAATATCAAACTGGCTTTCGTAAGAACATGGGCATATCACTAAATTGATTTTTACTATTGATACTCAAACAACAATCTTTTACCAAGGGCAGTCCACCGATTTATTTTGCATGCATAGACCTAACAAATGCATTTTACTGTGTAAACAGAGAACTAATGTGGCAAAAATGAAAAGCTTGGGGACTGCCACTGGGTCTGCTGAGCTTTCTGGCAGCATAATGAAAATCACATAAAAATGAGGTTAAACAGTGATGGCCTACTATCAAATAGGATTAGAACGTTCCGTGGACTATGACAGGGTTGAGTATTAGCCCCCACTTTATTTAATGTTTACATTTCTGATTTAGGGGACTATCTCATGTCACTCCTGAGAGTTTCAAGCATTCCTCCAGGGGTCCCGGTATCATTTATCAGATACCAAATTGGTTTAGTATCACTGCAGACCTACGGAAGATGGCAAGCCTTACCAGTGTATTAAAAAATACTAGCGGCAACTAAAATACCTTATATGAGGATTTACATAGTCTAGTATTAAATAGGATTTTGAAGGCATTAGTAGACTATGGATACAAATGTAAAAATATGTTGGAATATCTGGGTGTGAAATGTAACCTCTTTCCTGGATAACTTGGCAAAATCCAAATGTTCATTGGTACTGGATAGATACCTGCAATGTAACAATTTAATACAAATTATTTCAAACAATTAAAAAAACAGAGAAAAAGTTAGGTTCCCTGGCAAAATGTATGAGAACATTTCCAGAAAATGAATTCAGGGCCACTTTCATGATGATCAGATTGTTCTTATGTCCATTGCTGGAAACAGTGGAACAAATAAAGGGTTGGAATTGTGACAAATGTACCTGCAGGTTCTGTATAATTAATGGAATAGTAGATATGCTGGAATATCTCTTACTATACTGCAATAGCTTTTAAGACAGGAGATTATATCATTTTTGTCAGTTTGTGTATTCAACAAGGTCAATTTCTACAGTGCATTTCTGGAACAGGATCATGCCAGGTAACCAGCTATGCTTGTCCCTAGCTGCAGTAAGATTTGTCTGTGAAATATTTCCAAAGGAAAATGTATATGACTTTAATAGGGGTGTGGTCTACTTGGATATATTAAATATTGGGTATATTTAAAACAACAGATTTTAACTTGCAAATGGAAATGTGTTTAATGATATTTGAATGTGAAAATGTTTATGAAAGGTTCAATCAAAATGATTTCTGTATTGGCACCAATTTGTAAATTTTTCAATTGTAACCAAAACACAATGGGCCTCATTACGACCCTGGGGGTACAGGATTAACGGCGCCGTAAAAGGTGCCAGTGCCGTTTACCCTGTACCGCCTCATTACGAGGACCCCTCGCGGGATCCAGGAAGTAACGCCTGGTCAAACCAGGCGTGCTTACCAGGTCCCGCGAGGGGAGGAGAGAGCAAACAACGGGCCAACTTGTAATGGCCCGTTGTTTGCTCCCTCTCCCATTCCCATTCAGCCCTATGGGGGCTGAAATGGGAATGGGAAAGGACCGGATCCGGGTCCTTGGAGGGAGGAATTACCGGGCCTTCCGAACTCGGAATGGCCCGGTAATTCCTCATTCTGTGAACCCGGACGCGATTTCGGCGGCAGCCATGCCGCCAATAGCGGCATGGCTACCGCCGAGGTCGTAATGAGGCCCAATATATTCTTTTAAAAAATGTCCAAGCAATAAAGATGGAAAAAACACATTTCTCATGTTAATGACAAGATTCTAAGCAGTATCCCTGATCTTTACCTTGTTCCTGAAGACAAGTGGCAGAGGCTGACTAACCTGGTCTTCCTTGTGTTCAAATCAGGCCTCTCCGACTCATCTATTGTCCAGTGGAAGCAAGCACATGTTTGTGGAAAAGTTCTGGGTTGATCTGGCGAGGACTAAGGAAAACAAATGTGTATCTTCATTGTTGTGGCTGTGGAGACCGGAGGAATATATTGGGAAAAATATATATGTTGATAAAAATTGTTGAAAGCATCATTTTCATTGTAATCAATACTAATCAATCTGTATAGATTCTACTCTGTATTTTAGATTGGTCGCTGAAGTTCTAGATATACTTAAACCAATGAAGAACACCCTTCAAAGATCAGACAGAGTTTGCTGACTGGCTGACCAAAAATTTGATCAGCTGGTTGGCCACCCCGATTGGGTGTAGTACTATAAAACTGGCTCAGATTTCTGTTGCCCTCCATGGTAGCAATGTTACACCACTGCCCCAAAAGAGCTGTCATTGTGCTGTGTCTAGAATATTAAGCTGACGAGAGGTGGTGTGGCAGGTTTTACTGCTTTGCGTGTTTCTATTTGAAGTGAGGAAGAAAAGTGATGTTACACGTAAATGAGTTCCTAAAGAATGTTGGTGGAAAATGTAATTGGAAGTGAATTTAAATGAACATGAGAAGAATATGATGATTCCAGAAAGACTGAGGACCTCATTACGACCCGTGCGTAATGGGTTAACGGGTTCCGCTAATGGATGCGGACCCGTTAACACCATTCCGCACGATTACGAGGTCCCCTTGCGGGACCCGGGAGCTAACAACGGGCCGGTCGTAATCGGCCCGTTGTTAGCTCCCTCAACCATTCCCATTGAGCCCTATGGGGGCTCAAATGAGAATGGGGAAGGTCCGGGCCGGATTCCCTGTGTGAGGAATTACCAGGCCCTCCGAACTCAGAATGGCCCGGTAATTCCCCATTCGGGGAACCCGGTAAAGGAGCCCGGTTTGGCGGCAGCCATGGAGCTAATAGCTAATAGCTCCATGGCTGCCGCCAAACTCGTAATGAGGCCCTGAGTCTTTATTTTCAGCATCCAAAACTAGTGTAGCAAAGGAAAATACTATTTTAAAAGATACGTATACAATCAAGTTGGAGAAAAGAAACCTATCACGCCAATGTGATTTTACTTGAATGCTTGTTTTCTACTGTCTTCTTCTGTGATACTGGTGTGATTCCCCACTCCTCTGAATCACATCTATATCAATTTTTCCCACTAACACCACTGCCAGCCCATTGGCTATCCAGAGTGTGTTTTTTTGCTCATCATCATCCTCTGGTAATAGGTCATCTCTTCTTTACATTCTAGCAGTGAAGTAGATAAAGGAAGAAATGACGCTAATCAAGAGACACCAGTGTGGGCGATGAGGTGCCTGGAAAGAAAAGATGCCATTTGAATCATTGACAATCCAGACAGGAGTACGCTCCAGCTGTTTGAGCCTATGACCCCCTTCAGCCTGAGTCAGCATAGTCAACTCTACAGGCCATATGAATAATAGGCCAAAGTATTTGGAGGGCCACATTTAAAAATAAGTGCTCTTTTTTAATGGATTCTATTCATTTGTTTATTTTAATTTTCCTGATCGAAAATTGCAATTAGGCAATGCCACCTTGAACATGGGTAACAGGGCTACAACCAGAAGGTATCTAAGCACCTGGACCGGGTAGAGTATGGGCCCAACAGAACTTCACAGACTAAAAGAGGAAAGTATTTAACTTTTTCCTGAAAATGTTGTGCACATATTATTAATACATAGGCAAACCTTGTTTCCTGGAAGTCATGTATTGTGGGATGGATTGACCCACTCTGTTATACTGCGTGGCATCACTCTGCTATGTAGGGTGCAAGAAACAGGAAAAATGGCGTCAAAACACTTGTGCGCGCAAAAAACCTCCAAAACCGCGTTCTTCAACACACAAAAAGATGGATGCACAACCTGCCACCCATGGTGCATGTGTGGTGGAATAGAGCACACACTGCAGAAAATGTGCCAGTGGGCTCCATGACAGGCAAACATAGAGTGCAGAGGGAAAAGCAGCACTTTGCAAGGGAAACTCCAGAATTTGCCTGTAAATGGCATTTGCTTTGTTGCTGAAAACTCCAAAATGCCTGTACACAACACTTCTCAGCATTCAAAATCTTGCTTGGCGCTAAAATCCATTTAATCTAATGAAGCATTGTGAATGTACAAGGTCCTAAAATGTGAAGAGCGAAACATGTTCTCAGAAAAACTGGATTGCCTGTGGATGACAGCCCTGTCAAAATCTGTGTGCAGCACACTGGGCTACCTGTGAATGACAGCGCTGTCAGATGAGCTCTCCTGATGAAACTTCAAAGTGATCTCAACTAAAAGTCTGCCAGATTAGCAAACATAAAAATATTGTTGCTAAAAGAAATACAGATCTCAGTTGTGTTTTTGATCCCATAGGTTTAAAGTTAAGAAAGTAATTTATTTATGTCACTTGATGCAACAAGTTTGGTTTCTGCTGGATTTTAAGAAATTACGAATAAATTAGCCTGGCTGGACCTGCAAGAAGTGGAAAAACAGGTTTCCCCAAGGGGAGGGAATTCCTCTCAGCAGAAACTCACTGAAAGATGATAATTGCGGGTTAGGCCATAACTTTCTCTACAGCCAGAGAATGAACAATGGCAGATCCCCAGGCCAGGAAATGGACGTGTGAAGGGGTTGTAAACTGCTCCTTGAAGGAATTCCCCAAAGCAGGGGGCTGCTCCTGGACTCCAGGGAGAGACACAAGGGTGGACCATTTGCTACTAAGAATAAATAATGAACAATTTTTTAGAGACTCATAACTTGTTATCCAAAGTTGTGAAAAATATAAAAAGGATAGAATGGTTAGTCTAATTTTTGGCTTTACGTTTCAAGAGGCGTGGAACTGTGTAACATATTCTGGACAGGAATGGCAATATTTGTGGTTTTATGTGAACTGTATTAATGCTAGAATTGTTAAACTTTACATCCCTATGGTAAACATGTAGAAAGTTTGGAAAATGTGTTCATGGCGAAATGGACAAAATTCTGCAGAAAGGTGAAACAAGGTCTCTCAGCTGCGGGATTTTGATGAACAGATACTACCTAAAATATGGAATCTTTGTGAGTGAATTTTGTAGATGTTACCAATGTATAAATACGTATTTCGGACAAAACTCAATTTTGATACTAGTGGCTAGGGGAGGTTTCTAAGAACTGGAAAAGCCAAACCATAAAATGTGACATCGGGCCTCATTACACGGATGGCGGTAGGGATTTACCAGTAGCGGTAAAATACCGGTACCGGTAAATCCTTACCGCCTTACTACGAGGTCCCTTTGCGGGTTGGGGGATTTAACGCCTGCTTTTTGCAGGCGTTAAAAATCCAACCCGCTAAGGGACCTTGGAGCTAATTACGGCACCGCAAAATTGCGGTGCCGTAATTAGCGCCTTCCCCATTCCCATAGAGCCCTATGGGGCAGAAATGGGAATGGGGAAGGGCAATGGTGGAAGGGGGATTTACCGCCCCTCCAACCTTGGAATCAGGCGGTAAATCCCCTTTCCGCCAAGGCGGTGCCAGTATTTTATCGGCATGAGCCATGGTGCTAATAGCGCCATGGGTCACCGCCTACCGTGTAATGAGGCCCATCATCTGTCCTTGGTCCAATCACTCAGATGCAAGGCGGAGATGATGTCCTGATCCAATCCCAGTTCACCTGTGCAAGCTTAGTTAAGCCGGCCCATACACCCATTTCGTGATGTATTTTGAAAGGATAAATAGAGACAGCTGACAACACATAGGGACTCACTCACTTACTCTTCTGATTCCAGCGAAGCACTTTGTTCCAGCATTCAACATCCAGCTTTTAACATCCTTCCAGATCCAGATGCCAAGAATCTTGCCAAGCAGTAGCTGAATCATTTTCAGCAAGGCCTCAATCCTCAAACTTATTCTCAAAACCCAGTGGAGTGCTGTGTTGTGGGAAATCATCCTGAACTAGCATCCTGAAACTATCTGGCTTGCTACCATAAGGCTTTCCTAATGAACTTGCTATCCCACTGATTTGAAATACCCAGAAACAAGAAAGGCAGATCCTGTGCAAATTCTGGTGACCGGCCTAGCTGATCCAGTCCTGCGCCTGATCTTCCTTAATAGACCCGATCCATTGACCAGAACCATGGCTGTCGAAAAATCTGAAATCCCAGTGGATTGTGAGTATTATAGGACGCTAGACAACTATTGTATACCTTGCTTATCTTGTTCTACTCTAATCTCTGAACTATCCCTAATTCCATAACCTGTAACAGTGTCAAAATCTGTAGTGCTTTCTTATTCTGTCTAGTTGCTACAGCACCATTTTCATAGTCATCTTTATTGTGTCACTCTGATCCATAAATCCCATTTTGAGCCTTTGGTCTGGTGCCGCAGGGAAGGTGATTGGGATCTGTTACTGAAGTCATGAATCAGTCTCAGAGCTTACTGTGTCCCAGCTTGGTTGCCTAGCCAATCGCTCTAGCCTTGAGTAAAAGCATAAGCCATATTTTCCGATTCTAAACTGAAGTCTTGTCCAAATCTTGTGTCTTTATTTCCAAAAAACACCTCTCACTGCGAAACAGTGCGATTGACCTGTTATATAAAAAATCGCATAAGGAAAAGTTTTCCGTGAATTGACATTTTGAAAAGTTTTATATGCGTGAATTAGCTTTAAATGGTTTCCCACTTTGATTTTGAGATTCCTATTGTTTCCTTTTGATTAAATCATTGCTTTTGTTAACTTGCATCTGTTCAAAGCAGCTCCGGTAGAAATGTATAATAATTTAAGCATTTTTGACCACATTTGGTGTTTTTGCTCAGCCAATTTCAAAGCCATCCTGACGGTTGAAAAGTCAATTCCGTTTTTCTCTTGTGTTTAAAGGGGGAAGGTGGGAGTGATATTCTGTTTGATCTGTGTTATTCCTGAGTACCTACTCTCTCCTCACATCTATTTAAATTGCCTATTGGTGGGTTGAGGGGTGTTGCAGGGGGAACCTTTAACCATAGTGCTATCTGTTCCAAACCAACCCAAAAGTATCCTTTTCTGTGCTGCATTTGTTTTTGTGCTCATTACTTGATTCCTTGTGCATTAAAGATATTATTCAATGTTCTGTCACCCCATTGGTGATTGTTGTTACCTATTAAAATATATTGTGATTTAAATTCTAAATACATAAATAAATATTTACCTTTGCAAACTGGCCTGATTCCTGGTTCAGTGTGATGGGGGGGGGGTCTCAGGAGAAGGGTGTGATATCAGTGGTATATCATTCAGAATATTGAACTCATAGATACAAATAAATAAGGGTTTCATTTGCGCACTACATGCTGGGCGAGACTTGGGTGTGTGCCAGATTGAAATCACTTACAGTATTGCTATTGTGGAATCAGAAAAAATACAATATTACAGCTGTTACACCGAGCAAAGGAAAATACACCAACACGGGCTTATAAAGATTCCCAGAATCTTTATTACAAAACTGAACAGTATTCAACAAAGTACAAAATAGCTATTTGGCCGTCAATACATCACAGAGACCACCAGCAGGGTTCAATATGAGCAGTGAGGGAATTTCCTAGCTGGACACCGACGCATTTATACAATTTGTAAAATGATGTCCAGCCCCTTTTACAAGTTTATCATATACTGGGCTAGGGTCGCGCCAGGTTCACTTTCCTAATTTACATATCCCGTGCTTGTGGTTTACTTTTTCAATACATTTACTAACACACTCCATTATTCTTTAATTTAACATTTACACTCTTTATCTATTGTTTTAATACAGACCAAACAATGTTTCGCATATTATATTCGGATAGCATTACTGTTCTTGTAAACTTGTAGTTTAACATTGCTAATTCAAGTAATCCCTTGCTCCCGAGGTCAACAAAAGACAAGGTCTACATGACCCTAACATGTAGCCTGAGGGCAGGTTGGGCATTAACTCCCCTACAGAGGTTGGAGAGGTTAAGGCAAGAACAAGGACACACGAGACGGCCATTTTAGATTACAGGGTGACTTTGTATAAAACCCCAAAATGGCGGTTTCTAACCTAAAATGGAGGCTTAATTCAAGATGGCGGCTTACATCAATTTCTAAGGTCAAGAACTTGCCACAGAGAGTTATTCACGTACAATTTTAAAGCAACTTGGCGTAGGCCAATATACATACAAATCGTTTGTAATAGGAGGCATAATTTAATCTCCGGTTTGACACTATGACTCGTGTTTCGCACAATTGTCTAAGCCTCTTCAAGAATATTGGTACCATTGGGAGTCAAGATGACTCGCATGATAAGTGGGGCTATTCAGTCATTAACCTACAATCAGGTCAATGGTCAGTCCTCACTGAACTTTACCTATGTACTGAGAATATGTGCACAGCAATCAATGTACTGCAAAACAAGCTGCTATTTTGAATACTATAACAAAAACCTTTGGATTGTTGAATGTGTGTATAAACAAATATTCAAGGTCAAACTTTATATCTTTCCACTAGTTCATTGCCTGCTTGTGTCTCCCTCAGCGAGGGTCATGTCTTTCCACTAGGTTTGCTTTGAACAATAGCAGCACATTTTCTACTCACTGGATACTGTGCCGCAGGTACTTCTAACAAGCATGATGCTGCGCGGAAATGTTTACCTCTGCCCTAATTTCATTTTGGAAACTAGTGAGAGATAAGGTTGGTCCCTTGGCATTACCTCCAGTTGTTTTATGAAAAGCTCAAGACATACTAAAAGGTTAATTTGAGATTATTGGATCAATGACTGCATTTCTTTATTCCAACTAAGCAGAAGTAGGGTCAGTGAAGGAAAATTGAAGCCAACCATCCAACCGCCATTTTCATACACACATTCACTCTAAGTACCAATGCATATGGTACCAGTGGTACCACGCAGAATGAGACACATTCCGGGTGATTACTCGATCAGGTGATTGGGTCTTCATCATCGACCCCTTTATGTGGTACACTGACAAGGGTATCAGATCAAATCTGGAATCTGATTTTCTCTCTTGTCTGTGGCAGATGCGTACCCGGTCCCCAGCTCATAGTGACGATTCCACATCATGTCTCTGTTTATCAGCAAAACTCTTCATGCCCTGTTTCTTCGCCGGATCCATGATGGTCACTTCTTGATCAGGGACTGGAGATGGCCTAGTGAGATGAGGAAGACTCATCCTCAGTTTTCTTCTAAACATCCACTCTACTGGACACATACCCATTAACGCATGCCAAGACCCTTCCTAGCGATAGCAGGGACTTACTAACCGTGCCCACCAGGATACTGATACATACGACTATAATGCCTTGTGAAACACCTACTATGAGTCTTAGCCGCCCACCGGGAGAGTACATCCCTCCTTCTACCTTCCTGCCCCTCTGCCCCCGACTCACCACTAGAACCTCTCACTCTACCACTGTGCCACCATTTAACCCTTATTCGAACTCACTAGCCTTGTGGTTGGGACACTTCGCTACCAAACCTACACCCAACCAACTCTGCACCTTGCAATTGAGGAACTTCAGATTAGGTTCCACATTCCTATCTGCATTCCCTCGAGCACATAACCACACCACCACTGCCAAATCACACATTACCTCTCTCAAACATGCATACCTCTCCAAGTCAACTAGATCTTAGAACACCACACCTACTATAGCCCATTCTCTCACCACCAACACCAATCATACCCTCGGCAAAGCCACCTCTATTAAGGGTGCATTAATCAACGCAAGGTCACTTTCTGCACATGCTATGGACATTGCAGACTACATCACAGTTCAGGAACTAGATTTCTTAGCCATCACTGAGACCTGGCTACATGCAGCTGCAGGACCATCACTCTCTCTCGCCATCCACGATGGCTACTCCATTACAAGATGTTATAGAGACTCGAACCAATCCAAAGGAAGCGGCGTCGCTTTTATCTCTAGAAGCGCTCTAGGCCTTCGACCTATCCCTAATCGACTTATCCCAACAGCAGAATTACTGTCTGTCAAGATTCCTACCTCAGCCACTCAAACCATTACCTTACACCTCCTCTACAGGACACCTGAACCTATCTCCACCTTTGCAGAGGATATTACCTCCCTGCTATCAAACAATGCAAAGTCTAACTCACGAATCATTCTATTAGGTGACCTTAATCTTGGCTTCCAAGATGCCAAGGACCTCAAAGCGCTAGACATTGCTAGCACAATAACAGAATTGAGCTTCACACATCGCATCCATGAACCCACCCACATCAAGGGAAGAACCCTCGATTTTCCTGGTCGATCTTAACGGCAGCATTAATATAGTATCTAACTCACCATGTGCTTGGTGAGATCATCACATGATTACTTTCAACATCAAATCTGACATCTTCTGTCTTAATCTAACTATGGCACCATCTATTAGCATGAGAAGCAAAAAGGACATAACGAGTGAGAAACTGCTCCCCCTAATACTACCTACACTAAATAATGCCACTGATTCGTGCACTGACCCCAAGGCACTAGTTGACATCTACAATCAAACTATACTTAAAGCCATTGATTCCATCGCCCCACTGAAACGACGAAAACCCAAACCACGTGCTCACCTTAACCCGTGGTTCACGCCACAGCTTAGAATACTACGCAAGGAGAAAAGAACTGCAGAAGCCCAATAGAAAAGCCTACCTTCTGCTGTTAATAAGGACAGTCTTACTCTAGCATCCCTTAATTACAAAGAGTCAATCTTCCAAGCCAAAAAAGACACGTATAACAATCGGATCATTCTATATAAGTCGAGTACAAAAGGGCTCTTTAAGATCCTTAGAGAACTTGAATCTCCACCAGCTAACCCCAATACCTGCGTCAAAGATAGCACATGGGGCCTCATTACAAGTCCGGCGGTAACTGCGGTGGTAAAACCGCCTGGTTACCGCCGGACTCGTATTACCATTCTGCCTCCGTGATTCCCGGAATTACCGGGGCATTACAACCCCGGTTTTCCGGGAATCACGGAGGCGGAATGGTGTTAATCCCCATTCCCATGGAGTCCAATGGGACTCCATGGGGATGGGGATCATGGAAACACTGGCAGCATCTCGTAATGCTGCCGGTGTTTCCTCGTCCACCTGCAGGCGGGCGGTGTTAAACCCGCCAGGTCAGACCTGGCGGGAACATCACCTCCCGCCTGCAGGAGTCGGGATCAGGCGGTCCAGAAACAACAGTGGCGGCGAGTTTACCGACACCGTTATTTCCGGACCGTCTGAGTTATAATGAGGCCCATGGTGTGCTAATATTCAAAAAGCACTCCAAGACAAAATCACTATGCTACAAACCAAAATTAACACCAAAAAAAGCTGTCTTTCTCTAAACTCACAAAGTAGTATTCCTTCCAGACCCGCTGACACCACCAAGCATACCTACAAACCTTTTAACTTCTCACCACTCTCCATCAAAGAGGTTGAAAATATCATCCTTAAACTTAACCCTCTAACTGTCAGGGCGACACATGCCCAGCCCCCATCATTAAGGGGGCTGCTAATGATATCGCACCATTAATCACTGCCCTAATAAATGCATCTTTCAACACAGGGATAGTACCCAACAACCTCAAAGACGCTTGGGTCCTCCCCTCACTCAAAAAACCTTCATTAGACCCCAACACCCCCACTAACTACAGGCCCATCACCACCATCCCCTTTTTACTTAAAATTCTGGACAGAGCAGCTTACCTGCAGATCCAGGACTATCTAGAATCCAATAATCTCCTTGGCCTTAGTCAATCTGGCTTCCAACCCAGGCACGCAACTGAAGCAGCCTTAATTGATCTAAAAACACAAATTGAAGACCTCAAAGATAACGGCAAGATGGCCCTCCTTCTACTGCTTGACCTATTGGCGGCATTTGATCTGGTCAATCATCAAATACTTTGCCAACACCTCAAATCCGCAGCCAACTTCTCTGACACGGCCACTGCCTGGATCAGATCTTTCCTGGAGACAGGATCTATGAGGGTCTTCTCCCCCTTGGCTTCCGCTGAACCATCACCAGTGTTATGCAGGGTTCCCCAAGGATCTTGTGTTTCACCTGCACTTAATAATGTGTTCACGAAGCCCCTCTTCGATATTCTGGACTATTTGGGTGTCACCTACACTAATTATGCAGATGACACCCAAATACTCATCCCCATCACTGGTGATCATAAAGCCGATTCCAAAGCGCTAAATGATGTCTATGTGGTCATCCCTGCTTGGATGGCACAACACAGGCTCTGTCTTCATGACAAAAAGACAGAGCTACTCCTCCTGGGATCTCAACAGAGATTAAATAAATTGGAACCAGCCTTTAACTCTTTCATCATTGATGGCAACTCCATAAAAGTATCCAGCGATACAAAATCCTGGGGCATCTATCTAGATTCCACGCTATCTCTAACGAGACAAACTAATGCAATAATCTCTTCTATGGCATACATGTGTAAACTTATCACCGCCTGTTGACCATTCCTGACTACCGTAAACTGCACTACCTTGGCTAGAACCCTCATCATGTCAAAACTTGACTTTCACAATGCACTTTATCTAGGGACTAGCCAACGTAACTTAAACAAATTGCAAGTAACACAAAACAACACCATTAGGGCAGCCCTAAATATCCCTAAAAACTCACCACATGTCTAATATGAGACGCAGCCTACACTGGCTTTCGGTCACCCAAAGAATCTCCCTCAAATCTTTGTCACTCACGCACAAATGTCTGGCCAACCAGGCACCAAATTATTTGTCCAACAGATTCAAGTGCAACACCTCTGCAAAGAGCAGCCCAAAGACACTGCCTACTATTACCTATGTTCAAGCTTCAGAAAGCAGGGGGCTGTAGCTTCCCAGTGCTTGCCGCTAGGCTTTGGCTCACCCTACCCAGCCCAATTAGATCAGAACCTTCATTCCACTCATTCAAAAATAAAGCAAAAATGTGGCTTGCAGCGCAGGACCACTAGAGCCAACACTAGAGCCAATACCTGTTAATCTGACCTCTGCCTTGCCTGATGATTACCCATCCTGTGGAATACTATTGTAAATATCTACTTATGTAAATGGATATGTAAATACTTGCGATGTATATGTATCAGATGCAACAGATATAACTGTATGTATATGCAACTTTATGTAACAGTAACCTTTAAGAATTGCGCCCAGATGCCTTTGGGCCAGGCGCGCTATACAAATAAACTAAATACAAAATACAAATACCTGTGGTCCCAGTCTGCAAATTCCTGTAATCTAATAGCATGTAGCACAGAGCATGATTAAGTGGGATGGAGCATAACTCATTTTATTGTATTACTTTCTTGAGACTGACCATAAATCTTTCAACCATGCTGTTGGCTTGGGGCCACAAGGAGTTACCTTTCTGTGATGGATCCCCATGTACTGCATGAATCAAACCAATTCCAGTCCAATAAATGGGGGTCCGTTGTTGGGCTTGGGTATATCTGGAATCCCCCATGCTGAAAAAATGTCATCCAGTTCTGAAATTATTGTGCTGGCTGCAGTGGAGTAAACCATCTATACAATGGGGAACCGGGAGTATTCGTCTATTTATGACTACTAACTAATATTTGCCATTTCTGACAGGCCCAAAGAAAACAACCGTGATATGGCTCCACATTGCACCTGGTAGCTTTGACATTCGAAGAGGCTCTGGATTATCGAGCCGTGTCATGCTCTGACACAGATGACAAGACATGATGGTGCGTGTATCAATCCAGGAAACCACATGGTGTCCCTGATCTGTCATTTCATAGCTACGACCACTGAATGTCCTTCATGTGCTAGGTCAACAATCTGCTGTTGAAGCTCTGATGGAATCATTAAT
The DNA here is from genome assembly GCF_040938575.1 of Ambystoma mexicanum. Classification (NCBI taxonomy): domain Eukaryota; kingdom Metazoa; phylum Chordata; class Amphibia; order Caudata; family Ambystomatidae; genus Ambystoma; species Ambystoma mexicanum. The sequence goes on along the minus strand of NC_090935.1, from coordinate 676,421,552 downwards.
CAGTTACCTCTCATGATAAGCCCTTCGGTGGACGCAGAGAGTTCCTCCTTCACCTGTTTGAATGCACAAAGATCTGCTATTGAAATACCTCTCTCTTGAGACCCTTTTGGAAACACAAACCCCAATCTATGGCACACTATTAGCTCTTGTACATTCCACAGTGTGTCATTGCGCTGAGTACACTCCACAATGAGAGCTGGAGTTATCAGACCAGACAGAATAATTTGAGTGAGAAAGTTGACATATTCTTCCACCATAGAGACATCAGCAGACAGATTGGGAAGTGGATTCCATGACATAACATCTGCTGGATTGTATTTTTTGCCTGGCTTGTGGACGATATTGAAATCGAAGTCCTAGAGCCACAGACCCATCCCTCTATTCTCTGCAGAATTTTGCAACAGGAGTTCCCATATATGGTGACCAACGCCTGATGGTATGTAATTACTGTGAATGGCTTACCAAGCAGGAACACATGGCAAGGGCTCGCAAGCCCAAACTACGGCCAATCCTTGTCCTCTGGTTCTGAGTACCGTTTTTCTGCATCCAAAAGACCTTTGCTGTCATATGCTATTGCTGTTCTTGGAACTCTCTCCCGGGATGGTGTTGTGATAGTGTCACCCCTAGCCCATTAGGTCTAGGGGTGACACTATCAATTGTCCACCATCAATTCAGCTCAACGTGATGGATCAAAGTACATCATAGGTTCGGCTGATGCGGTACCCCGCTTTAGTTAATGAAGTGCTGTCTCACACACCTAGGAGCATTGAAACGCAAAACCTTGCTTGGTGAGTACTCTCAGTGGTGTGCTCATGGTAGCAACGTCCCCAAGGTATCGCAGGAATAGCTGGCCATCCCTAAGAATGATCACACATCGCTGACATCTTCAGGGGACAACATCTCTTCGACTCATTCCTTTTTGAAAGAAGATCCGCTCAAAGAACTTTATGTGCAACTTATGAACAGCAAATTATTCGAGGTTGAGAGTTAGTACTGCATTCATCAGCGCAGTACTCATTTGCGCCAGTGCTTTATAGTGTTGTTGTTCAATTGTGGAGCCAAAGATGAAAATGTCATCACTGTAGTTAAAACAGTTCTGTACATGACGCATCACTCTGCGAATGCTCTCTTGGAATATTTCAGCAGGAAGGATATGCCAAAGCTTAATTGTTTATAATGAAATAGACCCACATGTGTTGCAAACGTGGTGATGTATCTGGAGTGAACGTTCAACTCAATCTGATGATATCCCTTGTTTAATTAAGTTTGGAATAGAATTACGCTCCATTAAGCAGACAAATCATGTCATCCAGGTGCATGCATGGATGTTGCCTCATGTCGATGCATATGCATATGTCATCGGCTATGTCCTTCTTTGGGACAGCTACAATGTGTGACACCCATTAAGTGGAACCAAATGCCAGCTCATTGATATCACTGGCCAATAGATAGTTTATTTTCTTCCCAACTTGTGACCAACAGGTCGACATCACTTGCAGGGGGCACGACAAGATCAGTCATCATGTTGACCCAGTCATTTCTGTCCCTGCATCTCGGAGTTAGAGGCAATAGGCACCACCCTGTCACTTGTCGAACGTGGCTCACCAGCTCTCTCCTTGCATTCACCTCCCTTCTTATTGGTATAGATCCTTAAGCACGAGTATCATGCCTAACCAGAATGAATTTGTTTGCACCTGATCTTGTAGGTTTTGAATTGCAGACATCTGCTATCACCGCCCTATCACAGTTGCTGCATTTTTGGCTGACCATCTTACTCCTTCCTCATGCGGCAAAGGCAGACCACAGCAATAGCATCTTCCTCTTGACGAATACCTTATTCATGGAATTTTGCTTGAGTATTTGTTTTCCATCCCATGTGAAACTTTGTACACATGCTGAGTCGCTTGGGACACAGCTCTGGCTTCTGTTCTAACCATCAGTAATATTGTGATGAGAAGAAGAGGTTCCCATAGTAATTTCTGTCTGAAGAAAGATAACAAACATCCTCCTATGATTCAGAGTCGAAGGACCTCTGACCTCTTCATTTGTGAATTTCTAAAAGTCCCAGTGGGACACTAGCTTGCGAAGACGGGTTGCAAAGGCATCCATGGATTCACCCGTCAACTAGCAGGCAATTTACAAAGGTGTGTTGCTCATAATCGATGTTCCTTTGAGGGTGAAAATAGGAGCTTAGTGTTTGCTTGAGTCTGGTATAGGAGTCGATTAGGACGGGATGGAAAGTGGGTAAGTCTTTCACTTCCTCCCCCACTAGATTGATTGAGAGCCTCCTAGCAAATTTGCCTGATGCTTTCTCGTTGTAGGCAATAAGATAGTTCTTAAAGTGTCTCAGTCAATGCTCCCAGTACAGGCCCAGGACGTGCTGATCAGCATAGACAAAATGAGCACATGAAATTCAGTCAGAGCATTTTGGGAGAGTTGGGCAGGCTCAAGGAGATTATGAAGCCAGTGTAAACTGGGGCTCGCTGTGTAACTCAGCCAGCTTCAGGCAGCTTCAGCTGATCTGTAAACATCTGCCTGTGTAATGGTGCTGGTTCAGTATTCATTCAGAAGACATCCCTTCCGCGCCGCCGGTGGCGTGTACAACCACGTAGCAATCACGGTGCATTTGGCAGGAATAATGCGAGGAGCCTGTAATGTTAAGAACCTTCTTTATTCACGGTGCACCAGGGGACTGCCCTGCGCAACATGCATCCAATGTGCTGAAAAACCCTGCTCATTGGATGGCGCATCCCTGACCCAGCTCCACAGGACGTGCTCATCCAGGGTTAACTCTATCGTGCCCAGTACACGACATCTCCCTGGGCAAACAACACTTCATCTGGCTATCAGCAGTCTCATATTTCTTCAGTAAGGCATGCAGGCCTTCGGATGCACCTGCCTGCCTAGAATATGATTCCATCTGCTCGCCTTCTTCTCAGGATTCCTGACCACACACAGGTTCTTCTTTATGCTGCTCACTGTCACCTTCCTCAGGTTCTCTCTCAACGTATCTCTTAAAATGAAGCCCATTCCCCTGCGCTCCATGAACATAGAAGGTTCTTTACACTACAGGCTCTTTGTATTATTCCCGCCAAATACACTGCGGTTGCTGCTCAGTTTGCTTTCAACACCTAGCTGGTGGTACAACAGAATGAAACCTTTTGTCTGCCTGTTTTACAGAGGAAAGACTTTTCAACTGAAATCTACGTATGAAAAGGGTGCCCGATCACAGGTGGTGAAATCACATGTATAATCTGTGCAATTTCACCACAGGTAGCAGGTGGAGTTTACGGGTGAAATGTCCATGCACCGGTATAATGATAGAAACGTATAACCTGTTTAAAATCCAAAACAACAAGTGGGTTTAGCATATGCTCAGCTCTGGTGCAAATCAGGGTTGGATAGTCACACAGCAGGCCTACATTACTGAAAGAGGCCTGAAAAGGGCATTACACAGCCGACGCATAAAACCAGCCTACAATTAGGGGGAATGGAGATCAGGGAAAGGGCAGAATGGCCACAATCTGTAAAAAGCAGGTCCTTGAATGAAGCACAACACCAATTCCTTGTCTTAAGGCAAATGCCGCTAGCCATAGCAGCAGTGGGCCAACTTGCAGCTCATCAGAAGTTGTTACCCCTACACCCCTACACCTGACTGACCAGCACATACCCTCCACCTACCATCTTCACGTTCCTTTGATATTCTCACTCCTCACTGAAATAGAGGATGAGATATGGCCAAGAAAGCAGAGCACCATTCCCCCTACCCAGTCCTTCACTTCTGTTCAAGTGGTAACTCCACAGCACTGTGGCACTTGTGCATGGAATTTCACCACCTGCTTCTCCAAAATCCACTTACAATGATGTGGTGCATAAACCACCATGTCACATTTTAAAATGATCGCGCTGCAATCAATGCCATCAAATACCGGTTCTATGATATTTATGTGTTCCCTAATGTGATGGTTGCTGTGGACCGCATACATGTGACTCATATACCATTCAGGGCCCATGAGGAGTTTTTCTTTTATGATAGGTACAAATAGCACAGTCTCAATGTCTAACGGCCTGTGATGCAGACTTCACCCACTTGTGCTCGACAACATACAATTCCACAGTCGTTCACTACAGCATTCTGCCACTCCTCATGAGAGAACTGCAGCAATGCCGGTCCAAACTGTTGGGTATGTACATATTACCAAACGTTCACTGAAATGCTTGTCCTCACAAAAATAGGGGTTGATTCATGGAATTAATGTGCGCTGAAATTTCCCGCGCAGAGGTGCCAAAACGTGCGATTCACAGTAAAAGTGCGAAAATCGCAGTGCAAGGGCGAAAATCGCAGGGAAACCAGCGCACATCGATTCATGGAAGTCCGTGCGCGAGAAAAACATTGGATGTGCGCTGAAAAAGTGCGCCGCGCACACCGGCGCACAGGTCATCCAACAGCGTGCGCCACGGCCACTGCGAAATCGCACATAGCGCGGCGCACATCACAAAAGTAGGCGGAACACGGGGCGTAACACTCGGAATGGGGAACAACGCGTGAAAATATGGGCGTCACAGGGGAAGTACAGGAGGCAAGTGCGCGGAACGCCCACACGCTCGCCTACAACCCGTATTCATAGAATCGAATAGGGCAAACCAGCGCACGGTGAAAGACGCGCACAGGGCCAAACAAGTACACCACAAGAAAGCAGGCGGTAGCGTCCCTGCGCCTGAAATAAATGTGCGCCAAAATGTGCGCTAACAAAAAGCACCCATATACAGCCATGATGAATGGACCATACAGTGGCCCTCTAGAACAAATGAGGTGCAAAGGGGTACCGACAAACACTGACACCCGCTGTGTGAAAAATAGCGTGTGCGTGTGTTTCTGCTCGCGCGGGAAGTTCCACACGCGATTAGCCTGGGTACGTGTACTTCAGGGTGCGCAGGAAGTTCCACACGTGATTAGCCTGGGTACGTGTGTTTCAGGGTGCGCGGGAAGTTCCACACGCGATTGGCCTGGGTACGTGTACTTTGGGGTCCACGGCCCCTGCAGGCAGCCCACACCACAGGGGACTACCCTGCACCCCTGCTCAAGTCCCACAGGCAACCCATCCACCATGGCCATGCCCCCCAGCCAACCCACATGTCACCTTGCACTACTGATCACCAACACATGTCTCCCAGCACCCCCACCCCCCAGCACTGTGGGGCACCCTCCACCAGGCCCCCACTCATGTCTCCCATCACCCCCAACCCCCAGCAGTGCAGGGCACCCTCCACCAGCCCCCCACTCATGTTCAACTCATGTGTCCCATCACCCCCACCCACCAGCATCCAGGGGCACCCTCCACCAGGCCCCCATTCATGTCTCCCACCACCCGCACACCCCAGCAGTGCAGGGGCACCCTCCACCAGGCCTCCACACAGGTCCCCCTGCACCCCCAACCCCCAGCAGTGCAGGGCACCCTCCACCAGGCCCCCACACATGTTCCCCAGCACCCCCAACCCCCAGCAGTGCAGGGCAGCCTCCACCAGGCCCCCACTCATGTCCAACTCATGTGTCCCATCACCCCCACCCACCAGCATCCAGGGGCACCCTCGACCAGGCCCCCACTCATGTCTCCCATCGCCCCCACCCCCCAGCAGTGCAGGGCACCCTCCACCAGGCCCCCACTCATGTCTCCCATCACCCCCAACCCCCAGCAGTGCAGGGGCAGCCTCCACCAGGCCCCCACTCATGTCTCCCACCACCCCCACCCCCCAGCAGTGCAGGGGCACCTTTCACCAGGCCCCCACACATTTCTCCCTGCACCCCCACCCTCCTGCAGTGCAGGGCACCCTCCACCAGGCCCCCACACATGTCTCCCAGCACCCCCACCCCCCAGCAGTGCAGGGCACCCTCCACCAGGCCCGCACTCATGTCCAACACATGTGTCCCATCACCCCCACCCACCAGCAGTGCAGGGGCACCCTCCGCCAGGCCCCCACTCATGTCTCCCATCACCCCCACCCACCAGCAGTGCAGGGGCACCGTCCACCAGGCCCCCACTCATGTCTCCCATCACCCCCAACCCCCAGCAGTGCAGGGGCACCCTCCACCAGGCCCCCGCACATGTCTCCCATCACCCCCACCCCCCAGCAGTGCAGGGGCACCCTCCACCAGGCCTCCACTCATGTCTCCCTGCACCCCCAACCCCCAGCAGTGCAGGGCACCCTCCACCAGGCCCCAACTCATGTCCCCCTGCACCCCCACCCACCAGCATCCAGGGGCACCCTCCACCAGGTCCCCACTCATGTCTCCTACCACCCCCACCCCTCCAGCAGTGCAGGGGCCCCCTCCACCAGGCCCCCACACATGTCCCCCTGCACCCCCACCCCGCAGCAGTGCAGGGCACCCTCCACCAGGCCCCCACTCATGTCCAACTCATGTGTCCCACCACCCCCACCCACCAGCAGTGCAGGGGCACCCTCCACCAGGCCCCCACTCATGTCTCCCACCACCCCCACCCCCCAGCAGTGCAGGGCAACCTCCACCAGGCCCCCACTCATGTCTCCCATCACCTCCACCCCCCAGCAGTGCAGGGGCAGCCTCCACCAGGCCCCCACACATGTCTCCCAGCACCCCCACCCCCCAGCAGTGCAGGGCACCCTCCACCAGGGCCCCACACATGTCCAACTCATGTGTCCCATCACCCCCACCCACCGGCAGTGCAGGGGCACCCTCCACCAGGCCCCCACTCATGTCTCCCACCACCCCCACCCCCCAGCAGTACAGGGAACCCTCCACCAGGCACCCACTCATGTCTCCCATCACCCCCACCCCCCAGCAGTGCAGGGCAGCCTCCACCAGGCCCCCACTCATGTCCAACTCATGTGTCCCATCACCCCCACCCACCAGCATCCAGGGGCACCCTCGACCAGGCCCCCACTCATGTCTCCCATCGCCCCCACCCCCCAGCAGTGCAGGGCACCCTCCACCAGGCCCCCACTCATGTCTCCCATCACCCCCAACCCCCAGCAGTGCAGGGGCAGCCTCCACCAGGCCCCCACTCATGTCTCCCACCACCCCCACCCCCCAGCAGTGCAGGGGCACCTTTCACCAGGCCCCCACACATTTCTCCCTGCACCCCCACCCTCCTGCAGTGCAGGGCACCCTCCACCAGGCCCCCACACATGTCTCCCAGCACCCCCACCCCCCAGCAGTGCAGGGCACCCTCCACCAGGCCCGCACTCATGTCCAACACATGTGTCCCATCACCCCCACCCACCAGCAGTGCAGGGGCACCCTCCGCCAGGCCCCCACTCATGTCTCCCATCACCCCCACCCACCAGCAGTGCAGGGGCACCGTCCACCAGGCCCCCACTCATGTCTCCCATCACCCCCAACCCCCAGCAGTGCAGGGGCACCCTCCACCAGGCCCCCGCACATGTCTCCCATCACCCCCACCCCCCAGCAGTGCAGGGGCACCCTCCACCAGGCCTCCACTCATGTCTCCCTGCACCCCCAACCCCCAGCAGTGCAGGGCACCCTCCACCAGGCCCCAACTCATGTCCCCCTGCACCCCCACCCACCAGCATCCAGGGGCACCCTCCACCAGGTCCCCACTCATGTCTCCTACCACCCCCACCCCTCCAGCAGTGCAGGGGCCCCCTCCACCAGGCCCCCACACATGTCCCCCTGCACCCCCACCCCGCAGCAGTGCAGGGCACCCTCCACCAGGCCCCCACTCATGTCCAACTCATATGTCCCACCACCCCCACCCACCAGCAGTGCAGGGGCACCCTCCACCAGGCCCCCACTCATGTCTCCCACCACCCCCACCCCCCAGCAGTGCAGGGCAACCTCCACCAGGCCCCCACTCATGTCTCCCATCACCTCCACCCCCCAGCAGTGCAGGGGCAGCCTCCACCAGGCCCCCACACATGTCTCCCAGCACCCCCACCCCCCAGCAGTGCAGGGCACCCTCCACCAGGGCCCCACACATGTCCAACTCATGTGTCCCATCACCCCCACCCACCGGCAGTGCAGGGGCACCCTCCACCAGGCCCCCACTCATGTCTCCCACCACCCCCACCCCCCAGCAGTACAGGGAACCCTCCACCAGGCACCCACTCATGTCTCCCATCACCCCCACCCCCCAGCAGTGCAGGGGCAGCCTCCACCAGGCCCCCACTCATGTCTCCCATCACCCCCACCCCCCAGCAATGCGATTTGCCTGGGTACGTGTATTCCTGGGGTGCGTGGGTAGTCTCCCATGCAATATCATCAGGGTATGTGTATCATGGGTCCGCGTGAACTTCCACACGCGATACCAGCAGGCTACGTGTATTACGGGGTTCGCGGGAAGTTCCACACGCGATTGCCCTGGGTCTGTGTATTTCGGGGTGCGTGTGAAGTTTCACACGCGATTTTGCAGGCTACGTGTATTTCGGTGTGCGCGTGAACTTCCACACGCGACTGGGCCTTTGAGAGTGTGGTATGTGTATTCCAGGGGTGGGCAAGAATATTTACTCGCGACTGGGCCTGGGAGAGCGTGTTACGTGTATTCCTGGGGTGGGCGGGAAGATTCACACGGTCGCCTACAACGCACCGAAAAATAAATGGTCCAATCCTGAAACACGTACACCAGCATGAAGCAGGCGTACATCGAGCCGCGCAGCATAAAAGTGCGCGCAAGCAACAAACAAGCTCAGACGCCAGGATGAATATACCGTTCCTAGCACCAGTGGCCGTGGGTTACCAAAGGAGGAGGAGGAGGATAGTGAGGGCCCGAATTTTCACTCCCAGAACCAGCCTTTTTGGGATGCCTGATGACCAGTTGTATGGGAGGTACAGGTTTCCACCACACATAATACTGGACCTGGTCAGTGAGTGGGAGGATGACCTCACATCACCCACCCTGTGCTCCCAAGCAATCAGCCCCCTGGAGAAGGTCCTTAATGTACTGCACTTCTTGGCCACAGGATCATTTCAGCGGACAAGTGCCATAGTGGGTGCGGTGTCACAGGCCACGCAGTCACGCTGCCTACACCAGGTCTTGAACATCATCACTGCACGCCCATCAGTCCGCAGGCACATATACCTGCCCAGGACACCTGCAGAAAGGCAGGCTGCCGCCCTGGATTTCTACGGTGTGGCTCAATTCCCCAAAGTGCTAGGTGCCATTGACTGCACCCATGTTGCACTACGTCCCCCCAGGGCATCTGAGCACATCTATAGGAACCGCAAGCACTGGCATTCCATCAACGTGCAGGTAGTATGTAATGCCAAGGGAATCATCACCTCAGTATATGCCAACTATCCAGGGTCCACCCACGACAGCTTCATTTACCGAATGTCTACCCTAAGCCGGGACCTAGAAGCTGGGCGGCATGGCGATACATGGCTGCTTGGTGAGTATGAATGCCACTGCACATGCATGCATGTCAGATGCAGAGTTATGTCACTACCCCACTAATGATACCCATCACTTCCTCTTCAGGGGACAGTGCCTACCCTCTGAGCACCCACATGATGACGCCAATTCGGAACCCCATCACGCCTCCCGAGGTAAGATACAACACAGCACATATTGCAACCCGGGGCATAGTGGAGCGCACATTCGGAGTGCTCAAGTCACGCTTTCGCTCCCTTGACCGTTCTGGCGGGCAGCTGTTATATGCGCCCCCAGTAGTGTGCAGGATCATAGTGGCAGCATGTGTCCTGCACAATGTTGCAACACGCCAGGGCCTGGCTGTGGACATGGTGGTGCCCCCACATCCCCAACCACATGCATGCCCGCTGCGCATGGGAGGGGAAAGGGCACGGGGTGAGGCAGCCCGTACGCAGCTGGTGGCTAATTACTTCACATAGAAATCACACCCCAGTGGAGTGCACACAGCCCTGGCACATACCATCTGATAAGCAATGATGACTCGACCTGACAATTATGACGAACAAAGGGACCGTCAACTGTCAGAACCACAGCAGCCTGAGATTGTTCATGTGGAAGTGTCCGAATGTGTGCATCCCTACCTACACAAACACCACCAATGCAGTGTCATCAAAAGACACACTTCCATGCTGCAGAAATGAATACCCACTTGCAAAATACTACATGAGAACAGTGCCATGTCACCCAACCCCTCCCCGGCACGGCCACACAACACACCATGGCATGTCATGCAATGTGAGAGCAAACAAATTAATCCCCACAACATGTCCCAAGTGTCACCAACTACAGTGTCCCTAATAGAAACATGGCCACACATGAAATGCTCACAGTAATGCAGGACCTACAACACACATTACCAAATACTTACCAAGAATACCAATCACCTACACAACCTCCAACCTACCTTAAACATGACATTACAGACTTAAATAATTGGTAGCCTCACTACCTGATAATGCCAGCACTTCGAACACTTCCAAGTATACAGTGTTAGTGCCACGCAAGAGTGTAGGTGCACTGCTTACAACATGGACTCCAGTTCCAAGGTGGACCGCCTTGTGAAGACATGAGAAATGGACCTGCAAATTAGGAGGATGAGATGGATGCAGAGGCACATATCAATAAACCATGCAGTGTACAATACAACCACAACATGCACTATGAATGTATACAGAGTATTGACTACAGACTGCCCACACATCAAATGGGAGTCCAACGTCACCATGTACGTCAATGTCACTTGGGCACACCCTTTGCAAGCCCATGGAAACGGGAAGCAGGAGGGGTGTGTGTCACACAAACCCAAGCATCTGAACCAAATTCATGACAAGCCTGCATGTGCCCAGCCACAATACAGCGTATGCCCACGGGAGCTACACAAGGCAACACACTGTCCAAAAGACAAAAATAAAAAAAAATAAAAAAAAAATGGCCATTAATGGGCCCAGGGGGGTGGGGGAAGCCACCCAGGAGGTCCAAGGACAGGGTGCACACCAAAACCCACCTGTGTGGATCTTGCGGAAAAAAAACACCTCCATGGGCTCATGGCCTGCACGGCTACCCTATTGTGGGAGAATCGCTGCTGTCGCTCTCCTCACCCTCTGCAGATGCATCAGGAGGTCGTGGCACTATGGGAGGCAGCCCACGCAAAGCCCTAGTCTGGTCCTCCATGGCAGCAAGCATGCGGGTGTGGAAGGTCTCGTTCTGGAGGATAATTGTGCGTAGGTCCCCATGCAACAACTCATGGGATGCCTGGACCTCCGCCCTAGTTGCCTGCATCTCAGCTGAGAGCGTACGTGTGAGACGCTCCAGCTGCTGTTCTGTCCTTCTGTTTGTTGAAGCCTCAAGCTCAACAAGAGTCGTTCTGAGGTGAAGGAGTTCCACCCTCAGGGCTTCCCTGTGGCCCTGGGACTCTATGGAAATGGCTTCCCGCAGAGTTGCCAGTGCCGGCCGCCTGTCCCTGTCGGATGCCAACATGTCCTCCCTGTGTGACTGGCAGATGGAGTCTGTTGCCTGCTGTAGTCGCTCCATCAGCCTTTCGGGGGGACAATGGAAGTGGCCACCCTATCCATGGCCTGAGCCATCATCTCTCAAAGGCGTACCTGCCAACACAGACATCCCCATTGAGGGTTCTAACCCTGGTGCAGGTGGGTCGGATAGAACAGAATCCCTCCCAGGAACACTCACCTGCGACAGCACTCAGGTCTTATCATCCGGATCGACACCTGAATACAGCTCGGGGGAGGTGCAGCCAGAGACACCCCTTGAGAGCACGACCTGCAGCAGTTGTGGGTTCTCACCCACCACCACACCACGTCCCTCACTGGTGGTCGGTCGGGCCTGAGACCCCTCCTGGGTCTGCACCATCTCCACAACCCCAGCAGTATCAAGTGCGTCATCCCCTGCAAAGACATAAAAGAAAACAAATGGAAACAGGCATTAGGACTATGGCACACAATTAGGGCTGAGAAGCTACAGAAACAGTACTTGATTGAGACATGTCCCACATGACTAAAACCCTCCCAGGCATGCACCGTCACTGCGTGTGGAGGGGAGGCAGATGGCACACATTGATGACACCAAGATGGAAGATGAACACATTTGCTGCATGCTGCCTAGCAGTGACATCACACATTGGCCTGTGATTGGCAGGTCAAATACACATGCCATCACACAGATGGCATGTACCCTAGCCATAAAGTGAAGAGGGAGAGGAGGGCACCAATTGTTCATTCAGTCCAGTTTGCTCATGAAATTGATTTTTTCATTGAAATGGTTCAAATGTTTAACCTGGAGCTGCCAGTCCAAAATGGTCCTAAAGCACAGGGACATGTCTAAACAAATCATGTCCAGGAAACAAAGCCAGTCCACTGTACCATAGCCACGTCAGACATGTGACAATAGGACTGAGAAATGCCTAGTAAAAGTGGTGGTATGCAAACAATCTGCCTGAATAAACAGAGGAAAATAAGCAACAATGTTGTGGCAAGATGACACTTCAAGGGCAACTGGTGTGGTGTTGGGCTGGATGTCTAATGTTGGCAGAAGGGATACTGCTATGCCCAAATGCTGGTGCGCAGAATGTATTGGATGAGGCACATGGGTGACCCAAACCACTCAGGCACACACACCCTCACCTGGCACCCAAACAGAAGCCCTCACACACACACACCATGCACATGGATGACACACACATGCATGTGCACTCACCGGACAATGCCTCGTAATCTGCCAGTTCTCCCACGCCTTGGATCTGTTCCTCCGTGACGTAGGTCCCAGCAACCTGCTCATGTGGAGTGAGTTCTATGTCCTCTGCTGGAGACCCACCTCCAGTCACTAGAGTTGCGGCATGACTTGAGGCCAGCTTATTCTTTGCCCTGCGCTTCAGGTCATTCCAGCACTTGTAGCATTCAGTAGCTGTGCACCTCATGATTCCAAGGGCACTTATGATGTCCGCGATGGTCTGCCAGTGTGCCTGACGCTGTGCAGGTGTGGTCTTGGATCCTACAACAATCACCATTTTGCGGTCACGTGCGGACACATACTCTACAAGTGCATTCAGTTCGGCCTCATTGAAGCTGGGCTACCTTGACGGGCCGGACTGTGTAGCCGTGTCTGGGGCATCAGCCTGTACTGGACGAGCACTCTTCCGCTTGTAAGGTGGTGGGGATCCTGAGTGTCCTACGCCGCTCTGGACACTAGGGGCAGGAGCCCCGGTGGACTCTGTACTAGGAGTGTGGGATTGCACACTCAGCATGGGAGTTGGTGCAGGCATTAGCTCAAGTGTGATGGTGTCAGGGGGAATGTCAGCATGATGGACTTGGACCGGCACTGTCCTGGCTGGGTGTGTGAGAGGTGGGGTGGATGGAGCCGCAGCTGCCCCTGCAGCCTCCCCAGCCTGCCTACGCGGGGCAGAAGATGACCTAGCTGCGCCTGATCCACATGGCCTGATGACACCAACGTGCACCGGCGCACGTGGCCTAGACCTGCTGACCTGGAAGTCAGCCATGGAGTCACCCTGTGCCAGGTTTGGTTCCACAGTGGGCTGGTCCAACAAGGGCTGAGCATGGATGGTGTCAGCCACGTTACCCTCAACCAGGGGGGGGCATGGATGTCCCTGACTGCTCCTCCACACATGGGGGCCTGGGGGCACCCTGCAAGTCACGGCCACGTCCCCTACCGGATCCACCACAGCCACCACTTGGGGCTCGGCCACCTTTGCCACCCTTACGGCTTGTTCGCCTCCCAGCCATGGCACTGATGTTATTGTGCGTATGGGAGTCGATGTGAACTATTGTCCTGGGCAATTGGGGGTCAAAGGGGTTGGGTACCAGATGGTAATCGTACCCTAGTGCTCTAGCAAGGCTGTATGTCACCCCTGGGGAAATATGACGGGTCACGCAACGCACAGGCACCCCAAAAAAGGGAAGTAAGGTGCACGCAACCCCTCCTAGACCACGTGTGTGGAAAAATAAACCTGCACTACGCTGTGGCACCCAGAAACACAAGAATGAACGTATGAGTGTCACACGCAGCCTAGAATGACCTCTGAAGGGGTATGCGACACACGGGGCAAGCACAGATGTTGAATACGTGCGCGACTCACCGTCTGCCAGGAACAAAAGCGTGAAAAATATGCGCGTGTGCGCGTTGGCAACACCCCCACCAGAAGAAGAATTGTACGCTGTCTGAGGAGACAGGACAACAGTAGAAGGGAACGCTGTTTGAGGAAACAGGCCCAGGAAAAAGAGGAAAAGAGAAAAAGCTATCAGAGGTAACAGGGAGTATGAACTTGAAACGCTGTGAAGTAAATCGCGTGTGAACCGACAAGAAGTACAGATTTCACCCACTCGCTCTCCACGAAAAGCACGTACAAGGAATTGGCGTTCTACACGTACCTTTTATACACACGTCACAGACGCGCATACACGATGAGGCCATTTCCACCAATTACACGCTTTGACACTCGGACGTGTATCTTTTTTTTTACATGCGCCATTCTCTACGGCCATGCGCGTGACGTCATAGCTGCGCATGGGGGCCTTTGGGCCAATGAAATCGCGTATTCGTGCAGACATGCTTACGCGCTAAGGGCCTTTCCTTGAATTACACGCAGACGTGCAGGATTTTCACATGCCAAATCACTCTGTAACAAGCTGGCCACGCGTAAGCACACGGAAGACCACGCTCCTGCCCAGAAAGCCGATTTACTGCCCCCCAGAGCCCTGAGCACGCTCCCACCTGCCATCTGCTGCTACCTGACTGCCTGCTGCCCACGTGCCCTGCCGTTTGCTGCCTGCACATCAGCCACAGGTGCTGTTGCTGTGACCACCCCTGCTGGAACCGAAGACTGCCGACTGGGATTTCATCGCTCCACAGCCCAGCCCCAGGACCCATTTGCCCACCCACTCCTGCCTCTGGGGTTGTCATGTCGGGCACTGCAACATCTGGCACCACTGACAACCCCCGGCCAGAGAGGCAGAGGGGCACCAGCTTCAGTGACAGGGAAGTTGGTGTCATGGTGGAGCAAGTCCTGGGGCAGTATGATGCCCTCTTCGCAAGTGTGCACGCCGACAAGTAGGACGACTCGGATCTGGATGGACATCGTGACTGCCATCAACACGGAGGGGGTGGCAGTCCGCGACTTCCAACATGTCAAGAAGCGCTGGGAGGACTTCAGGTCCAGGACCCTGAACAAGGCCCGGTGCCTCTTGAAGGCAGCAGATGCTAAGGGGCGCCAGGGCCACTTGTCGGAAGATCAGATGAGGGTCCTGGAACGCATATCCCCAGCGCTCCACGTCCAGGTCCTTGAGAGGCAGACCCGTCTGGAGTCGAGCGGTAAGTGTACATGCATCATGATTGTAAGATGTGCGTGTGGTGATGTGCCAGTAGTGTGCCGGTTGCACATGTGTTTGTATGGGGCTAAGTATGGGTGTGGGTGTACAGGGCCGTGAGGCTAACACATGCGAGGGCTGTCATGTGTGAGACATGGATGGTGCTTGTGTGTGTAGGCTTGCATGCCAAATGCAGTTGTGTGGGCACACATGTTTGGATGAATGTGTATGTAAGTAGGCATGTTTGTGATGTCACGCATGTATCTTGTTTTCAGCTGCATGTATCAGCACTGTGTACATGTGCATGTGTGTGTATTTGACAAGGGTGCAACAGTGATGCAACATGGATGCATGTGGCAGCGGGATGTGGAAGCCTGATTGGCAGATGTGACATGGATGCCCATCTGAACACTGCGACAGTTGGCTGAGGTATACACATGCATGCAAGTGTGGTGGTGTGCGTGCATGTGTAGTGCACTCCCTGTGTTGCATGTGATGCCTGGCTCACCTTTGCCTGCTCATGCTGTTGTATGTGTATGGATGTTGCTGGCAGTTGTGATGTGGCTGTGGTATGGCTCATGTGTGCAAATTGAAATGACATGTGTGTTGCCAATTGTGATGCCATGTCTGAGGTTTGCCAATGCCACTCATGTGCAACTGTCATGTGTGTATGTGTCCATTGTACAGTGCCCTGATGCCTGTGTTTTATTTCTCCCTGTCTGCAGCGTCAACTGATGAAGAGGGCGGAGAAGGTGCTGTGGAGCACAGCGGCGGGGATCGCACTGCCAGCCGGAGACGCAAGGCCCGGCTCCCCTCCCAGGTTGTGGTCTTGTCGGGGAGTGAGGAGTCGGTGCCGCGTCCCAGGCCGCAGCTGCCGGGGGGAGGTCCAAGAGGCGGAGGTCGGAGTTGGACTCCTCGGCAGCAGAAGGGGCAGCTGGGACCCCACAGGGCCCAACGGGGGAAGATGGCACAGAGTCATCCAGGTTGGTGGGGGTTTTGGTGGAGGAGGAGGCCATGCAAGCAACAGAGATGGGGTCTGGAGGTGGGGATTCCACTGGTGCTAGTGGTGCAGTGCAGGACCAGGGACAGGAGGCAGCACAGGTCGCCACGGAGGTGCCTGTGTGCAATCCTGTCCCTGATCCTGTCACTGCATCATCTTGCACCAGCAGGCATGCCTACATCCAGACCCGTTTTCAGGCAGGGGATGAGCTCACGACAACTGGCCTTCATCTGCCTGCGGACATGGCTATCTGGGTCCGGGTTGAGCCTGTCCTGACTGGTGTGGCGTTGCGTCAATGGGCCATGCGAGGTGACCTGCAGTCTTTTCTTGAGGAGACTGCACGTCACCACGAATGGCTCGTTGACCGCGTCAGCCTACTGGGACAGGTCACCCAGGCCGGATTCCTCCGTTTGATGGGGCTTGCTACGACCCCCTCCTCAACTGAACGCCCTATGCGCCAGTCGTCCTCCAAGCCATCTTCCCACCCATCAGTCACCTGGGTGCCCTGTGGAGCTGCCTCTGACGGTGCGGCCAGGCTGGTGGAGGAGGCATCCCTGCCACAGTCGGGAGTCGGACGTCCAGCAGGGGTGGCCACATCAACGACTGCACCCCAGCCAGCGGAGGATGTGCAGGCAGCAGGAGGCAGTGCACGGGCAGAGGCACAGCAGCAGCAGCAACGTGGTGGAAGCCATGATGGCTCGGGGCCTTCGACATCGGAGGGGCAGGCATTGGCCGGAGGGCAGGAGGACCCAGGAAGGGAAGTGTCTTCCGTGTGGCAGTGGTTGGGCCACGCCATAGATGCAGAGCGGCAGCGGGCGGAAGAGGCACGGCTCATGATGGTAAGGGCGGGGAACTCCATGCAGAGGGCCCTGAGGCGGGCCGAGTGCCTCGAGGCAATCCGTAGGGAGTTTGGGGTGAACATGTGGACGGCCCTGCGGACCCTCGGGGCCATGGAGGAGGACCGCCTCCGGGACATTGAGCAGGAGTTCGATGATGCCCTGGCCCGGAACATCCCGAAGTGAGCCGTCGGACTAGCCCGCTGCCCTTGTAAATAGTTCTGTAGTTAGTGTTAGGTTTCCTTTGGTTTTGCATTTTTTTTGGACCTTTTGGACAATGGGCCACATTTTTGTATATAGTTTTTTTTTTAGGTAGTGTTATTAGATAGGTTTCATTTCTTCGGTTGGGATCATGGACCCTGGATTGTTTATCTGTATATAGTTGACTTTTGGATTTTCATTTTTTTTAATGATTTCCCCATAGAGCAATGGTTTTCGATTTTAATTTTCCATTGGATTTACTTTTGTGGACTGTGACTTGGGACACTTTTCCTTTGGATTATGCTTTGTGGTTTTGCATTATTTCACTGACCTGCTGGTTATTTTTTTTAAATTTCCATTATTGTTTGTTTATTTTTGATTCAATTTATGTTGCTTTTAATACATATTTTTTCTTCAAACTTCAATTTGTAGTATCATCTCATTGGTTTCATGCATATCATGATATGGGTTTTGACATTCACTGACACCCATTGGGTGTATGTGAGGGACATGTGTTCATTTACAAACTTGCAATTGGGGTTCTATCATGTTTTTGCCATTTCTAAGTGGGTGGATGCAATACTCAGGTGGGTGTTTGGCATTTGGAGGCTGACCATAAGGGCCAGGGATCTAGATTGTGGTGACATGTTGGCTGGGGGATATGAGTGGGGGCCTGGTGGAGGCTGCCACTGAACTGCTGGGGGGTGGGGGTGCTGGGAGACATGTGTGGGGGCCTGGTGGAGGGTGCCCCTGCACTGCTGGAGGGTGGGGGTGATGGGAGACATGAGTGGGGGCCTGGTGGAGGGGGCCCCTGAATGCTGGGGGATGGGGGTGCAGGGAGACATGAGTTGGACATGAGTGGGGGCCTGGTGGAGGGTGCCCTGCACTGCTGGGGGGTTGGGGTGATGGGAGACATGATTGGGGGCCTGGTGGAGGCTGCCCCTGCACTGCTGGGGGGTGGGGGTGGTGGGAGACATGAGTGGGGGCCTGGTGGAGGCTGCCCCTGCACTGCTGGGGGATGGGGGTGATGGGAGACATGAGTGGGGGCCTGGTGGAGGGTGCCCCTGCACTGCTGGGGGGTGGGGGTGATGGGAGACATGAGTGGGGGCCTGGTGGAGGGTGCCCCTGGATGCTGGGGGTGGGGGTGATGGGAGACATGAGTGGGAGCCTGGTGGAGGCTGCCCCTGCGCTGCTGGGGGGTGGGGGTGGTGGGAGACATGAGTGGGGGCCTGGTGGAGGCTGCCCCTGCACTGCTGGGGGGTGGGGGTGATGGGAGACATGAGTGGGGGCCTGGTGGAGGGTGCCCCTGGATGCTGGGGGGTGGGGGTGATGGGAGACATGAGTGGGGGCCTGGTGGAGGGTGCCTCTGGATGCTGGGGGCTGGGGGTGGTGGGAGACACGAGTGGGGGCCTGGTGGAGGGTGCCCCTGAACTGCTGGGGGGTGGGGGTGGTGGGAGACATGAGTGGGGGCCTGGTGGAGGGTGCCCCTGGATGCTGGGGGTGGTGGGAGACACGAGTGGGGGCCTGGTGGAGGGTGCCCCTGCACTGCTGGTGGGTGGGGGTGATGGGACACATCAGTTGGACATGTGTGGGGGCCTGGTGGAGGGTGCCCTGCACTGCTGGGGGTGGGGGTGCTGGCAGACATGTGTGGGGGCCTGGTGGAGGCTGCCCCTGCACTGCTGGGGGTTGGGGGTGTTGGGAGACATGAGTGGGGAACTGGTAGAGGGTGCCCTGCACTGCTGGGGGGCGGGGGTGATGGGAGACCTGAGTGGGGGCCTGGTGGAGGCTGCCCCTGGAGGCTGGGGGGTGGGGGTGCAGGGGGACATGAGTTGGACATGAGTGGGGGCCTGGTGGAGGGTGCCCTGCACTGCTGGGGGGTGGGGGTGGTGGGAGACATGAGTGGGGGCCTGGTGGAGGGTGCCCCTGCACTGCTGGGGGTGGGGGTGGTGGGAGACATGAGTGGGGGCCTGGTGGAGGCTGCCCCTGCACTGCTGGGGGGTGGGGGTGATGGGAGACATGAGTGGGGGCCTGGTGGAGGGTGCCCCTGGATGCTGGGGGTGGGGGTGGTGGGAGACATGAGTGGGGGCCTGGTGGAGGCTGCCCTGCACTGATGGGGGTTAGGGGTGCAGGGAGACATGAGTGGGGGCCTGGTGGAGGGTGCCCCTGGATGCTGGGGGGTGGGGGTGGTGGGAGACATGAGTGGGGGCCTGGTGGAGGCTGCCCCTGCACTGCTGGGGGGTGGGGGTGATGG
Organism: Ambystoma mexicanum; assembly: GCF_040938575.1. NCBI lineage: Eukaryota > Metazoa > Chordata > Amphibia > Caudata > Ambystomatidae > Ambystoma > Ambystoma mexicanum. The sequence continues at coordinate 676,402,005 of NC_090935.1, read as the reverse complement.
GAGACATGAGTGGGGGCCTGGTGGAGGCTACCCCTGCACTGCTGGGGGGTGGGGGGTGGGAGACATGGGTGGGGGTCTGGTGGAGGGTGCCCCTGCACTGCCGGGGTGTGGGGGTGATGGGAGACATGAGTGGTGTCCTGTTGGAGGGTGCCCCTGGATGCTGGGGGGTGGGGGTGGTGGGAGACATGAGTGGGGGTCTGGTGGAGGCTGCCCTGCACTGCTGGGGGGTGGGGGTGGTGGGAGACATGAGTGGGTGCCTGGTGGAGGGTGCCCCTGGATGCTGGGGGGTGGGGGTGGTGGAGACATGAGTTGGACATGAGTGGGTGCCTGGTGGAGGCTGCCCTGCACTGCTGGGGGTTGGGGGTGCAGAGAGACATGAGTGGGGGCCTGGTGGAGGGTGCCCCTGCACTGCTGGGGGGTGTGGGTGATGGGAGACATGAGTGGGGGCCTGGTGGAGGCTGCCCCTGGATGCTGGGGGCTGGGGGTGGTGGGAGACATGAGTGGGGGCCTGGTGGAGGGTGCCCCTGGGTGCTGGGGGGTGGGGGTGGTGGGAGACATGAGTGGGGGCCTGGTGGAGGCTGCCCTGCCTTGCTGTGGGTTGGGGGTGCAGGGAGACGTGAGTGGGGGCCTGGTGGAGGGTGCCCCTGCACTGCTGGGGGGTGAGGGTGATGGGAGACACGAGTGGGGGCCTGGTGGAGGGTGCCCCTGCACTGCTGTGGGGTGGGGGTGGTGGGAGACATGAGTGGGGGCCTGGTGGAGGCTGCCCCTGCACTGCTGGGGGGTGGGGGTGATGGGAGACATGAGTGGGGGCCTGGTGGAGGCTGCCCCTGCACTGCTGGCGGGTGGGGGTGATGGGAGACATGAGTGGGGGCCTGGTGAAGGCTGCCCCCGCACTGCTGGGGGGTGGGGGTGATGGGAGACATGAGTGGGGGCCTGGTGGAGGGTGCCCCTGGATGCTGGGGGGTGGGGGTGCAGGGAGACATGAGTTGGACATGAGTGGGGGTCTGGTGGAGGGTGCCCTGCACTGCTGGGGGTGGGGGTGGTGGTAGACATGAGTGGGGGCCTGGTGGAGGGTGCCCCTGGTTGCTGGGGGGTGGGGGTGATGGGAGACATGAGTGGGGGCCTGGTGGAGGGTGCCCCTGGATGCTGGGGGGTGGGGGTGCAGGGAGACATGAGTTGGACATGAGTGGGGGCCTGATGGAGGGTGCCCTGCACTGCTGGGGGTGGTGGTGGTGGGAGACATGAGTGGGGGCCTGGTGGAGGCTGCCCCTGCACTGCTGGGGGGTGGGGGTGATGGGAGACATGAGTGGGGGCCTGGTGGAGGGTGCCCCTGGATGCTGGGGGTGGGGGTGGTGGGAGACATGAGTGGGGGCCTGGTGGAGGCTGCCCTGCACTGATGGGGGTTAGGGGTGCAGGGAGACATGAGTGGGGGCCTGGTGGAGGGTGCCCCTGGATGCTGGGGGGTGGGGGTGGTGGGAGACATGAGTGGGGGCCTGGTGGAGGCTGCCCCTGCACTGCTGGGGGATGGGGGTGATGGGAGACATGAGTGGGGGCCTGGTGGAGGCTACCCCTGCACTGCTGGGGGGTGGGGGGTGGGAGACATGAGTGGGGGCCTGGTGGAGGGTGCCCCTGCACTGCTGGGGTGTGGGGGTGATGGGAGACATGAGTGGGGGCCTGTTGGAGGGTGCCCCTGGATGCTGGGGGGTGGGGGTGGTGGGAGACATGAGTGGGGGTCTGGTGGAGGCTGCCCTGCACTGCTGGGGGGTGGGGGTGGTGGGAGACATGAGTGGGGGCCTGGTGGAGGGTGCCCCTGGATGCTGGGGGTGGGGGTGGTGGGAGACATGAGTTGGACATGAGTGGGTGCCTGGTGGAGGCTGCCCTGCACTGCTGGGGGTTGGGGGTGCAGAGAGACATGAGTGGGGGCCTGGTGGAGGGTGCCCCTGCACTGCTGGGGGGTGTGGGCGATGGGAGACATGAGTGGGGGCCTGGTGGAGGCTGCCCCTGGATGCTGGGGGCTGGGGGTGGTGGGAGACATGAGTGGGGGCCTGATGGAGGGTGCCCCTGGGTGCTGAGGGGTGGGGGTGGTGGGAGACATGAGTGGGGGCCTGGTGAAGGTTGCCCTGCCTTGCTGTGGGTTGGGGGTGCAGGGAGACGTGAGTGGGGGCCTGGTGGAGGGTGCCCCTGCACTGCTGGGGGGTGAGGGTGATGGGAGACACGAGTGGGGGCCTGGTGGAGGGTGCCCCTGCACTGCTGTGGGGTGGGGGTGGTGGGAGACATGAGTGGGGGCCTGGTGGAGGCTGCCCCTGCACTGCTGGGGGGTGGGGGTGATGGGAGACATGAGTGGGGGCCTGGTGGAGGCTGCCCTGCACTGCTGGGGGGTGGGGGTGATGGGAGACATGAGTGGGGGCCTGGTGGAGGGTGCCCCTGGATGCTGGGGGGTGGGGGTGCAGGGAGACATGAGTTGGACATGAGTGGGGGCCTGGTGGAGGGTGCCCTGCACTGCTGGGGGGTGGGGGTGGTGGGAGACATGAGTGGGGGCCTGGTGGAGCGTGCCCCTGCACTGCTGGGGGGTGGGGTGGTGGGAGACATGAGTGGGGGCCTGCTGGAGGCTGCCCCCTGCACTGCTGGGGGTAGGGGTGATGGGAGACATGAGTGGGGGCCTGGTGGAGGCTGCCCCTGCACTGCTGGGGGGTGGGGGTGATGGGAGACATGAGTGGGGGCCTGGTGGGGGATGCCCCAGCACTGCTGGGGGGTCGGGGTGATGGGAGACATGAGTGGGGGCCTGGTGGAGGCTGCCCCTGGATGCTGGGGGGTGGGGGTGCAGGGAGACATAAGTTGGACATGAGTGGGGGCCTGGTGGTGGGTGCCCTGCACTGCTGGGGGTGGGGGTGGTGGGAGACATGAGTGGGGGCCTGGTGGAGGGTGCCCCTAGATGCTGGCGGTTGGGGGTGCATGGAGACATGAGTTGGACATGAGTGGGGGCTTGGTGGAGGGTGCCTTGCACTGCTGGGGGGTGGGGGTGCAGGGAGACATGAGTGGGGGCCTGGTGGAGGGTGCCCCTGGATGCTGGGGGGTGGGGGTGCAGGGAGACATGAGTTGGACATGAGTGCTGGCCTGGTGGAGGGTGCCCTGCACTGCTGGGGGGTGGGGATGGTGGGAGACATGAGTGGGGGCCTGGTGGAGGGTGCCCCTGGATGCTGGGGGGTGGGGGTGGTGCAAGACATGAGTGGGGGCCTGGTGGAGGCTGCCCTGCACTGCTGGGGGTTGGGGGTGCAGGGAGACATGAGTGGGGGCCTGGTGGAGGCTGCCCCTGCACTGCTGGGGGGTGGGGGTGGTGGGAGACATGAGTGGGGGCCTGGTGGAGGCTGCCCCTGGATGCTGGGGGGTGGGGGTGCTGGGGGACATGAGTGAGGGTCTGGTGGAGAGTGCCCATGCACTGCTGAGGGGTGGGGGTGCAGGGAGACATGAGTGGGGGCCTGGTGAAGGCTGCCCCTGCACTGCTGGGGGGTGGGGGTGATGGGAGACATGAGTGGGGGTCTGGTGGAGGGTGCCCTGCACTGCTGGGGGGTGGGGGTGGTGGGAGACATGGGTTGGACATGAGTGGGGGCCTGGTGGAGGGTGCCCCTGGGGCCTGGGGTGCAGGGGGACATGCGTTTGTGGGCAGTAGTGCAAGGTGACATGGGTTGGCTGGGGGGCATGGGCATGGTGGATCGGCTGCCTGCAGGACATGTGCAGGGTAGGCCCCTGTGATGTGGGCCGCCTGCAGGGGCCGTGGAGGGTGTAGAGGGAACACCTGGGAGGACCCACACGTGCAATTCACGGGTGGTGCTCCCCGCGCACCCCTGGAATACACGTACCCTGATGGAATTGCGTGTGATACTTCCTGCGCACCCCTGAAATACACGTACCCTGCTGCTTTTGAGTGTGATACTTCCCGCGCACCCCTGGAATACACGTAACCTGCTGCTTTTGCGTGTGATACTTCCCGCGCACACCTGGAATACACGTACCCTGATGGAATCGCGTGTGATACTTCCCGCGCACCCCTGGAATACACGTACGCTGCTGCCACGTACCCTGATGGAATCGCGTGTGATACTTCCCGTGCACCCCTGAAATGCACGTACCCTGCTGTTTTTGCGTGTGATACTTCCCGTGCACCCCTGGTATACACGTGCCCTGATGGAATCGCGTGTGTTACTTCCCACACACCCCTGATGTACACGTACCCAGGACATTTGCGTGTGAATCTTCCCGCGAACCACTGAAATACACGTTCGCCGCTTGGCGTTTGCTGTTTGGCAGCCCTGTGAACTGGTCCAGGGTTAGCGCAGCCCTTTGTGATGATTTGGGAATTTTGAAGGCTTTTCCTTGCACAATGGCGTTCTTGGGGGCGTAACTGGCGCTGCTGCAGGGTCGCTACGCCACTCTACGCCACGGCTGGTTTCGGACGCTAAAATCCATGAATACGCTGTGCGATGAAAAGGATTGTTTCGCACGCGGCTGGCGCAGTGTATCGCATGTATTGTGCGAATTTCTATGAATTACCCTGATAATGTGTAAACTATCCTCATTTCCCATCTTGCACACATCTCAGTCATAGCACACAGGGCACAGCGAAATGATGCGGCACATCTATGGTAAACACATGGCTCTTCAATCCTGTGAACCAGAACACTACTGAGCGGGCATTTGGAGAGCATGATAACAGGTTATGATGTCTACACAGGACTGAGGGAGACCTAAATGTACACACTATGACCCAAATTGAACTTTTACAATTGAACTTTTTCACAATTTACCTAATTCTAGTGGTCCTAATTGACCTACTGCACAATTGACCTTTATATTATTTTAGTTATTTTATAAATGTATTGGGTTGGTTTTGGATTATAAATAATATAAGGGGATTGGGTGGAGGGTTTTAGGGGGTTCTGGATTGGGTGGGAGGCTGCAGGGGGGGTTTCACCCCGCATACATGTCCTAATTGACCTTCTAAACTAGGTCAATTCTCCCAAGGTCAATTCTCCCGAGGTCAATTGCAAAAAGGTCAATTGGTATACAACCAATGTGCACATCAGGTGTGCCTGATAACTGCAATGTTTTGTTTGCTCTCGCCATTCCCAAAAGGCATGATGGGCCACCTGCCTGAGGATAGTGGGCATGAGGATACCCATGGAGATGGGGCAGATGGGAATGTCATGCAGGGTCATGGAGCTGAATAGCAGGATGCTGATAATATTAATGGGTGCATACAAAGAGAGGAAATAATTGACACATTGTTTCAGACAGAGGTCAGTTTCATACCCTTTTAGTAAATACAACCACCCTCCCATCTGCAAAGAACCTCACCAAATCACCCAAACTTCAGAACAAGTCTTACAAAAAAAGAAATCCTCTTTGAATGGAGGGGCACCAGGATGAGCACCCAGACCCAAGTGGAAAGAAAGGTGGGGACAAAAAGGTGGAAAAGTAGCACAGGACCGGTAGCCAAATTTACTAAAAAACAAAAATGAAGAAGTACAAGAAAATAAAACGACAAAAATACTGGAGTGGGTTAGCCACTAGCATTGGAGGGGGAGTGATGGGGCTGAGAAGCAAGAGGAGGTGTTGTTTTTTTGTTGTATATTTGTTGAAAGCTAGCTTCCATGTGTGAGGGTTAATTGTGTGAGTAGTATAAGGTGGTAAAAGAAGGAGAATGGACGGGGACGTGGACATGTGCCTCTTGGTTCCAGATTCTTGTTCAAGTGACATTGAAAATTCTGAATGGATGTGTCTGGGTGCATGGTTCTTATCAGTCTACTTCAGTTTAAACAGTGTAGGGCAGTGTTCTTAAAACTGTGGGGTGCCCCCCGTGGTGTGGTGCGGTGGTGTGTGAATCCCAATGCTTGAAAAACATTTACAAGCCAATCAGCGTTTATCGGTAGTGGTGCAGCAATGCAAAGGCAAGTTCTGCCTTTGCATTAGCCTTTCAGTAATATGCTACTTTCAATAGGTAACCACAGCAGAGAGCTGTTTTTACTTCTTGAAAGGAGCATCTGACAAAGGCAGAAAGCAAAGGCAGTGCTTGCCGCAATACAGTCAATAAACACAGCTGTTAAGCCACTGTGTTGTACGAAGCACTGCTAATTAGTAAGGTGTTACTTTAAAAGGGCAAGTGTATTGCCCTTTTAATGTGATGTGTCCCTCCCAAGTGTATTGCCCTTTTGAGATGAGCCATGACTGTGTCATGGCCCAAGCTATCAAAAGGAGCCCTGCAGGCATGTGCATCAGAATGGCTGCAGACTCCAACAATGGAAGTCCTGTTGTCCCTGTCTCTCACGTTGGGCCTGCATGCCTACAATGTGTGATCACAGTCCTGCAGCCCTGGTCTGCAGGCCCACACTGTGTGATCACGGTCCTGAAGGTCCCTGATGGTCTGGTCCCCCCCAGACCAGCCTGGTGCCCTGGATCCAGCCCAATCACCCAACATTCAGGATGCTGCCAGCATCCAAGGTGCCCCTGACACACAGGCCGTGACCCCACGGCCTCAAAGGGTCCTCTCCTGCAACATCTATAAGTCTGGAGCACCTCTCAAACCAACATGGTGCTGGACCCCCACACCTGTGAGGCCGTCTGCGTGACCGCCACCGGCCCCACAATAATGGCAACGAGGAGGAGGAACCCCTGCGGTGGGGTCAGTCACCAGTCGGGGAAAAGAAGAGAAGCAGCATCCATTGCCGTGAAGGTGAGGGGATGCCCAAGCACTCTGCCAGCTACTTTGCCCCGGCCACAGCCCTCAGTCAAGTTGTGTGCCTGGGATTGAAGTGAGCCTGCAGCCCCTATGGCATCTGCTGCCAAAAAGCGGTGTTCAATTCCTGCCTGGAGGAGGAAGGAACCCCTACTAGGAGTAATCCCATTCATGCTGCTATGGGGAGTGAAGCGGCTCCTGCCGGGCTGTTTATGGAGTGCCACGATGAAAACAACTTGCACAGAAGAGAAGAAGGGATGGTGAGTGCCCCCCGCACCCTGCAAGCTGCACGGGCAGCCTGAATGCCCCCACACTGCTTGTGCACCCAGAATACACCCGGGCCGTCAGGCGTTGAAGACTGCAGCACTCCTGTCATCGGAGTGGATATAGAGAGAGAGAGATATGAACGCCCTCCGGCAATCCCAGGCCTGATCGGCGGTGAACATCAAAAGTGCTCCGGTGGTGGGGTTTTCGTATATAAAGGCCCTGCTGCACAAAAAGTGATCCTGGGTGTGACGTCTTGAGTTGTTGACGCACATGCGCCAGCCTCATTGTGGCCCCCGCATGCGCGGTTGTAATAAAGACGGTCCATGCAGCAGTTGCCGCCGGGACCTTGGAAAGCATAGACCTACTCGCAGTCGGCTCAGTGATTGTGTGCATGCGTGTATGTTAGTACGGGGCGGCCCAAGGCATGGGCAAGCCCATCAAATTGGCGACGAGGACGGGTGTGAAAAGGGGGATATTGCGACATGCGCGAGCGTGTCAACGGTACATTTCTTCCTCGAACACGCCACGGTCCCGACACGAGTGATGGCGGCCATTTGCAATTTCACACGTAAGGCAGTAGCGGCCCGCACGGGTACTCATGCGCTGCCCACGTGTTGAAGAACATCCAAATCGTCAATTTTTGGAACCCCTGTGGTTCTCCACCCACGAGAAACACAGAAACTACCAAGAAGGTGGGGGCTCTTCATGGTGGAGAGCTGAAGAGTCTCCTCAGACCACGTTCTGGTGCTTGTGGCAGGTGCCAAGGCGGAGGCTCGCTAGGAAATTTTTCAAGGTATGTGTATGTCCATGTAAAGTCAGGTTTGCGGCCTCCAAGACAGCGGGAGGGGCCTGTGCGGCCTTTAAAAACATGGCGAACAGCGACGAAGAAGCAACTGCGCCACCCACAGTGAGGCGGCGGCAACAGGGCTCTCTGCTCCCAATGCAAGAGTTTGACATCTCGGGCCAACCCTCGAAACTCGGCCCGAAATGGCTCTTGTGGATCAAGAAGTTAGATATGTATTTCATAGCCACCGGAGGGACCGACGATGATGCGAAAAGGGCCACTCTACTATATTCAGCAGGCATAGACGTTCTACGCATTTATGAGTCTCTGAACTTGCAGGTGGTGACGTATGCGGCTGTCAAAACGGCGCTCCAGAACTACTTCATTCTGTTATCTAATGTTGACTTCGAGAGGTTCCTCTTTTGCGGAGAAAAGCAGCATGAGGACGAATCCCTTGACAAGTTTTGCGCACGTCTGCGACAGATGGCAAGCACCTGCAGGTGGGACAATGAGGACAACATGATCCGCAATCAAGTAATACAAGGGTGAAGCTCTGGCAAGCTTCGCAGGCAGATTCTGCTGGAACCAGGTTTACTCTAGCCCAAATATTGGACAATGGCCGGGTGTATGAGCTTGCCGAGACGAGGGGTGCAAAGATGGACGTAGCTGTGCACCCAGGCAAATGTGAAGAAGCGTTTGCAGTGGGGAGATGAGCCCCGTCTAAAGCACGATGGAGCCAGAAGCGCCAGGAGGCGGCCCCTGCGCAGTGGAGTGCAGCCATATGTCAATACTGTGGTTATGATTTGCCCCACTCCGAAGACTGTCTGGACAAGAGGAGAGTATGTGGAAGGTGCAACAATCCTGGTCACTATGCCCGAATGTGTAGCGCAGCCGCCCTCGGTGTCCACGCACAGGGGGCCAGCAAGGGCGAGTGGAGGTGGCTTTCGGAGACAACGCAGCATCGCCACGCTGGAGCAGGACACTCAAAGGCTTAACATTGCCGAGGAAGAAGAGACTTTTTTAATTTCCAATCTTGCGACAGGGGCAAAGAAAAGGCGTCAACCGACGTGCATCATGGATATTCAGGTTGCCACCACCCAGGTTCTGATTGACACTGGCGCCTCTGTGTGCGTACTTGCCACTGACCACTACAAGGCCATCCCGGGGCCGCCCCCATTGGATATGTCCAAGGCCAAGATATTTACTTTTGGTGGTGACACACCGCTGCCCATTCAAGGTGTGTTCGTGGCACCGGTGACTCAGGGGGACAATACCATTAAAGCAAGATTTTTCGTCACTGACGTCAGCCCCCACTCACTCCTAAACTGTGCTGCGTCGGAGGTGCTGGACCTTGTGCATTTTGCCCTCGAAGTATATCAGGTGGACACAGACCGGCTCCTAGACAGGTTCTCCAGTATCTTTCAAGGGGTGGGCAAATTGAAGGCTCCCCCAGTGTGATTGCACATCTACGACACTATTTGGCCCACCACCCTAAAGCATCGACGAATTCTGTTCCATTTTAGGGCGCAGGTCAGGTTGAGAAGGAACTGCAATTGCTCGTGGAAATGGACATCATTGAAAGAGTTGAGGGGCCAACGCCCTGGGTATCAGCTATTGTGGTGGCGCCCAAGCCTAAACAGCCAAGGGCCGTCCGCATCTGCGTGGACATGCGTCTCCCGAATGCCGCCATCAAACGGGAGAGGCACAGTACACCCACGTTGGATGACATTCTCAGAGAGCTGCAAGGGGCAAAGGTGTTCTCGAAGTTAGATCTGAGGTCGGGGTATCACCAGCTAGAGCTCCACCCAGACTCAAGATACATTACAACTTTTACTACCCATGAAGGCCTCTACCAATTTAAGCGCTTGAGTTTTGGCATTTCGTCCGCGGCGGAGGTCTTTCAAAATGCAATCAGGGGAGCGTTGGCAGGGCTCAAAGGGGTACTCAATATGAGTGATGACATTTTGGTTTTTGCCGAATCTCAGGCCGAGCATGTGAAGAGACTGGAATTAACGTTGCAGAGGCTGAGAGATCTGGGCCTCACTCTACATAAGGGGAAATGCAAATTTTTCAAGGATCGTATTGGAGTCTTTGGATTAATTTTCCATGACAATGGTGTCTCGCCAGACCCTGAAAAAGTCAAGGACATCTGTGAGGCCGCAGCGCCCCATTCCCCCACAGAGGTGCGGAGCTTCTTGGGGATGGTTAATTACTGTGGGCGTTTTATCAAAGGTCTGGCGTCCCTATCGGAACCTCTCCGAGCATTGACAAAAAATGACACCACATGGATGTGGGAGAAGAGAGAATAGGATGCCTTCATGGAGATCAAGCGTGCTCTCTCAGATCGAGACACGATGGCGTATTTTGATCCCACCGCCGAGTCTGAAATCGTTGTTGACGCCAGCCCCGTGGGACTGGGGGCTGTTCTCATGCAGTCGGACACCAGAGGTGATATGCGGACCAATCGCATATGCGAGCAAGGCCCTCACGGACACCCAGAGGCGCTATTCGCAGATTGAGAGGGAGGCGTTGGCCATCCTATGGGGCTGCCGGCATTTTCGTCTGTACATACTAGGGAAACCCGTGACAGTTGTGACGGACCACAAACCGCATCTGCCCATTCTAGCGGGTGTATCTTCAAAGCCTCCTCCGCGGAACGAGCGCTGGATGTTGGCACTCATCGAGTACAGGATCAAGCTTGTGTACAGGCCGGGGACGAACAATCCGGCGGATTACCTGTCTCGCCACCCAAACTATGAGAGAGCGCAGGGATCTCAGGAGCTGGTTGAGTGCCAGGTGTTTGTCCATAACATTGTGGAATGCGCTATGCGATGGCTCTGTCCAGAGAAGTCGTGGCGGAAGAATCATCACTCGATGAGGTGTTCCAAATCGTACAGGCCGCGATAAGAAGTGGAGACTGGAAGGAGGTACTACAGAATAACACCAGGCGGGACGTCCGGGCCCGGCGGGACCTCCAGGTGCTTTGGAGGGTGAGGGATGAACTCTCGATATCGGAGAATGGACTGTTGTTGCGGGGACGGCAGATTGTCGTTCCGCAGTCGCTGAGGGCTCGAGTTCTGGAGCTGGCGCACACGGGTCACCAGGGGGTTGTGAAAACCAAGGCACAGCTAAGACCCAAAGTGTGGTTCCCGGACCTGGAAAGCCTAGTGGAACTACATGTGAGGAGGTGCCTGCCGTGCCAAGCAACAAGTTCCATTGAGAAAGCACCACCCATCAGGTCCATGGAAAGAAGTGAGAGCCCATGGGGCACCGTCCATGCTGATTTTGGATCGACCTGGAGGGGCATGTACTTTCTGGTGGTGGTTGACCAATGGTCAAGGTATCCCGGGGTGGAAGTCGTAGAATCAACAGCAAGCGAACACACCATCACGGCCCTGGACCGGATGTTTGCCACCCATGGTTTCCCGGAGATCCTCTGCTCGGACAATGGCCCGCCGTTCACAGGGAACCAGTTTGCGCGGTATATGAAAGAAAAGGGGATCCATCACTGCAAGGTATCGCCGCTATGGCCCAGACCTAATGGAGAAGCCGAAAGACCCATGAGGACACTGAACAAGGTGTTCAGAATATCGGCCCATGAAGGGGTGACCTGAAAAAGAAACTGGTTGAATTTCTTCGGGAATATCGTACCACACCCCATCAGTCGACCAGAGTTGTTCCGGCAGAGGCTCTGTTTGGACGCTGCCTGAGAGGCCTTCTCCCGGAAATTGAGGGCCGCGAGCCAGGGGTCATCGACAACGACAGAGTCCGAGAGGAGAGAGAGGCATGCAACGAGAAAGAGAGCATGAGGAGAGGTCTGCAAGAAAATGAGGTTGCCGTGGGAGACGCAGTGCTCGTGCGGAATCGTCGACCGGAAGGGAAGCTGTCACTCCCCTATGAGCCCCAACCGTGGACTGTCACTCACGTCAAGGGAACCATGGTCACCGCGGCGAATGAAAAAGGCACCGTCACCCGCAACCGGTCCTTCTTCAAGAAGGTGGACGTTCATCATCATGAGGAAGCGCAGGAAGGGGCGTCCCTGCCTAAGGCGTGGTAGACGGCCCAGAGGTAGATCCACCAGAGGACATAAGGCCAACAATGGACATCCCGCTGCCGACCCCCAGGAGCAGCAGCCGATATCCCATGCGACAGGAGACTGAGCCGACGCCGCAGTCTCCTGTTGCATGGGCCCAGTTAAGATTGTCATGTTTTATTGATGTTGTAAGTTGTTGTTCTGTTTAAAGAAAAGGAGGGATGTGACGTCTTGAGTTGTTGACGCGCATGCGCCAGCCTCGTTGTGGCCCGCGCATATGCCAGCCTCGTTGTGGCCTGCGCATGCGCGGTTGTAATAAAGACGGTCCGTGCGGCAGTTGCCGCCGGGACCTTGGAAAGCATAGACCTACGCACAGTCGGCTCAGTGATTGTGCGCATGTGCGTATGTTAGTACGGGGCGGCCCAAGGCACGGGCAAGCCCATCACACTGGGCTGCTGGGCGGTGACTGAATATACAGCTCCATGTAGGAGCAAGTGAAAAGCAGAGTGCTCCGGTGATGGAGCTGGGAAATTAGAAGCCCCAGAAGATTTCTAGGCCCAGCTGGCAGTGAGAGAAAGGAATAAAGCGCTATGTGAATATAATGAACAGGGGGGCTGCCCGTCCTCCCTTGTGAAGCCTGGCCACCCAGCTGTGAAGAGAAGGAAGCACTGCATGTCCGTGCAAAGAAAACATATGTGAAAAGCCGTGCAGCATTCCCCGGCCTCCAGCAGTGAATTACAAAGCGCTCCATGCTGGGGCATGAACAACAAAATGCAAAGTGTCCCCAATAGAACCTGGGCCCTGCAGGAAGTGATGGGAATTGCAGCGTGCTGTGCTAGCACAAAAAACAAAAAGGAACGTGGCAGTACTGCACTGGCACAGGCCTGCCAGGGAGAACTGAACTGCTCATGCAAGAGGTAAACCTAGCAGAGAGTTGCAGCTCGTGAGGGTGCTTGTGCGCCCTACTACTGGCAGTACCATAACAGCAACCACTCTGAATGGGGGTGGGGGGAAGGGGGATTGAGTGGTTTTCAGATACCCTGTCACCAGAATAGGTTTGCTACCTGCCCCCACCAGCCACCAAAACTGCCTGTACCTGTCATGTTTGTGCTGCCCCTGCACCCTTGGACCATGGACAGTGAATGCCAACCCCTGGTAAAAGGGTGGGTAAACCGTGTGACTGGTGCCGCTCCAGGATCAGCAAGTGCCCTGCCTGGCCCACCATCCATGACCAGGCCAATGGCTTCCCCACAAGCGATTCCTGCCAGCCCTGAACTGGGACACCAACGGTCTTATTATTCTGCCAGAAAGAAGGGAAGAGAGGACTGCTGCCCAATCGACCGCTGTGACTCCTGCCTGGGGGAAGAGAAGAAGTGGGCCAGACACCCTGTCACCTGTATCTGTCCAACCAACATCTTGCGGCCCTGAAACCTGCTACCAAGAAGAAGTGCAACGAGCAAGTGAGGGTTTTCACCTCTGGATGAGAGTTTGTGCACCCCCCAGTCCACCACAGTAAACAGACATGCCTGCCTGGTGGAGCGTTGCCAAGAAGAGGGGGTCAGTAACAAGCAATCACCCCATGCCTTTCCAACATCATGTGGTGCAGCCTGGACACCCTGCAACCAACATCCCGCCTCCTGCACCAACATCAAGGGACTGACTGAGCCTGAATGTGGCACAGCCGAGACACCCTGCTACACTCGTCTCACTGCCAGCCCCAACATCAAGGGATGATGCCAATGTGGCCCCTGATACCACCAGGTGCGGCTTTGCAGGCCTTTGAACTATGCCATCAATGGACCTTGACCAATGGTAATGATGATCCTGGACGGACACTGATTCAGAGTGAACTGGTCTCCTGCAGTCCTACGAGTCCTCGAAGGAGACTCAGTAAACCTGTGTGTAGATACTGTGAGCCTGCATGTAAATTATAAGCTTAAAGTGGACCCAGTTAAAAGGACACGAAGCTGCGTTCCCGTAGTTTGTAGGCATGCTCTAAATGGTGCCAGCAGCTAGCAATGGAGTTCCACTTACCCCAGGTTAATAAAGGGTCTTGTAAAATGTGGTAGAACTACCTAAATTCCCCCGGCGTTTCGTCAACTACGACTGTCACCCACTGAACATGTTTAGAGTGTGTTCATATGTGCTTTATGCCTGCAACTACATGTCAGTGGCATATCGTACTATTTGTCCACCCTACAATTCCCAAGTGGTATAAGTGTTGTTGTTCTGTAACGGGGGAATTATTTATGTTTCGGCAACGTTTGTTTTGTTCATTATGAAAAAGGAAGGGTGTTATTTGTGACCCTCCCAAGTGTATTGCCCTTTTAAGATAGGCCCGACTGTGTCATCGCGCAAGCTAACAAAAGGAGCCCCTGCAGGAACGAGCATCAGAATGGCTGCAGACTCCAACAGTGGAAGTCCTGTTGTCTCCATCTTTCACTTTGGGCCTGCAGGCCTACACCATGTGATCACGGTCCTGCAGGGCCAACCCTCGAAACTCGGCCCGAAATGGCTCTTGTGGATCAAGAAGTTAGATATGTATTTCATAGCCACCGGAGGGACCGACGATGATGCGAAAAGGGCCACTCTACTATATTCAGCAGGCATAGACGTTCTACGCATTTATGAGTCTCTGAACTTGCAGGTGGTGACGTATGCGGCTGTCAAAACGGCGCTCCAGAACTACTTCATTCTGTTATCTAATGTTGACTTCGAGAGGTTCCTCTTTTGCGGAGAAAAGCAGCATGAGGACGAATCCCTTGACAAGTTTTGCGCACGTCTGCGACAGATGGCAAGCACCTGCAGGTGGGACAATGAGGACAACATGATCCGCAATCAAGTAATACAAGGGTGAAGCTCTGGCAAGCTTCGCAGGCAGATTCTGCTGGAACCAGGTTTACTCTAGCCCAAATATTGGACAATGGCCGGGTGTATGAGCTTGCCGAGACGAGGGGTGCAAAGATGGACGTAGCTGTGCACCCAGGCAAATGTGAAGAAGCGTTTGCAGTGGGGAGATGAGCCCCGTCTAAAGCACGATGGAGCCAGAAGCGCCAGGAGGCGGCCCCTGCGCAGTGGAGTGCAGCCATATGTCAATACTGTGGTTATGATTTGCCCCACTCCGAAGACTGTCTGGACAAGAGGAGAGTATGTGGAAGGTGCAACAATCCTGGTCACTATGCCCGAATGTGTAGCGCAGCCGCCCTCGGTGTCCACGCACAGGGGGCCAGCAAGGGCGAGTGGAGGTGGCTTTCGGAGACAACGCAGCATCGCCACGCTGGAGCAGGACACTCAAAGGCTTAACATTGCCGAGGAAGAAGAGACTTTTTTAATTTCCAATCTTGCGACAGGGGCAAAGAAAAGGCGTCAACCGACGTGCATCATGGATATTCAGGTTGCCACCACCCAGGTTCTGATTGACACTGGCGCCTCTGTGTGCGTACTTGCCACTGACCACTACAAGGCCATCCCGGGGCCGCCCCCATTGGATATGTCCAAGGCCAAGATATTTACTTTTGGTGGTGACACACCGCTGCCCATTCAAGGTGTGTTCGTGGCACCGGTGACTCAGGGGGACAATACCATTAAAGCAAGATTTTTCGTCACTGACGTCAGCCCCCACTCACTCCTAAACTGTGCTGCGTCGGAGGTGCTGGACCTTGTGCATTTTGCCCTCGAAGTATATCAGGTGGACACAGACCGGCTCCTAGACAGGTTCTCCAGTATCTTTCAAGGGGTGGGCAAATTGAAGGCTCCCCCAGTGTGATTGCACATCTACGACACTATTTGGCCCACCACCCTAAAGCATCGACGAATTCTGTTCCATTTTAGGGCGCAGGTCAGGTTGAGAAGGAACTGCAATTGCTCGTGGAAATGGACATCATTGAAAGAGTTGAGGGGCCAACGCCCTGGGTATCAGCTATTGTGGTGGCGCCCAAGCCTAAACAGCCAAGGGCCGTCCGCATCTGCGTGGACATGCGTCTCCCGAATGCCGCCATCAAACGGGAGAGGCACAGTACACCCACGTTGGATGACATTCTCAGAGAGCTGCAAGGGGCAAAGGTGTTCTCGAAGTTAGATCTGAGGTCGGGGTATCACCAGCTAGAGCTCCACCCAGACTCAAGATACATTACAACTTTTACTACCCATGAAGGCCTCTACCAATTTAAGCGCTTGAGTTTTGGCATTTCGTCCGCGGCGGAGGTCTTTCAAAATGCAATCAGGGGAGCGTTGGCAGGGCTCAAAGGGGTACTCAATATGAGTGATGACATTTTGGTTTTTGCCGAATCTCAGGCCGAGCATGTGAAGAGACTGGAATTAACGTTGCAGAGGCTGAGAGATCTGGGCCTCACTCTACATAAGGGGAAATGCAAATTTTTCAAGGATCGTATTGGAGTCTTTGGATTAATTTTCCATGACAATGGTGTCTCGCCAGACCCTGAAAAAGTCAAGGACATCTGTGAGGCCGCAGCGCCCCATTCCCCCACAGAGGTGCGGAGCTTCTTGGGGATGGTTAATTACTGTGGGCGTTTTATCAAAGGTCTGGCGTCCCTATCGGAACCTCTCCGAGCATTGACAAAAAATGACACCACATGGATGTGGGAGAAGAGAGAATAGGATGCCTTCATGGAGATCAAGCGTGCTCTCTCAGATCGAGACACGATGGCGTATTTTGATCCCACCGCCGAGTCTGAAATCGTTGTTGACGCCAGCCCCGTGGGACTGGGGGCTGTTCTCATGCAGTCGGACACCAGAGGTGATATGCGGACCAATCGCATATGCGAGCAAGGCCCTCACGGACACCCAGAGGCGCTATTCGCAGATTGAGAGGGAGGCGTTGGCCATCCTATGGGGCTGCCGGCATTTTCGTCTGTACATACTAGGGAAACCCGTGACAGTTGTGACGGACCACAAACCGCATCTGCCCATTCTAGCGGGTGTATCTTCAAAGCCTCCTCCGCGGAACGAGCGCTGGATGTTGGCACTCATCGAGTACAGGATCAAGCTTGTGTACAGGCCGGGGACGAACAATCCGGCGGATTACCTGTCTCGCCACCCAAACTATGAGAGAGCGCAGGGATCTCAGGAGCTGGTTGAGTGCCAGGTGTTTGTCCATAACATTGTGGAATGCGCTATGCGATGGCTCTGTCCAGAGAAGTCGTGGCGGAAGAATCATCACTCGATGAGGTGTTCCAAATCGTACAGGCCGCGATAAGAAGTGGAGACTGGAAGGAGGTACTACAGAATAACACCAGGCGGGACGTCCGGGCCCGGCGGGACCTCCAGGTGCTTTGGAGGGTGAGGGATGAACTCTCGATATCGGAGAATGGACTGTTGTTGCGGGGACGGCAGATTGTCGTTCCGCAGTCGCTGAGGGCTCGAGTTCTGGAGCTGGCGCACACGGGTCACCAGGGGGTTGTGAAAACCAAGGCACAGCTAAGACCCAAAGTGTGGTTCCCGGACCTGGAAAGCCTAGTGGAACTACATGTGAGGAGGTGCCTGCCGTGCCAAGCAACAAGTTCCATTGAGAAAGCACCACCCATCAGGTCCATGGAAAGAAGTGAGAGCCCATGGGGCACCGTCCATGCTGATTTTGGATCGACCTGGAGGGGCATGTACTTTCTGGTGGTGGTTGACCAATGGTCAAGGTATCCCGGGGTGGAAGTCGTAGAATCAACAGCAAGCGAACACACCATCACGGCCCTGGACCGGATGTTTGCCACCCATGGTTTCCCGGAGATCCTCTGCTCGGACAATGGCCCGCCGTTCACAGGGAACCAGTTTGCGCGGTATATGAAAGAAAAGGGGATCCATCACTGCAAGGTATCGCCGCTATGGCCCAGACCTAATGGAGAAGCCGAAAGACCCATGAGGACACTGAACAAGGTGTTCAGAATATCGGCCCATGAAGGGGTGACCTGAAAAAGAAACTGGTTGAATTTCTTCGGGAATATCGTACCACACCCCATCAGTCGACCAGAGTTGTTCCGGCAGAGGCTCTGTTTGGACGCTGCCTGAGAGGCCTTCTCCCGGAAATTGAGGGCCGCGAGCCAGGGGTCATCGACAACGACAGAGTCCGAGAGGAGAGAGAGGCATGCAACGAGAAAGAGAGCATGAGGAGAGGTCTGCAAGAAAATGAGGTTGCCGTGGGAGACGCAGTGCTCGTGCGGAATCGTCGACCGGAAGGGAAGCTGTCACTCCCCTATGAGCCCCAACCGTGGACTGTCACTCACGTCAAGGGAACCATGGTCACCGCGGCGAATGAAAAAGGCACCGTCACCCGCAACCGGTCCTTCTTCAAGAAGGTGGACGTTCATCATCATGAGGAAGCGCAGGAAGGGGCGTCCCTGCCTAAGGCGTGGTAGACGGCCCAGAGGTAGATCCACCAGAGGACATAAGGCCAACAATGGACATCCCGCTGCCGACCCCCAGGAGCAGCAGCCGATATCCCATGCGACAGGAGACTGAGCCGACGCCGCAGTCTCCTGTTGCATGGGCCCAGTTAAGATTGTCATGTTTTATTGATGTTGTAAGTTGTTGTTCTGTTTAAAGAAAAGGAGGGATGTGACGTCTTGAGTTGTTGACGCGCATGCGCCAGCCTCGTTGTGGCCCGCGCATATGCCAGCCTCGTTGTGGCCTGCGCATGCGCGGTTGTAATAAAGACGGTCCGTGCGGCAGTTGCCGCCGGGACCTTGGAAAGCATAGACCTACGCACAGTCGGCTCAGTGATTGTGCGCATGTGCGTATGTTAGTACGGGGCGGCCCAAGGCACGGGCAAGCCCATCACACTGGGCTGCTGGGCGGTGACTGAATATACAGCTCCATGTAGGAGCAAGTGAAAAGCAGAGTGCTCCGGTGATGGAGCTGGGAAATTAGAAGCCCCAGAAGATTTCTAGGCCCAGCTGGCAGTGAGAGAAAGGAATAAAGCGCTATGTGAATATAATGAACAGGGGGGCTGCCCGTCCTCCCTTGTGAAGCCTGGCCACCCAGCTGTGAAGAGAAGGAAGCACTGCATGTCCGTGCAAAGAAAACATATGTGAAAAGCCGTGCAGCATTCCCCGGCCTCCAGCAGTGAATTACAAAGCGCTCCATGCTGGGGCATGAACAACAAAATGCAAAGTGTCCCCAATAGAACCTGGGCCCTGCAGGAAGTGATGGGAATTGCAGCGTGCTGTGCTAGCACAAAAAACAAAAAGGAACGTGGCAGTACTGCACTGGCACAGGCCTGCCAGGGAGAACTGAACTGCTCATGCAAGAGGTAAACCTAGCAGAGAGTTGCAGCTCGTGAGGGTGCTTGTGCGCCCTACTACTGGCAGTACCATAACAGCAACCACTCTGAATGGGGGTGGGGGGAAGGGGGATTGAGTGGTTTTCAGATACCCTGTCACCAGAATAGGTTTGCTACCTGCCCCCACCAGCCACCAAAACTGCCTGTACCTGTCATGTTTGTGCTGCCCCTGCACCCTTGGACCATGGACAGTGAATGCCAACCCCTGGTAAAAGGGTGGGTAAACCGTGTGACTGGTGCCGCTCCAGGATCAGCAAGTGCCCTGCCTGGCCCACCATCCATGACCAGGCCAATGGCTTCCCCACAAGCGATTCCTGCCAGCCCTGAACTGGGACACCAACGGTCTTATTATTCTGCCAGAAAGAAGGGAAGAGAGGACTGCTGCCCAATCGACCGCTGTGACTCCTGCCTGGGGGAAGAGAAGAAGTGGGCCAGACACCCTGTCACCTGTATCTGTCCAACCAACATCTTGCGGCCCTGAAACCTGCTACCAAGAAGAAGTGCAACGAGCAAGTGAGGGTTTTCACCTCTGGATGAGAGTTTGTGCACCCCCCAGTCCACCACAGTAAACAGACATGCCTGCCTGGTGGAGCGTTGCCAAGAAGAGGGGGTCAGTAACAAGCAATCACCCCATGCCTTTCCAACATCATGTGGTGCAGCCTGGACACCCTGCAACCAACATCCCGCCTCCTGCACCAACATCAAGGGACTGACTGAGCCTGAATGTGGCACAGCCGAGACACCCTGCTACACTCGTCTCACTGCCAGCCCCAACATCAAGGGATGATGCCAATGTGGCCCCTGATACCACCAGGTGCGGCTTTGCAGGCCTTTGAACTATGCCATCAATGGACCTTGACCAATGGTAATGATGATCCTGGACGGACACTGATTCAGAGTGAACTGGTCTCCTGCAGTCCTACGAGTCCTCGAAGGAGACTCAGTAAACCTGTGTGTAGATACTGTGAGCCTGCATGTAAATTATAAGCTTAAAGTGGACCCAGTTAAAAGGACACGAAGCTGCGTTCCCGTAGTTTGTAGGCATGCTCTAAATGGTGCCAGCAGCTAGCAATGGAGTTCCACTTACCCCAGGTTAATAAAGGGTCTTGTAAAATGTGGTAGAACTACCTAAATTCCCCCGGCGTTTCGTCAACTACGACTGTCACCCACTGAACATGTTTAGAGTGTGTTCATATGTGCTTTATGCCTGCAACTACATGTCAGTGGCATATCGTACTATTTGTCCACCCTACAATTCCCAAGTGGTATAAGTGTTGTTGTTCTGTAACGGGGGAATTATTTATGTTTCGGCAACGTTTGTTTTGTTCATTATGAAAAAGGAAGGGTGTTATTTGTGACCCTCCCAAGTGTATTGCCCTTTTAAGATAGGCCCGACTGTGTCATCGCGCAAGCTAACAAAAGGAGCCCCTGCAGGAACGAGCATCAGAATGGCTGCAGACTCCAACAGTGGAAGTCCTGTTGTCTCCATCTTTCACTTTGGGCCTGCAGGCCTACACCATGTGATCACGGTCCTGCAGCCCTGGCCGGCAGCCCACACTGTGTGATCACAGTCCTGCAGGTCCCTGCTGGTCTGAGCCCGTCCAGACCAGCCTGGTGCCCTGGGTCCAGCCCAGGCACCCACCATCCAGGATGCTGCCGGCATCCAAGGTACCCCAGGCACCCAGGCCATGTCCCCACGGCCTCACAAGGTCCTCCCCTGCAACATCGATAAGTCTGAGTGAACCTGGCAAACCAACATGCTGCTGTGCCCCCCAGCACCTGTGAGGCCCGCCCTGTGACCGCCACCGGCCCCCAAAATAGCGTGGACTCTTCCATGCTGTGTTTACTTCATGAAAGGGGCACTTTACTGAAAAGGAGAAGGCAAAGTCAGCGCTAGCCACAACACAGCCAGTTTGGTAGTGTTGTGGCAAGCGCTGCCTTTCAGTAAGATGCTATTTTCAGGAAGTAAACTCGGCGTGGACTATGAACGCAGCATCTGATTGAAAGGCAGAATGCAAAAGATCGTGCTGGTCACAACACAGGCCCTTTGCACTTAAGCACTGCCTTTTCATTATGCCTTTCAGTAAAATGCTACTTTCAAGAAGTAAACTCGGCGTGGACTTTTCCATGCTTTGTTCACTTCAAGAAAGGAGCAGGCAGAATGCAAATGCAAAGGCAGAATGCAAAGATAGCGCCTACCACAACACAGGCCCGTGGCTGTGTTGTGACAAGCACTGCCTTTGCATTATGTCTTTGCATTATGCATCTACACATCTGCATGAGCAGGGATTCACAGGCAAACGTTTGTTTGCACTGTGTGGGAAAGCAACTTCAGCTACATTGTGCCATGTAATGGTTATACAGTTCAAGGACTCACACACTGTACTTTGGTGCACTCTACCAGCGGTCCAAAATTGTCTGGAGCCATGTTATGGGCTTATGAGTATTGTGCATAATGCGATTGGGTGAAAGTGGAAGTGGGATTAAAGCCTGCAGAATTTAGGACATTTTTAATGATTCTGTTATCATTAAACATATTTGAAAATGAAAATATTGTGGGTCACAGCTGTATATTTAGTGAAAATATGCCTAATTGTAACATAGATAGACAGATATTTATCGTGCAAAACTGCAGGCACATGTCCCAATCGTGCTCTCCTGATTGAATCTACGTTGTTTAAATAGTTTCATCAAAATCAGGAATGTACCAATAAGCGTTGTGTGCTGTGAGCAAAACACATATCCAACATTTTCCTCCCCAGCACTAATTGCAAATTGCAAACTGTTTGGCTTTTTACCCAATTTCTTTTTAAAAGTGTGCTCTAAAATGAAACATTTTAACCCATTATTTTTTTTTAAAAACAGGGGAGAACCCACTGAACCCTTCTTGATTGGTGTGGGTTCCCACTTGGTCACTATGACATATCTGGGGGAAATATTTATGCCCCTTCCCTTAAATAATTCACCAGCCGCCACTGACACATGGCCTGTGCTGGGAGCAGGGTGGAGGAGCTCAGGGACTGTGCTGTCAGCAGTATGAGGGGAACATGATGGGGGAGCCATGGGATAGTGGTGGAAGCAGTGTGGGTAGAGTCCAGGGACTTTGGTGGGAGCAGGGTGGGGAGAGCCCAGGGTCTGTGGTGGGCTGGGGAGAGCCCACAGACTGGGCTAGGAGTGGGATGAGGGAGTCCAGAGACTGTGATGAGAGCAGGTGGAGGAGGCCATGGACTTTACAGGGAGCAGGGTGTGGCGACGGCGAGCGACAGTTCACAGCCATTTGGACTTACTGTTGGCATTGGGGGGGTGGCCTGCTCACACTTTGCTCAGGGGGGCCCAGGCCAAAACAGTTTTTTAAGACCACTAGTGTAGGGAGACCAGCACAAAGTAGTTAAATCTGTCAAAGGCCTTAACTCAATTGTTGTGTGTGGTGGAGGTGTGCTGGATGGCCGACGGGAATGAGTATGTTCTCATACATTTCTTAGTTGAAGTGTTATGTGTGGCACAGGGGTGCAGGGCGACCAACCAGATAAAGTCTGATCTCCCAAGTTCCTCGGCTGAGCCATTGCATTCAGTGGCCTCTTTAATTGATGTTGTAGCTTTTTTACTGATGCTGTGCTAGTGTGTCCTTGAATAGCCAGGTTTTCAGGGATTTTTGAAGGTCTGGTGGTTTTCCTCTATGCACAGACATCTAAGGATAGAGTTACAGAGCTTGGTTAAGAGGAATGAGAAGGCCGATCCTCTGTGGCATTGCCAATTGAAGCTTGGCACAGTCACTAAAGCTGTGTTATTGAGCTGAAGCATTTTAGTTGGTCTGTAATGGATGCATTTTTCGGGGGTGGTTGCTCCCCGCGTTGCAAGGTGCGTTGAGCAATGCACTGGATTTTATGTTCACACAGTGGAAGCAAGCAGTGGGACATAAACTTCATGAATTTCCCCACTCTGTGAGTGGAAAAGGCAGCGTCTCCACGGTATAAAATTTTGTTGTGGGCTTGAATTCCCACGGGTTGACACATGTTTCTTACATGTGAAATAGGCAGGCAGAATCTGCAGAAATTAATTGTAATTACAGCTTTCATCCTTCTACATGAAATGCCAAATGTGTTGGTCTCTTGTGAACAACAAAGCAAGTAATTATGGAACTCCTGTGTTAAACCAGATACAAGAAAGTCAATGGATGGACCACTTTGAGCGGAACTACGGCCAAAACATCTCAATAATTTTGGTACCAAAAGAGATCTTGCCTAAAAAACCTTGGTCCGTAGATTTCACTAAGACCGAAATAAAGCTCATAATAACGAATGCAAGCACATTAAGGGCCCCGGGTCCCGATTGCATGACAAATACCATGCTAAAGGAAGCTCTAGAAAGGTACCTGATTCATGGAAGAAGGCGGTGGTAGTGCTGATTTCTAAGAAGGGAGATAGAGGGAAACCAAAAAACTATCGCCCAATCTCCCTTCTTTATGTGCTGGGAAAGGTGTATGCTGGAATCTTGCTCAAACCCCTAAGGGGGTGGATAAAGACCAGTGGCAATTTTGACCCGATACAAGCGGGTTTCGTGGAGAAAGTAGACTGCGGGTTAAATCTTTTTCTAATCAGTCTACTGAAAATGAAGACCCTAAAGGAAAACGAAAATCTCTTCCCAGCTTGTATCGACATGGCGGTGGCTTTCGACAGAGTGGACCGGGACATTTTATGGGCAAAGTTATGTCAAAAAGCATGCCCTGAAGATCTACTAGCAGCAATTACAGCCTTACACACTGGAACATCGTTGCAAGCCCGACTAGACCAAACAGGCAATCTCACCAGAGAAATATCTACCAGAAGGGGACTCAAGCAGGGGTGCCCCTTGACTTCTGTCCTATACAACTATTACATCTTAGCTATGAAAGATGTTTTTGAACCCAGTAGATCGTGTTCTCCGAGAATCAAATGTTGCCTGGTTGGGCACCTGTTATACGCAGATGATTTGATATTGCTGGGTAGAACGCCGATTGGTCTACAGTGAAAACTGGACGCACTCCAGACATATGTTGAGCAAAATGACCAGAAAATAAACACCAAAAAATCTGAAATTCTCGTAATCAAAAAATCTCGAGCAAAAGTAAAGAAATTGTTTAGATGGTGCCTTGGGGACAAGACAATACCACTAACAAAAGTGACAAAATATCTGGGCATAATGATCAGTGCAGCTGGAGGCGAAAAGCCCTGGATTGATAATTTACAACTGAAAATGAATCAATTAACTGCAAAAGCCCTGATAATAATGAGAACATTCGGAAAATTCTCTCTGCAGCCAACCATACATTTTTACAATCAAAAAGTGGTACCCACAATAAGCTATGCTGGTGAAACAGGACTAGGACTCCCATGGGAAACCTGGGACAAATTTGAAGGATCTTTTTGGAAGAGAGTACTGAGATTGCCGAAATCAGTCCCAATGGGTGTCATCCGACATGAACAAGGTCTTCTTTTGCTGCACCACCAAATTACTTGGAAAGCATTAACAACTTTCAGGAAACTGGAATTATCCTCTTGTCCTCCCAATATACCATCATCAAAGCCGGAAGTGAAAGAGTGGGAATTTGGTCCCTAGCAATGTGGCTAGCCAAGTGCATTGAAATCCTGACATCCATGAATGTGAAGCTAGAATCCTTATGTGATAACCCTAAAATAAAATAGACTCTACGTATGTCCATTGACTGGTTGGAAACAGAATCCATACGATCTAATTCGAAAGTACATACTCTTTCAAAAAAACTAACGGGTCTGCCGGGGATCACTCCGGAATATCTAAAAGAAATCTCCCCACCAGAAATACAGGGACTTAATCTTGAGATTTAGGTTAGATATAATGAGAATTTAAAAAAACCTACTCAAGTACGGCATAGGAAGCGAAAGCAGGTGTCGTCTTTGTGGACTGGAAGATGAATCTTTACAACACCTAACTCTAGTTTGTAAAGAATTGAGGACAGAAAGAATAAGGGTACTCCATAATAATCTAGCACCTGGTTGTGGCTTGGATCCTGATCTGTGGTGGGAAGCTGTTTGTGGTGGAACGGACCCAAAAACTATAAGAGTGCTGGGTGTATTCCTCGAAGTGACCATAGACAAATTAGAAACTGTGCCATTAGATATTGGAAAAGCTAAATAAAGTGGACTGTATACACAGAGCCAAGAGCACCAACAGGACAATCCAAATGATGAATATTACACATAAATATATTGGAACTCAACATCAAGGAGTTAAATAGAAAGTGGCGCAGAGTTTCCTCTTGGCTCATGCTTCGGGGGAAATGAATCAAAGCAAAAGTTTGTATTTTTAACTGAATTAATAAACTAAAAAAATTACAAAAAATAAAAATATTACTTGTTTACCGGTCAGGGCAAAAAAGTCCAGGAACATGGGGTTTGTGGGCCTTTATCTTGCGCCGACCAGTAAATTATCAAAATACCACTCAGACGGCCATGAACGTGGTGACAGGTGTGATTATTTTCAGGGGATAAAGATCTCACTTAAAATCAGGCCCATGTATGTTTCTAGGCAATGCTTTTCATGCATGTGTACCTTTGCATGATGCAGCTCATTCTGACACAGGGAAACATACATCATACATTTCTTTTTATGCACACATTGTGGTTTTATGATGTATACACATCTTCACCTCCGCTCCCAATGCCTCCAAATCCCTTAATGCCATTCATATCTTTGACAATGAGGGATTGGTTCTCTCTTGACTTTGGCCCCAGGTGAAGGCACAGGCAGAGTTTACAGGCATCCCACTAGTCACCCGTTGTGTATCTAAAAAAGAACCCCTTCCAGCAAGGTGAGAACTGCCTATTCAGGCATGTCCATCAACCTGAAGGATCTGTGCTTATGAGTGTGCAATGTCTCCTGCTGGGTTCCGTGTGTTAAAATCGCGGAAGAAATAGCTGTGAACACAAACTATCGTTGCAAAAAGGCAGTGGTTTTGCCGCCACAATCCATGTTAAGGATGCGGGAGACACCGCCGCAAACCCTGGACCCATTATACCATTTAAAGGGAGCGGGGGACACCCCCGCAACCCACGCTCCCCTTAAATGGTGTAATGGGGTACACCTTTTACGCAGCAAACTACGCAATTTTTGCCGCAATTTTTTGTAAAGGCAACATTTTTGCCGCAATTTAATCACTGCATACCTCCTGCTGTTGGGGTGACAAACCACAATGAACTCCATTTATTTGGCCCCCAGAACATTGTCTTGAGAAAGCCACACTTAAAACAACTCTAAGTTTTAGCATAGCTTGGCAAGAGCCCGATGGAGATGTCACTCTCCGGAGCTCTTCAGCACTGCAAAATGATCAGGTAAACCTCTGGGTTTTAAAGGCAAAAACCACTGGTAAATGACTATGAAAAGGTATTGGGCATGGTTTAATGCCTCTTCCTGGGCACCTACCCCCATATTGTTCCACATCAGAACCGTGAGGCCAGGATTCCAAGATGGCGGACCGGATTGAGCTGATGCAGCTTCAGCTGCTGTGAGGCGATGACTCCCAAGCTAAGGAGGCAGTCGCGAGTCGGGCACGATGCATGGGACATGAATTCAACGGAGCCTGCTGCACCTAGCTTGATACACAAGCCATTGGGAGGGCCAGCTAACCTGTGATCCCCAGAGGGCCCGACTGCGGGCCATGCGCTAGGCTCTGGGATGGAACGCACAGAGTACTCAGCATAGCTGAGACTGAGGAGTAAGCATCAGTGAGTGACAGAGGTGGCTGCATGGTAAGGAGCGGATGGCACCTAGTCGCTTGGCGCTCCGGACGCTCAAGGCCTATCCTCAGCCCTGAGCTTCATAGGTTCGGAAGGCGCTATCCTCAATTTGAGGGTGATTGACGGGCAGAGGCCAAGGGTGGCCATAAGGGCTACAGTGAATTCGTCCAGGATTACTGGGGATTCAGGAGCAAACATGACTGCGGCTCAACACTGATAGCTTTATCGTGATTTAGGTTGGGCTCCTTGGCACCGTAAAGGGGGTTCGGCCTGCACGGTGGGGTTAGTGATCTGGTCAGTGAGTGGAATCACCCTCCCCCTCTTCCTCTTTGTACCTCTGCATCTTCGTGAGGAGAAATCCATGTAGGCGCACCCTACCATGAGCCCCTCTAAAACAAAAGGGATGAAGTCCTCCTTCTACTCCTCGATTAAGGACATAATACAGCCTGCTAGACATTCCTCAGTCTGCTCTTCAACACCAAATGCACCCATCACCCATGGGGGTGAATGAGACTCTCAGGAGGACGGCGAGAACAGGTCACAGAGGAATAACGTAAGACTTTGCAGTATCCCTCAAGAAATAACTGATCGATAATTAGAGGGATATGTTGAGGCTTTATTCACAGGGTTAATTAGGGATAATTAGAGGGATATGTTGAGGCATAATTCACAGGGTTTTCACAAATTTTGAGCAATGGAAAGGTCTATTGCCGGACGTCCACACCAGATTGCATTGTTTCAAATCAAAGGAGTTGATAATCCAGAAAGCAAGATCGTGAGCCGGAGTCCAGTTCAGGGGCTCCAACATAACACTTTTTCAAGACCTGGCCTCATCTAAATAATGAAATGTCAGCTCATGAAACCACTCATGGAATGGCAACAGATGAAAGGAGACGCCTACAGGTGGGGATATCCCTTCCAGATAATGTTCAGTTATGGGGAAGTCCAGCATCAATTCATCTCACTAGAGGTTGCTGTGGACGTCCTCAAAATTCCTCAAAGCAATTTTAGGAAGCCAGTCTCATCTGACAATACTGACCCACATATAGGTTGGAGCCGCACTGGTTCCAGGCGACCATGACGCAAGGATTGCCAGAGACCTTCCATAGACATGCGCGAGAGGAGCTAAGATTTGATAACAACAATTGGAGGGGTTAGGGGAAGAGGGTCCATGGTCCTCGTACTCCATGAGTTTCCGCAGATGTGTGATCAATTTTGAAATGCCAAGTATGGTTTGTATAGACTCATTTCACTGAGGTCTTCTGTTTCTTAAATAATATAATCGCAATATATGCAGTGAACAATAGACACACACACCCTGTTTTAGGAATGTTAACCTAATGTTTTCTTGTAACATGTTTCTTCTAGTTTCATGTATACCAGAGCACAGTTTTTTTAAACAGTTTGACACAGGATAAGAGGGTGGCAATTATCCTAATCAAAATCATATCTACACAAGTTGGAACACCAACTTGTTTGGGCATCTTGGATGGGTGAGGTTTCTTGGGTGCAGGGTCAAGATCCGAGAGAGAGGCATTCACGAGGGATATGAATCAGGTACTTAGCATTTCCTCAACACACACCAAATGGTAGGAATTGCAGCTCTTAAGGTACTTTCTCTGAATATTCAGGGATTAAACGCTCTCATGAAAAGGAGAAGCATTCTCACAAAACGTATAGAGTTAGTGGTGGACGTAGTGCTGCTCCAAGGAACACATCTCCTTAAAGCAGATTAGCCGAGACTGAAGTCGCAATGGTTTCCACACCAATTTTGCGTTGTCTCTCTATAAAAAGCAAGGGTAGTGCTACTGATCAATAGGACAATGAACTTTAAAAAGAAGGCAGAGATTAGGAATAATCAGGGTAGAATTGTGGTTATCAATAGCTGCTGTGAGGGGACAAATCTATCTCTTTTTTTAATCTATGGCCCCAGCCAGCAGAAATAGAGCTTTCACACCAAGCTGTTACTGCGCATTGCCCATTTAAAAAAGGGGAATTAATCATGGGGGGCGATTTACATGTAGTGCTAAATACAGATCCTCTGGATTTTCAGGACGCTCAAGTGCCCCAGTCTCTTTCTCAGGTGTTTTCAGATATAAACATAATTGATGTTTGGCGACACTTCAATCCCCAAGTGCGAAACTTCATGCATTTCTCACATGTCCATCGAAGTTACTCCTGGATAGACTACTTCTTAATTTCACGTTCATTGTTGCCCTTGGTTACGACCTCGATGATAGCGCTTGCTGTCGTCTCGGACAACTTCCCAATTACAATACTCATAGATATGGATTTCCAGCCGGTACGGAGGCCTACTTCGTGGAGAGTGAATTACTCCCTTCCGTGATACGATATCTGAAAGGATTGCTCAATGTTTACTTGACAACAGCACTGATAAATCTTCAATCGAGTTGATATGGGAAGCATTTAAACCCACAATCAGAGCTGAATTTATTAGCTTGGCCTCGGTGAGGAAGAGGGTATTAACTGCAGAGAGACTTGAGATTGAGAAGAGGGTACACTCTCTGGTAGCGCAATACAAAGTCTGGGCTTCAAGCAAACATTTATAGACACTTACAAATGGTCAGGTCAGAAATGAAAGCGTAATGAACTGCAGATATCTCATACAAGTTGTTGAAAACAAAACATTTATTTATTTAAGGTCTGCAGGATAGAGATGATGTAAAACAGGAAGCCGGCCATGCTAAGATGCAAATTCTGATGCAATACTACAAGCAGCTATTTTTGGCAGCTCAACTAGATCGGACTGACCAAGAGGCATTTGTCCAGAGAAGCAATTCTACCTAAAATATCAGCACAGGATAAGGACAATTTGGAAGCCCCTGTCTCCTACGACGAGATTAAAAGGGTTATAAAAGCGCTTCCTAATAATACGATCCCTGGCACTGATGGGTTCTCTGTCCTTTTTCACTTTTTTTATAAACACTTTGCCGCGATTTTGGTACCACATCTCACTATTTTGTACAACAGTTTCATAACAATGGGGGCTATCACCGCCTCTCTGGATGAATCAAAGCTGACTCTGCTGCTGAAAAAAGACAAAGATATGACCGGATGTGAGTCCTATAGGTCAACCGCAGTCCTTAATTATGATGCCCGCATTTATTCCAAAATTCTAGCCCATCATTTGGCGGTTCTCCTACCGGACATCATTCATAAAGAGCAAACTGGGTTTATACCCGGCAGACAAGCTCAGATAACATATGGAGAGCGATAGACGTCATTGAAAGGACAAAATGTAGTAATACTCCATTTGCTGTTCTGTCAATAGATGCCAGGAAGGCATTCAATAGGATCAACTGGGGATACCTCCGGAAAGTATCGCAAGGTTTCTATTTTGTCCCTACTTTCATTTATCAAATGCTGTTCACCCCGCTACCAGACTCAAGCTTAATGGACAGCTTTCTAGCCCTATACCGCTAACGCGGAGCACCCTGCAGGGTTGCCCCTTGTACCCTTTGCTATTTGTGCTATCAATGGAAACGTCGGCACAAAAGGTTTGCTCCAATGTGGCTATAAAGGGGATTGAATTAGCTCAAATTCACCATAAGATTTCCAAAATGAAATTTACTAAACGTCTCCAAACGTCCGATAGTAGTTAACACATTAAAACTAAATATGAATTTCAATGGAATCATGATTCACTGAAGTATTTAGGTATATAACTCACATCAGCACATGATAGGTTGTTTCAGAGAAATATCCCAGAAATGTGTAAGAATATTAAGGTCTATTAAGATGGGGGAAGACTGAGATCTCCTGGTTGGGTAGAATAACAGCAGTTAAAATGACTCTGCCCTGGCGCTTGTATGGTCTGCAAGCATTATCCATTGAGTTCCCACAGAAAATGTTGTGTGACTTACAAGCACATTGCGCTTATGGCCCTTTAGGAACGTGCCTTTGTAATGGATGGGATCATACAGAATAATTCTGAGTCCATATAACAGAAACAACTCAAAGTACTGTTTTATTAACAATTATCTAAAACAGAGATTTACAACAAAAATCAACGGATGTATGCTCAGTCTCTCAGTGATCTTTACACAAAACATAGTTTTTATACCAAAGACACGTCAGAGGCAATGTCATACTACATGGCAATAGTGAAAAACCTATCAAGGGTCGGAATAGGCCAAGGCAAACATCTAAGTATACTTTTCTATAGGAGCTAGGATTGTAATTGGCTGTTCACTATCAGGTGGACAACATCTGTGTACCTCTAACACATGGCATCTTCAGAAACATTAGATATACATTTTCTCATTGGTCTTCAAACTGTAAGGTCCTTCGTTATATAGACTTATATAATTGCTTGGCATGCATGTGCCATGTCTAGAACATTCGGTTCATTTAGCGGTGTGTAAGCCCAGACCCAGGTGTCAGGAGATGGGCACTAACTCCCCACCCAATTAGCCCAGCATCTCTCATAGCCCATGCCTTCTGCCATGAAGATTGACTTTGCACTTAACCTTGCAAAGTATCCTTGTCTTTCAGAATGCACAGGAGTGAGAGCACTCACTATTGTGTCTGGGACTCCAAGTCGAACTCTATTTTCATCCTTGGCTCACGTGTC
This sequence comes from Ambystoma mexicanum, assembly GCF_040938575.1. Lineage (NCBI taxonomy): Eukaryota > Metazoa > Chordata > Amphibia > Caudata > Ambystomatidae > Ambystoma > Ambystoma mexicanum. The sequence goes on along the minus strand of NC_090935.1, from coordinate 676,370,558 downwards.
AGAAGAACACGATTTGGTCCATTTTGCAGTTTTAAAAAACTCTAAATGAACTAGACTTGACACTCTTGGTGTTCTTTCTTTGCACCTTAACAAGGGAAGATTCATCCTTCGCATGTTCGCTCATTTCCAGAATAGATTGCTGACCGTGGATGCTTCAGTCTTGACTCCAGACCAGACAACCTTATTTTGTAGCACCACGTTTCTATTATTCTTGCTGCGATGCAGTTTTTCCCTTCCCTCTTCATGGGTCCTGGCTTACTACATTCATGATACCGATGTCCAGCTTCTATATAATGGTGGCTTTGCCTGCGTTCTATTCACTACGTATAGCCAGCTTCTATGATGACTTAGTCTACCTTGTGTTTCAGCGTCTGTACATGTATTGAATGGTTGGTTTTCTGCAGCACTTTTTGCATGAGTAATCTTCTATTTTGTATTTAAAGGTTCACTTGATTCTTTACTTCGTCATTACTTTCTTTAGGATCTACACTTCCTCTTCAGTCAGTGTCTCAGGATGTCATGCATACTTTTTATGGCATCACTGGCTTCTTTTCTTTGCTCTTTCTCATATTCCTTCAGGGAGTTCTTCTCTTAGGTTGTCATCACTTCGGGGAAACATTTGGTAAGGTTGTCTCAGCGGGTATCTTTTTTCGAACACATGCTGCGGTATTGGCACAACGGCTGGTGTCAAACATGGAACAGTCTCATGCCTCCAACATATAGGAGGAAGGGGGGCGGGGTCTATATGCGCTTAGAGGGTTCCTGGAGTCTCCTGTCGCTAATGGTGGCACTAGGGGAAATGATGTTTTGAGGGTGCTGGACTTAGAAAGTTATCGCCCCTACTCTGGAAGGCACTTCTGACCGAGATATTAAACAATGGGCAACGGTAGAACAAATCAAACTTCAGGAACCTATGCAGGAATGTTGGTGGCTGCCCCTGAAGGCCTCACGACATACAGGAGAGATACTTCCAACAACAAGGGTGACAATGGCATAGTCCGTGAGAGAGTCCAGTCTGCTGCAGAGCGAGTAGGAGTGAGGAGCTGCAGCTACAGTCTACGATCAACGGTGTACTCTGTTTCTTGGATCTGTTTCTTGGATCCAGTGTGCCTTTAAGGAAAACAAGAACAATTCCCTTTAAAAACACCTGAAGAGCGCGGAGCGCGCGCGGAGTCCGTGAGAGAGTCCAGTCTGCTGCAGTCCGCAGCAGGCCGCCGCGGCCTCCGTCTGCAGGCGAGTTAACAGGTTAACAGGTAAGAAGACCTTCATGGGGGATAACAGGCCTTGGACAAGGCTCAAGTTAAAACAAACACAGAATTCCTTGCCGCAAATTGACAATAACATTATGTGCACTGAACTGCACTCAAATAGTGCCATTAGAAGTGTCCTTGCACCCGAAAGTGAACACAGTCAACGTATACCCCTCGACATCACCGAGGGGGGCGGCAAATGTAGCGTGTTAGGATTGATTAATCCTGCTTCTCCCGCAATCCCCACTACTCATTGCTTAACGGACACAATTTTGGAAGTGCGCACAGAAGACGCAATATCGGGCTCAATAGAAGCTCTCCCTTTTGTAGAGCTTGTGAAAGAACGTGCGCCGGCTTCGGACGAGCTCACTACCGGTCAAACCCAGGAGACGGTTGAGACCTCTAAAACCAATCCTTCAGTGAATTCTGAAGTAGATTTGCTGTCAATACCGCAACAATTATACCTGCGTGATCAAGCCACAAGTGAAAACGCTCATGAAGCTGCTGAACGCACAGCGTTGTTGAAGAACGAAATGACGAGCAAGGCAAAAGCCTCCTATGAAGTCCATCCCGAAATTACGAAATCCCATTGTGACAACGGTGGAAACAGCAACAAAGTTAGGAGAAGCCTCACTTTAGGCGCAAATCCTTGGGCCTGGGACTAGTCTTGCAGAAGCTGACTTAAACAGAGATATAGTGGAACCAGAGGTGATCGAGATAAATGCGGAGGCATTTCAATCACCTTTCGATGTAACAGACAACGAACTGCTTGCGCTTGAAGTCCCAAACATCGAACTTGATCCAAAATTACTGAAATTCACTTTTCCATTGTCTATCAAACCACACGAAAATCAACGCAAAGAAAGCACGCCAATACAAAAAAATCACAAATGGCGCTAAGGTCTTTAACCAATTAAAACCGTCTACGATAACAGGCAATGGAACTGTGGCAAATCTCGCACACTTACCAACTAAAGGGATTTTGGTACCTGCAATTAGAAACTCGACCGTTGGTCCACAACAAGGACCCTGCAACATTTCGCTGTTAAAAGAGATCGATTTTGCAGCGCGAGAAGCACGCGTGACGAAGAGACTCCTAGCCGACTTTGAAGAAATGAAAGAAAGACTAACAGCAAGTTTCACTCTTGGAGCCTCAAGAAATAACAACACAGTGGAAAATGTCTCTGGCATACTTAATGAAGGTGACCATGAATGTTCCATTGACGACACAGCAACAGGCTCAAATCAGAAATCCTTGGGGCAGAAATGCTTAACCAATCGCCGTGACCTAAATCCGGTGATTGACTCGACACCATGCTTAAAAAATCAAGGACAGCACTTCTGTACTAGTACCAACACCAGTTCAAACACGAGGAGCCAAGAGGGCAAAGCCCTTGATGCGCACACTTATCAACGGCCGAAAAGAACCCCTGCAATCAGCACGAACGACAAGAGCATTCCAAGCAGCGAGAACACAGGCAGTTCGCAAAGTAGAGATTCTGAGATAAAATCGAATCTATCAGTAGCGGCTGCTATACAGATACACAACAACGTCCTAGCTGCCACATCTCTGGCCCTGATTCCATTCATAAAGCTATATGAAAGCCTGAACGAAACTGCCCAAAACAACGGAGCAGTCATAAGACATATAGACGACAAAATAAACAAAATTGAAACAGAATTTGTGGCCTTCCAATTAAGACAAGAAGTTGAAAACACCAAATCTTCCGAATACATGAGCAGACATTTCGAACAGCTGCTGAGGGATCACAAAGGTCACGACCTACGCACTGAGGAACTGCTTGAAAACTTAAAACAAATGCTATCATACGGAAAGGAGAAAAGAGACTCTTCCGCGCATAATTTTCATAAAAGAACAGATGCAGAGACACAATGTAACCTAGAAGCAGAATCACCGGTAACAGACAACTTACATGGCAAAAACACCTTAGATATCGGATCCAATCCAAATGCGCCCATTGACTTAACAGGCAATGGCACAAACACTATGTCAAAGTCTGTGACAAACGGATCTGTTTCTGAGAAAAATAAGACTGCGAACACCTCGAAGCAGCCATTGGTGGAGGGCAGGACCGACTCAACTGTTGAGTCTCGCATAAGAAGCGGAGAGATAATCATGGCACCGGAGAAGAGCTCTGAGCATCCATCAAGCTCTTCTGTAACGGCATCATATGGCATCTTTAGGGGTACTGCCAAAACCCTTGAGATTACGGTAAACAAAGGAAATCCTTCAACAGGGACAAATGGCCATCCAAAGAAAAAGTTAGAAAAAAAAAAGAACACTCAGGCTAATCCTAAACACAGAAGCAATACAAAACAATTTATAAGAAACTTGACCACGCCGGTGAAATCTAAGTCAAGCGAAAACAAAAGTTTTGACAAACCGAAAGCAACCAGTAAAGAGGGAAAAGAAGAGACGAAAGTTGGACCCAAGTGCAAACCGGTTTTACACCCAAAAAAGCGGATGAGAATTGAATCAGATCAGAGTTCCTCTGACCCTGGAGATCTAATGGAAGCACTATGCAATCTGTCTACATACTCTGACAACGAGGCTGAAGAAACCCTTCGTGGTTCTGCTGTGCACTTGACAAACATGTCATCTTGTAGTTCAGATCCACCAGCTCAGATAAATCCATGGAAACCGCTGTTAAAGAAAACAGGTGTCCAGAAAAGTGCAACACGTGAGGTTGGGGTAACCGAACGAACAAAGGATACACTCTCACCTGCACTGAAGGGAAGACACCTCGACCTCAATCCCAAGTCCGAATACAATGGCCATTCGGTATTGAATCCAAAATACACATCTGCACATAGTCGCAATTCTTCCTCCAATCTACATGACTCTCACAGAATGACATCTAAGGAATCACATCAAAAGATCATGATCGAAAACATTTTTCAGAACGAATTAGATGTCAATTTGAATCGTGGAAACATCATGTGTCTACTACACGCAGTACCAGCACTACGGAATATCAGGTCCGACGATATCCGTATAGTTGAATACTTATCGGAAGTTCGTGCAGATATTGTACTCCTCCACATAAACTCCCAAGCAGTACGTTCAACGTTGCTAGCTGCAAAGCAAGACCTCAGGTGCTTGGGATTCGAAATCTCACTTTATGATTCAACAAGCAGTCAAGGATCAACTGCAATTGCTGATAACACAAAAATGAAAGAAATCTCGGATCAGCATCGAGATAGCCTAAGAAGACAGTTAAAATCCAAACCACCCTACATTGAAAAGAATAGGATCGATGGCAAGAAATCAAATAAGCACTAGCTGAAAAAAGAAGAAACTGCTGTGCCTATGACTGTGATATCGTGGAACACAAGAGGCTTTAACCATCTATATAATGATTTCCCGGTAGACTTAAATAATAACTTTGCCATCTGTTTACAGGAAACCTGGCTGCGGGTGCCACCGACAAAAGATGGTTATGTAACACTGCTAAATCCGGCTGGAAAAAACATCAAGGGACGCCCATTTTCTGGTTTAATTACAATGATAAAATCAGGAACAAACTGGGAAATAATCGAAAAAACGAATCCAAATAGTTATGTCCAAGGAACTTTACTTCAAACAACGAACGGTCCCAATAACAATGAACATCTATTAATTCTGAACGTGTATTGGAACCCGCTAAAAATCTCGGCTGATGTTTTTATAACTGATGTAATGCAAATAATTGATCGTCACCAACGGACTTGTCCGGCCCTTGCAATAATTTTATGTGGAGACCTGAACATTTCATGGTTTGACGATCAAATGAAACCTATCAAACTCAATTCGTCAGATAGCTACTCAGGAAACAAAAAACAAAAGCAATGGAGTAAAGAACTAGAAGCCCGTGACTGTATGATGGCAAACGGCCAAGTAAGAGGGGACATACCACCAAACTTCACTTGGGCGAACATGGGATACAAAAAGACCCTAGATTACTTCTGGACTTCAAGAAACGTGTTTGCAACTATCAACAATCTGCAAATCATACCTACAACAAACAGTGATCATTACCCACTTGTATTGTCCTGGCCGTTAAAGTGTAAAAAGAAAGGCGCTATCCATAGTCAGGCACTAGAAGTAAATCATGGGCGAAACAGATTAAGAATAAATAATTATCAAATCATCAAATTATCCAATAAAATACAGGAGACCATCCATGACAATGTTGATCCCTTAAATTACATACCGCTGCTACCTAGCCTGAAAACAGGCTTTTCTGGAAAAACATGCGAAAATAACAAGGATCACAAACACAAATGGAGCAGATCGGTGAAAATCCAAAAAAAGCAGCTCAGGAAAGCCCTATCAAAAATAAAAAAACAGCATGGAGTAAATGCCCAGAGCGAATCAAAACAGAGAAAACAACAATATTGAAATTGGCTAAAATCCTTCTCCTATCAGAGAGATCAAGAGCGTGGCGAAGAAATGTTGACTTTGATCATAAAAAACAACTCTAGGGAAATATGGAAAATCTTGAATAAAGGAACGGTTAACCAGGACGCCTTAATGTCAAATGGAGTGTCCGAAAGTGACTGGGTAAGGCACTTCCAAAGTGTTTTTTCAGGAAAGGAAATACCAGACAATGTAGACAGCCGAAACATTACCACAGCTTGGAATATAACTGAGTCCAGCGAAGACATTCTTCTGGCCATATCTAAATTAAAGGCCTCGAGAGCTGCTGGGCCCGATGGCATCAGCAACATACTGCTAAAAGAGCACAGCTACGCATGGTCCTTATTCATTGTTAAACTTTTTGCGGCGATAGCGGAAAGAAAACAGGTACCGGGTTCATGGACCAGGGCAATAATAGTACCAATATATAAGAAGGGCAACCGAGACGATCCCGCAAACTATCGACCGATTGCCTTACTGGATACTATTGGTAAAGTGCTGGCGACATTCCTACAAAAAAAGTTATCGGTATGGGCAAAAGAAGTCAACCAATTTGATGTCAGACAAACTGGATTTACAAAGGGCGTGGGAGTAGAGAACAACCTTGCCCTGGTAAATCTGTTAAAACTCGACGCTCTAAACAAGAAAGATCAACTATTCATGGCATTTATCGATTTACAGCAAGCGTTCGATTCAATTAATCGAAAGAAATTATGGGAAAAGTTGGAAAATCAAAACTGCCCAAACGCCTTGCTACAACCAATAAAGGCGCTACACTCTAACACAACAATTAGAGTAAGATTAAATGCAAATGGAGACCTGTCTAAACCCATTATTACCACCAGAGGGGTGAAACAGGGATGCCCACTCGCTGCCACCTTGTTCAAACTATACATTGTTGACATCTCTACAGCATTGGCAAGTGTTAACTGCTTCCCCCCAAAAATCAATGGACAGCCTATAAGCTATGTGATATACGCAGATGACGTGGTACTGTTTGACAGGACCCAGATAGGGCTGCAGCGCCTTTTGTCAAAGCTCGAAACCTACATGATTGATAACGATTTATCAATCAATGTGAATAAAACAAAAATCATGAGATTTGGCAGTGACCGGGTTGCAAAAAAAAAGTCCTTTAAATGGCGAATTGACAACAATTTTCTTGAAGAAGTCACGGAAATTCGCTATTTAGGAATCCTGATGAACACCTCAATTCGTGAATGGCGCTGGACTCAAGATCTATTCCAGCGGACCCGAATCCTTGCCTTACAAGGAGCACGTTTGCATACCTTATATGGAAAATTTTCTGTACTGCCATTACGTACGTTTTATATCCAAAAAGTCGTCCCTACACTAACATTTGGGGCAGAAGCAGGATGGAACATTGACCTAAAGATCTGGTCTAAGTTAGAAGGCTTATTCTGGCGCCAAGTCCTGAGATTACCAAAATATCTATCAATGACCATAATACGTCATGAATTGGCACTTGAAAGCCTATACGGAACAGTTCTATGGAAATCTTTGTCATTACTACGAAAGATGGAAACACCGAATCCTGAACCGGCCTATCAAATACTAAAATCAGGAGAAAATCATCTTCACAATGGCCTGCTCTTAAGATGGTCAGAGAAAGTGAAAGCCATCATGTACAGCGCAAATATTTCAATGGAAACATTGATTAATCGGCCTCAGATCGCCAGAATAAAACTGAAAGAATGGCTTTGGATCGACAACGTGGACAAACTCGCAACATTGCCGACAGCATTAGATCTTGGGCCAACAAAGAATAAAGTAGACAAAATGCCAAATTATCTGTGCAAATTTCCGTCGAGGTATCACAGAGATAAATTCCTTAGACTCAGAATGAACCTTCTGAAAACTAACCAAATGTTGGTGTTAAGAAAAATGAAGCCTGTTACCGAAGAAGCTTGTCGGCACTGTAAATTGCATGCGGAGTCATTAAAACATCTAACAACTGAATGTGTGGCAATAAACGAGTTGAGATCTATCCATCTGAACAAATTTAAACCCGCAAACGATGAGATGGAAGATCTGTGGCTTCGGATACTGAGCGGAAGTTCGATACTCCTAACCTGCTCAGTGATAAATTTTTTGGACATAGTACTAAATTAAAAGGCACAAGTGCAAATCGACAAGGAAAAATGTCACCAATGACCGGAAAATGAGTTGTAATAAAAGTTTGCAAAAACTAGATGTTACAAATAAAATTAAAAAAAATTTAAAAAAAAAAAAAAATTGGTATCGGGCAGTGAGGAGATATAACTACACACGCCTCTCCATTTACTCCAATTTTAAAAAACACAGAATTCCTGCCGGGCCAGAAGTGGGGCTGCGTTGCTTGGTCCAACTATTTAAATTAGGGAGACCACTATCATTTGAAGAAAGCATTCTTTCTCACGGACACAGCTAAATACGAATACATACAATTACGGCATTCGATTAGTGGAGCTAAGGTTACAGAGGGGCAAATAGAGAGAGGATGACATTTGAGGATCTCTTTATTGGGGATCCTCCACCGAGAAGGGTATCTTCACTATATGGGGTCCTACATTTCAGTGGATTTAAACTGCCTCATAAATATATGGTGAAATGGGAGGAAGACCTGGGATCCCCAAACAATGAGGTGGCATGATACAACATTCGAACTAGGGCCGCGAAAGCATTACATTGCGTTCAATTGAAGGAAAATTGTTATAACATAAAGTGGCATTGGTATCTCGCCCCATGGAGGCTTCACAGAATCAGCCTGACTGCCCCCTCCACTTGCTGGAGATGTGGACAGCCTCCAGGCACATTATTCCATACATGCTGGTCGTGCAGTCTAATCCAGCCATAGCGGAAGGAAGTGCTACTGCACATTAAGGCAATTACAGAGACAGAACTGTCTTTAGATCCACTCACAATACTGCTGGGCAACGAAGGCCTGATGGGTCGCTATAAATGGTCGCAGAAAGCTCTAAATTGATTACCCACTTCCTGGTAGCAGCCAGGGTCACGATAGCCCATCATTGGAGATCAAATAATACACCAGATATTCCAGAATGGTGTTCCAGAATATAGTGTGTAGCCATAGAAAACATTGAAACCTCTCTCAGGGGTGAGATGCCGAACTATTTTGAGGCATGGAAACCGTTTATTCACTGTGTTTATCAAAATGGTTTCCAGAATATACATCACAGACCTCAAGATCTGAGATCATTTACGCTTATACACTATGAAAGCCTGGTCGGAATGTCAATGATGTTGTGCTTAATAGAGATCTTAAACCTGCGTATTGTCCTCAGATGACGCAATCTGCTCTAGATTTTGTTGTTTAATTTTCGAAATTAGCTATGTTGAACAGTTTCTTTATGGTAGGGATATGCAAATAATGTTGAGTCTTAGAAATGTGCAAAATGGTGTAATCGTCACCAGAAAGTGCAAAGCTATGCAAAAAATCAATTTAAAAAAAACTCAATACAAATAGTAACAACTCTAAGTTAAGGTCAAAAGAGCAGAACTCATCAGAAAGGGTATATGAATGCCTGCCCCATGTCTGTTTCACGCACAGAAAAAGGTCACATTGGAGTACCACGCCTATATTTATACAAATGACACAAAGAGATGTTAAGTTACTTTGTAACCACAGTAACTTGATATTAGCACCGGAGTGCGGATACACGATTCGGTGAGTCAATCAGGATCCAAGTCTACTTTGCAATATTCGTCAGTGTGACCATGGATCCTGACAGCGCCATAGATTCCATGACCCACTCTGAGTACCTCCCCGTCACTGCTCTCTCCTTACTCCCCCTGCCTCCTCAATACCCCAATTCCAGCCACATACTAGCCTTCCTTGTCCTCACTGCCGCTACCTCCTTCCCAGTGCTCTGGGCTGTGTTCCGTTTCACCACAATTGCCTGCAAAACAAACAAAGGACTATTCACCCAGCCAGGAGTGGACTGGGAACCCAAATGTGTGTCAAAGTAACCCCTTCCTACAACATGTGTATGGCGTGGGGATTCTAATATATGGACAAGCTGGTTTTAAAGATTGTAATGCCCATTCCTCCAAAATCTAGGGATTAAAAAGTAGTTATGCAAAACAAAGAAATAGACATGTAATATTTGAAAGAGTGATGAATAACATATTGGAAGCGTTATAACATGTGTCTACTTCAAATGCATGTGGAGATGAAGAGAGATGGAAGGGCAGGGGCAGGGTGCATGAAGAAGAGGGTAAGGGGGCAGAAAACCAGAGTGCCCACAAAAGAGACCCATGGGGCAGATGTCTGCTAGAGAAATCTGCAAGATGCACTTCAGGTAGGTCCACCACTACCACCAAGCCCACCCCCCCCATTGTCTGTTGCACTCTGCAGTCATCTTGTAGCAGTCATACACCTCTTTCAGTTTTTCTTTTGTTTAAAAATGAAGGTGCAGCGCAGTAGCGAAACTGGGGGGCGGTGAGGAGGGTGGCTGCCACTATTGGCTCCCCACCCTCCCCCAGGTCTCCCACAGGGTTCGTGCTCTGCGTGATTTATTAATAGAGATCTTAAACCTGGAGGTAAGGGGCTTGAAATTGCATACATGAAGCAAGCCAGTATTGGTCATTCTAAATCAGATGCATGAAGGCTGACGCGGTTCAAGTATGTCATTTCACGTGACCATTACTGCCATACATAGGTTGCGGCTGCAGCCTCATGAACATGGTATAAAGTGCTTCTATGTTGTGTTTTGTTGGTGATATGGCATTTACTGTTTTTTTTGGTGTGTTACCCCAGAGAAGCAACTGTAAATGGTATCACTTTTTACACATTTTTGTCAATAATTTTCCTGCCAAATGCATAATTTCAGCACATTGTTTTTTTGTTTGTTTTTTATTCCAGGGGGCACACTTCCTCCAACCCACTCTTAATTCTTTTGGTCTCACTCGCTACGCTCGGTCGCTTGCGCTAATATGAGGGAAAATGTCTTACCCTCCCCTTAAAACCATTCAGCACCCAATGAGGGCTTGCACATAAATTATTTAGATGTCTTGGTATCCCTTCAGAAGCTATCCGCACCTCGCCCACCCCTGCACCGTAAGCTGGTTCCACCATTGGTGTAGCGTGGCACCCGGGCATGGGACCCGTTTCTCATAGCATCATTGCCTGTGCATGTCAGGGAACAGGGTCATCTATGAAACCCAGATGCTCATTTCTGCACCCTCAGTTTCCTTGGGCCCATTAGGTGAGCTTCCGGCCACATAACTGCCTGTATTGCCAATCAGAATTGATTGCAGATGGCCACTTAACGGTGATGCGGTACATACATTGCCCCACTGAGTAAAAAGTTGCCTGGCACTTGTGTTAAGACTGGTGGGGGGCGGGTCACATGCAGTTCTATAGAAAAACAGAAGCTGGAAGCACTGATCTGTTACAGAACCGGCACGTGCCGAGCTTCCCGTAAAAACCAAAGCAAAAAGGTCTGGGCGGACTAAACATGCTGCTATTTCACAAAAATATTAAATAAGCAAATACATCCATAGTAGTTTGGGATTAGTGAGTTGGGCTTCCCCAATGGCTTGGATTATCTTCACTGATGTTGCTTGGGAAATGAAAACAAGGCTCACATTTCTTCTAATGCTCTAAAACACATGTTCAAGCCAAATGTGGAGGGCAACTTTTAGGTGCTTCTCGAGTGGGACAGAAAGCAATTCTTCTCATTAAAATATCAAGAAATAAATGCGCAAACTGGAAGACTCCATTACAGGAACTGGTTTCAGTTTATTTTTGTGCCTGCAGTAAACTACACAACATGGCTGCATGGACGCTTCACGTTGCGCACTTTCTGAAAGAAATGGTGACCAATATGGCGGAAGCAAACACAGACATTCAAAGGAGGGAGAGGGCAAATGCATTGTTTGTTTGGAAGGAGCTGGATCCTGTTAAGTGGGGGGCAGGGATACATAAAAAACTAAGGGACCTTGTTTTTTGTTGTTGTTAAAAGAATGTTTTCCTGAATCATAGATGGCAGATTGTATGTAGGTCTGAAGACTCTGGGGCGTTTTGGCGTGCCTTGGCATGAGTACAGGGTGTGCGCAGGGACCATGATGTGGCAGCGATATCAAGGGGTTGCACTTGTTGAAACAGAACAAAATTGTGACAGGAATTGTTTGCTGAACTCTGCGGCTCTGGGATTGGAGTGTTCATCTATAGCCCTGAAACTCTGGCTGGAAGGACTTTATTACTGCGGCCAGGTTAAATAAATCTATCCACTCACTTTGTCCATCGAGAGCTCTGGGTCAGTATGGGCACCCAACAATGGGCCTGAAGGGCAAACTTAGGCGAGGGGTTTGAGTCTGGTTTTTTTGTACAGGGCTCTGAATACTGCCACATTTCCAGATTCTTCGAAGAAAATAATTCCAGTCATTATCAACAGAGAGCGACCAAGAGATGATCCGAAAAACTATAGACTGATTGCATTCTTGGATTTAAATGGCAAAGCCCTACCAAGGATTTTGTTATGCCACCTTTAGGATTTGGATGTTACAAAATGGACTCCAGGACCCCAAATGAGCTTTCACAAAGGGGAGCTCTACCACCCATTGCTGCCTCTCCTTGAAAACTTAAGTGACCAAAGTTGTCAAGCATAAGGAAAGAACAGGTTTATGTACTGGATCATTCCACCAATATCTTTACACATCAGACTGGTGTCTTATTCTGCAGCACGGTTGAAAATGTATACCAGCAGAAAGAGGGAATGCTTCAGTGTTATGAACATTATTTTGAGTGGGGGTATGGCCAAGCAATGTCCAAGAAGGCAATGCTTTACCAGAGGTCTCGGCTCCAGTCCACAGTGACGCCGATCCAACTAATCTGACTGCTCAGAGGGTTCCCAAAGTCTACTTGGAAAGAGCGTGGACTGCACCTACAGCCCAGTTGTGGCCGAGTAAGCATATGGGCACTAGGACCTGTGCTTGGTTTCTAGGTCTACTGCCTGTCAGTAACCGCAGCTCCAATCCTGCCTGAGAAAATTGTGATTGGTAGAGGATGATAACTGGAGAGAAAAGATGGAGGCAGTGCAAGGAGGAATCAATGTGATCAATAGGTGAATGTCCCTTTGGAGTTAGAGTAGCCGAGAAACTAGCAAAGAACCTAGTTTCATTCCATCAATGCTTTGCACTCATATTGAAATATCTGCAAAGGACATGATGGGGGCGTCCAAGCACATCAGGGTGATGTGTGTGGAGCAAGACCTGGGGAAAGCGGAATCACATTTAGTGACACTTCAGCAGTATAAGGACATTGCGCAACCATTGCAGGTGTCTAACGAATTGAAAAGATATATGAAAAAGTAATAATGGGCGATTGTATTACTGAGTCTTTAAAACAATTTTGGGGGATTCCAAGATGGCCACCAGGATGAGAGCACTGCGAGGAATGCTCTCTCGCCTCCTGGCACCCAGTACAGTAAACCAAGCATAATTAAGCCCTCCCCAGGCGGGGATGCAGTGTGGGCTTCAGTGGGCAAGAAGTTGCTGCACCCGCTGTGAGTGATTGTGGACGGCAGGTTGCTGCAGTGGAGCAGTCGCATCACTGTCACCTGGTGCAGCGAATGTAAAGCAGAGCTCAGGCGGCCCCTGACTGGGACCCAGAGAGGACCGCGGATATGGTGCACTAGAAAGAGGCTGGCATGGGGGTCTGGTGGCTGTAGTTGCAGAGTAGCAGCTCCATGTGAGGAACGGAAGTAGCAACCAGGCAAGACGACCAGAGCACTGCATTCTTCTCAAGGCATGACCCAGAGTGGTCAGAGGTGGAGCCGCGGAGCGAGGCTGCAGGACACCTACAAGCCTGGTAGGTGTCCTGCAGCCTGCGGGCAAAGGTGATAGAGCCAGGGCCGGAGGCACTGGGTCCTGCAAGCGTGGAGGGCTGCAACCAGGGATGTCATTTCACTAAAATGCCAGGGGTAGCGGAAGTGACATCAAATGACCCTTGACCTCTGATGACATCATAGGAAGTGATGTCATTTGACCCCACCATGAAATGACATCACGGGGTGTGTGGCTAACCGCCATGTAGAGCAGACGTGTCTCCTGAGAGCTCCGCGCTGATGTGCCATGATAAGCTGTCTTTAAAGTGACTTTAAAGTGCTCCGGAACCCTACAAGTTGCACCATCCACCGCAGAACCACCTCGGCAACTTTTGCACCGTCTCCCAAGCGAAGCAGTGATGGCTAACACCTTTATCCGGCGAGCGAAGAGGGTCTCCGAGCGGATTCAAAATGGCGGCTCCCGTGCCCTGATCCCTTGAAAGGCCGGAGCGCACTAACATCGCTGGCGAAACTGGCGAAACTGCCTGTCGGCGGGAGGAGAGGATCCTGAGTTGCCGACTTGCGCTGGACCCGGAGGAGGGGACCAAACAGCTACACTCATCGATCGAGAGGACCAATCCGGACGCCCTGATCAGACCGCGCCTTGCCCACGGCACGTGACCGGGCTTGGGTGTGCCCTGGACAGTCGAGGGGGCCCCTGGCGTGAGCGGTGGCCGACCGGTACCGCAGAGGTAGGCGGGGGCGGCGGAGGACCAACCCAGACACCTACATCGGAGGCAGGGTGAGGGGGGGCCTATTCTACCCCCCTGCACCTGAACTTGGGCTGTCCTCCGCGAGGCGTTGTGACCCCCGCTGTCTTCCTCCCCCCGCCTGCTGATCCTTCACCGGGGGGAGGTGTGGGCGAAAACACCTGAGTCTGACTCTACGGCGGACCGCGAGGCCCACTCCTAGGGCCCCCATCAATTCACAGCTGACGGCGGAGGGGGCCAATCGCGCCCGCCTGATCCGAGATTTCTTTTTGTTTCCCGAAATCGGCCTGCTACCCCGCTGCTTCTTAACATCGCCCTGCGACGGGAACGAGGCCTGGCGGCTTCTCGATTGTGCCCCCGGCATTTTCGGTGTAGGAAGGCCCTGTGTTGACGACATGTCCAGCAGGAACAGCAGGCCCAAGCAGCAGCGCCAGACCACGATGGACACCTTCGCAGCCTGCGAATCCCCGAATCCTGAGGGCAAAAACAAAGCGGCCCCGGACGCTCAATCTAACCCCACGGCGCCCGCGGCTTCAGAGCTTAGCAACACCCAGATACTCAAAGCCATCAAGCTTTTCCAGGCAACAATGGAAAACAAAATAGATGCCGTTGCCACAGACCTGGGCCTCCTGCGCCAAGATGTCCGCTCCCTGGCAGGACTGAGGCGCTTGAAACACAAGTCCGGGAAAACACTGAATCCAAAACTCACCTTCTTCGAGACGTCGACAAGCTTCAGCAAAGGGTCAAAAACTTGGAGGACAGAGCCGAGTAGGCAGAAGGAATGGCTTGCCGGAACAATATACGCCTTCTCGGTTTGCCAGAGGGTTCCGAAGGCTCCGACCCCACTAACTTCATAGATAACCTCCTGCTACAAGAGGTAGGAGCTGGCAAACTCTCCCAGGGCTTTACCATCGAGAGGGCCCACAATTCCCTGGCCAAGAAACCACCGCCAGGGGCCCCACCCAGGCCGGTGATAGCGAGAGTTCTCAACTACAGGGACTGTGAGGTCATTCTGCCCTCTTCCCGAGCTGGCGGCCAAATCCAACGGGACTCTGCAAAAATCGCCATATACCCTGATTATACCTTTCAGGTTCAAATGAACAGAGCGCAGTTCATACACACCAAGGCCAGATTGAAAGCCGCCGGGCTGCGTTATATGCTCCTGTATCCTTCCAGACTTAAAGTACTGCATAACAGCATGGCGCACTTATTCGACACCCCGGCCCAGGCCAGGGACTGGATGGACGGATTACAGATCCCTGATATTGAGGAAAGGAAACGGAGACCGAGGTAACGATCCTCCTGTCATTCAGGGGGAACTATATTTGCTTGAACCGTTACACAGCTGAATGGATCCTCCCCGCGGAGAACCGGAGTCCTTGTTCACTCCACCACCTGATTGTTTTCCCTCTTTTTTGGGTACATATACCCGCCCATAGGGCACCTTGAGACCGATGCATGGTCCAACGGAGCAGAAACGGGACAGTCATAATGAGGGCAACCTCGCTGGGCCAGTTCTATGTTTGGAGTTTTTTTCACAGTTAAGTAGGGAGGGTGGGAATACGGGAGTTTTTGTACACGTTTTTGCACGAGTTGGGGCCATGCACTGGGACACATCGAGACCACGGGAACAATTCACATGCAACACAGCACCTCCTAGATCCCGAGCTCCACCCGCTACACAGAATAAACCACACCACCCCTATGGCTTACCTGGAACGTCAGGGGCCTGAACAGCTTTGTTAAACAACGACGGGTCCATAATTACCTGAAAAGATGCAGGGTCAGAATCGCCATGCTGCAGGAAACTCACTTAATACCCAAGAAACTGGAAGCCCTGGCAAAAACTTGGCGGGGTACCCTAATAGGTTCGACTTACTCCTCCTACGCCAGGGGGGTTCTGATTTGGATTGCCCCCAACTCACTAGCACTAAAACAGACAACGAGGGTAGGATGGTGGTGGTGTGCGGCTCCATAGAGGGCAAAGAGGTTTGCTTGGTCAGTACTTACGCACCCAACCATGACGCGACTGCCTTCTTCCATTCCCTTCATGCGCGACTCAGCCCATATGCGGACAGAATTATGATATGGAGGGGGTGACCACAACTGCACCCTTGATCCTCTACTTGACAGATCTGATAATAAACATGACCAACCCTCCCCCCCAGCCAAAATACTTTCCAAACGAATCCAACAGTTGCAACTCAGTGATCTATGAAGGGTCCAGCACCCTGAGCAGCGGGAGTACTCCTTCTAGTCCCCACCCCACGCTGTACACACCAGGCTGGATTACATCTTTCTCAGCCTAACGCAACAGTCCATATTTGTTGATGCGCGCTACCTGCCTAGGGTGCTGTTGGATCACTCTCCCCTTCTGGTAACCTGGGAGGTGTTTCCGCCCATGCCCCCCATACCCACATGGAAGCTGAGGTCCGAGGCCCTACTTGACTCTGCATTCAAGGAACGCATTAAAGATAGCACTGAAGAATATTGGCAAAATAATCTGCATAGCGTTAGACACTTGAGCACAACTTGGGAAGCATATAAGGTGGTCATGAGGGGTGAGATTATTGCAGCGGTTGGGGGAGCCCAGAGATCTCTTACATCCTCACTTGAGAGCGCAGAAAGGGACCTGAGTACGCTCGAAGGTAAGGCTGACCCATCCCCTGACCACTTAAAAAAGTGGCCAAACTTAGACAAACCTGCCTAACTCATTGGGAATCGCTTGCTAAACTGAGTTACGCCAAACACACAGAAAGAATCCATGCCCTGGGAGACAAGCCCGGGAAACTCTTAGTGTGGCTCTATAAAAGGGAGACCCCCAGGCCACCCATCTGCCATATACTCACCCCCGACGGCACGGCCGTACATACCCAACAGGAAATCAATTCGGTCTTTACTGACTTCTATCGTAACCTGTACTCCGAAGCCCTGCCCCCCTCTGATACCAGGATCGAGGACGCCCTTGACGCCATCGACCTACCTAATCTAGACTTGCAATTGGCTGAGACCCTTGATGAGCCTGTCACCCCCGATGAGGTCAAGGTGGTAATCAGATCGCTACCAGCTGGGAAGACCCCGGGTTCGGATGGGCTCCCGGGGGATTCTACAAGACCTATGAGGAAACTCTTGCCCCAATATTGGCCCAGGTCTTTAATGAGGCCTTTGAGCGTGGCATCCTCCCGGACTCCATGAACAAGGCTGTCATTATACCCTTGCTTAAACCGGGGAGGGACGGGGCAGATTGTGGTTCTTACAGGCCCCTCTCTATGCTTAATGTTGACTGTAAGATCCTCACCGCCCTGCTGGCGAATAGACTGCGCAGAGTTATCCCTCTGCTGATCCATCAGAACCAAACGGGATACGTCCCAGGGCGCTCCATCACTGAGAACCTGCGCAAGCTGCATCATGTTATCTATAGCACTGAGGTAAGGCCGCAGAAACTTGCAGTGGCATCACTTGACGCCACCAAAGCCTTTGATTCAGTGAGGTGGGACTGGCTGTATGCCACTATGGCCAGAATGGGGATAGGCCCTGTGTTCCTTAAGTGGACCCGGCTGGTTTACGCCAGCCCCACTGCTAGGGTACGTACCAACAAAACCTATTCCGCTAATTGGTCCCTACACAGAGGCACCCGCCAGGGGTGCCCTCTGTCCCCCATATTATACATCCTCACCGCTGAACCAGTGGCGGCCTACCTGAGACAGGACTATGGAGAGGGTGGCATTAAGATAGACGGGGTGACCCACCTCATCTCTATGTACGCTGACGACACCCTACTGTACCTACGTGACCCTGAGCACATCCTTCCCTACATCTTGGAAACCCTGGACTGTTTCCACAAGCTCACCGGTATCCAGATCAATAGGAGCAAGTCTTGCCTTTATCCCCTCGCAGCTCTCTACACCGACGAATACAGGTCCCTCGCCCCTCTGGACCTTGTATGGCAGACTACTTCCTTCAAATACTTGGGGATAACTATACACCGCAACCCAGCCACCGAACACATCCTTAATACCATAAGGGCCAAAGACTCTCTCACGAAATCTATGGAGTTCTGGGGCCGGCTCCTGCTTTCGATGGCCGGGAGGGCGAGACTCCTCAAAATGGTCGCCCTTCCCCGCCTATTTCATAACTTCACTAACATCCCCTTCAACATCCCCCCCTCTTTTTTCAAAGATCTCAACAAACTCTGTAGGGGCTTTCTTTGGCAGGGAGGCAGGCACAGGGTGGCATTGGAGACTCTCCAAAGACCGTACGAGAGGGGTGGGCTTAAGATCCCCAACTTTGAGCTGTACTTCCTCGCCAGCCAGCTGAGACATGTCACACAGTGGATGGCGGACGAAATCACGACAGACACCCGTCTCCTTCAGCCGGCCCTCCGCCGGTTGTTACTCAGAGACATACTGTGGGCTGGGGAGGGTGCTACGAGTCACTGCCCTTACTTCGCCAAGCTCGGGATCCGGCTTTGGAAAAGGGCCTGCAAACTGGTCGGGTCGGATGACCCGTTTTCCCCACAGATCCCTATCGCTGCACTCATGGTCACTCACTCTTGGGGGCATGTCGAAACACGTACACAATGGGAGCCCGTTGGGGTGGCCACACTGGGGGACTTGATCCAAGAACAGGAAATACTAACTTTTTCGGAACTCTGTGAGACCACAGGCATCCCGGCTGGACAGTTCCTGTTGCACAGGGTGGTTGTACAGGCCTTGTGCAGTAGATGGCCAGTCGCAGCTGACCTGACCGAGGAGAACGAATGCATTGAAATGATATTGAACTCCGCTGAGGGGGGCCACGAAACCTCACAAATCTACGAAGCCCTGTTATGGGGTACGACCAGGGGAGACCTCAAATGTAGGAGTAGGTGGGAAACTGAACTGGGCCTCGTTTTTGAAGACAAAGATTGGGGTGACATAACCCACTATCATAAGAAGGTCTCCAGGAACGCCCGCTTGCAGCTCATTCAACTGTATATCACCAATAGAGCGTACCTCACGCCGGAAGCCATATCGAGATTCACGGGAGCTGGAACCCAGTCATGCCCCAAATGCAATGAACCCAGGGCGGGAATGACTCATATGTTCTGGGGCTGCCCAGTAATCAGGGAGTTCTGGTCACAAGTGAAGGACAGAGTGGCTGGCGCAGACATCATAGTTGAGGTGGACGAGCCTACGGCCTGCATTCTTGGCAAATACAGGCAAAACAGGAAGAACAAACCCCTATCCAAGCTCACTGACCTTATTTACATCACAGCCAAAAGACGTATTGCTATGGGGTGGAAAAGCCCCAGAGGTCCACATATGCCCCTATGGTGGGGGTGACCTCACGAAGTGGATCATAGCTGAAACCGCGGCATGGGAAACGGCTATTCATGTGCAAAGACTGGATTCCAGCGAGGAACTACACCGCTGGGTGGCCCTGACGGTGCCCTTGTTCCACCCTGATGCGGATGATACGGAGCGGAGTGGAGGGAGTTGCCCGGATACGGGCACGAACTAGAGAGGAACAGTGAACTAACCGTGGTCTTGGGGGGGAGGGAGAGGGCGGAGTGGGGTTTTGGGTTGTTTTCTTGATATGCTTAACCATTCGCCAATGATGCTTTTTTGTATTTGTTGTTTATTTCTTGTTATGAAACCAATAAAAATATTTAAAAAAAAAAAAAAAAGAAATGACATTGGAAGCGATGGAAGTGATAGAACACAACCTTTAACCTCTCAACAAAACAGGAAGTGGCATCACATAACATTGTTTCTGAGTACACTACCAAAAATATGGTCATTATATCACTGTAAAGTGATCTACATTTCATACAAGAATGTATCACCATATGTATCATTAATTTCAGTGCCTATAGGCCCATATTACCAAATCACTGTGAATGCAAGCAGACGTACAAGGCCACACGATAATGATGTGTTATTATATAGCACTTAATCGCTTCATATAGAACAAATATGCACATAATATCACCCAACCAGTGTTGCTACTCATTTATCAACCTCAGCAGGAGGAAAAGCTGAATTGACCTTGCTGAGACTGAGTCAAACTGCAACCTGCAGATCACACACATTGCAGCAGCCAGTGCTCAACACACTGAGTTAACTTACCAGCTATAGCTATCAGAAAACCAGTCACTCCAGAAACAAAGTGACACATGCTGCTGGACACAGCCCATGAGCCTTGATGCAAAAAACAAAAATCAAACATTTGTAAAAAAGAAAAAAAGGTTTCTTTTTGATTTCTTTTAAGGGTAGCAAGGGAGACCTCAGGGTTCGCAGTTGCGACCCCTGGCAACCCCTAAATGATGTCCATGGCTGCAACCCTTCCCACCATTCTGGACGTTCAGAGGAGCCAGAGAGGGCACCCTGGCTAGCAGATTATTCACCCGCTTCCAAGCATGGACCCCAGAGGTGAGGAGGGGGCGATTCTCACTCCTGCATCAGTCTGAGGGGTTGTAGGGGGTGGCCGGGCCTGGGTGCCCTGGAGAGTCAGTGAGAGAGCATGTGCTGTAAGGTTCCCCCCACCACCTCCCCCAGAGAGAGGGGGTGATTGAAGAGCTGACAAAGGGCAAACCCCCTTTCAAGTTGCCACATAAGGGTATGGGGCCCGAGATGACAAGAGGCAGCACAAGGCTATGGGGTCTGAAGGAGATCAGGCACGAGATATAAGCCCAGGGCGGGAGTTTGGAGAGTCCCTGGACCACCTCAACCATGCACAGTGAGCTGGGTGCAACAGGAGGATTGTGGAGCTGGAAACCAGTGTAAGTCCCCAGAGGGATTTCTAAACTCTGCTTTGAAGAGCAGACGTTTAAGAGGCCACCCTTGTTAGTGAAACAGTGGACACTTCTGTGAAGTTAGCCAGGACAATTCAAGGTAGCATGGAGAGCAGAGTAGTCTAAGTCTCAGGAGTAGTGGGGGTGATCTGAGGTCTTGGATGAGCACACACAGTAGGATGACAGGAATTACCCTTTAGCAGTAGCATATCAAAAAAACACAATTTATTAGGACCAGAACAAACACACATGAATAATGGAAAACACAGTACTATCATTACTTAAACACTCACTATGTAAAATATATGTACAGTCACTGTTGGTTAATGCAGTAAAGTGTAGATTCCCAACAAAACCTGTAAGAAGGGAAAGCAGACAAACGCTATCAAATTGGCAAACTCCAGAGATGGATATCCTTAACTTTATAAGTCCAGCCCTACGAAGGTTGGAGCCTTGTGCTCAATGTCAGGTTTGCGCAAAAAAGTGCTTGGTTGTGCGCAAAGACACAAAGTACAATATTCAATGTGGTGGAAAAGTTAGAAGACGATTCTGGGGTGAGAAAATTCGGTTCTGAGAGTCAGGGCAGGATCTGCTGTGGAGAACAAAGCGGTTCCCAACTTTTGGACGACCTTAGGAAGCGGAAGCCATCCAAGCCAATGCAAGGACCAGAAGGGATCCTTTGTGCGTAAAACAGGAATGGATGAACTAGTATGATTACTCAGCGCACTTAGCTCACTCCAGGTACAAACTTGGCAGGTCTGGAGAGGGTTGCCTGGAGTATGAAATGCCACCTTTGCTTAAGCTTCAAAATGCACAGGCGCTGTAGGTGCAGATGCGTGTTTGGTTTACAACTGCAGCTCGAACTCTCGCCACGATTGCGGGACAAAGAAACCACAGATGCAGCTGATCTCAGGACACTTGAAGAAAGGCAGGAAAGTCACCAGCAGTGACCGACACTGTCGCACAGTCAGGCAGGGGCATGCAAGTTTTGTGGTCTGATGCACGCTTCTCTCTCGTGGCCCAAAGCAGCTGAAGCAACGAAATTTGGCAAGAAGATGCTTTGCAGGGCGAACTAAGATTCCCCCAAAGCTTGATACAAAACTCGATAAATCAATGCTCCAGCACGGGGGCCAAGGTACAAGCTGGTCAGTCCACTGGAGGGCCCAGGGACACTTCTGAGAAGCCTTGTTTGCAGGGCAACAAGGAGGCATCAAGAGTGATTGGTCCCACCACTCCAAGGGGTTGAAGCACCTTTGCAGGCCTCCGGAGATCGCACACAAAGCAGGGCTCTACTGGGACAAGAGCGGGTTCAAGGTACCAATCTTCCTCTGCATGGTTCCAGATAGTCTTTGGATCTGTTTCACACTTCTTGATACGTGGCTCTGTGTATAGGTCGATTGGGACCTATGGGTGATCTGCGGGTCTGCAATCAGGACCCTTCCTCATATCCACAAGTCCAGTGACTGATTGCACTGAGCTGGCCAATGAGAAGATCTGCCCCACTCATGCACGCCAGCATTGGTCCAATCAGGGACCATTGCAGCTCGAATGACCTTGTGCACACCAGACATCCTGGCACCATTAGTGTGGTTTGGGACGAGACAGTCCCATCCCACTTCCAGGGTACATGAAAACGTGACATGCATTTAGCCAGCGAAAAGCGCAGGCTTTTGCGGGTGAGTGCATGCCCAAATAAGGACTCTGCAGATCAAAAAGAAAGACCAGGAGGAAGGTCAATGGACAAAATGGCCAAAGGCAAGACAAAAGACCTTTTGGGACGGCCATGACAGACACCAGCCACAGGCATGAGCCAAATGCAGTAAGCGCAGTAAGGATCAGTAAACATTCTTAAAAATACATGAACAAGTTTCTGCTGTTACCAGTCTACTACTAGGCACATTGTCAAGTTACCAAACAATTCTTAGTGGATGACTAGGGCCCGAAAACGCATGGAACCCATTGCGTGGTACTGTAATGTACTTTGCACAATGAAATACAGTTGCCAAAAGTGGCGACCAAGTCATAATAAAACAATGTTTCCCAGTACTGACTGTCTGAAGGACATGTCAGTTTCCCCGTAACCATGAGTGAAAGCCCAGTGGTGTGCAGCTGAAGTCTGTGCATCACTGGTAAAAGTCAGGACAGGAGGCTGAAACAAAAGCAAAATGTGTGGGCGGTCCACAATTATAGAGGTAAGATAGCAGTAAGGGAAATTCTACCTAACAACAATGAAGGCAGGTCAATGTTGACAAAACTCTGCTGGGAGAGGGATCTGTACACAGTGGCATCGATATACGCACCTAATACAGGGCAGGATGGACTCATGCGCTCTGTGCTGACTAAACTCAAGAGGTTTCTGGTGGAGTGTGTAATGGTGGCGGGGGATTTTAATATAGCATGGGACCCACACACAGAAAAGAGCGCGAAGATATTTCCCGTGCAAGTGCCCCTTCCGCAAAACTGAGGGAGTGTATGGTACAGCTGGCCCTAGTGGACTGCTGGAAGGAGACTCAAAGGGGGGCTAAAGGGTACACATTGTATTCCCATGTGCATAGGACCATCTCAAGGATTGACTATGTCTGGGTGTCAAGCACATTACTTGGGCAAGTGTGGAAGGTAGACCCGGGGGCGATAACTGTAGCTGACCATGCTCCCCTTACAATTACCATGCACCAGTAGAGGACCCGGTCGGGGTTATGACAGTAGAATGTCCCCGACTACCAACTTAAGGACAGGGTGATATGCGAGGACTTGCGGGGTAAAATCGGGTAGTACTTCAAAATAAATAGGACACTGTGCTCACAGGAACCCATGGTTTGGGATGCGTTTAAGGTGACCATACAGGGGAATTAATCACTAAAAAAGTACAGAGGGATAAACAATGTAGGAATCTTCAGACCAACTTAGAAACCTAACTAAAGGGTGTAATGGCTAAAATGGAAATGGATTCTGGGTCAGTGTTTAGGAAAGAATATAGACAGATGAAGGGTC
Organism: Ambystoma mexicanum; assembly: GCF_040938575.1. NCBI lineage: Eukaryota > Metazoa > Chordata > Amphibia > Caudata > Ambystomatidae > Ambystoma > Ambystoma mexicanum. Next base: position 676,346,562 of record NC_090935.1, on the reverse strand, counting down.
AGCTGGGGGTTATCCAAACAAGGATAGCTGAAAAATCCTGTTGTATCTGTGGCAAAGGTTTTTTATTAAGACAAATAAGGTGGATTGCCTGCTAGAATGGCGGCTGAGGAAGAAACAGGCATCTCCAAATTTAAATGAGGCAGGGGTCGTCAGCTCCTCTTCGAGTGATATCATAAAGGCTTTTACTGAATTGTGTTCTGCTCTGTATTCCTCTGCAACCTTTTATACAACATTCACAAGGAAGCATTGATACCAGTGAAGGTGTCCCTCTCTAACTCCTTTGGGGTCCCAGGTCGTATTACTCTGACTATGGAGGAGGCATAAATTATGTTGCTGCCTAGACCCAATAAGGATAAAACGCAGTGTGGGTCCTACCAGCCTGTCACCCATATTAACATAGATGCAAAGCTTTATACCAAAATTCTGGCAACTAGACTGGAAAAGCTTCTCCCCACCTAATCAACCCTGATCAATTGGGATTCATTAGGTAGGTATAGGCAAACATTTGACAATACGAGACAGGTCTGCCACCTAATAGAGCAGGTCAATAAAGCCCAAGCTCTGGCACTGATACTTGCCTTGGATACCGAAAAGGCATCTGACCTGTAGAATGGTCATTTTTATTCTGCACAATCGAGGTCATGAGTTTTGGGTCACGATTCTTGTGGTTGGTCCAGGCCAACTATCAGTCGCCTACCTTGCGTTTGGCTATAAATGGGATCAAAGTTACCCTTGACACTAAACAAGGATGTCTGCTATCCCCGATTCTGTATGTGATTCACTTGGAGCCGCTGCTAGCACTAATACAGGAGGATCAGGACATCAGAGGAATCACATTCAGAGGCAAAGAGCATAAAGGGACGGCCTTTACGATGATATGTTTCTCACGATCGCTGACCTGGAAGCATGTAGTATGCTGTAGCCACGGTTCTGAAATGGAACCAGAGGCTGGAACGGAGGGAGCACTAGGAAGCGGGCCGTTGATGAAAATTACACGGACACTACAGCCGCCTGGTTGGTGTGCTCCGTTCATATCCCTATTGCATGTAATTAAATCTTAATAAATATATGTGTAACATCTCCCTGCGTATCGCGTTCACTTACTTCAAAGCATTGCTACCGGTGACATCCAAAGACCTAAGGGGTTTGGTTCTGTTGCAGGCCTACAAATCAATGCTCACAAGTCCAAACTGCTAGATCTATCTCGGACAGGTGTCCAGACACAGGGGATATGTGAGTCGCATCTGTACATAAGGGCAGATAAGAGCAGCCGATACCTGGGGGTGCAGATGACCAAATCTCTGTATTCCCTGTACCATACCATTTACCCTCCTTTATTGGACAAGATTAAGCAGTGGCTGGCAGAATGGGGGTCTCCGTCCATATCATGGTTTAAGAGGATTAATGTTCTTAAAATGGTGATCCTTCCTAAGGTGTTATACTATTTCTAGGCCCTCCCGGTATGATGCCACATAAATGTTTCACATCCTTGCATAAAATGATGGGGACCTTCATTAGGAACAGGAAGAAACCAAGGGTGACTTTGAAAATGCTAAGATGTGGTGGAGGATGGACAGAGCCATAGTGAGTAGGCCCCTGCAGGAAATTCTCTGGTTCCCAAAAGCAGGCAGACCAAGAAATATATATCTGAGTATGATCACAGCCCTGGTAAGGGACACCTGGGATTCTCTGGTGCGGCAGGTGTACTTGACAGCCTTTCCCACTCCACTGACACCGTTATTTCGCAAACCCTCAGTTCAAGCAGAAGGGGAACGAGGGGACCTTGCATGTTGGCAGGAGGCGGGGTGTCAGAAATTGAGAGATATGGTGGCGGGCCAGGGTAATAGAATTCTCCAGCAATGTAAGCAGGCATTTGGGCTGGGGAGGGGGGGAGATTTTGGTACTCCCAACTGAGGCACTAACTAATGGCTCCTCTGAAGAAGCAGGCAGCGATTAGGGAGCTCACCCCTTTTGGAAAATAGTTGAAGACCAACTCAGGGGATCACCATATGATTGTATCACTATAAGGATATTCTCTGACTTCCCGGTTCAGCCGGAATGGGCATACATGAAACAGTGGGAGGGTTCCCTGGGTTGCCCAATTGAGGGGGGGCAGTGGAGTGAGCTATGGCAGAGCATACCTGCACTTACAAGGGCACTCCGGATCTGGGAATATGGATAAAGGTAATGGTGCAGTGCACCTCACCCCAGGAAAATGACGTCAGTACTATCCGGCAGTGTCTAATGTGTGTTGGCGGGGGTGTGGAGAGATTGGGTCATGGGGACACTCTTGGTGGATGTGCCTGATTATCCAGCCTTTTTGGGATTCAGTAAACGTGACTATGAGAGGCAACTCTTGGGTCCCAGATTCACAGAGACTTTGAGGAGGCAATACTGGGTTTGGGAGATGTCCTGGAAATCCTACCGACGAAGGCTCAAAGAAAGGCCTACATGATCCTTAGCATTGCAGCTCTGTTATTGGCAGCCTAAAAATGGAAAAGATGTCCCCACAAAGCAAGAATGGATCGCCAAGTTTTGGCACTTTGTGTCGTTAGAATGGGTGACAAATTTCATCCAGGTGGACCAACAAAAATTCAAGGTGGACTCGGACTTGGTATTGTAGTTCCTTCACAATGACTATCGTGAGAACATGTGCCCACAGAGGATTCAGGTGTTGGATCTGGTTTGAGGTGTCTGTTGGTTGGGGATGGGAGGAGTCATGATGATGTCCACTGGTTTGCAGTTGCTGGGGGACAGTTAGGGAGGGTGGAAGGGTAGGGAAAGGGAGGTGAGGGGTGTGTGTTGTATTTGACGAGAATGCCAATATATTACATTTTAAAAAAAGAATAATCAAGAAGACAATAGTTGTAGCTAAGGGTCCAATTACCAAATGCGTAAAGTTATTTCCATCAATACCTTGATGACGTCTCCATGCACTTTATTTGAGACCAAAGTTTCTTCCCTTATTTCCGTTATTTCTAAATAACTCCAACAAAACTTAAAATCGTTCACGTTTATAATTCAACATAACTCTGTTTTAGTTTATATTCAACAACATCTTCATTAGACATTAGTTAAAACTCACATTCATACAACTTTATCATGGAGTACATTCTATTGTAATCTGCTCATTGCAATTTTTTTGAAGAAAAACACTTTCAATCAACTTTGTACATTTAGTTCTTCAACTTCAACGGACAGGTGGTATGTTGCAAATTCAGTTACTTTTTTATTTAAATGCATATGGCTAATATATCTAGCACTTTGCAGAAATGCACACATGTCAAAATAAACACTTTAAACATCACATAAAATAGACATAATAATATAAACGATCAATCATTACATGGTCTAAAAAATCTATAAGAAAAAATAAATAATAAAACAGAATTGATCATTTAATCTATAGTTTCATCTGCGAATGCAGTTATCATTTGCAATAGAGGTCACCTCTCTATTTTAATTTTGTAGCAGGGTAAGGCATAAAGTATTCCAACTTCTCTTTTGAAGGGGATACAAAGTATGTGCTTCTCTGCTAGGGCTCTGCTGAGGTAATTGAAGAACATAACTGTATAGATCCCTTTCCACAGCACCTCGTTTCTCTCCCTCAAAGCCCTCTCTCTTCTCTTGAAAGTGTAGTAATCTTACAGTCAGTGCCTTACGTCTTTCCCATTTAGAGGGCTAAAAGGCTAGGGATCTGTGGGCTCTTTCCAGTGAAGGATTGGTTCCCCTGAAGAGGTTTGACAAACCGGGAAGTGTAGTTTTGAGGAACTCCATGGGGTTCCCGGCTTCACAATCTTCAGGAAATCCCAGAATTCCTAGGTTGCTCCTCCTCAGGTAATGTTCATGTTCTGGGATCCTTACATTTGGCTTTGCCAGGGCTTGGGTCAGCTTATCCCCAGTTGTCTGTCTTTTTCCCCTTTGACCTGCCTTTGCTCAAGCTCTGTGGTTTTGGCATTGTAGCCCCATTGGGCCCTCTTAAATCAGGCCCTGGCGTCTTTGAGCTCTCCTATGGTTTGGCTGAATTGGGAAATCATCTCAAAGAGCGTTTCTTCTCTGTTTTCCTCACTGGCTATGTCCATAGGCTTCGGGTTTCCCCTTCATCCTTAGTTCTTTGGGGACATCAGGCTTTGTGGGGTGTAGAGTGCTTTTTGGAGATTATAACAGATGGAGATTATAACCTGTCAGCAGCAGTAAGAGAGGTACAGGCATGAGCTCAGCAAGGCTCTGCCAACCAGGCAGACTGGCAATTCTACCATCAAATGAGGCATGTTTTAGAAACAGATCCATCCCTGTAATGAGGTGACTTCTGAAATTGAGGTTTGCAAATACTACCTGTTTTAGAATTGCCTCCAGGGCTGTGGTGAGGACCTCGGTAAGGTAGATCCCAATTGTTACTCTGGCCTTGCCTGGATGAAACCTTTTGGCAGGGTCTAACATAAGATGAAGGGGTATGTGAGAGTGATTTACCAGTTTCTGTGCAATTCTGTTGTACTCACAGTGAAAGACTAGGCCTATGTGCATGTTTGGCCGTGACAGGTTACGAGAGAACGCAACGTCACATCGCGGAACAATTTAGAGGGTTAAGAATGGAAAAGGTGAATTGGAATTAGAAGCCTTGTTTTGATTTGATTGTTTTGATCCAACTTGGAATTAAAACTCACCTCTATAAGGAGAGTGTAAGAATGTTGCGACTCTTATGTTCTCTTTGTTGAATGCAAAGCGGTGGGAGGTGCCACAACTCCAAGATGGAGAAATAAAAGAAAACCAGGTCTTTTTCATGAAGCAAACCCATGCCGATGCTAAGAGATTAGGATTGTTAAAGCTGTGCTCAAAAGCCAGATATGTGAGCAACTTTTAAGCTCCAGGTAAAAAGCTGAAGGCAGTTGAAGCTGTAGAACAGACCGGTAACAAGCACAGCCCTTTGCACTAAACAACCATTGGTGATATTGTGTACGATACGAATCTACACAGGTGAGGAGCCAGGGGAACAGGGGGGGTGGCTACACCCACGCACCCCTACTCTCACTACACACCCTGCCACCTACTTGGCCGGGCATTGTGCTGAGTTATTAATACATTGCAATGGAAGCAAGACCACACAGAGCAACAGAGGTTCGAATCCGGGATCCACGCTTAGAAACTGAAATCAGGTACGGTATTAGGCGCGTTATTGAAATCAAATAAAATAAAAATGCATGTATTTTGCTTTACTGCCTAATTGCAAAGCCAGAGTTGAGCTGAGAGGCATCACACAGGCTCCGTTCACTCCAGTCCACGTTTCTTTGTTCACATGTTCCACTACACTGTCCGGATGCCCATTGAGCACCATAACAGAGAAGAAGCTACAGTTTTGTCATGTAAAATAACATGTGTTATTAAAAAACAAAAAAATGAGTGTGTGCGTGTTGGTGTGTTTTGCATATTGTGCAATCTGTGTACGTACATAAACCTGTGTTTGAATGAGTGTGTGTCTGCGTGCGTGTGCGTGTGTGTGTGTGTGTTTGGCAGGGGAGGGAGGCCTGACTGCCAGCATGCCGTGAAAAGAGTGTACAGTGGCATGGTAACGTATATTGTTGGTACCATCATGAACGTATTTACAGTAATAATACTGTAATATAATTGGGCACAGACAGCATGAAAATGTATTAACTGGTCAATGCTGCACGTATGTTGTGGGCACCCTGGTGAACATGTTAGCTAATATTTGAGCACTGGCAGCATGAAAATGTTTCCACAAGTTCAAGCTGTGAATTAACTATATTGTGGACAAAAGATGAGCAGCATGAACATGTGTATTACAGTGGCCATGCTGGCATACATGTTAAGCAGCATGAACATGTGTATTACAGTGGCCATGCTGGCATACATGTTAAGCAGCATGAACATGTGTATTACAGTGGCCATGCTGGCATACATGTTGGGCAACATCAGGAAAGTGGTTAACAGTTGCAATGCTGTCATATATTCTGGGAACAGGCATTACGAAAATGTTGTAAAATATTCCTGTTGGTGAACTGTCTTCTAGTGCATTTTGTTCTTCAAGTGTTACCCTACAGAGCCAATGATACAAATGTATGACTTTTTAACCCACATGTGTAAGCTATTCATCGTTTCAAACAATTTCGGACCATTTCTCATGCTAGAACCCGGACCCCTCCCCCCCAACGTTACTGCTTAGAGCTCCCTCACTGCACTGGGCCCTGAACCTATTCACTAGCCACGACTAACCTTTCACCATGTAGAACGCTAGTTCCCCCCCCAGCAGCAGCCCGCTATCCCCAGCACCTCAAGGTGTCTCTGACACTTTAGTCTCTATTTTGGCAAGTCTCTATACTGTACAAGTGCCTTTTTGGAGTGTCAGCTGGGATTTCAGATGTGTGCAGGTCCTAGGAGTGCCTGGTAAAGATTCCTAAGTGGCGAGAGTGAAAACTGTCGGGTGTGAGGTGCCAGAGTGGAGACAGTGGAACATGTGGGGTTTGCTTGTGGTGAAATGAAGAGTGAAAGGAAAAGTGAATACAATTTATTTCTTTGGTGGATAAATGGGTATCTTAGAGGAATGCCCTCCTGTTGCTCTATGCGACAGAACAACATGAATGTGAATATTTAATGAATTGGTTTGTTTTTGTGATGACGTATAAAAATGTTTTAGGTCAAAGTTCATATTTGAAAATGTAAACAAATTGTTTAGTTTGTTTTCATGAAAATATATTTTGAAACTAGTGTACAGCCCCGTGTACAAAGGCCAAAAGGGCAGGTTTTCATTGACACAGTAGGACCACTATCAATTGTAAGCCGACAGCTCCCTATAACAGTGACAACAGGTGAAGCTATGCGAATTGGTATTGTCTCTATGTATCCCAAGGCAACAGCTTCCTCTAGCGGTGACAACAGGTGAAGGTACTGCATAAAACAAGCATACAGGGACAAACATACTTATTTATTTTTTATTTATTTTGGCATTTGTAGAACGCACATAGCCCGAAGGCCTCTTGGCGCTGGTTACAGTTATTACAGAGGGCAAAGCTTAGCAGTAGATACAGAAAAACACAGTTTACGGGGCGTGGCTTGGAGCGCCGGCAATGCAAACGCTTTAGTGAGAGCTCCGAGTAGGCTCTGACCCGAAAACGCCATTTTGACCGTGCTGGAGCCATGGCAGCGACCCAGATACAAAAGCTGGGGTAGCGGAATGCCCACAGAATAAGTCATCTGACTTGCAGGGAAAATCGCAGCCCATAACTGCCACTAACCCTGAGAGAAGACTTGGCTCTCTCCCGTCAGAAGCCTACAAAATTGTGGCCGCTGCATGAGCCGTACAAGGAAGCACAGACCTCCCACAACTAGCCTGCGGCATAATCAAGGCCCCGCTAAGAGGGGGGAAAGAAGCGGAACCGCTGCTCTGCACTGCGCTTGAGGTAACAGTGTGCTGAAAATGAGGAGGTGGAGCTCAGGGGTGTCAGTATCCTGCGTCACCGCGGTGGCCCAGCGGAGTTAGCAAGGCCTGGAGGCCTACAGGGAAAAACCCCAACAGTAACGAAAAGAGCACCGGAAGGCTGCAAACTGGCTCCCGCTCTGTGGAGCGGAATGGTGAGGGGGCACTCACCTTCTACCTGACCTGTGAGAAGCAGACCATGGACAGCCTGCTTGATGACAGGAGGCCTGACTCCTAGTACCAACACAACAATGCTCCCCACCCCGCTCAGCCAATGACTGTGCAGCCCCCAGGTGTATGAATGCAGAGAACCCTGCCGACACAGCGAGACAGCAAGAGTTGCAGAGCCCGGATCCCACCCCGGCGGAGAAGAGCCAGAAGCTCCCATGTGCCCTGCAAAGTGCACCTCATCAAAGTAAGTCCCCCGCAGCGCACAGTAAATGCCTGAAGAGCAGAGCTCCTCCTCTTCCCCCGGGATCCCCCAGGGGAGCAGAAGCAAACAGGGAGCCGTGCAACGGAGGAACAAAAAACATAGCCACATAGCAGTGCACGCCTCCTCTCCAACGCGGTGCCACACACTGTGAGAACCTCAACCACAATGTTGAAGCAACCCAAACCCCAGAAAACAAAGGACATCACCACCATGTTGCTACTGCATGAGAAGAACAAAAATCCAGATCCCAGGCGAGCCCTAACTCACTCCCCCACTGGCAGACAGGAATTCCATGTCGGAAATCTCATCCAAAGTGGAGGGCCTCGATAACTGCATGGGGGAGATGGAACAAAGGGTTAGCGAAACCGAAGAACAAACCCTGAACCACACAGCGCAGCTGGCGGAACTACAGAGGAATCCAAACCTTGAAAGAAAATAGCGAGGACATGGCCCGCAAACAAGAAGATCTTGAAAACAGGGCCCGTAGGAACAATGTCCATATTCGAGTAATCCCAACAACAATCACGGATCAAACCCTACAAGCCAACGTGGGCGATCTCTTCAAAACCCTCCTCCCAGATTGCGACAAATCCCAATTGCTACTAGACCTCACCCAAAGGCTGCGAAGTCGCAGGAGACCCTCAATAAACACCCCCCAGATGTAAACCCCCCGGTCCATTTCTTCTCCACAAAGCAAGATATTATGATGGCTAGCCGCATACAGGGAGACTTAACCTACCAGGGGACCCCAATACAGATCTATCAAGACCTGGCAGCGGCAACAGTACAAAGGCATAGGGCTCTGAAACCCCTGACATCTTTTCTTCAAGAGTGGAAGATGAAATACTGGTGGCCCTTTCCAGTAACCCTCAACTTCACCTTTGAAGGCCAATTACACACAGTCAACTCACTGTAAGAGGCCGAGGACATTCTAACGGGAGGTCCCTCAACCCCGGATGAAAACCTTAGGAACCCATCACCCCTGGGAAGTCCAAGAGAAGCCCCGAAGTCCCAGCAAAACTCCTGGGCCCGAGTGGCACGCTGGGGGAAATCCCAAAACTCACAGCTGAAAGCATAATCAAATTCCCCAGGCTCAATCACAGAAACTACACAACCTAAGAACCCCAACAAGACCAGCCCTGGCTCCCCGAGATAGAACAAGGAATGCTCGGGCCTACACGGTTCACGCCAGCCCAAGCTGTTCCTTCACTCACCGGCCGACGGGTCCAACTGGAATCCAGTTACCACCAATTGTTATGTTGTTAAGGTTGTGACAAGTTCAAAAAAGTTCAAAACCCTGGTTGCAACAGACAGACAAGAAAACTATAACATAAAATGGCAACGGAAGCCCCCAAATACCCAATGCCCCCTTGCTCAATAGATGAGGCAGACCCCACAGAGGACGCCCCGCCACATCAAAAGCTCCGCTTTGTAACCCTCAACGTGAGAGGGTTGAATGCGCCCAGCAAGCGCAAATCAATCCTGCGGTGCCTTAGTGATCTATCAGGCTCAGTGATCTTCCTCCAGGAGACCCACCTCGTTCTGGCCGACTTTCATCGCCTACGGAGTAGAGCCTTCCCAAAACACCAAAACAGGGGGCACAGCAATTTTACTAGCCAAAGGGATCCCATTTACAGAATACAGAAAAGTCCTCAAAAGGCCTGTAGGTCACTATATCGTGGTGAAAGGCAGGCTTCTGGCCCAACTCTACATCTTGGTCTCCGTCTACACTCCCAACGAGAAACAAGAAGCCTTCTACACAGACCTGGAAACAAAACTCCTCCCGTTTCTTGAAGGCCATATAATGATGGGGGGGAGGGTTTCAACGGCGTAGCAGAACCATTAACGGACAAGTTTCACCAACCTACACCAGGGGACTACAAATTGCCCTGGGTTTGCTTCACCTATTTAAATCCTTAGGAGTGGTAGACACCTGGAGAGTCCTGCACCCAGACATAAAATACTTCTCCTTCTACTCACAAGTACATCACACCTCCTCCTGCATCAACCTACTGCTAGCCAGCCCCCAACTTCTCTCCTACACAGATGAAATAGCAATAGGGGTAAAAGTGATCTCCGACCATGCCCCAGTACTCCTTACGACCCGGGCGTACAATCCAGACCCGCCAGCAAAACCTCAATGGTCCCTCTATGACCCGCGACTGAATGACATGTCGATTCGCGATACACTGACAGCAGCCATCCGCAATTATTTCACAGAAAATCATGTCAGTCACACGACAATCGCCACGAGCTGGGAAGCGATGAAAGCGGTCATAAGATTGGAGCTGATTGCCCACAGAGCAGCTTATCGAAAGCATTGCACAAGACTATGAGAAGCCCTAGAAAAAGATCGGGTGGCAGCTGAGGCAATTCACAAAAAAGGATGGTTGCCCAAAGCAACCCGAGCCTTGCGAATCGCTCATAGCAAGCTTGAAACGCACTACACAGAAGAAACAGCCCAAACCCTCAATAGAACCAAACAAAGCTACTACATCAACGACAACAAAGCCAATAAATTCTTAGCTAGGAAATTAGCTAAAACCGTCACATGGAACTATATTACAGGACTAAATGGCACTAAGGGGACAACTCAATATGTGGAAGAAGCCAAGTTACAACTAGCAACAGCACACCTAAGGAACACCATGACCGCAAACCCAGCAATCAACAGGGAAACAGAAACAATATATTGCGGAAGCCACCCTCCCTTGCCTCTCAGAAACAGACCAACAATCCCTAGACCTGCCAATTTTGATCGAGGAAGTAGACACCATGATAAAGTCCCTGAAACCCAGAGCCCCAGGCCCGGATGGCTTCTCACCCAGATTTTACAAACTCTTTAAAGCCTCCCTCATAAGCCCACTAACTGAACTTTTCAATTCCTTCCAAGAGACGGGCACAACAACCTCTTCAATGCAAGAATCGACCACTATTCTACAGTTAAAGCCTGTAAAGGGCCCACGGGACTGTGCCTCTTACAGACCCATCTTGCTCCAAAATATAGAGGTGAACACATACTCCATAATTCTGGCAAACAGATTAGCAAAAATCCTGCCGGAACTCATTGACACGGACCAAACGGGTTTCATTTTGGGAAGGAGATTGGGGGACAACATCCGGCGGGCATTCAACCTAGCAGAAATAATATTGTCGGAACACGTCAAAATGGCACTGCTATCTTGGACGCCACCAAAGCTTTTGACAAACTAGACTGGGCTTTCATGAGCATGGTCATGGAAGCATTCCGCTTCGGTCCTCTCTTCCACAAAATGATATTAGCCAAATACAGATCCCACAGGAAATCCCTGAAAGTGAACCAGAGAATTTCGGCTGCAATTTCATTCTCAAGCAGGACGAGACAGGGATGCCCTCTGTCTCCACTAATCCTCGCCCAAATGATGAACCCTTTGCCCAAAGAATCCACAACAACCCGGCCATCAGAGGGGTGGACATAAATGGTGAACAATATAAGGTATCACTGTACGCAGACGACGTAATGCTCTCGCTTACAGACACCGACTCTTCACTACCAGAGGCCTTAAAAGAACTGAAACTGTTCGAACAGGTGGCAGGCTTCTCCATCAACTACCCAAATCAGGAGCCCTGGAGAGAGGTATGTCCGAGAACACAATAAACGACCTCCACCAAACATGCCCACTAGAATAGAGCATGAAAGCAATAAAGTACCTGGGGATACAAATCACGCCAACCCCCAAAGGCCTATCAGCGACTTGGGGACGGATGTAAATCGATGGGCAAACCAAGAAATCTCATCGCTGGAGGAATCCCGGTCTGCAAAATTAACCTGCCCAGATTCCCATATGTGTGGTCGGCCCTGCCAGTGGAAATCCCCTGGAAAGCACTCCTGCACTTACAAAAACAAGTCTCCCGATTTATTTGGAAGAAAGTCAAGGCTCGAATCAAGCAGACAGTAATGACAGAAGCGGCCAAATGGGGTGGGATGGGAGTGCCAAACCTTTGCAATTATTACGCGACGGCACAGCTAACAAACATTTTGGCATGGTCGGCTCCCACCCATCTCCCGAAATGGCCAATCACAGAACAAGTCAGATGCCCCCGCTCTACTAAGCTCATTACTACACACCTCTGGGCCCGCACGCAAGCACTGGACAACCATCCTCTCCTCAAACAAGGTGTCATGGAGGGTTTGGGACTGTGCATTCCGAAAGAAAGGTAACGCCTGGGGGCTGAACCCGAACTCATCAGTCCTCCAAAACCCGGATTTCACCCGGGGTCTAACAACGGCTAACTTCAAGAACTGGAAACAAGGGGGGCTGAAGACACACACACAGGAGGAAAACACCCCCCTAACCTTTGAGAAATGCAAAACTAAATTTGCCCTACTGGAAACAGACAGATTTACATATGAACAAATTTGCCATTGGATTTCCCAACCACGGGTTAAACACAAAGCCACTAGAGTCCCTCGCCCCATAGAATTAACACTACAAGAAGGCACTAGAAGAGGCCTTATCACCAGGATATACAAAATATTACAAGTGGAGGATATGTTGACCACACGCCCTCGATACATGTCCCAATGGGAAACGGACCTGGGCCACCTCATAGAAGATCAGACCTGGATCACACACTCAAATTGCTCAACCAGTGGTACTATGCTCCGGAGCATCTGCACCACTTCAAGAGCTCCCTAGACACCAAATGCTGGAGACAATGCAGTGTGTGAGGATCGTACTTACACATGTGGTTTTGGACTGAGGTGCTGCAGGCCATAGAATTACTCATGCACCGGAGTCTACCGTTGGACCCAGAGGTGTTCTGCTGGGAACCCCGCAATCAGACAGCTACCCACGGAAAGGACCAACAGTGAGGTTGATAACCCAACTCCTCCTGGTGGCAAAAATCACCTCAGCCCGTAAATGGAAATCAAGCGAAGGTCCCCAGCTGCCGTTATGTTGGGTGAAGGTCTGGGACATCATGGTGGCGGAGAAGGTGACAGGAGAAAGGAATGAGCTCTCCACCATTTTACAGACTACTGGGCCCCCGTTCTGGAATATGACAGAGAGTTCCCAGCACTCACCTCCCAACCGCAATGGGCAAGGATGTTCCTATGCCCCAACGAAGGCTCTCAGACTACCAGCCTCGGCCCCGAAGCAGCCAGATACGGAGGAACCAGTCATAGAAGGGAAAGCGATAAGAGAGATGCTTGGGGAAAAGGGCGGGGGAGGTTGCCTACCGTATAACTGTGATAGCATCTTGCCACATAACTATGTGTGTATGTATTCTGTTGCAACTGGTTTTAAATAAACTCGTTAAAAAACACAAAAACAATGTTTACAACATAGTTACATTGTCCAGTCATGAGTTAAAAGAGACAGAATAGAGGGCTGAGATAAGATTATAAATATTGTGAGAAAAGCCAGGTTTTGAGACATTTGTGGAAAGTTCAGAATGACGGTTCCAACCTTAGTATTAGTGGTTGGGCATTCCAGTGCTTAGCAGCCACCACTGGGAAACTGATACCCCTGGCTCTATGCAACCTAAATCCAGGGGTAGAGAGGAGGTGTGAGTGGGTGGACTGGGTGGGTCTGGTGGATTGCGGTTTGGTAAACGTTTGTGATAGGTATCTGGGTGCAGTGTTCGAAAGGCATTTGTGCATTATGAGTGTATTAAACAGAATATGCTATCAAATATGCAGCCAGTGTACCTTTCTTTTGGCTGGTGATGTGCGGTCTTCTTTAGGGATGTTCAAGGCTGATCTTAGTGCATTACTCTGTATGGTCTGTAGCTTCTTAATGTTACGGGTAGTGATTCCGCCAAAGAGGGCGTTGCAGTATTCTTATCTGGAGACTTTGAGGGCCCTTGCAATTGTGACACAACTGTCAGCGGAGAGGAAAGGTCTGCAAGCGTTAATACGTTTCATGGTATAGGCCGCAGACGATGTGATTGCATTTACATGTCTAGTTGGGGATATTGAAGAGTCCAGATATACCTCCAGAGTGTTAACTTCTTTAGAGACTGGGATGGTGTTGCCGTCAATGATGGATGACTTATATGGTCCATCCAGTTTGTTTAGAAGAGGCTGCAATCCGATCAGGATCAGCTTGGTCTTGTTGTCATTGAGGCATAGTGAATGTAAAGCCATCCAAGACTGGATAGTTTGATAGGAATTGTACAAACGAACCGCATCCAAACGTTTGCATGGACAAAAAGTCCTTAAAATGCTACCACCAAAGGTTCGAACCACCAAAAGTTTGAACCTTTGGTGGTAGCATTATAGGTAAGAATACAATTTTTTTAAAAGACTGCAGGGGCTGCGGGGGTGTCCCCAGCAACACCCCGCTCACTATATTGTGTGCTACGGTGAGTGGGGTGTTGCGGGGGACACCCTCGCAGCACACCCGAAAAAAAAGAAAATGGCGGCTGAGGGGGTGTCCCCCGCAACACCCCGCTCACTATACTGTGTGCTATAGTGAGCGGGGTGTTGGGGGGGAAACCCCTGCAGCCCCCATAAAAAAAAGAAAAAGAAAAGGACCCTGCAGCGCCGGTTCCCGATCATGGAAGTGAAAGGGAACTGGCGCCTCAGGGACTCAGCGTGAAGAAAAAGGTAAGTAGGGTATGCGTATGTTGTGGGTGTGGGTGGGGGTGGGGGTGTGTTGAGGGTTTGAGCGGGGGATGTGTTGTGGGTGTGGGTGGGGGGATGGGTATGTGGGTGTTGTGTACGTGTGTTCGCATGGGAAATGTGCGAACCTTTGGTGGTTTGCACATTTCTCATGCAAACTTTCTGGCCGCGGGAAAATCTGCCACGGTCGGATCACGCAGATCCAGTTTGATAGCTCATACCCAATGTGTTGGAGTCCATGAGATAGGTAAAAGGATTTCGGTATCATGCACATAGTTAGTGTAGGAGATACCCATGGTGTCCAAGAGATCGAAAAGGGGTTTAGTGAAGATATTGTATAACGTGAGAGAGACATATATGCCTTGAGGGACTCCACAAGTGACTGGTGCTATAAGGACCGAGGCAGTGTTGGAAAACACTCTCATCGTTTTGTTCGAGAGAAAGGATGTGATCCAAGTTGTTGCTTTAGGGGAAAAGTGGTCTGCCAATGGGAGGTGTTGGCAAAGAATGTTATGATTTACCAAATCAAAGGCCGCTGAGAGGTCTAGTAAGAGGAAGAGTATGATGTTGTTTTTGAAGTCATCTATTTGGATCTTTAAGTCTAGGACAGCAGATTCGGTTCGGTGGCCTGGGCTGAACCCGGATTGGCGCAACCCGAGAAGGTTACTATATTCCGTATGCTTTTGAATCTGTAAGTAGGCTGCTTTATCCAGAATTTTGAGAAAAAATGGTACCATCATAATAGGATGGTAGTTGGGGGTGTTTGGGTCTTAAGTAGGGGTAGGACCCAGGCATCTTTGAGATTAGAGATCACTATGCCAGAGGCGAAGGAGGTATTAATGAGCGATGAGATGAATGGCGCGAGCTCTGAACCGCAGTCTTTGACGACTGGGACGTGCAGATGTCGCTTTGACATCTGAAAGGTTTTAGACCTTTGATGATTTTGGTTACCTCCAGTTCAGTGACAGGGATAAACTCAAACTGGTGAGTGAGAAGGGTGGGCGGTGAGGGTTTTATGTCTGGTACATGCATCTAGCCTTTTATTATATTGTTAGATGCATTGACACAGAATGTGCATGAATACTTGAGCGAAATGGGTATCTTTTATGATAATTTATGTAAAAATGTTTTAAACAATTTTTGGGATACTTGAACTAACTGGCTTGATTCTATGATAATCTATGTATAAATGCATTGACACGACTTTGGTTTTGAAGAATTTCATATATTATTTGCTATTTTATGATACTATGTAACATGTTTTGTACAATCTCTGTATGAAATACCTGAACTAATTGATTTGTTTTGTACAAGGAGGTATGTGAAAAATACATTAGACTTCCTTGCTCTTTGCACCAAATTTTAATAAACTTTGACTTGGCAACAGAAGCCAGGGGGTAGATGTTCCGATGACCATGGTTAGTCCACTCTTGAGTAGTAGTTAGTATGTTAAACTGGGGGGCATCAGGCGTGGGGCATTGGGGGAGGAGTGCCATTGGGAATGACTTGCCAATATGGTAGAACATTGCAGGCAACAGTTCTCCTAATCCCCAGTTCCGGATGGTTTGATGGAACACTCGCGGCAATCAGCATTTATTTGAGCAGGATGGCTTACTGGAGCACATAGATAATTTCAGAAACCTGGCCTTAAAAGAAACTTGGTGTTTGGAACCTCTTGTAATTGATGGATGGAACACCATTTCTAAACAGGCAACTCTGGGCCCGAGGGGCCGCCCCAAAGCGGTCTGATACTGGGAGAAAAAAAAGTGTGTGTCGAAGAAATAGTCTGTGCATCTTGGAATTTATTGATAGGTAGAGTCACATACCTAAACAAGCCCTAGGATGGGAGTGAAAGAAATCATAATTATTAATGTATATGACGCTGCTTATTTGGGGGTCCACATTGCAGTACTCTAGGAGGTGGAAGACTCGTTTAACTCTCAGAAGGGTCACGCTTGTACGGTTATATGCAGAGATCTTAACTCTATGGTCACAAGGGATGTTAATGGGAGGTAGTGGGAGTTGGAGTCTCCGACCTTGCCATCACCGGAGAGAAGGCTGGATAAGGCCTGTCGCATGGGAATCAGTTGAGCTAGCCTATTCCATTCTGCATGTTTCAACATGTTAAATGGTGCCCGTCCCTCAGACATGCCTCTGCAGTCTAGACATTGTCATAATAGCTCCAGCATTATAGATTACCTCTTCACAGTAAATGCCCGCTCTCTGGTGATATGGGTGTGTTCCAACGCCTGGAGAGAGACCAGCACCGATCCTCCCTATCTCCCTAAGCTATCACCCATCAACAGAAGTAAGGGAAGAACAATCTACAGCATATCAATTTACCAACTGAAAGATAGATAAGCTAGGATCATACCAAAGAAGAATCATGGAGAGATCGGGATGAAAGTGTAAGGATGATATATCAATAACACCTTGGCCTACAAAGTAAACACAGGCAGCAATGGAACACCGACATGAAATACATAGGAAGGGAGCGGGTGATTGTAATAGTGCAGCACCAATACCAGGGTGGGGGACAATGAACACCCCTGCCTGGTACAGTAAGGTCAAAAATAACACAGCTGGGAACTTGCCACACCATCACTCTGAACAATTAGACAGACACAAAAGAGGAAGAATACGCCTACCCCATAGGACAACCGGATACATAGAATAAGCATTATAAGGACTAAGAGACATATAAACCCACTAACCCAAAAGCTCAAATTTCTGCATACTTAACTCCCACAAAAATCGACACAAACACTTTCTCGCACAGCAAACCGCACGCACTTCACCACACCGCAACAACAAACAACACATAAATCGCACCAAAAGCACACACGAACTCACATCGATCTGATATTCAGAAAACCGAACTGAAGCTGTGCCAGCAGAACACCATCTTTCTCACTTTCCTACTCCCTCTTGACCCGACTAATGCCACCCGTCTGGTTTGCAGATCCACCTAACCGCCTGGGGACCAATTCGTTGGGGACGGTGTGGTAGAAATACCTGAAACTGCGTCATCATTTTAGGAAAGAAAGGACGCGCGTGTTATGCCATATTTTACCACTGTGTGGAGCTCTTGCTCCGCACTAAGAACTCGAGGCAGAGAAGATGCAGCGTCATCGATTGTTTCTTAGGCGTGTACAGTCAGTGGAACAAAAGCGACGAAGAGCCCAGAAATACGTCCATGGCACATAGTCTGGGCTCTGAATTCCTTGGCAAAGCCGTCCAGCATCATGGCAACAGCGATGGCAGAGCTACTCCATTTGTCCAAGAGAGGAAGGAACGTGCGGTCGGCATCTGCGCCAAATCCGATTTCCGAGTTGCTTTGAACTAAACCATTTAATCCTAAACAAGTACGTCACAAAACAATTCACACCTGGTATGCATACATGTCATTAGCACGTTTCAAACAAAGATTATGTTCGGGCGAAGGTTGGCGACAAATTATGTTAATTTCCAACCCCGAGCTCAGGGCAATTTGTGAAAAAAGAACTTGATATAGTTTGACGAATATGCACCTGCGTGTCATTTATTACAAACACAGGGGTGGCAACTGTTTTAATGTGCTGGGGTACGGAAGCTTAGTGGCTCAACCTTTGAAATAAGTGATTCATGGAAAGTGGCATCAAATGGCACATGGCAGGAAGTGACATCACATGTACATGGCTGTAGGTGATGCAGCGTGTAGGTTTTCTTTTTTTTATGGCAAACCACTTTCCACCAAAGCTATAAAAAAAAGTGGTGGATGGAAGCTTTTAAGCGTCTCGTAACTACTGGCATTGCACTAGACAGCCTTCCATATCACAAATATGTCATCCCATTTGAGCCGTTACAGCATGGAACGAGGCATTTTCAAAACTGTCTTGGTCCTGCCACTCACTAATGGGAGGAGTCCAACATGACCCACTAGCCTACATGCCCTCTGCATAGTAACACAACCAGCCCGGGCATGATTTGGCCTTGTTGGAGCTAATCAGTGAGTTGCAGTTTGATCCGCTAGGCATAGGCAAACATTGATGGATGGATCATTTTTTATTTTCATTATAGTATTTATTGAGCGCGAACCTAGCTTCGGGAAGCAATGGGGCGTTTTACAATCATAGGGGAAAGAACATAGGGAAGCAAAGAAAAGGGAGCAGGGAGCTAACAGGGGAGGGCAATCGGCAGCAAGCGATCGACAAGCAACCAGGAGAGGAAACAGCAAGGAGCAGGTCACTGAGTCTCAGGGAGGGTGGGGAGTGAGTGGAGGGTGGATGGCTGGATTGATTTCAATCAGTCATAAACAGTGGCGTTTATCTTGGCAGCCTTGTCATTGCAGGCAAATCAGTCTTGGTCCTGCCACCGATGAGAGCAGTCAGTGCCGGCCTTAAGGGCAGCAGCGCCCTGGGTGAAATAGCGCCCCCCCCTCGCCCACCGCGCGCCCTGGTTAACAGGGGTCGGGGCCAGGGTGGGCCTTTTTTTTTAACCTCCTCGCCTCGGCAAGGAGGTTAAATAGGGCGCTTTAGCACCCCATTGTCATTGAATGAGCCCGCCGCTGCGGGTGCATTTAATGACAATGAGGCGCCTGCCACGCCTTCTTCCAATACGCCATCTCAGGGGACCCCTTGAAGACTCCCCTGAGCTGGTGTGGTGGTGGGTTTATGGCGCCTTTTCTTATGAAAAGTGCCCGTGGCGGAGGGGCGCATTTAAATGCACCCACCACCGCGGGCACATTTTACAGTAAAAGGCCGTCTGCCACGCCTTCTCCCACAACTCCAGCTCGGGGGAACCCTTGAAAGACTCCCCTAAGCTGGCATGTCGGGGGCTAATGGCACCCTGGGGGGCGTGGCGCCCCGGGCGGTCGCTCGGCTCGGGGCCCCCTAAGGCCGGCACTGAGAGCAGTCCAGCGCAAACTGCTAGTCCACAAGGCTGGAGTGTGCTCCCTGCGTGGCCTAGCAGTCTGGACTGGACTGCACCTTTCGGTGGCAGACCCAACACTCATTTACATGAGGCTGGTCCCACAGTGTGATGGGCTGGCAATGATTCTCTGGAAGGCTGCCCAGACTAGTCATAGCGGTCATAATTCATGCAATGCCTTGCATCCATCACATTTTGAAAGTACTCTTACAAAATCAGCTTCAATTATGAAATAGTTTTACTTTGTCACTGTGCACTTAGAGAGTTTGGAATTGTTAGCCAGGCAAGCAGTGCAGCTGCTTATGTAACGAGAAAGCAAGAAAGCATAACCATAAGATAACACGGAGATACCTGCTGGAGTAAACAGCAGTGTGCCAGCGCAAATGAGAATTTTCCCTTCAGGTGTAAATGGTTGCCATCCCACTGGTAATGATTCTATACCCTGCCTTATCTGCTGAGGGCTGAAACAAATCACTGCCCAGAGAAACAAAGTCTGTGAAATAAAAAGCGGCTATGCATGCCAAGCATGTCTCGCACTTTACCATTGAGGGAGGAGTTCCTGACCACACCTGGAACGTGTCAGAGGATTTGGGTGCTGAAAACCCCTGCCCCCACTGAGCCATCACCACTTATAACACGTACACACTGTGGCTGTTGTCTTGCAGGGGGTACAATCCTACAGCACATACAGTCCCTGTGTAGTTTCACTCCTACACCATCACTTAGTGCTCTCGCTGGAACTGTTCTAGAATGTGCAAGGCACTGCGCCTAAAAAGGCATCTTACCACCTGGTTTGCAAATGTAGAGACATCATCCAACAGCATGCTAGAGGAAGTGACATCAGCCTTTGATACTCAAAGGAATCATGGTGAAGACACTCATAACTCTTTGATGTGCAGTATATGAATAGTCACTTGCATTACTATTGTGATTTGACCGGGAAAAAACGAATCTCAAAAGACCGATTTTTTTTCCTCACCCTTTGACCGCATATATATATGCGGGGAAGAACCCCCGCCCCAGGCCCCGACAGCCTCCCTTTACCCCTACACATTTTTTATTAACTTTACCCCCCACACACATATATATGCGATCAAATTGGCCATACCACATTCGGCCTTTTAGGATTCATTCTTTTCTACCGTGGTCTTTTTGGGTTTGGGTGTTTCCCTATTGTATAAGGAGCAATTCTTTTTTGTAGCCTACACTGTGAACTGACAGCTGAATCACTTCTAGGGAGGCCCAACTGTTGCACATAAGGCACAGTGAGATAAAATGGTTTTCCTAGCATGACTCACTTGGGTAATGGTGGCATAATTTGAGGCCAACGAGCCATTTGCATTCTTGCCTACCTCTCTACTTAGCTCTTTTTGATGTGAATATCATTTTTTTGCATTTTAAGAGCGAAATATTACTTTATTTTTTAGAGAGGACTAAAGTGAACTCAAATCACGTGGTAAACCAACATGTCAAATATTATGGGAGCATGGAAACCTGACCGAATTACCCCATCATACGCGAACTACATTGGTTTCCACTCCAAGTCTGGATACTTTTCAAGACTGCATTTATCACTTACGAGTAGCACGCCAGCGTACCTTGTGGCTAAGCTCCACATATCGGGATGCCCACGCTCCCCGCTCAGCAGATTGGCAAAACGGCTTGAATCACAACTCGTCTGCAAAGAGAGGACCCGCAAATAGTCCTTCTCTTGTCATGCACCCACCTTCTGGAACTCAATCCCGGTGTAGGCTCGAAATGCCCCCACAATTCTCCAATTTTGCAAATTTCTCAAAACATGGCCCTTTCAACAACACCTGATCAAGGATCAATTCCAATGGACGCACATACCGACACACAGACCTTACAGTGCTGCGCTACTGTTAAAAGATGCCAGCCCAAATGCCGGATACCCACACTCTGTACAGCACTCCACTGCTCTCGAGCTAGGTCTGCTCTTTAAACAATGAAATAAAATAACTAAAAAAAGTAACTCCTCATAAAAACATATTGGGAGATTTTGTATTGCTGAAAAGAAGTGGTAGTTTCACGCAACAGTACTTATTTCTGTTCACCTTCTTATGAGCTTAAGTTAAATCAGGACAGGCCCATTTTCTTATTGCCCCAAATAACTGCACAGTACCTTTAAACATTGGTTTATAAATGATCATGTTCATTTTTTGTTCCTCTCCTTGGGATTCCTTCCAAATATGTTTCATAGATCCACAAAATCCTATTTTGCCTTTCTCATGTACACACAATAACTTTGTTTTACACAATCAATTCTGTCAGCAATCATCCCCACTGCTCTTCTTACCATGGTGTTTACTCTCGTTTCCAATAATACACCTTGGGTTGCTGCTAAAAAATACTTTTTACTCCAAATAATGATCTTCCAATTCAACCAAAATACAATTCTTTGTAATGTTGGTTCAGTTGCTCCTACTACTACCTCAGAAATTCTAACAAATATCATAATCCAATATGTTCTAAACATATCAAACAAAGTGCGATAAAGGCCAATAGTGACCCATCTTCTTGATACCCAAAACCGTTCCCAGTAGTTTCAGTATAACACTGCTGCACTTTTATCATGCTAGCCAGGATAAGTAATTCATACATCGACAAAGGAGGCCTCTCCCATGGTAAACCTTTCTTTCGTTTTATGCCAATTTAGATTTTCCATTTATTGATTACTCTCCTATTATTGCTTATTTTTACTTTTTTAAGGGTTTTATGGTGATTTGCTATTGCACTGCCAATTTTGAAAAATATCTTTTTATGTAATATGGTAGTATCTTCACTCATGGGAGTTAATTTAGAATCACATCTATAACCAATTGAACTTCAAAAAGAGTAAAACCACTTAACTGGGGAACAATGTATTTTGCAAAATCAGAAAGGTACTCGTCTGATGAAACTTGAGAGCAATATGTACTGATCAGAGCAGTCTCCTGGAAGAGTGTAGGTAAGTTACAGTTTGAATTAAATCCCTCTTAACGTTTTTGAGATGGTTTGTCTGGTTCTAGTAATTCGTTTTGTATAAAGCCAATTAGAAAACAAATAATATTTGTAGATATCTGGCAGTACCCGACTTTCCTTGAGTTTTGGTCTGGACTTCTTCATATTTATTATTTATTCAGATTTCTCCATTAGCAGGCCCAGGCTCACTTTTGGAGCAAAGCCCACAGGTAAGGCTGGCGTGAACTTGCACGACCCCCGCCACAATACATACATTATTCTTTAAATAAACTCACTCTCTGATGCTCCTGTCTCCCACCGGGTCCTGACCTAGGCTACTTCCTGCTTCCCCGTTCCCTTCACACATCATCCCGCCCACCAACACTGTGATTGTCCCCTAAGGGCTTTACAGTCTGCAACGGGAATCTAGACCCCCTGCAGCAGGCCGGGGCTCACTCTTGGAGCAAAGCCCACAGGTAAGGCTTGCGTGGACACGCGCGACCCCCACCACAATCCATACATTATTTTTCAAATAAACGTGCTCTCTGATGCTCCTGTACCTCACTGGCTCCCGGCCCAGGCTGCTTCCTACTTCCCCGCTCCCTCCATCCACCATCCTGCCCACCAACACTGTGATTGGCCTATAAGGCCTTTACAGTCTGCAACAGGGGCAGGCCTCGACTCACTTTTGGAGCAAAGCCCACAGGTAAGGCTTGCATGGACCTGCGCAAGCCCCATGACCCTCCATACATTTGTTTTTAAATAAACATGCTCTCTGGCGCTCCTGTGCCCACCGGCTCCTGACCCTGACACAGGCCGATTCCTGCTTCCCTGCTCCCTCCACCCACCATCCCACCCACCAACACTGTGATTGGCCTCTAAGCCCTTTACAGTCTTCAACAGGGAACTAGTCCCCCTGCAGCAGGCCTCGACTCACTTTTGGAGCAAAGCCCACAGGTAAGGCTTGCATGGACCTGCGCAAGCCCCATGACCCTCCATACATTTGTTTTTAAATAAACATGCTCTCTGGCGCTCCTGTGCCCACCGGCTCCTGACCCTGACACAGGCCGATTCCTGCTTCCCTGCTCCCTCCACCCACCATCCCACCCACCAACACTGTGATTGGCCTCTAAGGCCTTTACAGTCTTCAACAGGGAACTAGTCCCCCTGCAGCAGGTCCAGGCTCACTTCTGGAGCAAAGCCCATAGGTAAGGCTTGTATGGACCCGTGCAACCAGCCAGTGCCCCCCCAATGTCTGTTACCTAATTGGAAAAATCATAGGTTTTTATTTTGCTTTAGCAATCCATGCTTGGTGGTTTATTTCAACCTCTTTCTTCCTGTCCCATCCTCTATCCCTGCCCTCATCCTCTGATTGGCCAGGGCAGCCCCACTGCCCTTGCAGCCCCATCGGCTAAGGGCCCAAGGCAAAGGGCGTCCCCAAGAGTGGTGGCTCCAGACCGTGTCGGCAGGTGTCAGCAGGGGAAGCAGCCACCCACTAACATAAACATGCCCTAAACTACCAATTAACCCTCATTCGCTCAGTAACACATATAACCAAACAGACTCACTGTGCCCCATCACCTAGCCCATTCTCCACACTGAGCTCAAGGGAAAGGATCCGCAGTGATGCCACCTGGGTACCAGGGTGCAGTGTCAAACTCCTACTGTTACCTCTAACAACAGCTAACACCTCCCTGGTGCAACCGCATTCATTGAGTTGGTTGCAAAGACATAATTCCACCTGCGAACAAGCAGTAGCAACCGGCTACAGTACCCAGACGTGACAAACAAGGAACAGACTGCCATCAACCAGCACCAACGGATAAGGTAGGCCCAATTCTTGCACAATCACACCAATAAACAATTAATCCCACCATACAACAATGCCACCGGAAAGAAGTACACCAACCACTCACACCTATCGCCAGCACTCGGAATTTCACTTTGAAGACAAACTATTTAGGAAACTTGATCGTATCGTGAATCCTAGGCCTCTCTCCCACTATACATGATTCTCTAATCTAGGTGTACTTAACGACTGCCTGCCATTCTGTGAAACCTAGGCCTTTTCTCCTATTATCCAGGTGTCCTAAATATAGGGGCTGCTATTGCATTTAGTGCCATTGACTTGCTGTTGCGCCCCCGTGTTAAACCCTTCTCCTTGTATTAAGGTGTCCCAAACCTAGGTGCAGCAATCGCATATACTGCTGTCACATCTACTGCTATTGCATTCACTGTTATTGCATTTGCTGTTGCGCCCCGTGTTAGGCCATTCTCCCTCAATCTGGGTGTCCCAAATCTAGGGGCTGCTATCGCATATACTGCTGTCACATCTACTGCTATTGCAATCACTGTTATTGCATTTTCTCTTTCGCCCCTGTGTTAGGCTCTTCTCCCTCTATCCAGGTGTCCCAAACCTAGGTGCTGATATTCCATTTACTACCATTGAATTCACTGTTACTGCATTCACTCTTATTGCATTTGCTGTTGTTCCCCTGTGTTAGGCCCTTCTCCCTCTACCCAGGTGTCCCTAATCCAGGTACTGCTATTGCATCTACTGTAATTGCATCTACTGTAACTGCACCTACTGTTATTCCATTTACTGTTGTGCCCCTGTGTTAGGCCCTTTCTCCGCCTAACTATGTATCCAAAATCTTGGTTTTACTATTACATTTACTGTTATTGCATTTACTGTTGCACCTCCATGTTAGGCCCTTTCTCCCTCTATCCAGGTGTCCTAAATTGAGCTGCTGCTATTGTATTAACTCTGACTACATCTGCCGCTATCTTAGTCTTAGGTGTATCGACCCTAATTGCTTCTGTCCTATCCCTCTGTATCTGCAGCTACTCTCTGACCCCCACATCGCCCACCTGCTGCACTACTCCATCCCACAACCATGACTAACTTGCCCAACCTGACGGAGATAGCACGACAACCAAGACCACCCCAACAACCCTGCTTCCTCTGCACCCCGCCAAACAATAATACTCCCCACCCGGCCCATGTTCTCCGTACTAGCCCCTTTATTCACAATCCCCCCTGCATCCCATTCCACACTACCATCTCTGACCTCTGCACTCAAACACCCATACACTCTGACCCCCCTCGCCCTCTCCCCAATCACCCACCCGCTCTAACTCTAAGATCAGAGGAGCGCTCTGGTGCGCCAAGTACCATCCGCCCTCCACCCACTTCAAACATACCTCTGCCCAGCCCCTCTCCCGCCCTGCCTCACCCTACAGGCATCCACTGAGAACATCCTCCTACCCCCATTCCTACACCCCATGCAATTTCCAACTCACAAGCCGGAGGAGCTCTGTGGTGCTCCAAACATCACGCGCCCGCACCAATAACCATCCTGCCACTACCGCTGCATTTGTGCAGTCACGCATGAACTCCCCCAAACCGACCCCCCTGACCTCAGTCCTCTCCACCCCTGCCAAAACCCCCTTGAACTCTGCACTAGCATTCACCCACTCGTTTAGTGCTCCACATTGCACCATCATCGTCAACTCTCTGCCAACACGCATTCCATCCATCCCCCCACCTCAATCCCACACCTCCTCAGCTCCAAAACCACCCCTTCAAAATCCCAGCGTCTCCTTAACAGCGCAGACCTGCTAAGACCTCTGCAACCTGGTGACACATCTGCTTCACCTGCAAATCCCTCTCACCCTACCCCCTCACCCCCCTCTGCCCCAGCCTCACCTCCTCATCGACCCCCACCCACAGACCTCCCCTTCAGCCCCTTTCCCTTCTCTCAAAGTAGCACATCTTGCCCTTTCTAAAGCCGTTGCTTCATCCCCTTTCCCCTCTGACCCTCCAATACTCTCTCACACTCCTCTTGCAGCCAAACGCACAAAAAGCAGAATGGGTCACCGGCACTCTCCCTCGAGTCTCCATACTTCGCCATTTCTTTATCAGTCCAACATCCCATCCATTCGCAGCCCTACAGTCAGGCCCGCCCCACCTGCCACTCCCTGTCTCCACCTCTTCAAACACAAACCCTCACCCAGTACACATAAACCCCTAGCTCCCTCTAGACACAAACCACACCCAACAACTTGCCTGACCCCACACACCACACATGCACCACCCCCCATGATCCACTCCACCACATTTCATGAATACCTACCACCACCCGCTTACTCTTTCCGCTCGCCATCGACCTAACCCACTCCCCCCCTCAAAGAGCACTTCTGTCCCGTACCCCCACTACCACCCCTCGGTCAGGGTCAGCCACACAGACTGTTCCAACTGCAACTTGCATCGCAACAACAGACACCTTATCCACCGCTTATCAATCCAACCGCACACTCCCAGCCACGAGCGTCAGGAAAACCGCCACTCCACACATAGTCACCTGCCTCCTTTTCGATGCCTGCTCTGTGGCGAGAAACAGACACAGCATCTTTGACCTCCTCTGACAATCCTGACCTCATTTTCATCACTGAAACGTGGTTCTCTGACGATTTTGCTCCAGTCACGCACAAGGCTTTCCTCCCAGGCTACTCGCTTATCTCGCACAACAGATATTCCAGAGCTGGCAGAGTAGCAATCCTCTATAAACCTCATTTCTCCATCTCACTCACTGAAAACCAGCCATGCAATGCTAACTGTGAATCCCTTCTTGTGAAACTCTCTCTACTGTCATCACGCTCTCACAGCTTCCTACTCATATATAGACCCACGAATATGACAGACATTTGCCAACTATCTCTGTGATTCGCTATCTACCATTCAGGTAAACCACCCAAACCTCACACTGCTGGGGGACTTCAATGTCTTGTTAGATGTGCCAAACAGCTCCATGACCCAACACCTAGTCGACAGTCTAGATGCACTCAACCTCTCCTGTCATACCACTGGTCGAACCCACTCTGGAGGTCACACCCTCGATGCAATCTTCAGCTCCTATAACCTCGTCTCTGAATCTAGTCACAAACCGCTCATCTGGACAGACCACTGTGCCATCCCTTTCTCTGTCCACACTCCACCCCTCCACCCAAGGCTCACCCTGCCCGCACACATGATCACAAATGCTGG
This sequence comes from Ambystoma mexicanum, assembly GCF_040938575.1. Classification (NCBI taxonomy): domain Eukaryota; kingdom Metazoa; phylum Chordata; class Amphibia; order Caudata; family Ambystomatidae; genus Ambystoma; species Ambystoma mexicanum. The sequence continues at coordinate 676,319,174 of NC_090935.1, read as the reverse complement.
AACAAAGTCAAGGTACTCCCTGACCTAGCTGAAGCTCTGCAACAGAGTCTCCCAGCACTGCCGACCCCAGTTAAACTATTAACCATTGAATCCATTGACTCCTGGCTTAAACATATCACTAGACAGAATGGCAACCCTTAATACCAAACTCTCTACCCTCACCACCTGCCCCACACCTCCCCCTCCTGACTCCACTGCTCTGACCGCTGCATTGCCATCTTTCGACTCTTTCAACCCCATCTCGAGAGACAAGTTCCATGATCTACTTTCCAGCAGCAGACTCTCCAGATCCCCCTTTGACCCCTGTCTTGCCTCTCTTCTGAAAGAAATATCCTCCTCCACATGTGCAGGATAACAAGCAAAGTCCATACTAAATGACTCCTTCACCTCTGGCATCTTTCCAGAGGCCTTTAAAATAGTGCATGTCAAACCTCTTCTGAAAAAGGCATCTCTCGGCCCCGTTGAGCCTAAGAATTAAACCTGATTCTTGGTGAAACTCATAGACCGCACTGCATACTCTCAGCGCAACCGTTTCGTATAATCCAACAACCTACTCGACCCCGCTCAATCATGCTTCAGACCGCGGCATGGAACAGAAACCACTCTGATCTCGATCTGGGATGATCACAAGGTCTCGGCAGACCCGGAGGGCTGTGCAGCGCTGGTTCTCCTTGACTTGTCAGCCGCCTTTGACACCGTTAACCATTCAATCCTCCTTGACTGACTGCAGTCCCCGGGAATCTGAAGCTCGGCACTCAAATGGATTGGCTTATTCCTCAACAACAGGAAACAAATCACTTTCCTCTCCCCTTTTCTCTAAACCGCCAGCACCGTGAACACTGGAGTACCACAAAGTGTCTGCCTCTCTGCTCTCCTTTTTAACCTCTATCTGACCACTCTACAAGGGATCATCCATGCGCACAACCTCACCTGCTACAACTACGCTGACGACACCCAAATTATCCTGAGAATTCACAAAACAAGCTTCAACCCAACCTTGAAGCTTGCAGCAAGACATTGACCGATGAATGACAAGAAACCACCTCCTTCTGAACCCAGATAAAACTGATATCATAGTGTGCGGCAACACTGCCCTTCTCCCGCAATCACTCACATGGTCCCCTTCCCTCGGCACCCCTCCTCCTACTTGCAAAATAGACAAAAACCTCAGCTGCAATATGAGCTCAGGCTTAACCCTCACCCATCAGATCAATAATGTATCAAAATCCACTCTCTACCACTTCAAGCTCCTAAAACGCATTTTCCCTTACCTCACCTGCCTCAACAGACTCACCACTATCATGTCCACTTTTATGTCGAGATTAGACTATGCCAATTCCCTATATCTCGGTACACCAGCATACCAACTTGACAAACTCCAAAGAGCCCAAAACACTGCCGCCAGACTCCTTCTTGCACTGGAACACAGGGATCACATCTCCCCTGCTCTCTGCACCCTTCCCTGGCTCCCTGTTGGACGAAATCCCACTTTCAAAATCCTATGCATTACCCACCGAGCAGTGCACAAAACCAGCCCAGCATACTTACAAGAGAAGATTACACCCTACCACCCATCACGCACCCTAAGGTCTAGCAGTGCCCTCTTACTAGTGATTCCAGCCTCCAATTCATCCAGAATTGGAGGGTCCACTTACTCAACCTTGGCTCCAACTCTTTTGAACTCACTCCCTCCTTACAAGCGACACACCGAAGACTACATAGCCTCCATAAAGCTCTAAAAACCGGTGTTTTTCTGTAAACCTTTATTAAAACCGTCTAAGGCCACAGAAACCCACCAAAATTCTAGAATCATGAGTTTTATGACATTAAATTGGAAAGTAATTACAGCCGGCCAACAAGTTTTCCTAGGGATACCATGAAAAGTGACCACAGAAACCGATCATTAAGACATCAAGGAGGAATTAGGAACTGTGAAGCCACAGTTGGCAGCCTTAGTGTCATGCATCTGCTGACTCTCCACTACCCGATACTACTACACAGGCCTAGTAGCCTCTCGCGCCATCAAGTTGATCATACCTATTCACTCCCTGCCTTGCTCGACTAAGATACAAACGCATCCAAGGCACTAAAACAACCAGGCTTTACAATACCTCTGTCCACCCTGTCCCTTAACACCACTGCCTCGGTAGGACTATGTTACTACGAGATATATCCTGACATATAACCAGTATCCTGCCAAGACCTACCCTGTAACCATTCATAAACCACAACCAGAGACCCGGAAGATGGGGTCCCTGACACATAGTTCTGTGCCTAAAAATAATGACCCTCAGAACATGCAAATCATACATTTCTCCGGTCCAAACTGTGAATCTACCTCAGAGTACTGCTACCTCGGACCATGAGGACCATCACTACCAGCTCATCCAGACCCAAAAATAACCAGGAGCAGCGGGCTCCTAAAAGTAAATCATCCACTCCAGACACTCACCTCTCCTAACACTATGCTCACTCTCCACTTTACAACAACAAACAAAAGAGCGCAGCTATACCCCTCGATCCATTTTGGTCTACCTGCAAACATACAAACAAATCTATATGAACACCTCAACAACCTGCTAGAACGCAGCTATACCCCACGTAAAAATCGGCTAGCTGCACATAAACGCTGTACCCAGGTCTAATGCCACCAGAAGCAGTTTCAGAGATCACCCACCTGACTGCACACATTCGACTGATCTCTCACTACTATCACACCTAATGTTAGGATGCAGCCACCATCATGCAAATCACACTGACTGCCACATATCGAGTGCACACAAGCACTGTATTCTACCCTACTCTCTTGAGTGACCTGGACTACGGTCGCTATATAAATGACAAATAACATAAAATAACATTAACAACATATTTGTATAAGCAAATGCAATATAATACAATACGATTTAAAATAGAATTTAAAAAACAGTATTGCATTGTCACCTAATACAAAAAACATCTAAAATATACCCAATAAATATGTCCATCATGGTTTCTTAAATATTTCATCCAATGAGACAAAGGTATTAAAACATATCAAATCCAAAACTTTCCAGTGAATTATGTTTTCAGTGACTATACTAAATACGCATAAGGTTTGTTTCTATTGCTTAGTATTGTCAAAAAACTGAGAAATTATCATCCAATTTGCCTTCAGAGGGATAAACAAGAAAACTTTATTCCATACTTGCAAGTTTCAGACAGCATTTCATGCCACCCAACTTCCCCAGCCAACCCTATCTTGTGGTGTCATCCCACCTTTTGTAAGTTCTGATTTTTATTCCCCTGCCTGCTTAGATAAATACATTCTTTCATGTTCAATCTTAGTCCTTCAACAGTTTGTACCACCCTATCCTCACAATGTGCACGTTTATTTCCAGTGCAACTCATCATAGATGACACCATCCGGTTCCGTCCTCCTCACCTCCACTTGTATTAAAGGCTCCATGACTCGGTCCAGTCACAACCGGTGTAACCCAAAGATGGCGGCTGAGTAACCGTCACCCAGTACCGCTAATCGCCTCAAAGTGCTAATCACTGCACTCACTGTGCATGTCCTCCCATCAGCTTTCCTAAAGCAAGCATTGGCAATGGCCATACATTTTGGGGAATGCCCTAAACATAAAACAGAGTGCAGTGTCACAACACATATAGAAACTTTCCCCATTTAATACATTCTACTTTCCCTCGTGTTTATGTGGACATGGAGCGGAGAAGTTATAGTCAACAATAGTCATGACACTGGAGCCACCTTTCATTGACTGCATCGCCTATAATAGTGATCGGAATATGGTTCTGCTGGCATATATCACAAGATACTGCAAAGCTTTGTTTCTTGTGCTGGAATATCTTTCGTATTGTAGCAGACAGATTTATAATTGGTAAATTAAACACAAGACCTTAAATAAACATTAAGTAAAGTGAATGGGCGATTACAGGAATATATTTTGGGTCTTTTCCTTCCATACAAAATACAACAATTGTAGATGAATGCCATATTAAGCAAGACTAGGAATACTCAAAAACAATGTATGACTTTCATAAACATGGTATTTGTTATTTAAGTGTTTAAAAGAAACTCTAATTGGAGACCATCAGGTCTGCTGCACTAGCCTTTTCGTATGTGAAATGACCAATTTCACCTTCTTATGCTCAGTCCCTCACTCTATCTGTAATTCTGCTTTATCCATTTCTACTATCTTGGGTAATCGTATCTGATTTAGATCTTGCTCCATAGTGTTAGTTAGAGCTATTTTGTCTTTGTTGTATAATTGATGATCGCAATTCTAAAATGCATTTATACATTCTGACAAATTATATATACCAGCCAGTGGGGCTTTTTCCACTTTGAATCGCATTTGGAATCGCACAAAAATGTCACCCTCATTGGTGCGCCCCCGCAGTTACTGCGACTTTGGGGGTGCACAAAATGAGGGCGACATTTACTGTGCCCAAGTAGAGCGGAGGTTGCGGGGGTGTCCCCCGCTCTGCTTGGGCACCGTAACGGGAGTCGAGGGTTGCGGGGGACACGAAAAAGAAAAAAAAAGAAAAGCACCCTGCGGTGTCAGCTCTAACCCATGTTAGTGGGAGGAGCTGATGCCGCAGGGATAGCAGGGTGCAGGCGGCACACACCGCCATGAAAGGTAAATTGGGGGTGGGGGTAGGAAGGGAAAAGCAGACTGGGGAAGCGGGCACAGTGATCTATATGATCACTGCGCCGTGCCGTAACTGGTGTCGGCATTTCGGCCGTCGCAGTTATGGGAGGCGCAGTGATCAAATAGATCCGATCATTTTTACATCATTTCCTTTAAAACGATTACCTATTTAGACTGTTCTGCCAGCAGCGTCCAGGTTTTATGTTTATGTTCAATTTGATTTTTATTAGGTGGCTGATGTTCTCTGCATTCTATTCTATCCTTCAATCAAATCTAATATGTGCACTAATAAGGGCTCATCACTTGGAGGCACGTCCAGTCACAGCTCGTTCCTGCATGTGCAAGGTCCACTTTGTCCATGGTCATTCTTAATTAGTCCAGAAAGGCTTTGATTCAATCTCTTATTAACAAAGAACACAAATAGGTTATTTCACCTCTTGACCATGTTTAAATGCATCCCACATAATTTATTTATTTATATATATTTTGTTCATTTATAAAGCACACTGAACCCGGGGCACCAAGGTACTGTTAAATAATAAGTTACTCGCATGACACTTAAATTGTATTGTCATACTCCATATTTATATTTTGAGACATCAGTCTTTTTACTATCCATTTTATCAAGAAAAATACTTCTATTCATTGTTACTCTTGACAGCTTCTGTGACACCTCAATTACACATATATTAGCATTATGATCAGAAGAATGTTGGGCGTCAATCTCAATATTGTATTTTGGCCCAGTAAAAGGTAGCATTAACGTATTTGCTGCCGGCATGAATCCTGTGGTGATGGGAGTAGAAGTGCTGAGTCCGTTTGAATGACTTTCCCTCCAAGCATCAACAATCTCAGGTCAATTCACTAATCTCTTCAACACTTTTTATAGCTTGTTTTCATAGTATATTTTTCTTTTAAATTAGAATATGCGTCTAGTGGGGGATATAGCTCAAGCAGTGGATAGCTTAAAAGTTACGTCCTTGCCTCTCACATGGGGCAAGACGGCTCTTTGCAAGCTTGAATCCCATGGTAGGGCTGACTTAGTTTTTCATCGACATCCCTGCAATGTCGATGAATTGAGTAGCACTAGGGTTGGAATAACATCTGTTAGTACAGCAATTAGAATCAAGTGAAATCTGGTATGAAGTTTTATATAAGAGCATTATTATTATTATTATTATTATTATTATTATTATTATTATTATTATATTACAATCCCTGTCTGCATAATATGACTCTGGCTTAATTCTGTAGTCAAATCTGGCAGTTGTGGTGGAAATCAATTGCTTGAGTCGATTTCATGGGAGGTTACTTTATTAAATCTTTAATTGCAATACTGTAGGAAAGCACAGACAAGAAGAACGCAGAGACATTTACTTCCCTGTGCAATTACAATCCAGACCAAATACCCTGCTCTCTGTGGGGTCGCTGTGTTCACATTCCAGTTCTTCATTTTGGCCATGCTTCATTCTGGGCCAATGCATGCATCTCACTGTGTCCTTCACAACCATTATGTATTCATTTGTCTATCATCTGGGAAGGCACCTGCTGTCTCTAGCCCCATTTCAGGCCCCTGAGAACTTTCTCCCTGGCAATAATTGCAGAACACTGTTTGGCATTTCTTTCCCTCCTCACCTTCACTGCTTGGAGCTTTCTTCCCACCAGCAAAACAAAATTCAATGTAATGTCCATATCCCAGAAATACAACCTAGCATACTAGAATGGCAATATCTGCAGCCTTTGGCAATGGTGTATTTTAACATGGCAGACCTCTTGCTCAATACAACAACTAACAACTACACTTAATAAAGCTTAATCTACACAATCCAAATAAATCCAAACTACTTACCTTTATCTGATGGTATAAGTGTGGTGAAAAGAATGCAAAGAAGTGCTTTGCTGCATTTGTGTTTCTCTTTGCAGCACACAGCCTGAAAGTTCCCTGAAGTGTGGCAAAACAACATCGACTCTAAATCCAGTGTCACACTAAGAAAAACACATGACATCTGCATCACTTCCAGGGGTCTAATTCTTGGATAAAAGAGTTTTCGTATCTTATACTTGTGCACACCTTTAGGACGTTGGACTTGCATATGTACACCCCACTCTCTGCAAATGACTCCTCTGTATACCTTCTTCATTCCATTAGTTCAATGTAACATGTGGAATATTATCAGGAGATCATCGGGGAGGGATGGATTTATCCAATTAATAAAATGACAGATGTTTTGTAGCTAGGTCATCCCAGATACCCAATGTAAAAAATAAGTCTATGTGAGATAACTTTGCATATGCAAGCAAACAACTAGTATAATTCAGCATAGACATTTCTCAATAGTGCTAATACCAAAGCCCCCTTTATCAGCATGCTTCAGCATAATGTTGGCAGTGAAATTGTACCTCTAAATAACTGTGTTGCCGCATCAGTTTCAAGCATGTGAGTAAATGCATCATTATTTGCAAAGCTTTTTCACCTCCATTCTACTTGAACACAAACCATTCTAAGTGGTTTCCATCTCTCAACAGATTGAGGCATACCTTTTCAAGTGGACACACTTTCCATAAGTACAAAATGTTCACTAGCAATTACATTTCCCATCAACATCCTTAATGCACGTTTACTTTTTTCCTTTACACAGTAAAAGTGATCTATTACAGAAAGTTATGAAGCACACAAGGTTTGATTGTAGATCCCTTGCTGCTAAATTGGCTGCCATCTTTCTACCCCATTGTTAGCTCTCTGCTCCCATGTATCTCTCCGTCCCTCACTGTGTCCTTCTCCCTACGATTTGTAAAGTGCTCTATTGCTTCCCGAAGCTAGGTCCGCGCTCAATAGATACCCTAAAAGTGATACCAATCCTCATAATATCTGTAGTTTTATTTTCCCCAATCCCAAATAGAGGGCTACATGAATCAGAAAAGCAGAGTAATGTAACCTAACAAACCTGCTCTGGGTTTGCAACTGTAATTACAAGGCTTAATTTAGCATTTATATGGCGCTACAAAGCCTCAGGCATCTGAACGCTGCTTTACCTGCAGTGTGGTGCTCATTTATCGACCTCAGAAGGATGAAAGGCTGAGTTTGACCCTGCTGGGATTTAAACCTGCGTCGTCAGGCTCTGCACAGATGTCAAAGCGAGCGCTTTACTCGCTGTGCCATCGGACCAGCTATACATGAAACAAGGAAAATACCTTATGATAAAGCTACCTGCAGGTAATCATTGTTTTACACAGGCATGCAGCTCACTGTTATGCATTATACATGGTGTAAAACAGATTTCAAGTGCCACAAAAAACCTTTTTGTGCGTTTCAAACAAACAGATATCATGGAAATACACTAGAATGTTTAAACAAAGGCTGTGGTAATTTGTCACTCAGAACAATTGTTTTGAAATATTTATTCAATGCTCCCAGGTGTAAATCTGTCTGTTGCAGTTATCTCAATATCCTCGCTTATTGGGAGGCCTTATGCCATGCAGGCTTGCCTCCAATGATCCATTCTCCACACACCACAGTGTCCACTGTTGGCCCTATTCAAATGTGTTGCTGAGAACAAAGAGACAAGAGAAAACGGTATTTGCAAATCCCCAATGTCAGGCCTTGATGTCTGCGGTGCTGCCGGAACTGTATTTAGGAAGCTGTAACGCACCAGGATCATGATAACTCTGGTGACGATGGAGGCGAGCAAGGGCTGTGAGGCCTTTATAAGGTGGAGAGATACTTTAAGGTTACCAGTCAATTGGTCGAAAACATTTGGTCGACAGGACAATTGGTCGACACCATTTGGTCGAATGCCAAATGGTCGAATTTTTTTTTTTTTTTTTTACCCCTTTTTTGGTTTTTTTCTTTCCCCACACGAAAACCCACAAAAAAATATATAAATAAAAAAAAAAAAATTCGACCATTTGGCATTCGACCAAATGGTGTCGACCAAATTGCAGTCGACCAAATTGCAGTCGACCAATTGACAGGACACCATACTTTAAAACATGACTGGTCCTATGCATGTAACACTTCTACAATAGATGATTCGCTGTGTAGTTTCACTCTTATAACACACACTAAATTGTGCACGGGCACTTATGTAACACAAACACACACACAACACATTGTAAAATGAAACTCCTATAAAACACATGGTTAGCCCAATCTGTCCTTTTTTCTTTACATTCTTAGACCTTCAGTGATGTATTTATATTTGAAAAGCAAAACTACAACTTCCATAATATAAAGATAAAAGATGGCTGGAACAGCTAGTTCATCTGTTAAGGGTCTAAGAGCCTGACAACTGTATACCAACCTGCACTGTATTTGTGCTCAGTCATTTCATATGAAAACCTAAAACTGTGCAACAGTACAATTCATATAGTTGCGGCTGGTGAATTATCATCTACCACAAAATAGCGCAGGCAACCGATTCCAGTCGAGGGAGCACCAATAGACTCATGGCTTCCCCTACAAAAACATTACAAATACAGAGCGAACATTTTGCATTTTAGAGTACACCTTTTGGGAAAAATGTGGTAAAAAGCAATACAATTTGCAAACGTTTCTGTAGGGTAATGCACAAACAGATTCCGTATCGCCAACAATGCATGGGAGCACGTTCCAGCACGTCATGATGCATTTGCCTACGATGTATGCCAGCATTGTCAATGTAAAAAACAATTAATTATGCTGGTGCGGTGCTCACAGCCTTTGCCAGTGTCCTAACATGTAAGACAATGTTTTAATGCTGGCTATGCCAATAAATACACAAGTAAGAACACACTCATTTTGCCACTTTAAGAGCACAAGTGGTGTGGCTGTGGCCAATAGTGCCAGTATTGCCACTCTAACAACACAGTTGTGGTGGCTGTGTTTAATAACACGAGTATTGCCTCTAACACAGCAATGGTGCTTGCATCTAATAATGCTTTTCCACTGTAAGGACTCATTCCTGTTGGCTTTGCCAACTAATAGTATTATTTCCACTTAATAATAAACTCACTGTTCCTTTGTGTAATCGTGTATAATACCAGTATAGTCAATTCAAGAACACACAGTGACTGTGCTTAATAATGGCAGCCTTCCCAATGTCAGAACACACTCATGGTGATTGTGCTATGAATAGCAATAGTCACACTATAACAACACAAACTTGATTGTTGTGACCCTATTCTACGTATTTCTCCCTCTATCTAGGCATCCCAAATCTAGGTGTTACTGCATTTACTGTTTTGCCCCCATTTTAGGCGTTTCTCACGCCACCCAGGTATCCCAAATCTAGGTGTTCATTGCGGCACACTGTCATACATTTTCTCTCCACCCCCTCTCCACAGACAACTGTAAACAACTCCCCTGTCCCTCTGGGCCCCTCTCCCACTACTCAGGTGTTCAATCTAAGGAGACCACAACTAGCGAGACCAGACAATCACATTGGACATAGAAAAACGACATTGAAGATTAACTCCCTCCGCGTCTAGGGTATGCATTCCTTGCACCACATCTGTGGACCTAGGCAGCAGGCAAGGCCACCCATCCATGCACGTTAGAATGCAGCTATGGTTATGCAGTTCTGGTCTAGCAGCTGGCATAGCCATCCACACTGAAACCCCTGACATACCACAACACCTCTGCCATTAGTATACAGTGACAACCTACGAAAAATGTCTATCTAGCGCGGCACACATCGAATCTCTGGCACTAGCACTCTATCCTAAACCACTAACAGCACTCGCCCATGTGCCTGACCTCCGGGCTGTTTTCTGGAGCTTAGCCAGCCCACCTAAGCCCTAACCTGTCAAAATGCACACACACATCTTATAAATCAACTCTTACAATCTCCCACACATGGACTACAGTCCCCAAGGATGTTCCAACCACAACGCTCATTGAGGCCATACAAATGGGGAAAGGGTGCTATATAAATGACGCATACAATGCAAAACAACTACCCCACCTGCCTCATTACCTAAAATCCTACTCCCCCAGGCACCCAGCCTACTTATGCTCATCCATTGTCAGCATTTACCCCAAAAGTATAAGGTAGCCATATTGAATCTAGTCTCAATGGGTAGCGTAACCATACTTTGCATCAAACCAATTTGGTTAGTCAGCCACAGTTTGTATTTTGGACAGTTATGATGGGGTAGAATTGTGACGATTAGCCTTGCGTCACATCCAGGCAGAATTGTGAAGATAAGTATGAGTCACTTCTAGACATAATTGTGAGATTAGCATGCGTCACATCTAGATATAATTGTGAAGATTAGCATGTGTCAGATCTAGATAGAATTGTGAAGATTAGCATGCGTCACATCTAGATAGAATTGTGCAGATTATCAGGCATCACATCTAGATAGAATTGTGAAGATTAGCACACGTTACATCTAGATCGAATCATGAACATTAGCATGCGTCACATCTAGATAAAATTGGGAAGATTAACAGGCATCACAACTAGACAGAATTGTGAAGATTAGCCTTCCGTCATATCTAGACAGAATTGTAAAGATTAGCATGCATCACATCTCTATAGAATTATGAAGATTAGCATGCATCACACCTAGATAAAACTGTGCAGATTAGCAGGCGTCACATCTAGATAGAATTGTGAAGTTTAGCATGCGTCATATCTAGATAGAATTGTGCAGATTAGCAGGCGTCACATCTAGATAGAATTGTGAAGATTAGCATGCGTAACATCTAGATCGAATCATGAGGATTAGCCTTTGCGTCACATCTAAATAGAATTGTACGGATTAGCACATGCCACATCTATATAGAATTATGAAAATTAGCATGCGTCTCATCTAGATAGAACTGTGCAGATTAGCAGGCGTCACATCCAGATAGAATTGTGAAAATTAGCATGCATCACATGTAGATAGAATTATGAACATTAGCATATGTTGTCATGAACCATCGGACACGCCCCTTCTGGGCCTCCTGGTCCTTGACGAATCAGGGTTTACACTCTGTTGTACTTCCAACATGGCTGTAAGCACAGAATGCTGCTTACTAGCCTTCACGTCTGATGCAGCACGTTCTATGAATTAGCCACACCCCCGCGGCCCCGCGCGTCTCAACGCTACTGTTAGCTGTGTGCTACGTAGTTCGCCTTCGTGGAACTCTGTTGTTTCCTGGTTCCCGGATCCTCCGCTTTCCCCTACTATCCTTTCTCCTTCTTATCCAGCCTTCTTCCCCGATTCCGTGCACCCGCCTCCGAGTGCACCTTCTCCTTATCCTGGACTTCCTGGAGTTTTCTATTGATCCCGGACGGTAAAGCTGAACGAACACTGGAAGCCAAAGTCGGCCGAGTGGGCTTGTACAAGACCGGTACCGTACGGAAGAAAACTCCTCCTAAAGAGTCCATCAAGCAGCGAAAACAGGTGAGAAAGGGGGAAACCTGTGACAGATTGAGACGCCACCTAATTGAAGTCGATACAGACATGGAGGCGGCCATTCAAGATCTTATGCGCGGCATGCAAGAACTAACGACCGAAGTATAAAACCTAAAGGCAGAGAATGCCGCGTTAAAACAATTAGTCTTATCCCGCGACTCTGCCACGAAGGAAAGTGTACTATTGGGCGGCATTGTAGACAAATATGATGGGACAGCAAAAAACCTTTGTGGATTCCTTGATTCCTGTTTGGTCCACTTTACTTTTAAGCCCTATTATTTCTCTACCTCCAGGGCTAAGGTGGGCTTTATTATTTTGCACCTTTCCAGGAATGCATTAACCTGGGCCACACCATTAGTTAATGCCGGAGATGCCCTCCTGGATGATTATGATGGATTCATTCAAGCCCTTAAGACCATGTTTGACCGCCCAGAACAGGTCTATAGTGCTCAGGAACGTTTACTCGATTTCCAGCAGGGCTCCCAGGACATGCTCACGTATGTAACATGATTCAAGCAATTGGCTAAAGAAGCGGACAGGTCCTCTGAAGCCTGCTTCACTCTCTTTCGAAGAGGACTAAATGAAGACATCAAGGATGAACTAGCCAGAGTAGCACGCCCAAGTTCATACCAAGCCCTTATGGATCTCACCCTACAGATTGACTTCCGCATCCAGGAAAGGAAGGCAGAGAAAAAGAAGACCAAATTACCCTTCCAGAAGAACCCCATAGAGACCTCCTCGAAAACCGAATGTGCTTCTGTTCCTAGTAACGAACCCGAACCTATGCAACTAGGGGCCTTCCGTGGACCCATATCCCCCCAAGAAAGATTGCGAAGGATCCATACCGGCTTATGCATGTATTGTGCCTCGGACAAACATTTAGTGAGAGAGTGTTCTATAGCCCCTCCACGGCGTTCGGGAAACGCCAGCTCCTGATCCTAGATGGAGCAGAGTGTCGGGAGAGAGATGTTTGCTCCACATCTATTCCATCCTTAAACTCTCCAGGACAAAACAATCTGGTCATTTTACAGGCCTTTCTATCGCCATCCAAGAAGGAAACCTACCCCATTCTGGCGTTGGTGGACTGTGGGGCCATGGGAATATTCATAGATCAAGAATGGGTCTTTAAACACCATATTCCTTTCGAATCCTGGAATATTATGCAACCTGTAGAAGCAATTGATCGGAGACCTCTTTCTTCAGGACCCCATAACCCTTCAGACCAAGGAAGTTGAGCTCGCAGTAAACCACCATCGAGAGAAGATAAAGTTTGACATCATAAAGTCCGCCCATTACCCAATGGTTTTGGGAATGCCCTGGCTACAAAGACACAATCCATACATCAATTGGGCAGCAGGTTCCTTGTTCCTGGGTTCCGGGCATTGCATGTCTCATTGCCTACCCCTGGACCACGCTTCGACACCATCAGAAGGACTTTCAGCAAACCATCAAGGCCCACTCACAGTCTCAAACATCATCCGGGTTCCTAAAGTCTATCAGGAATACTCTGATGTGTTCTCTTCTGCTATTGTTCAAGCTTTACCTCCCCATAGACCAGAAGACTGTGCTATTGAAACCAAACCTTCAGCTGTGATTCCCTTTGGAAGAATGTTCATTTTATCCGAACCGGAGAAAAAGGCCCTCTGTGAATATCTGGATACTAACCTTGAAAATGGCACCATATGACCATCCAAATCCCCAGCCGGAGCCTCACTGTTTTTGTTCCTAAGAAAGACACCAATGAGCTCAGACCTTGTCTTGATTATCGAGGTTTAAATCAGTGTACCCTTAAGGATCGCTATCCGTTGCCCTTGATCTCAGATATCCTGGAAGCAGTAAGAGGAGCCGTAATATTCACCAAATTGGATCTCAGAGGTGCCTACTATCTGATCCGTATTAGAGAACGTGACGAATGGAAGACAGCCTTTAGAACACCCTTTGGTCATTTTGAATACTTGGTCATGCCCTTTGGACTTGCAAATGCCTGGCGGTCTTCCAACGCTTCATGGATCGGGTGTTTTCAGACATGCTGTTCCTCTTCGTCATCGTGTATCTGGACGATAGCTTAATATTCTCTAAGGACCCTCTTAAGCATGAAGAACATGTTAAGGCAGTATTACAGCGACTATGTGAAAACAAACTCCTGGCAAAACCCGAGAAGTGCCTTTTCCATGTCTCTACTGTCCACTATCTAGGGTTCGTCCTTAGCCCAGAAGGTATTTGAATGGATCAATCCAAGGGTAAGGCTATACTATCTTGGCCAAGTCCGACCACCATGAAACAGATCCAGTCTTTCCTGGGCTTGGCTAACTTCTATAGGAAATTCATACCTTCCTTTTCCGAGATAGTCCAACCGATCATTGCCTTGTTGAAGAAAGACACTCCCTTTCATTGGACATCAGCCCAAGAGGAAGGCCTTCCAACGGTTAAAAACAGAGTTTACACAAGCTCCCATCCTGGCTCAACCTGACATCAACCGGCCATTCCTAGTGGAGACAGACGCCTCTAACTATGCCATTGGAGGAGTCCTAAAACAGGAATTCGACGACTAGCTGGAACATCCTATTGCTTATCTTTCACGGACATTAACTCCCAGTGAAACCCATTACTCTGTTTTAGAAAAGGAACTGCTAGCCATCGTCAAGCCTTCACAGATTGGCGTCATTTACTTCTAGGAGCAAAACATCCTGTCCAGGTTCACACGGACCATCGAAATCTTCAAGTATTACAGGCCCTGGAATGTAGGAATAGCCGTCAAGCCCGTTGGGCCTTCTTCTTCGCCCAATACCAGTTCCAGATTCATCATGTCCCCGGAAAACAGAATATAATTGCTGACGCCCTATCTCGACGTCCTGACTATGAAACCCTTGAAGATCGGTCACTCCCTAAAATGTTTCCACACACGATATTCGTAGCTCAAGCAATCAGTCTCCTGGACAAGGTTCGGATACAAACACAGTCCTCTGAACTTTGGAAAGAATTTTCAGGAAAGAACCGATGGAATGTCAGAACTAAGGATGGATTTCTTTTCAAGGATAAAGGTTAAGTCATCCCCACACAGAAACTACAGCAAAGGATAATAAACCTTTGTCACGATACCCTTCACTCCGGACACCGCGGCATCACAAACACCCTTCATCTAATACAAAGGCAATTTTGGTGGCTGAGAATGAAGACTGACGTACGACTGTACATTCAAGCTTGTGCAGTTTGCAGTCAAAACAAACATGATAACAAGAGACCGGCGGGCCTCCTACTGCAGCCCACACTACCAACAAGGCCCTGGGAAATCATTGCTACGGACTTCATTGTAGAACTACCACCTTCCAGGGGGTATACAACTATAATGGTCACCATAGATTTATTCACTCATATGTCTCATTTCACACCGTTATACAAGCTACCTTCTTCCTCAGAAATTGCTGGAATTTTCCTGGAACACATATTTAGACTCCATGGACTCCCTTCCAAGATCATTTCAGACAGAGGACCGCAATACATATCTCACTTTTGGAAACACCTTTGCCGAATACTAGGAATACAACGTGCCCTCTCTTCAGGGTATCATCCATAGACTAATGGGGCTATCGAATGGGTGACTCAAACCCTGGAACAATATCTTTGTTGTTTCACTACCAAAGTCCAGGATGATTGGTCGCTTCTGATACCTCTGTCGGAATTCTGCTATAACAATTCGGATCATTCGGCTGTCAAGACTAGCCCTTTTTTCTGCAGTCAAGGATTTCATCCCTCAGTGCTACCTTCCACCCTTCCACATCCTACACCTGTTCCTACAGTCGATTCCTGGATTGAAACACTCATGAATATTCAAAGAGAAGCAAAAGAACAATTAGAAAGGGCACGGACTCATACCAAGCATTATGCGGATTCCAAGAGAAGACCAGGGCCCTCCTACGCACTAGGAGATAAGGTATGGCTATCCTCGAAACTACTACCCCGACATCTACGGCCAAATAAACTGGCCCCCTGGTATTATGGGCCTTTTCCCATAAAAGAAATCATTAACCCAGTGGCCTTTCAGCTCAAATTACCAGACTCCTGGAAGAAAATTCACCCAGTTTTTCATACATCTCTACTGAAACCATACATCCAGACCTCTAGACTAACCTCAGACCCAATCCTGTACTTGTCAATGACCAACTGGAATATGAAGTCTCCAGGATATGTGACTCCAGATATAAACGTGGTCAGCTCCAGTACTTGGTGGAATGGAAAGGATACCCTCCCAGTGAACGCACGTGGGAACCTATCTCAAATTTAAATTCCCCCAGGTTACTCAGAAGGTTCCATCTCATACACCCGGGCAAACCCGGCAGGACGGGTTTTCGGAGGAGGCATGCTGTCATGAACCATCGGACACGCCCCTTCTGGGTCTCCTGGTCCTTGACGCGTCGGGGCTTACACTCTGTTGTACTTCCAACATGGCCGTAAGCAAAAGAACGCTGCTTACCAGCCTTCACGTCCAATGCAGCACGTTCTATAAATTAGCCACACCCCCATAGCCCCGCGCGTCTCAACGCTATAGTTAGCTGTGGCTAGACGTGTGCTACGTAGTTCACCTTCGCGGAACTCTGTTGTTTCCTGGTTCCCGGATCCTCCGCTTTCCCCTACTATCTTTTCTCCTTCTTATTCAGCCTTCTTCCCGGATTCCGTGCACCCGCCTCCGAGTGCACCTTCTCCTTATCCTGGACTTCCTGGAGTTTTCTATTGATCCCGGACGTTGAAGCTGAACGAACACTGGAAGCCGAAGACGGACGAGCGGGCTTGTACAAGACCCGTACCGTACGGAAGAAAACTCCTCCTAAGGAGTCCATCAAGCAGCGAAAACAGGTGAGAAAGGGGGAAACCTGTGACATATGTCACATCTAGATAGAATTGTGGAGATTAGCATGCGTCACATCCAGATGGAATTGTGGATTAGAAGCAGCTAAAGTACGAAGGTAAATGGTGATGCTTGAAGGAACGTACGATGAGGGTAGACCATGGAGGACAGTAATAGCTCTTGAAGGAGGGTACAGCGTTACTGACATTACTGACAATTACATGTTTAGAGAAGACCCAACAGACGATGAAGTAGTGTTCTTTATGAGCATTACATATTGGATTAGAATAGAGAAACAGGAAATCCCACAGCAAATGGCAATAATGCGGCAGCATCTAGCATTTTTTTAGGAAGACTTGGAGAAGGTGCCAAGTGTCCTATGGACTACAGACCCTTATGACGTAGGATTATTAAAGGGAATAGGGGAAGTTAACATAAAGCTAAAGCCAGGAGCGATCTTACCTCGAGCAAGACAGTATCCCATGTCTCAAGAGGCTGATGAGGGTATATTTAAGACCATTTAATCACTGATGAAACAAGGTATCCTGGTGCCAGCAGAATCATTGTACCACACCGCGGTGTATCCTATCAAAAAATCAAAGGGAGGGTCCTGGATATTCATAGAAGACATGAGACCAATTAACCAGATTGTAGAGTCAGAGTTTCCTCTAGTTCTTAACCCGGCGATGATACTATGCAGGATCCCAGTAGAAGCACTATATTTTACTGTGATTGATTTGAAAAATGTGTTTTTCTCAATCCCATTGCACAAAAGACTCACAAGACTTAACTTTATTTACATTCTGCCAGACTCGTCTGAAACACACTAGGCTACCTCAACGGTACTGTGAATCTCCATTTTTCTTTAACAGAGTCCTCCAGATGGACCTAGGCAATGTTGATTTGAAAAGCACAGTGATACAATACGTAGATGACATTTTCATTTGTAACGCCACAGAGGATGAGTGCAGACAGAACTCGATTCAGTTGATGACTATCTTAGCAGACAAAGGATACAAGGTAGACAAGGAGAAGCTACAGTATTGTCAAGAAGAGTTATTATACATAGGACAGTTGATTTCATATGAGGGAAAAAAGGGGACACCTGAAAGAGCTAAGGCGATTATGAAAACTACAAAACCGCACACAGTAAAACAGATGCAACAATTTTTAGGACTATGCAATTATGTTAGAGCCTGGGTGTTTGACTTCACTTCGTACACAAGACCCCTTTTGCAGGCTTTAAAGAAAGCACAGGCAAATGAGGTTAAAATAGAATGGACTGAGGAGTGGGAGGAAGGGTTTGAGGAATTGAAAAAAAGCTATTTGTACAGCTCCTGTTTTGTGAATTCCCTATTATGCTGAGGAGTTTTACTTATTTTCGCACATGAATGGGACAGTCATGACGGCAGTACTGACACAGAGGACGACATTGGGGTACAAGCCTTTAGCATATTACAGTGGGATTCTAGACCCAGTTAAGGACACTTTCCATGCAAACAGTATTTGGCAGCTTCCACGTTCGTAATGGAGAAGTCTACAAGCATTGTAATGGGCAGCTCTATGACTCTCTTTGTGGAGCATGCTCTGTTTGCCATTTTAGAGAAACCCAAAGGCACATTGACATCTCAGAGATCCTCAGTTTATGAAGTAATGATTTCAAACCCAACAATCAAAATTGTCAGATGTAAAATAGTGAATCCTGCCACATTTGTAGCTGAACCAAAAGCAGAAGGCGAGCATGTGCATGACTGTGCTAATTATGTTGAAATTTATGATGATATACCTTGTGTGAAAGAAAATGCTTTGTCAGGAGGTGAAATTCTCTTTGATGGTTCTTCGAGAATTGATCAAATTAGTGGAGAAAGGCATTCTAGCCGAGCTGTAGTGAGGCATAGGGGGGTCATTCTGACCCTGGCGGTAGGGGGTAACGGTAGGGGGTTAACGGGGCCGGGAGCGGTCCAGCGTGCTAACAATGGGCTCGCTATTAACGGGCCCGTTGTTAGCATGCTCCCCATTCCTATTGAGCCCTATGGGGGCTCGAATGGGAATGGGGATGGGTTCCTGGAATGGGGAAATACCGGGCCCTCCAAGGTCGGAATGGCCCGGTATTTTCCCATTCCAGGAACCCGACCCGGTACCCGGAATGGGGATAGACATGCCGCAAATAGTGGCATGGCTACCTCCAAGGTTGTAATGACCTCCATAGAGTAAATGGCAAGTTTGAGGTTGTAGCAAGTGCTAGGCTACCGCCTCACTTTTCAGCGCAAGTTGCAGAATTGGTAGTGCTTATTGTCACGCTCGAGAATCACAAAGGACAGGAAGTGAGGTGTACAGTGACTCCACCTACGTGACGTCAACTGTACATGCAGGGCTAGCACGTTGGAAAAGGAGGGGTTACCTCCGAGTGGACGGCACTCCAGTGCAGCACGCATCCTTGTTAGACAGGCTTATTAAGCACTACAACTTCCAGTAGCCATGGTGGTCCTTAAATGCACTGCTCACACTAAGCGAACAGATGCAGAAGCCAAAAGGGTTGCATATTCCCCAGATATCTCAAGTTTTGAAACTCCGAATGTTAAAGAGACAGTAATCATGATTATGGTAATGCAAGAAGGGTTTAATCATTTGCCAAAGTCCCAGTTAATGGAGATTCAAGGGAGTGCACCACAGGAAGAGCAGGAGCTATGGAAACAAAGGGGGTGTTCTTTATTCTCCACAGAACCATTATGGCAACAGGATAGCACTGAAAAGCCGGTGATGGCAGTAGCATTGTTAAAAGTAGCGCTTGAACAGCTGCATTCCCCCACGCATGTAACTAGAGGGAGTTTTGCTGCAACAATTGCAGAAGCCTGGCTTGTTCCAAATTTGGTAGAACATGTTGCATTCTTTGTAGTGAATTGCATTTTATGTTACAAGTTTACCGCAGGGCATACACTGAGAACGATTAGAGGAGTAATACCTCGAAAGAATGGTCTTTTTCAGCATTTACATATTGATTATGTTGATATGCTGCAGTTGTGTAATGATATAGTTATCTGATAGTGGTGGTGTGTCCCTTCTCTAGGTGGATTGAGACAGGTCCGTGTTCACACCCTGACGCCACTTGCGCAGCAACATTTTTAATACGTGAAGTCTTTTCAAGATGGGGTGTTTGTGAAGTGCTGAGATCCGATAATGGGCCACATTTTGTTAATAACATGTTCGAGCAAATAGGACTATTATTGAGTGTTAAGCACAAGTTTTCTTCTGCTTATCACCCACAGGTGAACGAAATATGTAAGAGATTAAACTTCCTCCTTAAAGAAAGCATTGCCAAAATCAGGCTAACTTTGAAGAAGGGATGGCTATATTGCCTTCCCTTAGCTTTATATGCCCTACGGAATCAGCCTGGGTCGGACCACCACCTCACCCCCATGAACTAGTAACAGGGAGCTGAATGAGAACACCTCTTAAACCTCCATCGAAGAGTAGAAGAGATGCCCAGAGTACAGCAAAACTTTTAGGTGATGAGCTACATAATTATTTGACATGTATGACCTTTAGCATCTCTCTCATTTCAGATCAACTCTGGCGTCAGGGGGATCAGTCTCACAACACAGATGAAAACGATTCAGCAACCGGATCATCTGAACTTTTATTGGCACCCAAATTGTTTGTTGGTGACATAGTTCTGATTAAGAATTTCACCAGAAAGTTCCACGAGCCACAGTTTAATGGCCCATTTTGCGTGGAAAATATAACCCCTCAGCAGTAAATGTCCAGGGCGGATGAGCTTGGCTTCATTTGAACGGCATAAAATTGTATACCGGCGAGACCACCCCTGCTACTGTTGCCGATCCAGGAGCAAGACAAGAAGAAGAATTTCAGCATGTGCAGACTCAACCGATGACAAAAAAGGATGAGAAACCAATTGGCTGATAAATGCAGATTTTGCATTTGGTTAAACACTTATCTAGATAATACAGCACACTTTGTAATAACATGTGGTATCAACACATGAAAAAGGTGGGAGAGAGAACATGTAAGGAGGGTTGCTATGTGTGTTCCGTAATACCTTATGCTATAGGACCCTCTGAGATATTCATAGCCACAGACGTATCAGTTAAAAAAAGCCCATTACCTGGCACATCTCTCACTTTGCCTGACAAGAGGCCAATTCCAAGGCAGAACTGAATGAATAAAGCGACATCTCAAAGAGAAGACAATTATGTGCAAGATTTAAAGACAAGAGCAAAGCCAGAAACAAGGCATCAAATAATAAAATATGAACAGCCTGTAACAAGTGGAGCGGGAATCAATATTGAAGAAAACAAGATTCTGCAATGCAAAGATAAGAATGGCAAGGAAATATGAGAATGTTGGGAAAGAGGTCAACTACAAATCAAAGTCTCACGAAGGATGGGCTGATGGACTGGTTGTGTGCAAGGCAGCAGCATTAACTGGACTGTGGAAAACAGCTGTGGCAAATGCAGAAATAGAATGCAAGGATCAATGACCAAAGATTGCAAGATTGTTGACATGAGTCGACGATAAGGGAGGACCATTGCAGATACTACCCCTGAAGACTGTGTCCTTATGTTTCAGAAATAATGGAACGAGGAAAGTTGGGAGAGAATCACCAGTGTGGTCGAATTTTTGATGTAACAGGTATGAAGGAAGGGACAGCCGTCCTGATTGATCATTGTTGGGCTTGTTGGTCCAGAGCCTACATGAAGCTGGCCAAGGAATAGGGAGGGATGTGTTTCTTGACGCTCATCCATGTTCCAGCGTTAGTGATTACTCAGAGTGACCTGAACATTGGTGAAATTCCTAAAACGGATGCCCATTTAAGGAGGAGAAGATAACTTGAATTTCTCAATCGTACAAAGAGGGAGAATTATTTCTCAGCAAAATCAAGAGAAGCATTTGATGCTATTCTATATGAGCACAGGTTGTTCAGCAAGACTGCCTCAATATTCACGATTATCTTTATGCCTGGAATCCAGACGATGGCCAACACCAAATGGTTGCAGATTACCAGATGGGAACTTCTTCAGGTCATCAACACCACCATAAAGGAATTCAATGCTATCAGGGAAGAATTGAGGACCATAAGGTTGATGACCCTGCAGAACAGGAATGTCCTTGACATGATCATTGCAATGGATGGAGGAGTTTGCGCCAAAATCAGGTTGCACGTTCATATCTTCTCATGATGACAAGAATGGGACCTTAACAGAGGCCATAAAATTGCTGACAAAAGGCACACAACAAGATGGAAGACTAGAAAGAAGGTATCGTAGATGATGGAGTTGACAGATGAAGATATCAGAAAATACATAGAGGCCAGCCTCGTAGCACCTGAAGGAACGAAGTTCCTGTATCCGAAGAATCACAAGAAGTACGTGGGACGATTGTAATCCAAATGGACAGTGCAGCTACATGAACTGGAGTATAGATGAACATCTAAAATCAGCAGGATCCCTAAAGGAGTGATGAAGATTTGGAACCTGGAGAAGCACTTCTTCAAGAGAAGAAATCAAAATGTGGAGAACAATGAAGGTGTGGTCGATGAATCAACCAGGGCAGGGGGGGGGGGACAGCTAACTGCCCCTGAAGCAAGCCCCACACCCCTACTATCTGTATGCTGGAAGCCTGAAATTGTGCCATGTTTCACACCAGTAGTTGTGACTATTGTGTGTCGAATCTTCGAGAAAAGGTATCCACTAAAAAAACCTACCTGATGTACGCCGAAGCCATGACAATCTCATGGAGGAGATCCCCGAAGGAATATGAAAAAGAGAGAAAGAAAAGTTGGTGACATCACAAGAAGTGAGCGTGCCGCACTGAGAAGACAGGCTGATGAAGAGAATGTACAGACTCATATAGAAACTGACGACGAAGTAAAGAATCAAGTAAACTTTTATATGCGAAGCGAAGATTGCATGTGTGAAAATCACCACAGAAAATGAAAGCCGTTTGATAACTGTACAGATGCAGCAACGCAAGTAGACTAAGTGATCATAGAAGCTGGCTATACGTAATAAACAAACTGCAGGCCAAGCCGCCATATATATATATATATATATATATATATATATATAGGATCTGGACATTGATGTCACAAACTTATGTTATGTTATGTTATTTAATTTGTAAAGCGCACCACGTACCCTAGGGCTTAAGGGCGCTGAGACAAAGAGACAAAAAACAATTACAGACAGAACTGAGAGAATCATGGCATAGAATGAGAGGAAACTATATTCAGAAAAAAACAGAAGGTGGCAATGAGAAGTTAGGAGAACAGGACCGTTTTCAGACCCTTCTTGAAAACTTCCGTCAAAGTTGTGGCTCGTAGCAAGGGAGTAAGAGAGGTCCAAGACTGAGGTGCTGCAGACACAAATGCAGCATCTCTTGATTTCTTCAACTTAAAACGAGGAACCAGGAGAGTATAAGATTCATCGGATCTAAGATTTCTGATGTTGAACTTGGGGATAATGAGTTCTTTCAGGTAGGCCACCATGGTGCCATGCACACATTTAGGTGTCATAAGAAGCAGTCTGAAATTAACCCTGGCCTGAACAGGGAGCCATTGCAGGCTTCTATGCCCCTCTGAGACATGATCTCGTTAACCAAGGCGTTTAACCAGTCGAACAGCACCGTTTTGGATCACGTGGAGACAATGGAAATCAGATAAGGGTAGACCAACAAGGAGACTACAACAGTAGTCGATCTTAGCACTGATAATAGCCCTTGCCATGGTTTTGGAATTCTTTTCCGACACAAATGGTCTGAGGCAATGGAAGAGCTTAATATAATAAGAGGCCGATGAAACTAGGCTGTTAACCTGGGCCTTCATGCTAAGAATTTTGTCCAGGTAGATCCCCAGTGTTTTCACTTTACTCAAAATTTCTATTGTGCAATTGTCGATGAGGAAGTTTTTATAGCAGGGACCCAGTTTCGCAAGTTTGTTTTTTGACCCCACTAAAAGAAGCTCAGTTTTAGCACAATTGATTACGAGGCCATTAGATACCATCCAATCCTGGATTATTTGACATATGGAGTTAATCAACAACTCATCCTCCACATGGATGCCTGTTATCGGTATAACACATTGTGTGTCATCTGTATAGTTTGCAAAAATGATTCCTTCCTCTGCCAACATCTGGAAGAAGGGAATCATGAAAATATTATAAAAACAGGGAGAGACACAAGCCCCCTGTGGGACACCATATGTGAGTGAAAAAGGTTTAGCTTTGGCCCTATCACTGGCCACTCTGACTTGTCTGCCTTTCAAAACGGAGATGGTCCAATTCACAGCTGCTTGAGAAAAATTAGCATTGTTTTTTAACCTGGTGGATAAGATGGAATGATCCACCAGGTCAAAAGCTGCTGATAAATCAAGGATCATAAGGAGCGAGATATGACCACTATCCATCCTCTGATGGAGATGGGATTTAAGGGCCAGGAGGGCAGGCTCAGTTCTGTGATTTATACAGAAACCTGACTGAAAGTCATGGTAGATTTGATTTTGCTCCAAGGAGGAGTTCTGGTTATAGGCCACTCCATCCAGAATCTTAAGTAAGAAGGTAGTATTAGTAATAGGACGATAATTCGAAGCGGTCAGAGGGCAGAGATTAGGTTTCTTCAGTAGGGGGTGATCCAGGCATTATTAATGTTATCTGGCATGCTATTCGTTATATATAGCTATAAGCTATAAGCTGAAGTCATGAAGAAGAAGGCTGAAGGCTGTGTCGCAGCAGAAAAGCAGCAGAGAGCATGGAAGACTTGAGAAGGGCTGTCTGGCCTGATGTCAAGACTGGAAGCTGCCAAAGACTGGTTATCTATCCTTGAAGAACAGTGAACGTGAGAAGATGAATTATCCCTTATTAAGGTACAAGAAAGGAACACCAAGTTTATTAATCCAAGACAATGAAATACTGCAAAACAGGCCAAACTGTGGTCTCCTGTCACGTGAGCCAAGGATGCAAATAGAAGTTGGGCATGCATTCTAGAACTATGGTTAAGCGTGTGCCCATACTCCCTTACATTCCCAGAGATGACAATGCATTGCAAGGCCAAGTTCAAAGACAATTCTCATGGCAGAAACAGATATTAAAATAGTAAATTAACTTTGAAGTCTTCCTGAGTTGGTCTGATTATTTGGTGTAAACAGTTACTCTGCATCCCCTTTACTGCATGATGAGCTACCTGTAAAAAGGGCCATAAGCTCAATGCACTGCTCTTTCTTTCCTGCTCATTTTCCCTGTCTATTCATTCTACTTCACTCCTGCCTTCTCGCTATTCAGTCTTGGATGTAGGCCCACTTACTCCATCTCAATCCCTCCTAGACTGAAGTTCTCTTCTTCCCTGGCATCACTGTGCCTCCTCTTTTTCCTTACCCTTTTATCTCTTTTCCCCTTCTTCTCTCCCCATTTCTCTCTCTGCCCAGAATCTTGGTGTAGCACTTGACTCTTCTCTCTCGCTCTCCTGTCAAATTTCTGTTCTTCCCTGATGCTATTGGCTTTAGATTTTTAACATCTGAAAGGCTAGACCTTTTCTTTCCTTTATTGCCACCAACATTCTTGCCTCTTCTCTAATTTTCTCCCACCTGTTCTACTGTTCCTCAGTACTTCTCAGCCTTCCTGCTTGCTATCCATCTCTCTCCCCTCCGCTCCATCTATATCTCAGCTCAATGTCTTCTCTTTTCTCATTCCTATCGCAACTCTATTGATCCTTGCCTCACTCCATTGGGTCCCCCTTGAATCACGCTTGCTATATAACTTTCTTGCTTGTTCTTTAAATGCCTTCATGATCTTGCCTTCTATGTCTTTCTTCTCTTATTTCCTACATTGTACCACCCTGTTCCCTCCGCTTTCAATCTCTCTTCATTTTTACTGTTCCTCGTAGTCCTTGTGCTAATTCCCATTTCCACTTTTTCTCTCTCTTGGCCCCCAATTACTAGAACACACTTCCCCTCACTCTTCGTTCTCTCTCTTCTTTCCCTGCTCTCCGCTCATGCCTTAAAACTCACTTGCTTGCCTGTTAATTTATGTTTTTCATTTTATCTTTCATGTATTGTACTGTTCATTCATTTTTGTAAAGCGCTTTGGTGTTTAGTGCCATATAAATACAAATCTAATCAAATCTTAGAGCTGGAGGCAAGAAACCAGTTCACGGAATAAAAAGCGACTATCACCCAATAACAATACCTTCTCTCTGATTACATATGTTGCAAATCAAGTGGCCAACCAATGTCAGGGCTGCCATGTAGTGTCAAAAGTGTGAATTCTTGTACAAATGTCTACCTTTAGGTTTGAAAAATGTAGGCATTTGACTTTTCAACCTGTCGACTTATGAAGGTTTCACAATGGGTAGTGCCATTGTTTAAAGACAACCATTGGATCCGATACCTTACTTTGAAGGAACAGGAATACAACATAATAAAGGTAATGCTTTGTGCATGCATGAAGACAATGAGAAGTAGAACAATCATGGTAAGCGAGTAACATCGGGCTGGGGGGTTAGCTCAGCGGCAACGCATTTGTGCTGGAACCAAGACAATTGGGCCTCATTACGACCTCAGCGGTAGCCATGCCACTGAAATCGCGTCCGCGTCCGGGTCCTCAGAATGAGGAATTACCGGGCCATTCCGAGTTCGGAAGGCCCGGTAATTCCTCCCTCCAAGGACCCAGACCCGGTCCTTCCCCATTCCCATTTCAGCCTCCATAGGGCTGAATGGGAATGGGAGAGGGAGCAAACAACGGGCCAGGCGTTGCTTTCTGGGTCCCGCGAGGGGACATCGTAATGAGGCGGTACGGGGTAAACGGCGCGGGCACCTTTTACTGCGCCGTTTGCCCCGTACCGCCAGGGTCGTAATGAGGCCCAATGCAGAGAAACACAAGATCGAATTCCGGCCCGCCAGTTAGAGTTGTTCTCCGGAATTAAGTGTGTTATAAAATATTAATCAATCAACCTGCTCCTGGTCATTGGTGATCCTCTGGCAGTGGGAATAGAATGTGTTGATCTGTTTACCAAGATGTGTCTGCCCAGACTTCTTGAATTGTCCACTTTTTTTGTAACAAGGTGTGCAGGATTTGAAGTGATGTAAATAAGTGTTTTTTTCCCGTTTTCTAATATGCTTGGCTTGACTGAATGCATGCATTTTTTTGTTTATAAATATTTTTCATGAATAAAACAACTATATTTTTAAAATTAATATATCAACTATACACACCTGTGTTTCGCGCCTCACCATGGGCAGTAGTTTTGGTCTTTCTGTTATTGCACATCATGTATCAGTCATCAATTCAAATAGTTTTGTCTTTTATGAAGCTGCGTCAAAATGAAGGATTGTTTCTATGAACCTAAATAAAGTACATTGTTAAATGTATAGCTATCTAGAAAATATTGCTTGCCACAGGCTAAAAATAAGTTTTATTCAGTAGTCCCTGATTCTCAACAGACCATCAAACAAGCAGTATATACAGGCGTGGTGGCGATGCACAGTGCGGGTAGGAAACCAAAATGATGATCACACATGTTTTCATGGGCCTTCAGGTGTTTTTGAGTTGTGTGATAAATAATTCTCCTGTGATTTTGGTTACCAGCATTGTTTGCTCTAGGTCTGTGGTTCACTTGCAGAAATGAATCAAGTTATTTATTTTTTTAGCAAAGGCATAATGCAGATGATTTTAGGTTGGTGTGATTGGCTACTATGGTAGTTAAGAATGTGCAAATGAACTGATGTAAAGCAGGAAAATACCACTATTATTATTACAGACGACATAGGGGACATGTCTACGATTAGATCATTCGAGGTATTCACACCCTGCCTCCTAAAAACTGTGCATCTTGATTGGTTGCTGCATGTGTCATAAGTGCCTGTCAGTCAATTTTATATTAAAACAAGGTAGGCTTTCAAAATGACCAAGAAATATGCAAACTATCCCCAATGAAATTGATTACATGCACATTTGATCACATTTAGCATCATGATTTGATTGAACTATGCTGTGGTTCAAAGAGCCCACGTGTGAATGTATGTGTACTGTGCCCCTGAGGAAGACCTCTGTGCAAAATGCTCTGCCCCAAGTACAACCAGCTACGGTTTCTGCACATGAACCTATTCAACTAAATTGCACTAGTTTTACATCACTTGTACATTTTTCACATCCTCACCTCTAAATAAATATGAAGAAATGTTAAGAAATAACTCATAGTTTTTTTTATTACAATCTCCATGAAAGAGACTATCCAATAATAACTCAGATCAGACTCCCTGCTCTCCTTATCAGATGCTGGCACAGACTTCACCTTCTCAGACTACAGCCTGTTGTCCATTCTGGAACTTATACAAATAAGGAAAGTATCAAGGCCTGCAAGCCAGAGAGCTACTCAGGTAAAGTGAGCTACTCATTATCACCATCCGCTACCCCCACCTGAAAGCTTTCCTTAGACTCAAGCATCCTGCCTTGTTAAAGCCATATAGACCTCACTACTCAAAACACCCAACGTAGACGCCTCGTATCTTGTACAGTTACGCCCTACTGCAAACATAGCTTTTGATGCTGGAATCATCAAAATGCTTGTTGCTAAACAACTCCAAACATACAACAAAGAAAATGCATTGTTCCAGAACCACCTATCAAGTTCCAGGCCACCAAATGTACTGAATCCACCCTCTTTGACATAATGTAGGAGATGCGTAAGGCTTTGGACAACAGCCACCCAACTGCACTCTATCCGCTCCGCCTGTCAGCTACCTATGACACGATGAATGCCAACATGCTATTATACAATCTGTGTCACAAAATGATCTAACAGGGAAGGACTTCAAATGGATCTTTAAAAGCAGCAAAGCTCAAGCGCTGATTTGGAGATTCTTCTTAGACTCCCCTGCCTTACCCTGTAGAGGCCCTAAACGTTTATCACGGGCCCAGGGGCTCCTACATGTATACATGAGGCCCCTGGCACCTCTGAATGCGAGCTTCACTGCGCCTTTCCACATCCACCATGGAGACACCCACATTCCAATTCGATTAGGACACAGGGTAACCACTCCAAATCATATCTACTCCCTTAAAAAGGCCCATTACTGAATGGTCGACAACAACGTATGCCTAAATGGGGCAGAAACACAGTCCTCCTATCTGGCCTCATAGATCACATCACATTCTCATGACCAGAGAGGGACAGCACACACTATCAGGGACCAGGGACTCACACTCAACATTACATTATCACTTGCTTCCCAGGTTAACTGAGTTATGAAGTCTGTCCATTGCCAGCTCCACCTCCAAAGAAAACCAATCTGCTGTTTGGATCTCATCAAAAAGTGGAAGTAGCCAGGGCACAGGTACCGACAGGAATATATGACTGCAATCGCATTCACACTGGCCCACCCAAAAAAAAGCTCTCTAAAGAAATATGAACCCAGGCCAAGATCAGCACCATCGGCAAATAAGCAGCTGCAGGAGTGCTCCTCCCAGCTATCTTCAGGAGAAAAGGACTCAGCTACAAATCAGAGGGCCAACCTGGTGCCCTGCATTGGGAGAAGCTTCCCAAAGACCACATGAAGTTCAGGAAGGTGCTTTAAACATTGCCTATTCTTGCAAGCCTTCCCAAGCTAAAGCCAATAACCAGTATTAGCACATGGACATCGTTTTTGACTTCCTCTTACACTCAGCCAATCAGAATGTTTAGAGTGCAGTCAATAACTACTGGTATTGATTGCAATCTTTAATTCTGTCTTCAGAAGCAGACAGGAAAACAACAATGCAATTCCTGGGCAGGATTTCTTTCAACAAGACACTTCTCTGGGAGGGAGTTTGTTAGTCTGCAACATGCTATTTAACAAGCAAAAGAGAAAGCTAAAACATATGAAAATGCTTTAACTTTCTTAAGAAACCATTTACTTTTACATTCCCCCTAGTGCATGTTCATGTTAAACTTGTTCCAGTTCAACAAAGTTGGAATTAAAATTCTTAACCTATGACGAAAACCATGGTATTTAAATACTAGAAAGTAATGCCACATTTAATTTACTAACTCATTTAGTCTATTTACTTTGCCAACCCTTAAAATAATATGTTTTACTTCACCATCAAAACTCCAAAACATATATTACTACTACCACCATGTGCTAATAGCCTTGTAGACCTCGGTAGGGGGTCATTACCACTTGGGATAATGACCCCTCCCGAACCTATGGCCCTCAGCGAACCCCTCCTTCAGCCTATAAAACTGTATTATGAAATGGACGTCCAACTAAGCCAATTTGCCCCTCCATCAGAATGTTAGAAAGATAGGAGTGTTATTGTTAGATATTGGAATATCCCACGTGGCAGGACTGTGAAAGATTCCTAGAATACACTCTCCCAACCTTTCGCGTCACTGTTTCCTCACCAAGGAGGCCCACACGTGCTATTGCTCAGACGTGCCTCGTTGTTTTTCAATGCAGCATGGAACAAATCACCAATAAACCAATGCATACACATAATCATTTTCACTTTATTTATAAATCAATGTGTAACCCGAGATGCAAAGCAATTCCTGCATGATAGCATGAAGGTGGGGCAGAAGTACACTTTCCTCTTAATCATTTAATGTGTTCAAATTAGGGCAATATGCACAAACTTCAGATGTTCGTTCATATTGTCAAATGTTGCATAATTCCACCGTTTATTTTTAAATCGGAGGCAAAATTATATCCACTGCCCCCAAAATAAAATCTAGTCATTTGAAAATGACGATGAGCTCTTGTGATATTTGGATGAGGTAGACTATTGGTGTAGGCGTGAAGGCTCTTCAGACAGTACTTCTTAAGTGACCTGTTTTGTGAAGACTTGTGCAGACAGGATACATTAGAGAAGCGTGTGTTGGTAGGAGGCATCCAAACCTCGACAATGACTGTAATTATCGCAATGTGCCTTGGACACATCGCACCACAAAAACCCTAAAAGGCGGACACCCACCAGAACCTACTGAGATGTTCCCCATAAAATGTGGAAATCATTTTCATAAAGAACTGAATATTGAATAGTGTCAATTAATGTATATGTGTTCCTAGTCTGCCCCAGCAGCATGACGTGCTATCGCTGAAAAGGCTGGCAGCCTTTACTCCAGTATTAATCCTAATGGTTCCAGAATCACAGGAATGAGTAATAGGTAGCACAAAGTTACCCCGCATGGAGTGTTTCAGACGTATCCATCTGAGTTCTCCTCAGCTGACATTTGATCTGCTCAGGTGACAAATATGTATCTTCTTCAATATGTCCTTGCCCAATTAACATTGTAAATTCATTACTTCTACCACAGTTTGCCTTTACCCGCAGACGACTCAAGCTACCGCAAGCCTAAGTATTTTCTCTTATTTGTAGATCTCAAGGTACCTGCTGTTAAGGTGTGCACTGAATATTCAGTAGCCCCCAGAATCGGGAAACGGGCAACTGAAGATCTTGTCTAATGAGAAATGGATGAGCACTGCTGCATGTAGAACCTGCAGTACTGCTGTGGCTGAAGCTCGTAGCATTCACTCGTGCTGCATCGCAGTGGCTCTTTCTCCTCTTCGAAGTCACTGTCTTTTGCTGCTGGGAAATAGGGGATGGAGACTTTGCATTCATAATGTCTGTCAATAGCCTTGAGGTGGATCAGCATGTGAAGTGTGTAGGCCAGGACCAGGAGCAGGACTAGGGACATGACTAAGCCCATCAACACAGCTGGTGAAAAATAGGTTTCACAGTCTTTAGCATAAGAAAACTGTCCGTCTTCAACGTTGAATCCCTGAATCTGTTAATGGAGAAAGCAACAATATTAAAGACAAGCATAAAGATTCATTATTGCATAAATTAACTTGGTAGCAGGTATCTTGCTTTGGAAGGCATTAATATATATTCATTTATGGAGGCTTGGTATATAACTCACATCTGCATGTTAAACCCACCATTCAGGCAATGAACAACCTTTGGTCCGGAAAAAGAATACATATGCAATTGCAGATGGGTAATTATCAAACATCGACATATATCCCCCCCACTCCTCCCGAGGGGTTCCCACTGAGATCTGATAGACATCGAGAGTGATGTCACTTGGATCCCAGAAGGTTAATGCACCCCATTCTCAATAGGTGCCAAACTACAGGACTGTGTTTTGTATGTCCTTGCAGCATCCCATTAGCACCTCCTGCCTTGCCCTCATCGAGCAGCTCTGCCAGGGGTGGATAAGGGACACATAAGGTGGGCATAGACAAATTGGGGCAAAAGTAAATATACTTGAGGCCCTGCCCGTCTCCCAGGGGTCAAGTCCTAAAAATGTAAGTGGGGAGACTCATCAACAAAAGCAATGGGATGTGACATCACCAGAAATTAGCATATCAAGGCGAAATCTGCACATTTCATTAAATTGGCTTTGCATAACCAAGCAAATTGTGCTGGACGAATGGCATTTGCCTTTCAAAAAACCAACACACGAACAAAACCAAGAGAGGATATTTGCTTTTAATAGTGTTTTTGAAAACATTAAAAGGTGTGCATGTTTTTTACTTCAAGAACCAATACAAATGTTTTCCCTGGGACTTGCAGTACCGAAATGGGACATTTCACCTTTAGTTGTTTGTTATTTCTCATCAGGTTATATAGTGCAGTGGTAAAGTCTCCAGCCTACAAACCTGACGACTGTGGTTTGATCCCTGAGGTCGATTTTAATTCATAAATTCAAAGAGGACAGTCAATGTTGCTCATTTTAGCTGGAGGGATGAGTCCACCCTCTGAATAAAGTGGGTGGACTCTGTCCCCCGCGTGTACCCTCGATTTGAGCCCTGCCCTCTCCCCCAATAAAGTGGGTGGACTCTGTCCCCCACGTGTACCCTCGATTTGAGACCTGCCCTCTCCCCTAACACCTTCTATTACAAACCCTACTTCCTTCAACACGCCACTTGGGACTCAGGGAGACAGAAAATTCTAAATTTTCTTCTTGGGCATGGCCTCCGTGGAAGCTATTAGCCACTCTTCTCATTTCAAAAACTGTATCCTCCTGTCGTGATGTCATAGCAGATGATTCTGAAAGTTATAATCAACGTATATGGTGTCATAACAGGGGGATACATCATTTTCTCTTATCAGGTATTTTTACAATCATGTTAGAGTGCTGTAGGGTAAGGGAAGAGTGAACTTGGGCCCTCACTGCTTTGTCAATACTGTCAAACTCGTTTACCATTTCTGCCTCTTGCAATCACAGTAATCCACCTGCTTGTGACAGGCAGAATGGGAGTGTTGATCCCGATTCCTGGAGTCCATAGGACTCTATTGGAGATTTGGTACATTAAGCACCACTGGTAATTCTGTCTGCAATACATCCTCAATGTTAAGGAGGTAAAATGGAGAAGCCTCCAGCAAGTGCTGGAGGACTTTCCTCCACTTTATACCCAAACTCAAAATTGGTGGTGCAGGAAATTGGCAGCAAAGTGGCAGTAATGCAGCGCCAAACTCGTAATGAGGTGCCTGGTGTTATTTATGTTACCTGTTGCCCATTTATTGGGTACAGTAAGGCGCATGTGAAAGATTAAAAAAAATCATATGGATAGTGGTACAGCCTGAGGTCACCATAAAACCCCTGGGCTGCATCTTTGTTAGAAGGACCCACATTTGCATGTGCCATGTGGCAGACCATATAAAAGTAAACAGATGTACTATCTATCAAGGTGTGAGCAGAGTGCCTTTAGGAAAGTTGTATGTATTAAATGAGTCCGACCCTCACTCAGGGGGGCCGAGATGGCGCTTCGCTCAGCGGCCATCAAATTAAAGGCCTGGTTGATCCTGCCTTTAACTCAGTGTCTCATAGCCAGGAGGAGCACCACACAATGAGTTTCACTGCCACGGCCTGGCTCATGAGGAGGGACACCACGCCTTATATCACTGATGAAGCCCAGGCTCTCTCTACGTGGCACCCCGTTGTGAGGAGGGGCGCTGCACAGCTTATCACTGGCGTGGGCCTGGACTTCCTTCTTGGGGGCTGCCTGTGTGGAGGGGGCGGGGGGCAATGCCCAAGCACTTCCACCACCAGGGCCGCATCTGACACTACGCAGTGCTCCCCAGTGAGGTGAGTGATTATTGCAGCTAAGTCCGCCCATTCACAGGTGGGCCCATGCTGCACCCCCTGGCTCCTCCGGCCCGGGTGATTAGAGTTTGTGGAGC
This sequence comes from Ambystoma mexicanum, assembly GCF_040938575.1. Classification (NCBI taxonomy): domain Eukaryota; kingdom Metazoa; phylum Chordata; class Amphibia; order Caudata; family Ambystomatidae; genus Ambystoma; species Ambystoma mexicanum. The sequence goes on along the minus strand of NC_090935.1, from coordinate 676,285,116 downwards.
GCCCTGTTGCTGCTGATAATGTTAGGCTGCTCCTGGCATATGCAGCTCAACAGGGAAGTATTGTCTTGGGCCACCTTCTCCCGCTGCTGCTGATTGTACCGGGTCACCCCGGACATACACGGCCCAGCTGGGACGGACCTCCAGGGGCCCCTCACATCTCGAGATCTATCACTGGCTGCAGCTGGCAGATCCAGCCCAGGTAAGAACTCTGGGGGCTGCTGCCCTGGAAGAAGTGAAAGATCATGCACAGGGGCACCTTTACACCTCTCTGCTGCAAAGAGGACATTCAGGCAGGCTGCCTGTCAAGTAAGAACCACCTTATACATATTTGTACTATAAAGTGCACTTCATAAGGACTCTTTTTAACTTTTCAACTTTTTATATGCAGCAGGTTAGTAGTTTATTATTGGTGTGTATTGTGTTTACCCCTTTTTATACAAAATGTTAAACTGTTGGTGTACTGGAGCTGATTTAATATATATCTATAACATCTGATCACTAACCAGGCTATACATCATCATACTTTTGACCGACTTTCCTTGTGTTGTGTTGTGGTTAAGTTAGCTTAGTGTTTCTATTGGCGGGACATGGGGTATTCCTGCACCTATCACCTTTCCTGACCAATTCTCTATCCCAGGGTGATGTTATGTTATGCTACGTTATGGTATGTTAAGTACACTTCTAAAATGCAACATACACCAGAAGGCAGCTTGGCGCTACCAAACATCAGGCCCAGACCAGAGCAAAATGACAGATGGGACGATCCTAAAACAGATGGGCCTTTAGTAAGCAGCAAAAGGATAGATGATGCGTCACAACCCGCATAGCACGAAGGAGGGAGTTCCAGGCTTTCGCAGCCGCCACAGAGAAGGCTCGTCCCCTCACACGAGAGTGCTTTACAGAAGGGATCTGGATTGTCAGACAAGATTGGGAGCGCAATACTCTAGTAGGAATATAACGACAACATATGGACTGAACATATTCAGCACCGATTTTATAGAACGCTCTGTGCACAATACAGAGAGACTTCAATAGAACATGCTTCTCTACCGCAGCCAGTAAAATTGGTGTAGATGTGGAGTCATATGAGAGCCAAAAGGAGGATGCAGAATCACCGTGGCTGCCATATTTAGTAGAAACTGAAGATGGTGAATCAAATAGGATGGCTGTGCCAGGTAGAGGGAGTTGCAGTAGTCAATACCGATAAGAACCAGAGAGGAAACCACTGGGGAGTGAAAGCAGGAGGGAATAAAAGGAAGAACCTTGCGAAGAGTCCGCAGCTTTTAGTGACCAGACTGGCAAACAGTGCTAACCTGGTCCTTCATCAACAGAGAGGCTGAGACTTTTACACCTAAATCCTTTACCACTAGAACTGGAGAGGGGCAGGGCCCAAGAGTGTAAGGACAAACATCAGGAGTCCAGAAGAGAGAAGGATCCGGGCAGCCTACAACCAGCACCTCAGTTTTTTCAGCGTTAAGCTTCAGCCAGTTGTTGACCATCCAACCTCCCACTGCTTCAAGACAGTCCCTCAGCTGCGTAGCCGTCTCAGAAGAAGAGAGATCAAGATGCAAAATAATTTGCGTGTCAACGGCGTAGGAATAGCATATGAAGCCGTGGGAGAGGATGAGTCAGACAAGTGGCTGAATATAAATGTTAAACAGAATAGGAGATAAAGCAGAGCCTTGGGGACTCTGCAAATTAAAGACATTGGCCCTCATTAGGACCCTGGCGCTAAGGGGTTTGCGCCAGCGTTAGCTGCGCCGACCCCTTACCGCCAACTACGAGTTCCCATAGCGCCATGGTCATTTTTCCGCCCGCTTTTTGCGGGCGTAAAAATCCATGGCGCTATGGGACCTCGGTGTTAATTACGCCACCGTAGTGTACGGTGGCGTAATTAACACCTTCCCCACTCCCATTGAGCCCTATGGGGCCGAAATGGGAATGGGGAAGGGTAAATGGGTCAATGGGGACTTACCGCCCCGCCGACCTCGGAATGGGGCGGTAAGTCCGCCATCCGCCATGGCGTAAAGGGACTTTGCGCCATGGCGGAAAAGTCCGCCGACGGCGGAAAAAATCCGCCAGGGTCCTAATGAGGGCCATATAGATTTAGAATGAAAAGTTGATAGATAGATAGACTGAGACCGACCCTCAAGGAAAGAAGAAAACCACACAGGTACCTGTCTGGAGAGTCCTGCACAGGACAAACGGGTGATCAGGGTGGGGTGGTCGACGGTATCAAAGGCAGCCGACTGGTCCAATAAAATCAGCACCCCCACTCCACCCTGATCAACAAGGCATGCCAGATCATCTACTACAGATACAAGCATGGATTCCGTACCCCTGCCAGGATGAAAGCCGGACTGAAACTGATTGAAAAAGTTTGAAGACTCTACAAAGGAGCTAAGCAGGGGAACGATCAGAGATTTCATCAATTTCATAAGAAATGGCATAAGCAAAATTGGGCGAAAATTAGATGGTACAGAGGGATTCAATTGTGGCTTCTTTAGGAGCAGGATCACACGAGCACGCTTCAGCTCCTCAGGGATAGCACCTACTGCAAACGGTCCGTTGACTGCAGATGCAATCCAAGGGGTGATCTGGTTTGAGATGTTTTAAGCACGGTCAAAGGGTTGGACTCCAGGGGTGATGCAGATTTTAATTTATTCATAGCTTCAAAAACATCCAGAGTAGTAAAAGAGGGAAAGGTGGACCACCCGATATTCGGGTTACAATCGGGGCCAGGCAAAGGCCAAGAACCTGACTGGGCAGTAGAGTTAGCTATATCACTGCAAATTATGTCAATTTTACCCACAAAGAAGCCAGCAAGGGAGTCGCAGGAAGTTTGGGATGGGACAATAGAGGACTGAGTGGTAGCAGAAGAGGAGAGAGAACAAACTACATCAAACAGTTGTTTAGGCTGATTAATTGCACCCTCAATTCTAAGGCGAAAAAGGTTTTGCTTAGCAAGTAGTATAGCTGTCTGGTAAATGACAGTAGCTAGACAAATTAAGGCTTTGTCTGCTAGCCTATAGCCTAACCACCTTCATCTTGTCATCCATATTTCTTCTTTCATAAACACTATAATTGTGTGCAGCAACTCTATAGATAATTGCCCCTACCTTAACTCACCTCCACATGTAATATAGGAGATGCACGAATGGCAGCATATTGTCAGGGAATTCCTCCTCATCTTTCACTTCCCACTTATGCCTTGTCAAGCACAACTCTGTTCAATTAGCCACCATTATGCCTTTTGAAACACTCCTGCCTCTGCCTTTTGGCAGGGTCACATTGGTGTGTTTCTAACTCGTTGTAAGCTTGCATTATGGTATCACGGACTGTATGCACCCTTCTTTTCATCGTATCCGTATATGTTCAACACCCTGTATTTATATTAGTGCCATCTCTTTTACTCTTTCGCATGGCTCACTTTCATATACTCACAACGTGGTGTTTGAATCATCCCACCTGTATCTTTTAATTTCATCAATTCACGCGTGACATTCCTACAACTCAGAGTCATAGGGCCTCATTACGACCCAAGCGCTAATGGGTTAACAGCGCCGTAAAAGGCTGCGGCGCCGTTAACCGATTAGCGCCTAATTACGAGGTCCCTTTGCGGGACCCGACCTTAACGGCTGGTATAGACCAGCCGTTAAAGTAGGGACCCGCAAAGGGACCTTGGTGCTAATTACGGTGCCGCAATTTGCGGCACCGTACTTAGCGCCTTCCCCATTCCCATTGAGCCCTATGGGGCAAAAATGGGAATGGGGAAGGGCCATGGAGGAAGGGGAAATTACTGCCCTGCCAACCTTGTATTGGGGTGGTAATTCCCCCTTTCTCCATGGCGGAGTCGGTAACTTACCGGCATGGACCAAGGTGCTAATAGCACCATGGTCTTCCGCCAGGGTGGTAATGAGGCCCATAGACTGTACGCCCCAATCTCTTCATCTCGTTAGTGCCATCCTGCTAATTCATACCTATTTCTTACAACTGAAACTCAGTTGGCATTCCGCTTACCTAACTCGTGCCTCTGTCACGGATTTGCAATCACTCTTCCACGTCTGTTCTTCTGGCGGGTAGCTTTCTTTTCCAGCTCGACAATCATGTCAAACAGGGAGGAGGGACTCCCATGTTCACTCATCAGATATGGAAAGGGGACTGCCTAGTGTGCCCTGTCTCCTCGCAAATTGCGAGTTCTGATATTTTCGCCATTATGCAAAATGAATGATTACACTCACCACTTATTATGTTTTTCCATATTTTTCAAAGTGGAGGCTCACATTCTTTTCCAACTGAATGGTGTCAGACAGAGAAGTCCGACTCCCATGTTCTCTCATCGAATATAGAAAGAGGACTACCTAGTGTCCCCTGTCTCCTCGCAAATTGCGAGTTCAATGGCCGATTCTTAATGTTTTTTCAAAATACATGCTGCATGTGTACACTCCCTGCTTACTCCTAAGTAATGCCCTATAGCATGTTTTTCAGAATGAATGTTCTTACATATTCTTCAGGATGTACATTCATATAATTTATTACAACATAATGAATATGTTGTTGTGTGAGGTCAATAACCCTCAGCCTGCATGCCCTCATCCTCACGAATGGCATCTCCCGTATACAATTATATGTTTTCCAATTCAACCGGGCAATTAATATATTATGTCTTAGTGTCAAACATAATCACACTTATACAAAACCGAAGTATATCCAGAGGCAGTGTCAGGAGTGCGCATCGTGAGATAATTCCCCCACAGCATGCTCATCTAGTAACCAATGCATTCCACTCTACAGACACGTTTAATCCTTGTCATACCGTGTTCAAATTGTAGATCCACCGTTGTTCGATGTGGTGTAGTATGGTGCCCATGTCACCCCCTCTCGTATTTACTACTACTTGCTGTAACACAAACCACCTTAAATCCATATCTCTGTGGTTATATTTCACAAAGTGTTCAACCAGTGGCTTATCAGTCACTTTGTTTCTTATACATGACTTATGTTCCACTATACGCTGGCGCACTTCCCTGGTTGTTTTTCCTACATACATCAGTGTGCATGGGCACTTAATTATGTATATCACATTTTTGGATAAACAATTTGTGTGTTGTTTCACTTTCCAGACATTACTACCCCACCTGAACTCGT